>NC_135633.1:1132500-3632500 GCF_053574225.1 Canis aureus
ATATACTATATGTTTAGTATTTTAGCGACGTTCTAGTTTAATCTTCAAAACATCCCTAGGAGAGGAGTATCTAACTTTTGATACGACATTTGAAATAAAACACTCATTCTTAAAAAAAGTCCACCCTGTCACTCCCTGCGGCACAGCGGGGATTCAGAGAAGTCACGTCGCTTGCAAGTAGCAGAGCTCAGATTCAGGCTCAGATCTTTGGGCGTCCAGGCCGATGCCCTGACCGGGACAGCAGATTCCCTTCCAGTCACGGGTTTCTTCTCAAGGGGAAAAAAGCTGAGGTCTAGAGGAGGAAGGTGGCTTGCACCAGCTCATGTAAAACACTACTCTAAGTTGCTGAGCTAGAGTATCATCACCCCCCCTTACTGACTTTAGGGCAGCGCTCTTTCCGCCAGAGCCTCTCCAGCACCTGGGGACTGAGGTACAAGGGCGGCATTTAGTACTTCTGGAGTCTGGCACGTTTTTCTTGTCTGTCCCACGCCCCGTTCGCTGCCTCTGCAGCCGCAGCTCCGTGGCGCCTTGCTGGTGCAGCCTCTCCGGGATCACAGGCCCGCCTTTGTGGATCAGTTAGCCCTAGGAGCTTTTCCAAAACCAAAAGACATCGTAGAAGCAAAGGCTAAACACACTAATTTCATATTTCTTCTCTTGAAAATGAAACAGATAGATGTCTGTAGTGAGAAGAAACATTCAAAAATTAGAGATTCGTCAGGGAGTTGGGTGCTTGCTTCCTTCAGGGCAACTTGTCAATGTGGACTTAGAAGCTAGTTTTTTTTTTTTTTTTTTTCCTAAAAAAATGGAAATTGATTCAGCCCTCAACATATTGTTACTGACTCTGGTCCAGCCTAGAGGAGAGAGTCAAATTTAGTGTTCTCTGTCACTTGAAGTTTTTGTGAAGGTTACACTAGATAATGCAGGTCAAGCATTAGATCATTGCATGTGTTTAATAAATCCTCAATAAATATTATTAATAATAGTGATTAGAAGGATATGATGGTCATATAGTGGTCTTCTTTTATTTATTTAGTAAAATATTTTATTTATTTGGAAGAGAGAGAGAGAGAGAGAGAGAGAGACAGAGCACCAGGGAGCTCGCACAGGGGGAGGGGCAGAGGCAGAGGGAGAAGCCGGCTCCCCCCTGAGCGGGGAGCCCAATGTGGGACTCGATCCCAGGACCCTGGGACCATGACCCAAGCCAAAGGCAGATGCTTCACTGACTGAGCCACCCAGCCATCCCAAGGTCTTCTTAAAGAAGTTATGGAGGGTCTTGAAGAATTAAAAACTGGAAAAGGAAATCAAGGAGGTGGAAGTAGAGGTCTTGAATATGAAAATATGTTGGCCATTCTAAAGCTATTTTCTCTGTGGGTGATTTTAAATGAATCGCCTTCCTCTGAATCCTGGCATTTCATGTAAGGAGTAGTGAGGAGGAACAGGGGGTATGGAGGGGAGTAGAAGAAACAGTTATGGGAGGAGCTACCAATAGGACACTGTATTTAAGACGTGAACAAGGAAGGAATTTTGGTTAATGTTTGAGCCATTTGAAACTTTCCTTTGGTCTGTAAGGAGAGGAAGATAATTTAATGGAAAGAGGGTGCATAGGACACACGAACAACTTGCTCTCTGTAGTCTGAGCTAGATGCCTACTCGGCACACATCCCTAGATTTCAGTTTCCTAATTGGTAGGATTCTACAATATTTATGAATAAAGGATGAGGGACAGGGAAAACGGGTAAAAAGGATTCAGAGGCACAAACCTCCAGTTATAAGTCACAGGGATTAAAAGTTTAGCATAGGGAATATAGTCAACAATATGGAATTAGCTTTGGTAACCGGCTGTAACCATACTTACCGTAGTACGCGTATCGTAGGGTAGAGACTTGATGAATATCTATGCTGCGCACCTGAAATTAATATTATATGTCAACGACACTTTAGGGTAAAAGAAGAAAATAAACCTTTGTGCTCTAAAACTAAAATGACCATATGGAAACTTCTGACTATGATAGGATGTTCAAGGTATTTATGAAACTATAGTGTATGACACATTTTACCTCAAACAAAGCTCCCCTTAGCCTTATTTTGAACGATAAGAATGCTTATCTGGGTGATCCAGTTTAGATATCGAAATTTTTGATAACAAAAACAAGGGAAGTCTCTCTAGTTCAGATATCAACGTAAAGTAATATTTGAAGAATTTTAATCAAGACTTTAAATAGAATAGGAAAAAAATAGCTGTCACTATCCTATAATATATTATGCTTTCATTTTAATTAGCTTAAAAATATTTCCTACTCTCCCTTGGGACTTCTTCTTTGGTCTGTAAAGTATTTGAAGGAGTGTGGTTTCATTTCAAAATGTTTGTAGTTATTGTGGGTATCTTTCTATTGTTAATTTCTAGTTAAGTTTATTATGATTAGAGAATATTGCTTGCATGATGTCTATTATTTTATTTTTTTAATACCTATTATTTTAAATGTGGTTTTTTTTAAAAAAATATTTATTTATACATGAGAGACACAGAGACAGAGGCAGAGACACAGGCAGAGGGAGAAGCAGGCTCCATGCAGGGAGCCCGACGTGGGACTCAATCCCGGGACCCCGGTCACGGGTCACGCCCTGAGCCAAAGGTGGCGCTAAACCGCTGAGCCACCCAGGCTGACCTTTAAATGTGTTTTATGACCAAGAATGTGGGAAATTTTGGTGAACGTTCCATGTACCTCTGAAAAGATTGTGTTATATAGTGTTGGTGAAATGATCTATAAACGTGAATATGTCCGTTTGGTTCATGGTGCTGCTTGATTCTTTTGTGCTTGATGAATTTCTGTTTACTCATCCTATCAATTGCTGAATGAGGAGAGATAGAAGTCTCCAAAGAAAACTGTGGATACCTCTATTTTTCTTTGGATTTCTCTCGATTTTTGTTTCTCAAGTACACATAAATTTATTCTGGTTTTGGCCTTAGGTGTTCGTAAATGTAGGATTATCATGCCCTCTTGTTGAATTGATACTTTATCCATATGTAATATTCTTGTTCACTTCAAGTAATTTTCTTGCTCTGAAATCTACTTTGACATGAGTGTGGTCATTCTACCTGTGATACGTAGAATTCCTTCTAATGTCTCACATTCTTGTATAACGTCCTGCCCTGGAGTGGACCCGTGGACATGATGGAATCATGTTATGTTATATGGCAAAGGTGAAGGCATTTTACAGGTGTAATTAAGGTCCTCAATTAATTGATTTTGGATTCTTCAAAAAGGTAATTATCCTGGGTAGGTCTGACCTAATCAAACCCTTCAGAAGAAAAAGGAGGAGGAGGGGAAAGAGAAGAAGGGGGAGGAGGAGATGAAGAGAAAGAAAAAGAAGAGGAGGACTTGGGTCTTTACTATTGGATTTGAAGGAAGAAAAACCACCCTGTTGTAGAGAAGGGTAGAAAGAAGGCAGGAAATGGTGAGTGGCCTCTAGGAGCTCAGGGCCTAAGTCCTACAACCACAAGGACTTAAAATCTGCCAACAGCCAGAGACCTTGGAAGAGGATCCCAAACCTCAGATGAGATTGCAGTCCTGGAATCTTATTTCAGCTTATTGAGTCTCTCAGCACAGGATTCAACTAATGTATGTTTGGATTTGTGACCCACAGACCTTGTGATATAATAAATTTGATTTGCCCACAAAGCCCGTGGGAGAAACTGGAGAAACTGCAGGGGCTGAACTTACGTGTTTCTCCCTGGGGCACTTCTCTCCTCCCCGCCCTCATCCATCTTACGCTTTCTTGTTTGTGGGGAATGAAGATGGTTTTGCACAAAGAAGCACCGTGCCCGTCAACAGAAGCTATCTTTTCAAAGCTAGTTTTGGTGAGGGGGTCCGTTCTGCTCAAAGGTTGCCGTAGCAAGGGAGTCCGTGGCCATCGCTCGCCCTTGTAGACTCCAGTGCAGGCAGCGGAGCGGGGAAGCTCGGTGGTGAAAACAAGGGCAGGCTTCGAGTGCTCCAGTTGGTGGTCGTGGGCACTGAGAAGCTGCAACCGGGCTGACTCGACGAGGGGCCTTTTGTGCGATTGGTTGGGGTAGAAAATTTGGCTTTCTGCAGTTGTGTGTGAATTTGAAGAGTGTGAGGGGATAAGAGTTAAAGCAATAGAATTATCATCGTGGTCGTGGGAGTGGAGTAGGAGTTGCCGGTGCGGGGTCATAGACGGGGCCTCTCTGTGTGACTCTCTCCCCATCGGAGGGATTAGTCGCTTAACACCAGGAAGGGAAACGCTATCTCTGTGTGGCAGTGGAGTGAGGGTGGTGGACGGGGCCTGTCCTTGGCAGTCGTCCACAGGGCAACAAACTGGCACCCCTCATATATAAAATATATGTGTGTGTGTGTATATATATATGTATATTTATTTATATATAACTATTTATATATAAATTTATATATTATAATATAATATATAATATAATTTATATTATATATAAATATCTTCCACATGGCAGCCTTCCTCATGGCAACAAACTGGCACCTCTCATATATAAAATATATGTGTCTGTGTGTATATACACATATAAATAATGTATATTTATTTAAATAAATATAAATATATTTATATATAAATATATATAAATTTATATATAATATAATTTATATTATATATAAATTTATGTATATAAATATCTTCCACATGGCAGTCTTCCACATGGCAACAAACTGGCACCCCTCATATATAAAATATGTGTGTGTGTGTGTATATATATATATATACACACATAAATAATGTATATTTATTTATTTTTTTTTATTTTATTTTTTTAATTTTTATTCATTTATGATAGTCACAGAGAGAGAGAGAGAGAGAGAGAGAGAGGCAGAGACATAGGCAGAGGGAGAAGCAGGCTCCATGCACCGGGAGCCCGACGTGGGATTCGATCCCGGGTCTCCAGGATCGCGCCCTGGGCCAAAGGCAGGTGCTAAACCGCTGCGCCACCCAGGGTTCCCCATTTATTTAAATAAATATAAATATGTTTATATATAACTATTTATATATATATAAATTTATATATTGTATATGAATTTATATATATAAATATCTTCCACATGGCAACAAACTGGCACCCCTCACATATAAAATATATGTGTGTGTATATATATATAAATAATGTATATTTATTTAAATAAATATAAATGTATTTATATAAAAATATTTATATATAAAATTTATATATATTATAATATATTTAAATATTTATAATATTTATTAAATCATATTATATATTATAATATATATATAAATTTATATATATAAATATCTTCCACATGGCAGTCTTCCTCATGGCAACAAACTGGCACCTCTCATATATAAAATATATGAGTGTGTATATATATACACACACACACACACATATAAATAATGTATTTTATTTAAATAAATATAAATATATATAAATATAAATATATATAGTGCTTTTCTAAAGAAGAGCTCTGTGGGTTAAAAGCACAACACCTACCTCACCCCCCTAAGAGCTAGGCCGCTGGACTTGACGTTATTTTCTATCACTATACGTACGGAAGATGATATGAACTCCTATAATCCAAAAAGAATTTGAAACAAATCCTTCAGCAGTCCGGCCCCACATTTAAATGTGAGCCAATCCCCTGCCCTCCTCTGCATCCCTGGAGCAAATCCTAATTTCCCGCAAGACAACAGTCGAGTCGGCCCCGATGGCCCATCTGCCCAATCCTCTCCCCGACCTCGCGCCCTGTGCCTCCCACTCAGCCGGGGCCAGGCGTGCGCACCTCCTGCTCTTCCTAAACGGGCCAGACATTCCCCCCCTTTGCACCTTCTGCTCTGACTCCCCCCCACCGCCACCCGGCACAGACACCCCCACGGCGGGCCTTTGGGCCTCTGCCCCCGTGTCCTGCTCGCCGTGAGCCTCGCTTGGACGGGCCTCTTGATAAACTCCTTTATCTAAACCATCTCGTCTTCTATAACCTGCCAACAAGGTGTGCGCGTGCTTATTTGCTCGGTTCACGTTTGTTCTCCACGTGCCCGTCTCTTACCAGAACGTGATGTCCACGAGGTGCAAATCTATGGCACCCACTGCTGTGTCCCAAGGGCGCAGAAGGGCACCTGCTCGGTAGGAGCCACTCGGTGACTCTTTGTTGGGATGAGCTGAGGTCCCCGCCCGGGGTCCCTTCCAGGACACCCCCGCCCCATCAGAGGTAATGGGAACCACCATAACCCGCGTGCAATAACGCGGTGGGTGTCACGTTTCTGCACAAACCGTCCACGGGGGTCAGAAAGCGCAGGGCCTTGCTGCCTGGGCCGGTGCCTGGAGTGCAGGCCGCGCGAGCCCCTGCAGGGTCCCTGGCAGCGCTCTCGGTCCCGGGGACGCTGGGATGCTCCTGTCCACGCAGGGGGCCTGGAATTAGCGGCTCCGTCTGCCTGCCGTGTCCTGAGCGAGATTATGTATTTCAGAAAACGCTTCGCCTGTTTTCATTTTCCGTACATATAAATATTTAGCTACGTCTCCTATCATTTTCTGCCTCCCTTTCCCTCTGCTTGTGCCATTTACAATCTCCTATTTTTACTTCCGAATTGCAATGTCTTTCCTCGGAATCAACACGAGGGAGATTGGAGCCAAGGAATTCGCTTCTGCCAATGCCTCCATAGCATCCCTGAAGAGGGCTTATCGGGCCCCCCAAACGCACTTCCAGATGGCGGGGGGCAGGGCGGGCAAGAGCAATTCCGGGCTCTTTTCCAAATCGACACGTTCGAAATATTGACACAATCTTTAAAATCAATAAGTACAGGATCTTTGAGGAGGTGCCCGAAGGAAAATGGGAAAACAAAGGGTTAAACAGCGTTTATAGGATTTAGCACGGCCTCGGGGCGGGGGCACACCTGCAGCATGTCCCCGACAGGACTTCAGGAGCGGGCACCTGCCGAGGCCTGGTCCCCGATGACGGAAGCCCCCGCAGTCCCGGCGGCGTGTGCTGCTCCTTGGTGGCTGCAGCGCTCTGCCCCCGGGGCCTCGGGGGACCCCAGGCACAGCCTAGTGTGGCGGCCGGGCCCGCATCCGCTTTCACCTCCTTCTTCCTTCTGGAACGGGGGGAGCAACATGAGGACGAGCTTTCCTTATTTTTCATTCTGTTGCACTCCGAGCCTCCAGGGCAGCGCAGCCTTGTTGCCCCGTGGCTTCAGATCCCCCCTGCACCCCCTTGCCCGCCTGCACCCTGGGGTGCTGAGACCTTGGGCCAGGGCCAGGGTTGGCCCTAAGGGCAGGGTGGCGCGGCCTTGGTGGGTTACTGGGTGCTGCAGGTGCGCACCTGCTGACCCCCATGCCCAGGCTGGCAACGTGGGGCCGAGGGAGGGGAGGCTGTGCCCCACCCCACGGGGGACAGATAGGCTCCCCGCCCCGTGGGTGCAGGTGAGCCGACTGGCCTTAAGTGTGGGTGGGAAGAAATAGCTGTGGGTCCCCTTTGGGACCAGAAGATTCCTCCTGGAGCAGCCCCAGACTCCACGAGCTTCTGCTGGACGTGGGGTGCACGCGGCCTCCAGGGGGGCAGGGGATCCCATAGGTGGCAGGAGCAGGTGCCGCTGGCTCCCGCGGTGGGGGCCCTGGTGTCTGGCCTTGGGGCTCGGGGGGGCTAGGTCCCCATGTCTCCCGGACCGTGGGCAGGAGTGCGTGGAGGGCCGCGGTGGGCATCGGCGTGGGGGCCGTGAGGGGGCGCGGGTGGAGCAGGCAGGGGCTTCCGGAAGGGACGGAGCAGTGCACGAGGAGAGGTGTCTCCGGGACCCAGCCTTCCAGGTGCCTGGCCTACCCTGTGCTCTGCGCCACAGCTGTGTTCGGGGGGAAGTGCCCTCGGTGCACTGTGATGGGAATTCCTTTCCCAAAACACTGGTTTATCCCACAACCTGGAGCCTAGGCAAGCTGTTTCCATAGGGTAAACGTGTTGGGCCTGACGCTCACAGACTGCATCGCTGTCTGCCTCCGAGTGGCCTGGGGGGCCCAACGAGCAGTGGGTACCCCAGGCCTCTACCATCCTGCAGGGTGGAACCCCCGCAGCTGAGGTCGCCGAGGTCATCCGTCTCTGAGCGAGTGTCCAAGTGCCCGTGTGCCCAGCGCGTCTACCCTGTGGCTCCTGTCCCTGGGCCTTCAGGAGCCGCAGGAGCTCAGCGCAGAGGAGGCCGCCCCGAGCCCCGGTGTCGCTGGGCCGGTTCTGGGGGGCTGCTGAGCAGGGCACGGGGGTCTGCTCCGCCCTCATGCCCTGGGGACGGGAGCGGCGTCACGGTGGGCAGCGAGGTGGCACCGGGAAGGCAGCCCAGGGAGGAAGGCCCTGGGCGAGGGGGCCGCCGTGGAGGCCTGGGCAGCGCGGGGGGATGGGGCGGCCGTGGGGGCAGCCAGGCCAGGTGGGGGGCCAGGCCGCGGTGCGTGGCAGGTGGACGAGGCCTCAGGGGGCACGGCCCGGCTGGGAGAGGTGCCCTGCTGCCCCCCGACGCTCAGGCCGCCGGCTCGGCCAGCAGCACCACTCACCTCTGCTCTTCTGTCTCCCCCTGTCTCGCTCACCCCACGACCAGGGGTGCCCCCCGATACGTGCTGGTGCCCGCGGGATGCCCCTGGGGTCGGGATGGCGGCCAGACCAGCACAGCCGTGCAGCCGGGACGGGAGCTGGGGACCGAGGTGGGGGCGGTGGGTGGGCAAGGGGCGGGCGAGCACTAGGAGGGGGCAGCCTGGGGACCGTGACCTGCGGGAGCTGCAGGGGCTCGGCTTCCCCACTGCCCGGGCGGGATGGGACACGGGCACAACCCTCAGAGGCAACACCCTTCGGACAACAACCCTTGCAGGAGAGAAGCCTTCGGGGTTTTCCTTGAGCACCCCAAGACTGTTCTAGAGTGTGGGGCACACTCACCCGAGGGCCGCGGGCCACCCCACGACCCGGACTCCCCTCTACAGTGTGGGGCACACTCACCCGAGGGCCGCGGGCCAGCCCCAAGCTCCGCGGCCGGTCAGCTGGGCCTCATGCTGGTGGATGGCCTGGCCCAGGGTTTTGCCCGGTACCCAGAGCCCCGGGAGCAGCGGGACCCAGTCCTGCGGCTGCCTGAGCGCGGCCCTGGGCAGTGGCCCGTAGGGTGGCAGGGGTCGCCCTTCCGCGCAGGGACGAGGCGGCCTCGCAGATCAAGCGGCAGCCACCGTGTCTTGAGGTTTGTTTGCAGCTGAGCAGTGAGGCCCGAGGAAAGGGCCTGAGGTGAGCTAGGGAGGAAGTCAGGCCCTAGACAGTGGGGTGAGCCGCGGCCTCCTGGTTCTGTGACCCCGGGTCTCTTGTGCCCTGGGCCCCAGAGTCCTCCGTGCGTGGGGGGCACGGCCTGCCTCACAGCTGCTTCCGTGGGTAACATGCGGCGATCGACGTGCTTCTCTTTTGCAAATCCTCAAGAGCTAAGGACGCGCTGGGGCGCGATGTCGGCCGAGGTGACCCACCCACTGCAAGGAAGACCAAATTGGCTCCGAGGCCAAGTCTACATCCGATGGAAAACCCAACACCCCGGGATTTCTTCACATTCTGAGAAACCGTACGCGTCTCCCGATGCTTCTGGCTCCGGTTTCTGGCGTCTCTGTCCTGCACCTGCTCCTCTGTCGGGTCTTCTCATGGACTCAGACGTCAAAGACAGCCTCCACGCCTCAGACGCTTAGACAGGGATGCACTGGAAACTTACTGGAGATTCGGGGGAACAAATAGGAGTTTTCGGAACTCTAAGCCTACCTGACAGTAATGATTTAAATACCAGATTCAAGAGATCTTATAAAAAATAGTGAAAGGGAATGAAGGGGAAAGGAGAAAAAATGAGTGGGAAATATCAAAGAGGGAGACAGAACATGAGAGACTCCTAACTCTGGGAAACGAGCTAGAGGTGGTGGGAGGGGAGGTGGGCAGGGGGTGAGGGTGACTGGGTGACGGGCACTGAGGGGGGCACTTGACGGGATCAGCCCTGGGTGTTATGCTATATGTTGGCAAATTGAACACCAATAAAAGAACAAATTGAAAAAATAAAAATATAAATAAATAAATAAATAAATAAATAAATAAATAAATAAAACCAGATTCAAGAGATCTTAACAATCCCTTTGGCCATTCTTGCCAATTTGTTCTCCATGACCCCCCCCCCTTTCTATTATTTCCCCTACAACTAAATTCTTGTTTCTTGGGATTTTTTTTTTTTTTTTAATTTTCCACTCACTCTCTTCCTTGCCATCTTGTCAGAATATCGAGGAGAAGCTTCCAGGCACACGGAAGGGTCAAGTTCTACGTCAGGTATTCCTTGGACATCTAGGGAGTCCTCTTTCAGACTTCTTTGGTTATATCAGCGCTAAAATATTGTTTGCAAAAAGTTGCATGTGTCTATTCCTTCTTTTTTTTAATTTATTTTTAAATTTTTTTATTATTTTATTTTAATTTATTTATTTATTTATTTATTTATTTATTTATTTATATATTTTTTTACATATATTCCTTCTTGAGAAGAGAAGATGTAGCTTCTGTAGGCTTCTCAAATGATCTTCTGGTCCAAAGAATTTAAATACTATGGTTGGACAGCCTTTTTTTCTTTTTTTTTAAGTTTTTTTTTTTTAAAGATTTTATCTATTTTTTCATGAGAGACACAGAGAGAGAGGCAGAGACAGAGGGAGAAGCAGGCTCCATGCAGGGAGCTCGATGTGGGACCCGATCCCAGAGCTGCAGGATCACGCCCTGGGCCAAAGGCAGGTGCCAAACCGCTGAGCCACCCAGGAATCCTCTGGACAGCCTTTTATTTTTTAAAACTGTGTTCCTAAAAAATATGGTAAATAAATAAACAAACAATCAAACAAACAAGCGTGTTCCTTAATGGCAGGAAATCACTACAGAGTCATATTTAATAGAAATTGAGGCAAAGAGTCCTGTAACGTATATGGGAAGAAAGCCTCACTCAAGTAAAGGTAAGGCTGACACATAATTATTTGTGTTAATAAAGAAGGTAAAATAAAGCACGAATTCAGTAAACTAGAAATAAATGTTGTTTCGTCAAGTGATTCACCTTAGAACTTATTTATTTATTTATTTATTTATTTATTTATTTATTTATCTATTTATTTTTAGGATTTTTTGTTTGTTTGCTTTTAGGATTTTTTTTTAAGTAATTATTTTATTTGTGCAGGAAACATTCATTTGTGGATTGCCTTCGTCGTCTTGGGCTACTTTGCAAAGCACTACAGACTAGGTGACTTATAAACAACAGAAATGTATTTCTTACAGCTCTGGAGGCGGGAAATGCAAGGTGATGGCGGTTCGGTGTCCGGTGGGCGCCCTCCTCCTGGCTCCTGGACGCCGGGCATGGTTTTGCTGTGTCCTCTGGTGGAGGGAGGGCTGAGCTGCTCTAGTGGGCCTCTGTTATAAGGGTGCCAATGCGCTAATTGCATTTCTGAAAGCCCCTCCGTTATGACCTAATCACCTCCCAAAGCCCCCTTCCCAACACCATCACGCTGGGGCTTGGGTTTCAACATATGACTTTGGGGGAGAACACAGACTTTCAGTGTTTCGCATGGGTCAATAAGTGATTGAGGAGTTTGAAAAGAAGGTAGAGCGGGGAAGTCAGACACATTGACATTGACAGTTGTAGCGTCAGGTACTAGGTACTCACATTGTTTAAAATCTGGCAGGTAGGAGCCTCGGTGTCCATCGACAGATGATGGATAGAGAAGCTGTGGTCTATGTGTACATGGAATATTCCTCAGCCATTAGAAATGACAAATACCCACCATGTGCTTTGACGTGGATGGAACTGGAGGGTATTATGCTGAGCGAAATGAGTCAATCACAGAAGGACAAACATTATATGGTCTCATTCATTTGGGGAATATAAACAATAGTGAAAGGGAATAAAGGGGAAAAGAGAGAAAATGAGTGGGAAATATCAGAAAGGGAGACAGAACATGAGAGACCCCTAACTCTGGGAAATGAACTAGGGGTGGTGGAAGGGGAGGAGGGTTGGCGGTGGGGGTGACTGGGTGACGGGCACTGAGGGGGGCACTTGACGGGATGAGCATGGGATGATGGGTGTTATTCTATATGTTGGCAAATTGAACACCAATAAAAAATAAATTTATAAAAAAAAAAGAAAGGACCGTTACACGCACAGAACTGCACATTTAGACATGAGCTACTATGGCCTTGGGCAAGCTGCCGCACGTCTCCGGGCCAGGGCCACCCGTTTGCAGAGCGACAAAGCCCAAGAGACGCGGTGGTGCTGCTGGTGACGATATAAGGTGAGGGTGAAGGTCAACGGGAGCCAAGCTTCCCCGTGGGGCAGGACTTTGAATCGGCTCGGAGAAGCGGCCGGGCAGCAGGTGCCGTGGGCCCGGGCGGGGAGCTGGGAGCCCGGCCCTGCAGCAGTGTCCCCCGCGGCTGCTCGCGTCCGCGGCCGAGCCGTCCTGTCGGGCCCAGGCTTCCTCACGTGGACACGAGCCCCTCTGGGCTCGGGGTTTTGTCCTCGCTCAGCCTGGAACCCGGCCCTGGGGACCATGGGCCAGCCGCCAGGAGCCCCGGGTGGCCCACGGCAGCTGGGCGAGGGTGCGCACTCGCTCCTCCAGGAAGGGGGTGTCACCTCACCAGCTGGCGGGCGATTCTCTGCCCCCCTTGACAGGGCCAGCGGCAGTCTCACGGCTCACGGTACCGACCACCACGTCCGGCTTCTCGCGCTCAGCGGCTCCGAGCACTGCTGCTCGCTGGGCCCTGCGTCAAGCGGGCGAGCACAGTGACGTGTCCCCTTTGGGTCTGAGCGTGCTCACCACTCAGGGGGTGACACCTGCACGCGGTGCCGGGGCTGGGCTGCTCCGAGGCCAGCGGGATGGCTCCTGCGGCAACGGCCACCGAACGACGAAATGTTTTCTCGGCGCTGGACAGTGAGGCTTCCTGTGATTTAGTGACTTTATAGGGACAGAGACTGGGAAAGGGAGGCACGGGACCCCGGGGACACGGCTTCCGCCCTCAATATGCCTGTTGAGACATCTAGGAACGTGGCGTACCCATGGGAGGTGCACGTAGGGGACAGAGATGTCGAAGGACTCCAAAGACAACCTGCCAGTCTCCTCTAACCACCTGCTACGTCGAGCGGAGGCTGCTGCCAAGTGCTCTTGTGGATGCCCTGGGGAGACCCAGGCAGGGGGAGAAGCAGGCTCCATGCAGGGAGCCCAATGTGGGGCTCGGTCCCGGGACTCCAGGATCGCGCCCCGGGCCAAAGGCAGGCGCTAAACTGCTGAGCCACCTGAGGATCCCCAAGAACTACCGTTATTAATCATCATCATTAAAATATGCGCCCCCATCTACTGCTCGACACAGGCGGGTTCAATGAAGAGGGAGAAACCGTGCTCTCATGAATTCATAAGACTTAAGAATATGAGGGAGGCCAGCTGGGAGAGGCCGGTTCACGCAGACCGCCGAGCATTAGTCGCTGACCAGGAGGAGGCACGGCAGGCCTCGAAGTTCTGTCCTTTGCTCGGTAGTGGGAGGAAGGAGGTGCACAGACTCCGCGGGGGCTCCCCAAGCAGATCACAGATGCAGAGGAGAGGGACGAATGGCTAAGAGGCTTCGGGGGTGTGGGATCCCAGGGGGAGATCTCAGGTTAGTCCAGACACTCTGGCGTGTTCTTAACGCTGAGGTTCTTGGGCCGCACCACATAGGATCCGTAGCCAAGAGGGTTAGAGATAGCAAAGGGCTTTGACGTGGGCTCCCCTATGTCTTCTCTTTGCACAAGCCTTACTGGGAGCTCGATGGTGAGCGAGTCCTTATATTTACCCTCAGGCAGAGGCGGCATCAGATGGTCCTTGAAACTGGTGACGCTGCGGATTCAGTCGTAGGAGGCCTCCTGCTCTGTCTAACCGCACAGGACTGCTTTCCCCGTAGAGGATACAGCATAAGCCACGCTCGCCGGAACATTGGGGTGAAGAACGAAGGAAAACAGGGCATGCCACTGGAGCCTTCTTTCTGGGGACGGTCATGGGTGACCGGGAAGAGAATTCATAGTTCCTTAAGTCGGTGTCAACATTAGAGTTGGTTGTAGATAATAGCGTGCACTCCACTTAGGGAAAACAGAAAAGGGAATTATTAGGATGTGAGTTTGCAGAATGTCCAGGAGTCAAGAGAGTCAGATACTGAGCCCCGGGGCTCAGCCCGCTTCTCAGGTGCCGTGGCCCACAACTGGGGTGTCCGAGATTGGAGGTTGGAGGCACCGCCGTCACCATCCATGAAGAACTGGACTCCTCTAACGTTCTGCTTTCCTAAAGCTCAGTGCCCCAGACACATGGCTTTCTTGGGTTTTGCTAAAAACCCAACTCATCCAAATTCTGACTCAAGGGGATCTTGCTGGTAGAATCTAGATCGGATTTCCCATCTTCGTCCTTAGGGAAGACCAGACTTACAAGCTGACAAATACTAGACTAGAAGAGGGTTTTCTTTTTTTTTTCTTTTTTCTTTTCTTTTCTTTTCTTTTCTTTTCTTTTCTTTTCTTTTCTTTTTTTCTTTTTTCTTTTCTTTCTTTTCTTTTCTTTTCTTTTCCTTTTCTTTTCTTTCTTTTCTTTTTTTCTTTTCTTTTTCTTTTCTTCTTTCTTTCTTTCTTTCTTTCTTTCTTTCTTTCTTTCTTTCTTCTTTCTTTCTTTCTTTTAGAAGAGGGTTTTCAAAGACGCTGGCTAAGCTCAAAGGAAAGCATTGCCCTAGCATAATAGGTCAGTAGAGTCAGCGGAGTCGTGTGGGACAAACTGCGTTTTAGGAAATCATTAATTCAGACGTTTTATTTAAAAAAAGAAAAATAGGGCAGGCCCGGTGGCGCAGCGGTTTAGTGCCGCCTGCAGCCCAGGGTGTGATCTTGGAGATCCTGGATCGAGTCCCACGTCAGGCTCTCTGCATGGTGCCTGCTTCTCCCTCTGCCTGTGTCTCTGCCTCTCTCTCTCTCTCTCTCTGCGTCTCTATGAATAAATAAATAAAATCTTAAAAAAAAATAAAAAAATAAAAAAATAAAAATAAAGAAAAAAATAAAAATAAAAATAAAATAAAATAAAATAAAAAATAGTGCCAGTGAGTTGTGAGGGATGAAGGACTTATCAGTATGCTTCACATGGGGACCATAGGTTAAAAAATTAGTAATATAAACTCAAAATTTTTGATGCTACTCATGATTATTCTTTCGAAATAAAAGTTTAGGGGATCCCTGGGTGGCTCAGTGGTTTAGCGCCACCCTCAGCCCAGGGTGTCATCCTGGAGACCCGGGATCGAGCCCCGCATCAGGCTCCCCACATGGAGCCTGCTTCTCCCTCCGCCTCTCTCTCTCTTTCTCTCTCTCTGTGTCTCTCATGAATAAATAAAATCTTAGAAAAGAATAATAATGAAATAAAGGTTCAGTTGCTGCTTGCCTTCAAAAAAAAATAAAATAAAAATAATAAACCATCAGTATAGTGAAGAGGAGATAAAAGTCTATCTGAATCTTGAGCAAAACAAACATGGTTTAATCTGAGAATTGGGGCTAGTTGGGTGGCAGCGTGGCCCGAAGCAAGGGCTGTAAAGTCAGAGGGCTCTGGGGTGTGGGTTCTCGCCCCGGCCGTTAGTGGTCGGCCCGCTTAGCTGGTCTCCTCACCCTCCTCCTCCTCCTCGTCCATGCACGGGCGGGCGGGGAGCGTCTGCAGTGCTGTGGGGCGCCCCACCGAAGAGCACACCCCAAGCGCCTGGAGGAGGCTTCTCAGGGGGCCCTTGTCAGCCCTGGTATCCAGCGCCCGCACATCTGACTTACTACCAGGATGGTTCCCCTCTCTGTGAACATCCAACATGCTGGTTTTTGCCCCCCCCCCTTCCTTTCTGCCCTCCATCTCCAAGGGCAGCAATAAACCACATATGGGAGCCCAACTAGGCACGCCTCACTCCGGTCTTGCCAATCCCACCAGTAATAGAACAGCAATTGCTCGAGAAACTACAAGGGAAACCGAATGAGGAGAGAAGGCCGAGCTCCGGTCGGTCTCCATCACTGTCACGAAATCGAGTCTTCTGTCCGACGTCTGAATTTAATGCGTCTTCCCCCCACCGCCCCAGGATCTGTCCCTCCTTGTTGCGTCCTGTCGCGTCCGTAGTTGGCCTGTCACCATCTAGGTTGCACTCTTATTATTTTTTTTATTATTTTTTTAAATTTTTATTTATTTATGATAGTCACAGAGAGAGAGAGAGAGAGAGGCAGAGGGAGAAGCAGGCTCCATGCAGGGAGCCCGACGTGGGATTCGATCCCGGGTCTCCAGGATTGCGCCCTGGGCCAAAGGCAGGCGCCAAACCGCTGCACCACCCAGGGATCCCAGTGTATTTTATTATTTTTTTTATTTTTTTAAATTTTTATTTAAAGGTTGCACTCTTCATCAGAAGGATGGAACCGTGTTTCTTTCCCTAGCATCTCCTCTCCGTGCGGCTTGCTTCCCGGCCCCGTGCTCTGGGCTTCTGACATCCACGTCCGCGTCTTTTCATTTTCTCTGGCTCAGCACCCAGGGAAGCACTGTGTTGTGTTTTGGCATCCGAAGAACTGATTTCCATCGATGAGCAAGGAGACAATTTTTCAAAACCTAAACAAGACGAGTGTAGGCTTTGCCCAAAGGATGAAAACATACTCTGAAGTGAATTATTTCCCCTTTTTTATGAGTACAATTAGGAAAGTTAATGATGGGTAATTTCCAGCATGCATATGCTTTCACTTTGCTGATTTATAAGTAGGCATAAACATAATTAGGTGTGCATATGCATACTCACAGTTTAATGGGCCCTACATTCCTGGTAATTAGGAGGCCCAGCATGTTGTTGATGTGCCATTTTTCAGACTAAGGTATAGAAAGCTTCTCAGATTGACTATCCCCAGGAAATTACACGGAAATGCAAGGTACATAGTTCTAGGAGGAATAATGGCATCTTAGGATACGTTCGCCATCTGTTTTTCTTCTTAAATAGATTCAATAGATTTAGAAAACGTCTCTCTCAAGTAGGGGTTCCTTATTTGAAGTTGTAAGCCTCTCTGTATTTAGAAATTAACAGATTTTATAGTATTTTACACCTATAAGTACATAGGAGAGCGTTAGGTTTAGATGAGGTTTTATAGATGAGGTTGTCCAGGCTCAGTAAATTGAAGTGATTTTTGCCAAGGTTATATAGTTATTGAGGAACCTATGAATGGGTTGACAGAAAATGCAGGAAAAAAAAAAAAAAAAGAACAGTTTTTTGATTGTTAATGCACCATACTCGTCTCCCTAGGATCCAGGCTATTGTGCCAGCAGGAGCAGGTACATAGCTTGCAGGGCCTGGTACAAACTAAAAATTCAGCCTCCTTTGATCAGATATTAGGAAGAGCAGCCAGCTGGTGACAGTAAGCATTAAAGCAAGCACACAGCCTTTGTGAGCACGGGGCTGTGGGCACTGCACAGGTCACACACGTACGAAGTTGGCCCCGAGCACCGGCGTTGGATGACACAGGATGGGCCCCAAGGGGATAGGGACGGGATGGCATGGAGGCCAGGTGTGTGGAGAGCCAGCAGTGACAGCACTTCATGAACCCTGGTCAGAAGAGAGATTAATATCACCTCTTAGAAAGTTAATTATTTTTGAACAACTGCTCAGTTGCTAGAAATAGTTTTTTTTTTTTTTTTTTTTTTTTTTTTTCTGATTCATCAGTAGCCAAGGGTATGTGAGTTATACTCGAACAGAGCAAAATTATCCCTTCTGTTTACCGAAACCTCCATATTTTGGAGAAACCAGCAAAGACATCAGACAATAGAGGCCTACAATATCTTTAGAAAGCCCCATTTGTGATAAAGATAACGCGCACTTATCGTGGGAATATCTACTGTACTCGAAGAGCTATGTCAGGTGGGCCGTGGGCAAAACAACGTCCTTTCTCCTGAGGAGCTTTCGGTCGAAGAGGAAAGATAATCTCATAAAAATTACTTCTGCAAAAATTACTTGTACAAAAATTATTTGTAAAAATTAGGAAGTTCAGAGAGGTCTACGCAGTGATTCGAGAGCTCAGAGGAACGAGGCCGACTCCGACTAGAACGAGAGAGACGTCCCTTAGAGCCGCTGCTCCGGTACCACAGGCCGAACCGAACCAGCGAGCGCTTCACAAAGCCGTCTGTGAAAGAAGCGTCTCTATGCCCAGTTTGGTGAAGAGGGATCCGAAAGCGAGAGAAATCAAGCTCTTTGCTCGTGACCTCAGGCACCGTAAGGAAAGGCTCTAGGATGAGACTCAAGTAGGTCTGATTCCACAGGCCGGTGGTTCTGGACCTGCAGCAGCAGCAGCGCGTGGGAACCACGTGACATGCACGGCCGTGGGCACCACCCAGCTCCTGATCTGAGCACCTGGAGGGCGGGCCGGGCCCTCCGGGGGTCCCTGGTGTGCGATGGAGCTCGAGGCCTCCTGCACTACAGCGCGATCCCTCTCGGCCTTGTCCGATACTTACTGAGCATCTATTATAGGAGTCACATATGTTGCTGGGTCTTCTATGTATCTTTTTAATTTTTTTTAAAGATTTTATTTATTTATTCATGAGAGACACACAGAGGGAGGCAGAGACACAGGCAGAGGGAGAAGCGGGCTCCGTGTGGGGAGCCCGACGTGGGACTCGATCCCAGGACCCCGGGGTCACGCCCTGAGCCAAAGGCAGATGCTCAACTGCTGAGCCCCCCGGGCGCCCCTCTGTTACATATCTTAATTATTTAACGAGTATCATCATCTAGAAAAGAGGATGTTCCGCTTATTTTTGTAGATAATGAAGCAGCATCAGATACACCAAGTAACCGGAGTAGCTGTGTCCTTCTTGCCTCTTTCTGCCCTCCTCACTAGAAAGTGAGTTTTCTGACCAAAGGAGTCTTTGCTGACCCACTCAGCATCACGTACTTGGCGCCGGCGGCGTGAGGCTCAAAAGGCCCAAGTACTCAGAAGTGCCCCGTAAGCAAACGAGGGAACAGGTGCATAACCTTGGGTCGACTTTTGCTTTCGCCCTAAAGAGAGGAGGATTGTCTCCCTGGGAGCCAGGACATTCTTAATGTTTTTAAAGACAATGTTGCTTTCGGTGCCTGGAGGGATGGAGTCCAGGCGGCCTCTATGTCGTAGTGGTCTGGGGAAAGCTTTGGAAAGTGCACAGCTTCCCATATAGTCATCGTGTGTCCTCGCCGTGGGCTCTCTGCCCGTGTGAGTGTGACTCCCAGAGACACCAGAGAAGGTGCCCCCAGCTGCAGGCCCCATACAGGTCCGCCCCCAGAATCGGTGCCTGGGCCCCGGCCGCTCGGGCAGCTCACCCGCACCCCCGGGCCCCTGCGCCTCCCTGCTTGGCTCTACTCGTCCTCGTTGCTCTTGCCATCCCCTGGCATCTCCTGCCTCGCCGGCCTGTGCACCTCCAGCCGAGCAAGCTCCCCGAGAGCGAGAACCCGTGGGGCTCCCTGGGGGCTGTGCCGGGATCCTCCAGACGCTGCAGCAGGGGAGGTGTCAGCAGTGACACCTTCGTGGGATGGAGCAGTGATTCCAGGGTCGCCGGGGAGGTGGTAGAAGCAAGGCATCGGAGGAACGCGGTGCACAGGGTAGGGGCCAGGGGGGACTCCTCCAGTGGCCCTGAGAAGGGATCCGACGGCCCCAGGGCGGGCTAGGCGGT
The DNA here is from genome assembly GCF_053574225.1 of Canis aureus. Taxonomy (NCBI): domain Eukaryota; kingdom Metazoa; phylum Chordata; class Mammalia; order Carnivora; family Canidae; genus Canis; species Canis aureus. Next base: position 1,152,176 of record NC_135633.1, read on the forward strand.
GCCCACGCCGAGGGGAGCAGTGGCCTGGGCCTTTTTAGTTATGGCCACTTCTGTGACTTCACCGGTTGCTGTGGTGGCGGAGCCTGGACCAGCTTCAGCGTCCCTGTAAGTCCCACCTGCGATTCTGGTGCATTGGGACGAAGGGCAGCTCCTGATGTGTGGGGTCACGCGGTGCGTGTTTGGGAGAGGCCGCTGCCGTGGCCGCGGGCTGAGTTGAGCCGGGCAGGGCCACTGGCCGCATGCAGCCCCGGGGGTAGTCAAAGTACCATGATTGCAACTCACCGTTTGCACTGAAGTCGAATGTGAAACAACAGTTCAGCTGCACAGACGGTTCACTGAGGGACGCGCGGGGCATGTTGTGTGGCCCAGCAGCGGCCCTGGCGTTGCCGTCAGCCTCCCCGAGAAGCTGCCCTGCATCGCGCTCTGGCCACCTGCCCCATGGACGTCGTTCGCTGTGATCCCGTAATCCTCGCGCGCCGCAGATGCATGCAGCCTCTCTCAACCTCCCACGGGACGGAGAAGGCAAAGCTATTGTTTAATAAGATGCTATCGCAGGCTTTGTGATAACAGGAAGAAAATTCAACGGGGAAAGACATTTAGGATTGTTGCACGATGTATTCCCAGAAACTACAGACCAAGACTTTCCCACGTCACAGAATGAGCCGTCGGCCTTGAAGAGTCCTGAAAGTGCTCCATCTACTCTCCGTCACCATTTCACACCCACTCGAGATGCACATGAATTTCAACACAGTATGTATGAGACGTCATACGAGATAGAATGTGGCTAAACACGATCCACTTCCTTTTCCACACTCCTTTTTTTCAACGGTCCTTTCCTCCCAGTTTCCATCCCATACACAGATCCTGAAGAACTACTTTCCACTGACCCCGAGTAGTAGTTCCTCATTTGCTTTTGTGTTTTTCAGTTTTCATTTTTTTTCATGTTTTATTAAATAAAGGACATTCGTTCATCGCAGAAAATTCAGAAGACGCAAATGTGCAAACTGAAAGTACAAGCATCGGCAATTAGTGAGCACGATGCAAATAGCACTTGCTCTTTCTGTTTGTGTCCATTCACGCACGTTTTATTATTTTTAAAAAGATTTTTATTTATTTATTCATGGAAGACACAGCAAGAGAGAGAGGCAGAGACATAGGCTGAGGGAGGAGCAGGCTCCATGCAGGGAGCCTGATGTGGGACTCGATCCCGGATCCCGAGATCACCCTCTGGGCCAAAGGCAGATGCTCAACCGCTGAGCCACCCAGCCATCCCTCATACACATTTTAAAGGAATTATATTGCGTGTTGTTTTACAGTCCACAGCGTAGCGTTACTCGTACACGTATGCCGTGTTGAGCCACTTCATAGAATTTCCAGGAACAGATATGACATGTTATTTAATCAGTCACCCCTGGTAAGGGCTGTAGACTGCAGACAGGGATTCACTATTATCTGAAGGCTGTCACAAACACTCTTTTATTTGTGTGTATCCATGGCTATTTTTTATTTTTTATTTTTTTTTTTCTTTTTCATGGCTATTTTTTAAAAGATGGGTTTCTTGGGCCACCTGAGTGACTCGGTTGTAAAGAGTCTGACTCTTGGTTCCGGCTCAGGTCATGATCTCAGGGCCCCGAGGACGGCTCCGTGCTCGGGGGAGTCTGCTCTCCCTCTTCCTTTGTCCCTCCCTCTGCTCATTCTCGCTCTTTCTCTCTCAAATAAATAAATAAACCTTTAAAGAATAAGGATAAAAATAAAAGATGAATTTCTTAGGAATTGTTGGAATAAGTTACGTGAAAAATTCAAAGTTTTATGAGTAAAAGCAAGTTGACTTCCAGAAAGATTGTGCCAATTCATGCCAAACAGCAGTGGTTGTGAATAGCTATTACCTTGTATTTGCACCAACACCAGCTGTTTCTTCTCCTCCTTTTGTGATATTTAAGAGTTGAAAGGTTAAATGTGATTTTTCATTTTTCAGTTTCTAGTTCTTTCCCAGTAGGGCTTTAACACTGCAAAAACGTATTATCAGTTATTTGCACTTTTTCTTTTATTTCTTTGAGTATATCCTTCATCTAATTTTCAATTAAGGTGCTTTTCTTTTTCCTTTTTATTACTGAACCCTCCTTTCAATCAGACCTAAGATCGAAATTTTTTTGTTTCAACTTTGAATATGAAATATAGTCAAGTATCAATGTGATGAGAAAGGGTTCTTCTCTCACTGAATACTCTAAAATGGGTTTTTCTGTTTTAACATTTGCTGAAACCCTCTGCTCGCTGGAGGGCTCTCTCCTAACGCTCCTCGCCTAATTGAACGTTACTAATCCTTTAACACCTAGATCACCTAGATGTTTACGAAGGATGACTATTTTGGTCCTGGAGCGCTTGCTGTGTACACGGTTCAGCGAAATGCATTGAGAGGTAGGCCACTACTTTTTCTTGAATGGGTCTTATGAAAAATTGCCTAGTCTGTTTTTTGTTAGTTTGTTTGTTTTTGGTTTCTTTCTGCTGGATCACAAGCTCTCTTAGAATGGGGACCGGATCCCTATTCATAAAGAATTTGGGTTCAATTTGACCCTATACTAAAACAAGGGTGTTGGGTGAGATGAGATAACCAAGAACTAAGATCCCCTTTTCTGTGAAAGACACTAATTTTTCACTTTGGAAAAACTTCACAGCGATCATATAAGATGTTTTGTGATTATCTCCCCCATTTTTCTAAAACAGAAATCATGGTTCAAAGAGGTCAAATACCTTGCCCAGGGTCACACAGCCAATCAGCAGTGGAGAGAGGCACCATGATTTGACGTTAGCACCTATGTTCTTGGATTACCGTCTTCTCACTTTGAGCAGGAGATTGCCTCAACGGGCCACTTAAGTACTCGCTTGCCAACTGGATTTGTGATTTATCTGGGAGAAGCAGAATATCGCGAGATCAAGTGTCTCGTCCATTTCTGCCTCATTCTGATGCTAAGATAGCATTTTGGAATCTTATTTCATTGAATAATGTTGGTGAGCGTACAGACAACCTCAGAGCTGTAACTCATGTCAGCCCTGCGTCCTCTTTAGAGGCCACTAAAAATCCTGGCCATGTCAGCTCACTTCTGAGACTAGGAATTATGTTGCCATTTTCTATAAAAATATTGAGACATGCACAGACACCAGACCAAAAGAGGCTGTTATATCCCATTTTCTAAAATTGCAGCGAAGAGAGTGAATTTTCTCCCTGCAGATACCACATTGTCTTTTTTCCCCCCTGTGTTCTTTTTTATAGATATATTTTTAGTGTCATTTCAGCTCAGAGCAACTGGTTTATTTTTCACAATAGATTTTCTCCGGTGGTAGTGTTCTCTGCTCACCAGGTATTGATGAGTTGGTTGTTATCATTATTATAGAAATAAAAAAGGAGCAGTGCAATGAAATAGTGCATAACAGGCTGAGTGATTTGGAAGCAGGATTTTGAATGCTGCATCAGTATCAGGTCATGATTTCTTAGGGATATGATAACATCAGTTATCTTCTTCACAGGATTTATCTTATTTACCCAGAGAACTTGAATATTTCATTAGATATCCGCATGCATATAATGCACATACACACATAGAACTTCCCTTATAGTTCAGCATTTTATGCATATATATAAATCTAGTATAAAATTATTTTTATAAATGTATTTTAGGTACATAAAATACATTATGCATTTTTATGTTAACGTCTATGCATTTATGTATTTTATGTATTATTTGTCTTTTATATAATAAGTAATTTATTTAGTATGAGTTTTATGTATTTTTTAATGTATTTAATTTTCTTTATATTTAAAATGTCTTTGTATCTCGGTGGATAGATATAGATACAGATACAAGTAGTATTCTTCTGAGCGTTCTCTTGCGCTACCGGACTGAGTTATTTGAAAGTAGAGACTAGAGTAGAATATTAGTAGAGACTAATAGAGTACTAATAGTAGTACTAGCATGCTAATACTAATACTAAGTACTAATGGTAGTAATTAGAGTACTAATAGTAGAGACTAAAGTACAATATTAGTTTCCATTTATAATTGCATTTACTAGTACTCCAGATACTTGCCGCATGTATAAATAAGTGAATTAATAGATATGAGTGCTCCGTGTTTCCTTTCTCTTCCTCACCCTCTCTAGTAATCAGTTACTGAGTTGGTCTTTGCATCTTCTTTCAGTGTTTTCTCTCTCTCCTCGGCACCATGATGAGAATTGGACAGGTGCCTCTTTCTCGGTAGAGAAATTTCATCAATTTCAAAATCCTCTCAATTCATCCCCTTGCTGCAGGAACCGGGTTACATAACATCAACGATTATTTGTCTGAAAAGCAAATTTCTGAGTACTCCCTTTTTAAATAATCAGTCTTCAAAGCTGAACAAAACACCTAAAATGCCCTTCCGCCACTCCTGGGTAGTGAAGACATGCCATGGACAGACTTTTCCTAACTTTCTGACCTCATCACTGGGAATCTCATCTTCTTGGTCCAGAATTTCCCTTGCTCATATCTCAGTAGGTCTTCTCCCACAAAAGGTCCAATAGCCAAATAAATATGAAAACAGGTAAACACCTATATTGTAGGATTTCAGAAAGAGTTTGCTCTGCAAATGGATGTGGAAAATTTAAGGAATAGTATGCCATGTTTTCCAAATTGCTTCATATTTTAATACCCTTCTTTGCATTCTCCTTCTTTTATTTTAAGCAGCATCTGAAAATGCCCTGGAATTCTAGGGGAAATGTTACTTTAACCATCCTTGAAAGTAGGATTCACATCTCCGTCTCTACCTTTGCTCTATTGTTATACCTTTCACGTTCTCTATATTCCTGCCTTTTCCAACTACTTGGACATATTTTATATTTATTTGAGAGGTTGCAAATCATTATGATTTAAGTTTGTGTTTACATCCAAATAGCAAAGCTATGTATTCAACTAGGCCTAGAAAAAGTGGAGTCTGGTAATAATATAAGTATTTCCAAGAATGAATAGGTTCTAGGAAAAGAGGAGAGTTAGACATGGAACAAAAACAGGGAAGTGCAAGGTCATTGGGACTAAAGTGAGTGAAATCTGGTGGAAAGTTTAATGATATGAAATTATACAGAGAAGTTGATAATAATGGAGATCTAGACAGGTGAGTGGTCAACAGCTGCCTTTATGAGGTCTGCTCCATTAGAATAAAGATGATAGAACTCCAACGGGGGAACTGGCTGAGTGTGCACATATGACCGTGTGCCAAAGGACAGACAACACACGTGCCTCAGAAAACTGATAACGAACCAGCAGAGAGTAACGGGGTATCACTTAAAGAACTCAGGGTCAAATAAGAGATTCTTTCTTTTGATTCAAGGTAGACGAGAAGTGTGGTGCACATTTGAAAGCAGAGCGGAAGAGTCTAGGATGATGGAGACACTGACGATTCTGGAGAGAAGAAATCTAACTGTAGGTGAAATAATCCAAGAGTCGGGAGAACAGGCTCCAAAGCAAAGGAGTAAATTAATCTCAAAATATTATACAGTGCTGGAGCAAATGAAAGCCGATGCTATCTTTCTGGAAATAAATTTGATAGTAGCTATTGACTTAAGTGTGGTTAGATCCTTTGATCTGACAGTTCTGTTTATAGGAAACTTGCCTGCAGATTCACGGCGAAGGCTGTGTATTACGACAGAACTTAGAGTAGTGAAAAATCAGAACCAATTCAGATTCTGGAATATGTTGTAATGAAGTTATGTCGTGCATTTCATGGAATATCGTACGTTCAACCTACTTTAATGGTCCTGGGAAAATTCTTGAATATTAAGTGAAATCAATGTTATTCAAACAGTATTTTGCAGTATGATATGCACTGTGACAAATACACCCATCTGCAGGGAGAAATAGAAGGGGGAAAGTTAATAGTCGTTATGACTACTCTAGATTGTGGGATCATAGATGGTAATTACATTCTTTTGATCTGCTTCCAATATGTGAAATTTCTCCATAACATATATATATATGCACTTTCCATAAAATAGATATACATATATGCGTGTATGAATATATGCATTCGTTTTACACTCAGGAAAAATATTTATAAACATCGGTTTTAGTTCTACCTCTGTTGCTCTTTACACCTGAACTTATTCAATCTTTCTTACACAAGGATATTCAGTCCCTCGCAGACTCTGATTTATCCTCCCAAGTGTGCCCTGGCTGAGAAGCTGTGTGATTTTAAAGTCATCTATCCTTTTTGAACCCTGGTTCCCTCATCTGTGGAAGAGAGTTAGTACCCAGTTTGGGGAGTGGCAGTAAGGGAGTCAAGTCAGGTGATGAAGTGGTCGGCATGAAGTCAATCCTCAACATTCGATCCTGATTATATCTAAAGTATTATATATCTTTATATATCATATATTCTATATATATATTATAGATCATATATCTTAAAGCAAGGGCATCTACTTCAACAAGCTGTGGAAAGTAAACGGACTAATGTGTTTTAAAACATAGATATCGGGGTGTGGCACCTGGAGACCCCGGAGAAATGCTCTTTTCCCCTCGACTCCCCTTAAGGCCCTGCCTTTCTTCCCCCTTTACTCTGGACCGGGCAAGCTCTCCAAAGCAGCGGGCAGGTGTGCTGCCACCTGGCGGACCGCTCACTGTTTGTTCACTGAGGCGGCCCAGTGTCTTTGTTACTTAATTTATTTTTTTGAGGATTCAAGAAATCTCCTAAACCTATCTGTCACAGACCCAGGATTTCTGCTCTCTTTGCCCTCTGCGGGACTGACTTGCCTTTTCTTCCTACTGCTGTTTTGTGGAAGGTTTTCATTTGTGAGGCAGGTAAACCCAAACCAGTTGCATTTGTTATAAAGGACAAGGCCTAGAAAGCCATACTAACATTCCCTGACCCACTCTTGCAGAGTGCTGGTCAACCCCAAGTGAGACATGAACAGGGCAGACAGAGAAAGGGTAGCCAAGGAGGCACCTCAGCCCTCCCCCCCCGGGGGGGGCATGTGGACTCTGGATAGCAGAGATGCCACTCTTCTGGGTTTTCACCTGTTGCCTGGCCCTCCCAGGTAATAGAAAAGGAACCTGCTTCACCTCCACCCGCTGCAGAGTTCAGAGAGAAAGACAAGAAGAGTGCAGACCACTGTGTAAAATGGGCTTCTCCATTTCCCTCTTTTCTTGGCTCTAAGGACATGTTCTTGGTGGGCTAAACACTGTATAGGTTAATAAAAATCTCTCAAATCTAATGAACTGATTCCTCAGAGTTCTGTAGAGGAAAGCACAGGATAAAGAAAGAACATGGACCGCCAATCTCGGTCCAGTCACTCTCGAGCAGTATGATATTTGGAAAGTTATTTCATCTCTATAGGTCTTGGTTTCTTTTAAGTTGATAATAGCAATGATCAAGACGTAAATAGCACGACTTCCAATGACACGCATGGCCATGTGCGTTTATGCGCAGACATCACAGTGTTTGGTGCTGGACAGGTTATCAAAAAAACAAGAGAAAACTTTCTCATTTTCTTTCTAGACTGTGTTCTAGGCTGGTGAGGGAATGGTGGTGGAGGCTGGGGGCTGGTAGGGGATATTTCAAGGCTCTCAGAGTTTATCATTCGAAGCAAAAAAAAAAAAAAAAAAATTCTGGGATCATTAAGACTGAAAAAAAGAAAAAAAAAAAAAAGAAAAAAAAATGACTGAAAAAGAGTCCAGCCCCTGGGCTGCAGATTGGCAACCTAGAAAGCATCAATTACTTGGGGTCTACTGTGGGTTATTTCTTGGTTAACATGGTTGGCTAGGAATCAATCGACCTAGGCTCCAAGCCCAGTTATTTCATTACCTCTCACTGTGCCTTGGGGTAAGCATATATCTCAGGCGTTTACTGCTGTGTCCAGAGAGGTGAAGTGGCTTGTTCTATTTTACTGATCTGATCAGGGCAAGATTTCAAATCCTTTGTCTGATTTTAAATCCCAGTAAACTCTGATTACAGATATTTTGAAGGCAAGTATCCCTTTAAATCATTTTGAAGTTGAAGCTTGCCTACTCAGTCTATCATATAACTAGCGCTGCCAACACTAAATCACATTGCTAAAAATTCAAGAGTTTCTGGAGAATTCGGTTAAAATGAGGCGGTTTTAAAAGTTCAGAAATCACTGAGAATCTCTGAGGTGTTGCTACTATTTAAGACTTTTATTTTGTTTTTTTTAAGCCTACTCATGTTTTATAGCCCAGCCTAGAGAAGAGATTGGATTTACAGAAGCTATACAGGCAGTACACAGAGGGGACGAAAGGGGCTCTTTAGAGTCAATGTGGTTTAGAGGTAGGTGACGATTTGGACATTCATCACTTTCTGCACCGTCTGGCGTGCTCTCATTCCGTGTTGTGCTGCTGCTCCCTCCTCCCACCCCATGACTGTACATACAAAACAGAGAGCTCATAGTTCTGCATACCCTTTCCCTGTAGAGTCATAGGTTTGGAGGTTTGGAGTCAGAGCACCTGGCCACTTAATGCACATGTATGATCAAGAAAGAAACTTTACTCTTTGATCTTCAGTGTTTTCAACCACGAAATGAGGATAACGTCACCCACCTCGGAGTGACGTTGTACAGATTAAATCAAACCCCGAACATTCCTACCGATTCATGAGAACTCTTTATTCTTCAATTAATCTCTCTCTTCCTTCTTCTAAGAGCTCCCGAACATCTTGGCCTCATTCTCAGGACCCATGCTCCTGACCTCTTGGGGACTTGGGAATAATCTTGGGGTCCTAGATAATCCATTGTACATGTTTGGTCTTTAGTAACGCTGAATCCTCTGGAGATGCCTGCCTCGTGTATCTCTTGGGAAGCAGGTGTAAGTATGCAACATATCACACAGGATGTGTACTGTCTTTTTTGGGTGCTCTGTTGTACAATGATTCCTTATTGTTGATCTACGGAGTCCATTCTGAATAAATTAAAGTGATGGTTGCTGTGAGGAAAGTAAAGCATTTTGGGATTTTCTTTTGCATTGATTATAGCTTAAAAATAATTCTGAGGAACAAAGAAGAGGAAAACCTAATATAGGCAAAGCTTCCCTTGTGATATAGTATCATGCAGAGATGCAGCCATGTTAACACACACACACACACACACACAAATAGGAAGATATTAAAGTGTTCATAAACATGAATAGGGTTTTAATTTTATGCCATTCTTAGGTTATAAAAATAGCATATACTTAATAAAAAATGTAATAAAAGCAGAAAAGAAAAAAATTCCAGGGATATGCCATTGGTAATCCTGCAACCCAAAGACAGCTTCTGTTTACATTTTAGAGCATTTTCTTCAAATAATAAAGGATTTTCATAAACACGCACGCATAATCTCAGCTCAGCATTTAAATACACAAGTTTCTTGCAGTAACTCACTTAAGAATGTTTTGCTATCAACGTCTTTTATTAATTCTCACATGGCACCCTTGGTCTCAGTACAAGGTAGGTGGATCAGAGAAAGAGGATGTTTAATAACAGGCTTTCTGGTGCCTTGCTCAGAGGGAGGGAAAGGATACTCGGTGGCATGGCATGGTGAAGTCAGGCCATGCTTGAAGGGCCTTTGAAGAATTATACGAATTGGGCAGCCCGGGTGGCTCAGCCGTTGAGTGCCGCCTTCCACCCGGGGTGTGATCCTGGAGATCTGGGATGGGGTCCCACGTCGGGCTCCCCGCATGGAGCCTGCTTCTCCCTCTGCCTGGGTCTCTGCCCCTCTCTCTCTCTCAGTGTCTCTCATGAATAAATAAATAAATAATTAAAAAAATAATTATACGAATTCAGCACCCAACGACAACGTGTGTACACGGGTTCCCACACCAACAAGCAATTCTCAGACACCTGCTGGGTATCTTACAACTCAACTCAACTCCGCTACTATCTACCTGGACATGATAGTATCAGTTCCACAGGTTAAGGACTCAGTCCCACACGGCTTGCCCTCCTCCCCCACCCCCACACGCGTCAGACACCGGTAGCAAGTCCAGGTTGTCACCTGTGCTTCCGTCCGACTGACTGTATAGACCGACAGCTCCAAGGACCCTCCCCCCTTGGGTTCAATTCATTTGCTAGAGTGGCTCACCAAACTCAGAGAAACATTTTGCCTCCTAGATCACCGTCTATCATAAACTGATATAACTCAGGAATGGCCAGATAGAGAGATACACAGAGTGAGGTATGGGGAAGGGGCACTGAGCTTACATGCTCTTTCCAAATATTTCTCCCCAATCCTTCGACCTGGGGTTTTCTGAACACAGTCCTTTTGGGTTTTTATAGATGGTTCATTACAAAGGTATAATTGATTAAATCGTTGGCCGCTGGAGACTGAACTCAGTCTTCAGCCCTCTGCCCTCCCCCAGAAATTAGGGGGATAGGACTGAGGTTCCAAACTTCTAATCACATGGTTGGTTCTCCTGGCAACCAGCCTCTGTGCTTAGGTGCTGTCCCAAAGTCCCCTTTTTAACATAACAAAAGACACCTTTGTCTCATCATCGCTTAGGAAAGTCCAAGGGTTTTAGGAGCTCTGTGCCCGAAATGGCAAATATATACCTTATAAATCACAACGTCACAGCTTATTTCTGCTTCCATTATGTCTTTGTCTTTTTGAAGTAGTAGCCCAAGGTCTCCCCTCATGGAAGAGGCCTGAGAAACAAGCCTGGACGGTCTTGCCACATTGAAGCAGGCTCCCTAGTTGTTGCCGGATAGTGGGCAGCCTGGACAGTCAGGATCTCTTGCTCGGAGTCATAGAATCCACTTGCACATGTTTGTCGCCTTCATTCAAATGGCTTCATCTTAAGTGGCTGGAGAATGCGTGTGAGAATAGGATGGAGAGAGAGCACATTTGTGGATGAAAACCCTGAAGATCAAAGAGTAAAGTTTCTTTCTTCAATACATTTTCATTAAGAGGCCAGGTCCTCTGACTCCAAACTTCCAAACCTATGACCTTACAGGAAAAGGGCCAAGAGTACACAGAACTATGGGCTCCATGTTTCGTGTGTAGTTTTCCAATTCAAATCTAAATCCCTACGAGAGGCAGCCATAATGAACCTTAAACCTCTTCAGAGTTAATAACTTCTCATCTCCCAATTTCAAGTTCACTTCAACACACATGATCGAGGGAGTTGGAGAGCTAGAGGGAGGAGTCCCAGGAAAGGGTCTGTGGTGGTGACAATTGCCCTTTGTCTGGAAGTTCTCACCTCATCCTCTGATTTTCCAAAGATCCCCCGGCAGGCTACCTGGCATCCCATGCTGACTTCCACGAACTGAAACTCTACATTGTGTTATCTAGGAAATGCAGCCTCTTGCTCCCCCTTAAAGACTGAAGTGCTGCTGTTCTGAGTGTGGGGGAGTGAGTGTTCATTTAGCAAATATATTCTAACCCACGGGTAGGGTACAGGAAAGCCTCCATGCATGTATCTGATCAATAAATCCATCTCGCCTTCAAGAGTCCTGGCAGGGCTGGGGGAAGTTCATTTCCAAGTCTGTCTCGGTAATTAGACCCCTGTGCACTTACTGTTCTACTTCAACAGATTCAAGGAAGGGATTCAAGGATGGTTCCAAGAAAACAGTATCGAGCATCAAGTCTCAGGTGGGAGGGGTAGGCAAGTTAAAAATGAGGAAGTCGGCAACAAGGTTACCAGTCAGAGATTAGAGAGGAGTTTGAGATCACATCATGAGTCGAGGGGCTGACCCGGCGCTTCAGGGTTTGGGCTATAAATCTTCCTGCCTTATGAGTCCTCACCGGGGGAAGCTTCATGAATAGAAACACCTGGACAAGGATAAGGACAGGGAGCTTTTCCTTCCTACGAGTGTGGGAAAGGAGATGTCGGGGAGATTGGTTGCTCGAAGGCCCAGCTGGCAGGTTGGTCATCACCAGAGTCTTGTCAAGGTCTCTTGTCTCCACAGCAGCGTCCAGCCCGGTCAGAGCCGTCTTCTGTTTGGATCCTTTCCTACGGCTCTAATTGGAAGCTCAGTCACGTCGGCCCCCAGCCTTCCTGCATCCTGTGTCCTCGTCCCCGGCTTCTGGGAAAGTGACACCGTGTTGTGTCCTGTATCTGAATTGAGGCTCACTCGCAATCCTCAGCTCCAGATGTGTTCCACCAAACTAAAAAAGCCGAGGGTTGTCGTTCCCATTCCTTCCTCAAATGGGACTCCTGCCCTTATTTCCACTCTCCGCTCAGTTGGGACCCCTGTGATTTGCGCCCAGAAGTCTCCCTGTTGTCTCCCAGAATCTCCCCAGCCTATAATGTCCCCACTGCCATGCTCATTCTACTTGGAGGGAGGGCTCCTCCTTTCTCTAGTTCTCTAACAATGTGCCCCAAAGGTTTTCTAGCTGGACTTCCCGACCCCTGCCTGCTTTCCTTCTTCAGAGCTACCTGTGCTGTTGGCTATTACCTGCTCTCCCTGGAACCCAGACGTTGGACATGAATTACCAGAGTAATTTGCCTCACATCTTAAGTCCAGATGACTTTGGTACCGTTTTAGGGATGTGTCCAGAAGCACGACACTCTGTGTATTAGTCTAGGTTCTCAGAGAAACAGAACCCCGTGTGTGTGTGCGTATAATATATATACATAATATTTGTAGATAAATTATGAGTAAATATATATTTATAATATAAATATAAGTTAACATAGGTATATAATATATGTATCAGGTATATATTTATGATCAAGAATCACAAGAATCAGCTCTTGTGGTTATGGAGGCTGGGAAGGCCTAAGATCTGCAACGAGCTGGAGACCCCGGAGAACGGATGGTGTAGCTCCAGTCCAAGTCCAAAGGCCTGAGGACCAGGAGAGCCAGAGGTGTGAGTTTCAGTCTGAGGCTGGGTCCAGGGGAAAACAATGTGCCAACTTAAAGGCAGTTGGGTAAAGAGAATCTCCCCTTAGCCTTTCCCTTCTACTCAGGCTTTCAACAAGCTGGATGAGGCCCACCCACGTCAGGAGGACACTTCCCTGATTCAAAAGCTAATCCCATCCAGAAACACCCTCAGAATAATAATTAATCGAGTATCTGAACATCCCATGGGGCAGGCAGGTTGACACATAAAATTAACCATCACATCCTTTCCACTTTTATCACTGTGGCTGAAAAGCATACTTTCCACTGTAGTCACTGAACTCAGGGTCGTCAACCTGAATCTGATGCTCCAGGAGCAAACTTGCAAAGCTCAGACTTGGAGAAGTTGTTTTTGTTATCGTCTTCCTGTCTCTGGTCTCCGTTTAGTCCAGATCGACTCCCTACATACCCACCTCCCTCCCTCCCTAACAGACTCTTTGCTCAAGGATCCCACAGCCTCCACCCCTGCCCCATCCCATAGACTCTACCCTTGCTACCCCGGGCTTCAGGTTCTACCCCCCAGGAGCAGACTGGTTTCTCACTTATTCTTTGTTGACAAAAACATTGCCTGATGCCTTATAACCACTGCAACAGCAGTTGTCTCTCCTGAGGACGGACTGTGCGCCGTATTTCACGTGGATTAGCATGCCAAACCCTCGCAGCATCCCCGTCAGTGATGCCGTTTCCTATCTTGCAGACACTGTTACTGAGATGCAAAAGGATCACGAATTTGCTCAAGGCCACCCGGCTACTAAATCGTAGCACCACAAGTCAGGCTCACACGTGACGGTGCCAAACCGCACACGCCATCATTACACACTGTGTCTCCTGCCTCCGCCTCTCGATGGTCTCATGAAAGGCTGAGTAAGTGGCTCAAATGGAAATTTTCACCTCTGATTCAGGCTGGTAGCTCTACATAGACCCAAACTCGGTGATCTTTCCCAAGCATTGGCATAAACAGGAAGATTGAAAATCCTAGGTGACTTCTCCGTGAGCAATTAAGAGGCCTCGTCCTGCAGCGTGCCAGTCACCATTCACTATTCATCATCGCAGACGTTCAGACATGCTGAAGGTCACGATTGAAAACAGTTATTTTAAGAGATGGCATTGTTCTCAAAAGCCACAGTAGGACCATTGCCGACAGATTTTAACTCAGATCTATATTCAGAGACGAAGCCTTCTTTCAGCTCCAATGACGCAGGTTTGTTAGTTGGGGTGTGAGTAGGAGGTGAGAGGTAAAGAGGGGGGTAAGTACTTTCGTATCCATCTCTTGCTCACCTTTTCACAGTTGTTTATTTTCTGGGTACTGGCAAACCCTTTCCAGCTCCTTACTTCAGCCTGTCATTCCTATTCTATTTCACTTAGTTTATCATAGGAATGTTCCTCATAAGGGATTTAAGGAATCGATTTAAGAAAAAAATTGAAAAATATAAGACACTTATGTAGGATCTTTTTTTTTTCAAAGAGATGCAGGATTTTGTTTGGGTCATGTTGTTCTTCAAATGTGTGGTAGGGAGTATGTGGTGGGAGTATGCCCTCCTTTCGCAATAAGACTTTTTTTGCTTTATGCTCACTTTCTCTACTCCCATAACTAATCACCATTTAAGATCTGAAGATCTGGGGCACCAAAGTATGGGGGGACACTACAGTACATACAAATAATGATAATATATTGTAGATTGAGCTACTGGCCTCAATCCTCTGCTGCTCTGTAGGACTCTTATATACCCACCCTCTTGCCTTCTGGGCAGCCTCCTTTTCCACCTTTGGGTCTGTTCATTTGCTTTTTAGCCGGCTAGCTTTCAGTAGAGGGGTCATGAGCAAAGGCTCGTATCCTTGCCCTGGGGCCATTATCGTGAGAAGAACACACTACTAGCTCCCCGGTCCCAGAATAAAGAGAAGCACCGGGAGCGAACCTGAAATGAACTCTCAACCTGGATTCAAATCCAGCCCAGGAGACTGGAATCCAGCCTGTCCAAAAGCAGCATGAGACCGATAGCACGTTCCCAAACCTTCTCTCAAGAAGTCAATGCTCATTTTTGAAAAAAAAAAAAAAAAAAAAGAAATCAATGCTCATTTTTGTAAGACACTGGATTTTGGGGTGGTTTGTTATATCACATTTTTGTGAAAAAGGGCGATCAGGAATAAGAAAGCCATGCTAGAAAGGAGCCCACGGCACAAAGCTAGAGCGTATGCAGCGTCAGAGTGATTCTACTAGCGTTCACCGATGCCGACACGGTGCTGCTGGCTTCACATAGTCTCTGATTGAAATTTTACGAGAGCTCTGTGAGGTATCAGTGTACTCCATTTACGAAGGTTCGGGAAGATTAAATGGGTTTCTCAAGCCTCCATGGTTAGTTACGTTATAGAGCTAGACCTGAATCTGAGATTTTCTATTAGACCTGCTTTTGCTCTGTGGAAACCTTTTTCCTCTCCCACCTTAATCCTTTTAAGGTTGAATTTGTGCATATTTATAAAGTTGGTGGAGAAAGCTAGTAGCAATGCTTTAATACGGACTGGATTAAGTGATTTACGGCATATTCACATACTTCTCTATTCTCCCCCTTTCTCCACTATCCACGTCGACACGTGTAGGTAGAGATAGCTGGGATTACTCTGGCCATTTTGCAGATTGGGAGACTGAGTCGCCAATGTTCTCGTTGATCCGACTAAATGTCAGACAGGTGTTTCCCTGACGTTAGGCCCCTAACTTTTCTTTTTAAGATCATTTAGTTTAGAAAATTTGCAATCATACATGACTTATCTGCTCCTTTGACATGGAAATTTTCTCCCAGACCTTTGCCAGTCTACTCAGGGATGTCTTTTCCATCAAGATGGGGCCTTATCTCCCAGTCTCGGCGAGAGGGCAGGACCCTAACTTCCATAAGCATCAGTCAGCAAACACAGATGGTCTAGTCACCTTGGCCAACCTTCCCCCTAAAGCCCTCCAGGGCTTGTCCACGGGCTGTTGGCCCCCATAGCAATCGTCCTAAATAATGTATCGTTTGCCTGTTTAGCTGCACCTGGTACAGTTTTTCTTTGACATGAGCAGGGGATGGTTCCGTCAAGAATCCGCAGTGAATGATCGCCAGGGCTTCGCTGCAGAGTCACTTGGCTTCAAATCTAGTATTTTCTTCCGTCATTCCCTTTCCTCTCATCCTCATTTGTTACTGATATTTGTGTCTCTTGCCTTTTCTTCTCCAATCTAGCCGTTAGAAGGGGTCGCTTGTGAACTCTCCTTTCTTTTTCTTCATTGGTTTGTCAGATGGGGTGACGGAGCCTCGGTTCAGAGCCTCAGCCTTTCCTTCCTGTAAGAGAGGCTCGGCCTCGGGCCCGTAGACACTGTTCATAGTCTCAGAGGATCGCTTTGTTTAATACTCTAGAGGGTGCCCCAAAGCCTGTCGTTTGAAACAGTAGTAATGTGGACCTGAGATATTTTTAATTAAAAGTGTATTGTTCGGAGCCAGCCCTTGGCCTCCTATTCATCAGCAAGTTCCCAGCTGAGCCGTCTGCGAGGTCCCCAGGATACCAATGCCTCCTCGCTCCACAGGATGGCGGTATAGGTTAAGGTTAAACCTCATCCAACACATCCCTCCAACACCCCAGCAGGGTTTTGTTCTGAGCTGGCCCTCAACTCTCCTGGTCCCCCTGCGTCCACAGCCGCCCGCAACCCCTGCTTTACACATTCCCCTCTTCCCCCCTCTCTGTTTCAAACAAAGGCAGCCCCTTCAGTTCAAAAAGGACGTTTATGAAGGCCGACTGCTGCAACCTCCAGCTGCATTAGGAAGGGCCCCCGGACCCAGGAGGCCAGAGGCCAGAGGCCTACAAAACCACATGCGACCAAGCCCTAGTTGGCGGCCGCTGAGTCGTCGTCCACAAAGAGCAGCGGTCAGTCACCCAATGTCAGCGGCTTGACCTAATCACTGTTGGTCAATAAAGTCACTGAAGTGCACTAGTCTCGTCGGCGGTAGCCCGGCTCAGGTCCAGCTGGAAGGAGATGGTTTTGTGAGTGGTCAAATGGCAATTATCTCATCAGAGCCGCGTGGCCTCCAGCAGATCCAGTATCAAGAAATGACTACCAAGTCACATTTGAGAGCTCCTCCCTTTACTCCAGAAAAAAAGAAGTGAGGTTAATAAAATACTTTTGAAGTTGGGAAAATTGGGTACTTCTGCAGACTTTACGCAAGAAGGAACAAGGATGTCCCTGGAACAAATAATTAGAACTACATCCTATTCTTTATAGGGCAGCAATGTTCAAGACCTATCTTCTCTTCTTCTGTCTTTAAATAGTAAGATATTCTCCTTAGATATACGTAGGTCAGGTATTACATCTTCTGGAAAAAAACAACTTCCCTACACATGAGGCTTCTTCAACTCCCACAGTAATAATGCTTTCACATTTGGGAATTAATCAACAAGAAGTTATGATATTACTAGAAATGTGTCCTTTAAAGTATTTTTTTTTGTACTGTTCATAGAAGCATCTTTGCTAGTATTCCCTTTCCACTGGTCCTTTTTAAAAATGATATTATAAATTATTTATGTCTTGTTCTTCTTCATCTTCTACAGTGCTTAGTACAGAGTCATGACAGCCCTTTCTCCCTAAATATGAGTTGATTAGCTCATTGCTTAACAACATGAAAATAAATTGCTGGAGATCTTTATCTAACCGGGAAGTAGGGACCTAACATTTCCAAATTGAAAACTTTATCAAGGCCAGAATAGATACTAACACTCTGAAAAATCACTGCCCAGACTTCTTTTATTTTTAAATATTTTATTTATTTATGAGAGAGAGAGAGAGGCAGACACAGGCAGAGGGAGAAGCAGGCTCCATGCCGGGGGCCCAACATAGGACTCGATCCTGCGACCCCAGGATCACACCCTGGGCTGAAGGTGGTTCTAAACCACTGAGCCACCCGGGCTGCCCTGCCCAGACTTGTTCAAGAAAATCTTACCCCAAAAAAATTCTTGGAAAGAATCTACTAAGATTACCATGGAAAGACCTAGAAATGAACAGAAAACAGGGTAATGTTTAACTTTAGCCTTTCTTTCAGGAAATAGAGGAGAATTATTATGGTATTATATGATAGAAGCAATTTTCCTAATATTACTTTCCAAATCTCAAATGTGTGTGTTTGTAGGCTTGAGGGAAATGATGTATTTTTGAATGCAACTGGAGAGGTTTAACAAAGAAAGCCTTTTCTGGTCCCTATGGGGGGAAAATCAGCTTTAGACTGTTAGCACTCACATCTAAAAGTTCAATGAACTTCAGTTAGTTGCTATGCCAACCAGCAGAAGACCTGTCCAGATATGAATTGATCACACAAATAAAATCTCCCCAAAGATGATGCTTGTTTGGCTTAAGGGCATAGTCTTTGTAACAACCCTTGAAAAATCATAGGTCTGTCAGGTTGGAGGATTTATTTGGGCCACTATCCAAATGTCCTCAGTGTATTATAAAATACTTTAATTTTTAAAATATTTTATTTATTTATTTGAGAGAGAATGAGAGAGCAGAGAGGGAGAGGGAGAAGCAGACTCCCTGCTCAACAGAGAGCCTGATGGGGCGCTTGATCCTAGGACCCTGAGATCTTGACCTGAGCCAAAGGCAGATGCTTAACTGACTAAACCGCCCAGGTGCCCCTAATTTTTTCTTCATAGGAAACTGAGTAGTTACATCTAAGGGGGGGGGAGATATCTCAATTTTTTTCTTTTCCTTTCCTAAAAGTAGCAAATATAGGGGCAGTTACCTATAGGTTCTGATTGTGAGAAAGAAAGAGCAGATAGGACTAGAGCAGCACTTCTTAGGAGATGTTTTAAATTCCAATATATTATTTTATGAAATGAAGTTGGGCAACTTACCTTCATATTTTAATGTCACACCTCCCATACCCTGCCGTGGATAGTGTCCTTAGGCACTCTGTGAAAAGTCTCTGATGAATGTCTTTTGAAGAATATCTTTGTAGGATTTTCTTTGAGGTTTTGTGTGCTCCATATCCAGAGTGAACTAATTTGAGACTAAATAAGTAGGTGACTTTGGTATTGTGGTTATTGATACCAACTTTCAAGGGAGAAAACAGTGAGATGCCATCATATGGTTTCCATGTACATCCCCTTATTGTTCCTTTGGAAACCTAATTTGGATGATTTTGCTGTGGTCTTTAGACTACTCTTCAGGCATCTGAGGTGTGTACAATTTAAGAAGTGGAAAACAGTAGACAAACATTTTGGGAATTATAATGGTATATTATACGCATGTTCTGGATACATACCTCAATACATATGCCTGGCAACAGAAACCCATGAAATAGAGTCCCCAAGCATTTATTATGTCTGTTTTGTATATGACAAAACATATTGTCATGTTTTGGATTCAATCACATCCTTATTTTAATTCCACTTCCCTACATTTGTTCAGAAATTGGCTTTTTAACAGTTATCTCGCATTGCTACCACAACATTCACCTCTTGAATTCAAACATAAATTTGGATTCTCTAACGTTGATCCTTGGTGACAGATGCAGGACTCACTTTTGTAAGAATTACTAGTTTTTACTTCTGGATCATCCCACTTATTCCTGACTTCTTAATCTACTTTGCATGAGCTAATCTCGCCTTTGGCGTCTTCAAGAGCGGCTTGGATTTCCCCTCAAGGGGGTCCAACAAGGTGCACAGAAGATGGAATGGGATAGTAAGTGATTTCAGATAATGGTCCTCCTATAGTTCAGACTAAGAAAGAGATCAGTGACAACTGGGCACGGGGACTGCGATGGAAATTTGTGGAGAAAGATTATGACTAAAAAAAAAAAAAAAAAAAAAAAAGAAAGATTATGACTAACTGAAACATGCTCAATGAAATTCACATTCAGTCTATGGGAATAAGAAAACAAGAAGCCAGAAGTGAACTGCTACATCCCAGTGGGTTTCCCTTATTCTGAAGCTCTCTTTTACATTATTGGTACATCAGTAACAAAGGAATGCCTGCCTTTAATAGGCAGATTGGTCTGTTTTCCCTGGATTGTCAAAATGGGTTATAGCTCTAACAATAAACTCATGGGGCTATTCCTCTTTGGTTCCCATCTCACAGGAAATAATACAATTCTCTGAAGCCCAAAGCAAATTTATTCCAGATTTATATCCCAAAGTAAGCCTGGCACTCAGAGATACAGAGCCTTCCACCTTTCTGCTCTTAAGTAATGGTTTAGATTCAAGAAATCACTTGGAGGGGGAAAAAAAGGGAAATATCTACATTAGATATATATTCACATGGTTACATATTCCCATAGGTAGCTCAATAAAGGCTGAGGCTTAGGAAACCTGCAAGCTGATGGCAATTCTTAACCTCTTTCTCTCTCTTTCTCTGCAATAAGCCAGGATCAGGCTAGTAAAGGAGAGAAATCTTAAATTAAAAGGTATTGCTTAAAAATGCTTCCAAAAAAATATTGCTGTTCAAGAACCAAGCTGTGCAGAAGCCACTCCTCATAGGGTGCTGACGTTTCATAACCGTTCATCCCCACCCAGTATGTCCTGGACTAGTACTGTGAAACCAGAATTGTCACGAGCGTTATTCTCAAAAGATGAATGTACATTCTTCTATTCCTAGTTCTTCCTCACCCCGTTCCCCATGAAAAATAGTGGTGAGGTAAAAGGGGGGCATTTTGTAGGGAATGGTTTTGGGGGCTGCGATGGAACAACTGGAGAGAGAAGTCTGGATGGCGAACAGAACCTTCTGATAAGTTGTGTAGCTGGTGACCATGAGGGGGACGGCGGTTATGGTGACGGCTTCATGCTTCCATCTGCTCTACGGCTTAGGAGGTCTGCACAGATGGTTCTGTATTTGCTGTGGAAATTGGTGGGGAGTGAGGAAGGACAGGTGAGCTT
The DNA here is from genome assembly GCF_053574225.1 of Canis aureus. Taxonomy (NCBI): domain Eukaryota; kingdom Metazoa; phylum Chordata; class Mammalia; order Carnivora; family Canidae; genus Canis; species Canis aureus. Next base: position 1,172,913 of record NC_135633.1, read on the forward strand.
CACTTTAATCAGAGTAGCTTTGTTTTCACATTTTACGTATTGGGGTCCTGCAAAGGATTTTATTGGAAGAATTGGGTCTAGTTTTAAAAAAGGGGGAATTACCAATAGCAATTTCCTGTTGCTCATTGGAGAGCCCCGAAGGAACATCTGGGTCTTGCCCTTAAGTCAGTGAAACAATAAAGGGTGAACCTCTATGCCGTGATTCTTCATATCAGTAGTTCATAAAGTACAGTCCCTCAATCAATAGTATCAGCATCTCTTGGAAACTTGTTATAAATGTAAATTCTTGGACCTGACCCAGACCCACCTGAAACAGAAACTTTGACGTTGGGTCTAGAAATCTATATTTTAACAGACCTTCAGGTGGTTCTAATGGATGCTCAATTTTTTAGAAGAATTGCCTTAGAGCCTAATTTAGTTTACCAAGTAAAAGAAATGAGGTAAAATGAAAAGAAGTTATCAGTGCAGTTTCTAAGGAAAACCTTTTCCAAGTACTGCAAATCAGTCCCATCCAGTCTAAATATTCAAAGAGGATTGTTTTTCAGTTTCAGAAACAAGAAAATGGCTCTAGTCCTTCTATTCCTCACGCCCCAGAAATATCTATCAAAATAAGGCAAGACCCTTACAATTTAAACCTATCAAATATCCCCTTGGCAACTCAACTTCAGCTCAAATATGTTCATTTGAAAATAGGTAGAATTATGTAGGAATCAATAATAAAATCACCAACAAATTCTAATTACCACTGGGTAAATTCATTCTTGTATTTTATAGATTCACTTAAAAAAATATATTGTCTAGGGCAGCCCGGGTGGCTCAGCGGTTTAGTACCGACTTTGGCCCAGGGCATGATCCTGGAGCCTGGGATCGAGTCCCACGTAGGGCTCCCTTGCAGGGAACCTGTTTCTCCCTCTGCCTGTGTCTCTGTCTCTGTCTCTCTCTCTCTCTCTCTCGAATAAATAAATAAAATCTTTAAAAAAATCATTGTCTATAAAACCTACCCCACCTGGGTCACTAGATGGTGTACACCTTGGAAGAGTGCTAAAGGAAGTTGTAGTCAGAAGGAATGAGTCAGTGTGAGGATATCCATTGCTTTCCAAGGACCAGGACATCCTCGGGGCAGGTGCCTTCCTAAAACGATGATACCTCTATGTGAGGTTGTTCCGAGAGTCTGATTCCACTAGAGTCGCATATGGACTTCTTCAAGGCTAACTAACCCCAGCCCTTCTCAACGTTTTAGATCAATGATGTTGCACCACTAGATGGCTCCAGAGTGTCTATCCGGCAGCACACGTAAGTCCAGAAATTTGAAAATCGGAGTGTACTTTGTGAGCCATCCCCAGCCTTCTTCCTCCACTATTGACTCCCACTCAACCAAAAGTGATGTCTCATTCTCTCCTCCATCTTCCAAGAGTAGTCCAGGGATGGCGTCTCTAAGGAAGAAAAAAAAAAAATGTTTCAGATCAGGAGAGTGCTTGGCTTCTCCAGGCTCTAAACTGTAAAACTCAGCTTCAGGCGAATGATACGTGTGTACTCAGAGTGTGAAGTAACGTCCTGTCCTTAAGCTTGATTGTCTCATTTCATGACTTGGAAGGTTGGGGTGATGAGGGAATGTAACCCTGCAACACCAGATCGAGGATCCCCAGTGCTCAAGTCTTGCTTCATCAGGGGAGAGTTATAGATAAGTTGCTAAGAATGATCACGATCTGAGCTGCCCTTTTACATCCTTTTTTAGAGGTCTGAGAGTAGAAACTGAAGTTGTGGGTTTTTTTTTTTTTTGAATTTTAAAAATTATTGCAGTTGTTATTCTTTTCTTTTTGATCTATGATATGAACTCAGTTTCTCGTGAGCTCAGCTTTCTCTTCTAAATTGTTCTGATTTGATGACAGACTTTAAAATAGGCAGTCATGTCTACCAAACCCTACCAGTGTGGTAATAAATTGTTCTGGGGGTAGATCTTTGAACCAAGAGAAAAGAAACCACACACTGAAATTATCATTTAGATGCCTGAAAGAGAACTTGAACCAAGAGACAAAAAGCCTACGTTCGGAGGAAGATGGTTCTAGGGTTGGAAAGTCACTCTGTCAGGAGGAGGCTCGTGCAGACCAACACTATATAAGTTTGAGGTTGGGGGCACTGATGGTATGAATGGGTGGAGGAAGTCAGTCTGCAGAGTTGAACGGAACATGAATGGAGAAAATACCAGGTAGAGAAAATATAGACTCCGAAGGATAGACAGTGTAACTATCTTAAACATGTCCAGTTCCTATCATCACTGCTTATATTTGGTTTTGTCAAATTCCACACGTAGTTCCCCGAGTCTTTTCACATCATCCCCTCTACTATCTTTTAAATTTTTTTCTTGAGCTGCTTGGCAGACATCTCAACAGGTAACTTTGTTTCCCGCCAACAAAGATCTGGAAGGCATCTTTTATCATGAGTTCACTCAATATTAATTTCCTGATAGTTGAGTTTACGAAGTAGAAGGAATTTCTGGCTTAAAAAAAAAACAACACTAAAACTTGCTGAAAAAAAAAATCATGTTCACATTTGTCTTGCCCCTTGATTCCAAACTGATGCACTAACCTGGTAAGCAGAACTCAGGGACCGTGGTGAGTTGCTCTTCAGGCTTGTGGTCAGGAAATGTGCCCCACCCTGTCCACAAGCACGGTCTATGGTTATGCTACGTGTAGAGACAAAAGAACTGATTGAAAAGAAGACTGTCCCTGAGCTGTGGCCTCAGTTGATTTTTGGTTCTTTGTCACCACCATCTCTTGAAGGGATGACAGTATTGGTCTTTGACCTGATTTTTTCTTTGTTATTCTCCACCCTACATAAGAGTAAAATCTTCAAAGTGTATAGAGCTGTTTTTTTTTTCACCTCTTGATTTAAGCCATCTAGCCCATGAGAAAAATAATAACATAAACCAAACCAAAATAAAATAAGTATGAAGCCGTCATATGACCCTCAAGATCCTTAGTCTTGATCCTGCTCATTTCTCCAACCATATCTTAGAGGCCTTGTTCCCTTCATTTTCTGTGCTTCAGCCATTCTGGCCTTTCAGACTCTAGGAAAAGCCACTGTCTTTCTAGCCCTAGGACCTTTGGATATTCCTTTCCTTCTTCCCACAATTTCCATTTACTTTTCCACTTTTCCAACTTAACTCTTTCACCCTTCATCTCTATCTCAAATGCTCCTTCCTTTGGGAAAGAACTCATAAACCAACACCAGAAAAAGTTCTTTGTAGCGTGTTGCTGGTTTTCTCTGTAACACTCATCTCAATTTGAAGTATTTATTTATTCATTTGAGTCTTGCCACCTATTCCCCCTCCAGACAGGAAATTTTATGAAAACAGCAAATTTTTAATGTTTTTGCTCATAATTATAAACCCAGTTACAGGAAGTTCAGTACATCTGACTTGAAGGAAGGAATGATTGAATTTGTGAATACTTGAAAACAAGGTCTGGGTCCTGGAGCCTATTCCATGGAGATTTTTTGTTGTTCTGCTTAATATTTCAGCTTCCTTTATTTCTGATATTTATTTGTTTTTGTGAATGTAGGCTGGTACAATGTGTCTACTTAGCATTGTATGGTTCTTGGAAGACCTTATATTTTGGAAGCAAAAACACATTCACTCTTCAGAATGTTTCATTATAAACAATCTCAGGGATACAAACAATTTTGTGAATTGATGTGTATTTCTACTTGAAGGATGAAGTAAGCACAACTATCACAAGAAGAGAATTGAAGGATATAGGCAGAGGTGTTGGCAACTCCAAGGTTTTAGAGACCTTTGGTTATTAACAAGATGGATTTAAATACACAATTCTTCTATTTCCTGGATATCTTTGGTCATTTCTCAGCCACTACCACAATAAAAGCTGACTGCTGGAATTACTTCAAAGGCTATGAAAAGCAGGATAGTCATTGCCTGCAATTTATCAGAATTTTTAAAAAGTAAAGAATTTTTTAAGATGTAAAGAATTTTAAAAAAATGTAAATAATTACCTACAATTTTTTCAGCATTTAAAGAATTTTTACTACTTTGTCTTCTGGGTGTGAAAAGAAGTCAAACATGTTCTAAGATAGCTTTTTAGACTGTCTAAAAAGGAGAAGAAAGCTTTGTGTCACTAAACTTTATCCTGAGTTGAATTCACAGAAAATTTCCTCAGTCAGGAAAGTACTTTGAATTTACTATTTTCCATGTTGTTTATTTACTTTTTTGTCTCATTCTGATGTATTGACTCTTTCTTTTTAAAAATCAATAAAATATACAGCCCTGTAGATAATTAGTCCTCCACTGCCCTCAATATTCAAAGTTTATAAAAGAAGTCTCCCTGTATCCCATTCTGGAATGTATTACTTGACATTTCTTCTTCTGAAAACTCAATACCATCCCTCAGCTTATGAGTATTGCTGTATTTCTATCAGTATTGTGAGATGCCTCTTTGCCTTTTGGGAAGTTTCTCTTTTTTGATTCAGCTGAGAAAATTAAGCCTTCACTTACCATTTTCCCTTTCTGTATTTTTGGAATTTATAACGCTAGACTGAAATCAAATGAAGCTGCCAATGTTTGACTATTTTTCATGCAAAAATGGCAATTTTATGTGGTTCAATCTAATAATAGCTAATATATATTGAGGAATTACTACATTTCACATATAAATACTTTGAATACATTATTTTATTTAAATTTCTCATTTTATACATGTGGAAATTAAGTGTCAGAAAAGTTAAAATAAATTACCCATAATCAAATCACTATTTGTGAAACTGGGATTTAAGCCTAGGTCTGTCTCCCTGTGAACTCCAAGCTGTTAAACCCTGTACTGTCTATTAAGGGTATTTTCTTTCTTTCTTTTCTTTTTCTTTCTTTCTTCTTTCTTTCTTTCTTTCTTTCTTTCTTTCTTTCTTTCTTTCTTTCTTTCCTCCTTTTTTCCTTTCTTTTGGTAATTTTTAGAATATCATTATTGAATACTCCTTTTCAGGGGTGCTATCATTATCTCAGATAAAAGTGATAATTTCGGACAAAACATCTCCATCGTTCACAGACACAAAGCCAAATACAATGTACTTTCAAGGAGCTATACTTAGCCAGATGTTTCCAAATCACTGAACCATAAATTGCATTTTTCACTTTTTATTGGAATGGTTTCTCATTTTGTAGATAAAAATATTTTTATATGTTCCTAAAGCAATTAGCAATTTCTTTCTTTCTTTCTCTTTTCTTTCTTTCTTTCTTTCTTTCTTTCTTTCTTTCTTTCTTTCTTTCTTCTTTCTTTCTTTCTTTCTTTCTTTCTTTCTTTCTTTCTTTCTTTCTCTTTCTTTCTTTCTTTCTTCTTTCTTTTGTTTTTTAGGAACACAATGATTTACAATCTCTAGAGACAGCATTCAATCCCTAAAAACGGAAAACATATTGACTACCCATAGTTGGCACTGGAGGAGAACACAAGTATCTGGGAAAAACAACCATTCACGCCATATCACTTGCCCTCACAAATCATCCTGGAAGTAAATCCACACTCTCTGTTTGTTAGTAGTTTTGTCTTGTTTTTTAGAAGTCTTTAAAAGTCATTTTTAATTACTGGGAATGAGGTCTATGTGTGGCTTTAATAATTTCCTTTTTAAATGTGGAAACTATAAGTTCAAAACTCAAATCAAACATGCTTTGTGAGGTTTAGAATAGGGATTGTACAGCCATCTGGCCCCCAGGCCATCTCTGCATATAAGACATTAATAACATTTTAATTTAAATAATAGATAAATCTGTTTCAAGTGCCTCAGCATCCACTCTCAACATTGCCTGCAGATCAGTTGATCCTAAATAATATTTTCAAGCTGTGGTAAGGTTATTGGTGTTCTGAGCAATCTGGAAATACCAAGTTCTTATGACAGGAAATAGGTCAAACTGTAATCTCTTCATGTTACTGTTTTGATTTCAGAAATAGCTCTGTCCTTCACATACTGGGAGCCTGTATATTTTACCCTTCCCATGGATTTGATTACAGCTGCCATTCTGTGTTTCAGTGAAAACTTTATTAAATATCTACTTTTAATTAACCTCACTGGTACTGGAGCCTCTCCACAACCTCGTTCTATTTTTAGTCTCTCAAAGCAGTTTCATTTTTCTCCTTAAATAGTCATTCTATGATACCCCATCCTCTAATAATTATTAAAAAATAGCACAGAACTTGCTCAGCCAAGAGAGACTAGACCACATGCGCTTCAGAGTCGGATTTACCTTTGGAGCTTAGCTCTACCTCGTGGGGCTGTGAGGTCCTGGGCAAGTTACACTCTACTTCTTGATGTCCTCCTTGGAGAGCTGGAGACTTCCTAGGAGGTTAGGAGGATCTCACGACGAGAGCAACATCAGGTGCCCTCAGTGCTGAGAACAGTTACTGGCTTTGATGCTAGTTCCTTTCCTTTCTGTTCACGCATCTCATAAAGAAAATAGATGAAATAAGACTTTTCTTTCATTCTCTTATTTTTTTAGTTTTAACTTTCCTGTTGGAAGAAGCTTGTGTTTCTTATTGTTGCTGATTGTTTTGTTTGAGAATTGTGCAAAGTCTGGTTTGCCCTATTCTTTTTATTATTATTATTATTTTTTAAGATATAGAAGTGCTGCTTTCTGAGATCATTCCTGTAACAGTAGGCCAAGCACGTGCATTTATACCATACATATCTCTATCATGTGGCTATATGACAGCGTCTATGGCCTTATCTTTGGCTTTTCTCTTCATATTACTGGTGGGACTAAGGGTCAAGACTCAGAGATAAGGAGGGACCACAGACATTTGAACATGAGAGTTGACTCTCTTTGTCGAAGCAGCACAATAAATCACAATCAACCACACTTTATTCACCTCTTTTTTTCTTTTAATAGATAGCACAATAAAGTCTCTGGCCAATACCAGGCTTGATATACTTACCTCCACTCCAATGGTGTCTATGGAAAATAGAAGGTGTAAACCCAAGAGAGCTCTTTATGGCTTGGAGGGTAAGTTTACTCTCAGCCACAGAGAGAAGATGGTGTTATCTAGAAAATGTTTCACATTGTTAGTGCGCCAGCTTGGCCTTGAAACATGGTCTTGAAACAAATTAGAAGTGGTTTAGAAATAGTGATTAGGGGATCCCTGGGTGGCTCAGTGGTTTAGTGCTGCCTTCAGCCTGGAGCATGACCTGGAGGCCCAGGATTGAGTCCCACGTTGGGCTCCATGCATGGAGCCTGCTTCTCCCTCTGCCTCTGCCTCTGTCTCTGTCTCTCTCTATCTCTCTGTGTGTATCTCATGAATAAATAAATAAAATCTTAAAAAAGAAAAGAAATAGTGATTAGGTTGAAGGATTAGATGAAAGCGTACCCAACATAAAGGAGTTATCTTAGGGCTATGTTTGCATGCAAGCACATGTTCTTTAGGTGGGCCACCACCCAACTACCTGTAGGCCCAATGGTACAGCTAGAATGCAGAAACATAAAAATCTAGCATAACAAAAAAAAAAAAATTCATGGATGTTAAGTGAACTCTTGACTCTTGACAAGATCTGTCTCCCAGCCACATTTGACAAATATTTTAAATCTGTGGCTCTGAGATACCCTGATCAAGCAGGCTTGTCTTTCTAATGGGTTAATTAATGACCCAAATTTCAGTATACATCTCTGTGAAATAGGAAAGGCGTTGGAAAGTCTTGTTCTCCTGCTTGTATCTTTGATCCTATATTCCCTTTGAACTGCTTAGTTGCAGGTTGAGTAGTAAATGCTAGTGAACAAGCTCATGGTAAGTGTTTACTATCAGTCTGCCAACTTGCATTTGCAGTTTTTTTTTTTTCAATTTAGTAAGTGTGTTTATTTGTGGTCACTTTTGAGAAGCAATGGATAGAATGGGTGACTTTGTTTAGGACCCACCATGGTGTTGTCAGTCCCTTTTAGGATAGGTAAGTCTTGAAGAGAATCACATGTGGAAAGAGCAGCATATGAGAACAACAATATATCAAAAGAGAAGCCACAACTGAAGGGGAAAGGAGGAGATGATGCTGGAAAGGAGGTTTAATGAGATCCTAGAAGGTCTTGAATGCCAACTCAGTAAAACCCTAGACTTGTAGCAACATGGTTTTAACAAAGACACAGCTGTGTTTTAGCCACAGTCATAGGGAACCAGCAGCAACAAAAATCAGCTCAAATTCACCTAGTAAGGCTTAAGAAGAAATTTGCTAATCAAATGAAAGATTCTCATGTTATTCTCTGGACTCATTTTATATTTACAGCACGTAATTAAATAAAATGTAAGGCTTTGTAACAAAATTTCATTTTACTAAATAGCTGTCAGATAGCATTTATTTGCAAAGTCAAACTATTTATACACATACTTTACAAGAGTCAGTAATTAAGTCTACATGCTAACGCTTATTTTGATAGTTGTTTCCATGGTGTAGTGAATTTTTTTTTTTTCATCTTAGAGCTTCAGTTCCATTAGGTGATTTTTGTTTTTTTGTTTTTGTTTTTTATTGTTGTTTTGTTTTGCTTTTTTTTTTTTTTTTTTTACAAAATTGATTATTTTTAGGCTCTTATTCAAATGATGTAATCAGTAAACTAAACTGGCCATTTAAAATGTGGTAATTGATGATATAATGATTAATCTTCAATCCACCCTTTTATTCAACAGCAAGCTTACATGGAATGTATTACTGCGACCCCCATTCTGTAAACCTATGATGTAATATTTCCAACAATTTAAAATTTACCTGTTTTGGGGAGAACTGACCAGATTATAGGATTACCAATATGTACTGTGGGTCATAGATCTGTTTCAAAATGGAGCATAAGCCAGAAGATTTATTGTTGGATCAAACACTTTTGTTAGAACTTTGAAATAACGTAATTCCAAAGCTGATCTTTAGATAGATTTGTTGATCATAAACTTATTTAAAAAGATCATTTTGTTTTTCCCCCTTTCTCTTTTTCTTATTTGTCAGGCCTAGGACAATGATAGACCAATAATAAGCACTCATTAAATATATGAACAAGGACTTTTCATGTTTTGCAATTGTTATGATGTTAAAAGAGGTGCCTGCTTCAAGGAGGAGCTCTGTAGGGTGGATATTTAGTATCCCTCAGACCCCATTACTCAACTCCTCCCCTTCTTTTAATTTAGGAAAGAGGAGATCAGGTTTATATAATTGAATGTAAAATCCAGCTCTGGCATTTTAGCTATGAGATCACGGGCAGGTTGTTTTCCTTCTCTGAGCATCACTCTCAGCCTTTTCCTGAAGATGGTCACATGTGAGGGCTGAGATTAACTTTACATATGTAAAGAACCTAGTTCTGTGTCTTGAATATAAAGGTATGCAACAGATAAATCTATGTCTTAGTAAAACAATGCTTAAGATTGAAACATACGGGCTCCTGATTCTGCGTCTTTGTTCCATTTCTAGCTCTGTGTATGATTCACTCTGGGAGGTAGGATCAACTAGTCTTCTTCAGCCAATGCGCGCTGGAGACGTGCCACAAAGACTGACATTTCATAGATGCTCAACTTTATCAACACCTTGCAATGCACCAGATCTCCTCACATACACTGTTGCATTTATTTTATTATGCCTAAAACTTTAAAAATACCCTAGTATCTCTGATAGCTTATTAAATGTTTGTTATTTCTATGAATGTTAAAAAAAATGGTCTTGAGCCTTTTTCTAGGTAAATTTTAGTCAGAAGCATTGCTAGTAGTACAGTTAGAAGAGAACAGTTTCCCCCAGATCACAGTGCCATTTGGAGCGTTGTCTGACTCCTTATATTTGAGTTAAAGTGGTGCTGTTGCCACATGTAGATAAAAGTATTAATAGGATCTCAGGATGCATCCTCGTCCATGACTAGGTTCAAAGTGAAGTCTGTAATAAACTGGGGTAGCCTAGTAATGGCCCCAGCCCCAATATCCTAGATGATGCGCTACTATAGACTTTAAAAACCACTTGAAGATTCTTCCCATTACACCTGGAGCCATTTCCTGATCTTTATCTTAATATTGTTTGTACAAGGATATTGTGTGATGCATCATCCTTCCCATAATGCTATTAAGTCGTAATGCATATTAAAATGATGCCGTAAAGCATTTTTAGAAACAAATACCCAATCTCAGATGTCCCTGTAGAAATAGGGATGTTCTTTTTTGATACTGCTGGCACATTTGTTATATGCACAAAAACATGTGTTTGGAAGATGCAGCCTAGAACTTTGAGATGGGTGTTTTGCTACATGAAATTGAGTGAATCAATGGGAATCATACCCATGATGTAGGCTAAGTCATAAGAAGAATAAACATTTATTGAGGCAATACCAGATACCAAACATAGTACTAAGCCCCTTTTTTTTTCTTTTAAAGATTTAATTTATTTATTCATGAGACATGCAGAGAGAAAGAGGCAGAGACACAGGCAGAGGGAGAAGCAGGCTCCATGCAGGGAGCCCGTCATGGGACTCGATCCCAGGACCCCAGGATCACGCCCTGAGCTGAAGGCAGACACTCAACTGCTGAGCCTAAGCGTCCCAGTATTAAGCACCTTTATGAATTAACTTAAAATTTTTATAAAAATTTTGTAAAATTCATATCATTTTTTTTCCCTTCTCTTCAAGGTATGAAGGCTGGGGCTCAGAAACACAAAGTACGTAAACTTTCAAGAGCATACTTCAACTGAGGCCCTTCCCATTCCAAAGCCCATAGGGTAATACAATGTTATAGCTTCTGATTTCCACTAAGGCTGGGGAAAGCTCACCTATGCATCTTGCAAACTTCCTAAGTCTGAGTTTATCCCGACAGAGAAGGCCTTCATGGTGGTGAAGTTCTGTGTGGAGCCCTATTATCCATCAGCCTTCCCAGCCTGTGATTTCGGTTGTCTATGAGCAGTCACTCACTGGCTGGGATGGCTGGTAACAGTCCCACAGCACCCTTCACCCCCAGACTGCTGAGGCTAAAGGACTCCTTCCCAGCTGTAGAAAGACAATTAATTAGTTCTAAACCAGCCCACTCACATTAAACTCTTGTATGAACATAATAAATGACAAAGGAGTTTGAATCATCTATAGTGCATCTGTGGAACTTGAGGAAACTGCCACAAGACAGAACAGACAAAGCCAACTAGCATCTCTGATTAAAAATGATTTTTGCTTTAATTGAAATGATTGCTATGAACAGCTGCCAGGTGAGCTGGGTGAGTGTGGGTGGGAGGTGACTAGGAAAGTCTCCACAGCTGAGACCAGATCTAGTCTCATTTTTTTTTAAATTTCTCCCTTCCTCCTGTCTTTCTTCCTCCCTCTCCTTCTCCCCCTCTCTCCCTCCTTCCCTCTCCCTGCTCTCTTCTCTCTGCCTCCCTCCCTCCACCTCCCTCTACCTCCCTTCCTTCCCCCTCTCCCCACCCTTTCACTCTCCCTCCCTTTCCTCCTCTCCCTCCCTCTCCCCTCTCTTCCCTCTGCCCCCCTCCCCTCCTCCCTCCACCTCCCTCCACCTCCCTTCCTTTCCTCTCTCTCTCCCCCTTTTTCTCTCTCCCTTCTCCCACTCCTTCTAGGGGTGAGGTGGGAAAAGAAAGGCAAGTATATACCACAGAGTAATTTACTGAATCAATGAAAATGTCACCAAAAAAAAAAAATAAAATTCAGAATTGGACTGTGTGGGAGACAAACATGACTTTAGATTCTGGGAGAGGCTCAATATTCAGTTTCCACATAGGCGAAGAGAAATTCTTCACAAAACTTCAAGTAAGCAGATGAAGAGTACAGGATAGACAAACCACTTACAAAACTCTCTGGTATGATTAATTACAAGGGAAGTTAAGTTGCACATTCTCTCTTCCTTTCTTTCTCTTTTACTAAGAACAAAATAAAAATAAAATAAAATAAAATTCTTATCCAGGAGGGCTGCATATCTGAGAGTCCTTTGCTTCAGTTTCCTTAGCTTGAATGGGTAATAGAAACTTGGAACCATAAATGGTCATACACGTCACCTGACACTCACTTTACACAACACTGGGGCCTACTTCCCCCCCAAGAAAGGAAGAAATATATCAATTTACATAAATACTTGGTGAAATAGGAGGAATAAATAAATATTAAATAGATTGAGCCAATTGAAATGATCTGTTCTGGATCGCCATGGTGACCTTATATGTACCTTGGTCTTGTTTTTCTTTAGTTAACTTGCTACTTGTGAATTATGCTATCTCGTTTTAACACCATTTAATTGTTCCTCCAGTCTAAGAGGGGAAAAGTATAAGTCCTCCAGGTTAGTTGTGTTTTTTTTTTTTCCTTCCTGCATACTTGGAATACGTAGCCCTTCTTTTACTACTTAATCTTCCCAGGGTAATGACTTATTTCATTAGTAGAAACATGGAAAGAATAAATGTTAAGTTGTAATTTGGATATACTTAATAGCTAGCATTTATTAAGGGTTTACTATTTGCTGGGCATTGTATGAACTATATATTCAAGCTTTTAAAATCCTCATAGCAGGCCTGTAATATGTGTGCAATTATTCCCTCCATTTTGTGTTGTTTTAAGGAGCCCAAGACACAGAGAGGCTTGGTAACCCAAGTTGGACACTCAGCCCCTTATTCATTAACGGTAGTTCAGTTAGCCTGTAAAGATCACGTTTTTATTTTTATTTTTATTTTTTAAGATGGTGTTTTTAACACGTATGCTCTACACTTTCTTCAGTGTGAACTCTTTTTGCAAAAGAAAACCGATGTAAGAGATTAAATCACTTGCCAAGGCCACAGAGTCAAGAAGTAGTGGGGCCGAGACATGACTATAGGTCTGTCTCTTACCACGATACTGATCATCATGAGCTTCTAGGAACATCAGATGTTGGAGAATAAACAAAAGAGAAAGGCCAGCAGGATGTAGAGTGGGGCCTTATAGGGATGCGGTACTATAGAAGGAGGTTTTGGGGTGAAGCTGTAGTTATGAATTTGGAGGATCAGTCCCAGATTTTGTCAGTGTACCACCACAGGGTCGTTACAGGCTTGGGAGGGCCTCTAACTCATGGAACCCAGACGGGCTCCAGTCCAGTCCTGTTGTGTTGAGTTTCATAGCGGAAGAGATGGAGCACTTATGCCCTCTTCACTGCAGGGGAAACCAATAGCTACCGGAGTTCACAGATTCCTCAGTCCCCAGGCCCCTAGAGGGTGAGCGTGGCTGCCTCTACTGAGGGCCAAGAAGCGTGCGGGTCGTTCTGACTCAGAGATTCTGCCCTTTAATTTCTCAGCCGTCTTGGATACTTCTATTTACGGAGGCCCCAGGCCCGCACGCCCAACCCCAGCTGCCCCAATCCAGGTGTATTTCCATACAGCACACAGAGCAGAACCAACATTCCACATTTATCTTAACTCTGTAGTTTCCAAGGAAACAGTACTGCAAAGACAGACACTGAATTCCCAATTCCGTATCTGCCCAGGCCTGGAGTTAACCCTTCACACACAGGTAAGCAGACCGAAGGAAGCCTTGCCCCGTGCTGGCACCAGGTGGGCATCCAGGGAAGGATGAGGAGGGTGGGTGACTGTGTGAGGGAAGGTAGGTGCCATGAATGCTGCCTGTCTCTTGATCATCGTGTCACGGTGACTAAACCCACTGATTTTCGGATCGATTACTGTATAGCTAAGGAGGTCCTGGCAGATGAGTCAGCTCTGGGTATTTGCACAAATAGTTTTGTTTGTCATATATGCTAATAAAGAAGACCAAGTTTCGGATCTGAAGGTCTCTGGGTGACCAGGAAACCAGAGCAAGTATAACAAAAAATATACTCTTAATGAATCATTCCTCTTTTTAAGGTCTAGTGAATTCCCTTTGGCATTTCTCTCTCCACATAGTTATTATCCCAAGTTACATGTATGTTCTCCCTGAGTCGTCCTAGAGTATTGCTGGGAATTTCCCATTTTCAATCTATTTATAGTCACTTATTAACTCAATGAATCATTACTGAGCTCCTTTGGTATACCGTGCCCTCTGCTCGATGACGGGATACGGTGACTGGCGAGAACACTCATCTGCCATCATGGGGCTTGCTTTCTAGAGGGAGGATGTGCATTCAGCAAATATTTAAACAAATATATACAAGATGATGGAGACTATACATGAGGTGAGAGATGTTAGTGAACATACAAGAACATGCGTTATGAAGACGTGGATTTGTGAGTGGTTAGAGGACGGGGGCCTGAGGAGGGCCTACATCACCAGGTGTCGGCCTGGAAAGTAAGAGACGCTGGGAAAGCATTCCAGGGTTAGGCAATAACAGGTATAAAAGTCTCTTTTGTTGTGTTTTTATTGGAGTTAGATTTGCCAACCTATAGTGTGACACCCAGTGCCCATCCCCTCTGGTCACCCTCCTCCTCAGGGCTGTCACCCCATCCCCTTCTCACCACCCCTTCTGCGACCCTTTGTGTGTTTCCCAGAGTCAAGAGTCTCTCATGGTTTGTCTCCCTAATTTTTCCCACTCATTTCCCTCCTTTCCCTTAGAATCCCTTTCACTATTTCTTATATAAAGTTCTCGGGGCAGGACAGAAAGTGCGGGGCATTTGCTGAAAGTCTGTCCTTATATCGTGATGGGTAAGTTACGTGTGCCACTGCCAAGGCGAGAATGCTTTGAAGATGTACGTTTTCCGTAATTCTTTCAACAATCTACTTTGGCGACTGAGCACATACTGTGTATCGAGCACTGTGCTAATTGCTAAGGATACGTTATCCAGACATGTGGTTCCTTTCTTAAAAGTGCATATCAATGGAAACTCAAATGTGATGATTGTACCCATTGGGACAATACAGGTACAAATAAAAGGCATATGATTCAAATAGGGAAATGTCTTAGGGGAAGCGACATCTCAGTTGAGGTGTAAATGCAAATCAAACACTGATCCTCAGAGAACTTCCCAAAACACTTGCCTAGACTTAGGTAGAACCTTGCCCTTGTGAATAAGGGCAGTCTTGCAAACCATGTTTTAGCCTTTTTAAATTTTTATTTTATTTTTTTAGCCTTTTTTAAAGACAAGCTTTTATTTATTGACAGAGACAGAGAGAAAGAAAGCACAAGCAGGCAGAGGGAGAAACAGGCCCCCACTAGAGCAGGGAGCCTGATAGAGGACTTGATCCCAGGACCCTGGGATCACAACCTGAGCTGAAGGCAGGTTCTCAACTGACTGAGCCACCCAGGTGTCCATTTATTAGCCTCTAAAAAACTCAACGTATAGTTGACACACGACGTTACATAGGTCCACGTACACGACACGGGAGCTCAGTAAGTCTCTATGCTACGCTCAGGGCAAGTGTAGCTACCGCCGGTCACCATACCACCATTGATTCCATTACCTTTTATCCCCACCATGTATTCATTCCACAGTTGGAAACCCGTATCTCCCACTCCTCTTCACCATTTGGCCCTTCTACCCATCCCTCTCCCCTCGGGCGACCACCAGCTTGTTCTCTGTATCCTAAGTAGGTTTCTACAATTTGTCCATTGCTTTGTTCTTTAGATTCCACATGCAAGTGAAATCACATGCTATTTGTCTTTCTCTTATTCCACTCAGCATCATACCCTCTAGATTCATCTCCATAGTTGCAAATGGCAAGATCTCATTCTTTTTATGGCTAATATTGCATTTATATTTGTGTGATACGTATGTGTGTATGTATACACGTCCCACATCTTCTTTATCCATCCATCTATCAAGGATCGCTTTGGTTGCTTTCATATGTAGGCTTTCATTGTAAATGACTCCCCGATAATTACAGGGGTGCATTTATCTTTCCAAATTAGTGTTTTCATTTTTTTTCCATTACAGGTAGGGTGGGTACCCAGTAGTGGAGTTACTAGATCATATGGTATTTTTAGTTTTAGTTTTTTAAGGAAACTGATGTTTTCCACGGTGGTTGCACGCCTCTACATTCCCACTAGCAGTGCAAGAGGGTTCATTTTTCTCCACATCCTCACCAAAACCCATTGTCCTTTTTATTTTAGCCGTTCTGACAGGTATATTTCCTTGATGACTAGTGCTCTTGAGCATCTAGTCCTGTTGTCTGTTGGCCATTTGTATGTCTTCTTTGGAAAAATGTCTACTCAGGTCATCTGCTCACTTTTAATCTGCTTATTTGTGTTTCTTTGGTATTGAGTTGTACAAGTTCTTTATATATTTTGGATATTTACCCTTTATCAGATGTATCATTTATAAATATATTTTCCCATTCAAAAGGTTGACTTTTTGTTTTGCTGATAGTTTCCTTCATTGTACAAAAACTTTTTATTTTGGTATAGTCTCAATTGCTTATGTTGTTTCCCATGTCTAAAGTGACATATCTAGAAAAAAATGTTAAGGCCAGTGTCAAAGGGATTATTGCCTATGTTTTCTTCTACAAGTTTTATGATTTTATGTTTCCAATTTAGGTCTTTAATCATTTTGAGTTTATTTTTAAGAAAATGGTCCAGTTTTCCCAGCACCAGCTATTGAAGAGACTGTCTTTTCCCCATCGTATATTCTTGTGTCCTTTGTTTAGATTAATTGACCATATAGGCATTAATTGACCATATGGGCTCTCAATTCCATTCCATTAATCTGTGTGTCTTTGTGCTGCTATACTATTTTGATTCCTACAGTTTTATAGTATATTTTGAAATCCCCTCCTTACTAAGAAGGTGGAGGGGGACATAAACCAAGGCACTTGCAAGCCCCTCCAACCCAGAGAGAATTCCAGTAGCTCCTCTACTGTTTGGCAGGATACAAGGGCTAGTCCCTTTATATTCCTGTGGCTCTTTTAAACCAGAGCCTTTTTTTTTTTTTTTTTTGTGCCCCAGGTCAAATGAATCTGCTTACAGTTCCAAAGTACTATCCCTCCTACTACAGTTTGCAGCACCAGAGGTAGGTGTTCCTTTTGTTGTCATGTCTTGGCCTCGCTTGCCATTCTTTTGGTGTGCTGGAGCTTTTCTGTCAGCCTTCAGTTCTACTTGAGGATGAATTGTTTTATAAACAAGTATAAATTTGGTGTGTCCATGAAGGAGATGAGTTCAAGGTCTTCCCATATTGCCATCTTGAACTAGAACCTTGCCATATTGAATTAGAACCTTAGGTAGACTTTTGATTTGATTTCCCAGTGACTGTTTCACAGATGATTAATTTCATAATGTTGATTTTTTTTATAGCGTTAAGCATTTTTCTGACTCTGTCTCTAAATATATAGCCCAAAATTTTTGTACTTAATATATATGTGTATATATAAGATATAGAAACAGATACAGTTATGCAGAGAGAGACATATTGTCAAAAACATATTTTAATCCACATGTCTCTAAAATATTCAGAACTTCATTTTTAAAATGTTGAGTGACTGCTGGTTAATGCAGAGCCAAGACTAGAACACTTGGTCTGGTGTTATAAATACCTTTCCTCAAAAGGAGAAAGAGCAGCCCCCTTGAAAGAATTGCTATTGATTGGGTCTTTTCTTTGAATTGCTTAGAAACTGAAGTTGCTAGCAGAGATGTTATGAAGGATTTGCTGGAATCAACTTTGGTGAGATTTTCTTGGGAGAAATTTTGCAGCATATTTAATCAGGCGACCAAGAAACAACAGCTGCTTGTGTATGAAGCATCAGTAAAGCTGCTAAGATTTATATAATCTTTAGTGTTCAACAGATTGCTAGCATTTATAGGACAGTCAATGTATGCCTATGCTCATATGCAGTCATATAATACTACCTTTCCCATTGCCTCTGAATAGAGGGGCTTCCTAAGAGAGAAATGCTTTGCAGAGAGATGAAATGAGGATTAGAGGACAGAAGAACTGGTGGTCAAGTTCCAGGAAAGTGGTGATAATAAATTGCCCACAGGAGACAATGAGGGAAGAACCTACCTGTAATGGAAAAAAAAATCTTATTCAATTTAGCCTATATACCTGTAGACATCTATCAGTATAGCAGCAGAATCATTCCTCTGACATTTCTCCTTGTGGCAAAATCAGTGTAAAAATATTTATGTGCTGGTCTAAGTATGGGGACACTTCTAACTCTAGATGGTTATCAATCAGTCACTTCATTAAAAAGCTGATGATTATCAATTGTCATTGGTTTTAATTTTCCCTAAATAGGACTAGTGAATTCTCACAAAGGAACTTTGAGATGTATATGTGAAGACATACAGAACTAGGAGGGATTTGGGGACTATTCATGCTCTACCCCACACTTTAAAAAGGAGATCCTTGTGGCCAGCAGAGCTGAAGCTATTGACAACAGCATGAACAATTCCAGGGCTCTGGACTCTTGGTCCAGTGCTTTCTCAGCCATTTTTTACTGTCCTAAAATAAAGTTCCTCACTCAAGCATTGAAATCCTCATGAAAATAGCTCCTCTTGCACTCTAATCATATATTCTGTGGATTCCCAGCATATATATCTCCTCTTCAAAAAGACTATTCTCCTGCCCATCCCTAAGGCCTGGTTTTATACAGCTTCCTTTACTTTTTGTTGATAATGCCCTACATTCTTCACCATTCATTTCAAGATTCAAGTCAAAGCCCAGCTACCTTACCATCGAGTCCTGGAGTTAAAAATGCTATCTGCTGCATGCTGAGTTTTTAGGCCATGTAAACTGAGTCATCATATAACAGATTTTTTTTATATTGCTTATTCGAAGTTGTATAATACAGTAGAAAGGGCTTGGTCTTTAGAGTTAGGAAAGCATAGACTTCAACATATAATCCTACCCTTTGACCACTGTATGTTCTCAGTATATTAGTAAGATGCGTGTGCATTTATATATGTTAGGATAGGCTCTGCTTTTTGTAAAAGTAAATAAATCCTGAAATCTCAGTTATTTAGTGCAAGAAAGATTTCTTGTTCATAATAAGTCCAATGCGTATTGGGCAACTCCTCCAAAAACTAAGGGATAGAGGGTGTTCCCATCCTGCGTCTCTGCCATCCCAATATGTGGCCTCCAAGTTTATTCAGAAAAAAGTGTGGAGGTACCATACAGGCTCATAAAGTCCTGGCCAGAAAGTGGCTCTTTGCACTTCAACTCACATTTCACTGGCTAGCTCTAGTCATATGGCTTGGCCTGACTTCAAGTCATTGGGACTTGTAGCTTTCCATGTGCCAGAAAGGACATGAAAACTGGCTAGATCACAATAGTCCTTTAAATAAGCTGAGATATTTGAAAAAAAAAAATAAATGGGCTGAGATGACTGATTTTTTTGTCAGAATAAAATGAGATAATAAAGTGCCCAGTAGCCAGTGGGTAGAAGCTCAATAAATGATCATCTCTCTTAAAAGAGCTTCTTAAGGCCAAGTAAAATCTCACATATTTACTTCTTTGGTGCTGAGCACATACCTGGCTAAATATTACTAAGTTTGTAAATTAATGCAGGGTAGGTTTTGATCCAAGAGAGCAATGTAGGAAGACCATGAGCCGCCCCTCCTTGCACCGACACACCAACTCTATACCTATCTATACAGCAATTCCTCCTGAAGACTATGTAGAGGATGGCAAAAAGACAGAGATGGAGACAGAGTAACAAAGGGAACCCGCACCTGGGACATTGTGACCCTCAGTAGGGAGAGAGTGTACTTTCGGACTATGAGCACCTTCTTCTGCTCAGAGCACAGACAGAGCCATGGTTCCGAAGGGCAGCGAGAGTAATGGAATCAGCCCTACCCCACTGTCAATGGAGAGAGAGCTGCTGGGGCTCTCTCTGGGTCAGTCGAGCTGGTGAGCCCTACAGTTTGTGTCCCTTCCACCCTGATATTGCGATGGGAGCGTCTGGGCACCCTAGCCACTCTGCCGCACAGTGAGTCACAGTGCCCGAGCCCACACCGCTGCCAGCCAACCCACCACGGTGGCTCTATCTTGGCATATACTGGGCACCCTTGGTCAGTGCTCACTAAGGTTCCTGCTGTCTCACCAAAGTGACACAGGCACAAAGCCCCCTGAACATCCGAGACTTGTACCACTTCAGGTGCAGATGACTGGCCAGGGCACCCCCGTGCTGAGAGCCCTTGGGCCACCCAGCCTGTATTGCTTTCACTCTAGCCACCCTGCCGGAGTGTCCTGTTCCAGCAACCTGGAACCTGCCAGAGCATACCCATCTAAGCTTCAGTTGCCACCAGGTGCCCCCAGCACGGAACACCCTATGACCTGCCAACAAGCACCTGCTTTGATTCCAGCTGCCTCACCAGGGTGCCCCCTCAGTACAGTGCTCCAGGATACTCCAGTTTGAACACACTTAAGCTTCAGTTTTCCTTTTAGGTTGCTTTTGTGCAGAGAGCCTAGGGACTATCCTGGCCCAGGCCCAATTCAGCTGTCCAGCCAGGGCACACTCTGTGCAAAGAGCACTGGGACTGCCACAGTCCATTCAAATCAGGCCATGACACCAGGGCAATTCCAGAATGGAGTGCCAGGGGAATCCCCTCCCCGCCCTAGCTCCAGACAACCAAAATCATTAGACACAAACACAGCCTATGTAGAGGACAACCAAAACAAAGACCATTCCTTCAAGTTTAGGAGATGTAGCTGTTCCATCTAAATCTAGGAGAAAAAAAAAAGAGACAAACAAAATGAATAGACAGACACATACTCCAAATGAAAGAAGACATAACTTCAGAAAAAGAACTAAATGAAATAGAGATAACAAACAAGTCTACCTGATAGAATTCAAAGTAATGATCATAAAAATGCTCACAAGACTGTAGAAAAAGTGGATGAACTCAGAACTTCAACAAAGAGATAGAAAATATATATAAAAAAGTACCAATCAGATAGGAAAATACATTAGATTAAATGAAAAATATACCAGGAGGAGGCAGCAGTAGATTAGAGGATGCAGGAGAATGGATCAGTGATCTGGAAAGCAAGGTAATGAAATGTACACAATCTGAACCTTAAACAGAAAAAAAAAAAGTTAAGAAAATGAGGGTACATTAACTGAACTCTTGGGAAACATCAAATGAACAAACCAGGGGTCCCAGAAGGAGAAGAGGAAAGAGGGTGAAAATTACCTATCTGGGGGAAGGAGATAGACATCCAGGTTCAGGAAATGTAGAGTACCTTGCAAGACCCATTAGTATGTTGCCTACAAGAGACTCACTTCAGACCTGAACACATACAGTCCAGAAGTGGGAAAAAAAAGAAAAAATCAAACAAAATAGACATTAAAACAAAGACTATAACAAGATGAAGGACATTACATAATGATAAAGGGGGTCAACCAACAAGAGGATATAATAGTTGCCAGTATCTACGCACCCAATATTGGAGCACCTAAATTCATAAAGCAAATACTAACATACATAAAGGGAGAAATTGAGAATAATACAATAATAGTAACACCTGCTTATATCAATGGATAGTTCATCCAGGCAGAAAAGAAATGATAATACAGTCTCTGTATGGCATGTGAGTCTAGATGGACTTAACAGATATATACAGAGCAGATTATGCATTCATTCAAGTGCACTTGGTACACTCCCCAAGACAGATTGCAGGTTAGGCAAAGAAGCCTCAATAAATTTAAGAAGATTAAAATCATACCATGTATTTTTTTCTGACCACAGTGGTATGAAACTAGAAATTAATCCCAAGAAATTAATCCCAAGAAAACTGGAAAAAAAGTAAAAACATGTGAAGGTTAAAGACATGCTACTAAACCACCAATGGGTCAGTAAAGAAATCAAAGAGGAAATTAAAAAAAAAAATACATGGAGACAAATGAATGAAAACACAATGGTGCAAAATCTTTGGGAGTCAGATAAAAGCACTTCCAACTTCCAAGAGAAAACTTAAAATGATACTAGTCTACCTCAAGAAAAAAGAAAAATCCCAATCTAACCTTAAACTTAAAATCCTAGAAAAAGAAAAAGCTCAAAGTTATTAGAAAAAAGGAAATAGTGAAGATCAGATCATTAAAAAAATGAAAGACTAAAAAAATAACAGAAAAAAAATCATGAAACCAAGAGTGGATTCTTTGGGAAATATATGTGTATTCCCAAAATTATATATATTTTGGTGGGCTGTTATATATATATATGATAATATATATTATCATATATATGATAATATAACATATAATTATATAATACCTTTATATATATCACCTTATATGAAATATATATTATATATATATATGTATATATATATATATATATATATATATATGATAACCTTTAGTCAGACTTCTCATGAGAAAAGAGAAAGAGGACTCAAATAAGGGAACTAGGGAAATAACATTGACATCACAGAAACAATTATGAAAAATTACTCTGAAAAATTATATATCAACAAACCTATAAGATATGGATAATTCTTAGAAACATACAAACTTCCAATGCTGAATTAGAAAGAAATAAAAATCCCTAATAGATCAACTAATAGTAATTACAAAACAAAAGTTCAGGACCAGATGGATTCACAGGTAAATTCTACCAAACATTTTAAGAGTAGTTAATACCTATTTTCCTCCAACTATTTCAAAAAAAAAAAAAAGAAAAAAAAAAGGAGGAAGGAAAACTTCCAAATATATTCTACAAAGCTAGCATTGCCCTGATACCAGAAGCAGAATAACACTAATAGATTAAGTTAGATGCAAAATTATTCCACAAAATATTAGCAGAAAGCATTCAACAACGCATTAAAAGTATCATTCACCAAAATAAAGTGAGATTTATTCTGGAGACACAGGGATGGTTCAATATTCACAAATCAATGTGATACACCATATTAACCAAACAAAAGACATAAATCATCTAATCATCTCAATAGATGCAGAAAAATCATTCGATAAACTTCAACATCTGTTCATGATAAAAACTCTCAACAAAGTAGGTTTGAAAGGAACATATTATAATAAAGGCTATATATGAAAATCTCATAGCTAATATCATACTCAGTGGTGAAAATACAAGTGGTGAAAATGCTTTTCCTCTAATTGAGCATCAGACAAGGATGTCCACTCTCACCACTTGTATTCAACCTGGCATTGCAAGTCTTAGCCACAGCTATCAGACGAGTCAAAGAAATCAGTTATCCAAATTAATAAGGAAGAAGTTAAACTGTTGTTATTTCTAGAAGACATGTGACTGACTACACATGGAAAACCCTAAACAGCCCACCAAAAAAAATTCAGAAGTAGTAAATGAATTCAGTAAAGTCGCAGGTTACGAAATGAATATACAGAAACCTGTTGCTTTCCTAAATGCCAATAACAAAGTAGCAGAAAAAAATTTAAGAAAATAATTCTATTCATAATTGCACCAAAAAATAATTGCACCAAAAATAATAAAGTATCTAGCAATAAGCTTAACCAAGGAGGTAAATTACCTGTACTCTGAAAACTATAAAACACTGATGAGAATAACTGAAGACAACACAAACAAATGGAAAGATAGTCCATGTTCACGGATGGAAGAGTATTGTTGAAATATCCACACTACCCAAGGCAATATATAGATGCATTGTGATCCCTATCACAATACCGACAGCATTTTTCACAGTACTGGAAAAAAAAAAAGGATAAAATTTGTATGGAACCACAAAAGAGTTAAAGAAATCTTGAGGAAAAATGAACAGATCTGGAGATATCATAATCTCAGATTTCTAGACATACTAAAAGGTATAATAATCAAGCAGGATGGTACTGGCCATAGAAATAGAAATGTAGATCAGTGAAATAGAATAGAAAGCCCTGATATATGTCCATGGTTAATTAATCCAGAACGGAGGGGAAGAATAATAATGGGGAAAAGACAATCACTTCAGTAAATGGTGTTGGGAAATTGGATAGCTACCTGCAGAAGAATGAAACTGGGCCACTTCCTAAAACCACACACACACACACACACACACACACACACACCCTCAAAATGAATTAAAGACTTGAAACAAAATATAGGCAGTAATTTGAATATTTTCTTTTTAGTCTTAGCAAAATTTTCTAGATATGTCTCCTCAGACTAGGGCTACGAAAACAAAACCTATGTCAAAAGATAACTTTTGCACAACAAAGGAAACCAACAAAACAAATAGGCAACCAACTAAATGGGAGAGGATATTTGTAAATGACATATCCAATAAGGGGTTAATATCCAAAATATATAAAGAACTTATATAATGCTAAACCAAATCTAATTAAAATGGGCAGAGAACATGAATAAACATTTTTCCAAAGAAGACATACAAATGGACAGCAGACATATGAAAAGATGCTCAACATTACTTATCATGGGGGATTGCAAATCAAAACCAATAAGATATCAGCTTACACCTGTCAGAAAGGCTGGAATCAGAAAGACAAAAAAAAAAAAAAAGTTTGACAAGTTTGTGGAGAAAAAAGAACCCTTGTTCATGGTTGGTGGGAATGTCAATTGTTATAGCCACTGTGAAAAAGAGTACGTTTCCTCAAAAATTAAGAAAGACCATATATCCAGTAATGCTGTTACTGAGTATCTATCCAAAGAAACTGAGAATGGAAATTTGCAAAGTTATAGGCATCCTTATGTTTACTGCAGCATTATTTACAATGCCCTAAGAAATGGAAGCAACCCAAGTGTGAATTGATGTCACACACACACACACACACACACACAGAAGAATATTATTCACCTATATAAAGCATGGAATCTTGCCATTTGCAACAACATGAATGGAGCTAGAGTATAATGCTAATGAAGTCAGTCAGTCAGAAAAAGAAATACCATATGATTTCACTCACATGGAATTGAAGGAACAAAGGAAATATTAAAAAAAATTAAAAAGGCTACAAACCAAGACACCGATTCAAATAGAGAACAAATAGGTGGACACAAAAGGGGAGATGTAGGTGGAGGGAGATGAGTGAAATGGGTGAAACGGGAGAAGGGGATGAAGAGCACACTTATCCTGATGAGTACTGGGTCATATATGGAATTGCTAAATCATTAGATCCTACATCTGAAACTAATGTAACACTGTATGTCAAGTATACTGGAAAAAATAAAGTAAAAAGGATGAGATTTTTGTCATTTTTGACAACATGGATGGGGCCAGAGGGTATTATACTAACTGAAATTAGATAAAGACAAATGTGATACGATTTCACTTATTTGGGGAATCTAAAACAAAACAAAACAAAACAAATGAACAAAGAAGCAAAACGCAGAAATAGATGTGTGATAGCACAAACCGATGGTTGCCAGAGCCGTAGTGGGAGAGGAAAGCAAAAGGGATGAAGAGCACTGGGAGGACTGGGAGTTACAGGGTTCCAGTTATGCAGTCCTAGGGATAAAAGCAGAACGTGGGAATATGGTTAATGGCATCATAATAAATGGTAGTTACTCTTGCGGTGAGCGTGGGATGACACACAGAATCACCATGGTGTAAGCCTGAAACTAAGTGACACTGAACGTCACCTCTACTTCAGTAAAGAATTAAATAAGTGTATTTAAGCAAATTTAAGCTTTCAGGGAGTCTTTCCGTCATGCCATTCCTTCACTTGGTCCTATCTTCTCTTCAAATTTCTGTTGCTTTTTTCCAAGACATGAGACACCTGATAATTTTACTCAATGACTGTCTTACTTCCTTTCTTCCAGTGTAAAGTCTCTTCTTAAGACGGTGCACATAATTATGTATTTTTCATTTGTATTTATTCTTATCTGCCTACCTGGAAACCACATCATATATGGGTCATTCTTGGTGGAAGATTCTGGTGAATGTACCCCAGGCTTATAATCTCCTAAACGGTCGATCTGCACTAAGTCAGGAATAAGAGTTCAGTGAAATGAGCTTTTTTTCTTAAAGAAGATATGAATATTTCATGATATATGTTTTCTGAATGTTAAGATTCTTAAATACAGTATATAGATAAATGGG
Organism: Canis aureus; assembly: GCF_053574225.1. Classification (NCBI taxonomy): domain Eukaryota; kingdom Metazoa; phylum Chordata; class Mammalia; order Carnivora; family Canidae; genus Canis; species Canis aureus. Next base: position 1,198,758 of record NC_135633.1, read on the forward strand.
AAGAAATCTATCATAAATACAGTGAGGTTATACACATACAACCAAGTGTTGTTGATACCTTGTGCTCTGTTTACTTTGTGTGTGTGTGTGTGTGTGTGTGTGTGTGTATATATATATATATATATGCCCATTAATCACAAATCCAATTAAAATAAATTTAAACTAGAATTATTTAACAATAAATTTAGTTCCATCTACATGTATCATTCTATAATTTGTTTTTTCCCTCAATTTTAAAGAATAATAAAAGCATAGAATTAAATTTTAATAAAAGTGATTCACCATTAATCTATCCACTCTCACGCAAGTGTTTCAAGTTACTATTAATAATCTTCCCCACTCTCTCTTCCAAAGATGAGGTAATTTTACATTCCGATCAGAAAGGGGCAGTGACTAGTTCATGGAGAACTTGCTGTCAACGGAAATTAGATTCTTTCTTGCTGTCCTTACCTATTCTATCTTTGGATCCTGTGTCATCCTCCTATTGAGAAGCCCCTCCACTGGAAAGGATTTGAACGTGTTCAGGCTTTTTATGATCCCCAAAGAGGGAATGAGCGTTAGCTCTTCCTTGCTAAATGGAATTCGTCTCTCACCTTTGCTTCATCTTTCTTTCCTCTTGGAACCTTCACTTCCTTACTGGTAATATCACCATATCTTTCTCCTTTTTTTTTTCAAGTTTAATTTAGATTTTTTTATTAAGTTTTTTTTTTTTTTCTTAGCATCTGTGCTTCAGACAAAATTAAGCACAGCAGCACCAAAGAGGGTTAGATGTTAGTATTTTGATATTACAGTTTGGACTGAACACAGCAGTCCATTTAGAGGTGGTCATTCTAGCCATGAAGGGGTATATTTCTCCATTTGGGCCAAAAGATAAGGACATTTTCATAGCTTAGAGAAATTGCTTTGAGACTTTCCAGGAAATACACTATAAAAAAAGAGACATTAACACAGAAAATGTAGTGAGAGAAACCTTCAGTATTTCTGCTGAATAAAGAGCTCTTGGGCTCAAATCATATTAGTGATCACATTGGTGCCTTCAGTTATGAATGACTGAGGTGACTAATGGGTCACGGCCAGAGTCTGAGATCTCATACCATACCAACAGACCCATTGTAGTTTATTTCAACATTTTCCTCTATGTGAAGGCTGTTTGCTCCAGATTCTTAAAAGAGAAGCGTGAAGCCACTTACAAAAAATATTTCTAAATATATCCTTGGAAATATTGTTGCGGGCAGGTGAATCTTCTGCCCAGAATTTTTTGACTCTGGCTTTCAGAAATGCTCAGACCGATGGGATGTCTCCCCAGAGAGACCAGAGAGAAAACAGCAAGGGTTCCCAATAGAAGGATGCCTATTTATTTCAATAAAACAGAGAATTCAGATTACATGGTTCCCCTGGTTAGAGCCCTCCAAAGGCTCAGTCACACTAAAATGTGTAGTCTCTTCACCACATTCTGGAGGTTCCATGTTATTTGGCATCTGCTTCCCTCAGTAAACTCTTCTTCCACCACTTTCTCCTTTTCTCATATCCTCTGGTCCAAGTGACTTTCTAAGTTAGGATCCAACTTGTTACTCTTTTTCAAGGATATTCTGTTTTCATGTTGACAGATGAGCCTCCCAGGGATCCTCCATTGACCCTAACAAATTGGAATAATTGGTCACTCCACTTCTAGGAGTTGTTGGCACATACTTGTTAGCTCCTTGGGTCTTTGCACTCGTGAGTCTCTTCGCTTGAATGGTGCTTCCTCATATCATCACATAGCATGTATTCTCATTTTTGAACTTTGCTTAAATGCAGCTTCTTTTTCCTTACCATTTTGTATCTTAGAATAGCCTTTTCTTCTATCACTTGCTGTACCCTAAATCCATCCCTCTCTTGCCAGTTTTAACACCTAACACTATCTGCAATTGTGCTCTGTTTATGTTTGCTGCTGGTTACCTCTGTGAGAAAACAAATCCAATGAGCTTAAGGACTTAGTATATCCTGTTCACCTCTTTTGCTAGCATCTAGAAGAGTGCTTTGAATTTAGTAAGAGCTCAACAAATATTAGTTGAAAGAGTAAGTAAATAAAAATTGAGGAAAATTTCATTTGTAAATTGGTAACAAAAATTAGCTTCTTGTGCTCAATTTACTTCCTAAATACTTTGTTATCAATATGGATAAATTACAAAATTTGCAACAAATAGGAAGCCAGGAATAATCAGCAGACATTATTTCCTAAGGAGACAACTGGTAGAAGTCCTTCACAATTTTAGAGTGTAAAGAATTCACAAATTTCCTATGTGCCTAATTTTTCCCCAAAACTATTTGTCATGCTTGTAGAATGAATGACCTTTATTGTATGATATTTCTGAGATTACAAATGGCAAGAGTAAAGCCATATAAGGCATCTGCACCGTAGCCAAAGTCAGCCTTCCATTCTGAGTCATATTTTGACCAGAGAGTGTGGATGGGGGAGAAAGAAAAGAAAAGATAAGAAGAGAAAGAAGAGAAGAGAAGAGAAGAGAAGAAGAGAAGAGAGAGAAGAGAAAGAAGAGAAGAGAAGAGAAGAGAAGAGAAGAGAAGAGAAGAGAAGAGAAGAGAAGAGAAAAAAGAAGAGAAGAAGACAAAACAAAGCAAAACTCCACCATGCTGATTGTATGTAACAGAGTAAAAGGACCAGGAAGACATTAGTGAAAGAAAATTATTAGAGATACTTTTGTTTGAAGTGTCTCGGAAAATTTCCTTTAATTACAAAGCTGGGATCCTGATATATTGATTTGAAAAATGTGGTCATGGTAGCAATTAATCTCTTTCTCCCCGGTGGTCCCACAGCACTTGGTGTGTGCCTTTATTGGGGCACTTAACAATCTCTCTTGAATAAGAGTTACTTATGAAGGGTCGTCTTCATCCAACAGATTGTGCAGCCCCGAGCCAGGGGGCTCTGATTCATTGTGTGTGTGTGTGTGTGTGTGTGTGTGTGTGTTTATAATTTGGGGGGTTTTGCTATAGCATTTATAATTGGGAGGCAATAAGTAGTCAATAAATGGTTGGGTTGATAAGAGTGAACTGGAATCACGGGGAGAGAAGGCATCTGCGTCAAACAGAGGAGAGAGCGCTTATTAGATGCCCCTCTCATTTTCTTCCTTTTCGAGAGAGAGCAGCAGGGGAGTTGCATCATTAAATAAGTGACTTCAAAGGTTTTCACGTACTACCTTGGAGCGTACGATATATTTCCATTTCCCTATATCTTTGTTTGATATTCCACTTTGGCAATCTTTCAACCTTATGTGTTAGATGGGTAAAAAAACATGTTTTATTTCTGTTTGGGTTTCCCTGATTATCAGTAAGATTAAGTTTTTCCATATTTCTCTTTTTCTGTAAACTATATTTTCATATATTTTGCCCTCTGGGAGGCTTGTCTTTTTTTTCTACTGATTTGAAAGAGCTCGTTATGCATCGTGGATATTTATCCAGAATGCTAATGATGCCTATGCTAACCTATTTTTAAAAAATATTTCTGTTCATTTTTATGAACAGAGCAGAGGGGGTAATGTTTTTCTTAGACTTTATGGGCTTTGCATCTTTCTTAAGGAAGCCCTTCTCTACTATAAAATTATAAGATATTCTCCTATATTTCTCACAATATTTATGTAGTTTATTAGAGTGCTTTGATCCATCACAAGTTGAACTTGATGCATGTCTGAGGTACAGCCTGACTTTATTATTTTTGTAATAAAAAGCAAATTATCTGCATATGATTTAATAGTCCATCTTTTGCTAAGAAATTTGAAATGTCATTGATCTGGTCTATTCCTATTCTAATAATATGATCTCTATCTCTCTATCTCTCTCCCTCCTCTCCTTTATCCCTTTCATCTCTTTCTTTCTTCTTTCTTTCTTTCTTTCTTTCTTTCTTTCTTTCTTTCTTTCCTTTCTCTTTTTCTTTCTCTTTCTCTTTCTCTTTCTCTTTCTCTTTCTTTCTTCTTTCTTTCTTTCTTTCTTTCTTTCTTTCTTTCTTTCTTTCTTTCTTTCTTTCTTTCTTTCTTTCTTTCTTTCTTCTTTCTTTCTCTTTCTTTCTTTCTTTCTTTCTTTCTTTCTTTCTTTCTTTCTTTCTTCTTTCTTTTTTTCTTTCTTTATCTTTCCTTCCTTCCTTCTTTCCTTCCTTCCTTATTCCTTCTTCGCTCCCTCCCTCCTTCCCTTCCTTCTCTCGCTTGCTACTTTTGGTAGAAAAGTATTGAATATACTGAAATACTTTTCTCCCATTTAAACTTGAAATAAATTGCTAAAGTTATATAATTCTTGTTTCTATTTTGATTAAAATCATCAATTACCTTGGGAAATTTTTTTGTCTATCATATATCTTCCTGTTTATGAACTTGGTATGCTATTTAATTTATTTGATATCCTATTCGATGGTTTTCTTAATGTAAGCCTTGAGCTTTTTTAAAGATTTTACTTACTTACTTATTTATTTAGAGATTGCAAGCAGGGGGAGGGGCAGAGGGAGAGAGAGAGACTCTCAAGCAGACTCACCCCTGAGCCTGGAGCCCACTGTGGGGCTCGATTTCACAATCCTGAGGTCATGACCTAAGCTGAAGCCAAGAGTTAGATGCTTAACTGACTGAGCCCCTCAGGTGCCCCTTGAGCTTCTTATATTAGGTGTGTTCCTAGGCATTTTATTATATTTTTTGATATTGCAAACAGAATTTCTTTGTTTTGGCACATAGAAAAAGAATTCATCTTTTAAAAATACAAATTGAGTATGAATATGTCCTTTTTACTGAATTCTCTCACTCTCACATCTCTTGGATGACTTTCTTGTTTTATAGGTAGATAATTGCATATGCACATAGTCAAAGTTTTGGTTCTCCCTTTCTGTTATTTATAACTCATTTATTTTCCTTGTTCTCTTTCATTGACTTGGTCAGCTACTATCATACTGAATAGTTGTGGTGATAGCAGGCAAATTTGACTTATCCCTGCCAAAGTGTCTTCTGTTTAATAAGTATTTATTAGACTCCTGTGTGCCAGGAATAAGTTCTAGTCATTAAATAGAACAAGAAAAATTAACTGCATTAATGGGACTTATATTTTCATAGGAATGATACAGAATACATAATGCCCACAAAAAGACATAAATTAGGGAAAATGTTGGGAAGTAAAATTAATATGGACAAAGAAAATCCAGCACAGTTGGGGGGTTGGTCAGGGGGTAGTGGGGAGGTACAGGATAAACCTCAGAGGAAATGATATTTGAGTAGAGCCCAAAGGTTGGTAAGAGGGTTAACCATGCAGATGGATATCTGGATGAAGAACGGTTCAGGCAGAGGGAAGGACAGTGTGAAGGCCCCGGTAGGAGAGACGGCCTGGTACAATGGAATAGCAGTGAGCAGGGTGGTGTGGCTAAAGCAGAAGGAACAACAAGGAGAAAAGGAGATGAGGTTCAGCAGGTCATAGGAGAAGATCTCATAGGGCTGTGGAGAAAAGGACCCCGGCCTTTGTGTGGAATGGAAAGCCACTACAGGGTTTGGAGAGACAGAGGACATTTTCTGACATATTTTGAAAGGCTCACTCAGGTTGCTATTTGAAGATTTGATGACAAAGACCAAAGATTTTGTAAAATCAGGAAGACCACGTAGGAGATCATTTAATAATGCAGCAAGATATATGGGGCAGGTCATATGAAAAATGGCCACAGCATACTTTGAGACACAAGATGTGCTGCTCGCTCAGCAGTGAAATGTGAGAAAGAAGCCTCAAGGCTGCCATCCTAATGTCACTGTTTATTTTTTCTCTCACAGCTAGAGCTTGGGTTTCAGTCAACTGAGATTATGCAAGTTTGGAAGTGGGATAGAAGTTCATCTTTTGTTATGGTGAGTTTGCGGAGACTGCACAGCCCGATGAAATGGCCGGGTACACGGCCGGGGGTATACCTGGGGAGACAAAGCTGGGCGTCATCAGCAGAGACTGTGACCAGAACCATCAGTCCAAATGAACTCTTTGAGGAAGTGCAGGTAGGAAAGAGAAGCGACCCGAGGAACGAGTTAAGAGGTGTCCTCATGAGCCAAAGAGACCAAGAGGAGAGGCGGTCAGTGAGGTAGAGCAACGTCAGCAGAGCGGGCTATTCTGGAAGCCAAGTGGGCAAAGGGTCTCAACGTACAGGAGGATCGACTCCATCAAGTATTATCGACTTGAAATGTATTGGAGATTTAAATTCCCTATTTCAAAAGAAACTTTATCAATTTTTGTTTTCACAGAAACTTCTCATAGCACAGAAACGCCAGAAGCCAGATGAAGACACCTGTCCCTATCTGCATGTGGAGCCATAAGCAGTCATTTCTAACTTGGCAGCGCTCCTTCCAAGTGACATTTCCAACACCACCTAGAGGACCAGGAAATTCAGTCAGGCTGGCGACGCCAGAGGTGGGCCCGATCAAATCCCTCTTGGCAAATTCTTATTCAAGAAATGAGAAAAAATGGAAGACCTGGGCATAAATCCTGAGATGCTATAGAAACATTTTTGGAAGTAACTGCCAATTTATAAATATGCAAAGTTTTCAAGTTTTGCTTTTTTAGATATGGGAGAAAATAGTAATAATAATAATAATAATAATAATAATAATGACAGTCTTATTCTTTTTTTTTACTATGACTACCAATACAGAACAAAGAGAATCAAGGAAATTAATTTTAATGACTCAAATTGTTTCCCTTTTAGAAACATATTTTCCCTCATTATGTGACTATTTCAAATAACCAGATCCTCAAAATGGCTTCTAGATCTCCCTTTCATGGCTGGGTAGCTTTCCTGTTTCTTTCCTTCTTCCCTCCCTCCCTCCCTCCCTCCCTCTGTTCTTTCCTCCTTTCCTTCCTTCAATTATTGAATACGTATATTCATAGATTAGGATACATTCGTAAACTTTATAGACATTGTCTTTGCCCTCAGGACTTCGTCCGGTGAGAGGATCACCCATCAAATTAAAACTAATACAAAGTGTTATATAATTGCAGTAGTTTGTGTGATAAAATATAGTATTATATTATATTAATTTTTAACAAGTCTGTAAGTTCAGGGAGGACTTTCCCAAAGGAAATAATAATATTCATGTTGAGACCAAAAGGATAAATAGTACATAAAATAATCTCAAATGTAGGAGCCTCCCAGAAAATGAAAATAGCCACTGTGAAGACCTAGAAAATGAACAAAACTGTTTTTGATATAGTCTAGACTTAGGCCCATTGTCAATATTATATCAAAGATCGGTGATACTCTTTCTGCGATCTCCTTTTGGAATCCTATTCCAGAGAAAAGAGCATACTGTTAAACACCAGAAAGAATGCCATCGATATAAACAATAAATCTACCTGTAACCCAAAGCTAGATGATGCGTGTAGCTAAAAGAGAAAATAACAGCAAATATGTCCTAAGGAGTTAATATGACTGCTTTAACATACCACCACTTTGATTTATATTAAACCTTTTTTTTTTTCTTTTTTTGAGAGAGAAAGAGAACGATTGAGCATGCGAGCAGTGTGTGGGGAGGGGCAGAGGGAGAGACAAAATGTTAAGCAGGCTCCACACCCAGCACAGAGCCTGACGTGGCGCTTGACCTCACCGCCCTGACATCTTGACCTGAGCCAAAATCAAGAGTCAGGTGCTTACGTGACTGAGTTGTCCAGGCCCGCCTCGATTTATTTTATATAAAACATTTTTATGTCCAAATATAATTATTTGCATCCCCAGTATCGAAGTACATTATTAGGGTGTAAGTTTGACTGCCATGATAGAGACTTAACAGAAGCTTAAATATGGTGGAAGTTTGCCTTTCTCTCCACTAACAGTCTAAGAGTACCAGAATTAGGATGGTAGCTCCATGGTGTGAAGGCACAGTCTCCTCATATCATGTTGCCCCATGTTCCCTAGAATGTTGACTCATCTGCATGTTCCAAGATGACTCGTAAGGAGGGGAAAATAAGTCAAAGAAAGGTACAACTTTTCCCTTTAAGAGGTACAATCCGGGATCTTCTGATGTCATTTCTGGTATTAAATCATGACCTAGATGGACGTGGCCACAGGGCTATACCTAGCTTGGGAAATACAGTCATTATTCTGGGAAGTCATATGTCCAAGTGAAAAAATATGAGAAAGTAATACCAGATAATTGAGGGAAACTAGCATTCACCACCACAATGAGAAACATGGAAAATATTATGATGGCCCAAGACATACAAGAATGAGTGGGACTAGGTTCCTGACCTGAGGGATTCCAGGATCCAGTGGGTGGGAGACACAGTAGGAATGTTGTAGAAAAGAGGTAGTATTTTAGTGATGAGGGAAGGCCATGCATTGATGCTTTGGGGGGGATTATTAAAGAAAAAGTAACAGCTAAGTTGGATTCTAAAGAATGCATCAGGTTTCGACAGGAAGAGATAGGTAACAACCTTTCAGGAAGAGGAAACCACATTACAGCAATTTCCTTGTTGGGTCCACATGTACTTAACGTGCTTACTGCTGTGTCTACGTTTTATCTGTAGTCAGATGATTTAAAGGATTATCTTAATTATGAGTCTTAGTCAAAGTAATCAGTATCATCCATCTTAATATAAAAGTGAATCCTGAACGTCGTTGAATCATTCCAGAGCATTCCTGAGTGGCGAGATGCCACTTGAGAGAGACCTAACAAAAAGATTCTTCTTGGAACCATTAATCCACAAAGTATGTAGCCATAAACATAACTTTTCCTTTTACATTCTAAAGACATGCCCAAAGTAAGGTAAACAGAGAAGAAGGATCTGTAAAATAATCCGTTTCAATAACATCACAACTCATAAAAATTGAGTTAACTAAATTCTGGCAAGACGAGAAAATAGTGATCATAATTTCCACTCGTATATCAATTATGGCTTTAAAAAAGGGTATTTTACATACATCGCCAGTTGACTCTTAATGTAAATTTATAAGTACAAGTATTGTTATTTCAATTTTAAGAGTGATACGACCAAAGCTAAAAGACACAAGGAAATCAATAGCAAATATGAAGTGTTGCAGAGGTGAGATTCCAACCCAAGACATAACAAGATTATATATTTGCGGTTGTTGGAAAATAAAATTGCCCATATGCGTTATTCTCACAAGGAAGGCAGAAGTCAAACTAAATGTAAAGGGTTAAATGCTAATCGTCTAAATATATCCCCCATTAGCTCCTTCCTAATGCTGCCATCACGAAAGGACCATAGGTGCCCAAGTAAACTAAACCAATCAATGTGCTTCCTGAGAATCCTAGAAAATCTGGAACAATTCTCTCATTGTTATATGTAAATCTTCCCAACAAGATTGCATGCTAGAATATTCTGGTAGGAGATTTATTCTATAAAGAGACAGTTTAATAATTTATTCAATTTAGTCATGAGAGTTTTATTTTTTTAATTTATTTTTTATTTTTTTGTCATGAGAGTTTTAAAACTGTGTTGCTACAAAAGGTCACTGATAGAAAGGTAGTAAAGATTCATCAACACACTGCTGGGTCCAATTAATTGGGGATGGTCTATTTTAGTGAATTAGTTAAAAGTCTGAACTTAGAACGTTTCAGTAAAGTATCACTTCTTTAATATTTTAGTAAATAGGAATGTACAATCTAATTGGAAATTCTGCTGAGTATATTTAACAAAACTTTTCAATTTGCAGTGCACACAAACAATGCCTAGAGGTTTTTAAAATGAATCTTCTCTATTCTTTTTTTTTTGACATTTTAGTGTAGTTATTTTTTTAAGATTTTATCCATTTATTTGAGAGAGAGAGAGAGAGAGAGAGCACAAACAGGGGGAGCGGCAAAGGGAGAGGGAGAAGCGGACCCTCCACTGAGCAAGGAGCCCCATGCAGGGCTCGATCCCAGGACCCCAGGATGATGACCCGAGTCAAAGGCAGCCACTTAACTGACTGAGCCACCCAGGCATCCCTAAATCTTGTATTTTCTAAGGTAATATTTCTATTTGCTTAAGAAATCATTATTCTTTAGATACGTAATTAATTGTTGCAAAGTTTAGCCAAGGCAACAGCTTATAATTTAAAACGACTAAAATGAGTGACGTATCATGTATTGAAGACAATATAGGTCATGATGCCTTTGAAATACGATTATCAATGGTAATGGTTCCTGTTTACTGAACTATATATGCCCCCCACGTACACGCGCGTGCGCTTATCTGTATATACCGATCGCACAGTCACACTGAAACGCACGTTTCGTCATTCCCACTTTACAGATTTAAGTGCTGAGGGTCAAAGAGATTAGGTGGCTTGACCAAAATCCCATAGGTTGTAAGTGAGGGAAGCACAGTTATTCCCAGGTCTGTGTGATCTTAGAATCCGTGTCTTTTCCACTATGTCACTATTTCTACTTACGCTTGTGACTGTGTCTCACACAAGAACATCGGTGTTGATAGCAGTACTTTATTTCTTGACTCAGGTGTTAATCGCACAACTGTCTGCATTTTAACTATTACTCTGTACCTCTTTTATATTCGCTTTTGTCCTTCTCTATGAGATACAATAATGATAAAATATTGTGTTTTTTAAGGGCAAGGTCATTGTGACAGAGCAATTTATACGTAGGTTAGGCTTTGGCAATAATCTGTTCCTGAGTAGATTGAGGTTGGGGCAGAGCACGGCGGGATGATGTCATTTATGTCCATTTGGAGCACGTAGATCTGGGGTGGGGAAAGTGGGGAGTGAGTGAAAGAGAAAATCACTGACGACCAATGATAGTGCGCCAAGTGTGCCCAAGTGTACTAACGCTTATTTAATCTGATGACTTCAGTACGTTTCCTACAAGTGAGTGGCTAAATGTGGATTTGCAAATAGATGTGTCTGACAACCAAGTCTTTGCACTTATTGAGGATCAAGGGGTCAACCATACTGAGCAGTCAAATAAACTGATGGGGTGGGCCTTACTCAAGGCCCCCAAGTCCTCTATACTGCCTTCCTTTCTGAGGATCGGCCTACCAGGCGTCTGAGATGTTAGCCATCAGGGATCCGAAGTACCCGTCACCTGGAGTAGCCAAGTGGCCTTAAAACACCAACGGCAGAAAGCGTGGCTGCAAAAGGATGACAGGAGAACAGCGTCATCTCTGTGGGCTGTCGCCACACCAACACGGGTATCGATGCCCGTCTGTGTTCTACCATCAGCCCTAGTCCGAGCTCTCGTGTCTCGTTGGCCACTTCAATTCATCCTTCTGGCCGTTAGCTTCCTCTTTATGCAAAGCGAGAAGACGATCGCGTGTAAACACGCTTTGGACAACGTGCAGACCGTTGCAGGCACTAGACAGCCGGACCTCGGGGTGACAGTGCTCAGGTCACAACAGGGCAGCCCTCTCAGCCACCCCAGCGCTCTTCTAACTGAGATTCATTTCACTTGCGACTCCTGTCCCGCTTATGTAGGATACAGGAAAAGGGGCATGGGGTTGCCGTCCCTAAATTAACTCCGGAGCAGTCTTCCTGAAACGCACACTTGGGCTAAAACGAAGAGTGGAAATAATGAAGTCTTTGAAAGCTAGATTCCTGATTCCGTATCCAGCCTTCCTTCACCTTCTGCAGCTGCCAGTTTGATTTAGTTCAAGTTTATCGAGTCTTAATTTTGGGGAAAGAGTTTTAGATGGGAATCCAACACAGTTTGGCGCTAGCTTATTTACTTTTCTGACCTATTCCCGCTCATAATTTGTAAGAATGGGTTTCCTCCCTAGAATAGGATCGTTTCATTATTTATAAACATCCCAGCTTGTTCGAGGCACGGTGTAAGTAGACTTTCAAGAGTGTCAACTGAGGGGGCAATAAATACGGAGTGACCACCTTAAACAGTTCTCTGGTCACCTAAAGCTCTAGCCAAGGGAAAGTGGCTGCAGAAACGGTTATGTCATTCGCTGCTTCCCCTTGACTCACTGCCGATGGAGAATAACCTTGCAATGTGACTAAGAGGTCGTGAAACAAAGTTTAGGAAGTTATTTGCTTAAAACACCAACTGGACAGTAAGCTGAAGGCCATAAGCACAGATACGTGAAGAACAAATTTGCTTTCTGAATCAGACGCCAGCATCCAAATACGCTGGGCCCTCCGAAGCATCTCTAATATTTACACAGTAATCTGATTCGGGAGCCTCCTTGCTCTTCTCTTTTACATTGATTTAGTCACCTCCCGGCAACTTTACGAGCTTCAGGGGGGTCAGGAGCCCCCTCACCCCAACCCCCAGTGAAACAATTTGCGCTGAAATCACAGGAAACTTGAGATGGAAAGACTTCTTGGTGCGCCCGGGGCACTCCCAGGGAACTGGGGGAGCGGACTGTGCACCGTGATGTACTTTCTATCCCTCGGTGCGACCTGGGTTCATATTCCCCCTGGGAGGTTGGCTGAATCACCTTCTTGGAAAGAGTCATCATTTTGATAGACTTTCCTGCCAGAAAGTTTGATTTTCACCCAACATTTTGTTGTCTTCATTTTCTGGTTAAGTCTCCTTGGATTATTCTTTGTAGCCTGGGGGAAAGGCTGATATTCTTAATGCTTATCCCTATTAGATAGCTCTGAATTTAGATTTGGCATCATTTTGGCTCTTCTTAAGCTCCAAACTACTGGCATGCATTTTTCTACGTAAAGTGTTTTTCCTTACTTTAGGATTTCAATGTTGTTCTCTTAGTTATAAGTTTCATTAGTCTTTTAAATGAAACCCAAGCTTTCTTGACCTTGATATTGCCAAAGCGTCTGGGGTTGTGTTTTGGCTATTTCCTTAATGAGGTGGTGGCCTTTGCAGCAACAGACCCTGTGACTGCTTGATTGCCTTCTCACATGCTAGATGTTCCTTCTTACTTCCTGGATATCTTCATTAATATTTATGATAATAATGAACCATCAATAATACTAATAACTACACATATTAATAACTAACGATGAAGGATTCCAGATTTGCCTTTCATCTAGGATGTTCTCTTCCTCGGGCATAGACCATGATAAGTTGATTCATTTTCACTATGCACACATTCTCAGGATAATGAATCTGAATCACTTTGGAAAGAAACCCATTACTTTTAGGCAAAAAGGTGGAAGTTTAGAGAACAGACAACTAACCTCTAGGGAGCTCACACTGTATGCCAAACCCAGGGAACGGAGGGAATGATTCCTCGGCAGCACAGAGGAACTCGGGATTCAGTGGTAAGAGAGTATCTCCCATCGTTTCGTCCTCTTAACAATTCAAGAAAGTTATTATTGCCAACTTTCTCCCCATTCTTTCCATCTTATAAGTGATGAAATGGACTCATTGTGTAAGACCATTCGGGGGTAGAGGTTAGATTGGATCCTGGGTCTTCCTTGTTTCATACAAACGTCTATGACACCTCGAGGCTCTCTCTCTGCACTTCCAGGTCCGCAAAGCCGGGACGGGATACGTCTCCAATCTTCCATGGGAGCCACGTAGTTGTCTCTGGTAAAATTTCCTCCACCCCCCACGTACTTCCATATATTTAGTGGTCCCCCAAGCCGTCACTACACCCAGCTAACATGCTGCTCATAGGTCCTGGTCATTTTTTTCCTTCCTCCCGCATTTCAGACTTAATCACAAAAGTAACACCAAAAGTTTTCCCTCCAAAAGTTTTCAGGGAAAACCACACCAAGATTTGGGATTGATTTGTTAAAGATAAACTGTGGCTTATACTTTCCACGAGGATGATTCAGGGGACCGACTTCCACCAGCTGAAACAGAGATAAAAAATAGATAGATACCTTGGCATAATCTAATAATCCCATAATCCCGTAATCTCTGGGTTCTCCAGCTGGATGGGGTGTGTTACCAGGGGAAGTTTCTCTATCCCCTTTGGTCTCAGAAGTGGTGCTTTGATTAAATCATTAATAATCATAGACCTTCTCCTGAGTAACTACCTGTCCCTGTGGTCCTAGACCAGTATCCCTAATGCAGGTAGTGTAGTCAGAAAAATTGTATTGAGGCCAATAGATTTGCTAACTAACAGGGGAGGAGAGAAAAAAAGTGAAAGAGAAATGGGCATGGAGGGATAATCCTTAACGTTTTGGCACAACTCTAGAGAGACTATCTCCTTTCCATTTTCCTAGGGCTTGGCAGGTACAGCTCCATCCACAGTACTTGAAGAAACCACTCTCACTCTTTCAGCCACCCTGGGATTGGTAACCAAGGAAGAAACAGAAGAAAAAGGTCTTGTTATCCCTCTTTTGTCCAGGGTAAGAACAACTTTTGAGATAAAAATACTTTGTGGGTTTTTTTTTTTTTTTGCTACCTTTGTCAATTTTGCCATTTTGTGATTTAGTCATTATATGTTTTTTTAACATAAAAGGCATTGGGGAGAGTTTTGTGGGTTATGTTAAATCATGGAACTAGTTGTGATTCAAACTCAGATAAAATCTCTCGAAATTGATGTATTCCTGCCAACATATCTTTCAAACTTGGAGTTTTTATTGCGTGCAGTCAGAATAAAAAGATTAGACAAATTTAATAAGACACTCATGATCCCAGGCAGACGTTAGAGGGGAACCAACTTTGCTTGGTTCCACTCGAACGTTCGAGTCTTATTTAACATGGATTGTGAAAGGAAAAACTATCTAGCCTTTGGGAGGATTGGCAGGAATTGTTAGCGGGCACATGTGCCTCCTTTAAACTGTCTTGTTTTTAGTTATCCTACACGCTGGAGAGCCACTGGCAGGTTCGGTTCCCCGTGTGTAGAAACGCTACACATCCTTTGGATGTCTGTCTCTGGATCCACATCTACATTTATTAGTGAAACAGTAAAAGAAGATCTATTCCTGCAGTAAAGGGCTCACGTCAAACTTGTCACACAGCTGAGGGGCCTTTTGTTATTTGAATCATCCCTGAATGACCTGTGTACACATTACAAAACCCTAAAGAGTTAAAAGTGTTTGTTTCACAGGAAATTGGAAGAAATTTATGTGCGCAAGTGAAGCTGAAAGGTCGAATGTGTGACTCACATCTATTGACAGATGGAATGAGCATAACATAAGCAGACAGTGACTAGAAAACAAGCCGGTTGTGTGAAAGTATTTTTAGAGACTAATTTCCACCCAGCTGTGTCATCTATGAATGGGAGAAGTTGGAGAAAGTTACCTAGGGGTGTTTGAGCTCAATCAAGTGGAAGTTAATGACACTGATTTGGCTTAAATATTCACTTCAAACTTTGATGCGCAAATGGAGCTGTAGTATTCGAACTAATATCCAGGGCGGTTACACTGTTCTTTTATCAAAATGACATGATTCTTTCCATCGGGACCTCATTTTAGTTCAGAAACCTGAGGTCGAGTCCCTAAGTCATTCCCGCGTTTAGAACACTCCCGAATGGTGGATCTAAAATATAAACCAGTTCCTCTGCTGGTATAACTGCTTAGTGTAACTAAGGGTGTGGCCTCTGGAGTCAGACTCTGCGGGGTGACTTCCAGCTCAGCAACTTACCAGATGCATCATTTGGGGCGCTTTTACCTTTCTGTGGCTCCGTTTCCTTTCCTTACCTGTAGAAGGTGAATGGAGACATCTACGTCTCACACAGGCCTTCCCTCTTGAGCCTACGCCAAAGGACATGCTCTTCCCCAGCTCAGGGGTAGAAATCCCCGCTCGAAGGCAGCGCAGCCTCTAGTCGAGGAGGGACAGATCAACATCAACAAAGGAACGTGCCCGGGTACCTGGTGTTGAGAGATGCTGTGGAGAACAATAAAGCAGGGAGGTGCTTCACTACGGGGAGGGCTGTGTAGGGGGCTCCTGTGACCTGAAGCCGTCTGGAGGAACCCATAGCACGCCAAATGACCAACGGCCAGCGCCATGGGAATTGGTATTTGCCTCTTTAGCGAGCCTAACAGGTTAGTGTACTTCACCCCCAGGCAACGACTGGTTAAAGGATGAGAACATAAAGCCAAATGCTCCAACCTCTGTGAATTCCAGGAGTTGTATTAGAGATACTGGAAAGATTCTGGGGAATCTGAATCTGGAATAACTCACGCTGAATATTTTGGCAGCCACGTTAACACCTTGCAGAACCTGAAAATAAAAGAGACGAGCAGAGTCAAAAGCGGAGACTCCATCCCTAGGACACCTTTCGAGTTCCCACCTACGCGTACCTACCTTTAACATTTTTTTTACTGTGTAACGCAATAGTTTCTCTTTATTGATGATTTCAATTCACGTTGTGTTTTCTGTCGTTTGCCACCAAAAGCGCTCTCACAGACGTAAGTGCAACGAGAGTGGGCACAGCACAATTTCCTGGCACACAGAACAGGCATCTCGATCTTGCCACAGAGATAACGGATATTACTTGTAGGGAGATGGATTCATTTTTCCAAATAGGGGGATCTATGGTATGCGTGGAACGTCTCAGTTTCCCGCCCTGGATCTCCCGGGTTATAGCCATAGTCACATCAGCTTAGCCTACAGGGGACTCTAAAATGAGGAAATATTTGTGCTCAAAGGGAACTAAAATTACTAAGTCCAACACCCTCTTTTTTTTTTTTTAATAAGGAAATCTGACTTAGGAAAATAAAGATATTTCCCCCAAATTATAATCGAACTTCATAGCAAGACATATTTTGGCTCTCTCGATATCGAAGGTCCACGAATGAGTTGCTCTTTCCACTTCAGTATCGATTCTGCCTCCGTTTCCTTCCCTCCGCAGCTCCCCTTCATGGAGTGGATAACGGTATTCCTTTGGCTGGATTCTACTTCCATAGAAGCCGGGACTTTGAAGGGGTAACACAAGGGGTAACCACCCCGTCACTGTTGTTATTGGCCACTCTATGTTTTCTAGCATAGTCCTAGGACTGACTTCCCCAGTAGTGTACTTCTCCATGTGACCCCTTGAACGACCGCATTAGCAGGCGGCCACACCTTACTCCTTAGGTTAATCTTTATGCAAGACACAGTTTGGAAAGTCCCATCATTTTTCTTCTTTGCTGCTGATTGTGTGCTTTAAGGAAACCCATTCCATTTCCAAACAATAAGGTAGTTGACTCTACATCTTTAAGGCACATAAGTCAAATAATCACATTCATTCTTTTAGCCTTTTGAATATGGCATATGGTGCATTTGATCGAGGAGCAGCCTGGAATACATCCATCTTGGGAAATGAATAGAGGGAAAACTCACTAAGGTGTAGTCAGGAGGATGGAAGGGAAGGCCTTCCCACTCAACATCAATTACAGGAAGAATTGTCCATTACAGATCCCAACAGAAGAACCACCAGGAAGGGATCATCCATTACAGGCCCCAACAGGGAAAGATGGACATTGCATCTCCTGCAAGTTATTGACCATTCCCGCAACTCAGCCAATGAGGAACCATCACCCTGGACTCATGCTTTTCTCTAAAAGACTTTCTGTGTAAAAGACCCCCTTACTTCCTCATTATCCATAAAATAATGTTCTTCAACTTTGCTGGGCTTGACTGTGGTAGCTTGCTCGATCTAAATTGCATTTCTCTGTTACTTTCAAATACCCCCCCCCCCTTTTTCTGGTAAAATAACTTGTAAGCTTAGCAATCTCTTAATAGTTGTCTGTGTTTTCACGTGCTCAGGATCTATGAGGCTCCGTTTCTTCATCGATAAAGCAGAAATATTCTCCCTGTCAACTATCCATGGTTGCTATGAGTTGCAGAAACAGAGATTCTATATAAGATAGAGCTTCCAATGCTAAACAAACTCCATGCTTCATTATCATCAATCATTGAAGAAATTCTTACTACTGTTTTTGAAATGATGAGTGGTAAACTGAGGTCGTGGTAAGCACCAGAACACCACAGTGGAACACCTTAGAGGTGCCAACATTGAGAGAAATCTCTATGCTTATGAATTTTTAATGAGAAGCCACGTTAGCAATTTTTTTTTTTCAGCGGTCTTTCTCAGTGCTCTCTCAGGTTGCAATGGCAGGTAAGAGGAAGTCCAATAGGACAGTGCTCTAGGGTCCTCTGTTTCCCTTTTCATGTGAGTTCACTTTTATTTAGGGATTCCTCTTGAGACATAGTTTCAAGAAAGAGCTTTTGGATGTTGTACCTATACTGCCCTACACCCTCACACAACGGAGCTTGAAAACACTAGATGGAGTCCAACTTCTTCAGTTAATAGATGATGAAACTGAGGTGCAAAGGAGATGAACGATTTTCCAAGGTTACTCACCCTCACTTCTCGTCAGGGGAAAAGTAAGGATTAAAACCTAAATCCTAACTCTTTGACCTTTACCATCTTGTCCCTCAGCCTCATGCCATGACTGGGAAACTTTTCAAATTCGATAGTGTCACTTTCGATCTTATTTGTTTGGGAGGACATGGTATATGAAGTATACTATCAGATTGATCCACGTGTTACTAGCAATCCCAAATGTATGGCCTCAAATGATTCTCCTTCCACTTTTATTGTCAACTAGCTAGTTGTTATGCAAGTTGAGGCATTAATCTTATATTTTTATTTAGGAGAGAGAGAAACATAAGTAGGCTTCATGCCCAGTGCAGAGCCTTACATGGGGCTTGATCTCACGACCCTGAGATCAAATTATGAGCCAAAATCAAGAGTCAGACACTAAACCAAACTGAGCCACTCAAGCACCCCCAGGAAACACCTTTCAAAATTAAAAATCAGAGACCACCTTTATTTTCTGGATCATCAGTAATCTCTTCTAATTTATACATAAATAAAATCGAATAAAATTGAACTTTTTACATTAAGCTCTTTTTGTTTGAAACTTTCCCAGTGCCTCAAGAGTAAAGTGGCCACAGAATTTATTGCTCAGATGAGGACAGTTGTGAGAGTTAAAGGAAACGCAACAATTACTCCGGGAACATCAGTGTATAAATTGGAACTTCTTTAGGCAAAGTGGTAATTGTAATCACCCCGTTCATGTACCATCCTGCAGACGTGTCTAAAATCAATGAGGGGGAAATATCAGTTAATTGAACATGACTTTCAGTCATAAGTGTTTAAGGATTGGCAATTTTTTTTTTCCCAGAAAGAATGGCAATAAGAGCAATATGCAGCTTCAAAATTAAAGCAGAGGAATAAGTATATTCATCCTTCCCCCCTTTCCTTCCCTCTCTCCCTTCCCTCTCTCTTTCTACACACACACTCTCTCTCTCTCTCTCTCTCTCTCTCTTCATTATTTCAAGTTATTCCTCCCCGTTTTAGACACAAACTCTAAAAGCAATTTATTCTTATGGAGAAATAGGACTACCTCAACAAAATTCTATCAAAGAACATCCTTGAGAGAAACCACATAATCAGTCTAAACATGATTAAGAAACATCTGATAACTTCCCCTTTGAAGGGAAAACAAAGCAAGCAAAAATTCTAAAGAATGAAAGACACCTGACCTAAGTGAGGAAAGTAAGTCCTCAAGAAATTTTAATGTTTGTGAATTTATAATGGTGACTTATAATCCAAGAATATGGATCTCTGCTTTGACTAAAAATTCTGGTCCATAGGATGAATAATTATTTTGCTGATACTGATTCATTTCACTTATACTATTTCGTACTTTTTAACAATAAAAACAAAGCAAAGAGGTGTTTATAGAATTTCCTAGCCTATTACAACATATCCTCAGTGTCTCTCTTGGTGACTTTTGGTGACTGCTTTGATATAAAATACATGAGATAGGAAAATTTAAGTGCACAAAGGGAAGAAAATACTGGAAATATCATAGAGGAATTGCTTTTCATAGTGTTTCTCCACAGCTGAAGTTTTCAATGGAAACTTCATGAGAGCAAGGACGTTGCCTATTTTCTTTACTGTTGCATTTCCTAAGTCTGGCGTGGTGCCTGGAATATAGTAGGCAGTCAGTATATATTTGATAAACACATACAGTCCTGAATGAATGATGATAATTAGCTATTTCATATTTAGTTCTTTTGTGGGAATCACTATTCCTATTGGATCGGGGGTTGAGTTGATTTCATATTTACAAAAAAAATAATACAGCAACTTTCTAATGTTTTGAACTCATGGCCTTCCAGCTTATTGTCCATTTCTCCCAATTGTAGCACTTATTTAACTGGTAAAATTCAACCCAGCGTTATGTCCTTCATCCTCTTAACATTGTTTGTCAATGATCTTTAGCCACTTTAAAAAACTGCCTGTATCATTCCTCCACCTCCTTCCCTTATGCAGAGATGAAGAAGAGAAGTAATGACTTATAGGTAGAAAATTTGGTTTTATCATCTAAACTTAAGGCACCCCAAACAGACAATGGATATGTTTAGTGGTCTCTACAGATTAAAGGATCTGATCTATTCTAAAAGTCAAAAATTTTTTTTTCACTGACAAATAATGGCTTAATTTTAACCAGTTTGTAACCAACAATCTTATGTACTTCATCGTCTTGTTTAGTTTTCCTTGTTCACAATTTGCAGTATTTATCTAGAAATCCCTTATTATGTTAACAGAAGTGGCTTTCAAACTTTTTGGACTGAAAATTAGGAAGACAAACATTTAACTCCTAGCCAAGTACATAAAACACCCACAAATAAACTCAGAATGGGTTAAAGACCCAGATGTTAGACCTGCAACCATAAAAATCCTAGAACACAGGCAGTAATTTCTCTGACATCCATCATAGAAACATTTTTCTAGACATGTGTCCTAAGGCAAGGGAAACCAAAGAAAAAAAATAATCTATTGGGACTACATCAAAATAAAAAGCTTTTGTACAGAGAAGGAAACAATAAACAAACTAGAGAAACTATTGAGTAGAAAATGACACTGGCAAATGATATATCTGGTGAGGGATTAATACCCAAAATATATAAGGAACTTATACAACTCAACATGAAAAAGCACAAAAAGCAATTCAATTAAAAAATGGGCATAGGACCTGAATAGACATTTTTTTTTTCTCAAGGAAGACACACAGCTAACCAGCAGACACATGAAATGATGCTCAACATCACTCATCATCAGGGAAATGCAAATCAAAACCACAAGGAGCTATCACTTCACAGGTTCCAGAATAGTTCGACTCAAAAAGATAAGAAATAATGAGCATTGGCAAGGAGGCGGAGAGAGGGGAACCCTCCTGCATGGTTGGTGAGGATATAAGCTGGTGCAGCCACTGTGGGAAACAGTATGGGGGATCATCAAAAAACAGAAATGCCATACGATCCAATAATTCCACCATTAGGTATTTACTCAAAGAAAACAAACAAACAAACAAAAAACTAATTTAAGAAGATACACGCACCCCTGTTTATTGCAGCTTAGACATGGAAGCAACCTAAGTGTCCATCAACAGACAGCGGAATGAGGAGAACGTGGCGTATACACATGCACGCACACACATACATCTAACTGAATGTCATGCAGCCATAAAAGAGGATGAGATATTCCCATCTGTGACAATACGGATGGACCTAGAGGGTATTATGCTCAGTGAAATAAATCAGAGAAAGACGAATACCATATGATTTCACTTATGTGTGGAATCTCAAAAGAATTAAATGAACAAATAGCAGAATGACATCTCCCGTCAGTGGTGGCCAGAAGGAAGGAGGTGGGGGGATGGGCAAAATGGGTGAAAGGAAGCAGGAGGTAACAGACTTCTAGATATGGAAGGAATAAGTCATGGGAATAAGGCACAGCATAGGGAAGACAGCCAACGGTACTGTAGTTGCACTGTAGGGTGACAGATGGGAGCCACCCTTGTGGGGAGCACTGCCTGACATATAGGCTTGTTGATCACTACACTGCACACCTGAAACTAAGGTACCGTTGTGTGTTAACTGTACTCTAAAAAAAATTGAAAAAATAAAAACAAACCTAAAAAACAAACAAAAACAAAGTTTCTTAAATCAACACATACCTTATTATATGAAAAGCATTGTCATATTTTCTTTTTTTTTTAAAGATTTTATTTATTTATGATAGACAGAGAGAGAGAGAGAGGCAGAGACACAGGCAGAGGGAGAAGCAGGCTCCATGCCGGGAGCCCAACGTGGGACTTGATCCCGGGACTCCAGGATCAGGCCGTGGGCTGCAGGCAGCGCTAAACCACTGAGCCACCCAGGGATCCCCCATATTTTCTATTCTAACATGTGACATTCCAATTATTCGAAAATATGGTTTCTAAGTCTCTATCTACTACACTCACTGGTTTATGATACGCCAGTGAGAATGCACGTGTTTAGAGAAGTTCTCAGAGCCACAATACGAAAATAGTGTTATTACCTTTATGCATATATTATTATATATTACATATATTTAACCTATTATTATTATTAGAGTCTACTATGAACGAACCTATAGTATTAGAGTCTTTCAGGCCCATGAGCAAACATAGTACTACGTGATGCTCACAAACAAAACATGTAGTAAGAAACAAAGTCTTTGACTTTTAGTTGCTTCTGGGGTAGACTTCCCAAGATGACCATAACGCCTCATTCTCCACGCTCTCCTTGCACTACGACGCTGGCACTTCCTTCTGCTGTGTTGTGGAGTCTCTGATCCCTGTGGGTCCGCGGGGGCCTGTGTCTGCGGTGAGGCAGGCGCTGCGTGCCTTGGTCATGTCAGGCCCTACAGTTTCTTCCCGGAATCTCACTCTGCCCATCCAGTGACCAGGCTCTAGGAGGGAAGAGAGACGACGTGGAGAGTGTAAGTGTGAGTGTGCTGGGTGAGAGCCCCGGGGCCGTGTTTACACCAGGGAGCGAGCGAGCCCCCCGGGACCATGGTCCCACCTCTGACCACCTCCAGTCTGAGTCTTCCCAGCTGAAAGCTCAGACACTGCCAAACAGAGATGAGCCATCTGTGTTGTGCCTTTTCCAAATTCCTGACCCACGGGATAGATGAACCTAATAAAATTAGTTTTGTTTTCACATGATTAAGCTTATATAATTTTGTTTGTTATGCGGTAATAACACGGTAACAACTTTCAGTTCTATTTTCAAAATATTACAAGTTGACAGTCTTTCAA
Source organism: Canis aureus (assembly GCF_053574225.1). Taxonomy (NCBI): domain Eukaryota; kingdom Metazoa; phylum Chordata; class Mammalia; order Carnivora; family Canidae; genus Canis; species Canis aureus. The sequence continues at coordinate 1,221,694 of NC_135633.1, forward strand.
AACAAAACAAACTATTGAAGTGTGTAAGGAAAGAACCACCGCTTTGGACCAAAGTTTAGGTCTAGGCCACAGATAAAACTGTCTGAGGCTCATCATTAACTATAAAATATTTATTTCCGAATACTGTTGAATTTTCACGTTTGAATTATCTAGTTATCTTCGGAAGGGCTTTCTGGCTTCATTGAAATAATGGGACTATAGAGGCAAGAGGGCACACGCATTGTGTGCAAAAGATTTAATACACGGTCAAAGTCACGGCCAGAAATAAAATGCTTGTGTTCCTAATCTGCACACCTAGGAAGAACAATGGGTTAATTAATTGGTTAATTAAAATTAATTAATTGTTTGATTTTTAATCAAAGATTAAAAACAGATTAGGAACACAAGCTGCACACCTAGGAAGAACAATGGGTTAATTGTTTAATTAAAATTAATTAATTGGTTAATTAAGAATCAAACTGTATCTACATATACTTTGAAGCATAATCATTATTAATTTAATAATGGCCTGGGTTTGACTCCATGAGGGCTTAGATTGTGTGCATCGTATTTGAAGTTATCTCAACACTGTCTTGCTCCTGTAAAATAGACAAATAAGCGTAACATGGATGAAATGAAAGCTTACTTATTAAAATTAAAAAGCCTAACCATTTTTATAAGTGATTTTTTTATTTCATTTTTTAAAGAAAGCAGGGTATCTTCTTTAAAAGTAAATAGCTTACCTTATCTATAGATGTATAAGGACTTAATTTTCACCGATTACTAGATTTATTTTACTTTATATCACTTTGCTTAGTCTTTGGCCTCTCTATAAGGAATAATTTATAAGCATGTGTGTCACTTTGGCATCTACATGTCCGCAAGAAGATAATCATAAAACTTAATCCTTGTGATTCTAGCACTTCAACAAAACATTGCCACTTTATTCTTTAAACATCATAAATGTGATAGTGATTTTGTGTGCCATGATCTATGAACATAAACACTTTTAGAATATACAGAAATCAGAAAGTATTATTCCAGTTTCTTTATAGTCTCTGGTGTTTTCAACTCTTAATTCCTACTATGCAAATATATTGTACTTTTTCTTTATGTTGAAGAATATTTTTGAATACGATGGGAAATATGAAAACACAAGATGTTGCATTACAGAAATACTCTATTTAAGGCATCTTTGTGGATTTAAGCACTGTACTCACTGTACAGTTTGTGTGTTAAAAAATTCTGTTTATAGAAACTGTACGAGGCTATTTTAACAACCACACTTCCTTTTCTCTACTGTAAGTCTTTGAGACGCCCAGCATCCAGCATCAGACGATCTTTGAGAAGGGATATGTCTACCTGACACCAAGCAGTTTGTTTTTTGAATTAACTATCTGGACAATTCGATAGCAAAGCAGTCATTTCAATAAGAACACACCATCGCAGCTTGCTTAGCTCCTGATCTCTTCGGCCAGGGAGTTAAGGGGAGGGAGAGATGGGAAGAAAGCATGAAAAGGATGCAAATAACAAAAATTCGGCTGCTGATTAAATAACTAGGTGATTTACCTGAGGCCTAGACCTTAGGTGATTGGAGTCCAGTGGATGTGCTGGGTTGCACGTAGCGTAAAATAGAAGTGGGAGGTCAGCCCTTTAAGGTCTGCGGGTGCAGGTGCACCCTGACCTCGTGTCGACTCCTAACTTGCGTGGCATCGTTAAGTGGGGTAAACAGCCCCAAACATTTTGAGTGGATCAACCTCAAAATTGTGCAGCAGGAGCGTTCCATATGCTCGAGGAAGTAAATGGTGGAGGTCGCTATGTTCCTAAAGGTCACGGACAGGGCCGAGGAGGGAGATGGAGGGAAGAGAGGGCTCTGAATAGGAGAGCTGGAAGCTTCCATCCCAGGGAGGAAGATTTGCCTCCGTCTGAAACTGGGGAGACCCCAGAGTTAAGGAGCCACGGGGCTGGGACTGGTGGCCCACCCGGCACCGCACGGTGACAGGAGCGGTGGCTTGGCCGAGAGCCTCTGGCGACGAGGGGGAAGCGTCCTGCACCTGCAGGTCCTGGTGGGGGGACGGCACCCACATTGCTAAGCCTCCATCCCCGGATTTCCCCCGCAGGAGCTCTGAGGCAGCTCAGCCTAGCTCAGGGGAAGAACCGGGCCCTCTCTTGCATCTTCTGATTGTGCACTGACGCCACCCCCGCCACGTACATGTGTGTGCACGTTCCCATCTGCAGCTCTCCGAAGATACGGTAAGGAAGGAAGCAGTTAGATGGACATCCCCGGCCTTGGGGGGTCAAGAGGTGGGGCCTCAGTAATAATGAAGATTCTTCAGAAAATAAACGTAGATAATACTCCAGCCCACACACGTGGTCCTTTTCCTACTGCGACTGTCAGTCCGCTCGGCCACGACGGCTCTATACGCACATATTTCTTTAGATTCACTTCGCTATAGCGTGAGGCAATTCTACTTACCTCTAACTCAACCATCTCAAGGCAGCTTGCTCGTGTCACTCTATCGTCCCAGGGTAGCCCTAGGTGGTCCCAGGTCACCAAGGCATCAGATTTAAATATCACACCAAGGGGCACCCATAAAAACACGATATTCTGTTGATCGACAAATGCATCTCGTATCATACATCAAATAATGTAAATATGTTTTTCAAACTCTGGTTTAGAAAAACACCTAAAGGGGATCCCTGGGTGGCGCAGCGGTTTGGCGCCTGCCTTTGGCCCAGGGCGCGATCCTGGAGACCTGGGATCGAATCCCGTGTCAGGCTCCCAGTGCATGGAGCCTGCTTCTCCCTCTGCCTGTGTCTCTGCCTCTCTCTCTCTCACTGCATGCCTATCATAAATAAATAAAAAAAAAATTAAAATAAATAAATAAATAAATAAATAAAAAAGAAAAACACCTAAAGGCTTCTTTTGTTCTGTTTATGATTAAATTAATATACAATTATTCTACTCCCACAGAGAATCAATCATTCTCCACATTTCCCGTTTTATGGCAGCCAACATTGGCATCCACACACCTGGCTCTTTACAACTCTCACTTCCTCACGGGTGCATATTCGACAACTTGAGCTTGCTCTACGGACCCTGAATTACAACTGGGGTTTCCACCAGTCGACTCACAGATAAACACTTGATACTAGGACACGCGGGTGCTGGTTTTCTGGCCAACAGAACACTTGGATCAGCATCGTCGTACTTAGTTATGGTGTCTGGAGTCACTCAAATGCTCAGTTTAGCTCTTGATCTCTTTTCCCTTAAATCAATGTGTTTCCCCTAAATTAAAAAAATAAATAAACAAAAAGGAAGAATAAAAGTTGAGGCTAGTCATGAAAGAGTTAAGTTTCTTTAGCTTATTAAAATAGACAAAAAAAATAAAAAGTAAAAAAATAAAAATAAAAAAAATAGACAAGGAGCCTGGTGTCCATCGAAAGATGAATGGATAAAGATGTGGTCTATGTATCCAATGGAATATTCCTCAGCCATTAGAAATGACAAATACCCACCATTTGCTTCGACGTGGATGGAACTGGAGGGTATTATGCTCAGTGAAGTAAGTCAATTGGAGAAGGACAAACATTATATGTTCTCATTCATTTGCGGAATATAAATAATAGTGAAAGGGAATAGAAGGGAAGGGAGAAGAAATGGGTAGGAAATATCAGAAAGGGAGACAGAACATAAAGACTCCTAACTCTGGGAAATGAACTAGGTAGGGGTGGTGGTAGGGGAGGAGGGCGGGGGGTGGGGGTGAGTGGGTGACGGGCACTGAGGGGGGCACTTGACGGGATGAGCACTGGGTGTTATTCTGTATGTTGGCAAATTGAACACCAATAAAAAATAAATTTATTATTAAAAATAATAATAAATAAATAAATAAATAATAATAAATAAAAATATTATAAATATTATAAATAAATAATAAAATAAATAAAAAAATAAATTAAATAGACACGAGGGTGAAAATCATCAGGCCTTCCAGAAAGAGGTGATTATTAGGCTCAGACGCTCACTGAACTCAAGGTGGCGGACACTGGAGGTGTTCGATTTTGGAAACGTAAGAACGAACGAAAGCACATGGATGAGAAATGGTTGCTAAAAGTCGAAACCAAGGAGAGATTCGATATTTTAATCCTCTGTACATAGAAATTCTCTGATAACGTGCAGGTCTTTTGCCTATTTGGTCGCACCACAGGATTTTGAGACCTGGAAAAAGTTGGAAGCTGCTGCCTTAACCTAGGATGCGCAGCGTAGACAGTATGGACTTTGAAGTCAGGAAAAAATGTGGCTGCAAATCCTGACTCCTCAGGGTCCTCATATGTGCCCTGGCCATGCTCGAGAGCACCTCAGTACCAACCTTTCAAGGAGTTGTGGGGATTAGAGGGACGTTTTAAAGGGTTTATTTGTGGGTCAAAATCAATATTCTCCTTGTACGTCTGGCTGTTCCGTTGTAAATAGCGTATCTTCCTCTTGTTTTCTGCCTCTCTCAATATCACCCATTTTGAAGGGCTTCAGGGTAGTCCCCATCTGATTTTCATTTTATTTTTATTTTTTTAAGGATTTTATTTATTTATTCGTGAGAGATAAAGAGAGAGAGAAAGACAGAGGCAGAGACGCAGGCAGAGGGAGAAGCAGGCTCCATGCAGGGAGCCCGACGTGGGGCTCGATCCCGGGACCCCAGGATCACGACCTTGGCTGAAGGCGGGCACTAAACCGCTGAGCCACCCGGGCTGCCCCCATCTCATTTTTAAAACCCATCTGAGACCACACACACACACACACACACACACACTCACCTCTTATATATGCGTATATATAATATATATTTTTCCCCTTATTTATTTGTCCCCCACTTTACTGAAACACAAGTGGCTCAAAACACTGTGCAACTCACAGGCGTGTGCATTGACTTGCCACACCCGTACCTCACGACATGATCAGCACCACAGTGTAACATAACACCCAAGCCACGTCACAAACCCACGAGGTCCTTCAGGGTCTTCTCCTGGCACCTCTCAAGTACATGATGCAACGTCACCAGTTACAGTCCCTGTGATCCACGTTAGACCCTCGAGCCCTACTCATGGGTAACCGGAGACCGTCCTCTTTGACCTGTGTATGCAGCTGAACACCTGGAACACCACGGGCTTGACCCTTGAAGTGGCTCACACGGTTTACCCTTAAACGGCACAGGTTGGAACTGCAATGGGTCCTTATTTGTAGACTTTTCCCAGTAAATAGGACACACTACGACAAGCGTACTTCCTCCCCCCTGTGGTTTTCCTCACGCGCCTTCTAGCTTCCTTTATTGTAAGAACACGACATACGAACGTGCGAGGCAGCCCCTGGGGTTGGGTGACTGTCGGCGTCAGGCCCCGGTCAAGGCCCCTACGGGCGGGCGGTCCTGCCTCGGAGCAGAGTCCCCTGGGCCCCCCGCCTCCACGGCCTGCATCCACCCCTGGCATCATCCAAGGGTCACCTCCTTCTAAAAACTAGGCTTGAGCCTCTTGTAACCCTGTCTATACGCTGACCTTAAGTCTTCCTTATAAACTCCCGTCTTATGGTCGATTTGTCTTTGAAAGTCGCGGGTTTATATAGTTTATCTCACCAGAAAGCCTATGGGTTCTTCGAGGGGTGCGTGGGTCTCAGCCCCCGTCTGACCTGAGGCACCTGGCTCGTGGCCCCCGTCGAAGGAGGCGGCTGGGGACTGACGAGAGCCTCACGGCCCCAGCTCGCTGCAGGAGGCACAGGATCGCTGCTGTCCGGACACAGGGGGTTACCCCCCGCCCCCCGATAGTGGGGACGTGGCCACATGGGCGCAGGGCTGGCTCTGCCCTTTCCTTATTGAGGAGTCCTCAGAGTGAGCTCCGGGGTGTGGTCTCTTCCCGTGTGGACATGAACCTGGACAGCCCTGGAAGAGGGACGCGAGTGCCGAGGCTCTGACTTGGCTAATTCAGGGAGGAAGGTTACAGTCAAGAAAATCCTTTTGGGAAACCCTGAATTCTCTGGTTCTTGAGGCGGAGGCGAGCGGCCCCGAGGCAGGGCGGGAAGCCCACCCCACCTGCACCTGCGGGGCGGCCGGGGCAGGGCCGGGCCTAGATGGGATTTTCGGGTGACTCAGCCCCCAGCCCGGCCTGGCTTCCTCGGGGATGCTGGCGTGACGCATCCTCTGCCACCGGCTCCGCTGGCTCCTGGGGTCCCCAGTGTCCTGTTTACGGGGCCTCACATATGGCTGCTCGCCCGGTTTTTCACTTTGACGGAACGAGAAGATATTTGCCTCCATCCCTGCAACTGTTCGGTGGTTTCCATGGACGAGAAAGGCCATCGCACTCCGCCCCCCTCGCCCCGAGGGCCTACCCTGTCCTTGCCAAGCAGCTGACCCGTCCCCAGGGCTCCCTCGTCCCTCGTCCCTCAGGGTGCTGCTTCGTCCTCTTTAGAGGTCAGGGCCGCCTGGGCGGCTGACCTCGGCTCCTGCAGCCTGTTTTCAGCAGGTGACCCTTTCCTATTATATGGGGGGGGGGGGGGAATTCTAACAGAGTTTTCCTTCTTGCAGCCTGAGCAGCGTCGCTGTCTATTTAGAGACCATCCGTAGGCTTCGATGCAGAGCAGAGGCCGCCGGCCTGGGCCCGCTGCAGCCGCGGCCGCTCTGGGAGGGAGTGAGCCGTGGGCCCATGGCTGGGGCTCCAGGGACAGCGCAGGCCCGGACCCTCACGGAAACTAATCAGCCCCCCCCCAACCTGCTCTCCCCAAAGCACCCCGATTCTGCAGTCCCTCCCCCACGCAGGCAGGGAAGGACTCCGAGGCCCACCCGCCTACACCGACGGCCTCCCAGCGGCCCGGCCCACTTGCATCCAGCGCTGGCCCTTAGGGACCGGTCCCTGTTGCAGTGGCCTCACCTGGGCCCCGATGCAGCGTTTCCGAGGTGGGGGGGAGCTTCCCCCCGCTGCCTTGCACGGGCCGTCTTGATTCAGCAGGAGAGATCTGAAGGTCGAGATGTCTGCGCACTTCCTGGCCCAGCACCCCCATCCACAGACACTTGGGGCATCCAGAGGGGAGCCTCCCCCTGCACCCTCTGGAGAGAACCACTCGCTCAAGTGACCGATGTCAGCATCAACCCCTTCTCTCTTTCTGAAAGATGTCACCCCCCCCTCCACCTCCCCTTCTGGCTTCCTCTGCATTCTGCTGTTTGCCAACCGCAGTGAGTTAATGAAGATACACCCTAAGGAGCGCGCTGCGTGTGGCCGCGGAATCCCCTGGTGCTCTAGGGACCCCCACCCTGCACCCCGCACCCCCCATGGCCACGTGCCCGGCCTTGGAAGGCCGACTGTCAGGCTGTATCTGCAGGGAGAGTGCGAGGCGGGCAGGCGGCTGCAGCACCACGGCCTGCGGAGACCAGCTCAAGCCCGTGGCCACAACCGCTCCCGTCAGCCCCGCGTCCTCCAGCACAAGGACGTTATTTCCAGAAATGAGGCTGCTGGCCCCCTGGCCTCCTCTGACCGTGTGGCCGCCGTGGGAGTCTTCACGCGCAGGCCGGTCACGCTCAGGGGCTGCCGGGGCTGGGCTGGTGGGCCCGCACCCCAAGGGGCGAGGGTGAGGAGATGGGGGGCCACGGGGAATGCTGACCTCCTGCGGCAGGTGTCACGGAGGGGGGGACAGGTGGGGACCCTGAGCGGCAGGTGTCAGGTGTGGGAGCGGGAAGCCAGGGACCTCGAGCAGCAAGTGTCACAGCGGGGAGCGGCGGGCCAGGCGGGGCCCCGAGCGGCAGGTGTCACGGGGGTCACCCTGGCAGGTGCTGGGGCAGCCCTCAGGCCCTCTTCCCCGCCCGCGCCCCATCCTGAGCTCGCCTCTCACTAGAACACTCAGACTTCTCTAAATAAACGCCGAGTGAAGGCGGCCCCTCCCGGCCTGCTGCAGGCCCTACCGACCCCTTTCCTCCATCGTCACTAGGGTGACGAGCCCTGGCTGGAGGGGCGGCCGGCTTCTGTGCTCCCACGAGACCTCCCCGTGGCCCTTGCTGCCACCGTCCCCCGGCGAAGCAGTAAGACGCCTGGCCTTTCCTGCAGCGACGAGCGCCAGCAGCGGGGGGCCTGCAGGGTGGACGTGTCCCCAGACGGCGTGCTCGTGTCCTGGGCACAGGGGCCGGGCTCGCTCCGCAGGCCACACGCCAGACGGAGAGGACACGGCTCTTTTCTTGAGAGGAAAACGAAGACAGTGACAGGATGTGACGGTCGTGACTCCCTTCAGTCCTTACAGGGCGGCCTCGCAGTGACCTCGAGAACCCTGGGGCACTGGTGGCGCCCGAGTGGCATCGTGAGCAGGTGCCACGAGGCATCTACGCGGCCCGGCCGCGGCCCCGAAGCAGATGCAGCGCTGGGTGCCGGGGCCTGGGAGGCAGAAGGGCCCGGCCCAGTGTCAGCCAGTGGCGGCCACCGGCCCTGCCATCACTTCTGCGCCCACCTGCTTAGGCCTGGCGATCGTCGTGTCCTTTTCTTTGTCACGAAGGGTCTCACCCGCTTGACCCTTACACCAACCCGGTACCCTGCAGAGTCTTCCCTTCTACCCCCATTTGCTGCCGCAGCCTCAGCCTCAGTGTCTGATTGTGAGCCTGATGCTTACCTCACAGACGTGGTTCATACTAAACAAACTTGAATATCCCTCTCACGCACGCGCTTCCCAGGTTTTACACCCCCCCCCCCCCCGCGCCCCGGGCTACGTAAGTGGCTGGAAACAACACAAAGTCCTGGGAATTGTCAAATCTCTTAGCTAAGTTGTTCTAGCGTCTTCTCCGGGCTATTTTCTTAAAAAAGTATTGCAAGGACCCCCCTTTTCCTCCAATGCTCCTGACTTTCCAGCCTTTCTGGGAGGTGAGGTATGCTTCTTACAAATCACACGTTCCACGTCAAGGGTTCACTGCTTTTTTTTGATTTTTTTTTTTTTTTAAGTTTCATTTCTTTAAAGAAAAGCACATCACGGGGGCGAAGACCAGGCCTTAGGGAAACTGACTACAAATACAAGTTGAAAATTCAGAGACAACTTCAGAAATTGGCTACGTCTAACAGTGGAATAGAAAATGGGGGGTCGCATACCTTGCTGATGGGAACCCAAATGCATTCCTGAGGAAATGTGTGGCAAAATATTTTAGTATATTTGAACTAGTATATCCCTTGACTCAGCAATTCCTCCTCTAGGCAATAATCTGAAAGGGGAAAGAAGCCTTTGGTACACCCAGGTGTAATGATAGGAATCTCACTGTACTTTACTTCTTGTGATAAAAAAGAATAATGAAAAGAAATTTACTGTCCAGTCATAAAAAAATTATTTAAATTGCGATAGTTCCACATCATAGAACATTGCATTGCTTTCAGGAGTTAGCCCATGAAAAATATGTGATGATGTAGAAAAGTAAAGTATGTCTCATGTGAGGAAAAGTTTCTAATGTGGTATTACTGTTTAATATAGTTTCGGTACTATAAAGATTACATTTGCATGAAGAGTGTAACTGAATGACATAAAACCAAAAATTTATACTAATGGCCATTTTTTCAATAATATATAATAGACAAAATGAAGAAAACATTTATCTTGTTTAGATGTGACTATATTTTCATATTTATAAATAAAAAATCGTATTACAATCATAATGAGAAAATGTTATTTTTTAAAAATAAAGTACTAGTTGGGCACCAAAAAGTTTATAGATTTAGGTTTTTAAGACATAATTATTTGTTAGTATAACATGTTGGTCACTGTTTTCAACATAAGTATACATGTAATTATACTATTATACTATTATACAATATCACCTAGTTTCAGAATAATTAACATATTTTTTAAATTTAATTTTAAAGTAAGGGAATGAGGGGCACCTGGGGGGCTCAGTGGCTGAGTGTCTGCCTTTGGCTCAGGTCATGATCCTGGAGTCCTGGGATCGAGTCCCACGTCGGGATCCCTGCATGGAGCCTGCTTCTCCCTCTGCCTGGGTCTCTGCCTCTCTCTCTGTGTCTCTCAATGAATGAATGAGTGGATGAATGAATGAATGAATAAAATAAAGTAAGAAATGAAGATACCATGTCACTTATTAACACATGATCTACTTAATTGAATATCGTAGGTACTCCACAATTATTACATATATTTAGGCATGTTTTTAAATCGAAAATAAATTTCTAAGTTCCCTATCCTCTAAGAGAAGTAACTGTACAGGTTTCTACTTTCCTAGATCAATTTTCTTTTTATTCATATAACTTTTTTTCAGGTGTGGCTTCTGCTTTGCATCTCAATGGCTTAGTAGTTAGCATCCCAAGCAATGGGAAAATCATATGTAAGACATGAAGTCTGATGGAGCCAATTGAGTTAGGAAAACCATATCCCATTTGTGGTGTCCGGGTTTATAGTTAATGTGGGGATATGGTGAAGGAGGAGGCTGAAGGAGGACTAGGAAGCGTGACCTCATGTAGCTCTCGGAAAGCCAAGGCCCTTCTGAGTTTGGATCCTATCATAAAAGTATTGAGTTTTAAACTTCAGGGTGATAAGATTGTGTTTATGTCCTAGGAATATCATTGTTCCACAGCAAGGAGACTTGTTTGAGGACTGGACTGAGAGAAACCTAGGAGGTTATTAAATAAATAGAGCTTAAAAAATAGGGCCTGTTTAGGCAATATGGATTGAGGGAAGGATACATATTTAAAAGAAATTAAGAGGTATAATGATCTGCATTTACAACCTTTACTTGTGAGGTGATAAGAAATTTACTAATGATTGCCAGCTTTCTGGCTTAGGTAAATAGCTTGGGTATGTGAGAAATTTTCCCATAGTTGGTATTATAAATATGATTTTAAGATAACTTAGGGTCTTACAACTAGATTTTCTATTGCAGTCTCTGCTAATACCAAGAAATGTCTTAATTTCACTATCTACTTTACCTCTAGGGAAAGTCAAAAACTTGGCCAACCAGTTGTACAATATTTGTGCTTCATAATGTCTGGCACATCAGCACTTCTTAAAAAGCATTTGCTGTACCTGATTTATCTTCCCAGGGTAGCTACTCAAAACTTCCCTGTTTCCCTAAAGTTGGTTACCCAGGCTTTCTCAAAATGGTTTCCAGATAATGCAAGTTTCTCAAATGCTTTGCAACAAAAAAGGTTCATGCAAAAGAGTTTGATGAGCATCTGGGTGGCTTAGTGGTTGAGTGTCTGCCTTTGGCTCAGGGTGTGACCCTGGGGTCCTGTGATCAAGTCCCACACCGAGCTCCCTACAGGGAGCCTGCTTCTCCCTCTCCTGTGTCTCTGCCTCTCTCTGTGTCTCTCATAAATAAATAAATTCCAAAAATCTTTAAAAAACAAAAGTTTGAGAAACACTGCATATATAATGAAATACGTTGACATACATAATAGCTTCTGGAAATATTGCTATATTATAAATATAGGCTTCTCCCAATGTTTCTCAGACTTATATTGCTTATTTATATTTGTATGTATTTATGTATGTGGGTGTGTATGTATTTAAGTATGTGTATCATTCAGAGTTCTCTAGAGAGAACATATTCTAGAGAAATAGAACGAATAAGATATGCATATCTGTGTGTGTGTGTGTGTGTGTGTGTGTGTGTGCATAGGGGGTGTATGTGAAGAAAGAGAGGGAGATTGGAAGGAAATGGCTCATTCAATGGTAGGGACTGGCAAGTCCAAAATCCAACCAATATTGAAAGTAGTCTTCTTGACGTATAGTCAATAGATTATAGATGTCGATCACTTTGAACACCACCTTCATATTAACACCTAGACAAGCAACCATCATAGTATGTATAGACGTATATAGAATTTATGTCTAAAAAATTAAAAAAAAAGAATTTATGTCTACTTTGTGGAAAGTAATATTTTGTAGTGTATACTTTGAAAAATACAATTCAAATCCAGTTGTACCTTGATTGCAAGTCAGTTAAAAAATAAGTCAGTTTTACCTATTCAGGTCAAGACTTGCAATAGAAAGGTTTTTTTTAACTTACTTATTCAAAACATTTTTCTATATTTATATTCTCACTTGTCCTTTATTCATATCTCTTAGGATTCACATTTTCTTTTCCCCCTACCTCTTTGGAAATTTCTTTTTTAAAAAAGATTTACTTATTTATTTGAGAGAGACAGAGAGCAAGTGAGTGAACACAAACAGAGGGAGAAGCAGAGGGAGAGGGAGAAACAGACTCCCTGCTGAGCAGGGATCCTGACTTGGGGCTCCATCCCAGGACCCTGGGATCATAACCTGAGCCAGAGGCAGATGCTTAACTGACTGAGCCATCCAGGTGCCCTTACTTAGAAATTTCTATAGAAAGTGACCATGTCTACTTTGAAAAAGATGATGCAACATGAACTCTCCTATGATCAAGTGATTTTCTAAAAGGCCAGCCTGAAATCTTTAGCAAGCAGCCATTTTCTAGAAAAGATTCTCATAATTTAAATAGGTTAAAACTGATTATTCTTTTCTGATGATCCCAATATTTTCCATTATTAACTGTTACAGAGCAGGGCTTGGAGGAAATGGACCAGGAAATATGCAGTGTCCCAGTTATCTACAGATGATAACAAAGCACTCAAAAACGCAGTGGTATAAAAATAATCCCAATTTGTTTTGCTCATGGACTCAGTGGTCCAGAATTCAGATTCAGCACAGTAGAATATTTTGTCTTTGCTCCATATAAAATCTAAGAGCTGAGGGTAGTGGAGATGGCTACTGATTGAAACATTTGGAGCTGGAAGATTCATGTCCAAGTTGACTTTTTTCACTCACATGTGCACTCCCTGTGCTAGAAATACTTAAGGCTCTCCTCAGCAGAGTAATCTGTTGACCAGAGCAAATACACATTCTGTCTTTATATGGCTTGGGCTTTTCATGACATGGATGCTGGATTCCAGAGGGAAAGTCTAGAGAGGGAATATCCAGACATGAGCATTCCAAGAGACCAAATCAGAAGCTGCATGGCTCATGACAACCCCAGAATTCATATAGCTTTACTTCTGCCAAATCTGTCAATCAAAATAGTCACAAGCCCATTCAGACTCAAGGGGAGAGGTCGTAAATCTCAACCCTGATGGAAGAACAATCAATGAATTTAGCTCCACCAATTCCTATCCAAGGCAGTGACACAGGAAGATCCTGAACTTACCTCCTCTACAAACACACAAAATCAACACCTATTTATAGAGCATATCCTCCTGAAGAAAAACAGGCTGACTAAACAGCTTCCACACAACAAAAGATAGAGAGGTCTCATAGACAATACCAAGAGACAGAGACATGGTAACAAAGGGAACTGCCAGCTCCCTATGCTGTGAATTGCAGTGAGTGGAGATAGTACTAAGGGACCTTGAGCAGATGCACCTGCCCTGGGGCATCATAGGTGGCCTGCTGCCTCATCAAGCCCTGTGCCTCTAGCCCATACCAGCCTAAGATGCCCTGAGGGACAGAAGAAAAAGCCATGGTTTAAAAGAGCAACTAGAGTATAAAGGAACCAGCTCTAGAACTCCGTCCAATAATTTGGGAGCTGCTGGAACCTGGTAAACACCATGGTTTTCATTCCCCCTCCACTTTGACAATGTAGATATAGCAGAGTCCAGGCACCCTAGCCAGTCTGCTGTCTCAGTGAGCCCCAAGCCTCTAGCTGGCATCAGCCCAAGCCGTCCCACCAAGCCAACCCAATGCTGTACACATGGAGGCACCCCTGTTCAATGCTTTCTACAGTTCTAGTTATCTCATCAGGGTGACACAGGCACAAAACATCCTGGAATAATCCAGCCTGCACACTTTCCCTCCAGTTGATTGGCTAGGGCACCTCTGATGTATAGTGCTCTGGGACCCCCAACTCTTGCCCACTTCAACTCTAGCCACAAAAAAGACACCTTCTGTAAGGAAAACCACAGGAACCCCCAGTACCCTTCCACTTCGCTCTAGCTGTCATGTCAAGGTGCCCCCTATGTAAAGTGCCCCAGGACCCCCTGGCCCATTTCCTGCCTCAGCTCAACTGTGCTAACAGGACACCCCTGCACGAAATGCCCCAGGATACCTGGGCCGATGCCTACTTTGGCTTTAGCAGCTCTGTCATGGTACTCCTTGTACTGAACACCCTGGGACACCCCAGCTGGCATCCACTTCACCTTCAGCTGTTGGCCAAGAGTGCTCTGGCACAGGCAGCCCTAGGAAAACCCTAGTCTGTTATCACTTTAGCTTATCACTTTAGTTGCTTGTGCCAGAGCAACTCCCACACCAAAAACCCTGGGACTTCCCCTATCCTTGTAGGGTACCCTCTATGCAAAGTATTCTATGACCCCAGGCTGCCACTCAATTCAGCTTCAGCTGTCTGGCCATGGCACACTCTGTGTGGAGAGCCCTGGGACTGCCCCAGCCCACTGCCACTTCTGCTCAGGTCATCCCACCAGGGCAGTTGTAGCACAAAGTGCCCTGGACTCCTAGCCCATGAAAGCCACAGCTTCAGCCAGCCAGCCAAAATCACTAGGCATACACAGGTTAAAGATAAGATGACCATACACAGGGCAAGACAATTTCTTCAAGTTTATGAGAGGGGGTTGTTTGGCTTAATTTATAGAAAAAAATACAGAGTCAAGAAAAGTGAAGAGACAGAGGGATGTGCTCCAAACAAACAAAATATAAGAAACTCCAGAAAAAGAATTAAATGAAAAGGAGATAAACTACCTGGTAAAAAGTTCAAACTAATAGTCATAAATATGGTGAATGGACGAGAAAGAAAAATTAGTGAAAACTTCTGACAAAAAGATAGAAAATACAAAAACCACTCAGAATTGAAGATTATACTAAAGTTAAATTTAAAAATACACTAGAGAGAGTCAATGGTAGTTTGGAGGATGCAGAAGAAAGGATCTGCAATCTGTAAGATAGAGTAATGGGAAGCACCCAAGTTGAACAGAAAAAGAAATGAAAAGAAAGAAAATAAGAATACAAAATAAAGATAGTAGGTTAAGGATTCAGGGATATCTTGAACAACAGGAAGCAGGCAAATAATTGCATTATGCTCATTCCAGGAGAAGAAGAAACATTATTTGAAGAAATAATAGCTGAAAACTCCCCTAACCTGAGGATGAAAATAGATATTCAGGTTCAAGAACCACAGAAACTTCCAAACAAATTGCACCCAATGGAGGTCCACACCATGATACATAATAATTGAAATGTCAAAGATTAAAGATAGAGAATTGTAAAAGCAGCAAGAGAGAAGCACTGAGTTACATGCAAGGGAAACCCCATAAAGCTATTTACTAATTTTTCAGTAGAAACTTTACAGGCCATAAGGGGGGGCACGCATGATATATTAAAAGTGCTGAAAAGGAAAATGTACAACAAAAAATATTTTACCTGGTAAGATTATTATTCAGAATTGAAGGAGAGATAAAAAGTTTCCCAGACAAACAAAAGTCACAAAAGTTCATCATGAGTAAACTAGCCTTATAAAAAGGGCTAAAGGAATTTCTTTAAGTGAAAAAGAAAAAGTCATAATTAGAAGAAAATTATGAAGGAAAAAAATGTCTTGAGTAAAAGCAGCACAGTAAAGGTAATTCACTCATAGATAATTCACTCATAAAGCCATATAAAGCTTAAAAGACAAAAGTGGTAAAGTCAACTATATCTTAAAAATATTTTAAATGTAAATTATAACAATATATACATAAAACATGGAGGAAAAGTAAAAATGACATTTTTAAAGAATATGCTTAAATTAAACTGTCAATAAGAGTATTATATACATAGTATATTTTATTGAAATTCATAGTTCCCATAAACCAAAAACCTACAGCAGATAAAAAATAAAGATAAAGAAAGCCAAGCATAATACTAAAGACATCATTAATCACAATGTGAAAGAGCAAGAAAGGAACAGAGAAGAACTACAAAAACAACCAGAAAATGAACAGAATCACAAAAAATACATACCTATAAATAATTACTTTAAATGTAAATGGTTTAAATGTGCCAGTAATGGACAGAAAACAAGACTCATCTATATACTGCCTGAAAGACACTCACTTTAGATCTAAAGACACATTCAAATTGAAAGTGAAGAAATGTACATGGAGTTTTTCATTAAAATGGAAATAAAAAACGCTAGGGTAGCAATACTTACATCAGACAAAATAGACTTTAATACAAAGACTGTAAGAGGAGACAAAGAAGAACATTACATAATGATAGGTGATCAATTCAACAAGAGAATATAACAGTTATAAATATCTATGTACCAAACACTAGAATACCTAAATACCAAAAGCAAATATTAACAGACACAAAGGGACATGAAATACCACCTTAATAACACAAAGGAAAAAAATCATATGATCATCACAGTAGATGAAAAAAAAAAACATTTGCCAAAATTCAACATTGGTTCATAATAAAAACCCTCAACAAAGTAAAAATAGAGGGAACATATCTCAACCTAATAAAGGTTTCATTTGACAAACCTGTAGCCATACTCTGAAAACTATAAAACGTTTATGAAAGAAATGGATGACAACACAAATGGAAATACCATGAGCATGGATCAGAAGCGTTAATATTGTTAAAATGTCCTTACTACCCAAAGGAATGTACAGATTCATTGAAATCCCTATCAGTATACCAATAGCAGATTTTGTAGCCTGTAAGAAATAATTCTAAAGTTATTAAGGAACCACATAAAGCCCCAAAGGCCAAAGCAATCTTGAGATAGAAGGACAAAGCTATTTCAAGATAATTCCAGATTTCAAGATATACTAAAAGCTATAGTAATCAAAACAGTTTGGCACTGGCATAAAAATGGGCACATATGTCAATGGAACAGACTAGAGGGCCCATAAATAAACCCACACTTATACTGTCAATTAATGTAAGACAAAGGAGGCAAGAATGTAAAGTGGGGAAAATAATAAAACTACATGCAAAAGAATGAAACTAAATCACTTTCTTACATCATATACAAAAATAAACCCAAAATGGATTAAAGATCTAAATGTGAGACCCAAACCCATGAAACTCCTAGAAGAAAATAAGCAGCAATCTCTTAAACATCAGCTTTTAGCAACATTTTCTAGATATGTCTCCTCAAGCAAGGGAAACAAAAGCAAAAATAAACTATTGTGACTACATTAAAATAAAAACAAAACAGGGATCCCTGGGTGGTGCAGTGGTTTGACGCCTGCCTTTGGCCCAGGGCGCGATCCTGGAGACCCGGGATCGAATCCCACATCAGGCTTCCGGTGCATGGAGCCTGCTTCTCCCTCTGCCTGTGTCTCTGCCTCTCTCTCTCTCTCTCTGTGTGACTATCATTAAAAAAAAAATAATAATAATTAAAAAAAATAATTAAAAAAAATAAAATAAAATAAAAACAAAACAAACGTTTTGCATAGTGAAGGAAACCATTGACAAAATAAAAAGGCAAGCTATTGAATCCGAGAAGGTATTTATAAATGATATACCTAACACACAGCTAATATCTAAATCATATAAAGAACTGATATACAGCTCATTACCAAAAAGACCCCACAAATAATCCAAATAAAAATGGACAGAGGGCCTGAATACAAATTTTTCCAAGAATGATATACAGATGGGAAACTGACACACAGAAAAGTGCTCAGCATCACTCATCATCAGGGAAATGAAAATCACAACCACAATGAGATACCACCTCATACCTGTCACAATGGCTAGAATCAAAAAGATAAGAAATAACGAGTGTTGGAGAGAGTACAGAAAGGATGTAAGTTGGAGAGCCATCATAGAAAACTGTATGGAGGCTCCTCAAAAAATTAAAAAAAAAATAGAAATACTATATAATCCAGTAATATCACTACTGGGTACTTACCCTAAAGAAGATAGAAACAAAAATTTTCAAAGGTGTAGGCAGCCCTGTATATATTGCAACATTATTTGTAATAGCCAAATTTGGAATCACCCCAAGTGCTCATCAATAGATAAATGGATAAAGAACAAATGGTATGTGTGTGTAAAAACATACATACATACACACATGCACACACACACCCCAATGGAATATCGTCCGGCCAAAAGAAATATTCACCATTGATATCAATATAGATGGACTTAGAGGGCATGTGCTATGCTAAATGTATTAAGTCAGACGAGAAAGACAAATACCATACATTTTCATTCATATGTGGAATCTAAACACAGAGTAAACAAAGAAGCAGAAGTAAGCCCATGAATACAAAGGAAAAATTGAGTGTACAGAGAGTGCATGGGTTGTGGAAATGGGCAAAATGGGTGAAGGTGAGCAGGAGACACAGGTTTCCAGTTTGGGAATGAATAATTCACAAGGTTAACACACACAGAATAGGGAAGGTATAGATGGTTAATAATATTGTCATAGCACTGTGTGGTGACAGGTGGTAGCTACACTGGTGGTGAGCACAGCCGAACATAAAGACTTACCCAATCACTGTATCGTACACCTGAAATTAATGTAACATTGTATATTAGCTCTATGTGAAAAATAAATAAACAAATAATAAATAAATAAATAAATAAATAAATAAATAAATAAATAAATAAATAGGATCCATGATTTAAAACTTCCACATATGACTTCAATCACATCAAGTTCAAGGTCAGAATACAGGTTAATTAAGGTGAGCAAATTTACAAGGGAAGAAGATTACTGAAAGACTCTGAAAGGTATATGGATCCTGGATGTTTTAGTAGAAGGATTAGAGGGACTTTTTTTTTTTTTTCCCATTTCCAATATCTCCTTGTAAATGTCTTGGCTACTAAATTTTCAGATATTTTAGTGGAAAATGATACCGTGTTCCCAAACCATGCAAAAAACTCTAAGCAAGTTTCCCAAATAATACTAAAACGGTCTTATACACCAGCAATTCAGCATAAAGTACAACACTTACAAGGCCAATTATTACATTATTTAATATTTAATTAAATTTGTGCTGTAAACTACAATACTGAAGAGTATCAGATATGTTCTCCCCCCTCCCACCGCAGTTGGTGATATTTAAGGAATTAAGAGATGTTTAAAAAAACAACGGAATAAGACAAAAGATATGAAAAAGGATTTTAGAAATGGGAACTGGTTGTGTCCTCAGATCTGGCAAAAGAAAAGGTTTGGGACTCATGAAGAGTTAATTGTTAAAAGAAGAGGTGGGGAAAATGATGGCAATGATGCAAACGGTCAAGCAACAGAGCAGGGGATAATACCCAACAGGAATCAACAGCTCTAACTGCCAAAGACCCAACATCCTCCCACATGACTGAGGGCAACTGAAATATTTTTTCTACCGTGAGCACGTGAAACTGTTAGTTTCAGGTAAGTATTCAATAAATCCTGCAAGTCTTTGTAGTGACTTAAAAAAAAAACTACTGAGTGTTATTTGTATTGAACTAAAACCTGGGTTTTGTACACGTAAGTCTTAATAAGACACCTTAGTCACTGTGAGTTTTTGGGCAAAATCTGGTTCTTAGTTCTTCGTTTATAAGAATAGTAAGAATTCTACCATAAGGATCCCCTTAGGATATGAGCAACGGAACATTGTTCTTCAAATATTTCCCACTTCCATAACTCACTTCCTCTTCTCAGCCTTTGGTTTTCTTATCACTGGGAAGGAAGAATGTGACCACTAAGGCCGGTGCTAGCTCCAGAAATCCAGGAGAATCGCACAGAGGTAAGTCTTGATGAGGACAGACCAGGGTTTTACTCTCCAGGAAGACATTTCCCAGTGTCTGGAGACATTTTTGACAATTGTCACAAGAAGTGGGGGGAGGATGGGAATACAATTGGAGGATGGGGGCCACTACTGACATCTAGTGGATAGAAGACAAGGATGCTGCTAAACAGCCTACAACGTGCAAGGGAATCCCCACAACAGTTACCCAGCCCCACAAGTCAGTAGTACTGAGGCTGAGACCCCCGGTTAGAGGGCTCTTGATGGAGAATGTTGACAATGTTGAGGTCAAGTTTTATTTTACAAATCGGCGATTCATTGTTATTGGCATAGTTTACAAGTCCAACAAGATGAATGAGTCTTGATTCCAGTCCGACTTCAGCTGGTTTTACAGGCTTTCTCTTTTGACATCAAAGTGTTACTATCTGCCATCCAGAAGGCTGCTGGTGGTGTTCAAAGAGACATTAACTGAGTCTTCTTTATGCTATTAATTTGTGAATGAAGTAGATGGAAACCAACAAAGCAGAACATGGTTGTAAATGTAAATGCCAATGTGCTTAATGATCTGGGAAGACGAGTTCAATTGGAGCTTGTCAGACGACAGCTATTCTGCTGGTTGACCTAGCCCTAAACACAAAGAGGCTGGGAGACTGCGGAGGGCTGGCCAGATACTAACACTAGTTGAGGAATGACTTAATTAGATGAATGAAGGGAAATCCTGAGAAATGAATCTAAAGTGATGATAATTCTCTGTTCATTTGCTGCTGGTCTAGGGAGCAGTCGCGGAGTTACTCTAGGTAGAAGTTGCTTGGAACAGCTACCGACTCTAAGGGTGTTCCCCGCACAATGTTAGACAAAGCATTAGGTCCAAGGACAAAAGACCTGGTTTGAGTTCCAGCTTCACTACTGACCAGTTTCACTTTCCTCAGTGTAAAATGAGGTTAATAATGTGTCACACCATACAAGGTATTGTAATATTAAAGGATATAATAAATGTAAAATGCTTAGCACTTCTCATGTTCCTGGCAGATAAACAAGAGTTAAATGAATGATATTATCGCATGCATATAAGGCACGTAATGAACATTAGTTCTAACCTCTTTTTTTAGAAACTGTTCCCTCAGGTCTCAAATTATTAATTTATGATTTTCTGATCTGACTAAAGTCTTCTAAATTATGTGGGAATAAGTGATTCATTGAAATACTGTCATCACTAGTCTTTTCTTATTTAATTTATTGAGGAGTATGTGCACTTCACTCATCTACTATGCATTGAAAATACCCTTATTAAAGAAATGAAAAATAACTGTTTTCTAAGTTCAGTTCTGTGTGGGCTCAGGAACATGATCATATAGCACTGTATTGGCTTTGTGGAAAAAGTGTAAGTATTGAAGTTCCAGAATCAAATTTCAAATCCAGCTCCACATTTAATTAACTCTGACTATAGATCAAATACTTTATGTTCTTCGAACTTTTTATTCATAAGTTATGGATATCATCTATTTTATAGCATAATTTTAAATATTAAGTGTTTAGGATGTTTTGTAAAATGGTAAGCACAAAAGAGATACTAAATTAACTTGCTTTATCAATTGAAGTGGGAAAGACAACAAATATATACATGTAAAACTTCTAAAATAACAGCTGATATAAAGTAAGTGTTCGGCAACCATCAATTCCTTTCTCTCCTCATCTCTAGTTATTTAAATCATGCTTTTCTTATTCTATATATCGCAAGGATGGAAATCCATCTCTATCTAGGTTTATACTATGCCAATATGACCAATTCAAGGTTCAATGAATGCAGAGGTAGGATAAAACAAATCTACTAACATATGCAATGTATTTACTAAAGAGCCAACAGTTAACTGAGTTTTCACATTGCAGTTGGATGTTTTAGCATCATATTGACCCAGATAAGCATGTTCAGTTTTGTTTAAAATTGTTTTCTCTTAGCCTTCTATTCACTTTATAATGCAAAAATGATGATTCTTTTCCTTTTGATAGTTGTAAAAACAAACATGGAACTAAATAAAGCGAGAGAGAAGTAAGTAAAGCCATGTATAAATCAGGAGATATCCCTCCAGAGGACGTGGGAGAGTAATTCAAAATGTCTAACAAATGAAGAAGTGAAAATATAGGGGGAAGCTTTTACATATTTACATTATATTTCCTGAGCGTCTTAACAAGTCCAGTTCACTCAGAAACAGAGGAAAGCATGCAATTTGTTTTAGACAATAACAACCAAACACTAAAATATTGAACCATTAGAAATTAGAGACAATTTGTAAGGAGCCAGTTGTCATATTCTGTCCAACAGGAGAGTATAAAGCAGATGATGGAACATTTGCTACATATTTTTAGTGGAGGAAGGCATCAACCATGCCAGAGGAGACCTAAAATGCCTCAATTGTAAATGGATCAGGTTTTGTTATCTCCCTTTTTCTCTTTCTTTTTCTCTCTTTCCCACCCCCTTTCTTTTCTAGTCTAAATCTGGGGAGAAGGTACACAATCTGTCCCAGCATCTGCCACTCTGCTTCCCCTTTGTTCATTGTTTTTCTGTTTTCTTTTAACCTTGTGAGCTGTAGAGCATTTTTTATATTCTATCTCAATTCTGGAAATAATCTATTTTAATAACCCACACTATGTATGTTAAAGATTGGAGCCTCGGCAAGATGTCTTTACTGCTCCCCTCTTCCCTCCTATTAAGACACACTGGAAATGGAATGGAGTAAGGATGGCTGTTCTTCAAATCACCAAATGGAATTACATGAGTTTTAGAGTCAAACAGTTCTGTTTGAAAACCCTCTTTTTCTTTTTTTTTTTTTTTCACTTAATAGCTGTGTAACTTAAGCCACTTTCTTAACCAATGTGAGATTTGGTTTCCTTATCACCCATCAGGTATCAGTAGGTCCAATCTCTCAATTATATTATGAAGAATAAAACAAAGGGACTTCTGGGGAGGATGGTAAAGTAGGAGGATCCTAAACTCAAGTTGGCCCATGGCTACAATTATATAAAACCCATATCAGTGTAAATGACTTAGAAAATGACCTGAACTCCACAACTACATTGAAGAAAGCAGAAAGTGCAAAGATGGAGGTAGGAACAAAAATGATCTGTGAGACTTTCTGTGGGAGGGAGGGCCACTGCAAGCATGGAGAAATAAAAGAAGCAGACCGCACACTGGGCACCCCAGGCACAGAGGACTTGCACTAGGAAGATGAATCCCCATAATATCTGACTTTGAAAACCAGAAGTGCTTAACTTCTTGAGTTCTAACAATCAGTTTGCTTAGCACCTGAAATTTTGAAAATCAGCAGATTTGGCTCTGTCTTACTTTATATCAGCTGTTCTTCAAGAAGGTGAGAGGAATCTGAGTCCATACCCTCAAAGACAGTACAACAAACAGTTCCACAGAGATATAATATAGAAATAGCAGTTTGAAAAATGCCTAGGGTATACTAGAGAAAGATATGTTTACTAATTTTAGTGTGTGCTGGAGGGGCAGGGATCTTTGGGAGACTTCTAAGAACAAAGAAGTTGGCAGGCACCAGTTTCCTCTTCCGCTGCTCGGTCTAGATAAATGGATGCAGGAGGAACCAGTGTAATGTCAATACTCTCTACCTAGATTGCTAACAGTACACCCTGCCCCATGCTCTTTAGAGATTTGCCCCCTCCAATCCTACCTTAGCAGCTCTCCAACTTGATACTAGGTCTCCTCCTATAGCAAACTTGAGCAATCCTTACTACCACTATAAGTCCCAACTCCACACTTTTCTGCAAATTTACCTCCTCCAACCCAGCATTGGTGGGAGTATATCCAAAGGAGTGTCATAATTTGGAATTGTGCAAGCAGTCCTGGGAGCCAGCACCACTCCAAAGTGACTCCTGCCCTAGAGAGAGGAGAAGACAACCACAAACATCAGTTCAACTGGAGCCTCAGCAGTGGGTCGGGTCCAATATATGGTCTGGATGCAGGCCTTGTCCACCAATGAAAGCCTCCCAAGGGACAACACAGGTTGAGTGTCTTGCAGTTCAGTGCAATCACAGCCCTTTCAAATGCCTCTTCTGATCCAACTCAAGCCCAAAGTGGCCCCAGAGTGGCTGATTAACAAGACAGGGACCAAACGGTTGCCCATACAGACAAACAGAACCATAGCAGATGACTAGATTAAAGGCAAACATGGCTCAGCCACAACAGTAAGGCACATGCAACATATAGGAAACAGCCCTGAAGTACCAGGTTCTGGTTAATAAGGAACATTATTATATGCCCTGCAGGGCATCGCAGGACCTCTTCTTCATAAGCCCACTACTTTCAAGAGCTGGAAATGTAGTCAATGTTCCTAACACATAGAAACAAACAAAATGAGAAGACAGAGGAATATGCCCAGATTAAAGAACAGAAGGAAATCACAGTAAGAGAGCTAAATGAAATGGATATAAGTAATGTGAATTTAAAGTAATGGTCCAAATGATACTGGACTTGAAAAAAGAGTGAAGGATCTCATTAAGACCCTCAACAAATAGATAGAAAACATGAAAAAGAACCAATCAGAGATGAAGAACTCAAAAATTGGAATTAAAAATATTCTAGAGGAATAAATAATAGACTAGAAGAAGCAGAAAAATGGATTGGTGATGTGGATGACAGAGTAATGGAAAGCTATCAAGCTAAACAGTAGGGGGAAAAAAGATTAGTAAAGAATGATAATAGATTAAGGGAACTCAGCAACACCATGGAACACCCTTATAATATGGGATCCCAGAAAGAAAAGAGAGAGAAAAGCGGGAAGAAATTTTATTTGAAAATATAGTAGCTGAACACTTCCCAAACTTTGGGAAGGAAATAGAAATCCAGATTCAGGAGGCAGAGAGATTCCCCAAGAAAATTAACTCAAGGAAGTCCACACCAAGACACATAGTAATTAAAATGGCAAGAAATAGTCATAGAGAATTTTAAAAGCAACAAGCGAGAAAACAGTTACATACAAGGGTAACCCTGTAAGGCTCTCAACTGATTTTCCAGCAGAAATTTGGCAAGCCAGAAGAGAGTGGCATGATATATTCAAAATGTTGGGAAAAAACAAAACAAAACAAACAAACCTCTGCAACCAAGAATACTCTATCTAGCAAAGCTATAATTCAGAATAGGAGAGAAAAGGAGTTTCTTAGACATGCAAAAGTTAAAGGACTTCATAACCACTAAACCAGTCTTACAAGAAATGTTAATTGTGACTCTGAGTGGAAAAGAAAGACTATAAACAGGAATAAGAAAAGTAGGAAGAAAAAAAAGGCAGTAAAATTAAGTGTTTCTATAAAAACCAGTCAAGGGATTCACAAAATAAGAGGATATAAAGTATGACACTATATACTTAAAATATGGAAGGGGCGGGGGATGAAAATTTAGTGCTTTTAGAATGAGTTTGAACTTAAGTAACTTTAAGCTTAATATAGACTATGATATGCACCAGATATTATATATAAACCTAATGGTAACCACAAATAAAATAAATCAGTAATGGATATGCAAAAAATAAAGAAAAGAAATCCAAGTGTATTACTAAAGAAAGCCATCAACCCATGAGAGAAGAAAGCAAGAGAAGAAAGAACAGAAAATAACTATAAAAACAACCATAAAACAAGTAACAAAATGGCAGTGAGAACATATCTACCAATAATTACTTTGGAAGTAAGTGGAATAATTCCTCAACAGACATAGGGTTATGGACTGGATAAAAAGGCAAAATCCATGCATATGGTACCTATAAGAGACTTATATCAGACATAAAGAAGTATACACATTGTAAGTTATGAGGGGGGAAAGCATTTATCATGCAAATGGAAGTGAATAGAAAGCTGGGTTAGCAATACTTGTATCAGGCAAAATAGACTTTAAAACAGGGATCCCTGGGTGGCGTAGCGGTTTAGCACCTGCCTTTGGCCCAGGGTGCGATCCTGGAGACCCGGGATCGAATCCCACGTCGGGCTCCCGGTGCATGGAGCCTGCTTCTCCCTCTGCCTGTGTCTCTGCCCCTCTCTCTCTCTCCCTGTGTGTGACTATCATAAAGAAATAAAAATTAAAAAAAAAGAAAATCTTTAAAACAAAGACTGTAATAAGGGACAAAGAAGGGCACTACACAATCATAAAGAAAAAAAATAACAAGATATAACAATTGTAAATATGCACCCAACATGGGAGCGCCCAAATACATAAAGTAACTATTAACAAAAATAAAGGAAGTAATCCACAGTAATACAATGAGAGTAGGGGATTTTAACCCTCTGCTTACATCAATAGATAGATTATCCAAACAGAAAATCAACAAGAAAACAATGGCTTTGAATGGCACACAGAACCACATGAATCTAACAGATATATACAGAACTTTCCATTCTAAAACAGAGGCATACACAATTTTTTTCAAGTGCACATGGAACATTCTCCAGAATAGATCATATTAGACCACAAAATAAAGTTCAACAAATTCAAAAATATCAGTCATACAATGCGTTGTTTCTGACACAGCACTATAAAAATATAAATCAACCACAAGAAAAATTTGGAAAGAACACAAATACATAAGGGTTAAATAATATGGCTACTAAACAATAAGTAGGTCAACCAAGAAATCAAAGACAAAATAACAAAATACAAGGAGACGAATTAAAATGAAAACAAAATGATCCAAAATCATTTTGAGCTGCAGGAAAAGCAGTTTTAAGAGGGAAGTTTATAGCGGTACAGGACTATCTCAAGAAGCAAGAAAAATGCCAAATAAACAACCTAATCTTACACTTAAAGGAGCTAGAAAAAGAAGAATCACCAAAACCCAAAACCAGTAGCAAGAAGGAAATAATGATTAAACCAGAAATAAATTAAATAGAAACTTAAAAAAATCCAATAGAACAGATCAATGAAACCAGGAGCATGTTCTTTAAGAAGGCCATCAAAACTGATAAAACAACCAGATTCATCAAAGGAAAAAAAAAAAAAGGGAGGGGGAGGGAGGCCTCAAATAAACAAAATCAGAAATTAAAGAGGGGAAATAAACACTACAATAATA
Source organism: Canis aureus (assembly GCF_053574225.1). NCBI lineage: Eukaryota > Metazoa > Chordata > Mammalia > Carnivora > Canidae > Canis > Canis aureus. The sequence goes on from NC_135633.1 coordinate 1,248,450, forward strand.
CAAAAAATTATAAGAATTTATGACAAATTATGTGATAAAAACTGGACAACTTAGAAGAAATAAATTTGTAAAACATATAACATCCTGAATCTGCATCAGAAAGAAATAGAAAATTTGAGCGACTGACCAGCAGTGAAATTGAATCAATAATCAAAGAACTCCCAAAAAACAAAAGTCCAGGACCATACAGCTTCACAGATGAATTCTACCAACAATTAAAGAAGAGCTGATACCTATTCTTTCCAAAATATTTAAAAAAAATATGGGATCCCTGGGTGGCGCAGCAGTTTGGCACCTGCTTTTGGCCCAGGGCGGGATCCTGGAGACCCGGGATCGAATCCCACATCGGGCTCCCGGTGCATGGAGCCTGCTTCTCTCTCTGCCTGTGTCTCTGCCTCTCTCTCTCTCTCTCACTGCATGCCTATCATAAATAAATTAAAAAAAAAATTAAAAAAATAGAAGTGGGAGGATGCTTCCAAGTTAATTCTAGGAGGCCAGCGTTGCCATGATATCAAAACCAGATAAGAACACCACAAAATAGAGCGAGAGTGAGAGAGTGCTCCACACCAATACTTCTAATGCATATAGGTGCAAAAATCTTCAACAAGATATTAACAAACTAAATCCAACAATACATTAAAAGAATCATTCACCACTATCATGTGCTATTTATTCCCAGGATGTAAGGGTGGTTCAATATTTACAAATCAATCAATGTGATATATCAAGAGGAAAAAGGGTAAAAATCATATGATCATTTCAATAGATGCAGAAAGAGCATTTTAGAAAGTACAACATCCATTCATGATAAAAGCCTTCAACAAAGTAGGTTTAAGGGGAACATACAGCAACATAATAAAGGCCGTATAAGAAAAACCCACAATTAACATCATATTCAATGATAAAGAACTGAGAGCTTTTCCCCTAAGATTAGAAACAAGATAAAGATGTCCGTTCTTATCATTGTTATTCAGTGTAGTACATAAAGTTCTAGCCACAGCAATCAGACAATGAAAAGAAATAAAAGGCATCCAAATCAGTAAGGAAGAAGTAAAACATTCACTATTTACATATGGCATGATACTATATGTAGAAAACCATAAAACTTTCACCAAAAACTACTAGAACTGAAAAATGAATTCAGTAGTCACAGGATACAAAATCAGTAGATGGAAATCTATTATATTCTATACACTAACAATAAAGCAGCAAAAAGTGAAATTAAGACAACAATCCCATTTACAATTGCACCAAAATAATAAAATGTCTAGGAATAAACCTAATCAAGTGTTGAAACACCTACATTCTGAAAACTATAAAACCCTATTGAAAGAAATTAAAGATGATACAAATGAAGGGAAAGATACTACAATGTCATGGATTGGGAGAACAAATATCTCTATAATATCCAAGCTACAGTCTGCATATTCAATTCAATCCCTATCAAAATACCAACAACCTTTTCACAGAACTAGAACAAATAATCCCAAAATTTGGATCAAACCAGAAGATACTCCAAATAACCAAACTAATCTTGAATAAGAAGAACAAAACGAGAGGTATCACAAGCCTAGATTTCAGTTATTTCAGAAAACTATAGTGATGAAAACAGTGTAGCACTGGCACAAAGGTAGACAGAGGGTCAACAGAACAGCATAGAGAGGCCAGACGTAATACCACAACTATATGTTCAATTAATCTACAACATAGGAGGCAAGAATATGCAATAGGAAAAAGTCTTTTCAACAAATGGTGTTGGGAAAACTGGACAACTATATATGCAAAATAATGACACTGGACTAATTTCTTAGGCCACACACAAAAATAAATTCAAAATGGAAATACAGACCAAAATGTGAGACCTGAAACCCTAAAAATGTCAGAAGAGAACATAGGCAGTAATGCCTCTGACATTAGTCATAGCAAGATTTTTCTAGATATGTCTCCTGAGTCAAGGGAAACAAAAGCAAAAATAAACTATTGGGACAACATTGAAAGAAAAATCTCTTGTACATCAAAGAAGCATCAAAACAAAAAGACAATCTACTGAATGGGAGAAGAGATTTGCAAGTAATACATCAATAAGGGGATAGTATCCAAAATATGTAATGAACTTATATAACTTAATATAAAAACAAAAACAAATAATCCAGTTAAAGATTGGCAGAAGACATGAACAGATATTTTTCCAAAAGAGACATATAAGTGGCCAACAGACACATGAAAAGATGCTCAATGTCACTAATCATTAGGGAAATGAAAATCAAAACCACAAAGAGATATCAGTTTACATCTGTCAAAATGGATACAATCAAAAACACAAAAAACAAGCATTGGCAGGGATATTGGAGAAAAAGGAACCCCTGGGAACTGTTGGTGGGAATGCAAACCTGGGCAGCTGCTGTGTAAAATGGTATGGAGTTTCCTCAAAAAATTAAAAATATAATTATCATATAATCTAATAATTCTACTATCAGATACTTAAAGAATATGAAAAGACTAATTTGAAAAGATAGATATATGAACTCCTATGTTTATAGTAGCATTACTTACATTAGCCAAACTGTGGAAAGAGCCCAAGTGCCCGCTGATAGATGAATGAAGAAGACGTGGCGTGTACGTATGTATGTGAGTATGTACACATGCACACACACAATGAAATATTACTCAGTCATAAATAAGAATCAGATGCTGCCACTTGCAACAACATAGATGGAACTAGAGGGTATTATGCTAAGTGAAATAAGTGAGTCAGAGAAAGACAAATCCAGATGATTTCATGCATACGTGGAATTTCAGAAACAAAACAAATAATAGCAGAAAAAGGGACAAACAAAAACACCCAGATTCTTAAATACATAGAACAAAAGGGTGGTTATCAGAGGGAAGATGAGTGGGGGGAGGGGTGAAATAGGTGAAGAAGATTAAAAGTACATTCATCATGATGGGCACTGAGTAATGTATAGAATTGTTGAATCACAACACTGTACACCTGTAACTAATATGACCTGGTGTGTTAATTATAGTGGAATTAAAAATAATATATATTTTAAAAAGAATAAACATAATGTCAATAGTCTTGGACAGTGCAACTGCTTAATAAGCAAAATCTTTATCATTTTTATGTGATAATATGTGGTCAATATATTTTCATTTTAATCTTTAAATAAATCCAAAAATATTTATATCCCAGTTAATAGTGGAGGTAGCCCCTGAGGAATTGAGAAAGACAATACCAGTGATAATCTTAGTGTGTAAAAATTAAGGAATCAACAACCCAGATACATTCGTTTTCAAGTCATGCTCTACATCCTAACATTATGTTATCTGTCTATGCTGGCTTTGCCATTTCCCTAGGTGGAGATGCTCTCTTTCAATTCTGAACACCACCCCTCCCAAAAATACTAAAGAGAAATTTCTAGGCATGTATAGCAGATTTAAAAAAATATATTATTTTATCAATTGGCACAGGATTACATTTTGGAGAAGGAAAGGTCTTTGGTAGAGAAAGTGCCCGGCTAAGTGAAGTTGGATACAGAATTGAGGTGCAGAGGCATAAGTAAAAAAACTCACATTAGTTCGAATGGTATATTTAGATTATGATGTACAGTAAATAAACATAAAATTCAGAGAGGAGAATGTAGAAGAGGAGAAAGGATGTGAGCAAGTGCAGCGGAATCCAACAAGACAGGTGGTTGATTCTGCAAAGCAAGATGGTCCATGAGAAATGGTTCGTGGTGAACTGAAGGAAGAACTTTTACTAAAAAATGATCTAATATTTGATTTTATGTTCTCTTCATTGCTTACGGATAACCTTTTCCATCATTCTATAAAACCACAGCGAAATCTACGCAGCACATGCTTTCTGTCAGAGATCTGCACAAATATCACAAAGGGGTCAGTTTCCACCTCTGAGTTGCCATTACCCAAAAAGAAGAGATAACTCGTGGCAGTGCGAGAATCCAGGAGAGTCAGGAACTGAGAGGCAATCCCATGAGAACTTTTGGAGAGGGTATTAGACTCCTCAGAGGAAGTGGAAAAGGGGGTTCAAATCATTTTACCTTAAAGCTGAGAAGACAGAACTCTTAGCTTCTTCCAAAACACAGACACAGTTCCTGGGAAGATGACAACCTTTGGGGAGCAGAATAGTCCACTCCATACTCAGATGAAGATATTTATAGTGGAAATAGTCTTGTGTATTTTCAACATTAAAACCCCACTATCCCAAGAAAAATCATTTTTTCCATAAAGAAGTAATTGAGTCCTGAGTCAGATATACGACTTGAACATAGGCCAGTTCTTTAAAGTTCACTGACTCTAAAATCTGTTTGCAGAGGATACCATTCCACACCTTCAAATGGGAACAGTCACAGTGAATACATCGAGAATCACACCCAAAATCATCTGTGTAAGATGTGTAGCATAATATCTGGCACGTATATGTCTGGTTTTATAAATTTTTCATTGTAGAGAGGATGATTATTTTTGGTTTTATCTTAACCAAGGACATCCAAATCCATCTTAGGCAAGAACTTGTACCTATTTTGCAAAATATCTCGATAGATTCTAGGAGCAGAAAATGAGATCTTAGGACATGGGAGGCCCAAGTAACAAATGCAACTGCAGTCTACAGTATCCAAGCTGGGTAATTCAGCCGCTCTGTAAAGTCACTGGAGACGCTGACTCTTTCCATCTTTCTTTATGGCAACCAGAGGATATTGGTCATTTTCTTGGGTTGCATAATGGCTGTTAATTCTTTTTAATCAAATATTAAAATGTCCTCTAACTTTGCAGTCCCTGAAAATAGATCTGCACTAGCTGTGTTTTCTCTTAAGCGATATTCCATTTAAATTGAAACAGTCTAATTATGAATGCATAGTAATTGAGGAGCTTATTTTGCTTGTCAGAATGATTGCTCTTGGTGCCATTTATCCCAATTTAAAAACATGAGATTAAAATGTTTCTCTATATCTATGAAATCTCCGAAATGTGACGTTTGCTTTCCCCGAGCTGAAGGTCAAAACCAAGCAAGACCATGTGTACAACACTCTGAGAATTACTAAGTTCGGTTGTAACCAACTTCAGGAAGATTTTTTAATTCAGGGTCTCTGGAGAAATAAAACAACGACGCAAACACACAAGAGAAAAAGGAAGCTGACAACGCATTGCTATTCACAGTAATAAGGGCAAAGGAACACCACAGGAAACACCCCTGCAGCTTAATCAATGATCAGCTCTTGCACGTAAGTCAAAGGTGCACTCAATTGCACCAAATTAGGAATAACTGACGTCAAGACCTGGCTTGATTTCGTACTGGTTTTACACCCTGTTGCCTGCGTGACAAAGCAATAACAAATTCTGTTCCTCTCAAGGCACAACCTTTATTTTGTGTTATCCTCTTCCTACGTGTACGCTTCCCTAATTTATGCCAAAGGCAAACACATATGTCCAGAGAGACTTTAGCAGCGGGGTTGATGTCCAGGTTGTTATTAGCTGGAGATGACAATAGTGTAGTCATCGATCCTGCGTCGTTCAGTTCCTGCTCTTTACACGCCTTGGAGTCCATGAGGTTATAGACCCTCCCACGAAGGAATAGCAGTTACTTCGTACACCACCGGGCTACAGGCTTCATGCTGTGAATTCTGGTTTTCTTCACTTGTGGATTTCTTTGTGGTAGCTCTGCCCATCTTTGGATATGTCAACTCTGAGACTGAAATGATTATTTATATCTAGAATTGGAACTTTTGGAACATTGTATAGATGAGAACGGGGGAAGTTAGTAACGTTCACTAATTTTGCATTGAGAGGGGAACAGTTCTATGGCTTTTCAGCCTGTTTATTCAAAATCGCGTGTGAAAGCGTATGTCCTCTTCTTCCCCTACATATAATAACCAAGAAAGAAGGACGTCGAAATATTAATTTGCCTCCCACGACAAATGGGTCTGTCACCAGGGACATCGCATGCTGGGGAAGAGAAGCAGAACCATGCTGCACTTATTTTTATATAAGTTACTCCCTTAACAGTCTCTCAAGTTGCCGAGCAGCGTTGACCACAGCAGAGGAGCACATTGTGCACCTTCCTCTTCAGGGTAACAAGGAAGAACTGCGATGGAAGAGAAGCTGTTGCAAATTGACAGTATTCCCTAGAAAGCATCAAGAGTTATCCCTCTTACTTCCTACTTGCCACCTATGGAACGTATCATACAAGCCCAGAAATCTTAAAATCAATTTTTTTTGAACTTTGGAAGGCAGATCTTATTTTTTAAAAAAGAAGTATCAAAAGAAAAGTGTTTTGACGAGATGGGGCGGGTTCAGCGTTGGCCGTAGACAAGAAAAGTGTTTTGAGGAAACAGGAGCTAGCATAGAATCTGGTGTTGAGAACTGGATGTGTGCTTCTGGGAAATCGCCAAGCCTTGAAAGCTGAGGTTCTAGAACAGAATTTCTAGAGCTCTGACAGCTGGAACGTGCTACCAACTTTCATTCTCCATGTTCTCTACATGTTGGTCATTGATGCTCTGGAAATACCAAATGATTCTGAGTTGCCCAATGGGCTTGTGTGTCTTGTTTATACTCTCACCCAATTTCAGACTCTCGAGAACAGGTCCGTCTCCCTCCTATTTCTATAACCCCAATAACCACGATCATATATGAAGCATAGCTAAATAATACACATTTGTTGAATGAATATGTGTCTGAATCAAGAACGAAAAGTTTGGTGATGTTAAATAGAACTTTCGCGTTTAGTGTAGCTGATGTACTCCTATTCTTGGAAGGTTGGGAAGCCTTGTACAGCATATGCGGAGTGCTCACTAACCAGAATGCTCCACTACCTTGCCAGATAGCAGAGTCAGACAGATTTTACAAACTGGTGACCCACATGCCACATTTGGCCTACAGACGTGTTTTGTTTGGCCTAGAGAGGGTTTTTTTTTTTTTTTTTTTTTTTTGATTTTTGAAAGCGGTTGCCACATGTAAAACTTGATCGTTTTTACATTTTGAAGATCCAGATTTCCTACTTTTCTTGGAAAAGTCAGAGTAGCTGGCAGTTCCGTGCCACGTTTTTGCGTAGCGGTAGTTGCTGAGGGCCCCGACAGTTCATGACACCCCAGCTTCTCCACAGCCCCGTCTTAGCAAGCACTCATTATTTTCCTAGGTTATGTGTGGGTCTATAAACCCTGCGGGTAAAGGCTGATGGTCGTGGAGAAAGAGAAAATAATGGGAGGATTTTTTTTTTTTTAATTTCACAGCACACATTAAAAACCACAATCCAACACTTATTTGAACTGTTTTGCTTGGGGGTTTGATGTATATGTTCCTTCCATCTCCCACTGCTTTTAACCTCGTGAAGTTCTCCTGTACGTTTAGCTTGAGTTATGCAGAAATCTCCTGGCTGGTGTTTACTTCCTCTTTCCTCCCTCCAAAGCCTATTTAACAAGATAAATCTTCCCACAGGCCCTGAGAGAGTCCCTGTTGCTGACTTAATAGACTATAGTCTATGGCTTCTTGCTATTCAAGTTCTTTCATGATCTGCCTTCACCTATATTCGTAACATGAGGCACGATGTCTTCCTCTCTACCAGCATTGGAAAGCCCCATAGTTTATCCTTACTTTGGTTCACATTCTCTTATCTACCCAGAGGCTTTTGTTGTTGTTTTTACTTCTCACCTCTCCGATCTCACTAGTTCTATCCTACTTCCTTGAACCCTCTCATCATCTCTCAGCCTAAAAATGCTCTTTTTATAGAATCCTACAGTAGTTTGTCTTTAAATCTCTCAGAGAGCTTACCATTCTGTGTTGTGTTATAGCCATTTGTGTCAAGAATCATATCCAATAACAATAATGAAAATGACAGTTTTTCGTTTATAAAAATGATAGAAATATGTAGGTAGCGCTGGGTTGAGCAAATCAGTCTTCAGTCCTTTGCGTACGTTACTCACTTAGTACTGGAATTTCCCTGTGAGCTGGGATTATTATTATCCTCATTTTACAGAAGAGGGAATTAAAACCCAAAGAAGGTATATGTATTTTTCCCCAGATTAATTAAGATATAATTGACATATAACACACAGTGTCAGTTTAGGTCTAAAATATGATGATTGTGAAATGATTACCACAATAAGGTTAGTTAACATGTCTATCACCTCACATAGTTAGTTGTCTTTTTTTCTTTTTTGTAGCGTGAATATTTAAGATCTAGTCAACTTGCAATAGAGTATTATTAACTACAAGTACCATGCTGTACAATAGGTCCTCACAATTTATTCATCTTGTAACTGGAAATTTGTACCCTTTGGTTAACATCTCCTTTTTCCCCATCCCCTTTGCTCCTGGCAACCACCATAGCACTTTAGGAGTTTGGCTTTTTTAGATTCCTCATACAAGGGAGATAATACAGTTTTTGTCTTTCTCTGATTTATTTCACAGCACAACGCCCCCAGGCTTAATCCATGTTGTTGCAAGTGGCAGAGTTTCTTTCCTTTTATGGATAAATAACATCCGTGTGTATGTGTGTGTGTGTGTGTGTGTGTGTGTGTACAGGTACAATGTATATGTTTTAAAATCTATTTATCTGTCACAGGACACTTAGGTTGAGTCCATGAGTAATGAATGCTGCAATGCACAGGAGTCTGCATTTTATTTGAGATAGTGATTTCATTTCCTTCCGAGATACACAGAGGTGGGATTGCTAGATCATATGGTAGCTCCATTTTTAATTTTTTGAGGAACCTCTATATTGATTATCATAATGATCGTACTGATTTACAATGCCCCAACAGTGCACAATGGCTCTTTTTTTTTTTCTCTACATTTTGGCCGTTTCTTTCTTGCACTTTTGATAACAACCATTCTAATAGGTGTGAGATGACATCTCATTGTCATTCTGGTTTGTATTTCCCTGATACTTAGTGATGTCAACCGCCTTTGCACATAACTGTAGGCCATTTGTATTTATTTTTTTCAAAAATGGCTAGTCAGGTCCTTTGCCCATTTTTAATTGGATTATTTGATTTTTTTTTTTTTACTATTGTGTTGTATGAGTCCCTTATATATTTTGACTATTAACTCTTTATCAGATATATGATGTGCAAATATTTACTCCCATTTCATAGGTTAGCTTTTCATTTTGTTGTTTCTTTTCCTGTGCAGAGGCTTTTTAGTTTGATATAGCCTCACTTGGTGACTTTTGCTTTTATTGCTTGTGCTTTTGATGTCATATCCAAAACATCATTGCCAAGACAATGTCAAACTTTTCCCTATATTTTCTTCTAGGAGTTTTGTCTTACATTTATGTCTTAAATCCATTGCGAGCTAATTTTTGTGAGGTTAATTATTTTGTTCAAGGTCAAGATGTAGAAGGTAGATTCAGACCTAGATGGTTTGATTCCAGATTTTTTGTTTTTTGTCATCAGACCATAATTATTATTCAAAAAGTCCAATATGTGCTCAATATCTGCTTTATATAAATTACCTAATGTGACCTTCCATAAATCTATAAGATATCCAACTCAGAGAAGCTGTTATTTCCCCAAATGCTTATAACTTTAAATGAAACAGTTTGGATTTGAACTCAAATCTGGAATCATGAGTCTAAACTATAGTACAATTCCTCATAGAACTTTGTTGCCTCTGGGTAACCAAACATCTAACAGAGTTTAACGTATATTTTTAAATTAACAAATGAACAAATTATCAAAAGGACAAACATCTAAAATATTCTTAGTTTATCTCTTTCTGTTGGCTGTCTGGGTAAACTAGAATGGAATATTAGTCTGAATATTTTGGCTTTAAAGTTTGTCCTTCACATTTCCTCCTGATGGCTAATTTTCAGAAATATGGGAAGATGGTAATAGAGAGGCTTCATCGTCATTGGCTTTCAAACTATGGCTTAGATTTGATGCCTTTTTTTTTTTCCCCCACCTCTGTACTGATTCTGAAAGGTTGAGAGGATTTGCTATCTCTACAGTATGAGGTAGGTTTTCACAGCTACTAGAGAGACAGAAGTACTGCACATATTTTTTGAGAAGAATTTCCACTTAGCAGGTAAAGATAGATGAGTATATAATACACATTAAACTTCGTGGCAAGCATTCAGCATAAAAAAAGATATTCTCAGAAGTCAAGAATATTAAATATGCTTATTGACTGACCCCATGCATTCAGGCAGTATTAGCAAAGTATTAAAAGTAGTATCGTGGGCAGCCTGGGTGGCTCAGTGGTTTAGCGCTGCCTTCAGCCCAGGGCCTCATCCTGGAGACCCGGGGTCGAGTCCCAAGTTGAGCTCCCTGCATGGAGACTGCTTCTCCCTCTGCCTGTGTCTCTGCCTCTCTCTCTTTCTCTGTTTCTCTCATGAATAAATACATAAAATCTTTTTAAAAAGTACTATCATAAAAAGGCATAGTCGTCTAATGTGTGCCTAATAGTTTTCTCTAACAGTAAATTATTTCTTGACTACGTAGAATGACACCTTTAGAAATATATTCCTTATGATTTTAGACTAGCAGACCTTTGCCCAACATGAAGATCCTAAGAGATATTTTTAATGACTGACAGATTATGTTCATAGATCATGAGAGAGAGGGATTGACTTGGCCCAGAGTGGTACTTAAGCATGGGGGTCTTGAGAGAATACTCAAGTAAGGAAGGAGGGCATTGTGAAAATAATGAATAGTTTAATTGAGGAGTGCTACAAAATGGAGAAAATGGGTGGAAGTCACCAGAAAGGATGCCAAGGGCAAATTGATTTTCCAATTTTGGACAAGGTAAGAATCCATAGGGAAGAGAGCAAACTTAAGCCAAGTATGTGATGGTTTATATGTGAAGAAATCTATCTTTTCTATCATGGCATCTCAGAATCTTCACTTATACACAAAAGTATATGCTATTTCAGGCCATTGCAAAAGTTAATACTTTAAAATAGGAATTTATTATTCCTGCTTTTTTTCCCCCCTGGATCCATTTATGACCTCAAGGCTCACATCTTTTTCTTTCCCTGACTTCTAACCCATCTGGAACGTCCCATTGTAGCCCATCACCACCTGAATGCTTACATTTCACAAAATGTGCATATAGTTCACTTATGACTTTCTCTGCTTTTTGTTGGGAATTTTCCTAAAGACTAGCAGAGAGCTTGGGGGATTTGGCATATGTGATAAACCTGTTGCCTCTTAGTCACAGGTTCAAATGCTGCCCAGCCTCTGGGGGAGGGCAAATCAGCAGCAACAGATGCTGTTTTCATCCCACTCATTCTAGTTTTGACATAATGATTCAGAATATGTGCCAAATGTTAACCATTAGCTCACCTCCTTTCCAAATCAATGGTAAGAACTTGAAAAGTCTGTATCAATCTTTTGTGTAAGGTAAGTTCCCACCCTTTCTATTGGGAGAAAAAAAAGACCTAATGAATCTTCATGCTTTCCTTTTCTACATTACAGTGTTCTTTCATTGGTGTTCTATCAGACTCTAATCTATGAAACCTATAGTCTTAAGTATATCTTTTCATAAAAAAGAAACTGACACGTAGAAACATAGTTGTACTGCATTGGGTATTAAGACCAATGTGAAAATCAAAGCACAGAGAGAGAGTTGTGTTAAACAATACAACAAGCCCACAATCAGAAAGATTCTAGTATAGCTATATGTGGAATATATTCCATTTTGATCTTCCATTTCTATAGTACATACTCCCTCATCACGCTCTATGCTCCAGGAAAAGCTGCCGCCAGGAGACTTGACCTTTATAGACTGCTTCAGTAAACTCATTTGCCCCAGCTTCTGGTTGAGATTAGCCAATGGGAGGCATAGGTATAGGATTACAAAACTGGAAGACATGCAGTTAGGGTAATTATTCCCACAGTGATTCCCTCTGCTTATTTACCATGGGATGGCTACATCCCTCTCTCAAAATGGTATTTGTAAGATAACGGCTAGATCTACGTAATAAAGACTTTTACTTCCTTTATTGAAATGTTTATGCCTTTGTCTAAAAACCTTTCCTTCATCTAGCTGTTTTATTGGAAGGCTACATACTAAACTAATACATTATGGACCCATAATGTCAGAAACCTTGCTCTATCACTACTTGGTTCTGTGGGCTTAAGAATGACGCATGGCCACTTAAGTTTTGGGAAGTCTCATTTTCTCCAGAGTAGAATTTAAGAGCAGGATAGAAGTTCTATAGACCATTTAGCATTAAGATTGTATGGCTCTTGGTCAATCCCTATGCATTGATCTGATATGAGTCCATGTGCCATGCTGAAACTATCTGAAAGAAGATACAAAGCTGTGTGTTATCATAGTATTCTCTTGTTACATGAAGAATCTGAGGATGGAAGATTCCTAGGAAATGTGCTTCTGAAATGAGGACTTTTTGGTGAGAATTATTTCTGGGTTTAGCTTCACGGATATTTTTCAAACATAGCAAATGAAATTTATTTGACCATATCATAATCCAAGTTGATTATTGCATTATGGAACCAGTAGCAAAACATTAGATGGTATCGCCAAAAGAGTGAAAAAGATAGCTCAGTTTTTTTGGGATCTCATAGTAATCCTATATAAAATTGGCTGGTAAAAATAGATTTTGTGTAGGTCACACAAATTTAATTCTATAATCAAGTCTGATACTACTCCTTTGCCTAAAATAGACATACTACTAGATACTCTAGAAAACAGTCAAATTGATTTTATAGGTTTTTGTAAATATTTTGGCAAATGGCTTTCAATTAAAAATAAAAAACAGCAATTGTGACACCAAAACAGAATAAGTCTCTCCTTTTTTATTTATTTTTTAAGATTTTATTAATTTATTCATAACAGAGAGAGAGAGAGAGGCAGAGACACAGGCAGAGGGAGAAACAGACTCCATGCAGGGAGCCTGACGTGGGACTTGATCCCAGGTCTCCAGGATCAAGCCCTGGGCTGAAGGTGGTGCTAAACTGCAGAGCCACTCAGCTGCCCTAGGTCTCTCCTTTTTAACTGAAAGTTTTAATTATCTGTTTTAAAAGATTGAATAATAGCTGATTTATGGAAGAGATGTTTCTTGATAATAGTATTTAGGATTAAAGGCTCTTATCAGAGTAAGCTAAAGCAATAATTATTCTAGGATTTGAACCTTTTCTATACTGCCTTTGTTCAATGGTTATATACTACAAATTGGTATAAGTTGGATGTGAAAAAAAGCTCAAAAACAAATGCCCAGTGATAAATTATTTTAGATAGGATACAGATGAATTTCCAGAAAAATCTTAAATCAGTGTCATATGTAATTAATAAAGCAAGTTAATTGAAATTTGATACATGTCAATTGACTCCATTCTTCCTTGGGAAGAATTAGTGGGAAACAGGCTGGTACTACATACTGGCTACTCTGAAGAAGTGCCTATAAATGCTATTCAAATGAGTAAGTGCCTATGACTAAGAGAAAAGTTTTAAATAAGAATACACTTATCGTTTCTTCAGTATCAATTTTTTCTGTACATTTCAAACTGTACTAATTGTTTGTTCATGTTTTAAAACTAAAGTATAAACCCAATGGATTTTGAGGGGTGGTATATATATCATTGAAATTGGCAATAATGGGTATAGATGTAGACAGATTTTTAGATTTAATATCCTAAATTCCTCCTTCCATATCCTAGCCTAGTCACCTTGGTCATTTTTCTTTTTTTTTTTGGTCATATTTCTTAGTTTCATATTGACCCCTGTGAAATATCAAATAGTATCTACTTCCCACAATATTCTATTAAATGAGAAAATGCACACAAAACATAAAAGAACACAACTTGGCATATGGCAGATACTAAACTATTGATTGTTGTTGCTGTTTTTGTTATTCTGGTCCTAGTAGTATAAGCAGATTTTCAAAAAATTGAAAATGGCCCCATTTCCTTATCAGTCTAGAAACTCAAAATTATTGAAAATTCTTAATGTGTCAACTCACACATTTGATATTGACGAGAGTGTGGTTTTCTTGCTGGCCAGGACAGATGTAACATATTCTGTGATATATCTTAGTGGAAAATTAGTTCCAAGGGAAAAATCTGTATGTATAAGGAGGTCTGGCCAACATTTGGGATCTGTGTAAAATGTGTTCCTATATCTTTAGCTAGGACAAAGACCACATGAAATGTTAACAGCAAACTACAAGGTCATGGAAACTTTAGTACTTGCACATAAATATACAAAATGTTCCCCAAAGACAAAGTATTTGATGGGTTCAGTTTCTTAAAAATAAGACAGAAAAATGTAAACATATTTATACCTTACGGATGCAGGTGGCCTTGGGAATTTTATTTCCCTTGCTAGAGTGAAGGGTAGTGATAGGATTAGATTTTTCTCTATTGATCACTTCTGCTTAATGAGATTCCTTACAAGACTTCTCTCTGTAAGGCTTTAAAACTCCTTTGGAGTCACAGGGGTTTTCTCAGAAAAATAAACTCAAGAGATGGTGGTAAGCAATTTACCTTAATTTTGGAAAGAATTAAAGGGCTCTACCGTGTAAAAATGAAAAAAAAATCATTATAAAAATAAAATATTGTCTCTTCTACTTTTGGAAAGATTATAGACATTGAAGATTTGGTTTCTCCAGGAAAGGAATACTTAGAGATTCATATGGGTTCCTTTTGTAAACAAAGAAGGGAATAAACACTTAGTAGATTGCCTGTGCTAGAACTGAGATAGGAAATTTTGTGTTATTTCATTTAAATCTGTAAGCCACCATGTGGGGTAGGTGCTACTATCACTAATAAAAGGATATTTCTAAAAGCAGAAAGATGAAATCACTTGCCCCAGGTGCATAGCTAGGGGATAACTGAGCTGATACTCACTTGGGTTTATTTTACTTCATAAAATCTTTCCATTAAAAAACACCACCCTATATTTAGAGACCCTGAGGTCCAATCTTCCTGAGGAAAATCTTGATAAATACCAATTTGGCCTTCCAAAGTTTTACTTGGAAATACAGTGAAAAAAGTAAAATAAAATTATACATATGCACATGCACACACACACACATCAATAAAAGCTTTCAAATTGGCAAATTTATACGACCAGGAGAAGAGTTAATTTTTAAAAACTCCCTTTGGGCATTCTTTTCATCATTTTGGCTAAGAGAGACAGTGATTGGAAAAAGATAAACTTCAGAGGGCGATCACTAAGAAAGCAAGCCAGTGGCCAGGAGTGGCCCCGAGGTGGTCCAGGTGCCTGCCCATAAGAAGGGTGCCTCGAGGACATGACTGTCTGCTCTGTCAGGAGGCTTCTGGCTGCAAGTGACAGAAAACCCAAATCAAATTGGCTCAAAAAATTAATACTGTTTTGGCTAATCTAACAGAAAGTCAAGAAGATCTGACATTAGAACAGACTTAATCAAGTGGTTCTGGCTCTATTTCCTATGATTTCCTTGGCTCTGCGCTCCTCTGTGTGTTCACTTCATCTTCAGAAGCAGGAGAGAGGCCTTTGCAACTCACATCCACTTCTCACAATAGGCAGAAGAAAGGCTCTCTCTTCCTGGATCTTTCGTTAAGAATATTTCTCCCAGAAGCTTCCAGCAAAATCTAAGTTCTAGTTGACTCCAGGTGGGTCAAGTCATTTTTCTGAACCTATGGCTTTATCAGAAAGAAATGTTAAGTGCATAAATCTAATAGAGCCACCTCTGGAACAAAATTAGAATGCTTTTAGGAAGGAAGAATGGATTAGATCATCAACATTTTCCACTGCACCAACTAGTCTGACACTCAGAACACTGCGTATGTTCCAGAATGGTTTGAAAAGAGCTTCAGCTCAGTGAATTTTGATGGGCTTTCTGATCAAGGTCAGTATGTAAAATTAGCATTAGAGTACATGAATAAAAGAAAAGCGATTTATTGGTGAAGATAGAGAAAAATATCTCTTCACTAAAATATTAGTTTTAAAGCATTACCTTTCAATTTAGAAAGTATTCACTAATTGTTTAAATTTAACTGCTTTAGCAAATGGTTATCTTTATTATTATTATTATTATTATTATTATTATTATTAATTTTAAGTGTAAGGTAAACCATAAAATTCTACATGTTTTTGAGAAGAAATCCCACTTTTTGAAACGTTGGAACCTTGTAGTGGCAATGCACCTAAATTTCAGAGACAGCACTTTGAAAATAAACAAAACATTTAATGGCAAAATTTATAAACTCAGAAGTAAAATATTTATTACAGAATAATAATATAACAAACAAAATGTATAACCCAGAAACCATCCCCAAATTTAGGAACACTAGTTTGTTGGAATTCTTTTTCTAAAATATGATAACCCACTAAATCACATTCATTGCTACTATTTTTTAATTTTTTTCGTTGCTACTATTTTAATTATGGATTTGTAAAATTCTAATTTTGTTATAGATTTTTTTTTCTCTTTTTTGGGTCATAGTTTTTTTTTTTTTAATTTTAGAAAGATCCTAAATATCCAGAAGAGTTAAATGAAGAATATAGTTATCATTTGTTATCTTATCATTCCAATAATAAGCATTAGTAATATTTTGTGCTATATTTTAAATTTTATTTTTGAATGTAATTTTTCTTTACCAAATTGTTTTCTTCATCACATTTTATATTTATTTTCTGCTTTGCAAACTTAACAATTACATTGTTATTTTCCCAAACAATAAAATGTTTGAAATTATATTTAAATTGTTGAAGTTGTCCAAAGTCTTTTCATTAAAACTACTGTTAGAGTCTCAACATCATAGAACTTTTTCTGAATTAGTAAAACCAAGCAATTTCTAAGGGCCATGTGGTATTGCCACTTATAATGTGATGTGATGATAATTTGACACCATGAGGCAGGTCTGATTTTTTTATTTAATTTTTTTTTGTAATTTATTTGTTAGATATTTCCCCCTTCTTGCAGCAGGATGTAATATTAGCTTTTTTTTCCCTCAGAAATATTAATCCCCACTCACAATTCCCCTGAAGTATGGAAACAAGTGATGGGCAGTATATCCATGATCATGATTCCCTTGAAATATCTTATAATTTAGCAACTGGAAAATAGTTTCTAGATGAAATTGAGTACTACTAATTCATTTTCAAAGAAAGACTCACAGATATTTTCATAAATGTATTCTGTCTAAAAGGGTTATTAGGTGATTATTTGATATTTCACACTCATTGAGATATCCAAAAATGGAGCAACCATTATCAAGACAATTTTTAAGTTCCATCCCTTTTCTCTATCTCACTCTATTTTTTTTTCTCCATTCTGTATCCTGTCTCTGCTTTTTGTGAATAAGCAATTAGGAATATTTCTGGAATCTCTGTACTTTTTCATCTATTATAGAAAAAAAAAGTTGGATCCTCTAATGGAAATATTTAGCTCTGCTTTGATTTGCAGACTGATTCTAACTGTGAGTCATGAAAATTGCTTTCATATATATAGTAAAATGAAATGCTGTAATAGGTTATCTATATTACATACTCTATGACCCTTATCTCAATCCACTTTATATTGTTGATATTTCTCAAATTTCATCTTCCGCTTGACTGTGAACAACTCTAAGGCAGTGGTCAAGTCTTAATTATATTCCTAACCTTGCCTGTGTTTTGCAATCAAAATAGCATTTTTTAAATTAGTAGAATTCAGGAACAGAAAGAAAATTCATAGCCACAGAAATGTAACAAATATTTATAATTCTATAACTCTTCCTTTCAAAGTCTCTTGCAGATCCACTTCATCTAAAAGCTCAACATTTAATTTTCCTGATTTATTTTTATGATTCTTTCTGCATTACTTTAACTGAAACATTAACTCCACCAATTTTTGAAAAAACATTTTCAGGACATACACCTTAAGGCTAAACATAAAGTTAAAATATAAGACTTCAACTTCTAGCCATGATGGAATAATTGATACTGAATTTATTCTTGAAAATAGGAAAAAAACAGAGAATATCAATGGAAAAAAATAAATCTGGTTCATTGAAACAGATAAATCTTTAGCCAGACCAAAGAAAAACCAACCAACCAACCATTTTCAGGAATGAAAGAGAATGTTACTATAGATCTTACAGTTTCAAAGAATAAGGTGATATAATAAACACCTTTCTGCCAATATACACATGAAATAGACATATTCTTTGAAAGATAGAAACTATCAAATCTCATGAAAAAGAAGAAGATAATATCTAAAGGAATCTCAAGGTAGAAGAAAAAAGCTGGAGGTATCATAAGTCCAAATTTCAAGATATAATACAAAGCTGTAGTAGTCAAAACAGTGTGACAGACAGATAGACAGATGAAGGGAACAGAATAGGGTCCAGAAATAAACTCATATCTACATGGTCCATTAATCTAGGACAACAGATACAAGAATATACAATGGGGAAAAGATAGTCTCATTAATAAATATTGCTGGGAAAACTGAACAGCTACATGCAAAAGAAGGAAACCGAACCACTTTCTTATACCATAGAGAAAACTAAGCCTCTGATCAATTAAAGACCTAAATATGAAACCTCAAACAATAAAACTCCTAGAAGAAAACAGAAGCCACAATTTCTTTGACATTAGCCTTAGCAACATTTTTCTAGATATATCTCCTCAGGCAAGGGAAATAAAAGCAAATATAAACCACTGGGATCATATCAAAATAAAACAACTCCTTGCACAGCAAAGGAGGCCATTGACAAAACAAAAAGGCATCCTACTGAATTGCAGGAGTTATTTGCAAATGATATATCCATAAAGACTTAATATCCAAAATATGTAAGGAATTTATATAACTCAACACTAAGAAATCCAGTTGAAATGGGAAGAAGATCTGAATAGACAATTTTCTGAAGAAGACAGATAGCCAACAGACACATAAAAAGATGCTCAACACCACTAATCATCAGGGAAATGCATATCAAAACCACAATGAGATATTACTTTATATTAGAATGGCTAATCTAATTAGCCATTTGATTAAAAAAACAAAAACAAAAAACAAATTAGTAGTGTTCAGTGAGGATGGGGAGAAAAGAAAACACTCATGTACTGTTGGTGGGAATGTAAATGGTGTAGCCACTGTGGAAGACTGTATGGAGGCTCCTCAAAAAGTTGAAAATAAAAATACTATACAATCCAGTAACACTACTACTGCCTATTTGCTCAACAATAATTTGAAAAAAGTATGTGTATCCCCATGTTTATAGCAGCATTATTTATAATAGCATAGCTATGGAAGCAACCCAAGTGTTCATTTACAGATGACTAGATAAAAAAGGTGTAGTGTGTGTGGGGAAAAAAAAAGATGTAGTGTGTGTATATGTGTGTGTGTGTGTGTGTGTGTGTGTTGTAGTAACACACAAAATGGAATATTATTCAGCCATAAAACAATAAGATCTTGCCATTTGTGACAACATGAATGGACCTAGAGGTATTATGCTAAGTGAAATAAGTCAGAGAAAGACAAATAACATTTCATTTAATGTTATTATAAATACAATATAATATAAATTTATATAAATATAAATATGATTTCATTTATATATGGAGTCTAAAAAAAACCTGAATGAGTAGTAATCAGAGAGGAAGATTAACCGTGAGAGACTCTCAACTATAAGAAACAAACTGAGGAGCACCGGGGTAGCTTAAGAGTTGAGCATCTGCCTTTGGCTCAGGGCATGATCCTCAGTCTAGGGATTGAATCCCACATTGGGCTCCCTGTAGGGACCCTGCTTCTCCCTCTGCCTGTGTCTCTGCCTCTCTCATGAATAAATAAATAAAATATTTTAAAAAAGAAACAAACTGGGGGTTGCTAGAGGAGAGATGAGTAGGGGGATGGGGTAATTGCATGATTGGCTTTAAAGAGGGCACATGATGTGATGAACCCTGGGTATTGTATGCAAATGATGAATTATTAAACTCTACATCTGAAACTAATGATATAAATATATGTTGGCTAACCGAAATTTAAAGGGAAAAAATGAGTACACAAAGAAGAACTCAAATACAGAGAACAAACTGGAAGTTGCCAGAGGGGAAGTGGGTGGGGAGGTGGGCAAATATATACAGGAGATTAAGAGGTGCAAACTTCCAGTTATACAATAAATAAGTCATGGAGATGAAAAGGACAGCATAGGGAATATGGTATATTCATATTGTAATGACATTGTATGGTGACAGATGGTGACTACACTTATGATGAGCACTGAGTAATGTATAGGATTGTTGAATCAATATGTTGTACAACTGAAACTAATATAACACTGTATGTTAATTCAACCTCAATAAAAATTAATCAGAATAGCTGTATACCTATTAAATAATAAATATGTAGTTAAAATATTCATATCAAGAAAACTTTAGGTGCAGATGGTTTGTTGGCGACCTCACCCAATGTTTCAAGAAAGAAATAATTACAACTCTATACAAATTCTTCCAGAAAATACAAGACTTCCTGTCTGGCATCTTATGAGGCCAGGATTTCCCTGATACATAAACTAAACAAAGATATTACCAGAAAGTAAATCTATAGAATAATATCTCTCAAATACTTAAATGGAATCTAGTAATAAAATACTACATTAATAAAATAAGGAGAAAAACTATATGGTAATTTCAGTAAATGCAGTAAAGCATTGGACAAAATTCACTATTCATTCCTAATAATATTAATAAACCTTTAAATTAGGAATAATAGAGAATACCTCTAATTGGTAAAGATCATCTAAGAAAAATCTATACCTGATACTATATCAATTCACTAGAGAACTAGAATGGCTTTGAATTATATAAACTGCTACAATTTCCAGAATAAAGATGTGTCTCAGAATACACAGAGTAGGGGCACCTGGCTGGCTCGGTGGGTAGAACATATGACTCTTGATCTTGGGGTCATGAGTTAAGCCTCACACTGGAGATAAAGCTTACTAAAAAAAAAAAAAAATACACAGGGTGATCAACAGGATATCATTTCCTACAGTCTGCTCTGGGTGAATGTGTAATATGGTTATTTGGGTGTGATGGCACCTCCAGTGAAGTGGCTTTAATGTTTCCTACTACGGGAGGTAGCTCTGAAGTTTTCAGCCCCAAATGGCTTCCCTTGTGCATCTTGTTAATGTCAGAGGCTTGGGAAGGAAACCCCAACAGGCGCTTTCACACTCATGCTTAGTCTATTAAAAGGGGCCATTTCGAAGATTAATCACATCTAGGTTTTGTCTGCCTGGACAAGAGTTTTGAGCGTGGTTACAGTTTCTGAATAATACTCATAAAATCATCGTCACAAATCCCAAGACAAAAGAGAAAAGTTTGTGCTACACATGGAAAATTGCTTTCACCTATGACCCAGATCTCATTAGTAGCGCTACATAAGCATCTTCTAACAGCCATTTCTCCCGTCTTGTTCCAATCAGAAAACAGTTTTGTTGCCAGGAAAAAGAAGGACCCAAATCTGACCCTGACTTGCCT
The DNA here is from genome assembly GCF_053574225.1 of Canis aureus. Taxonomy (NCBI): domain Eukaryota; kingdom Metazoa; phylum Chordata; class Mammalia; order Carnivora; family Canidae; genus Canis; species Canis aureus. Next base: position 1,269,876 of record NC_135633.1, read on the forward strand.
TTTCAAAATCTATTAGCTTTTTTTTTTTTTTTTTTTTTTTTTTTTTTTTTTTTTACTTTAATTTCCATTTCTTATCAGTTCAGGTAAATAAAATTCACAAAACAAATACTTTCCACTTTGGGGAAGAAATGTCACCTGATACTCTTTCTTGTACTTCTTGTTCCCACTCAGCATTCCCGGACACTCACAGACTGATCTATAGATCTGAACTGTTGAATTACTAATTCCTTCACTTCACAAACATATATTGACATTCTATATTCTCCACTGCATATTCAAAGATAAATTAGGCCCAGCTCCTATCCTTAAGACACAGAGAGACGGACAGGGGAATAAATACTTATGCGACCGTGTTGCAATGTTCTAAACAATACTTCTAATAACAGAATCCTAATAAACAAAAAGCTATTGCAACACAACAGCTGACTGAATCCACAATTGCCTGAGGGAACTGGAGGTTTCACAAAGTAAGTAACAGCAAAGGTCTTAAAATCTGAGGGAGTAGAGATTGCTCACGAAGCAGAGGACAGAACATGCGTGCAAATAACTAATTAGAAAAATGCCTAGTATGTTCAGATAATGATGAAAGCTTATATAGCCAGCGCTCAGGACAATTCATTCACTTATTAAACTAATAGTTATTGGACAATTACTGTGTATCACGCATCATTCTAGTCACTAAGAATACAATAGTGAACAAAATTGGGAAAAAAAAATTCTTGCTCCTGTGAAGTTAATATTCTAACTAGGGGAGAAAAACAATCAACAACAATGACGATGACAGCAATGAATTCAGAGTGCGTCAGATGGTGAAAAGCTCTATGGAGAAAATGAACACAGACACATTGTATAGCCAGGAATGTTGGATCTAATGAATAGGATAGTCTTTAAGGCCATATGGATGAAATGACATGATTAGAGACTAGGAGGAAAAGAGAGAGTATTTTTAGGCATTTTGGGGGAAAACATGCTAGACAGAGAAAACTGTCCCGAAATCATGGAGTTGAAGCATGTTCATAGCATCAGAAAATACCTAGGGGGCCACTATGGCAGCAGAATGAGAGCATTAAAATAGGAAAGGAAGGGCAGCCCGGGAGGTTCAGAGGTTGAGCACCTGCCTTCAGCCCAGGGCCTGACCCTGGAGACCCGGGGTCAAATCCCACGTCAAGCTCCCTGCATGGAGTCTGCTTCTCCTCTGCCTATATCTCTGCCTCTGTGTGTGTGTGTGTGTGTGTGTGTGTGTGTCTCATGAATAAATAAAATCTTAAAAAAATAGGAAAGGATAAGGTCAGAATGGAAACGAGGACCTCATAATGAGGACCTTGGGTCTAGTAGAAAGGACTTGCTCTTTTACTAAGAAAGGGATGGGTTATCATTGGAGAATTTTAGTCAAAGATATCTACTGATCTAGTGGTCTGTGTATCCTGTGATGAGTTTAGGGTTAAGGACAGCTTGCTAAGTATGAAACATTGGTGGTGTAGACTAGGGTGACAGCAATGGAAGTGGAAAAAAAACAATGGGACTCAGTTTTGGTTTTGTTTTTTTGTTGTTTGTAAGTTTTTGTTCGTTTGTTTTAGAAAGTGCTGTTAAGATCTGCTGATAGATTGTTCTTAAAAAAAAGGACTCAAAGATGACTCTAAAGTGTTGGATCTAGGCAATTGGAAGAATGGAGTCACCCTTCTCTAAATTGGGAGTATTTTAGGATAAACAGATTTGGGGTAGGGTACTATCGAGAATTTTGCTTTGAACTATTGAGTTTTTCAGTATCTACTAGTAACACAAGAACTTGAGAAGACAGATGTAAAATATTCAAATTCAGAAAGAGTTCTGGACTTCAGATATGAATTTGTGTGTTTTCAACATTTTGATGGTATGTTACATCATAAGGATTGAGATCATTCTGTGATATGAGACACTGGCATTGAATGAATCTAGACAAAAGGGCAGAAAATAGATATGAAGCATGGTACCAAATCTTAGAATTTGACCATAATCCCATTAGAAGAGTGAAATCAAAGGGTTTTAGAGCCAAAGAGCTATATGACTTAATTTCATATTTAAAAGAAAACTGTAGGCAATGGGCCTCTGAAGAGAAAAAAAAAATTGGAGGGGATGAGATAATGATGTCACAATAGATAGTCCAGATGAGAGATCAACAGGGTTAATAGTGATGGAGAGAAATTGCTGGTTCTGATGTTCATTCTAAGGTAAAAACAGAGCCTTTATTAACTGGATATGGAGAGAATGTTGTAGAAAAATATTTGCAAATCACTTAGTGTTTCATGGTAATATTATTATTAATTTTATGTGTCAACTTGACTACCTTATGAGATACCAAGATCGCTGGTAAAACATCATGTGCACAATACGGTGTTTTTGCAGAGCTATGTGAGATCAAGTGTATCAACAAATATCTTAAAACGATATGGTCCAAATGGTTCATCAAGAAGTTCCTGTACTTTCTTGTTGGAGATGAGAAAAAAAATAAAAGCAGATAATTGAAGATGATTATATAAAATTCAATGGAGAAATGATTTTACTGGGGCTCTACTTTTTTCATCTTTGATACTTTGACCCTAAGTCTCTCAAATAAATTTAAGCAGATGTCTGTCCAAGCTAGTCAATGTTTTAATCTCATTTGCTGTGGTCAACAGCTATCACGCAAGTAGAAAAGTAGGGAAAGGAAAAGTGAAAAACAAAGTGATGGAAGAAATATGTTTAAATTAATATGTGTGAATCATAATCCTAAAGTATGAAAAGCACAGACCTAGAGAATTTTGCAAGGGGCCAGGATTATTCAGATATTTCCAGAAGAAAGGAATGATATTGCTTGGTGTCTAAAAGAAGATGAAGAGTGAACTTGGGAAGGAAAGAGTAGAGTGAAGGATACGCCGAAATGATGCTGCAGATATTTCCAGTGATATTTGTAAAGTTAGCACTTATCAAGAAGGTTTTTTCAGAGAAGCTGTTTGGAAATGGGGATTTTAGTAGGTTTAAATCTCCAGGAATACTAATTTATTTTGCAGTTGTTTAAGGCAGTAAAATAGGAGTCCTCTTGTAGCATCTAGTAGCCTGGTAGCAATAGTGCTGGCTTCCAGACATGGCTGCATGCTAGAAGCACCTAGGGAGCTAACAAACAAACAAACAAACAAACAACAACAACAACAACAAACCCAATAACCCACGCCCGGGCCCAATGCCAGGCCCCCAAAGTGGGTAAATCTCCCCAGGTGCTGCTAATCTGCAACCAGTTTTAAAAACAACTGTGCACTAAAGAAACTCCTCAAGAGACTAATCAGAGTTTGCTGGGTACTCGGCTGGTTTCCTTGCAGCTGTTCTCCATTTATTACTTCCGATGTTAACAGTGACAACGAGAGGGATTCACTCAATTTTATCAGGAAGTTGGGGAGTAAGGAAACCAAACTTCAAAATCTTCTGAAAGTCCTTTGGATGAACGCAAATCTAAACATCTAAATGCCAGCCCCATTATTACCTCTGCCATTCAGGTCAGTGAATAAGTTGAACGCTTTATGTGCACAGATGCAGCATGAAGCCGGCAGAGAGAGCAGATTCAAACAGAAAGGATGTCTCATATCCTTCTGAGACCCGAATTTTCATCTCCAAGGTTAGAGGCAATTTCCATCAGTTGGCCAACTGCCTACAAATCCAGATGACAGCTGATGCCCACTAACTTATCACACACAAAGGCTTGTTCTTTGGTATTTGGCATCTGTGGAAACAAGATGATGGAAACAAAGACAATGCAACTAGAAAGGATAATGTTATTAGCAGTATGTTTCCTTTGGGATGTGTGCGTGTGTGTGTGTGTGTGTGCGCGCGTGCGCACGCGCAAAAGGGCGGGCAATCTTGTCTTCCAGGGTACTATTATTTCCCTCCATCATACTCCAGGCATAGTGGCCGTGCTCTTTCTCAAACATCAAGTGCGGTTAGGCTTCAAGGCGTTTATCCATGACTCCATCTAGAGCTGTTCTCTTCTGCCTTTATTCTCAAGGCTTAGTCCCTCCTCATTCTTCAGGTGTGAGCTCGAAAGTCACCTCATTGGAGAATATGTCCCAGATCATCCTATATAAAATGGTAACTCTCCAATCCTCACCATCCTCTTTCCCCATTACGTTGCTTTATTGTTCGCCTTAACGCTTATTATCTGACATGACAGATACTTGTTTTTCTCTTGATTTCTTCTGTGATGTAAGCTCCACGAGATTCGGTGTTTTATGTGTTTTCTTTATTGTTTACTTCTGAGTGCTGATACACAGTAGGCATTCAAAAATATTTTTTTGCATTAATTAACAAACGTATCTTTAGAACTATTTGGAAATAATAACATGCGACTGTAGTGGACTGCTCTTTCTAGAAGCGGCCATGACAGTATCTCCCACTCCACATATTCTTCTTACAATGAGGGTTGGATATTTGTCCCACCGAGAGCAAGAGCCTATAATCTCTCCCTTCAATGGCAGAAGTGATACTATGTGATTTTGAGAGTTAGGTCATGAAACACAATATAATTTCCATCGTTCCTTTTAAGACCCTGACTCAAAACACAACCACCAAAACATAAGGAAGTCCAATCAACCCATGGAGAGGCTCAGGTGGAGAAGAACTGAAGCCGATGTCCCACAGCCATAGTGGAGTCCTCAGATGACCGTCACCACTGATTTACCAGCCATTTGACCAAACTGAACCATTGCAAAAGCAAATCCTCCAGCTCCAATCAAGCTACTCAGGTTATGAGCTTGGAGTAGGAAAGAGCTATCCCTGCCAAGTTCTGGCATATTTCAAGTTTATGAACAAAGTAATTTGTTATTATTTTAAGCTACTATGTTTTAGGGTGGTTTTTTTATACGGCAAAAGTCACTCATAGAAAATTTCACTGTTAATGAGAGAACAATACTGAATACACATCATCACTATTATACACACACACACTTCATGGTATATATTCAACAATCCAACTTCAGTGTTATATACACACTCATATAGTCAGTGCTTTGGATTCACATTCTATATCTGTAGTTCTATAAATAAAAAAAATAAATGCATAGCTGTATATGTGTCCTATGTAGTGAACACATGCAAATAAAAGCATTATATATAATATAGTACAGCCACTATGGAAAATATAGCATGTCAGTTCCTCAAAAAAGGAAAAATGGTATCACTTGATAATCAAGCAATTCCACTTATAGGATTATAGTTAAAAGGATTGAAAGCAGCGACATGAACAAAGTGTTTGTACATATATGTTGATTGCATTATTATTGACAATATAGGCTTCTGTCAAATATTGTGGGTTCCATTGTAGACACCACAATAAAATGAGTATCATAATTAAGTGACTAATGAATTTAGTTTCCCATTGGACATATAAAAGTTATGTTTATACTACCTTATAATCGAAGTATATGATAGCATTATGTCTAAAAAACAATATACATGACCTAATTAAAAATGCCATATTGTTAAAAATGCTAACCATTATCTGAGCAAGTTATAATCTTTTCGCCAGGAGAGGGTCTTGCATCATTGTTGCTGGCTGCTGACTGAGACGATGCTGTTGCTGAAGGTTGCAGTGGCTGTGGCAACGTCTTAAGACAAGACAATAGTGAAGTTTGCCTTATCAATCGACTCTTCCTTTCACAAAAGTTGTCTTGGTAGCATGAGATGCTATTGGACAGCATTTTATCCACAGAAATTTCTGCAAGATTGTAGTCAGCCCTCTCAAACCTGGTCACTGCTTTATCAGCCATGCGGCACGCAATGATCTTTTGTTGTTATTTCAACAGTCTTTGTAGCATTGCCACCAGGAGTAGATTCTATCTCAAGAAACCAATTTATTTGCTTATCCCTAAGAAGCAACTCCTCATCCATTAAGTTTGATCCTGAGAATGTAGCAATCCTTCAGGCTCCTCTTCAAATTCTACTTTTCTTGCTATTTTCACCACATCTACATTTACTTCCTCCACTGAGGTCTTGAACTTCTCAAAATTGTCCATGAGGGTTGGGATCAATTTCTTCCAAACTCCCCAGTTAGTGTTGATAGTTTGACCTCTTCCCATGAATCATAAGTGTTCTTAATGGCATCTAGAATGGTGAATCCTTTCCAGAAGGCTTTCAGTTTACTTTGTCCAGATCCATCAAAGGAATCATTCTCAATGGCAGCTATAGCCCTATGAAATGTGCCCCTTAAATAAGAGTTGAAAGTTAAAATTATTTCTTGAGATATAGACTACAGAATCGATGCTGTGTTAGGAGGCATGAAAACAACATAAATCTCATTGTGCATCTCCAGAAGAGCTCTTGAGTGAACAGGTACATTGTCAATGAGCAGTAATATTTTTAAAAACATGTTTTTTTTGTTTTTTTGTTTTTTTCTGAGTAGGTCTCAACAGTAGGGTTAAAATATTCAGCAAACCATGTTGTAAACAGATGTACTGTCATCTAAGGTTCATTCTTCCATTCGTAGAGCAACAAGCAGAATAGATTTAGCATAATTCTTCAGGGCCCTAAGATTTTTTGAATAATAAATGAGCATTCTCTTCAACTTGAAGTTACCAGCTGCATTAGCCCCTAATAAGAGAGTTAGCCTGTCTTTTGGAGCTTTGGCGCCAGGCGTTAACTTCACTCTAGCTATCAAAGTCCCAGATGACATCTTCTTCCAATATAAGGCTTTTTATCTATCTCAAAAATCCATTGTTTAGTGTGGCCACCTTCATGAGTTATCTTAGCTAGATGTTCTGGATAACTCACTGCAGCTTCTACATCAGCACTTGCTACTTCACTTTTCACTCTCCTCTTAAAAAGACAGCTTCTTTCCTTTAACCTCATGAGCCAACCTCTTCCAGCTTCGAACTTTTCTTCTGCAGCTTCTTCACCTCTCTCAGTCTCCATAGAACTGACAGGAGTTAAGGTCTTACTCTAGATTAGGCTTTGGCTTAAAGAGATATCGCAGCGGGTCTGATCTTCTATCCAGACCTCTAAAGCTTACTATGTCAGCAATAAGGCTGCTTTACTTTCTTATCATCCACATGTTCATTGAAGTAGCACTTTCAACTTCCTTCTAGAACTTTTCCTTTGCATTCACAACTTGGCTTGGCATGAAAAGCCTAGTTCTCAGCTTATCTTAGCTTTCAACATGCCTTCCTCACTAAGCTTAATTATTTCTAGCTTTTGATTTAAAGTGAGAAACATTTGATTCCTCCTTTTGTCTGAACATTTAGAGGCCATTATGCAATTTAAAAAAATTCAGATTTATTTATTTATTCATGAGAGACACACACAGAGGCAGAGACATAGGGGGAGACTCGATCCCAAGACCAGGATCATGCCCCGGAGCCAAAGGCAGACACTCAACCACTGAGCCACCCACGTTTCCCTCTATTATGCAATTATTAATTGGCCTAATGGTAATGTTGTTGTGTGTCAGGGAATAGGGAGGCCCAAGGAGAGAGGGAAAGATGGGGAATAACTCGTTGATGGAGTAGTCAGAGAACACATGTTGATTGATTAAGTTCATTGTTTTAAATGGGCATGTTTCTGGTTCTCCCTCCAAGTTATGGTGGTAACATCAGACATGTTATAATCAGAGATCACTAATTATAGATCACCATAACAAATATAATAATAATGATAAAGTTGGAAATATTATGAGAATTATCAAGATGTGACACAGAGACACAAAGTGAGCAAGTGCTATTGCACTTGGTACCAATAGAAAAATGTATTAGTACCAATAGAAAAATGGTACCAATAGACTTGCCTGAAGCCAGGTTGCACAAACCTTCAATTTGTAAAACAAAACAAAAACAATATATGAGAAGTCTAATAAATCAAAGCACAGTAAAACAAGGTAGTCTGTAGTCAGTTCAAAGAAACCAAGTGTCCATTAATGGATAAATGGACAAATTATATGGTATATAAATACAATGGAATATTGTTCAGTTTTTAGAAAGAAGGAAAATCCGCACCTATATGGTCAATTAATCTATGACAAAGGAGATAAGAATATACAATAAGGAAAGGACAGTCTCCTCTATAAGCAATGCTGGGAAAACTGGACAACTACACACAAATGGGTGAAACTGGACCACTTTCTAATGCCATACATGAAAATAAACTCAAAATGTATTAGAGACCTAAAGGTGAGAGCTAAAACCATAACACTTCTAGAAGAAAACATAGGCAGTAATCTCTTGGACATTGGCCTTAGCAACATATTTATGGATATGTCTTCTCAGGCAAGGGAAACAAAAACAAAAATTAACTCTTGGGACTATATCAAAATAAAAAGCTTTTGCATAGCAAGGGAAACTCAGAACAAAAAGAACCTACTGAATGGGGGGGGGATATCTACAAATGATATATACAATAAGCGATTACTACCCAAAATATATAAAGAACTTATACCACTTAACACACACACACACACACACCTACACATACACACACAGGCTTCAATTAAAAAATGGGAAGAAGACTTGAATAGACGTTTTTCCAAGGAAGATGTGCAGATGACCAACAGATGCATAAAAAGACGTTCCACATCACGCATCATCACATCACATCACAATCAAAACCACAATGAGGTATCACCTTACAACTATTAGAATGATTAAAATTAAAAAGGGAAGAAATAATGAGTGTTGTGAACATTGAAGAAAAAGGAACCCTTATGCACAGCTGGTGCAAATGTAATTTGGTGCAACCACTGTGGAATTCACAGTATGGACACTGTTGGTGGGAGTGTAAGCTAGTCAAGCCACTCTAGAAAACAGTATGGAAAAAAAAAAAAAAAGAAAACAGTATGGAGACTCCTCAAAAAAGTTAAAACTAAAGCCACCCTAAGACCAGCAATTGCACTACTAGGTATTTACCCAAAGGGTACAAACATGATTCAAAGGGGCACCGGTACCCCAATGTTTATAGCAGCAATGTCCACAATACCCAAACTGTGGTGAGAGTCCAGATGTCCATCGATAGATGAATGGATAAAGAAGATGTGGTCTATATATAATGGGATATTACTCAGCCATCAAAAGGATGAAATCTTACAGTTTACAATACTGTGGATGTAACTGGAGGGTATTATGCTAAGTGCAATCAATCAGAGAAAGACAATTATCATATGGTTTCACTCATATGTGGAATTTAAGAAACAAAATAGAAGATAATAGGGGAGGGAAAAAGAAAATAAGAAATCAGAGGCAGAAACAAACCATAAGAGACTCTTAACTATAGGAAATAGACTAAGGGTTGTTGGACGGGTGGTGGTGGGGGTAACTGGGTAATGGGCATTAAGGAGAGGATGTGATGGAATGAGCACTGGGTGTTATATGCAACTGATGAATAACTGAACTCTACATCTGGAACTAATGATACACTATATGTTAATTAATTTAATTTAAATAAAATAAGAAAAAAAGAAAACAGTATGATTATTTCTCAAAAATTTAAAAATAGAATTGACCTACGACACAGTAATTCCACTACAGTGTATTTATCCAAAGAAAATAAAGACATTAACTCAAAAAGACATATCTAACCCTATGCTTATTGCAGCATTATTTACAATTGCCAAGATATGGAAGCAAACCAACTGCCCATTGATAGATGAATGGATAAAGAAGATGTGGTGTGTATATGTGTCCACCCATGAATATATGTGTGTGTGTGTGTGTGTGTGTGTGTGTGTGTAATGGAATATTACTCTGTCATAAAAATAGTGAGATCTTTCCATTTGTGATAACATAGATGGACTTAGAGGGCACTATGTTAAGTGAAATGAGTCAGAGAAAGACAAATACCATGTGATTTCACTCATATGTGAAATCTAAAAAAAAAAAAAAAAAGAACAGGCATAAATACAGAAGACAAACTGGTGGTTGCCAGAAGGGAGATGAGTGGGGGGATGGGCAAAATGGATGAAGGGATTAAGACATACAGATTTCCAGTTATAAAATAAATTAGGCACAGAGAAGAAAAGTCAGCCTAGGGAATATAGTCCATAATATTAGAATCACATTGTATGAGGACCATACTTAGGATGGTGGGTATCAAGTAATACATAGAATTGTTTAATTCACATGTTGTACATCTGAAACTAACATAAATTTAAATGTCAATTACATAAAATGAAAAGTATGATGCATATTGCAGTGCCGATGATCCCTTTAGATTATGCCAAATGAAATAAACTAGTCATAAATCCACAAATACTGCATGATTCTATTCACAGGAGGTACTTTAGAGTAGTCAAACTTACAGAGACAAAAGTATAATGGTGGATTCCAGGAACTGAAACCCAGAGGAAATGGGGAGTTATTGTTTAACTGGTATAGTGCTTCAGTTTTGCAGGATGAAAAAGTTCTGGAGATGGACAGTGATGCTGGTTGCACAACAATGTGACTGTACTGATGCACTGAACTGTACAGTTAAAAATTATTAAAATTAAGAGAATATTAAAATTGTAAATTTTTATATCTATTTTATATAATTAAAACAAATTACATGGAAACACCATGCATTGGTAGTGTGGTGCATTCTTCCTATGTGGTAAATATTTAGATATTTATCTCTAATATTATGAGTACAGTCACATATCTCTTCAGTATCATATATATCACATACTGACATTCATGTTATAAATTCACATGGATAACAATTTACAGGTTAACACGAAGGACTTACAAATATATGGCGAGGGTTTTATGCATACGGCTACATATCTAGTGGTATCTTCACACCTACATTTTAATATATACTATATAGGGGTGCCCAGTTGGCTCAGCGGTGGGCATCTGCCTTTGGCTCAGGTCATGACCCCAGGGCCCTGGGATCTAGTCCCACAATGGGCTCTCCACAGGGAGCCTGCTTCTCTCTCTGCTTGTGTCTCTGCCTCTCTCTCTCTGTGTCTCTCATGAATAAATAAAGACAATCTTTAATATATATATACACATACTATATAACCTATTTTAATGTACATATATTGCATATATTGCAATAAATGTATATATTATAATAAATGTATTATTGTATATAAAATACATACATACCACTTGCACACATCCCTAATTTGTTTATATGTAAAATACACACAAATCATCTCCAAGATCACCATAGCCCTTCTCCAAAAGTGAATACACGCACATTTATGCATGTGTGCCTCTCAATATTGGAATACATACAACAGAGCTCTGTACACACCGCTACATTTCCAGGGTTACATGTATACAGGCAACTCCAATGTCGTCCACGCATATGTGCACACTTCTTCAGGGATAAATATATGCATATGAATCTTCAAAGTTGTTCACACATATGTAAACATATACATGAACATACACAGCCACCTGTGCATATATCCCTTCAGAGCCATACATTTTTAGAAATATATGTGCATAAAAAAGAAATATATGTGCATATACATCTCTCATGTTAGTTATTCATACACTAACATCCACTACTACATATATATACAGGCATTTGGGGGGGTTTAGACACACACACACACAGACGCATGTGCATGACTAATCTCATACACAGAGAGAGAGAGAAGTTGGGTCATGATACCCTTTTCTTCTTGTGATTTGTGGTATCAGCCTTATTATTTTATAAGCTTAACTTGTGTATTATAATTTTTTTTTGTCCTGTGGTAAAGGGTTTTAATTTAATCAAAACCTTTGAGACTAAATAATTAAACCTGTCACCATCCACAGTTTTTATTGTTAATTAGTCATGGTGAGGTGCCATTGTCATAGGATGCAAGGTCCCTAAATTTAGCAGAGGAATATTACATTGATCACACACAAAAACAGCCTGGAGTCTCTGGGGATCAGCTGCACGTCAGCGAGTGCGTTGTGGTTGAGTCCACCCTTCACCTATTAAAGGGGGTGGTCCTGGAGTTGTCAGCAACAATCTGCTTGTTCTCTGGCTGTGCATAGCAACAACAACAAGAAAATCTGCCGTCCTTAACCCCTTGAGAGTCCCATGATAGCAACTCGGAGGAGGATGATTCTCTTGATCAGCTCTGGGCTGCTTGCCTGCCTGCCTGGCTGAACTAGAGCTCATCTCCCCCAGAGAGACAGCTGCTTCTCTATCCAGAGCCACAGGCTCCCTCCCAACCCTTTCCTTACAGGTTGGAGAAAGGGAACCAACCAAACATGTTTTCTTCTCAGTGTGCCAGGTCAAATGCCTCTTTCTGTTCTTCTTGAAAGAAAGAAAGAAAGAAGAAAGAAAGAAAGAAAGAAAGAAAGAAAGAAAGAAAGAAAGAAAGAAAAATGCATAGCATGATGTTTTCTAGCACTCCAGATGCCATATTCCTGTGTATTCATATTCTGGGCCTGACGACAGATCTGCTAAATATCAATATTAATTAGCACAGCCACAAGATTCCTTCTAATGCCCTTTCCTCCATTTGGGCTCACCCTTGAAGTGGCATCCTGCTGTAACTAAAGAGTACAGGCGTTAGAGACAAGTGCTTTTGGGGATTCAGAACTCAGCTTTGCCACTTAATTAGAATTATGATTTTCTCTTATTTTTTGTTCTAGCTAAAAATCTCAATTTTCTCATTTGTAAAACAGGATGTTTTGAGCATGAAGCAAATTTCTAGTGACTATCCATTCTATTCCTTTTCCCATCGTAGTGAGGTGGAAACATGTCCCTCTTTGTTATTCTCTTATCAACTTCCTCCTTCTCTATTTAGTAGTTGACTGAACCCTTGGGTGCATTGGGTCATTGGAAATCATGACAACATTTGAGGCAGAAATAGTAGCTTAAAATCATTTCATTAAGAGATGCAGGTATCTTCTTTTATCCTACAAGTAATAAACACTTAAGGAAGGTGTTTAAATACTAAATGTTTCCAGGTACCCATGAGGCATTGACTATGAAGGGAGAATAAGGTTTTTCATGCAATTTTTCTTCTGTTCCTGTATACTGGGAGCATTGTGGCAGTGGAGCAAGAGAGAATTTGAAGGGCACCGAAGTGAGAGGTAGTCTGGAAAAGTAAAAGTAGCATTAGTTTGACTCTGTGTTTCCTCCTCTCATATTCCTTTCTAGGCTCACCCGCTACATTTCCTGGGTATTCAAAGGTCCATCCATGCTTAGTTTTACCCATAGCAGCAACCACTGAGAGGACGTGTAAACTTTCCCTACCCATCCTACCAAAGCTTCTGCTTAGTAAACTGTTCTCCCACCTTATAATAAAACCTATTAATCCCGCCATATGAATGATGGACAGTTGACCAATAATAAATACTCTGTATCAGACACTATTGTAAGCACTTGAGCTAAAGCAGTGAGGTAATTAAGGTTCCTGACTTCATGGAGCTTTCATTCTAGCCAGAGGCAAGTAGAATATCAAGAAATAAAAGAACAAAATGATTCTAGAGAGTTGTAAGTAACTACTAAAAAATAAAGTAGTAGAATGAATAGGTGAGATTGAGAGACAGTTAGAGGCTAAGTTACGTAGGATTTATGGTCCTGTAGTCCATAGAGAGAATAATCATTTTATTCTAAATGACACTGTAGGGTATAAGCAGTGTAGTGACGTGAACCAATTTGCATTTTCAAAAGATCACTTGAGGAGAGACCTATGGAACACTGTGAGTAAGGAAGTAGCATTAGATTTATCAATAAGGAAATTAAAAAAAAAACAAGTATATTAGAGAAATAGATTTCTAATAGTGATACACAGACACACCCAGACATATATATGACAGAGTGATATAGCGATAGATTAGATGTTTGGAAGCAAGAACACCTTCTTAGAACCACAGGAATTAGATGTGATAGTCAAATCTCTCCTGGTCCCGCTTACTGGAGAAATCCTACAGAAGGAAGACGCAGGCATGTTTTTTTGTTTTATTGTTTCACTGTGTTGTGTTTTCATCCTGAGACCTCACTGCTAACTCCTGGTAAAGTTCTCTTTCCTATCTTCCACTATATGGCTCCATCATCGAATTGTCCTGAGGGAGTTGGTTCATCTGCAATGCATGGAAGAAGAGAGAAAATTGGGTCTGTTCCTTTGTCTATTGTGTTCTCCTTCATCTGTCGACAATGTACCCTCCATGTATTGAAAAACAAAAACTAAAATTGGGGGAGTATGAAAATATAAGTAAAGGGACATATTTAATTTTAGTAAGTTCAGTTTAAGTCTTAGAAGATGGTAGTGAGGACACTGTAGAAAGACCTGTTAAAGGTTTCATTCATTTTATATTCACTGACTCATTCGTTCATTCTGCAGTTGCATCTACGCTCTTCCCTCTGGGCTGAACATGTATAGATGATGAGAATTCAGAGAGGAACCTGGCACAGTCCTCATTTTTACAGGGATCATCCCGTAATGGGAATTCATGAAGGACAGATTAACTTTGCCTGAAGAAAGCTTTGCAACTTTGTCCCTGGCTCCTCAGAGTTAAATTCTAAGCCCTTGGAATATTCTGCATGACAAGAGCACCTTCGTTTACATGAAGATCTTTGACGTGAAGAGTAGTCTATGTTAACAACGTGACTTATGTGTATAGCCTCCACCTTTGGAGGGACTGGAGACTAAAGTCCGCCATGCAGATCTGTGTCTGTGTGGCTGACCCCCAATAAAAACTCTGGACACCAAGGCTCAGATGAGCTTCTCTGATTGACTGGGGGAAGTAAATGCTGTCTACATCACTCTACTGGGAAAGGACAAGCAGAAGCTCATCCCTGGAATTCTCTGGTAAACTGCCCCATGTGCTTCTTCCCGTTGCCTATTTTAAACTGTATCATTTTGTTGTAATAATCCATACTTACGGGTATAACGGATTTTCTGAGTTCCGTGAGAGCTTTTTAGCAAATCATCAAACCTGAAGATGGTTTTGGAGACTTACTGAACTCTCAGAAGAACAGACATAAATGGCTGATTACTGAAAAGTCAACAATTGAGCAAAAGATGAATGCTGTAGGATCCAGAGAAAGTCCACATAACCCAGCCTGGATGGTCCAGGGGAAATTTATTAGAATTGGGGAAGTATAAAGTGAGTCTTAAATATGACTAAGGAAAGAGGAAAAGTTATTGCAGGCAGAAGGAAAAAACAAAAGTGATGAGGGGGATAGAAAATTAGGGAATTGAAAGTGCTTCTAGATAATTAGGTAAGTTGGCAAGGGATATAGCAAGAAATGATTCAAGAATGAGAGAAGACAATATTAGAGATCTTGACATCCTTTGCCCCATCGGTGATGGGAAGCTATTATATGATGTTAGGAATGGAAGTAGTGGGGCACCTGGGGAGCTCAGTCAGTTAAGCATCTGATTCTTGCTTTTGGCTCAGGTCATAATCTCATGGGTCATGGGATTAAGCCCTGCATTTGGCTCTGTGCTCAGTGGGAGGTCTGCTTGCAGATTCTCTCCCTCTGCCCCTCCATCCTACTCTCTCTGTCTCTCTAAAAAAAATAAATATTTTTAAATAGAATGGAAGTAGTATAGTCAGATTGCATTTCAGATAGATTACTGTCAGAAGCAGTGCAGAGTAAATATTTGAGACAAGGTGATATCTCAAGAGAAAATTACAATTATTTTATCCTAGAATGATGAAGATTTAAATAAGGACCATGGGTATAGAAAGGAGATACTGGGAAACAACATATGTAAAATTCTGATAAATTGGAGTTTGAGATTTTTTTTCTAAAAGCTGTTTAAGAAGAAATCCAAATGGGCTTGAGTGATTTTAGGATGGTAATACCACTTCCCAAGACAGAAATGTAGGAGGGAAAGCATTTTCAAGAGAAATGAGTTATGCTTTGGAAGTATTGAGTTTTCAGCTCCAGTGGAATCTCAAGTGGAAATGTGTAGTGGCACCTCAACAGAAAGATGAAGAACCAGAAAGTGGCTTAACCTCTACAGCATGCCGAGGAACACTAATCTAAAAAACTGAATTTTATTAAATATTTCAACGATATAATGAAATAATGTGTTTCTAGTATTACAAATCTAACATCTCTGTTAAAAATGGCCATGAGGGATCCCTGGGTGGCGCAGCGGTTTGGCACCTGCCTTTGGCCTAGGGCGCGATCCTGGAGACCCGGGATCAATTCCCACGTCGGGCTCCTGGTGCATGGAGCCTGCTTCTCTCTGCCTGTGTCTCTGCCTCTCTTTCTCTCTCTGTGACTATCATAAATAAATAAAAATTTAAAAAAATATTAAAAAAATGGCCATGAGTGAGGAGAAATCAGTTATTTAAAATGGTGTTATATTGTAATTGTTGGTGATAAGGCAGGTCCCAACTACACACTAACAAAGAAAGTAGAAGGTTTCTAAAATTCAGTTCATAAAGGGACCAGGTGATAGAAAAAGGATGAATCAGGAAAGATTCATCCCCATAACTAGAAAAACAAAATTCATACCACAGTTCCTGTTGCTAGACTAAGGCTGGCATCTTCTTATACTGTCCTATCTCCCTGAGAACCAAAGAGTTTTTTCCCTGAAATTCTAGCAAATTCCCATGTTCAGAGAGAGTGTGATATAGAGAAGAATGCTGTATGGAGTCATGGGCTTGGGCTTAGGTTTTAGTATTGACTGTTAGAAGTGAAGTTCAAAGAACTACAAGGCCTTTCTCTGTAAGTACCAGTGATTCATACCTTGTAGGAATTAGGGTTTGGTCTTCAATGAACAATTCTGACTGATTGAATAATTTAATCCAAAGAACCCAGAATTTATGCTCTTCCCATGCATGAATTCAACTTTTTAATCAATGATTTGACCACGGCATTGATGCTTTTCCTTGTCCAACACCCATCTTGTACAGTTGGCCAAGTGAACTTAATATGGGACTCCAGATAAACTCAACCTGATTCTTGGGGGACAATACCCAAACCCTGTCTCTTTCTCCTCTGCTTTATGGCTCCTAATCCAGTTGTGATAACTCATAGAAACCTTACTCATCATTTTTGTGGTCTAGTTAGGACCCCAGTTCTAGCACTCCCTTCCTATGTGACCCTGAGTAAGTTACATTAAATCTATTAAATATTTCTCATCTAAAAGATATTTGAGGCAGAATAATTACTAAAACCTCTTCCAACCTATTATTTTATAAGTCAAGGACATAGGCAACACCATTTGAGTTGAATCTTAAAAGAGAAATTGAATCTCATCAGAAAGAAAAGGAAAATGATGATTTTGAATGGAGAGGAATTAGATTGATGGAATATGGAATATGATGATGGATATGATGGAATAGGAATATGATGATATGTAGGTGAGAGCTAGTGGGACTGGATGATTGAATGTAGACAAAAGATGAGTGTGAGATGAATGGAGACATGAGAGACATGGGACTTGTTTAACAGTGTCAAAGATTCAAGTAGGAACCTGAATTCCCAGCCAATCAATGGTCAGGAGTCCAAGAGATCAAGGCTGGCCTCCAAGAGAAGCTTCCTAAGATAATTTACCTCAAAGAATTGGGTGATCAAATAAGCCCAGGCAATGGGCATTCAGTATCTTCTTCCTGAAAATGCAAAATGCATTTTAACATTTTAAAGACAGGGACTTTCTACAGCAAGAAAACCTTCAACTTTGTTTAGTCCAGCATTTCTCAGATTTTTCAGCCTTGGTATAAACCCTATTTATTTGCATCCCACCAATTTACATACGAGGGTATGTGCTATTTTAGTGTAAAAGAGAAAATATCTAAGGTTTAGGATTTAGGACATCAAAAACGTTAAGAAGCAGAATCAGGTCTCAGGGGTTAAGGCAGGAAAGAGTCAATGTCTAGCCATTCAGGGCTTTTTCTCAAAGGCAAATCCTTAAAGATACGAACACACCCAAATGAGTTCCTTCCAAAAAGAGGTATAACTCCGTGCTCTCCTTCCCTCTACCTTTCCAGTTAAAGAAGTGGTGGCAGTTCAGGTTCCTATTAATACACAGAAGTTAGCATCAGCTGTTTAAAGAAAGGGCTTATTGAGTCTAAAATGGCAGGTGGAGTCCAGATAAACACATCTAAAGCCAACTTAGGTAGACCAAGAAGAGATACTCTTTTTTCAAAGTTTTAAAGTTTGCTGGTCTTCTCTGTGCGATGCACTCACATAACAGGTTTGACTCACCAGGAGATGACGCATACAGCACGGGGAGTTTGAAAAGGCACTGCTTAACCTTGCTAAGAAATGCTGGTTTTAAGAACAGCTGGAATATTGCTTTCTGATCCTCGACCATCAGCCCAGCAAGGACGAGAGATGTTTTGATGAAGAACAAAAAAAAAAAAAAATACTTCATTGAGCAAATAAATCTAGTGAATATTGACAGCATTGAGAAAACAACTTGACTTAAAATAATCCTTTTGTACGGAAGTAAAGGTGGCACCATAGCTGCAGGAATCTGGAGATGCATATTGTATGAAGAGACCATTTCAAAGTGTCTTTTTTCCATTGACATTTTAAAGAAATATTTTTAATCTGCTCCTGTAAAATCTAGTATTCATGCTTTATCACAACACTAAAATAATGGGTTGAAGTTGCGCATTATCGATCTGGTGACTCAAACATATACAGGGACCATTTCCATTTGTTGCATGAAGTAGGAAACCGATGATAATGACCTTTGTGGACAAACTGAATTAATTATTGGGGAGGAGGAGGTGTAGATTTGTAAAAAAGATAAACATACTGCCATAGATTTATTGAACTCCTACTATGTATAAAGCACTGGGCCAGATTTGAAGGAAATAAATTAGCAGAGAATTTAGTTTCTATGGTTTCAGTTAAAGCTGAATTCTGCAAGAACCAGAAATCCACTTGAGCTAGTTCAAAAAAGGGGGATTCATTGATAGGAATATGGAATAAAACCATAAAATCAGCCTTCTAAAACTCAAAAAACTATTAGGAACAAAATAACCATTTGTCTAGGTAGCCGCAGTTTCCTTATATGAACCTATTCCATAGTCTTTTTGTCCTAGAACATTCTTTGCCTTATAATGGTACCTATCTCAGTCTTGGCTTCACATGAATGTTAAACCAGAGGGGAATGCATTAGTCTCCCAGTTAAAATGTTCTCTTTAGAGAAAATGTAATGGTTGCTGAACAAAAAAAAAAAAAAAAAAAAAAAAAGGACTTTGGGCTAGATCCCCATCTCCCTAGAGAGCAAGACCTGAGTTGCAAGTTGTGCCTGTGTGGACACGTATGCCTGGTCCTTTTTTGTCCTATGGAAAGGGCAGACCACTTAATGCATCTATAACTCCTTAGAAATCTTATATTGAGACAAGAAAGGATGGCAAAAGATAGCAAGGAAAGCTATGCTAATTACTAAATAATGAGCAATAACATCTTCCAGGGTGCAGATACGGGTTTAATCTTTAATTTAGAGAGAGAAATTCAAACAAGGATGGACAGGTAACAGGAAGAGTATTTTGGGCAGAAGAAAATGCATGAGAGTAGTCCTACAGATGGTAATGCATAGAGTCTTAAAGGGAGGAATTGGTTTATTTTAAAAATATTTTTGAGATCTTATTCTGTTCTGGGCAGCGCAATATGTAGATATTTACATTTGTTCAAAATATTTATTGAAAAAAAATATTTATTGAGCATCTACTGGGTGCCAGGCACTGTTTTAGGTGCTATAAACATATAAGCAAAACAAAGTTTTTGTCCCCAGGGAGCTTGCATTTTTAGTAGATTAAGAGAGAAAATTACAATTTTGGGGGTAATGTTGAGAAGTATTCGATGATTAATTAAATAAATAATTAGCAAAAAGTCCATTTTACTCTTCAAACCAGCTCTCCTATGAAGCCAGAACCTTGATTACATCTGAAAAATCTGGGTTTATATCCTCACATTTTCAAAGACTAGAGAGGATTATCTCTTCTGGAAAGTCCAGCAAGAAAAAAATCTAAAGAAAAACTTATTAACCCTGCTAGGGTCATACCTATTCCTTCTCTCTCTCTCTCTCTCTCTCTCTCTCTCTCTCTTATTTTTTTTCTCTCTTTCTTTATTAAACCAAACACTAGTCAGGGAAGTAGAGTATTTTGACTATTTGTTTCTCGGTAAGTGATGATAGTCACACATATGTTTGTCAACAACGTGTTGTGGCCTGGGACGCTTTCCTGGCTCATCCTACTTTACTAGCCCCTCTAAATACTGGAGTTCTCCATCTCTCAGTCCCGAGACTCCCAGCTCTTCTCCAGTCACATTCTCTTCATATATCATTCCATTCAGTTTGAGCATTTTAAATAATGTCTTGATCCTGCTGACTCCAATTTTTTTATCTATCGTTTTATATGAGACTTGTATTTCCTTTAACTCTACTGGCTGCTTTGTGGGCATCCTAAACTTGCGCCCAGAATTGAGACACATCTCCCACATCTGTTACATCCTCTGGTCTTCCCTTTATAAGTAAGTGGTGATACTCTCGATACAAATAGCCAGACAAAACGAAGGACGTATCCGTGATTTCTACTTTTTCTACTTCACATGATCTTTCTTCAAGGCACAACCAATCCATTAGCAAGTCTTGTTCACTTTAACTTCAAAATATATCTTGAACTCATCCATTTCCATCCACCTCTAATAGCCCATCCTATTCACAGCCACAGTCATCTCTCAAATGGAATATTGCTACGACTCTGTAATTCTTCTATTTCCACTCTTATTCTCCTATGTTCCATTGTCTCACTACAGTCAGAGCAATGATCAGGTCACATCATTTCTCCATTTTCAACCTGCCATGATGTTCTTGTGACACTCAGAATGAAATCCAAATCCTTTACTCTGGTTTACAAAGCCTGACAGCATTTCTGTTAGGTACACAATGTTGATCAGAAAGGAACATCACTGTATTGGAGAAGGAAAACACGTCGACATGAGTTGGTAGAAATAAAACAAAGTAAATAATAGGTAGATTCATGGAAAACTGTATTCTTCTGCAGTAGATTGGAAAGGAGCTGAAAAAATAAGGGATTACAGAATGTTTACATTCTTCTCATCACAGAATGGAGACTGACCAATTAAATCTGGGTTATCTGCAAAGATTGAACTGCTCATGCTCCACTTCATGTTGCCTTGGTGATGGAGCACCTGCATAATATTTGTGCAATAGGTAAAAAAGCCATATGTACATTCAAGGTGGATCAAAGCATGGTCTGTATAACTATACTTTAGAGATCGGTATGTGGAAGACTTTACAGAGTTTTGTTTTCTGCAGCAGAAAACAAAGCAAAACATGAAAAGAAAAATAATGTTATTTATAGGTTAACTCGGCTTTAACAGCACTCCCACTGACCTTAGTCATAGTATTATAAATAAAGTAAAATTTTCGAGTATATCTGTTGCAATTTCACTCCTTTCTCATTTGCTACTGAATTAAACCTTGGAAAGAGTAAGTAGGGAATCAACAATTTTATTTATGTGCTTGTATGCCTTTCATAGTTCATTTCATACTCTTTGGAGGGTAAATGTATTATTTATTGTTCAAATTAGGGTGCTATTGAATGTAAAAGAGGTACACTAAAGTTACATGAAGATGACAGGCATGAAATGGAGCTTTCCAAGGGAAACCAGAATATCTGTATGATCCCTATTCCTCCTCCTCGGTTTTCATGTTCAAGCTGCACTTCCTTCTGATTCTTCAAATCTATCGCACTCTTTCTTATTTTGGGTCATTTCAACAATGTTCCTTTTGCTTTGAATATTCTTCCTCCAGGCTATTATAGAGAAAGGAGTTTTTTGATGTTTATGTCCCAGCATAAAGTCCCCTTTTAAGATGGTCTTCACTGTCAGCCTAAAGTATATCGAGTCATCACCAGTTTCTCCATGATATGCTTGTCATATCTTGATTTTTTCATATTTTTATGTTTTGATAAATACATCTCCAAACTATGAACTAAATTCCTTAGGGTAGTATCCTAGCTATGAGAATAGTAGGCACTTGGTATTTGTGGAATAAGTATAAGCGTTGGGGGTAAGGGGCACAGATGTTTAGTCTACAGCAGTGTTGCTTATTTTACACTAATGTCTCAAATGGATACCTATGATTTAGAGATTTTTTTTTTCAATTCAGAAGGGTTTCATTCTATTAGAATGTACCACTTAAAAATTAAAAATATCCTTAAAAATTTTTGTGACTGTCTCATATGAAACAAATTTTCCATCTGTTGAAATTCTGCTCTTTTACCCCATTGCTACCTCCCTATTACCTCAGAGCCACTCTTCTATTTTTTCCATTTAGTATTTTCCCACCTTATTTTGTGAGAATTACTCACATCATTTTTTCTCCTGTACCATTGATTATGGACCTTACATTTTCTAATACTCATTTTAATCCTGTGAGTGAATTTTTAGCTTCCTTATATTTCCTTTTTCTATTTTATTACCTCCTGTGTTTAAGACAGCTCCTTCACTTTCAATCACATCATATTATCTAATTCTAATTTATTATTATTATTTTCATTTGTAACACACAGCAGAAACATTTTAAAATATGTGTTTTCCACAGTAAATATTTTTGAAAATATGTTCTTCCCCCATATCTCAGTGCTACCATAATTTCTTGTACTACAATATTCCAATCAAACCTGGGAAATCAACCTAACAGACTAAAATGATATTAATGGAAACCAGGGTAAAGATATAAGAAACTGAAGGAAAGATGGAGAAAGAAAAAAGATTAGTGACCTGGAAATCTCTGAACATATAGATTAACTTGTATGAGTTCAGAGGCAATGTGGATATTTTCAAGACCTCTTTTCAATTAAGTTGCTTTATTTGTTAAAGTATGAGTAAAAATAGTGAAGTTAAAAAAGTGAGAGTGGAATAGAAGTCCCTCAATTTTTGGAACAGTGTATGACCATTAGAGGTGGAAGGTTGTGGATTCTCCCAAGACTTTTGAAAAATCAAGGCTTCCAGAGCAGAGCTCTTTGTTCCTAGGGGCCTCAACTTTATCAGGAAAGCAAAACATAAGGTTAAATTCAAGAGATGATAGAAATGGAATTGATATCTGGGGACCTAGGGAGTCTCCTGTGGGCTGCTGTTTACAGGAAGTTCAGGTAAGTCAGTGCTTTAATTTTCATTTCCAGGACACATTCATTAATTGATAATTAATGCACTGTGCCCTAAATATTTTTTTCTTCAGCTCAAAGTACTTCACAATGGATATCGTATCTTAATATCTATGGGAGATATTTAAAATTATTTTATAATTTCAATTGTTTCATAATTTAGGATGCACAAACCCTTCTGTGGGTTCATTAAATAATCCAAACAGTATTCATTCAACAAAAAACGTAATGAGAGTTGTTACTATCAGAGAATTCCCATGTTAAGTGCATTAGAGACACAGAGATTCCTGACCTGCAAGAGATCACAGCCTATCATGGAAAGTAGTGTAAGCATAATAGGACAGGACAGTGTGTGACCCTTACCCTGCAAGTAACATGTGTCAGTTACATTTATGCCCATATCCCATGGAAAAAAAAGTGTATTGCCCAGAATATTATTGGTATTCTATTAATAGTGGCAGGATTTTGTTTATTTTTGTCTAAGGAACTCATGTCAGATCTCTGAGGATAGAGGATTAATTTTATATTAATATCTTTATTTTTCCCCAACTATCAAAGTGTTAGGTACATAATAATTGTTTATTAAGTATCTTCCTATGACTCCATGATCTTATAGCATATGGTCAGCTTTCCAAAGGGGATCATTCCTACAGCATTAGAGGTCCTCTAAGAAGAAATGTCAAGTAAATACACCAAACTCACATGAGCAGAAAATCTTCAGAAAGTTATTAGATACCTTACCTTTGTTATTATTAAATGCTAAGCTTAACGTGAAGGTTTTAATCATAAAAATATAGTAGGGAAAGTAGGAAACAGATGAAACCATTATTTTTGACATGTGAGGTCTAAATACCAGATTTCAATAATAAAAATGATGCTTCTTCCATTGTTAATTATAGTTATTGGGATGGTGTTGATAGTGATAATGATGAAGCAGGTGATGGCAATAATGACTACTGTGATGTTATTGTGGTGTTAGTGTAAAATTAATAATGACAATCGTATAGCAACGTGAACAATGATGAGATGCTGCTGGTGGATGATACTGGAGATAGGGCAAGGATGGTTATGATGATAACACTGCTGGGCAAGTGATAAAATAATGAGAGATGATATGAAGGGGAAATCCCAGAAGAACAATAAAAATGAAGATGATGATGAAGCTCTAGGACTTGGAGAGACAAAGTGGGCTGGACAACATGGGTATTTTTTTTTTTTTAGCCAGTGGGTACTAATAAGTAATAGAGAAATATCATCAATGTCTGATATTAAATAAACCCTTGGGATTTTTGTAGCATCCTGGAATCTTAAAATTAATAAAATATTGAATCACTTACTAAATATGCAGTTTGTGAACTCATAAATTAACTTGCAATGAAAATAAGCCATTTCTTGCATGTTTGTGATTTTGAGCAATAACTCTATACAAAGAATTTCAGAAATTTAGAAAAACCTATAGTTGATTTAACTGATCCTCCAATTTTTTTTAGCTGGATGAACTGAGAAACTGAAAAGAAGTGACATACTGTTAGGTCTACATATGTTTAAAAATAAACCATTCAACCGATATTCATAATCTTAAGTCATTATTTGGGGCAACTAAAAGAACTTACAGGAAACTTATCTTAAGAGTCTATTTAGCAAATTTTAAAAAAGACAATATAACTTCTTGAGCACCTAGCTATTGCTTGGAATTGTTCAAGGGCTACACTTAGTAAAACTGCACCTTTTCAATACTAATATATAGTCAATCTTCTACATTAAACTTGCTTCCATGAAAAACCACTGACATCATTCAGTGACTGAATGCTCACCCAGCACTTGGAGAAAAAGACAAGATATATACTATATATCATACTGAAAGTGCTTTAGTTTAGGGGGCAAATAAAATAAGATTTGGCTCCTATCAACCATGAAGCTGTTCATAAAAATTACTCAGTTTTCTTATTTAAATAATGCTTATAAAATACTTGATCTGCCAAATCATGAGGGTACAGAAGTTTCAGGTAAGATTACATATGGGCAAGTTCTTTGTGCATATCAAAATATTCCAAATTTTAGGAACTACTGATAGAAGATCATTCCTTTTCCCAAACTTTAACCTTATGAGGAAAAATTATATTTAAATCTAGTATTTGCCTCTTTTTACCACTCATTCTCATTTCCATGGGGAAGCCGAAGTGACTTATTTTATAAGTTTGGAAGGAAAAAAATTAGTGAGAGCACTTCAACTCTACTCTTCATCTTGGTAGCAAATGTTCACAAGGAACATGATTTTTGCCTGTCTTCATCTACCTGGGCAATTTGGACTTGCCTACCCCAGTGCAGTGCTAACTGGGTTTGGGTAGAAATGCCTGACTCTTGGGTTAAGTATTGACAAACCTACTTGCTATCAGATTAAAGACACATAGTCAAACTCAGCATCTATCATTTTGAAATGTGATACCTTAATATTCATGTTTAATTTTTGATGTTATCCTGATTGGGGGTATGAAAAAAATCTCAAAATTCAGGAGTTATAGTGTAATTAATATTATATACTGAATTAAGATTTTAACTCTGACAATTCTTTTATCTAATATATATATATATATATATATTTACAGTGTAAATATTATGATATAAATTATTCAGCTAAAATCAAATGTCCAATGAAAATCAAGCTTTCCCCCTCCCAAAGAAGGAATTATTGAATAGATTTGGGTGTAATCAGTTCTGTAAGAGATGAATGATGACATCTGTGTCATGTATTTGCCATCACTGATGTAGATAGGAGGTACATGAAGTTAGGGTACTAAAATATAAAGTACCCTGTATTATGCATTCCTAGACTCTATTTATGCAAATCAGCACCTCATGCAAAACAAGATATGGCCCAAGTTATATATAGGCTCCATCTGGAGATCTTTGAGCTTCATAGGAAGGTCATTATTCTTCTGAAAAGACCCTTCCTTTCCACAAGTCCAGGGAAAGATTCACAAATTCATGGCAGGTTCCTCACTTTCTTATGTGTGACCCAATGACTGATGATCTTCAAAGTCGGTTGGAACCCTGTGGGAAGAATTTACTGGGGACACAAATTCAATACAATATATCAACTTAATTGTGTTTCTTTCATGTTTCTTTCTTTCTTTGTTTCTTTTGAGATAGGGGAAGAGTAGGAGGTGGTTGGCAGAGGGAAGGGGGAGAGAGAATTTTAAGCAGACTCCATGCTCAGCATAGAGCCTGACATTGGGTTCAATCTCATGACCCTGGGATCATGACCTGAGCCAAAATCAAGAGTCAGATGCTTAACCAAATGAGCCACAGAGGGGCCTCTTTCACGTTTCAAAAATAGCTCTGGAGAAATGGAGATAAGACATGGAATTAGCATTAAAGAACCCACCAGTCTAAGAAATTAGTCCAAAAAGGCAGAAAATGATGATAGTATAATGAATACATTAAGTATGTAGAAGCTACAAGAGAAGCATAAAAGAGGATATTTACTCTAAATGGGTTCATATGACAAAAGAAAAGCATTAGAAACCAAAGTAGTAACAAGTGCAAATGTTTGTAGCAAATAAAATGAGGAACCACTCATATTTTGGTGTTGCTAAAATATAAAATGACAGACAATGGATTTGGAGAGAAAATCAGGGTCCAGGTTGTGAAAGTTTTTGTCTGCAATACTAAATGACTTGTGATGAAGTGGGGCTGCTGGAAGGATTTTAAGCACAGAATTGGTATATCTCCATTTTAGAAAAATCATAGCTAGGGCAGAGTAGAGAATGGCATAAATGGGGAATAGATTGTCCTTAGGAATACCGGTTACATGGCTGTTAAAATATTCCAGGTGAGAACAGTCGTGGCTCTTCATGGAGGAGATTAAACTGGAAGCCAGCTTTTGAGGCAAAACACGAATTGGGGGGATGCCCTAATTTCTATATACATACATAATTTGTTGTTTCTCCCCATTTGTATTTTTAAAATGTGAGTGATAAAGGAAAAGGACAACTCACTTTATGATTCTTTGTGACAAAGCTAAGCCTGGGCTTGGAAGCCAAATTGAATTAGAGGAAAAACTAGCCAATGGAGTGTCTCTGGAGTTTCACTACAAGGACCCAGTGAACACAAACAACTGCAGTTCAAAAGTCAGTTTGGGATCATCTGATCCATGACTTTTGATTATCTGATCTATGATTTGTTCATCCAGACCTGGGATCTTTAAACAAGGAGCTTACGCTTACATCAGGTTTCAAAGAGTGCCTAAAAACAATATCTCTATGTAGATTTTAGTTTCTGAAAGACCCCGCGGGGGGAAAAAAAAAGAGGATGATAAGAACAATAAATTAAAAAAAACCCTCAGGCTACTTTGTGTTCTGAATCAGATTTCTAGGTAGGTGAGCCTACTCTTTTTTTTTTTTTTTTTTTTGCCTTACTTTGAAATTTGTTGCTATCTGCCAAAACATTTGCCATCCTCTACTATTTGTGCCGTCATCCTCAAAGTATCCTGAGTTGGTCTCCTGATAATTACAGTTCCCTTCCAGATGGTTCTCTCACTTAGTCATGACTCTCCTTGGTGTTATTATGTCATTACAAGGTCATAGAATACTATAGGAGATTATTATGAAAATTATTATAGTGATATGTAATATTTTATTGATATAATATTTTGGGTTAGGTGGCTCTGGTACAGATTTAAAAAGCTCAAAGTTTACATACAGACTCATTGGAGGTGAAAGCCACACTGATTTCTTTTTAGTTGTGTGATTTTGTGTAGCCAATGCCACTGAGCTTATATTTCACATGTGAAATGAGAACAGGACTTACCTTAGTGTGAGTGTGTGTGTGTGTGTGTGTGTGTGTGTGTGTGTGAGGGCGGTGGCTGGGGCTGAGGAGCTGAGCATACTACCTGGCACATTCGTAGGGTTATTTTACTTGAGACTTTTCTCCAGTGTGTTTAAAAAATAACACTGGGAGCACTATGTTGAATGATATGAAAATAAAGCATTTAAATTATTACAGTGTCTTATGCTATGCTGGATATTACTCTGAATATGAATAATCTGCTCTAAGATATTTCTAAGCTTTAAACCAAAATAAGGCACTCCATTCCATGAACAGTCTTATTTGCATTTTTTTCAAGGCCTTACAAACACTTCATATGTTTAGAAATGCAATTGCTGACTGAAAACAGATATCATTAGCTATAGGATCATACCTTTCACATCACTCTTTATGTTCATTCTTTAAAAAAAAACACTTTTTAAGGAGGTTACATGATTAAATCATATTCCAATAGTAGGATAGGATTTTTAAAACATTCACTTTTTTCTCCAATTGCAGAGATAACTGGGAAAATACTAAGCACATCTATTTGTTCACAGAGAAATACTTGACTTTGCTATGAGATTTGCAACTAGCAATAAGGAATTTCAACTGAAAGAGCCCCTGGGAAGCTACAAGAAAGGTAAACATGACAGGGAAATGTGAGCAAAAGGTTTCCTAGTTAGTTGTAAGCTTTTTAAGACCATTTCAGGAACATGATATATTTCCCTCTTCAAATTGGGATGTTTTGGAAATGTTAGTTGTCTCTCTCTCTCTCTCTCTCTCACACACACACACACTTCTGCTCATCGTAAACTCTCCTTTTTGATATTAAATCTCTTTCAACTTCCTGTTATGGGAAATTGGGAATTGAGAACCAATGTATGGAAAATTCTGGCTATCAAAAACAGAAGCTACAAATGGCCCTAGAGCCCTCCCAGCCCATAATGCTCAGGATGAGCATAAACAGGAAAGCTGCTTGGATGACAGCGACTGACTCACCCTGTGCGCCTGGGACTTGTTTTGCAGTTCACCTGGCAGGTGCAATTATGTCGGCAAAGAACGGGATGAAGAAATGACCTTTGAAGGCAGCTCTGGGGTGTGGGAGTTATGTGTGGAAACCTTATTAGACATCGGAAGCAGAGCTTCTAAAATAATAGTCCAAGTGTAAAATAGCACCTCTGGATAATTGTAGCATAATACAATAGTTTTGGCAGGAAAATTTGAAAGGAGATACTGGATAAAATGTGAATTGAAACTCCACATTTGTACAGGAAGTTCGTTGAACTTCCTGAGACTTTTCCTATTTGAAAATCCAAGAAACCTGGTTGAATTTTAATTAGCTGCATTTATGTTAATTTGTATATCATTTGTATTATAGCAGGTAACTCAAAGATTAGGTTCACTCAAACAGTGTGTGCTACACAAAATACACGTGGCTAGGCGATATGATAGTATAAAGGTAGATTCGTGGGGCACCTGGCTGGCTCAATTGGTTACGCATCTGACTCTTGATTTTGGCTCAGGTCATGATCTCAGGGTCCTGGGATCAAGCCCTGCATCAGGCTCTGTGCTCAGCACAGGGTCTGCTTGTCCCTCTCCCTCTGCTCCCTCTCTGTCTCTGTCTCTCTCCCAAATAAATAATATCTTTAAAAATATGGCAGTATAAAGGCAGATTAGTTATAGATTTTAATTCATCTACTTCCAAAATATATTTTGCAATAAATACGAGTACAGTATCCTTAATAAAAGAGAAATATATTATCCAAATTATACTGAAAGAAAGGAAACCATTTATGACAATATCCCAGCAAATGTAACTATTGCTTTTGAACATTAAATTTTACCCTTTCTGACACATCTAAGGTAAAGAGTGAAACAGAAATGATAATATTTTCCTGACAAGATGGAAAAAAAATACAAGTTTTTGTAGATACTAGTTTTTCTGATAATTAGTTCTTAGAAGATTTGATGATATGTAGCCCCTTACATAGGAACAACAAATCATCTACCCCCAAAGCAGATATTATACAGTTCCTGAATTGCATGGTACCTAAGGCTCTACTCTAACCAATACATCAGTCTCAAATTCTTCCTCTACATCTTATTGCTAAGTGACCTGTGGTCAATTCCAAACCTCAGTTTTCTCCTCTATAAAATGGGGTACTACTACTGTCTAAAATTTGTAGAGTGCCTACAATGTGTTAGGCTCTCTTCTACGTGCTTTCCATATATTAATCTGTTTAATCATCACAAAACAGCCCATGTGGTTAGAGTTACCATTATATTACTATTTTTTTAAGATTTTATTTATTTATTCATGAGAGACACAGAGAGAAAGGCAGAGACACAGGCAGGGGGAGAAGCAGGCTCCATGCAGGGAGCCCGATGTGGGACTCGATCCTGGATCCTGGGATCATGCCCTGAGCCAAAGGCCATGTTCAACTGCTGAGCCACCCAGGCGTCCCAGAATTACCATTATATTATTTTAAAATGAGAAAACCGAGGTATGGCCTAATTAATTAACACATATCACACAGCAAGAGATGGAGAAAGCATTTTAATAACTACTTCCTGGAGTTAAAGGGAAATGTTCAATATGTGGAAACATTCAATAAATGTTAACTATAATCTTCATTATATCGAAAAGTAAAAACCAGTCAACATAAATTATAATGTGATACAATACAACAACACAAGTGAACTATACATTCTGGCCCCAAACAGACTGAAGCTAGTTGAGGAAGAGCTGCACTGCTCATAATAGTACACAAGTGACAGATCTTGAGCTTCTTTGTGAATTGCATTGAATATTGAAAGACAAGGCAAGGTGGTCATTGTAGGGAAGGGACACAGAATGACCGAGGATAGGGGTGAAGACCACTGCAGGTTCTCCAGGGAAGGGGGAACAGGGAAATAAGGATAAGAATACATCATACGTATCACTTGGACAGCACACATGCGATGCACAGATGGTGTAAATACTCAACACACATAGCACATACCTACCAGATAAACGCACAACACCTGCACTACACACACATCACACTCACAACACATGGACTGCACATTCCACACCACAAACACACTAAAATATCCAGCACGTGAAATACGCATGCATAACACACACACACATGACACATATACCACACTTACACTCACATACACACACACACACACACACACACACAGAATACATTCAGGGAAAAATAGGTGACCTTGAGCTTCAAGTTAAAAGATTTAGATGATTTGAGGCAATAAGGAGCCACCGACATTTGAACAGGGCTTGACATAACACAGGGATAATCTAAGATTAGTTCATTACAGGATATAATATATCTGAGTAGGAATTTGATAGGTAGGTATGTGGATAGAAGGAGGGTAATATAGACAAACTGAAGAAATAAATATAAATTATAAAATTATATGAAAATTATAAATTTTCCAAATCTTAGACTGGAGCCCTCTGATGGGTGTTTTGTTTTCCTTTTCTCAGTTTTATTCTGTTTGTTTTGCTTGGCTTTTTTTTAAACTCATGGTACTCATTGACCTTCTTGCTCCAAGTAGGGAAGGGTCCATAGGACACAGACAGTACACTGAAATGGACAACTGAGGAAAGTTAATAAAAGGTCTATTTATTAAAGTGAGAGCAGGGTTAGGAAAATCGACAAGGAACTGTGCAGGGCTCTAGGTCGAGGTCTAGCTATAGCAGGAAACATATGCCATGTCTTGGCCTCTTTAAATAAGAACAATGAATAGTTACTAGAACCTGGTGCAAATAGCTGTAGTTGAGGAAAGGACTGAACACAGGAATGATGGCCCTCAACAGAGGGACACCTCTAGCCTAAGGCCACCTGTAAGGGAGAGCGGTGAGGGAGCAGATATCCCAGCTTCACTCCTCTCGCTCTCACCAATTTTGCTAGTGCCTTCTGTTGGGTGAGCCCAATCAGAACCCAGACAACAGGGATCCTGCGGGGGGGAAATAGTAAAGATGAGTCTCTTGAGACACATCAGAGTCCAATAAGGTGAAGAATGGATCAATAGGGGAAAACAGAAAGTATCTAGCACAAAAAAATAAGTCTCAAATTCAAGCTGATGTCCAACTGGGGATGGCAATGGCTACCAAGATCATAGCAGTTTTAAAGCTGGAAAAGGCCCTAAAAATGTAGTTTCCCTTTTTCCTATTTTTACTCCTGAGAAATAAGAAAATCAATACTTAGATTCCCCCCAAAGTTACATAGTCTGTGAGTCGTCAAAACACAATTCAAGAAACAAAAGGACTCTAGATATCTCCTTCAGAAAGATTTTGCAGAAAGAACAGGGTATATTCACAAAACTGGAAATGCTGGAGGAGAAGTTCAGGAATAGTTGTTGACCAGTGAATTCAAATACACACAGACAAGACTGACGCCCAGAGTCTCCGCCACTATCACGCCTCAACACTCATGAAGCAAATCTGCAGTCCCAGCTGCTAGAACTTCTCTCGTAGTTCAAATCTCTTTGATTTTGCTTCTGGAATTCTAACTGAAGAAAAAAGTAGCAGAAGGTAATTCCCATCCAGGACCGTAACTGCAAGAGAGACTTAGATGGGCGGCTTTTGCGTTTCTAGACTTGGAGAGATGGGACACAGAGGAGAATGGAAGCTGAGTTTTGTCACACCCAGAATCACAGCTTACATCCAGCTGAGCTGAACCGTCTATTACATCCCCACAGATGGACCCAGATCCCAAAGAAAATGGAACTAAACTAGCACAATCAATATCCAATGATATTTCAC
The DNA here is from genome assembly GCF_053574225.1 of Canis aureus. Lineage (NCBI taxonomy): Eukaryota > Metazoa > Chordata > Mammalia > Carnivora > Canidae > Canis > Canis aureus. Next base: position 1,302,489 of record NC_135633.1, read on the forward strand.
AGGGTTTCTACTTCAAGAGTATTTTAATTTATGGATAAAATGATGACTATTCTCTAAAATCCCAAGATAACAATCGTTGCAGAGAAAGTTATCCGGAGATACTACATGGTACACCACAGAGCTCTAGTTTCTCCGCCAGAAAACCCAATGCAAGAGAAGTGAATCACCAAGTGCTGTGAGAATATAGGTCCAATGTGGGCCGAGCATCTCAAGCTGAAATTTTAACACAACGCGAAGCGCTTAATTTATGCTGCATGATTTAATTCTTACAAAAACCCTGTAGAGTAGATGTGTGCCGCTCTCGTTTGCTCCATTAGAAAAGGGAAGCTCAGAGAGATAATTTATCTAAACTCACACAGCTGAGAAGGGACAGAATTATAAATCAAGCCTAGTTTTGACGCCACACGTAGCATTGTCTTGTTTTTATTTCTTGTGGCTGAGAAACTCTGTTTTCCTGTCACTTCACTGCCGTCCGCAGGCACTGAGCAGTGAGGATACTTGTGATAAGTGTGACATCAAAACCGTTCCAAGAATTTGACCGTGGTGACGTGAAAGCATTTCTCTTTTCAAGCTGATTTCTTACGTAGGCCTTATCGTACTCTCTACCCCGCCTGCCAAGGTGCCTACACTATTAATGTAATGGGATTCCTGTCTTTTTTTCCCCCCATAAGGTAATAATTTGATATTCGTTTCACCATTTGAATGACAAGATCGTGAGTCCCGCCCACACACTTCACTTTTAATTCTATTGTGAAGGATTGTGGAATTGGAAAGTGAAAGGAATGACGTGGACAAATGTATGCACAGGGCCCCAAGCAGGCAGGCAGTCCCCATTCTCACAGAGTGGCAGGTTGGTGGGGGTGTTGGTACAATAGGTAAGAAGGAATTCAATTGAAGTTTTTTTTTTCACATTGCACAATTCAATCCCCAAAGCTATGCCAAGTAAGCCACCCACACTATTTAATATTTTCCATCTGTTCCACTCTACAACTCTGAAAACAATGACAACTGATGCATAAAGAAGTGTTTAATATATTAATATGAGTTACAAGTAATTTAGCAGTGGAGAGGAATTTTAAAGTAATATTAGCAATACTTCTAGTGATCGCATTAATTGTATTTCTACCGGTACTAAGGATAATTGTTTTCCCCTGGCCTCTTCTTACTATCTGCCTTTATTACCTTGCTGTACAAACTTGATATGTTCATTTTTACACTGTTATGGTTTATATATCTTTAATTGTGAATCCTCTCAAACATTTTTAAAGAATGCTGCAAAAATTGTGATGATGTATATATTTTAAACGAAAATGGTCTGTAAAGAAAATATGGAAGAGTAAATGTTGAGCTGTGAAATATTAACCCTACAAATTGTAAATAGAAGTGCTAATGCTGTAACGGCCCTTAGGATGAGAAGAGTGTTACTAGAATATGTCGTACTTGTAGAAGCTGAAGATATCTTTTACTACATTGACTTTCCGAAACCAACCTTTAATTTTAGAACGATTTTAGATGTATACACCCATTGCAAAGTAGAACAGTTTCCATATGATGATCCGCATCCAATTTCCTCTATTGTCATCTTCCATTAGCACTTTTGCTGCAAATAATGAAACAATATTGATGTACTCCTACTTCTTTGCCTATTTTAATTCCATTTAGTTAACACACCGTGTTATATTAGTCTTAGGTGTACAATAGAGTGATTCAACAATCCACACATTACTCAGTGCTCATCGTGATAAGTGTAATTTTTAATCCCCATGATCTGTTTGCCCATTCCCGCCCCCACCCAGCTCGCCTCTAGTAACCATCAGTTTGTTCTTGATAGTTAAGAGTCCATTTCTTGGTTTGCCTTTTCAGTTTTGCTGATTGTTTCCTTTACTGTTCAGTTTTTATTCTGCTTTTATTTTATTTTTCTGCGGTTTATTTTTGTTTTTATTTCCCTCGCCTCAGGAGATTTATCTAGAAAAATGTTGCTATAGCCTTGATGCTCTCATATTAACTTAAAATCTTTATTCAGATTTACAGAGTTTTCACCTAATGTCTTATTTCTGTTCTAGGATCCCATCCAGGACTCCATATTACAGATAGACGTCGTGTCTTTTTAGAGCTCTCTTGGCCATGAGTTAGTACAGTTTAATTTTTAGCCAAAGAGAAAGTATTAGTTTCTTTTGAGACCACATGGGGGAATCAAATAGCAAAGTATTTTGAAGAGTTTTAGATATATATAAAATACAACCTAGCTCTGTTGCCTCTAACTTTTCTCTGCTTTCTTTTGCTGATTAAATCCAAATAAAGTTGGCCTCTACCTGTGTGACTTTCTTTGATTTGTAGTTGAAGTTTTAGGGCATTGGTTCTCAGCTCTACCTGTACATTAGTATTATGCAGGTAGCTTTGAAAAACGTTAATGCCTAGGTTCCACCTTGGGCCAATAAAATGAAGATCCCTGAATGAGCAACCCAGGAATGGCATCAGTGTATTTACAGCTCCCTAAGTGATGCTAGTGTGCAGCCAGTTTTGAGAACTACAGCTTTAGGGGTTGAGTATTCTCTCCTCAAGTTATATAACTACCTTGAGAATAACTATGAGTTAAATTGGCGGCTACTAGTTTGATCTTTTACAGCATTGGCTCTAAGCTGTAGTAGAACTGGAAATCAATTTCTCTGGTGCTCATTAAGAGAGACAGTGTGCATATTGGATGGCATTGATGTAAGAGTTGGGAGATGGGGCGGTCTGGGTGGCTCAGCGGTTAGCGCTGCTTTCAGCCCAAGGTGTGATCCTGGAGACCCAGGATCGAGTCCCACGTCGGGCTCCCTGCATGGAGCCTGCTTCTCCCTCTGCCTGTGTCTCTGCCTCTCTCTCTCTGTGTCTCTCATGAATGAGTGAATGAATGAATGAATGAATGAATGAATAAATAAATAAATAAATAAATAAATAAATAAATAAAATCTTAAAAAAAAAAAAAAGATTCAGGAGGTGGTTTTGTGCCATGTGGATGATTTGAATGTGTGTTCCAAACCACTCTTGGTTATAGTTAAACATGACAGGATTTGGGCTAGATAATGCCTAAGATTACATGTTAATTATTAGTCTGAAAATTCTAGCTTCATCATATTTACTGCTAGCCTTATTACATTTATTGCAATTATTATTCCTGAAGGTAATAATGGGAGATAGAGGCTCTGGCACTCAAACAAATATACAGAAAAAAAAAAAAAAAAAAAAAAAGGAGAACGATTTAAGTACTGCTATTTTTTTTTAGGCTAAAGAAAAGTTGCATTTATACTAACTGCAATGACAATGAGAAGATCTATCTAGATTAATACTTAAATTTTTAGGAATAAAAATCTACATGTGACTTAATCCCAAAGAGTTTAGCTTTTAATCACTTCTTATTAGTGTATCCTCTTAGTTGATGGAGACTGAGAGTTAGTTATAACTACTCTAACTGCTGGTATTGTGTATATGTGTTTGAAAAATTAAATATAGTAAAAATAAGGATTGCTTAAGTTCTCAATAGTTCCTTGTGTAGTGGAGAGTTTTCAAACATTTATGCTACACATTCCAGCATTTTAAAACATTAGGTTATAAGCATATAGGCTAACATGTAACATAAAAAATGTATGACATAAAATATATATGTTACTCTAGAATGGTGAACACAGGGGACTTCTAGATCCTCAATGTGTCACAAATATAAATAAGCCATGACAAAATGAACCTGTTGTTTAAAATCTGGATGTATGTTCTAAAGGTTAATAAATTACATAGAGTTAATGAATTTACCCCTTTTTTGTTAGATGTTGCATCAAGAGAATCCAACCACAGCATCAAAGAATGTATATATAGTCATACACACTCAGTTGCACACTTTATGCAGCTACTGGGATAAAAATGTTTTATAATTTCTTTTAATAAAAATAATAATCCTATAATGATGGTTAATAGTTATTTAACTATTAACTAAGGAAACTAAGCCAAGAAAAGCCATATAAGCTGATATCTAAGTTGTGAGAAGTAGTCAGACAACTGATTTTAACAGATTTTAACATTGATATCTGTTTTGCTCCAAAGGTCAGATAGTCACTATAAATATACTATTTCACTAACTTTTGAGGGAAACAGTGCTAGTTATTTTCCTTTTAATTTGAGAAACAGCACATTAGTTAGATATTTTGTAGTTAGGAATAAGGATGACTCTTCTATGGCATATAAAAAGAAAAAAAAAGATTACTTTCCTTTGATATTGTGAACTTAAGCCATAACTGAATTGTCTTTTTAATAATTTCTTCTTCAGGAAATGGGGTCTTTTGTAGCAGTAAATAGGTGCATTCATTACGTTTAGGAAGTAGGAACTTCAGACTTTTAGCTCTTTGAAAGAAAACTTCTAAGCTAAATAAAATTTAAAATAATGATGAGAGGGATGAATGGAGAAAGATCTGGTGTATATACATATGATGAAATATTACTCAGCCATCAAAAAGAATGGAATCTTGCCATTTGCAATGACATGGATGGAACTAGAGTATATCATACTTAGTAAAATAAGTCAGTCAAAGGAAAGTAAAGATTTCACCTACGTGTGGAATTTAAGAAACAAAACAGATGAACATAGGAGAAAGGCAAGAAAAATAAGACAGAGAGAGAGAGAGAGAGAGAGAGAGAGGAAAACCATAGAGACTCTTAACTATCTGGAATAAACTGAGAGTTGCTGGGAGGGGGAAGTTGGTTGGGAGATGGGGTAACTGGGGGATGGGCATTAAGGAGGGCACTTGATGTAATGAGCACTGGGTGTTATACACAACTGATAAATCACTAAACTCTACCTTGAAGCAAATAATGCACTTTGTTAACTAACTTGAACTTAAATTTTAAAAAGGAGACATTCCTCAATAAAATAAAAATGATAGAAGGAAATAAATTCAGGAGTAATTAAATGTGCACACGAGTAATTAAACATGCACAATACTGAATAGTCTCTATCAAGTTTAAAGTGATAGAAATGCCTATTCCATTTTTTCCCTTCATCTGACTGCTTTCTGGGATACCGTTGCCACTCAGCTTCTTCCCTCTGGACCTACACTCCCTCCAGACCAATGGGTCAACTCCCAGTTTCTCTCTCAATTAGACACAGATATGCTTATGATGTAATACAGAGTTTTATTTTAACTGCTTGTGAACTCTCAGAAGGAGTCAGTAGCTTATCATACCAATAAGCTGGTGCACCAAATAATAGTTTCTTACACCTTTCTCCTTTTCTCTATTCAGAAGCTAGAAAGTCCAATACTTAATTTTGTAGTTTCCTTCATGTTAAAGTACATGTGACAGTGTAGGTGAGAGTTAAGTCTGGTGAGAAGGCTTCTGGGAGAGCTATCACTTTTCTAATAAAAAGTGAGATGGTGATACTATGGTCTTTTTATTTATTTATTTATTTATTTTCTAACCAGAACATAGACATATTGCTTCAAGTTGTAAAGCCATCATAGAAAATTAGATAATGTGCTAAGGATGGGCCTTTTACGAGAAAACTGAAAATCTACAACATCTCTGTATGCTTACTATCAAACTTCCTAATACGTGAAAACATATACCTCTACTTAACACACTATGTTTGTGTGTGTGTGTGTGTGTTTGTTTTTCTACTTGCATTTTGACGTTTTCCTACCTAATACAGGGTTAACAAACAGTTATACAAAAGTGCTAAAAGTGAGAGTACCTAAAATGGCTCTAATGACCTTTTAAGACAAAATAGCAGACTTCCTTCCCAGGAATTGACTCTGAAATGGTATTCGAGGTACTGAATGAATATCGTATATAGAATGGTTGAATCAGATTGCCAACTAGAGCCACTCGATGCATATAGTGGTGAAAAGGGGATCCTTGGGTGGCTCAGAGGTTTAGCGCCTGCCTTAGGTCCAAGGTGTGATCCTGGGGTCCCAGGATCGAGTCTCACATCAGGCTTCCTGCATGGGGCCTGCTTCTCCCTCTGACTCTCTCTCTCTCTCTCTCTCTCTATCTCCTCTCTTCTCTCTCTCTCTCTCTCTCTCGGTCTTTCATGAATAAATAAATAAAATTTAAAAAAAAAAGCAAAAGAAAATGGTGAAAGAACAGCCTCTTCCTATATCTAAAATTTGTTTTGTTCTAGCAAGCAACCTGGAATAGAGACCAAGGATTAGCGTTAAAAAACACTTTCCTAGATCATATAGTTTAGGATTGAGAACCACTTATCTAGTGTAAGATTATACACAATCTTACAATATAGAACATTATGGATAGGGATAATTACCAGATACCACAGAAGCCTCTAAGCAAACTCTCTAACTATGCCACTCTCTCCTATTCTTCATGGATTCATATTATGCTCTTAAGTTATAAACAAATGGAAAGTCAGGAGAAAGAAACTTCTGAGGAGATAGCATATTTAAAGTTATGCAAAGCAGAGAAAATGTGTTGTAGACAGACAACAACCTGGCATTAAGTTGTGGCTGGAGCACATGGTATATAAATGAAATGACAGGAGTTACCAGAGAAGTTAGTAGGCATTAGATTATGAGAGACATCTGAGGAACTATGGAAGGATTTTATTCATGATATGACTGAGTCTGAATTTTAGAGAGATCATCATGAGAGTTCTGAGGGGGCTTTTGCAAATGACCCTTAAGAGAAATAAAATGGCCTGAAGTACAATAATTAGAGTAGAAGATGGAGATAAATTCTAAACAATTTAAGTGAATTAGCTAGGCTTGATAGCACAGTGAAGTGAGGACAGGGTGAAATGATCACAAGGAAGAGGCAAACCTATTACATATTATGAGAAAAAATATTTCAGTGAAATAAATTTTTAGTTTAGTTTTAAAAACATTGAATTTTAAATGCCTAAAGAAAATTATTTTGAACTGATTCTCAGTTTTCCTTTTTCTCTGGTCAAAAGGATAATGGGTTGTCATCTTTAGTTTCTACTTGCTATCAAGATGAGAAATTACCTATGTCAATACTAATTCAAGGAAACTAATAAATGTCTTAGGAAATCTGCCAATTGCTTCCTTTTTCCTTAATCTTAGAGCATTATTTGACACATGATTCCACATGCTGACCATAAAGTAGTGAGATTCACATTCATAAATCATACAAATCAATGTCCTTTCTTCTCTAAGCTGACCCCAAGCACAGGTGAGCAAAATTGTATGCTTTGAGGGGTAAGCAGTTGAATCTTCCTCAGGGTTTAACCATTTCTTTATTATTCTACTCCTTTTTTTCTTTCATTTCTTTCTTTAATTTTAATTCCAGTTAGCTAACATACAGTATTATATTAGTTTCAGGCGTTAGATTCCACACTTCCATACATTACCCAGTACTCATCACAACAGATGTGCTCCTTAATCTTTCTCTGACCGACTTATTTCATTTCGTATTTTAATCTCTAGCTCTATCCATGTCATTGCAAATGGTGATATTTCATCCTTTTCTATGGCTGAGTAATATTTCAGTGTGTGTGCATGTGTCTGTGTGTGTAGATATAGATATATGCATCACATTTTATTTATCCATTCATCTATTGGACATTTGGTCTGCTTCCATAATTTGGCTATTATAAATAATGCTGGTATAAACATAGGGGTGCATGTATCAACATGATACTTCACATTAATATGAGAAAGGATAAAAACCATATGATCATCCCAGAAGATGCAGAAAAAGCATTTGATCAAGTATAACATCCATTCATGATAAAAGCCCTCCACAAAGTAGCTTTAGAGGGAACACATCTCAACATAATAAAGGCCACACATGAAAAGCCCTCAGCTAACATCATACTCAATAAGGAAAAACTGAGATTTTCCTTTCCCCTAAGGTTGGGAACAAGACAAGGATGTCCACTCTCACTACTTTTATTCATGTCGTACTGGAAGTCCAAGCCACAGCATTCAAAAAATGAAAAGAAATTAAAGGCATCCAAATCAGTGAGGAAGAAGTAAAACCTTCACTATTTGCAGTTGATATGATACTATATATATAGAAAACCCTAAAGCTTCCTCCAAAAAAACTACTAGAACTGATAAATGATTCAGTAAAGTTGTAGGATACAAAAGTCAGTGTGGAAAAAGCTGTTGCATTTTTATAACTAATAATGAAGCAACAGAAAGAAAATTTAAGAAAACAATCCGATTTACAACTGTATGATAAATAAGAATAAATGTGACCGAAAGGGGAAAGGCCTCTAAAAACTATAAAATACTTATGAAAGAAATTGAAGAGGGCACAAAGAAATGAGAAGATGGTCCATGTTCATGGATTGGAAGAACAAATATTATTAAAATGTTTATATTACTTAAAGTAATCTACAGATGTAATACAATCCCTACCAAAATATCATTTTTTTTCTTTTTTTAAAATTTTTATTTATTTATGATAGTCACAGAGAGAGAGAGAGAGAGAGAGAGAGAGAGAGAGGCAGAGACACAGGCAGAGGGAGAAGCAGGCTCCATGCAGGGAGCCCGACGTGGGATTCGATCCCGGGTCTCCAGGATCGCGCCCTGGGCCAAAGACAGGTGCCAAACTGCTGTGCCACCCAGGGATCCCTCAATTTTTTTTTCTTAAGAATTTGGAACCAATTGTTGAAATATAAATACCTCCTGGATAGTGTAACTCATTAAGCCACCATTAGCCGTTGATGTTCTGGACACAAGAGTTTGCCATTCTAGTCAGAGAGTAGATTCTGAGGTTTTGGGGCTAGGGAAATAAGTATCAGTCTGAATGGAGACAGAATTTTATTTATCTGTTAGAAAAACACTTCAGCCAAAGATAATGGAATAACCTACTAACAGTGGCTTAAACAACTGGGGGGTTTACTGATCCTACATAGCAAGAAATGTGTAGGTAGGCAGCTGCTGGCATTGACTCAGCTGCTCAACAATTTCATCAAGAACACAGGACAATTGCTACATTTTCTGTCCCATTCATGGGTTGGCTTTCCATCCTGAGTTATGGTTCCATAGTCAGAAGGTAGCTGCCTCAGCTCTAGGAAACATGGCTTCTGTGAAAAGCAGGAAGGCAGGGGGAAAAACAGAGATGTGATTATGCTTTCTTTAGGGAAGAAAACATTTCCCAGAAACACTTAATTTTTTTATCCTCTTATATTTTCAATGGCCCGAAGTTGAGGTTGGTGGGGTGGGGGGATCGGGGGGGGGGGGAGGGAGAGTTGAGATTAGGCCTCTCTTCCGAAATATCAATAATCATATCCTAATATTTTAGGAAAATCTAGGTCTCCTAATGGGTAAATGAGATAGGTGAAATTCTTGTTTAGTAAAAATAGGTTTAACTTATGTATCTGGGTGTTCTGGAAACAATGTAAAAAAAAAAAAATTCCACCTTCACAGGCTTTTGCTTCATTTTCTATCATGGAAGGAAAAGGATGTGTTTGGGTGGTAGCACCAGAGAATGTAGTAATTTTTTCCTACCTTGTGGGAGAAGGATTTGAAGGTGTAGAAGAATGGCTTCCTGATTTTAATATCAGTATTAGTTTCTAAGATGTATATTCTTTTCTTTGGAAGATTTTATTTATTTATTTGGTAGAGAGAGAGAGAGAGAGAGAGAGAGAGAGAACAGAAGCAGGGCAGGAGCAGCAGAGGGAGCGGGAGAAGCAGGCTCCAGACTGAGCAGGGAGCTGGACATGGGGCTTGATCCCAGGACCTGAGGTTATGATCTGAGCCTAAGGAGGACACTTGACCAACTGAGGCATCCAGGTGTCTCTTTTCTTTTCTTTTTTTCTTTCCTTTTTTTTTTTTTTAAAGATGTATATTCTAAAATGTGTGTTCTAAATATATATCCTGGTAAAATCCTGCACTTCTTTCTTTGAAGCAATGGAAGTTTACCTGGATGATCAAAATATGGTTCTTAAGTGGTAGATAGAATTGTGCTTTGGAAAAGTAAGAGGGTTTACTTTAAAAGGACAGGGGTTCACGGTAGCCGAAGAATCCAAAGAGGAAGCACACCTAGGAGCTTACACACATAGTCCTGCTGTCCTGCTGTCACTGGGGGTGGGGGTATTTGGGTTAGGGGAGCAACAAAGTTCTTCTTCTACCTAATGCTAGAAATAAGAGCCGGTGGAGGGAATAGAGCATGGGGGTTGCTTATCAATGACCTCTCTTGTTATCCTCAGGACATCAGTAGAGAGCACAAGCAACTACTTGGTCGGAAAGAAACGTGGCAGCTCATAGCTGTATTCTAAGCTCAGAAGCTTGTTTCAAGGCATCTCATGTCAGACACTGCCACTCTGGCTCCTCATCAGTATTATTTTATCTTCCTTGAGTCAACGGTCAACTATAGCTATGCTTAGAGGAAAATCGATAGCCTTATATGCATGCGTTTAATAAAGATAGGTTGAAAATCAACGATCGAGGTGACTGTCTCAAGAACTTAGAAGAATAGCTGCAAATCAAACCCAAAGAAATTAGAGCAAGGAAGTAACATGGACAAAACCATCAATTAATAAAAACAGAAAACAAATGACAATAAAGGAAACACAGAACTGCCTCCGCTGGTTCTTTGGAAATACTTTAAAACTGACAAACTACTCCTTATCTGGACAAGGGAGCTGTCTGCGTATTGCAGGCAGCACACGGGATTCATAAGATTGAAAATATTTTTTTTTAACATCAGGGTCATGGGAATATTAACAATTCCTTGTAATATTTCAATTTAGCAAAGGACACAAAATATGGCCCTACGACCTCATAGCTGAGTCTTGCTTCTGGCTTCTGAGTTTCCTTTTCTTTCTGTTCTGTCTTATGTTTTCACTGTCAAATCATTTCAGAACATACTGAAGGCTTTGTCTAATGGGGCTGTCACCTTCTGGAAGCCTTCTCTTTACCTTACATGGTCAGAGTGGTGCAGAAATATTAGACGTAAATGAACATGTTACTTCATTGGAAAACAATGGAATCTGGGCAGAATGTATACTTAACTTTATTCAGACTCAGTTCTCCCTCACGGCTGTGGTATTTGGATTGTGACTATCCTAATACAAACAAAGAGAAGTGTTTAGGCTCCCAAATGAAGTTGGAGTGATAATGTCCTTGACAAAAGGGTGAGAGTTTAGGGAAAGGAAGAAGAGAATGGGTTTGGATGGAGGCTTTGAGGTAGCCTCACAGAGATCAACACCAGAAGGAAACTGGAACAACGCACTTTGCTCCTGGGGAGCAAGGCCAGCTAATGTCATATTCATTATTGTCTTGGAAAAAAAAAAAGCCTTTGAGTCATAGAGCCTTATTAAATTCTTGGTGAATTGAAGATTAGCCATTCTCTTGAAGAATTCCTTGTGAGTACATTCTGCACATAATGAATGAATTTTCAGAGACGGTCATTCTTGCCTCTTTAGGTTGAGCTAGCGGTCTTCAGAGTTCTGTTAGAGGTAAGATGGTGCCAAGATAAAGACAGAGCCCACACTCTAATTACAAAGGAAGACGACCAAGAGCATGACTTGAGGTAGAACAAGAAAAGGCTGTAAGGACCTTGATGCAGGACCTCGCCTTAATCATCTTTGTATCATATTGTAGAAGCCGCACGATTTGTTTTTCTTTGAGATGAACTGAATTGAATTAAATTGGATTGAACTGAATGAGGCTCTGGATCATGAGAGGCAGCCTGGAAATAAAGTAAGACCTTTGAAAAACACCAAGTGTGAAATGAGCCAGAGGGGGGGAAAAAAGTGAGAGGGAAGGAGTGATACAAACTGGCCCATGACCAACATGCTTCTCTCCACAGCAAAAATCAACGAAGGAGGCACAGATAGAACGGAAGAGAAGCACAATATGCAGAAATTGCAAAAACAGAGAAGAATAACATGTTAACTACCCTGTTCTCTAAACACAGTGACCCTGTACATGTTTAGGGTTCAATAAATACTAGCTGCTTATTTTTCCTTCTTTTTTAGATCATTAGTAAAAACAACTAGTTTAAATAAGTTGTACGTTATGGGCCAGGCTGTGCTTACATTTTACACGCCGTATTTCAATTAAATCTCACAAAAACATTTATGTCTACACTTAGTATTTCTGTTTGACAAAAGGTTGAAGAGTCTGAGAGAGATTGGAAATGCTTCTCCAAAGTGGTACATGTTGGTGACATGTTCTGAGTGAAGAAACACATGAATAGTCAATAAATACATGAATGTACAGGCTCGTGCTTCAGTGCATGGGTGTGTACATGGATCCCTTTCTTCGTTCGGCTCTCATTAGCTCTCTACTTGACGCAGTCTTCATTAGTTGACGACATTTGTCAGCACAAAAGTCTTTAGTAGCATCAGTCTCGTACTCTGAGAAATATGCCCACTAGCAGGGACATCCCTGTAAGAAGCCATTTAGCACATACTCTGGAGCCACACTGCCTGTTTGAATACTAGCTACACCACTTCATACTTTGTAAACTTGGGCAACTTTCTTAGCTTCCATGTGCTTCAGCTTCATTAAAATGAGGATAGAAATAACTTTTGACCTCAGGGTTGTTTTAGGGTGACTGATGGAGTTACTTCAAGTAATTACTTAGAAAAGTAGATAGGAATCAGACTACATGAAAATGAACTGTTTTTATTATTTTGCCGACTTTATTGTCCGACAGGGTAAAGATGTCCCAACCTCTCCCCACAAGACACTCAGAAAACGTGCCATTGATGAGGAAGATGGGGAATGGGAGTGGAGAAACAAAAATATGAAACCAACAAGAGAGGTTTTCCTTTTTTCAGTGACAGACTTGACATCTGACCCACATTTCAGTTGCGAAAGCCTTGACACTCTGGATTGGATTTCCCAGGGAATTAAATGTCCGATTCTCTCTCCAAAAGTCAAGTCCTGAAGTGTGAGAGGGCAGATTCAAGGAACTCTGGTGACATGGGTTCATTCCTCTTGGCAGTACTGTAAGAAAACAGCAATTTATGGGGAGGAAAGAAATCCAGTGAGGCCCAGGCCTTTACATTACGTTGTGTTTTCCCTCTCGGGGAGGAAGTTTGGAATGCATAGCAGCGCTGCGATCCAAAGCAGCTTGCTTGCCCCATAATGTGATCCAAAGTGGTAATAGTCAGGAGTCTTGAGAAATGAGTCAGAAGGAGATATTGCTCTTTTGGTTCTGAGCAGCAGAAGCTTCGCTGGCATCTACTACTTGCGAAGATGTTTCGGTCCCAGTTAGAGGTGAGATACATGACTGTGGGGGAGGACACAGAACACGGGAAGACATTGGTACTAATCCGATCAATTAATCCAATAAAGGGTGCCACGTGACTGTGGAGCTGTCCGGCAGGAAATGTGTAAACGCCCTACAGTGAAAACATGATTTCGGTTAATCCCCTGCTTTCATCACGCAGGTCCCTTGAGGCAGCCGAGCCGGCGCATGAAAGGACCTGCCACTGGCTCCTCCGCTGCCTAATGTCCTTCATGGGAGAAATGTGGGCCTCAGATTTAACTCAAATATGAAATACCATTAACTGCTCTATCCTCTTATTAATCCAGCGTATGGCCAGGAGCAAGGATTTTCCAATATCCCCCCTTTGGTTGTCAGCTACCCCTCGGTTACTCAACATGCATGTCAGTCTCTTCCTTTAATAATGCCCACGGTTAAAAAGCAGAATGATGACACCTTGGATGTGGGCCACATTACTTACTGTTCATTATTTGCTTGAAAAGGAAAAAAAAAATACAAACAAGAATTATTCTTCATAAACTTGGTTTAATTCTTGCGAGCAAGTTTGTGAGTCATTTTATGAATGGCTCCCGCTTCGAATTAGGGCTCCTGCTTCCGCTTGCAATGAGCCTCTAGTATTACATCTGATATTGCTTCCTCTCGGCAATTGAAATGTACATCCCTGCTGGGTTGGTAAGAATAGAATCTCTTTCCGGAATTCTTTCTTCTCTCTGAATTGCTTCATTTTACTTCCCCCAAAACTAAAATAATTTGTACCTAAAACTAGACAAAATTAACCTCATGGCTTGTTCTCCTTTTAGCTGGAGACCTGAGTGCCTGGCACGGAAGGCTGCTTTCACTCGTGGCCTCACGTCCTCACCTCTCCTCACTCTCTTCAGACAGGAGGAAAATGGCTTCCAAGGGTGGCGAATGGCCTCAGGCAAGAGAAACTGCTTAAGGGGTTGTGCAGCTTCCTTAGGTGAAGGCCGGTACAAACGCAGCTCCCGGTATCAGAGCCTAAGCCATCCACGCGACGGGGATCACCCCATTCTTTCCTCCTGGCTGAGTGTTGACTGTTCCCAGGCCTGTCTGCCCAGATGGAAACTACGAGAGTCAGGCTTCCGAGGGCTCCAAGGACTACCTTCTCTTGTTTCCAAGTTCTGGAGCATTCGAGCCATAGCTAAAAGGCCCGTCTCGTGTCTCGCCTTCCTTTCCTAAATGGCTACACCATGATGCCAAAGACATATTTGTGACCAGTCTTCCTGCCTGTGTACATGCGACACGACTAATTAAGACCATACTCTTTCCTGTCGATACAGAATCCTCCTCAACAGGACGTTTGGGAATGCTGGTACCAACCGATTAGCACTGCCATCCCGTGGAGACACCCCCCGCCCTCCCCCAAAACCCTAGACCTAACACGCTTTAAGCTCAAAGAACCCAAGCCCTTCAACACTGCTATTCACGTAGTAGGTAAGAGTCAGAGCACAGGAATTTATAGGATGAACCGCACCATGCATGACGAACCTTTACCTAAACCTCTGTTAAGCACTGGGGTGGCAGCAAGGAAAGGGAGGAACGGACACAAGTCTCCTGGAAGTAACAATCAATGATTATTATCATGTATTACATTTTAAAAATAACTGAATAGTTGTCATTGATATTGTCATTAAGTCAACCATCATCCCATGTACTAGACAGGAAACAGAAAAAAGCGTAAGGGGACCTATAATCAGGAAAGCAAATCCTTCCTAGAAAAACCGAGCATCCTTCCACTTACACATCACTGGCCAGAACTGCGTCACTGGCCCACCCCTCACGGCTGGGGAACCTGGGAAATACTGTCTTTCAAGCGAACACATGAGTGCCCCTAACACAGTGGGAGTTTCTGTTAGCGAGACAAGGGGAATACGTTTGGGGTCAGCGACTGACCATGTCTGACACAGTCTCCTTTACACACTTCCATTATAATAACTGCCTTTTCTCCTTATAATTTATCATAGACAAAGTTGTACTCTTGCTGTCTATGCCAATAGATTCTGAGCTTGCTGAGCATATGTCTGATTTTTACCACCCATTTTATTTCCAGGCAATATCTCACTTAACCTAACAGACGCTCCAAATGTATTTGATGGGAAGTGAATGAACTTCCACCATACTTTCCCAGGCACGCGCCATCTCCTACCCGCTCACTACCCTCCTGCCTCCCGGCCCCATTGGGCTTCCTGCTTTCACTCCATGGGCTGAGGGATCCTCTGAAATGACCGATAACAAAGTTAAACAACTCAACGGTCTCCCGTCACCTTAAGGGTATAGCTCGGATTCCTGAACATGATTTACAAGGACCTGAATGACCGGACACTCACATATCTTTCTTGCCTCATCATTTACCTTTCCCTGCTTCTTACTCTATTTCTATAGTAGCTACTTTTCAGTTCCTCAGAGGGGCCATATTATTTTTTTTACTTGAGGTATAATTTACATATAGTAAAATTCACCTTTGTTTTTATGTAGAGCTCTAAGGGCTTTGACAGAGTGAAGAGAGTCGTGTGACTACACTATGATCAATATACAGAGCATCTCCACCCCCCTCCAAAATTCCCTCATGCCCAGTCAACCTCTGCCCCTGCCTCCAGTCCCTGATAACCAATGAATAGTTCTGTCTCTATGGTTTTCTTCTTTCCCAGAAAAACATATAAATAAAATCATGCAGTACGGAGCCTTTTGAGTGTGGATATTTTTACTTCCCATAATGCTTTCAAAATTATTAATCCGTGTTGGAAGATGGATTGATAATGCGGTCCTGTTTATTCCTGAGTAGTTTTCCATTGTAGATGGAATGGAAATTTGTCCATTCATCAATTAAAGAACATTAGCTTTGCTTCCAGTTTGGAGTAATTAGCAATAAAACCACTATAAACATTCACATACAGACTTTTGTATGAATACAAATTATCATTTCACCTTGGAGTGGGATTACTAGAGTGCATGTTAAGTGTTATGCTTAACTTATGAGAAACTGCTTTCTGTATTGTTTTCCACAGTGGTTATATCATTTTGCTTTCCTTTAAATATCTTTATCTATCATCTTTAAATACTGCCCTTTTGCTTGGCTTGCTATTCCTCCCCTCATCTCCTTCACTCTACTTACTGATAACTTATACTTTAGGTTTCAGCTTGATGACTGATTTCTTTGGGAAAGTCTTCCCTGCTCCCAGGTGCGGATTGATGCATCTCCTGTACTCTGTTATATTATGGTATATCTCATCAATTAATATTGCATAAGCCAGAAGAATGTAAATATAAGCCCATTTCAGTCTTAGTTTGAACTGAGCTTGCAAGATCACAGATGCCAACTATCCCCACATAAAAAGGGATGTGCCATACTATCTTAGTAGAATTTATGAAGGAGGCAAGCTATATCTATTTTTTTCTCAACTGTGGCTTAGTCCTCATTGAAGAATACATAAGAGACCTGAAGTTAAACATCTAGGAGAGAAAATGCCCTTGGAAAAACAACATGGAGTGAGGCTACATACTCTGATCTTTATGGGGCAAAAGAGAATGTATCTATTTCCCATCAAGATAAATGAGAGAAGATTCCAGGAGAGCACTTGGATAGCTTCATCTTCGTCCCCCAGTGTCTGTGGGAGCACAGCAACTGGCGCTGTATCCTTTTCCAAAAAAGCCTACGGTTGAGAGATTTTTTACTAGATGACTTCTGTGATGGTGGGGAAAAATGACACCACTGGGAAAGTCTTGGATACCTGGGGCAAAGAATGCGTATTTTTCATGGACCAATCGGGGGCTATACAGTAGGTAGCCTTCCTACACACGTTTTAAAAAGAATTGACCTAAGTGGCCTGCCTGAAAAGGTAATGAGATCTCCAACAGAGTCTGTGTCAAATGAAATCTCTTTAGTAGAGTTGCTGACCATAGTAAGAGAAGTAAAGATCCCCAATAATGATGATGGTCACCCGCGGATAACCTCTAAGGGAGATCAGATAGAGATCATGGCTGCCCCAGCAGTGCAGGACCATTCCTCCCATTTGTCTCATTTTCCTCCAATAAACATCATCAAACTAAAAGAGATAGAGATATCTACTGAGTGAGAGGGGAGGGGTGTGTAAATGCTAGGAGGGAGAATTAGAGGAGAGGAAATAAAAAAATAATAAATAATTTATTCAGCCCTTATATTTTGACATTCAGCTTGTGGTCAATTATTTACTACTATAATTGATGATACAAATAGACATTTTGACATATAGATCTTTGTCTAGATTTCCTATCATTTTCTTAGACGACGTTCCTAGATGTGGAATAATTGGAACTCAAAATCCTAATAGTTCTGTGACTCTTAAAACATGATTTTTAATTTAGAGTCAGAATGGTTTATGGTTTACATTCATAAGGGTATATATCTTAATAAGCCCACATCACCAAAATTAGTCCTAATGAAATCTGTTAAATTGATTAATGCAAAGAGAAAAATAATTGTTTTAAATTCAATCTTCATGGGATTAAATTCTGTTATATGTTTATTTTGCACTTGTATTTTCTCTGGATGGCTTGGTTAATATCTGTTAACATTATTCTTATTCAGAAGGCTATATTTTTTATCTAGAGGAGATAAATTAAGGCAAGGAATGTACTTTTTGATCCTTCTAGCCTCTTCATGTTCTGTATATTTATTTCTGAGAAAAATTGCATTTTCAAGCATAAACAACTGTGTTATCCTATCAATCTTTCTTAAATGCATATTCTCCCTTCCTACTCATCCAGAAAATCAATCCAACCAATTAATGTGTTAGAGAATGGAAAAAAAAAAAAAAGATGATGCTTCTGTACGGCAGCCCTTCCTGTCACTTGGAAATGCATCTTAAATGTTTCAAGGAACATTAGTATGAGTGAATGAATGGACATCCCCAGAGAAAGAGAGAGAGGGAAGTGGAAGGGAGAAGAATACGTAGATGTTCATGTGGGCCTGCTGGGGTAGGGGAGGTAGGACAGTTGTAACCTAAATGCTTCTCCCATTCTAACTCAATTACGACATTCAGGGAGCAGAAAGGAGGGTATGCAAAGCCGAACTTTTCAGATACTACCTATTTTTCTGAGGTGCCTGCTGAAAGTATACAATAGGAAACTATAATTCCATTGAAATTTGATTGAAGAAGTAGGAAATACAATGAGTTTTCTTGGGTGGGGGGGGGACCTAGACTGGGATTGAGAAATAAGAAGGGACATACTTCTGAGCAATCTTTTTTTTTTGTATAAGGTCCCAGTCGAATATTTCATTGCAAACAACTTGGTCTCAGCCCAGAAAGACAATGAGTCAAAAGGAAAATAAAAATAATAATAAACACATTTATTAGGTCCTCACTGCCTCACAGACACTAGTAAACAATCATTCCACATAAACTGTCTTATTTAACCCCGTCAAGCTCACGAGGTTAGTATAAAAATTGTGCTAAGTTTATAGAAGAGGAAACTGAGGCTCAGAGTTACTTACCAAATATCATACAACCAATAAATGGCACGGGTGACATTTATATTGAGAATTTTTAAAATTCTAGAACCCCTTGTTCTAAACAATAGGCACATCATTTCAGCCTCAGTCCCACCAGGGTAGGGTAGGCTCATGTTGGCCTGGTCCTTTCTAAACATACCAAATCATCCTCCCAACCCCATCTCTGTCAGACTCTTCCATATTTGGTTAAATGTGAAGGTCCAGTATAAAATAAAAATGCGGGGCCCCAGCTAGGGTCGGGATGCCAACTTTTCCTTCCCATGGGGATGTCATCTCAACCAGAGAAGATGAGTAACTCTGGGGATTCTGGAGATAACAACTACTAAATAAGAGATACTAGATATCTTAAAAAAAAAAAAAAAAAAAAAAAAAAAAAAACAGGAAATAAGAAAGAGGTCTCTGATAAGTCACCTGCTAAGTAAGCCATGGGACTCCCGGGCAGGGTTGGTCTTCTTTTGTAAAACTGGCTTAAAGCACATTTCAAAATTTTGATCAAGCAAAAATAAGAGATTCAACAACCTGGCACATACTATTGTAGTTAGTAAATGTTTGCAATTATTATTATTGATATTTGTGATATATTGAAATTTGGATATTTAGGTAAGCTATTAGTAAAACTATTGTATTACCATAGAGGCACAACTAAAACTCCTGATGATCATTACACTAAAAAATGTTTGACTAATAACTAAGTACCAGACACTCCCTAAGTATGTTATGTTCCGTTATCTTATTCTATTCCTACAATAACTTCTCAAAGAAGTATGGTCAAGCCAATTTATAGATTAAGAAACTTAAGGTGAAGAAAGTTAAATAAATGCCCAAGATGGAATGGTTGATGAGATAGTAAGATCAAATCTTCAGTCTTTCTGAATGCAAAGTCTATGTTCTTAACCCGAGTCACATGGTCTAGATTAGTGATTCTCAACCCTAGCTACACATTTAAAGTGTCAAAAAAAATCTTCATGCTGATAAGCCAACCAAGATTATTTTAATCAGAATATTGAAGAGTGATAAACAGTTGTTGAATGTATATTACATACTCAATTAGGAATATATTATATATAATATGTAAATGTGTTTTAGGCGATACTCATGTGCTGGCAAGGTTAAGAACCAATTGGTCTAGATGGTATAGTGCACCTTACAAAGCTCTTGCTTTTAATATAGCATGTGTTAACGCATAATAGCACACCATTTTGAATTCATGAAGGACAATGGAAACTCCAAATTATTTATTTTTATCCCAAGAGCATTTTTAAGGCAAACACCAAAGAGTATCCACCGTAAGAAAGCAAAGTTACTCTTTTTTTTGCACAGGAAGAAAGAGTTGTTATTGCCATGACCTTGAATAATCTTTTATAGATGGGTGTGGGAGTATAATTTATTTTTTTTCAAACTCAGAGAAGTAAAAGCATCTGTGTATTGACCTGAAAGAATGTGTGGAAAACATAGGATGAGAAGAATTACTACACAATTTGGATCAGGAAATGTCAGGGTGGGCGGATGTGGGATGATAGAAAAGGAGTGTGTCATGAATACTTCATAAGTGGGCCCCCGCCTCCTTCACATTTGTAAGTGTCATTTATAATGGGATGAATAATAGTGTTAAGATGTGTGCTCTGTGATATGTCCCTTTATCCAAACAAATACAAGGCAGCCAGAAAAAAACTATTATCCACGCAAGGCCAGCGCATGCAAACCAGAGATGTGATGTTGATGATTGAAGCCTCAGTCCCAAATGGAGGGTAAATCTCCAGATAATTGTCTCAGTTCCCCCACCTAATTCAGAAATTATAAACAAAGTCATGAGTGTCCCAAATGTTCTGCCCATTAATTTTATCCTCCAGTATACCCACAAGAATCATGAAATCTAGGGACTAATGTTTTGTGCAAAGAGATACAGGTGACAGCTACAGAGAGATACGCCATCAGTTTAAAACAGGTACAAAAACCTGACCAAATCATGTCAAAAGGCCACCAAGCCAAATACAACTCTACTATAAAACCACTACCATTTTATAATTCGTACATGTCTGAGTTTAGGGAAAAAAAAAAAAAAACAAAACCTGAAGCGATGAGTGTTTAGTGAATTAAGGACAAGTCCCCATAGATGTTGACAGAAGATATTATGACAAATTACTTTGTTTCTGAAAAACATCTCCATTACATTGGACAAAAGTATCAAGTACATTGGAATTTTGCTCTAACAGCATTAAAAATGGGGCATAATTCATGACAATTGGTAAAAGGAGCGTAGGTTTCTGAATTGTAATTGGCTGACCTCAATTTTTATTATTTCCACTGCTAACAACAACATATTTCTGGGCTTAGTGCAGTTTAGTCGAACATAATTTTCTTTATCTATAAAATGGGAATAATAATTAGTATTTAGGATTATTCTGAGGCTAACAGACAGTATCTGTCAGGCAGGAAGTATAATTTACCAAAGATGATGATTATTATTCTATTATTTTCCTATTATTAGAAGGTAATCCACTCTCTTAATGTCTTGCTAAGGGCCTGTGATTTCATATCCTGGGACTCAGTCATGCATTGTCCATTTTGTCTTGGAAGAATAAAATGTTACTGGCATAGAGGGTAGCTCGGAAATTAAACCCACCTAACCAGGAAAGGGCACGTGCCGGGGAAAGTCAGAAGTCAAGAATTTCCCATTGGCAGGCAAAGTCCAGTGCCCAATATGGTAATAACTGGCACAATTCACCTGAATCTCCAGCAACAGTCTTAAAGTATTTAGGTCAGCAGGCAGGAAAAGTAATGGTCAGGAACTCACCAGGGTCATTGGCTTACTGTCTTGGAGTTAAGAGTTCCAAGTCCTGGTTCTAGGGCAGATGAACAAAGGATAAAAACCAAGGTAGGAGTTCATTTATAAGAACTCAGGTATGACGTAGAATTCAAGCAGCGAGACAATATCCCAACCTTCATTTTCAGCAAAGACAACTTGATGCAGAATTGTTGTCCCTATTACTCTACAGGTACAATATCAACGCTCCCTCACAAATCCAGATGAAAACAATTAGTATCTTTCTGTGACAGAAGAAACTAATTCAGCAAGGGCAGGGAATTTCCCAAGGACAGATTAGCAGATAAATGAGTTCCAGATCCTGTATTCAAATCCAGGTTTATCTGGCCTAAAAAAAAAAAAAAAAAGAGCTAAACCAAGTAATGGTATGCTATCCCTAAAAGAAGAAAATAAAATAAAAACAGAAAACAATACTCAAAAGTCCTATTTCAACTCACAGTGTTTCTGGCAACAGGAGAGTTTGAACATCCATCTGATGACCAAATGGTTCTTGAGTAGAAAATCAGATCCCAAGAGCCTGATGGTATGACAGCTTGGTCTCTAACCCAAAGGACTTTAAAGTCATGCAGCTGGAGCTTTTTGATCAGACGGGCAGTAGTAGGTTTCATGATTTCCTATCTCTCACCATTGTTAGGAACCTCTAAAATCTTATGGACTCTAATGGAGTTCAGATTTATATACTGTGAAACGTTATACCATATATGCGATTTAATCACCCTGGTCACCATGCTTCCCAGCACAGTACTTAAGACAGGAATTGTCCCTCAGTGATAGGGAAGATTCGAACACTGATAAATCCACCAGATTACTTCCTTTTCAGTACAAGTTGTTTGCTGTTAACCCTGATGCCAAGGGTTTATTTTACTTAATCTTCTTGGGATTTCTGAACTGTATTTAGAGAATCACTAGAAACACTTTTCTTCCTATCTCACTATAATTAATATTCCATGACACCTCTAGCTCTTTGTGAGTCTTCTGAGGCATGTGCAATGTCCGCAGGGGAAAAAGCGAGGGCCTCTTCTCATTGTTCAACCCAGGAAATGTCAGGGAGGCACTTAATTTCCTTGTAGAAGATGAGGAGCAAGTAAGAAGAGTTTAAGTAGTCTTCATTCCTGTGAAGTTAGAGGGGAGGAGTTCGATGAGGGGGAAATAGCCTTCCTTACCTACTCTCCATCATTCTCCTATTTAAAAATTCTTACTGAGATTTTAGAAGAGGTCATGGGGTAAGAAAACAAAACCCTTCACCTACTAAGCAGAAAACCTCATGGGTAAATGCTAAGGATAAATTCTCTAAATATTTTGTGATCATATTTTATGCCATGGGAAACTTCACCTAATTTATTTAGCATATAGATTTATAGGTTTGTTCAGATCTATAATCCCCATTCCACCTGAGATGTTCTTCAAGGAGCTATGATAAAATGCAATTATTATTATTTAATTGGGTACCACCATGTAGAGCTTTTCCCTCAATAGCTCCTCCACTCCTTCCTAGACTTCCAGTGGCCTAGAAGACTTACACAAACATGTCTGTCAAAATACTTAACATTTGCTTGGTTGGGGGGGAGGGCCAGAGGGAGAGGGAGAATTTTAAGCAGGCCCCATGCCCAGCGTGGAGCCCCACAGGGGGCTCCATCTCACGACCCTGAAGTCATGACCTGAGCCAAAATCAAGAGTCGGACACTTAACCAATTAAGCCACCTAGGTGCCCCAAAATATGTAACTTTCAATCTCAGAAAAATATCTGCATGATGGAGAATCCAGTTCAATGGAAAAACTGAAGAGCAATAAAGAATCCACTTTTTATGGTATATTAAGGGAGGTAAGATGGCACTTCCCACCAAACAAATAATTTTACAGAGTAATTGAGTCTTAGCTTATTTCCTTTAGGAAAATATATTTTCCCCATTTAAAAACATATTGAAGATAGTTATTCTCAGTGGTATCCAGCATTAGCAGGTAGACAATTTACAGGAGATGAATTTCCCACTTTGGATGCTGTAGAGTGGTAAATTGGTAAAGGGCTCTTGAATTTACTGAAATCATCACATGCACAAGTGTACTGAATGTTATTTATGTGGCTTTGTAGCTTACAGATTTAATGAGGCTGAGATCTGAAGAATAAAAAAACATTTCCAGTACAAAAATGAAAAAAATGTTGGAATGAATTCTAGGTTCATTGCACGCCTAAGATCCCAAGACCCAAACAAAATTTTTCTTCCATAAGATCACATGGAGTAAAAATGAGTAGATGTTCATTAGGATCTTTGTTTAAAAGACATCAAAGGGATGCTGACAATCTTACCATTTCACTCCTCTCACTGTTATCTGTTGTAGACATAATATGTTCTACTTTCAGGAAACCTGGAGCATCTTATAAATTGTTGGTACTCCTCATGGAATGTGGATTGTGTAGCCATTGGCCCTGAATGTATAAACTATGAATTAAGTGCCACTTGAATGGAAAATTATTTGAAGAAAGTACACTATGATTCACTTCTAATGAATGCTTTCATACGTCTCTGCAAATGTATTCACCCAAAGAAGTTCTCATAGAAGCAGGCCAAGAAACTTCTTTCCTGTGATATTTTATCTAGCAAATTTTAAAGTCAAATAATTCACTAAAGCTATGAAATTTCCTTTTATTTTTAAGTAGCACACACAGAAATTTCCTGTGCTCAGCTACAATCCTACCCGATAGCCAACTGAAATTAAAATATGTTCCAACCCACAAAAGCATACATTCCACAAAAAAACAATGAGAACATTTGATGGAGATATAAAAGCATAAACTAAATGCTTTGTTACCCAACCTACCTCAGGCTACTAGCATGTATCTTATCTTCTTTAAGAAAGTGAGTGTCACCCAATAGCTACTGAAGTAAACTTTTGGACTTTGATTCATTATTTTTATGTTTCAGGGTTATAGTACTTTCTGATTAAAGAAAAACTATGAATTTTGCATGTAATAAAGACTGAAAACAAACAAAAGTATTATGCACATTTTTGGTTCCTAATATCTGGGACTAATATCAACAGCTCAGTGCTGTTGGCTGATGGTTATGTAACGTTTCAAGGACATCTTTGTGCTGCACCAGATTGTAGGGGAACTTCCCTATGAATAAGGACTTATCCAAAGACAAAGAAGCAGTAGTAAATGTTGACCACAGTGTGTTGTCATCAGCCTGGTCCTAAGTAACAAGAATCTGTGACCATTTTTCATCATCTGGAAAATATAATGGCACTCAGAGCATTTGGTTATAATTGGAGTTTTTCCAGTAAAAGATGATAAGGGACTGGATTTAACACAATGGCATTTGACATAGACAGGGGTAAATAGATCTAAAAAAATCTCAAGATACAACTGGCGCTCTGTGTTTTGCTTAAATGGGGAGGGGGGATTGAGAAGGCCAGCATCCAGAATGGAATGATATCAAATGCTCTAGTTTGGGAAGCAGAATCAATGATTTTAAGATAAAAAGGTGGAGAATAGTTAGAAAAAGATAAGTTCTATTTTAAAGGTGCTCAATTATAGATGTCTATAATTAAAGGTGGCTGAATCAAATAGATGGTTAGAACTCTGGCTTGTGTAAAATCAAGTCTGGAATACAGTAAGAGGCATGATTTCCTTCCTTTATCTTTCCTTTCTCCCTCGGGAAATTGGTAGGATAGGTTCAAAGGATGAATCTAATACCTCTGAAGAAGGTGAACTTAGGACTGCAGTTGTACTGCAAATGCCCAAGGGTCTCTATTCTCATTTCAGTTAGACTAGGGCCCTGTGTTCAGCCCCAAGGTGCTCTGCTCTTCCTCTGGATTTTAAAAAAGCAAGGAATGCTCTCTGATCATATATCCTCAACCAATATTGTTAGGCAGGTACGTCTTTACAGTAAAGGCCAGAGAAAGATTAAAATGTCTTATTACTGTGAGTCCTAAACACTCGGCCACTTAGTTTTATACCGTTATTGTCATAGTCTGAGAATTTTAAATGCTTTAATTCCAGATGGTTGAGTGGAAAGGGTACTGAATTAATACTGAACTATTTTTGTCCTCAGCAATTTTGCTAATAAACCGTGCTATTAAAATTTTGTTTTAGTACTTTATTTCACCTTTTATACTTGGGCTGCTAGGCACATAACTTTCTTTATCTTATTTAATTCGTACATGGTATCGGTATCTAGTACTTTTTAAATTGGTGCTTTCTCTGCTTAAATTTCTAGTTGCAGAATGCTGTGGGTTTTTTAAACTACATAAAATCTAAGGTACTCTCTAGCTCTAATATCACGGACATAGAACATACACAGCTTGTAGAAGGAAAAAAGTCATGGGAAAGGCACAAATTATATATACATTTTTATTGATGAAAATGTCTATGTTTGTAGGTTGTAGAATGGAAAATGTGAGTTACTCACCAGTCTTGGGAAGATAATTATTGTGGGGCTTGGTTTCTGGAAGGATTTACTGCTGAAGGTGAGATTTTAGAAAACTTTTGAAAAAGAAGAGAGAAGGTATATATATGTAAAGTAAAATATTACTCCAAGAATAACAAATGGCATGATTGAGGACAGAGGTGAGAAAGGCCTCGTAGGGAATAGAATAGGAGGGGACAATACGAGAGAGAGAGCGCGCGAGTGCGATGGCTTCTTTGCTCCTTCGCACCTTCTGCATGACAATAAATCTAAAAATGCAGAAGAGAAGGGGATTAGAAGGAAGAGTGGCCAAGTAGTAGACAATCTAGGGGCTTCGATCCTTGAAGTCTGGGCAAAGAAGTACAAACTTTATGGTCTTCACTAAGGCCAAGGGAATAGGTAGGTTCTAACGGCAGAAGTTGAACCTGTGATTGGGTTGGGAAGCCAGAAAGAAGGTGCAGTTATAGAAGACATGAAGTCCAAGCACTAAAACTCACTCACAGACTTAACATACAGAGAATGTGAAGCAGGCTTCTCTTCCTTGAAGGGCTGGGTTGCCATAGGATACTGGAGAAAGGAGCTCAGCTGTAGGAAGAAATATTCTTTTTTACAATGGGATGAAATTGGCCTAAAAGTAAGTAGATTATAAGTGGCAGCTTTGGACCAGATACATTCTATGGCCAAGTCTGCTAAACCTGGGAGTTGTAAGAAATGCAAAATCTCAATCTGTACTCCAGACCTACTGATCTGAATCTGTTTTGAGAAACACTGTCCTTAAAGCTCTTATTTTTAGTTGTCTCATCTGTAAAAGAGGGGCAGTGGCTTCTTTACAAGGCTGGTGTAAGGATTAAATCAAATAATATCCCCAAAGTGTTTAGTAGGATACTTGGCACAGTTTTACAAACAACCAGAAGTTAATGTATTGATATTAGTAATAGTGTATACTGCAGAATTATTTTTTTAATTAAAATAGACGTTGAAAAGACTAACTAAATCTCCCTTCAGAGCTGGGCATTTTAATTTCAAATCCATAAACAGAGTTTGACCTTGCAGGCTATTGATTGCCTGCAATTTGACCTACTTTTAGTAGAAAATGATCAGGTGAGTGGGTTTATTTTCAATGATCTCGAAGTTGGATGAATTGTGCTAAGAGATTATTATTACATGAAGTTCTGAATCATTTTCAGTATCAGTGACTAAGAAAGGGAATTGTGAGTAGAGAAACCAATTGTCAGATTAACACAGTTCTAATATGCAATGCAAATATTATGCTACTGAAATAAAAGTGCAGAACTGGCCTTAATTACTCAAACTCTCTCTCCCTAGGACATGAAAGGGTTTGTTTTGTCACTTAGCTTTAATTTATTCTAACTATTCTTGATCGGGTTTGCAAATGGGTTCAAAAGACCTTTAGACCTGACAATGTTTTTAATCAACCCCCAAATCCTCTTTGCTCTTCCAGCTACAATTTATAGAATTGCTGCACTCTCTATTCCCAGTCCACATACATGTCTACTTTTCCTTAATTATCTAGAGGCAAAACAATCATTTAAACCTCACAATCTCTATACTACACCAAAGAGAGCATGACTCTGATGCCCTCAGAGAGGAAAACAAGGCTAACATAATGATCATAATGGTGATGACGAGGACGGTGATGACTACAGCAGTAATAATCTTCAATATTTATGAATGTTTAATTCCATCTTCTGTCTTGGAATATCATCTTTTTTTGGTATATTCCTATTTTTATCTGTGGGAAGTCTCTCCTCTGATTTACAGAAGCATACATCCAGTTGCCTACTCAACATCACTAACGTGGATGTCTATGGGTCATCTCACACCTCACCTCGCCAAATAACTGGTTTTTGTAAAATATTTTCTTTCTTATAGTCAGTCAATCCACCCTCTTAAGTGGCACCTACATTCTAAGTACATTTAGAGTGTTTTTATGTTTTGTTTTCACAGCCCATTCCATCCATGAGCAAATCTTGCTATCTCTGTCAGTCTAATATTAGTAAACTGCTCTTTCCCACTACACAATTCTACTTTGCAGGAGAAATTACTACTGATGTCTTTCATGCCACTGAGACATCAAAATAGTTTTCTAATTTTGACACGTACAGTACTCACTGAAGAATGAAAGTGTTTACTAGTCACAATTCATAAAATGGAAAATGAAATATAGAATATATAGATAAAAAGTCAGTAATTAATGATTGGACAAATAGATGAAATTCATGATTTAGTCATCAAAAAATTTCTTTTAGGTCCCAAATGATGTGTGTTTTGAGTGCATACATGTGCGACAGTAGGAAAAAAAGCATCTAAAAGTATGGAAAAAAATAAATAAAAGTATGGGAATTCAACAACAGCTTCTAATGACAAGCATTTACTATATACCGTATTCATTTCTAGTACCATGCATTAATAAAATGGAAATACAAAGATGAGTAAGATCAAATCCACACCCTCAAGGAACTTCTCATTCTAGGGAGAATCAGGGAAATAGTTTCAATAATCACTGACTGAAAAGCCCACACTTACTATAATGATTCAGAGCACTATTTACCTGGTGGGAGCAACGAAATGGGTAAAGAAATAAATAAAACCTACATGGCAACTTAGTAGACCTAACCTGTATAAGCAATGCCAAACATCACAGGGCTTATGGATATTAAGAAAGTGAAGAACAGAGCCTTATCAATGGCCAGGTTATTATTTTGTTTTAATCCCCACATATTTAATATAGTGATGCTGTGCTACAAAATGCTATCTCATGGTGACAGGGTTTCCAGAACTGATGTTAAAGTCTCTATTAGGTTTATTTCCCAAGAGCGTCTGTGTATTTGGGTGATCCATCCTTTAAAGACATGAACATTGCATTGGGTTATTCCAGTAAATCAAGTAAGCTACTGAGTGATATAGTGCTGGGAGCACTAATGTCCTTGTGAGCTTTAATTCAAGAATGACACAGAAAGATGGAGCACCAGAACACAAGCCAAGCTTTAGAAGCTTTTCTCATACACTCAGTTGTGTTTTAAAATAAATTTATTATCACTGACAGGAAAATGCTTCTACTGAAATGCAATCATCATAGAAACTAAACACAGTCACAACTGAAAACCACTGTTTACGTTAAGTAACCATTTATCCATCAAATATTTTTGAAGACCTACCATGGGTTAGATACTCCGACAGAGGGAAAGGATACAAAGTCGAACAGATTTGGTCCTACTCATCCAAAAGTGAGTAGTCAAGTGGCAAACACGCTCTTGAACAATCAGTTAACAAACAAAATACTTCCTTTAATGGGTGTAGATACCAAGTGTTATAGATGGGGCTCTGCCTCATAGATACGTGAAACTGAGTTTGAAAAGTGGACAACAGTTAAGCCAACAGACAAGTGATACGGTGGGTGATCTAAAAAAAAAAAAAAAAAAAAAAAGACTAGAATTTGTAAAGCCCCACGGTTCTGGAAAATTTGCTGAAAGAGCAATTTCTCTGTTTCCTAACATCTGGCATTCCTCTTAAACTGATGCTTAATTATGACATTTAACAGAACTTTTAGCCGTGGGACAATCAGAATAGATTTGTCACGGTAAACAGAATGGAATGGAGTCTTAGCCCCTGACTATGTAGACATGACTACAGTTTCAGTAGTAATACCCAGTTTTCTATCACAAGTATTATAAGAGGCGACCATTCTTAGAATTATGGTTTTCATTATTTTTGTGGATTATTGAATCTAAGGGACATAAAAGCAATTCTGACTCAAAATCTCTTAATAACTTACGTGGATTCTATTAATTGATTTTTCATTTATTTATTAAGAACACAGACATCTACTGGGAGCTTACCAGATACCAACTACTGTGCTCAACTCTGAAAATAGACTCTAGAAACAAATAACGTACAGCCTCAGCCCTCAAGACTCAAAGTCTAGTAGTCTTTCCAGATACATTTAAACAGATATTTATATAACAGTGCAATGAATGTAAAAAAAAAAAAAAAAGAAGCAAATGGGTAATGGAAGCAGGGACAGAGGGGATCTAACAAGAACAGATAGATATTGGGAGGGGGGTTAGAGAGTAAAATGTGACCAAGCTTTGAATGATGAGAAAGTTGTTCCAGGCGACACAATAGCATTAACAAACATCTAGACAGGGTAAAATTTCAGATTGTTAGGGAAATTCCATGTGAAATTTACTGTGCTGGACGACCAAGAAGGCGTGCTACGACCCACTACATAGGTAGTGACTTCCAATGTATTTCCTCTTTCAGCGTTCTGTGTTCCTTTTGCCTTCTCTGACAACCTCTTAGCCAAGGAGCCTGATTGCCTTGTAGGCTGTTTTATGAGGCTCTGGGCTCTTTAACATGCAAGAAAGAAGCAGTGCTTTTTGATATAGTTGAACAGCTGCTGTTAAGGCCAAGATTAACAAATGAGTCAAAATGTGCTGCTGAGGGTTAGTTAATGCATTATATCAGTGTTAATTAAGGTATTATTAAAAGGCTGACTGTTGCCTCTCCTATTCCTAGAATTTACACACACACTTCATTAATCTTTGCCCTCCCTGTGGGATAAGTCACTGCACCTGTTCATCTTCAAGAGCAGAAGCATCGCCTGCCAGATAGCTGGTGTGCAGGTGAAGACCGGCAATGATGACATGTGGCAGATCAAAGAGAAAATACCCTGGTGTTTGATAGGGATTTTACTTCTCCTTTATTTTGATGATGCCCGGAGGTCTTTTCTTACTGCTTATTTCAGTAGAATTGTAAGACATACCCATTAAACTCCCTTTACCCACAATGCCCTCATCAATATCAAACATGCATTTTGTGTCACAGACATATTCTCTAAGATTTAGAATTTAAAATAAATGTCAAAATACAATTATGGGAAGAATGTCTCTCTCTCTACACCATGGAAAACATGCTGAGCAGAGAACAAAATGAAACGGAGAAAATACTGATAGGGCAGGCAAAGTCCAGCATCATGTGCAAAAGATTATGTGGAGGCATGGGAAAGGGAATCTCTCTAGGTACTTGGAGATAGAATTTCAGGGCTTTGAGGGGCAAAGTAAATACAAATAGCCATATTATAGTAGCCATTATTTATGGGAAACCAACTCCATCAGATACTATGTTAGGAACTTTTTTTCCACTTGATCTCTATTGACATTTATTTAGGTCAAAATTATCCCCTGTTTATAGTGAAAGAAACCCAGACTCCAATGATTAAGTGACTTCCCCTTGTTCCAGAGCTAGTAAGAGGCAGAGCTGGATAAGCATACACGGATCTACCTCCGCGGACTGTGTTTAGCACTATCCTGAATTGTTTATATATTTGGTAGCAACCAGCTACTAGCAGAATTCTAACTATGACTTTCAGTAAAGGCTGAATTTCTAAAATTTTGAGAATTATAAATACCAATCATATAGATATTATACTTCTGTGATGATCGTTTTGTTAGGAGGCTTTTGCTACAGGAATGGATTTCAAGATTGGGATGTTAAGGAATGATGGCCCGTCAATCATGAGGCGTTTACAGGGAAAATATTTGAGTTCCCAAACTCCAGAATCTGGTCTTCAATTTTGTAGCCCTAGATCCTCAACTTTATTATATCTGTTTAAAAGTGGTCAGTCTTTTGGGATCAGAGGATTCATGAAATTGAGCCTACAAGAGACAGCTGTGCCCATTCCATACTATCTCATTTAAATGAAACTGTAAATCATCAGAATGGCTCATTTCAACTGAGCAACATGTTCTTATCCTATAAGATACTATACAGGAAGACAAATTATAATCAGAAAGCTGCTTAGTGATCATGGAATCAGAGCAAAAAAGGTTGAATGAGCATGTCCATCTCCTCTACAGGAATATACCTTTCAATTAGATTAGAATGCAAATAATCAGGATACAAGACCTCTATCCATGAGAAACATTCTGACAAACATCTTGTTTTTAGTCCCCTTTGTACTCTTGGCTCTATAATGGTCATTCCACCCTTTTGGAAAATTGCAGATGTCAAAAACACAATCAAATTCCAATTATACATTTCTGAAGTTATGTTCTAGTTGTTGCAATTGTACTTAAATGGGTGCACGTTTTCAAAGTTTTGTCAAATATATTTCTTCCACAGATATCATACTCCATTCATTTCTAGATAACTTTTTAAAAATTATATCTTGGAAGTGATCCTAAGATTGTTTCCCACTCATGTACCTCCAGCATGTTGGAAAAATGGCCACTATGTGTGCCACCATTACATGAGGTGATAAGGTATATGGTGAGTATTTCAGTAGGCTTCTGATGAGTTTTCATGATTCTTCTCTTGCTATGCTAGCATTATTTTCTACACTGGAGCCAGAGCAATCTTTCCAAAATAATGTTCCGTACATTTTCCTGCAATATATTCCCCTTATGCTTATTACACTCTCAAAATCCTTAATGTGAGTTAAAGGCTCTGCAATATTTGGCCCCAAACAGTCTATTCTCTCACCAAATTCCTTTGTTCTTTGTAGTCCTGTCTATATTTACTGTCTCTCAAGCATTTAAATATACCAATCTATTTCCTATCAGAAAATCTCTTTACTTGCAGTTTACCTTACTAAGATACTCTCCCCCCCACCTTTACCCATTTGTTTCCTATTTATGCTTTATATTTAGATCAAATTATATTCCTAAGAGAAATACTCCTCTGACCTGATGATGTGGGTCAGGGTCCCCTATTGTATACTCATATTACCAGTAACTTCTGCTTCATATAACTGCTCTAAATTATGGTTTATATTTATTCACATAGTTATTTGATAAATATCTGTTTCTTTCACTACAAACTCCAAACTACACAAGGGTTCTATTTGAAAAGTAGCACATCACCGGTGACCAGCACAGTGATTGATGCACAAGTGTTTCCAAACAATTACTGAGTAAATTAATGCAAGCAATGGCAGTTTTCTGTAACTTACTGTGAATTGTAAAATGTTTACATTATTATCAAATGACTTCATACTCATTATAAAAACTTTACCAATATAGAAACACAGTAGAGAATAAAAATCTGAAAAAATTCCCGCTTCTTTCCCAAGAATAAAAAAATATTTCCAAGTATCCTTCCAGTCTTTATTTTCTCTGTGGTGTGTTTTTACATGAACAAGACCATATTATTTGGACAGTCCCTTTTTCCATTAAACATGTCGTTGAGGCCTTTCAATGTTAGTACATAAGAATTAATCATAATTTTTGAAATCCATCTAGAATTCCATCAAATTTGTATGTTAAAATTTGTTTTACTAGTTCTAATTGATATACATTTAGATTAATTCCAATTATAAATAATGCTTATCCCATTATATATACCATTTTTTGTAATGTATTTACATAGATTCCTAATGACATTGTTGAACAAAGGAATCTCTCTCTGAAATGCTAATTTCTTTTCAAATTTCTTTCATAAAGGTTTTATAATTTAAACACCTACTAATAGTAAAAGAATATCTTCAAATTGAACACTTTCACAAATTGAAAGTTTTCATTAATTTGTGAAATTAGCTTCCATATTCCACTGTATTCTTAGTCATGAGATAACTCACATAAAGGAGACATAATAATTACATATGAAAAGGTATATCCTTTAGATTTCTGGATAGATCCCTAAGAATGTAAGCATTGGGAGTCTCTGAGTTAACAATCAACAAAAACACCGACAAATTCTGATTTTGAAAATAGAAAGCTTAAGATTGGAGTGTATTAGGCCATAGAATGTTAGATTTTATTATAAAATGAGCTAAGAGTGAAAGATGCTATAAAATTGTGAAAATAAAGGACACTGATCAACTGTGAGTGACGATAAAAACAATGGAAAAATTTTGCTTGGATGGCTTTAGGTCCAGACTTCTAAGAAAATCTATCCAATTTTACCCCCTTTTACCCATATTGTCGCTCATTATGAATATTTTAACAATCAAAACTTAATTACAAGGCATTTCAGAAATATTTGTCATGCTCCAAACATATTCATATCCTTTTCTCCTTCTGTAAACTGCCATGGATACACAAAGTACAGTAGTAAGACATATTGAAGTCTTATGCTGGAAGAAAGCCAATCAAGAATTATTTGAGGGAAAGAATAAAGACAATTTTAAAAATGCATTTATCCATGACTGTGTTATGTAAAATGGCACTTTGTTGGGAAGCCAAAGTGTTAAAGACATTGGATTAACCAGCAGCTCTAACTAATAAAAGTTTACGAATCCAAGCCAACTTGTCCTCTCATCTAACTAATTTTTCTAATCATAACCAACTTGGGATACAGGAAGACAGGATGACCACCGATGTGAAGTAACGCAAGGAAAATAATTTCCTTCGTCTATCTTAAAATTCCAGTGTCAAGGTTTTCACAGCTTTGTACTTCCTTACTAAAAGGAAGCTATTCCTCACCTCAAACTAAGCTCCTTGTTCCCAGACCTATTTTCACTTGATCAATCCTGAATGGAAAGAAAGCACAGCTGGTCACATCTCTACTCAATAGCCATGACAACCCCTCAGACCTGGTGAGCCTCTGGCTGTTTCTACATGATATCAAGAAAACACCTCAAAAGTATGTCAAACACTTGGGGGAAATGGTAATGCTATCAGGTCCGAGTTCTTCAGTAACAGTGTTACTGAAATTGTGGCCCAGATAATTATTTGTGAGAGGATCTGTTCTGCATGCTGCACGATGTTTAGCGGTTTTTCTGATACCAGTACTACCCCTCCCCTGGGACAGCCAAAAATGTCTCTAGTCGTTGCTAAATGTCCCCTGGAAGGCAAAAATCACCCACCCTTTACTGAGAACCATGGTATGATGGTCTTAAAGAGGACTGCTCAGTTACAATGAACAAGAAACAGGGATATATGCCAGAAAGGGTCCTAACATCTTCAATTTGGGGGTCAGATGTACCCGATCTGAGATTCCAGTTGCCAATAGAGAGGAAACACCTTCATACTTATCATCAGGTTATTACAAGACTGGAAAAAATCCTATAGTTTTCTTTGGTAAGTTCATTGGGAAATCACAGAGGTAGGCATCTTCCAACACGTCTTCACATGTAGACCATGTTACGTTTGCATGTCTTATGTCAGGTAGAGTTCATGAGGAGTAATCTCAGGAATTGTGAGTGATCAACTCCTAGTTCACATTTAGAATTTTGCATGTGTCCCCAGAGACAGGCAAACACAGACTTAAATCTGAGCAACAGACATGGGATAGTTAAAAATCAATTCTTCAGCCTAATTAATTTTTTTTGTTAACACTAAAATGTAAACGCTCTATATCTCCATATTAGCAGAGAAAGCAAGTGAGACAAACATCCGTTGGCTCCTACTATTGCACATGCCTTAAATATATTGACTTATTTAATCTTCAAGCAGTGCTATTTACTGTTATTATTGAAATTTCATTAGAAGATGAAGAAATTGAGACTTACTAGGTTTAAGTAGATTGACCAAGATAAGACTAGTAGCAGTGGCTAAGGTACCTATCTTAGGTCTAACTCCAAAGCCAACATTCTCTTTCTACGGTACTATGGAGTCTATTTTCTTCAAAAAGTTAAAAAGAAATCCCAAACATTTCTTAAAGGATCCTGTTTGTGAAGAAAGATACTACACGAGATAAAAATCGAAATCACTTTTGTTTTTAAAAAATACTTCTTAAAATATAAAAAGAACATTTACAGGTCTGAATATGATAATGAACACACATTTGAAGAATTGAAATTTAGAACCATTTAAAATAGAAAATGAATTCTTAGCCAAAATGTGTGCTCCTAGAAAATAGAAAAAGGAACATAACCAAAAGGCATTGAAACTAAATCACTTCCTGAGCCATAATGAGCTTAGGTTTTTAATCAGACTAATGAGAAAAGATCTGTAATTCAGCATGGCTCATGAGTCATACCATAAAGTTTCTCCCCACAGTTTCATGGCAGCCCTTGATGTATCATTCATTAGGTGCTGGAAAAGTAACATTTTCAAGAACACAATGAACTACAGACAGGCAGGAAAAACAATGCCGGAGTGGCTCCCGGGCCTCTTCCACACTGCCCTTTATCCTTCAGTCAGCATGATCTCACTCCCTCATCTCCAAGCTGGTCTGCGTTCATCTGGTGAATTCTTGGTGGGGTTGGAGATCACCTTCCTTAAGACCTACGTAATAGAAGGTGGGGAAGCTGGTGGTGGGGAAGCTGCTGAGGGTGGGTGGTGGGTGGGAACACACTCAACTGGCACTCTGGGTACCTCACTGGTACTGTCCCCTCCCAGGAGGCCAAGGACAGATCTGTAACCTTCATGGAATCTCTCTCTGCGCAGTCCGCCCAGCAGGACTTCCAAGGGTCTAAGTGTGCGTCATCTGGAGGCGGGAGAGCGGAGGTGTTGGTGCTCTGGGTGTGGGGTAACCCTCGTACCTTAAAGACTATGGAGGTGCAACCAGGCATGGGAGCCGAAAAGGATCAATAAAACCCAGAGGACCCCCTGGGGGGAGAATCAATGGGTTAAAGGTACTTTGAAAGTGAAAGAGAGGCACGAGGAAGATGCAACAGGACAAGCACAGAGTCTGGAAACGGGGGCTATGAAGTATCATCTGGGTCCAACCCTTTTAACTCGAGAAAGTCTAGATTGCCCTGAACCTCAATTTCCCCACGTGTAAAAGGGGGATGATGAGAATTTTTTTGCATAGATTTAGGTGATACTAAGCAGTGATGTACCTAAAGGTTAATTTTATGATTATAGCTATTGTCTTGAGGTTAAAGTAGATTGCACAACAATCCTTTACAGGCCTGCCCAGTCCTCCTTATGGAGTTGATTCCTGGCCCTTCAGCCCGCCTCGGTGTCCCTTCCAGCCAGAGAGGAGCCTCCCTTCGTCCGTAGGGTGCTCCCTGGAGGACTCCCAGGCCCTCACTGGGATGCACTTCCATGCCCTGCACGGGTTTGCCCTGGGCAGCCCTGGGCAGGAGGCCGCTGACCTACGCCGGCCTTCTACCGTCTGGCCTGACTCCACAAACTTGCATTTCATTTACCTCCTTCCTGCCTTCTTTCTCTTATGTACGTGTGTGTACACACAACATATACGTATATATTGTCGTATTCATTGGTATTATTTTTAATTTTTTAAGATTTTATTTGTTTATTCATGAGAGACACAGAGAGAGAGGCAGAGACATTAGGCAGAGGGAGAAGCAGGCACCTTGTGGGGAGTCTGCTGGGGGACTCGATCCCAGGACCCCAGGGTCACGGCCTGAGCCAGGCAGATGCTCAACCACTGGCCCACCCGGGCACCCCTGTTATTAATTTTTATTTATTCATTCATTCATTCATTCACTCACTTTTATTGGTGTCAATTTGCCAACATATAGAATAACCCTCAGTGCTCATCCCATCAAGTGCCCCCCTCAGTGCCCGCCACCCAGTCACCCCCACCCCCCGCCCTCCTCCCCTTCCACCAGCCCTGGTTCATTTCCCAGAGTTAGGAGACTCTCATGTTCTGTTATTACTTTTTGAACAAACCCTTGATGTCTGGAAACGGCTGGCGTTCCTGTGTTCTCGCAGACTCCTGCCTCTGGATCTGGGAAACAGCCCCAGGCCGCAGCCTAATGCAATCACAGCCATGGACGTTAGGGGGCAGCAGAACGCAAAGGAGCATCACTGCATCCTGAGCAAAGCTCTGTGGGCAAATCCAGGTAGAAGAACAGGGCCTGGTCCAGCCTGGACTCCTGACCCCAGCCCTACCTGACATCCCAGGACCCAGGGTGGGATGGAGGGGTCAGAGAAACTTGGGTTCTTAACTATGTGAATTTCTGAGTCACCCAGGACCTCTGGGCCTTGGATTCTCTTACCTAACAGGTCAAGGTTGTACCTTCCAAATAAGATTGTCATGTTTTGGGTTGAAAACCTACAAATGTGATGCCTGAGGGGCAGAAGTCATTCAATAAATATTATCTTCCTTCCATATATTTTTTTAAGATTTTATTTATTTATTCATGGGAGACACACACAGACAGAGAGAGAGAGAGAGAGAGAGAGGCAGAGACACAGGCAGAGGGAGAAGCAGGCCCCACGCAAGGAGCCCCATGTAGGACTCGATCCTGGGACCCTGGGGTCATGCCTTGGGCCAAAGGTGATGCTCAACCACCGAGCCATCGGGGCTGCCCTTCCCTCCGTAATTTTAAAGTGTTATGCTTGCGCTGACGTCTCCAAATCTCAGTTCAGGCCAGGCGAACCCAACAGCACCAGGCCACACCCACGCCCACAGGCCAGCTGCTAACCAGCCACCGCGAGGCCTGAAGGCCTCCACTCTGGGTCTGGGCGAGCTGGGCCCGTAAGGAACTGTCACCGTGTGGTGACCCAGCAAGGGAGAAGTCAGCTCAATGACAGTCGTGGAGCGGATCCCCAAGGGCTGGCAGGACGTGAGAGCTGCAGGCCCACAGCCCGGCGACTCCCACCCCTGCTACTCAGGGCCTGTGTGGCCCCTTCCCTCGAGCAACCCGCTCCTACCACATGGAGACAGCACCAGGGACAGGAACTTGAGTTACAAAGGACGTGACTTTTGTCCTGCTAACAGAGGACCTCTCGTCTCTTGCTGGCCTGGGTGAAACAGGAAGCAAGCTAGGGAGGTTTCTGTGGCGAGGACCTCAAGGTGGCTTCTTGTCCAGAGCCAGCAAGGAAGGAGGCTCTCAGGCCCACACACGTCGTGGAGCCGGATCCTCCCAACGGCCACCTACGTGGGCTCGGAAGCAGGCAGGTCCCCAGCTGAGCTCCTCAGTGACAGCCCAGCCCTGGCTAACACCTCGCAGCTTCATGACAGACCTGGAAGCGGGGGACCCGCGACACCATCTCAGATCCCTACAGAAGGTGTAGATGATGGGACGTGTCTGTTCCAAGCGGCAGATTTGGGGTAGCGTGTTGCACAGCCATAGGTGACAAATAGGAGAAAGGAAAGAAGGCCAGATGCCACGACACGGAATGGAGGATGGAGGGGTGAAGCGCGGAGGGCCCCGCAACCACAGCCAAGAAACCCACCTTCAGTCTAAGCGCCCCGGGAAACCACTGGGGCCTTCTCAGCCCGGGGGACACGTGATCCCAATGACATTTTAGAAATGCGACACTGGTGGCTCCGAGGCCTTGAGACCCCATGGGACTGCTTTGTCGGTATTTTACATGTCTTCGTACCAAAGTTCAAATGGTTTATTCTTTCTTGAGAGGAAAGAATCGCTTCCGTCCTATTCATGAGTAGGACAGCTTTGGTTCCCCTTGGAATCATCTACCCTGAGATCAAAAATTCCCTCCAGTTTGGGATGTTTTCTTTCTTTGTTAATTTTTTTGGAGGTGAATCTCGATTCACACGCAGTTGTAAGAAATAACACAGGGTGGGGGTTCCCACGTGCCCTTCATCTGCTTTCCCCAGTGGGATCATCCTAAATAACTGTAGCGCGACACCACAGCCAGGGGAGCGGCATTGGTCCCATCCACCCCCCTTACTCAGATTTCCCGAGAGCTGTGTGTGCGCCTGGAGTGTGTGTCTGCGTGAGTGTATTTAGTTCCACGTAATTTTGTCATACGTGACTTTTGTGATCACCCCCGCAGTTAGGGTAAAGAACAGTTCCACCACGGCCAGCATCCCTGCGCTACCCTTGTCAGCCAAGCTCGCTCGCCCTCTGCCTCCAGACCCGTCACCTTCAGCAAGCAACAGTCTATCCCCCCCCGGAATCTTGTCATTTCCCTATAACATTTGTCATGAATATCACACACGAAGAATCATATGGGATGCAGTCATTCACAATTACTTTCTCCCATGATCATCCTACAAAAAAAGGCATCCTGATTTTCTGTACTCAGTATAACTCCCTTAAAATCCATTAAAGTCCTTGCCATCACCGCAGTCCAGTCTTTTCATTTGCTGAATAGAACCGCACGGTTGAGCCAGGCCGTGACTTGCTTAAGCCCTCGCACGCCGAGGGCCATCGGCCTGTTTGCAGTTGTGGGCTATTGGGAAGAAGCTGTTACGGGAATTCCGGAGTGGGATGTACGTGAGCCTAAGCCATGACCTCCCTGGAATAAACGCCCTAAAACACGATTACTGGGCCAAATGGTAGCTGCATGTTTTGTTTTATATGAAACCGGCCAACGACGTTCCAGAGTGTCTGCACCATTTTACATTCTCACCAGCAGCGTGTGATCCGGTTCTTCGGCAGCCTCGCCAGCATTTGGTATTAGCAGTATTTTCGATTTATGCCATTTTGATAGGCTGATAGCGATACCTCGTTGTAGTTCTAATTTACATCTTTCTACTGGCTAATGATGCTAAACATCTTTTCATGGGTTTGCCATCTGCATATTCTCCAGTCAAATGTCTATCATGTGTTTTACCCATTATCTATTTTTTACTGTTGAGTGTTGAGTATTCCTTATACTTCCCTCGCCACCATTACTTTCAAATATATGCTTTGCAAGCATTTATACTACTCCATAGCTTTCACTGTCTTAATAGGTTCTTTCACAAGACATTCTGATAAAATCCACTTTATTAATTTTCCTTCTAATTGATATTTTTCTCTCAAGTCTAAAAACTCTACCTCGCTTAAGATCCCAAAGATTTTTTTTGCTATTTTTTCTAGATTTTTTTGAATTTAAATTCAATTTAATTAACATAAATTCTATTATTGGTTTCAGAAGTAGAATTTAGTGATTCATTAGCTGCATATAATACCCAGTGCTCATTCCATCAAGTGCCCTCCTTCATGCCCATCACCCATTTACCCCCCCAGCCACCTCCCCTCCAGCAACCCTCAGTTTGTTTCCTAAAATTAAGAGTCTCTTATGATTTGTCTTCCTCTCTGTTTTCATTTTATTTTTCCTTCTCTTCCTCTATGTTCATCTGTTTTGTTTCTTAAATTTCACATAGGAGTGAAATCATATTTGTCTTTCTAAATTTTAAAATATTTGGGTTTTTAAAAAGATTTCATTTATTTATTCAGGAGAGACACAGAAAGAGAGAGAGGCAGAGACACAGGCAGAGGGAGAAGCAGGCTCCCTGCGGGGAGCTTGCTGTGGGACATCCCAGGACCCCGGGGTCACATCCTGAGCCAAAGGCAGGCGCTCAACCACTGAGCTACCCAGGTGTCCCTAAAAGTTTGTTTCTAAATGCTTTTTTAGTTTTACGTTTTACATTTAAGTTCATAATCTACTGTGAATTAATTTTTTTCATAAGGTATAAGGTTTAATTGTTAAGTTTTGCCTATGGATGTCCAATTACTCCAGTCAGCATCAGCATGTGTTAACAAATCTGTCCCTCCTCAACTGAATTGCTTTAGCAATGGAAAAAGAAAATTCAGTTGATAGATATTCATATGTAAAAATTTAAAAATAATTAAAAAGATGGAGCACTTGGGTGGCTCAGTTAGTTAAGCATCCAACTCTTGGTTTTGGCTCAGGCCATGATCTCCTGGTAGGGAGATGAGCCCTGATGAGGGTTGTGACTTGCATAGCAGTGGGTTCCCTGCTCAGAGTCTGCTTCCCCTCTACCACTCCCCCTGCTTGAACATTCTCTCTCTCAAATAATAATTTTTTTAAAAATTAAAAAAAAATAAATAATAAAAAAGTTAGACTCCTACTTCATACCATATGTACAAATTATTTCAAAGTAGATCATAAGCCTAAATATAAGAATTAGAAGCATAGAAATCTTAGAAGAAAACAGAAGAGTAAATCTTTATAATATTTGATTAACATTTAGATATGATACCAAAAACACAAGGAAACTAAGAAAAAAACAGGTAAATTGGCCTCCATCAACACTGAAAATTTGTGTTTCAAAAGACACCATTAAGAAGTGAAAAGACAACCAATGGAATGGGATAATATATTTGAAAAATCATACATCTCTTAGGGATTTGTATCTAGAATATACAAAGAACACTATAACCCAACAAGAAAATAACCCAACTTAAAAAAAAATGGGCAACTGATTTGAAAATACATTTCTTCAAGGAATACATACAAATGGCAGATAAGCGTGCACACACACACACACACACACACAGAATTTTCTCATGGGAAAAAGACCAATCAAGACTACAGCAAGGTATTACTTCACACATACTAAAAATGGCTAAAATGAAAGGGAGAGATAATAAGTGCTGATAAGGATGTGGAGAAATTGAACTCTTCATTCAGTGCTAGTAGAATTCTAAAATAATGGAGCCTCTTTGGAAAACAGCTTGAGAGTTCATCAAAATATTAAACATATATGACCTAGCAATTCCACTCTAGGGAATACCCAAGAGAAATGAACACGTTTTTACATAAAAATGTGTCCACAAATATTCAAAGAGATATTATTCAGAATAACCAAAAAAAAAAAAAAAAAAAAAAAAAGGCAAGCTGGAGCATGGGAACCAGAATACCAAGAAGTAGGTTCAACCCTAAGAGATGAATGAATAACTAGGTATATTCATACAATGTCATGTTTTAGCAACAAAAAGAGTCAAGAACTAGTACATGCTCTAAGTTGGATAAACTTTGAAAACATAATGCTAAGTGAAAGAAGCCGGTCCCCAAATAGCACATATTGGTTGATTTCATTTACATGAAATTTCTAGAATGGGCAAATTTATAGAGACAAAGAGTAGATTAGGATTTTCAAGGATTGAGTAGAAAAAAATAGGGAGTCATTTCTAGTGGATACAAAGTATCTTTTAGGGGTGATGAAAATGTTTTAAAAATACATAGCGGTGATCGTTATAAAACTGTGAATATTTTACAAACAAGATTTTTTTTTTTACATTTTAAAAGGTGAACTTTGTAGTATACAAATTATTATCTTGATAAATATGTTACATAAAACAAGAGAATCGGTTGGGTGTATTGACACGATGTTTCTGGTTCTTTTATTCGATTCCATTGATTTGTCGTGTATTCTTTGGCCGATACATTCTCTTCTGACGACTATTGCTATAATAAGCTAGAATGATTCCTCCCACTTTATTCTTCTATTTCAAAATTGTTCAAGCTAATCTAGGTCCTATGGATTTCCATATTAATTTTAAAATATTCTTGTCTACATCTACAAAAATCCTGCCTGTGATCTTGATAAAAATCACATGAAAGCTATAAATACATAGACAGCTCTATCATGCTGTATTTCCCAAATATATTTAACCCCGAACCCCTTTTTTAACAGAATAGCTAATATTACACAGAACATAATTTAGGAGCTCCTCATTTAAATAAGTTTGCCAATGACAGAACCAGAATTATAAACGGAATTTAAAGATGTCTGGCATCTATATCTAATTTCTGAGAACTGCCACAAATCCAGATTTTATTACAGGTGACAGATAATTTATTTAAAATTATGAATTTGGCTATGTTTACATCCTATATATTTTTAGGTAATTTGACGCTTTAAGAAATTTATCTATTATTTTGTGAACTGACAAGATCAGGCAAAGGTGCTAGAGGCTACCGGATGGAGGACTAGGGTAGAAATTATGATTTATATAAGGAATTCAGCATTCCCAGGCTTGAGCAGCAGAGTGTGATGAGAGAAATATTCTAAATAACTAATGAAAAGTGAAAAAAAATAAAATGAGAAAGCTGGCAGAGGAATAATCAAAAGTTTATTGGATCAGATGTCCAGACATTTATTTATTGGTCCTGTTTATTGGCCTTATTCCTTGTTGCTAACTAGATGTGTGAAATAGGTCAACTTCTTAATTTCCAGGAGTTGCTTTTCCTCCTACATATGATGAAATAGTCAGCATTTAGTAGTCACTATGAGAATAATGTAGGAATTAGAAGGATTTGGGGCTGAATCCTGACTCTGCCACTTCCTTACTCTGTGACCCTGGACAAGTCACACGATCTCCTGAAGCTAGCGTCCTCATAGAATTCCTACGGGGATTAAATAAGATACTGCATATAAAGTACTTAGCGAATAAAAAAAAATGTAGCTATTATCACTCAGGGACTGAATTCATTAATGATCAAAGTACCTGTCGTGGAATTAGACTGCCTTTGCTTTTTATCCCATATCCATCATTTGTTAGCCACTGAACTCCAACAAATAAATATTCTGAGCCTCAATTCTTTAGTCTATAAAATGTCGATAATAAAGTTTCTATCTCTTAAAGGTTCAGTGAA
This sequence comes from Canis aureus, assembly GCF_053574225.1. NCBI lineage: Eukaryota > Metazoa > Chordata > Mammalia > Carnivora > Canidae > Canis > Canis aureus. The sequence goes on from NC_135633.1 coordinate 1,346,598, forward strand.
TATTAAAATAATGCATCCAGGTAGAGGTTTAGCTTAGACCCAGACACTTATGAAGCAGTAAATAAATGTCTGACATAATCAAAATTAAAGATATTCAAATAAAAATAGGCAGTTCCCATAGACTAGTAGTGTTAGGGCTACAATCTAGTTACTGAGCAGTCATCGCTGCAAATATTAATACACTTTGGAAACTCGATAAATGAAGAAATGGACATAGAAACACAGGAATGCCCACATTGAGACTCAGCAGTTTTCAACAGCCTACCAGGTGCAAGATGTAGCAACAGACACCGCACGAACGGTCACGCGCGAGCTCCTTTAGTGATAGGACTAGGACTGTTACCCTCATTACCCTCTCGACCTTCACCTCTCTGCCAGACTGCATTTCTCACAGTTCACATCCCAGTTTTCCAGTGTCTCACATTCAGGCTTTCTGTATTGGTGGAGAAGCCCAGGTTTATGTGGCACTCACAAAATTCACCTCACACTGTTTGCACCTCTGCTGGGAGCAGTGGTCTTATGACCAAGTGCCGCAATGTTCACAGATGGCCACACGACATGTGCACCCGGAATTTCCTGAGGCGGAATATTGCATCCTATTCAGGAAATGGGCTTTTTCTCCTGAAGTAAAAATAATCCTTTCGCATTGTGACATGGAGTTAGGTATCTCAACATGAACTTGGAGAAAAAGTCCCATGCAGATACACTGCATATCTTTTCTGCAGACTGGCTCATTATTATTATTTTATTGGGACTTTAAGATCTAGGGATAATCCTTGCTAGAAAAATAAAAACTTACTTCCAAATATACTTCTTGTTTTGTACTGCCCATCTACAGTGGCCAGATAAAATACAGTATGCACAGCAAAATTTGAATTTCTAATAAATAGCAGTGTCTACATGTAAGATACTACACATATTGCAAAGGACATATACATATTAACTTTTTAATCTGCAACTATAATTTAACTGTGTCCTATATTTTTATTTTCTAAATATGGCAATGCTAGGGTCCAACAGTCAAAATTTATTTAATATTTTTTCTTTCATCATCTCGAAACTCTAAAAGTTTAGAGAATGTATCTTGTCTTATGCGTGATTTTATCCTAGTGTCCAGCACAGAACCTGACCTATTATAGATATTTAACATGTACATATGGATTAAAATGGAATAGACGAAAAATTCTTTAATTAAAGAAATTAAGTTTTCAGGAAAGAAAAAATATATTTTAAAATGAAATAGATGAAAAATTCTTTAATCAGAGAAATTAAGTTTTCAGGAAAGAAAATATATATTATTAAATTATTTATTTATTTATTCACAAAAGACACACACACAAAGAGAGAGTGGGAGAGAGAGAGAGAGAGACAGAGACACAGGCAGAGGGAGAAGCAGGCTCCATGCAGGGAGCCCGACGTGGGACTCAATCCTGGGTCTCCAGGATCACGCCCTGGGCTGAAGGCAGCGCTAAACCGCTGAGCCACCCAGGGATTCCCAAGAATATATTTAACTAGAAATTTAGACGCTATTGGATAATCATGTAGCTTGAGGACTAATCTTACAAAATTACAAAAAGTAAAAGAGAAAGAATATGCCTGCCTGGTCACTCATATTTGGGAAAATCTCCTGTAGCAATCAGTGGTGCAACATATGTCAAAGCCATAGAACCTATAATATTCTTGTTAATGAAGTAACTAATAACCCTAATGTTTGACACAAATTTTTATCATCCATTCAGGCGTCATTGACTCACCAGACCTTTTTTCTCTTCTTTTGCATGTTAGCAAAATTCACGATGCTAATCCTAAAAGAATTTTGGATCATGAGTGGCAGTCTCAAGTCACGTGAAAATTTTCGGTTTTATTTTCTAGCATGTTTTTTATACTGTGTTTAAAGTAAGTTTTTGACTAGGTAGTTAAGCTTTTAAAGTCACAAACAATAATCAAAAAAAGAAGCAAAACTTGTAAGATATTAGTCCATGTTAAATGGGATAAAGGCAGATTAGGAGGTAGGAGCTGAGTTCTATAAGTACAAAAGGTACAGGTATTGGTAATGTCCTATGAGCACACTGGATCTACCTGAGAGAAGAACCAAGTCCTAGACAAAAGGACCTACAGAAGAATATCAGAAGTGATTTACAAGTACAAACAGCAACATTTCTATTCCTCTGGGTGATCATCACAAAGTGTTTTTCAAGAGGTCGTAAGCTTTTTTTTTTTTTTTTTGGTCAGATGAGAATCTATTTCCCTTACATCTCAAAAGAATATTCTGATTTTACTCATGTAAACTGCTCCTCCTCCATTGCACATTATCCTAGTAAGCTGTCTTTCAAGGTGTTCGGTTTTCCATGGCAAAAGTGGGCGCCTGACCAACCTAAATCAGATTCCTTGACTTAAATTTGAATCTTACTCGAGTGACACAAAAGCTGAAAATAATTTTAAATTCATTCATCCCTATATGGTGCTTCTCTGAAGAGAATATGCATCTGAACTACCCGTACCCAAAAGATGTTCCTATTCCTGGGATATCCTTCTAAAACATTCCTCTTTGTCTGAATTAGCAAGAATGTTCTGTGCTTGAATCCACGGGTCCTAATAGTTAGTAGTCTGGTAGGGATCAACTAGGCGTGTAGAGTGGATGGGAATCATGTCTATCACAGCTGAGTAGTATTAGCACTGTGTAGTATCAGCACGTCTGAAATTCCATGAGAGCTTTTAGTAAGAAGCAACACTAGTGCCCAGAAGCAGCCCCAGTAACAGAAGCATTTGGGAAGCCACTATCTCTTATTTTCAAATACGAATGTCTGTAGAAAGCTAGAACTACGAGAGGAAGCAATGTGGTGAACGTCACACGGTGGCTCCGGTGATGTTACCTGTTTCCTTAGAGAACTGTCTAGGGGGATACTTTGAGTGGAGAATGAGCTAGATATTCCATTATACGGGTCTGATAGTTATTAAGCTTTATGATCTAAGCTCCAAACCACTCTTGTAGGGGGTTCTTGGTGAAGCATGTATGCTTTACCAGGTGGTTCTCTATTAGGTTCTGCAATAAATGGTTTTAAAGGGATACTGCAAAGATAAAGGAACTCATCCCTTCCTATTCTGTTCTACTGCGGTCAGCATCTCCCTGGCAACTGTCCCTTCTTACCAGCAGGACTTGTTACTCCAAGTTTCCATTTTTTCCTCATAGCCCCAGAACAAGTTTCATAGAGTTCTTTCTGAGATGTAGCACTGTGGGGTTCTGAGGTACCAATTCAAATTGGGTCATGCTCAGAGGTCTGATTCTTAGTTGCACAGAAGCTCTTTTTGCTCCTGAGTACTACAATCAGCACCCATATTTCTGAGGTCTATCTGCAAGCCCCACCTAGCCTCTCCTGTAAACTTCGGGGTTCTAAACATCACAGTGCCATCCTCTAGTTTCTCCTTTCCTAAAAATGGTGGCTGCTTCTGGAAGATAGATAGTATCTCTGTGTCACTTCTGAGTTCTCCTCTTGCCTTTCCAGTCATGTCCATTAATGTCCATTTAGCCAATTCCTTACATAGGACCTTTGCTGCTAAAATAACTGATGTGTATCTATTTCCTTGATGGAACCCATATGACTCTTGATGCATCAAGTACCATATATCGAGTGGTTCTACCAAGTAGACTCTCACAGAAGATTCTGAAATTAATGTCGTTGTAGTCTTGAAGACCTTGAACACAATCAGAAACAAGCTGCCAGTTGTTCCTGTTTCTCTTGCCATGCAATAAATGACCCCAGAATTTAATTGTATAAGCAACAATTTTATTTTATGCTTTTGTGGGTCAGGAATTTGGGAAGGCTCATCTGGTTGATTCTTATATATAATATGTTATGTGTCTCCAGTCAGATGTCAACTAGGCTGCAGTAATCTGGAGCTCAACTAGGTTTAAAGTTTTTAGACCAGAGATTGTCAGGCAAATCTTTTCCTCAAAGGGAAAAGTAGTAAATATTTTAGATTTTACGGGTCTTATAATCTCTACTGCAACTACCTAATTCTTTTTTTTTTTTACTAAAATATTTTATTTTATTTTATTTTTTTTAATTTATTTTTTATTGGTGTTCAATTTACTAACATACAGAATAACCCCCAGTGCCCGTCACCCATTCACTCCCACCCCCCGCCCTCCTCCCCTTCAACACCAAAGAAACAAACAATCCAATCATGAAATGGGCAAAAGACATGAAGAGAAATCTCACTGAGGAAGACATAGACATGGCCAACATGCATATGAGAAAATGCTCCGCATCACTTGCCATCAGGGAAATACAAATCAAAACCACAATGAGATACCACCTCACACCAGTGAGAATGGGGAAAATTAACAAGGCAGGAAACAACAAATGTTGGAGAGGATGCGGAGAAAAGGGAACCCTCATACACTGTTGGTGGGAATGTGAACTGGTGCAGCCACTCTGGAAAACTGTGTGGTGGTTCCTCAAACAGCCAACTACCTAATTCTGACATTTTAGTACAGAAGTAGTCATAGACAATATGCATATGAATTGATGTCTTTATTCTTATAAGATAGTTTAAAAAAATAGGTAGAGGGCTGATTTGGCCCATTGGCCATGATTTGCTAATCCCTACTCTAGATGGATCTGTCAGATGAATGGTAATTATTCCTGGCTATGACCTGGGGGTTAATCTGGAAAGTTGCCAAAAACACCTGTATGTGAACCCTCTATAAGAGTCAGCTTAGAGAACAAGAGTCAGCTCTATAAGAGTCAGCTTAGAGAACAAGAAGAATGATGCTCATTCCATTTGGAAGAATAATTCTGCTCTCACTCAAATATTATAGTCATAAACAAAACAATAACAACAACAAAAGGATAAATTAATAAAAGAATGAAAGAGAAACATATGGAAAAATGATGGCTGATAGCATTCAAAAATTAATAACAGAAACAAAGTCACAGAGTCAGAATGCACAGAACACAGCAAGCAAGGGAAACAAAAAAAAGACTCCTAGGTATATTGTAATAAAACTGCAGAAAACCAGAAAAATATATTGAAAATAGTTATGAAAAATAACATCTTACCTATAAAAGAACAAGGATAAGAGTTAAAGTGAGATTTCCATCAGAAATCATGGAAATGAGAAAATGATGGAAAATACTTAAGTTTTGAAAATCTAGAATTTGCACCAGCAAAAATTATTCCTTAAAACCGTAAAAGACCTAAAGACTTTCTCAAATAGAAACAGTAGGAATTCATTACTAGCAGACTTACTCTGTAAGAAATGTTAAAAGAAGTTTTTGGGGAGAAGGAAAATGGTAAATGTGCAAAATAGGTCTACATAAAGAAAGGAAGAACATCAAATAAGAAACAATGTAAGGTAAAATATTTTTCTTAATTGGTCTAAAAATGTTTAAATGAATAATAGGAATACTGGGGTGACTATAGCATAAAGATAAGTGAAATTAACAGGAATGTTCTAAGGAAGGGCTTGGAAATGCTGTAATACTATATCATAAGGTATCTGCATTACATATTAGTATAGTGTAGTGATAGTGTTACTGAAAGTGCATAGACAAGGTAAAAATGTATATTGAAAATTCTAGGAGATCCCTGGGGGGCTCAGTAGTTTAGCGCCTGCCTTTGGCCCAAGGCACGGTCCTGGAGTCCCGGGATCGAGTCCCACGTCGGGCTCCCCGCATGGAGTCTGCTTCTCCTTCTGTCTGTGCCTCTGCGCCTCTCTCTCTCTCTCTCTCTCTCTCTCTCTGTCTATCATGAGTAAATAAATAAATCTTAAAAGAAAATTCTAGAGCAACAATTTGATTTTTAAAAGAAATATAACTGATATACTAAAAGAGGAGATAAAATGTAATAAAATTAAATGCTCACTTATAACAAGTAAAGATGCAAGTCGGTAGAGCAAGAAGAAAACAAACAACAAATACAATATATAGAAAGTAGTCACAAACATGGTTGATAGTAATCCAACTACACTAATAATCACTTTAAATGTGAATGGTCTAAATACACTTATTAAAAGGCAAAGATTGGCAGATTTGAGAAAACAGAAACAAAAAACAAGACCTTACTAAATGTTTTTTTAAAATTTTTAAAAATGTTTTGCTTTACCTACCCCTGTATCTGGGGCTGACTTTTCAATGGAGCACAGCAAGGGAGCTACTCTGTTACATGTGAAACACTGACCCAGAAGCAGGTCATCTAGGAAATGCATTTTAAGTATAAAGTATTTGATAGGTTAAAGATGAAATAGAAAATAAACCATGTTAACATTAACCAAAAGATCTTAAGAAATCCAAAGTAGCTATATTAATTTTCAACAAAGCATATTTCACAAGAAAAATTATAGGGTCTAAAGAGGGGCATTACATTACGATAAAAGGGAAAATCTTACAAAAAAAAATAATGCAACAATCTTTAACATGTATGTCCCTAACAACAGTTTCATAATAAGTGAGCCCAAAACTGAGAGAATTGAAAGGAGGAAAAGACAAATCTACTACTATACTTCGAGTCTTCAGCACTGCTCTTTAAGTAAATGATAGATCAAGCTGGCAGAAAATCAGTAAGGACACAGTTGACTTGAATAGCATTATCAATCAACTTGACCTAATTGACATTTATAGAATACTCCTTTCAGCAACAGCAGAATACACATTCTTCTCAAACTCATACAGAATATGAATGAAACTAGAATAAAGATCTCATTCTGGGCCAAAAACATACTTTAACAAATTTAAGATGATAAATCATGCAAAGCGTGTTCTCAGACCATAATGCAATTTAGGTGGAAATTAGCAATAGAAAGGTAGCTGAAAAATACCCAAATATCTAGAGATTAAATAACAGAGTTCTAAATAACCCTTGGATCAAAGTGAAAGTCACTCTGACAAAGAAAAATATTTAAACGTTTTAAATTTAAACAAAAATAAAAATGCAATTTATCCAAAGCTGTGGGATGTTGTGAATGTTGTGCTTGAGGAGGAATTCATACCACCAAGTGCATATTTGAGAAGAGAAGAAAGATCTAAAAATCAATAATCTAAACTTATATTTTAGGACTAGTGAAGGAAGAGCAATTTAAGCCTAAAGCAAGAAGGAAATAAATAATAAAAATTAGAGAATAAATCAATAAAAATAAATTACAATCAGGTTAAGAAAATAAAGAAAATCAATAAAACCAAAAATAGGTTCTTTGAAAATATAAAAATAATTGGTAATCCTCTAGCCAGGTGGATAACAACAACAAAAAATAGACACTAAATCACCAATAACAAAATTAAACCATTATTGGCCCCATGGGCATAAAATAATAAATAACAATAACAATAATAAAGGAATACAACAAACAACTCTGTGCCCACAAGTTTGATAACTCAAATAAAATAGGCCAAATCTTTAAACACAGGAGCTACCAAAACTTACACGAGAAATTGATATGAGTAGATCTATGTCTACTAAAGAAATCAAATTAAAAATGAATACATCTTAAAAGAAGAAACACCTAATTCTGATGGTTTCTCTAGTAAATTCTACCAAATACTTACAAAGAAATTTTTTTTTTCCAGAAAGGAGGGAACACTTCCTAACTCATAATATAAGGCCAGCATTACCTGATACCCAATCAGATAAAGATATTACAGTAAAGGAAAAGTATGGATCACTAACTGAAGCGCCTAAATGTAAAATTTGCACCAAAAGATCAGAAAATTGAGTCTTAACTGTGTAGAAAAATATTATGCAGTGACTAAATAGAGTTTATTCCAGGTATGAAAGACTGATTACTCAGTATTCAAAAATCATCAATTCAATCCACTGTATCAACAGGCTAAAAAAGAAAAAGCATATAATTACATCAATTGATGCTTAAGATTATTTGACAAACTACAACAGTAATTCATGATAAAAACTCTAAGCAAACTAGAAATAGAGGGAAATGTTCTCATTTTATTAAAAATATAATCTAACCCTACCCCCTCAAAAATACCTCCTATAGCTAACACCAGATCTAATGGTGAGAAAACTACTTATTTTAGGAAGTGGAGAAAATTTAAATAGATGGGGATATCTTAGAGTGTTGAAACTATTTTGTATGGTCTGTAGTGATGGATGCATTTACCAAAAGTCATACTACTTTACAGCACAAAGACCAAACTTGAACGCATGCAAAATTTTAATAACCATTTACAAATTAGAAAATCTCATGCTTGCTTGGGCAGCCCTGGTGGCGCAGCAGTTTAGCACTGCCTGCAGCCCAGGGTGTGACCCCGGGGTCTTGGGATCGAGTCCCATGTCGGGCTCCCTGCATGGAGCCTGCTTCTCCCTCTGCCTGTCTCTCTCTGTCTCAATAAATAAATAAAATATTTTTTAAAAATCTCATGCTTGAATGCAGAATGTGACAAAACCATGTAAGCATAGTAAAAATATATGAAATCAACTTACTGAAGGAGGGGCTGAGAATGATGCTGATGTTAGTAATTTTGGAAATACGTACAACCTATAAGACTAAGGGCAAAAGGAAATATACATAAGAGTAACACTGTAGTTGATATTTTTTTTTCCCCCGCATAGGAACAGGGTGACAATTCTAATAATGCTGCAAATGTACACTGAATTGAACAATTATGTTTATGTATGGAAATGGTGGGAGCCAGATTTCTTACTGTTGGACTGGGTGGTCAGAGGCAAGGAAAGAGAGAGTCTATGTGATCCATGTGATAATGGATTAGAATCTGAGACATAAGCATGAATTCATGTTCAGTTTAACATAGATACAAGTGGTTGCAAAAATCATTTTTTTGCATGAGTAAGTATTAATAGCCAAGTATATATACATTTGGTAGCATTCATATATATATTTCTTCGGTCTGTCAACTGAGAGAGCCTATAAGCAACAATATCCTAGTAGCAACAAGCACCCCTTGGTTTCTAATACCATATTCCTGTGCAAGGAATATCTTGGTTTCTAATACCATATTCCTGTGCAAGGACCCAGAAAATCATTTGAGAAATGGCTGATCTGAAAGTAGGGTAGGGTACATACAAGATAAGCCTGAAGTTCAAGAAAGGTGAAACATACACACCTACACACACACACACACACACACACACACACGGTGGGCGTATATGAAGTAAGTACAGAAGCCAACTGAAAGAGCCCCCGAAAGCCATAGCTAGAACACTTTGAGCAACAAGCTAAGTATTAAATAAGTACTAGATTTTTAACCCAAAGTATAAAATAAATATCCATATACTGATACAAATATCCAATTTGGTACTGATATATGATTGAATAAACAAACGGGAGAATGAGCAAATGTCTCATGCAGAAGAATTTCAAGTAATGTATGGAGATACTCTGCTCTCAGAGACGGGGAACATAACTCCCTGTTCCTTAGTGTGGGCTCTGCACAGTCAATACACTCTTCCACAAAAGTGTGGTAAACAGAGGGATCTTTACAGTATATAAATACGGCATACAGTACCTCAGCCATGTGATCAAGTAACATTAATAATGGTAAGTCATGTTGATCATAGGCATCCTGGATCTGATGTAATAAAAAGTGGCACTTATCTCTATTTTTCTTTCTTCTAAAATTGTAAAACTCTGGTGAAATCATGAAAAAAAAAACAGACAAATCCCAACTGGAGGACATTCTATAAATACATGACAAGTATTCCTCAAAAATGCCAAAGTCATCAACAACAAAATGAATGTGAGAAATTGTCACAGTAAAGAGAAGCCAAAGAAGGTATTAAGATTAAATACAAGATGATATCTACAAAGGGATCTCAGGACTGAAAAAGGATGTTAGATAAAAACTAAAGGAGTCCTAAGAAAAAAGGAGTGTGAACTTTACTTATTAATAATATATCAGTATTGGATCATTAATTTTAATAAATTTTTCATAAAATTTAAGATGTTAAAGATGGGCTAATTTAGGATGGGGTATATTGTAACTCTGTACTACCTTTGCAACTTTATTTATTTTTTTAAGATTTTATTTATTCCTGAGAGACACAGAGAGAGGCAGAGACACAGGCAGAGGGAGAAGCAGGCTCCATGCAGGGAGCCCAATGGGGGACTCAATCCCAGGACCCTGGAGTCGCACCCTGAGCCCAAGACAGACGCTCAACCACTGAGCCAACCGAGTGCGCCTGCAACTATATTTAAAATAAACAAATAAATACATACATGGGGTGCCCTGGTGGCTCAGTCAGTTTAGTGTCTGACTCTTGATTTTGGTTCAGGTCGTGATCTCAGGGTCATGAGATTGAGCCCTGAGTCAGGTTCCACACCCAGTTTAAGATTAGATTTTTGTCCTTCTCTTCCAATCCTCCTCACTCTACCTGGGCATGCTCTGTCTCTCTAAAATAAATAAAATAAATAAAAATTTAAAATAAATAAATAAAGCACAGACTGAATCACCACTGGGTAGAGTACTACAATAGGCCTTTAACTGCATAGTCCATCAAATTAAATGACCTTTGAAGTTTCTTTGCATGATTTTTTTTTTAGTAAACTTGTATTCTTTACACCTTGTTTTACTATTCAAACACAGAAAAACATGGGAAATATGCACTTGGGCTAATCTCAAAATTAAAAAGAGAAATAATTAGGTAACAAAATAAAATTGTAATCAGAGAAATGAGATCTAGAGACAACCATGTAACCTGAATTCCTAAGGAAAGTAGAATTCCTGAAGTGGCTCACCTATGGCCACCACAAAGTTGCCATCAGGAAAGAAGAAATCCTCTAGAATTATAATGAACTGTTAAAGGCCACCTGTAAGCTTGAGTTAGTTCAGAAAAGTGGGGGATGAGAACTCCAGACACAGGAGTTTATGTACACACACTAGCTCTTTTCCTTAAGCCTTTACCTGATGTTCCCAAGGAAGACTAGGTGTGGGGCAGGAGACCTGAAAAAGTCCCCTGTGGTGATACAAACCCAAGGAAGGCATTCTGATCAGCAACTCTTAAGGGAAAGGAACTGTCACACCTTCCCTGGACCCATAAAGAGAAAGCTTTATGTTCCACTGGGGCAGGAACTGCCCACTTAAGACCACATAAGAGGCAGAATTAGATGCCATGGGGGAGGAGAGGCAAACATACTAAAAATGTCCACCACCTCCAGAGGCCCACATGTGCAGGACTAGCCTACGACGAAGGCTGGGCTAGAACAAAGAATGCCTCACTTCTACCTTGGGAATGTGTTGCAATGGCCTACTGGTGAGGAAGGGACAGGAGCACGGAGAGCTATCTCTTCTATAGCTTGGATGTGCAGGGAGAACTGAAAGCCAAGGATAAGGCTCAATCACTGAACAAATCCTTCTGGTGCTCCGACTCCTATCTTAAGCCCAGAAAAACAGCATGGCACTTCAAGAGGACTTGGAGGCTCCCGGTGCACCTGGGATAATGATAACAACAAAATCCAAACCCAACTCAATTCCTTGAATAGACAGATTCAACTTCCTACTCTAACAGCCCGACAGAAGAAAAATATATACTCGTTTCCAGATGTAAATACTCTTTAGCTCAGTGTCCACTAAGATACATTAAAGAAATAAGAAAATCAACTAATTATCAAGACAGCTAAGTATAAGCTGTGTGACTTTTTCTGGTCTAACCTGAAGCAATGCAAGGACCGCACCTATGCAGCTCCTATTTGTTACAAAAAAGTCATTTATCCCAATCAAGATAAAAAAAAAAAAAAATTGAGACCTGGACTCCACTTGTCTTTAGCAAGAGTGTCAAAGAAGTGGTAGAGATGTTTTAAGGCCACCATACTTATAATCAATGTCATGCGATAGCATCGTAATTCATAGAGTTATGATCTGTATTTTGTATGTTTTGAAATGTCAACAGAAGCCAAGTGCCCTGGCATGTAAAGTAGTTGTTGCATTTAACCAATAGGATAAATGTATTTTATTAGAGAACACTGGAGAGGTTCCAGAAAAAAAGAAAGAAAATGATGGGCTTCATTCTTAAAACTCTCAAATAAATTAGTCAGAAACAGAACCAGAGAGTTTCTATAGTGGTCCTAACAGACCTCTTTTTTTCCCCCCTTTTAGACTCAGTGAAAATCAGGTCTAGAACTTAATTGAATGGACTATAAAATGAAAAGGAAAGTTAACTTTACAGACACACCATTTGCTCATATAAAAATAGAGCGTTGTTTAGGAAGGACTGGGAACCTGAGGCTTAGGTTTGGACTCATATAAAACTGGAACATTTTGAACTCTTAAGTCACTCAGAGAATTCTTTGCCTATGGAAGAGACCTGGCATCCAGTGTCTGAAGAAAGTTCTTTACCTTTTCTGAAGACATTTTGGTGACCTTGCCTGGGACAGTTGACTTGGAAAGGGCGCCTAGACCTCTCAAGACCTACTCTAACCCTCTCATTGTCAGCAGACCCATGATATGGGGCAGGTCTCAGTTTGTATCAGCGGGATGTATCTCAGTAAGGACCAGTACAAGTCCGACCCAGGAGGAAATATCTCATACACCAAAACAATTGCAACACTTCCCTATCTTATGTCAGCAGAGTCCAGATAATATGTGTCAATTACTGCAAAAGCTAGGAGATAGAGGAAAAAGAAATTTGCATATTGAATGTATTAATGGGGCTCACCTATCACAGTTGGTAAGTTAATGTGTTAGCTCATTCAGTCCGAAGTATCTTGGAAGTGAGGAAGATGATGGTGGAATGGGAGGACCCCAGGCTCGCTTCCTCCCACCAACATAGCTAGATAACTATCAAATTATCCTATTTACCCCCAGAAATTGACCTGAAGATTGACAGAACAAACTACAACTAAAAAGAGAGAAGAGACCACATCAAAGAAGTTTGGAAAAGTGGAGACACAGTAGAAGGGAGAAACAGATCGCAGGTGCTGTGGAATGGAGGGGGCCGGGCAGCACAGAAACAATGAATGATCTGAAGAGTGCCTGGGGCACACAGTGGTGAGATTATTTGCTCTTCTTGGAGTGTGTCCCTGGGAGGTAGAATTATCTCCAGGAATGGATGAGGTGGCTTGTGCCATTTCCCTTCCCTGCCCCCTGCACAAAGCAGTGCAGTGCCAACACGGGCTGTCCAACTTGCATACCCCAGGCCCCACATACCTGCACTTTGGTGGAGTTGCCCTTTTTAGTCAAGCTTGTGTCAGTCCCAGCATGACAGGCCCCTCCTACAGAACAAACCCCTGCCCACACATGTCTCCTGACCAGAGAGTTGTGCAAGGCCTCAGTTCTGATGGAAGTAGTAGCAGGTCTTGTTTCACAAGCAGATCAAAGCACATCTGTTGGAAACTCATCACACTCATTGCCCACAGCAGGGGAGGAGAGCCTCTGCAGACAACTGGCCTGAAGGATGGACAGGCCAAAACACAATAGGAGAGCGCACAACAGAGACACACCCTGAAGTGCCAGGCTCTGGGCACTACGTGACTTCTTCTTCATAAGATGATTATTTTCAGCAGCAGGAGACATAACTGGCTTTTCCAACACAGAAAAAGGCAGAGACTTAAACAAAAGGTGAAGACAGAGGAATTTATCCCAAATGAAAGAGCAAAGCAAGGCCATGACCAGAGATCGAAGTGAAACAGATATAAATAACCATGCCTGATGGAGAATTTAAAGCAACAATCGTAAGCATGCTCACTGGGTTTGAGAAAAGCAGAGAAGGCATCAGTGAGGCATTTACCACAGGGATAAACAGTTAAAAAGGAACCAATCAGAGATGAAGAATGCAATAAACAAGTTTGGAAACAGGCTTAATGCAATGAAACAGGCTGGAAGAAGCAGAGGAATGAATTAGCGCCACAGAAGACAAAATAATGGAAAGTAATGAAGCTGAATAAAAGAGAGAAAGAGGAATTATGCAACATGAAAATAGACTTAGGGAAATCAACAACTCCATGGAACATAATATAATTCATATAGGAGTCCTAGAAAAAGAATGGAGAGAAAATTCATTTGAAGAAATAATAGCTGAAAACTTCCCTAATCTAGGGAAAGAAATAGACATCCAGATGCAAGAGTCACAGACACTACCCATCAAAGTCCACAAAAGCAAGTCAACACCAAGACATATTGTTATGATATTTAAAAACATATACATAGTGATAGGGATGCCTGGGTTGCTCAGTGGTTAAGCGTGTGCCTTCAGCTCTGCATGTGATTCTGGAGTCCCAGGATCGAGTCCCACGTCGGGCTCCCTGCATGGAGCCTGCTTCTCCCTCTGCCTGTGTCTCTGCCTCTCTCTCTCTCTCTGTCTCTCATGAATAAATAAATAAAATTTTCAAAAAATGGTGATAAAGAAAAGTTCTTAAAAGCAGCATGAGAAAAGGAGTGCTTAACTTACGAGGGAAAGCACGATGGGTAGCTAGAGATTTTTCAACAGAAATTTGGCAAGCCAGAAGGGAGTGTCATGATATCTTTGAACTGCTGAATGGGAAAAATGTGCAGCCAAGAATATTTCATCCTGCAAAGCTATCATTCAGAATGGAAGGAAAGATAAATAGTTTCCCAAATAAAAACTAAAGGAATTTGTGACCACTAAGCAAGGCTTGCAATACATACTAAAGGGGACTCTGAGTGGAAAGAGACCAAAAGTGACAAAGACAGGGAAGAATCAGAGAAAATCTCCAGAAACAACAAAATAAGTAATAAAATGGCAATAAATGCACATCTATCACTAATTACTTTGAATGCAAATGGACTAAGCATTCTGATCAAAGGACATGGGGGAAAAGAAAACAACAGACACATCAATGTGCTACTTATAAGCAATTCATTTTAGACCTAAAGACACCTGCTGATTAAAAATAAGTGTGGGAGAAACAGCTATCAAAAAATTGGATATGAAAAGAAAGCCAGAGTAGCAATATTTACATCAGATAAATTAGACATTAAAAAAAAAAAAGATTGTAAAAAGAGACAAAGAAAGGCACTAACTGATCTTAATGGGAAAAATCCAACAAGGAGACACTACAACTGTAAATATTTACACACCTAACTTGGGTGCACTGCGATATATAAAACAGTAACAAACATAAAGGAACTAAATGATAATAATACAATAATAGCAGGGGACTTTGACACCCACTTACATCAATGGACAGATCATCTAAACAGAAAATAAACAAGGAAACAACATCCTTGAATACATACTGGACTAAATGGACTTAACAAATATTCACAATATTCCATCCCAAAACAGCAGAATACACATTCTTTTTAAGTACGCATTCCCCCCAAAATCACATATTAGGTCACAAAATAAGCCTTATCAAATACAAAAGATTGAAGTCACACCATGCATGTTTGCTGACCACTGTGAAACTACAAGTCAACCAAAGGAGAAGTCTGGAGGGGTACCTGGGTGGCTCAATCTAAGTAAAGCCAGCTCAGGTCATGATCTCGGGATCATGAAATCAAGTCCAATGTCAGGCTCTATACTCAGCACAGAGTCTGTCCTTCTCCCTCTGCTCCTCCCCTTGCTTGCTCACTCTAAAATGAATAAATAAAATCTTTAAAAAAAAAAAAAAAGGAAAAATCTGGAAAAGACCACAAAGGCACGGAGGTTAAACAACATGCTACTGAACAATGAGTGAGTCAACCAGGGAGTTAAAGAAGAAATTTTTAAAAATACATCAAAACAAATGAAAATGAAAACACAATAGTCTAAAATCTTTAAGATGCAGCAAAAGTGGTCCTAAGAGGGAGGTATATAGCAATATAAGCTTACCTCAAGAAGCAAGAAAAATCTCAGAAAAACAACCTAACCTTCCCTCTAAAGAATCTAGAAAAGGAGCAACAAATGAAGCCTAAAGTCAACAGAAGGAAGGGAATAATAAAGATTAGAACAGAAATAAATAATATAGAAACAACAACAAAAAACAGAACAGATCAATGAAACCAGGATTTGATTCTTTAAAAAATTCAATAAAATTGATAAACCTCATGCTAGACTTATCAAAAAGAAAAGAAAAAGAACCCAAATAAGTAAAATCACAAACAGAGGAAACATAAGAATCAGCACCATAGAAATACAAACAATTGTAAGAGAATATCATGAAAAACTATATGTCAACAAACTGGACAACCTAAAAGAAATGGGTAAATTCCTAAAGATATTTAAACTACCAAAACTGAAATAGGAAGAAATAGAAAACTTGAAGAGACCAATAACCAGCGAAAAAATCTGATCAGTAACAAAAAAACAAACAAACAAACAAACAAAAAACTCTTAACAAACAAAAGTCAAGGACAAGATTATTTCACAGATGAATTCTACCAAACATTTAAAGAATAGTTAATACCTATTCTCCTCAAATTATAAAAAAAAAAAAATTGAAAAGGAAAGAAAACTTCCAAATTCAGTCTATAAACCCAGCATTATCCTGATACGAAAACCAAATAAAGACTCCACTAAAAAGGAGAACTAAAGGTTAATATCCTTGATGAACATAGATGCAAAAATTCTTCATAAAATACTAGCAAACCAAATCCAACAATCCACTGAGAAATCATTCACTACGATCAAGTGGGATTTCTTCCTGGGTTATGATGGTGGTTCAGTATTCACAAATCAATGTCATATGTCACATCAATAAGACAAAGGATAAGAACCACATGATCATTTCAATGGAAATTCCTTCGACAGAAAGAATTTGACAAAGCACAACATCCATTCATAATTAAAAAAAAAAACCCTCAACAAAGTAGGTTTAAAGAGAATATACTTCAACATAACAAAGGCCATATATGAAAAACCCACAGCTAATATTCTCCTCAATGGGAAAAACTGAGCTTTTCCTCTATAGTCAGGAACAATATAGGGATGTGCACGCGCATCACTTTTATTCAACATAGTCCTGGAAGTTCTAGCCACAGCAATTAGAAGATAAGAAATAAAAGACATCCAAATTGGTAATTAGCAAAACCTGCTGCACTGTTTGCACATGACATGATACTATATATAGAAAACCTGAAAGAGGGATCCCTGGGTGGTGCAGTGGTTTGGCGCCTGCCTTTGGCCCAGGGCGCGATCCTGGAGACCCGGGATCGAATCCCACTCGGGCTCCCGGTGCATGGAGCCTGCTTCTCCCTCTGCCTGTGTCTCTGCCTCTCTCTCTCTCTCTGTGTGACTATCATAAATAAAAAAAAATTGAAAAAAAGAAAACTTGAAAGACTCCACCTAAAAGCTGCTAGAACTGATACACGAGTTCAACAAAGTTGTAGAATACAAAATCAATGTGCAGAAATCTTGCATTTCTATACATCAATAATGAAGCAATAGAAAGAGAAGTTAAGGAATCAGTCCCATTTACAGCTGCACCAAAAGCAATAAGATAACTAGGAATAAACCTAACCAAAGAGATGAAAGACCAGTACCTTGAAAGCTGTAAAACACAGATGAAAGACATTAAAGATGACACAAAGAAATGGAGACAGTCCATTTGATGCTCATGATCAGAAGAACAAATATTGATCAAATATCTATACTACACAAAGCAATCTACAAACTTAATATCCCTATCAAAATATCCAATGCATTTTTCACAGAGCTAAAACAAACAATCCTAAAATTTGTACAGAACCACAAAAGAGCCTGAAGAGCCAAAGCAAACTTGGAGGGAGAAAAAGCTGGTGGCATCAGAATTCTGAACTTCAAGTTATATTATAAAGCCATAGCGATCAAGACACTATGGTATTGGCAAAAAAATAAACATATAGATCAATAGGATAGAAAACCCAAAACTGAACCCACATCTATATTGTCTATTAATCTTCAACACAGCAGGAAAGAATATCCAATTGGAAAGAGACAATATCTTCAAAAAACAAGGCTGGGAAAACTGGACAGCAACATGCAAAAGAATGAAGCTGGACCACTTCCTTACATCTTACACAAAATTAAATTCAGTATGGATGAAGGACCTAAATATGAGACAGGAAATCTTCAAAATCCTAAAGGAAAACATAGGCATTAACTGCTTTGATGTCGGCCGTAGCAACTACTTACTGGACATGTCTCCTAAAGCAAGGGAAACAAAAGCAAAAATCAATGATTTAGACTTCATGATAAAAAGTTTCTCCATAGTGAAGGAAAAAATCAACAAAATTTAAAAGCAACCTATGGAATGGGAGAATATATTTGCAAATAACATATCTGATAAAGGGTTAGTATCCTAAATCTATAAAGACCATATCAAGCCCAACACCCCCCAAAAAACAAAAAACAAACAAAAAACAAATAATCTAGTTAAGAAACGGGCAGAAGACATGAATAGACATTTCTTGAAAGAAGATATACAAATGTCCAACAGACACATGGAAAGACACTCAACGTCACTCATCATCAGGGAAATACACATCAAAATTACAATGAGTTATCACCTCACACTGTCAGAGTGGCTAAAAGCAACAACACTAGAAACAACTGGTGCTGGGTGAGGATGCAGAGAAATGGGAACCCTCATGCACTGTTGGTGGGGATGCAACCTGATGGAGTCACCGTGGAAAACAGTGTGGAAGTTCCTCTAAATGTTAAAAATATAAGCAGCCTGCAATCCAGCACTACTGGGTATTTACCCAGAGAATACAAAAACACTAATTCAAAGGGATTCATTCGGCCCAATGATTATAGAAGCATTATCAACAATAGTCAAATTAAGGCAATAACCCAAGTGTCTATCCAATGATGAGTACATAGGATAGGTGTGGTTTGTACACACACACACACACACACACACACACACACACACTGGAATATTACTCAGCCATAAAAAAGAATGAAACCTTGTCATTGCTGTGACATAGATGGAGCTAGAGAGTATAAAGCCAGCTGAAATGAGTCAGTATATGATTTCACTTATAGGTAGAATTTAAGAAACAAAACAAGTGAGAAAAGGGGGAAAAGAGAGAGAGAGAGAGAGGCAACTCCCTCAAAAAAAAAGAATCTTAATTAATTATCTTATCTAAAAAATTAGAATCTTAATTAATCTTAAAAAAATTGATGGTTATCAGAGGGGTGAGGGCAGGAGGATGAGTTAAACAGGGGTGGGAGGGCAAGGTGTTCACTTGTGATGAGCACCAGGTGTTGTATGGGGTGTTGAATCACTATATTGTACACCCGAAACTAATATTATGTTGGATGTTAACTAACTGGAATTTAAATAAAAAACTTAAAAAGTAAGTTTGTCATTTGTTTTTTTTTTTGTTTTTTTTTTGTTGTTTTTTTTGTTTTTTTTTTTTGTCTGAAACTTGAACTCAATAATGTCCTACATTGAATAAAGTTGAGTTGTCACACTTTCCTGGAACAATGTAAATGGTAAATTCTAAAGGAACGTGGAGAGGAAAATGTTGTAATAGATTCAACATGTTCCCTCCACATCCATCCCTAAAGTTCTTGTGGACGTTACCTTCACTAAGGCACTGAGAAAATGCAAGTGACAGAAGCACCATATCCTTAAAATCTCTCTGATGGACACTCACAATAAGAGCAAGTCAGACCCGTGCTCCTATAAGATGTCAGAAACTTTGATTCTGATATTTTTATTAAATCATAAATTCCAGTGGAGATTTTCTATACTATAATTTAAAAGCTACCAGAAAACCCAACTTGATCTCTTAGAAAATAAGCTTCAACTTTAAGGATGAGACTGTTGCATCTTAGTTTAACAAGAATTAGAAAGTTTTAGCCTCTGCTCATTTTCCTGTCATTCCCCTTTCCTCAATAGGGAATAAATACATCTCTAATATGAAACCCCAAGTTTTCTTGTTAGGGGTATTAAAAAGTGAAAATATATGGTGGGAATATTTCCAATGGTGCAGGAAAATTTCTCCGCAGCAAGAGACAATTTATAAAAACAGGAGGTAAATCTTTCAGGAGGAAAGCATATGCAGGCACAATTAAATTGTAGCTTAAGGGAGGGCTGGGTGATAGCGAAGCTCTTCTTGTTGGTGGAGAGAGAGATGAGTTTTTGGTCAAACTGCTAAGTTCAAAGTTTCATGAGTTTCTTCTGGTGAATTCCCTCCCCAGTGGCTAATATCTCAAGGATTTGAAGGGAGATTGGCATAACAGCGGCAGCATGAGAAATGGAAAGTCAATGGCCTCGGGAGAAAATCGGAAACAGATAAGCTATATGAGCTTGGGCATAGATCTTAATATCTATGAACCTCAATTTCTTCATCTGCCAAAAGCAGTTAATAAAAAAGCATGCTATAGAATCATAGTAAAGATTATATAATATAATATATCAAATCTGAAGATATATATCAGATTATTAATAATGGGCTGGTACAGTCACCGTCACCACCACCACCACCACCACCACCACCACCACCACCACCACCACCATCACCGTCATGCCAAGTTGATACCCACAGCTATGAAATCTAATTCTTATGGATATAGCACAACTGAATTATTTTTCTCTAGTATCTTATAATAATAAAATAATGGCAGCAATAGAGATCACTACTACTATAATGACTGCACTAGGAACATTGAGGGCCAACTAAGCACCAGACACTATACTGAGAGGCATGTTTCCTGTATGCTTCCCACAGGTCTGTGTTACTCAAGGGCAATTTTGAGTAGGGTCCGGCTTCAATAGCTAGCAGGATAATATCATGTAATAGATACATCTGGTGAAATATAAACAATCCAAGGTTGGATCAAGCCATTCATCAATTTTTATCCATTAAATCATTACAGATAAATCAAAAGGGAGAAATAAGTTTTGCAATATATTATGGCACCCGTAAAAGGTTAGAGTTTCCTAGAGATTAATCTACTTTCACTTCTACATAATAATGTATCAAGGAAAAAATAAGTTTCATACTTCCAATTTATTTAGTATTCTATAATATTCATTAAAATAAACACAAGCAAAATGATAGGTTATTTTTTATAATTGATTATCCTAAAATTACTATCCTGTTAATTACCCCCAAAATACCATATAATCCAGTCATTCCAGTACTGGCTATTCACCCAAAGAAAAACAAATAATGCAAAAAGACATATGTACTCCTATGTTTATTGTAGCATGAGTTCCAATTGCCAAGATATGGAAGCGACCCAAGGTCCACTGACAGGTGAATGAATAAAGAAGTTGTGGTCCATATATATGATGGGATATTACTCAGCCATAAAAAAGAATGAGATCTTTCCTTTTGTGACAACATGTATTGACCTAGAGGGTACTGTGCTAAGTGAAATAAGTAAGATGGAAAAGACAAATACCATACGATTTCACTCATACATGGAATCTAAAAAAAATAAAAAACAAATGAGTAAACAAACAAACAAAAAAAGCAATAGACCCCTAAATATGGAGAACGGATAGATGGTTGTGGGGGGCAAATTGAGACACAGACTAAATGGATGAGGCTTAGCGGGAGATTCAGGCATCCTGTTGTGAAATGTACAGTTGTCACTATCACCATAACAAATGACTTACACACTATTCTGTTTTATATCTGAAACTAGTGTAACACTGTGTGTTGACTATACCTCAAACAAAGAGGGTAAACAACTAAAAAATTAAAAAGAGACCTCTTTTTATACTGCAAGGGCATTTATATTATCTTACTTAAAACATTTTTCCCTTTATCTAAGATTATCTCGGAAATCTTTTTGTTAAATTTCACTTGCAGAAGTGATACTAGTTTTTGTACCCTTCAGAATGTTACTAAAAATACTAAAATACTAAAAAGTTTGAATGAACTTGTACCCCTTGTTCAGAATATTTATTGCTTCTTTCTCCTAAACACTGTGATATAGTATCCAGCTTTGACTGCATGGAGCATCAAGAGGAGCACAGGAGGTAGCTTTTAAAATCAGATGTTTGGGATCCCTGGGTGGCGCAGCAGTTTGGCGCCTGCCTTTGGCCCAGGGCACGATCCTGGAGACCCGGGATCGAATCCCACATCGGGCTCCCGGTGCATGGAGCCTGCT
This sequence comes from Canis aureus, assembly GCF_053574225.1. Lineage (NCBI taxonomy): Eukaryota > Metazoa > Chordata > Mammalia > Carnivora > Canidae > Canis > Canis aureus. Next base: position 1,368,564 of record NC_135633.1, read on the forward strand.
TCTCCCTCTGCCTGTGTCTCTGCCTCTCTCTCTCTCTCTGTGACTATCATAAATAAATAAAAATAAAAAAAAATAAACTATTAAAAAATAATAATAATAAAATAAAATAAAATCAGATGTTTCTGGTTGTTTTTTTTGTATGCACTTTTTTTTCTGTTTTATCAAGATATAATTGACATGTAATATTGTATAAGTTTAATGAGTATAAAATAATGATTTGATATATGTATATATTGTGAAATGATGGTCACAACGACAGCCACCACTCACATAATCCTACTTTTTTTCTTGTGATGAGAATGTGCAAGATCTGCTCTCTAACTGCTAAATATTCAATACAGTAATGTTACCTATACTTGCCATTCTGTACATTACAACCTGATCTCTGTTTCTGTGAGTTTCTTGATTTTTTTGTTTTTCGTTTTGTTTTTCAGATTCCACATATAAGTGAGATCTCGGAATATTTGTTTTTGTCTGAAAAGTCGAACTTCAGTTTCAATACAGACCTAACCACTCTGTAAACCGCTTAGTGCCTGTCATCCTCAGCTATAGAATGGATGTAACCATTCTACTTACTGATTGGGGATATTAAACTGATTAAAGATATATATTTGCAAAGCTCCTACTTTTATGTAGTATAAAGACATTCAACAGAGATTAATCCTATGTTCTCTTTAATTCATAACTGACTCTTCAGTGTATCTCTCACACAGATGAAAGTGGTACCTTTCTCTGTGATCAATCTAAATTAGATTTCATACATGCACAGTTAAAAACTATTGCAAATACTCCATTTAACTTCACCCAATGAATATTCATGGCAATGCCGAAAGGTATATATATTTTTCCTCCTTTTATAGGTCAGTAACCTATGCTTCAGAGAGCATTAAATAACTTCTTTACATACCCCTAGGAAGTGCTGAAGATTTGAAGTCATGCTCCAGAAATTATGATGTGGAGTCTCCTAACCTGGCCTTAAAACCTACTTAGCTAACCACTTTAACCCTTTCAGGTCGATTGGCAATTTAATTGCTCTCGCATTGAGACAGGAATGTTAGAGAAGACCTAAAAAGTCACAAGTTTCCTAACTTGGCACCTGGATTTCCTGCTACTTCATGTGATGGGGGTCCTAGAAAATCTGTGAAGCTATCACCTCCAAGGGTCTTAGAAAGGAAGTGGAAAACAGGTCTTTTTACTCTCTATTTCCATCATCTGAAGTATTTATTGGCTCCATCTATCTGGAGGACCCTTGGGTTACAAAAATTGGCAAGTTGGCACTTCTCAAGCACTTACTAACATCTGTATTGCAAACTGTCATTAGCTAATTTGACCATTCACAATTTTCAGGTTGTTCTTTTTGGTAACATATAATTACTTTGATGATTAGAGATGGAGAAGGTCCTTGTTCCCTGCTCATCCCCTCTACCATGTTTTGTGACAATGTGAGTGAGTCTAGAATGAAATCTGCAACAGGCATGAGCATTTCTTAGCAAATAGTTCCAAAGACAGTCTTACAACCTGTTCTACATGGTTGGTACTTTCTAATTTTTGCCCTGTTATTCCTCTAACAATCCCCTTGAGTGAAAGGTTTATTATGAGGTAGAAACATAAATGATTCTAAGGTAGAATAAGATATGCCTATAGTTATATCACACGGAATAAATCTGAACTAAAGAGGAGAAAGGGTGGAAACTTAGATGGTGTGGACTTTTACATGAAATGTACAATTCTAATTTTTAAATAATTTTCAAATTCCATTCATGTAAGAATAGACATGATTATACAGTATTTATAGTCATTCATATTGTGAATATCATTTACTTCAACACAAAAATGACTGTTAAACCTATTAAACCTAAGTCAAATCACTACAGCATTTTAGAAAGATTTTTAAAGTACTTGTTATGAAGTTCATGGAAGCATGGGCCTTTGATTCAGGTTTTTTTATGCTAAAGAACACTCTTGATATTGTAGATATATGATTTAAAACTTAACTACCATTTGATTGTAGAGTAAAATTACCTTACACACACATATCTAGGTCACTTTTAGTATTTTCCAAATTGCAATACTCAGTGAACCATTCATGAGTAATGGAAGTAACTTCATGTGTCAAGAGCAGCATTAAAAAATGCATAATAGAAAAAATAAGTCAGAATACAGGGACATAAAAAAAGGATAAACATTATCTCTTAAAATGTTTATATAAATTATATGTATAGGTGTGTGACACATATGCACACGTTTGTGTGTATGTATAAATATTTCAATGTATAATGTACTTCAAATATGAATTGAGGTATATAAAAGTTTAAAAACTATTAACCTTTCCAAAAATAGGGCAGCCCGGGTGGCTCAGCGGTTTAGCGCCACCTTTGGCCCAGGGTGTGATCGAGTCCCACATTGGGCTCCTGGCCTGGAGCCTGCTTCTCCCTCTGCCTGTGTCTCTGCCTCTCTCTCTCTCTCTGTCTCTCATGAATAAATAAATAAAATATTAAAAAAAAACTTTTCCAAAAATATTTTAAAATAAATAACATACAACACAACAACCATACCCTATTATTCTCTTCTCTAATACTCTATTCTTTCATAAGACTGCTATACAGATAGGATGCTATATATGAACCTGATGGCAATCACAAACCAAAACCTATAATTGATATACAAAACATAATATCAAAAGTCAAGCATGACATTAAAGGAAGTTTAAAAAAAGAAACCAAAATAAGACAGAAACAGAGAAAACCTGCAAAAACAACCCGAACACAAGTAAAATGGCAATAACTACATAGCTATAAATAATTACTTTAAATGTAAATGGTTAAAATGCTCTAATCAAAAGACAGGGCAACAGAATAGATTAAACAAACAAACAAAACCCTTTGTATGCTGCCTTATAAGAGACACACCAGACTTAAAGACACATACAGACTGAAAGTGAAGGGATGGAAAGAGATATTCCATAGAAATGGAAAGAAGAAAAAAGATAGGGTAGCAATACTCATATCAAACAGAACAAATATTAAAACAGACTGTAACCAGTAAAAAAGAAAGGTACTGCATAATGTCAAAGGAATCAATCCAATAAGAAGATATAACAATTGTGGTTTTTTTAAAGATTTTATTTATTTATTCATGAGAGACATAGAGAGAGAGGCAGAGACACAGGCAGAGGGAGAAGCAGGTTCCAAGTAGGGAGCCCAATGAGGGACTCGATCCCGGGACCCTGGGGTCATGACCTGAGCCAAAGGCAGACGCTTGACCACTGAACCACCCGGGTGTCCCAAGATATAACAATTGTAAATACCAATATAACCATGTCAAAGCACCTCAATACATAAAGCCAAAATTAACAGACATCAAGGAAGAAATTGACAGTAATAAGATAATGGTAGAGGATTTTAATACCTCACTTAAATCAACGGATAGATCATCCAGGTAGAAAATCAGTAAGGAAAGTGTCTTTAAAGGACACATTAGAACAGATGGACTTAACAGATACATAGAGAACATTCCATCCCCAAGCAACAGTGTATATGGAACATTCTCCAGGATAAATCACATGTCAGCCTACAAAAAGTCTCTCAATAAATTTGAGAAGAATGAAGTCATATCAAGTATCTTCTCCAACCATAACAGTATGAAACTAGAAACAACTACAAAAAAAAAAAATCTTGAAAAAATGCAAACACATGGAGGCGAAACAACATGTTACCAATGGGTCAATGAAGAAATCAAAAGAAGAAGATATAAAAGATACATTTTGGAGACAAATAAAAATGAAAGCACAATGGTCAAAATATTTTATGTGCAGTAAGAACAGTCCTAGGAGGAAAAATTTATAATGATACAGGCCTACAACAAGCAACAAGAAAAATCTCAATCTAATCTTAATAGTAAAAACAAAAACAAATGAAAAAGAGCAAACAAAATACAAAGTTACAGAAGGGGGCAGCCCCGGTGGCTCAGCGGTTTAGCACCACCTTCCGCCTGGGGCCTGATCCTGGAGTCCCGGGATCAAATCCCACGTCAGGCTCCCTGCGTGGAGTCTGCTTCTCCCTCTGCCTATGTCTGCCTCTCTCTCTCTGTTTCTCTCATGAATAAATAAAATCTTAAAAAAAAAAACAAAGTTACAGAAGGAAGAAAACAAATATTGCAGCAGAAATAAATGAAATAGGGAGACTAAAAAAAAAAAAAAAAAAAAAACAGAAAAGATCAATGAAACCAAAAGCTGCTTCTTTGAACAGAGAAACAAAATTGATAAAACTTTACCCAGACTCATTAAGAAAAAAAAAATGAGAGAGATGCATAATAAAATCAGAAATGAAAGAGAAGTAACAACCAACACTACAGAAGTACAAAGGATTATAAAAGACCACTATGAAAAATTATATGCTGACAAACTGGATCACCTAAAAGAAAAGGATAAATTCCTAGTATCTAACCATCTTCCAAAACTGAATCAGGAAGAAATAGAAAATGAGAACAGACCAATTACCAGCAACAAAATTGAATTGGAAATAAAAGAACCCTCAAAAAACAAGTCCAGAACCACATGGACTCATAGGTGAATTCCATCAGTGAATAAAGAATTAATATCTCTTCCAAAAATAGAAGAAAAGCTTCCAAATACATTCTATGAGGTGAGCATTACCCTCATACTGAAACCAGACAAAAACACTACAACCAAACAAAACTACAGGCCAATATCATTGATGAATGCAGATACAAAACCCTCAACAAAATATTAGCAAACTGAATTCAACCGTCCATTAAAAGAATCATTCACCACAACCAAATGGAATTTATCTGGGGATGCAAGGATAGTTTAATATCAGGAACTCAATCAATGTGATACCATATTAAGAAAATGAAGGATAGAAATTATATGAGCATCTCCATAGATGCAGAAGCATTTGACAATATTCAATATCCATTCATGACAAAAACTCATACAAATTGGTGAGGAAAAGTTAAACTGGTACTATTTGCAAAAGACATGAAACTATGCATAAAAATATTCTCAAGATGACACACACACACACACACACACCTCTATTAGGATAAATGAATTAAATATAGTTCCTGGATACAAAATTAATATGCAGAAATCTGTTGCATTTCTATATACTAACGGTAGCAGAAATAGAAATTAAGAAAATAATTCCATTTATAATTTCACCAAAAAGAATATATAGGAATAAACTTAATCAAGGGGGTAAAAAAAAATCCTCTGGAAACTATAAAACACTGATGAAAGAAATTGAAGACTAAAACACATGTAAAGATATTCAGGGCTCATGGACTGGAAGTATTAATATTGGTAAAGTGTCCATACCATCCAAACAATATACAAATTCGGGTAAATCTCTATCAAAACACCAACAATCTTTTTGACATAACTAGAAAAATACTTCTAAAATTTGTATAGGACCACAAAAGTTTCTAAATAACCAAAGCAACCTTGAGAAAGAAGAACAAAGCTGGAGATATCATAATCCCAGATTTCAAGATACACTAAAAAGCTATAGTCTAAATACTATGGCAGTGACACAAAAATAGACACATGGATCGATGGAACAGAATAAAGAGCCCAGAAATAAAGCCACACTTATATGGTCAGTTAATCTATGACAAAAGAGGCACAAATATCCAATGGGGAAAAGACAACATCTTCAATAAATAGTGCCAGAATAACTGAATAGCTACAGGTAAGAGGTGAAACCAGACTACTTTTTTACAGCGTATATAAAAATAAGCTCAGAATGGATTAAGACCGAAGGTGAGACCTGAAACTACAAAATTGTTAGAAGAAAACATAGGCAGTAATCTCTTAGACATTAGCCTTAGTGACATTTTTCTAGATATGGCTTCTCAGGCAAGAAAAACGAACACAATAATGTTGAGACTACATCAAAACAAAAAGCTTTGAGCCATAAAATCATCCACCAACAAATTTCAAAGGCCGTCTATGAAATAGGAGAGGATATTTGCAAATGATATATCCATTAAAGGGTGAATATCCAAAATATATAAAGAACTTATACAACTAACACCAAAAAAAAAAAAGCCAATTGAAAATGGACAGAAGACCTGAACAGACATTTTTCCAAAGAAGAAATAAAGGTGGCCAACAGACACAAGAAAAATGTTCGAATGAGAGCCTTGCTGGATAAAGTATTCTTGGTTGCATGTTCTTCTCATTTAGGACCCTGAATATATCCTGCCAGCCCTTTCTGGCCTGCCAGGTCTCTGTGGAGAGGTCTGCTGTTACCCTAATACTCCTCCCCATAAAAGTCAGGGATTTCTTGTCTCTTGCTGCTTTAAGGATCTTCTCCTTATCTTTGGAATTTGCAAGCTTCAAACGAACTAGGGGTGGTAGAAGGGGAGGAGGGCGGGGGGTGGGAGTGAATGGGTGACGGGCACTGGGTGTTATTCTGTATGTTAGTAAATTGAACACCAATAAAAAAAAAAAAAAAAAAAGAAAAATGTTCGACATTACTAATCATCAGGGAAATGAAAATCAAAGCCACAATGATATCATCTTGCATCTGTCAGAATGGCCAGTATTAAAAAGGCAACAAATAACAATGTCGGCGAGGATGTGGAGAACAGGAAACCTCATGTACCACTGGGGATGTAAATTGATGCAACTACCATGGAAAACAGCATGGAGGTTCCTCAGAAAATCAAAAATAGAAACACTATGTGATCCAGTAATTCTACTACTGGGTATTTACCCAAAGGAAATGAAAGCACTAATTCAAAAACATATGCACTTCTATATTTATTGGGACATTATTTACAATAGCTAAGATATGGAAGTAACACAATATCATCTATCAATAGATGAATGGGTAGGGATGCCTGGGGGGCTCAGTGGTTGAGCGTCTGCCTTCAGCTCAGGGTGTGACCCCGGGGACCTGGGATCAACTCCCTCATCAGACTCCCTGCATGGAGCCTGCTTCTCCCTCTGCCTGTGTCTCTGCCTCTCTCTCTCTCTCATGAATAAATAAATAAAATCTTTTAAAAGAGAGAGAGGGAGAGAGCGATGAATGGATAAAGAAGAAGTGTGTATATACACTCAATGGGATATTATGAAGCCATGGCAAAGAATGAGATCTTGCCATTTGCAACAACATGTTTGGAGCTGGAGGGCATAATTCTAAGTGAAATAAGTCAGAGAGAGATAAATACTATAAATACCTTATAGATTCACTTAAATGCAAAGACATGAATCATTTTTCACTTATACATAAAAAGCAAAAGAAACGGCCAAACATAAAGCAAAAGCAGACTCCTAAGTTCAGAGAACAAACTGGTGGTTGCTAAGGGGGGAGTCGGGCAAAATGAGTGAAGACGAGTGGGACCTAAGGCTTCCGGTTAGGGAGTGAATAAGTCACAGGGATTAAAGGTACTTCCTAGAGAGTGTAATCAGTGGTGCTGCAATGGTGTTGCAGGGCAACGGATGGGAGCTACGCTTGCGGGGAGCACAGCAAAGTGTATACAGTTGTCACTATCACCATAACGCACAACACGAAGTGTTGTCCACGATCACCGTGTTGTATACCTGGTACCAGTGTGACAGTGCGTGCCAACTGTACTTCGGTAACAATAGATAACCCAGGAAATTCATGGACAAAGCAAGGAAGCAGAGGTTAATGTTCCCAGTATCCTCTCCGGTAGCTGGCGTAAAGCTGTCCTTACAGGTAATAATTCCAGACATACACGGGAGGTGTGCAATGCCTCACATGCGTACCTCTCATCCCACTCCTCTCATCCCAGTCCTCTAATACCCAGTCCTCTAATGCTCATGCACCATCTTTCTTCACAGGATGGCAACAGCCTCCTTCCAGCTGATCAGCAAAACAAACACATGCATGGGGTCATCCCTGAGTTTTCCTTCTTTAATTTCTACCACACTTCACGCCTCTCCAGAAATGCCATTTCTGTACTAGTAAAATACAGGGGGAATCTGACCACCTCGACCTGGACTCCCCGCCCTCAGGGTCTCCAGGCCTGCACCCCTCCAGTCTGTTTTCAACCCACGGCAGCCGAAGTATGCCTTAAACACTCTAGGTCAATCAACGTGCAACGTCACAGATAGCACAGGGCTATCCAGTGGGCTCCCATTTCTCTCTGAAATAAACAAAAAAAATAATAACTGCAATGGCCTACATGACTGTGCATTATGTGGGGCCTGTTCCCTTTCTGTCTGACCTCACCTCCTGCCTATCGGGCTTCAGCCGTGCCCACCTCCACGTCGCGTTCTGAATGGCCAAGCGAGACTTCCCCTCAGAACCTTTGTACTGCCCATTCTCACTTCTGGGAATTATCTTCTCCAAAATACTCATAAAGCTAAATCTCTCACTTCCTTCATGCCTTTGCTCAAACCTCGCCATAACGAGGACTACCTTTGACTACCTTATTTAAAAGTGCCAAACCTCCCCATCAATTTTGTTCCGCTCCCTGGTGTGTTCTAAGTACTTACGACAGTGCCTGGCACACACCAAAAAGTACACATAAATATTTAATGATTGAATGAGTCTGTGAATGTGCAAATTTAGTCTTTTCTGATCATTTCCAGCTTCCAGAAGAACATCAGTCAATGTGATACCGATAAGATATGTACATATAGGTAGATTGAAATATCTTTATGTTTAAAAATAATTTTAAGTGCCAACACGGTGTCAACTTAGAGAGTATCTTTAAATAATTACTGGGAACCGAAGGCTATTTCTGGAGAAGAGAATATTCACAGGAAATCGAATCAATTCCAGTGCAGTAATGTACATCGCCTTCTCCTGCCCCAAAGGACTGTCTGACTCACTCTCATTCAAAGGAGTCCACAGCTTCAAGGAAAATCACTTTGTGTACTAGAGTAAAGCTGCAAGGCCCACTCCACAGGACACCAGTCATACTGAGAGGCTATTATTACGTGCCATATTTCAGAACTTAAGTACTTAATGCTTATTTAGGATTTGGGAACTGAGAAAAAGTTTATATTCTGTTTTCGTCTTCCAATCAGAAGAGCTACATGTGTTCAGGATGGATAGGGTAGTCATGAAATCCATACCCCATGGCTAGGGTATTCATAAAACTCATCATCCAATTTAGGACATTTTTTCGTGACTGAAAAGGAGTGCTAATGATGTTAGGTACAGACCAGGAAATGGTTACCCTACTGTGGGTATGAGGACTCCAGTGAAGTCATCCTCTGAAGGGCCCTAGTCATTTTCCTTTCATTTGCTGGATCATCAGCTGGTCTCATGGGACCCAGGATATAGGCTGACGTGGTTCAGAAGCAACCAAAGACACTTGGGGATGCGAGAGCATTAGGCATTTCCTAACGGGCAGAAAAAATAACGTGTACATTTTGGCAACAACATTGACTAAATGTTCTCCCTGTGACTTTACTTTTTAAGTCATCTGGGGTGTTCCCATTTTATGCCTGTTGTTATTATTATGAATTATTAATAATTCATAATAATTCCCCTTTTACTTTCATTTTTTTCCAGTTTGGATTATAAATTATTGTTATGATTTACTTCTTTGGAAAACTGATTTTTTAAAAAAGATTTTACTTATTTATCCATGAGAGACACACAGAGAGAGAGGCAGAGACACAGGCAGAGGGAGAAGCAGGCTCCCTGCAGGGAGTCCGACATGGGACTAGATCCCGGGTCTCCAGGGTCACGCCCTGAGCTGAAGGCAGATGCTCAACCACTGAGCCACCCAGGCATCTCGGAAAACTGATATTTTAATAAAAATCTGCAAATACTGGTTCACTGGTAAATGTAAGTTGGTGATCAAAAATGAAAAAAAAAAAAAGAGGAGGGTAGACTTCAAGACTTGTACTAGATTGCACCCATGTGTTAGAAATTTAATTCTCCACCCAAAGTTACCTAAATAATATGGTCCATTTCTCAGCTCAGATCTCCTAAACCAAAGTGGTCTTTGCCAATAGACACACACAACTTTCATTTCTATTTATTTTTTAACGTTCAGTACCAATCATTTATTGGTTTTCAAACTTGAAATCTTTATCTTTAAAGGCCAAACTGTAAATCCTAACATTGTCACAGAACTATAAAATCCATGGGCCAATTTTGTAAATCCTTTTTGGTGTTATCCAAACATTGTGATGAATAGGATTATAATAAAATATATTTTACCTAATAAATCCTATAAATAATCAAAAACAGTCTGTACCTCTTTGCATAGCCTTCAAGGAACACCAGCACTAACTCATTTCTCTGTGTCTCAAGTGGAAAGGCTAAGGCCTTTCATCATGACTCTTATGTAATAACTACACATTGTTCTCCAACTGTTATTTTCCTCCTTTGATTTAAAGAATTCAACATTTTATTTACCTCCATTAAAATGTATCTCTTTAGTCATGCAGAGTTTACTAAACTTCACAGCCACACTACATTAAAATCCTATTACCATAATTTATATATTTTGTCTGTAGAAATCATGTCATATTTATATAATTATCTATATTTTAATGAGGCATGACATAAGCACTTAAGTAAAAACATAAGAAAATGTATATTCATAGCAACGAGTTGTCACTGATTATTTTTTTATTATTTTGGACCAGTGAGTAAGATGCCTCTTCTACAGCTCCCTGCACTGAAGAGTCTCTTGAGTGAGACATCTCAGCTAAATCCTGCCTGCAAATTTTATAAGCTGTATGATACTGACCAAGTTACTTAACCTATTTTGCTTTAGTTTTCTCTTTCTCAAGGTGGCAGAAATAATATCTGGTTACATTGAAGATTAAATTAGTCACTACACACAATGGTCTTAGGGTACATGGCTTATAATAAGCACCTTATAAGTTTGGCCTTAAAAGTACTTAAAAACGAACTAGGGGTGGTGGAAGGGGAGGTGGGTAGGGGGTAGGGGTGACTGGGTGACGGGCACTGAGGGGGGCACTTGACGGGATGAGCACTAGGTGTTTTTCTGTATGTTGGCAAATTGAACACCAATAAAAAATAAATTTATTATTTAAAAAAGTACTTAAAAAATGAAAAGTGGAATAATTTAATGTGAATGAGGTTAGCAGTTTGAGGATATGAATTCGGATCCACATCTGCATTTACCACCTTTGTAACACTGAGGATATTAAATCTCTCAGAATTTCCTTTTTTCCCTTCCTTCTATTCTTCTTCTCTCCCTCCTTCCCTTTTTCTTTTTGACAATTAAATAAGGACAATAATACTTGTGTCAGAGTGATGATGTGAGACTTAGGATCATGTAAAAAAAATTATTAAGGTCTTAATTTTAGTTTTCCAAACTGTGCTCCTAGAATCATAGGACTTAATAGGTGTTGGAATGTCTTTAATATAATCCTCTGCAACAAAATCCTTCCAATTGCATGGTTTGATGGATCACTGACTCTCTAACCTGAAAGTTGAAAAAGAATTTAGCCACTTCTCTCAAAAGTTAATTCCAGCAGTGAAAACGGAACGGCCACATAACCAAGTTAGCGTTTTTCAAGCCCTAGTTTGTGACACATTAATACTCATAAAGTCAATCTGGTAGATGGACATCATGGTAACAAAATAGAATATAGGAAAATAGTTTTTACAGAGTAAAAGCAATATAGTAGAGGCAAGCATTTTCTTAAAAACTTGTATTTCTCTCATATTTATATATATACATATACACATGCATATTTATGTATGTATACGTCTGTCTATATGCACATGACACTGTATGCATGTGTGTGTAGATACATATGGTAATCGGTCATGCCAATGCATGGTAATATGGTTATATGTCCAGGTGGGAATCGGTTAAATGTGTTACGCTGTGGGCCGAGCTCAAGATTTTAGAGAGAGACTTTACTATATACTATCTTCCCTAACTTTTTTTCTTCCCTGAATTTCCTTCTTTCCTTTCCCAATATTAAGGAGTCAGTCCTTTGTTCACTGCCTCACAGGATAGATATAACAAAATAGAACTCGAGAATAGTTTCATAGTCTTTCTGGTTTTCTGTTCTAAAAGCTGGAGTCCTCAATATAATTTAGAAGACTGATGGGAAAAGTGACAAATGAGGACTTAAGTCAGAAACAGGGATAAGAAATTGTCTTCCAGCCTGATGTGGGGAGGAAGAGAATGGGAAGAATAATAGCATCAACTTCCTCAGTAGCCTCCCTGGAAGGTAGTTATACCTGTGAGAGGGAATTAGTCAGTTGAAGAAAATGGGATCATGAGAAATCAGAGTCTCAAGGTTCACCCAAGGTGACAGGGAAGCGGAGCCACACGGTGGCCACTGAACTAACCCGGGACATGGACATTTCAGGGATTACCTGTGTATCCAGATATCTCTAAGGACACATTCTCTCGTCTCCTACAAAACCCTGGAACTGCACATGTAACCCTGGAAATCATGATGCATTCCAAGAGGAAGTGACTTACAACCTCTCCTAGCTTACCAGTGTGAGGGTCTGAAATAGAAGCTGTGTTGAGTTATAAATAAGAGAGTCACATACTTGTACACCTGCATCTGAGATTGAGGATCTTCTCTGATTCATGACTTCTAAACTTGTTACATTCCTAGGATATATCCGGCTGGTAGTCCCAGGAGGAAAGGTAGATGATACAGGAAGGGTGGTGGAAGAAAACTTGTGCTTAAGAGAAAAAAAAGGCAGTAATATTCCTCTTAAGAAGTTATTCCATGTAGTTTGCTCGGTCAGTTCCTGGACCCAGCTCTGGAAAATTATCATCTGGTAATGTCTAAGGTGTGCATAGTTCTAAATGACGTGCAAAAGTGTGTCATCTTTAGACAGAGCCGTAGGTAGCTCTTGGGTATATTAAGAAATGATGAAAGGGTTACAGCCTTTCAAGTAGGAAAAAAAAAGGAAAACAACTCATGTAAAGTCTGTATCTAATACTCATATTCAGTTTATCTTCTCCCCATAGTCACCCAATTCTGGCCGTTAACAAGCGGAAGGAAATTTACTGCCGGAGTCTCTGGTAGACTCAAAGGTCCTAGTTACAGAGTAATGATTTATAATGAGAATACAATTAACTGATGCAAACCAAGGTCATTAAAGTCATCATGCAGTGGTTTTAGCCAACTGTGCAGTTAGATGGAACATTTCCCACAAGAACACCCTCACTTCTGACACCAAGTTTGGGGTTTCCAAAACCACATTCAGGTTTGATGATTCACTAGAAGAGCTCACAGATCTCTCTGAAAGCTATTATACTCATGGTTTATTACAGGGAAAGATGCAGGTTAAAATTAGCCAAAGAAAGAGATTCATAGGGTAGAGTCTTAGATGAGTCCAAACAATGAACTTGAGCTTACAGTTGGCCTCGTCTTGTGGAGCTATGGATAGTATTACTTCCTCCTAGCCATGATGTGTGACAACGCTTGCACAGTAGTGCCAACTGGAAGAGTTCACCCTGCCTTTTGATGTCTAGGCTGATATATCATCTATTTGGTTGACTTTTAGTCTTCCAGCCGTCTTGAGCATCTGGGTGACAGTCACCAGTTCTCCCAGAGGTTAGATTGTTAATATGTATCTCAAAGCTCCATCATAAACCACATCATTAGGTAGTCTGGTGGTGAAAGCCCGTAGGCACATAAGGACACACTATCAGAGAGAATATACCAGTGACCTAGAGGTGACCTCTTGATAGTTGAAGATAAAAGTTAAACCTCCTGATGGCTCCTGGGTTGTGCAGTTTGTTAAGTGTCCAACTCTTGGTTTCGGCTCAGGTCATGAGCTCAGGATCTTGAGATCAAGCCCTGCGTAGGACTCTGAGTTCAGCATGGAGTCTCCTTGAGACTCGCTCTCCCTCTCCCTCCCACTTTGCCATCCCCCCCACCAATAAATAAATAGACCTTAAAAAAAAAGTTAAACCTCCCTTTAATTAAGGCTAATTCTTTACTGCACAGAGCCATGCATGGATCTCTGGTCAGCTCTCCTGAAAACAAGTCTCTACTGGACCCAGATAAATAACATGGATGAAGAGTAAGCCCCTAATGCTCTGGGGAAAAATAACTTGTTATGCTCTCTGGACTTTGATTGGCTATTCAAGCATGTTTTCTCCATGACAGATATATTCCAGAAAGATCATGAAGATTATTCACTACGAAGATAATGTTCAATAACTGAATTATACAATGTAGGAACCAAGCAACTTGCTAATGCTAAAATTCAAAAAGTGAATAATATCCTGCAACCTAAGTTATCTCAATAAAGAAAATCAGAGAAGCTGACAATTTCAATAGAATGGAGTAAGTTGTGAATGAGATGGCTTACATTTTGTGGAATCGCAAAAGAGGGGGCATTTAATCCATCCTGGAGATACAGGGAAATCTTTCCTCAAAAGACTCTTGAAAAATAGTGTTTGGCAAAAAGTGAGAGTAGCAATGGTAGCAGCAGTAGTGATGGTAAAAGCAGTTGACAGTTACACAGAATTATTATGTCAGATACTATTCTAAGGCCTCTGAATAAATTAGCTCATTTAAATTATTGATTTAGGAGAAGTAGCAAATTTATTCATAAACTCTGAGCCTCTGCTCTAACTTTATGTCTAAGGCAATAGTTTCTTGAAAGTTTGTCGCCTTTTCTCAAAATGGAGCTATAGGAGCTTAGATAGCCCTGAAAGGGGTATATAAGGAAAAGGGAAAGGACAGTATGCCATTCGGCTCAGAGATATTACTCAACAAATTGCATGTGTGAAAAAAGGTAAAGTGTTTTTAAACTTCACTTGCACTGCAGTGATTCTACACATCCAGAGAGCTTTTCCTTAGGCAAGAACATGCCTTTTCTCATTCTTCCTTCCCAGACTCCCCTCCCTCCCACTATGAAGTAGGAAGCTGTGTTTGGAAGCAATGACAAATCCTGGGGCCTGCGTTTCACTCATCTTGCATGCGGTGCTCCCATTGAGGCCACTTAATCCGATTGACGTCAGCCAGTGCTCCGTGCACAGAATGTGCCACTCAGAATCTAAGGGAATCGATCATCCTTCAGCTCACATTGCCATGACACCTACAGCCTCCAATTTATTTCAGGCTTATAGTTTCTTTTTCTCTTCCTTCTCTTTCCTCTCCTACTAAGAGAAGTATATCTTTTCTTTCTTCACAGACAACACTTATTAGAGCCCAAGCTATGTCATTGGAAAACTCAGACCTATCACTTTGCACTGTAATTAAGGTTTTCCAAGCGAAGCTGTTGTAGAGTGCAAGGCAGGGCTGATAAAAATTCCACACATCTCAGGTTAAACATTCACTGGGATACGGCCATTAGTAGACATAAATATTTTTTTTTCTGAGGAAATATAGATACTCTAGCCCCCATCAAGGAAGGGAAAGAAAAGGGCATTAAGGAGACATCCGTGTTCTGGGCATATCACACACACGATCACATATAAGCTTTTTCTCAACCACTGTGATCCCCTGCTCCCTCTTTTCCCCAGGGAAATTTGTCAGCATCTGCACGTATTGTTAGTTGTCATACTTGGGGCAGGCTAGGGGCGACTGGCATCAGATGGGTAGAGGCCGATTATGCTGCTGAACATCCTACAATGAACAGCATACCCACAACAAAGAATTACTCAGCCTGAACCCCATAAGTGCCAATGTCACAACCCCCTGAAACTGACTCTCATAAAGTCTTAGGTGGTGAGTGTAATATTCTCCATTGACAGGTGAGGCTACTGGAAGTGATTAAATGACTTGCGTGTTCACAAAGTTGGCAAGTGGCAGGATTTACATTCAGACTGTTCTAGCTGCAAAAGTTGGACTCTTCTGCATCATGTTATACCAGACAAGCGTTGGTGATAAAGGAAACCATCACTCTGAAAGCTTAATCTCTGGAGGCATTTGGCTTTCTTCATGTAAAGCAGTTCTTTTTATACGAATTTAATTTCATAAAAACAGGAAGGCAACTCCATGAAGTATGCAGGCTGCATATATATAAGATAATTTCACCTAACCCAATGAAAAGTGCCTGCTCTGGCTACATGTACTATATACTGGGAAACAATATGCATACAGGTATGTATCTATGTGTGTTTGCATGTGTGGGCATACATATGCATATATATAATATGTATGCATATATGGTTTATTCTTCTACTTTTTTTTTCCTCGAAAATACAGACATGAGTAAGTGATGCTCTACCTAAGCACACCTAGGATAGTGGGGAAAAGAGGCAATACAATATACTAGCATAAGTTATATATTAAGGGCCATGATACCAATAGCTGCTGGCTTTCACACTGGAAGACTCATTCATTCATTAGTCATCCATTTGACAAACAAATGGATATTAAATTCTTGGCATAAACTCAATTAATCCATCCAGACACATAAGAAATAATTACAATAATCTGATAAATGCTAAAACACAGGTGAGAGCAAGGTGGTGTAGTAACACAGAGGAAGAAGCACTTAGCTCTCTTTGGAGATGATGGAGTAGGTCTCCTGAGAATGGTCATTTATAAGGTAATGAAATACTGAGTTTGGAGTTCACTAGGTGAAGTAGTTAGTAATGGAGCTAAAGGGGACAGCAACAACCAGACCATGAATCTTATGGACTAAAAGTTCGAATTTTATTCTAGAAGTGAATTGAAATCAATAGGGGTTTCAAAATGAAAATAATCAAATTTACATTTGAGTAAGATCATTGTACTGTTGGATTTAGAGAAGTTGGGGGAAATAGAGGTAGGCAGACACATTTTGAGTCTATTCCAGTAATCTGGGTAAAAAATAATAAATAACTCAGGCAAGAGCAATGAGAATGGAAAGGAAATGTCAGAATGAAAATAGAATTACAGGTAGAATTTAGAGATCTTGGACGTAGAGGACAAGACAAAGAGAGGATCTCTCCTTTGGAGAATCCGAGTACAGACAAAACAATTTACATTTGGACAGAATTACCTTTAAGACACCTATGATGAATATAAAATATTGTAGGCTAATATGAGAAAATCTATCAGACCCTTCATATAACAACCATCACAAAAGTCCTGTGATGAAGGTATTGATCTTTTTATTTTAAAGATAAAGGCTCAAAGAGATGAATTTGTTTCATTTAATATGTTTTAAATGCCAGAGCCAAAATATTACTACAATTCTGGATTTCTTCATGTCTGTACTTGTTAACCACTATGGAAGACTTTCTCACTTTTTAAAGCTGATGCTCAGTAGGACTTAAAATACATATTTGAGTTATAAATACAATTCTGGAGATACTGTTCCTATAAGTGGCTGTTGAGATAATTTATAGACAGCATTAATTAAGAATGAGTAACAAAGAACCATGATTTAGAGGATTTGGGACAGAGGCCTAGGCACATACTGATACTTAAGATGAGTTATTCAAGGCATTCAACCAAAAAGCAGCCAAAAAAAAGGTAGGAAGGAAGACAAGGGGAGAATAGTGTCACAGATGCAAAAGAGGACAGTAAGCAGTCGTGCTAAGGAATCAGATCTATCTTGCACTAAAAAATGCCTCATCCCAGGAATAATGAGGATTCCCAATGGGAAAACCTCATTCAGTGGATCCTGTTCCAGAGGAGGTGATGTGGTGTCCATGCTTTGCTTTCATGCCACTGCAACCATTCTAATTTGGGCCCTGCTCGTTAGGTAAAATGATAGGTATGAAGTCACCAACACATTGGAGAGGCTAAAATTTGTTACGCTCTTCCTCTCTCACTGCCTTAGGTGTCAGGCTGCAGCTCTGACGGCTGGGAACTGCAATTTTAGCAAGGAAAACATTAGAAACTCCAACAATTCATTAAACATTATCATTACTGTGCAACTTAAATATTAACCATTTCCATTGTACAGGTGTTAAGTTTGATACAGATACAGATATATATGAATACGATTCAGCCACACAAAAGTAGGAAATCCTACCATTTGCAACCACATGGTTGGACATTGATGAAATTATATTAAGTATAAGTCACCAGAGAAAGACATGTACTATATGAGCTCACCAATAGGTAGAATCAAAAAACCTAAACTATGGAAACAGAATTTGTTGGTAATTGCCAGAGACAGGGATTTGGGATCGGGTGGGGGGATTGGACGAGGCGGTCTAAAGGGTACATAATTCCAATTATACAATGCAAAAGCTCTGGGGATGTAACGTGCAGCATTATGATTCCACAGGCACATATCCCTTCATCATGCTTCACAAATAATGCATTGTTTACAATTTGGAGATTGTGGCAACCCTAGATCAGGCAAGTCTTTCAGAGAGGTGAGAAAGCTGCAGAAGAAAGTCTGAAGCTGGCCAAAGTTTAAGTTTAAGGAAAGAAGCCATCCCCATACGCAAAAGTACAAGGTAATCAGCAAGTGCTGAGGCAGAAGCTGCAGTGAGCTATCCAGAAGGTCTAGCTGAGACCATTCATGAACGTGGCCACACTAAACAATGGATTTTTAATGCAGAGAAAATAGCCTTTATTGGAAGATGCCACCCAAGACTTTCAGAGCTAGGAAAAAGTCAATGCCAGACTTCAAATCTTCAAAGGACAGGCTTGACTCTGCTGTCGGGTGACTTTAAGTCAAAGGCAATGCTCATTTACTATCCAAAAAGTCCTAGGGCCCTGAAGAATTATGCAAAACCTATTCCGCCTATGCTCTATAAATGGGACAACAAAGCCTGGATGACAGCACATCTGTTTACAACATGGTTTACTGAATATTTTAAGCCCACTGTTGAGACCTACTGCTCGGAGAAAAAGATTCCTTTCAAAATACTACCACTCGTTGACAATGCACCTCGTCACCCAAGAGCTCTGATGGAGATGTACAAGGGCGCTCCGGTTGTTGTATGTCTCCTGACAAAACCTCCATTCTGCAGCCATGGATCAAGGAGCAATTTTAACTTTCAAGTCTTATTAGTTAAGAAATACACTAATGGGGTGCCTGGGGGGCTCAGTCAGTTAAGCATCTGCCTGAGGCTCAGGTCATGACCCCAGGGTCCTGGGAACCAGCCTTGCACTGGGCTCCCTGCTCAGCGGGGAGCCTGCTCCTCCCTCTCCCTCAGCACCCCTTTGCTTGTGCTCTCTTGCACTCTCTGCCAGCTCTCTCTCTCTCAAATAAATAAAACCTTAAAATAAATGTGTTTAAAGAGTCATAGCTGAGACGCCTGAGTGGCTCAGTGGTTAAGTGTCTACCTTCAGCTCAGGGAGTGATCCTGGGGTCCCGGGATTGAATCCTACATCAGGCTCCCTACATGGAGCCTGCTTCTCCCTCTGCCTGTGTCTCTGCCTCTCTCTCTCTCTCTGTCTCTGTCTCTTTCTCTCTCTGTCTCTCATGAATAAATAAATAAAATCTTTTTAAACAATTCAAAAATAAAAAGGGTCATAGCTGCCCTAGATGGGAGTAATCCCTCTCATGGATCTGGGTGAAGTAAATTGAAAAGCTTCTGGAAAAAATTCACCTTTCCAGATGCCACTAAGAACATTCATTATTTGTGGGAAAATGTCAAAATATCAACATGAACAGGAATTTGGAAGAATTTGAGTCCAACCCTCATGGATGACGTTGGAGGTTTCAAGATTTCAGTGGAGGAAGTAATTGCAGGTGCAGTAGGAATAACAAGGGAACTAGAAGTCACAGTGGCCCCTGAAGATGTGGCTAAATTGCTACATCTCATGACCAAGCTTTAATGGATGAAGAGTTGCTTCTTATGGATGAGCAAAGAAAATGATAAATGCTTATTTTCTTGAAATAAAATCTATGCCTGGTGAAGATGCTGTGAAGACTGTTGAAATGATAACAAAAGATAGAGACTATTACATGAACCTAGTTGATAAAGCAGCAGCAGGGTCTAAGAGGACGGACTCCCATTTTGAAAGAATCTCTATGGGTAAAATGCTATCAAACAACACCGTGTGTTGCGGAGAAATCATTCATGAAAGAGTCAGTTGATGAGGCAAACTTCACTGTTGTCTTATTTTAAGAAATTGTCATGGCCACTCCAACCTTTAGCAACCAGCACCCTGATCAGTCGGCGGCCGTCAACACTGAAAAAACTATCCACCCACAAAATCTTTTTGCGAGTGGATAGTCTTCCCAAAAGCTCAGATAACGGTCATCACTTTTTAGCAATAAAGTATAAGTTAGGTACGTTGTGTTTATAGACATGATGCTATCACACACTTAACAGACTACAGTACAGTATAGACGTAACTTCTATATGCGCTGGGAAATAAAAAATTCCATTTGACCTATTCTGTTAAAATAGTTGCTTTATCGCGTTGTCTGGAACTGAACCTGCAATATCTCGAGGTATCCCTGTGATTAACAATAGTGTATGGTATATTTGAAAATTGCTAAGATAGTAGATCTTTATAGTTCTCATCAGAAAGGGAAAAAAAGGTGTAGCCGTGAGGTGATGGATTTTAACTAAACTCATTGTGATGATTTTATATATGAAATCATTACATTGCACACCTTAAACTTCCATAATGTGTATGTCAGTTATGTCTTGATAACACTGGGGAAAAGAAAGTCTCAAAAAGAAAGTGATATAATTTAACCTGCATAACAAGTACCTTTGGGTGGAATAGAACAGGATGTTGCCAAGGTTTGAGAAACTCCAATCATACTGCTCCACTCCCATTGGAGTCCCAAGTTCAAACTCCCATTCTTAAAGGGACTGGCTGCCCTCTCTTCATCTGGAGCAGCCTTTCTCAACCTCAACGTGACAAATTTGAGGCAGCTAATTGATGTTGGGGTGCGGAGAGAGGGCTGTCATGTCCATCACAGAATGCTTAAAAGCATCTCTGACCTCTACCTTCTAACCACACATAGCATCCTCCCTTCCAGTGGTGACAAGTAAAGTAAAAAGTGGTTCCAGATTTTGCCAGGTGATCCTTAGAAGACAAAATGCTTCCTGGGTAAGAACTACAGGTTAGGCTGTATGGCATTCCCATTCTAAGAAAGAATATACAGGGGCGAGCGCCTGGGTGCATCAGTGGGTTCAGCATTGGACTCTTGATCTCAACTCAGGTCATGATCTCAGGGTTGTGAAATCAACCCCTGTGTTGGGTTGTGTGGTGGGCATGGAGCCTGCTTAGGATTCTCTCTCTCTCTCTCTGCCTCCCCTTCACCCCATATCCCTTCCAAAAAAAATAGGAAGAGAAGAAAGAAAAGAAAGAAAAGAAAGGAAGAAAGGAAGAAAGAAAGGAAGAAAGAGAAAGGAAGGAAGGAAGGAAGGAAGGAAGGAAGGAAGGAAGGAAGAAAGAAAGAAAGAAAGAAAGAAAGAAAGAAAGAAAGAGGAAGGAAGGAAGGAAGGAAGGAAGGAAGGAAGGAAGGAAGGAAGAGAAAGGAAGGAAGGAAGGAAGGAAGGAAGGAAGGAAGGAAGGAAGGAAGGAAGGAAGGAAGGAAGGAAGGAAGAGAAAGGAAGGAAGGAAGGAAGGAAGGAAGGAAGGAAGGAAGGAAGGAAGGAAGGAAGGAAGGAAGGAAGAGAAAGGAAGGAAGGAAGGAAGGAAGGAAGGAAGGAAGGAAGGAAGGAAGGAAGAGAAAGGAAGGAAGGAAGGAAGGAAGGAAGGAAGGAAGGAAGGAAGGAAGGAAGGAAGGAAGGGAAAGGAAGGAAGGAAGGAAGGAAGGAAGGAAGGGAGGAAGGAAGGAAGGAAGGAAGGAAGGAAGGAAGGAAGGAAGGAAGGAAGGAAGGAAGGAAGGAAGGACAAACGAACACACAACCCGAGCTCTGTGTGTACGATCTCTCTTCCCGTAGACCGCATCTGCTTATCCTCATAACCGAGTCTGTACGTCCCTCGTCAGCCATCCATGTCTCCTTGCATTAGAACAGTTTCATTACAGGAGCTCTGTTAAAGGATCCAGAGCCTCTTCCCTGATCGGACTGCGCAAACCTGTTCCTGATCTGGAGAGCAGTGCCATGAGAGTGAGCTTCCATAACTGTAGCATCTGGGTGGAAAGGGCCTCATAAATCACCTAATTGTTTCCTAGGCCTTTGAGGGTGCTACTGGAAATGGCAGGCAGTGTGACTCATCCTGCTGAACTGCTGTAATATTAAAGAAAATAAATAACGGAACTAAGAAGACATTGAGTGAGGAAATGAGGCATGGGTGCATGAGACAGAGGTGATCCTACCGCACTGCATCTCGGAGAATATCACCCAATTACTGGGAAGCAGAACTTAGGAAGGGACCTGCCAAATCACAGTTTTCTGAACGAACTGCAGGGTGTACAGTCAGGGGGTAGTGAATTCCCCAGGCAAGCCTTTTCCTCTGAGCTCCCTTTCTGAATAACAAGGAAGTACATGCAATTTGGCTGTCATGGTTTGTTCTCTGTCTTAAGTAATAATGGTAATAACCAGACTTTATGTTTGTGCAGTGTTTCCTAGTTTACAGAGCACTTTCCCAAATGTTATGTCATTCTGCTCACAAAGCAACTGTGTAGACGCTCAGCCAGAAGGGAGACAGTGCTCTGGAAGAGGAGTTTCCACAGGTTTGAGACAGCAGAGCATGCTTATGAAAGCCCAGGCTCTGGAATTTAAGGATACCTGTGAGAATAATACCCCAGGCCAGCTCTGGAGCCTTGAGCCTTAAACTGTCAAACCCCAATGTTATCTTCTGCACAAGGGGGACAATAGCACTGGTAGCAAGTATTCAAACAAAGCGGCTCCATAATTGCTGAGCGCAATATCTACCTTACCATGGGCCAAAGGCTCGTAGAAGTAGTGGAAGAGGTGCTTAACTCAGGGTGATCTGACCATTACAAAAGTGTGAGTAGCACTTTGGATTGTGTAAATAGTCAAGATCAGATTTTAGAACCAAGTGGCCAGGGTTTGAATCTCAGCTCCGCCACCTGAAACTGTGGAACTTGAGACAAGTTTCTTACCCTCCCTACATATGTTTCCATATCTACAACTCGGGTGCTTGGAAAGATTCAATAAGTTAGTATGTGAAATGCCCTGCCTCACTATCTGAGTCACCTACACTTGGTTCCTTCCGTTTTATAGGTCTGATACATATTTTCGTATTATTTTCATCTCAACTAACGTGATTACCCAGAACTGACTTTATGTACTGTATTAAACTAAATAACACTGGGTGCAATTAGAGATAAATCCCCAAATCTCACTGGCTTAACACAACTACATTTCCTATTCATGTAGAGTGAATACGGAGTGCATCCAATGCATGTAGAGTGTGAGTGCGTGTGTGTGTTGGGGTTTATTCAATGCACACAAGTAGAAACCAAAGCTCTACCACGTTGTGTGTCTAAGCTCTTCTAAATCCTTAGATATCTCTACTTCCGGCAAATGAGAAAAGAAAGCATGGGTATGAGGCAGGGGGATTTCTAAGGGTCCACACTGGAAGTTGAACACACTGCTTTTGCTCTCATTCCATCGTACAGAACTCGGTCATATGGCTGCACTTCACTCAAAGAATTCTGGGGGATGGAGTCTAGCCATGTGCCCAAGAAAAGGAGAGTTCATATACTGGAGAGTTCCAGAAATCTCTGCTACAAGTCCTGAGTTCAGAGGATCTTGGTCACCCAGCAGCAGACTTTGTAAAGCGCTGCTCTAATAATGAGCGCCGCGGTGCCATGCTGCTCTCTGATCTATGCAGTCCCTCCATAGACAGCATTGTGCCCTGTGTGAATGGTGCTTTACACTTAGGCAGCAAGATGGCTTCTACTTTTGATTGGGGTTCAAGTCAAAAATAACCTTCCTTCTGAATGGAATCATAGCTCTCTTGATGTATTCTAGGTGCTTAAGAGATCTACTGAGGGCATGACCCATGATGCAGAAATCCAGACCCTGCAAAAGACAGCTCATTGCTTTCAGAGGCTGAAAATTAGAGCAATGGGTTTTACCCTGTCGTAGAGACAACGTCAAGATGGACCTAGAAGAAACAGCAGACAAACAGAAATGAGCTGAAAGCTAAAAACGTGTGATCAGAGCCTGGAAAGCTAAACACAAGCTTATAGCCTAGGGGAAATAGACAAACACAGTAGAAAACTTTAAAAAAGTGAGAGCCAGGAACCTGAAAAGTACTGACATCAAAAGAGTATAAAGGAATACATAAAGGGATGCACTGGTGGAGGCCCAGAGGAGATCCCTCTCGGGAGGAAAACACAAAGCAGAGCAGTGCAGGGGAGGGGGTTAAAGACATCGGTTTTGTGTTTTCAGCCTGGAGTGCAAATCCAGAGCTCAAACCCTGTGAACTGTGACTCAGCAAGATTCTTAACATCTCTGAACTTCAGGTTTTCCATCAATAACTTGGAAAAAAAATAATAAATATCACCTATTTCTCAGAATCGCTGAGAGGAAACCTGACATAATATAGTGTATCTAGAAATGGGGTTTTCAACCCTGGCTTCAACTGAAATTCACTTCATGATTTGTTTTTCTTTGTTGTTGTTGTTGTAATACATATACCTAAGTCCTATCCTTGATAATCCTTACTCAGCAGCTCTGGGTTGCGTCTCCGCTCCTGTGGGCTCACCATAGCCCCATTTTCTTAGTTGACTCCCGTTCTATGAGATCAGGAACCAACAAAAGGCCTGGTAATAAATGGTTCAATCTTTGCGTGCCATGGAATCTCTGTTGTAACTATTCAACTTTGGTATTTTAGTGTGAAGGCACCATAGATGACACATAGATGCATGGGCATGACTGCGTTCCAACAAACCTTTATTCCTGGACGGCGAATGTGAATTCCATCCAATTTTCACATGTCATAAAATATTATCTTCATTGGCTTTTGTCATCTTTTAAGAACAATTCTTCACTAATGGGGTAATACTAAAGACCAGCTTGCATACCAGATTTGGCCCAAAGGCCATAGTTTTCCCACTCATGGAAGAGAGCAGAGGTTCTTGGACTTCAACATGCATCAGGATTATGTAGGAGGACTGTTAAAACCCAGATTGTGGGGCACCACCCCCATAGTTTCTAACTCAGTAAGTCTGTGATGTGGTAAAGGATTTGCATTTCTAACACATTCCCATGTGATGCTGATGCTGCTGGTCTAGAGACTACATTTTAAGAATCATGGCTCTAGAGGAATGTCCAAACTCTCTGTTCTTCAGATCTCACATAAATATTATTTCCCATTTTTGAGCTTTGTAAAACTATCTGGTGGTTAAGCATCTTATTTATACCTTTTATGAAATACCTGAGATAAAGACATTCTCTGTTGCTGTGTTACTGCATAGTCAATAAATTATACTGGCTTAAAGCATGGACTGTGGAACAAAATCAGCCCATGAATCCTGGCTACCTTGAATCCTGGCTAACAGATCCAAGGCTGTACAACCTCGAGTAAGTATTTATTTTCTGTGTATCTCAATAGCCTCATATGTAATACCTATATGTTGTGAGGATTAAATGAGTATGGAAAGCATTTAGAATAGTAGGTAGCCCATTGTAAACATTTAATAAATGTTGATTACTATTGTGTCTAGATGTTAAGTCATGACAGTTAAGGTGTTTTAATGAGATCAGTGTCCTAAACTAAAGCTCCACATTGAGGTGACCCAAGTGTATACATGCCAGCAGGGTCAGGACCTTTCTCCTTAATTTCTGACCTACTTTTAAATACATAGAAAATCAGCTATTGTAGACCCACAAATGCACAAGACCATGAAAATTTTAGCTTGAATATTTTTAAAGCATATTCTACCAAATTTCCAAGACATCATGCAAAATAAAATGAATAAGGTACCCACAGGATAGATTAACTTTACTATTAACCCTTCAAGATAAATAAGTTACAAGATACATATCTAGGTTAAGTCTGCTGACTTAATTTTCTCATCAAATAATTAAGCATCAAGTTGGTGAAGCCATATGTGAAGAACTAGTGATAAAGGAGGGTAGCCAACGCGAGAAGTGCAGTCTTTGTACTCAATGAACACAAACATTAAGGATACGATCATTAAATTAACTCCTTACAACTGTAGTAAATACAACTAGTACAAAGTACATTGACGAAATATCACTGAAGGAATTATTCTAAGGTGAGAGTCACAGGGAAGCCTTCCCTGAGAAAGGCATATCTGTCTAAGCTGAGATTTGACGGCTAGTTAGAATTTCAGAGACATTTTCTAAAAACAGTTGTGGTCTGGAAGTGTCTGACATAAGTTTACAGAAAGCACTTAATTTTCTGTCTGTATATGCGCACAAAAGAAAGGATCATGCATCTCTTCCATCAGAAGTGTTATAAAGTCATTTAAATACAAGTTAGAGGAAGGGAAGAGGAGGAGTTGCCGAGAACAGATTTTTTTTTAGAACATTCCATTGGAAATTATGTTGCCTGCTAAGAGACCATCTCTAACAATCTGACAGGTAGCGTGCCCTTGATAGGCAAACTCTGAGCACAGATCCACTTTTATGGATCATTTTGAGCCATACATTTTACCTAGTAACGGATATCTATGTTGTGATACAGACTCAGAAAATGCTTATAAATGCTGCAAATGATATTTTGGTTTTCTTGACAAAATTTTTTTCCCACAATGTGATAAAATACACAGAAATAATTGATCGAGACATGGTTATCCCTAACATTGGCCTCATCACCTTCCTCTTCTCGTGGAATACTGACCTGAGAAAGTTTCTATGCATGTGTAATAGTCAGAATAATAGTCCCCCAAAGACGTTTACATCCGCATCCCTAGAATCAGTGAATGTGTTATGCTACGTGGTGAAAGGAGAATTAAAGTTGCAGGTGGAATTATGTTTGCTAATTAGCTGATTTTAAGATCCTTAAATGATCCTGGATTCTCCAAGTGAGCTCAACATGGAAGAGAGGTGGAGGAGTCAGTGTTATGTTTTGAGGACCCAGCCACCATTGCTGGATTTGAAGATGAGAGAGGATCATGACTCAAGGAGGTCCTCCAGCCTCCACAAGTTGAGAAGACAAGAATATGGATTCTAGGAGTTTCCAAAAAGGACCACAGCCCTGATGAAACTGATTTAACCCAATGAGAGTTATTTTGGATTTCTGACCTCCAGAACTATAAGATAATATATCTGAGTTTAAGATGCTAAATTTGTGATAATTTTGACAGCAATAGGAAATTATTACAATATGCTTTTTTTTGACCAAATGTTTAAATAAACTAAGCATTCCAAATCTTGAGAGAATATATGTTTCCTTTATAAACACAATATATCCTTCAGAATATTTTGGGTATTGTAATCTGTAGCTCTGATGCTTGACAATCAATAGTTCTATTATGATATGAGACCATCAGGTTAGCTTTCTCCCCTAGACTCACCAGGAAACAACAACAACTCTCTATTTACATAAAGACAAAAACAGGGAGAATGCTTATTTTTCTCTGTCTCATACTAGCAGATTCTAAACAAATGTTAAATATATGGTTTTATTAAACTGTTCTTTGACATAAAATTTAGTTATATATATGTAACAGGCTCCTAAAAGTTATTATGTCTAAAAGAAAACTCCTAATCTCCGAGTAACTTTGGTTCTTTCCTAATTTTCTCCAATTCATCTTAGACCTAAACCCAAAAATTATGCTTACCACTTCTCTTTCCCTCATCACAATTTTTTCGTGGACCAACTATGTCCCAGGCACTCTTCTTGGCCCTACATGGAATCATGACATTCCCATTGGCCTTATCTTCAAGATGGAGACTGAGACATTTGCCTGTCTATAGCCATGTGTAATTCTTCAGTTAATAACTTCTCCAAAATTAAGCATTAGTGATAGTGAGATCTTAATGGAAGGTTTATTCTTCACACTCAAGTGGAAAATGGGGACTGACTGAATTTCTTTCTCTCTTTCTTTCTTTCTTTTTTTCTTTCTTTCTTTCTTTCTTTCTATCTGGGACTTTAAACTTAAGTGGTGACATTAATATATTTTCATTACATACAGTTATACTGAGGGACTTAAAAATCAGAACAAACAATACTATTCAGCAGCTTTGAAAGACAACATGATCTTTGGAATATTTAGCTCTGCCTCAGTGGCTTTAGCTTCCTATGCCTGCCCCAGAGACTGCCTCGTGTTCCTGAGTAACACGATTACTATCGCTGGTAAAAAGTTGCATATGTTGTATTTTTGGCTATGCACTCTCTTGTGAGATTTTGCATTCCATTTTATTTCAGAGCATTTCAGAATTCCAAACTGTGATCTTAGTGTCAGAGTTAAAATTTCTTACCTTTTTGAAATATGTATATGATTTTATAAATTTGATGTTTATTCTTCACTAATGTACTAAATTAGAAAAGCTTGCTCCTTTTAGTAAAGCTTAAGATATTTTGTTGTCTACTCCTGTGATGCAGAAATCCATCATGATGTTATTTTCTTTTCAGACCTGGCAAACTATATTAATTTTTGTCTTCACTATAAAACTGGTGTCACCAGAGAAGCCACATCTGCTGGAGATTTCCCATACAATTATAGCTGTCAATTCTTTCTTTATGATAATCTTCATAGTTTAGCAAATTATTTATACATCAAAAATATTTACTGCGTGAGTACTCAGGTTAGGGACCAGCTAGAAATCACTACAAATATAAATAGTCATATTAATATACAATCTGTAATAGTATTGATAAAATAAAATAGTTGTAGTAAGAGCAGAAGGGTATCCTAAGAAATTGATGGACAGTAGGTGACCCTCTGAAGACTAACTTGTAGTTATTGAGATTACTTTGGTAGGAAGATTCCCTATCTCATTGCAGGAAAAATATCTATGTATCAGAATACAATGTAAGGTGTTTCTCCCTCCATCCAATGAGGGGAAATTGGCCCTTGTATTTTCAAAGTACATTATTGATTTACAGACATTACCTCATCTGGTCCTGTAACAACCAAGGAGGTAGAAATCATCGTTACTTCTTATTATCTAATTTGGTCCTAAAACAACCAAATGAAGTAGATGCTATCATTACTTATATTTTATATAGAATAAGAACACTGAGGCTAATAGAAGTTAATAGTTAATAGTAGTTAATAGTAGAACTATCACTTCATCGACCAGATCATAATTCACAAAGTCAGCATTTTTATTATCATTTCCCCTTAGCGTGCAACTTCATCTGTTCTGGCCCCCAGTCTCT
This sequence comes from Canis aureus, assembly GCF_053574225.1. Taxonomy (NCBI): domain Eukaryota; kingdom Metazoa; phylum Chordata; class Mammalia; order Carnivora; family Canidae; genus Canis; species Canis aureus. The sequence continues at coordinate 1,397,623 of NC_135633.1, forward strand.
CTGAATTCATTTGTACCAATCATACTTGTATCGACTTTATCCCATTGCTTTACTCTAAATTCTCTTTAAAAGCAGTGCCAGAAAAGGAAGTTGTTGTGTAGGTAGTTTATTTTGGGATGTGATCCCAGAGGACAAAAGTAGCAGATCAGGAGATGTGCAACAGGAAGGGAAAAAGATGATCCAAAGAGTAAGTCACAAGCTGATCCTATTGTGAGCAACTCGGATTCAATCCTGCTAGAATTTTTTGAGAATTCATGTAAAATGCACTTCAAAATTGTCTGCCTAAGGGTCAGAAGAGGCAGATGTTAACCCATTGGATTCTGTTTCCCACCACTTAGGGTTGAGCCATAACTACCTCATTATTTGCTTGCAAAAGCATCAAAATGGCTGAATGGAAGCCTGGAAGCAGAAAGTAAGGGTATATAGTAAAACGGGGATGAAGTGCTATTGGTTTACACCTGTGCAAATCTGGATTCCCCACCAAAGTCTGGGATATAAAATATTAGGCAAAGAGAATATGGGGGTGGATACAGAAGCCATCCAATATATCTATCTTTCATCTTGACTTGAAATCTTATTTCATCTAAGCTTTTCCTTTGTAACCATATTACTTTATTCAAACGTTTATATTCAATTATCTTTATCTACCTAATTTTTATGATAGAATACTTGATTTTAAATACCACTTAATAATTAGACTGCTTATTTTCTTTACCAATAGAAATGCTACTTAATTTTTAGCCCATCCTCCATGAACCACCTTCTATTTTATGGTCTCTTGACAGGGTGGGTGTTTAAGAATAGTTACTAGTACTCAAGTAGATGAGAAGTAAAGATGTGTCATGACATTGTGCATGTTTCCCTCTTGCCTGGAGTGTTTGTGATACCACACGTATTGAAATGCAGAGTTACAATTAGCACAGAAGATTCCATGTGTCCTTTCATCTCAATCGAAAAACTCTCAGACCGCCTCATACCATAATTTTTGTTTGTTTCCTATTTTTTAGATATTTATTTATTTATTTATTTATTTATTTATTTATTTATTTATTATTTAGATTATTTATTTTAGAAAGAGTGAGTGAGAATGAGAGCACAGAGGGGAGGGGCAGAAGGAGAAGAGAATCTTACGCTGACTCAGTGTTGAGTGCAAACCCGTGTCAAGCTCGAGGTGGGGCTCAATCTCATGACCCTGAGATCACCACCTAATCAAAACCAAGTCAGTGGCTTAACTGACCCTTCCACTCAGGCACCCCTGCGACCATCAATTGTTGATCAATTGAATCAAATTATTTCATGAATTTGCTTTAAGTTGAATTTCTGTTACTTGCAACTAAAGTGTTTACTTTCCTAAACATATTAGCTAAATGATAAATGTCAAAAATCTCTAAAAATTCCCAGCTCCTTTACTACAGGTATTAAGCAGTCACAGAAGCTTAAACTTCTGCTTTTATCTAGGAACTAAAATAGTTTTTTTTAGTCTAAGAAATATTAAGCTTTCGAAAATTAGAAAATGTTTTTATCCCCTGTGCCTCAGGTCATCTCTGCATGTGAGACAGTAGGAATTTCATATTTGGGGGCATGTGTGCTCCAGTCCCCCAGGCGCTACCTATCTTCTTTCTTCCTCTCCCCAGAAATCCATCTTTGCAACAGAAGGGGCTCTCATTTCCTCTTCTGGTCTGGAAGCAATTGTTTGATATCTTTTTTTTCCCTTCAAGACACAGTTTTCATATTCTTCACTGTGGCTATAAGCCTTATCTTAATAATGGTGGAAGAGCTTCAGGAAAACAAATTACTGAAAAGGGGGCCATTTAGCAGATGGCACATCAAAAATATCTCACCATGTTTGGGGATCAACTAATATGCTAATATTAATACCAATTAATATTGTGAACAAGTGACCATTTCAAAAAATACCACCACCACCAAAAAGACATTTAATGACATTAAATAATTACTTCTGGGTAAATAAATAAATAAATAAATAAATAAATAAATAAATAAAAGTAACATGGAGAAACATCAGACTAGAAGGTCACTTCCTTGATATGATAAAGAAAATTTTAAAACCGAATGCCAACATCATACTTAATGGTGAAATACTATAGTCATTCCCATTAAAATCAGGAACAAGACAAAGACATCATTATTTTTTAACGTTGTCTGGAAGTTCTGTCCAAAGTAATAAAGCATGAGACAGAAATAAGAGCTATAACAATTGGAAATGAGACAAAATTAACATAATTTGCCAGTGGCAAAACTGTATATAAAGAAGTGATAGAGAATGGAGGGACAATCTTTTAGACTGAAATCATCTTAAGAACAGTGGTTGTATCCTAGATTAATATAAAAATCAGATTAATATAAAAATCAAGTATATCAGATATACTTGAAACACAGTACCTGAGATATTAAAAAAAATTCAGTCAAATATCATACAATCAAAAGCATACCACGATGAAAACATGCAAAACAAAGTAGTCTTCACACACATACACATGTAGCCACTGCCTGGTAATAACATTATAGGAACTTATCCTAAAAAAAAATTTAAAATGCTTGTATTATTCTGGATAGGCTAGATTATATTGTAGGGACAAATAATTCTCCTAAATAACTTGGATTCTCACTTATGTTTCCTATCTCTGGTCAGTGGGAAGGGGGCTCTGCTCCAGATGATGCTCATTCAGGGACCCAAATACTGATATGCTTTGTACTGTGTGTGGCAAGGGAAAAGGAAGAAGGAAAATGTTCAGTGGAGTTCTGCACCACTCCTGCTTACACTTCATTGGACAAAGTAAGGTGTATATCAATCCTAATTTCAAAGGGTGGAGGCAGTGCAATACTAACTATATTCTAAGTGAGAAAAATTACTGTGGCTGATTGCAATATTCAATCTAGAGATTAAGAATTCAGATTCCAGAAGCAACATCTGTGTCTCTGACAATTGACCCTAAGTATCTCGGAAGTACTTATTTTGCTGTGACTTGTTATTCTCTTATGAAAAGTAGAAACAATAATAGTATGTAGCTTATTGGATTTCATTACCATTTTATGCGTTAATGAAAGATATTGAACAACTATTTTCTGCCAAGGACATACTGTTCTGGGTGCTTTGATATCCCATGAACAAAAGAGACAAAGAGCTCCACCTTTGGGGATCATACATTCTCAAGAGGCAAAGAGAAAATAAACCATAAGGAAACTAAGTAAATTGGAAAATTAGGATAGCCTTTTAGGTCATTGTAAAGATTGTGGCTTTGCTGCGAGCAGATAGTGGCCATAGGAGGTTTTTCCCTCAGAAGTGACATTACCAGAGGCCCTATTAAAATTATTCTACTCTGTTGGAAAGATATCCTAGTGGAGCAATGGTCAGAGCAATGAGACTTCAAAGTAGGCTACTACTTTGGGTGAGAGATGGGCTGGGCCAATGTGGTAGCAGTAGATGTACTGAGAAATACATTCAGTACAAAAACTTCAGAATATTTAGATTTGGGATACATTTTACAAGTAGATATATTGATGGATATGTTTTGGGGGCATATTATAAAAGTAAGAGCACATGATAGTTTATATATACAATGTGAAATAAAGAGAAGACTCAGCTAGGACTGCAAAATTTTTAAGTGATGCCATTAACTGAAAAAGAGAAGACAGTAGTGAAGTCCAGTTTTGGATATGTCATGTTTGAAATACCATTAAATTCCAAGAAGAGGTGTTGAGTAGGAAGGTGATACATATTTTATAGAGTTTAGGAGGGTGCTCATAACTGGAAAAGCAAATGTGGATGTTCTCATAGAAAAGTGCATTCAAACCCTTGGAATTCAATCAAATCACCAAAGAAGTGAGTGCTTTTGGTTTCAAATGACTTAGCAAGCGGGTATGCCTTAGAATGGTGGTGTATAATAACATCGGATAAATGTTAGTGTTATCACTGGGTCCCTTGAGGAGATCATTGTTTCAAAATCCTTAATTCTTACCAGATTAATTCATAGTCCTGATGTCATCGTAATAAAATTCCTTTGACAACAGGGGTTGACCAACTATTCTACAGTTTGTCTTGAAAAAAAAATCAATGGAATTATTTTGGACATTTAAACATAATAGTATTAAGGAGAGAGGTTGAGGGTGGTGGCCCTGACACTATACAAATTGAACAGCTTCATTAAGTGTGGAACTCGTCCAAGAGTGAACATTAAGATGAAAGTAACACAACAGATGGCCCCGAAACAGATTATATATCAATGTTTATATCTCTATCAACTTGATATATCACAAAATAATATACTGCAAGCATGTATTTGGGATAATCCTGTCAATCAATTAATTGAAGTGTGAAGTTTGGCTATCCTAAATTAGAATATTAGATGCCTACCTCAGATTTTACACCAAAACAGATTTTAAAGGACTCAGAGCTTTAAAAAAAGAAAGAAAAAGATGAAAAACACTAGAAATTTTACATCTACTTTTTAGCTAGAGAAATCTATTCTGTGCAAACTAGCAATGAGTAAAGAGCAAAGTAGTGACATATTTGACTACATGAAACTTTTAAGTTACTCTACATCATACTCTTTATTATCACAAAGGGAAAATAACAAAGTTAGAAATATATTTCAAAAGATACAGCCAAGAGTAAAATAGAACATTGATATATTAATATTTATTCGAAGTCATTAAAAAATAGAAACTGATAGCTTAATACAAAAATGGGGAAAGACAAGAGCAGATAACTCAGAATTAGGAACACCTATGCTTCCTCTTCCTAGTAAAACTTCCTAGTAAACAAAGAAAGGCAAATTTCAAGAATAGTTAATTTTTAAAAGATTCTTTATCTCTTCCTTCCTTTCTATCTCCTTCTTTCTCAGAGACAGAGAAAAAGAGAGTGAGCATGCATGGGTTGGAGGATGGGAGAGGGAGAGGGAGAGGGAGAAGCAGCAAGCTCCCTGCTGAGCAAGAAGTTCCATCCCAGGACCCTGGGATCAAGACCTGAGCCAAAGGCAGGTGCTTAACCAACCCACTAGCCACACAGGCACTCCTAGAATACTCAGTAATTTTTAAAAACATTGAATCTTTGTGAATTTACATTGAAGCCAATACTCTCTCTTATTCCCAAAAGTTAATTTATAAAACTTTTCTAGAAAGCAATTTGTCAAAACAAATCTAAAAGATGAATATGCTTTAATTAATTAATTGTGATTTTTGGAATTCATTCTAAAAATATATTAAAATGTAGACAAAAATTCTACGGTAAAGGATTATTTTACTGCAATGTTATTTTAACAGTTCATTGTTGAAAAGCATTCTAAATCATAATCAGAAATTGCTTCAATAATGATCTCCCCAAACAATACTTCAATACCATTGAAAATGGTATTTTCATATTATTTTAATTAAATACAATGTCTTTAAGGAATAGTGCACAATTCTTTAAATATTATGTATAGCTATATATGCATGTAGTATCTATATAGATCTATATAGTCATATAGTATGTAACAAAATATTATTTCTGTGTTGATTTGATTATTTTTCTTTTATATTTATGTATTATGTACTTTAAATTTCCCTATGTTATATATGCATTAATTTTATAGTAAAATAAAATTATGTATATATAGTATATAGGAAAATACATAAGCATTTATATAGTTAGAACTATATCTGTATAAGTGCTTATACTGTATCAAGTAAACAGATATTTGAAATGACATATAGAGACACTTTCTAATTCACTGAAAATCCAATGCCGTGAGGAAATTCTTGTAGTAGGTACTAGTCAACAATCATTGTCATTCTTCATAATGGTTGTTTTAACACCACTTTTTTTAATTCAAATACTTTGAGCCTCATTGACTCCCATTCACTCTATGTGGCAGCTTGGCCTCCCACACCATTGCAAGCTCTATATTGTATTGACACAGGATTATCCCTTATATACGTAGGTTAATATCAATCAACCATATGGGCATACAATGTGGGCATTGTATCAACCATATGGGCATCAATCAACCATATGGGCATCCCATTCAATTTGGAATGTGATGTGAAATAAAATGAAGGACTCCAGAAGTCGTCCTGTATCTTCCTTGCCCAATTTGGCAATCCTATGGCTCTCCGATCCTCCCGCTACCACCATGACACCGTCTTATTTCTCCCTAATGTGAAGACCTACTCATGTATTAAGACCCAACTAAAATAACATGTTTTGCATTCTTCCCTGAAATCCACATATAACATTTCTTCTGTGATGTCATCATAATGAATATTCCATATTTAGACATGTGCATTATTTGTTAGTCCTTTATATATTTACATACCAAAAGTACTATAAATTTTTAAATAAAAGTGCCAATGCCTGAGAAGGTAATTTGAGCCTTTACCTTCTGCATGTAGACATTTGGTAAAAAGAAATTAGATGCAACAGAATGTGGTGGATAAAAATCCTGACCTTTGACATCTGACTAGATTCTTTGATTCACCGTTTAGAGCCTGTTTTGCTCTTATACACCGTGGCGTTAGACCATGGCGTTAGTCCTAAGTCCCCATGTTTGAACTTCTAATAAAAGTGCTCATATGTCTGCCTTCCAGCTACTTTAGAATTTATTTATTTATTTTTATTGAGAGAAAGCCTTGATGAAATTGGCAATAACTGGTAGCAAATTCCAAAAGTCAATAATATCAAAATAACTCTTCATTACCCTCAATCACAGTTTAATATTGCTTTTTTAAATGTTTAATTTCTGAATTGTTCATCGTTTTCAAAGGTCAGAACATTCATACCAATAGCAATGACAAGAACAGAATGGATGAAAATAATGAATCTGTTCTTTCAGATTTATTTGGCAATATGAATCAAAACTGGCCACATTTCTTGACAAAATATCTTAAATAATTAATATAATTTGATGATTTAGAGTCCGTGAAAAGGAAGTTCTACTTAGCTACTTTAGAATTTAAATTTTTAAATTGTCTATTGAAACTTGCCAGTCAGTGTGCAGCTGTGCAATGAAGTAAATATTTGGATTGTACACACAGTCACGAAAACATCATTAGCAATTGTGCCATCCACATTTAACCAAAGGTTGGGGTTAGTTTTATGTGCATATGTGTACACTTTACATGAAGAAATAACATCTCAAATTCAGGGTTGGGGTTGAGTGAGGGATTGCAATGTGCTGAGTGCGATATTTTCTACCTTAGTTTTAGATCTGAAGGTCTTTTCCCAATTATTTAAGCCTGATATCCCCACTTCATTTTTAAGAGATTTTATCTCTTCTCTTTTGTCTAGGCATTATTCATTATAGTGCACTTCTGAGACATAAAATGCAGAATTACAGAAATGGAAGGTATTCCAATGACCAGCTTTCCCCTTTATGTTCTTTGGGAGCTGCTTATAAAAAAAGAATTATGTTTCTAGATGAATTTATGAAATACAGTTTGTACTATCCCTACCTTAAGATTCACAATGAAGATTATTATATTAAAGATTCTGAGACACCGAAATAAAGAATCTAATTTAACTTTGATTAAACCAGAAATCCACAAAGTTATTTAACAGACTTTTTATTACATGTCACCATTTTGACACTATTTAGGATATGTGGTTTATTTTAAAATGGAGTCTATTTGCAAATATATCTTATAAGGATGAACTATTCCTATGGTTATTTCCTCATTTTAATAAATTTAAGAACTTCACAGGCCTTTTTCACCAGTTAAAGTAATTAGAGCTAGATCAGTTACATTAACATAGATGGAAAAACCATCCTCCTATGACTGATATGGCTTATAACTCTAAGTAAACTAGCATTTTTTAAATAAAGTGTTGTTTTCCATAACAAACATACTGTATCTGCTGTGTACTGAATTCCTGAATTGCTCCAAAATTCATATGTTGAAGCCTAAGTCCCCAGTGTAATGTTTTTGGAGGTAGGGTCTTTGGGCAGTAATTACGCCATAAAGGTAGAGCCATCACACGTGGCCTAATTAGTGCCTTTATATGAAGGGACATGAGAGAGATGATGGCTCTCTATCTCTACCACATGAAGATACAATGAGGAGACAGGCTATTTGCCAACCAGAAAAAAACCTCTCACCAGACACATGATCTGATGGTGCCTTGATCTTGAACCCCAGCCTCCAGAACTGTGAGAAATAAATGTTTCTTATTTAAGCCACCAACGTGTTATAGTCATCCTAACTGACTAAGACAATATCCTTAAGGTTATGAAAAAGCAGGACCTTATACAAAAATCTATTAATTATAAGGTGACAAAATTAAATTACATTTTGTGATTCTGAGAATGTAACCATTTTTTTTAAATTTATTTTTTTTTATTGGTGTTCAATTTACTAAACATTTCCTTACCTAACAATTTCCTATCAGTTAACAAGGCTTCAAACCACCCATGTAAAAAGATTTCCAATTTTTCAATTTCTTCAAATTACCAAATCAGCCATATGACCTCATATTCATTTATCTTTTCTAGCTATCACTGAATTATAGAATATGAAGCATATACATTCTTAGTTTCTATAAATCCTTATAACAGCTCACCAAAATTGCTAGATGCTGGGATATAAAGTCAGTAAAACAAAGCATCTCAATACATAGCTTACTGCCCTGTGCAGAGCATGGACAAATCAATAATTACGCAAACAAAATAAGCTTACAATTGTGATAAAGGTGAAAAAGAAGTATATAGCTATGAAAAAAAATTTCTAATAGGGCTTTGACCTGTTCAGGGAAAGCAGGAAAATTTTTCCTGAGGAAACTGAGAATAAGCTCAGATGAGAAGAAAGGAAAGATGACATCTACAAAAAGAACAGTAGGAAATAGGGATAGAGAAGAGGGGCTGAATGAAAGCCCCAGGGCAAAGGCAGCCCAGTAGTTTGGAAAAATGAGAAGAAGGCTAGGAAGGCCACTGGTTAGAAATTTAATTGCTCCATGGGAGATTAAGTCAGAGAGGTAAGCAGGGGCCAGACCACAGAACACATCCTCTTAGGAGACATATGTGTCTTTATCCTAAGAAAGCCCAAAGAAAAGGCATCTAGTTATTTTAAGTAAGGGTGTGAGATGACTATGTCCACATCTCCAAAATGCTCCATGTTTACAATATGGACAAGAGACTAGAGGAAAACAATGGTAAAAACTATAAAAATACTGACAATCCTGTAGAAATTGTCTAGGGGCTCTTGGGTGGCTCAGTTGGTTACGTGTCTGACTTCGGCTCAGGTCATGATATCAGGATCCTGGGATGGAGCCTTGAGTTCAGCTCCCTGCTCAGTGGGGAGTCTGTTTGTCCCTCTGCCCCACCCCCCTGCCCATGCTTTCTCTCAAATAAATAAAATCTTAAAAAATATATATTAAATTTTAACAACTCAGAAATGTAATTTCTTTTTTTTTTAAAGCTTTATGTACTTTCTTGATATGTGGAGAACTGCATATTTAGATAAATAAGATTCTCTTAGCCAGACTGGTCTCAGCCTTCAATATCTTACTCTAGGGAACCCTATTAGAATGCTGGAGGAAATGAGGTAGAAATATTGAGAAATTTTCATTTGTTGTGCTTTGTTTTTAGGCCAGAAAGATAATAATCAAGAAAAGAGACTGGTAAAATGGGCTTGTTAAAAGAGAGAGAAAGATCTTGCTTGGATCCCTAACTATCTGCTTACCAATTTATGAATTTCACTCCATATACCTTTGGTTTGAACTATCATACCTTCACATAACTAGAAATCAGACTCAGAGTCAAGGCCCTAGAGCACTGAAAGGCCTTTTAAATGTCAAATAACAGGTTATATATCTTCACTGGATTGACTTTTACAAATTTACTCTTTACGGTTTGGGCCATTCAAAAACTACCCCAAGGATCCATGACTTTTAGCTGTTTGTAATTTTGAGGTCACAAATTGGAATCAGTACTAAGAAGATGTTACAGGTTAAAGCTTCTATCTAGATTTGCTTCTCACTCAGACATTCATTGCTGACTATATAGGGAGTCTCAAAAAAAAAAAGATTTTAAAACTGTTTAGAAAGGAGTTATACTGGTCTTCATGGATTTGGGTATTTGTGAAGCACATAAGGCTTATTTATTTCAAATGGTAAGATTTATTCTTCTTCATAAACCAAGAAATAAGCTTAATGCAAGAATGGGAAGAGACTTTTAAAGTTATTTTCCAGCAATCAATTGGTATAATTTTCTTATTTTACAAAGATATTCTACATGGTAGAAACAAAAAGGAAGTGTAATTAATGTGACAATTCAGGGACACCTGGGTGGCTCAGCGGTTGAGCTTCAGCCTTTGGCTCAAGTCATGATCCCAGGTCTGGGGATCGAGTTGCACATTGGGTTCCCTTCGAGGAAACTGCTTGTCCCTCTGCCTGTGTCTCTGCCTCTCTCTGTGTGTCTCTCATGAATAAATAAATAAAATCTTTAAAAATAAAAAACGTGACCATTCATATAATTTCTAGGCATAAAATAGATATAATTCACATTTGGGGAAACTCCTGGGAAAAATAGGAATTATATCTATTCCATTATCTTTTTATCAATGTTAAAGAAGTTGATTTACAATAGAATACTGAAAAGATAAAAGGGATTGTAAAAATCATTGTTCAATCAAGAAACATAATTGCCCAGAACATTCCACTGCATTCCATGGGCATCTTGATCATGTGAACATTTTTAATACTCAATTTCCATTTTACATGTTTAAGCCCATGCTCATCATTTACACAGAAAGAGTCTTGTTACCAAAATACAAGTCTCCTGAAAACTTTTTATAATGGAATTTTAGTACTAACTATGCAAAATGTTATCTGTATAGTTTGAAATACATATACCTACTGACTTCATTGGAATAGGATATAGGTAATTTATACTTTATAGGCAAAGTGATTATAATTTATTTAGTCCTATGATTGTCATTCTTCTCCAATGGGGTCCTTTTTGTTATCAGAGCCTTCTTCATCCTATCAATTAATAGCCATAAGCCATTTATTTATAGCATACAAAGCCCAGTCAAAATATGATTCTTTTTGAGAAAAAGTCTATCAAACATTAATTAATGACCACTTTTACTCTTACTATGTACCCAGCACAGATCTGCACACAGATGCAGAAAAGAACAGGACCTCCATGTCCAAGCTCATATCATAGTGACAGAGAGAAGATGAAATCAGGATACAGTAGAACACTGTGGTCACACCAAAAACCCTAAGACACTTGGGAATAAACCTAACTAAAAACGTAAAAGATCTGCACTCTGAAAACCATAGAACACTGATGAAAAACAACAACAACAACAACAAAGAAATGGAGAAACATTCCATGCTCATGCATTGGAAGAACGAATATAGTTAAAATGTCTGTGCTACCCAAAACAATCTGCACATTTAATATGATCCCTATTAAAATATCAATAGCATTTTCCCCAGAGCTAGAACGAATAATCCCAGAATTTGTACGGAACCACAAAAGACCCCAGATAGTCAAAGCAACCTTAAAAACAAAAAGCAAAGCTGGAGGCATCATATTTCTGGACTTCAAGTTTCATTACAAAGCTTTAATGATCAAGACAGTGTGGTACTGGCACAAAAACAGACACATAGATCAATGGGCCAGAATAGAAAACCCAGAAATGAACCCACAACTATGTGGTCAACGGATCTTTGACAAAGCAGGAAAGAATATCCAATAAGGAAAAGACAATCTCTTCAACAAATGGGTTTGGGAGAACTGGTCAGCAACATGCCAAAGAATGAAGCTGGAGCACTTTCTTACACCTTACACAATATTAAATTCAACATGGATGAAGGACCTAAATGTGAGACAGGAAACCATCAAAATCCTAGAGGGAAACACAGGCATTAACTACTTCGACAGCAGCTGTAGCAACTGCCTACTCAATATGTGTCCCGAAGCAAGGGAAACAAAAGCAAAAATAAACTATTGGACTTCATCAAGAGAAAAAGCTCCTGAACATGAGAGACTCCTAACTCTGGAAAACGAACAAGGGGTGGTGGAAAGGGAGGTGGGTGGGGAGTGGGGGTGACTGGGTGACGGGTACTGAGGGGGGCACTTGATGGGATGAGCACTGGGTGTTATGCTATATGTTGGCAAATTGAACTCCAATTTAAAAAAAAATTTAAAAAAAAAGAGAAAAAGCTCCTGCTTAGTGTAGGAAACTATCAACAAAACTAAAGGCAACCTATGGAATGGGAGAAGATATTTTCAGATGACATATCTGATAAATGGTTAGTATCCAAGTCTATAAAGACCTTATCACACTCAATACCCAAAGAACAAATAATCCAGGTAAGAACTGGGCAGAAGGCATGAATAGGCATCTCTCCAAAGAAGACCTACAGATGGCCACCAGGCACATGAAAAGATGCTCATCACCACTTACTATCAGAGAAATGCAAATGAGCTATCACCTCACTCCTGTCAAAATGGCTAAAATTAACAGCACAGGAAATAACAGTTTTGGGCAAGGTTGCAGAGAAAGGGGAACCCTCTGGCATTGTTGGTGGGGATGCAACCTGGTAGAGCCATTCTAGAAAACAGTATGGAGGTTCCTCAAAAAATTAAAAATAGAACTATTGTAAGATCCATCAATCACACTAGTGGGTATTTACTCAAAGAATTCAAATCACTAGTTCAAAGGGGTACAGGAAGCCCCGTGTTTATAGCAGCATTGTTTACAATAGCAAAGCTATAGAGGCAGCCCAAGTGTCGATCTGGGACACAGCTGCAGTGGAATATTATTCAGCCATAAAGATGTGGGTAGAGCTAGAGTGTGTATTGCTAAGCAAAATAAATAGGAGACAGATATCATATGATTTCACTTATATGTAGAATGTAAGAAACAAACAAAGAGAAAAATATTGACAGAGAGAAAAAAAAAACAGGAAAGACTCTTAATTATAGAAAACAAACTGATGACCAGGGGGGGCGGGGGGGGGAGATGGGTGAAATAGGCCATAGGGATTAAGGAGAGCACCTGATACATGGAAGTGTTGACTCCCTATAGTGAACACCCGAAGCTAATAGCACTGTGGGGTAACTGGAAATAAAGCTAAAAAATCTTACCCCCTCAATGAAATGCAACCTTATTACCTCATTTCTTATACAACTTCTACCCTCAACGCACCAGCTATATAACTATTGTGTTATTTTTAATTGTCTGTCCTCTCTCTAAAAGCTCTATCTGGGTAGGAAATCTTTGACTTTTGTTTGCCTGTGGTTCCAATTCATCTATAGTCACATCTGGTTCACCGCAGGTGCTAAATATTTGTCGGATAAATGAACATATTGACTTATACTACCAGCAATCACATCTGTATCATGTGAAACTCCCATAGACAATGTGTGTTGTCCTTTGTGTTTTCCATACAGATCACGCTTTTTCCCATTTCCCCAGTTGTATTACCCCCTTAATATTTTTAATTAATTAGTTTATTTATTTGAGAGAGAGAGAGAGAGAGAGAGCAAGAGAGGGTACACATGAGTGGAGGGGCGAGGGAACAGGAGAGAGAATCCCAAGCGGACTCCTCACTGGCCGCAGATCCCAACAAGGGGCTCAACCTCATGACCCTGAGATCACAATCTGAGCTGAAACCAAGAGTCTGACGCTAACCATCTGTCACCTCGGTGTCCCTCTGCATTATTCTACTCCTGTACTCCAAGCATTATCACAAGTCATCTTAGAAATCAAGTCTGTTTTCTCTAGAATCCGTTTTGAGATTTAGCATTTTTAATACTTTAAAAATTATCTCTATTTTCTCTAAAATTCATTTTGAGCTTTACCATTTTTAATACTTTAAAAATTATCTCATTTTGTATATTTCTTTATATGCCCATGGATACTTAACATTTGCTTCAATGATCCCATACCTAAACTGAATACCCTTTCATTTCTATCCCCCTTTCAACAATATATTTTTGTTTAAACAGTTATCAAAGCTTTTGTTTTATTAAGTCTCTAATTCTTTGATTTAGATTGCGAAGACAAAACAAATACTTTCCTTAAATTTATTTGCTTCTTAAATTTACAATTTTTTAAAGTATTTTCTGTTTCTTGAGTATTCTGTTCCTTTTCCTCTATGACTTGAGTATGGAGCCCTTTCACAGTCATGTTTTTGGGTTTGTATTTCTGTTTGCACATCCTTGAACAAAAAGAGATCAGTCATTCCTAGCATTTTGCCGTAAACAAGGCTTTGTCTTTTGTTTCCATTCCTGTTTCCTGGTTACAAGTTGCAGAGTTTCCTCTCAGGACTTAAGCTAGAGGGACACAGATGTACATTTCCACTAGGTGAAATCTGTGTATCTAGCAAATTCTTTTTTTTTTTTCTCCGAATCTGACTGCAGAATTGAGGGGAAGAATCATCTGCTAGCTCTGAGTGGGATTAGGAAAATTAAAATTTAGTCTTTAGTAATTTAAAGCAATAGTTTCCGTTGCCAAAAAGCCTGAATAAAAACCGATTTCAAGGGTGTCCTACTCCCATGACTTTTCTCTCACAAACTATTACCAGTCTGACTTCAGATTTAGAGTAAGAGTGCTATAGCCATCTACTCATTGATATGATTATTACAACAAATAGGATGTGTAAATATATGAATATATTACTGGATTAAGGGAGTAGAAACAGGAGTAAGTTTTCCTCTTGGTACAGATCCTGATCTCTAACACAAAGACACGTAGTGCAAGGATGTCTTCTCATCTCCTTCCCCAAATTTTATGTCTTTTTGGAGCAAAACTGTGATTCAGTTCAGTCACTAGCGATGATTTGCATTTCATGGCTTCAAACCCATAATGAGTGAAAGATTGTCTCTGATTTTGTTTTCACGGTTGTATGCCGTAGGTTAAAAAGCAGTCTTTAGTCTCCACTTGGTAGGATATAGTCAGCTAATCGGATGCCACCTTATCTAAAAGGACTCTATGAAATTTAACTCCTGCTTTTGCAATTCTCAATTTTAAATTATTGTGTTACAGTAATTTTTAATTTTGGCATATTTTCAGAAATTCTTGCTTTTATATCTCATACTGTTTTCTCTACATTTCACCCTCTACTTTCATCTTCCTTTAAAAAATTCATGTTTTTTGAAAAAGGATTTCATGTCATCTTCTAAAACGAAGTGTTGAATGATACACAGTAAATTATGATTGAAGGAATATGAGTACTTTCTTTTAGGGAACTGTCTTAGTCCTTGTAGGCTGCTATAACAAAATACCACAGGCTGGTAGTTGGGTAGCCTGTACACAACAGAAATTTTTTTCTCACAGTTCTGTAGGAACAAGTCCAAGATCAGCACGCCAGCCCAGCTGAGTGAGAGCCCTCTTCAGAGTCACAGACTTCCTGTTGCATCCTCACATAGTGTCTGGGGCAAGCTACCCCTATGGGGTCTCTTCTATAAAGGCATTAATGCCATTCATGAGAGCTCCACCCTCAGGACCTAAGAGCTTCCCAAATCTCCACCTCCTAATACCATCACCTCGGGCGTTGACTTTTCTACCTGTGAATTGGCAGGGGATGCAAGCATTCAGGCTATAGCAGAAGACAACTAGTAGAAATTCAAATGTGGGGGACTCTAGTGACATGCCCCACAGATCCCATTCACTAGGCAAGTGCACCAAGACACCAGCCACTGGGAGCTGTGAGTATTGGCTGCTAATGGCTCCCAGGTCCCCCCTTCTTCAGAGAACTGCCTTTGCAAATGACCACACGTGGAGGTCACATCTCCTGATGTCCACCATGAGGCAAGCCCACACTTAAAGACTAACTGGTATCGGGAGCCAAAGTATTGAAACCTTGCTTCAAAGTGGCAAAGTCTCTCCTTTGATCTACTCCTAAGTATCCATTATAAATAAAAATTAAAAATAAACAAAATCCGATTGTGTTACCCTCATATATATTCTCACTGCTAAATTCAGATATATGTACCCACACACACCTGTATTAATTTTAAGTACACACTCATGTTATCTATGAATTGACAACTTTATTTCTCCCTTCAAAATCTCATAAAATGCATTTCTTTTTCTTGTTTTTGCACTACGCAGGAAGATAAGGGAGATTTGCTTTGAAATGCTCAATAAAGGCAATGAGAGCAGGCATTCTAATTTCTTATCTCTGGGGAAAAGCTTTCAATATCTCAGTATTAAATATCATGTTTGCTCTAAATTTTACGTTAAACTTTACAGATTAATCAAGTTCCATTCTATTTCTTGTTTGCCAAAAGGTTTTAGCATGAATGGCTATCAAATTATCTATTGCTTTTTGTATCTTTTGAAATGAATGTATGATTTGTTTCCTTTACTGTACTGATTCATAATATTTATTTTCAAATGATAAACTAATATTACATTTCTGGAAAATCTAACTGTGTTGTGATAGATTATCCTTTTTACATACTAGATCCAGTTTTCTAATAATGTGTTCAAGACTTTTACATCTAGGATTTTTTTTATGATTATTTAATTTAAGAAAGAGCGAGAATGTGGGCAAGAGGGTGAGGGAGAGGGAATCTGAAGCAGACTCCATACTAAGCACCAAGCCCAACGTGGGACTTGATACCAAACCAGGAGATCATGACCTGAGCCAAAACCAAGACGTGGACACTTACCTGACTGAGCTACCCAGGCTCTCCTACATTTAGGTTTTTGAGATAATACCTGTAATTTTCTTTTATTATATCATCTTTGTTTCTACGATCTAAAGCTCTTTCACTCTCAAAATTTTGGTGGTATGTGTTTCATCTTTATTATCTATCTTCTGGAATTTGGCATAATATTGTTATTTCTCCCTAAAATTTTAAAAGAATTTTCAGATGAAGCCTTCTAATCCAGGAGTATTTGTAGAAATCCTGTAAATTATGATTATATTTTAATGGATATAAAACTATTTACATTGTCTATTTCTTTTGTGTCACTTCTGACAAATTTTACTTTTTCTAAACATTTTAGTTTAATCGTAATTTTTAAATTTTGGAATGAAATAGTCCATAACACAATCTTACTAACTTAGAATAAAGTCATCCCTTAATTATTCCTGCTGACTTCCCTAGACATTAGCATTTCTCCTATTTCCTGAGCATACAAACTTATATTCTTTGTACTGTTCTTGTCATGTATTTAAAATATTTACTTTTATCAGCACTCTTTACTTATTCCTATACAGCTTTCATTTGGGATTAGTTTTTATTTGTCTGAAGAACTACCTTTAGTGTCTTCTTTATTGTTAATCTGTTAACCATAAGTCTTCACAGGTTTTGTGGGGCTTGGGGGGTATAGTCAGGGATGTTGATTTTACCTTCATTTTCAAAACTATTTTTGTTGGATATTGAATATTAGGATAATATTCCTGTTTTGCACTATAAAAATGTTATCCCTTTATCTTTATACATCTATAGTTTATGGTAAATATTTACCTTTGAGTCTTATTGCTTATAGATAGTGTATCTTTTTATTTTTGACTTTTTTTCTTATCTTGTTTTATTTACTATAATATGATTTGGTGTGGTTAATCTTTTTACGTATTCTTCTTAGGGTTACAAAATTTCTTTGAATCTCTGAGTTTATACTTCTCATTAAATTTGAAGATATTATCATTATCTTTTCAAAAATTGTTTCTGGCCCACTTAACTTTCTAGTACTTTCTCACTGAGACTCATATTACCTTTATGTTAGAAACTTTTCACTAGGCCCTATAGGATTCTTTCTCTAATATTTTTTTCTTAAAGATTTTATTTATTTATTCATGAGAGACATGCACAGAGAGAGAGGCAGAGACACAGGCAGAGGGAGAAGCAGGCTCCATGCAGGGAGCCTGACGCAGGACTCGATCCCAAGTCTCCAGGTTCAGACCCTGAGCCCAAAGCAGAGCTTAACCATTGAGCCACCCAGGGATCCCCTCTTTCTCTAATTTTATGTTCTTTATTTTTCTGTATTTTTCAAGCTGAATTATTTTTACCAAAGCTTCTAGTTTAATCATCATCTGTTTTACACTAATTTGTTAAGTCTATTGAATTTTTAATTTCACTCATTCTCTTTTTCAGTTCCATTATTTCCAGATTCTTTGTAATATATTAAACTCATTTGATGAAATTATTTATCTTATACATCTGTTTTCCTAAGTATAGTAATAACAGTTATATTACAGTCCTTGGATGAGGGTTCCAATATTTCCATATCTTATAGGTCTTTCTATGTAATCCTTTTTTGTTTAGTTTTAGTCATTTGGATCTATTTTCTAGTATTCCTATCTTTTTTTATTAAACCTTAGAAATTGTTATGAAAAATTGTACAGAGTCTGAATGATGTAAGAAACTACTTTTCTCTGGAAGCTTATTGGCTATGGGCAATATCACCTTAAGTAGTCTATTTCCAATTTACCATTAGTCTTAAGTCTTATCCTTTCCTGAGTTTTTAACTAAAAAGTCTGTGATATTTATTGGTAATTCTTTCTGGATGGGCTCTTAACTCCAATATTTGCATCTCTAGCACATTGGAACTGTTTAAATATCAGCTTGCCTTTCAGTCATCCAGTAACTATTCCCATTTTACATTTTCAGAATTTTGATCCACAGATATTCAACTCAAGAAACAACAAATACTTGGAGAGGAAATCACACACAGAATTCATGGTTTACTGTTCTGTGGTTTTCTTTTCTCTGAGATAGCCCCTTGAGTTGTAGAATGCCAGAGCAGCACTAATTCAAATTTTATTGCATTTGTCTAGTGAAACTGCAATATTTAGATCACTATTTTCTATTCAGCCTCTATGTCTTACCATTATAATCAACGAATTCCCTGAGAAGAAAATTTAGGCATAATTACAAACCTCATCAAGATGTGTTTCCATTATTTCTGATTATCTCTAGCATCTTGGTTCCTTAATTCCTAACTGGTGTTTCCTAACATATTAAAATAGGTGCTTTCTTTTTTTCCTTCAATGTTATCCAGTTTGGTAGCTACTCTTAGGAAAATGGGTAGCATTATACTACCTCACCATAACTGGAATAAAAGTATCCCAAACACTACTTTCTACTTAAGCGAAATTCCTACAAATGATTCGTTCAGTTATGAAGATGAGATTCAAACCATTGGTTTCATTTTGTTTGATTTAGCTTGATTATTATTATTTATAAATTGACCTATTTATATTAAAAATGTCTCTACCTTGAGGCACCTGTATGATGGAGTCAGTTAAGTGACTGACTCTTGGTTTTGGCTCATGAGATCAAGACCTGTATGAGGCTCCCCATTCGAGGGGAATCTGAGTTTCTCTCTCCCTTTCCCCTCCCTGTTCCCATGCTCACTCACTCCTTCTCTCTAATAAATAAATAAATCTTTTTTTAAAAGTCTCTACCTAGGGAGAACATTCTTAAATTGTTGGTGGGAGGGCAAACTGGCACAGCCACTCTGGAAAACAGTATGGAAGTTGCTCAGAAAGTTAAAAAAAGAACTGCCCTACAGCCTAGCAACTGTACTACTATTTATCCAAAGGATACAAAAATCATGATTTGAGGGGGAACATACACCCCAATGTTTATAGTGGCAATGTCCATGATAGCCAAAATATGGAAGGAACCTAGACATCTAACAAATGATAATGGATAAAGAAGATGTGGTGTATATACACATAATGGAATATTACCCAATCATCGAAAAGAATGAAATCTCACCATTTGCAGCAATGTGGATGGAACTAGAATATTTTATGCTAAGCAAAATAAGTCAGAGAAAGACAAATACCATATGATTTCACTCAAATGTGGAATTTAAGAAATAAAACTGATGAATATAGGGGAAGGGAAGGAAAAATAAGACAAGATAAAAACAGAGAGAAAGGCAAACCAAAAGAAACTCTTAACTATAGGGAACAAAGTGAGGGTTGCTGGAGGGGAGAGGGTTGGGGGGATGGGGTAATTGAATGAATAGCATCAAGGAGGTCACGTGATATAATGAACACTGGGTGTTATAGGCAACTAATGAATCACTAAATTCTACCCCTGAAACTAATAATGCATAATATGTTAACTAGTTGAACTAAAAAACAAAGTCTCTACTTTCCTATGAGTTAATAATGGAGATTTGTTATTTATAAACAAAACTGAATCATTAAGTAAAAAGATACATAGATTGTGAAATTATTAAACACACTCTAAGCCTCCATCTATGACTCTTGAGAAAGTAAAATTCAAGTCTGCCATGGAGACCCTAAAACTTCTAAGAACTCTACTAACAGGTCCCAGTGAGAATGTTTGATTTAATTGCTTTTAATTTTTTTTTCCAACAGAATTAGTTTTTAATACCAAATGATTTTTACCGTGACTTTTACTTCAATGTGAATTTCATTGACTGGAATCTCATTCTCAGTGTATTTTTTTGTGACTTGAAGCCTTTTTTCTTCATTGATAACAAATTTATGTTGGAAGCATAAAATTTAAGTAAGTCTCTGCATCTGTGAAACCAGTGTTTGATCTATATTACATGAAGTATTTTTATAGGTTTCCTTTCTTTGTTGTTTCATAAATAATCCATTCTATCAAAATTAGTTCAAAAGTCTCTATAAGAACTATTTACAGTAAGAGGAAATTAAAAAGGAAATTCTCATTCCTACTTGTTAAATTTTATAGAATCAATTTTAATGTATTTTTATGTGCCACATTTAGTGACAGTCATTTTGGACAATATAAAAAGGACATTTCTTCCCAGAAGAATAATATCACTTAACTGTGGTGGTAAAGGAAAAAGAAATAATAAATGAACACTATGCTACTCTTCACATTATGAGGGCTTATACAAAATAAGCTGGAGGAAAAATAACAGATAATTTTTTGGTACTGTTTCAATACTTTTTTGCATAGTTTTAATAGCCAAAATCAAAATCCAGTTCTTTTCCCATTGCACCATATTTTCCTTACATCATTTTTAGTTTTATTCTAAAAAAAATATTTTTAATAATGTATGAATGAAATAAAGCCTTTTTTTTTGCAAAACAAATTAATTTGGGGAATTAAGCAAGGTTTCATATAGTAGGTCTAACTCATTCAGGGCTTATGTACAAGCCTGAATTATTCCAGCCCTGTTGCAAATAGTACAAAATTTATAGCTTTATTGACACTGTTCACAAAATTTCTTTTGGAAGTCGTAAAAATATTTTTTTTCTTTTGAAATAATAATTATGGTAGCTAAAAATAGCAATATAATATTTTTATTATCAAATTCCCTCATTTAAAATGTTACCTCCTCTGGAAGTCTTCCTTATCCATTTCAATCAGTTATTTTCCTCCATATCTGTCCTCCAAAAGTACTTGCTTCATCTTTTTAGCCAAGGTTCTAAGGTATACAAGGTTCCATCTCCAGTGAAATTTTTTTTTTTTTTGGTAACTCCTTTCTACATAAACTAGGGGCTGAAGCACAGTCTCCATTTGTCCAGGACTAAAGAGGTACTGGATATACTGTAGTGGATTTTTGTCACAACTTTTTCCTCATTAATGTAACAATTTGCTTTAAGGTGTATGTTCATTTAACACTGAACAGCTCCCCCAAGCATAAGAAATATATTTAATTCTTTTTTTTGTATCCCCAGCACTTTGTACAGTGCCTAAAGTACAATAGGCATCTATTAATTATTAAATAAGCTCCAAAAAGTGATAAAATGTATATCACAAAATCCTCAATGACATGTAGCTTCCCTCCTAAAGACTTCATTGTAGTGTTTCCCAGTCTCCTTATACAATGTGGTTATACATTTTATTTGATATTGCTGTATTGATATTGATAGATATCAATATATCAATATTGATATTGCTCTCTTTACTAACTTATAATTCTTTATGTCATTATCATATCTCCTCTAAGTGAATGCCAGCTTCTTAAGAGCAGGATTCATGCCTAGAAACCTATGTATCTATCTGGCAAAAGGTACTGTCAGTATTTGGAACACATTCAGTGCCTGTTGAAAGAATAATTAATCACACAGAGAGGTGTGAACTGGAGATAGTGTTCTGCCTTCTTCTCCACCTGGGTTGTTGTGAAGCTCAAATGAAAACGAAAAGGCTATAAAAGTGTTTTGTAATATGTAAAGTGTTATGTGATTTTAAAGGATCGACATTATTATGGTGACTTCTGGTCTCTCTCTCTATGGAACCAAGAAGCAGATTTGGAGAGCTTTAGTTCGCCACCAGAGCTCTTGTGCAGGAGCCGTGAACATCCACGTCTTCCAATTCGACATACTGTGGGCTAGACATCAATGATAACTGATGGGTAGAGGAAACTATGTAATCATAGAAACCATACTTAGAGTAGGCTTCAGAGACGTTTAGCCATGTATTCTTCAACCAAACTGAGATGATGCTATCTCTTTCCAAGAAATACAAGTGCCCAATTTGTGCGGGCAGTACTAAGGGCTAAGAGCTAAGGATAGAGTGATGAGCAAAGTGGACATGGTCTTTACCCTCAGAGAGTTTATACTCTAAAATTATTTATCTCTAATAAGATAGCTATACTTTTGTAGTTTCCTGATTGATATCTTGTAAAGATTTTTAGGATAAATACTTTAAACTGCTTTATCCCTTTGCCTCTCCTGAGGTTTAGTGGACGCTTTAAAAAGAAACTCCTCTGTGAAGAGTTCTGTAATTAAGTTTGACCTTTTAGATGCAGCAGAACGGTGACCTCGTCACTCAGGGCTAAGTTATTAACCTTATCTGGTTAGTAAACCTTTTGATTCTTTGTATAAAGAGGTCTAATTAATTTATACGGATTGGAGTCAGTTGATGTGCTTGTATACAGCAAAGACAAGTACCCTGTCCACCTACACTCTTACAACTCTGTGTCTAACTAAATGAGAGCTCTGAAATGTTGCGTCCTTACTCTGAAACTAATAAAAAAGAGGAGGCTGACAACTTTTGAAAAACATCTGGTCAATAATGCAAAACTGGAGTCCTTCAATGCTTCAGTTTAATAAGAAATTTTTGCTCCATTCCTCTGACTCATCAAATCCAAAAACATCCAAGTTTCTCACCATATATCCTGGATTATTTTCATATAGACAGGACTCAACAAAACTTGGTATACTCTGCTTTGCTATGCTACAACGTAATAGAATAGCACATCTCATATAATATATATGTGACTTAAATAATATATTAACTTATTGTGAAATGCCCTCCCATCTGTCATTGCTCTCTCCTTTTTTGACACCAGCAAATGACTGTTTATTAGTCAGAGTAGTCCTACACATTGATGCTGAGAAATATTGATTTGAGTGGTCAACATAGCCTCAAATAAAGTACCAATAGTTCCAAATATAGTTGCTGAAATTACTGTGAGTGGAACTTTGTTGAACCTATTTCACCCGTCTTATAGACTTTAAGTCAATGTTAACGTGGTAGTTTATGTCTCCACTGACCTGATGAAATATAGAGAAGTGAAGGAAATTGTTTGGCATAGACACTGAAAACAAAAATTTGAAATTGGAAGATAGGATAGAAACTTGTCCCTACTCCTAAGACAGGTATCAGCGAGAACTCTAGTCTGTCCTTCAGTGCGTGCTACAGTCAAAATCCCATTCTTCTGGAAGCACTCTCTTCTGCATGGGTTTTTGAATGCCACATTTTTCTAGTTTCTTTCCTGCCTCTCACACCACCTGTTCTCAGTCTCTTGGCAGTCTCCTCTTCCTCTGGCCATTCTTAAATTTCTATGTTTCAAGCTATCTTTTCTTTCTTTTCTTTTTTTTTTCTATCACTTTATACATTCTCACAGTAACCTTATACTGGTAAGTAGCTTAATTACCACTCATGTGTTGACAGCTCCTAAATTTAGAGGTCTACCCGTAATATCCACAGGAAATTCGGATTTGTGTTTTCAAATATTTACTAGCCTTTTGTATCTGAATATTTTCCAAGCACTGCAGTCTCAAATATCAAAAATTAAACTCACTTCTCCACACCCCACACCTGCTTCTTTCCTTGCAATTTCCCTCCAAATGGAACCACTGATCATTGAATTGCTGACTCAGAAACAGGAGGCATCTATGTGCACTTCTATCTTTTCTGTTGCCCCAACAAGTCTATCATTAATCCAGATAATTGTACCTGTCTAATATTGGTGAAAATCATCCATTCTCACAATTCTATTCCTGTCACCGTAGCTCAGGTCATCATTAGCTCTAATCTAGATGACTAGGTATAAATTTAACATCTAGCTTTTTTCTAATCTAGCTTATTAATCAGAGCAGTCTTTTAAAATGCAAATACAGTGGAGCACCTGGGGCGCTTAGGCCATTAAGTATCTGGACTCAGGTCGGGATCTCGGGGTCCTGGGATGGAGCCCCACTGCGGGCCCCCTGCTCTGCGGGGAGTCTGCTTCTCTTTCTCCTTCTGCCCCTCCCCCTCCATGCTCTCTCTCAAGCTCTGTCTCCAATAAATAAATACATAAATGCATAAATGCATAAATAAATAAATAAATAAATTGATAGATAGATAGATAGATGATAGATAGATAGATAAAAAATATATATACCAAGGCTACATTCCTGCTTAAATTTCCTCAAAAACTTCCCAAGGCCTTCTAGATAAAATCTAAGTTCTTTCCTCCTACGCCCTCCTCATGTATGTACCTTTGCTGGTCTGCCCACCTTAGCTCTTTCATCTTTCCTTTTCAACTCAAGTAATATTCAATCTGTTGTTTCCCCCTGAAAGTATCGTGCTAACACTGTTCCTATTCTCTCAAATTTTATATAAATCATTCTCTGCCTGTAAAATCCTTGTCTCTTGGCTTGAGCAAATTTTATCAGGTAACGATTTAGATATCACATCACCTGGAAAGTCCCTCGTGACCTACATATCCTGAGATCCAAATCTCTAATCCTTATTTCCTCCATCCATGCACCTGAAGCACCTCTACTTTTTTCATAATAATTCTTACCAACTGAAATTACAATTGCCTGGGCACTTCTCTGTCCTCTCCTACATTTTTAATTCCGTGAAGACTGTTGCATTATTATTCACTATTATACTCCAGTACCTAGCATAGTATCTAATATATACCAGGTACTTGAAAAAACTTTTGTTCATTCCAAAATGTTTATATCATTTCTTATTTACACATAGTGGCAGATTTTTGTCCTTTATAGGCACACACTTTGACCCATGCTTACTTTGACCAATGTGCTTCTTTTATCTGATTAGCATAATGGACTTCTGACTAAGATTTAATCTGAACAGCCAACAACATAATTTTCAATTTCCCCCAGCTAAAAAAAGTTTGCATACCAGAGTCATCCCCTAATACGTTAAGGTAAATATATCCCTCTTTTTAATTGTTTTTTCTTTTTCTGAGTTGTAGTGTAGTCTCTTGGAAACTTGGCTGGTCCTCTAGGGATAGAATCTGAGATTTATTCATCTTTTTACATCTCAAAGTCTGTGCCTATTGTGTCTGTTCTGCTCCGAATAAATGTTTGTTCAATTTAATTGAACATAAGACCAGGAAACTACCAGCCCTGTCTTTCATTAGAGACAATACTTAGGAAGAGTCTCCAGTTTGACCTTCCCGATGTACTGTCCCCTTTGCTGTGTGTAGAGAGGCAGAACTCAATGGACTGCATCAACAAGCTCCTTTGCCCTCTGGTTTCTGGTTGGGTTTGGCCAATGAGAGACCATGACAGAAAAGGAGAAGAGTGAACCAGCTCTTTCATCTTTATTCCCCCGGGTTTCTCCTTACCAGGTCACTATTGAGTTCCAATAAATGCTTCCTCTCCTGGCTGCTTCAATTCTGAGCCCCAATGGCTATTTACAGTCATCAGATAAACATACCTTGGATATTGGGTTTTTCTGATTAGTTTCAACTTTTAGTACACCTCTGTACAAATAGTCCCTAATTAAATTCTTCTTAAATTACCCAGTTTGAATATTCTAGTCTTTCCTGCCAACATCTTGATAAACAGCCTTCTCATATATTCTCTGACTGTATCTCTTCTCTACTTGCAAGTCTTCTTTCTATCGCCTTTGGGTATGGATTTGCTTTGTTCTATCTCCAATGTTTTAAGAAATACTAGGGAGAGAAATGGGAAACAATGAGCAGTTACCAAGAATGCAGTGAGTCAGTGGTAAGGCCAGTCCCCATGAAACTATAGGTGAGTCCAACCATAGCAAGAAGGTAATTGTAGTTTACATTCCTTCTGAAACTTGCAAGCAGCACTCAGCAGACATAATTTTATACTTTTCACTCTTGCCATTCTTGTCCACGAGGGTCTACTGGTCCCTTTAAATAATATTAGCAACTGAAAGAAAAGCAGCCACTCAGAGTAGGACAGCTACCTAGATTAGAGTAGTAAACCTCAGCTTGAGTCCATGTTTTTAGACATTACAGAGGCCATGGTATTTTGTCCATTATGTTTTTATAAACTTGATAGTATTCTAGTTTTCATTGCTATGGACAGATAGTCATATAAGGGTGAAACGCCTAATTATAGAAATTTTATATACTTTTATTTGGGGACCAACACTAAACAGATTAACTTATTGTTGCCAACTTTGCATAACTTTTTTGGGCTCTAAGCAATATGAAATAGAACATAACTATTACTTACATAAATCATCCATTATTTTGCTAAAATGATTTTTACATCTTGCATAATGTTTCATAGTTTCATTCCTAAAACTAGCTGATTTGATAATAATTGATATTCTAGGTCCATTTTAAAACTCCTCCCTTTTAATTTTCTTTAAATGTCGAGCAAATGTAAATCACAAATTTTCATTAATGGATTCATTGGTGGGGTACTCGGTCCTTATCACCATTCCCAAGAACAGAAACCATAGTCAACTTTAGTTTTCTAGATGTGTCTCACTTCTGTTAAACTAAAGGCTGAAACAGATTATTAGATCTTTCTAATCTCTTTCCTCATTTGTAAACATAAATGAGATGAAATGTATAGAGAGCCTAACCTAATGCCTGACATAAGTGAAGGTCAGCAATATACCTCAGGTCACTGCAATTAGTTAGATTTTAGTCTACTTCTCATTCAGGTTTTCCCCACTATCCAATACCTTCCTCATTGCAATGATCTCTCCCTTGGTTTCTATGACTTAGTATTTTCAGTTTTCTCTCTTTGGTCATATCGTTTCAGTCTCCTCTCTAGACTCATCCTTTTTAAGTTCCAAAATATTACTTTAGGCTGTGTTTTTTCTTCCTCTGAACTAAATGACTTCATCTCTGCCCAAAACCTGACTAATCATTAAATCATTATTTTTTTTAAGATTTTAAAAAAATCTGAGGCAGAGACACAGGCAGAGGTAGAAGGAGGCTCTCTGCAGGGAGCCCGATGTGGGACTGGATTCTGGGAATCCGGGATCAGGCCCTGAGCCAAAGGCAGACGCTGAACCGCTGAGCCACCCAGGCCTCCCTTGACTAATCATTAATATGCCATAAGGCCCAAGTTTTATTTCTAGTTATCTCTTCTGAACTTCAAATCCTTATTTCTAACCGCCTACATGACATCTCCACTCAGATGTCTAAAAGGTACAATTTATGCTCTTAACCCCTAAACTTCATTTTCTGTAATGGTTTCTCTCTTGATGTATTCAAACAAAATATACCCGTTTCTTGAGACTTGAAGATGTCCTTAATGCTTCCTCCCTCTATCTTACTCTACAAAGTCATCTATCTTTAAGTCCTATAGATTTTTTCTTTTTTTTAATATTTTATTTATTCATTTGACAGAGAGAGAGAGAGAGCAAGCGAGCACACAAGCGGGGGCAGCAGCAGGCAGAGGGAGAAGGGGAAGCAGATTCCCCACTGAGCAGAGAGCCTGACACAGGGCTCCATCTCAGGACTGCAGGATAATGACCTGAGTTGAAGGCAGATGCTTAGCTAACTGAGCCACCCAAACACACCAATTTCCCATTAGTTTCAGACTAAAGCTTAGTCCCCTAGCATGGACTATTTTCACCTTTACCCTCTGCATTCCAGTTGCACAGACCTTATTTTAGACCTTTGCCTATATCATGTTCCTTATTTCCAGTCAGGCTTTAACATATGTTATTCCTGCAGGCTCATGAAATGTCTTTCTAGAAAAGCTGCCCTAATCTCTCAGGCTCATTCAGGTTTCTTGGTATATGCTGTCATAATTCCGTATGTATTTCCTTCCTAATATTTGATTCATTAATTTACCCATTCAACGATTCTGGGGTTGCTATGTGTTTGGATTAAGCCTTGCAGATAAGACCCTATTTTTTAAAGATTTTATTTTTTTGAGAGTGAGCAAGAGAGAGTATGAGCAGGGAGGAGAGAGAGAAGCAGGTTACCACAGAGCAGGGAGCGCAACGTGAGGCTCTACCCAGGACTCTGGGATCACAACCTGAGCTGAAGGCAGATGCTCAATGGACTGAGCCATCCAGGCACCCTGATGAAACACTATTTGAGACCCTATTTCTGCCCTGAGTTTACATTCTAGCTTTTTCAACTTGTAATTAGAGTTTATAGTTGTTTGTGGTCATACTGGATTAATTTAATATTTATCTCACTCTCAACAAACTGTTAATTCCATGAGGATGGGGGCCTTTTTCTCCCCCTTTACCACAGTTACTTTGGCCATATAACAAACTATTCTAAAACTTTGTGGCTTAAAGCAGGAATTGTCATTTCTTTTCTTTCCCTGGTTTCTGTGAATCAGGGATTTGGACAGGAAAGAGCTCAGCCAGAGGATGAAAGACTGAGGGGTTGAATTATCCTAAGTCTCATTTTCTTACATTGGATCATTGATTCAGACTATTGGCTGAGAATCTCAGTTCCAGCGTTCCTGAACCTCCAAATGTAGTCTTCATGCCTACATGGACTCCACTAATGAACTTTCTGAGACAGAGCCGGTAGGGGCTGCCTTGCCTTATATGAGCTAGCCGTCATATAGTGTCACTTCTGCTGGATTTTATTGCTTAAGGTAGTTGTAAGTTTTCTCAAGTTCACGGTAGGGGGGCACAGACACCTAAAACTTGCCATCTCAGTGGGAAGAGTGTCAGTCACATTGTAGGAAGAGCATGTAAAATGAAATATGCACACACATATTTATATTTGAAAAATACAATTGTCAGTACATATTATTATAATCTTATTACCCAGCACCCACTTTGTATGGAGTAATTGCCCATTAAAAAATATGAATGGAGGAATTACTGAATGAAACTAAGAAGAGGCCAAATCATGAAGGTTAGATTGTGACATATTTATTCCCAGATATTTTTAAGCAGCTCTCAAGAGTTATGACCCAGCGTGCAATCCTTGAGATTCCTGACAACTCAGTCACTAGTGCATGTGCATTTTTCTGTCATATAACTTGTGAAGCTTTTGAACTAGAAATAGGGAAAGAGAACTGGAAGCTTCTCAAAACAGCTCTATTCCAATGAATTTGAGTTTAGGCATAACATAGAGTTCTTAATTATGCCAGCTTTTCCTACTCTTATCCTACAATATAATCAATCATTGCTTTAGAGAATGAGTAGGGGGTGATCAGCAGAAAATGCAAGTAGAATTTGGAATTGCCTATCACTCAAGATTAGTTCAAATAAAGATGCATCCCACAGGATAAGCCACCGGTTAACTATGGGATTTGCAGATGTCACTGAAACAATGAACAATGCCTTTTTATCTACTGTAGAGAAGGAGGAGACAGAAACAAAATTGGCAGTTCCCACAACAATGAATTTATAGTCAATCAGACCTAAACATAGTGTGGGACTCATGAGTATTTTTCACATATATTCTCCTTAGGCTCTCTTGTGGGAATCAACAGTAAAAATAAAAAGAACTAGCAAAAATTATTTTTACTACAGGCTTTAGATATTAGCTTTTAAAGTATTCACATATTTCTGACTCTGGGATATGTTCCTATTTTCAGTTTATTAGAAGTGTTACAATATTGTCCTCTGGGCAAGTGGAGTTTTTCTATATTTAGGCAATATTTCTTTCTCCTATCTTATCTATAAAACCAAAACGGATGATGATTTAACAAAACCCAGAGACGAAGAACGCAATCTCACCTAGTTCTTCTGTTTCTCTAACCAAACAGCAAACTTGCAGTTGACTAAATGAATCAAAAGCAAAACTAAGTACTATAACTTATTCTCTTCTTTTTTACCTTTTGCAAACAGAATTGTAGATTAAGGGTAGTAGGATATGGCTGCCCCCTTCCCCTGCAATAACAATAGATAAAATTCACACATCACTGTTAGAATCATATAAAAAACTTAAACAGCTGTCTTTCAGTCTCAATTCCAAAGTCCTGGGACATAGATTCTTATCAACTAGTATTTTTTTTCAAATTAAAATTGGTTATTCAATCTATTGAATGAGTTTCCATTTTAGGAATGAAAAATAGAATGGAAGATATCAGACTGTGAGGCACATAGATATTATAACTATATGAGTACGGATACTTGGCACTGATGTAAATGCTTTTATTGACCAATTTGGAGGAGATTTTTATGCCTACCTAATTAAACTATATAGCTTCTTCAAGGAAGAAACTACAGTACTTTATATACCTAGCTATGGGATTTATATACCTAGGATTCTACTTCTGCAAAGAGGATGCAGTGCAGGTTTTTTTTTTTTTTTTAAGATTTGTTTATTTATTTATTTGAGAGAGAGAGAGAGAGAGAGAGAGAGCATGCACGCAAGAGAATGCATGTGGAGGGGGAGGGGGAGAGAGGGAGAGAGAGAGACTCAGACTCCCCATTGAAAGTGGAGCCTGGCATAGAACTTGATCCCACATCCATGAGATCATGACCTGAGCCAAAATCAAGATTTGGAAGCCCAATTGACTGAGCTACCCATGTGCCCCCAGTGCAGTTCTTAAAGTCCTTGCCTCCACAACCTATCCTCTGACAGATGTTAGGAAAGATAATTAATTCTCTAGACCTTATATTTATTACATTTAAAATGGGATCTTAATAAATTGTTTCTTTTTTGTGTTTCCTACATATTTATTGTGAATGAATAAGAATACATACACTAAGCAAGTATTAGCCTCATCACAGAGCTATGGCTCAGAGTTCAAAAATTTTGCTCTTATAATATTAGCCATAATTACCATTTATCATCATCACTATTACTCTCATTGACAAATTATACTTGCTAAATTTTTCCTCTTCCCATGGGGCTCTTTCTTGTTGCTGTTAGTATCCAAGCTTCTGTGCTGACACCAAGAAGTCAGAATTTGTGTACTAAAAGCATTAATACCATCTAGAGCCTGAAATACTAGTGAATTTCTTCTCTGGGTTGGAGGCTACTCATTGTATGAATTTCATACTCCAATATTAGTCCTCCAGGAAATTTAAGTATTCTTCTCTGAGGCATGGTGCCTTCCTTACACAGGTGACAAACAATGAGGATTTTTGTTTTTAAAATGTTACATAGAGTGTGTGAAGACATCTCTTTATTGATTTGTGTTCACTATTTAATATGCCATCCTTTCCTTAGGCCTTTAGGATAAGCCCGTTGATATGGATACCTTTAGATTCAGATATATTTAACCTGTTTAATACTTATTTGAGCAAACTTTACTTAATTTAATTTATTCTTGATTCCTCCACCCTTTGTTTTTAAGTAAAAGGATTGGAAGATTTATCCTAATAGTTTCAGGATATATCAGGGCAGATATATAGATCACCTTGAATGAGGATGAACAAAACACAACTTTTAGGCCTCAACTAGATTCCTACCTACCAAGACAACAATCAAGACTAAACATGACGTTCTTATGGGAATGTAGTTGTGTAGTCACACAGGGTCTTGAAATCAGAAGGGCTTTGTACTTGGTTTAATGCTCTACTATCACCATCTTGCAGTTCTTAATGATTCAATTTTGGAAGTCAAGTACATTGGGATAATATAGCAGAGAAGATGCATGAATGGGTTTATCCCCTGTTCCTTGTCACCTCATTTGCATACAGCCTTCTTGATGTCCTGGGAGAACAGAATTCAAATGGACTCAAAATGTGTGGTCCTTCAGTGAGACTTGCACAAAAGAAAAGGTAAACCTGTTAAATTTACAACAGAGTAAGGAAGAGTACTAATAGCCACAAGAGGCCACATTTTGTTTGAACCAGAACTTGCTTGAAATGTAGAAAGAAGTAAAGATATTGTAAGAAACAAGAGTGACGAGGGAACCCTATCATATTCTTACTGATGTTACTTCCCTGTGTTAGTCAACCACTTAGGCTGAAAATGATAACACAGAAGATAGACAAATAAAATACAGAGCAGACGATAGTCCCTTTTCGTTTCTGTCTTTCCTTATTCATCAGCAAGCCAAAGATAGTACTGGTAGATGTGTTAACGTCAAAGAGTACAGGAAGTTGAGTTACTTTTGTGAAATATTTCTACCGGTCTGGTAAGTACAAGATACATAGGAAGGTATAAGCCACAGAATACAAATGATATCACTTCAGGGATTCCACATCAGAGTTATTCTCTAATGATTGTATTTAAAACTGACGTTGCACAATATTAAGCTGAATGGTAAAATTAATGCTCATTGCTTACAATTTTAATTTTGGTTTACTGAGGATGGAATTAAATAGTGAATCATAAACAGATTGAGAGTGAGACCACAGAAGGAAGAGATATTTTTTTAGTACATTTAATATAATTATCTCTCCTGCTTTTTGTAAAAGGAAACCTGCATGTTCATTTTGCACTAGGCCTCACAAATGATGTACCCAGACCTAATAGTAGAATCAATTAACAAAGAAATTTGATGTAGGAAATGTAAGCCATTTCTTGGCATTTAGGTTCCTTTTCTAAAGTTCCCCTTTCCGCTCAATCCACAGGGCATTTTGCTTTTCTGGGAAATTGTGTTTCTCAGGAGATCTTACTTAAGGAAAACAGTTATTACTTAAATGCTTGTTTACCTTCCCTGTTGACATACAGAGAAAGAAACACCACTGTATCTCTCTACATTTCTACTTTGTTTTGTTTCCTTCCCCCTGGACCCCTACACCCCCCAGTATTTCACACTTAGATTTCATGGATGATGACGAGTCAGATGGCATTTCTCACCCAAGTTCCCTTGGGTATCCTAGCAGTTTAGATCACCTCCATTGCAGACAAAGCTGCTAGAAACACATGCAAAACTCAGTTCCCCTCAGAGTTATTCTGAGAATCTTAATTCATTTGAGAAGTGGAGGATGGCAAAGAACTTCAGCCTACACTCCAATTTACAAAGCAGAGAAAAACAGTGACTTTTCTGTGATGACAGATCAGAGGAGAAGGCAGTCAGAAACAGCCTTGGTAGCGATGGTAGAGATGGTCAGAATGACAACCTTCACACGTCTCAGGCAATATCATTTCCCTCTGGATAGCAACAGTTTTCCTGAGGTGTGGTTAGAGGTGCAATGAGTGAAACACAATGTGTGGAATTACAAGGGAGGGGATGGGCATGTTGATATTGAACCAAATGATGAGACTAAGGAGGCCCACAAGGAGGAAACATATGGCTATGCATATGCATGGTGATTTGGATCAGAAGCACATGTGGCTAGATGACAGGATGGCAACGCTGGGGATAGCAGTCAGAATCAGTCCTAAAAACTGCTTACTCTCTACTGAGTGCTTCCCCATGGTGGGAAGACAGTTCTCAATTATATTAAAATAGATTTCTTCACTCACACAAGCTGGGGAATATCTGGATCTGAATATAAGTTCAATTAAAAGGTGTCATGCTTTGCATTTGCTTTTTCTTTTTTTTTTGCATTGGAGAAACTGAGTTCTTTTTAAATTTTTTAGGACCTTGATGTATTCCATCTGTTCTCTTTGAGCAATTCCTCACAAACCTTAAAAACAGATGATGATGATGATGATGATGATGATGATGATGATGTTGATGATGATGATGATGATGATGATGTTATAGCATACAAATTTCATTTGTCTTGCTAGACATCATATTATCAAAACTCTGCAGGAACATAATAGTATTGTTTGAACCATAACCATGAGGAGATCATATTGCTCTCAATATAGGTCACCACTTTCAGTGCTATAGGCGAGAAGCAAGGTCTATAATATTTCATAAATGCCATTTTAATGCTACTTAGCCAATTAATTTTATTACTCATAGAAGAGGAAAATATAGTGAAGTCTAAGTATCCTTTACAGAAGAAATATTTGACATCAACCATAACTATAAGAGAATTCAGTACTTGTGAAGGACTTGAAGTGACAAAACATGCTAATGTGCACTTGATATTAGAAACATTTCCTTCTAGAGGTTGCCTCATTGTAAATATAATTTAAAACATCATTCTCTATCTATACCTCTCAAGTATACCTTCTAAATGCAGCACATATTAAAAATTCAGTTATTTTGTAGGCCTTTTCAGAAAATTTACCAAATTTAAAGAACTAAATAAACTTGAAGGTTGATAAATTTCACCTTTATTCTATTTAAAAATTCAAAATATTTCTTGTTACTTCTTATGTGTGAAAGGATTTTGTTGTATGCTGTGCTATAAGTGTGAGCTCTCTGGGACTATTTGGGATATCATTGTTGAATACCTAGCCCATATTATGCTATTGCCTTTAAAATGAAGAATGTGTATCTTTATCTTCCAATGTCAAGTTTTTTCTTTTTTTTTAATATCTTATTTATTTCAGAGGGAGCATGAGTATGGGGAGGGGCAAGGGAAGAGGGAGCCAATCCTGGGCTCCATCCCAGGACCCTGAGATCATGACCTGAGTAAAAGACAGCTGAGCCACCCAGGTGCCCCTTCCAATGTCATTTTAAAAATACAGCATCCAAACAAGATCTAAAAAATATAGAAAATGCCAAGTTAATTTTCATGTATCCAAATATTTGTGGAACACCATAATATTTGCAAGGTGCTTTTTAAGGTTCCATAGATGCAGTGACGATAGAAACATTTCTTCTTTCAAAGAGCTTACATTCTAGTAAGAATATGCAGGGAACAAATATATCAGTGAATAAGTGAACAGATAATTTCAGACTAAAGTTTTGAAGAAAATAAAAGAAGATAGTCAATAATAACTACTTGGGGGATTCTTTAACTATAATTCTGGTAAAAATAAACTCAAGGACATCACTTTTTAGTTGGATCTCAACTAATGAGAAAGGGAGCTGACATGTGGAATCTGGGGAAATGCCCTTCACACAGAGTAGGAAGTATGAAGACCTCGAAACATAAATCATCTTAGAGTTTTGAAATTCAAAAGAAAGTTCAGGATTGATACAGCACAGTAAGCAACAAAATAGGAGAGTAGAGTAAATAGGAGATGACATAGCAAGAGTCAGACCATACGAGACTACGTCAAGGTGCTTCAACCTCCCCTTTGACGTTTTCCTATTGTGATATGTTCTATATGTGTACTGTTTGTCTTAACTCCACCCTTTGGTTCCTTGAGTACGAAACTATATTTTATTTTCTAATGAAACCCAGAAAGCAACTAGATTGCTCTATTCTTTGACATTCGGAAGAGTTCATCCTATAATACTCAAATATCAAGTACTGGGAAAAGCAGTAACTGCTGTAATCTCCTCAAAGATTTTTTTTATGATATGAGGCACACCTACTGAATTCATTTAATTTGAAAATTAATTAATTGTATTAAAAAATTTGAACATCCAGCAGGATGAAAACTTTTTAAAAAGAAAAGAAGATCTTCATATTCCTATGTGAAAAAAAAGATGAAAATAAAACTTAAAACCAAAGTTTCAATTTAGTGTTGTAGTAAGTAAACTAAACCTGAATAAATAAAACTATATATATAACATATATATCTCCACAGGATAAATATCACATTCTGATGGCAGTAGAGTTTCTCAGATATTCAAGGAACAGAAACATAATCTCTAATTTACATAAAATGTTCAAGAAAATAGAAAGAAAGTAAAAATTTCTGAACTCCTTTTATAAGTTTAGTATGTATGTCCTTAGTCCTAAAGCCCCAAAACAACTACACAAGTAAAAATATACATAGATTAAAAATATACATAGATATTATTTATATATGCATGTACAAAATCCTAATTAAAATACTAAAAATTAAACTCAGTAATATATGTTTCAAATTTTTCACACTATCAAAAACTTATTAATATAATTAGCCATATTAAGAGATTAGAATGGAGATAAAATCTAATACTCAGTCATGAAAAGAAAAATTCTTAACAAACCAGAAATAGACAAGTTCTCCTTAACCTGCTGAATTTAATCCTCAAAACTTGCTAAAGATACCACAATTAACATTGCACTAGGAATTGTAGCCAATGCATCATACAAGAAACACAATGAATGGCTCTAAGGTGAGCAAAGGACAAATTATAATTATCTTTACTCATGGATGATTTAATTCTCAATATAGAAGATTTGGAAGAGTCTATGAAAACATCATTAAAAACAGAAAAATTTGGAGTGCCTGGGTGGCTCAGTTAAGCATCTGCCTTTGGCTTAAGTCATGATCTCGGAGTCCTAGAATCAAGTCCCACTTCGGGCTCCCGGTGCAGCAGGGAGTCTGCTTCTCTCTTTCCCTCTGCCCCTTACTGTGCTCTCTCTCTCTCTCTCTCACTCTCTCTCTCAAACAAATAAATAAAATCTTAAAAAAAAAAAAACAACAGAAAAAAGCAAGATTGTTTGTCACATACAGCATCAGTAAACAAAAAGCCCAAGTTTTCCCATTTAATATCAATAAACGATTACAAAACATAATTAAACCAAAAACTTGTCCTCAGCAATAATGTCATAAACCATTTTGTCCAAAGAAAAACTCTTGGATAGAATGTGTGTGATTGCTTGGAAGTTGTAGATCAGTTTAAAGAACTGACTTATGTATGATATCAATTATTCCAAAAACAAGACTATTTCAGGACATTATCTCTGCATATTTAACAATGAGCTTAATCCAATTGACCTTGTCAGTTTAACAATTTTCAGTCTGAAATTCTGGGAAAATTCTTCATATTGATTTATTGATCATTTCTTTCTTTCTCTTTTTCTGGAGCACCTATTATTCATATGTTGGATTTCCTTTTCTCTTTCCTTCTGTATATTTTTTAAAGTTTTGTTTTAATTTTGAGAAAACTTTTTCAACTCTATTTTAACATTCATTTTATTTTTATTTTACCCTCATATTTCTAAAAAAAAATTCAAGAATCCTTTTCTGTTCACTGAACATTATTTTTATAGCATGTATCATAGATGCAATATATTCTCCATTTTTTCTGAGAATATTAATGAATGCATTTTAGAAATTTTGTTCTTAATTTTTTTTTCAATTTAGTTTCTATGGTTTATTTTTATATTTTTCTTCCTTCTTTCTATATGAACATATTTGACTTTCTAGAAATGATTAAGAATTGGCAACTCTGGGCAGCCTGGGTGGCTCAGCAGTTTAGCGCCACCTTCAGCCCAGGACATGATCCTGGAGACCCAGGATCAAGTCCCACATCAGGCCCCCTGCATGGAGCCTGCTTCTCCCTCTGCCTGTGTCTCTGCCTCTCTCTCTGTGTCTCTCATAAATAAATAAATAAAATCTTTAAAAAAGAGAGAGAGAGAATTGGCAACTCTAACTAGTCATGCTTTACAGCATGAGATGGATGTGCCATTTAATATTCTTTTTCTTGAGCTGTTCAGACATCTTCAAGAGTCTTACAATCTCTTCAATTTTGGAGAAAGTATTTGGTTCCTAGTATTCTGGAGATAAATTGGAGGTGGGGAGGTAATAGATATAAGGGTCTCTGTCTTAACCCTTTAGCATTCTTACTGTTACCTAATATTTCTTTTGCTTAGGAGAGCACCTCCAGTCTCAATTGTGTCTGCCATCTTTATGCAAGATGTTCTGAATTGCTCTTTTTTTGAGATTTATTTATTTATTCATGAGAGACACACAGAGAGAGGCAGAGACACAGGCAGAGGGAGAAGCAGACTCCTGCAGGGAGCTCGATATGGGGCTTGATCCCAGATCCTGGGATTAGGCCCTCAGCTGAAGGCAGATGCTTAACCACTGAGCCACCCGGGCATCCCATGAATTGTTCTTTTGATACAGCAAATTCCTAGGTCTTTACTGGGGCAGAGGAAAAACAGTCACCTCACAAAGTAAAAGAATGCTAAGGATCTAGAAATCTAAATTTTTATCGAAGTGTTTTAACTCAATCTTCCTTATCTTGGCTTCTCTTTCCTCTTGGTTGTAAGGATACTTGATCAAGTTCCTGTGACTTTAGTCTTTTCTCTGCAAAAGGCTCATCCTGAGCTTTCTCTACTGTTAGATTATTTATTTTTTTCTGTTGGGTTAATTTGGTTATTTTCCATCCTTCTGCTTTTTGAATTCTGTATTTTTTCTTGTCCCCAGGTTTTATATTAATGTCTTAAAAGGATTATTATGAAAAAAAGAAAGAAGTATATCTAACATAGATCTTATGAAAATGACTCTCACATTATGGTTATGGATGAGAGAACAATATACAAAGACGCTAGTTCCCTTCAAGTCAAATAATACATTAGATATAATTCTAATCAAGATATAAATATGACTTTTCATAGAAATTAATAACCTGGTTTTAAAAATATTGATGTGGAAAAAGACCAAGATAATTTTGAGAAAAATAGGAGGTAGAACTCTCCTTTAAGTTAGGAAGAGACCATAAACCTAAATAGTTGGATAATGTTTATTTCTTGTAAAGATAGAAAATTAGATCCTTTGGACAGAGCTATGAGCCTAGATATAGACCTATTTATAGATAGGAAATTTGTGTATGACAAATTTGGCACAATAAATCAGTTGAGGGAAAAATATTTACAAAATGGTTCTAGGAAAAAATGGCTAACCATGTGATAATAAATAAAACCAGATTCCCTACTTTGAATTATATTGTTTTGTTCATCACCTCGAATTTGAGTTACAGACTGATAGTTATATCTCTCTTTTAGAAGAGAATATCTTTATAAATTAGAAGCAGGCAACTACTTCTGAAAAACATTCAAAAAGCATAAACCTGAGTATGAAAAATTCTTAGAACAGAAAACTTTGAATTACAGAAGATACCATAAACAAAATTAAGACAAATATCTTTACAAGGTAAGGTATTTTCATAGCATGTGATCAAGAAAGGACTGGTATCCATACTATTCTAAACAAACAAACAAAAAAAAATAAGCCTTCAAATTACTATTAGAATAATACAAGCAATCCAAAAGTAAAAAATCAAATCAAAACAAACAGACAAAAAAAAAAAAAAAAGCCTCAAAATGCAGGATGAGCTAATCCTGGGAAGTAGAAGCTTGAATAGCCAATAAATAGAAGAAAAAATAATAGCTATCAGTTATAGTAAAAAAATAGCAATTGGATTATAAAAATTTAAATAGAAAAAAAGTTAAATCATAAGAAACAAAAACAAAATGTAATATGATCCCTACAATTTAAGATCATTTATGGAAGCAAGTTCAGAAAATAATACTAAATAATTTTTATGACTACATATATATTGTACAAATTTTTAATATCAGTGTGAGGATGCCACACCACTTCAAGATAGTGATTACTTTTTCTCTGGAGAAAGCAAAGGACTGTGCATAAGGAGATCTTGACTATAACACTAAATTTTATTTCTTTAAAAATTAGTATCCAAAGCAGATTTGGCTTTAAAAAGCTCTAGAGCTAATAAATAAAAATAATAACTGAACTCGTGTTTTCTAAGTCCCTTGCTCTTTCCATTCAGCCATAGTCTTATCATTTGAAGAAATACGTGAAGTCAGAAGTAATAAGGAGTTTCTAGAGGCAAATACATCAAATCCCTTAATGCTTTCATCTACTGTACACAGGATATTAAAATATCAACTCAGTTCAGAAAATAAAATTGAGCAAAACCATTTGTTGTATTATATGTGAAAAAATACATTAACTGAATGTCTTTCATTGATTTTTTTTTGTTATATGGATTCTATTTAAAACAGAGACTAATGAAAAATAAATAAAAGAGTGATTCTCATGCTCCTGTAATTTATTCCATATAGCTCTCTCTAATATCTTCATCAGATTTTATTACTC
The DNA here is from genome assembly GCF_053574225.1 of Canis aureus. Taxonomy (NCBI): domain Eukaryota; kingdom Metazoa; phylum Chordata; class Mammalia; order Carnivora; family Canidae; genus Canis; species Canis aureus. The sequence continues at coordinate 1,437,691 of NC_135633.1, forward strand.
ATCAGATTTTATATGACCACTATCCCTATATGTGTGTATGTGTTTATGCATCAATAGCAGAGATCAGAAACGACATCATCACGAGGTTTGCAATTCTAAGAATAGATAGAGAAATGCATCAAAGCTCTTCATTCTATTAAACCTGTTCTCCAAGAGTCTGTTTTTCCAAGGGGTTTTCAGTAAATTGCATAAATAAGTCCTTGAAACCCTACAGCTTTAAGACTCTGTCCACAGGTGATAATTTATGTTTGATTGTTAAAATTCCCATACTACCTTGCTATGTTTTCTATTGAATTCATTTCATTTTTTCACTATTCATTTAAATGATTAAAATTAATAAAATGTATATGTTTGTGCATTCTCTTCAATATGATGGAGAAAGAGAACTTGGTTTGCCTCATTTCTAATGAGATCTACATAAGAAGGAAGAGCAGAGTGATCCCTGGGTGGTGCAGCGGTTTGGCGCCTGCCTTTGGCCCAGGGCGCGATCCTGGAGACCCGGGATCGAATCCCACATCGGGCTCCCGGTGCATGGAGCCTGCTTCTCCCTCTGCCTGTGTCTCTGCCTCTCCTTCTCTCTCTGTGACTATCATAAATAAATAAAAATTAAAAAATATATATTAAAAAAAAAGAAGGAAGAGCAGAGCTGTTCAATATAGCCAATGAGACACATCGCTTAGCTTGCTCTTATAAAATTATAAAATACTATGCTATTGTTAATTCCATAATAAATCGTTATGAGCTATTTTTAAGGCATTAATTTATTTCATTCTGCCTTATAAATTTAATGACTTCAAGAATCACAGGACTATAGAATGTCCCTCTTGGCACACTGAGGAACTATCCATCCACCAATCTTCATTCTTTAGGGGTAAAAATATTTACTTATTAATCAGCACGGTAAGTTTTTTGTCATATTTAATGTCCTATGACCCACAAAAGATGGTGAAATACACAACAATATCCAATATCCCTGCTATGCCAGCATAACACTATGACATAAAGAGAATCTGAAAGCTTCTGAAATGTAAATATTAAGTGTTTAATAATAGAAGAAGAAACCCAAGTGGTGATAAGAAAGTACAATTATTAACCCCAAGTGGTGATAAGAAAGTACAATTATTTTCTACCCTTCAAAACAATGAAAAAAATCACACGGAGATTTCAATTGTACGCAAGTATGCAAGTCCATGAGTTCTGAGTATGTTTTCTCACACAATTCTATTTGCAAAATAAGTGAATGAGTAATTAATACAGTGGAGCCCAGCAAAGAGCTCATATTTACAACACTTGAACATTTAAAGATTTCCCAACTTTCAGGATTGGTTGACTCATTCATTCATTCATTAAATGGGTGCTGAGTATCCACCAGTTTCCTGGTTCTCTAGTGACAGGATTTAAAATAATAGACAAACCAGAGAGACATTGCTCTTTTGGTACATAGTTTAATAAGACAAAAATAAATAATTAAAATTAGGACAAGAACTGACAGATCTATAGACTGATTTAAGCACATAAATATCACCTAACCTAGTTTGGGTTCCTCTACATGGAAATGACATTAACAAGCTTCCTCTAAACAACAGGGTAATGGGCTGGATTAAATGTTTAGGGTTTCTAAAAAAAAATGAATTCATAAAGCTGAATTTCATTCACTCTGAAATGTTCAAAGTTCTCCTCAAACTTTTCTGCTTCTATCTTGTCTTCTGTAAAATGAGGAAAGTAACACACGTCAAAGACACTTTCAAGGAATACTGGTATGCATAAATACAGAAAATACTATTCTTTATGCAAAGAATTCATTCTGAATATACACCCAACACTAGTGACAGGATTTATTTTAATAAGTATTTTTCTCAGTCAGTATATCCACAATGTTATTATTTCAACACCAAATCATTACAATATTATTAGTAAAAAGTCCTCCTTTTAAAAATTTTTGATATTATTCAAAATCCAGTGTGTATTATACTATATAGCACATCTTAATTTGGACCAACCACTTTCAAGTGCTCAACAGCCACACGTGCCTGTTGTTTTGGACGCTAGGACTCTGCAGTAAGCTGAGCACTGTGCTACATGCCAGAAAACAAACAACGAAAGAAACAACACAAATGGTACAACAGGTATTGAACTTAGAGTGACAGAAAGTCTTCCACCTAGATCCACAATAGCCCTCCCCAGATGCAACCATTGCTAAGAATGTCTTGTGTGTTATCCCCTAAAAGTATGTGCCTATGGAATCATAAGTTTGCTATATGACTACAACTATATATAAGTATACACATATACACACGTTAGAAAATTTATATCTTGTGTATATATAATACATATATACATATATTAAACATAGGTTATAGGATATATATTTATATATTCTTTATATATCCAAAATTGTATACATATGTGCCTATGTATATATAACCGAAACAAATATAACTATGGAATATTTATATATTATACTTACAAAGTACATCTATATACATTTAAATCACACACACACAGTTTTTCCTTGAACAACACAGATTTGAACTACGTGGGCCCACTCATACATGGATTTCTTTGATGAATATACAGTACCATAAATTTTTCCTTATGATTTTCTTGACTTCTTTCTCTAGCTTACTTTATTATAAAAATACAGCATATAATACAAAATATGTGCTGATTGACTATTAATGTTATCAGTAAGGTTTCCACTCAACACTGCAGGCTATTAGTAGTTAAAGTTTTGGGGCAAAGTTATATGCATAGTTTTAACCATGCAGGGGGTTGGCATCTCTAACCACCATGCTGTTCATTTATATATATATATATATATCTTAGGTATGAGTGAATATGTTCTACTTTTTAAAGATTTTTAATTTATTCATTCGAGAAAGTGAGCGCACAAGCAGGGGGCCGGGCCAGAGGGAGAGGGAGAAGCTGACTCCCCACTGAGCAGGGTATTTGAGGTGGGGCTGGATCCCAGGACCCTGGCTCATGCCCTGGGCCAAAGGCAGATGCTTAAACAACTGAGCTACCCAGGTGTCTGTGAACATGTTGATTTATACCACTGATCTTAGTAAACATATATGCCTCCTTTTCTCAATATAATAAGTAACATTGTGGTGAACATCCTTATCAAAAGTCTTTGGGTCTTGGAACATCTGGGTGGCTCAGTGGTTGAGCGTCTGCCTTTGGCTCAGATTATGATCCTGGGGTCCTGGGATCTTTTTATTATTATTATTTATTTTAACTATTTTTTATGGGATCTTTAAAATGAACAAACACACAAGCAAACAAAAAAATCATCTCTGGGTCTGGGTAAGAGTATATCTATTTATAGATATACTGGAAATGGAATTACTCAAAGGGTATGCAAATCGATCTAACCTTGCCAACTAGTCTTTAACTTTAAAAGTTATGAAACAACACACACACACACACACACACACATATATATAGTGTGTATATATATACAGATTGTATATATATAATTCACACATATGTATAATATGAGTGAATATATATTATATATAATCATACATAGATTTATATATATAATCATATATGGAAGTATATACACACACATATATATATAATTGGGTCAAATTGAGACATCTATATATAGGAAACAAGATTTATTAGCAAATATTTAATTATTCTTAAATTTTTCTTTTTTTAAATTTACTTTATTAATTTATTCATGAGAGACTGAGAGAGTGAGGCAGAGACACAGGCAGAGGGAGAAGTAGGCTCCTTACAGAGAGCCCAATACAAAACTTGATCCCAGGACCCCGGCATCATGACCTAAGCCAAAGAGATGCTCAACTACTGAGCTACCTGGGTGCCCCTTAAATTTGTTTTTCAAATGCAAAGGATAATTTTTTTGACACAGACTCTGCCTTGAGAAAGACCAATTGATAAAGCAGTCCGAACTTGGTCTTTGTTCATATTTCTGTAATTATCACATATTTGTGAAATTGAAGTCCATACATTCTCTTTCTCAGAGGAATTTCAAATAAACAAATAGCATAACTGAGAATAGATAGTAAACATTAATTAATTAGGTTGCCACTAGTTTTAATACTCTTTGCCAATATTAGCTCAAGCACTGGGGTTTAATCATTATCATCTTTCCTGTTAATACTATATGTTGTGTAATTTGATATGCTGAGGTTTGTATGCAAGAGGATTACTGAGGACTGTCCTAGGTATGAAATTTATGTGGTCACCATTTTTTGTGTTCCTCATTACTTCACATACATTGGTATTTCTATCTGGCTTAACTATCCATCTGAAGAACTTCCTTGAACTTTTCCTATAGTGTAGGTCTTCTGGCAATTAATTCTTTCCCTATGCCTAAAAAAGTTTTTATTTCATTTTAATAGATGAGAAATATTTTTATTGGATGCAAAAATAATGTTTAACAGCTTTTGTCCTTCAGTTTTTTTCATTTTGTTCCACTGTCTTGACTGAATTGTTTTTGATGAGAAATCTTCCATCATACTTATCTTTTATATTTATTTTTTTTGTTTTAAAGTTTTTCTTTTGATCACTGGTTTTGAGCAATTTAGTATAATTTACCTTGCTATAGTTTTCTCGATGTTTCTTGTGCTTGGGAATTGTTGAGCTTCTTTAAACTGTAGGTTCAGAATTTTCACCAAATTTGGGAAACTTTTCCAGACCAATTTTTCCAAATATTTTCCTTTTCCCCAGTGCCTCATCCTTTAAGGACTCCAAATATACATTAGGCCATTTGAATTCCCACACCTCAGTAATACTCTCTTCATATTTTTTTTTTAGTTTTTATTTGAATTCCAGTTAGTTAACATACAGTGTAATAAGAGTTTCAGGTATACAATATAGTGATTCAACACTTCCATATAATATATTCTATTTTAAAAAATTATTTTTCTGTGTTTTCCTTGGGATAGTTCCTATTATGTCTTCAAATTCATCTTTTCTTCTAAACTGTTTAATGTGCAGTTAATTGTATCTACCTATACATCATACAAATTCCATTGCACGTGTTGCACTTCTCAAATCACCATGTTGGACTTGAGGGTTTTTTTATATCTTCTATAGATTAGCTTTTTAAACATATTTACTATATCTATAATAGTTGTTTTTAAAGCCCTGGTATGTAAATTCTAACATCTGTCTCAGATCTGGAAAAATTTCAACTAACTGATTTTTCTCAATAGGAATTTTTTTTTACATATCTTGTAATCTTTGATTAAATGTCAGACACTACAAATTTTACTTTGTAGGGTGCTGGATATCGTTGTATTCCTATAAATATTGTATTTTATCCTGCAATTCAATTAAATTACTTGGAAATAGTCTTGCTTTAATGACTATTAGTTGCTTTTGGACCAATGGGCAATCTGGAAATAATTATTTCCCACTACTGAGGCAAGATCTTTTTTTTTTTTTTAAAGATTTTATTTATTCATGAGAGAGAGACAGAGACAGAGACACAGGCAGAGGGAGAAGAAGGCTCCATGTAGGGACCCCGATGCAGTACTTGATCCCGGGACCCCAGGATCACGCCCTGGGCTGAAGGCGGCGCTAAACCACTAAGCTACCTGGTCTGCCCAAGATCTTCTTAAATACCCCCAATTCCTTGTAAATCATGAGATTTTCAATATGCCTGATGCAAGCAGGTATTATTCCTGGTCTTATGTAAATGCTAGAAATTGTTACCCCTGAACCTTTTGGATTAATATTTCCATAGTCCTGGGTTTCCTCACATGCATCTACAGCTGAATACTTAAGGGAGGCACTTTCAGATCTGAGGAATGTTCTTTCCATGTACTCTTTCTGATAATCTGTCCTGTACTCCAGTTGGCTCCTCTGTCTAGACTTGACTCCTTAACTCAGGACTCCTCTGGGCCCCGTATAATGTTTCCTCCATGTACTATTGCCTAAATACATTCTCAAATTAGTAATCATGAAATTTGTTTGGCTCATGTTATTTGTTTGCCATCTCTCAGGGTTAGCCATCCTTCATTCTTACCCAGCATTTAAAAATGATTACTTCATTATTTTGTCTATTTTTTTGTTCCTTGGACAATATACTTTGAATTGGGAGATCTCAATGCCTTTTCTTTCACCAATTAACAAACAAAATTAATTAATTAAAATTAATTTTTTGGTTGATAAGTTTAAATGGGTTTGAAGAAATGAACTCTTTTTTTCATGTTTTTTCTATAGGTAGGAAATAAAACAATGTAAAATAGGTTCTGGACTTGTAAGCATATTCATAAACATATAGTGTTCATAACAGGACCTGACGAGTGGTAAGTTTGCTATAGAAATTAATTATACAACCATTTTGTAGATGAAACTATTTGAGATTTAATTTAGTATAATCATGACAAGCATGTTAACCTTCGATCAAAATCTGGCTAGATTTTATTAAGAATGTCTTCTTATGGGTATTAGACATTTAGTTAGTTATTTTTTAACATTCATCAGGCTCCGTTTTGCTGATTTTAATCAGTTTCCATAAATAACGTAGTGAGGTCAGTAGTAATCAATATAAAATAAAATAACCATCAAGGAAATAAGAAAAGAATTAAGACAATTCTTTTGTGCCAACAAATTCTTATTTTGACTAAATTTTATAATTTGCTACAGTATTTGCAATGGTGCCACTACCTGATGGGATTGCTATTTAATTTCAACTTAAGAAAATTGTTCTTTTCAGATATTCATATTTTGCTAACCAATTCCAGGTTCAATGTTCTATACTATTATGAAACAATTTCTCTACTCAAAATCCTATAAATCTCAAAGTGAGAAAGACCCATGATGGTCCATTCCAAAGTCTCTTTGGTAAAGTTGCTCTGAATCATCAGGGTGACTTGAAGCAAATGGAGATAAAGAATCTCCTGATTCCTGTAACCTTCTACCTGTCCGCTTCTCCTTGACAACACTCATATAAATTGTACTACATTCCTAGAAACAAACAAACAAACAAACAAACAAATAAATAACCAACCAACCCACCCACCCACTCGTTGATTAGTGTTGGTGCTGGGGAGGTATATTGATAAAAGAAAATCAGTATCTACTAGATGTCTACTATGTGCCAGACTTGTGTTTTGTTTTCTTTTCTTAAAATAGCTTGATTTATTTCCACCTCTCTATAGTTTCTACTCTTCATTGCTCCCATTTTGCTGATATCCATTTTCTTTTTTACAGAAGAGATATAGATGGCTCAGATATCTTACCCTATTGTCCATAATTACCTAAGGGGTCAGGACTCATATAAGTTTGATAATAACACTAAAATGTATTGAACATTTTCTCAGTTAATCCTCACAATAACTCTGTGCTGCATGTATTATTTTTGCATACATTATTGCTCACATATCACTTATAATAAATTGAAGCTTAGAGAAACTGCCCCAGGTTTCCCAATAAAGAGCAGAGGTCTATCCTAAAGCTGCACACTTATAACTATTTACAATCTGTTACTCCATATCTGTTAAAGTTTAAGGCAATGCATGTTTTTCACACTAAGCTTATATGTAGAGTACCCATTAAGATATATAAGTTCTTATCTATAGATGATAGTTACCAGAGAGGAAGTGGGTAAGGGGATGCATTATGCTTAATTTGGGTTCTATGTGACAAGTCTGGGGTAGTGGACACTGACTTCTATTTATTTATTTTTTAATCATCTAGGACTTCGAGAAGCTTAAGGTATCTTAGTCTGGCCCTGATCTGGAAGTAAAATAGACTCACTTTTAAAGGCATTGTTTAGGGATTTTTAAATCCTAGGCACTAGTAGCAGTAGTGGGGAACCTATATTCAGGTCATTGTCTTCCTCATTTCACCGCATAGATATCCACATCAATGTAAGAACTAGAGTAATCATTTTCTTTACACTGTGTCTTCTCAGCTCCACAATTTCCATTCCTCCTTCTAAAATGGACTTGAATATACAAAAATTTCATTTTCAAATAAGTAACAGTCAACTGATATTGTCATCCTCCCCTTAGAAGGAGGGCACTTTGCCAATTTTATTTTCAATATGTTGCTAGTTTTGAGAACCTTCTTTTCTCTCTCTTTCTCTTTGCCAAGAGAGAAAAGGAGGTGAGAAAAGAAGGGATCACCAGACAAATCACTATGGGGATGTTTTTATCCTAAAAATGTTCTCCATAATCCTCTAACCTTTAAGTTTATATCAAGAAACATGATGTCTAAGGAAGAAGCATGATTTCTGCATCATGGCTTAAATTATTTTAAAATAATAATTTGATATAATCCTGCTACAATCATTTGCCCCCTACCTGGCTTGACAAAGAAATTCTAACATTTATCTACCCACCAGTCATATGAGCAATGAAAATCAGAGACTTTGGGGAGGGACGTCACATGAAAAGAATGATGATGTACATTGTAGTTTGAACACTCCTCTGTTATCTCCTTTTTTATTTTTATTAAGAATGTTTTACAGTGATTATATTTCTCCTGGTCAGTCAGTAAAATTAGCCTAAGGACAGACTGCTTTTGGAAGGAGGAAGGTAAGTAGAGAAATAATAGAAAAGCTGGCAAAGGGTAATTCTGAAAATTAGGAGGGTTAAAGACAGACTGCTTTTGGAAGGAGCAAGGTAAGCAGAGGAATAATAGAAAAGCTGGCAAAGGGTAATTCTGAAAATATGAGCAATGGACTAGCAATGAGACAGAAGGGGGAGTGTGGGGGAGCTGGTGGGCAGGAATCTTGGCCAGGGATGGGAGAGAACATGAATCACGCCTAAGGCTTGATAAAACTGACTACAAATAAATAATTGTCTCTTGAGCATAAGAAAAATCCAACGGCAAAGAAAATTACTTTTTTGATGACACAAATCAAAAAGCCACCCAAATTTAGTTATCAATAAAAGTAACAAATCATATTTTCTTAGGCTCCTTCCCCAAAAGTGGACCATGCTCATATGAATATGCAGAAATTTAGCTTCATGATATTCTAGAGGATGCTATAGGCATATTTTAATATTGCAGTTGAGGAACTGGGAGGGGCCATAGTTGGAATCACTGCAATTATAAAAATGATCTTTACTGTCAGGGCAGCAGTGGCCTGTATATTCGGTGTAAAGCACAGTGCTAAATGCTTCACCATCATGATCGCAAATGACCTCCTTGGGTTGATATTATTCATTCCCTCATAGAAAAGTTCTTCAAGGTGGTTACAAGCTTCATTTAGTGGCAAAACCTTGTTTAAGAGGAGAGGGCTAGATTTGACCTCGTGTCTAATATTCTGAAACCCTACTGTTTAACCACTAGGAAGAAGTCCACCCATTGAAGCCCAATGTGATGACCTACACGTTAGGTCACGGGGTGGGCTGACCCACAGAGCACTGACGGTTAAGTCCGGGGATATGCATCCAAGAAGTAGAGCACCCCATATTTTCCCAAAGCGGCTGCAACATGTGGTGATGGCCACATTGTGGAGAACAGGCTGTCACTCCCTTCATCAGCACAATGTGTCAGGAAAGATGAGTGGGGGCCGGCACAAGTGGTGGATGAAATGGAAGGTGGTGAGTCATGCTCTCATCTCGACATCTAAAAATAATCGCAGCATATTAAAAGAACACATTTCCTTCTATAAAAATGAATAATTTTTTACCTATATGTCTGTAATTTTCCATTTCCAAACAGTATTCCATTGGCACGGAGATGTATCCCTCAAAAATATTAACTATCAACCTGAGAAGCCAGGGAGCCAATTTAAATTGTGGCACCTACACAGGCCATTGATAATGCAGGCTGAGTAATCAGCTGGTTGCCAGGGATGTCCTTTGAAATCACTTTAAGAGAAATGGGCTAGTTCAGAGAGCTCTTAGACACAGTGTCTTTTGCCCACAAACTCACTCACCTGAGGCCTTTAGGAGGTAAAATAATTTTGCCCAGCTCCATCAAAATCCACATCTAGGCCCTCACATCCATATGAAAGAGAAACAGACAGATTTCCCCATTCCTTGTAATCACAGCCATAAATCTGCCATTACTGAGGAAGATCAAACCCTGGGTGGATGTTGAAGGGGCACCAAAGGGACAAAAGAATATGCCTGGAAATATAAAAATACATCTAAGATCTGCATAGTGAATCATTGGTTATTTTTAAAACTGAAACTGAATTGATCTGAAACTTAGTTATGTATGCACTACAGACACAGAAGTGATCTTGAATTTTTTGCTGACATCTGTGGAATTGGAACGAAAAAAAAAAACAATATGGTATACCTAAGTTTTTCTTCCATACCCCATGATTAATGATTAAAAATTGCACTGGTATTCTGATCAGTTAAAGCCTCAAAAAGTATAGTTTTACCCCTGACAGATCACCTATTGGTAACTTTGTCAGAATAGCTGGTTGGGAAATGCTCAGTCAATAACAATGAAGGTATTTGAAGATGTGGAAAATGTCAGAACCTTGGGGAATAGATAGCAGGATGCAGATGTTTGCTAATTAAGTTTACAAAGGCAGCAAAATTAATGAAGCCAATATATGTCATATGTCTTTCATTACTAAAGAAACAGGTGTTTCCCCAACCTATCTGTACATGTCTTACCCCCACAATAGCTATCAGTTTTTTGTGAACATGTGGTTCATCTGTAAAATTCAATCAGCCTAAGAAGAATCTACCAAAAAAGTTATCAATAATTCACACCAGCGAGAGTGAGGGGTAAAATATGGGAATGCAGTTACATGACCTCCTCAACCCAAAATTACCCCCCCAAAATGACTCATCATTTATTTAATTTTTTTTTTGTCCCGGGGTAAGTAATGATCATTTCCATTACACATTGCATTTATTGGGAGATTTGTTTTTTATAGACTTCTATTCTGAGTTATCAAATTTCCATTTTGCTTTGGGAAAGTACACAGAGAAGTATAAGAGGGTTATAATCCAATTGCTAAAACGCAATGCCTAGTAGAATGTTTTTTTTTTTTTCCCAGAAGACTGAAAAACAAATAACATAATCAAGATCACATCACCAGTGAGCCGCTCAAACCCAAGCAGGGGTTTAAACCCAAGCAGACAAGTTGTAATCACCAAGTCATACTGTCGTTATCTCGATATGTGTCCTTATCATGGAAACCATCGACCCTCTATGCTGTACCTTACTTAGATCTCATCAGGAGAATTATGTCCATTTTAAGACATTATTCATTATTTCAACACTGACTAATGTTGAACACCCTCAGGAAGGAGACTGTGGTGATAAAAGACTGAAAGCCATTTCTTGTTCCTAATTATAGACATACTAACATAAGAAGCTATTTTAAGGGCAATCCAAAGTAAAAGATGTGAGAATACTTTTTTTAAAAAATGTGGTATAACTCATCACCATCAGTATAATAACAATTCAATATTGTATCGATGAGTCTTATAATTATACAACTGTCCTGATTTTAGTATTTAAGATGAGATTGTAATTATATAACATATATTGACCAGTTTCAGTTCTCCAGGAACAAATTCAAGTCATTACTCTGAGTATTCAAATTTTATGACTCAGTTCCATTTTGGTCTAAAACCTGATTTTTCTTTCTTCTTTCCCAAGATCTTTCCCTCCCATTCCAAGGCTCAGATCTGGTTTCAGATTTTTTTTTTTTTTTAATGGAGAAATGTGGGAACGCTAATCTATTTGCCAAATCAACTCCAATTTAGCTTGGTGTTACTGTGACATGGTAACACTGTGCAATGGTGACGTTATGAAAACGAGATCTCTCGCCACTATATTCAGGGTTTTGTTGTTGTTGCTTGTTTTACCTAAAAGGATGGCAGTGATCCACGTAGAAACTGCCAATGAAATGAGGCCTTCCAGTACCTCCAAGTAGCCACTGCCCACTATGTAGTGGGTGTCTTAGGCATCCAAGGTGTTGCTATAGGCCTCTCAAAAATCTAGTAATTCCTCAATCCTTCCTCCCCATCTAGCAACCTGAACTTTCATTCACCTAATTATTCAGATCAAAAATCTGAAGGCTTCTTTGGCTTCTCTCCTTCCCTCACACCTCATATCCAACCTTTATAAAACGATGTCGGCTCAAGCTTCCACCTATTCAGTTGCTTCTCAGGCCCTCCACTATCCACTGCATGCAAGCACTCTTTATCTTTTGCCTAGATTTCTGCAATGCCTTACTATTTATTCCCTGCTCCTTTTCCCAACCAGTGTGTAGTATATCCTCTCTATTGCTGCCAGAGTCATGTTTATCATATTATATCAGGCCATTGCATTATTCTGCTCACAATCCTCAAGAGGCTTTTTATGACACTGGAAACAAAAGCTAGCATAGTTCCATGATGTAAAAAAAAAAAAAAACCCGAAAGCCAACATCTGTGTTAGCCTGGGCCCTACCCTCTTCCTACTCTGCTCTGATTGCAAGTGAGCTGATCCTGCGTCAACTCACTTCCAGATCAATTCGGTAATGGAGGGCGTCGCCAGGAGTTTGGATGGCTAGAAAGGAAGAGTCCAGGGTGTTTCTGTCCCTTAGGTAATCCATCCAAGACAAAGTGCCTGTATCTTCTGTGGCTTTACCTCCCACAGCCTACTCTTTCCTACTCTTTCCATGTCCCTGGCTTCCACCAGGCCCTGATCTCTATGACCACCACACCTCCCTGTGTGTCTCTCGGCTAGGACGGTAGGAATTTCTTGCTGACACTGACCTCTGGTTTATCCCTCACCTCTTATTTAACTCTCATCTCTTCTATCATGTATGTCAACTAACTTATTAATTTTTTTTCCTTCTCTAAGTCCTTCAAGTGTGTTCCATTTACCTGTTGAGACGTTGACAGGTACCGGGACTTAACAAAATACAATATTATACCACGCTCCCGTCACAGGAAAAAGCAGGGGCCCTTCTCCAGCAGGCATTCAGGTTCAAACTCCTTTGCTCTTAAAACTCTGCCCTTATCTAAGTCTTTGGCGTCTTCCCTACTCAATGGTGTACAGGGAGACAGAGAAAGGCTGGAGGACTGGGAAAAGTAATTGTATGGGCCAAGTCCACGTCACTGCTACCCACATGCAACTGGCTAGAACTTAGTCTACCCACATGACTGTCTACCCACAACTAATTGCAAGGGAGCCTGCAAAATATAATGTAGCTCTTAGTCTGGAAAGAAGAGGACTATGCAGATATTACTGAAGAGGAACAGCCTTCCACGGTGCTCTAGCCATACTTTCCCTGCATCTCATGGCTTGATAAGTGCAAATAAATGCCATAAAAAAGTGCAAGTGCAGGGATCCCTGGGTGGCTCAGCGGTTTAGTGCCTGCCTTTGGCCAGGGCGTGATCCTGGAGACCCGGGATCGAGTCCCGCATTAGGGTCCCTGCAGGGAGCCTGCTTCTCCCTCTGCCTGTGTCTCTGCCTCTCTCTCTCTCTCTCTCTCATGAATAAATAAAATAAAATCTTTAAAAAAAAAGTGCAAGTGCTACTTTGGACAAATGACTTAGAATGTACCATCAGATGCCTGACGAAGTGAGCAAGCTATGGGAGTCAGAGATCAGTCCAAAAAGAACATGTTAAATGCAAAGGCCCTGAGGCAGAAATAGACGTGATGCAGTCAAGAACCAGTAAGAAAACAGTACTGGTGGCTTCTACTTAACATTTTTAAAAACCATCTCACTGAATCTTGTTTCCAATCTTCCCCACTGTTTCTAGAATCAGTAACTTTCACAGAAATCTCGCTTCCACTCTTCATTCTGATCTTTTCCCTACTTAAAAACATTACAGGTAATGGTTTTCCTCCAGTTTTTTCTCTCTTTTTTAAGGATTTTATTTATTTATTTGAGAGGGAGAGGGAGGAAGGGCAGAGCCAGGAGCCAGCCACAGGGCCCCATCCCGGGACTCGGGGGTCAGGACTGGAGCTGAAGGCAGATGCTGAACCAACTGAGCCACCCAGGGCGCCCCCAGCAGTTTTCTCCTCATTCAGCCACTCTTCTTTGGAAAAATATAAGCAAACTATACATTTTTAATGTACATACTTGGGTGTATCCATGTACAGTCGCTGCGTATATGTACACACATATATTCACAGCTGCCCTTTCTACACAGAAGGTAGCGTACGACATAAGGACCTATTCTGGCCATCGTTCCGTATCAGTCCTTAGAGATGCCCCCCTGCCGCCCCCCAGCCCCGTGCCTTTTCACAGCTGGTTTGTGCCCTATTACGTGGGTAGAGAACAGTCCACTGGATAAGGCCCCGACTGCTGGTCACTGGCATTGCACCCGTCGTTTGCTATAGTTTAAAGTTGACTAGCCTTTCATAAGCCACTTGGTTTTATTCTGTTTTATTCTCCTCAAAGCAGGTATCACAAAAAAAAAAAAAAAAAACTTATCTCAATCATTTGTTTGCTTTTGGCCTGTCTTCCCATTCTGGCCTATAAGCACCATTAAGCCAGATACTTTATTTTGCAATATGTGCATTACCTAGAATAGTTCCTGACACTTCGTAGAAGCTCATTTGTTGAATAAATGCTTCCGTTTAGCTCCTGTAGAACACTCTGATGGTGATTAATGCTTTCTCAAAAGGAAAATGAGGAAGCAGCCTTGTCAGAAGGGGAGACAAGTTGCAAAGGTACTGATTTCCCATTTCGTGGGTGGAAGAGGTAACTTGTGTCAGACAAAGATTAGCCACAGGCTGGGGCACGCAGTGTATGGGGTTGGGGGTGGGGGAGACCGTCCCGGGAGTGGTGGAAGCAGGATATATCGATAGTTAAGAGTTCGGGTTGGATTCTAATTCTATTATTTACGAGCTACGAGACCTTTGAAACAGCAGTTCTCTGACTTTGGGTCCCTTATCTATAAAACTGGAATAACCGCGTCCTCATGGAGTTGCATCCACCCAACAGAATGATCCACATAAGGGGCTTAGTGCGGTGTTGGGCGTAGAGGATGTTATCCATGAATACTGGCCATCGCCGTCATTATTATTAGAGGACAGTGTTTAAGTCCTTCTAGCATCAGGATAAACACACTGAGAAGGTCACACTTTGCTGTTGTGGAAGCCGCGGGTCAGGGTGTAATCAGACATGGAGCCGACATTTCGAGAAGACACACAAATCAGAGAGCTGCTAAGCGTGGCAGAGAAAGAAGCTGGTCCCAAATGAGACCCTCTGCCGGCTGTTCTGCAGTCTTGGTGACAGCAGAGCAGCAGTGGGGACAGTCACGCCAGGGGTTTGCACGCAGGGCTTCATGCCCACCGAGTACTGGTGTTCTTGAAAGGGAGGCCTGGTTAAGTCGCTTATCAGCTACCACCATCACCATTTGCTTCCCCCCCGGCCACAGATAAATCACAGCCACGTGGGTCTATCTTAGAGGAACAAGAATCAGCAACAGTGAAACTCGGATATTCGATGAGGGGAGTGGAATCTGGAAAAGTCTGCGTCTCAATGAGGGCTGCTCTGGAGGCCTGGGCTCTCA
The DNA here is from genome assembly GCF_053574225.1 of Canis aureus. Lineage (NCBI taxonomy): Eukaryota > Metazoa > Chordata > Mammalia > Carnivora > Canidae > Canis > Canis aureus. The sequence goes on from NC_135633.1 coordinate 1,453,117, forward strand.
GGGGTCCCGCGGTGGAAGCTCTCAGGCAGCCTGTCTGCACCGGGAAGCAGCGGGGCTCTAGGCCAGCACGGTGCTAGCAGTAAGACGGGGTCCCCAGGCGGGGCCAGCCCAGCTGCATGCCCCTTCCTGAGGCCCGAGAGGCCACCCTCCGACCCGCTGGCTCTCACACGTCCTGCCCTAAGGACGGCGTGGCCCAGGATAAAGGGTTCTGCGTCTGCAGGGTGTCTGTCCATGGCATCTGCCCAAGCTGCATGCGTGACTCCTGTCTCATCGCCGCACAGGAGTCGGCCTTGCCACCTCCAGGAGTTAGACAAAATTTAGTGAGACTCACACTTGACTTTTACTGGGAAAACAAATGATGTCCACATGCGCATAGGCACCAGGCCTCTGAGCAGAAGACTTCGGGCCCACTGCTCGGATCACAAGATGCTGACCTCCTCGTCCATCAGGCCTGAGGAATAAAGCATCACCAGGGAGGGAGAGATGGGAGGGACAGCCAGACAACAGCCACGCGAGCAAGGGGGTGAAAGAACACAGGGCCGGTGGGCTCCGCTGTCCCCGACCACAGGGGCCCGCTGTGCTGCTCTCCCAGGAGCCCCTTAGGGCTGCAGCTGGAATGACGGCGGCCTAATGGCTTTTGAAAGACATTTCACTTAGCATCGCTATGTGCAAATACTTAATTAAATGTTTACTAGTAAACAGATGTCAGATGTTTAGAAATTTCACTGAATGTAATTAAAATACATACACTGTACGCTCAGATAAATGTGCCTTGGCTCCGCGAATTCTTTAGATACTCATCAAAACCCATATTTAGCCTCGTAGCACAGCTTTCTTTCTAAAGTAGTTTCTTTGTGGCAAGAAACTATTTCCATTTTTTAATGTCTTCCTGAGAGAGAGAGAAAAATAATTAGGGGCAACTGAAAAACATACAGAGTAAATAAGGGCCGCGGCAATGTTGGTTTTGTCTGTGTTGTCGCCTAGTATTGTGTCTGACACTCGAGTGGCTTTCCTGGCGTTTCTTGTGTGATTTCACCAAGATTCTGTCCTTGGAGTTGTGACAAGTGGGCACGTCCTTTATCACGGCTGAATCTCTTGGATTGCGGGATGGCTAGAATCTGTGCAAATACTAAGCCCTCCAATGTACCACAGAAGGGTGATATTTGAAAAGTTGGGATATTGTAATAAAAGCCATTAGCCCTGTTGGTAGCAGGCTCTTTTTTTTTAAATATTTTTTTAAATTTTATTTATTTATGATAGTCACATAGAGAGAGAGAGGCAGAGACACAGGCAGAGGGAGAAGCAGGCTCCATGCACCGGGAGCCCGACGTGGGATTCGATCCCGGGTCTCCAGGATCGCGCCCTGGGCCAAAGGCAGGCGCCAAACCGCTGCGCCACCCAGGGATCCCTGTAGCAGGCTCTTTATCGTTTTCTCCCTCTCTCGTAATTATTCAAGGAGTTCAGGAATAGATTCTTTATGTAAAATAATTGTAACAAATTCCAGCAATAGGAAAAAAGCAGAACTCCTAAATTTGTTCCTTTTAACTCCCTCCACAGAAGTGCCACTGTCAATGTTTATTATGTATTTCTCCACACCTTTTCTTCTGCAAAAACATACAGATGCACAATCTTATACTTACAGCTTATTTTCTTTAATAAAGAAATAGAAACCAGTCAGATTCGTTGTTCTGTAACTTATGCGTTTTGCTTTCCAATTTGACTTAGAGTCTATGCACATCACTCCACTTAGGTTTAGACTATTTCTAATGGTTTCTTTTAGTGAAAATCCATCCTCCTTACCATGAAAATCTGCAGAGATTTCACTCTATGATTATAAATTGTGATTCTGTAAACTTTTGCCTTATGTGTTTTGTAGCCGTGTTCAGATACATACATTAAAAATATGAAATCTACTCTCTTTAATATTTTTATATTTGCACCTGTATCATATTGGTTGACATTTTCATCATCTCTTTTTCAATTCCTTCTATTTCAATTTCTATTTGCTCATATGTAAGATTTTTTTTTAAACCTGTATATAGGTCTTTAAAAATTCAATATAACAAACTTTGTCTTCTATTGGAATATTTAATTCACCTACATGTAATTATTTTTTTAGGATTGTTTGATTCATGAGAGACAAAGAGCAAGGCACAGACACAGGCAGACGGAGAGGCAGGCTCCCCGTGGGGAACCTGATGCAGGACTGGATCCCAGGACCCTGGCCTGAGCCAAAGGCTCAACCACTGAGCCCCCAGGTGCCCCCACCTACACGTAATTAATCACTGATACACATTCACACATATCTAAAACTCCCATCATATTATTTGTACTATATTTTTCTCTAATTTGCCTTTTTTGGGCTTAAGTAAATTTTGCTCAAATTTGTTGCAGTTTATAGAATCTTATTCTCCATTCTTCCCCTCCTCAAAAGGGATAGCTATTTTAAAATTTATTTTCTTATTGTACTGAAATCCCTCCTTGGCAATAAAATATATCATGTCCACAGAGCCTATTTCTGAACTATTGTGTTTATTCATTACATAGACCTACACACAAATTATAGAGTCAGTGCAGCCATATCTAATTAATAAATTTTTATAGTGTACTATATCACAAATTGATGCCAATATCTCTATCAGTCTATTAAGAATTGTTTCATTTTCATACATTGTGCAAGGAGGTAGAAGGCTACTGGACATGAGTTCTAAAAGTCTCACCAATCACATCATTTATGGGAAGTTTTCTTGAATGAATTATTAGTAATATGCTCCCTTTTTATTTTCACTTCCACTTCCCTCGTTTTGAAACTACTCTCCATTAAGTATTATATCCCCTGAATTGACCGTTTCCTTTTATTATGTTATCACTTATGTTTAATTATATAACACTGTGTCAGTTAGGGTCCCAGCAGGTAGTAGATACCAAATTAGGATATTTCAAGGAGATATTAGTAAGCAGAATGTTTATCCTGAGTGGTACAGGACCCTAAGCTCTAACAGTAGAGCCATTGCTGCTTTTATGCCCAAGGGGACCTAGAAGTGGTGGTTATTGAAATTATTAAGTAAAGAGTGTGTAAAGAATGCAGCTCTTGGGCAGGGTGCTTTTCAGTTGAGGAACAAAGCTGGCCAAGGCTTCCTCATTCTTCCTTTAAATTCCTCAGCTTGGCTTAGCATTGACCACACACACATCCTGAAGAAAAAGGCCTAGATCCCACTAAGGGTTTTAGGTCAGTAGCCCGAGGCAGAGATGGAGGCGGGAAGGATTTGGAGGAACAAACAGTGGAAAATTGGGACGGTTACCCAATTAGCCCTAATTCTCTGTCATAAATACAATCTCTAATGTATTTGTTGGAATACATTATTTATCCCTTCTCAGTTTTCTGTCCTCCAGGCCAGACATGTACCTGTGGCCTATGTTCTGACTTCATCATCACCTTGCGGGTTGTCTTTTTAGTTCCCTGAAGTTAGAAACTCCATGTACTTGATCTCACGTTCTCTCGTTTACTTATTCCTTCAAATGTCAGATTTCCTGATGCACACAAAAGATAAAATGCCATATACAATTAGAAGTTGTAATGAATAAAAAAAAAAAAAAAGGAAATTGTAATGAATTTTTCCCAGAATTTTAAAGACTGCATTATTGTATTCTATCTTCCAATATTGCTGAGAAATTTGATGCTGTTCTCATTCCTCATCTGTTGTATGTGACTGGGCTTTTCTCCTTTCCTTAGTTTTTTTCTTTGCCACTTTTGTGCATTTGATCTTCCAGATTGGTTTCTAAATAGTCTTGGTAATTTCATAAAGGTTCCCAATTTTGATTGGGAAAATTGGCATCTTTGTGATGCAGGATATTTCTGTGATAAAGCACAGCACACCACTCCTTTATAACTTTGGTGTTTTCTTTCTTATATCAGAGAATTTCTTCCTTATCTAGTATGTGATTTTTATCCGTGAAACAGTCTTGAATTTGCTCATAAATGAGTTTGTGCTTTTTATCTATTTATTTATTTTCCAAATAAAAGGTCTCACATAGTTGTTACTGAATCAAACTACTGGTGCAGAAGCATATTTAACAGGGAAAAATAATTTCCCCAATAAAACATATCTATTGTTCAGGTAGTAGTGATGTTTACAGGATACGAGCACGTGACCTTCACGCAGTGTGTATGTGTGTGCCATCTCGTGGGATCCCTCGTAGACCCAGCTTAGTTCTTCTCCAGTCCTCCTTGTGGAGTTGTACCTGACTTTATTAACAATGTTCATTTGAATCCACTGGGGAAGGCACAATTCTGCTTTTGTTTCTTGGCCAGGAGTCACTTGATCCTGAAAGTTTTGTGAGAAAACATGGCAAGGGACAGTCCATCACGTGAATGGTGGAAAAAAGGAGAGATGAGATTGTGCTTTTCAAAAATTTTGGTAGGTCTTTTGCTATTTTTAAAGTATCTTCTCAGTTCATTGGCCTGATTAGGTTTTATCACAGGAAAATTGATTCTAGGGGCTCCTGGGTGCCTCAGTGGTTAAGTGTCTGCCTTCAGCCCAGGGCGTGACCCCGAGGTCCTGGGATCGAGTCCCGCATCAGGCTCCCTGAATGGAGCCTGCTCCTCCCTCTGCCTGTGTCTCTGCCTCTCTCTATGTCTCTCATGAATAAATAAATAAAATCTTTAAAAAATGATTCTATTTATTCTGTAATTAGTATTTCCTAGAAAATCATCCATTTCATATGGATTAATAAATTTATTAAAGTCAATAATTTCTTTCCATTCTTTACAGTCTTGCCAATATTTCATCTAATTTGTCAGTGCTGAGGAAAAAAACTTAGTTGTATTGATCAAAACAATTGTGTTATCACTTTATGCTTTACTGTTTTAATTATTTCTATTTAACCTTTACAAAGTCTATCTTTGTAATTATTTTGGATTTATTTTATTGTTTCCTCCTTCCTAGTTTCTTGATTTCAATGCTTAGTTCAGTTGTTTTTAATCATATATTTATTTCTGACAAAGGCATTGATGGCTATAAATTTTCCTCTATTTTATTCTCATCCTAGATATTTAAGATATTCATTTTATTACTCATTCCTAAATATCTCTGTTACTAATTCCTAAATATCTTTAAATTCCAGTTTCTTCTCTTTGTTGGCTTATTTGTAAGGCATTTATAAGGTGGCTTTCTTTTTATGTTTTGCTATTTTAAAAACTCAACCATATATTTTACTCTGATTTCATCAGTATTTCCATTAACACCATTTTAGGATTTTTGGGATCCTGCAGTAAATATAGTTGTCTTTTTAGTCTAATCTATGACACTTCATCAGTCGTTCCTACTCTTTTATTTTACTGAATACTTTGAGGTTATTTTGGGGGATCTTTCTCAAGCTGAGGATTTATTTGACAATTTCTCATTAGACTGAACTTACGTATTTTTGGAAAGATGATACAAAAGTGATATATCATCTTTAGTACATATCAAGGGCCACATAGTGTCAACATGTCATTTTACTAGTGATAGGAACCTCAATCACTTCATTAAAGTGCTGTCAGTCAGGTTTCCCTGCTATAAAACTATTCTTCTTCCTGTTATAATTACTAAGTATCCTGAGAGACACTCTTGGAGTCTATATAAAAATCCCGTTTCCTATGCCCCCTCATTGCAACATCCTTTGGTAGATCTTTCCTGAAAAATATTACTGCAAAGCTCTAACAAGACTGTTTATTTACCTCATTCTTTCTACATTTTTTATTGGATTTTGGATATGAGAGTTATCCCTTATCCCCGGTAATTTATTCAATTAATTATCTATGTCAGCATAAAAACATGGATATTTATTTTGTTCCGTGGGTTATAATTCAATGTTACTCTTGTTAATTTATTTCTCCAATTGATTCAGCTTTGGCCATTAGGAAAAATGAGAGATCTCTGGCCACTGAAAGACCTTTCCAATATGCTCTACAACAGCAGCAACAAAAAAGTATCTAAACAGCTTTCGAGAAAAATCTTATCACACCTAAAATTTTATGGTATTTTATAATAATAACTTAAGGTACAAGAAAAAAATGATATAAAGCTCTCAATAATATATCACCTAAGCTCTTTTTCTAAAAATATTACTCAACTATTCTGAAAAGAGCTGAAATCATGAACTAGGGAATGTGTTTGTCCAGGGTGTTAGGAATGTCAGTGAGTAATCAATAAATTTTCATATGGTAAAAGGCATAAGTAATTTCAATAACCATGTAAAAATAGTGATAATTTATGTTTGGGAGAAAGTCTATGCATAATTCTAAACTTGTAGACAGATTAGATTATGACCCAATAATGAAAAGGTGAGAAATTTTCCATCTTTACACATGCAAAATTCAAAAGTTACCAGTTTGTTTTTAATTTGAAATCGGATGAATATCCTAACAGTATATTGAGTAAAATGTAAGAGTTGCCACTAGCACAATTAAAAACAGCTTTTACAACTGGAACCTCTGAAGAATGTTAAGAAATTCAAAAAATTAAAGAAAGACAATAAAAATAATGTAGAACAAAAGGTATGTAAACAAAAAAGAAAAAAAAAACATGAAATAAGCAGACTTCTAAGAATAAACAGTGATTTCAACCATTATAAAGTTTAATCTATTGAAATTGAGTAAAATACACTACATCTGCTTTTCTACTTATACAGGAGTTCTAAAGGAAAAAAAATACTATCAAAAAAATAAAAGGATTGCTAAGTGTGTACTGGAAAATAATTTAAAATAAAAATTCAATACATAAATTAGAATGTAAGTAAAGGGAAGATGAGGATCATTTTAAGTTAATACAAGCTACGTCCAAAGTAAAGGCCTAAGAGTAATAAATACCTAAATGCCAAATTTTTAAAAAGCACAAAAAGACAAAGAAAAGAGAGGTGCAAAGATAAAATGTCTGATAGAATTACAACAGTGGACATTTATGAAGCTATTATCTGTATCTGTGTATTAAAGAAAAATTACTCAAGAAGAGCTCCCCAGATCAAACGTTAACAGAAGTTCCCAGTGTGTGTGTGTGTGTGTGTGTGTGTGTGTGTGTGTGTTTTCTTTAAATATTTTGAGAGAAAGAACATGAGGGAGAGGTAGAGGGAGAAGCAGACTCCTTGCTTGCAGACTCCCCAACTCAGGGCTTGATCTCAGGACCCCAAGATCATGACCTGAGCCAAAGGCAGATGCTTAACCTACTGAGCCACGCAGGAACCCCAGAGATTCCCAGTTTTTTATATTGGTATCAGCATACCAGAAAAATGTCATCTGTTGCCTGTGTATTTGTTTATTCTTCATTAGAACACATTGCCCCCGTTTAAGATAGAAAGCTTAAGGATAAGAACAATACAATTAGGGGTGCCTGGGTGGCTTGCTCAGTGAAGAGTCAGACTCTTGATTTCAGCTCAGGTCATGATCTCAGGGTTCTAGGATCAAGCCTGCACCAGGCTCCTCATTCAGCATGGAGTCTGCTTGGGGTTCTTTCTCTCTCTCTCCTTCCCTCTGCCCTTTCCCCTGATCTCTCTCTAATTAATAAATAAAATATTTAAAAAGAGAACGATACAATTAATAGAACAGATGAAACCAAAAGCATACAGACGTATTCTAAGCATTCATTGAAACACTCAGAAAAATTCATCGTATGTTCAAAGGAAAACTTCAATAATTTCCACACAGATATAAGTGCCACTACCCAAAAATAGTAAAATATATTTCTTGCTGGCCCTTGTAAACTGTATACCACAGTTTAACGTTCTGCTTTTTCAATATCTCTGTATTATGACTTTAAATGGGAACAGCTGGACTCACTGTCACTAGCAGAGGAGTATGAGGTTCATCTATTGCTGTCTTTTCCCAGCATCAGCCTAGCACATATCAAGTTTTTCTCATATAACAAATTGTATTTACTGTTGAAAATGCTAATATCATCTTTAAATTTTGAAGCTAAAAAAAAAAAAGCTAAAAAACTAAATAAATTTTGAAGCTGTTTTGGTTTGGGGTTTTACATATGTGAGGCATGTTTGGACAATGAATACATAAAATTCAGAAAGAAATTCAGGATGGTAAGACAAATGGCCATGAAAGCATTATTATTTATAAGTTGAAATGAGGAATCAATTTTTTGGACGGAAGACATTATCAATATAAACTTCACTGGTTATCAAAGAACTGAACACAAAAGGATATATTGATATGCAAGCTTACCAGAGAAGACTAGATGGGTTCCCTCCTGCTCTGTTCCTCTAAGTAAACAGGAATGGTACAAACTTTTGGACTGCCAACATAGAAATATCTAGTAAATTTAAAATATGCACATACTTATGACTCAATATTTCTGCTTTCTTCTTCACAAACACACTACAATTGCTAAGAACTGAAGAGTTCACCATCCGTAATATTTTTCAACATGGCAAAACATGGAATAAAATGAAATATTCTTAGAGAAACTTAAAAAATGATAAATACATGAATTGATTATTATGTGGCTAATAAAAACCACAAAAGTCCCATCTGTGTTAGCAGGGAAAGGTAGCCAAGATATTATTGTAAGGTGAAAAATAAAACCAAATCAAAACAAAAACCTACAAGCTACATAGGAATATATTGAGCATTGTGCAATTTTGTTAGCATAGAGTGAATATATAAATATTTGTACATAAAAAAGTAGAGAAGTATGCAAAAATTGTTGATAGTGTATATTTCAGAGAGAAAATAATGAAGTGATTAGAAATTTTATATTATGTATTTTGTATTTCAATAATGTAATTAACTATAGTCTCTGTTACTTTTATAACCAGTAAGAGTATAAAGTTATTTTGAAAAAATTATGTTGAAAGAGAGATCCAAATGAATTAATCCCCTATAGTGGAGGGATGGAAGAAGATGGTGGTGGTAATTTTCTTCTCAAAAATATTCAGTAAAAACTCCTAGTCTTACCAGAGTTATAACATTTCACTTGGTAAATAATAATAATAAATATTATATATATATATGTGTGTGTATATATATTATTATATTATATAATAATATATTATATTATATTATTATATTACACAAGAAATATATATATATATATTCTATATATATATACACACAATTAAAAACAAACAACAAACTTATGGCTGACTTAAAGGCTTTCCCCAAGTTCTTTATATTCTTGACTCAGTAAAGAAAACATAAAGTTCTACAGATATGGGTTTTGATACCATCTCAAAGAATCCTTCCTTGACCATCCTAGTTAACTTGGCTACCCCATGCTTCATCCACTTGTCACAATCCGTAAGATTTATTTGCTTCCAGCCTATCTGTTCCTATTTAAAAATGAAAGTTTCAGTAAGGTAGGGACCCAGTCTGTCTTTTTCATCTTTGTGTCCCTGCAGAACACAAATAAGCCCTCAATATTGGAAATAAAGAATGGATAGATGGGTTGAGCAAATGTTAAGGCAGAAGGCATCTAAGGACATAACTAGGGATAGTGTCACGTTGGTAATGGTTCCTGATCAACTCCAATGGTCAGGCTAAAAATCTAGGAATTCTGGTGAATTATTCTCTTTTCTCCCCTCCAAAGTCCAACCTATCAGTAGGTTTCTATCCTTAATAAATCCCAATCTTACCGCTTTTCCATATCTTTCTCACTGCTATTTTTGTTGATGCCACCAGCAGGTCACAGCCAAATTATTGCTAGAGCCAATTAATTTTTTTCTTGCTTAAAACCCTTCAAACGATTTAATATAAATATACCCCAAAATTTTTACCACAGCCAACAAGGCCTTAGGCAATCTACTTCCACCCATGACACCAAGATCCTCACCATACAGCATTAGTCTTCTATGTTCACCGTATTCCAAGTACCCTGGCCTTTGAGAATGAAACATTGGGTCCAAGGTCAGTACAGTTATTGTTCAACCCTTGTTAATTCTCCATATGAACCTCCCTATGGCAATATTTTCTCACAAATCTTTCTTGATTTTCAGGTCTCTCCTTTAATGTCAGTTATTTCTACATATCCTGACAAGAGTATCGCTGTACACATTCCCTAAACACATATGCATACTCAGAAGAAAAATCCCCTCCTGACACACTTTCTTGGTCTGTTAGCTTATCTAGGTTTATTTTCTATACAGCATTTATTAATAAAATTATATATTAATGGTTATCTTGGGTTACCAGAGTTAGCTCCACAAGGTGAGAGACTTTGCCTTTCTTGTTTATTACATTCCCGCAATCAAGATAATTACCCACTACAACTAGATAACTGATAACTTTGTTGAGAGAATAATGAACTGAAACTCTTTAAATGGGAGTATTTTTTTTTTTTTACCACTTTAAAAGTTATCATGCTTCCGGTCATGTATTTTTCATACAGAAGGCAATACCAAAATACATTTTAAAGCTCATCTTCTCAGAAATTCTTCTCAAACTAATAATAAAATCATTCTCTTATTTACAAAAGACAAGACATGGAAACAACCTAACGGTCTACTAATGGATAAATGGATAAGGAAATTGTGATACACACACACATACAAGAATGTTTTTCAGTCATAAAAAAGAATGGAACCAAAAAAAAAAAAAAAGAAGAATAAAAAGAATGGAACCTTGCCATTTGTGATAATACGGGTGGACCCTGAGGGCATTTTGCTAAGTGAGAGGAGCTAGATAAGGAGAAAAAGAAAACAAGCTTATAGATACAGGGATAGATAAGTGGTTGCCAGAAGTGAGGGGTGGGACATAGGCAAAATGGGTAAAGAGGGTCAAAGGCACAAATTTTCAGTTATAGAATAAGTCGAGGAGACATAATGTACAGCATGGTGACTACAGTTAATAACACTTTTTACTGCACATTTGAAAGTTTCTAAGAGCAAATCTTCAAAGTTTTCATCAGAAGAAGACAAAAACTCGTAACTGTGTGGTAACAGAGGCTGACTAGACTTATCGTGGTGATCATTTTGCAATATGTACAAATAAAGAACCATTATGTTGTACACCTGAAATGTTAATATCACCTCAATTTTAAAAAGTTCTCACGCTTCCGATTACATGTATTTTTCATGAAGAAGGCAAATAAACAAACAAAAACTTTAAAGCCTATCTCTTCAGAAGTTCTTGCCTTCTTTCTTAAACTAATCACATCCTTCATCTCACTGTCTAACCACTCCTTTGTTAGGAGAGCTTTCTCTTACCTTCCTAATTAGGTCAAATGGTAATATTAAACACTCTTAAAACATCAAGTCATTCTCCATCTAGTACTTATCTGAGCTTTAACTAGTTTTTTTAAAAAAAACAAACACTTGTTTTCCATATCTATGTCCTCCTCTAGATTCTTACTCTATGAAGACAGGGGTAATATCTATTTTGGTTTGCCATTGAAGCCAAAGTGTTTGTCCCAACACTTGAGACATTTTATGCACTCAAAAGTATTTCTTCAAAAAACAAAACAAACAAAACAAAACAAAACAAAAAACATCATTCCAGTGTCATTCCTCACAGTCTAGTACAAAATGTATAAATATGCATTTAACAGTGGAGATCCATACCTCATGATTAAGCTGCTAGTTAGCAATATAAACCATATATGTATTAATCAGCTGGTCTTTGGGTCCTTTATTCTCTCCAAAGTGGAGCTCGAGGAACAAATCTGACTAGTTGAATGCCCCTTTTAATTCTATGTGATTAAGGTTATTACTTCATGCAACCGAAGCTCATGAATTTACAAGAAGGATGAAGTAATTTCTTCCTTTCATGTTGAATTCAATTCTTCTTGTTGAAGTATGTAATGAGCTCTATTATTTCACTTTACAAGAAATTTCTCATCCTATTAGCTAATAAAAAAAACTCTCCTTCCTACCCCCTCTACATTTTATTCCAGACTCAGCATTTGATCCTGTAAGTATGCAAAATGCTTTCATAAATAAATTCCAACAATTGACAAATATCTTTTTTGGTCCTATTGTATCCTAGCCATTGAAATGTATTCTGTATATTCAAAAAATAGTTTTTCTAAATGTAGCACTGGGAAAGGACAGTTGGTTAAACATTTTTCCTTTTAGCCTTCCTCTCACATTTAATGATTCATCCTTAGCAGTGTCAGCAATGAATACAGGAACATAAAGTTAAGTTCTCTCAAAAGGTTGAACATTTTGTCATTTCCTGAAAGACTGAAGGAAACCAAACCCAGCTAGCCACACTCATTTTAGTTTGGTAATATTTTTACTTGTACATGAGTATCCATAATAAATTGAGAACTCCCGAGAAGTCAAAATTTAAGAAAAAAAATATAGATTCATTATCACATAATTTTAATTTATTTTTAAATTTCATTCCAGGAAGGGCTTACTCATATCTTATAAGCATTTCTTTAATCTATTTTAGGAAACAAATCAGCTAGAAAAATACAAAAAAAAAGTGTTCCATAGGCATAAGCTCATTACAGCATTATGTATAGAAGAAAAAAATAATTAAGCCTAATTGTCCAAAGATTTTGGAAATGGCCAAGTACTTTTATAATTAGAGGAAACTGTAAGACATCCTGAAATCTTAGAAATAGAGTCTCTATTTTCAAATCAAAACAGAAATATATAAAGTCAATTTAAACAGACTGTTTACTCTGAGACAAAAGTTAATTTGAACCTGAATTTGGAGTTTTTATAGAAACACATACACACGCACACAGATACACACAGACGTGTGTGTGTGCGTGTGCGCCTGTGTGTATGTGCGTTTATTTTAACAAGGAAAGGGAAGAAAAATGTTTTGGTTAAAAATGCAAGCAGAGAAAGAACAAGGCAGAGAAATTTGTAATTTCAATACATGTTTAATATGTGCCGACTCCAGGACTCCGTACTGAAGTCACGGTGGTAAATAAGAGAGCTATGGTCCCTGACCTCAGGTAACTCACTGCATGTGACTGTACCACATTAACGCTTGCTTTACAGGTATATCTGCTCCATAGAAGACTGTGCACGTAATTGTTCAATTAGAGGTGAGACAAGTGTCTCAAAGGAGGCCTGGGAGCTAAGAGAAAGTGTGTGTTAAATTTAACTAATCTATATTTCAAAGATTTTCTGAGCAAATGACATTCCAGAGGAACCACGTATGAAACATGGAAGCTGAACTGATAGATAGGGTGTAGAGGTTAGGGAAAAGGTAATTCTTGGTCAAGAGTGTCATCTTCAAAGGGCACGACATTGTAAGGGGTTTGGTGAGTTCAGGGAACTGAAGAAAAGCACACTGTATATAGATTGTATGGGGCCAGGTGGGAGTGGTAGGAAATGAGACACAAGAGATGGTTAGGAGCAACATTATCAAAACAGATATTTTAATCGGACAGTAATGGAAAGCCGCTAAAGGGTTTTAGGAAAGGAAATGACATCAACGCTGTCCTTGGCTGGTATATACTCAAGGCTGGTCTGTTAAGTAGACATCTTCTTAAAGGTAAGGGCCATGAAACCACCTCTACCATCACATAGCTAATTCCCATGGCTTGAATTTACACTTACTAGTTACACTCTGCCCTCCCATGTACATTTTTCATTGTAAAGTAATTAATGTGTTCTCTAGTTTCTATTTAATTCTTATCACTTTGATACTGTGATCAAGTCAAATACTGTGTTGGGTAGATTGGGTCTGCAGGGCCAGCTGACATTCCGAGTGACCGCTCGCTTTCATTTCTCATTCAAGCTAAAATTATACATCTGCCCAGTAGGACTTTATGCAAACACGAAAACATATACGAAATGTCCATAAAAATGAAAAATAACTATAAGTTTAAAAATAGCTGTTAGTATAATCACATGCCTAAAAACCAAGTATTAACATAACAAAACATTATTTTCTATAATTCCTTATTTCCATCTCTTACTAATCATGATTACATACTATATTTAAAGGGGTAAACAAATTTATTTTTTTAAAGGGATTCTTTTCTCCTCTAGTGCATGCCAACAGTGAGTTAATCAGAATGATAGAATTTCTGAATTTTCTTACATGAAGTGTTATTTCAAACTTTATAATTTATAATAAAAATTCTACGCTCTCATCTAAGAAATTAATATTCCATTAAACGTTATATGCAGCACTCTCAGAAAAGAACAATATCTCAAGACTAAATGATGATTGAACTTTAAAGCTCCAAATTTAAGGGAATAGACAGATAATTTGATTTATTATTGTTCAACTTTATCCCTGAAAATTTAAATTGGCCAATAGGTGCTTACCACCACCAATCATTACAGAAATGCAAATCAAGATCACAAGGAAATATCACTCCATACCTGTTAGGAACAGCTACCATCAAAATGCTTCAGGGATTGCACTGAATCTGGAGATTATTTTGGGTTTAATGGACATGTTAACAATATTAATTCTCCCAATCCATTATTGTGGTGTATCTTTTTCCATTTGTCTGTGTCATCTTCAAGTTCTTTCATCAATGTTGTATTGTTTTCAGAGTCTTTTACCTCCCTAAATTTATTCCTAATTATTCTTTTTAAAATTTGATTCGTTTTGATGCAATTGTAAATGGTATTGTCTTCTTAAATTCTCTGCTATTTTGTTATCACTTTATAGAAATGCAATGGATTTCTGCATGTTAATTTTCTATCCTGCAACTTTAGTGGATTCATTTTTCAGTTCTAATAGTTTTTTTGGTGGAGTCTTTGGGCTACTCTAGGTATACCATGCCATCTGCAAGTAGTAAAAGTTTTTCTTTATCAATTTGGATGTCTTTTCTTTTTTCTTGTCTGACCATTGCACTTAGGATTTCCAGTACTACGTTGACTGTTCCTGGTCTTAGAGGAAAAGCTTTTAGTTTTTCACCATCATGATGTTAGCCATGTTTTTTTCTCATATATGCCATTTATTACAGTGAAGTATGTTCCCTCTGAACCCACTTTTTGAAAGTTTTTATCATGAATGGATGTTGTATTTTTCAAATCTAGGGTATTTTGCATCTACTGAAATGACCATATGGTTTTTAAATCTTCCTCTTGTTAATGTGGTGTATCACATTGATTTATGAATATTATGCATTCCTGGAATTATCCCACTTGATTGTGATAAATGATCCTTTTAATGTATCATTCAATGTGGTTTGCTAATATTTTGATGAGGATTTTAATATCTAAGTTCATTAGGGATATTGGCCTGTAGTTTTCTTTTATTGTAGTGTCCTTATCTGGCTTGGGTATTGGGGCAATGCTGGCATTATGGAATGAATTTGGAAGCCTTTCTTTCTCTTCTATTTTTTGGACCAATTTGAGAAGAGTAGGTATTAACTCTCCTTTAAATGTTTGGTAGAACTCACCTATGAAGCCATCTGGTCCTGAACTTTGGTTTGTCAGAAGTTTTTGACTACTGATTTAGTTTTGTTATTAGTAACCGATCTGTTCAGATTTTCTATTTTTCTATTTTTCCTAGTTTCTATTTTTTTCCCTGCTTCAGGTTTGGAAGGCTGTATGTGTTTGCTACTTCAGATCTTTTGTAGTTTCATGCAAACAGTCTTGAGAAAGAAGAACAAATCTGGAGGTATCATAATTCCAGATTTCAAACTTACAGTATTCAAACTGGAGTAATGAAACAGTCTAGTACTGACATAAAAATGAAAAATGGACACAGAGATTCATGGAATGGGATAGAGAACCTAGAAATAAGTCAGTGTTTATATGTCACTTAACCTATGACAAAGAAGGCAACGATATACAATGGGGGGAATGATCTCTTTAATAAATGGTGCTTTGGAAAACCAGACAGCTTTATGAAAAGGATGAAACTGGACCACTTTCTTATACTATACAAAAAAATAAACTAAAAATGGTTAAAGACCTAAGTGTAATACCTGAAACAATAAAACTCCCAAAAGAAGCCATAGCTTGACCTCTTAGACATAAGCCTTCACAATGTATTTATGGATATGTCTCCTCAGGAAAGGGAAACAGCAAAAAGAAACTATCAGGACAGCATCAAAATAAAAAGCACAACAAAGGAAACCATCAGTAAAACAGAAATAAAGGCAACTGACTGAACAGAAGATATCTGCAAATGATATATCTCATATAAGTTACTATCCAAAATATATAAAGAACTCAACGTGAAAAAAATAATCTAATTAAAAATGGTCAGAGGACCTTTTCCAAATAAGACATACAGGTGGCCAACAGACACATGAAAAGATCCTAAACGTCACTAATTATCGAGGAAATGCAAATCAAAACCACAATGAGTTATCACTTGACACTAGTCAGAAGGGCTAGTATGAAAAAAAAGAAGAAATAACAAATGATGATGATATGGAAAAAAAAGAAAAGTTTCCTGCACTGTTGGTGGGAATGTAAACGGGTGCAATTGTTAGTGCTGGGAGATCGCCCTTGTGTGGATAGAGGGTCTCAGTCCTTGGATTCCCCACAAGAAGGTTTAGGTGGGATCTGCAATGGAAGAAAGACCACTAGAAGGAAAATAGCAAGCTCAAAGGAGTTTATTAAAGCAAAGTACGCTCTCAAGGTGGGAGAGTGGGCAGGTTCTTCAAGGTGGGAGGGCCCTAGGTTATTGTTGCATCTTTCTGGGCTGGGAGGAGCTGTAACTCACAGCGTGGTGGTCTCTCCTCCAAGGAAAATCAGCTGGATTTGAGCTCTGGACTTCAACCCTCTTCACTCATGAAATAAAAACAAATTATTGAACCTGACTCCATCTCTGTTTTCTTAGTTGAAAACTGTGGATGGTAATGGTATCCCCCTTCCAGATTGTGAGGATAAAATTAAATAATCTGTGTAACGTACATACATGATACCTATCACATAAATCTGCTCAGGAAACATTTGCAACCAGAGAAATGATTTTATAGGCTACACTAGGTTGGGTTTCCTGGGATGTGGTCTCTGAGGTGAGGGTAAACATGTAGCAAGTGTATTGGATGCGCTCTCAGGAACAGCACCTGCAGAGGAAAGGGACAGGAGGGAAGCAGAAGTGGGCAGAGAGGAAAGCTGGTTCACTCTCACACACTGCAGCCGTCCCCAAGGGGAGCTAGGATAACTCTCTATAGTTAGCCTGTGTGGCATCAAAGAATCTGGGCCTCCAGCCTCCAAGATCAACCAGCCACTGGATACAGGCTGTTCTTACCAGGGGGCAGCTCTCTCCAGCCCAGTGTCTGGAGAGGGTTCACAGAAAGAGCAGTCAGCAACCAGTACTCCGGGCCGCTGGAGGCAGGATTCCTTCAGTCCTGAAAAGGGATCAGTGCGGCTCACCACAGTATCCCTGACACAGGTTGGACAGAAAGACAATGTGTCGCCATGTTTTTCCTCTCTCTGGATTCCTATCCAACTGGTTGCTTCTACAAGGGACTACATTTCCCACAATTAAAAAAAAAAAAAAAAAAAAAGAAAGAAAGAAGAAGAAGAAGAAGACCCTTTGCCACTCTTTCACTGAATTTTTCTCCCTGTTCATCTCAACAAGTGTTTATATTCCTATTCTTCTCACGTATATTTTTCCAGACTTGGTTCACCATCATGATTTCCATACAATGCAGAGATTATACTCTCAAAGTGTTAATTCTTAATATCTCCTCTCACCGACTTTATAAACTGCCTCAGGATATTAAAAATGATACATTCTCACTTAGAGGGAAAGGTTTAAAATGGAATTTGAATAGGTAGTTAAGCATGTTTCCCTGAAGGCTGATATCATTTGGTTATTTGATATTTTAATATCAAATGTAAGGTATTGACGTGGCCTGACCCTTCCCAACGAGACCCATTAAAATCACATGCGTCTATGCACAATTTCCTAGCTGAAGCAGGTTTTATTTTGTGTCACTAATTGTAATTGCCTTCACTGTGTTGTAAAGAATCAGTGTTGTACACTGAATGCTCTGTTAACAATCACAATGTGTATAAATTATCTTTGTTCCAGAACATCTCAGGCGTCCAAGCTGTTTATATATGATAACAGCTCATTGAGGCCCAAATTATGGGCAACTAAAAGAATTGAATAAGAAAAACACTGCCATTTACCGCCAGTTTGTAAAACGAATGCGTTGCAGCACAAATTTAAGGATAGTTCCTCCTCTGCAAGTCGGATAAAGGAAGAGGAGGTGGAGGGAAAGAACACGTCCCAAGGGAGGTAGGAAGAGAAGTACCTGGGATTTCTGCCTCAAAAAGACTTTATTTTTTTTTTAAATAGATACCCTTTCATACTTTCAATAATTAATAAACAACTGGGTAAATTAGATATAATTTTTTAAAATACATGAATAAACTGTGGGACTTTTAGTATGCTAAAATTTTATTTTGAATAAACTACAAATTAAATACTGATGCTAAACTCTTAGCAGGTAAGGAAACCAAATCTTGATATTTAGGACACTGAGCTTCCCACGTCTCTCTCACTCATAATAGACATTGATTTTATTTTCCTTCTTAATCAACAGGGCATTTATCTTAACATTATGTATAAACATAAAAGTAAAATAACTAGTTTTCACAAACACTTATGAAGGTTATGAAACTCAACTCAGAAAGAAAAAAAAAAAACCCACAAAACTATAAGGTACACAGTGAGCTAAAGTCTCTATGAGTGGAAAAGTTCCAATATAGAAAATACAGAAATATAAAGAGAGCTTACTATTGTGCCAATCATTTTTCAGGGCACTGGGAATATAGAAGTAAAATTTCAAAACAAAATGAATGTGCTGTGAGAATGATGTTAATGAGAAGAGGCAACAGAGACAAACAGGTCTAAAAGTATACTTTCTTTACAGAGGGAAAAAAATAATAGATGTATGATAGGCTTTTTGGTACCCAGAAAGATGAAGTGAGATGCTTTTGGAGAAAAATGATGTATTAGGTAGGATTCTTCATATGTATCAGAGAAGAAACTTCCCATTTCTATAGGTTTAAACCAAAACAGGACATTTGTGGATTATGTAGCTAAAAATTCTTAGGGATCAAAGGCTTCAGGAAGGGCTGAATCTAGGTGCTCAAAAGTCCTTATCAAGACCAAGACTTGCTCATTTTTCCTCTTGGCTATGCTTTGTTCAGTGGGAACTTTCTTCTTAGACTGCTGCTTCCTGGCAAAATCGATGTCAAGGGTTCCAACCCGGCCTTATATTCCCTCAGCAACTGCATGAGAAAGAATATGTCCTTTCCGTTTTGTTTTACCAGAAGCTCTCAGTACTAGCTCTAAACGGACCAACTGGGTCAAGTACTACATACCACTCTCTGTAGCCAGAAGGAAGCTGTTCCTACGGTCAAGGTTCATCCAAGTTCCGAGGACTGAGAAACTGGGGAAGTGACCACACTTTCTCAAAGGGAAACCAGGGTAGTTTAACCAGAGAACGGAGCCAAAAGAGTGCGCGCCTGTGCTAGGTGAAATAAAGCCAGGCACACACACATAAATGAATAAGTAAAATACCAAAGGTAAGAATAAAATAATTCAGTGGGAATTCAGAAAGGATACTGGGGAAGAAAATTAATTTCTTTCCTAGTATTGACTCTTCATTCAAAAAACTAGACCCAGATTTTTAGAAGGGGAGAAATATGCCTCCATAACATGTCTTCTTTTTCTTCTTTTCTTTTTAACTAACTTGGAAATAAGTCCTACATGGTGATACGTTGTGTTTTGTATGTGATACTTCAGTTGAATGGTATCAAAACTTTGAAGAGGACAGTATATTCCAAACTCCTAAGCAAAGGCAATGAGGGGCCTCACACCTGCACCCACCTAGAATGTATGGAGCAATGAAGCAAGCAGAAAGGTGAAGGAGGTTACAAAACACACAAAAAGGGATCCCTGGGTGGCGCAGCGGTTTGGCGCCTGCCTGTGGCCCAGGGCGTGATCCTGGAGACCCGGGATCGAATCCCACATCGGGCTCCCGGTGCATGGAGCCTGCTTCTCCTTCTGCCTGTGTCTCTGCCTCTCTGTCTCTCTCTGTGTGACTATCATGAATAAATAAATAAAATCTTAAAAAAAAAAAAAACACAAAAAAAATATAATGAGATATAATGGCAGTTATCCCGAACTCCATACCATCTGAAAGTACAGGGGGAAAAAAGAAAAACACATTCTCATGTGCGTGAGAAAGTCATCATAATACTTCCTTATGATAACTTTATTAAATGCCTTTTCTTGGGTTTTAATTTTATTTTCCCAATTATCCAATGTGTATTGGATGTGTACAATTAGACGCTTCTGCTACTGAGATGTCTGAGACACCTATCTTGGACAGCGAGAGATTGACAATGACCCCAATTTAATAAAGCTCGTTGAATTAAAGTTACATGAAAGGAAAATTTGTGATTCGGCTGAGAAAAACCTGACAAAATTTGAAAAAAAAATAGTTTTAAGGAGCACTAATAAATTTGGAAATGTGAATAAGGATTTAGTATAATTAACTATATATCCCTTTGTATGAATATAGGTGTCCTTAAGGTAGAGCTTCAACAAGCTAAGTTAAAGTAATTTTCATAAGTTCAAGAAAGAATATATTTGCCTCAACTCTATCTATCTGGCACAATTAAATTATTAAACTGGCTGTGTAAAGAAAATTTAAAAATACATAGATAAACCTGTGGTACTGATTGCTATTATGGAGGACCGACTGCATGTCCAATATGAGAGCAAGTATAAATGGTGCCCGGTGACTCACTTATGAAACCAATTGTGTATGACAGGGAATAACATTTATAGTAACAGGAGCATGTACACCAATTTTCAGAGCATGAGTGTTGAAGTAAATGAGACTGACACTAAAATGATATCTTTTGTCAACTGACAAAATCATATATATCTAAATGTGTGCATACCCATGATTCTTATGTGTTGATAAATATCTTCAGACTTAAAAAAAGCATAATGAACATCATCAGTAAGGACTTCTCATTACGGGTGGTTGGATTAATTATAATAAAGCACCTGTTGAGTTGAACAAGACTATGTTTCAAGCTACTAAAAATTTGTGAAATTACTGCAGTGCCTTCAGTGGTCTTGAACTCTCATAGAGAAATGAGTTTAGGACCACAAGGCTGTAAACAGTGGTAAAGTCTTACTTAAAAAAAAAATACAGTAATTAGCTACAAGACTTTAGAATAATAGGCCCAAACTGTCTTAGGCATAATTTGATAATTATTAAACAAATGGGACTCTGCTCCTCCTTGCTTGACAGCCAGGCACATCTTCTTGTGTAGAGTCAGCAAAATCCCTGAGACACTATGGTAAAGGTCAGCGTGAATGGATTTGGGCACCTGGTCACCAGAGCTGCTTTTAACCCTCGTAAGGTGAACATCGCCACCATCCATGACCCCTTCATGGACCTCATCATTTACGTGTTCCAGTGTGATTCCACCCAGGCCAGGTTCAGTGGCACAGTCATGGCTGAGAATGTGAAGCTTGTCATCAACGGAAGGCCCATCTACATCCTCCAAGCACAAGACCTTGCCAACATCAAGTGGGGTGATGCTACTAATGGCCTCCTGGGAAGCTATGATATCACAGTAGGGGGGCTTCCTAGAACATCATCCCTGCTTCTGCTGCTGCTGCCAAAGCTGCAGGCAAGGTCATCACTGAACAGAATGGGAAGCTCCACCAGCATGGTCTCCCGGGTCCCAGCCCCAATGTGTCACATTGCAGATCTGATCTGCCATCTAGAGAAAGATGTGAAACATGATGACATCAAAAAGGTGGTGAAGTATACACTGGAGGACCCCCAGAGGTGGTCTGTACTGATGACGAGGTGGTCTCCTGCAACTTCAATAGTGATACTCTTCCCCAACCTAGATTCTGGGGTTGACCTCACCCTCTCAACAACCACTTTGTCAAGTTCATTTCCTGATACGACAACAAATTTGATTAAAGCAACAGAGTGATGGACCTAATGTTCTGCACAGCCTCCCAGGAGTGAGAAGAGACCCCAGTGAATGCACGAGAAGGAAGAAAAGAGCCCTTACCTGTTGGAGACTCTTTGCCACAACTCAACCCCCCAACACACTGAGAATCTTCCATCCTCAACAGTTTCCACCCCAGACCCCCTGAAGAAGAGGAGGGACTCTAGGAGCCCTACCTTGTCATGCATTATCAATAAAGTACTCTATATTCAGATTGAAAAAGAAGAGGCAGGATAAGGAGGGAAAGGGGGAAGGTAAGAAAGGAAGGAAGGGAAGGAAGAAAAAAAAAAAGAAAAGGAAATAATTTGTGAACATTTAAAAATGGAAGTAATTATCAGCCAGAACTCGGGTGAGTTAATAAAGAATGAGTCAGGTCAAACTGGCTTCATTTTCCTTTGTACAAGGATTCTAAAGTGGTAGATTATATTTATCCAGATTTAGCAAGGCGTCCTTCACAGTCATGACAGAAACACAACCTGAATTAATGTACAGGGAAATAGAGCCGTAGGTGCCTAAACGACCATATCAAAGATCCTAATTAATGGATTAAATCTTAGAACACAGTTTTCTATTGTTTTTTTTTTATTATTTTCTTTCTTTTTAAAAATAGCTGCCACATTTGAGCACCTACTGTGTGCTAAGCATTGTGCTAACTCCTTGACATGAATTTCAGCTTCACAATAATCAACTAGATAGACAGTCTTCCAATTTTACATTACCTAAATTGAGAGATTTGCCAAGGTCACCAAGTTACATATATAGAAAGGAAGTTTAATCTTTCCAAATTTGCAAATTACATGAAGCTGGAGAAAGAACATGTTAGATTATAGAACCAAGCACTTAAAAAATCTAAACTTATTAGTATGTCAGATTAAATATAAAATTCACAGATATTGTATTTCTTAAACGCTTGGCAAGTCAGTAGCATTGACATGGCAGCTGAGAAAATTAAGAGATTCTCAGGCCATATTGCAAAATAAAGCTATCTGAAGGGAGGTGGCCTGCTTTTTCAGTATTTTCAGTTCCAAACTCTACATCTCATTTTTGGATCCAACTATCAGGATTCTTTCCCTTTGTTAATGACAGAAACTTTATGCAAAAAAAAAAAAAAAAAAGGATCTTTTAGCTTATATTGCTGAGCAGAGTTCTCAGGTAACCTACAGGCCTAAAAAAATAACTGCTAAAACCTAGACTTCAGGAATGGAAAATAAGTTCCCAGAGTCATCAAATCTCTTGGTTTTCAGTCTCTTATCTCTGATTATCACTGATTCATTTTGCACCTTGGTCTTACTCTCTATTTCATAAAAGCCTTCACCACTGACAAGGAGCTGACCACCAAGAGGCTTAGGTTAGCTGTTCATCTGAAAAAGAATGTTCTTTTTGCCCAATACCCACATATCAATTCCTGAGAAGACTTCCAACCCACCATGCTGTAGTCATATGAAAACCTTTCCTTCTAAAAAGATTCCAAGTTTATAATATTTTAACTTTCAAAACTCATAGCAGTCCAAAGTGTCTCTGGATGAAATAGAAATCTTGTCACTTCCACTTTAAAGGTATAAAAGGTTTTATATACCACTGGCTGGGGAAGGTTCAAATGGGTTTTGAGTATCAGATGAACCACTGGACTAAATTACTTTAAGCAAGAGAGGGGCAATAACCAAAATCCTAGATCGTAAAGTCACCTGTGAGTACAAATCTAACCTATATCTATAGCACTATATCTATGTGACCTTGGAAAATTGCTCTTTACCGTCTTAGTTTTTTTTTTTTTTTGAAATGCAAATTATTATTCTCATCTTGCAGGACAATTGTGAGTAGTAGAGACAGCCTACAAGGAATTCCTTGTTTATAGACAGCTCATAATAAATTAGAGTTTATGTGTGTAAATATGGATGAACACACACATGTATATCCTGAGATTCTCTGACATTAAAAGCGTGGAAGCATTCTAAACCCAAACCACAATAAACACTTAGATATGCAGAGATCATGGGTATATAAGCGCGTGTGGGTTTGAAATGAGAGAGCCTGGGAGGGGAAGGGTGGCTGTGTGTATATAGTACGAAACTATCATAAAAATGTCTCAAGACTATCCAGCATCTTGGAAATTACGGTCTTAAAAGCCCAACAATCCTTATGGTAGATTTCAGAACACTTAGATTAGCACATAGGGACTAAACTTAACATTTCCTGAGGATCAAATGAGATAATAAATGCAAAATTGCTTAGAATAATCCCTAGTGCCCAGTTAGTGCTCAACAAAGGTGTTTTTTTTTCTTTTAAAGATATACTGTAAGTTCCCCTTCTTGAGCTTTTTAAGACACAGATCATATAATATTAATCTTTTTCCCCAAGACCTTAAAATGTTTGGTGCTTTATAGATACTTTCATAGAAGATAAAAGAAGCCATGTTGTCATGAACTCATGGAAGAAGAGATTCACTAAGAGATTCACCGCAGACCTGCAGCTGCCCCATCCCTGCCTAACTGCCCCCCACCCCCCCAGAGCCAACAGGAACCTTTCAGGAGATCTGTAATCAGTCGGGGCTAGCAGCGGGGCAGGCCACCCCAGCCACCCCAGCTGGGAAGCTCTGCTCGCAGCTCTCTCTGTAGAGAAACAGAGCAGGTTTTATAGACTTGTTTAATTCAGCCCATATTTAGGATAGTTACCCTTCTAGGCACGGACATGCAATGAACACGGCAGGGTCCCTGCTCCCTGGAGTACAGGCTGAAAGTGGCTAAGTGACCCACGTCAAGTCTATAAGACTCCGGGCCAGGGCGAGCATCTGTACCACCTGACCCAACTCACAGTTCTTGCCAAAGAAAGAAAGGTTCAAGGCTCTCAACTACGTAGCTTCTTCTGTAACTCCTCGGTGAAGAAAGGGACTGCCAGGCTTTCTAATTTACGAGTTTGTCAATTTGGGTTGTATTAGTTTGGAATGTGGGAGAATTTTTTTTTGTCCTAAAGTTTGCACTTGAAACTTTTCCAAATTAGTGGGGCACTTAAAAGACGGGGGTTTGGGGGGGAGGGTTACTGAGGTCAGCACAACTCTGATATAGGCTTATCTTTTTAGCGGGGGGATTTCAATGTCTACCAACACCTTTCAGTGTGGATGCCAGTGAGCTGGTAGGAGAGGGATGATCGACTGCCACCAGCATTAACCAGGTGAGAGAGGATCTTAGATGAAACAAGCTTGGCAGAAAGCACATTTAAACTGTTTAAGAGAATAAAATTTTAATGCACGATTGCTAATTACAGAGGCCTTTTCAGTTTTCATTAAAGCTGTTCCCCGAGGATCTCTACTTGGGAACACTTTGTTAATGATTTATTTGAATCACTTGTATATACTTAGAAATAATAATCCTCCTGCATTTATTTATTCAACAATTCAAACATTTCCTTAGCTTTTATAATGAGAAGTGAAGAATGTTAGATTACAGATTTTCTTATATGTACTGAAGGACTTTTTGTATATCTGTATGTGGGTCCATGCGGATACCTGTCCATCTAAGGCTAGTAACAGAAAGACAAATACAACTATTCTCACTGACTGTGGATTAGCTAATTCATATTACTTGTTACTTTTTTTTTTCTTTGAGCGATAGCAGGTAACTCACTAGAGAGGGTAAAAGACAGGATTGAAAAGTGACTCCAAAGCCCTCAAACATTTCTGACTTGCAAAAATTTAGAATTGACCCAAAATACCTTTCTAAACTTATTTCTCAAATATTTAATTGTGATTTTAGCATAAATATGCTATCTTTAGCTTCCAGTAGTTAGATTGGAATCTAATGTGTTACGAATACCTCCAAAAGCTAAGCATTTGGATTAGATAATGATTCATGTAACTTTCCCAACAGAGCATATTTTAGGTTTGATATTAAAGTGTTCAACTGCACAGAAGAATGGAACATGAGTCCTGTGAAAAATCCACAATGTCAATGGGTGTTAAAGGATGGTCACCTAGGTTTTGAATGTAGTCTTAAAAATAGCGCCCATCTGTTCTGGAGTAAGAGTAAAGAAGAGTAAAATGCAAGGAGAACAGGAATAATTTTTCGAGCATCCGCCAAGAGCCAAGACACGGTGTTAGGACTCCACCAATGTATCCTGAACTATCTTGTGCATCTCAGATCACATAGGGAGCCTGGATACTACGCCTCTTAGGATTCAGAAGGCCTGAGGAATAGGAGACAACCTGAGCTGGGTCACAGTCGGTCTGTGCACTCACAGCTCTCCTCAGCAAGCTCCTATGGAGGGCTTGTGCCCTCAAGCCGCACTGGGCAGCGAGGTTCTCCAGAACATGCGATCGCATCTTCATCTCACACATGAGTAGGTGTCAGCTCAGAAGGTGTAGTTCTCAACCAACATCTCTCGACTCTGTAGAATATTCAAATTCGTAGTAGGGTGATTAAGAAAATGCTGGCTGTTTCTTCCATCCAGTGAATTCCCGCATTCCTAGAAGTCAGTGAGCTAAAAACAAAAATGTGATGAGGAAACTCCTCCAAAGGATTTTTAAATACAAAGAAGAAGAGAAGGAAATGCTTCTCATATCACCTCAGTTTGTGCTTTCCATTTTGCTGTTAGGAAAACCTCTCCTGCTTCTAATGCGGTTGCGTCTTTTGACTTGTGCCATTTAAGAAAATAAGAAGAAAAAAAATTAATGACTTGAAAAAATGATGTAACAGAAAGAATCGTATCATTCTAAAATCATCTACAAAAGGCATGGCGGCGAATGTGAGCTACACTTAACATGACTTAATTTTCCCTGACCCCAATGGCAGTGTGCAGGAGGTGAGGTAATTGCTCTGCTCCCTCCCTACATAGATGCTCAGTAGCTCAAAGGGTTGCCAAGGTAACAATAACTTTGGTTAGTCTCAGAGTAAATAAGAACCAAAAAAAAAAAAAAATCCCCGAAATTTCATTTTCTGTGTTACCACGTCACTTGGAATAATAGTACACAGGCTTTCTCCATCCTCTCTTCTTCCAACTGGTCTTTCCCACATCATTGCATTTAATGACTTGGTTTTCAGGAAAGGACATTACAAACCA
Source organism: Canis aureus (assembly GCF_053574225.1). Classification (NCBI taxonomy): domain Eukaryota; kingdom Metazoa; phylum Chordata; class Mammalia; order Carnivora; family Canidae; genus Canis; species Canis aureus. Next base: position 1,480,042 of record NC_135633.1, read on the forward strand.
GAAGCATCCAGAATCGTGTAACTTGGGTAGGCAACAGGTCCAGGAAAGACAACATTCTACCCACAAAAGTGCTTCAGTAAATAAACCATTTGCTTGACTGAGAAGTGGGGATGGCAAAATATTATGAGAAATGTAAGGAGAAAATCCAAGAGCTGGATGCTAAATTTCAGGTTCCAGAGGAGGTACACAATCAGGCAAATAAAATTCCAGATAACTAAAAGCCAACTACATGTCAAGCCTTCCTTATAATATGCAACAGGCAATAAAATGCTACAAAATAAAGTCAGGGCAATAAGTATAATTCCTTAAATAGGCCAAGCACAACTCTTTTGAGATTTCATTTGGTTGAGTTTGGATTTCATATCTACAGCTCTCAAACATCCCTTACGGCATAGCATGGAGTTCTCAGAATTAAAATTTTGTCACAAAGAAGGAAAACAGGGAATTTCCTAATAAGTTAATACTAGATTTATTAAAAGAGTATGCTACCCTTTCCTCCATTAAAAACTGGGTGGCTCAGGTCGTGACCCTGGGGTCCCGGGATTGAGTCCTGCATTGGGCTCCCTGCATGGAGCCTGCTTCTCCCTCTGCCTGTGTCTCTGCCTCTCTCTGTGTCTCTCAGGAATACATAAATAAGCCTTTAAAAATTAGTAATTTTATAATAGAAAACTTATGGAATACGAAATAGAAATAACAATCTAGATTTCCAAGACAAATACTTCTATTTATATTTTTCCATTTGTTTTTCTAAGCATTTTAACAGTTAAGCTCTATTATTTACATAATGTTGAAAATTTATTTTTTTACTTAAAAATACAATAAATTATTTTTTTATGATGAAACTCTTCTTAAACATGCTTCATGGCAATCATATGTATTTATTAATTTAATCATTTCCTTACTACTGTATAGTTACATCATTTGAAAAGTGTCCTTAATTTAAGGAAACACTGCATGGAACATATTTTTGTTAAAAATGTTCCCTCATAATTTGGGTTTTTCTTTGAATATATTTCTGTAAGAAAAATTACTGAACCAAGGAGAGCATACATTTAGATTCTTAATAGGAGTTATTTTTTTCCCAAAATAATTTGCCATTTTATATCCCATGACTTTTGATTAAATGCAGAAGTGTGTATAGTCAAATCTTTTTTTTTTTTTAACATACAAAAATTGAAGCCGCTGCGGATAGCAGTGAGGAGCGCCAGATTTGCATCAGAATCTCTCTAGATTCAAGAACATATGAATAGTAAGTTTTAACCTTTCTTTCAGACCTTGCCACATATGAGGTATGACAAGTATCCATGAATCTAGGATCTATAGCTATTGCAATAAGGTCCATTAATTCCATTTTATAGAGGGAAAATATAAAAGTCAAGAGAAAAAGGTTAAACAAGTGGTAAAATCTGCCTCCCAGGTCGGTGCTATTTCCAATAACCAGTGCTTCTGGCTTATGCATACAGACTTCAAATGTTGATTTTCTGATTTAACCTTCTATAAACTATTTTGAAACACATGCTTTATGTGATTTAGCATTTAAGTTCACTAAGCTTTGATGAGATAAATAGTGCTTTCCTCTGGGGAAACACAATGTCATGATGTCATTACCTACTCAATGTATTTTTTTCTCCTTTTTTTGGAATCATGTCATGCACATTCAATTCTCTAAATCCTATAATAGATGCTTTTTTCCCCCTCATGTGTGCTCTACTTCTACCTTTTATCATAAAAGCCTGTTTGTTCACCTTCTGACAGCTCTCCACAGCTCATCACCCTGCCCGCTGCAGCTAAACCATACAATTGTATGAATTTCAATATATAGAAAAAGATGAAAGATGGAAAAAAAGAATAGATAATAGATCTATGATAAGTCAAAGAATTAACAAAAAGGGTCAAATTACCTGAAGTTCAAACTAAAAGACATCAAAGAGGGAAAGCCAAGTACTAAAATAAGAGATAATAGAAGATGATGAGGGGGAAAATCATAATAAAAGGAAGATGATAGTTTGTAACTGGGAAGGGAAATTGTAAAGAACTAGAAATAAATGGGTAAGATAGAATTAAAGGTATAATAATGAGAACTGAAAAATAATAGTGGATGTAGTGAGGGATAAGCCTGTCATATTATCCAGGGAGGATGGGAGTAGACGACACTGTTCCTGTGGGAAGTTTCCAAAGCCTTGGTCTGAGCTGTTACATTCAGATGTGGAGCAAGTCTTCGAAATAAAAAGAAAACTGGGATAACATGAAAATGGGGTAATTATAATGGCGGCAAGCCAGTCTTGTGATTTAAAATGGTAGAACTGTAAGAAAAATATTTAGGCTTCTTTTTCAATGAAAAAAAAAAAAAAGCATTGTGCTTATAAATCTACATGTCTCTCAATTCACTGTACAAAAGCTGGATGTTCTGGATCACAAATATATTTTTTCTGAATATGTGTCAAGTGTGTGCAGGTGTATATAGCTTTCTCACCAAACAGCTTTATTAGAACTGTGTGTCCTAAACTTTTTTTGTTCACATTTACTTCCTTTGCTATTCCCCAAATGCCACCATTCTTGTGCATTGTTATTTAAGATTTCTGACTTCTTTGTTAATTAAGAATTCTGACTTAATCTGAGTAATCATTTGACTACACCGCTTTTACAGTATAATTATATTTATAAAATTACCAAAATACATACATAAAGCAATAACACAGCCTGCAGTTGATTTTTTTTTTTTTTTAGTTTTTTGTATATGTCTTTATCGGAGTTTGATTTGCCAACATATAGTGTAACACCCAGTGCTCATCCCATCAAGTGCCCCCTTCAGTGCCCATCACCCAGTCACCCATACCCCCACCCACCTCTCTTTCCACCACCCCTTGTTCATTTCCCAGAGTTAGGTCTCTCATATTCTATCACCCTCTCTGATATTTCCCACTCATTTTTTCTCCTTTCCCCTTTATTCCCTTTCACTATTTTTATATTCCCCAAATGAATGAGACCATATAATGTTTGTCCTTCTCCAATTGACTTACTTCACTCAGCATAATACCCTCCAGTTCCATCCACGTTGAAGCAAATGGTGGGTATTTGTCGTTTCTAATGGCTGAGGAATATTCCATTGTATACATAAACCACATCTTCTTTATCCATTCATCTGTCAATGGACACCGAGGCTCCCTCCACAGTCTGGCTATTGTGGCCATTGCTGCTAGAAACATCGGGGTGCAGGTGTCCCAGCGTTTCACTGCATCTGAATCTTTGGGGTAAATCCCCAGCAGTGCAATTGCTGGGTCATAGGGCAGCTCTGTTTTTAACTCTTTGAGGAACCTCCACACAGTTTTCCAGAGTGGCTGTACCAGTTCACATTCCCACCAACAGTGCAGGAGGGTTCCCCTTTCTCCGCATCCTCTCCAACATTTGTGGTTTCCTGCCCTGTTAATTTTCCCCATTCTCACTCGGGTGAGGTGGTATCTCATTATGGTTTTGATTTGTATTTCCCTGATGGCAAGTGATGCAGAGCATTTTCTCATGGGCTTGTTGGCCATGTCTGTGTCTTCCTCGGTGAGATTTCTGTTCATGTCTTTTGCCCATTTCATGATTGGATTGTTTGTTTCTTTGCTGTTGAGCTTAATAAGTTCTATAAAGAACTTCTTTATAGAACTTATTAATACTAGCCCTTTATCTGATAGGTCATTTGCAAATATCTCCTCCCATTCTGTAGGTTGTCTTTTAGTTTTGCTGACTGTTTCTTTTGCTGTGCAGAAGCTTTTTATCTTGATTAAGTCCCAATAGTTCATTTTTGCTTTTGTTTCCCTTGTCTTCGTAGAGGTCTCTTGCAAGAAGTTGCTGTGGCCAAATTCAAAAAGGGTGTTGCCTGTGTTCTTCTCTAGGATTTGTTGATTTTTTTGTAAATCGTAGAAGTAAAAAGGAATTGCTTTTGCTTTATTTGAACACAGGTTTTATTTTTAATAGAAAGATGTTCAAATACATCATTTTATTATGCAGCTGGGAGCTTATTTGACCCATGCTGTGAAACTGATCCTGTTGGAATGGGACAACTACATTTGAAGAAGACACCAATGCAGGATTCTAGAAGTATTAAACACTGCCCAGAATAAAATATATTCTTGGCTATAATATAAAATACACATTGGGGGCCACCTGGGTGGCTCAGTGGTTAAGCGTCTGCCTTTGGCACAAGGCATGATCCCGGGGTCCTGGGATCGAGTCCTGCATCAGGTTCCCCACAAGAAATGTTATATCACCTATAAATGAAACATAAAATACCAAACACAGTTGAACTCAGGAAGACTTAAAAAAAATTGTATTTGATCTTAGACTGACTCTGGCCCATGCATATAAGTAGATGATACCCACATCAGTGTAAGTAACCCAGAAAACCACCAGGACTGACAAAACAGACTCTCTGTGGCTAAATGTGGAATAAAGGCCATATTGAAGAGGGTAGGAAGGGCAGAGGCCCAATCTGGACCTAAAGGAACCTTGGAACTGTCCGTGGGAGGGACGAGGGACGTGTGGGTACAGCAGGGGAGAGGGCAGCACAATAAACGGCCCCACTAAGATACAGCATAGAAGCAGCAGTTTGAAAAATGCTTGGGGTATAGAGCGAGATTTATGTACTGATCTTGGAGCATGTGCCAGAGGAGCAGGGCTCTTCAGCAGACTTCTCCAAGAACAAGGGCTGGCAGATTTTGTCCATTCCCTGCTGCCTGGCCTAGAAATGCCCAAAGTTGCAGGGACATGCAAAGTGCAACCCTCTCCACCTAGCTTGTGAACAACACATCTGGCCCAAATGCTTCTGTGGATCCACTCCCTCCAACCTGCAGCCTGGTGGGAACTTTCTCAGACCCCTGCAAGGACCCTCCCTCTGCAGACCTGCACAAATCTTACCAAAAATCCCACTTCCCACCACACTTCTCCTGAAGACCTACCGCCGGCACTTGCCTCTGGCCAGAGCTCATCCAAAGGAGAGTCACAAACCTGGTAGTATGCCAGCAGGCCCAGCCGGGGCCTGTATCACTCCAAAATGACTCCTACCTTGGAGAGAGAAAAAGATAATAACACACACCACTCCAACTGCCTCCTCAGCAGTGGCCTGGGGGCCAACATCTGCTCTGACTGCAGACCCTACCCGCAGACAAAAGCTTCTCAGGGGACAACACAGGAAAATCACCCTGCATTTGGTATTACTGATCTCTGGCAAAAAAAAGCCCCAAGCTAGCCCACTAACAACACAAGGATCAAACCCTGTCCATGGGGCAAAGAGCCATTGCAGACGTCTGGACTGAAGGCAGAAGTGGCTCAGCCTCCCTTTCTGATATTTCCCACACATTTCTTCCCCCTTCCCTTATATTCCCTTTCACTATTATTTATATTCCCCAAATGAATGAGAACATATAATGTTTGTCCTTCTCCGACTGGCTTACTTCACTCAGCATAATACCCTCCAGGTCCATCCACGTTGAAGCAAATGGTGGGTATTTGTCATTTCTAATAGCTGAGTAATATTCCATTGTATACATAAACCACATCTTCTTTATCCATTCATCTTTCGTTGGACACCGAGGCTCCTTCCACAGTTTGGCTATCGTGGCCATTGCTGCTATAAACATCGGGGTGCAGGTGTCCCGGCGTTTCATTGCATCTGTATCTTTGGGGTAAATCCCCAACAGTGCAATTGCTGGGTCGTAGGGCAGGTCTATTTTTAACTCTTTGAGGAACCTCCACACAGTTTTCCAGAGTGGCTGCACCAGTTCACATTCCCACCAACAGTGTATGAGGGTTCCCTTTTCTCCGCATCCTCTCCAACATTTGTTGTTTCCTGCCTTGTTAATTTTCCCCATTCTCACTGGTGTGAGGTGGGATCTCATTGTGGTTTTGATTTGTATTTCCCGGATGGCAAGTGATGCAGAGCATTTTCTCATGTGCATGTTGGCCATGTCTATGTCTTCCTCTGTGAGATTTCTGTTCATGTCTTTTGCCCATTTCATGATTGGATTGTTTGTTTCTTTGGTGTTGAGTTTAATAAGTTCTTTATAGATCTTGGAAACTAGCCCTTTATCTGATATGTCATTTGCAAATATCTTCTCCCATTCTGTAGGTTGTCTTTGAGTTTTGTTGACTGTATCCTTTGCTGTGCAAAAGCTTCTTATCTTGATGAAGTCCCAATAGTTCAAAAATTAATATTTCACACTCTGATAATGATTAACAATTAAGGGCAAAAATTGGAAAATAAAAGAAGAGGTGGGGGATATAAATTAACTATTCCTCATCATTCACAACTGAGTTAAGAGGTAATGTCTAAACTTCATAAATCAAGAAATAGTGGTTGGAACATATGCCTTAAGAAATAGAGGCAGCTTTTAGAAGAAATATTTAAACATTTTAAAGGTGGTTCCTTTTGGGAGCAATTTCTTTGTCAGCAGGGGTGGGCAGAGGTCTGTGGCTTTCCCTCACAAAGTGACATAAATGTTTTATTTCTTTCTTTTTTTTTAAATGTTTTATTTCTTAAATCATTCCATTGTGCTTTTTTTTTTTTTTTAGTATAGGTTTTGGAATGTTGGAAATAAAGTATACTGGAAGATAAAAAAAAAAAGTGGCTCAGCCACAACCATAGGGTGCATCCAACATACACATAGGAGACACCCCTGAAGCACCAGTTTATGGTTAACAGGAGACATCACATTGAAAGGAATTAAAGAACCTGGTCTATCTGCACAAGACCACTACTTTCAAGAGCTGGAAATGTAGCTGACTTCCTCGACATACAGAAACAGAGAGTTAGACCAACTGAGAATACTGAGGAATATGTCCAAAATGAAAGAACAGGACAAAATCACATCAAGAGAGCTAAACAAAATGGAGACAAGAAATATGCCTAATAGCAAACTTAAAGTAAAGGTTATAAAGATTCTTTTTTTTTTTTTTTTTTTTTTTTTTTGGTTATAAAGATTCTAATTGAACTTGAGAAAAAAGTGAATGATCTCAGTGAGATCCTTAACAAGTGATAGAAGATATAAAAAAGAACCACTCAGAGATGGAAAACTCAATAACTAAAACTAAAAATACACTAGAGAGAATACTGGACTAGAGGAAGCAGTAGGATGGATCGGCTACCTAGAAGACAGAGTATTCAAGCTGAACAAGAGAGAAAAATAAAAAATGAAAATGGACTAAGGGAACTCAGTAACACCATTAAGCATAATAACATTCTTATTACAATGATTTCAAAAGGAGAGAGAAAGGGGGCCAGAGAATTTATTTGAAAAAATAATAGCTGAGAACATCTCAAAGCTGGGGAAGAAAACAGAAAACCAGATGCAGGGCATACAGAGAACCCCCAACAAAATCAACCCAAGGAGGTCTATGCTGAGACATGTAGTAACTAAAATGGCAAAAAGTACTGACAAGAAAGAATTTTAAGTTATATAGAAGGGAAACCCCATAAGGCTATCAGATAATTTTTCAGATCAGACTTTACAGGCCAGAAGAGAGTGTCATGAGATACTCATAATGCCAAAATACAGAACAACCCATGGCCAAGACTACTCTATCCAGCAAGGCGATCATTCAGAATAGAAAGAGAGATAAAGAGTTTCCCAGAAAAGCAGAAGTTAAACACCAAACTAAACAAAATTACTTTATTCAGCCAAAAATGTCAGAATCAGTGCTAGAGTCACATAATAAATTTCAAGGGTAAATAAATAAATAAATAAATAAATAGTTGAGGGTGAAGGTAGAAAAAGATGAAATATAGATGAGATAGAGGATATAACTTAACTATATATATATACACAGATGTAGAAATATAGACCTACCAGACACATAGCTAAGTAGAGCCCTTAATATCCACATATCCAGAGAGAAACACATGCTGTAAAAAAATTCTGAAGAAATATGAATGCCCAATAAAAATATTATTTATTTATTTTAAATTTATTTATCGAGAGAACGAATGTGCAGGGGAGAGGGGCAGAGGGAGAAGGAGAGCCCCAAGCAGACTCCATGCTGAGCACGGAGCCCAATCCTGGGCTTAATCTCACAACCCCGAGATCGTGATCCCAGCTGAAAGCAAGCATCAGAGGCTTACCTAACTGAGCCACCTGACTGCTCCCCAAATTTTTTCCTAATAAAAGTTTTTAAAAGAACCATCAAAATCACTGTTATTCAGTCACTTAAATAAAAATAAATCTATTTGGTAATGACTAAATTACTTTTAGTGACTACGATGTTGGCAAGTACATGGAGGAATGAGCATTTTCTCATCTTATTGGTGAGAATGTGTCAATTAGCAAAATATACCTGGATAACAGTTTCCTATTATGTATCGAAATTTGGACCGAGAATTTTTTACTTCTCAGAAATTATCCATACAAGATCCTTGATATATAAGAATGCATCACATGTATGTTTAGTATTTATAAAGCAAAACTCGGACACAAGCTAAAGGTCAATCCACCAAAGAAGAGCCTAACACAGAACATATTATCAAACAACATCCTATGAAGACATCTTAAAAAATGAATGAGGCATAAGTATGTTCATTCACATAGAAAAAAGTCAAAATATGGGTGAATAAAACATTTCATGGCAACCTTTCTAATACTGTTTTTGTAGACAGATACCTAGAAAGATCTCTAAAATACGTCTTTTACACTGTGTAGAGTCTTACAGATGTTGAAACCTTCTATACTTTGAATTTATACACGAATGACCATAAAATCTGTTTTTGTTTTGGAAAATAATAAAATAAGACACAATAACAGCACCCATACTTTGTATGGTAGTCAAGGAGGTAGAGGTTGGAAGGTCAGGTTTTAGGAGACTGAGAGGATAATTCATATTTAAAATTTCAGTATGTTTACTTGTCAAAGCTGAATTTAACTTAATTGTAATGCTACTTCTACGGAGGGAGAACGTTTAACACATTTAATCAATAAGAAAAAGAATGCTGAAATAAGGTTGTTCAGCTAAACATGAAACTGCCTACAGTCGAATAAATTCATAATCTTTGGGATTATCTTTTCTGCTGGGCAGAATTTCCCTGCATCTCAGTCACACAAAAGTCATTTGCAGCCTATTACCTTCTATCACGTAACACTGGGGAGCCTGGGTCCTCGTCATGAGAATATGTGGTGCGTCAACGTTACCTCTCCCTGGAACATCACATGTTTCAAAGCCAGGTTTGTTAGACATGGTATCCCAGGAAATAGTCTTTCTAGATAATTTTACTCAATGGTATAACAGAAATGATGACATAATCCTGAGGTGAAGATAATCCCTCTTCCCCTCTTTTTTTCCGTATTTTATTTCTTATCTTCTCTTTCTTCCTTTTTGTTTTTTAAAAGTTTGCCTTAAAATAGCAAACGTTTTATTAAATAGTTCAATTTTATGTGTTGGGAACTTGGGAATTGTTTACTTGGGTAATTTTTTTTTCTGTTTCATGTGGCATTAACGGTGTTATTTGATGGTACTCAGCTGGTAGCCGTGCTACTCTGGAGGGTCCAGGATTATTGTGTTCAGAATTATGCCTGCCTGGATTGGCTGGATCTTCCTTTCTCTCCCCATATGTCCTTTCCATGTCCTCTCTCTAGCAGGGGGTGCGAGGGTCAGATTATTTATATGGCAGCTCAGGTCTCCCAGAGACCAGGATGGAAGTTGGTTGTCCTCTAAGCCTGGCACTGCCATAGCATCACATGGGCCATTCTATATTGATCAAGCAGTTACAGGCCAGTATAATTCAAAGGGAGAAAAATAGACTTTATCTCTCCATGAAAGGAATATCAAAGAATATGTGTCCATCTTTTAGTTACCACAATAAATATTAATCATTATATTAATTAACAAGATTAGCTCTCGCCTTAAATGCTAATCATGATATTAACAAGGCAAGCTACAGCTTATAGACTCAAAATAAATTGTTTCAATAACTGTGAAACAATTCAGTCTCCGAGCATTAGATACGGTTATTTTGTCCCAAAGCAAGCCCAGTGACTAAAAAGTAATTGAAGTGGAGCCAATATTTTTCAAATACCATCTTTCATGGACTATCAGTTTAGAGATTATACTTTTAAATTTCTGTGTAACATTTAAAACGTGCTTAACATTTTTTGGTCTCATAAAAAGGGAGGGAATTCTTCAGGCCATGTAATTAATGATTACAATATGTACAAACATTTAATTATTCTCCCAATTCTCAGTTTCCCAGGGCTTTTGACAATGCTTGGAAAAGCACTCGGTTCTGGTGCACATTTGTTTTCAAAGTGATAGCAATCTGGCGTTTAACTTTCAGAGCTTACTTGTACAGAAAGCTTGCTCAGGACTGTCACTACTGCATTCTTCATACTGTTTATCAGGAGCCTCTGCATGGGCAGAAACTGGGTGTAAAATATGCTGTCAAACACGGAGATGGTATGGCCTTGCGCTGGGGTTCAGCAGAACTGGGAGTCATACAGACGACGTGTCCTGGCCACGCTGGAATAGCACTACCCTCAAGTGGGAGGACACGTGGCCAGTCCTACATCTCTTTCTGAGACTTCATGTGTAGGACAGTAATAAAGGTAAGCACTTAGGGGGAGGTCAGGATGACAACAGGCAGGATGAATAGCAATAATAACACCTGGAGCCAGCAAAACCATCTCCTATATATTATATATAAAGGTTCTCATATATATTAAGGTTCTCATAGGAGAACTTTAGAAGAACTTGGACCTCACACAGGAAGAGGTTAATTTCCTTAGCTTTACAGATGGGGAAATGCAAAATGTAGACGGTATGGGCCAAGGAAGACAGTGATCCTCCAAACCAAGCCCCTACTGCCAGTTGTTGGAAGATCTGATACCTCACCAAGGGTGGGTGCCCTGAAGCAAATAGCCACACTATGTACATCACTGTAAGCCACGTGAGTGAGAAGGACACACCAGGACATCACGAGGTCCAGAAAAAGATGTGAACTTTGCACCCAGCGTGTGATACGTTTCTTCTTCCAAAGAAAAAGTCAATACCCATTTTAGAAACAGAAGTGGCTATCAGAGCTAAATCAATGAGAGCTAAACAAGAAGTATATAGATTTGTGAAGCCAGGAATCTTTCCAAATTAAGAAAATCAGGATAAACGTCCCTGTGGGGGCCATATTGTATATGTAAGGAGAATTATAGAGACGGAAAAGATATTTTCCATTCTGGGTAACACTCCTAAGAGAATATAGTCAGATATCAAAGTTTAATTTTCATTTTTTATGATTCTAGTTTTATTTTTCCAACCCATATAGTTACCATTTCTAGTGTTTAATTGCTTTGTGCTGGTCCCTATTTCCATATGGCATCATTTTCCTTCTGCCTGAATCACTTCTTTTAATATCTCCTAAAATGTGTGTCTTGTGGAAATTAATTCTTTCAATTTTTGTGCAGCTGAAAAAGTCTTTATTTTGAACTATGTTTTCAAGAGGTATAGAAATCTAGCTTTAAGTATGTGAAAGATGTTGCTCTACTGTCTTCTTGTTTGGAATTTCTGCCAAAAATATTCTTTCTTCTGTAACATGTCTTTTATCTCTAGCTGCCTTTATGATTTTGTTCATTATTGATTTTGAACAATTTTATCATGGTTAACTAGTAAGGGTCTCCAGAGAAACAGAATCAATAGGATACATGTAAATTTATATTTATTATGAGAAACTGGCTCAGGTGATTACAGAGGGTGGTTAAGTCCCAGGATCTCCAGGGGGACTGAACAAGCTGGAGACCCAGGAGAGCCAATGGCTCCTGCCCAAAGGCCAGCGGAGACTCAGGAAGAGCCAAAGTTTCCGTTTGAGTTCAAAGGTAGGAAAAAAAAATATGTTCTAGTTAGAGGCAGTCAGGAGAAAGAATTCTCTCTTATTTAGGAGTAGAATCAGTCTTTTTTGTTTCATTCAGGACTTCAACTGATTAAATAAAACCCACTTCTACATTGGGGAGGACAATTTGCTTTTCCCAAACTACAATTTAAATATTAATCTCACCCCGGGTGCCTGGATGCCAGTCAGGTAAGCTTTTGACTCTTGGTTTCAGCTCAGGTCAAGATTTCAGAGTTGTGAATTGAGCCCTGCCTTGGGCTCCCTGCTTGGCACAGAGTCTGCTTGAGATTCTCTCCCCCACTTCTTCTGCCCCTCCCACTCATACTCTCTAAAATAAATAAATAAATAAATCTTAAAAAAGGGGAATCTCACCCAAAAATACCCTTCTAAAGATACCCAAAATAATTTGGGGATAACCAAATATCTAGGCACTCTATGGTCTGTCTAGTGGACACATAAAAATTAAACATCACAATGTACATTGGTGTAGTCTCCTTCGTGTCTCTTGTGCTTAAGTTTCATTAAATATCTTGCATCTCTGGGTTTATAGCTTTCATAGCATTTGGAACATTTTTGGATATTTATTCTCAATTTTTTTTGTGCATATTCCTTCAAAGACCCCAATTAAAAGCATAATAGACTACTTGAAGTTGGTCCACAGCTTACTGTTGCTTTTTTCATTTTAAAATTTTTTTTTCTCTGTGTGTTTCATATTGGATATTTTCTATTGTTATGTCTCTGTACTTAGTAATCTTTTATTTTTGCAATGTCTATGTCATTAACACCATTTAGCATATTGTTTATCTCACACAATGGCTTTTTCATTTCCAAAAGTTTGATTGGGTCTTTTTTATATTTCCCATGTGTCTGCTTATTCTTTTTTCTTTATGGAATAGAGCTCTAATTACTGTTTACTATCTTTCTGCTTACTTTAACATTCAACTCAGATCTGAGATAGTTTTGATATTTTTTTACATTATGATTCATATTTTCTTGTATATCTGAGAATCTTTGATTGGATGGTAGGCATTTTGAGTTTCACCTTGTTCAGTGCTAGATATTATATTCCCAGAAATAATTTTGATCTTTTTTCTGGGATGCTTGATCTCTTTGAATTTTTCTTTTTAAGATTAGGCAGAAAATGAGCAGCATTTAGTCTAGAATGAAATATTCTCCATGACTAAGGCAAGATCCCTCTGGGAATTTCCCTAGTGGTCCATAAATCATATGGTCTTGGAGTCTGGCTGTAGGTAACAGATACTATTCCCACACCTGTGTGAATGCTGACAACTCCTTAATCTGTTCAGCTGGTTCTTTCCCTGGGTTTGGGTAGTTTCCTCACAAATGTGTACTGATAAATATGCTCAAGCAAAGCCTTCTGTGTTTCTGAGGATCCCTCTGTCTTCACTTCTCTCCATAGTACTTTGTCCTGAGAATTTTAACTTTTCCTCTACAGATACTCAAATCAATTAGTTCCACTTAAGAATCTTAAAGATTTTCCTCCTAATTACCTCTCATTACACTTGGGCCTAGAAACAGTTTCTGGATAGTAACCTAGAGCAGTCATGCCACTTTCCTTCCTACATGGTGGAGGGAGAGGGGTGCCATTCTCTCTTGTTGACTGACCTCCAGTGTCTTATGAATCATCGTTTTATATTTGTGTGTGTGTGTGTGTGTGAGAGAGAGAGAGAGAGAGAGAGAGGAGATGGAAGATAGGTAAATCCAGGTCTGTTATTCTATTTTGCCTAGAAGCAGAACAAATTTGCAAAAAAAATTTATTATTATTATAATAAGATAAATACAAATAAATAGATAATCTTTCAGAAGAAGAGATGGTCATTGGGATCGTCACAGGGCTTTGTTGGTTTTTGTTTTGTTTTGTTTTTAATAAGATAGAGCATCACATGCTGGAACTTCTCCAAAAAAAGGAATTATTTTGCTATGATAATGGGATTAAAAATGGGAAGATATTGCAGAAAATAATATAATGCAGAAAAAGGGCCTGACTTAGGTAAGCTTCTGGGAAATTTTACACTTTATGAGTCAGGCTTAAAACAGGGCACAATAACTTTTCATCCTTTTTGGTAACACACACCATCAAATCAGTAGAAGACTTTAAAATGCTGAGAGCCAGATTAGCCTTACCTTCTATTATATCCCATCCCCATAAAAGTCTTGGGAAGATGGTGGTCAGTTACCATTATGACAGTATAGACTCTTTCTGCAGGGTGATTTATATCACACAAGATACAACAGGATTATGCAGATGCTTTGAGGTTTATTTACTAAAAGTTTGAATATGCACCTCCCTCTTCTACTCAGCTGAACTTTTGAGGGAAATTGTAAAGAGGGAAACTTGGGTCGTGTATTTTGGATACAGAATAAGTGCCAAAAACAATAACTGAGACAAGGAAGAACAAAGAAATACAGAAACTTGCTTGTGCAACATCTCAGTCTGATATTATACAACAAGATCAGTATAACTGAATATAGTATACAACTGCAAAGTAAACGATTTTTGTTTGTACTTCTCTATAAAGGCAAAAGGAGATCTCATTAAAAATATAGGATGCGGGATCCCTGGGTGGCGTAGCAGTTTAGCGCCTGCCTTTGGCCCAGGGCGCGATCCTGGAGACCCGGGATCGAATCCTACATCGGGCTCCCGGTGCATGGAGCCTGCTTCTCCCTCTGCCTGTGTCTCTGCCTCTCTCTCTCTCTCTGTGTGTGACTATCATAAATAAATAAAAATTTAAAAAAAATATAGGATGCTTTTGCATTCATTAAATTATCACGAGAACATAGAATAAAGGAAAAGGCTTTCTATCAGTCGACTTAGAGTAAAAATCAAAGGTGTCTTAGGCCAATGCTTGGTTGGAACCCTAAAGCCATATGTAAAAGCCCAATGGGTTCACTTATTCTGGACTCAGTTCACTCATCTATGAGTAAGTTGTAACCAAATCAAGTCAACAAGCCAGTTTTTTCTTTTCTTTCCTTCTTCTTTTTTTTTTTTTTTTACTTTCCTTCTTTCTCAGAACAGCTTTAAGAATGTAGGTTAGCAAGTCATTTATTTGTTTGAAATATTCATTTTTCAATTCACAGTACAGGTTTTGGAGCAACACAGTTTGAGTTTAATCATTTCTAATCTTCGTGCCATAAAAACACAATAGCATATAACATTTTGTGTATGTACTATTTATATGTTGAAGCCCTGGTCCCCAAATGTGATGATAATTTGAGGTATTTGGAAAGTAACTAGGTTATGAAGACCCCACCTTCATAAATGAGATTAGTGCCTTTAAAAATACACCTAAAGAGCAAAGGGGCTCGAGGGTGGAACATGAAAATCCATGAGACAATACAGTAAGAAGGTAGCTACATACAAATCAGGAAAAAGGCTTTCACCAGACACCAAATCTTCTAGCACCTTTACTTTGGACTTTTCCATCTCCAGAACTGTAAGAAACAAGTATTTGCTGTGTAAGCCACTCAGCCTACAGTAATTTATCATGGCAGTCCAAGATAATAAGACAGTGCATGTGTGAATGCATGTGTGTGTGTATGTGTGTGTCTGTGTGTGACAAGACTAGCTACACAATTTTTGAGGCCCAGAGA
Source organism: Canis aureus (assembly GCF_053574225.1). Taxonomy (NCBI): domain Eukaryota; kingdom Metazoa; phylum Chordata; class Mammalia; order Carnivora; family Canidae; genus Canis; species Canis aureus. The sequence goes on from NC_135633.1 coordinate 1,495,493, forward strand.
AAATAGAAATGCGGCTCCTTGTTTAAAAAGTATTAAGAATTTTAAGACAGCAACAGCGGAGCATTAAAACAAGCACAGGACCCTTTGAGACTGCACAGACTGAATGCCCAAGAATCTGGGCCCGGTGTGAAACAACCGATGTGGGAAACAAAGCAAAATAAAAAAAAATAAATTTTCTTACTGCTTATAGACCATTGGCAAGTCCTTGAAACAGGCAGAATGACATTCCCTTAGGAACTCAGCTGCCTTGATGTTAATACTTTGCTAAGAGCAAAAGGCAATCTTAGTTTAACATCCTGACCTCTAGGATCTTGTAAGTCTCTTTTGACATATAAAAATTCCTTTGGAGGCTTGCTTTATCTCTACCTCCCCGAGATACAAGTTAACAATCATCCTCCAAACATATGGCCCACTGATATACATGAAAGGTCTCATGACTGAGTCTGTACCAAACAGTAATAAATGACTTTGCCTAACAATAGCCAGCCCCCTCAAGGTCCTGAAAACCTTGCTTCCAAAATTCCTGAGAGACTTATGCTATCCCTAATCCCCTCGCAATTTGAAAGTATTTAATCAGTGACCCGTCACAACCCCAGTGCAGTTCTTTCTCCCACAGGTCCTGTCCCCATGCTTTAAGAAGATCATATTTTGGCACCAAAGAGATTTCTCTCTACTATCAGTTCTAAATTCCATTTCTACATGTAAAAATGATGATCATGACCAAAGCAACAAGAGTAAACCAAATAAATGTATCTATACTAAAATAAATCTACCTGAACTATATGATAATACTCCTAACCACACCCCTAAAAAATTCAGAAGGACAATATTCTATGATCTTATTAATAACTTTATTAATAAATTGGTGGTAAAGAAAACCATTAAAAAATTAACACCAATAAAATGATGAAAATGATTCATAAAGTAGGGGAAAATGGTATTGAATCTTTTTTTTTTTTTCCTTTTTGAGCAATGGCTTGAGATTAAATTGTAACAAAAGAAGCAAAACAGGTGGAATTTAAGGGACATTCAAGATTATGCAATTAGTTTTGTAGCTGATGAAATATAAATGCTTAAAGCTTACAAAGTAATTACAAGGCAATTATGGAGAGAAGGGCTGTTTTGTTCACTTTATTTCAGGTACTATGGAAAAAAGTTCATATGTCAAACTGCTAACTTTGAGTAAGTTAATCACCATTCTGAAAGTTAAAATAAGATATTTTGGTGTCTTGCTCAAAAGAAAATAAAGAAACTACAATTCTTTTTGATTTCTTAGGTGAGAACTAAACCATTTCCGTGGTGAAATAGGATAGATAAATGTAGTATTGGCAATGCAAGTAGATAAATCTTTGTTTCTTGAGGCTAATTCTTAAGTAAATGCCTGCATCATTACCTAGAGAAGTTTGGTGAAGAATAATTCCTGAACCTGTTGAAGATGACACTAGAAGTTGGACAACTAAAAACTTCAAATTATTTGTGATCAAATTAATTATATAATAATCCTAATCTTTGAAATCATTTTATGATGCTTATTTTTTCCAAGTATTATTAAAATGAATATGGTTTGCAAATGTCATCATTATTCTCCACATGTAACTAGTTAAATCTGAAGTTTTTAAACTACTAAGGTTTACACTTCTCTCCTTTAATTGTATATATTATGCCTAAAGGAGAAAGGTCATTTTGGCTTAGTGCTATGAGATGCCATCCAGTCCGGTGTGTTCCTTTCACCCTATCAATCCTATCCCACCTAAGGGGTGGTGGGGGAAGGGGAACAAATGAGAAACACTTAGGAAGTTCACAGTCCAGAAGCACAGGCTCACTGAAAGTCTGAGACCTAATCATAGGACTAGAGAATTCTTTCCCTCCCTCTACCCTTACAACCATATTACTAAAGACTTATTTATAGTAGTCCCTTTTATCCACTACATCATATCCAGTTATCAAGAAAAAAAATTACAAAAAAATAAAAAGAAAAAAAGAAAAAAAAGAAAAAAATTACAAGGAATGTTAAAGGGAAAAAATATGTAATGTGAGGAGATAGAACAAGTATCAGAACGAGACTCAGATATAGCAGGGGTGTTAGCATTATTAGGGTAGAAATTTAAAGCAATTACCAATAATATGCTAAAGGCATTAATGGATAAAGCATTACAGCATGCAATAATAGACGAACAATATAAGCAGAGAGATGGAAATTTTAAGAACCAAAAAGAAATGCTAGAAATCAAAAACATTTTAACATAATTCAAGAACAGCTTTGATTGGCTTATTAGTAGACATACTTTATGTCTACTGATTATAAATACTGGCAGAGTTATGTAAGGATTTGACTTCACTGTAGCATGTGATCTGGCCAGAATTAGCACTAACAGGAGATATTAGATTAGATTAGATTAGATTACTATATCTGAGCATAAATATGCTTATTACTAGATTGGACACAGGTAAAGAAAGAATTTCTGATCTTTTTTATGTATATTTTTATTAGAGTTTGATTTGCCAACATACAGTACAATACCCAGTGCTCACCCCATCAAGTGCCCCCCCCATGCCTGTCACCCAGTCACTTGAGAATATCTCAATAGCAACTGCCAAAATTGAGAAGCAAAGAGAGAGAAAAAAAAAAAAAAGCTTAATAAAAGGACAAGGACCAGGGGCACCTGAGTGGCTCAGTCAGTTAAGCATCTGCCTTTGGCTTGGGTCATGATCCCAGGGACTTGGGAACAAGCCCTGTATTGAGCTGCATTAGGGTCTCTGCTCTGCAGGGAGCCTGCTTATCCCTCTCCCTCTGCCTGCCGCTCTGCCTACTTGTGCTCATTCTCACACGCTCTTTGTCAAATACATACATACATACATACATATATAATCTTTAAAAATGGGGCACCAAACCCACAATTGACAACCCAAGGACTGTGAAACAACTATAAAAAGTGCATCATACATATAAAGAGAATGATATAAGGAGAAGAAACAGAAAGAGAAGCAGAAGAAACATTTAAAACAGCAATGATTGAAAATTTCCCCAAATTAATATCAGGTATTGAACTGCAGGTGGAGGAAGTTCAGAGAACTCAAGACAGACCCCCCCGCCCCCAAGACAACTACATTTAGGCATGTGATATTCGAATTTGTAAAATCAAAGATAATGAACAAATCCTGGAAGAAGAGAGACAATATATACACCTTATCAGAGATCCCTGGGTGGCTCAGGGGTTTAGCACCTGCCTTTGGCCCAGGGCATGATCCCAGAGACCTGGGATCAAGTCTCGCATCAGGCTCTCAGCATGGAGCCTGCTTCTCCCTCTGCCTCTGTCTCTCTCTCTCTATGTCTAGCATAAATAATTTTAAAAAATATTTTAAAAAAGGATATACACCTTATCTATAAGAGCAAAGAATTAATCAAATTTCTCCTCAAAAAACATGCTAACAAAAGGAGAGTGATGTGAAATACATAAACGTTGAGAGAGGAAAAAAAAAAAAAAGCAAGAAATCTGTATGTACCCTAAGTAAAATTATCTTTTAGAGTGAAGATACATTTTTCTCAAGCAAACAAAAATTGAAAACATTTGTTGCCAGTAGACATGCCTTTCAAAAAATGTTAAAAGGAGTTCTTCAGAGAAGAATAAGATTATATAGATCAGAAACTCAGGTCTACATAAAGTAAGGAATAGTATCAAAGAAGAAATAAAAAAAAACTTATCTTTCTTATTCTTAACAGATAACTGTTCAAAAATAACATAAAAATGTATTTGATTATGTAATACTTGAACATAAAAGTGTGTCTATCTATCTATATATCTATCTATCATCTATCTATCTATCATCTATCTATATGTTTAAGTGAAATGAATGACAGTAATGCAAGGGATAGGGGGGAATAATTAAGATTACTATGTTATTATAAAGTACTCACATGCCCAATGAAGGGATAGAGTGTTATTTGAAAGTGGCTTTAGATTACTTTCAAGTTTACATTGCAAACTCTGGTAACCATGAAAACAAAGTATAAAAGGTAAAAAGAAATACTAATGATATACTAACAGAAAAGTGAAAATTGAATTATATGAAATTCTCAGTTAAAACCACAAATTCAGAGAAAGAATAAAAGACAAAAATAGAAACAAAGAAAAAGAGCAACTAATAAAAAAAGTAGCAAATATGATGGATATTAATCCAACTATACTAATAATAACTTTGAGTGTCAATGGTCCAAATGTACCAACTAAAAGACAAAAATCATTAGAGAGGATCAAAAGCAAGAGACAACCATATGTTGTCTACAAGAAATTTACTTTAAATGTAAAGATATTTATAGGTTAAAAAATAAATAAATGGAAAAAATATATCATGTTAATAACTAATCAAAAGAAAGCAAGAGTAGCTATATTAAATTCAAACGCAGCATAGTTCAGATGAGAAAAGTTATCAAGGATAAAAAAAGAGGTCAATTATCCAAAAATATATAGAAACCCTTAATGCATATGCAGCTAAGTGTCAAAATATATGAAACAAAAATTTATAAAACTACATGGACAAATAGATAAATCCACTATCAAAGCTGGGAACTTCAGGTCTTCTCTCAGAAATGGACAGACTGAATAGGATGAAAATCAGTAAGAACATAGTTGACAGAACAAAACCGTCAATTAAACATAATTGATATATATTTATATATATAAAATATCATTTATACATATAAAATATCATATATATATTCCAATAGAATACACACTGTTCTCAAGCTCATGAGGTACACTCACCAAGCTAAAACACACTTTAACAGATTTACATACAATAATAGATTTAAAATAATTCTAATATTTAAAATATTAGAAAATATACAATGTCTGCTCTCAGGCCATGATGCAATTAAACTTGAAATCAGTAACAGCTGGAAAATTACAAAACACTTGGGATATTAAACAACATACTTCTAAGTGACACATGGATCAAAGAAGAAATCTCAAGAGAAATTCTAAAATGTTTTGATTTAAATGAAAAGGAAAACAACTTATCAAAATTAATGGAATGCAGCAAATGTAGTGTTTAGACGGAAATGTATAGTATTTAATGTATATATTAGGAAAAAAGAAAGATGTGAAATCAATAATTTAAGTTTATACTTTAGGAAACTAGAAAAAGAAGTTCAAATTAAACCCAAAGTAAGCAGAGAAATAAGAATTACAGCATAGGTCAATTAAATTAAAAACAGAAAATATAAAGAATGAATGAAACCAAAAGCTGGTTATTCAAAAGTTCAATAAAAATGACAAGCTCCTAGACAGGCTACCTAAGAAAAAATTAGACACAGATGACTAATATCATAAATGAAAGAGGGGACATCACTACAGATCCCATGGACATTAAAAGTATACTAAACGAATACCATGAACAACTCCATGTCCACAAATTTGTTAACTTAAATGGACCAATTCCTAGAAAGACACAATCTGTTGAAACTTACAAAGGAAAAAAAAAATTTAAATAGGCCTATATCAATTAAGAAATGGAATCAATAACTAAAAACCTTCCAAAATAGAAAGTATTAGGCCCAAGCAGTTCACTGGTGAATTCTACTGTTTCAGAAAGAAGTTATATCAATTTATATCAATTTTATACAACCCCTTCGAGAAGAAAGAAGCAGAAAGAATATGTTCTAACTCATCCCATAAGGCCAGCAGTGCCCTATACTCCAACCAAAGACTTTACAAGAAAGGAAAACTACAGGCCAAGTGATTATTGACGTCTTGTAAGTAACCATAAAAAATTATAACAGAAAGAAAGTCAAATCTATAGAAAGGAATGAAGAATATAGGATATTACAAACATATATATATATATATATATATATATATATAAATTTGTTCTCTAATTTCTTTTAAAGATGATTGCTTGTTTAAAGTTATAAGAATAACGTTGGAAAGACAGGCTTTGTAACAGATGGACAGACAAAAAATAAGTATGATACCAAAAATGAAGGGTGGTGAGTGAATGGAAATGTATTGTTTAAAGTGGAAAGTATTCAGGAGGAAGGAGGAATTGTGCAGTGTCGGGTATAAAGTAAATGGTAAATGATATGGACTCTGACTGGCCTTTGGACCCCTAGTGCAAATAATAAAATAAGGATAAAATAAGAAACAGATAAAATAAAATGAAGTATTTTTTTTATTATCCTAAAAGAAGTCAAGAAAGGAGCAAAAAAAGAAACAAAAACCAAAAGGGAAAAGTAAAAATCAAATAGCAACCTGACAGACTCAAACCCAATCACATTGATAATTACATTGAATGTAAAGAGACTAAAGAATGATTGAAATGAATAAAATGTCAGACTGAATAAAATAGCAACAGTGAACTGTTTGCTATCTGTGAAAGATGCACTTGATACCTAAAGACATAAATAAGTGAAATAAAAATATACATATATGGTAGCTCTTTTAATACCAGAAATAGATTAGGAGTTAAAGAGTAGTACAAGATATTATAAAACATTGTAAGAGAATAAAAGAGACTACAAAATATTTATTAAATAATTATGATACAAATAAATGGAAAGATATCCTGTGCTTATGGATTAGAAGAACCGATATTATTGAAATATTTACACTACCCAAGACAATCTATAGATTTAATGCAACCCCTATCAAAATACTAACAGCACTTTTCACAGAACTAGAATAAAATTTGTATGGAACTACAAAAACCCTGAAGCCAAAGCAATCTTGATAGAGAACAAAGCTATAAATACCACAATCCTAGAATGCAAGATACACTACAAAATTTGTAAAAATCAAACAGTATGGTATAAGCACAAAAATAGACAAATCAACAGAGGAGAGCAGTGATCCAAAAAAATACACCCATGCTTATATAGTCAAGTAAAGAAGGTAAAAATATACAATCAGAAAAGATTGTCTCTTCAATAAATGGTGCTGGGAAAACTGGACAGATACATGAAAAAAGAATACAACTGGACAACCCTCTTATATCAGACATAAAAATAAATTCAAAATGGGTTAAAGACCTTAACATGAGGCCTAAAACCATAAAATTCCTAGAAGATAATATAATGAATTCTTTGACATTGACCATAAAAACATTTTTCTAGATAGGTATTTGTAGTCAACAGAAATGAAAGCAAAATTAAACTATTGAAGCTACACCAAAATTAAAAAGATTTTGCACAGTGAAGGAATCAATGAAACAAAAAAGCAACCCACCGAATAGAAGAAGATATTTGCAAATGATATATCTGATATGAACTTACAACAAAGAACTTATAATACTCAACACCAAAAAAAAAAAAACACCACCACAAAACAATAACAATTCAATTAAAAAATGGTCAAAAAATGGTCAGATGACCTGAATAGACATTTTTCCAAAGACGTAAAGATGTCCAACAGACACATGAAAAGATGTTCATCATCACTTATCATCAGGGAAATGCAAATAAAAACTACAATGATACATCACACCTATCAGAATGGCTAAAATCAACAACACAAGATAATACAGGTTTTGGCAAGGATGTGGAGAAAGGGGAACCCTTTTGCACTGTTGGTGGAAATGCAAATTGGTGCAACAACTGTGGAAAACAGTGTAAAGGTCCCTCAAATTTTTAAATAGAATTACCATATGATCCAGTAATTCCACTACTGGGTGTTTACCCAAAGAAAATGAAACACTAATTCGAAAAGATATATGCACACTTATGTTTACTGCATTACTATTTACAACAGCCAAGATAGGGAAGCAACCCAGTGTCCATCAATAGATGGCTGGATAAAGCAGCAGCAGTATACACACTCAATGGAATATTGGTCAGCCATGAAAAGAATGAGATCTTGCCATTTGCAACAAGATGAATGGACCCGGTGGGTGTTATGCCAGGTGAAATAAGTTAAAGAAAGACAAACGCCCTAAGATTTCACTCAGATACAGAATTTAAGAAATTAATGAACAAGAAAAAAAAGACAACAGACTCAAATGTAGAGAACAAGCTGGGGGACACAAAGGGCAGGTAGACAGGGGGATAGTTGAAATAGATAAAGGCAATTAAGAGCCCACTTATTTGATGAGTAATGAGTAATGTATAAAATTGTTGAATAGTTCTATTGTACCCTTGCAAATAATATAACACTGTATTCATCATGCTTCAATAAAAAGGGTGCATTTTGAAACTTTTGGGGAATATAGATGTGTTCATTATTTTGGCTATGGTATTTTCTGAGTGCATATAAGTGTTAAACTTTATTAAAAATAAAAAGACAACAGTTCCCAAAAAGACAAAATAATCAAGAATAAATATATACCCAGTTACAATTATGTAGCAAATTGATAGGATTAAAGGGAACAGAAAAATCTATTAACATAGCTGGGCATTTTAACACTTCACTTAGTATTAACTTGGAAAAGTAGTAAGTAAAGAAAAATATAAAATATGTGAATGCTATCAACAAAACTCACTCGATACTTATAAAACATTAACACAAAAACAGAGGAATACACGTTCCAGTCTTACTTGCAATGTTCATCAGGATAAGCCATGTGCTAGGCAATAAATGTCTCAGTGTCCAAATACTGACACCTTACAGAATATGTTTTCTTACCAGATGTAATTAAAAGTAAACACCTATCAATTATCTGGAAAATCACCAAATATTTGGAAATTAAATAATACACTCTAAGTAATCCATGGTATAATAATAAAAAAATTACAAGTGAATTAAGAATCATTTTAAACGATGAAATTACAATGAAAAAATATCAAAATCTATGGGAACATACAAAAGTAGTGGTTAGAGGGAAACATAATAGCTTTAAATGTTTATATTAGGAGAAAAAGCACAAGGCAAAATCGTTTATCTAAGTTTTTACTTCAAAAGTCTAGGAAAAAACATAGTAAGTAAATTGAAACAAATAATAAAGATCAATGAAATAGAAAACAAAATTTTTAAAGGTGAAAGCTAGTTCTTTAATAATATTAATAAAATTGATAAGACCCCAGCTAGAATACTTTTAAATTAGATAAAGAAAACATAAATTGATAACATTAGTAACAAAAGAGGGATATCAATACAGATCCTACAATCACTGAATGATTTACAAAGGAATATTTTGAAAAATATGGTACTAATATATTGAATAAATTCAATAAAAAAGACAAACTCCTTCAAAAATACAACTTATTAAAACAACATCAGGAAGGAATACAAATTCTCAGTAGCCCTAAATTTATTATTAAAGGTCAAAATCATTTTACCAATACATTTTTATAAATTTTTAAGAAAAGAAAATGTATATGATTCCTTATAAACCAGAGACAGAAGAAACATTCCCAACTCATTCCATAAGGCCAAAATAACTTGATTATAAAGTCTGACAAGGATATTACATAAAAGGAAAAATTATAGGATGTAAAAGTCTCCAATCAGTTGCAAACTGATTTTTTGACCAAATGCTAGAAAATGAAATTCACCAGATATTACAATATTGAATCCAGCAATGTGTAAAAGGATTACATCATTTCCTAATGCAACTGATCACAGTAATGCAAGGTTGGTTCAAAATTTTAAAATCAATCAATATAACCCACTACCATAAAAGAACTAAGGAGAACAGTCTATTCAAATTCAACACCCACTCAGGAGAAAAAAAAAATTAAGAAAAGTTACAATAGAAAGCAACCTCTTCAACTAAATAAATAGCATTTAAAGAAAAAAAAAGGTAGCTAGGATCATCCTTAAGGGTTAAAAATTGAATGTTTCCCCCTTAAAAAAAAAAAAAAAAGGACAAAGCAAAGATACTCCCCATTCTCACAATTTTCATTAAATACTGTACCAAAGATATGAGAAAGACAAAGTGATAAGCATGAAGTTAGGACAGAAAAATATATGTTCATGTATTCACAAATGGCACGATTAACTCTATATTCTGAGGAAGATTAAAAAAAAAAAGCTTCTAGATTGCATGAACAAATTTAGCAAGGTGTCTCACGGACTTCACAACAGCCAACAGAATTCAGAAAGAGAAGAAAAACATAGAAGTTCTTAAGCTATCTCTTTCCAAAGCTGTAATTATCAAAATAGTGTTGGATATTTAAAGCAGGGATGTAGTAAAGCAGTAGAAATGAAATAGAGAATCAAGGTGTAAATCAGTACATACACGACCAACTGATTTTTGGCAAAGAGGTCAAGAAATTTCAATGGTGAAAATAGTCTTTTTCAACTAAAGAACTTTGACTTCTGCTTCACGCTTTACACAGAAAGTAGCCAGAAGTGTAATATAGAATTACACATAAGAGGTAAAATTGTGACCCTTGTGGAAGAGAAAAGGTATTTTCAATCTTGTATTATGCAAAGGTTTCTTGAGACACAGAAAACAGGAAGTATTAAAACATGAACTAAATGCCACTAAGATTTAAAATTTCTAAGCCTCCAAAGGCATCAATGAGGAAAGAGAGGAAAGGGAAGAAAGGGAAGCCAAGACTTTGGCCAGAAAAGATCTCCCACACAGGTAACTACATATAAGACATTATATACATGTTGTGAAACTGAGTGAAGGAAAACATTCAAACCCGAATCAGGAAATTCTGCAGGGATCTCTCACTCACCGACCACGTGTGGAGTGTGCTTTCCCACCCCAGCAAAGGAGGGGAGACGTGTCTTTGCTCAGAAACACCCCAAACAATAAGAGCTGCTGTGACTCAGCCAAGGGGAAGCCACCACACCCTGAAGGCTCCTAACATGTTGTCCTCTATCAAACACTCCCCTCTGTTGTTCTCCAGACTTGCCATAATTTGCACATCCTGAACCCGGTCCTCCCTATCACCAAACTCACTTTGCTAGTAAACTAAGTGGCTATGTTTAAGGTCGACCATATAGTCATATGTACTTAGGTGCACGTGGCAAGGCAACTGTATCTAAATAAGGACCCTCATGGCTCAGTAAAATGAAGACAGACCACTCAATGAAAAATTCACAAAATATTTGAAGGAAGATATAAAATGACCTTTAATTACATGAAAAGAAGCTCAAAACAGTGAACGGCCAGGGTAATGCAGAGTAGTTGTAATGGCATTTACTATGAGAGACCACGCAGGGATGCTGCACTCTGTCAAATGCTTTTTCCGCATCTGGGGAAATGATCATACGGTTTTTATCCTTTCTCTTGCTGATATGATTGATCACAATGATTGATTTGCAAAGATTGTACCAGCCTTGCATTCCGGGAATAAGTCCCACTCGATCCTGGTGAATGACTTTTTTTTTTTTTTTTTTTTAATATATTACTGGATTCACTTTGCTCATATTCTGCTGGGGATTTTTGCACCTAAGTTTAGAGACCCTGACCTGGAGTTCTCTCTTTAGTTTGTTTTTGTTTTTGTGGGGTCTTTATCTGGTTTTAGTATTAAGGTAATGCTGGCCTCATGGAACAAATTTGGAAGCTTTCCTTCCTCTTCTATTTTTTTAGACTAGTTTGAGAAGAGTAGATATTAACTCGTCTTCCAATGTTTGGTAGAATTTACCTGTGAAGCTGTCTGGTCCTGGCCTTTTGTTTGGTGGGAGTTTTTTAGCTAATGATTCAACTTCATTGTTGAAAGCTGGTCTGTTCACATTTTCTATTTCTTCCTGATTCAGCTTCAGGAGGTTATATTTTACAGGAGTTTATCCATTTCTTCTATGTTGTCCAATTTGTTGGGATATGATTTTTCATAATCTCTTATAATCCTTTGTATTTCTGTGGTTTCAGTTGTTATTTCTCCTCTTTCATTTCTGATTTTGTTGGGAGTCCTTTTTTTTTTTTTTCTTTTGAGGAGTCTGGCTAAAGGTTTATCAATTTTGTTGATGCAAAGAACCAGCTCCTGGTTTTACTGATGTGTTCTATTGTTTTCTTTTTTTTTCCCTTGGGGGTGGGGGGGCTCTTTGTTTAGGTTTCTATTTCATTTATTTCTGCTCTTTTATTATTTTCTTCCTTCTGCTGATTTGGAGCTTTGTTTGTTCTTCTTTTTCTAGCTCCTTTAAGTATGAAATTAGGCTGTTTGACATTTTCTTGCGTTCTGAGATAGCCTTGCATTGCTATAAACTTCTTACAATAGCTTTTCCTTCATCCCAAACATTTTGGACCATCGTGTTTTCATTTTCATTTGTTTCCATGCCTTTTGATTTCCTCTTTGAAAGACAAATACCATATGATTTCACACCTAACTGGAATTTACAAAATGAAAGAAACATAAATAGAGATATATCAAAAAACAGACTTTCAACTATCGAGAGCAAACTGATGGTTACCAGAGGGGAGGTAGGGGCAAAGTAGGTGAAGGGGATTGGCAGTACAATTACCATGATGAGCACTGAGTAATGCAGAGAACTATTGAATCACTCTATTATACACCCAAAGCTAATATAACATTATGTTAACTGTACTGGAATTAAAATTTTTTAAAAATATGTAATTGAGATATAAAATTGTCATAAATAAATAAACCGAAACACTCATAGGGGAAAAAATACTATAAGATACTAACTCATACTTACTGGATTAACTAAAATTAAAAGACTAGTGATGCCAAGTGCAATTAATGACACAGAGCAAGCAAGACTTTCATGCATAGCTAGTAAAGGTGAAAAATGTATAATCATTTTGGAAAATAGTATGGCAGTTTCTTGTGAAGTTAGTTATACATTTCGTATATGACCTAAATTCTAACTTCTAGATACTTACTCAAAAGAAATAAAAATTTATGTACACAATAAAATCCATAAAAAAGTATTCATAGCAATTTTATACATAATAGTCAAGAACTAGAAAGAGCTCAAATGTCAGTAAATGGAAACACAAATTGTGCAATATTCATACAATAGAATATACCCAGCAATAACAAGGGAAAAACTACTGATCCATGCAATTACATGGATAAATCTCAAAAACCACCCCAATTATATATTATATATAATATATATATATATTATATATAATTATAATAGGGTCTATCAATATCTCAGGTATATAGCACCAATCTGAAAAATTTTAATTCATTCACCTATTATCAGGTATTTTCCATCATAACAACCACAAAAGTTTTATTTACGTGGTTACTGTGACACAGTCAAAGTCTCTGGTATATTCTCTCTGTCTACCTCGTAAGTCACATCAATTATTAATTCCTCTTCATATCATGCACCACCCACTTCCTCTCTGACTCTGTTCTCACCCACTGTGTACATTAGGAAACTTCTCACAGTATGAATTTGGAAGTCAGACACTTCCTATTCAGTCCTGTTTCACGAAGTCCAAAGGGAAGCACCCAAATTAGCCAAGATGCTCATTTCCCACCAACGCTGACAAAGGTGTCCGCCACTGAGAGATAGCTCAGCTACCCAGGTGGGAAACATTGCCACAGAGCAGACAGCTGCTCTCAATGCCAGAACAAACAGGTGCAGATTTTATTGAAGCAACAGAACTGAAATAAACAAAACAAAATAGAATTCCACTCAGAAATGCAGATTTCTCAGAGTAAAAGCAGGGAAGTGGACTTTCAGAGGAAATCACAAAGTGACTTTTCCTGATCCAGCTCAAAGTCACGATGCCTGTTCTTCACAACATTCTATGGTTTTAGAGCTCTCGTGGCATCTCTGTCCTCTAATAGTTCCATTGACATGGAGTTCCCTTCTGAGAATGGAAATGTGCTTAAATAGAAAGAGGTACAAGCTAAAACATATTATTTTTTGGACTAGAGAGACAATGTGGTAAATTCAGGGGGAAAACAATGGCCACAGCATTTTACAGCCTCTCTTACCAGTGAGAAAATCTTTATTCCTTTCATCTAGACTTGGCATTGTGACTTGCTTTAGCTGGTGAAACATTAGCAAGCATGATGCAAGCAGAAGCTTGAAAAGTGCTTGCATACTGGGACTAGGAAAAAAGGTTGCGTTAGTCTGCTAGATGCGTGTAGCCTATCACCCCAGCCAATAGTCAGGCATGGATAAGGCCATCGAGGATCCATCGACTCTCATGTGAATCACAAGCTAATTGCAGTGGATTGAGTGAACCTAGGCAAGATAAATAGAATAGCTCAACTGAGTCCAGTCCATATTGTTTACTGAGTCAGGAGCCAATAAATCATATTTGTTGTGTTTGTTACACGGTAACATTTGACTGATACAGATGGTACATCCAGTTCAAAGCCGTAAGAGATTAAAGTGAGAAGGATCATGTTCTACTGAGTTCTGAGTCATACTGCAGATCATAGTTCTTGGCAGAGCAGTGACCTGATTCCTCATGACATTGAGTCTTGCTCTAACTTCAGAAGGTTGAAGACGAAAGAAGTCTGTAATGCTGCCTAGTATCATGCACCGTACCAAAGAAAATTTATGTTGGATTTTTTTCACCTTTCAATTTATGTTTAGCATGTTGTATACAGATCCCCAGATCTGTTCTCAAAACAGGCATTTGAGAAGAGCAAATCTGTGAATAACAGAATGCTAAGACATCTAGGTAACGTTCGTGCGTTATCTGTAAAGCCCACCTACATTTAATTATAACTAAAAACAGTTGCATATTCTTGCCAAAGACTCATCTAAAAACCAGTTAGAGAAATCTGCCAGTGGTGGGGAAAATCTGTATAAGATAGAAACTTCTAGATAGAAGGGAAGGGAAACTGAGGCCATAACCAAGGCAGGTGCTCCAGAACAGCACCCCTCAGTCTCTGATATTTTCAACTAACCTGGGATCTTGTTAGAACAGATTCAGTGTATCTGGGGTCTAGGCTAAGAGTTTGCATTTCTAACAAGTGCCTAGAGAAGGTCATTCCTGCTGTTCCCTACATCATACTCTGTGTAGCAATGCACTAGGATCTCTCCTGGTCTTTGGGCAGCTTGTATGACTTTAACAAAATTTACAATGAAGTAATTAGACATTCATTATTGTGTACTGAAATTAATAATTTATTAGGAAAACATACGTAAATGCATAAACCACTACCAAACACAAGACTCATTGAGAGCCTCTAACTGGATTATTTTATAAGTGTCTTCAGAATGAGTATTTTATTTTCTTGGGGCTTATTCCTGTTAAAATCTAATTTTCAATGCTATTGCTCTGGAAATGTTGATAGCTTAATGAAATGATACCTGCATTATATGGACAGAGGCTTTTATTTTATTTTTACTTTAATTGTACCTTAAGCATATTTTTCTTCTTAAGATTTATTAGATATCATTTGATATTTGAGGAGAAAAAATACTTTCGATGTTTAAATGTGAAATTTATCTACATCTCTAATGCCTCTAGAAGCACCTAGTATTAAAGTTTATCAATTTAAAATCTGTAACACATAGAATTTTTTTCCTACTTTGTTAACAGCTGCTTAATTTAGGATAAATAATTTGCTAAGTGTAAACTCACAGTTTTCTATATTGCTTTAACTACCTTGTTGGGAGGCTATTAAAATAGAAACACTTGATTCTTATTAGCCTTTCATTTTTTTCTTGGTAGCTTCCTAAAGAAACCCAATAATTTCCTAGAAATATTGTTACTATAAAAAAAAGTAAAAAAAAAAAAAGTCTATGATTGTGTGCTAAGAAGTAACAGAAAGGAAGGCCCATTCATAGACTCTGAGCAAGTGAAAACAGGCATTGCGTATCAGGCTTTGTACTGCCTACCTGTGAGATCATGAACAGCTTGGCTTAGCCTTTCTTAAACTTGAATTTTATCATTTGTAAAAAGGGATAATGGCTCCTGAATGACTCTTGATACATAGTATTTGCTCTTTTTAAAAAATTATAGTTCTTTCCTCACTTTTCAGCATTATGTCATCTGTGGCAACAGAGAATGAATCAACTTCCTCTTCTGCAGGACAGCATTTTCAAAGTTCATTCATTCATTTATTCATTTGAAAATATCCACAGAACACTTAGTTCTAGGGAATGCACCATATAGAGAAGCTAAATATATGAATAGGTACAATTTTTAATTTGCAGTTAAGTAGGGAGGTATATGTATAGAGAAAAAATTGTAACAGTGTTATCTTGGTTCAAGCTGCTATAACAAAATACCAGGCAGCTTAAACAACAAATCTTTGTTTTTCTATTTTTGAGGTTAAGAATTTCAAGATTAAGGTGTTGGCAACTTCAGTATCTGGAGAAGGCCTTCCTTCTGGTTTTCAGATGGTTGTTCTTTTGCTGCAGCTTCACATAGTGGGAACAAAGCGCTCTGGTTTCTTCCCCTTCTGATAAGAGCACAAATCTTATCATGGGGGCTCTACTTTCAACTGAACCTAATTTCCTCCCAAAGACTTCATATATAAACACCATTTTATTGAGGATTAGGTCTTTAATATATAAATATTGAGGAGACAGAAACATCCAGTCTATAGCAAAAATTAAAATGCAATGGTAAAGTTATGTGTCAGGTATTATCAGAGCACAGAAGAAATGTAATTCACAATAGAGATAGGAGAAAAATGCTGTGATGGTTAATTTTTGTGTCAATTTGACTCAGCTCAGGGATACCCAGAGAGCTGGTTTAAAAAAATTAATTAATTAATTAAAATATATATATATAATTTTTAACTGTTTTTTTAAAGATTTTTTTAAATTTATTTTTATTTATTTATGATAGTCACAGAGAGAGAGAGAGAGAGAGAAAGAGAGGCAGAGACATAGGCAGAGGGAGAAGCAGGTTTCATGCACTGGGAGCCCGACGTGGGATTCGATCCCTGGTCTCCAGGATCACGCCCTGGGCCAAAGGCAGGCGCTAAACCGCTGCGCCACCCAGGGATCCCAATTTTTTAACTGTTAATATCTTCCAGTAGCACATTCACATTTAATCTATAGACTAAGCAAAGAAAATCAATTTCATCAATATGGGTGAGAATCATACAATTGGTTGGGGGCATGGATAGAATAAGAAGGCAAAGAAAGTGCAAATTCTTCTTTGCTTGAGCTGAGACATCCATCTTCCCCTGCCCTTGTACATCAGTGCGCAGGTTCTCTGGCATTCAGACCCAGGTTGGGACTTACACCATTGGCTGCCCTGTTGTTAAGCCCTTGGGTTTGGACTTAGAACTACACCACCGGCATTATTGGGCCTCCAACTTGCAGATGGTAGATAGTGGGAGCTTTCAACCTCCATAATCAAGAGTCAATCTCTCTTAGTAAATCTCTTTCTATATATCTGTATCTATCCAAATGGTTCTGTTTCTCTGGAAAACTGATTAATAAAAAGTCACTCCATGCAGAAAATCAGAAGAGCAATATTATTTTCTATTGTCAAGGCATTATACTCTGCACTTTACTAGCATGATCCCATTTAGCCTTCAGGTCACCTGGAGGAAAGATATCACTAAACTTAGTTTACAGATGAGTGAGCTAAGATTTTGTAAGTAAGTGAATATTGTCATATGACCAGTAGAGCCAGGATTTGAAATAAGACTCTTTAATTCTAAAGTCCAAATATTAGTCTAGTACAATATACTTTAAGCTCAAGACACAAAGTTCTGTAGGCTATGTGCAAAGAAATATAAGTAGTTGTACATTTCTGGGATATAAGTTAGAGACCCAACATGGGAGCACCCAAATATATAAGACAATAACAAACACAGAGGAACTAATTGATAACAATACAATAGTAGTAGGGGACTTTAACTCCCCACTTACATCAACGGACAGATTATCTAAGCAGAAAATAAACAAGGAAACAATGGCTTTGAATGGCACACTGGACCAGATAGACATAACAGATATATTCAGAACGTTCCATCCTAAAACAGCAGAGTACACATTCTTTTCAAGTATACATGGAACATTCTCCAGAATAGATCATATGTTAGATCACAAAACAGGCTTCAGTAAATACAAAGAGATTGAAACCATACCACCCAATTTTTCTGACCACAAAATTGAAACTAGAAGTCAACCACAAGAAAAAATCTAGAAAGACCACAAAGACACGGAGCTTAAATATCATGCTGCTAAACAATGAAAGGTCAATCGGGAAATCAAAGAAGGCATTTAAAGAATACATGGAAGCAAATGAAAATGAAAACACAATGATTCAAAACCTTAGAACTCAGTGTCCTAATAAGGAAGTATACAGCAATTCAGGCCTACCTCAAGAAGAAAGAAAAAAATCTTAGATAAACAACATAACCTTCCACCTAAAGAAGAGAGAAAAAAAGGCAACCCTTAAAGCCAGTGGAAGGAAAGACATAATAAAGATTAGAGCAGAAATAAATGATACAGAAACTAAGAAAACAGAAGAGATCAATGAAACCAGAAGCTGGTTCTTTGAAAAAATTAATAAAATTGATAAACTTCTAGCTATACTTACCAAAAAGAAAAGAGAAGGGACCCAAAAAAAATCACAAATGAGAGAGGAGATATAACAACCAACACCACAGACATTCAAACAATTTTAAGAGAATATTATGAAAAACTATATGCCAACAAACTGGGCAACTTGGAAGAAATGGATAAATTCATAGAAACATGGAAATTACCAAAATGAAACAGAGAGAAATAGAAAACTTAAACAGACTGGTAACCAGAAAAGAAATTGAAAAAAAAGAAAAGAAATTGTAATTTTAAAAATCTCAACAAATAAAAGTCCATGGCTAGAAGACTTCACAGATTTCTACCAATCATTTAAAGAATAGTTAATATCTATTCTCCTAAAACTATCCCAAAGAAAAAAAAATAACGTCCAAATTCATTCTATGAAGCCAGCATATTCTGATACCAAAACCAGATAATGACACTATAGAAAAAGAAAACTCAAACCAACATCCCTGAAGAACACAGAAGTAAAAATCTTCAATAAAATACTAGCAAGCCAAATTCAACAATATATATATTTTTAACAATACATTTTTAAACAATTCACCACTATTGAGTGGCATTTACTCCTGGGATGCAAGGGTGGTTCAATATTCACAAATCAATCAACATTATACATTACATCAATAAGAAAAAGGCTAATAACCATGTGATCACTTCAATAGATGCAGAAAAAGCACTTGACAAAGTATAACATCCATTCGTGGTTAAAAAAAAAAAATTTTTTTTTCAACAAAGTAGGTTTAGAGAAAATATTCCTCAACATAAACAAAGGCCACACATGAAAACCCATAACCAACATTATACTCAACAGGGAAAAACTGAGAGCTTTTCCTCTACAGTCAAGAAGAAGACATGGATGCCCACTCTCAGCACTTTTATTCAACATGGTACCGTCCTGAAAGTCCTCGCCACAGCAATCAGACAATGAAAAGAAATAAAAGGCAACCAAATCAGCAAAGCAGAAGTAAAAATCTGTTTACAGATGACATGATACTATATATAGTAAACCCAAAAGACTCTACCAAAAAAAGCCTGCTAGAACTGATAGCCTAATTCAGTAAGGTCACAGGATACAAAATCAACATAAGGAAATCTGTTGCATTTCTATACACCATAATGAAGCAGAAGAAAGAGAAATTGAGGAATCAGTACTATTTAAAATTGCACCAAAAGCCATAAGATACTTAGGAAATAACCTAATCAAAGAAATGAAAGAACTGTAGCCTGAAAACTGTAAGACACTGATGAAAGAAATTGAAGAGGACACCAAGAAATGGAAAGACATTCCATGCTCATGGACTGGAAGAACAAATACTGCTACAATGTCCATACTGCCCAAAGCAATCTGCGCATTCAATGCAGTCACAATCAAAATAACACCAGCATTGTTCACAGAGCTGGCACAAACAATCCTAAAATTTGTATGGAACCACAAAAGACCCCGAATACCCCGAGCAACCTTGAAAAAGAAAGAAAGAAAGAAAGAAAGAAAGAAAGAAAGAAAGAAAGAAAGAAAGAAAGAAAGAAAGAAAGAAAGAAAGAAAGAAGAGAGAGAGAGAGAGAGAGAAAGAAAGAAAGAAAGAAAGAAAGAAAGAAAGAAAGAAAGAAAGAAAGAAAAGAAAGAAAGAAAAGAAAAGAAAAGAAAAGAAAAGAAAAGAAAAGAGAAAAGAAAAGAAAAGAAAAGAAAAGAAAAGAAAAGAAAAGAAAAGAAAAGAAAAGAAAAGAAAAGAAAAAACAAAAAACAAAGCAGGAGGCATCACAATCCCAGACTTCAAGTAATGTTATGAAGCTGTAGTGATCAAAGCAGGATGATACTGGTACAGAAAGAGA
This sequence comes from Canis aureus, assembly GCF_053574225.1. NCBI lineage: Eukaryota > Metazoa > Chordata > Mammalia > Carnivora > Canidae > Canis > Canis aureus. The sequence continues at coordinate 1,515,664 of NC_135633.1, forward strand.
CACCCAGGAAAATGGTTTAGAGAACCCAGAAACGGGCCCTCAACCATATGGTCAACTATTCTTCGGCAAAACAGGAAAGAATATAAAATGGGGGAAAAAAAGTCTCTTCGACAAATGGTGTTGGGAAAACTGGACAGCCACGTGAAGAATGAAATGGACCACTTTCTTACACCATACACAAAAATAAATTTAAAAAGTCGAAAGACATGATGTGACGCCTGAAACTATAAGAATTATAAAAGAGAACACAGGCAGTGACTTCTTTCTTCCAATGCCATCCTTTTGGCCTGTGCCATCAACACGATAAAGAGAGAGCAATCGGGGACAGGATCAAGAGTTCAATTCTGGATGTGTTAAGTTTGAGGCAGAAAGATGTTTAGCAGGTATCAAGCAGGGTTTAGGAGACACAGCTCTTTGTTCTTTCTTACAACTGCAGTCTTGCTCGAAGTAAATGCATAGTGATCACGGTCATCTTTCCCAAAGTGTATCAATCACACGTTAATATGGAAAATACCAACAGGGAACACCAGCAACCTTACAGAAATTTCAAAAAGGCATGTCCCGTCCGTCAACATATGCACATTTTCTTATTCCTAGCTTTCTGTACTTCCCCATAAGTCTTTCAGGAATCACTGACAAGTTTCCTCTATGCCTTCAACTAATTCTTACAAGCCCCTGGTCCTAAAATAGTTCATCAAGGTACTTGATGTCATCTTACTACCCCTCAACTTAAGTTTCATTCACTCCTTAATGAAATATTTTCTGCTCTTTAGGTCTTAAAATTGTTTCAGTGATAAAGTAGGAGTTGTGTCCTGCTTTCCTTTTCCCATCTTTTCAGTACCATCTTCCCACAGGCAATACACCCAATCTATGCTTGTTCCTCTTCTCACTTAAGACATGAGTTCAAAATATCTTCTCATTTGTATCATGCAAAAAAAAAAAAAATCAAATTCTGCCTCTTGCCATCTAAACACTTTTTATTCAAACTCCTCCCATATTATTAAATATTTGACTCCTTCCAACTCTATGTTACACATTTTTTAAAAGATCTTATTTCCCTTTGCATCAAACTATACACATATCAATAACAATTTTTTCTCAAATTTTTAAATACAGCTGAACACATTCTCTTTTTGTGATTCCTCTCATCAGAATGCAGCTATTTTTTACACTTTACATTTTCACAGTGTATTTTGAGGAAGATGAGAATATCTTTTGTAATGATTAAATAGTTTCTTCTTTGCTATATGTTTCTCCAAAATAACATGACTTTTTCTTTCTTTTTTTTTTTTTTTAACATGACTCTTTTCTCCTAAGAGCTGTGTCACATCTACATTTCTATTCGTTTTGTCTTTGGCTGTCACAATTACCCCAAAACAGCTATTTTCTCAATGTTCCTATTATTTTCCAGGAGAAGTTAAGGATTTATCAAATCCTCTGTTTTTAGTAGAACGACACATGCAGCATATGTTTAAATCCTTGATTCCTACTACCCCTCGCTTCTGTGAAGCTGCCTTTGCAATCCTTGTTAGAAAAGACTTGAGCTTATCACCCACCTGATCAAGCAGACCACAAACCACTTCCTTAACAATGCCATCTTTGTGTCATTCTTTTCATCCTGTTTTGTGTGTGTGTGTGTGTGTGTGTGTCTGTGTGTGTCTGTGTGTCTGTGTGTGTCTGTGTATCAGCCATATTACTCTTAGGTGCTTAGAATTCCAAACAGGATTATGATAAAATCACTTAAATTTCTGGCCATGATCTCTCATTTCATCTCTTTGGTAATATCTTATTTTCTATGGTTTCTGATTTTCTGAACCACTCTTGAAAAATCTCCATTTAAAGAAGGAAAAAACATCCTATGCATTGATGTGTAGTTATCCATAAGTATTCCAGTCACTCATGGGAAGTCACGACGCCTTCTAATGAACCTCTCTATCATTGGCTTCCTTAATATGTCTTTTCTTTCTTAATTTCTCACTTCTCTCTACTTTTTAGTCTATCTCTAAGACCTCACGTTGATAGCATGTTCTTGAAAATGCTCCATTCACCACATTCATACCAGTCATGTGCATATGGCCCATATTGCTTGTATTTACTTGTTTATCTCATGTCTCCTATTGAGTCAAAGTTCTAAGGGGAAATACACCTAGTTTTTCCTTCAGTATCCTTAACAGTACCCACTACATATTCCAAGTGCTTTGCAGTTATAAACCAAATGAATAAATAAATCTGTAAGAGTATCCCTATCTTTTCCTGTCCAACTATCAAAATGATTGTATTAGAAGTGAAAAAATCGGCAGTCCACTTTATAGTGGTCACTTACTAATTCACATGCACTAAATCCAGAAAATAGCAATCAGAACAATCGATTAAAAGGAATGAATTGGACTCTATTACTGTGCTTTAAAGTAAAATATTAAGCATAATTTTTCTGTTTCTGGCACACTTGGGTGGCTTAGCGGTTGAACATCTGCCTTTGGCTCAGGGTGTGATCCTGGGTCCTGGGATCAAGTCCTGCATCGGGCTCCCTGCATGGAGCCTGCTTCTCCCTCTGCCCATCTCTCTGCCTCTCTGTGTCTCTCATGAATAAATAAATAAATAAATACTTAAAAAAAATAAATTTTCTGTTTCCTGTATTGAACGTCAACACAAATCCAGACAGATGTAATCATGTTAATATCTTCAACATATCAGCAGATACAAAGAACTGCTTGAGTCACTTACTTTAGTCAATACTTAAATAGGAAGCTGACTCCTTAAAATATACTCCTTCAATTTTCTATTTGCATAATTAAAGCTATGAAAGCAGCTCATTTGCACAGTTTGTTTTCCCAAGATAAGTAGTTACCATGACAATGGTTATTGTTTGAGGATGATCAGGATATTAGTATGAGTATTATTCAGTGCAGAATGATCAGAGAATGATCCTACTCAATTAACTCAGTGCATCTAAATATATATATATATATATATATATATATATATATATATATATATATTCACCATTCTGAGCTTTTCTTAAGTGAGATTTTTAAATTACATTTTAGGAAAGATGGATTTTTTTTTCCCAAAAAGCACAGTACTACTAATTTATTCAAATGTCCCCGAACACCAGCTTAGATCAGGTGATGCACAAGCTCTGTTCTCTATAGAAGGACAATGTCTTCTGTTCATAATTACCTGCTGTGACAGTGTCACAAAAAGAACATTTCAGCAGAAACTACATCATCAAGAATAATTCACACTTAGAATTATGATTATAGGATTAGGAATGTGTTCCTTTTTTCCATAAATAATTGAATTGTATAAAATGAAGTATATAGTATGTAGCAGGTAACAGGATTAAAAACAACATCAACAACCTAGGGGTTTCTGAGCTTTGTTTTAATATCCTACTTCTTTGCTACTTTGAGCATTTATATAGAGACTGAAACTGAGACTTTGTACCTCTAAATTGAGGAAAATAATTCTTAACCTATTCCACAGATGTTTGTGCTACCTACAACATATGCTTAAAATTGTCGATAAACATCTCTCACGTCTATGTCACTAATTATATCTTCTCTTATTGACAGGCAAGGCTGCCAAATATGGTCACTCAAGAGGTCTGCTGAAAATCACCAAATGAAATATATACATAGGAACAATGTGGTATCCCTACAATTTGTCCCTGTACCACTGAAGTTTGTTATCAAGTACAGGAGATCTTTATTTACTAGGATAGAAACTTGTTTCAAAATGAAAAAAAAAAAAATAAATTCTAACTTACTTGCTCTTTGAAACGATTACAATTTCCAGAAGACATATTTCTGCTATTTCTTGAGTGGTGTGTATTATTTCTACATTTCAAAATAGCTGGTTATCTAGTTGCATTCCTTTTGAATTACATATACTTTTTGACTATAAATAATTTGAAGCAAAATTAGAAAAATTTGAATCATTACTTTCAGATTATAAATACATGTAGCTCTGTTACATAATAAAAAGAAAATGTCAACCAACTTTTAAAAGTAAAATTTATTTTTCAAGAAATGTCCTATTTTGTGGTAGGTTTTACTGCTCTCTGCCCCACCTCACATCATCCCAAATGGACTGGGTGTGCCCCTTTCTATAGCAAGGGACACTTTGGTTGTAAAATCAGAGCCTTTGTTTCACCTTTAACTGCTTAGACTTGAATGGCTTTGCTGTGACTTCTATATCGCCCATTCTAAAGAAACTTAAAATACTACTTAAAAAATAACTTTCCTTTTTGAAAATGAGACACCAGCTTTGCCTCAAGATAGAAATAAGTTTTTTTTTAAATGATAATATTCAAGTCTAAAAAAATTTGCATAAGAAAGATCAGCCCATACATCTCCAATAGAACTAAAGCTTGCTCATCTAGAAAGTAATTGTGAAATGCGCATCAAGGGTCTTAAATATATTTTTTGTCCTACTAATTCCATATTTAAAAATCTCTCTCCCATATAAGAATTCTATTACTAAGAATCTCTTACATCTCTTTAGGGAAATAATCCTGAAATACAAAGAATGACTGCTGCACAAAGACATGCTAACATTGTCAATATATTAGAAAAACCTAAAGTCTTACATTATTATTAAATTTAAATAATTGACTACGTAGAGTTCATGTATCAAGACACTTTCCATAATACAGAAATCCCCACTCAAACTTAAACAAAACCAAACATACGTACATCAACAAAAGAAATCAATGCACATGGGTAAAATCATCAAGGACGTATCAGGAAGACTTGCAAGTACCGGGGAACAAAACAACCTACCTGTTCAGCCTCATCTAAGTGACTTGTTCTCTTGAAGTGTCAACATGGCTCCTATTAGCACCAGAAAACTTTTATTTGCTGTACACTCAAAAGGCATCTCATGCTATCACATCCGTTCGCATATGTCATTCAAGTCCAGCATAAGAAATTAAAGGACCTTTTGTGGCTTTTATATGGGTTCTAGAATGTATTCCTAATACACCATATTGTTTCAGTGAAGTATTCCTGAAGCAAGCAGTGTGAGTAGCAAAATTACCCCAGCTGGCCAAACTTTGATCACGTGCCTCCCCTGAATGAATTTTTATAACAAGGGACGCACTGTCATTTTTTGTTTGATTTTTGGGTTCTCAAAACTCTCTGCCATTGGAAAAACATACTAACCTCATAGGAATTAGTTTCCCTTCTATCTAATGGGAAGTTTGGACCATAGATTATTTGGATCATTTTGAATCCCTTCTAACCATATCTATGATATTATAAGGTTGGCTATGGACTGAGTTGTGACACGAAAACATTTCCTGGTCAGGAACTAGCATTTCAGAATAAACTATAAACCTGAAGCTTGTGTTCTGTTACCCAACATGTCTTGCAAAAATATCACAGTTAACTTGAAAGACTTGTGCCAAGAAGAACAGGAACAACGTTTTTAAAAGTATTTTAAAATACTGACTTAATCAGATTAGACCATACCATTTTTGGTGAGAACACAATGGGGAGACGTATCAAAGCCGTAGATAGATCCAATCTATAGATCTTATTATCTTGAAGAAATGTTATTCTTTAGATTTGTGTAAATGGCACAATTTGTAATGCAGATAGCTTTCTACCTGGATGCTGTGTTATAATCATATCAGCTCATGTTTCCATACGTTGCTATGTAACTTGGGAGCTGAGTTTTTAGAAGACACCCAGGCCAAGAGATTTCTCTGCTCCTCTAAACTCCATTCTGTCTCTTAAATAGGAAATGTTAAAATTAAGATATATTGCTAAGGTCCTATCCTTTGGATACACAAGAATGAATGAGCTCTTGTACTGATGTGAAAGCTTTTTCCCAAGAAATATTTTTTAAAAATATTTTCATTGTGTCAATAATCCATTTCCCCTATTATTTGCATACATCAAATCTCAAGTTTCCAAGAAATGGGGGTACTGGGGTAAGGTGGGAGATACTGAAGCAAAGAGTAAGAAAAAAACTAAGAATTTAATCTTCCCTATCCTAAAATTCACTTGCTAGTTTAATTTTTTGGTGCATAGTGTACTGTGTGTGAAATGGTACAGTTGGCACCTTTATTCCCTTTTTTTAGACTATGTGATGTTTTATATAGTTATGTATCATGATTTACCAAAAGTGGAGTCAGAGATATAAAAGGAAAATGTCTGAAGTGAAAAATTGCAGCCGGTATCAAATCTACGGGGGCCCTATTTTTAGGAATGAGGGTTTCTTCACAAGCTTTTGGATGACAAATGACTCATCACACGTATACTACATATTTGGCAAATCTTTCTAGAAACTGTATGGATAATTAGAAACCCTTATTAAAAAGTCACTGTAGTTTATAAAATATTTAAAATAATTACATATGATTATGAAATTACTTCATAAAGCACAGAGCAAAATCATAAAGTTCCTGCATGAGTCACTCATGCCTAAACCCAGTTTTTTTTTGAGGCAAATGATTCTTATTCACTGATTATAAGTTTTGATTAAGTTGGATGAATAAAGAATGCCTTGTGAGTCTATTGGTTTTGCCAAAGACAGTTTTTTTTTTTTCCTCCTGGCAGAAAAACAAGACTAGATACAGAAGTATACAAATTTCATTCTACTGATGAGAAACATGACGAGCAGAGAAATGTATCACTTAGGAGAAGCTTTTGGTGCAATATTTATAGGAAAATTTATACTTCTCTAGGGATATATATTTTTTGCCTGCATTTAATGAGATTTTTATCATATGTGTCTGTAATGTAATACAGCTAATTTTATACCAGCTTTTTAGTATTGACTCAGCCAAAGGAAGCCAAGCCCTTTGAGGTAGCCATCTTGGTAGGCTACACATGGATTCCAACAGCTCTGCTCTTACAGTGCTCCTGGGAAGAGGAGAGAGTTAGCAAGAAGCAACAGGAAAAGAAAAAAGAAAAATAGACAAAAGGAAGGAAGGAAAGGTGAAGAAAAAGGGAATAAACATATTATCCCTCTTTGAGAATTTGCTATATGCCAGGCGCCACCACATAACAACGCTGAGTCAGTTATCACTAGCTTTGTCTTATAGATGAGAAAGTTGATCAAGGGGGTTACATAACTTCCCTTTAGTCATTTATGTCTGTCACCTGGTCACTGTGTAACAAATGTTTACCTCAAAATCTAGTGGCTTACAATGACCACCATCTTGATTGACTCATAGTTCTCCGATTAGTAATTTGGGATGGGATCAGAGGGGCAGGTCTTCTGTTGATCTTGACTGAGGACACTAATGTGGCTGCAGTCGTCAGATGGCTTGTCTGGGCCGAATGGTCTTGGATAATGAACTCCCATGTTTGATTGGTGGGGATGGCTATTGGCCAGGCCACATTTCTCCAGCAGGGTGTCTTAAATGTCTTGATATAGTGGCCGCATTCCAAGAGAGGAAGCTCCAATATTTGCAATATTGCAATATTTGCTCTTTAAGATTCTGCTTGTGTTATGTCTGCTGTAACAGCACCTGGTGTAAGTATTACACATTTAAAGAGTGGTAAGAGTAAGATTCAAATCCAGGCTTTTCTGGTAACAATCCTGTCCGTTCTAGTGTCCCATACCAGAAGTTGTTGCTAACGTAGGCAAGATGTGCTTCCATTTTTTTCAATAAATGTTGCAGAGACCAAAATCAGGAAGGATAGCTATGCATGGTTTGGCAGTAGTAAAAGCCCATCTTATTAAAAGTCTGCTGTTTTAAAAAATATTTTTAATATTCCTTGCATTAGTTAGCTAATATAACTTTGCTATGGCAACAAACAACTCCAACATTTTAACAGAATACAGTTATTACAGTTCTCAGATGGCTTTCAGAGTACCACACAAAATCCAAGGGTCCATTTATATATCTCAAGAAGTCGTGGTCTGCTTTAATTCGTTCTAGCAATATGATTCTCAAAAACTTTTTTTTTTTTTGGTGTTTTTTTATTCTATTCATCTCCTCTGCCAGGAATCACATCAACAACCCTTCTTCTGCCATTCCTCATTCTCTAAAACTCTGCTTCCCAGTATAGGAACCATTAGTCACATATAGCTCTTGAGCATTTGAAATGTGACTTGTTTAAATTGAAATGTGCTATAAATGTAAAGCATACACCTGCGTTTAGACACTGAGTACAAAAAAAAATGGAAAAGGTCGCATTTTTATATCGATTGCACATGGATACTTATTCTCTACATGTTGTAGTCAATAAAATGTACTTATTAAAATTAAACTTACTGAAATTAATTTCATCTGCTTCTTTTAAAAAAATAATTTCAATTTCTTTTGGACAGTGCCATTCTATTGTTAATTTGGGGTGCCTCAAGATTAACATTATTCCTTGGGATAGCAAGCCCTATACATTTTTTAAGACCTTTGGTCCAACTGAAAAGATTTTCTGGTTCCATCTTAAACCACAGAACGGTCTTGGAGGGTGTAAAATCACACCCTTGAGTGTCTTTATGTCCTGAGATTATCTTAATTTGAGGACATTTTACTGATGGAAGATAAGAAAGCATTTCATCTCTTAACCCACTACACCTAGAGTGTGGGATCATTCCTCTTTCTTCATTCTTGGAAATAGGCCAATATATTCTTATAATATCTAACCAAATATAGCTAAAAACAGCAAAATCATGCTATGAGAATTCTTCTCAATATCTCTTTGCCCAAAGTCACAAGATTATTAGATGCATTTTGTGCTTCCAACTTATTGCAGGCAATCATTTTATAAAATATTTTACCACCGCCTAAGATACTGTTATTTTCCTTGCCTCCTATATCCGTTTTCCTGCTATCTACTTCTCATTCTGTATTTTGTTCTTTTTTTTTTTTTAATTTTTTAGCGTAATACCCCTTTTTAAACCATTTATTTTATGGTTCATCTTTGTAGTAATTGACAATTCTTATATCTCAGAGGCTTACAAAATAATAATTCCTTGCCCATGGAACATAAGAGCAATGGGCTAATTTTAGCTCTCACCCTTTCTCCTGGGCATGTTTGGACTCAATTAGATTGCATGTTTCTTCTCATTCTGGAACACAGATTGGAGGGACAGCCACTATCTGAAAATGCAGTTGTCTCATGATAAAGGGCAGGAACAAAACAGAGCCAAATCACGAAAGCCCATTTCAAGCTTCTGCTTAGATATGGCGAATGTTATTTCTGCTTATACGCCATTAGCCTGGACATGTCATATGACCAGGCTCAAAACCAATGCCTACAGGGAAGGAAGGAAAGGGTGGAGATGAAATAAATTTTCATGAATTTATAATTCAATCTGCCACATTACTCTTTCAGAATTATCCCCAAAACCAATTTTCATGCAACAAAAGAAAATCAATATTCTTAGAATCCACCATTCATCCCTACACTAGTATTCCCTGCCTTAATCGATCTCTTTATTCAACTGTGAAGAATTCATCAACATGCAAAAATAAAATCTAACTTTAAGAGACAAAGATTTGCTGCCAAGGACAATATTTCAAAGAATGTACCACAGACTGTGAGGCCAAGCCCCCCAGCCCCCCAAAAACATAGATAGCATTTTGAGCATTGTTGATAATATGGCAAAGAAAAAAAAAAAACCTCTCTTAAAAAGTTTAGCTCCATTAAAACAATTATCATTTTGCATACATCCAGTTAACATAAACTTTTTATTTTCCAGACTACTTCCTTTCTCTTTGACATGTACCTATTAACAAAATGAAACCATCTCAGTCTGAAACTCAGATAATGCAAAGTAATTTTAATGATCTCACAATAAGACTGCTTGTGTCCTTTGGAAAGAATGAAGAATATTATTTTCTTCTTCATTGTTTTCCTGATAAAAACATATTTTTTTTTCCTAGAAATGCCTGTACTACTTTACAATCTTTTAAATACTTCATGTATTTTTACTTTATTATTTCTAACTTTAGATATTCAAATACAAAAGTGTTTTGCTTTATGCATTGCCAATATGTAATAAAACTTATTCAGGTCTCAATTTCAAGCCTGAGGATTTAGAAAACCAAAAATTAAGCAATGCCACTATTTATTATGACATCTTACTGAAGAAGACAGGCAGCTGGCAAATAAGCATGTGAAAAAATGCTACGTACCGTATGTTATTAGGGAAATGCAAATTAAAACAAGCTACCACTATACACCTATAAGAATGGCTCAAACCCAAAACACTGATTACACCAAATGGTAGTGAAGACATGGACCAAAAGTAACAGTCACACAATGCTGATGGAAATGCAAAACGGTACAGCTAATTTAGAAGACAATTTGGTGGTTACTTAAAAGAACAAACATACTCTTTCCCACACAACCCAGCAATCATGCCTCTTGGTATTTACCCAAAGAAGTTGAAAACATATCCACAAAAAACAAAACAAAACAAAACAACACCTGCAAACAGATGTTTATAGCAGCTTTATTCGTAACTGCCAAAACTTGGAAGAAACCAAGATATCCTTCAGCAGATGAATGGGTAAATGCCCAGACAATGAAATATCATTCAGTGGTAAATAAAATGAGCTATCAAGCCATGAAAAGACCCTGAGGAAATTTAAATGCATTTTACTAAATGAAAGGAAACCAATCTGAAAAGACTACACATGCTGTGACTCCAAGTATCCAACATTCTAGAATAGGCAAAATTATGAAGACAATAAAAATATCAGTGGTTGCCAGGGGTGTGTTTGGCTGGGGTGGGGGGGACAAATAGGCAACGCAAAGAGGATTTTTAGGGCAGTGAAAATATTCTGTATATTATAATGATGGATATGTATCATCATACTCTGCCCAAATACATGGACTGTACAGCACCAAGAAGGTAAGGTAAGGTAAGGTGGAGTAAGTTGCCCTAAGGCAAAGTATGAGTGATTATGATGTGTCAATGTAGGTTCATCCTCAGTGGAAAAAAAAAAAAAAAAAAGGGACCATTCTGATGTTGATAGCGGGGAAGGCTACACATGTGTGGGATGTGTGGGGGCTTATGGGAAATCTCTGCACCACCCTCTCAATCTTACTATAATTCGAAAATTGCTCTAAAAATCATCTTATTAAAATATATTTACATCTTCATTAATTTTAAACCTGTAGACAGCTAAATGCTGGTTAGTATTTAGTCAATATGGCCCTTGTATATTTGGGAAAAAATTAAAGTCTTAAGAAATAATATTATTTTATACCAACAAATATGATTATCACTTATTGACCTCTTACTGTCTGGTAGGCATTTCCTAAGGCATTTATATCGATTAATTCATAGAATTCCTATAACAATCCAAATCTCCAAATGGCTTGATCAGGTTATAAAATTTATTCAAATCCAATGGAGAAAATGGGTATCATACAAGAGCTGAAAGAATAAAATTAACAACCAAATTTTACCACTTAGAAATCCATTAACTTATTAAATTATATTGAGCTTTTCCTTATGTGTCATCCTTAATATGATTTAGGCCTTTCTTACTGTGAGATCAGACACATTTGCTTCTATTTTAATATATCATTTTCGCTTTACTTATCACTTAACTATATGTTGTTACGTCTTGAATGTTTGTGTTTCCTGAAAATGTATATGTTAAACTCCTAGTCCCCAATGTGACTATATTTGGAGATAAGGCCTGTGAAGAGGTGATAAAGGTTAAATGAAGTCTAAAGGTGAGACCTTCATGTAATAGGGCTCTGTCCTATGGGGAAAGGAGGAAGCACCAGAGCACTCTCTCCACCATGTGAGGACACAGGAAGAAAGTGGCTCCACGTGCCAGGAAGAGAGCTCTCACCAGAAATGGAATTGGCCCGCCCCTTGCTCTTCAACTTTGCAGACTCTATGAGAAATATGAGAAATAAACTATGAGAAATAAACTATGAGAAATAAACTATGAGAAATAAATCTCTGTTATTTAAGCCACCCAGGCTGTGGTATTTTGTTAAAGCAGCCCAAAGGAGACTAATAAACTAGATGTATTATTTATTTTTTTTATGATTAGCCATTTTTTCATAGGATCATTTATTCAATAAGCCTCCCATTCCTCCCTGGTTTTGGTTTGACAACTTTTTTAAGGTAACATACTTTCATGTGTAATAAAATGCACTCTAAATTTTTGAATTTATTTCTGTATCTAATACACCCCAATTTAATTATGATAACACTTGTTAACATATTATAAAGTCTACTGCTATGAGCCTCTTCCATCAACCCCACCCCCCTGTTATTCTTCTTTTCCAAGTATCTCCAGGATATTCTTCCAAACTTCAGAATATTGCCATTAATTATAACTGATATTGATTTCAAATCACAAGTAATTATATAGTGAATAAAACAACTTAAAAATACTGACTTTTTCTGTTCAGGAATAGAGCATTTATTGATTAAAGGTTTTTGTTTTTTTGGTTCTGAAGCTTTCTTTATCTCATCCAATATCTTTCTTAAATGCTATTCTTTGTACTCTTTATTTTGGCTACTATTGAATAAGAGCACTTCCTTCCAAAAATCCAGTTTAATATTCTAGCAGCAGCTATGAAGATTCAAATAGCTGTTGGGATTGGAAACTTCATTTTCACATGGATTATTTTCTGTACTTGTTGAATTTGCTCTTCCAAGGGATTCCATTTTGTTTGGCCTCTAATATTCATAAATAGTGTAGTGCATATATCATTTTTCTTGCTGTTAACTCAGTTTTGGAGAAGAAATCTAGATAATAAAGTAAATTTGAGAGAGAGAGGAAGAGAGAGAGAGAAAGTCCTACAGTTACAGCGATCATTTATCATTTACAGTGAGACACTTAATGAAAATGACAAAGAACGTTATTAAAAATTATCCTAAAACAACTAAAACAAGGCTATCCCAGGCAAACCAAAATGAACCTACCCATAGCTCAGTGGTTCTCTTATATGTACATTTGTTTTAACCTTGAACTTCTCAGCCCAGGTACTTCTTGATGGTGATTTATAGAGACCTTAAAGTAGCATCCACCCATGGGGTAGGTGTCTTGCTTTCCCTTAGATCTAGTTGTAAGAACTACCACTACGACTGCTACTGAACTTCAGACTTCCACAGCACCTGGCTTCTGTCTGCATTAGACTTCTGGGAGGCACAGGCAAAGCAGGTTGACTACAGAAAAAGGGGGTCTTTGGGGATATTTCTACTCTTCCCTTTCAGCCTCAGGTGGCAACTCTGTCAGGGACTGCACTCAACAAATGGTTCCAGTTCCTTCCAGAAAGTCCTGCTGTCATCTATCTTTTATTATTGTCCTTTGGTACTATTGACATGGGGTGATATTATCAGAAGAGGAAGATGCTACCTTTAGAACAAGACCTTTATTAAAGTTATGAAAAATAAATAATCTTCTTCCAAGTATTTTATTTACTTTAACATTAATAATCCAGGTTCTTTATTGAAAGAATTTAAAACACAAAAAAAGCAAAAGGAGTGCCATAGAGTATATATGCTTTTTTATTTTTCTCATATTATAATTGAAGCATCTTTTTTTCCATCTAAAGATGGCATATATAACATCATTTTGAATATCTGCAAATTATTTCATTAAAGGATGATTCATATATTCAACAATGTATTTAATGTCCCTATTAGAACACTTAACTTTTTCCTTTATTCCTATAAAGAATACTATGCTAAATGTATGCTATAATAAACATGTTACTGTACATCTGTAAAAGAAATTGAGAGTAAATTTTTAACTTAAAAATCATTAGTTTTTAAGGCCTTTAACTCACCTTGCTAAATTATCCTCTAGCAAATTTATGCCCATTTTCACTACCACCATCAGTAAATCAAAGTATTCTCGTCCTCATTCATCACTAACACTCAATGTCATCATTTTCCTTTTTGTTGATTTAAAACATGAAAAAATGTATTCTGTTGCCTTATTTTGGAATTATTTTGTATCTAGTAAACTTGTTATTTACTACTATGATTTATTTACTACTATAAACTACTACTAAGTATGTTAATTGGCTATGCTTCTTCTTTTATGATTTGCCTATAAATGTCCTCAGAACATCATCTTTCTTATGGTATTCATGTTGCTCATGTTTTTCTTTTATAGTTAAACTAATTTTGTGTCTTCAGCTGTCGTCATACATCTTATGTATACTATTCTGTTTTGTCATTTGTCTTTCAACTATCATTTTAGTATTTTTATGATAAAGATTTTTATTTTTATAAGAAGAATAGTTAATGACATTTAATTTAACCTGTCAACAGGTCCTTGCCATCTGTCTAAACTTGGGTAAGTTAACTTCCTAAACTCTAATTTTCTCTTCTGTAAATAAAAGAAGATGATAGTCTATCTCATAGAGTTGTTATTGTGATTACTATATAAATTAGATCTAATAGGTAAGTGAAGGTAAATAAAGCATGGCATGTACATTTTTCAATCTGTTCAAATAGAGACCTTCTGCTTTAGTTTTATGTTTTTGAGTCTAGCTCAGATTTTTCTAAATATATCCAACTTGATTTTGCATAGTATTATGTCCTCTTACTCCAATGAGACAATTAATGGAGTTCTTTGTTATTTTTCTAGCAATTCTTTCTTATCTATTCATTTTTCAATTTATAACTCTTTATTTCACCTTTTTTGTCCTTCATTTTATTATATGTCTGTTATTGAGCTTCCCTAAGGCTATAAAACATATTTTCTTTGCTATCTGAAATATATTATTTTCAAAGACATCTATTTCCTCTTTAGTTTTAAGGTACTATTTTATTTCCCTTATATGGCATTAATTTTCCTTCTAGTTCCACATTTTAGTTTATTTTTCCTTATACTTCTCTTTCAATAAAATAAGTTCTGCCCAGACTAAAAAAGTTGTGTTTGCTTATAGGATTACTCGTCTCTACATCCTGTGCCTTTGGGTATTGTTTGGATCTTTTTTCTCAGTTCTACAGCTCAAGGGCTAGACAATGTAAACAATTAGCTGCTTCTGGAAGATAATTTTCTAATGCAACTCTTATCTGTTAGATAACTTTCATATCTACCTGGTTCTCTGATATTATGAATAGATGGAAAAGTTAAAAACAAACCCAAAATATCTAGATAAACCATTACCAGGGATTTTTTTAAATTTTTTTTTTTTTTAATTTTTGTCACACTGACAGTATTCTACTTGTGGAGAGTTCACTTGCCTGAATATAAATCACAAATCCTATTCATCTCCACACTTTCAATGATGTCCACCTGCTTTCTTCCCAGTTTTGACCAGGAAGTCACAATCTTTGGGGTTAGAAATTTTGACCATAAAAGGAGAAAGAGAAGGGATGAATTGACTTTGTAGGAATTGCCTTACAAATTTGTTCCTCCTCATTTACTTTGCAAAGGGATTCCACTGGCTCTCAGACTACTAGAGTCTACGGTACTCTGTCAGGGAGTACTATAAAGGACAGGTAAAGGTTTCTCCTTTCTTTCCTCATGTAGCATTAATTTCTTAAATTAAAACCAGACTATGTTTTGGCAACAAAAGTTGTCTTACAGATAAGGAGAGTCCCCCAAGTATCTGGAAACAAAGGGGAAAGGGAGAGAGAAGTCTATTAAGTACGAAAGAAGAAAGGGTGCCTGGGTGGCTCAGTCAGATAAGCATCTGCCTTCCGCTCAGGTCACGATGCCGGAGTTCTGGGGTCGGACCCCCTCTCAGCAAGGAGTCTGCTTCTTCCTCTGCCCTTCCCCCAGCTTGTGCTCTCTCTTGCTCATTCTCTCTCTCTCTCTCTCTCTCTCTCAAGCAAATAAGATCTTAAAACATGAAAGAAGAGGAATCTGATGAAGGAGGTTCAGAACAGACTGTAGAAGGCCTTATATACCTACTGATTTCATTTGTATTTATAATGTAGGTAACGTGGAATGGTGGAAGATTTTAAATAAACCTGTCAATTATATTTGAGTTTTACAATGATTACCCTTTGGAACTATGGTATATGATAAATTTGAGAAGAACAGAATCTAGAGTAAAGGAGATAAATTTAGAAAGTATACCCTATCTAGGTGAGAGATGATGAAGGCCAGGACAAAGACTTCAAAAGTTGGTACAAAGAGAAGGAAAATGGGGATTTCAAAAATTATAAGTTCTCAAGGTGAAAGGAACAACTGGAGAGAAGTCTCCAATGCATTTTTTCCCAACTTCACACTAAAATAACAAACAGGACACAAGAACGCAAAAATGACAATGCAGACCTCCAATAGAAACTGAGAGGTAGTGATGGATCAAAACAATTTTCATTCTGACAAGGGAAATCGGCTTTATGAAAGCACAGACATCATAATGAGGGGATCAGTAGCAGAATTCACTGCAGAGGAATGAGATGCAGGGCAGAGCGGGAAGCTATGGATGCAGAAAGGAGACCAAAGAGGATCAAAGGCATATGTGGTCTCCATCACGGCTTGACCTCAGGGACTTTTATGGAAAGAAATACCCTTCAATATTTTAAGCATTATCTGACCTAGCCTAAAGCTCTCTGAAAATATGATTTATTGGTACCAAAAACATACACGTATATAGAACACCTATGTTATATATGTATTATATATGAATGTAATTTATGTGCATGCTATACACACACACATACACCACATATATATATATATGAAACTATATACATATAGTGAGCAACATAAATACTTTGAGAAGCTGTCTGAGGATGCTCCTAAGTAAATCATAAAAGGCACATGGCCAATAAACATACTTTTAGTAATCTTCTATCGGGATTATTTATACAATGACTAGAGAAAAATAAATCATATATAGGAAATTTTTGTAGGTATTAGACAATTCCACAGTAGATTAATTATTGTATGTGCCTTTTAACCTGAAATCTTAAGATGCACACAAGAAGCTCTGTTGGACCCTTTGTCCACTAACATCTTCATATATGTTTAGAAAGAAAAGCAAATCTAACATTTGGGTCTAATTTACACACACAACACACACACTTTGATTTCTCCTTGAAATTATCCTCCACAATTATGCCCTATAAAGGCCCCAGTTCCCCAGGTTGTACGTGATGCAGGTAAACTTTCCCTCCTGAAACTGAAGGTCCCAGGCACCTTTTTGAACAGTCATTCTCCAAAGAGAAATGCCAACTATTCTGGGTTGCCAGATACTTTGAAGTCATTGTTCTTAAATGTAGTATAGAGGGTGTAGGCGAATAAGAGGAGATTTAAAAATCTATCTTAAACATCCCATTCTTCAAGCTCTGTTCTGGCTCCTCATCTTCTAACTAGGACTGTCCCCTGCAAGTGAAGCAGGCTTTCATCTAATTCTAGCTGAAACTTGACAGTCTCATTAGTTTTTTGATGACATTTCCTGTCCCTTCCATCACTGAGGCCTTTTGCATGACAGACACTGTCTGGCTGGGGCCCTGAAGTTTTCTTCAGAACTTCAACCCTCTGGTTTCCAGATGGGAATTCTTTTATATGCACATCAGCTCTCTGCCCAATTGATCTGTTTGAGGTTTTTCTTTTGTCCTGTTTAACTATTTTCATGCTCTGTGTCATTACTAGTACTCCCTGGAAATAATCTCTCCTATTGTCCTAAATCCTGCACCGTTGAGCTTTACAATGACTTACACAGAGCAGAGAAAGGAGGCAAAGCTTCCCTCCATGACTCACATGATTTCAGAGACATTTCTGAGAAGGACTGTGAAGCAAGAAAAAAAATTTCTTCAGGTCCTCCATCTTCCTCCTACTACTCCTCACACCTCAAGAACAAACTACTACTGCACAAGAACATGCATTTTTACATATTATAATTTGTGGTACCAGATGTTCTGGGAGTTTATTTATATAGTCATTTGGTGAAGACATGTCTTAGGAGAAAAGATTCTCTTCTTTAGCTCTTCCTACGACTATCACACTGTCAACTGCAGGGTTACCTCTATCGCACCATTCAAGTCTGTTCCAAGGCTTTACTCCTCCATGAAGTCTTCCAAAATTACTCCTGCCTGAAATAATATCTCCTTGCTGAGGGCTACTTGTTCCACTCATGGTATAGAACATCCAAGGCACTGTTTTGCCAGTTTTTTCATGAATATTTTTAAACTACTCCAACTATGAGATTTGCTTTCTACTTGGAAAAGGAGTTGAACAGAATAAAAGTGTTGAAACATACTAGGTGTTCAATTAATGTGAGTCCTCTGCACTTCCCATGTTTCCTGCCTAGACCCCCCCACACAGCCATACACATGAATTAAATGTTTGGAAATCACACCGTAACTGGTATATGGACATATTACATTACACTCTGTATAAACGAAATCATCATGTACCATATTCACATTAGCCCAGAGCTTCCAAAACAATAAACTCGACCTCAGAAAGTTAATGAAGGGCATAAGTGAAGTGAGTATGCTCTCTCTCCAACTAGACAGATGTTTATATTCCACATACAACTTGACTTGCACAGTCTCCCACTGAGACTTAGTATTATGTGGCCCTACCAAGAAACATGCCATTAGGAGAGCTGGTAAACAGTGAGAATTTTTCTCCAACCTATGGGTGGGAAGGTAGGTTTATATATGTGTGGGGGCAGAAGGAGACACAGATACTCACCATGCAGCCTTGAAAAGAAAGAGGGATTTTTTTTTTCTTCCTTTTACGAATATCATGCTCCAGAATAAAGTCACAAAGTTGAAGCCCACAAACCCCATCAGGCTGCAGATTTATTTCAGCCAGTACAACAGTGATTTTCCTTTAATAATGAGAAGGGTCATATGAAAGGCTCCCATTCAGCTTCTCGAGGAGGAGGAGGAGGAGGAGGAGGAGGAAGAGGAGGAGGAGGAGGAGGAGGAGGAGGAGAAAGAAGAAGAAGAAGAACAACAACAACAACAGCAACAACAACAACTCTGCTGATCTCTGTCAACATGAGCTCTAATGTCCATATGGTGATCAACTTAATCCCCTTTCATATTTGAGCCCAAACCAACAATGTAAGATACTAACTTATTTTCAGCAATTAGCCTGCCTTGGATGGAAACTTGGGAAGAAATAGGGAACTGACGTCACAATCGTTAGTCATTTCTTTTATGTGACAACAGCAACAAAAAGAGGATTTACATTTAGGACACAGATGATTCCAGTTTTGATTGCTGAGATTCCTAAATTCTGGACATCATAAGCAAAACCCTCAGCAAGAATACTTGCTAATTATAATTAGGAAAAGTGAGTCTGTGTCTCTACTTTCTGTTATTTGGTTGTTATAAGTAATCTTATGATTGTGCTATTTCCAGTCAGGTTTTTGTATGTAATTTATATGGTAAACACCACCACAACAGCTTTGCTCTGAAGATTTCATTTTTCAAATAGATAACAAGAATTATGGCTGCTACTGTCCAAAGTCTCACCTGACAAGGAATGATTCATCCCAAAGAAGACCAGCTGATCTACAGTCATCTCCAACCCCTTAGGTTATGACTTAGAACTTATTCTAAATAGCATTTTATAAACTGCGTTGCCATATGCAGAGCTTTTCCCACTCTAAGAACTGAGGCCCTCAGCCAGAAGCATATTAAAAGATCCAGCGTGGTGGTACTAAACACCCCCCCCCCTTTTTTTTTATACTCCCCTTCGAAAGGCAAAGTCTATATTCCCTGGCAATTAATCTGTGTGAGCTCGTCTGCTTTGACCAATGGAGTATATATAGCATTAAGTGGCTTCTGAGAGAAAGTCAGAGAAAACCATGTAACTTGATGCTGTTGGGATGTTAGCTCTGAGTAAAGCCAGTTACGATGTGAGAAGTCCAACTACACCCTGAGACCACCATGCTAGAGAGGCCACGTATATTCGCTCAGAGTGACAGTCCATTCATCCCCACTAATGTAACTGACGTGTAAATAATGCCATCTTAGGCTCCCCAGACCAGCCCACCCACCATCTGGATAACTCTGACCTCAGCAGATGCCACAGGGAACAAAAAGCATGCCCAATGAACACTCCTCGAATTCCTAGCTCACAAAACTGCATGCAAAATTTAATGTCTGTTTCACACTGTGAAGTTTTAGTGTAGCTTGTTAGGCATTAATAGTAACCAGAACATATATGGACTACTATTTTTTGTGTGACTGCAAAAAAGGAACTATGAGTAATTAGTGCAGGTTATGAATAACCATACAATAAATCAAAATGCAGAAAAGTTTTCTAATATATTCTATACTGGAATAGGTTGGTGGGAAGATTCTTGACCCTGGAAGCAGCTAAACAGAAACCATATGACCATACACTGAAGATGCTGTCCTAGGACTGAAATTAGAGGAAATATGAAAGGTTTCCAATCTGAGAATAGTTGTTGTATGCAAAGCAAGACAAAAATGATACTATTTCATTTTACTTGGTACTTGGTTTTTAAAGTGGCTTAAAAATATATTTATTTAATTTAAATTTCAGGATACCTCTGTAAGGTAAACTGATGCATCTATTGTCCCTAATTTATAATAGCCATAGCTAATATATTTCCTGAGCCCAACAAACTGAGCAATCTGAAGAAATGGATACATTTCTAGAAACATATAAACTACCAAACTGAAACAGGAAGAAATAGAAAATTTTAACAGGCCCATAACCAGCAAAGAAATTGAATCAGTAATCCAAAACATCCCAACAAACAAGAGTCCAGGGCTGGATGGCTTCCCAGGGGAACTCTACCAAACATTCTAAGAAGAGTTAATACCTATTCTTCTGAAGCTATTCAAAAAAAAAAAAAAAGAAAGAAAGAAAAGAAAAGAAAAGAAAAGAAAAGAAAGAAAGAAAGAAAGAAAGAAAGAAAGAAAGAAAGAAAAAAAGAAAAAAGAAAGAAGAAAGAAAGAAAGAAAGAAGAAAGAAGAAAGAAAGAAAGAAAGAAAGAAAGAAAGAAAGAAAGAAAGAAAGAAAGAAGAAAGGAAGGAAGGAAGGAAGGAAGGAAGGAAGGAAGGAAGGAAAAGAAAGAAAGAAAGAAAGAAAGAAAGAAAGAAAGAAAGAAAGAAAGAAAGAAAGAAAGAAAGAAAGAAAGAGAAGGAAAACTTCCAAGCTCCTTCTACAAGGCCAGAATTACCTTGATTCTAAGAGCAAAGACTTTCCTAAAAAGGACAATTACTGAGCAATATCCATGATGAACAGGATATAAAAACTGTCAACAAGGTACTAGCTAATAGGATCCAACAGTACATTAAAAGGATTATTCACCATGATCAAGTGGGATTTATTCCTGGGCTGCAGGGGTGGTTCAATATCCCAAATCAATCAGTATGATTCACCACATTCATAAAAGAAAGGTTAAGAATCATATGACCCTCTCAATAGATGCCAAAACAGCATTTGACAAAACAGCATCCTTTCTTAATAAAAACACTCAAAAAAGCTGGGACAGAAGGAACACACCTCACCATCATAAAGACTATAATATACAAAAGACCCACAGCTAATAGCATCCTCAATAGAGAAAACCTGAGAGTCTTTCCCCTACAGCCAGGAACACGACAGGGATGTCCAGTCTCACCACCGTTGTTCGACGTGGTACTGCAAGTCCCAGCCTCAGCAATCAGACAACAAAAAGAAGTAAAAGCATCCATGTTGGCAAAGAAGAAGTCAAACTTTAACTTCTTGCAGACGGTATGATACACTATGTAGAAAACCCCAAAGACTCCATCAAAAAATTACTAGAACTGGTACATGAATTTAGCAAAGTTGCAGGATATAAAATCAATGTACAGAAATCCTTCGCATTTCTATATAGCAATAATGAAGCGGCAGGAAGAAAAATCAAGGAATCGATCCCATTTACAACTGCACCAAAAACTGTAAGATACCCAGGAATAAACCTAAGCAAAGAAGTAAAAGATCTGTACACTGAAAACTATAGAATATTTATGAAAGAAATTGAAGATGACACAAAGAAATGGAAAAACATTCCATGCTCATGGATTGAAAGAGCAACTATTGCTAAAATGTGTATACTGCCTAAAGCAACCTGCACATTCAATGCAATCCCAATCAAAATAACACCAGCATTGTTCACAGAACTGGCAAAATAAGACTTGGTCAAGTGTAATTAATAAAATTATGCTTAGTAATCAAAAATAGAAACATTTTATTTGAAAATTCAGAGAAAAATGCTTAATTTCACCACTTCTGTTTAATATTGTTCTACAAATGGGCCTATGTATTGGAAAAAAGAAAAAAATGAATATATTAAAAATCTAGACAAGAATCATATTGTTAGCCATTAACAGATTTTGGGGGGGCTTGCGTATTTAGAAAACTCGAAAGATACCAAAATGAACGAGTTTAGCAACATTGAGCGACATGAGATCATTTTCTCAAGTCAATTATCTTACTATGTGAGAGCAAAAAAGTTAAAATGCAATTTTTATTTAGAAAAAAATTCATATGAATAAATACGTAAATATTAGGTACAAATGAATGAATCTAACAAATGGTGTACAAGATCTTTATGGAGAAAATCTTAGAACTTTAGAGCAATAACAATAAAGATACAAAAATATGATTCATTACTTTTTGATCACCTAAATATCATAGTATTACCAATTCCCCCTACAATGATCTCTAGGCTAAATGGAATTCTAATAAAAAATTCAATGCATTTTTCGTGGAAATTAAGATGACCAATTAATTTATAAAACCATGGTACAATTGAATAGTTGGCAAAAACTAAAAGCATTAACAGCATCACAGCTGAATGATGGGAATGTTCACAAACTGTCGATGGAAATACCAACTAGTAAATGTTAATTTGATATTTTCTTGTAATGTTGAACATCCGCATACCTCATTGCCCAGCAATTGCACCCTACAGATGTTCACACATGCAAAGCAAACCCTGCACATGGACACCGACACCAGATACTTCAGAAAACCAGTGTTCCCAAAACAAAAGCAAAAACTTGGCAAAACTCAATAATTCAAAAATTTATGTAGGAAAATAAAGAAGCCAATCATGGAATCAGTCCTCATCCATTTCACACCTCAAATGACACTTGTACATTAACTTAATTCAAGAATCTTCCTTCTGGGTGGACAACAACAGCGATGACCACGACGCATCCCTCTTTCGGGCTGATGTTTGGATGTGATGAGAGGTAACTTAGGCAGATGTTCAGTTCTACCCCCGCTGGCCGGGCCTGACAACCTTATACATCCCTACCAACCCACAGTCACATGTGGCAAAACTAATGAATATCATTAAAAATATGTTGTTGCCTAAAACAAGCGTCCTGTGGACTATCACGAATATATTTTCATTGAGGTCTGCTTACCTACCACACTTGATGTGGGTTTCGTGCATGTGGCACCTCTTCAGTATTGATAAACCCTGTGAAACGGGGGCAACCACCACAGCAAGCCTAGTTCCATCCATCACCACACAGCTGATTTGCTTTTCTCATGGTAAGAACTTTTAAGGTTTGCTCCCTTGGCAGCTTTCAAATAGGCACCTAGTATTGTTGACCATAGTTACCACGCTCTGTGTTGCATCCTTATGGCTTCTTTACTTTATACCAGTGAGTCTGTAGCCCCCGATCCCCCTCACTCATCTCACCTACCACAGAACCCCCTCCCTCGGGTAACCACCCTTATGTTTTCCATGAGTCTTGTTCTGTTTCTTAGATTCCACATATATGAGAAATCACACAGTATGTGTCTTTCTCTGGCTGACTTATTTCATTCAACATAATACCTTCAAGGTCCATCCATGTTGTTGTAAATCGCAATTTTTTATGGTTGAGGAGTATTCCGTTGTGTGTCTATACAGCCACGTCTTTATTCATCCACTGACCGGCCCTTAGGCTGTCTCCATACCTGGGCTATTGGTTTTGATTTGCATTTTCCTGATGACTAGTGTGATACTGAGCATTTTCCATGGGTTATCGGCCATCTGTAGGTCATCTTTGGAAAAATGTCTATTCGGGGATTTATTTTTGCCCATTTTCTAATTGATTATGTTGTCTATTAAGCATATGAATTCTTTATACATTTTGGATATTAACCCTCCATCAAATATATGATTTGCAAATATCGTCTCCCATTTGATAGGTTATAGACTTTTTTTTTTTTTTTAGTTTATTTTTTCTTTTGTTGCCTTTGCTCTTGGGGTCAGATCCAATAGATTGTCAGCAACATTAATAACAAGGAGCTGACCACCTATGTTTTCTTCTAGGAATTTTGTAGATTTAGGTCTCACATTCAAGTCTTTAATCCACTTTGAGTTAACTCTGTAGAGTGTAAGATAGTAGTCTGGTTTCATTCTTTGCATGTGGCTGCCCAGTTCCCCAGTGCCACTTACTGAAGGCTCTGTCCTTTCCCCATTGTATGTTCGTGGCTCCTTTTTCATAAATTAGCTACCATAGAGGTGTGGGATCTCTTACATATTGCTGGGCTCTCTATTCTACTCCATTGATCTATGTGAATATCATAGTGTTTTGATGACTAAAGCTTTGAAATACAGTTTGACATCAGGGAGCATGTTTCCAGCTTTGTTGTTCCCTCTCAATATTGGTTATTCAGAATCTTTCATGGTTCCATACATATTTTAGGATTGTTTATTCTATTTCTATGAAAAATGCCACTGGAATTTTGATAGCTATTGCGCTGAAGATGAAGATTGCTTTGGGTATGGACACTAACAATTGACTCTTACAGTCCATGAGCATGGGATATTCTTCCATTTATTTTTATCTTCGTCAGTTTTTTTTCATCAGTGTCAGTTTTCAATGTATAAATTTTTCACCTCCTTTGTTAAATTTACTCCTAGGTATTTTATTTTGATGCAACTATAAATGAGATTTTCTTAAGTTCTCTAATAGTTGTTAATGTACAGAAACAACCATTTTTTTAAAGATAGATTTTGTACTCTGTAATGTGACTAAGTTCATTTATGAGTTCTAACAGTTTTTTGGTGGAATCTTTAGGGTTTTCTATAGTTAAAATCATTTCATCCACAAATATTGAGTTTTATCTCTCCCCCTTCAAGTTGGATACCTTTTATTTCCTCTTCTTTTTTAATTGCTGTAACTGAAATTTTTATTATTCAACATCATAAAAGTGGGAGTGGGCATCCTTGTCATGTTCCTATCCTAGAGGAACTCCTGATCCTAAAGTAAAAGATGTTAGCTGGGAGCTGGTCACATATGGCCTTTATTATGTTGAGATTCATTCCTTTATACACATTTTGTTGAGACATTTTATCATAAATGGATATTGAGCTTTGTCAAATGCATTTTCTACATCTATTTAGATGTTTATATGATTTTTATCCTTCATTTGATTAATGTTGTGTATCCCCTTAATTGAATTGCCGATGTTGAACCATCCCTGCATCCCTGTAATAAATCCTGCTTAATCATGATGTAGGCTTCTTTTACTGCATTGTTGAATTCAAACATTGTTGAATTCAAAGTATTGTGTGCTGATAGTTTGTTGAAGATACCTGCATCATTGTTCATCAGTGATACTGACCTATGATTTTCTTTCTTTTTTTTTTTTTTTTTTTTTTTTTGTGGTGTCTTTGTATGGTTTCGGTATCAGGGTACTGCCAACTCACAAAATAAGTTTATTTATTTATTTTTTATTTCATAAAAGAAGTTTAGAAGCATTCTCTTTTCTTCAAATGTTAAGAGTTTGAGAAAGACAAATGCAAATCTTCTTTGAATATTTGGTAGAATTCATCAGTGAAGCCATCTGGTCCTGGGCTTTTACCTGTTGGTAGGATTTTGATTACTGATGCAATATCCTTACTAGTAACCTCTCTATTCAGACTTTATATTTCTTCCTGACTCAGTTTTGAAAGTTATAGGTTTTTAGGAATATATCTTTTTTTTTAGGTGTCCAACCTGTAGATGTAAAATTGTTCATTGCAGTCTCTTGTGATCCTTTGTATTTTTATAGTATTAGTGTAATTTTTCTTTGATTTTATTTGTATAGGGCCTCTTTTAACTGGGTGAATCTAGCTAAAGCTTTGTCAATTTTGTTTATCTTTGAAAAAAAAAAACAACAGCTCTTAGTTTCATTGACCCTTTTTATGGTGTTTTTAGTCTCTATTTCATTTATTTCTGTCCTGACCTTCTATTGCTTTCACTTTTCTGACACTGGGTGTTGTTTGCTCTTCTTTTTCTAGTTCCTTTAGGTGTAAGGTTAGATTGAGAATTTTCTTGTTTTTAGAGATAGGCTTATATCACTATGAACTTCCCTCTTAGAACTGCTTTTGCTGCATCCCATAGATTTTGGTGTGTTATATCTCCATTTTTATTCAACTCAAAGTGTTCTATTTCTTCCTTGATTTCTTCATGACCTATTATAGGTTATTTAGTAGCATGTTGCCATGTATTTGTGATTTTTCTAGTCTTCTCTTGTAATTGATTTCCAGTTTCATACCATTTTGGTTGGAAAAGATGCTTCATAGGATTTGTTTTGTGGCCTAATATACAATCTATCCTGGAGAATGTTTCTTGTGCATTACAAATATGTATTATGCTACTTTTGAATATATATCTATTATGTTCCTCTGGTCTAATGTGTCATTTAAGGCTGATGTTTCTTTGCTGATTTTTCGGTCTTGATAATCTATCCATTAAATGTAAGCAGGGTATTCAGGTCTCCTATGATTATTGACTTGCTTTCAATTTCTCCCTTTAGGTCTGATAAGATCTGTTTTATATATTCAAGTAGTCCTATATTGGGTACCTAAATATTTATAAATAATATATCTCCTTGCTGAACTGACCTCTTTGTCATTATGTTTGGCCCATTTTTGTCTTTTATTACATAGAAAAAAAATATTTGAACACCACTGAGCACAAGTTGGGGGAGGGGCAGAGGGGGGTGGGTGAGAAGCAGATTCTCTGCTGAGCATGGAGCCTGAGGCTCCTGAGGTCATGACCTGAGCCCAAGTTAACACTTAACCAACTGAGCCCCTCAGGCAGTACAATCTTTGTTTTAAAGTCTATTTTGTCAGATATAACTGCCCCAGCTTTCTTTCATCTCTATTTGCATAAAATATCATTTTCCCTCCCTTTATTTTCAGTCTTTGTGCCCTCTCATCTGAGTCTAGCCTTTTAGGCAGTTTATAGTTAGTTGGATTTTTTTTTTTTTTTTAAATCCACTCTGCCACTCT
Source organism: Canis aureus (assembly GCF_053574225.1). Taxonomy (NCBI): domain Eukaryota; kingdom Metazoa; phylum Chordata; class Mammalia; order Carnivora; family Canidae; genus Canis; species Canis aureus. Next base: position 1,542,762 of record NC_135633.1, read on the forward strand.
GTCTTCAAGAGTTCAGTCCATTTTTGTTTAAGGTAATTATACTGTAAGGTACTGTAATTATTGCCATTTTGTTAATTGTTTTATGGCTGTTTTGTAGTTCCTGTTTTTCTTTTTCTCTTGCCCTCTTCCCTTATGGTTTGATGCCTTTCTTTAGTGCTGTTTAAATTCCATTCTCATTACTTTCTGTATATTTACCCCAGGTTTATGCTCTGCAGTAACCATGAGGCTTACCACGTATCAACCCATATATGTGCTCGTCTATTTTAAGTTGATAGAAAGTTTGAATGCATTCTAAAACTCTACATTTTTACTTCTCCTCCCCCATTTTTATGTCTCCCATTCTACATATTTTTATCCTTTAATTGAAGTATAATTATTCTTAATATTTTTTGTCTTCTAAGTTTCATACTAGATTTATAAGTGATTAGTCTATTGGTTTTAATATATACTTATCTTTACCAGTAATATTTTTACTCATATATTTTATTACTTTTAAACTAGTGCCCTATCATTTCTACTTACAGAAGTCCTTTAACATTCTTATAAGACCGATGTAGAGGTGAACTCCTTTAGTATTTTTTCCTTTTTTTTTTAAGTTTTTATTTAAATTCCAGTTAGTCAACATATGGTGTAATATTAGTTTCAGGTGTACAATATGGTGATTCAACACTTTCATTCAACACCCAATGCATATTACAAATGTGCTCCTTAATCCTCATCACCTGTTTAGTCTGTCTCCTCATTACCTCCCCTCTGGTAAACCATCAGATTCTTCTCTGTAGTTAAAAGTCTGTTTCTTGGTTTGCTCCTCTCTTTTTTTTCTTCCCTTTTGCTCATTTGTTCTGTTTCTTAAACTCCACATATGAGTGAAATCATATGGCTGGAGAGTGTAGGTAAACTCCTTTGGTTTTTGGTTATCTGGACAACTCTATTGTTCCTTCAGACTGAATGATAGCCTTGCCAATGAGAATAGTCTTGGTTAGAAGATCTTGGCTTTCGGCACTTTGAATAGGTCATGCCACTCTCTGGTCTGCACATTTTCAATGGGAAACTCTGCTGATAGTCTTATAAGAGGGTCCCCTTGCACGTAACAATAATAGAAAAAGCTAAGAAAATTTTTCCTACAGTTGAAAAAAATAACATTACAAATTTAAAGCATAAAAACACATAGATTGCTAAGAGAGGAAAAAGCCAAATACTTTAATTCCGTTGTAAAAATTTAACTATATCGTGAATAAAGAGAAACTACTACAGATTCACAATAGAACAAGGAAAGGGAGAAATAGATAGATTACATGTAATGGAGCGAGAATCATCTTAGCATCGAAATGATCATTAGCGGAACTGAATCCAAACGCGGTCACAGAGTTCTGAGAGCAAATGGTTTTGATTTAGAAACAGTGTGTAGTCAGCCTTTCAATCAAGATGTGGACAATACAAATTTATCTATAATTCACTCCTTATATTTTTACTTGAAGATATATTTAAGAAAATTAAAATGAATGTCATAAAGTGAAAGAAGTATAAGGGACCAAAACCAATGGGTTCATATTAGGAAAAGAAGAATAAGAACTGCCCTGAAATACACAACTGTCCATTTATCTTTCAGTCTTTCTACCTGGGTGACTTTCTCTAGTTACCTGCTCTCATAGCAAACTGAATTTTCTTTTGTAATGGTGATAGCATTAAAAACTTAGAAATAAGGCCACCTGGGTGGCTCAAGTGGTTGAGCTTCTGCCTTCAGCTCAGGTAGTGATCTCAGGGTCCCGGGATCGAGTCCCACATCAGGCTCCCCTCGAGGAGCCTGCTTCTTCCTCTGCTTCTTCCTCTGCTTCTTCCTCTGCCTGTGCCTGTGCCTCTGCTTCTTCCTCTGCCTGTGCCTGTGCCTCTGCCTCTGTCTTTCATGAATAAATGATCTCTTAAAAAAATTAGAAATAAGTTACGATGAGTGTAACTTTGAGAACTTGTCTCCTGAACTAGATATCAAGCTCTTTGAGGGAGGAATCATGCCTATAGTTTTCACCACAGCATCTTTAAAGCTTAGCCTAGAGCTGGTCAATTATAAATTATAAATATTCAAAGGTGAGCAGAGCTCTTGCTTCTGTTCTTGGGCTTCCATGCCTCCTATTCCATAAACTCTTACATCCATTCCCATGGACTCAATAATTATCAACCCATGTACTGATGATTGTCAAATTTCATTCTATAGTTCTAGGGTTGTGAGACACATATTTTAATTGCCTATTGTGTATCCCACTTAGATATCCCCAAAAGCATCTTAATATGCATATACCTATAACTCTATTAATTATATCTCCCTGTCTCAAATGTACTTCCTGTTTTATGTGTTGAGTCAATACCTTGCCACTGTCCACTTTATTACCAATTATTGCCATTTGTTCCTTTCTACTTCCTCATTTACTATAGACATCAGCTCTACTATAGAAATCATACACACATGTTGTGTGTGTAACCTACATTCTTACTCTCCTGGCTAATACCTTCACCATCTTTTACCTCTATTATTACAGTAGCAACCCACTAGTTATACTGTTTAATGCACCCAGCTCACTTTCATCAGAACTGTTTTTCTTAAACCAAAACATAATCATGAAAAATTTCTGCTTAAAATTATTGCATCATGCATTAGCATTTTTTCATATATTAAAACAATTCCCTCTCCAGGAGTCAGGGGATATGGTATAGACAGGTAACATTTTATGGTTGGCATAAATAAGTATGTTTGAGAAAGGACAATAAAGTGCGATGCCTGAATGGTGATTGAGGAAATAAGCAGGAGTAGGTACCAGGGACTTAAGACTGAAAGAAGCTGATGCCTAAAGGCAGACTTTTGTTCCTGAGTGAGCTATTTTTAACACAGCTGTCTCTAAGAAATGAGATTTGTAAAGGTGCCTAATAAATTCTATACGTGAAAAAAAAATCATAACAATATAGTTTCCATGTTTCTGGATGATTTAGCAAGTGATATTTGCAAATCCACTACCTTTCAAGTTTTCAAGAGCATGTTATTCTACTATATAATAATAAACCAACAGAGTCCAGACAGTTACTTTTCTTGCTTTCTATGTACTATAAACATTTATTTGAAATATTTTCCATTCATTTTTATTCAGCCCATTTCTGATTACTATCCAAGGAAGGTAGTTAAAATAGGCCATTGGCAGAGTGATAATACTTATTTCCTCAACAATGATCTTTGGTAGATGATAAACTGCTACTTTCCCTTGTAAAGAGAAAGGGCATCTGCCTACAAAACAATACTGAACTTCTACAGTGTGAGTGCAAAGAAAATGTATTGTGCAATAAAACTACGAAGCAGAGTTATTTTAGGACTACTGGGTGACGTCAAATGTGGTCTTTTGAAGGTCAGAAATTTTGTGATCTATGTTATTAGACATTTTAAGGAGCATTGCAATATCTTAATCTGAATGATTTTTTTGTGTAAATTATTTGGTTGGTCTTTGCAGCTAAGTTAAAAAAAATAGCTTAGGCCCTTATTTATTAATATTTATCTTTGGAAGTTTCAGAATTTACTAGAAGACACAACAGAGAGAAATGAAGATAATGACCATTATGTAAAAGATTCCCCACAGACTACAGGATAAAATTCAGTTTCTTTAAGTTGGAAAACCAAGATGGTTCACAAACAGCCAACTAACTACCTTTCTAGGCTCTTCTCCAGCTCTCTTAGCACATAGTATCCTGAAAACACACATGCAATGTCTATCATACCAGAACATTATGAAGCCCCTTTGCATCATTATGCTACTGGACTGATGTCTTATTGTTACTCATTTTGTGATGAAAGTTTCTACTCATTCTTCAAAGTGCAGAAAACACGTAACCTTTGTAAGCTCTTCTTAGTGACTCTCCAGACAGCATACAACTTTGTTACCTCTCTGCCTTTGATATTGTTATTACCATAACATTCAGATATGTTCATGCTTTTGAAGGGTTTCTATTTCTCTTAGGATCAGACATACAATTCTAGAAATTATTTTCAAGTCCCCTTCCAGCCTAAACCACCTTCATCCTTACCACCTATTTGGAATTTATTTTATTTCTTTGACTATGCATTGCTGGTTCTCAAATGTCTCTTACCTTAATCTACTCATCCTCACAAGGTTCAGCTTAAAAGTAAACCTGACAAGAAGTTTTCCTAGAGCCTTAATCTGGATTAGCCAGTTGGCTCCCAAATTCCCAAAAGCCCTTTCAGTCCTTACTATCGTGCTATTTACTTATAATTGCTAGTTGGCTTTCTACAGCAGGCTGTAAATTCCATGAGAACAGAGGTGATTTCTCTTGTTCACTGCCATTTTCTTAACAGTCAGTTTGTTGCCTGGAAAATTACAGGTGGTTTATTAATATTAGTTGAATAGGATTTACTGCTTCATTACAATGTCAAGTGTCACAATCAGACACTTGACTTTCATGAATCCATGAATCCACTTCCTCAACATTTATTGAGAATCAACTATGTCCTTGCAATCGTCATAATCTCCAGGTGTGCATGAGAATATGAAACACAGTTCCAGTACTGAATAAATTCACAGACTGGGTAGGTGAAGGTGTAAAATAAAGTGTGCTTCTTGGTAGAATAACTTATTCAAACGTAGGTTTTTCAGGTATGCCTGTTAAGTATATATATCCTTTCTTCTCACAGGCCACAGTGATTGCTTCAGGAATGGAGATGGGATACAAATGGATGTGCTCAGAGTAAATCTAAAGTCCTGTGTAATAGCTACAAGAAAGGGCACTGTTTTCGTGCTCGTCATGAACTTTGCAGGCCCAGTGTTGTAGCCAGTCCTATTGTCACCTCAGGAGACTATGGGAATAAAGCAAATGAGGACGAGCAGAACCAACAGACACTGTTTGAGCCCTTAAAATACTGGTGTATTTGATCTATTATTGAATATTTCACTTTGTAGGAATCAACAAAGTCCCTCTATTATTTATATATTTTTTGTTTATTGCGTTAAGTCCATTTGAATTAGGCTTTCTGTGACATGCAATGGAATTTCTTACTAATAGAGTCACAAATAAAGCATTATCTTAATTGGCTCTTAAAAGTTTAAAAGTGAAGAGCAGTTTGCCAGGAATAAAATAATATTAATAAAAACATTCCATTAACTCTTACTTTGTTGCAGAACTGTTAGCACTGTTTTGAGTGATTTCCCAAATTAAGGAAGAATTTGCGCAAAAACTCAGATGTATAAACTAACAGGCTATATGAAGTATAGAGTGGCCAATTCGATATCTTCAATAAGATGCTTACTGGGAAAATGAGAATCCAAAAGCAGTGATGAAAGTGCAATAGGCTCGGAGTAGAGATGAAAATGAAGTGCAGTCAGATTGCTAATAATTCCATGTGCTAGGTTAATAGCAACTCTGATTCCATTTCTATTCAATAAAAACATACGAATGTAGTCAATCAAGCCAACTAGAATTTCTTATAACTAGGGTTCTTAAAAAGTAAAACTGAATTGCATCCAGACTTCATTTCATGAAAAGCTCCAAATGGTGTGTTATAGCAGAATTACAGGGAGGTTAAATGACTTGGTCTAGGTAAAATTAGGCAAATAAGTATGAACTAAAACAAAGTGCAATTTTCAATTGCAATCTGGAACTGTTCCCACAACACTGGATGTACCAACCAGTTTTTTTAGTCCCCACAGACACACTAGCATAGAGTTAAAGAAATACAGACTTTAGCACCAAACAAAATTGTTCCTTTTTTCAGTTCGATGACTCAATAACTGTGTGACCACCAGCAAGTGGCTTTACTTTACAAAAAGTCTCTTTCTCATCTCTAACATGGGAACTGTGCATCTCTCTTCTTCATAGGGTTATTTTGAAAAGTAAATGACAAAGTGTTTAGCATAATGCCAAAAATGCACACCTTTAGCCCTTGCATAGTAAGATAAATCTAATGGTAAAATATGAATTATCACTTGCTGTACTCAAGAAATCAGATGCAAATACTATTAAACTGGTTTGTTTGTTGATTCTAAAGAAACCATCTCTACAAGGTCCTTTGTTCCCCCCAGCTGAGAATGGCCACCCGTGGTTATCAAGCCCCTTGATCAGAGGTTCGTTTGAAGTAATGAATCAGATATGCATGGATCAATTTCCAGAACCAAACAAAGGGGAAGAAATTGGTTACCACCATGTTGGTGTAAGCCTGCCAAGTGGCAGACCAGCAGCTGGACATACAGAACAAATAGCAAGACTGCTGACGTGTAAAGCAAGGAATGGCCAACAGCTGATGCACATTTACACTGTTGATTATCCTTGGTCTCAAAGCCAAGAGTTAATCCCATGATGGAGAAACTACCTGTGGACCACAAATTTTGTTCCAGTAATAGGACAGGAAACAAGGAACTTACTCTGCTGGGATGGCCATCAGATCGTTGAACTTCAGCTTTGGTTTTTCCATCCCATCTGTGTTTTGGAACCTGGCAGGAAAATAAGGGAATAGAGCTTTTTAAAGATCTAGAACTAGCTGGAGAAGGAGGAAACGTAATTAAGCTGTTGTGTAAGGATCTAAGCAAATAGTAATCAATCTTCAGGGAACCTTGAGGACAGAAACATTAGGCCTCTTATATGAGGACCAAAGGTTGGGCATCAAATATTTTATGATCCCAGCCAGATTTAAGAACTGAAGAGAGAGGAGAGAGAAAGGATGAAGAAAAGCAGCAGAGAAACATGAAGAGAAAGGAAGAGTCAGGCATATCATAAAATGATCCATTTATTCAACATATTTTTTAAGACCCACCATATATAAATCCCTTGATTAGGCTCTGGTGGCAGAGAGCCAATTCAAATCTACACCTTTGAGGAATTCAAACTCTTGAAGACAAGAAAGCTAGCAGAACGGGGACGTTCAGTACAAAATGATGTGGGATCAAGACTTAACTAGCAGTAACAGGCAAGTGTTAGGAGTAATGACACATGAAACAAAAGAATAAAATGACTGGAGAATCTAAGCTACTCAGAGTTATTCAAGAAAAATAAGATTTTATAACTTGTGGATGATAATATGCAAGGTTTATGGATTTTTAGTAAATATTATGGCAGATTTTTCTTGCTTTTAGTTTATGAAACGATGTGTACTAAGGCAATAGATCAAAGTCAGAAGTTCTTTTTAAGTACAGTTTATTTTTAAATGTAAGCCTGAAATGCATCCAAATATCAATTATCAGATTTTCAAATGGCACCTTATTGTGGCATTCCCACTGACATTACATCTGGTAACATCTATCACAGGGAAGAGCTAGCAATGATGCAGTTTTTTAATGCCTGTGCTTTTTATTTAAATTTGCCAACATATACTCTAACACCCAGTGCTCATCCCGTCAAGTGTCCCCCTCAGTGCCCATCACCCAGTCACCCCCACCTCCCACCCGCCTCCCCTTCCACAACCCTTTGTTTGTTTCCCAGAGTTAGGAGTTTCTCATGGTTTCTCTCCCTCTCTGATTTTTGCCCACTCAGTTTCACCTCCTTCCTTTATGGTCCCTTTCATTAGTTCTTATATTCCCCATATGAGTGAAACCATGTGATGATTGTCCTTCTCCGACTGACATACTTCACTCAGCATAATCCCCTCCAGTTCCACCCACGTCGAAGCAAATGGTGGGTATTTGTCGTTTCTAACGGCTGAGGAATATTCCACTGTATACATAAACCACATCTTCTTTATCCATCATCTTTTGATGGACACCGAGGCTCCTTCCACAGTTTGGCTATTGTGGACATTGCTGCTATAAACATCGGGGTGCAGGTGTCCCGGCGTTTCACTGCATCTGTATCTTTGGGTAAATCCCCAGCAGGGCAATTGCTGGGTCGTAGGGCAGCTCTGTTTTTAACTCTTTGAGGAACCTCCACACGGTTTTCCAGAGTGGCTGCACCAGGTCACATTCCCACCAACAGTGCAAGAGGGTTCCCCTTTCTCCGCATCCTCTCCAACATTTGTGGTTTCCTGCCTTGTTAATGTTCCCCATTCTCACTGGTGTGAGGTGGTATCTCATTGTGGTTTTGATTTGTATTTCCCTGATGGCCAGTGATGTGGAGCATTTTCTCATGTGCTTGTTGGCCATGTCTATGTCTTCTTTGAAGAAATGTCTGTTCATGTTTTCTGCCCTTTTCTTGACTGGACTGTTTGTTTTTTGGGTGTTGAGCTTGATATGTTCTTTATAAGGCCGCACTTTAGGGAGAGAAAAATACCTTGGCCTACTAGTTACTAACCTGTAGGTAATTTATGAATCAAGAATTGACTTATGCCTCGGTATCTATGACAGATGTAATCCCACAACTGAACCATAAGAAAAAGTCATTTCAAACTATTTCAATTTTAGAGCACTCATAGTAATCTTGCCCCTGGACTGACTTGGAGGGACCAGTGGTGCAAAAAGAGATAAGAACAATAGAAACAAGCTTCTGGAAGTAGAGTGGTTTTTGTTTTCTTCTGGCTCTGGGTTATCAGGAGTTATGTGTGTCTTATTTTGGCTTGAACTAAAATCATTAAGATCAGAAGTATTTATTTTGGCAAAGAGAAAAATCTATAAAAGTTTAGTTTTTTTTTTAACACAAGCTTAGATAACCCATTAGTTGTGTCATATTTACATATTTTGACCCACTATCAAGTGAATCAGTAGCACCTGACTTTACAGCGTGGGTCAGGCAAAGGTCAGTTTCAAAGGAGAATTTTATGGAAGAAAAAAAAAAGGTGGTAAGCCTGATAGGAATCAGAAATTTTTGAAGTTTAAATTTTAATACTGGTACAAACCACCTGACATAAAATGGAGAGAAAAGAGGGCTTAAGAATAAATGATAAATCCATGCAGGGAAAATAAATGCACTTTCCCCCAAAAAGTTGTGTTGCTTAATTGGAGGGTAGTTGGGAGTAATTTGCATCTGTCAGAGATACTGCTGTGGACATTAGAAAGCATCCTAAATTGTCCGAGGCATGCTCTGTACGGGAGATCTGAGAGTGTGAAATCACTCTGCGAAGAGCCCTAAGTGAATAGAGTGTTGCCAGATTAATGCCCCAAGTGATCTGAGAATTATTCAAGGGCTTCCTCAGTTGGTTTTTTCTTTGAAACTTGGAACTCTATTTCTGGTACACTGCAACCTAGTGGTTCAGAACCCAGGTTCTATCAGAATAAACCTGAATTAGAGGCTAAATCCTGGCCACTTCCTCAAATGAAAAGTGGTGACAATTAACAGTACCTATTTCATAGAGTGGTTGGGAATTTTCTATGAGCTAAAGTGGACAAATCACAATGTATGTCAGATACAAATCCCATCCATACAAGCTTTATATTTCTTCTTATTAACAGAAATAATGATATTTCAGCCCACTGGACTCCAGGTCATGTTTTGTTGCACAGCAATGGATATTTTAACAATACAAACCATGTAAGATTCTTATATTAAGTTGATAATAGGAAACTTGGTTTAGGACAAGAGTTCTGCTTTAATACCATAAAAGCAAAAGCAGTAACAGCTAATATTTCAGAACTTACAATTTCATATTTATTATTACACTTCATCTGTAGAAATATTCTACAGATAAAGAAATTGAAGTTCAGAAAGATGAAGTTAGCTATCCAAGGCCACACAGCAAATGCAGATAAGATAAACCCAGCATTCTAAATATAGGTAAAATATCCTTTATTTGCTAATTCTTTTAATAGCAATCATATCAGTTGACTCTTGTTCTGTAACAAATCACCCCAAAACCTAGAGGCTTAAGGAAACAAACATATGATGCTTTTTCTTGGGACTACGGAGTTGGATGGGATATTTTTTCTGGTCTTGGCAACTTTAACTTAAGGGCTAGATGGTTTTGGGTAGCCTCACTCACAGGTTTTCTGTGATTGGTGTAGGAGGTCTCAGCCAAGACGACTCCTCTCTGTCTCATCATCCAGCATGCTAGTCTGGGCTTTTTCATAGGGTGGTTTCAGAGACCCAAAGAGCAGGAAGTGAGCAAACCACAATACAAGCATTTTTCATGCCTTCATTCATACCATATTTCCCACTGTTTCATTAGCTAAAACAGATCATATGGCCAAGTCTAGATCCCCTACATACAAATAGGTATGAATAAATTAAAATATTGGTAGTAAACTTGTCAATGGTATAATATTCCTTAACTCTGACTGGCAGGATTCTGGGGTTTGTTTTGTTTTGTTTTTACTTTTCTTCATTTTCCAAAATGATAATTTATTTTTATAATAAAAGTCTTAATAATGAAATTAAATTATTAAATTATTTAATTAATTAAAAATAAATAAATTCTTATTCAGAAAACCACCATTTTCTGGAGAACACAAGTCCTTGTTGTGAGCTCATTTCTTTTTGAAGTGGGAATTAGACTTTGATCTAAACCACAACAGATGTTATTATTAGTGTTTCTTAGGGATCTCTTTTGTCCTTCTCTCTTATTGCTCTACATACTCTTCCAGTGTGAGTACATGAATTCTTGTTCCTTTGACTGTGATTTACATGCTGATAACTCCCAAATCCATACACCCCAGCACAGTCTTCACACAAATGTTTCCGATTGAATTTCCAAATTCCTAGACTACATATCCCCTTGGAGGAGGACCATGACCCTCTCTTCCACCTTATCTATTCTGTGTCTCACTCACTCATCTTGTTATGCCTAAAGGCAAATTTCTTAGTTTGTTTGCCACCCCCACCGCCAGTTTTTCCATAGCTGTGAGCTCCGCTTTGCTACACAAGCTTTTGCATATGCAGTTTCTCTTCTTTGAAGCACCAAAAGTATCTTTCTCTCCCTTTAAAGGAAATTCATCTTCTTGATAAGCTTTTCAACATCCTCCAAAATAAGGAAAGTAGAATAATATTTGAGAGAATCTAAAGAATGTAGCACAGTACATTTCCTCTGTTGATTGTAGAAGGCATGATCTCTCAGAGAATTCCAGAAAACAAATATATCTGAATTCTTAAGCATTTTATCCTTCATGTTTTTAAAGGGGAGAACATAAATTACTTTATTGGCATTTACCTTTTATTCATTCACGTTGAAGACAAGAGTAGACATTTTACAAATAATTTTGGAATTCTCTCTTAAATGAAGCTAAGTAACTCTATAATTAAATTTATATATATGCATATGTATAAAGTTTATAAATATATCTAGTCATATGGCCCTCCATATCTTAATAAAAATAACTTAAAGCAACAAATATGTTTAAAATAATACCAAGAAACCACAACCTTTTAAACCACTTATTAACATAGGGTTTATCTGGAACAGTTGCAAAGCACTGTGAATGCTTTTACTTAAGGAAAGCATTTTAGTAGGTTACTGTTTCATAAAACAGAAGAATTATGTGTTAGTAGAAACTTTTTCCCCCACAAAGACATTAGTAAATCAAACTGAGAATCCTGTCCAAAGTTTGCCTCTAGTGAATATTTCCATCTAATTATAATGTAATTAAACCCATGGGGTTTGGAGTAAGGGTAAACTTTGGGAGTTCTCAATCTCCCAAAGTCTCATTTTGTTTCATTTGCATAATGAAACAATTCCATCTATTTTATAAGGATATAGTGGGATTCAGTCCTTCACTCAAATAAAGTTTATTGAGTGCCTATAACAGGCATTATTAGTAACAAGATACACACAGGCTACTACACTAAGCTTACCATTGAACGGAGGACATTTTATTAGTGAATGTGATAAAGTACTTAGTTAATATAGCACTTTGCACATAATAAACACTCAATAATTGTTAATCATTATTAGTGGTTTTTATTCCATCTCAGAAGTAATAGAACATGCCATCATTAGACTAAAGGAAAAATAGAGGAAGTTGTCAAATCAGTTGTATTCATAGAAGCACACACACACAAACACTTGCGTACACACAAATGTATACCAAAACTTCCAAATATACAAATGCACCTAGGTTTCTGCATCTCCACTCCAATTCTTTGTTTTAAAGGTATAAAGTCCAACACAATTTCTCTTAGTACAGAAAGCTTAGGATTCAAACTAATTTAATAAAGACTTTAAATGAAGTTGGAATTGTCAGTGACTCATAGGTCAGAAGTGGGTGGCAGGGACAGAAGAGAAGGCCTCAGGCAGAAAAGAGACTTTCAGTACCAGTTTCCCATTCAAAATGCTACGAGGTATTATTTCTTCTGTTATTTTAACCTATGGTTGATCATAAGTCACATTTTCCCACACTTCTATCCCCATGAAACTATTTGTTTAGAGAATTTCTAAAAAGAACACTTGTCAAGCACTCCCCAAACCCAATAAAATCAAAGATGAAGTAAAAGTTTAAGAGTCTTCAGCATAATCTACAGGATTCTTAAAGAATTGGTCCCTTCTTGATTTATCAAGAACTGTGTAATTTTATGAATTTAGCATTACATCCAAGATTTTATATTATTAAAGAATAGTCATTCTGCCTTAATTTTAAGACATTTGTTGACTGTCCTTAGAAATTTAGAAGTAAACAAAGCAAACAAGAAACATACTTTTAAATTTGCACAATATCAAATCAAAGTTTTTCATAGTTTCCTCTGCTTTTCTAAGTATTATATTCATGGATGTATAAATATATGAGCAAAAGTTCTCTGGGCTATAATTTCAATACAGAAGGGCTGGGTTGTCTTCTTTAACTGTTGTAAATTATATGTTTTTTAAAGAACACAAATTATCCCAATAACATATCTAAGCCTAATAACTTACATGAAAAGTCTAGAAAGTCTTAGCAATATAAACAATAGTAATAAAAAACAACATATAAACCTCATTTAATATTAATTCATTGAACAAAAGCCTCACTCATTTCCAAGCATTAAAAATCATAAATTAAAAACATAATTATGGAATAGTATGCTAGGCCAACCAACATAAGATGGTATAAAATGTAGACAGGAACAATTATGAAATATCTCTGCCACTCCTTTAATAAAGGCAAGGATAGAGAATTAAATATCCTTCTTATGGATAATACATCTATTTCACAGGAAATCATTAAAGATAAACGTTTAATAAACTAAACATTACCATCGTTATATTGGCAATTTGGTCATGCAGACAGGATATTACAGATATTTTGTAAATAAATAAAAAACAAGTATAAGTGTGGGTATGTTTAGTATAAATCCACTGTATGAAGTGATACCAATAACAGATATCATTCACTGATTAAGATTCAATGAGTAAGAAGGACAGTTTGTATATTAATTAAACAGCCAGGATGAATAGAGGGCATTATACGTGGCACTCAGTTGACTAGATCCTGTAGGTGACTCACTCCTAGGATATTTATTTTTCAATATATCCTGAGCACTTGCTAAATAACAGAAAGCTAAGCACTGAGTATATAGCAGGAAATACAACAAAGTCCTCGTGTACTATGGATCTGGTAAGACTGATGAATAAATAGGAAATTGAAATTTAATGAGATTTATACCATAGTACAGGAAAGGTAGGATTACACAGGGAAAATGTAGGAGCTAGAAATCAGGAAAAGAAGTTGGTATATATTTGAAAAGTTCACACAGGAAATGTGAGAACACAATTTATCTGGAACAAAGGTTAAAAGTTAGTGTTTAAAGAGAAAATACTAACTCGGTAACGTGAGGTAAGCTTACCAGAATATTAATCTAAACCAGAAAGTATGGACTTGATATCACAGACAATTCAACTACGACAGTGACAGATTTAAAGTTTCATTTAATATTAGTGATGCATCATCATTGATGATTCAATGATTAAAAAAACAACAACAGTGGAATAGACAAGAAAAAAAACAATGTGATTTTAAGTCTGGGTGTTCAAACCCTGGGCTCTTCATTTTGGTGAACAAGAAGGAAAAAAAAAAAAAAAGATTGGATGGGGGAGAGAGAGAGAGAGAGAACTGAAAGGCAACTCTATGATCCGAGTTCAGGGACCTAGAAATGTGAGAGCTGCTATATACAATTTTATCTGGAAGGGAAGGACAATTTGGGGAGCAAGACTCTAAGTTCATCTAGTATGCATTGAACTTCCATGTTACCCACAATCCAGTTCAATCTATACTATTGCTGTCTGAGAATAAACACAGGAAACATTTAGGCAGGAGGCACGAGTTGAAGATGTCCTTTGGGAATTATCTGCATAGAGATCAGAAATGAAACCGTGAATATCCTGTAAAACAGCAAAGACTCAGAAGATTCAAGAAGAAGGTGCTATCAAACAGCTAAGTGCATCCAAGGAACATAAGAGAAAAGGTACCGTTACTGGTTACAGGGACAGAAGGTCCCTTGCATTTTTTTTTCTTTTTAAATTTTATTTAAATTCAATAAATTAACATATAACATATTATCGGTTTCGGAGATAGAGTTCAGGGACTCATCAGTTGCATATAACACCCAGTGCTCATCACATCAAGTGCCCTCCTTAATGTTCATCACCCAGGTACCCCACCCCCCTACCCACCTTACCTCCAGAAACCCTCAGTTTGTCACCTGTAATCTTTTCATAGTACGTTCAAGAGTTCATGGGGTTAGAAGAAAGGGGAATCCTATTTCTCACAGTTGAAATGAGAGAGTAGATAAGAAGTGGAAGCAATGAAGAAGTCTCTTTCATCAAGATTTTGGTGCTAAATGGAAAAATTAAAAAATAGCTGTAAGTAATAGGGTTAAGGGAGATGGTTTTTGATGTTTAAATAATGGATATACTAGAGTATGTTTGGAAATAGCCTTTAAAGAAAATTAGTTGGGCATCAAAGATACAAAGGGGAATAAATCGTGATGACTATCCTCAAGCTACTCACACAATAACGGACTCTTTTCCAAAGAGCCTGGACAGAAATGTGAGAGTATATTAAGTTGAAGATCAAGGAATTTGAGAGAGTTTTTAGCGAAATTCAGTTTGTAACATAAGCAGCAATATTTTCTCTAAGAATGAGGGCAGAAAAATGGAAGACGGTTGACTGTTTCAAAGAGAAAAGAATAATAAGTGAGAGAATAGCTTTGTGACATTTGAGAGGTGGATAAAAAGGTTGATGTGATGACAGGGATGATCACGATGAAACTGCGTAGAACGAATCTATAATTGTCACAACTCTTGTGCATTTTCTTTCATCAGCAATCCATGGCCTGACAGCCAAAACAAAGCAAGCAGTGGGGATAATAGATGTATGAGGAATGATGTTTGGGAAATAAGCAGCATCTTTGAAGATTAAAAAGCAGATATAGTGACATAAAGTTAGATTACACATACAAATAACACGTAGCAATGCTAGTCCTGTGATTTGCCTTAAAGACTAATGATACAGGAGGGCTAATAATACTGCTAATTGGCATCAATAATAAATATCAAAGATACGATTATGGTATAAATCTCAATGATTCATTTCTGGTAGGAACCTGCATGTGGTTTAATACAGAACTTGGGAAGTAATAAAAACGGCTCTAGGTTTAAGAGCTCTTCCTTATTCTTGTTAAATATCTGCCTTAGGTCACAGGGTAACTGTCTCTAGGGCTAAAAATGGATGACAATGACTAGCCAAGTATCAAAAGCCTGGAGCTGGCCTTGATACCATAACTTGGCTTTTGCCACAGGTCCTTCCGGAGAGAGGCCATGGACAGACTCCTCAGCGACAAGGTCAGGAGTAGGAGAGCTGTCATGCTAACAGGGTCTTCCAATACTGAAAAGCAGAATTGCTGTATTGGCTTTGTTTGCTTCACTCACAAGCTGCACACAAAGCTCAGGGAAGAAGGAACAAAGGATCTGGAGGGCGGAAGATAGAGTCACGTTCTTGGTAGCTCTTAGACACGGATGGTGGCAAATAACAGAAGCACCAAAATAAGTTGAAAATACACGTCCTTGTTGGTGGAAGATAGCCAAGTGCACATTCATTCATGATCAAGAAATGAAAGGAGCTTGACGTGATAGGGACTGAGCGAGCGACCTGAAAATTCACTATTGGATTTGTTTCTTTCTCTCTCAGAATCATTTCCTGTCTCTGTCTTGCTGCTGATCTCTTTTCGCTCCGGTCCTCTTTCTCTCTCTGCTGGCCAGCTTTCCCGTATTCTTGAATATGGTCAATTATGGGCACAGCACAGCTCCCCAGTTAACTAATTCACATTCTCTCTGTAGCTAGGAGAGATCTTCAAATTGATTTCCAGGGCTTGGGGCAGGGTGTTTCCTCAAGAACGGTCTGGGTGAAGAAAACATTTAGCATCTCCACTAGGACAATCCAGAGCTTCACCAAGGGTGTGTATTCCAGACCACATCGAAACAAAGCAACGGACTCCAGGGTTTTAAGCGAAGACATTTGCTTAAAACAGCACCAATTAAAAGGTTTTCATATACACGGTGTTTTACGTTCAGCTGGAGATACTAGCGTAGGATATCAGACAACGTTGTCCTGCGTCTTTCTGAGTTTTGATAATGAAAATCATAACAAGCTGGGAATATATAAGCTTAAAGACTGAGCGCACAATCTTTCTTGAGATAGCTAATAACCTACTTCTCTGAGGATTCTAATTTTATATTTTCCATTCAAGTTTATCATTAAACATGGCAGGAAAACAAAAATCAAGTCTCTTTGAACTTTCAAATGCGGCAGGTTGAAGATATGGAAAACACTGGGTATGCTTCCAAAGAAGAAACGAACAGAATATAGCAACATATACTCTAAGCTTCTCCCTACATCATGGCTTCATTATTTAGGGTTTTATTTATTTGTTTGAGAGAGAGAGAGAGAGTGTGTGTGTAGAGAGAGAGGGACAAGTAGACTGCATGCGGAGCACAGAGCCCTGTGCGGGGCTCGATCCCACCACCCTGAGATCATGACCTGAACTGAGATCAAGAGTCGGACGCTTAACCAACTGAGACACCCACGTGCCCCAGGGCTTCATTACTTTATTAACAATTTGCATCTACATTTTTAAGCTCCTACTAAATCAAACTTAGATACAGCTCTCTTCAAAGAGGGTATGACTTATTTCATAAAAGTCAACTGTACTGAAGAAAGCTCAAAACTGCCACCACCTCCTCCCCCTTTTCAATCTTGATCCAAGCAAGGAGCTTGTTTTAAATTGGATCCTCACACTTGAGTCAGATCTTTATAGGAACACAGCAAGACAGGAAACTTGTCCTGTGTGAATCATATCTTCACCAACTGTGTTAACCTGCAAAGATGGTGAAAAATGATTGAGTGCATCCTACTGAAACTACAGATCAAATCTCTTTAACAACTGATTTCAGAAATATATATTTTATGTCCTTTAAATATCCTTGCTTTGTATAGAACGTTGCTCCAAACAGGCAGCCCATTAACTATGGCAGGAAAACTTTATCATGTAAAAATTCGGTTTAAAATTTGTAATAAGTCTGGTACATCCCATAGTGTATGGACTGAATTGTATATTCCCAAAATTCATATGTCGAAGACCCAACCCTTTAATGTGACTGTATTTGGAGATGAGGCTTATTAGGATGAAATTAAGGTTAAAGAAAGAAAAGATAGGGTCTTAATTTGATAGGATTGGTGGCTTTATACGAAGAGGAGAGAGTGTGTTCCTTTTGTCCATATGCATGCACCCAGGCAAGGCCATTGGAACCCACCCTGAGCAGGTAGCCATCTGAAAGCCAGGAGGAGACTTCTCTCCAGAACCCAACTCTGCTGACACTCTGACGTTGAACTCAAGTTACTCCAAAATTTGCTGCTAATCGCCAAAGAAGAGACTTCTAAGCATAAAGGAAATTGTGAATTTGCAAATTCCATTATGGCCTTTAATTACTGTATCAATTGTAAACATGCGCTGCATTTGGGCAGTTTGTGGATACACTTATTTTCTTGCAGTTGTGAAATAAATGCTAAAATACAGCTCCAGAGATAATTATATCTTAAGCGGACACTTAAGAAAATAATTTTGATTCGTAAGAAAACCCAATAGCTCTTAAAATAACTGACTTAATCAAAGTGATTTTTGTATGGAATGATTAAACATGAAGATGAAGTCATCATTTTATTATTAATTTATATACTACAAAGATGCAATTAATGTTTGCGATTTTTAATTTACAAGTTCCAAATACCAGTAAAGCCTGCTGCTAATTTGGGTCTTTGCTTTAGCACTTCATTTGCCTCATTTTACGTAATGCCACCTAACTCAGAGGAGAATTTCTAAGTATTAATAGAGAAGATAATTTTAGAAATTTAATTAGTGACCTGTCCCACACTGATTATGTTTGGCTTTGGATCATTGATTTACCACCCCCACCCCAAAAAAAAATTATCTCTAAAAATTGAGCCAAAATGAATAAAATAAATTACTTATTTATACTATTCCTATATACTTTTCTTAGAATAAGTAAGGTTTATCTCTTAATAAAAATGTACTTATGGAGATATCTATATGGATGGCTTTTAAATAGAGTGTTTCTTTTCAAGGCTGTATGATATTTCATTGAGGATTTTAATATTACCTCTGTGACAGACAGAAAACATGAAAAAATTTTCATTTTTTGGGATATAAGTGTTTTCATATTTCCATGAGGTAGAAACACTTTGGGTGGGTGACAACTCTATTTTTCATTCTTTTTGTTAAAAAGAAATTCATGGAGCCAGAATGTTAAAAAAAATTTACCCTATGGACATGTTAAGATAATGTAGATTATGGTGTTCACCCCAGACTTCCTTTGAAAAGATAAAAAAGAGAAATAATATAGTATATTTATCCTTTTATACATTCAGAAAAATATTTGTTGAGTACCTATGAAGTCTTAGAGCATATGCACTAGAAATTCGAGAGTCTACAATGATTAAAAATAGACTTGATTTCTATTTTTATAGAACCTATTGTCTAGTAGGAGACAATGATACTAAAAAAATAATCATATAAATCATATAAATCAACACAAAACTGCACATGTGGTAAATGCTCTGAAACAAAAATTATATATTACTGAGAGTACTTTGGGGAAACAGAAAAGCATTGAGATGTCTTGAAGTTGAAAAATTGGGTGGGGAAGCTCCTCAGAGCTGGAAAAACAAGAGGGACCTTGGTGAGATACCTTACATGTAGGTTTGTCCTAAAAGTAGTGAAAAAAATTAAAGATTTTAAGTAAGTGGAGATAGAGGATGATGTAATTGAATTTGTGCTTTGAAAATACGTGTACTCTGAAGAATAGATTAATGGAAGAAAGTTTGGATACAGTCAGGCCAGTCAGAAAGCTATTCTGGAAGTCTAAAGAAATCTTATTACATGGACTGTGGTACTAATGATGATGAAGGTAAGGAAAAGTTAAAAGCCAACGGAATCCGACAGTGGATTGGCTGTAGAAACCATAAAAGCAGATGTTCTGCTATAAGAGACTATAGAATCAGTGTTACAGTAGCTACAGAGAAAGAAGTATCTACTCAGGATATGGTATGGAAACCTCTCCAGCTTTGCTGCCAATGAGATGAGCACCCGACACCATGGGTAAACAATTCTTCAGTATCGATATTTCTAAACCTGCAAGGGCTCCAAATATCAATATCCTTTTGCTGGTTCATTACAATGCTGCTTTAGTGGTCTCCAGGACTTCCCCTGGTTTGTAATGTCCATCTGTAATTTTGTCTCTGAATTTTTATTTATGTCTACTTCTGTAGAAGCTATTTCACTGCCTGAGTGAAAATCATCCCTAATTTGAAGGACGTCACTTAGGACTTATTCATAAGGGGACTGACATTTCACCAGGGAAAGACAACCCTTGAATGCTGAAGATCTCTGGTTGCTAGGCAACCCAGAAAAGTAGTCTAGAAATTCTTAGAAAATAAATTGTGTGTACTAGCCTTCTCAAGTGGTCATATATCCAAGCATGACCTAAAAGCCCTATATGTACATTTACAAGAAAATTCTATCTTAAATCTTTCTACATCACTTCCTAGTCAATACTGAGGAATTCTGATTTGAGGTATAAATCCACTCACAAGCATTAAGAGGATTACAAAGTGAGTTAAGTAACTTTTCTAATATTTGAATCAAGTTTGTGATGGATATTTTCTCCTTTTAATAGAATAATTGCTACTATCAGAATTTAAGGCATAATCTTAATTCTTACATCACCTACATAATCTATTTTTCCATACAGTCAAAACTAGGTCCTCAATCATTTTTGTATGAATGGCCTGAGCACGGAAACAGTCTATGAATTCACAGAGACAAATTCTCCCATTCATTTTGAAATTGCTCATCTTGACTTTTCCTCTCAAGACAAAGCATCTTACAAAATCAAAGGAAATAATAAAACTGTCAGATGTCAAATTGGCTTTCTTGTCAACCCACTCCCCAGTGTCCTTTCTCCTAGGTTTGATTTCTTCTAAGAAATTTTGAATTTTGAAACAGAAAAGCTAAATTCTCATTGCAAGATTTTCAACTTGTCAGTTTGTAGATATGTGTGTAAAATAGAGAAGTATATGCTTTATGAACATTTTTTTTCCATTTGTTAGTCTTAAAAGAATAAGGTGTAAGTGATCCTATCCCAGTTTTCTTAATCTGTGTCCTCATCTGAGAACACCCACCTCCTGACACTGCTGCTGACAATGTATCCCCCAGTTTGACAGTTTCATTATTTTATCCATTGTCTGTAGGTTGGGCAAATTCAAAATATTCTAATTTTAAACAGACCTCACCTTAAAAACTTTAAGAGAAAACACTATTTTGGAGTAAAGTTTTAAATCAAAGATCTTACACACGATGCAAAATCAAACAAAAGGCCAAAAATACTGACACTGAAAGCCTAATATCGCCCCTTTTATATCAACTTTGGTCCCTTTTTTGAACTGTACATCATTTCTTTAGGCCTCTTGAAAATTTTCCTTTTTTTTTTTTTTTTTTTTTTTTTTTTTTTTTTTTTTTTACTAGCACTTGATTTCTTGCATTTCTCTTTTTTGGTATTTAATCTTTGCTTGTTAAAACTGGAATACGTCTTAATAGCTTTCTATTATAAAGATAATATATGATCATTATACAAACATGAAATATAGAGGAAAATAGTGAAAAGAAGCCATCTATTCTTCCAGCACTCAAAGATAACTACCATCGACCTTTTTCCTATAATTTCAGAATAACTAGGCCACGAAGACAATTAAGAAATTATTTCTTAATTGAAATGTTTGAAATCATTTCAAATATACTATCTTCTTTACAAAAGCCAAAAGCCGAAATCCTCCAACCACACCCACACATTTTCAAAAACAAACAGTGACCTTGGCCAGGAGAATCAGAATTTTAAAAGTACTCATCACTCATTTTACCAATGAAGAAATGACTCCAAGATAATTAAATGACTTGCTATGGTAAAACAGCTTGCATTGGAGACAGCGCCCATGTATAGTTCTTCCATCATTTTTCTATAATCACATAGTGTTTTCCATGGTGGACCAAAAGGTAGAATCATCTTAGCAAATTGTCTATAATATAAATTTCTGGATCCCACAATTATTCAGTGAATCAGAATTTCTAGTGAAGGACATACAACTTTTATTCAAAGATTGCAAAGCATTGCTGATGACCGGCAAGTTTTGCAAACCACTGGTGTAGGTCAACTCTTCCTTCTTTGATAACGCTCACATTATTCTTTGGCTTTCTCCTTTGTGCCCTGCACTCCATTTATAATCATTAAAGTAATGTGTTCAGCAACATGCTGAGTGCAAGGAGGTATGTAAAACGTTAGGAAATGAGGCTTATTCTTGAAGGTTGGGAAGCAAGAGATGGTGGGAAGAGGAAACAAAAATAAACACCTCCTAAACTAGTAATTATAATTTAAGTGCTATAATTCAGATGACACGTTATACGAGTGTTGTGGGATGAATTGTGTCTTGCAGAAAGGTATTTCTAATTCCCTAATCCTTGTGAATGTGACTTTATTTGGGAATTGGGTCTTTGCAGATGTAATAGGGTAAAATGCGGTCATACTGGATTAGGGTGAACCAATCACTAGTAAATCCAAAGACTAGCATTCGTATTCCTATGTAAGGAATAAGAGAGAGTCACAGAGATCCAGACACACACGGATGGATGAAGGCCATCTAAAGACAGGCAAGGAGGGATTCTTTCCTAGAGCCTTCGGAGGGACCATGGCCTTGCCGATATCTTGATTTCAGGTTTCTAGCCTCCAGAACTAGAGAGAACATATTTCTGTTGTTTTAAACTACATGATTTATGGCAATTTGTTAAAATGGAAAACTACTACAAGGAGTCATTTAAGTAGCTTCATTTTTCAGGGAAAAAGAAACAGATTGGAATAGTAAAATTTATAAACTTTAGATAAATTGAAATCTTTTACATTTTCTGATTGCTATGGACAAGTCCTCTGGGAAAAATAATTATATTAAGGCTGTGTTTATCTTTGTTTTTCACAAATACGAAATAAATAAAACACAGAGGTATAAATCTTTGCAATAAAACATATTTTAAAATCTAGTAAATGCATACAAAATACTTGAAAAACAAAGATTTCTTTTCTTACTATATACAGTAAAAGATCTTAATAATTTCAATTCTTAGTGAGATAGATACTGTACTCAATTATGTCATAGTAATTTCTCTGTCCCACAGAGTTCCTCATCTTTGGGGAATATTTAAACAACCTCTAAGATTTAATAACAATAAAAGACTATATGGTCTGCATTGTGCTGGCCAAAATCCTATAGCTACTGTTAAGACCAGGAGACAGCAGAGTCTAGCACAGGAAAAATGTAAAAAGAATGGTACTAATTACAAAAATGGAAGAACTAAGAAACAGATATGTCAACAAAAATATGAATCTAACTTTAAGAATAAAGCCTTTGGATCAAGGTAAGAAGATACAGTTGTTATACAGTTTTTTATCATCTAAATTAAATATTACTTCTTTGCTTTTATCAATGCAACTATTGTTGTAAAGAATGAAACCTGAGAAAGACTCAATAAGTAGATGCCAATTGAAACTTGAAATCTGAATTGAGATTCAGTTGTTCTGATTTGGAGCAAGCAGCCCAACACTTTACATAGGTACGTAGCAATCTGTGTTGAGTGTCTTATTTTGTTTAGTTTCAGTTTTGAACCAAATGCTGAAATTACATAGAATAACCAGATTTATAAGTTACAGATGGGAAATTTATACATAGAAATATGGAACAGTAAGCTATTGTGGTTGCACTTATGTGTGAATAACAGTAGGAGCTACTATTGTGTATTCTAACCCAGTTCTCTGCCTCTATTTCCTAAAATAGACTGTTGACCATACACATGGCAAAATCATAGACTAGCATTTTTGTGTTCTTATTATATGCTAGGAATTACTTTAATTACATTCCATATACTATTTTATCTTCACATTAATAACAATTGAATAGGTATTCTTATGCTGGTTTTATACATGGAGAAACTGAGGTTCAGGGAGCCTAAGTCAATTGCCCTAATGTTGCTCAGTGGTAAATGGCAGGATTAGAAAACAAAGGCATGTAGGCCTAACACAACATTTCATGTTATTAACCACTAACTTATATGGTCTCCCTCTGTCTTCATCTCCTGTGTCTCCTGTATCCTCAAATTAGCCCAGGAACAGGGTCAGTGATATTCCATAGTCTACACTAGCAGAGTGTCCAAAATGAAATGAAAAGCCCTACATAGGCTTTGTCTGACCCCTCTCTATATCCTCAGGTGAGGAAGTAGATTGAAAAAAGTTTCTCATGAAGTCCTAGACCCATAAGGGAAGAATTTGGCTTATATCTTATATCTCCCCCCTTGGTGACAAAAGCCATATTATTCGTGGATCTTCAGCAAGTGGATGACTTCAATTAGTGACAGAACTGTGAGCAGTGAGAGCTGGTTCCTTTCAAATTTTGCATATCCCAGGTTCAAACTTTGAGCGCCCTTTCCCACATGGATAAAGATGGATTATAGTGAAAGAATGGCTTTCAGATGAAAAAGAAAGGGAAAATTCAGCCAATGGATGGAAAGATCAGTGATATACTCAGAAAGGTCACTAATAAGAGGCCCAGTGTTCTGCTGTTCCACCCATTTAGGTCAAAGCCCTAGATGAGTTGCATCTGAGCGTGTGGAAGTGCGAAAGGGTGGGTAGATAAAAATATTAGTGCCTTTTGTGTGGTGGAAGAGAAGGGACATGATCTAGGTAGCTAACTGTTTACTCTTTGTGTTTTTACAATTTTACAAGTGGACAGAACCATCCTAGAACCAGAGTAGAGAAGGAATTCAATGAATAACCTGTGTTATATTAATTTTAGTAATTTTAGTTTTCACTATTCAAATATTCATTTTTATCTCAGAAAAAGATAAACACAGGTAAGAACACAGGAAAATTTTAAATTCTCTATACAGAGATGACTTTTAATATAATACTCTTTTAATTCATTTGCATCAAATATATTTAATGTATATCATATACATATATCTATATGTTTACCTTTATAATACACTTATTTTTACAAAAGTAGAGATACCACACACAGCTTTCTGTAACCTCCTTTCCCCTTGTAAATTCTATAAACATGTTTCATATTAAAACCAGATTTACATACTTTTAATTGTGACATAATTTATTGTACAGAAATAACATCTTTAAAATCCTCTTATAGTAAAGTTCAATTATTTCACTTTTTCTATTATAAATAATATTGTGATGAACATCCTTGGCACGTGTCTAATTCCGTGGAACAGACTCCTAGAATTAGATTCTAGTTCAAAGACTATGTCATCTTTTAATACATAATGCCCTCTGGAAATGTTGTCCTAGTTTACTCCCACAGCAATATATGAAGATGTCCATTTTCCAACACTCGCCCACACTAGGCTTGGTTAATGGCTTATTTAAAACTATTTTATGGCAGGATACTTGTGTGTAGGAAGGAACCTTCAGTATAAGTGCAAATGTTGAGAGTATTCCCTGTTTGAAACTAAGAGACAAGTTCTGCGCGTTGCTTGATGAAGGACAGATTTGCTAAGGAATATTAACGGCAGGAATATTAGCAATTTGGATAGATTACCATAAATGCCTGCTCTCTCAAAACATTCTTGGATTACAATTTCCAATATTCAGAAACTTCAGTTTTAATGACTTAAATGACATTTATTAACTTTCCTATTATTAGTACATAATAAACCAGCATCATTTTATGGCCAAAAAAATAATTTATCTGCACCACAGTTCCTATTTTGTGAGTCATCAAATGCCACCTACCTGTGACAAGCTTCATGAGCCATTAGAAGGGATTTTCCACCCTCAGCAATGGCTTAACAGCAAAAAACAAAAAATAAAAAAAAAACTTCTTATAGAGTGTACAAATCAGTTTTACTTTCCCAGAAAAGGGATCGTATTTATTTTAAAGGTGGTTTATACATGAAAGAACCATATGGAAAATCTGTATCTTTGCTTCCTTTTCGTACATATGGATTTGTTTCAATGATTAAAAGGCAAGCCAGATATTTTGCCTCAAACTTAAAAAAAAAAAAGGAAGAAAATAGAATATGCTAAGTGTAGTCATAAAGTGTTTATCAGTTGCTCAAGGTCAGTAAAAGAATAAAAATATTCTATATAGTACACAAAGCAAACTATAATCCAATTTCAGTATTCCTACATGCTCGTGGATGATGTATACTGTCTCAGGTTCATCTGTGCAAAGATCGGCACCGATGTACTCTTTGCCTAAATGCCTTTGAGTCACTGCCATGAGATTATCAACATCTAAGAACAAAATGATTCTATTTTAGAATTCTGAATAGAGCTTTATTTTGTTTGAAATTCCATTTTTAGCATCAGCTGGAACACTTTTGCCTCAACTGTTAATTTAAGAAAAGTTAAAAGTCTTCAAACAATGCAACAATGCCAAGAAAAAGAATTTCATGTACAAAATTAAATGGTGGTTCCACCTCCCTGCACAGCATCACTTCTTAGAGGTTACTCATACCAACCCCAGTCAGGTCCATTTTATGACTGGCTAAGTCTGGAAAAGTGAGTATTTTATTTTGGTATGTTATCTCTAGAAATGTTCTTTATTTTTAATCACAAGATTTAAATACTACACCTAAAGTCTATAATCCAGTGAGTCCTCCCAGGGAGAAATCAGATAACTTTCTTCATGAGCATTTCTCCCTTTAAAAATTCACTAATAGTAAATACTACAACCTAGTGACAACTCAGGCTGACATAAAATCATGTGAAACTGCATCAGATATATCACCTCAATGTTTTGTTAGTAATAACTGGCTGTTTAAAAGTGGACAATTAGGTGGATGTCGTCAAGCATCTAAAGCAATCTAAGGATCAAACAGCTTATGGAGCAGCAGTCAAGGCCTTGGTTCCAATTCCAGAATTTACTAAGTGTATGATACTTGACTAATTCCTGAACCCATTTGGGACTCAGTTTTATAGCTTGCAAAAGGGAAGGGCTTTTGTAGAGATAAGGGATACACAATAATTCTTTGTTGAATAAAGGAGTGATTCTTAGGAATTTAAGAACTGACCATCTTCTTTCTATTCTGAAAGTGAACTGACCAATAATAGTTTTGTTTTTTTTTTCCTGAAGTTACTTACATGATTTTTTTTCTTTTAACAAAGACTACTGAATGCTTCAGAAAACTGATGCCTAACAATATTGTTTCCCATCATCTCATCTGTGCCAAACTATTAGAGAAAAAACAAAAGAAACAAAAATGACCACACTCTTACTATATGAGCCCAGACCTTCTCTTTGATTCTTAGTTAACTGCCTAATAGTGAACTTTCCAATGGTCCTTTATTCCTTGAGAGCCAGCGTAACTTTAAGTATTGCCTGTGTGCCTAAATTCCCACTACGCATGAGAAGATGGGAAAGTTTCTGAGAACATATGACCTTCTTTAAGGTAAAAGCTAAAGGGAAGAGGCGGTGTCAAAAAAATTTACATTTGCATGTACCTTTTCATTAGCATTGTGCTGTCCTCCCAGAACATATCAGGCAGATAGATCTTTCAGGTGTGTATGGCAAGTCACAAAGGTTGACTCATTAAACACCCATTTCAAACCCCCTTCCCTTGTCTCCCTCTGTTTTATCATTCCAGACATCCTCAAACATAAGGATGAATACCTCTGGTCAATGAGGTATAGGTGGGAGATCGCTGGGCAACCTTTTTCCTCTTTTCCCTCTTCTATTCCTGTAATACAGACTAAATCCCTAAAGAAGCAATAGCTGTCTTGTAGCCAAAAGGACAAAAAAATAATAAAATTAAAACCAAAAAACACACAAAGGACAGCAGGAGCTGAGTTAGCCTGATATTATTGAGACATATACATTCCTACATTGTTTTTCTTCTGCTGAAAAGAAAGTCTTTACTTTAAGCTGCTGAAGAAAGGGATTTCTGTACTTGCTTTTGGATGCATCATGGAATAAAGTCTGACTTTAAACTTTCCCTCTCAGAGGACTCCATAGATGCCCCAAATCAGGTAAATATTTGGTCTCTGCTCTTCCAACATAACTTTGTACGTACAAATTTTCAACAATAGCAAAAGTTTTCATTGAAGTATAAATCAAAAAGTGCACAAATTAAAGGATTTGATGATCTACTACTTGATGATCCACTACAAAGTGAGAACAAATTTGGAACCAAGTCAAGAAATACAACATTCTCAGAAACCTAGAATGCCCCATGTGCCCCCTTGGGCCCCAGAATGCCCCTTACCATTCTCCTCCCTTCCCCCAAAGTTACCAGTAACTAAGTTTGGCCACCATTGATTATATAAATCCCCAAACAGGAAAGACTAAACATTACACACACAATATGTACTCTTCCATGACTGCTGTCTTTAGTAAAATACTATATTTATTAAATATATCAGGTTGTTTTATGTACCAGTAGTTTGTTTTCCTTGTTTAGCTTTCCGTTGTATAAATATACCACAATTTATCTGATCTACTGTTGACGGATACTGGACTATTTCCAAACCTTGGCAATTAAGAATAATACTTCTATAAATAATCTTGTGCATGGCTTTTGGTGCACATATGTATGGATTTCTGTTAAGTGTATACACAGGAGAGGAACTGCTGGGTCAGATTGTGAATATGTCAACTTTAATAGTACTACCAAATGCGTTTCCACAGAGTTTGTGCAAATCAGGTTCCAACAGCAGTGAGCAAGAATTCTAGTAGCTCGACATCTGTACCAAGAGTTGGTATTTCAATCAAATTTAGCCTTTCTTGGGAGTATGAACTGAAATTCTGTAGTATTAATTTTGCATTTCCCTACTACAACTAAGAGTCAAAATAGCTCACACATCTTGGTCATTTTTTTTTAATTTTTTTTAATTTTATTTATTTATGATAGTTACAGAGAGAGAGAGAGAGGCAGAGACACAGGCAGAGGGAGAAGCAGGCTCCATGCACCGGGAGCCCGATGTGGGATTCGATCCCAGGTCTCCAGGATCACGCCCTGGGCCAAAGGCAGGCGCCAAACTGCTGTGCCACCCAGGGATCCCGCATTTTGATTTTGTATGTGTGAAGTAACTGTTCAAGTCTTAAAAAAAAAAAAAAAAAAAAAAACCTCCTCAAGTCTTTTGTCTACATAGAAAATTTTACAAGTGGGTTGCCTCCCTCTTTTCTTATCGATTTGGAGAACAGTTATATATTCTAGATATGAATACTTTTCAGTTATATGAAACATAAATAGTCTCTCCCATTTTGTGGTCTGCCTTTTTGTTTTGTTAATGGTGATCCTAATTTTAATGTAGTTCAATATAGTAATGCCCTTTTATGATTAATGTTTTTGCATTCTACTTGGTATTTTACTACCTCAATATCTGAAGGTTATTTTCCTAGAAGCTCTGTTATACTTTCCCTTTCATATTGAGGCCTACTACACACCTAAAGTGATGTTTGTGTACAATGTGAGATAGCAGCTGCATTTATAAAATATAATATCCATATAGCATGATTTTCTTATGAACAATATGTGGCATCTTAGATTCAAGGAAATATGGTAACATTCTAAATTAATCGTGTTATTTTCAATGATAGAATATAGGTTAAAATTAATGAAAAACTTATGATAGAGATGATAAAGATGATATATTCAAACAAAAAAAATAAGCTTTTAAAATATTAGAAGAAAATGAGAAATGGCTTCAAAAATTAGAATGAGGAACAGCCGGGTGGCTCAGCAGTTGAGCGTCCGCCTTTGCCTCAGGGCATGATCCCAGGTTCTGGAATCAAGTTCCACATCAGGCTCCCTGCAAGGAGCCTGCTTCTCTCTCTGCCTGTGTCTCTGCCTCTCTCTGTGTCTCTCATGAATGTATAAATAAAATCTTAAAAAAATAGAATGATTTAATAAATAGATATATCAATAAGAATATATGACTTTCAATAAATGTTGCCAGTTCTATTACACAAACTAATGCATACTCCTAAAACATACAACTTTTATCCTTAATACTACTGGAATCCATGATTTGGACATGTATAAAACCAAACCGTGCCTAGAATATCTTAATGCTAAACAGCAAGAGTGCTTTTAAAGATATCTGAATAGTGCTCAAAAGAATAAGGGTCTCAAATAAAGGACAAAAGCAAAAATAATAATTATATTTCACTGGAAAAAAATTGAACACTTAATGTGTCATGGGCTTATAATGCTACCGAAACGAACAAATACAAATTATACTATTTTAAAGTCATGCGCAACAAAGGAAACAATCAAGAAAACTAAAAGGCAATCTATAGAATGGGAGAAGATGCTTGCAAATAACATATCCAATAGAAGGTTATTATCCAAAATATATAAATAGGGATCCCTGGGTGGCGCAGCGGTTTGGCGCCTGCCTTTGGCCCAGGGCGTGATCCTGGAGACCCGGGATCGAATCCCACATCGGGCTCCCGGTGCATGGAGCCTGCTTCTCCCTCTGCCTGTGTCTCTGCTTCTCTCTCTCTTTCTCTCTCTGTGACTATCATAAATAAATAAAAATTAAAAAAATATATATATATATATAAATAATTCATACTACTCAATATCCAGAAAACAAACAATCCAATTAAAAATGGGAAGATGTAAACATACATTACCCCAAAGAAGACATACAGATGGCTAACTGACATATGAGGAGATGCTCAGCACCACCCATCACCAGGGAAATGCAAATCAAACTATGAGAGATCACCTCACATCTGTTGGAATGGCAAAAATCAAAAATACAAGAAACAACAAGTGTTAGTGAAGATGGGGAGAAACAGAAACCCTTGTGTTCTGTTGAGGTTCCCTAAAATGTCAAAAATAGAATTTCCCTACAATCCAGTAATCATGCTACTAGGTATTTACAAAAAACAAAACAAAACAAAAACAAAAACAGAAAAGCAACCAAATGATTAAAAAAACTAATCTAAATAGATACATGCATCCCTATGTTTATTGCAACATTATTTATTACGGGCAAACTATGGAAGCGGCACAAGTGTCCATGGATAGATAAATGGATAAAGAAGATCTGGTGTGTCACACACACACACAGACACACACACCCTGGAATATTACTCAGACGTAAAAAAAAAAAAAAAAAGAAATCTTGCCATTTGCAACGACATGGATGAAGCTAGAGAGAATAATGCTAAGCAAAATCAGTCAGAGAAAGATAAATATATGATTTTATTCATAAGGGGAATTTAAGAAAACAAATGAACAAAAGCAATAAAGAGACAAACTAGAAATCAGACTTAACTACAAAGAACGAACTGATAGTTACGGGGCGGGGGTGGATTATATAGGTGATAGGGATTAAATAGTACACTTATGGTGAGCCCTGAGCCATGTGCAGGATTGTTGAATCACGATATTGTACACCTGAAACTAATATGACACTGTAGGTTGTTAACTCTACTGGAATTAAAAGGCTTAATAAAAATAAAAGTCAAAAACATTTTTAAATAAAGTCATGAGATAAAAATGGCATTTTAAATGTTCTATATGGATAAACCCAAGTTTTTAAATACTGTCTTCAAGTTTTTGTCATGGCCTAAGTTTAATATCACAAATGTTAATATGTTATGTGTAATACATTATATATTATTTTATATAAATATATATCAATCTATAATCACATACAAATATTAGTACATATTCAGAATTAACTCAAATAGGGTTTGTCACTTATGTTTTTAAATAAGCTGGATAGGAAGATCTCAAACAGCAGGAGAAAATAAAAGCATTTTTTTAAAGACTAAACATTATATAAAGCAGAGTTCTCAAAATGCAGGCCCCTAACCAGTAGCATCAGCCTCAGCTGGGGCCTGGTTAAAAAATGCAAACTCTCAGGCTTTCCCAGACCCACCAAAGCAGAAGCCCTAGAGGTGAGGTTCACACTCCGTCATCCTAAATCCTTCCGACGTTCATCACAATTGGAGAACCAGTTTGATCTAATGAGACTATGCAAGTTATCGCCTAGCCTGAGCTTTAAAGCTAAATTCTGTTGGACATTCAGCACTGACCACTACATCCATTAGGAGGTTTAACCAGTTACAGGCCAACTAAAGAATTTATGTTTTCTCTGCAACCGCAGTTAGGCCTAGTCATCTGAGACCCCACTAGGGCCTAAGGTGCTCAAGTGTGGATTCAAATCCAGGTGTCTTACCACAAGACTGCAGCCCACACTATGTCACTGTCTCTCCCAGAATTTCATTAGAGCGCTTTCCACGAAGACAAGGGTAGACGTAACTTGCCTAGGCTGAGCGCCTGCCGTGTGTCATGCTCTACATAGTGCTCTAATCCTCACGTCCACTTAGGTGAAGAGGAGACGGGCCGGATCTGACGTTCAGCAGGCCACACATGGGGCCCGAAGGCCCACAGCCTGCAGGGGCAGAGGCAGGATTCCACCCTCAACTCTTCCTGAATCCAAGGTCTAGGTTCTTTCCATTGGACGCTTGTTCCGCATCAGCACACACACACTTCTAGCACGTACACCACATGTGCTCAATAAAAGCCTATTGGCTGAATGACGAGTGAAGGAACGACCTGAATTTCCCTGTTACCGCATTTTCAGGGGTTCTCAGTGTCCAGAGAGCTTCCAGAAACTGCAGAGACACTTTGACCAACATGATGGTTCACTTAACAGAGAGACAAGAAAAACACTGCAGTCCCTGAAGAAGGATTACGTCGTTAGAACATTAGATCTTAGAGGAGACACCTTATGGTCATTTCATAATATCAAGCTGTGTGTCTCCCCAATGCTCCCTGAAAATATTTAAAACACACAAAAGATATTTAAGAAGTAACGTTTTCAATGAAGATGGGAACGTCAACACCTTAAAAAGTATATTATACTAACGTGACATGCCTGTGGTTCGTTTAGTTTAGCTCACCTTCCAGAAAACTTCTTAGAAAAACTTAGGACTCAGATTAAGTGTACAGTCATTTTGAAATTGCATGAAATGGCATAAGGAGATGAATGCAATAGTTGCTAATGTTTCTTGGAGGAGTCATGGGGCAAGGGAGAGAAAGAAACAGATTAAGAACCTGCAGACATTTGTTACTTGAATAGCAGCAGGAATGGAAAACACATAGGGGTAACATTTTAAAGCTGTGTGTGGGAGGCACTTGCACAAAATATTTTGTCAACAGGATGTCTGCGTACACCTCTCACACACTGCTTAGGAAATTTACCCCAGAATAGAGATTCTCAACTTTTTTTTTTTTGTTCCCCCTTACAAGCTGTCTAGCCCATGTAATTAAAGTCCGCCAGCAAAATAGTATTCAGGTGCTGACAAGATTGATCGTTCCCCAGCCCTCGCCATCGAGGGACAAAGCTAGGCATTTTCATTTCACTCAACTGTAGTTGTGAAAAATACTCTCCTCTGCCTCCTAGAGCAATCTCCATTGCTGGTTTCCTCTGAAGTCTCTCCGCCGGGTCCAGATAACATTCCGCCTCTATTTTGCTGATAGACATTCACGCTCTCAAGCACATTTTATAAATATTTGATCCAAGGTATCCTAGCATTCTGAACTTTTATTCATAGCCATAAAAAAAAATCTTGGTAGAGTTCTCTTAAGGAGCCCATTGTGAAGCAGAGTCTATTGCAAGATGCTAAGAATCCCTGATTTTCTATTTACAGATATGTACCCCAAATGTCCCAAGGCCTTCCCGTGTGTGTATCTACCAGATCACATTTAGACCCAAATTTGTACATTAATTAACTCAAATGTCAGCATATAAGATGCCAAGTTTCTTTTGGGCCATAAACACCAAACCCTCCCTGCAAAGTCTATCTCTGTTATTTCTGGGCATAATACTCTCTCTGGAAACCCTATACACATAAAAAGAAACTAGGTATAAATAAAAGAAACCTCCTGTGAAATGCAGCCTGGGAGCCCTGAAGGGGAGGCTCTCACACACTTACTTGCTATTACAGCTTATGTCACATTCCTGGGTGAGAAGTAGTTCATTTTATTACCCCAGCACAAAAAAAAAAAAAAAAAAAAGGAAGGTTTCCCCTTGTCAGCCTAGCCAGTGCGAAACTGCCACAATTCAGCCACTAAGAAGCTACCACCACCCTGGACTCCTGCCTTCCTCCAACAGACCCTCCTCAAGGCAGCCGTTCCCAACTCCTCCCTTTTCCCTACAAAGCAATATTCCTCTCCTCTGTTCTCTGGACTGGTCTATGGTTTCCCACAGTTTGCAGGTCCCAAACTGCAATTCTCCTATTCCTGAATAAAATCATTTTGCTGGTAAAATACCTATTTCTAAGGTTCACAACACACACACCCAAGAATATAGTTGGTTGGTCTTAGAGCAGAAATGGGTAAAGTTTCCTGAGAATGGCCAGATAGTAGACCTTCTAGGTATTAGAAGCCGGACGGTCTGTGTTGCAGCTCAGCTCCTCCACGGTCCCGTAAGCAGACAAGGACACCTGTGTTCTTGTAACACTTCATTTACAGGGAACTGGGCGCCTCGAGCAGGTAAGTGTCTGCCTGACTTGGGCTCAGACCATGATGTCGAGGCTGTGAGATCCGGCCCTGCATCAGGCTGCACACTGAGCCTGGAACCTGCTTAAGAGTCTCTCGCTCCCTCTGCTCCTCCCCCACCTTAAAAAAATAAATAAATAAAAACTGTATTTGCAAAAAAAGGCTGGAGGTAGAGTTGTCCTAAGAGTTGCAGTTTGCCAACTCCTGTCTTAGGCTGTGAAGAGGTTACCTTCACTTTCCCCTCGTGGGGTAATCATGGGAGAAAATCTTCGCTGCTGTATAACAAATGCATTAGAAATGCACTCTTTTTCATAACATTTTTTTTTGTTGTTCCTAGAAACTCTGAATCCACTTCTTTAGAATCAATGGATCCCGATGGTCAAACGAGTCTATAGATGCTGATAGGATTCCACAGTCCTCGGTAGCGCCTGAGCCGTTAGATCTGACCACAGATACAGTTCATGGACCATAAACAGGCATGAAAAGTTGTTAAACTTCTAAGCCACAGTAGTTACTATCAGGCCAGCTTTAGAAATGTTACAATCTTTATACTTTTAAATATTTTACCTGTATAAGCAAACACATAGGCAATTGATAGAAATGACAGTATTCTCATTTATAGAATGTTTTTCCTAGTATCTAACTACTCAAGTAAAAAAGCCCTAATTAATAAATATTCTCAAAATATCAAATTACATTCTCTTTAAGTTTATGGGCATTCTTTATTCGGTAAACACTTAATGAAAAAAAAAAAACTATCAGCGTCAGGTAGCCGATTAGATCCTAGATGCAATTATAAATAACACAGTCTGTATCCTGAAGGGATGTCAGGGGCGGTTATTAGACTTTGTGTAGATTCTTTAATCTTGAAATACAAATACCCTTTGTATGTCACTGGCTTGAGTACTCAAGTGGATTTTATGACCAAATTAAAATGACTCAGGGAACAAGCAGCTTTACTGACAGAGATTTCAGCACTTCCTAGGGATCTCCTCACCCTCAAATCCTCAGCGCTGCTTAAATATATACATGAACTAGTCACTATTCCTGCTCATCTTCATTTATTTGGTAGAACATATTCTGAGGCCCTTCTTTTAGGGCCAAAGTCTGTAAATGCAGATCTTTGAGTAACCCTGTCTTTGGTGGAGGTTTCCCGGGCTGCTGGCTGAAGACGTTAGCATCCAGAGTTGCTAACGGCTGTGCCAAAAGCCCTAGCAGTTCTACAACGAAGTCACTGAAGTTATTGCATTATTACCACTGGAGTCTCACTCATGACTTTTATAGTCCTAATTCTTTCTAGATTTCTGCCAATTAATCCAAGTAATCGCCTTACAATAAGAACATACACTTCCCCCTCTTCAGATGAAACTCACGAAAGAATGCCCCACAGCAAAATTGTTTGGATACTCAGAGTTATGACTCTTTGGTGGTTCATCTCCTTCCATATATAGTAGTATTTCTTTACATATGCCTATCATGCCAAAGATTAGATCAAGATGGTGTCCCAAACCATCTGTGTTGTGCCATAATCAATAATCCTCCCTGAGCATTCCCCACAATGCTCTTCCTCCCTGGCTCCAATAACTGAGATCTTTGTAATAAATTCAGGTATTGATCCAGAAACAACTCTCTCTGGAGGAGCCTCTATCAGACATGATTTTATATTTTTGAATTCCAACTTTAAAATCACCTGTATCAGGGCAACCCCGGTAGCTCAGCGGTTTGGCGCTGCCTTCAGCCCAGGGCATGATCCTGGAGACCCAGAATCAAATCCCACATCGGGCTCCCTGCATGGAGCCTGCTTCTCCCTCTGCCTGTGTCTCTGCTTCTCTCTCTCTGTGTGTCGCTCATTAATAAATAAAATATTAAAAAAAATAAAATATCCTGTATCTATGGGTATTACAAATGCAAGTAGATATGCAGGGATTTGTTTCCTCTCAATTTCAAAACTCAAAGTATTAATTTTACAGAAGTGGGAGTCTTAGCTTCACCTACTAAGAAAAACCTAACTCTCCAGGTTCTTGTCTAGGCAGAGTCATTTTACAACTTATTTATATGATAGCATTCATTAATTACAGTTCAATTCACTATAGCAAAAATCTTCCACTTAGGATATAAAAAGCTTTCGAGAACATCATTCATAATCTAACAATGAGAAAAAGCTGCACAATCTACAAAATCATAACTTTTTTACCTCATCAGAAGGATAAGTTTGTGAAGCAACCAAGTAATCTGAAAGCCAAAAAGGAATAAGCCCCTCCAAGGATAAACAAAGCACAAAAAGAGTTGTACCTTTAGCACAGGATAGAAGACACAGATGGCTACCATATAAGCAGTTAAAATGTAATGCTAATCAGTTAAAAAGGTGATGTATTATAAAAGGCCACATGCAGATTAACATGTTATTTTAGAATAGATGGAGGCACCAGACATAAGTGAAAACTGCATTCATTTGGAAGACGTTTTCCATGGGCCTCAGTTAGGTGCTCAGAAGAACTAGAAGCCTAGAAAGAGTTCTCCTCAGTGGTACAGAATGCAAAAATTAATCCATGGCTGTTAGCAAGTAGACATGCAGCCCTGCCTGCTACAATAACCGTTTCTGCTACACAGCATTGTAACCACTTGAGGAAGGGCAATAGATTTGTCATCCTTGGGACACAAAGATCTATTATGACTAGAAAACAGTAGCAGATCAAAAAACCCTCTACTCCTGGGGAAGGAGCTCTGATTTATCTTCAGATAACAAGCAGAAGTCTATAACTGCTGGGGGAGAAGAGGAATGTCCTGTGCAAAGCTGAGTACAGATGTACAGATATAAGGAAGAGTTTGGTTATCCAGATAAGGTAAAACAAAAAAATTGAAAAATACTAATTTCTAAGACCCATATGCACAGAGGCTGCTCCAATTATGATGAAGAAAGAATAAGAGCACAGAGATAAACTCTCCCCATGGCAAAGGCACACAGGTACTGCTGAAAAAGGAGAAGGAACAGGAGTACTGATAAATACCATCCAGAAATGCAGCCCATACTCTAAATATAAGGGAAAAGCAGACCACCATCATAGGGATTTGAGGCCTGTAGAGCACTGAAGGTAACAATAAAACAATACCACAATTAGCTCAGCTGCTGACAGACTCAACTCCCCACACTCAGATTATGGCAAGAAAGTTGTGCCCATTTCAAGGGTTATTTATCATATATTGTCTTATATACTGTTCTACACAGGGGCATAGGCATTCAATCAAAAGTATGACAGAGAAAAGAAAGAGAAGCTCACTCAACTGTAAAGAGATGTAAAGCAAATGACACTATCAGACCCAAGGATGGCCTAGATGTTGAAGCCCTCAGAAACTTTAAAAAAGCTATAATTAAAGAATATAGCAGGAAAGATTGACAAAAATTCATAGTCACATGGAGAACATCAAAAGAGAGATGAGAACTCTAAATTAAAAATGCTAGAAATAAGAATAGGAAGAACTATCTTTTAATGGCCTCATTAGTAGACTCAACACCAAAAGGGAAACAAGGAGTGAATTTGAAGATAGGTTAATATAAATTACCAAAAAAAAAAAAAAAAGAAAAAAAAAAGAAAAAAAAAAGAAAAAGAAAAAGGACTGAAGAAAATAAAATATATTCCAAGAGCTGTGGAATAATATTAGAAGATACCTATAATATTTAATCCCAGAGAGATAAGAGAAAGTAAATAGGGCATAAAATACATTTAAAGATATAATGCAGAAAATTAAATAAAAGTATAGAAAGACATCAAACCATACATTCAGGAAACTTTAGGAACTCTAATCAAGTTAAATATGTATATAAATAAATGAGAAAAAAAAGACATGTCCTAGTCAAACTTATAAACAAAGACAAAATAAAAATTCTCCCAGCAAAGATGAAGTTGTGAAGACACATTACATAGAGAAAAACAAAAATAGCTACAGAATATGTTTTGTTGGAAATCATGCAAGCCAGAAAACAATTAAGTTTTTAAATATCCAAAGAAAAAAACTAACAAAATTCTATACCCAGCAAAAATACTTTTTCCAAATGAAAGCAAAATAAAGTCTTTATCAGACAAAGCCTAAGATAACTCATTTATAACAGAACTCTAATATTAAAGAAGTTCTTCAGGCAGAAGAAATATGATGCTAGACAGAAAGTCAATCTAAACAAATAATGAAAATCAGGAATTATAAAAGTAAAATGAAATATAAAAAACTTTTCCTATATTTCCAATGTATTTTCAATACATTATTGTTATTCTTTTGTCTATTTCAAGCAAGGTATACTGTATTTAAAAGTAAAATATATGAAAAAAGTTTAAAAGTAGAAGAGTAATTGGAAATACACTGCTGTAAGACTCAAAGATTACATATGAAGTGGTATATTATTTGAAGATAGACTGAAAAGTTATAAATGTAGCTAAAGATGTATATTTTAAACTTTAGAACTAAAAATGTAAAAAAAAAGCATACAACAACAATGGAGAATAAATCACAAAATACAAAACAGATAAAGGCAGGATAGGAGGGAAAATGGAACAAAGGATAGGACAGATATAAAAAGCTATCAAAATAATTTAAGCCCAACTATATAAATGACTACATTAAAGGAAAAAGAGTATGAAATTAAAAGGAAGAAAATCTCAGAACAAAGCAAAATTGAAGTATATTCTCTTATATTAAAAAGAAATAAAAACATAGGTAAGTTAATAGCAAAATGACTGAAAAGGATGGACATGCTATCAGTAATTAAAAAAAAAAACTGGAAAGCTAAATTAATATCAAAGACTTCAAAAACAAGGAATCCTGCTGGGTATATAAACACATATACAAGGAATCCTGCTGGGTATATAGAGACATATTACACAATGACAAAGGGTCACTTCATAATAAAGCTCTAAAAATGCTAAATCAGCATGCACCTAAATCAGCATGCACCTAAAAAAAAAAAAAAAAAAAAATCAATCACATCAAACTAGAACTACGGAACTCATGGGAAAGTGGATAGCTTAGTGGTTTAGTGCCACCTTCAGCCCAGGGCATGATCGTGGTGGTCCCTGGATCGAGTCCCCCATCAGGCTCCCTGCTTCTCCCTCTGCCTGTGTCTCTGCCTCTCTCTCTCTGTGTGTGTGTGTGTGTCTCTCATGAATAAATAAGTGAAATCTTTATAAAAATTTAAAAAAAGAACTCATGGGAGAAGCAGAGAAAGGCAAAATCACAGTTGAAGATTTCAGAACTCCTCCCAAGTAAACAAACAAAAAAACAAAAATCAATAAGGACATAGAAGAACTGAACACTATCAACCAACTTCACCTGCTTGACAATTATAATACAATATACCTAAACAACAACATAGGACACTATTTCTAAGTGCACAATGAATGTTCACTAAAATAGTACATATTCTGGGCCCAAAAAATTGGAAGAATAAACTTCAACAAATGTAAAAGATTTAAAGTGAGCAAAATGGAATAAACTAGAAATCAAAAAGACAAATTTAAATAGTAAATTAACAAATATCCAAGGATTACAGAGTAAATCACAAGAGAAACTAGAAAATGTTTTCTGTTAAGTCACACATGTCAAATGTTGGTGAATATAGTCAAAATTGGGCTTAGAGGAAAGTACATAGTATTACCTGCTTATATCAGAAGACAAGAAAAGTTTAACATCAATAACAAATGCCCACCTTAAAAATGGTAACGCTCTTTCATTAAAACTGGGATCAATGCAAATATGCTCTCATTATTTCTATTCAACATCATAGTGGAAGCTCTAGTCAGTGAAATAAAAAATTTAATACAGAAAAGAAATGAAACTGTCTATATTTATAGAATATCTGATTATATTAGTGGGAAATTCAAAAAATCTACAAGCTTTTAGAACCAATAAGTGAGTTAAGGTAGTTGTTAGGATACATAGATCAATTGTATTTCCAGATAGGCAATGAAGAATTGCAAAGTAAAATTAAAACCAAATTTACCATTTATACAAGCCTCCCCCCTGCCATGATCATCAGCTTATTTTCCAGCGGAAACTGCAGGCAGGGCAGAAGATAGTAGCATGATATATTCAAAGTGCTGAAAGAAGAAAAATAAATCTGCAATCAAATATCCTCTACCTGGCAAGGTAATCATTCAGAATTGAAGGAAAAATAAAGAGTTTCTCAAATAAACAAAGCTAAAGGAGTTTATCGTCACTAAAGAGGGCTTATAAGAGATTAAAAGGAATTATTTGAGTGGAAATAAAAGGTCATAGTTAGGAGTAAGAAAATTATGAATGGAAAGATTTCAAGATAATGCATAATGTAATAAAAGTAATAGATTAATCATATAAAATTAGTATAGAGGTAAAAACATAAAGCAGTAAAATCAGTTATATCTACAAAACTTGGTTTGTATTCACAAAATAAAAGGATGCAAAGTATGATATCATATACAAAAAATGGGGGAAGAGTAAAAATTTAGTACTTTTAGAATGAGTTCAAATCTAAGTGACTATCAACTTAATACAGACTGCCATAGGCATTGACCATCAGTTTAATATAGACCACTCTACATATGTTATTATGAACCTAATGGTAACCACAAATCAAAAACCTATTTTAGATACAGGAAACACAGAGAAAGGAATCTAACACCAAAGAAAGCCATCAAAACACAGGGAAGAGAGTAAGAGAAAGAAGAGAGAACTACAAATACAAATACATAAAACAAGTAACAAAATGGCAATAAGGACACACCCATCAATACTTACTTTAATGTAAATGGACTAAATACTCCAATCAAAGGACACAGGGTGACTGAATGGATAAAAATGCAAGACCCTACAAGAGACTCACTTCAGACTTAAAGACATATGCATATTAAAAGTGAAAGAATAGAAAAAGATATCATAAAAATGGAAGCAAAAAGAAAGCTGGGACAGTGATACTTTTACCAGAAAAAAATAGACTTTAAAACAAAGACCGTAACAAAAGACAAAGAAGAACACTACAAATAATAAAGTGAACAATCCAACAAGAGGATATAATCAAACAAGAGGATATAATTGTAAATACCTATGCACCCAACATGGGAACACCTAAATACATAAAGCAACTATAAACAAATAAAGGAAAAATTGAGTAATACAGTATAATAGGGGACTTTAACATGCCACTAATATCAATAGATAGATAATTCAGATAGAAAAGCAATAAGAAAACAGAGACGTGGGGGGAGGGGGGCGGGGGGCTGGTCCTCCCACCGCTGCTCCAAAAAAAAAAAAAAAAAAAAAATTGGAAAACAGAGACTTTGAATGACACATTAGACCAGATAGACCTAACATATAAAGACAGAACATTCTATCCAAATATGCATTCTTTTCAAGTGTACATGAATGTTTTACAGAGTAGGTCACATATTAGACTGGATAGCAAGTCTTAATAAATTCAAAAAGATTGAAATCACATCATGAATGTTTTCCAAACACAACAGTATGAAACTAGAAAACAATCACAAGAAAATCGGGGAAAAAAAGCACAAGTACACGAAAGCTAATAACATGCTACTAAACAATAAATTGGTCAACCAAAGAATCAAAGAGGAAATTTAAAAATACATGGAGATAAATGGAAATGAAAACACATGGTCCAGAAGATTTGGGATGCGGAAAAAGCTATTCTAGGAGGAAAGTTTGTGGCAACATAGGCCTACCTCAGGAAACAAGAAAAATATCAAACAACCTAAGCTTAAGTGTAAAGGAGCTAAAAGAACAAAACCCAAAACCAATAGAAGAAAAGAAACAAAGATTAAAGAACAATAATTCCACTATTGGGTATTTACCCAAAGAAATGAAAATGCTAATTTGAAAATAAATATGCATGGCCATGTTTATTACAGCATTATTTACAATACCCAAGATATGAAAGCAACCCCACTGTCTATCAGTAGATGAGCGCGCGCACACACACACACACAAACACATACACACAATGGACTACTACTCACCTATATAAAACCATGAGATATTCCCATTTGCAACACCATGGATGGACCTAGAGGCTATAACATTAAGTAAATAATTCAGACAAAGACAAATAGCATGTAATTTCACTCATATGTGGCATTTAAGAAACAAAACAAATGAATAAAGAGACAAAAAAACAGACTATTGAATACAAGAAGCAGCTGGTGTTGCTAGAGTCAATAGAGGTGGGTAAGGAGGAGAGGTGAAATAGATACGGGGGTTACGAGTACAACTTATGATGAATTACACTGAGTAATGTATAGAATTGTTGAATTTATTATACATTTGAAACATACCACTGTATGTTAATTACATTTCAATTTTAAAAATTACCATTAAAATAGTCTTGGAAAAGAGATGAAACACTTAGGAGTATATCTAGCAAAACATGTAAAACATATATATTGGAAATAAAAATTATTAATAAGTGAAATAAAAATAATAGATGCTAAAGACACAACTTCATGGTTTTAAATACTTATTATTAAGACCTTAATTCTTCCAAGTTTAACCTATAGGTTTAACATCATCTTCTTAAAAGTACTGCAGGTTTTGTATAAATTTTAAATATCATCACCAAAAAACTAAATAAATAAATAAAATTAAATTTAAAAATAAAAAATAAAAATAAATATCATCACATTTATGTGGAAAAGGAAATTACTTAGAATAGTTACAATATTTATAAGAAAGTTATCTGCTCCCAACAATAATGTATCAAACCTCTAGTTGCTTTGTAATATTCATAAAGCCTATAATATGTGTAAGTCTCAAAGCCAGATTTTAAGATCATCTACAAAGCAACAATAGTCAAGATACTATAATGCTGGTAGAAGATGAACATATAGACAAGTGAAACAGAAGGAAAAAGCCAAACATACACTTATATGAGCTCAAATGAATTTTGCTAAAGCTGCTACAACAATTCAACAGAGAGGATTGTGTCCCAACAAACCACGCTGTAATTATCTGGCATCATATACAAAAATAACCCGTCACCCAGTCATCACACCAGATACACAATATTTCTGAAAGTAAATCATAGAGCTATACTGAAAATCTATCAAAAGTTTTGATCAAAGTTCAAAAAAAGAGAAAATCTATGACCTTTCTTAAAGCAAAAACTTCTTACATATAAAGAAAAACATGAACTTTAAAGGAAAATATTGATAAATGGTACCTCATCAAAATTTAAAACTTCTGTCCTTTGAAAAATGTAGTTAAAATGAAAAGATAAAGAGCAGGATATAAGAAGATAATGGCACAATCTATATCTAACAAAGGACTTGTATCAGGACATGTCAAGAATCCTTACAACCCAATTATAACAGAACTGAAGACCTAAGAAATGGGCAAAATATGTGTATCAAAAAAAGATACAAAGATCCATAACACAAGAGAAAACAAACACTGGAATGGCTGTGGAGCAACTAGCACTATGATACGCTGTTGGTGAGAGTGCAAAGTAACATGGCCACTCCCAAACACAATGCAGCAACTTTTTTTTTTTAAGATTTATTTATTTGAAAAAAAAAAGATTTATTTATTTGAGAGAGAGAGGAAGAGTGCAAATGGATGGAAGGGCAGTGGCGAGGGGGAGAATCCTCAAGCAGAGGCCCTGCCGAGGGCAGAGCCTGATGCAGGGCTCAATCCCAGGGCACAGAGGTCATGACCTGAAATCAAGAGTCAGTCACTCAACTGACTGACTCACCCAGGCGCCCCACAAGTCAGCAGTTTCTTAAAAGTCAAACATACAATTTCCATACAGCCCAGCAATCCTGATATTTATATAAGATAAATGAAAACATATGTTTACCCAAAGTCTGTACATGAATATTTATAGCAGATTTATTCATATTCACCAAAACCTAGAAAAAGCCCAATAAATATTCATCACTGGGTGAATGGATTAACAAATGATGGCACCTCCTTAAAAACAAGTCCTGCCTACCAAAGCCAAGTGATAAACTACAAACACACTCAACGTCGTTGAATCTCAAATACATTATACTATTTGAAAGAAGTCAGAGTCAAAAGGCTACCTATCTGTGTGATTCAATTTGTAGGACATTCTAGAACGGGCAAGCGGTAGGTACAGAAACCAGAAACTGATGGGGATAAGGCTGACGGCTCTAATGGGCCATGA
Source organism: Canis aureus (assembly GCF_053574225.1). Lineage (NCBI taxonomy): Eukaryota > Metazoa > Chordata > Mammalia > Carnivora > Canidae > Canis > Canis aureus. Next base: position 1,586,884 of record NC_135633.1, read on the forward strand.
AGAAAATGTTGAGGATGAAAGTTGTGGTTATACGGTAGTGTGTATGTGTCAGACTCAAACTATAGGACAAATATTTGTCTGAATTATACCTCAGTACTTCTGATTTTTTAAGGACTTTCAGAAAAGATCTCTAAGCAGTCTTATCTCGCCTTATGTTTGATGACTTTAAGGCAAGAGGATAATGCAGGCTTTGTCTCTCAAATGTCACGAACTCCAAGGCAGATTCGGGGCTGAACACTGGGGAAAATACTTGGACTATTCCTATTTGCCTCTGTATTTTCCAAATGGACAGATCAAGAAAAAAGTTTACTTTATTGAAGATATAAATAGCAAACTTAAAAAGAAAAAAAAATAAGACTGTTCCAAGAAATCTCTCAGGAGAATGATTCAACATTTCTGCTAAAGGAACACGGGAGGCCTAAAGTCTGGAAATCGGTAATGAGGCGGCATCCCTGCACAGCACAGAACTTAGCCTCAAAATACAGGTGAGTCAAAACAAAAGTCACATGACACCGCTCTCTGTACAAAAAAAAAAAAAAAAAAAAAACATACTGCAAAGTGTCTATAAGTCTTAGACTAAAGTTCAAGGATTATACTGATAATGAGACAAAAAAATGAAATTTCTAAAAGAAAACGATTAACAGGAATACATCTTCATGTCTTCCAGGTCCAGAATTGATCTTTACCAGTTTCAAGATCTAAATGCCAAATATATTTCATCATTGGTGCCGCCACTTTTCTCCAAATGGATAATAACTGAAATCTATTCCCAGCTTCCGTACTGGCTTTAATTTAACAAAACTGATGTGTATATTCTGAATACAGCTTTCTACTCTGAAGCTACTCTGGCCTATGATGTAAAGATTAATTTTCAGGAGAATCTCTTTTGTGACATCCAGAATTTTTTATTTCATCTGTTCAGATACTGATACCAGTATTTCTCTGCAGAGAGCAGTGTCTTACAACAGCATCGGTTTTCATTTTTTTTTTTTTTGTTTTTTTTTTTTTTTTAACAAGAGAGGCAAAACCTTTCATAGAGTCAACAATTGATAGAGGGCAACATCTCAATTCTTCCAAGATAAGACTTTTGTTTCTAGATATGTAGACAAATAGTTACATTTACCCTGGCACTTGGTAGTTGTAGGCAATTCTTTGCAGCAGAAAAAATCCTTTTCTTAAATTTCACCATCATTTACAAATGTTATAATGCTCCATCATGACATTTATTGGTGAAGTCTGTTGACTCATCAATCTGCAGAGAAACTGTTGTTTTTCAGTATGTTACACAAAACCTCTCAGTATGATGTGACATGTCATCAATATGTCAACTCACTGTACTGTTTCGAGACTGGAGCCTTCAATTTCTCATACTCCATCCTGTCTAAACATTTTACTTACTATGATTTTACATGCTGACATTATTAGTTTCTTACCAGCTGTAGGACTTTCCTTTTCTGAGCAATAATTTCAGTTACTATAGAACTTGATTCCTGAGGCCTTTGACAGAGTAGGACTTTTTAAAAACACAACTTTACTCTGATCCGAGAATATACTAGCTATGTAAAATAGCCAGTAGCTTTCTCTGCCTGATGGCTGTGACTTTTAAGTTTTGCTGGAGCCTTTGCTGCATTCGTAAGTCGTGATTCTTCATCATTCGTCTATCAGAATCGCTGTCAGCTGAAATCCTCTTCCACGTCTTACCTTATCTTTAAGCATCACTATGTCGTGTAGCCAGACATGTTTTAACACAAAGGCCAACAAGATAGAAAATAGAAGGGCGTGATAAGCGATAAAATTGTAAGAAGAATCAAACTTCAATACAATCCTCGTTTTGCCAAACTTAACAGCAAAATACAGAGGGGTGATTAAGTCCTGGTAGGTAAGCATCCCTTTTTCACATTGACTCTTTCTCTCAAATTTTGTTATACTGGCAAAGCTCCTTCAAGGGAAGGTTGAGGGAAGTAATTTAGAGGGAGAACCTGGCATTGTCACCATACTCTTTGTTCTACTCTCCCCTGATAGAGCGGAGATTAGTCATCAGCAGGCTCCCTTACCTTGTGCTAGAAACTGGGAATAGGTTGAACCAAATGAAATGGCTCTTCCTACATAGGCTGTCACACAGGCTGATACACTCGTAGTAATAATTCCAATGGTACCATTCGGTCAATGTTCACTACTGGCAAGGTTAGCATTGCACAGCATCCAAAATATAAATAACCACCGTTTCACTAATCACAATCTCTCGTGGAAACCTAGCAACGTTTTGCAGAACCTCAACTGAGAAAATTTATAATAAGACCACTGAAACAAAATCAATATACTATTGCTTTGCAGTTAAGTATGCAGAAGTTTTTAAATGAATCATGAACCCAGAATTAGTTATCTTTATTAATGTTATGTTAATATAGGACAAACATAGAGTTTAATCGTGCAGATAAAACATAGACTATTTCAAAACAGTTTGGGCAAAACTGGGTAGAAAAGAAAAGTAAACCCTAACATCATAAAATAAATCTCTACAACAACAAAACCCAAAAGACTTGTAAAAATCTCTAAGAAACTATATTATCTAGGAAACAAGGAGATTTTCCTGATTAAAATCTAGGTGTTATGAAAGAAGTTAGAATAAGCAGATTAAAACTTTTGGATGAGAAAGGATATCATTAAAAGTTAAAAGAATAATTGTTTTAAAATAATATAATGTAGATGATAATATACAAGAGCTCTTACAAGCTGAAAAGAACAAAATATTAAAAACCGCAAATTGTAAGAATAGATAATTCACAGAAGACTAAATCTAAATGAGCAAATATGAAAAAATGTGCACAGTAACACTCATAGTGAAATGCAGACTTCAAGGACAGTGACATACTATCTAAATTCTAGAGTCTGATGGCAAGTGATCTCATATTGTTATTGAGAATGAAGTATGACAGCCCTTTGGAAGGCAATTTAGTAATATCCACCCAAAAATAATTCTTACAGTCATCTTACAGATAGAATACCGACATATAAAGACAATAAAGGCACAAAGATAAAGATGTTTTTTCAACATTTCTCACAAAGGCCAAGAACTGGAAACAGACTGCACATCAACAGATGAATCACTAGCTTGTGGTGGTCTGCGCCCTGCAGTATTACACATTCAAAGAATGAATTTAAACTACAGCAGATGATGAGAGATTTCCAAAATGTTTAGAAGACTGAGAAAATATTCAGAAAAGCAGCTAGTATATGATTTCATTTTTGTAAATCTAACGTTTAAATGATCACTGAATATTGATCAAAGAGAAAAATGTATGTGTATAAATGATACAGATGCACATACTCTATTATTAAAATAGTCATGTTGTAGGTAGAGATTAAATGTGAAGATACTGAGGTCATGAAGGAAGATAGGAAATGTGTTAAAAAGTGCACTAAATAGTATATTCTTTAAAAAAAAATAAAATAGTGCCCTTAACAGACATAAATAAAGAATTGAACATGTGGAAAGAAAAAAATGATATTGTTTTAAGGATTTTATTTACTTATGCAAGAGAGAACTGAGATCACTAGCATGGAGGAGGGCAGGGGAGAGGGGCAGAGGGACAAGCAGATTCCCCACTGAGCAAGAAACCCAATGTGGGGCTCGATTCCAGGACCCTAGGGTCACCACCTGAGCCAAAGGCAGACACTTAACTGACTGAGCCATCCAGGTGCCCCCAAAACATGGTAAATTAATGCAAAATTCTCCAAATTACAAGTTACATGTACTAAATAATAAGGCTAATATTAGAAATAGGCACTATCATTTTAAATATCATTTGGATTTAAAATATTGCCATAAAGAGCCTATAAATTCTGAAAAGTGTAATTAGAGAATGCTTCCTTACCAAAACGTAAAATACAGTATAAAAATGCAGTCATATAAATATTTGGACTTAGCACATAAACAGAGGTAGATAATGGAATAAGCAAGATCCCAGAGAGACCCAAGCACATATGGGAATTTGGTGTATATGGTAAATGTAGCAATTTAAATCAATGAGTCAAATGAACGATTTTTAAAAAATAGTGTTGAAACAACTGTGTAGCCATCTGGAAAAAATGAACTTGGATTCTTATGTCATCTCTGCCACTTAAATAATGTCCAGATGTATCAAATATTTAAGTATATAAAATGAAACCATAAAGTATAAAGAAAAAATATGGAGGTACTTAAGTTATACTCTCAGAGTAGGAGATTCTTTGTTTAAAATAAAGGACACAGAAATTATTAAAAGGATAAATTTGGCTCATGGAAAGTAAAAGTTTTGCAAACATATGACTAAAGAAGATATATAGATGATAAGTATACAAAAAGATGCTCCACATCACAGGTCATCAGGCAAATGCAAATTAAAACAACAATGAAATACCACTACACACCTGTTAGAACACCCCAAATCCAGAACATTTGACAATACCAAACACTGGTAAGGATGTGGAGCAAATAGGAATTTTCATTAATTACTGGTGGGAATGAAAAATGATAAAGCGACATGTTTGTGCAAAACTAAACATACTTTTACCATATATGGTAAAGTATTACCCCTTCTTGCATGATTACCCCTTCTTGACATTTACCCAGAGGATTTGAAAACTGAGGTCCACACAGAAACCTGCACATGTGTGTTTATAGTAACTTTACTAATAATGACCAAAACATGGAAGTAACCAAGATGCCCTTCAGCAGATGAATGGATAGACATTGTCATATCCAGGCAATGGAATGTCATTCAATGCTAAAAACAAATGAGCTCCGAAGCCATGAAAAGATGCGCGGAAATTTTAAATGTCTATTGCTACAAAGCCAATCTGGAAAGGCTACATATTGTACACTTCCAACTGTATGACATTCTAGAAAAGGCAAAACAATGGAGATAGCAAAAAGAACTGTGGGTTTGGACAGCACTTAGCGGGGAGGGGGTAATAAATAGGTAGAGCGTGAGGATTTTTAGGGTAATAAAAATGTTCCATGATATTATAACGGTGGATATAGGTCATTAGAAGTTTATCTAAACCCATAATAATGTACAACACCAACAGTGAATTTTATTTTATTTTGTTTTAACTTTTTTTTTTAATTTTTATTTATTTATGATAGTCACACACAGAGAGAGAGACAGAGAGGCAGAGACACAGGCAGAGGGAGAAGCAGGATCCATGCACCGGGAGCCCGACGTGGGATTCGATCCTGGGTCTCCAGGATCGCGCCCTGGGCCAAAGGCAGGCGCTAAACCGCTGTGCCACCCAGGGATCCCCCAACAGTGAATTTTAACGTAAACTAGTGACACTGGGTGGAAATGATTTATCATTGTTAGTTTACCAATTTTAACAATTATACTGCTCTGAAAGGAGACACTGATAACGAGGAAGGCTATGCATTCATGGGGCCATGGACTAAATGGGGAACCTCTGTACCTTCTGATTTTACTGTGAACTTAAAACTGCTCTAAATTATTTTAATTTTATTTTTTGTTTATGTAGGCTCCGTACCCAGTGTAGAGCCCAATGCAGGACTTGAACTGAAGACCACTGAATCAAGACCTAAGCTGAAATCAAGAGTCAGACACAACTGACTGAGCCACCCAGAGACTTCTTAAGTTTATTTTTTAAAAAAAGTAATAATTTCTACTAAGCAAATAGCATCATAAACTGATTCAAAATACAAATCGCAAAACGAGAGAAAACATTTGCCACAGTATTTGCCAAAAATATATAAAGAGCATTTGCAAAGCAATGCAGAAAAGAGAGCAAAGAATATGAACATAAAATTCATTAATAGAAATTTAACCATATACTCAGACTCACTCATTTTTTAAGAAATTAAGTTATTTTCCTCTATCCATATCTAACAGTTGTGGTTAGATGGATCAATATTAAATTTAATGTGGTGAACTATATGGTAATAGAGTATCCATAGTCTTAGGAAATTAATACTGAAGTATTTAGGAGTAAAGGGCCATAATGTCTATAACTACCCTAAACTTGTGTGGGTGTGAGTGCACATGCAGAGAGAGCGAGAGAGAACAAGGAAGCAAATAAATGAGGTAAATTGTTAACAACAAGTGAATCTGGGCAATGGGTATATAGATGTTATTTTTATTATTTTTACTTTTGTAACTTACCTGTAAGTTTGGAATTATTTTTTTTAAGATTTTATTTGTTTATTCATGAGAGACACACACAGAGAGAGAATGAGGCAGAGACCCAGGCAGAGGGAGAAGCAGGCTCCATGCAGGGAGCCCAATGTGGGACTCGATCCGGGGTCTCCAGGATCAGGCCCTGGGCTGTAGGCAGCGCTAAACTGCTGTGCCACTGGGGCTGCCCTGGAATTATTTTTAAAGAAAAAAATAAAAGCTTTGGTTGAAGCATAGAGAAGGAACTCACATATTCTTTTGTTGGCATGTAAAAAATGTGTTTATCTTTTTACCCAGTGATTTCTATAAATATTTCCTATGAATATAGTAAAAAAAAAAAAAACACGTGCAAAATGAATATATAGAAAGATATTTATTCCATTATTGCTAAGGGTACAAAGGACTGGGAAAAATATGTATTCCACAAAAGATAGGTTAAGTGAATTATACAAGTACAATGGAATACAGTAAAGTTGTTAAAAATATGAATTCAACAGATGTATAGACATGAACTAATCTCAATTATATATATTACTGTTGAAAAAATGTATTTCTGCACACTTATATAGGCCTGTTTATTCATAGATTATCTTTAATTAGATGCATCTAAACTGGCAACACCAACTCTAGGGAGGGGAACGGGATAAATAATTACTAAATGTAAGGAGATTTACTTTCCACAGTATACAGTTTTGTACTTTTGGAATTATATATGTATATAATTATAAAGTGTATATATATAAAGTATATATATAAAATATATATATATAAAGTATATATATAGTATATGTGTATATATATGTATACATATATACACATATACATATACACATATATACACACATATATACTATATATATAGTGTATATGTATATATTGTATACACATATATACAATTATATATATATACCCACACACATATACACATATATATGCCAAATAAAAAATTGAAATAGATATTTTAATACTTTGATCCTGATTTAATTAAAGAGCATGCATACAATGTACTTTGAAAAAAATGGTGAAAATATTTACCCTCTGGTGAGGCAGTTTTTAAAATAGACCAATTTCTGCTTATACATACTGATAGCTTGCTGCCAATAACATCTTCTTATAAATAGACAAATTTATGCTTATATAGCTAGATTTCTTGCTACCAAAGTAAGTTTGAAAAGCTGGCTAGAATGATGCCTATGGCTCTGAGAAATTCTTTACCTGTCGTGAAAGGCAACAAACACACGCAGAGTGGCACGATTGCTAACCCTCACTTTGCCACGCACAGGCCAGGTGCAGGTGGCTGTGTCGGAACTCTTAGCACCCCTCCCTGGGGGCCACAGTCAGCGAGCCGAATGCCATTAGAATGGATCTCAAAATCTGATAGACTGCAGTTTGTCTGGCATCACAATTGACAAGCTGCGTGATGTAGGATACGTTAGTTAGGCCTCCTATGTTCCTTCCCGCGAACATTAAAAACCACGTAGAAAAATATTTAAAGTATCATCTGGCGTATATTCAACTAATAACATTATCATTAGTTATTGACATCTTTGCTATTATTACTATTATTGACTGACTGATTTGGGCCGAAATCCAGCCTGTAGTGCAAAATTCTAAGGTTAACTGGGATTTTGTAGCAGTCCTAATGAAGTGGTATGTGAGAAAACTCTTCAGTAAATGTTAATGTCCTGCCCAGACATATTAATAGCAGTTGAGTAAAAATAAATCTCAAACTACTTGAGGAACAGTAAAGAGTTTACTTAATAACAGGGCCGTTTCGCTGTCTTTGTGTTATTTGTAATAATTGAAAACTTGGTTGCCAGGAGTTTTTGAGCACCTTCAGGATTAGGAAAATTGTGGATATGGTGGTTCTGCATCACACTCTAATCTTATGAGCAAAATAATATACTGGGGGGAAAAATCACTATTTTGGCCAGGTATTTATTTATTAACCACTGAGGAAATTTGTCACCACACCCTGAAAGTATTTGATATTAAGTTCCTTGAAGGTGGGTACAATGTGTATTTCCACAATGTTCGATCTCTTGACATCTAGCAAAAGCAAGCACTTCATAAATATCGGTCAAATGAATGGATGAATCCAGTAGGCAGTGGGCCTACCAGAGGAGTTTTTCCCTGATTCTCTGAAGGATGGGGTACCAATCAATAAGTCTGACGTGAGGAAATACAGGATTCAGGCTTGATGTGGCCCAGATTCATTTAACCACACATGTTTATGTTTTGAAATTATGGCCAAATTTAAAACTGGCCACTATACAGTGAAATGAAATATATGCTGGTGAAAGAATCAATATTGCAGTCTTCATCATTTTGTATTCCTTTGACTCATTGTAAATCCCAAGGAATAAAGTACTAGATAAAATCATTTAGAAAGCATCATGATTATATATGCTTGCACGCATCTTATCCCACAAAAATCTCTGAGGCTTGAGTGAAGGGAAAGGGGATGAAGGCACAAAGCATTTGAAGCAAATGTCCCTCTGGTTTGGTTCAGGTAAAGAAGTGAAAGCTTTTCTCATCTCCCCATTTTGTGTTTTTGCAATAACAAGTTATTGGAAACACTTCTCAGACTTGCAATTCAGCATTCATTTGTTTAAATGATTGATTATTTGCTCCTTTCAACAGGTCTAAGATCCAGGAAGACAGGGACAACTCAGACCAATTAAATTGATTTCACTATGGCATCCCCAGTGTTCGAGAGAATTTTTGGCAAAAAGTAGACATCAGTAGATATTTTTTAATGAATAAATTAATGGAAATATGAGTTTTTTTCTTCTATGCATATGGATGTTAAGAATAGCTAGACAGCATGATGAGTATGGTTAATAATATCATATAGGATATTGAAAGTTTTTTAAAGAATAGATCTTAGAAGTCCTCATCATAAGAAAAAAAAGGTTTTTCTTTTAACTATGTATGGTATCAGATGTTAACTGAACTTATGGTGGTGATAATTTTGCAGTACGTATAAATTTTGAATCATTATACCATGTACTTGAAATTAATGTTATATATAAATCACACTTTAAAAAATGGCTGGACTACATGGCCCACAAGCACATGAGAAAATGCTCCGCATCACTGGCCATCAGGGAAATACAAATCAAAACCACAATGAGATCCCACCTCACCCCAGTGAGAATGGGGCAAATTAACAAGGCAGGAAACCACAAATGTTGGAGAGGATGCGGAGAAACGGGAACCCTCTTGCACTGTTGGTGGGAATGTGAACTGGTGCAGCCACTCTGGAAAACTGTGTGGAGGTTGCTCAAAGAGTTACAAATAGACCTGCCCTACGACCCGGCAATTGCACTGCTGGGGATTTACCCCAAAGATACAGATGCAGTGAAACGCTGGGACACCTGCACCCCGATGTTTCTAGCAGCAATGGCCACAATAGCCAAACTGTGGAAGGAGCCTCGGTGTCCATCGACAGATGATGGATAAGGAAGCTGTGGTCTATGTATACAATGGAATATTCCTCAGCCATCAGAAAGGACAGATACCCACCATTTGCTTCGATGTGGATGGAACTGGAGGGGATTAGGCTGAGTGAAATAAGTCAATCTGAGAAGGACAAACATTATATGGTCTCATTCATTTGGGGAATATAAAAAACAGTGACAGGGAATAAAGGGAAAGTAGAGAAAATGAGTGGGAAATATCAGAAAGGGAGACAGAACATGAAGACTCCTAACTCTGGGAAACAACAAGGGGTAGTGGAAGGGGGAGGTGGGCGAGGGGTGGGGGTGACTGGGTGACGGGCACTGAGCGGGGCACTTGATGGGATGAGCACGGGGTATTATGCTACATGTTGGCAAATTGAACAACAATAAAAAGAAATTTTTTAAAAATGGCTGGACTGAGCATACGTCTGTGATATCCTGAACATGTGTTTAAGATACAAGGTCTGTAGTCACTAGCACCGTCTGCTCTCTGACAATCCGTGGAACATAGTCCGAGGAGTGGATATAATGTGGCCTCATTAGTTTCTGCCATTTCCAAGTTTTTAAACTGTTCCAATTGAATATACAATCCATGTGGAAAGAAGCTTTCTGAGACTTCAAACCATCAGGTTGCTCCAACTGTCCAGTATGTATTCTTTATAGTCTTTGTATTAAGTAACTTTTGCATTTGGTGTCTGTGTCTCAAAGTAGACGACCATTGCTGTCCAGTCTTTTCTCTCAGTCTCATAGATTGAAATCCTTTGACTCACTTGAATCTTACTTTAAAAGCTGAGTGATCTTTACCGGGGCTTTCTCTGATCTTTCTTCTGACAGATTTAACATACTGCATACCAATAACCTACTTCTATCAATCTATAAGCAAGGAATTGAATACACTTATTAAATGAAACTTAAAAATCAAAATGAGAACATGTTTAAGAGGACTTAAAAGTGCTCTAATTCCACTTTCATTGTTACAGAGAAAGAAAAAGAGTCCAAGTCCCAGAATAAGTTTGCTGTAGAGACTGTCAAAAGCCCAGATTTCCTGACACCCAGAGAAAACACCCTCACCCTAATGGCCTGCTTCTTCGACTCAAAATTCCTAACCATAAATCATCCTAAACACCAATTTAATGATACAGAAAACCCAAAAGACTCCACCAAAACTATTACTGAAATGTATAACTTCATTCACGACAGTATACAAAACTAATATACAGAAATCTGTTGCATTTCTATACAGTAACAATGAAATGACAGAAAGAAAAATTAAGAAATTAATCCCATTTACAATTTCACCAAAAATAATACCTAGGAATAAACTTAACCCAGGAGGTAAAATACCCATACTCTGAAAATTATAAAACATTAATGAAAGAAATTGAAGACAAATAGAAAAAACATTCCATGCTCTGGATAAGAAGAACAAATGTTATTAAAATGTCCATACTACCTAAAGAAATCTACAGATTTAATGCAATCCTGATCAAAATACCACCAGCATTTTTCAAAAAGACAATCCTAAAATTTATATGGAACCACAAAGACACCAATTAGCCAAAGCAATATTGGAAAACAAACACAAAACTGGAAGTATCACAATTCTAGAAATCAAAATATACTACAAAACTGTAGTAACCACAACAGTATGGTGCTGGCACAAAAACAGACACATAAAACAATAGAACAGAACAGAGAGTCCTGAAATAAACCCATAATTATACAATCTTTGACAAAGCTGGAAAGAATATTTGAAGGGAAAAATAATGTCTCTTCAACAAATGATGTAGGGAAAACTGGACAGTTACGTGCAAAAGAATAAAACTGGACCACTTTCTTACACCTTACATAAACTCCAAATGGATTAAGAACCTAAATGTGAGACCCGAAACCGTAAGAATCCTAAAAGATAACACAGACAGTCATTTCTCTGACACTGGCCATAGCACTATTTTTCTAGGTGTTTCCTGAGGCAAGAAAAAAAAAAGCAAAAATGAACTATTGAGACTTCTGCACAGCAAAGGAAACAATCAACAAAACTAAAAAACAACCTACTGAATGGGAGAAATATTTGCAAATGACATATCCAATGAGTTAATATCCAAAATATATAAAGAACTCATACAACTAAACACCAAAACATTAATAAAAAGCATCATTATCATCAAATTAAAAAGATATGTAGAAGAATCTACTGAGCTGAGGCAAGGAGGGGCTTTGGGGCTTAATATTCTTTATCTTTTTTTTATAAATTTGTTTTTTGTTGGTGTTCAATTTGCCAACATATAGAATAACACCCAGTGCTCATCCCATCAAGTGCCCCCCTCAGTGCCCGTCACCCAGTCACCCCCACGCCCCACCCTCCTCCCCTTCCACCAGCCTCTCTGCCTCTCTCATGAATAAATAAATAAAATATTTTTTAAAAGGGAGAAAAAAGAAATCTTTGTGCACTATGGTGAGAGAGCAACCTTCTACAGCCACTGTGGAAAACAGTATGGAGATTCCTCAAATATTAAAAGCAGAAGTACCATGTGATTGAGCAGTTCTACTATTATTTACTGAAAGAATGTGAAAATGCTAATTTGAAAGGATATATGCACTCCTCCATTCACTGTATCATTATTTGCAATAGCCAAATTACAGAAACAGCCCACATGTCCATCAATAGACAGATGGATAAAGATGTGGTGTGTCTACACACACGTACACACATATATATGCACACATAGACACACTCACAATGGGATATTACTCAGTCATAAAAAATAATGAAATCTTGCCTATGCAACAACATGGTTGGTGCTAGAATGTATAATGTTAAGTGAAATATAAGCCAGACAAATACCATAGGATTTCATTCATATGTGGAATTTAAGAAACAAGACAAAGAAATAAAAAAAAAACTGAGACAAACTGAAAAACAGACTCTTAACTATAGAGAACAAACTGATGGTTATCAGTGGGGGAGGTAGATGGGGAGCTGAGTGGAACAGTGGAAGAGGATTAAGAGCACACTTATCACAATGAGTGCTCGGTAATATAGAGTTGTTGATTCACTAAATTGTACACCTGAAGCCAATATAACACCGTATGCTAACTATATTAGAATTAAATTTTCAAAAACCTATTTAATGCAAATATAGTCGACCGTTAAGCAACATGGGTTTCAAGTGCATGGGTCCATTCATACATTAATTCATTCATCTTCAGAGAGAGATCACTCGTGTGCACATGTACATGAGGAGGGAGGGGGGAGTGGCAGAGCAGGAGGCTCCACACCCAGTAGAAGACAGAAGCGGGGCTGGATCTTACAACCCTAAAATCATGACCTGAGCTGGAATTAAGAGTAGAGATACTTCTCTAACTGAGGCACCTAGATGCACCTACACGGGTCCATTTATCTGTGGATTTTTTTTTTTTAATAAATGCAACATACTACTTTAAATGTACTTTCTCTTCCCATGATTTTCTTAACTATTTTTCTCTAGCTTATTGTAATATTTCAGTATATAAGCATATAACATACAATATATGTGTTAATTAACTGTTTACATTATTGGTAAGGCTTCCAGTCAATATCAGGCTATCAATGGTCAGGTTTTTGGGGGTCACAACTTATACATGGTTTTCCACGGCATGGGGTATTGGTGCTCCTAACCCTGGTATTGTTTGAGGGTCAACTGTATCTGCAACTAACTTAGGTATATAGACACCATTGCAGAACCACAACCATTAGTGACCAAAACCCAGTAAGCTTGGAGCCAAGAGGCTACTTCACATCTCACTTGCCAAATGTCAAAACTATTGATTGAATTCCAAAGCAAATGTCCTTCTGGAACTATCTTCATTCTCCACATCATATAGAAATTGGTCAGTAACAAGCATTTTGTTTCTTTATGATGGCCACAGGTGAGCCAAAACAAAAACAAAAACAAAATATCTATATCTATATCTATATCTCTTATATATTATTACATAATATTTTTATTTATACATAAATATATATTTTATGTTATTATATAATATTTTATATATATATAAATATATATATATAAAAAACGCCCAAATACTCTACAGGAAATCTGATCATTCCAAAAGGAAGGTTTGAATGCATAACACATCCTACCTGAACTTAATCAACAAATACCCATCTCAACAATTATCTTTGCCGTAAGGTCAAATTGGAGGAGAGTGGACAGATGGTAATGAAAGAAGATATTGTTTCACTAATGAATTGCCTGGTTATGAAAAAAGACTTTCCCCCCTTTTAATCTGGAAGTATCCATAAAGCAGGTATTACTCTACAAACTTCTTTCAGTAGTTATATTTGGAGTTCAAAAGTGATTTATCATATTTTGAAGTAATCTAAATGTTATAAAGCAGGAGGATAGTTAAATGATGACACATTCACATTATGCAAAGTTTTCATAAAATATATAATTACAAAGAAGATAACAATAAAATAACAAGAACACATAGAGTCCATGCTGTGTGCCAGGCAATATGCTAAAGACTGAATGAGAATTATAACAGCCATACGAAAAAGGTACCATTACTATGACACACACAAAAACAAAAACCTTACATAGAAGGATATGGGCCAAAATGCAGATGATAGCGATGTGGGGATGGGTGATTATTTTAGGATTTATTTATTTTAAAGAGAGACAGACAGAGATTGTGGGGAGGGACAGAGAAAGAGGGAGAGAGAAACCCAAGCAGACTCTGTGCTGAGCATGCAGCCCAAGGTGGGACTCAACCTCACAACTGAGAACAGACCTGAGCTGAAACCAAGAGTCAGATGCTAAGCCAACTGCGCCACCCAGGCACCCCAGATGGGGGATTTTTTTTTAATTGTGTGATGATTTCTAATTTTCTGTAATAATTAATAGTTAAAATGGTTGTTTTCAAAATTGAATTAGTTCAATGAGATCAATTTCAATAAAATTTTGAGGGATATGAAAGAAGTCCATAGCAAGCAAGGTTATAATATTTAGATAGCCACTGTGTTTAGTTTTTCACTCCTTTCACATTTTATTAATATCTGCATCAACATTTACCTTGTCACTGATTAGACAAATATATTTTTAGGAGCATCAAGAAGAAGCATTTGCATCTACCCCACACCTAAAATTAGCTTCCCTTTGGTCTTTGGAATCGCCTGCGATTTCCATCATTCTGAAATCGGTTATTTGGAAATACCCCTGGGAAAAATAATCCTTCTATTCCTGAGAAGAAGCTAATACTCTCCAAAGTGTTAACTCAGTGGGTCTCAAGCATGATGATTTTGCCTCCTGGGGAACATTTGGCAATGTCTGGAGACATGTGTTATTGCCATGACTGGGGAGGGGTACTACTGGCATCTAGTGGGTAGAGGCCAGGAATGCTGCTAAGTCACCTAAGTTACACAGAATAACACTCCTACATACACACTGTTCCCTGATAAGGGCATTATCAACACTAAAATATCCAAATAAGGGCATTATCAACACTAAAATATCCAAAATTCTAGTTTAATTTATGGCTATCAGAAATATCCTTCCCCAGTACATGGACCAGCGTCCTGGATGGAGGCTAGTGAAAGACTAAGATTCAGGATAAAAAGAAAAAACAAGATTCAGAAAGGTAAATCTTGGTAAAATATCAGATTCTGTCCTCGGCTAAGTGGACAAATCCTAGCTTTTCACCTCTACCAACAGGAAATGTGAACTTTGCATGAGTTGCTTAAGCCTCCTTTGAACATCTGGTAAGTGGCAATAATCAATTTTTCTCATAATGAGGCTTGCGAAAAAATAACGATCTGTAAAGATTCCACCAACTACAGTTGCAACTACAGTAACGGGTAGTGAGGATGATGGTGGCAGAGGTGGTGCCATCGATGGTGTCATGACGACAATGGAGATGACGGTCATGTCGATGATTTTCATCGTGCCTTAACATGCCCTAAATATGACAGTGCCATAGATTGCAGAACGTCAGAAGCAGCAATGACAAGACTAGTTTTTTTTTTAAATTTCTCAGACATTGAATTTATTCTACTGGTTAGTGTGCTGGCTGTAGGAATGTAAGGAGAAGTAACTCATTACCCAAGAGAATGATCACCAAGATGTTCTTCTGGTAAGAACTCTGGACAGAGAAAAGAGCTGTGAGGATAGATCGGAGAACAGGTGTAAACTGGGCCTAAGACTCGGCATCTGATACTTCCACTGGGAAATAATTCTAAGAAAGAACACTGCTGGGGTAACTACAGCGATGGTACATTTCCTTCTAAAACGGGAATCAAGTGAAGATAGAAAACATCTTCAGGGGAGTCTTAAAGGCAAATAAACTAAAGTTGAAAACAAAAGCAAACTATCCATGCAATTGCTCAGGACATACGATGATCACTGGGCTGATAAACTAGTTGGCCTTGTACAACCATCTCAAAACCTTAGTTTGTTAAAGAGCATTGCTATTTTCATTACCAGGTTCCCTTGGCCTCTTCCAATATACTTTTTGATAGGAGTTCATTTTTGTATCCTGTGGATTCTCATGTGAAGTTCAATGAGTCTGTCATGTAAGGATGACCCTTGAAAGGATTTCAAGAAACTAATAGGTTGAACCAACTCTACCTGTCAATCATCCAGGCTTCCTTTCAATACCCGCCTGTTCAGTTCCACCTCCAGCTCCAAAGCTCTGGGGATACTTTGCTGAGCAGTTATCTTTCCAAGTCAGCGCTGCTGTGTTCAGACACTTTCATCAGCAAATGTGCACTTCTGTTCACCGTAATAAAATGAAAGCGATTATGTTGCAAACTTCTCTATTTGATCAGGCTAGTCCATCTTCCTGTGCATCTTGTTCTTTTCTACATATCCAAATTTTCTATTTTTAAGGTCTAGCACAAATGTTGCTTCTATTCCTTACCTAAAATACTGCTATATGTTTTGACCACCCCATTCCTTTGTTTTTCCATGCAATATATCTGTGCTGTAGCACTTGCATGTCCTGATACTGAGTACAGACTCTTAAGCCATAATGTCTGGGTTAAAGTCCCAGCTTTGGGATTTTTAAGGACGCTTATTAGAGTTACGTATTTGGGCAAATTACTTAAACTTGCTTTGTCTTGGTTTCCTCATTTGTAAATAGGGATAATGGTAGCATTTATCACATGGTGTATGAAGGATTTTTAAAATGCCTGACATGTAGAAAGAACTCAATTAACTAGCACGCCATTGAGTTTTTGTTTTTTCCTCTCCAGTTGAGTTGTAAACCCTTTGGTGACAATGACAGAAGCAGCTATAGTGTGACAGCCTCAGACCCTGACTCAACACGAACTAGCAACCCCAGTTTGCTCTTTATTCTTGTTGCTTCAAGATTATTGATAGGACAAAAGGAGTTCACAATTGTCCATAGAATATTTAGCGTGATATCCGGGCTGTGATAAGATCTCAATAAATTTACCAACAAAACGTTTTAAATTATTTATTGAGCACTTCTTGTTGTGGGATATGTGTTCATATGCATTATAACATTAACTTCCTAATCATCACATTGATATTGTGTAAGAGGCACCATTTTTATCCCCATTTTACACAGAAAGAAACAGAGGCTGGGGAATGCTTAAGATTCAAGATCACACAGCTCAAGTAACAAAGCTAAGAGTTAAATCATCAATGTCAAACTTCAAAGACTTGTTCTCTTAACTCCTCTGTAATATCCTTCTCTTTATATACCCACACAGAGTGCATCAGATGTAGGATGAGATTTTGTTGAGGATTATAATGCAGGCTGTGTTTATTATAATATTGACCAATACAGAGCAAATATATACTCTTTGGCATTTCTCTAATATCTGAAAATTCATTAGAAACAAGATCTCTACCCAGAGGCTTAATATAGATTTCTGCAAGTATGGAATGTTTTCCCACATAAATATTCCTAGACAGTACTTATGGATCAAAACCACTCATTTAAAGGGAACATCTGAGCAAACCTCAGTCTTACTGGAATGAGCCTCTTGAAAAAAACATAATGTATCAAGAACCATAAGGAAAGTGCTAAAAGCAACGGTTGCTTCGCTTAATGGAGCAAGTCGAAAGTGTTTGACGTTACTCTTAATAGTAGTCAGTAAAACAGTTTCCAGTAAAACTTAAGTGAGGAAATTAATCCCATAATAACAGCATGCATGCAGGTCTAGCTCAAATAATAGCGGTGTGATCGCATAGAGAAAGAGGCTTTAATTTGTGCCTTAGAACGTACTGGATGGGTGAACTGCATACACATTGGAAGTGAGTTATTTCTTAGTCAATTTTTTATTCAGCAAGAATTTTGAAAGTACACTAGGAAAGCCCTTTGTAACCTAAAAATATCAAATATTTTTTTGGTCTAAAGGCTACTGTGTTCATTCTATCAATATTTATTAGACAACTACTACTTTGTACCAGGTAATTTGCTGCTAGGCTCAGAGGATACCAAATTATAAAATGATGTAGTTCTCATTCTCAAACAGCTCACAGAACAGGAGGAAAGATCAGCAAATAATATTTTAATTATAATGTGATATAAAAAGTTCTATGTGACAGACTGCTCTATGTGCACAAGAGCCCGTTTCCTCTTCCTCCTGGGAACATAGAGTATACCTCCAGACTTCCTTACAATTAAGTGTAGTCATGTGACCGAGTTCTCACCTGTGGAATATGGAAAGAAATTATGTTTGATGTTTGTAGCTCTGAGAAGCGAACAAGGGGTGGTGGAAAGGGAGGTGGGCAGGGGGTTGGGGTGACTGGGTAACGGGCACTGAAGGGGGCACTTGGTGGGATGAGCACTGGGTGTTATGCTATATGTTAGCAAGTTGAACTCCAATTAAAAAAAAAAAGAGTCTAAGGCTCAGGCAAGCTTCAGTTCTTACTCAATATCTTACTCAATATGTCAGCTATGACCTGAAAAAAAATAATAATAAAATAAAATGTCAATGTTTATCTTTCTAAAATTGTTTTATGAATAAACACTAAATTTTTAGGAACAACAACAAAAAAGACTGGTACATGGGAACCATCCACAGGTGATATGCTCTCTCATTTCCTCCGTTGCTGATGAATAGAACTCATGGAACTTCAAGGAAGGCGGAGCCACAGGATGGAAAGAATGTGCATCCTGGAAATTCTGCTCATTAGGCTGTCTGCCAAGTACTTGCAGTGAACGTTCACCTGAGTTAGAAATATCTTCCAAAACCATTGTTGTTTGGGGGTTATTTGTTATAGTACTTAGTTTAGTCCAATATATATTCTCTACAGAAAATGTGCTTACATGGGTCAAAGGCACCCAAAAGAAAGAGGAGGTACTTGGGCCTGGGCCATATTCTAGAACTGATAAAACTCAAACTGGATCTTTAGGGCCATTTTCCCTTTACAGAGGACATGAAAGTACTCCGATAGCCCTCCCTCTACATCCCTTAAAAGTCTAAACCAAAGTAAGACAATGATTGTGTTTTGCTCTTTCTAGATCTTAATACTCCAGAACAAATACTGAAAACTGGCCAGAAATAAGATCTAGTGAGCTAACATTCTAAGAGAATAGCTGGTGAAATCATGGCTTCCAGGATGGAACACCCCTCCCAACCGCAGCTTATGTGAGGTCATCAAGAATAGTACTGTATGTTGGCAAATCAAACTTTAAAATAATAAAAATAATAAAATAAATAAAATAATAAAAGAAAATAAATAAAAGAAAATAAAATATAAAATAAAATTAATTAATTAATTAAAATAAAATAAAATAAAATAAAATAATAAAATAAAATCAGTTGCTACATGGCAGCGGCAAAATTTAATAAATATTTTGAAGTGGGAAAAAAAAGAATAGGTGTAGTCTAGTAATTACTTCATCTTAATTATACCTATAAAAATTATACCTATACCTATTATACCTATAAATTATACCTATAAATTATACCTATACCTATATAGGTATATACCTATACCTAAAAATAACATCATTTTAAAGTAAAAGGATTGGGCTAGGCATGAATTTGGGGAAAATACTACTAAATCCAGGACAGATGATATTTTGGAGAGCCAGAATTTTACTTCTTCCTTATAGTAGAGTGACTAAAACTTCTTTCACTGTGGATAGAACCTCTTGTTTTTAAATTAGACTTATATTTGGATTCCAGGGACTCCCGGGTGGCTCCGCGGTTGGGCATCTGCCTTCCGCCCAGGGCATGGTCCTGGGGTTCCGGGATCGAGTCCCGCATCGGGCTCTTGCATGGAGCCTGCTTCTCCCCCTGCCTGTGTCTCTGCCTCTCTCTCTCTCTCTGTGTCTCTCATGAATAAATAAATAAAATCTTTAAAAAATTCAGATGTCATTGGAGAAAAATACTGGTGCTTAAATTTGCATTAAACTGTAAATGACTGGCATTAGAGTCTTTCCAGAAGACATGTTTTACAGAGGAGGGTGGTGCAAAGAACAAGAGGCTAAAGAGAGCCCAAGGGAATTCTGGATCTATTACACAAATGCATAATACCCATTACACAGTACCTTACAAATTTGGCCAAAAATACTAATTCCAGGACTAATATTCAATTCCCTTTGGCCTACACTGATGGCTGAATTACTACCTTAAAAGATTGGTTATTTGGGACCAAGACAATATATCCTCAGTAAGCCCAATCTTTACATGTAAATACTTTGGAAAGAGAAAACACACGTAAACATTACTCAACAGTAACATTTTAGTGAGGTTTTTAAACAGATAACCAATTATCAGAACTATCAGTGTAAAAAGTCAGAGAAGGGCCCTAACAATATAAACCCTTACTGTAGCTTTCTTAGTTTCCTGGGCAAGAAGGTGCTGCAGGAGATACTCCAGATCACTGATGTACAAACAGGTAGGTATTCTTTAGAGTTCAATATTACAAGGAAAATCTATTTTTTTTAAAGATTTTTATTTATTTGACAGAGAGAGAGAGAGAGAGAACCAGGCCCTCCACTGAGCAGGGAGCCCAATGTGGGGGCCCAATGCCAGGACCCTGGGATCATGACTGAGCTGAAGGCAGACGCTCAACTGACTGAGCCACCCAGACAACCTGGAAAATCAACAATTTTTCAACACTTTTCATGTGCACTCGTCTAACCAATGTCTAGTGTTATTGTTATTTGTTACTAAATTTTCAGTATTTCCCAAACTTTCCCAGGAGCAGTGTGGCCCATTGAACTTCTGAAATCTGTTTATGCTTCGAATGTCTACCAAATATAGCTGAGAGGTCAGCAAAACTCAATCTTACTGAATCTAGGAGCTCTGTCAAATTATCCCTGCAAATGTAAGAGAATGAACCCTTACCAGCTCCTTCATTAACACATTCTTTCATTCCACAACATAAAACTTCTGCTTAAAAATCTGAGACAAAATTTGCTAATGATTAACATGGCTGGCGTGTCTATTTTGTCTGTAAACAGCCATTTTCCTCTTAAAAACTGTAAAACACAGAACTTTCTCTGTGGTTATGAAATGCCTATTATTTTCCCTAAATTATCAAAGTTTAGTGAGTCTTTCTGAAAGTATATATACACAGAGAGAGAGAGAGTTTTATTCATTTCAAATATGTTTTGTGTAATTATGCCTTTGTATTTTGTTCTTCATATATCTGGGCTTAGATATGGACTCATTTCACAGAACTAAAAAAATTATAACTATGTTGGGTTTCAGTCCTTTAAATATATGTATTTAACCTTCTCCGATTAAAAAGTTCTCCTCTTGGGAGATTTTTAGAAATATATGAAAACACATATATTTTATCAACATAATTCCTACAACAGATAGGTGTGTGGATGCACATAATTCATAATGCCTAGGAAACTGGAAATCACCTATTCCAAGTAACCGCAGTTAAGCATGTGAGTTCCAACGATATACCATAGAGATTAAATCAAACTGGTTGTGTTACTTTGAACAAAGTACTTAACTTTTCGGTGCCTCTGATTAGTGAGGATTTGCTAAATCAGTCTGTGCAAAATGCCAAGAACACTCTGGAGCTTCCTAAGTAAGTGCTCACTGAATGCTCTCTCTTATTATTGTTGTTGTTGTTCTCTGAGGAAACAAAAAGGACAAACAGAATGTCCCTGCCCTCAAGATGTTGGAGATCTGGTGAGAAAAGACAGAACAAAAGCTAACTAACCAATAATACGAGATCGGTTTATTATTCTATATGTCAGAGGAGAGAAGATTGAAGTGATCAAGGCTTCATTTTGAACATGTGATTGGAATGAGGCCTTGAAAAATCTTATGGGTAGATGATTAGGAGAATGAGAAGCATTCAAGACAAGAAGCAGCATGAAGGCAAGAACAGAAAATGCATTTGTTTGATGAGGACACATATTTTCCTGGAACAGACTTTTTTCTATTGAAAACAAAGATTGAAGTAAGAGGAGCCAAATATAGGAAACCACCAAAAACCAAGGAAAGTGTTGGTTCTTAAAGACTTATATTCATGAAAAAGACATACAATGATATTAGGGGTGGAGGGTCAAATCTCCTAGTTAATAGCTGATCCCTGTGTAAATTAAACCATTAAATATGAATGTCATTAAATTATATACTTAGTCATTTTGCATATCAACAAAACTTTTACAGAGTTGAATGTAGCCACAACACTGAAAGTGACATTTGATTAATGATGTATAAAGAAAAAAAAATTATGTATAAAGAGTTAACCATTCATGAACAGTTTCATTCACTATTTTGTTCACTCAACAGCATCTATGCTCTAGAATAAGTACTATAGATGACACAGCATCTATACTCCAGATGATAGACCAATTATTAAAACTGGGCTCTTGCGGATCCCTGGGGGACTCAGAGGTTTAGCGCCTGCCTTTTGCCCAGAGCCTGATACTGGAGTCCATTGAGTCCCACATCGGGCTCCCTGCATGGAGCCTGCTTTTCCCTCTGCCTGTGTCTCTGCCTCTCTGTATGTCTCTCATGAATAAATAAAAATCTTAAAAAAACAAAACAAAACAACAAAACACTGGGCTCTGTCCTCCAGGACCCCAAAGTCCACTGAAAGTAATTAAACTGGTTGTCATTATTGTTCAAGAAAATAAGCAGTGCCATTCAAGGGATATACATAAAAGGCAAGGAGAGCTCAGAAGTGGGAGGGGACAACCACCTGGGAAGACCATGAAAGAGGATGGATGGCACATAGATAGATTCAGTTTTGGGAGATATTTGAAAGTAGTGGATGAGCTATTCCAAGATGAGAGACTGGATGGACATCGGAAGCTGCTGGGCAGCTGTTCAGTTGTGACTAAAGCAAATCTCTCCAGAACACATTTCATGGAATACAACTGTTTCCTCAGGAAGTTAAGGAGGTCTGTGAAAAAGGGAATCTACGATTACCTAAGTTTGGAAAACAACGAGTTAAACAAATCTGAACCAGTTTCTTTATTAAAAGGCTTCTGGGGCATCTGGGTGCCTCGGTCAGTTAAATGTCCTACCCTTGATTTCAGCTCAGGTCATGATC
The DNA here is from genome assembly GCF_053574225.1 of Canis aureus. NCBI lineage: Eukaryota > Metazoa > Chordata > Mammalia > Carnivora > Canidae > Canis > Canis aureus. The sequence continues at coordinate 1,610,008 of NC_135633.1, forward strand.
TCAGGGTTGTGAGATCCTCGCTGGGCGTGGAGCCTCCTTCTGATTCTCTCTCCACCCCTTCTTCCCTTAAACAAACAAACAAACAAACAAATAAATGACTTCTCAGAGGTTTTAATATGCTAATTTGCATTATAAATTCCTAAAAGGTAATATAGTATACAGCTATAAACAAACTTATTTTACTATGAAATTCACTTCCTTCTCAGCTTATTTTAAAGGAGTAATATTCAATTATACATTGGAAAGTGCTTAGTTTGAGCAAAGAGAGAATGCTTAAGGGATCTGACGGCAAAAGACAGAGTCAAGCTAATGAATTCCAACCTTGATTTGGTAGGATTCAGAAAATCAAATCAGTAAGGGAAGCCAACATTCGCCTGTGTAAATTGATTCATTATCATATGTATTCAAAACATAGTATTGGTCAATTGGGAGTCATTCTTAGTCTACAGCATACTAGGCAGAGGAAAATTGAGAGGAATTTGCCAGTATACCCATCGTGATATTCAAATGATCATGAGCCAATATTTTAAATCTGGGTGGGATAACAACATGTTTTGAAGGTTATAAGAGAATAAACCGGGAGACCTGAACAGGATTGTTTTTCTTATGCCTCTGTGTCCCCAGCCATTTTATTTCTCCATTTAGGTCACATTAATACAATAAATATAATAAGATAGTATTTGGGAAAGAATTCAGTTCTCTAGCAAAAGCACGCTCTTATTGGTATCCATTTGCTTTTATTATTTTCCTAATATACTACTGATCTGCCCATGAAAGCAGAACAAACAGATTCTAGTCTTTCATACACCTACCAAACTACAAGGAATTAAGAAACCTGGAAGCTAAAACCAGTCACTTTAGGCTTTAAGAATTCTTTAAGAATAAGGGATCAAATATTTGCAAAGAGGTTTGAGCTTCTTAAAAGAAAGATGCAACATGTTAGCTCACATTTCAAAAAACTTGGAAAATTAAATTGATTTAAAGAGGAATTTTCTCCCCAGGAGAATCTATTTACGCAGCATCTACTTTCATTGCTCTTATACTCCATGAGTCATCAGGAAGTAACACAAAGTCACACAAGAACACAGAGTCCTCCTGGGATTTTGAAACAAATGGATTTGAAACTGCTCAGTTGATCCTACCCAGAGATGATATATACAGGAATTCAGCATAAGGAGAGTTTGATCAGTGCAATTAAATGTAAGCATTGCACCTGTGGAACCTGGAACACGATGTTGCAGTATGATTTATGAGGCCAGAGTGGGTGGATTTCATTAATTCAAAGCCTCTCTGTCTTGCATCTTTGCCATGTGGTTAATGTTACTATCATTTTAATGGTGCTTGCAAATAATCTACCAATGAAATAAGGAACATATTTTTGAATTTTTCACAAATTTAATAAAGGCCTACTATGTGTCAACTACAGTGTGAGCCACTGGGAACTCAATCCAGCTGTTCTCAGACAACCAAAATTCAGTATGATAAAACCTCTGCTAGAAGCAACTATAAGGGCCTATATGAGCTTATGAGAGACACACTACATCTTACTCTTTGGAAGAGATGAATTTTAAATGAGTTCTGAATGACCAGACAGATGTAGCTATGGAGAGCTGGGAGCAGACCCAAGAGGCAGCATGAGCTACGGTACCCTGAACCAGATGAGAATGTAACTTGTTGGAATCTATTATGCTGGTTTTGATGATCATTTTCTATGAAGTTGAGTATGATATAGAGTTCTAGAGGTTAAGAACATGAGAAGAGCTCAGGAAAAGGTACACCTATCATGGTAGGGAATATGGGATTTCCCCTGGGGGACACAGAGAGATATTGAAAGCTTTTTAAGAAATGTAAGGAAAATGTAGAAAAAGATAATAATTTATCTAGTTAAGACCACCCAGAATCCATTTCCCCTTCCTAATGATACTCCAATTTCCTCTTGGAAATGACCACTACTGCATCGTGTACATTCTTAGTACAATTGTACCTCCAGCTCTTTTGCCCTCAGAAACTGATAGTCATTGGAGGCTCCAATCACCACGTCCTTTCTTTCAGTATTCTATGACCATCATTCTGAAGGAAAGACACAGCTAAACTTCAGCCAATCAAAGGAAAAAACACATTTTTTTTTTCACTTCTAGCAAGTGTGTTTAGGCAAACCTATGGAGTAATTCCTACTAATAGAAATTTATGTTCTGAGCTTGATTCTTTAAAATACTCTTCTGTCTTTAAATGTTCACGTCTTTCCAATTTATCACCTTTTAAATTTAGTTACCCAGAGATAGTTTCTCTCATTTGCCACCAAAGAAACTTAATTAATATTTCTGCTTGACAGCAGGGAGAACAATGGCTTGAATAAATACAAAATTAGAAATCTAGGCAAGAGATCACAGAGACCTATAATGTTTAATTGAAGTGAATGCAGATAAATATATTAAGGGGGAGAATTAATAGAATTTTGCAATTAACCAAATATGGAAAGTAAGGAAGAAAAAAGATTCAAGTCACGTGTATTTCTGGCTTGAGCAACTACTTATGAGATACTGCTATCCACTAAGCTAAGAAACACGGGAAGTGGTACATTTAAAGATTAAGATGAGGAATTTATGTTTAGACAAATCCAGTGGGCATACATGTTGAAGCAGCCCATCAACGGCTAAATATTCTAGAGCCTAGGAAAATTCTAGTAGAACATAGAGATCTAGGCATTACAAGTCAGTAGGAAACAAGTCAAGGAGACAGATGCATCGCCAGGCATAGCATATAGAATGAAAAGAGTACAAGGTTAAAGTTGTATAGAACCTAAATTTAAAAACAAGCAGAGGGGATCCCTGGGTGGCGCAGCAATTTAGCGCCTGCCTTTGGCCCAGGGCGCGGTCCTGGAGACCCGGGATCGAATCCCACGTCGGGCTCCCGGTGCATGGAGCCTGCTTCTCTCTCTCTCTCTCTCTCTCTGTGCGACTATCATAAATAAAAAAATAAAAAAAAAATTGTATACAAAAAAAATAAAATAAAAAAATAAAAACAAGCAGAGAAAGAAATCTCACAATGAAAAGCTGAGAAAGAGCAACCATAAAGTTAGGCAGATGGAAAAGAGGTAGGTCATGGGAATCAAGTAACAAGAAGAGGGCATGGGCAAGAGTAACAAACGCTGCAGAGAGATTTAGACCAAGGTTAAGTGCTTATTGAATCTAATAGGCGATCACTGGTGACTCTCCATTTGCAACTGACACACAAATGCAATATGACAAACTAGCCAAAATTAGTTGTTTCAAACAATCACTGATTCTCACTGATCTGCATGTTGCTAGAAGATCCACTGATCTAGTCTGATATCAGCTGAAGGGATTCATATCTGCTCATCATCTTCCTGGAACTATCAAGCCAGTCCAGAAACATTTTCACAACAATAACAGAAGATGATAAACCCACAACACAAGCACTTTCAAGCACCGGGTCTTATTAAACTCAGTAACATTTCATTGGCGAAACCAAGTGATACAGCTGAACCCAAAGTCAAAGGAAGAGGAAGGATACTCTGTCTCCTTCATTATAGGAACTCCAGAGCTAGAGCGTAAAGGCTTGGACACAAGAGGGGTGTAGCATTAGAGCCAACAAGACGATCTAACATAGTCTGTTTTCCCAGCTACAGTCATCTATATCCCTCTCACAAGCAAAATACACTAAGCACTATCTCAGGAACCACAAAACTCCCATCCAACCATGCATTGAACTCTACCAGCTCTTGTGATCTATCAGGTCAAATGTGAATTCCCTTGATCTGAAGACATTATCTAAAAAGGTAAATAATCTACCTCCTGCAAACCAACATGCTCTAGATAAACAGGAGCAAGATAAGAGTAGTCAATACTTTCTCATAAAAAAGAGACAGAGAGACAGAGAGAAAGCCATTTGAGCACTACAATCCTAAAATTATACTGCAAAAAAGTTTCTGGCTCTCTTATTCTTAGGAAAGGAAGTATTTCTTTATTAGGCACCAGTTCTGCTCTTTGCAAGTGGCTCCCAGTACATTGTTTTCCATGGCTTATTGTTCTCCATGTTTCTGACTTTTGAAAAATCCTTTTTCACCACCCCACCTTGGCTACTAATGAAGAGAACATTGTAAGATAGGGCATTTCTTTTTCTTTTGTATTTTTTTTAATTGGAGTTCAATTTGCCAACATACAGCATAACACCCAGTGCTCATCCCGTCAAGTGCTCCCCTCAGTACAAGATAGGTCATTTCTTGTGGCTGAACAACATCCCGCCTCAAGAAAGTTGAGGGTCCAATGGTCTTCTTACGTTTTGAATACTCTCATTATCTTTTAGTCCAGAATGCTAGCATATGTGATAACTGACTTCTCTAAAGCATTTGGTGACTTTTTATTAGATAGCTCCACTCCAATAGTGCACAAAATGACAGAAATATACTTTATCTGTACTGTCCAATACGGTAGTCACTATCTTTATGTGGCCATTGATCAGTTAAAACATAACTAGCGTGAAAAAAAAAAACATAACTAGCATGAATTAAGCAAACATCTAATTATAATTCATTTTAATTGCCACTGTGGCGAGTAGCTACCTCATAGGACAAAAGAATTGATTTAATTATGTATTGAGGGTGCATCGGCTGCTATGGAGTCATAGCTTTAAACTCTTTTAGTTCAACTAAGAGTCTAAAAGGTACTATAACCTAAATTTTCAGAGGTTTTTATCAAAGATTTATAATCTCTGACTATAGACCTATAGCCATAACCTTTAGTTGGTCTTTATTTGGAGGTCTTGTATATGTCAGATTTTATCTTCACCCTCAGGATTTATCAGAACTAAAGATTCTTTTGTTGCCTGGAGAGGTTGGAGATATTTATTTCCCAATCCAACAGGTCATGGACTTTATATGCCCTCTAAATTTTGCTTACAATCTGCTCAGTACTTTTCTAAACTCAGGTCTTTCTTAAAGCACTATATCAAATACAAGTAAAAACAAAAAAAACAAAACTAAACAAAAAAACCCACCAACAACAGACTATACCTTCAACATTTTTACCTTGTGTTCTACTTGCCCAAGTACAAGCATTCAAGTATATTTTCTATCTTCATAGTTAGTATAAAAGGCAATTTTACTAATTCCATCACTACGTAACATAGGCTGTTCTTTATCCAGCCTCCTCTAATTGTTTAACATTGACTTGCTGGTCCTAAGACTCATGCCACAAATTTTAAGTATTTAATATGCCAGCACCAATTTTTGTATCAGTCAGCTACTAGTACAAGAAAGCTATGCAATGAATCATGCAAGATTTCAGCAGCTTAAGCAACAATAATTTAGTTTCAGGAAATCCACCTTTGTTGTGCATCAGCTGATCTAGGTTGGGATCAGTGAGGATGTTTCAGGCCTACCTCATATGCCTTTCCTCCTCCTGGGACCCCTAGGCTAGCCCAGGGATCCATTCTCATGGAAATAAAGGGATAAGTAGAATAAGTAGATAAGCCCAATCACACAGAAATTTTGAAGATTTTTATTACTACATCATGCCTCCTGATATCTTATCAGCCAAAGCAAGCCACGTACCCAAATTCAAGTCAAAGGACAGGGAAATACACTTCTCTTTAGTGACATCACAGAGACTATAGACACAGAAAGGGTGAGGAATCAGGACCACTAATGCAACTGAACACAGTAACTTTAATAAGAAAGATAGTTTGAGTAGTAAGGAGCATAGACTGTAAGAGGTTGAAGAGTAAATGGAAGGGATTGAAGAAAAGTTGATGACATACTTCACAGACCCACAGATTACCAGGGTTAGAAGGAAACATGTGGGCCATCTACTAACATCTCCATTCTGAGCCTTTATTTCAAAAGAGCCTCAGAAAATAATCTTCGGGTCACTTTTTAGATACCTGGATTGACAAGGAACTTACCACCATTCCTGCTTACTACTCCTTATATTCTTAGAAATCTACACTCTTCATGTGTCTTTTGAAATTCTCCATGAAAGAAGCCAGGGAATAATGAAATAATTCTACTGATGTGTGTCTGTCACTACTTGGTATTAATTCTGCTCTTCACGGCAACGCAAAATAAGGGGACCCCTTCATTTGTAAGATAGCACTCCAAATGTCTGAAATCAACCATAAAGCTCAGCACTCCCAAAGAGGACGCACTTTCAGCCTAACTAGCTCTGTTTGCTGTTTCTCACACGACATAATATTAAGTGTACTTACAGGCTTCGAGCTTTGGGGTATTCTAAATGTGCTATAATAGCACAGCTAATTATCTAGTTTGAAAAAAAGAAAAAAAAGGTTTTCCTATTGGAACATGCTATAAGTGTAATGGTTGGCACATTAGCAAGCTGATCCATTCATGAGGCACTTGAAGTTTGGTTAATTTGGTTTTGATGGTGAAATGCTGATGTTACATAAATGGATAAGTGTGTATAAAGGATTATTCTCTGAATCTTCTTTGGAAGAAATACTCCTAGAACATAGATAATTATATTATCCTTACCAGTGACTTCAAGAAGAGCATTAAACGTTCATGCAATCAGTAGGTCACATTGAGTAGAGCAGACTGTAACTCAGGATAACAAAGATAATTCATTTTTTAAATTTTTTTTAATTTTTTTATTTATTTATGATAGTCACAGAGAGAGAGAGAGAGAGAGAGAGAGAGGCAGAGACACAGGCAGAGGGAGAAGCAGGCTCCATGCACCCGGAGCCCAATGTGGGATTCGATCCTGGGTCTCCAGGATCGTGTCCTGGGCCAAAGGCAGGCGCCAAACCACTGCACCACCCAGGGATCCCAACAAGGATAATTCAAATGAATATTTGATCAATTAGAAAAATAGTCCATCAGAGAAAAGCTAAAATGCACTAGGGATAATTGTTAGCTTTTGTACTGAGGGGCTAAGCCATCAGAGGAAGAAAAGTCAAACTCCGGTGAGGCAGAGGTACAGCACTAAAGATAGGGGCATCAAAGTGGTAACAAACTGAAAGAGAATCAGTGCTGTTTGGTTGCCTCTTATTTTTAATTACTAATTGATTACAATGGATGATTACTGATAAAACTAGTATTATTGATGAAATAAATACAGGAAAGGAGCTTCAAATACTAAAGCTGAGTTGTAGACAAGCAGACATTAGAGATGAAGTTGCGGACGAACCATGACATTGGTGTTCATATCTGATGTCAATGCTTGCTTTCATTTATATTGTGGCTGTCTGTTCAGCTTGACAAGGAGGTTTTTAGGAAAACTGAGCTAATATTGCCCAATTTTTCACAAATTATTTAAATATGTTCATTTATATTCAAAGAATATAGGACAGATTCATAGAGGAAAAAGAGGTAAGAACCAGATCCTATTTTTTAATATTATAAAAAGAAAAAAAATCATTCAAGATTGCTTTCCAAAAGCAAGGCTCTTTTCAGATTCCCATTAGTGTCTGCATGGGATTCAGCCAATGGAATATTTAATATTAATTTTATTTCTTAAGAGGGCTATGGATTTTTTTGCATAAGGAAATAGTACAAGTGTGAAGACACTAGCTACATTTGATACTTTTTTTTCCTGCAAGAAGGTATCTAGTGCCCGTAAATGGCTGACATGAGCTGTCTTCATTTCTGAGAAACAGGGGAGATGCCCTAGCCCAATGCCTTCACATCCTGGATGTTGCTTCATCTACTGTCAAACCCAACTGAGGCCTTATTATTAACATTCATCACGTTTTGGTTTTATTTATGCTAATTTATTCCATACCTGTTGTTCCTAGTTTTTTTCAAAATAAATTCTTTCTAATGGACTGATAAGGGTAAAAGTAAAGGGATAAAAAATCAGTTATCACATGTCTCCAGCTCCACAGAGTGGTAGTGAGGGATAGCCATCACCTAGAAGTACAATACAGTGACTCCATGGCATGAGCATACCTAACGTTTCATGACTGTACTGCTCTTAAATAACCCCAAAGACCCTTAGCAGGTCATCTGTAATAATTCTTCCAGAGATGTAATTTAAATCATGGGCTCCATGAAGCTGGTAAGGAAAAAGCAAGTCATTTACTAATAGGTCCACCAAGCTGCTACCCAGTACATGCTCTAGAGTATATTTTTAATTACCCCCCCATCCCCGTAACTAGTGTTTGTTCTCTATATTTAAGAGTGTTTTTTTTTTCATTTCTTTTTCATAGTCAACATATAAGTGAAATCACATGGTATGTGTCTTTCTCTGACTTACTTAACTGGGCATAATACCCTATATCCATCCATAGCATTGCAAATGGCAAGATTTCATTCTTTTTTTATGGCTGAGTAGTACTTCATTGTGTGTGTGTATACACACACACGCACAACATCTTCATTATCCATTCATCTATCAATGAACACTTGGGTTGCTTCTATATCTTGGCTATTAGAAATAGTGCTGCAACAAACACAGAGAGCCTGGATCTTTTTGCATTAATGTTTTCATTTTGGAGGGGGGGTAAACATCCAGTAGTGGAATTCCTGGGACATATAACATTTTTAATTTTTTTTAGGAACTCTCATACTGTTTCCCACAGTATTTTAAGCTTTTAAATTATTTGTAGGAAATCAGATCACCAATTATCTGTAGTCTTTGCTAATAATAGTGGGACCAAGAGAAGAAATTCCTTAGCTTTTGACAATAGAATACACCAGCAAATGATTCAGTCACAGGCAATGGAGATGTAGCAGTGGAAAAAAAAAATAGACAAAAATCCCTGCCCCTGTGGAACTTTAGTTCTAGTGGAAAGAAAGATAATACCTAAAATACATAGTATGCTTAGAAGAAGGTAAATGCTATGGAGAAAGCAAGAAAGTGGTAGAGGGCATCTCAGAGATATAGAGGAAGGTTACAATATAAGTAGGATGGTCACTAAAGGCTTCATCGAGAAGAAGGGGAAAACCATTTAGCTAGAGAAAGAGTACTCCAGACAGAGGAAACAGCAATGATAACTTTTCTGAGTGGAAGAAGGCCTGGCCGAGAGCAAGAGCAAAGCTAGCAAATCTGGAAGAAAGGCGTGAAGGAAGATTTAGGTAGAAGATGAAGTCAAAGAAGTAACGTAGGCCACGTGGTGAGACGTAACTACTTTGTGAAGAACTTGACTTTCATCTCTCACATGATGTTACTTCATCATCATCTTTGCTTCGCTGAGAAGAGCCTGAAGAGAAAAAGACTACTGGAGAAACTAAGCAAGAGATAAATAGAATGGGCTAAGAGTAAAAGCAGAGAAGTGATCAGATTTGGGGCATTTTTTTGAAGGTAGACACAAAGAGTTTGACATACTCAATGCAGGGTTGAAGGAGTGGCAGCAAGGATCACACCAAGCAGATAGTTACTACTAACTGGATTGGAAGGACTGTGGAAACTAGGTTGAGAGCTTGGTTTGGGATGTGATAAAGATGATGTATCTATTGGACATCCTAGTGGATGAACTGGCATTTTGATTTAGGAGTCTGGAGGTCAGAGAAGAAGCCAGGAGTACAGATTTAAATTTTGGAATAACATGGTTCTTAAAACCACAAGACTGAGTGGTGCTACCAAGGAAGTGGGTTCAGATGTAAAACAGGCCCAAGGATTGATTCCCAGAAAGTCCACATTAAGAAGTGAGGTAGATGATGGGGCGCCTGGGTGGCTCAGATGGTTAAGCATCTGACTCTTGATTTCAGCTCAGGTCATGATTCAGAGTAGTGGGATGAGCCCTGCATTGGGCTATTGGGCTCCAAGCTCAGGGGGGAGTCTGCTTGAGATTCTCTTTGCCCCGCCCCCGGCTGACATATGCTCCTGCTCTCTCTCTCTCCCTCCCTCCTCTCTAAAATAAGTAAATCTTAAAAAAAAAAAAAAAGTGGTAAAGAAGATAGAGTAGAAATACCAGATGGAGGAGATAAAAACCAATAGGGCAAACTGATTTTAGGTGTATGAGTTAGTTTTTATTTGTTTTGAGAGAAGTAACGAAATTATTCAAGGAAGTTTAAGGAGGAAAATGAATTATTAAGGCAACCATGTAATTAAAAAAATAACTAAGGAACTAAGTCTCAAGGAAGGAGAAATAGACACCCACAGAAAATCCACTAAGAGGTTTTAAGGGTCTTCCTTCCAAAACTTACGCCAGTTGTACAATCAACTCCCAATTTTTCTTCAGAGATCACACTCCTAAGATCCTCAATAATTGGCCCAGAGTACTTCAAGTGTTTATCACCTCCCCAATCAATAACCAAGGCCACATTGAACAAGGATGGTTATCAAGAAAATGCTGTCAGCTCCCAATGAAGAAGAATTATAAAGGTGATAAAAAAATTGTAAGAGCACTTGAAAATATTGTTTTCTTCGACATGGTGGTTTAGATATTTAAATTAGCAAAAGTTTTTATGACTCTTACTATAATAAACTTCCCCATTACTCATCCAAGGATAAACAATTCAGTGTTTTCACTTAATGATATTTCCTTTTAATGCCTTCCTCTTGATAATTGTCATATTGACCCAACAACAGCGCATTGGAGAATTTTTGCTTCTTAAATACATTATTGGACTTAAAATATATGTCATTCTGGACCCCTCTTTCACTTAGTTCTTCCATTAACTATATTAAGGTTGCTCACTTTCAAAGATAAAACGTTGGTCTTGACTACCCAGACCCATTAAAAATATTCAGTGTGTAAGAGTGAAAAACGCTAGTCTAGGAATCTAAAGCCTAAATTTTATCCTGGCTTCTGCCCCTAACTAGCGATGAGCCCCTTCCCCAAATATTTAACTGTTTAAATCTCAGTTTTCTCATCTATATGGACAACGGTAGATTTCAGAAATTGCAAAACATTTCATGTTCATGCCAACTTCAGGAGATTTTGTGTTGAAAAGAACTCGGAGGCCATATGTAAGGTACGCTGAAAAGGGAACATTAACCTAATCAGCCCATGAAATCCACTCTGCACGTTGGAGTAATTAGACCTGGCCTGGCAAGACCTTTTGCCAGGTACTTGCCATGCAGGAAGCAGATGGTTCATTCACTCAAAATACACTTAGTGCGTATGTGCCAACGCTCAGCACTGCGCTGGGCAAAGAGGAAGATAAAGACGGTTACTACGCTATGGTCCCTTATCCAGGTAAATCTCACTTCCTGGCAAGAGACTATTTCTGAAGTTTATTCGAGTTCTAAAATTGCCCGAGTTCCTGAGTTCTTCGCATGAAAAAAAAATCTAGATATTCCAGAGAAAAGACTTTTTTAAGATGTATTTATTCGTTGGAAAGAGAAAAGGGAGGGAAGGGCAGAGGGAGAAGGAGAAGAAGTCTCGAGCAGACGACCTACTCAAGGAGATCCCAGGGTGGGGATCGATCCCAGGAGCCCGAGACCACAACCTGAGCTGAAGCCAGCCAAGAGGTGGCCCCTGAACCAACTGAGCCGCCCAGGGGCCCTACAGAGAAATTCTTCAGCCTTTTCTTGCTTTATTTGCCCTCCCACGTGCAGGGGCGTAGCTACGGCCAGCCCAACAGCCTCACCGGGGCGTCGGGTCTGTGTAGGCCGGGTTGACACGCAGCATCGCCGAGCACAACTGACCGGGACAGGCCCGGGTCACGGGGGCCCGGCTGTCACCCCAGAGCTGCTCCCTTTCCACCCAGAACCTGGCTGCCCTCAAAGCAGCCGGGCCAGGTGCATCCGGCACAAGTCCTGCCTCTACCTCTAGGTCCTCCTTCAAAGTCTGAGGGGAGCCTGACACAGGTGGGGGGCGGGGGTTGCTAACTAAAGTGCTCCACACTGGCTGCAAGGGGTGGCGCCTTCCCTAGGGGGCTCTGGAGAATCCCCGCCACCTACCCCCTCCTCTGGGTCATTATTTACCCTTGGGGCCCAATCCTCAGCTGTATTTTTCTTGTTAATTGAAGTGCCACCCTCTGTACATCGATGTCCTGGGCAGTGCGCGTCTGGATACTCAACCCTGATTACTTCTTATAAATTCAATTTTTTTCAATTGTATTTAAGTACATGTTGACCAAGATTCTTAAAAAGGTTTTATTCATTCACGAGAGACCCAGAGAGAGAGGCAGAGACCCAGGCAGAGGGAGATGCAGGCTCTTCCAGGGGACCCCGGGGTCACGCCCTGGGCCGGAGGCAGAGGCTCAACCCCTGAGCCACCCGGAGGTCCCCGTGTCACCCAAATTCTTATGTGTTGCCACCATATCAGGAAAAGACGCCACCTCATGCCATCTGTTGGCAGCCACCCAGCCAGGCTTGTAGGAACACCCCTGTCTCACCACATGCTGGAGAATATATACATTTTTTTCTGTTCCAGAGTTCAAAAATAGGCAGGTGTTAGTACCGTTGAAGAAACCAGCGAGGGCCATTGGCATGTGTGCTATTTCCCAAATGGGAAAGGGGGTGAAAACTCTCTTGGAAACCCTTGATGGCCTTACCTACAAAAAATAAAAGGCCCTCAAGGTGTGCAAGGCATGTACCGTCTCCCGACCCGCACGGGCAGGGGGCTCGGTGCGGCCTCCCCGGCCGCCTCCTCCAGGAAGCCCAGCATCCACACGCCCTGCCTGAAGCTCGGCCAGCGGGTAGAGGCCGGACTCTCCTTCCCCAGCCCTGCTTCAGGCGGCCCAGCCGTCCCCAGCAGCCTTCCTGCGGCCCTTCCTTCACCTGGCCAGCACCTGACCCCCGGGCTGGTCCAGAAGGCCTGCACCCCCCGGGAGCACTGCCCCCTCCTCTGTCCCCCTCCCGCAGGTCCCCACGGCCTTGGTCTCTCGGGAGCTCTCTCCACCACTCCTCTCTAACCCTCCATCACCCTGGGTCTCAGTGGCCGCGCTAATGGGCCTGCCCTGCCAGGCCAGGCCTACAGGCCTCCTTCCCCTTTTAAAACCTTCATAGACATGTCCACTCTTAAAAAACCTCATAATTACATGTACAAAATGTATGGATTCTAGGCTTCAGATTCGGGAGTTTGACTCAGGCAACCGTGACCTCAACCGGGGCATAGGACGTTTCCCGCCACACCAGAACCTTCCCTGGTGCCCCTCTCTGGAAGGTTCCTCTGCCTCAGAGGCGGTCACTGCTGGACTTCCATCCCAGTAACTTGGCCTACTCTACAACTCCGTGTGAACAGAAACACACAGTATATACTCTGTTAGGCCTTTTTTTACCCCCCACTCAGCACAATATTCCTGAGATTCTATTTTATTATTGGGAACAATCAAAGCTCGTTCCTCTTATTTCTGAATAGTCTTCCATTGTAGGACTGTTCCAGAATTCATTTACTTTTGTGCGTGTTTTTTTTTTTTCTTCCAAGTTTTTGTTTAAATTCCAGTTTTTTCCACGTATGTACTACCTCAGCTCATCGGAAACTGAGGCGTGACATTTTGACCTTTCTTATGAACTGTTACGGTGATTTTTGTGAATTCTCTTATTTCCTTTCTGTATTGTATTCTCTGTAAAAAGAAGGAAAATGAGAAGAAAGGCATTTAATCCTCTCCGTCTATATTTTATTTTATTTTTTTCCCGTCTATATTTTAAGTGGCAGGCTGAGCTACCTCAGGTAATCATTGCCACAGGAATGAGGTAAATACGTTATTTAACAAATGAGAAAATTGAGACTCTTAGGCATTACGTACCCTGCCTTGGGCTACACATAAAGAGGAAGCAGAATTTTCACGTTGGGTACCTCTGGCTCTGAAGCACTTACGTTTGTCTCTGTGCCATGCTTTGCATCCTGTGATAATCCTGCAACTGTGCCTAGTAGATTTAGTGACCTGAGGGGTAGATTTTGTGCTTCGTAAACATCCTTATGAAGATTCAGTAGGATGCATTATATTAGGGAAATAAGTAAAAAGAAAAATACACAACAAACAGATATGGTAAGGGGTCCTCAGTAACCACCACTACCCAGTTGGATAGCAGGGAACAAAGTGATGACTGTCAGCTTTCCCAAAAAAAGAAAAACAGTAGATACCTGTTATTTTCCCCACAATATCCTTGGAGCTATTCACATTATTGTTATTTTAACTACTTCCCAGATTCTATCTACTGAATTTTTGCCATAATTTCAAATCCCTCCTTCAGTCCTGTGTTTTCCAGATACCCCTAACATAATAAAATCACAATGAACTTAGGATATGTTGAGACATATGTAAAATTTCGCTTGCACTTCCTATCTCTGTCAACTTGAAAATCACTTCACTTCTCTAGGCCTAATTTCCTTATTTTAAAAATGAATATAATAACACTTCCAGTACTGTTGGAAGTATCCGTACAAATTTGTGTGGACTTGTCAACAATGCTTGGTATGTGGTCAATACGTATTTCCTGTGATCAATGCTGTGATCCAACAAAACCAACATTCGCCATTATCCTGAGCACCTCTGCCCTGTAAATATCATCTGGATTCTCCATTTGCAAAGAAAAACCAACCCACGAGGAACATGTAAGAAAGAATTTAAACACTTGAAGACATATGAGCCACAGACCTGCAGGAAGGGAAGGCTCAGGACACGGTTAGAAGAGAGAATTTTTGAGAAGCGTGTGGACTGCGGAGTTACCATCGGCATTAGAATCCTGGCTGTGATTTCACCAATTGTGTGATTGGGGCCAAGTCACTTAACCCTGATTATGATCTTAACGTGCAAAACAGGGTTGATAATAATGGGATACCCTCAGAGAGTTATTTGAGAATGAAATGAAATAACGTATGTAACATACACAGCAAATCGCCTGGTACACTGAGTCGTCGATAATTTATTTTTATGGTAATAATTATTATTGTTATCAGTACAATTAGGTTGTGAGTGAGGGTCTGCTTGAGCCAACAGTTAAAACGGTGACTGGGAAAGCATCTGTTTGGTTTTCCCTGGAGGACTTGTTTTCATGTTTCTTCCACAGGAGCTAATCTTTCCTGCCAGAAATATACAGGGCAAATGAATTACCTATCCCGTTAACAGGGAAAATGGTTGTTTTCCACAGGGAGATGAGCTGATCTCTCACTTAGAAAACCATAGTGGCTGGACAGCATCACAGTTGTAGAAGCAAGGAGTAGTGTGCTGGCCAGGTATTAAGGGGGAAAAACAAGTGTACGGTCGTGACGAGGCACAGAGTTAACACACGAAAGTTCTAAGGGTGTTCACAAAGAGCAATAATTGCCAAGGAACTCACACAAGGAGCATGAACATTAAAAATAGAAGCTTTGGAGAAGAGAAGGCTGCTATCTGGGTCCTCTGATTCCCTGGAGAGTCAAGGTTGGACCCTTTACCCTGAAGTCTTGAGCAGATAGAGCCTGAACTCCACATGTGTGATCTACATGTAATTAACTGGGAGCAAGGACCTGATGCAATGGTTAAAAGGTAAACAGGCCACTATGTAGTAAAGGTTTTTTTGCTCAGCTGATTTCTTTGAATATAAATACAAGTGACAAATTTCATTTAGATGCTGTTGAGCAGCAAATATTTATTTGGCCCAGATAATTATTAAATAAACCTATGGTAATGTTGTTACTAAGAAATAAACTGAGGATAGATAATGACATTTGAGGGTACACTGCAAATACTTCAGTTATAGGAACTTTGAAAGGAATGTACCTGGACAATGGTTTTCTAAACAAAAAAACTTTTTTTTTTAAGCAGAAATATGTAGACTCTCAAAACATAAATGCTGTTTTAGTTAAAAACTAGGAGGAAGAAGACAGCATCCTTGTCATTAACTAACTTGTTGTACATCCTGGGAGCAATCCCTGAGGGTCTCCTTGACATTAAAATGCTCTGTGGAACCACAAGATGAGAGCCATTACCTAAAGCTCTGGCTCCCTAAGAAAGGGTGAACTTGCTGGAATGCCACCAATGAAAGGGTCCTTGTGGAAAAAAAAAAAAAAAAAAAAAAAAGTCTCAAACCAGAGTGAGACAGGAGAGCTGCTGATGGAAATAAGCCATGTTAAAAGGGAGAGCATCAACCTGAAATGCTGAGACTGTACCACAACAACAACAACAACAAAGTATCAAAGACTTATCCTAAGGAAATAAGCAATGACATCAAGACAGGGAGAGGTGAAAGGGTTGCAATGAGAATCAGGTCTAAGGTATGGAAGGACTAGAGTTTGATTCATCCGAAAAATGTTTTTGAGGACCTGTTTTAAGGACCCTGTCTGCATAAAACCTGCCTCCCATTGGACATAGACAACAAACTAGAAAATAAGATTTTTCTCAGATGAAGATAAACATTAGAAGTAAAAAATAATAATAATAATGTGATCCATACTGGCAATGAGCAGGGGACCAACAGAATAGGTGGTCAGGGAAAGCGTCACTAAATAGGTAATGTTCAAGTTAAAATTGAATGACAAACTATTATTAGCTATGAAAAGATCTGGAAAAGGGTGTTCTATGCAGAGATAAAAGTACAGGGACCATCGAGTTAGAAGGAGATTCCAGATTCAAGAGAAAGATCAACATCACAACGTGCCCGAAGAAGAATACAGGGCAGAAGATGTTAAAGGAAGGTAAGAAGTTTGGATTTTGTTCTTCCTGGGAAGGAAGTCACTGGAGCATTTTAAGAAAGGAAGGGACATAATTTGCATTAATTTTTTTTTATGATTGCTTATGTGGCAATGAATTTTAATATGTCAGGGGTGGAAATAGGAAGACTAGTGGGGAGGCTCCTTCAGGATTCTCATGCAAGTGAGACCACATCTTGAAAGCAAGTGGTAGACACGCAAAGAAATGAGCTGTTTGGAGATATACTTCACAAATATAAAATTCGTTGATAGATTAGATGTAAGGGTGATAAAAAGGAAAAACAAAGTCACTAAGATTCCTTTGTTTGGGGCTTGAATAGCGAGGCGTTACCATTTGCTCTTGTGGAGGATACCGGAGGAGAGACAAGTTTAGCCAGAGAGGACAATGAAGAGCTGGTTTTGGCCATCCCAGGGGAAGTAACAAGTGGTCAGGATGCAGATTTGTAACTGAGGAACAGGCCAAGGCAGGGAACTTTTTTAATTGGGAGGTCAATAACCCACAGAATAATAGTTAAAACCACTAGGACAGACAAGATCACCTAGGAAAAAGGGTGTAACTTGGGAAAAGCAGAAGATTCTAGTGCTAAGCCAAGAGGAAAACCAATAGTAAAAGCCTGAACAGAAGAGGAGACTGCAAAGGAATCATGAAAGGTCCCATCGAGTGAGTTAAAAGGAAAACCAGGTAGTTATGGTACTAGGGTAATAAAAAAAATAATAATAAAAATAAAACTTAAAACAAAAACAAAACAAAAAAAACTCACAGTATTTGAGGAAATGTGCTGTGGTCCCCAGGTCAAAACTTGCTGGGAGGTCAAGCAGAAAAATAGATTTGGTGAGGTGGATTGGAGGCTTTCCAAACATAGTCAGCAAGGGGTGGAGAATGATGAGGTGGGGAATGAGGCCCAACCAGAGAGAATGCTAAGGAGAGAGAGAATGGGACATGAGGAAGTGGAGATATAAATAACTGATTTTGACCTGAAGGAAAATAGTAGGATCTAGGGGAAGACCTATCAAAAGGGTTTCTCGGTTTGTTTGCACATTATCTGAGATGAAACGTATAAATATTAGTCCTATGTATTTTCTGAGAACCTAGGTCTAAGGTGCGTTTCTCAATGCATTCCCCGATTGACAAATTCTCACAAACCCCTGATGAAGTGCTATTCCTAGCCCCATTTCACAGATAAAGGAAGTAAGACATAGCAACGCACCTGGGCGAGTGAATCCTGGTCTGGGGAAGCAGTCTGACGTCAGAGTCTGTCGCTCTAATCTCCACTCGGAGCTGCCCCTCACCATGCCAGTCTGCTGCTACTGGCTCTATTACTACACGGACGAGACCCAGACAGCGGACAGAGAAAACTGGTGTCGGCAGAGAGAGAGTAACATTCCGGAAACAAAATCCTTAATAACAAGGCAAGATTGCAGGAGGTCAGGAGTGAAATGGCAGAGATGAGGAAGGGGGCACTTCTCTAACCAAAGGGAAAGGGGAGAGCACGGCTCTGGAGGTAGCTTCATAGATGTGGGGGCAAGAACATAAAGGCGTTGCCAAGTGTATATTTCTTTCTCACCCAACTATGAAGTGAGACATTCCAGATCTTTCTCACTCAACTGAAGAGAAAGAGGTGATGGCGTCCCAGCACTGGAGGAGACGCAGACAACGTGGGGGATCGGAGGGCCCAGCCCCAGGGCAGCAGGCTAGGATACATTGGCCGGGGTGAGAGCCCCTTTGGAGACTGGGGAGCATGAATTTATTTATTTTTTTTCATTTTTTTGGGGGGGAGCATGAATTTAAAATGAACCTGCAGGACCCCACTTTTTTTTTTTTCCCCAGACCTACGGACCTGCTTGAGGACACGCAAAACTTGGATTTTCCAGGGTGAGGCTTAGTCGGGCGTGTAGGGTGGAGAGATGCTGTAGGAGTGTGGTAGGTTACGTTCTCCAGAGAGAAGAGGAAGTGGAGGGTGATCGATGTTTATTGGCAATCAGCACGTGTGCAAGGAAAGGGGGAAACGCAGGACTCAGCAGACAGAGGCGTCCATCTCAGGTGCAGACACCCACGAAGTTTCGGTCAACCTGCTGGGGCGCTCGGGGGCAGTCATCTGTGGTTTCCCACGTGACCCCAGCAGGTAGAAATGGCTGGGTCACCCCGATGGTCCTGCCTCGCCCAGTCAGTGGATAGGGGCCTCGCTGGCAGAGGTGACCTTCAGGCGAGGGGATTGTGCAGTGGGCGCCAGCTCGGAGGCTGCAGGGTGATAGCACTGTCTACACGAGCCATCGAGTCTGCTGGTGATGGAGACCTGGATGGCCCAGCTCGGTGGCTATCAGAGAGCGGGTGGGGACAGGGTGATTGTACCGGGGGACTGAGGAACTCGAGGCCTGAGGAAGGACAGCTCTGGGAGGAGGCGGCCTTTCCGTACGTGGGGTCTGATGTGGAAGAGTCAGTGCAAAGGTCCCAGACAGAGCCAGGACATCACACGTGATGGGTTCCGCCCACCCTCGGGGCTAATTCAGAGGGAACCCCAGGGTGTACAGCCCAGAGGCACCTAGACCCTCTGCACCATCGTACCTGATCCTTCGCACAGCAATCAGCCTGTTAACCAAACCTCTACAGAGTGATCTTGAACGTGGGCACGCTCCCCATGAGGAGGTATAGACGCTCTCTTGTCACAAGAGGGGGGAGCTGTTTGAGCTGAAGGGGACTATCACCCACCTGGGGCGATAATAAGGACCCCTTGTTATTAATAAGGATAAATGTGACCCTGCAACAAGGGAAGGGTACCACTGAGGAGCCCTCCTAAACTCTCTGCCTTTCTAGTGAGGTTTCGGATTGTATGCTGTTGCGGTGGGGGTTTTAGCGCACACAAGTCTAGGGAAGTAGGAGAAAGCAACACGACTGAAGATAACCGTGACTCACATTTATCAGAAAATAACACCTACGATGTCTTTTACGTCCCTGCCGTGTTATGGGGAGGGAGGGAACACGCACTATACGATGCCCCCCTCCTCAAAGGGCAACAGTCCCCTTGGAAATAACACAGATGCTCCTGGTTGTAAACCCCATTGCCCAACGCAGTGTCTGCCGACGCCAACTCTGCCCTCTTTCCACCTTCCCCTTTAACTGGAAGTGTTCACGCAACACACCGTGGCTATGCCATCTAGCAAAAAAAAAAAAAAAAAAAAAAAAAAAAAAAGAAAAGAAAAGAAAAGAAAAAGAAAGAAAGAAAAAAGGTAAAATATGCTGCGCTGCCCCCTTTGTTTTCTGGAAATTACATGGCTAAAAGCAATAGCTTTAGTTGCTAACAAAAGACTCTCTCATCTGACTGCAATAGTTTAGCACTCAGGAAAAAAAGAATTATCGTAATGACAAATTTAACAGCCTAGGCTATTAGCAGCTAAGTTTAGACTGAGTCTTTACCCTAGTTACTATGTTTAGAGTTGAAAATGAAAATATTATTTCAAGATGGAATGGAAATGCTCACCATGCTTCTCACGCGGGAAAGAAACAGTTGCTGGAAAGAGCTCGAATTGCTTATGAATACAATGCAATTATTTTATTGAAAATGCTGGCTGAAGGAATATTTTTCTAAAGATAGGAGCCAAATATGTTGAAACTACTGCCGGGCGATCGTTCCTCTTCCTCCCACCCCCCCACCCCCGCCCCCGAGACTCCAACTGCCCCTGAGACCTACACAACCAAATGGAGCAAAGTTAATATTCTTAACTGACCAACCACGGACAGGTCCTTATTACCGAGCACCTGCTCACCACGCGGAGAACGGACGCTTGCTGACTTAGGAGGCTGGACTACTCTGGCCACCGCCACATTTGTGACCTTGAAGCCACTCCTTAGAGCCCCCCCTTTTTTTTTTTTTTTTAAATCCATAAACTGAGAGGTCTCTCTAGGTAAACTAAGTCCTTCAAATCCCAAATTCTATCAGAACACTCCCAAACAAAACAGCCATCCCTGGTATTTCCGTATGTGCCTCTCAAAGTAATACTCGCTTTGCAGAATGAGCAAAAGGTCTATTGAGCCAAGAAGGGGTGGGAGGCAGGCAGGCAGGCAGAGAACCAACAATTTGGGGTGTTTGCTCTGTGCCAGACATGATCCAAGGCACTTTACAAACCTCACAGCTCATATCTCCTTTTATCTTCTGCAAAACCCCATGAGACCGTATTCACTATCAGATGGATCAAAAGGTCAGATTGTCAGAACACTAAACATGGAATCTACTAGAGCTTTTGAGCCCTGGGCAGGGTCACATTGATTTCTACGATTCAAAGCTTCCCAAAATGTTCTCTGTCACACACAGCAAACTTTCTCCTACTTAGAAAGTAAATTAAGCCACGAGAACTTCACATGAGAAATTCATTCCTTTCTGTTTCAGTCTTTCCAGATATCTTCTTTTGAAATGAGACATTTCAAAAATTTAAATGTAGCATACACTTAAGAGTCCGCCCGAGTTGGAATCCCAACTTTGTGATAATTCATTTAAAATAATCTGAGCCTTCATGTCCTATCTGCAAGACGAAGACAGCAATACCGCCTTTACATTTCTGCAAGAATTTAATGAGCTCATGTGTGTAAAGTGTTTTCTTCCCTTCTACCTCTTTCCTTATGGGCCAACATATTTTCTAACATGAATTCATTGTCAGTGCACAATATTTGAACATTGTGCGAGAACAAATTTCCGGTCCTTGAGAATGTAAATTGTGGGCTGCAGAGAAAGTCAGGTAAACAAGAGCACTGACTGGTTACAGGTCATGCGTGAGAAGCTGATGCCCACCCAGCGGTACGCTTGTCCTCCCGCCTCTCCCAGCCTCCTGTGGTTGGCTTGTCCGGCCTTAACTTGTACGAATTTGTAACTCTCGGTCGGCCCATTCTGGCCAATAAGTCAGAAACAAAGGCAATTTTGTCACGTTGGCCAAGGGCATTTGGAAATGGGTGTGAGTTTTCCACCTTTTCTCCTTTTCCGTCCAGGCAATCCTGGAAGCCAGGGGTAAATACGGCCCCATCCTGGGACGGTGGAGCCCCTTTCAGGTCAAGTTCCCGAGTGACCGACTTTGGGGAGCTGTGCCCCAGACATGGAAGAGAGGAAGAAATAGGCGTAGTTAAGGCACTGAAATTCAGAGCTCCTGTGCCATAAAAGATCTCTCACTTACTGTCCCGATGCTGTCCTGGGAGCCTGCCCAGGATCCAGAGGGGGTCACGCCTGCGGGGTCTGATTCTACCTGGAACGTCTGCCTGGAGGGGGTTCTTGTTTCAGTTTTAAAAGACAAATAGTATGTTCACCCTAAAGCCCTGGCCGGGGGGGTGGGGGGGGGGCAGGACCTATCATTTTAAGCAGAGCAAACCGCACCAGGAAAGGCACAAACCATGAATCTGATGGCACAGAACCGTACTTCTGGATGGAGCGGAGTTAAGTCTGCGGTAGGGCCCGAGGGTAGGGGATCCCCAGCGAGGAGGGGCCTCCCACGGATGGGCGCATTCCCGTGGCCCCGGAGAGCAGAAGGGAAAGAGGCAGGAAAAACACTGCTGGAGATGGAATCTCGGGGAAGAGATGCTTCGCCGCTTTATAATTTTGCCCCCCCCCCCGCCCCGGGGGGCTCTGACCTACAACAGGAGGAGTTCAAGTTTATCACCTGTACTTATTTTTGCTGATGCCCGTGGAGACTTGCAGAACCCACTCATGCCCACTCCAAGCGGCCTTCAGACCGAAGCTGCCAATGACCCAAAAAGGCGCCCGGTAGGCAATGTCCATGTTCCACTCAAGGTCCCCTTATTCCATAAAACTCATCTAACGCACGAACTTAATTACAAGATCAAGGGCCTCGAAGGTGAAAGGCTAACTGGGGCATTAAATCCTCAACCACTTAACAGCTGCCCCATCACTTGGCAGAAGTGTATTTTAAAATAGTGTTTGAAATATATTTAAACTGAAATAAATAAAACATTTTCCTGTAAATGATGCCAAGTCCTGCCAATTAAACTCAGATCTATTTAAAAAAAAAAAAAATCTTTAGCTCTCAACAAATGCTGGCTGCTTTTTCCCACTAAAAGCAATTCTGAGCATTCATGCTCGCACTTTTTCCCTGTATCATTATGCTGTGTTCCTCTTGTTAATATTTAAAGCTTCTGAAACTGTTTTTCCCATATGCTTTTGGACTCGAATGCAAAACTTAAGTTTCCCACTTTTATGAAGGCTTGAAAAAAATAATCCTATGTGTCGCTTATTAAGGGAAGATATTACTAATATCCATAGGCATGAAGTCTTTAATAAATAACAAGAAAAAGAGACACGTGGTAGACATTTATCTTTATCAAACTGTACTATTCACCATTATACTTGATTAATAATAAAGATATAGCACTAATCATAATTTTTGAATGTGATATGCCAGGTGCTTTGCTATGTACTTTCTATGGACTCTTTTACTGTAAACTTTCAACTATGGTGCAACCATTTTTCACATAAGAACACTAAGTATTAGTAAATTAAAAAAAAAAAAAAACTTTAAAATTTCACATTTTTAAGCACCCGAGCTAGAATTTCTACCCATATCTACCTAATAATGTCAATCGAAATCGCTAGGCTTCTCTGCCTTCAGATTTTGCAGTTGGTTGTTAACCAGATATATTTGAAACAATAAAACATATACTAGTTTAGCTGTTCCCAAGTCAATGAAAAGACCATTATGTGAATCATGGACCCCAGTTTACGAGGTGAAATTATGAAGCATCCAAATCAAAGGTGCCAGGTAGCCTCGGACTCGAGAAACTAACCTACGGATCCAGGAGACAGGAAGGCCCCGGAGCACAAAGCCCCGAAGCAGCCGCATAGTCTCCAGCAGAGCGGGCTTTGCAGCTGGAGCCCAGGCGCCGCGGCTCAGGCATGGCAGGCATCTGCGGCAGGTGGCTGAGACGGCCCTAACCAAGGCCAACTTCCATGAGGTGCCTCCTGGAAAACCAGGCAGAGGAAGAGACCCAATCGGAAACCCACTGCTAACCGGGGGGAGAGAGGCATCGGACTAGAACACGGTGGTTTCTTAGACGGACCAGGCCCAGCTACCTCGTTCGAGCCTTTGCTCAACACAGCTGGGAAGGTGAGCGAGGGGGACGGAGAGGAGCCCCACACCGAACACGCGGGGCTTGTTTCTCTTACAGTCAGTCCTGCCTCTCCTTAAGCAGCCCTGCACCGCAGCCCCCACCCTGTCAAGGGCCCCCCTAGGTCGCCCCCACCGTAGAGGGCCTTACTCCTGGAATGCAGCTCTCACACCTTCCGGGCGCACCTGTCCTGGTTCTCACCGCCCTCGCCCCTCTCTGCTTTGGCCACCCTGGCTGTCCTTAGATCTTGGGAACCCCGAGCTCGGCCTGCCATGGTCCCTGGACAGCTCCTTCTGCTGGAATCATCGACTCCTCAGTTGCCCTCTACCCATCCCCACTCTGTCTCGTTTTTGCGCATCCTTCAAATCTCCTAGGAGCCTCTTCCCTTAGAATCCCTTCCCTATTGTAGTTTGGTCCTTGTGTTCCCGTTCTTGGGATTGGAGTAAGTTCTGACTGCCCTACTAAGGCCACTACGTTCGCCGTTTCGTGTTCCACGGCAAGCATCTTCCCTGGGTAGAGTCGACACCCCAGATGGACCTTGGCACCCACAAGTGCGGGTTAGTAGCCTCCAAGAGGATACAGCAAGGAACGAGAGACAGCTCTTCCCCTTTCATAAGAGGAGTTCACGCAGCCCGGGGAGACTGTCTGTATGCCGTGAGAATGCGGGACTGGCAAGGGTTGGCACTGCCACGCAGCCTCAGACTGCAGAACTCTCCAGAAACTAAGTCCCTCGCAGTGTCTAGCAAACAGAGTCACACGGTGATGGAGGCCCAGTAAGGATTCAAGTGGAAGAGCAGTCGCACCACAAGGTAACTGGACTAACGGCTGAGACGGCTCCCTGAACATATTTGAGGCAACTTCTGAGAACCACCAAAATATAATTTTCCAAGGTTTTGAATGATCTAAATGTCCTAAGTAGACGGAGGCTCATCTATTTAAAATTTCAAGATGGGACTCCTGGGTGGCTCAGCGGTTAAGCATCTGCCTTCAGCTCCGGGCCTGATCCTGGAGTCCTGGGATTGGGTCCCCCATCAGGCCCCCTGCATGGAGCCTGCTTCTCCCTCTGCCTGTCTGTCTGTCTGTCTCTCATGAATAAATAAAAATAAATAAATAAATTTCAAGAGAAGGAGCATGTCGGTTTCCTAAATAATCCAGACCAAGGACATGGGCCTGTTAAAGTCAGTCATTGCTGACTCATGGCCAGACATTAGACTATAGATGCCATCTCTCTGCTCATAAATCACATTCAGTAAAACTAGAGGATATTACTGCTTTGAGATTTCTATATTTAGCATTTGGTCCTCTTATTATTTCTTAATTACTATTCTATATTTATAAACATGTTTCATAACTTACTGAGCCTCCATATTTAGAATAATGTATTGCTGATATGGCTTATAGCCATATTCTAAATCTTTCCATCTGTCTATTACTTGGAAACCACATGGGTTAATATATCATTTTTATAAGATTTCAAAAGATTTAGGGCATTAGGCATAATAGCATAATTTGCTTCTTAGGTATAGGATATTTTTTCCATTACCCCCCCCCCCAAAAAAAATAACAACTTTAAATGTCCTTGGCTGTGGTTTCCTACCAAGGAGCCACCAGGATTATTAATTATTATTATTATTAATCCTGGTTAGACCACCAGGATTCTCTTTGCTGAGCTAAGGCAATGAGAAATCAAGTCTTTTTACTGCTTTCAGGTCCCAAGCCTTCTGTTCTCTTTTTTTGTTCCTTAAATTATTACCAATTCCTGTTGTTCATCTTTCAAAAGTGCTTTTATGGGCCCTTCACCTGGTGTTCATCTCTCCCCCCCATGTCCTTTCTCCCAGCAACATCTGTTAGTCCTGAAAATCTGGCTAATATACCCGGAATGTTAATATAGTTCTAACGCTGAGATACTTGGTGACTCATGACCAATCAATTTACTTTCAGCTCTTGTTCCTTTAGTTTGAAACTGATGAATTAAAAATGCATTACATGTGAATTCTGGAGACAAAGGCAGCCTTCTGTTAGTTGTAATCAAATTTCCCTGTAGTCTAATTTTTAGTGATACTCCCAACCTTTTCTTCCTCCAATCCAGTCCCTATATTTAACAACTTTTGCCAACAATATTTGCATTTTCTTCTTATTCTTCTGAGTTATCTACTTCATACCCATGAAGCATCTCTGAAATCTATATTTTCTGTGGAGCTCTCACTCATAAATATATTATTTGTGGGTTCCATATTGGACATCCCCAAGTGGATGTGCCATAGCAATTCAAGTCAACATCTTGGGAATTGAATATCATTCCCAGTTCCCAACTAGCTCTCTTCCCACATTAGCTATTTGTGTGAGCACCACTATTGTCCGTCCTGTTCCCCAAAGTTCTTTTTCCCCCTATTCTCAATGGCCAGCCATTTGCCTTTTACATTGCCATTATAACATTTCTATCTTTTTCCTTCATTCTATCTCCAGTTCTTTCCTGCCTCTTCCTAGTCTTCCAGATTTCTTCATTTCACTAAAACTTTTTCAAGATAAAAGATTTCTTCTTAAACCTACACATACCTTGTTCAATCCATTCTTCTCAATGCTTCTGGGGAGAAACAAAAGATTTCTAAAATGGAAAATATAATTACACCATTTCCCTTAATAATGTGACATCACACTCAGGAGGAAAACAGCAACACCACCACATTAACACAGCACTCAATGTCCTTCCAAATCTGACCCTTATTTACTTCCTTAGCTTCAGATCTTCCCTTAGCTTCCTACCTTCCCAATCCTCTTCATTCAAAAAAGATTCCCATCACTCTGAATAACTTACACTTTTCTGAATGCACCATGCTCTTTCACTCCCTTTACACACAAAATTCCCTTTGTCTGAAAAACATTCCTTCTTTGTCTAAATAAATTCTATTCTGTCCTCAAGATCTTTTGCAGGCTCCGTTTCTTCCAGAAAGATTTCTCTATTACCCCACACTCCATCAGATTGGCTTATGCCTGTCTCCCTTCTACCATAGCACCCAGCATATGTTCTAGTATTTTGTCACACACATTACAATCATCTGTGTATGTGTCTGAATTTAAATTGTAAAACATTATCTATCATTGCAAATGCCATGACTTAAATTAAATTAGAATTTAAATTAAAGTAGAATCTTTACCAATGATATTGATAAAAGATGTTAGTTCCTTCAATCTAATTTATAAATTATCTGCTGTCAGTTACTCATTAAATAGGAATGGCTCCTATTTTGGCAGTCCAGGGACTTCCTGCTTTTCTCAGTCTCTGTGTTCTACTACTATGATGGTAAGGTGGGTTTTGGTGGGCACAATGCCTCCTGTATTTTTTAAGTATCTTTTACCAGAGGAAAAAAAAATATTTGAGATCTGCTCTTTTGTGTCAACAGTTATCCTCCATAATTACTTTTGTCTGACTACCCCTTGTCCATTATTGAGAGATGCTACTGGCACATGTAACTTCCTCTAGGAAGAAGTCTTTTTGATTTGTGTATTTTTACTATGAACTGCTTCGGTTTTTCAAAAGTACCACTGACTTAAAAATATGAATGAAATCAATTAATATAGTCACTTAATAAATAGTCAAATAAATGAAGAATCTTATCCTGGTTTGATTTAATGTAATTTTAATTCTCAACTATTCAACACAAATTAACAGTGTAAAAGAGGGCTTTTATGGATTTTAATAGGTGTAGAAACAGACGAGGCCTTTAAGCAACCTTCAAATGATGCTACTAGTTAGCAAAGTTTCATACTATAATAAAAAAATCTGTTTAAAGATCATTTTGGTTCAATTTTATCCATGAGATAAAATCCTCTTTTATTCTTTTTACAGAGTTAAGAGATATGAATATCAGAGTCAGGATACACAGTTTGTCTAACATTTTTATTTAAAGGGAATTTTTTCCCCTCAGCAATACTGTGATCCAGTACGAGCCTATGGTAAATGTTTAAGTTGTTTGGACTTTTACTTGTTCTTGAGAACAACAAATTTTTAAAGACCAATAATGTCCATTTCCTGTGATGCAAAGAATTCTCAAATGTAGCAAGAGAAACTAAAAGTGATATTCTTTCATTTCCAGAGTATTTGACCACCAAAAAGCATTGAGCAAACCCAAAACAAAATAATTGTGATTTTAGAAACAGTATCTCAACTTCTCTTTCAAAACATTTTTTCTTTGTCTAAGCTGTGAAAGAAAAAAAAAAATCAAGCTTCTGAAGGTCACTAACATAATCAATTAATGAGCTAACAATTTTCCAAACCACCTACTTTTTTGTGTGTGTGACATTATATAGTCAATTGAGAACAAATTCTCTTGCAAAGAATATAGGTCATCATAGATTTTATATAAAAGGGAAGAAAAATCTCTTTCATACTCTTAAAACAGAATACGTAGAGCTTTCTATAATCCATTATCAAGACAGTGAGAGTGAGTGGAAATAAAAGAAGGTGGTATCTTATAGTATTAAAAGAATGGGCTTTAGAGTCAAGAAAAATGGATTTGAATAAGGGCTTTGTTACTTATTCATTTAAAATCTTTGACAAGTAACTTAACTTCCCCTGAATTTCATTTATAAAATGACAACAGCACATATATAATCCTTAATTTTTTCTGTATTTAAAGATTATTTGAAACCATATATATAAAGCACGGTGCATGGTACCTACTAGGTACCAAATGCTCATTAGCCAATGGGTGGCAATTTTCAAGGACAGAATCCTTTAGGCGTCAGCTGTGGTGGAATGTTACTATTATCTTACCCTTCCTACTACTATAACATTCCTTTCTAAATTATTACAGCCCCATCAGTAAAAATAGCCAAGAGCATAAGCCATTTCTAAAATGAAAGTTTTTTTTCCAAATAAGCCTGGAGCACACAAAATAACTAGAAGTTTATAATTTATAAGTCATTCTTTGTTCCCCTCCTCCAAGGAATTTAAGCAAAAGGGGGATATTAACCCTGATTTATAGTATATTTGCTCAAAGAATGATATTCTCATATCTCAATTTTTAGGTCAGACAGTAAGTTGAGTATGTTATATAAATCTGAATTAAAAAGCAAAGTTTATAAAGCCTCCAGTGATTTCCTGAGAAACCATACAGCATAACTTCATTAAGGATGGAAATGAAGCTCCTTGATCCCACTGCTTCAGAAAATGATCTTTCAGTGCACAAAGAGGAAAAACAAGGAAGAAATAAATATGCAGACAAAAAGAAGAAAAAAGGGAGAGGAAGAAATAAGGTCTGCCAATCTCAATAGTGGCCTCTCTTCTATGGCCAGAAGAATTTTGTCACTTCTCTACAAGATCAAAGCAGCTCACAGTCGTCACACATAGAAACACAGCTGAGTGTAGAACTGCCTTCACTTGAAGCATTATCACACTTCTCAAATAGAAGAACGCCATCATCAGATGCCACTAATGGAAATGCATTCTGCGGACACACTAAATTCTACTCAAATATAGCAATGCATCAATTGCAGATTCACTTACTCTGATTTTCTTTTTTTTTTTTTTTTTTTTTAGGGATGGGAAATTTACTTCAGATTTTTAGGGGGAAAATGACCAGCAAAAACCCAAATCTGTAAATGTCTTAACTAGTCTATGCACAATCCATGAAGATTACCTTTATCAGGAAAAACTATCCATGTAAGTGAGTAAAGTTGACAGTAACCTAGTTGGTGTGATATGTGATCACCCCGTGTTCCCTAAGTCCCATGAACCCTGTGATATTCCCATTACAGTATCTGAAATTCCAGCATTTGGAGAGCTGCTCTTTTTACCGGAGAGATATTGTATGCCCTCAAAGTCTACTTATTATGATTCTAATATGTTATCTCCTAAGACTGTCACAAAGATCATAGAACATCTTGTTGTAATTTATTCATCTATTTACAATAGATGAATACATCTATTGTACTTCTATTACATATAGATGTAATAATACATCTATTATTCATCTATTTACAATAGATGAATACAAAAATATCTATATTTTTATATATTCCTAGAACACTTTCTATGAATGAGGATAAAATCAGAAAGGCGTGGCCCCTGCCCTCAAGAAGGTGACAATCAGTCCATCCCCAAAACACAAATAACATTGTTGAAAGAATGGATACTGTCAGGATGGGCACTTGAGAATATGAGGACAGAGCGGGGAGAAATTTAACAAAGAAAAAGCAAGGATAACTTGAAGACTTTTGAAACACATTTCTGCATGTTTTTAATATGTCTAAACATCAGACATATTGAAGACATACCCATGATCTATAAACTGCTCAAGTTCATATCAAGTTTATCATCTGTACAACTTACAGATCACCTGACGACCAAGGACCAAGGACACCTAGTTCTGAAAACCAACAGTGCATGCATCTACAAGACCCAGAAGACTACAGCAAAGAAACAGTTCTTAAGTGGGGTCAGGAGGGCCCACTGTGGCTAGCTCACCCAGGCTCAGGATAGAGAGAACAGCCAAAAATATCCATCTCCTTGTCTTTCCCTGGAAGAGGCTTATGTGCAAACTCTGAAAGCTGCCCCTGGAAGGTCAGTCTTCTAATCAACATGCTTCTAGGGCCTGACTGCAATGCTTCCTAGAGAACAGGAAAGCCTGCAGATAGCACCTCTACCTCCTTACTTGAGCCCACTCCAAATCACCAATATCTCCCTGAGAAGGAGCAGATATATATGTCTTGTGCCCTAGCTTTTATAGCTTTTGCCAAAGGACAGGCCCCAACCAATGGGCCAAAGAAGAATCAAAAAATCAAAAAAGAAACAGAAAAATATCTTGGGACAAATGAACATGGAAATACAACATATCCAAAATCTATTGCATAGCAAAGTTTTATGAGAGAAATGTGTAGTAATATTAAACCTACATTAAAAAAGCTCTCAAAAAAAGCTAACTTTACAGTACAAGAATCTAGAAAATAATAGACTAAGCTGAAAGTTAGAAGGAAATAAAGATCAGAGAAGAACTAAATTAAAGAGGGACTATAAATGATTTCAGTAAACAGGATATAAGATCAATATACAAAAAGGAGTTACATTTCTATACAATGACAACTATCAGAGAAATTACAAAAGCAATCCCATTAGCAATTATATCCAAAAGAATAAAATACTTAGGAATAAATATCCAAAGAAACCAAAGAAGTGAAAATCTGTACATGGAAAATGATTAGATACTGAAGAAAGAAATCGAAGACACAAATAAGTGGTAAATACTTTGCACTCATGGATTGGAAGAACATTGCTAAAGGATTCATACTACCCCCAGGCAATCTACAGATTCAATGCAAAGCCTACCAAACTTCCAATGACATATTTCCACAGAGATAGAGAACAATCCTAATATCTATATGGAGACATAAAAGACCTTGAATAGCAAAAGCAATCTTTAAATACAAGAACAGAGCTGGAAGCATTACTTCCAAAATATATTACACACTATAGTAAGCAAAACAGTATGGTATTGGCATAAAAATGCGCATAGATCAATAAAACAGGATACAGAGCCCAGAAATAAACCTATGTGCCTACGGTCAAGGGGTTTATGACAAAAGGGACAAAAATATACAATGGTGCTGGGAAAAATGGACAGCTAGGAGCAAAAGCATGAAACTGGACCCCCTTCTTACCCAAAAATCAACTCAAAAGGGACTTAAGTCTTAAGATCTAAAAACCATAAAACTAACAGAAAACATAAAGGTAATCTCCTTGATATGTCTTAGCAATAATTTGGGTAGAGGGGATTTAACACTAAAAACAAAGTTAAAAATCAAAATAAATAAGTGGGACTATATCAAACTAAAAAATTTCTGCACAGCAAAGGAACCCATCAAAAAAATGTGCAAAGGTAACCTAGGAAATGGGAAAAATTGTGTTTTAATATTTCTTAATCATAATCTGACAACGGGTTAATGTCCAAAATCTATAAAGAACTCCCATAAATGAATAGGGAAAAACATTTCTAAATAGGCAGAGAAAACAAATAGACATTTTTCTCAAGAAAATCTACAAAGGGCCGGTAGCATGTGAAAACATGCTCAGCATCACTAATCATCAGGGAAATGCAAATCAAAACCTCCATGAGCTATCAATTCACAACTATTAGAATGATTTTCAGCAAAAAGTTAAGTGTTGGTGAGGATGTGGAGAAAAAGGAACCCTCATGTACTATTGGTGCACTGCTATGAAAAACATTATCGGAGGTTCCTTCAAAAATTAAAAATCAAATTACCTTATGGTCCAACAATTCCATTGGGAATTGGGAATATCCAGAGGAAATTAAATGAAATACCCAAAAGAAATGAAAACAGGTTATCTAGGAGCTATTTGCACTCCCGTGGTCATTGCAGTATTCACAATAGACAGGATACGGAGACAGCCTAAGTTGCTATCAACAAATGAAAGGATAAAGATGTGGTATAAATGTACAACAAAATACAGTTCAGCCATGAGAAAGAAGGGAATCCTGCCATTCGCCACAGTATGGACGGACTTTGGGGGCATTAGGCTACTTAAAGGAGGCACGGAGAAAGAAGACTGTATATGGTCACTGGTATATGGAATCTGTTAAAAAGAAGAATTAAGCCAGACTCATAGAAACATATTAGAAAAGTAGTTTGCCAGGGACTGAGGGGTGGGGGACACAGGGGGAGGTCGGTAAAAGGGAACAAACTTCCAGCAATCAGATGAATAAGGTGCGGTGAGCTGATGTATAAAACAGGATGAATATAGTTGATGACACTATTCTATAATTAAAATTTCCTAAGAGTATATAACTTATGTGTCTGTCTGTCTCTCTCTCTCTCTCTCACACACACACGACCCTAAGGCCAAAGCTTACCCTATATATTTTGAGAACAAGCTGGAACTGCAGGAGAGAGAAGGTTAAGGTGGTTAAGTTAGGAAATAAAGTTAGAGATAAGAGCGTAATCTAGCGGAGCTTTTTAGATCACTAGTAGAACTTACTCTTAGAGAAATGGGAAACCTTTGGAAGGTTGTGAGCAGAGACAGGACATCATCTGGATAACATTTAAAAGAGACGTTCTGATGTGAAGAACAGACCGAAAGAGAATCCGTGGAAGCTTGAAGACCAACTAGGAAGAAATTGAAATAAAGAGGATGGTGGCTCAGATCAGTGAGGATGGTACAAGCTGTTGGAAAATGAATATTTTTGTTTGAAGCAGAGCTAGGAGATTTCCATCTAGAAATGATATTGGACACGAGGAAAAGAGGAAACAGAATGACTCCAACACGTAGCTCGCTGTATCTAGAAGCTGACATGTATTGTTCCCATGACCTTTTAACTTTTACTAAGAATAGGTTTTCAAAAATAACAATATCTGAAAAAAATAAATAAAAAAATAACTATCTGTTTTGTGAGGTTTTAAAAATGTTTACAAGTGGATCATATTTTTTTTCATTTTACTTTATAGTTTTTAAAATTCACCCACATCAATCCCTGTAGCTCTAGTTCACTAACGTAAGTGCTCAGTAGTATTTTAGTATAAGACTAAACCACACTTTTTATATTGTTCTAAGAGGTACTCGGGTTGTCTCTACTTTTTCACAGTTGCAAACACTGGTTTAAAAAATCTGTCGTATGTAGCTCTTTGGACCTACATCTAAGAGTATGTCAAATAAAAGATCCAAAGTAAGAAGTACCATGTACATACATCTTTCAGTTTGAGTAATTCCAAATTAATCTCCACATTCAACATATCGATGTGTACTCCCACCAGCAATGTAGAAGAGTTCTCTTCCCACACCCACGTAAAAACCTGAAGTTTTCAGGGCTCAATATTTTGCCAATCTAATGAGTGAAGAATATTTTTTAATCTGCATTCCTGATTAGTGAGGTTGACCATTTACATATATATATACACACACCATACACAGACACACACACACAATTTTGGGTTCCCTCTGTTAATTGCAGATTTCCACCTTTTGTCAATATTTCTATTTCCTTGGCTAATTTTTCACATTGAATTCTGGAAGTTCTTTATATAATCAATAAAATTATCAGTCATATGGATTGTATGTATCTAACAGTCCATGGCTTTTTCATTTTATTCTTTCTATTGTCCAAATAAATTTCTCCTACTGATGTGATCAATTGTATCATCTTCTCATTGTTATACTTTTTATATAAAGTACATTCACATATATGTATATATTTTAATGAATCCTTTCCTAATCAAATATCATAAGGGAATTATCTTATTTTTCTCTAAGCTTTTGTATTTATGCCTTTTAAGAAGGTTCCATGACCAAGGTGGGGCTTGAACTTACTACACCAAGATTGAAAATCACATGCTATGCTAAATGAACCAACTAGGCACCATTATATTTTTGCTTTTCTGATTGGGGTCCTAAATTCTCCCTCAATATTTGTTTTTGTATATTGTGATATAGAAATCTAATTTTGTACCTCACAGTATGACAAGCAAATTTAACCAACATTTACCAAAAAGATATTTCATTATTGATACTTAATGCCTATCACATACAAGATTTCCTCACTTAAGTGAAATCCTATACATAATCCTATATATAATCCTATACACTTAAGACAAAATCCTTTTGTCTCTGTGTCATTTGTGCCATTTAAGATTTATCCACAGTGTTAACTAAAGTAGTTGTTTTATTTTGTGTTTGTCACTGTCCTATGGTGTTTTCATTTATGAATATGTTATGTATTTACCCATTCTATTTTAATGGACTTTAGTGTTATTTCCAGTTTTTTATTATGAATAATTGTTCTGCTTTGAATATTCTTGTACATCACCAATGTTGCATATATGTGTATATTTACTTAGAGTAGAATTGGAGGGTATAAGATATGGAAGTGTTCAACTTTATTAGGTGCTGCCAGTTTTTCAAAAGGATACAGCGACATTCTCTATAGCAATGTATCAGATTCAGATGCTCTACATTTTCATCAAGGTAGTATAGCTAGACTTATCTTTAAAACACTGTTGAAAGAAATCAAAGATCTAAAGCAATGAAAAAACCATCCCATCTTCATGGATCAGAAGAGTTAATGCTGTTATGGTGATATTCACAAAATCGATCTATAGAATCAATGCAATCCCTATCAGAATTGCAGATGAATTCTTTGTAGAAATTGGCAACAGATCCTACAATTTGTACAAAAAAATTAAGGAATTTAACAAAGACAAAACAGTACTGAAAAAGAACGAGATTGGAGGATTCCCTCTTTCTATTTCCAAACTCACTAGAAAGCAACAGTAAGCCCAACTGTGTGGTACTGTCATAAGAATATAACTGTAAGTACAGAAAATTAGCCATGTCTCTATGGTCAATTGATTTTTCATGGGGATGCTAACATCCTTAGGGAAAAATTATTTGAAAACTGTACTGGGGAAGCTGGATGGCCACTTGAAAGAAAAAATGAAGTTGAACCCTTATCTCACTTATACATAAAATAAACATCACCCCCACCAAGATAACTGTAATCAAAAAGTCAGGTAATAAATATTGGCAAGGCTATGGAGAAATCAAAACACTGTTGGTGGGAATGTAAAATAATGCAGCCACTTTGTAAAACAATCTGGCACTTTATCAAAAAGTTAAACATAGAATTGCCATTTTACCCAGCAATTCCACTCCCACACTCCCAGGTACATATCCAAGAAAATGAAAACACGTCCATGCAAAAACCTATAAAACACATGTTCAAAGCAGTATTATTCAGAATAACCAAAAGGTAGAAACAATCCAAGTGTCTATCAATTGATGAATGGGTAAACAAATTGTGATTATCCATACAATGCAATATATATATATATATATATATATATATATATATATATATATATATCTCAGTCATAATTATGTAATTATACAACTACAAATGCAATTATACATAATTATGTAGTTATTATATATACAACATGGATGAACCTTAAAAACATTACACTAAATGAAAGAAATCAGTTTCAAAATATCACATATTATATGATTTCACTTGTATGAAATTTCTAGAGAAAAAGAGAAAGTATATTAGTGATTACTTTTGGCTGGGGGGGTGAAAAAGGAAATTGGGATGACAGGTAAAGGATATGGATTTTCTTTTAGAGGAGGTAAAACTGCTCTAAATGAGGATAACTGCACAACCATACCAAAAACCACTGAATTGTACAATGTGTGAATTCCATGTGAATTCTATCTTAGTAAAGCTATTACAAAAAAAAAAGAAAAAACACATAAAAATGGATTTTCAGACATTTGTATATTTTATGTTTTTGGTAATGATTTCTAGTTAAACTGGTCTGATTATAATTTCTTGTTCCCGTAGCATTTGAGATTTTCACCTTATTTTTTTTTTGTTCTATGGCTTATACACAATGTTTTCTTTTAGTTATTTTTAGTCTTTCCTGAGTTATAACTTCTGAATCAAAAGATTCATATCTTTTATAAGTTTTAGAGAATCCACTACCATTATTTATTCAAATATTGCCTATGCTACATCTTCCTTATTTCCCTTTTCATAATTTTTATTATGCATATGATAGGTATCTCATTCTGTCCTCTTTGCCTATATACTATTTTTCTTTTTATTTTTAAACCTCCTTACTTTCAGGTAATTTTTTTGGTGTCATTCTAATTCATTAATTTACTTTTCACATATGCCTAATCTACTTAATCTGTTTAATTTTGATTTCAATGGCCATTGATTTTAATTTCTCAAAGTTCTCTTAGCTAAATTTTCCTAGTCATTCTGTTCTTTTGTTTTTAATAATTCAAACTATTTTATGTTCTTTTTCATAGTATTCTAATTTTCATAGAGCTACAATTTTCTATTTAGACTTTGAAATCTCACACTTATTGAACATACATATAAAATTTCTGATTGAAAACTCCTCTTCATCAGCACTTGTTTGTGTGTGTGCATTCCAATGGTCTACACTGTGGGTGTGTTCTTTTGGATTGTTTTTTTTTGTTTGTTTGTTTTGGATTGTTTTTGTTGTTGTTGTTTCTACCATGAGTGCAAGAATTATTATCCTGCTCTATTTTTATGGTCATTTCTAAACAAAAATTTTTGAAAATGTTTCAATAGTATAAATTTAAAATGTAAATGTATGAATACAGTTCAAGTTTTTAATTTCTCAGGTGACCCCCTTCTCTACGCCCAACCAAGAACCCAAAGCCTTGTTATAGAAACCTTGGCAAGCCTATGTGCTGTGGTAGATTATTGTTAGTCACCCTTGTGATAAGAGTAGAGCCCATTCAGGGATCTTAGTTCTAACTTTCACCTCATTCTGACCCAAGATCTCATTTCCTATTACGATACTGGTAGTGAGATGCCTAAGCCCTTAATAACCAGATGAACTACTCCTGCCTCCAACCCCAAAGAGAAAGTGTTTTGCAGTCTGCCAATTATCTAGTTAAAAAGCAGTGATAAAAATCCAAGAGAATGCAGGCAGTATTTTCTCTGATAGCAGCTATAGAAACGTTTTTTTCTAGATATATCTCCTGAGGCAAGGGAAACAAAAGTAAAAATAAACTATTGGGACTACATAAAAATAAAAAGCTTCTACACAACAAAGGAAATGGTCAACAAAACTAAAAGGCAACCTACAGAATGGAAAAAAAAAAATTGCAAATGACATACCCCATGAGGGGTTAATAACCAAACTATATAAAGAATATAACACTAAAAGAATAAATCTGATTAAAAAATGGGCAGATGACCTGAATAGACATTTCTCCAAAGAAGACACCCAGATGGTCAACACATGAAAAGATGCTCAACATCATTAATCATCAAATCAAATCAAAACCACAGTGAGATTTCATCTTGGGCCTTTAAGAATGGCCAAAAATCAAGAGGACAAGAGACAAATGATTGCAAGGATGTGGATAAAAAGGAACCTTCCTGCACTGTTGTTGAAGATATAAATTGGTATAGTCATTGTGGAAAACAGTATGGAGATTCCTCAAAAGGGTAAAACTAGAAATATCACATGACCCAATAATTCTATTGGGTATTTACTCAAGGTATTTTCTCAAATTTGAATGTAAACACAATTCAGATTTACAACAGCCAACACATGGAAACAACCGAAATGTCCATCAGCAGATGAATGGATAAGAAAAATGTGGTGCATAGACACACAATGGAATATTACAGTCCCAAGGATAAAATCATGCCATGAGAAAACATGAATTCACCTGGAGGGTATTGTACTAAGTGAAATAAGTCAGATGGAAAAAGACAAGTAACACGCGAGTCCACTCATAAATAGAATCTAAAAACAAACAAACAAAAAAACAAAACAACAACAACAACAACAAAAACAGAAAGCAGAATCAGAATACAGAAAATACCCACAACATTATAAATGCGGAGAACAACCCTATGGTTACCAGAGGGAAAAGGGGTTAGGGTTGGGCAAAATGAGTGAAAGAGAGAGGGAGATACAGGCCATCAGTTATAGAATAAATAAAGTCACAGGAATAAAAAGCAGAGCATAAGGAATATAGTCAATAATATTGTAATAATGATGTAATGGGACAGAACAGATGGTAGCTGTACTTATGGTAAACATAGCATACTGTATAAACTTGTTAAATCGCTAACTTGTACATATGAAACTAATGTAGCACTGTATGTCAACTATACACAAATAAAAATTTAAAACTTTAAAGTAGTGAAAAAAATCCCTTAAACCACTTTCTTCCCATAAACTATTTTCATGATCCAAACAATAGATTTTTTGCTCATTTCATTGAGCAGGTGTTGATTGAATTAAAAAGAATATGTGGCTATTTGCAAATCTGGTCAAGAGACGACCAGAAAGCATCAACCAACACAATCTGAAACACTTTCTCTCCATATTTCAAAGTATGTCAATGAAATTTCCAAGTCTCTCACCTTCCATTCTGAAAAAAATGAGTTGTAGTTTTTAAAAGGTAAGTATCTAACCAAAACATGTACAGTGATGCTAATCATCTTAGAAACACTGGACAATAGCTTTCTAATTATTTTCAAAACCAGATTAAACTACAATTCTACTGAGAAACCAAGTTGTTGCAACCCCTGACCATTTCGCTATGGCATGCTTTCTCATCCTGGAAATGTAAGAACATACTGTACTTTGTGGGCCACAAAATAAATAAATATTACAATTCATTTTCTTCACTTTTAGTTTTTTGGGGTGTGGAGGCAGTGAGGGAGGAGCAGAGGGAGAGAGAGAGAGAGAGAGAGAGAGAGAGAGAGAGAGAGAGAGAGTCCCAAGCAGGCTCCATGCCCAGTGTGGAGCCAGACATGGAGCTCAATCTCACAATGCTGAGATCATGACCTGAGCTGAAATTGAGTCAGACGTTTAACCGACTGAACCACACAGGTGCCCCTCACTTTTTACTCATTTTGTTTTTAAGTACAACCTTCTAAATTCTTTCATGGATAATACCAACCCATGAGTGAAATGGGTATTCATGGAAAAGGTAGAGAATTATCTAATGGAAGGGAAGAGAGTCAGAAAAATCTTGATAAAATTTGTAATTTCTGTAGTACTAACAAGAACAAAAAAGTAGCAACATTAAGGTATATTTCTTATTCTCTTTTACTTAGTTCTGATCAATATTTTAAAGAAGTAGGAGGAGAAAAAAATGGAGCGGAATGAGAGGAGGACAATATTCAAGGTGTTCAGAATAGGTCCTTATTTTTATGTGTATTCCGTATTTAATAATCACTATTCAATGAGATAGAATTATTATCTACATGTTAGTAACAAAGAACTAAGAACATATGGTAGTATAGGAGGATAAAAAGCACAGACTCTGTATTAAGATCGCCTAAGCTTGGATTCCAGCTCTATCACTCATTTTGCGACTACTGGCAAATTACTTAGCATCTTAATTAACACATCTATTAAATAGAAATAATGATAGTTATTTCAAAGAATCATGGTGAGGATTAAATGATGTAATATATGTAGGTAACTTAGAATAGCAAATGGGTTGCAATTAGTTCTCATTATGAGGTCGTTCTAAATGCATGGAAATACTTAAAAACATGTCCATATAATGAGTTAGTAAGGGGTTAAACTTGGATTTGAACACTGTTTGTAATACAAGTACCACCAACTCTATATTTAATGAAAATTCACTGTATTTTAATGTCAGAAAGAAATATTGGTCAGAAAGAAATTTAATGCAAATTCTAAATTAATTTTAACAAAAAGGTAGGTAAGAGATTTAAGTATCAGGTATTAATAAAGAATAAAAATTGAATATTAAAAGAAAATATGGCTTAAAAGGGGTAAATCTAAAAAATAATAAAACAAATGAACAAAAAGCAGAAACTCCTATAAATACAGAGAACAAAGTGATGGTTGCCAGAGAGGAGACGGTTGGAGAATGGGCAAAATGGGTAAAGGGAAGTGAGAGGTATAGTTTTCCAGTTATGGAATGAAAAAGTCACAGGGATGAAAAAGTACAGCATTGGTAACACAGTTGATGGTATTGTGTAGCACCACATGGGGACAGATGGTAGCTACACTTGTGATGAGCATAAGGTAGAGTTGTTGAATCACTATGTTGGACACCTGAAACTCTGAAACTATATATCAATCACACACACACACACACACACACACACAAAAAAAAAAAAACACACACACCACACTGGATGAGAAGTTAAATCAGATTTATAGGTTTCATTTAATCTTGGTGAGAAAAAAAATATCTACATAAGTGGTATGTGCATTTTTTAAAATCAATACTGGACATTAAGAGAAGGAAAAAAACTAATATATCCATAATGAATATGGTGGTATAGAAAATAGTACATAAAAAAGAAAACAATACATAAAAGACAGGAAGCAGAGTGGGCAACATTTTCATGAAGAGGAGACAAGAGAAAAATAGGCTAATATACTGTAGTAACTAACATGGCAAAAAGGCTGATAGATTTTGGTTGTTCCAGATGCTCCTGAATACCTAAGTTCTATATATTATTCACTTTTTTGTTATTTAAACACCTGCACAATATTAAATGACTTTCAGAAAATAACCATGACCCCACTGATTTAACATATTTTCTATATACGGTTACTGTAATACATATACATTATATTCTAATGATTCAATTACAGCAGTTTATAACCAAAACTATTTTCTACTTTGTACATTAATAATCTATTTTATTATCTGTATAATATCACACTAATTGGTGAACCATGATTAACTTAATCATTTCCAAATTGTTGAATATCTAGTTTAATTCTTTACTGCTCTTTTAGGATGATCTGGACATACATAGTTTGCACAGGTTTTTACTGGTTCTTCTGGTGAATTCCTTAGAATTCCTTATCACTAGAAGTAGGATTCTTTTACCTAAACTTACAAATATCTGTAGGACTTTCATTATGTTGAATTTGGAAAGGCTTATGACAAAAAAGTA
Organism: Canis aureus; assembly: GCF_053574225.1. Lineage (NCBI taxonomy): Eukaryota > Metazoa > Chordata > Mammalia > Carnivora > Canidae > Canis > Canis aureus. The sequence continues at coordinate 1,651,066 of NC_135633.1, forward strand.
AAATATCTCATTCCTTCTAGCAATAGAATTGCATTCTATTACTGCCTCCTAATTTTCAACTAATTTCCAGTGACATGTAGATTTTTATAATATGGAAAAATTCAACTCAGGAGAAGAGTATACTTGCTCATAAATGTACTTCAAAGAATATTTCCACTAGAATAAATTCAAGAAACTGAAACCACTATTGTAAGAAGTGTATTTATATAACATGTGATTAGCATAGTCAAAATTCCCCTGAAAATTTTTTTTAGTTCCACATTGTGAAATTAGAATTATCAATACCTTCATAATCTAATAGGTTATTAGTCTTTCAATCTTTGCCAATATCATAAATAAAAACTAAAAAATAAATAACACCTTGTTGTCATTAGATGTTAGCATAAACATTATACATTAACTTTTTTAAAAATGTTTATTTATTCATGAGAGACAGAGAGAGAGAGAGAGGCAGAGACACAGGCAGAGGGAGAAGCAGGCTCCATGCAGGGAGCCCGACGTGGGACTCGATCCCGGGTCTCCAGGATCAGGCCCTGGGCCAAAGGTGGCGCTAAACTGCTGAGCCACCCGGGCTGCCCTAAACATTAACTTTTTTATCATAAATCTATAATATTGAAGAAAGAAGCCTAGAGGCTATTCACCCATACATCATAAATTTTAAGGAAACAAATTCCAAAAAAACATTTGAAGAAAGTTAGGCATGAAGCCAAGGCTAAAAGGAAGTTGATTTAAATGGATGAGAGAAACTAAAAAGTATATTTTTGACAGTACAATTTTAAAATATCTCAAATATAAATAATATGAAAGTGGCTAGACTGAATGAAAATTAACAGGCAAAATATCAACATCATGTCATGTGATTGCAAACAGATCTCTAGGAGAGGCTAATATTTCAAAAAGCATTCAAAAATGGCAGGAGAGCCATATAACTTTGTCAAATACCGACCTCTAAAAATAATCTTAGAGGCTAATAAGACAGGAGGAGCTAAAGCTCAACCAAATGAGTAAGCAAGCAGAGACCAATAAACACCTCCATAAAACCAAAGACCACAATAAAGTGCAAGTAAGGAGTTTACGGGAGGGATAGAAAAAAGATGGCCTGTAAGAAAGGGACAAAACTAATTACTTAGCTTTCATTCTTTTTAACCAAGACCATAGTCTTGTCATTGTAAAGAGTAAAATAAGAACATTAAACGAGCATTGTTGTTCAAAGTATGTAAGAGCTAGAAGGACCCAAATGAATTGTGTTACAAAGTACTAAGTGTGGAAACGAATCACATCAAAGCCATGATTAGAGATCTAGGAGAACAGAAAGACTGGATTCAGGAAAATCCTTCCCTAATTTTTAATAGTGAACATTAAAAACTACTTCACCAGTTAACTCAACAGGGACCCCTGACAAACCCGATGGAACACCTCATCGAAAGCACATGTAGGTTTCAATATGGGTTCTATGTAAAATACAAACGTGAACGCGGGCAAATCCTTTAACAAATCCATGCTGAGTTTCCTAAAACCAAAAATATGGAGGAAGTATGGCAGAAGGGTCCCATGAAAGCCAACTCTTAATTCCAGGAGGCTATGCAAAATTGTTAACTGCTTTCAAGGACAGAAAAAGGAAATACTGGTTATATCATGTTGTTAAATGTGTTAAAGAACATTTAATCTGATTCTTTGAATCTTAAAAATGAAAACAGAGTTAAGACCTCCAAATGAAATATAAATATGCGTGGATTAATATATGTGTGTAATGTGTATGTACAATGTGATGGTCAAGCTTTATCTGACATTTAAATTCAGACGCTGTCAGGACAAAGATACCTAAAAGCAAAGCACTATTTCTAGTCTTTGCTACTGTTATTTGAGCATTTGTGTTTTGTTTGTTTTTTTAAGATTTTATTTATTCATGAGAGACACACAGAGAGGCAGAGACACAGACAGAGGGAGAAGCAGGGAGCCTGACATGGGACTCGATCCCAGGACCCCAGGATCACGCCCTGAGCCAAAGGCAGATGCTCAACCACTGAGCCACCCAGGGGTCCAGAGCATTTGTGTTTTAATTTGCTAAACCCTGGTTTCATTGCATGGTTATATTATAGTAAATGCAGCCTATCATGTATGCTTATTAACTAGTTGTGTATTTGTTAGATGACAACCTATATATTTTGAAACTAGGACATTAAGATTTGCTGAAGATGAATTAGAGTAATTACATTATCATGTGTCACTCGGGAAAGAATAAGACTGCGGTAAAAGAATCCAGTCACAAATTTGTAATATAGGCAAAAATCTGATACCTGAGTAACATTCAGATTTCAAACATGACTCAGCATCATCTTATCCCCTTAGTTGGACAGCATCATTATGAAGTTTTAGTTAGCAGGCGAAGCTAGTTTTGAAGAAAATACATTGCTGCTAGCAACCTGGTTGCCTTTACATCTGAAATATGGTACCCCAGGGTACATCATCATTTATGCTCTTCATAAATCTAGTAAATTGTCAATTGTTAGCTCATTTTTTTTATCTCTAGTGATTTTTAAGGTTTTTTTTTTTTTAAACCCAACAAGTATGTGCCTAGGATGTTGCAAACAGCTGATGAAGGTACTTTCTCACTAATCAGCCCATAAATACTTTGGAACCCTTTGCCTGCCTCACATTCATTAAGGCCACTGCCAGATTAATACCAGAAAATGCCATTTTTCTCTCCTTGATTCTATAACATCATATGGAATGTGAAATTTGTTATCCTACAGCACAGTGATTTGAATCTACACGGAGATACCCACAAAGTATTTTCTTTATTGGATATTAAACTCTCTGGAACTGGGACTTTATTTTAAATATTCTTACAAAGTCTACTGCAATTTTTTGTGCATATTCAAAGAATACTGAAGCTAATATTGCATGATACAGATGTTCTATTGCCAAAAAATTCCAATCATAGAATGAAGATCATACATATGAAACAGAAGACAAAAAAAAAAAAAAAAAAAAAAAAACTAGAGCATTTCAATCTGGGTTATCAAGACTACATTTTGAGAGCTCAGTAAAGAAAACTCTTGTAATGAGAAGTTGTTTGACCTTTGATGGATTAGTAAGATGTGGACGAGAGGAGTAAGACAAAAGCAATGGAGAAAACATCCTACCGTAAGTGTTTCTCCTCATTGCTGCATTACAGTTTTTACTGAGGAACAGTGAAAAGCATTACTTGATGAGGGCAAGTGAGTTTACTTTATACAAGACAATGATCTTCAAAATCATTACGTTATGAGAGATGTATAAAAGTAACTGGCTAGTTCTCCAGAAACAGAGCAACTCTCAATTTCCTACTAATATATACATAAGGACTGTAAAACATAAGCAAAATCTCATAGCAAGCAATACAGAAGTTTGATCGTTCAATTACTGTCAAAATCTAGGAAAATTTCTATAAGCTACAAAAAAATGGAAGATTTTCCTGAAAGGGGTAATAAATAATTCACCAATCCTGCAAAAACTAATGATGAATATTTTTTTTGTTTCTATCTTCTCTCGTGGCTCAAAACAAGGTGTGTATCCAGAAAAACTGCCACATCCCATCTGTCACCGTATCTTTACTTTCTACGTTCAGATGGATATTTCAACACCAAGAAAGCTATTGAAAATTGGTTTTTTTGTTGTTGTTGTTTTGTTTTTTTCTGGGATTAGGACACACTAGGAGGTGTGGAATCTAGAAGTAAAGGACTATAGAGGGGGATATAGGAAAAGAAGCACCGAGAAGTGTTATATACTTAGGACTCTAGTCTTTTTTTCCTATATGCACTCTTTCAAAGTTCTAAAGAACCAAACTGTAGTACAAGTAAAAAAGCAGACAGGCTAGTACTGCACAAGAAGCTCCCATCTAACTGCATCTGTTGGAAAGAGACTCACCTATCATCTTGGTATAAAAGGTGGACCACGAAGAATTTCTGCACACGGATGTTAACCCAAATTTAACCTAAAAGATTCAGCAACGTGAGCCAAGACATGACTTTTTGAAATGGCATCAGAAAGTCATGAAAACAGGTGTTGAGAATAAAATGCAGTAGAATAAGTACTGGAATCAATTTAAAAATGGGGAGAAGACATGAACAGCCGTTTGTCCAAAGACATACAGATCTCCGATAGACATAAAAAGATGCTCAACATCACTCATCAAAGAAATATAAATCAAGACCACAAGGAGGTATCTCACACCTGTCAGAATGACTAAAATAGAAAATGCAAGAAATAACAAGTGTTGGTGAGGATGTAAAGAAAAAGGAACACTTCAAAAAAAGGAATTACCATATGACACAGTAATTCCACTACTGAGTATTTACTCAAAAAATATGAAAACACTAATTCAAAAAAGATGTATGCACCCCTATGTTTATAGTAGCATTACCTACAATAGCCAAATTACGGGGGCAGCCCAAGTGTCCCTCATATACACACACATATACACACACAATGGAATATTAGCCATAAAAAATGAAATCTTGCCATTTATAACAACATAGATGGAGCTAGAGAGTATAATGCTAAGTGAAATCAGTCAGAGAAAACCAATACTATGTGATTTCACTCATATGTGGAATTTAAGAAACAAAACCAAGAGACAAACAAACAAAAAACAGACTCTTAAATGTAGAAAAACAAACTGATAGTTACCAGAAGAGGGAGGTGAGGGGGTTGGGTAAAATAGTTGAAGGGGGTTAAGGGTACTCTTATGTTCATTAGCACTGAGCAATGTAGAGAATGATTGAATCATTGTACACCTGAAACTAATAGAACCCTGTAGGTTTCCTGGAATTAAAATCTTAAAAGAGCTGGAATGAAAATAATGAGGAAGTCAAAATCAAATTGAATTAGGGACACCTGGGTGGCTCAGTGGTTGGGCACCTGCCGTCAGCTCGGATCCTGATCCGGGGGTCCTGGGATCGAGTCCCGCATCAGGCTCCTTGCAGAGAACCTGCTTCTCCCTCTGCCTCTGCTTCCCTCTGTGTCTCTCTCACGAATAAATAAATAAATCTTTAAAAAATAAATAATTGAATATACACAAAAGCAGAGTGTAAAAGAATAAAATCTAATAATATCCAACTTCAAATAAATAGAATAGACAAAAATAAAAGTTTTTTCCCCAGATCCTCTGTAGTATTATTATATGGGGGAAAATGGCAATACATAATTATTTCAAAATGGAGATACAGAAGGTAAAAAGGAGATAAACTCTGTCAATTTGACTTAAATGTGAAGAGAAAGACACTAAACAGAGACTAAGAAATATATATACCCACAACCTTCTTGACGATAGACTCCAGCTAGTCCAGAAATTAAAATTAATTATTTGAAAATAGAAATTTTTAAATTGAAGGGAATGGAATGAGCAGAAAAATAGTTAAGTAGAATTGATGCTATGTGATTGTTTTTAATTTAAATAAAACTCAACTGTCAAATGTGATAAGATTAGAAGGGAACGTAAATTTTAAAAATCACAATATGAGGATACAAAGTAATGTTATAAAGATAAAATATGAACAAAATACAGTTTACCAGACTCTTGTTTTCCGTGGGACTTTAATGATTAGGAAATTTTTTTTTTTTGAAAGCTAAGGAAACCTTAGTTGTATTTGTAATTGTATAATTACAACCATAAGACTACTTCCCAAGTCACCGAGAATATTAAAAATATTTCAAAATCTATATTTAAAAATTTATAATCATGATTTTAATGCAGTTTTTTTAAACTCCCCTATAAAAAGATTTTAATTAGGTCAAAAAATAATCTGAAGAGCAGCTAACATTATCATACAGAAAAGTTAAAAATAAAAGAATGATTAGGTTTCAAGGCAAACATAAAATAAAACAAGGGTTGAAATATATGTATTAAACTAGTAGATTCTTAGGATTTAAGAAGTGAACAAACTTTTTACATGGATCACTGCTATTTTTTAATAGTCTATAAATTCACACTGTTATGAAGTTTTAAAAATCCCATTACTTCAGAATATAAACATCAAAAATAGCTTGAAATGCAAGCAGAAAATAACGACTCACTCTCTGAGGTAGAATCTAACATAATTCTCTTGTAGATTTCCAGAGAAAAAAATTTTTTTTTAAATATAAAGATAGGGAAAATTTAAATAATATCAATTTAAAGCATATTATTGAATTTTATACCTGAAAAACGTAAAGAACAAAACATCACCAAGACGGCAGAAGAAGCCGCAGCCCCTCCGCTCCCCAAGGAGACACTTAGCAACAACACACGGACAGACTCCCTTTGTGATGCCCCCAGAAACAGGGGTACCCCCACTTCAGATGAGGGCGAAACCAGCCAGACGAAGCTGGTGGGGGTCCGTGGCACTCACCGTCGTCCTTCCCTGGCTCAGGAGGGCACAATCCGGAGAAATCCCCGAGTCCTGGGTTCCCCCTGGAGGAAAAGGGCCGCTAAGGATACAAGCGGCCTTCAGACAAGGGGAGCTGGGGAGCTGCCCAAGGGCCGGTTTCTGCTTGGCCTGACTCTAAGCCCTAACAGGAAAAGGTGTCAGGATTGGAGGTGCAGAGAACAAAAGTGACAACTTGGACAAGCACCAGCTCACCGGCCGTCGCTTCTCCAACTAGATCAGCTCGTAATGAGCAAGAAGAGCCCCCCAACTTGGCTTCTCCCCGAAAAGGGAAAGGGAGCATGCATCCAACCACCTAGCTCCTCAGAGGGCTGCCCCAAGGAACTGGCCTCTTTTTTGTAGCACCCCAGCGTGCCTAGGGGACCCTGCACACCCTAGGAGCCCGGGGCACAGAGAACCAACCAGAGCTGGGGGGCTGCTGCTCTGCCCGAGGACCAATGCCCGAGCAGACACACCTGGTCTAGCTCAGAGGCCCCTGGCGGGCCTGAGCAGGGAAGGGGCCAGGAGCCGAAAAGCAGAGCTTGCACCCGGTGTCCCCGACTTCAGGATAGATTTCCAAGCTACAGCAACCACAAACATGTCACACCGACCATAAGTAAACGGACCGCAGTGGAGCCCAGAGACACAGACCAACAGAAGTGCCCAAGTGCCACAGCACACCCCGGAGCTCCCGGGCTCCTTGCTTGCCTTCTTGGGAAATCCTAGACTCCGCCCGCCTAGACTAGGACCCAAACCCGACCTTCCACATCCAGTGGTGCTCAGAGAAGTGTTTCCTGATGGAGGATGTTAGACGAAGAGACCGTCTCGGCCAACGCTGCTTCCAGAGGGGCTGCGCCAGCCACAGAGTAATGACCTGAGTAACGCCTTTCAGGGTAAAGTCCTCGGAGGCTCGGCAGAGGTGGCCTCCTGGAATGGATTTGAGAGACCCTGGAGCTCCCGGGGCGAACAGCTGGTCCTGAGGATAGTGGAATGGACGCGTCTGGGTTGCTGTGGCCTTGGGCCTCGAGAGGTCAGACTAAGGCCCCGGCGTCCTGCACCAGAAGCCCGCGCAGCCTCCACAGTCCCTCGCGCTCTTGGAAGGCTAGATACACTCGCAGCCCATGTGCACACTTGACTCACTTCTTCTGGCTTCCAGCATTCCTTCCCGTGCTCTGAGTTTGAGCCAGAGCACATTCCCCCCACCTGGCCGGGATTCCGCATGAGGGGCTACCCCACCTTGCCTCTGATTGGCACCAGTCAAGGAGTCCGCCAGCATCGGGGACCGCCTGGCAGGTGGTGTGAGCTAAACTCCTTATGGAAGTCTGGGAGGAGGGGCCTTTGGCACCGGCACCTGGGCACTCAGATGTTTCTCATTCTATGACAACCCTGCCAGCCCCATAGATTAAACACAATAGCAGCAACAACCAAAAATTTGGAACCATGTGCAAAGATTTCCCAATTGGGAAAGGATAGCCTTAAAAAAAAAAAAATTGGTGTTGGGAAAACTGAATATAGGAAGGAAGGCAGGAAGGAAGGGAGGGAGGAAGAAATTGGACTCCTATCTCACACCACAAACAAAAATCCACTCAAAATGGATTAAAGACATAAATGTAAAGACCTGAAACCATAAAGCTGCTAGAAGAAAACATGGGGAGAAATCTTCACAGCATTGATCTTAGCAATGATTTCTTGAATATGACACAAAAAGCATAGATAACAGGCACACCTGGCTGGCTCAGCAGTTGAGTGTCTGCCCAGGGCGTGATCCTGGAGTCCTGAGATTGAGTTCTGCATCGGGATGCCTGCATGGGGCCTGCTTCTCCCTCTGCCTGTGTCTCTGTCTCTCTCTCTGTGTCTCTCATGAATAAATAAATCTTAAAAAAAAAAAAAAAGCATAGATAACAAAAGTAAAAACAGACAAGAGGGACTATATCAAACTAAAAAGCATCCACACAGCAAAGGAGATAATCAAGTGAAGAGTCAACTGAAAGGATAAGAGAAAATATATGCAAACCATATATTTTATAAGGGGTTATTTCCAAAATATACAGAGTTCTGACAACCCATTAGCAAAAAAAAAAAAAGAAAATCATACATACATAATCCAATTGAAAAATGAGCAAAGGGCTTGAATAGACATTTCTCCAAAGAAGACTTAAAGTGGCAAACAAGATGATCAACAACCCTCATCATCAGGAAAATGCAAATCAAAACCATAATGAGATATCAGCTTACAAATGTTATAATGCCTATTGTCAAAAAAATAAACAACCAAAAAAAAAAACCTAAATAAAAAAACAAGTGTTGGCAAAGATGTGGAAAAATTGGAACTCTGCACTGTCAGGAGGAGTGAAAAAATTATGCAGCCACTACGAAAAACAGCATGGAGGTTATGCAAAAAATTAAAAATAGGACTATTATAGGATCCAACAGTTCTAGTTCTGGGTATTTATCCAAATGTATTGAAAACAGAATCTCAAAATGATATCCGCACTCCCATGTTCATTATAGCATTAGCCAAGAGGTAGAAACACCTAAATGTCCATCATCAGATGAATAAAGAATGGGAAGTTTTTACGTATACAGTGAAATATCGGTCCTAAAAAAGAAATAATTCCTGTCATATGCTACAACATGGATGAACCTTGAAGACATTATGCCAAGTAAAATAGGCAGTCACAGAAGAATAAATACTGCATAATTTCACTTATGTAAGATAGCTAGTCAAACTCACAGAATAGGAAAGTGGAATAATGGCTGCCAAGGGCTGGAGGAGGGGAACATGGGGAGTTGCTTTGCAACAGACACGGAGTTTCAGATATGCAATGTGAAAAAGTTCTAGAGATCTACTGTACAACAATTTGCATGCGGTTAACAATATAGCACTGTATAGAACTTGAGTTAAAAATTTGACACTTGAAATTTAAGAATTGATATTTATATGGATACATATCACATTTATTTTTAGAGAATTTAGAAAATAGAATAGGCCTCAGACTTTAATTGATCACCTCAATCAGAAATTTTACATAATTTTCCCAGCCCTGCCATTATAAAACCAGAATTTAAAAATAAAAGTGTAGGAGGGAAATTTTAAAGTACATTATGCTGAAAAATGCTGCCTTAAAGACAGAGAGAGGGGCACCTGGGTAGCTCAGTGGTTGAATGTCTGCCTTCGGCTTGGCTCAGCTCAGCTCAGGCCCCGGTGATCCCTGGCCCTCAGGTGATCCCTGGCACCTGGGATCCAGTCTGGCATATCAGGGAGCCTGCTGCTCTCTCTGCCTCTGTCTCTCTTTCTGTGTGTCTCTCATAAGTAAATAAATAAATAAAAGGACTCCAGATCTTTAAAAACAAAACAACAACAACAACAACAAAACAGAGAACACATATCTGAAAGCTCAGGTATATTTAATATCATAAAAGAAAAATAACATTTAAAAAACGTATAGATGGGGAAAACTCCACTATTCAATAAATTCCTATTAAATTTTTCATGTCACCAGCAAGTTATGAGAAGGCCCTGACAGTTTCTCTCTGAATACCTATTAAATACCTTCTGGAAGCAAGAAGAAATCACTAACATTTGGGGTAGGCTAGTATCAGATTTAGCACTACTGGTGGAACAGGATTCCTAATCAATTAGCCATCAACCTTTAGAGTAACAGATCTTAAACCATACCCACAAGCTGGTGGAGATGATGAATACTCATTTTACATTAGGAAATTTATTAAAGATTACATTGAAAAAGTAATTAAAAGAAAAAATTACCCCCTTCAGGTGATAGCAAAAGGTATTTGATAAAAATAAAGCACCTGTTCCTCACTAAGACTCTCGGGAAGCAAAGAATAGGACACTTACTAATGAACAGGACATCATAAAACAATACCTAACATGATACTTAATGAAACACTGGAAACATTCCCACTGACACCAAAAGCAAGACAATAATGTAGACTATTTCCACTGTTATTTAGCGTTTTCCTGGAAGTTCTATCGAATCTAGACAATGTTAAAAAAAGAGATAGAAAAATAACCGTTTTTGAAGATGATATTATGTTGCCCATAAATTCCAATGAAACCAACGGAAAACTCTTAGAATGAGAGAGTCGAGTAAGAGTATTTTTAAATTAACAAATACGTTTTTATATAAAACAATGGCAACCAGTTAGGAAATAAACAGGAAAAAGATTTGAGTTACAATAGCTGTAAAATATAATCTGGAAACATTACACAGGGGAAATATGTAAGGACTTCATGTTGAGGTCTAAACAACTTTTCACAGATATATACAAGAACATTAAATCTACTTATTTATTTTTTTAAAGATTTTATTTATTTATTCATGAGAGACACAGGGAGAGAGAGAGGCAGAGACCCAGGCAGAGGGAGAAGCAGGCTCCATGCAGGGAGCCCGACGTGGGACTCGAACCCAGGTCTCCAGGATCACGACCTGGGCCGAAGGCGGCGCTAAACCGCTGAGCCACTGGGGCTGCCCAAGAACATTAAATTTAAATATGGCACAGGATTATGTAGTAATGTAGTTGTTGTGTAGTTATGCCATCTTCCTTGTGGAGAGACCAATATTACAAGGAGTGAAAAGAGTGAAATACAAAATATTTTTGCCTATATTTTAGCAGGTCATTACTTTCCCCTTTTTCTAGAATGGACAAAACCCTGATAATACAAGAGAGGTAATAGGTGCACTGAGGGAGAAAGGCTGAATGAGATGCAGCTGTGATCTGTACTTTGCAAATGTCCTTTGCCAGAACGAGTAACAGACAGAAAGTGGGTGATGTAGGAGGGTCACTGAGGGTATAGATGAGGGTGATCCAAGGGGAAAGGGTATGAGAGACCAGAACGAGCGTGGCTGTGGCACGAACCAAAGAGAGGAGGGAAACCTCTTTGGAAAGGAACTGACACGATTTGATGGGACCAGACCAGGGAGACTGCAAGGAGAGTCTCGGACAACGCAAGTATTTCATCCCCAGGGACTAGACTAAGAGTGGCTCAAAACCAACGTGGGGAATGAGGCCGGAAAGCAGGTCATGGGCCCAGGCCGGCCCCGGGGGTCTCAGGAGCAGTCGGGGCCCCAACAAGCTGGCAGCAGACGCTGTGCGGACCGCGTAAGCTCTCTGCCATGACCCCAGTCCTTGGGCTATAAACACCACGCAGCAGGTCAAAGAAAACCTTCGACAGTAGCAGGCACCACACAAGGCAGGGGTTAGATGACAGTGACGACAAGAAACGGACGGTCAAAGACTCAAATATCATGCTTCAGGAGAGGATGGAAGAAGGAATCGTGGCCGGTAAGACCAGCATGGGGCCATGGCCTCATCTGACAGCCTGAATCTGTTGCGTAGAAGAGCAGTGCGGCGTTTTCTATAAAGTGAACTTAGAAAATACATTATGGATTATGCTACTGGCTTAAAAATGTAGTCTCCGTGTGACTCTGAACAATTGCAAGTCTAAAAGTCAGTCTGTTTTAGAAATCTACAGACTGGAAGCTCCCTGAGGGGTCGGGGCAATCCCATCTGGGCCTTCACCGGGGCGTACTGTCCCCTGCAGCGCTGGGGGGGGCCTCTGCATCACGATGCGGGGAATCTGGAGGTGCAAAGTTCCCCACAGTTATAAAATCTTTGAGTCATCACAGCTGATACGCACCAAGTTCTTTAGCACAGGTGTTTCTGAAGTCGAGACACATTTGGGGAGTTCAAAATACCTATGGTTCTCGCACTCTTGCTCCTCCTGGTGTGATTCTGTGCTAATGTTAGTACACAGAGATGTAACATTAAATGTGCCATATTTCTGGGTGACTCATTAGCTGCTAGGAATTTGTTATAGGAGAGCCAAAGCTTTCCAACGTGTCTATATTTATTTGGTAGTTTCTATAATTATATTTCTTCATTTAAAGAAAATTCCAGGGATGCCTGGGTGGCTCAGCGGTTTAGCGCCTGCCTTCAACCCACAGGGCCTGACCCCGGGGTCCTGGGATCGAGTCCCACGTCGGGCTCCCTGCATGGAGCCTGCTTCTCCCTCTGCCTGTGTCTCTGCCTCTCCCTCTCTCTCTCTGTGTCTCTCATGAATAAATAAATAAAATCTTAAAAAAAAAATTCCAGAGAATATGGAATCACATGGAAATCATACAAATTGGGTAAAGTTTTATGTACCACATTTTTTTTATATATATCCCTATCATCAAACTAGAAACTCCCTTGTCCATGTTCCTAAGATACACACATACATAACGTAACTATTTCTATCCGCATCTAACTTCCTCACTAGCCTGAAAGACCCTTGGCACAGAGACCATGCTTTGTTCATTTCTATATTATTGTTTATAAAAGCAGTGTCTTGCTATAGTAAGCACTCATTAAATGTTTCTTAACTGAGTAGATGAATCAATCAAGTTGATAATTCAAAAATCACACTCTAATGGAGCAACTATAAACAATTCAGTAGGAACTTCCAAAACAAACTATATTAGTTATTCAATTTACTGAAATTAAAGAGTTTCCTGGTTACCCCGTCATTTCAATTTCCAAGCATCACTTGGTTTGAATCCTGGTTTAGAAATTCTTTCGGTATCCTGTTTCCTAGCCTCCAACTCTTTGAGCAAAAGCAATATGTTGAAGGGATTTCCTCAATTGTTTTATGATTACAAATTTTGTAGAGTCTCAGAATTTGCTGCTCGATGTCCACAGTTTTATTCATTAAAGGATATGAAATAATGATACAAATTGTGACGGAAAAGGAGATATTAGCGATTCTATGCTATGTGAGTCAAGGATGTTATGGGAGTCAATGATACCAGATTTTTGTAACTCTCAATCTCTCCTAAAACTTAATACAACACGTTGCCAAGACAATAAAAAATATTTTATATATATATTATGTAGATGATATATAATATATAACATATTTTATAATTTATAATATATAATATTTATATAATATTATAAAGTATAGAATTAGTTTTCTTGGTATTGATCTTGCTCTGAATAAATGTGACTGTCCATATATGTAGAATGGACGGGTTGAGGTCAAAATTAAATTCAACTCCACAAACATTCATTCAGCATCCATATGGGAAGGTTCTGTGCTGGGCGCCGGTCTCCATAGATACAAGCCCTTTTGGAGCTCAAAGTCCGTTGGGGAAATCAGGCTTGTGAGTTACAATTAAAGCTAATAAGTATAACACAAAATGTTCTATCTTTGTGAGTATAAGTGAGTGCTTTAACATTTAAATCCTGTTTCCTCATCTTCAAAATAGGGAATAGAACCTATCTCGCATTATTGTTATTCGAATTAGATCACATAATGTATATATAACTCTTAGCATAGTGCTTGGCATATTAAAGTCACTCACCCATACTATCTATTACTAGTCTTTTTTTTTTTTTTTTTTTTGCATGATGCAGAGAGGGGTATCAGACATAAAATGATCTGCTGTGTTTGGAGAATTAGGGGGCTGGAGATGGAATTACTTGGGAATAATTTACAGGAAAAAAATGGTATAAATGTATAAAAGATGAAAAGATAGCAGAGCCCTAGGTACAAACATGGCTTTTACAATGTATGAGCCTTGAGATTTCCTAAACCCCTTGGAGACTCTGTGTTCTGACCTGTGGAAGAGAAGCTATGACATACACAACCCTCGCAGGGCTGTCACGGGGAGTAAATAAGACAATGCTTGTGAAAATATTGCCTGACACAAAGCAAGCATTGATGAAAAGAAGGAAGGAGGGAAGGAAGAAGGGAAAGAATGGTAAGACTGCCAGAGAGCCGTACCAGTTATCTATGACTGTGGCATAAATCACTCCAAAACTTAGTGGCTTGAAACCTCTAGTTCTACACAGTTTGGGTGGGTCATGGATCCAGGCACAGAGTAACTGAGTTCTCTAGCTCAGGCCCTCTCGCAAGTTACGGTGTTGGCGGCATCTGCGGTCCTCACTGGGTCCAACTGGGGAAGGATCCACTTCCAAGCTCACTCACATGGCTGTTGGCACGAGCCTGTTCTTCACTAGATATTGGACCGAAAGCTTCAGTTCCTTGATGGCTGTTGGCTGTAAGCCACTGCTAGTTTTTTGCCAAGTGGGCTTCTCCATAGGACAGCTCACAACATGACAACTTGCTTCATCAGAAGAAGAGCCAGAGAAAGAGAGAGAATAATATGGAAGTCACAGACTTTTCTAACATGATCTCGGGAGTGATATCTCATCACTTTTGCTGTATTCTGTTGGAAGCGGGGTATTAGATGCAGACCTCACAGAAGGGGGGGGAATTAAGAGTTGGATACCAGAAGTCAGGAATCACGGGGGGCCGTTGTGCAAGTGGCTTATCACAGGGCTTCACAGTGATGGTGGACATTTATAAATACACTGGTTAAAAGCACGGACTCTGGAGCCATACGACCTGCATTCAAATCCTGCCTCTCTTATTTAGTAATTCATCGTTCCTAGCAAGATATTCAATTACTTTATTTCTCTGCAAAGGGCAGAAGAAAGCAACTCCTGCAACCTTAAGAGTAAATAAGTTAATAAATGTAAAGTATTTAAAAAGTGCCCCAAAGAAAGTAAACCCTCAGTAAATGTCAGCGTTTGTGGTTGTCGTCCTCATTGTTGTTGTCGCTGTAGAAAATAGAGGCAAAATGCACCAAGTCACAGAACGACAGAAAATAAAGGAGAAAAATGGCCCAAGTGAGTCTACTTATTGCAACACTTCTCCCCAAGGCGTCTTGAGAAGGCATGTTGTCCGGATCAGGATGGCAGTTTGAAACAAGCCCTGCAAATCGGGGAGCGCGTTATGTTTTGTTGCAACAGGAAGTCACACGGGGGCAAGGAGACAAAACCTCCCCACTGCCTGGAAATGGGATGAACCATGTCACCACCGCACGAGGAGAGTTTTCCTGGTAATTCCTCTGAGGCAAGCCCATAATTTTAATTAAATATATCAAATCAGAATATTACATCCTAACAACTCCCTCCCTCAGAATAGAAAATCTAGAAATATGGGAGAAGCAGTTGCAGTTTTTATACATGGGAAAAAGCTGTTAATTTTGCAGTGAATTTTATACATGTTTTATCACAGCAGAGAAATCGTGTTATTTCCAGCTCCTCTTTTTATTGCTGGTAAGCCTCACAGAATTATAACCAGTGAAATATTCCTCTTTTCTCTTGGGTGGTAATGAGTTTCCCAGAGGAAAAGGAGTAGTTTCATGTTCTCACTACATAATAACTCAAATATTTAGGCATGTTGTAGCATAACATTTTAATTGTGTAATCAAGAAGGTGCCTCGTATGCTTAAAAATCCAGATATAGTTTCTTTCTTTGCTAACAGGGAATTTTATAGATAAAGGGGACTCTTCAAATGAAACAGCCTGATGCTCTCATTTTAAAGATAAGGTAAGTGGCACCAAAGGGCTAAGAAATTTGCCCAATTTACATAATCAGTGGACGATAAGAGAATCATTCATTACGTGTACTTACAACAATAATGTCAAAGCTAGGTCACACACTCTGCCAGATTCTTCCTATTTTTATCTCATTTCAATCTCACACCACGTATTATTACTATTCCCTTCCTAGATGAGGAAACTAGGAGGCTGGAAAATACAATTATTTGTTGCTTCAATTAATGTGTTTTGAGCACATTCTGGATGTCACTTTGTGAAGCACTGGCTTTAGGGTAGTGAAGCAATAGACCAAGTTTCTGCCCTCAAGAAGTTCGTGTCAGCGTAGGGGCTGGCAGGGTGAGCAAACAAACACAGTAGCTCAAGTGGCGATGGGTGAAGAACGCAACCAGAGAGCTGTGACCAGTGTTAAAGGAGTGAGGGGTGGGGGGGCCTGAAACAGGTGTCTCTGAAATAGTAATGCTGAAGCTGAGCCTGGAAAAGTGAGAAGTAGTCAGGAGGGGAGAGGCCGTGGATGTTCCCAGGAAAGGAGCAGAAGGGATGGAGAACCTAAGACAGGAAAGAATGTGACTGTTCGAAGAACCAGAAGGAGTGTGCTATGGGGTGAGTGACTTGCCTGATGGCCCTGAGATGAACACCGGAGTAGAGGCCACACCCAGGCCACGTGGCTCCAATCCCCGCTCTTCCCTTCACTATGCCCCCACGTGAGCTGGGTGCTAGGAAAAAGGAGTAAGGGGCCATAATCCTATACGTGGTGCTCATAAAGTCTACCTTCTAAAGATCTTAAAAGGTAATAATAATCATAACAAAGTCCCGACCTTTAAAATTGACCATGGGAAGGCCGAGAGCCGCTCACACGGTTTCTTCATGAACACAATTCCTTAACATGAGGAAGACCATAAAGGAGTATGGTCTTCATAAAAGAGTATGGTCTTCCTCATGACCGTAAAGGAGTATGGTCTTCCTCGGATCTCAAAG
The DNA here is from genome assembly GCF_053574225.1 of Canis aureus. Taxonomy (NCBI): domain Eukaryota; kingdom Metazoa; phylum Chordata; class Mammalia; order Carnivora; family Canidae; genus Canis; species Canis aureus. The sequence goes on from NC_135633.1 coordinate 1,667,841, forward strand.
GAAGACTACAGAATTGCTGAAAACAATAGTGGAGCCAACCCCGTTCCCCCCGAGGCACTGCCAGCTGAAGGTAATGCTGCCTCCCCAAAGTTGAAGACTGGAACAATTGCTATATATATATATATATACATATATATTTTTTTTTTAGTTCCAGCCCCAGGAGTAACAAGTGTTAGCCTTGAACGCGAAGAGAATGACAGTTCTCGATCACCTGCCGCGTGCCAAGTCGTGGCACAGGCCTTAGGCTTAGTAGGCCGTTGTTTTCCTCATAGCAAATGGAGCCATTGGTCTTTTAAAAAAAATGTGGCTTGGAAACAGTAGGATTTTTATACTCAAACTCACACAAATTAGCACTTAAAGTCATGCCTAATCCATTGAGATCATAGTTTTCGTATTTTCTCAACACATCCGTATTTTCTGAGGTAAAATACTGGGATAAAGGGTGAGGGTCAGTGGCATGGATGGAAGGAGCCTCGGGGTCAGGCCCGTCGTTGGGCACCTCACCGAGAGCGGGTGAGCGACAGATTACGGTCTACCTCTTTGGCAGACGACCGGACACGTTCTGGGGTGTCATGATCATCGGGGGGGCCTTACACTGGCAGCCACAGATGAAGTGTGGAGAAACACCGGGCTTAGCTTACCATCCGCACAAAGGCCCCTAAATCCCAATCTGTAAGGAAGGCAGATACAACAAATCTCTTAGGACAGCCTCTGGCGTAGGCAAACAATCTGGCACTGAACACAAACACCCCCACACATCCCACGTTTGTGTGCTGAGTCAAAATGCTATAGGAATATAAATTCCTGCCCAGCAGACTCTGGGACTCCGTGCTGGTTTCAAAGATCGTTTTCCGAGGTGCTGTCCCAATTCTCCCTCTCGACGCTAATGGGCAGGTTGCCTTACAAGTACAAGTCATTATCAAAATAGACCGGGGATTTGACAGCCCCTTTCATCAGCAATTTCAAATGCACCGGCTGGATGCTAAGGTAAAAGGAATCAACCTGTTCCTAAAAGCAGGTGAGCTGAGCTACAAGTCAGCTTCTGGAAAAGGCAAGTGTAAATGAGGCCCACAGTCCTCTGTACTGAAGGAAAAAAATATTTCAACGTGGAAAGGTGTTACTTCTCTCCATTTCCCCAAGCAGTTCTTAAAATTTAGATTTACTTTTTTTTTTCTTCTTCTTCTTCTTCTTTTGGCTTCCTTGCTCATTTAAAAAGTGCCAGAATGTGAGTGTTAGATTTCCAGACTCCCTTTAGAAGTTTATAGAAGGAGTTGCATTACAGGATTGCCCAGTTGAGCCTCTGCAAGGAAAAATGCATGAGCGAATGAATGAATGAATGATAAAAATTGTGATGGTGAATATCAGCGACTAGTTCTGAGCCCCGTAACGAGCCCGGCGGCGTGACATGAAGTTCACCCCTGAGCGTGGATGTAAGCGGAATGCCTACTGTTCTCTCAGCACTTCGGCTGAAATGACACATCTAGGGGCAACGGGCGACATGTCCGTCCCTGCTCGGAAGGCCGCGCTGCAGTAGGCCTTTGGTCACCCTGGGTGCCCGAGAATGGGCGACACCACCCCTTCAACCTCCAGCTTATCACTCCATCCTGCTCATACGAGGCCAGATGGAAGCGTTGCCAGCCCAGCGGGGCGTGTGTCCACTTTTTCTCCCTACTGTGAGACAGGTAGGTACTTCTCCATGCCTACCAGCCAAGACCCAAGCATAAAAACAAACACCTAGAATGCCTGGAAAAACAGAAAGATGGACATCTCCCTCCAAGGCTATATGCTTGATGACCTAGAAAAATCCACAGGCTCAGATCAGGGCTGTAATGAATACAGTGCAGAAAGAAACATCTTAGGATCTTGTCGTGTATCCTCCAGAGTTTTGTCCCAATCAAAATTAATATCTACTTTCCATCAGCGGAGTCTGAAGGTGGGCAGATGACTAAAGAGGCTTTGGAGAGCAAGACGAGGGGAGAGGGAACCAGAATGATCACCCGTGTCCACATTTGTCAAGGAAAGAAAAAGGAGTCTCTTTGGGCCGGGTGGACCCTGCAGAAGGTACTGAGCCATGTTGCTGAGACCACTCAAGACAAAACGATACTATTACTATCGTGGGGTGACCTATTAGGACAAGAGGTGAACTGGTTAGAACTCCTATCAGCAACTGCCCAGTGTGGGCGTCTGCGATGAGCGCTCATCTAACCCACACATTTGTGCCTTGCAAAGAAACGGGAGCGTCTGAGCAGTTGCCAGAAACAGAGGGAATGATGGATAGAATATGCTGACATGGAACTTCAGACAGGGTCATATAAATAAAAATAACTAAAAAGAAAATAAATAAATAAATAAATAAATAAATAAATAAATAAATAAATAAATAAAAATAACTTTGACGTTTTTCTTCCTCTTCTTCTTCACCCCAGAGGATTTGGAGGGTAAAAACGTGGGGAGACTTGAGGAGAAAAGACATATTGAGGGATATTAAAAGGAGAAGCCATGCTATCTCCCCAGGAGAGATGTAACGGAATTGAGACTGAAGTTTCCAATTTATATTGAAGTCTCGATGTGAACTTTTAAGATACCTATTTAATCACTGTGACCGAAATGGAATTTATTCATATTAAAATGATCTAAAGCTGTAAAATATTCCTAAGTATTGTTGGAACAAAGGAAGTACAACAGAGAATGTTTGAAGACTGTACAAAAAAACAAGATAGTTTTCTTACTTTAAAGATTCTATTTCTGGGACACCTGGGTGCTTAGCAATTGAGCGTCTGCCTTTGGCCCAGGGCATGTCCCTGGGGTCCTGGGATCGAGTCCCACATTGGGCTCCCTGCAGGGAGGAGCCTGCTTCTCCCTCTGCCTGTGTCTCTGCCTCTCTCTCTCTCTTTCTCTCTCTGTGTCTCTCATGAATAAATAAATACAATCTTAAAAAAATAATAAAAAATATTTTATTTTTTTATTGAGAGAGAGAGTACAAGAACACAAGTGGGAGGAGAGGCGGGGAGGGGGGGACCAGATTCCCCCCTGAGCTGGGAGCCTGATGCAGGGCTCGATCCCAGGACTCCAGGAGAATGACCTGAGCCAAAGGCAGACGCCCAACTGACTGAGCCACGCACATGCCCCAAGATAATTTTCTGATTACACCACACCATGTTCAACCTACCCAATAAATCAGTCGCATTAATTCACCACTTCCCTGCTACATGGAGTTGAGAGCAAGAAAGCAATTCACTCAAGGTCAAATATGTATCAGTGATGATTCAAAGGGTCACATTAAAGTACTTCTGGTCCCCCAGTCTCTTCTGCTCCCATATACACAGTGGAGTCCATATGAGGTATGTAATGAAGCCTAAAATATCTAAAATTTAGGTTTACATGGGCAAATGGTTAAGAAATTTATTTCAAAGGGCACCTGGGTGGCTCAGTCGGTTAAGCATCCAACTCTTGATTTCAGCCCAGGTCATGATCTCAGGGGCATGGGATCAAGCCCCTATCAGGGCTCCATGCTCAGCAGGGAGTCTGCCTGACGCTGTCTCTCTCCCTCTCCCCCCACCGCCCCCGCCCCCCGGAACACACACACACTCTCTCTCTCTGCCAAATAAATAAATCTTAAAAAAAGAAATTTATCTGGAGAAACAAGGAAGATAAATCATAAGGCTCTTATGCACCATGTAATAAGAATTTACTATCTCCTTATCTTATTCTTTAAATGAAGCAGGAATAGAGATTTGACCGACTGGTGACCTGGAAATGGGGACAGGACAAGAGAAGGTTCAGATGTGGTGGAAGGTGGAGGGATATTCCAGGAAAAATGGCATGAGCAAGAGCAAGAGCAAGAGCGAGAGAGACATGTGGGTGTTCCTCTCCACTTGCTCTTCCTTCCTAACTGGGATGCCGTCCCCAGCCCCACCCGTACCCATCACACCCACAGTTCACACCTACAGTGATTTCTGACCTTACCCACCACAGTTAGAATCTCTCTCTCTCTCTCTGATTTAACAGTTCAGAGCACTTTACTTTAGATCACTGACTTCCCCTTTAATTGTATGTCCCCTTCCTCCTCTTCTCTTCAGATCCTATTTAAGCAGCAACTACCTACGAGTTCTATCCACCTTTGCATATCCTGTACCGGGCAAAGTATCTGAGACATAGGGCGCTTGTTGCTTGTTGACTGTGAGAAGGCACAGCGACGAGCTGCAAGAAGAGTGAGGACGTAAATTTAAAAGCACTGAAGCAGTCAAATTCATCTATGACAATTAAAATCTCCTTTGGGAACAAATTTAAAACGAATGAATTCAGAAGGCCTTCTAAGAAAAGTAGACATATTTTTGAAAAAGAGGTAGATGACGTTTAATTGGTTGATGGACTGGCAGAACAAAGTTTTAGGATCCTAGAGTGACGTTGCACCTGCACACGTGCTGAAGCTTGGATGACGTGGTCCCCTCTGTCAAGATAAATTTAAGTCGAAAATACTCTGCATGTGTGTATGTCAATCTAATACTTAATTAGATGTTGTGGTAGGCAGGATAACGACCCTTCCCAAAGATGTTCATGTTTTCATCCCTGAGACCTACAAATATGTAATGCTGCCTAGTAAGGGGAGCTGGCTGCTAAATTTGCGGATGGAATTAAGTCTGCTAATCAACCGACCCTAGGATAAGCAGATTATCCTAAATTATCCAGGTGCACCCAAAATAATCGCAAGGCTCCTTTAACGTGGAAGAGGGTAACGGAAAAGGAAGAGTCAAAGAGTCAAAGGGAGATTTGAAGATGCTCATGCTGTTGGCTTTGAAGACCCGGGAAGGGTTATTAGTCAAGGAATGCAATCCATCTCCAGGAGGTGAAAAAGGCAAAGAAACAAATTCTCCCCTCGTGCCTCCAGATGGAACACAGCCCCGCTGACGCCTTCATTTTAGCTCAGTGAGCTTCATTGAGACTTCCGACTTACAGAACTGAAAACATAAAAAATTTATACTTTTAAGCCATAAATCTGTGGTAACTTGTTACAGCAGCACTAAGGGACTAACACAGGTAGTAAAGTCCACATTAGTGCGATTGAAGGTAACGTTTGATTAAAAACCTAAAGACAAGAAAATAGTCCCCTCCCATATTACTGACTGATTTACAAAGTGAATTACGCAGAAGAATCTCCAGCTTTCAAAAGTGTTTCCGCCTCACGTGGCTGTGTGCGCGTGTGTGCGTGTGTCTCCTTCGCCAATGGTTGGCCCTTGGTGGATCCAGAATCCACCTCCCGTCCTTAACGACAGCACTGAATCTGACTTTAGGACTTGGTTATGCTGGTTCCAGAGAATAGTGTCTTTTTTACTTGATGTACACGCAGCTGCTAACTTGCTTTCTGTTTTTGGATAATGCTTTTATTTATTTATTTTTATTTTATTTATTTTATTATTTTATTATTTATTTATTTATTTATTTATTTATTTATTTGGGATAATGCTTTTATTATCTCCAAATCTGAATCCATATTTTTTGCTGGACATTGCTTTCCAACTGGCTCAGCCTTTTGCCTTGTTTTGCTCCAGGAGGCAAACTCCCGGAAGAACTGGATTCTACTGGACATATGGAAGAATGTTAAGAGATGCCCCCGATTGGGTCATGCTTTATTACTGCACACATGGAGCTAAATGCAGAGGCCCACTCCCCTTCCACCCAAAGGGCGCTTGTTGAAAGATCTTAAGGAAAAAGAGCAAAATAAAGCAGGCCTTCGTACGGCGCTCAGCTAGGTCCAGGCTCCCGGCGCCCTATGAAAAGTGAACCCCAGGACAGCTGAAGGGGCTTCCTTTGTTCTGGAACAAATAGGCACCTAATGGGTGTTTCTAATTGCTCTGATTAACCGAAAATCCCAACTATCCCAGCACAAAGAGGATATCCTGACAAAGGCGTGCTGACTCATCTCTGTTCCTTCTACTTAGCACCTCACCGATGCCTTTTTAACCCTGTCTGCCATTCCGGGTCCTTACAGCCCTCTGCAGACGTTTGCTCTTCCTCTAGACAGTAACCTGTGACGTGCTGTGGTGGTTCAGGTTGCTTTGTTGTCCTGTTGGGAAGTCTTATTAATCATTTAAGTTCCACAAAGTGCCATCGCCTGAGATGGGCTGAATAAAAAGGTTGGCAGGAAATGACCTAAGCAGAAACATTTTGTCCCATTCCTGCCTCTCACTTCCCACACATGCCCACTCTTTTTTTTTTTTCCCCATAAACACCTAGAATGTGCGAATTACAATTCTCCCTCCGTCTCTTTCCACCAAGGAAAAAATGCATCAGACCTAAAGTGCTGGTGTCTTCTGTAACCAAGTGCCCACAGTCATCCTATGTACAATAAATGGCGAACCCTCAGACAGTACGTGCTCTAGGGTTTGTGGGAAGAGAACAACCGTGTGACAGTTAAATAGACGAGCATTTTCTCCAACATGCCTCTGACCTTTACACTGAGACAGGCATTTTGGTGGTAATGAAATCCTGAGTCTCTACTGACAGGAGAAGCATCTACAAATGACAATTTTTATCACATAGTAAATTGTCCCGAACGCAGCTAAGCCAGTAGCACTTTTGTCAAGTAGAGGTCTCAGGTTGCAGCTTAAGCCGCCAATAAAATCCTGAAAAATAAATAAATAAAGTCAAAACAGCCCAGCCGTGCTTGGCACGTGTTTCCCTTTATGCTGTCTCCCCTAGGGTTCAAGTGCCGAGACGTGTTTATGCCAAGAGACGGCTCCCTTGCTGTGACGGGCAGCTCAGTGGAACCTGTTGCATCCCCTTCAGGAAAGCCTCGGGGAGGTTGCACTGCAAAGCCGTCGGCGTAGTGCGCCTCGGTGTCCCTGTGCGTGCCCGGCTTGCCCCCCTGCTGTCCAGCGTCCCTTGGGTTGTGGGCACCAAAGAGATGCCATGTGCTGGAGACGCCCGCTTGCAGCAGTGGGCCGGACACCTGGGGGTCGCTGACCTCTGGGAACCGTCATGCCATCCGAGCCTCTCTTGACCCCATTTCTGTTATAGGTTATTTTAGACAGAACGGAACCGGGACATGTACTCTGGTGCCCCTTACCCCCCAGGGATGATTCGCATCCACTGTTCTTCAGGACAACCCACCTTTACTCCTTTTATTATTATTATTATTATTATTTTTGGTTGCTGTACGTAATCTAGACACTACTACTGCCACCGGACATGGGGGGACACCCAATGACACCCTTCACATGGCATAATTAATGTCAATGAAACCTGGACTCCTTAGAAGGTTGAGGTTGTGTCAGAGGAGGTGCCCGGGGACACCTGTCTGGGCCTTAGCAGCAGCCAGCCGGGGGCAGGTCTTCAGCGCTCTCACTTCTCATCGTGGTAGTACCAGGTAAGAGCTGAATCCCGGAGGAGACCAAGGGACGTCACGGTGAAAGGAGTTGTGGTTGCTGCTGTTCTCGCAGTTACCTTAATCACACCTGCTCTGTTCACTACTGAGCCTTCACCGACTTAACAAAACCACCGTAAACCAGAGCGTCTCCTCCTTCGTTGCCGGAGCACCGGTTCCCCTAAAAGGCCTCAGACAGACAGTCCTGGCGTCGTCGCCCACGTCAGAGAAGTTGAGGGGTATCTATTTGCAGAGCCTTACCGTGTGGAGCAGTGACAGGTGACAGGTGTCTGATTAAAAAAGAATGGCTCGAAAACTACCAAGTGCAGCGTCAGTTTCTAGAAGCGCTGTTGCATGACTTGTCCCCCTTTCTCTCACACCACCTAGCAGCAGCACTTCCACGTATGTTGGTAAACAGACGAACACACACACACACACACACACACACATGCTGCTTATCTTTCCCCTTCAACGCTGGCATTTTCACGGACCACAGAGGATTCGTCACCGCCCGACCTCATGACCTCAATTAGCACTCCCTTGCCCTCCCTCACTAGGCTAAGGTCCCCATTTTACATGCTGTCATAGCAACTTGAATTTTTCCTCTCTGCCGCTTTACATAAATCTAATTAGTTACTTTGCTGGATTATCAGTCTAATAATTACCTTTTCTCCTGGACTGCACCTCAACTGCAATAATCCTGTTTATCTTATTATGACTAATGAGGTTCCAATGTATTGTTAAATATTTATTTATTGAATAAACAAATACACGTACAATTTGATCCTCTGCAAAGCAGTGACAAGAGGTATATGGTTGCCTCTATTTTTGTTTGGGGATTTAAGTTAGTCTTTTTTATCTAATCAATGCGTTTATACTTAACAAGATGTTCAGCGTGAAGTCATAGTAGGAGAAAAGGTAACCTCCTAGCACAGCACGAGAATCTTCACGAACACGCCCTCAACTATTCTCCTCGAACTTCGATGTGCCATCATGCATCCAATTTTCTAGCCACACTAGACTATTTATTACTCTCAAGACATTTCATACTTTTTTGTACTTTGGTGAACTGCTTCAAATTCTTTGTGGAATGAGGAGGAGTATAAATAAATAAATGAAGTTATTAAGATAAATCCTCTGGTGCCCTTGTGAGGCTGCTTCCTCGGCTTTCCCTTCTCCTCTCTCTTTACTAACCTCTAAAAACTAGCTCAAATACCTTCTCTGTAAAGCTTTTCTTGATGTGCAGCCCACACGGCCTCTGGAAAAACCAGCAGAATGAATCACTCACTGGTCCATGTTTCCAAGGCACTGAGGTGCCTCTGTGTTTTATCACATCATGTTACAGGCCACTGTGCATCTCTCCCCCTTGTCCCGCCAGCTCTCTTTTTCTCTCTTAGCCCAGGGAGCCCATGAAACAGGGACGTGCTGTACCCACTAGCTTAGGACACACAGGGCCTGGTGTAGTGCTTGGCACATAACTGATGCTCAGTAAATTTTCAGGGCATCCATGTAGGACTAAAGCCAGAAACTTGCCATCTATCTAATTTCTCCCTCTTCCTCATCCCCAGCAAGTAAAGTCATCATGCATCTAAACTAGGCCAAAAACATTAAAAATCGAAATACCCTATGATCTAGTAATTCCACTACTGGGTATTTACCCAAAGAAAAGGAAAATAATAATTGGAAAAGACACTCACACGCCTATATTACTGCGGCGTTACTTAGAATAGGCAAAATATGGAAGCCGCCCAAGTGCCCACCAATAGACGAGGGGGTAAAAGAGGTGCGGTGTGAATGCACCCCCATATACATAACGGGATATTACTCGGTCATGAAGGAGGTCCTGACATTTAAGACAACATGAATGGACCCAGATAGGATTGTGCTAAGTGAAATAAGTCAGAGGAAGACAAATGCCATGGAATTTCACTTTTATGTGGAATCTGAAAACTAAAACAAAAAACAAGAACAGACTGTTAAGTACCCAGAACAAACTTAATGGTTGCCAGAGTGGAGAGAGGAGAGAAGTTGGGCAAAACGGGTGAAGGGGAGTGGGAGAGGCCGGTTTCCATTTATGGAGGGAACACGTCCTGGGGGTGACAGTCGCCGGCCCTGTGACAGACGGGAGCTCCCCTGATGACCCGCTAGCACGACACAGATGGGGCCCATCACTGCCTGTACGTGGAACCAAGGTGACCTTGCGGCTCGGCTGTACTTTAAGAAAACAAACAAACAGACACAGACATGCAAACCCAAGCAAATTAACAGGTCTTATATATGCCTAGATAGCCAGGCTTAAAATTAAATGTAAACAGTAGGCAATTTTCATTTTTTAGTGTAATGAGAAAATCATGATTATATATAATCACTATTTCCTAAAGTTTTAGGTGAATTTATAATTATTTTATGTTTATATTTTATGGTCAATTTATCATTTGCAATTATTTTATTGACTTGATTAAAGCATGACTTTCTAGCTCCAGAAGTGGAGCTATAATCAGGTACTTCTATCCCTTAAATAAATGAGTTTTTATAGAGAGAACAGACCATGTTTGTACCCAAGAAATACTTATTTGGCCCCTCCTTACAGGGTTCCAACAGGTGTAGCTTAGAAGTACCTCGATGGGATGAGCACTGGGTGTTATACTATATGTTGGCAAATCGAACTTCAAGAAATAAATAAATATTTATTTATTTATTTATTTATTTATTTATTTATTTATTTTATATATATAACATTTTATGTATTTTATATATATATAAATTTTTGTATATTTTATATATATATAAATTTTTTATATTATATATATAAATTTTATATATTATATATATATTATATATATATAAAATACAGGGACCCTGGCATTTCAGGGCTGAGCCACTCACCCAGAAGAAACTCGCAATCCCTCGCAAATACGTAGCAGTCTCACTCACACCTTTCTACAAAGGTATGAAATACCTTTCAAATAAAGCTTTTGTGTATAAATACAAACTGTTGCAAGCAAGTTGCAACTTCCAGTTTTCATATGAAAGTCCAGAATTTTCCAATACCTCAAGAGAGAGTCTAATAACCAAACAAATCAAACCCTTGTTAGGAAGAGGCATTTTCTTAGGAGAGAGGTTTTTAGATTCGGGGCATCTAAAGAGCTATCTGTCCCCAGGAAGCGCTTACCGAGGCAAGCACCAAGTTAAATATCCCTCCAGGCTAAAAATAGGAATAAACACCAAGTAGTCTCCAAAGAGCCCCTGCAATCAGAGCATTCGCTGAGGGTGAACAACAGCAGACACACGCGCAGGCATGTGTTTATGTGTGTGTGCCTTAATGGTGATTTAAGTTCATGATTTCATCCAGGGAAACCATAGGCGATTAGTGAACTTCCTCATGGTGTGCCAAGCCAATTTAAATGTCCAAAGAAAATAAAAATAAAATAAAATAAAATAAAATAAAATTAAATTAAATTAAATTAAATTAAATTAAATTAAATTAAATTAAAAACTAAAATAAAATAATAAAATAATAAAATAAAATAAAATAATAAAATAAATAATAAAATAATAAAATAAAATAAAATAAATAAAATAAAATAAAAGTCCAAAGATGTCTTTCCTTGATTCCTGGCCACTGTAATGATGTTTATATTACAAAGAATGGTTGAACATAAAAACCTATAGCGGGAGATACACTGGGCTTACAGGGAGGACCCCTGAACGACTTCTGACTCTTCCACAAACTAGTCTTCTGATTTTATCAAATCCTCTCCTGAAAAGTAGATTGAACTTGAAAATTTCAAAGGCCTTTTTTTTTTTTTTTGCTATAAAAGCCAGAGATACACTTAACACCAAAACTTATCTTGAAAATACCCAACTATCATCTCCAGAAAAATGTAAATATTTATGAGACTTCAAAAGACGTCCCACACATGCACTTTAAAACCTCCTTATTCGATGAATTCCATGACTCATGCTTGCAGTAACCACATGGTTATAAGAAATACTTATTTACTTACTTTTACATTTCCCAAGTAAAATGTTTTCCCTATTATTACCCTTTCTTTTCTTTTCCTTTTTATTTTTTTTAAGATTTATTTATTTATTGAAGGGGAGGGGAGGGCGGTGCAGAGGGAGAGAGAATCCTGAAGCACACTCCCCACTGAGCATGGAGCCCCACTCAGGGCTCCATTCCACAACCCCAAGATCATGGGATCATTATGTTTTAGTTTCCTCCCCCCAAATCTATTCCAGTATAATTCAGCAGAGAATAATCAGTGATGCCCGTGTGAATGGGTACTTTCTTGGCATCTTCATTGTGGGATTTAAAAATGTGGGTGCACGTAACAGCCATTTTAGGAACAAAGGTGCAAAAAGGCTTATCATTAATATATTGAAAACTAATTCTATTTCTTTTTTATTTAAATTTCACTTAGTGAACATACAGTGCAATTTTGGTTTTTAGAGTAGAACTCAGTGCTTCATCAGTTACGTACAACACCCAGTGCTCATCCCAACCAGTGCCCTCCTTAACACTCATCACCCGTTGAACCCATTCCCCTGCCCACCTCCCCTCCAGGACCCCTCCGTCTGCTCTTCATAGTTAAGAGTCTCTTATGGTTCATTTCCTTCTCTCCTTTTATTCTTTTTCCTCTTCCCCTATGTTCATCTGTTTTGTTTCTTAATTTCCACATATGAATGAGATGTTATGGTATCTGTCTTTCTCTGACTTATTTCACTTAGCATAATACCCTCTAGCTCCATCCACATCATTGCAAAGGGTAAGATTCTGGGTTTTGGTGGCTGAGTAATATTCCATTGTGTATACACATGCCATATATATACATATATATGATTTATATTTATATTTACCACATCTTCTGTATTCATCAGTCGATGGACATTGGGCTCCTTCCGTACTTTGACGGTTGTTGATAATGCTGCTATAAAGATTGGGGTGCAGGTGCCCCTTCAGATTTGTATTTTGTATCCTTTGGGTAAATACCTAATATTGCAACTGCTGGATTGTAGGGTAGTTACATTTTAAACTTTTTGAGAAAGTCTCCACACTGTCAAATGCTTTTTCTGCATCTATTGACAGGATCATGTGGTTCTCTTATCCTTTCTTTTATTAACATGATGAATCACATTGATTGATTTGTGAATAATTGAACCACCCCTGCAGCCTAGGAATAAATCCCACTTGATCATGGTGAATAAATTCTTTTAATGTACTGTTGAATTCAACTTACTAGTGTTTTATTGAGAATTTTTGCATCCATGCTCATCAGGGATATTGGTCTGTAATTCTCCTTTTTAGTGGGGTGTTTGTCTGCTTTTGGAATCAAGGTAATATTGGCCTCATAGAATGAGTTTGAAAGTTTTCCTTCCATTTCTATTTTCTTGGAACAGTTTGAGAAGAATAGGTATTGACTCTCCTTTAAATGTCTGGTAAAATTCCCCTGGGAAGCTATCTGGTCCAGGACTTGATTGTTGGGAGATTTTTGATTACTGGTTCAATTTATTTTTCGGTGGTGAGTCTATTCAAATTTTCTATTTCTTCCTGTTTCAGTTTTGGTAGTTTATAAGTTGCTAGGAATTTGTCCATTTCTTCCAGGTTACCCAGTTTGTTGGATTATAATTTTTCGTAGTATTATCTTATAATTGCATTTCTGTGGTATTGGTTGTGATCTCCACTCTTCTGTTCATGATTTTATTTGAGTCCTTTCTCTTTACTTTCTGATAAGAGTGGCTAGGCAGTTATCAATTTTCAAAGAACCAGCTCATAGTTTCAATCTTTTCTACTGTTTTTTGTTTGTTTCTATATTGTTTATTTCTGTTCTTATCTTCATTAATTCCCTTCTGCTGGCCTTATACTTCATTTCCTGTTCCTTTTCTCACTCTTCTAGGTGTAAAGTTAGGTTGTGTACTTGAGACTTATCTTGCTTCTTGAGGTAGGCCTGTATTGCAATATATCACCCTCTTAGGACTGCCTTTGCGTATCCCAAAGGTTTTGGACTGTCATGTCTTCATTTTCATTTACTACCATGTATTTTTTTTTCTTCTTTGATTTCCTGATGGGTCCATTCATTCTTTAGTAGGATGTTCTTTAACCTCCATGTATTTGAGGTCTTTCCAAATTCTTTCTTGTGGTTGTTTTCAAGTTTCATAGTGTTGTGGTCTGAAAATATGCATGGTATGATCTTGGTCTTTCCGTACTTGTGGAGGGCTGATTTGTGACCTAGTATGTGATCTATTCTGGAGAATGTTCCATGTGCATGTGAAAAAAATGTGTATTCTGCTGCTTTAGGATGAAATGTTCTGAATATGTCCATTAAGTCCATCCAGTCCAGTATGTCATTCAAAGCCATTACTTCCTTGTTGATTTTCTGCTCAGATGATCTGTCCATGGCTGTAAATCTTATGTTAAAGTCCCCTACTATTATTGTATTATTATCAATGAGTTTCTTTATGTTTATTTATTAATTGATTTATATATTTGAGTGCTTCGTAGTTGGGGGCATAAATATTTATAATTCTTAGATCCTCTTAATGGATAAACCCCTTAATTATTATATAATGCCCTTCTTCATCTCTCATTACAGCCTTTGTTTAAAGTCTAGTTTGTCTGATATAAGTATGGCTACTCCAGCTTTTCTCTGATGTCCATTAGCATGATAAGCGGTTCTCCAGCCCCTCTGTAGGTGACTTTAGGTCTGAAATGAGTCCTGTGTAGGCAGCAAAAAGATGGATCTGGTTTGTTTGTTTGTTTATTTGTTTGTTTTTATCCATCCTGCTACCCTCTGAGTTTTGTTTGGAGCATTTAGTCCATTTAGATTAAGAATGATTATTGAAAGATATGAATTTAGTGCCATTGAGTGTTACCTGTAGAGTTGGTGTTTCTGGTCATGTTCTTTAGTCCTTTCGAGTCTCTATTGCTTTTGGTCTTTTTTTCTCCACTCAGAGTCCCCCTTAAAATCTCTTGCAGGGCTAGTGCAGTGATCACAAACTCCCTTAGTTTTTGTTTGTCTGGGAAACTCTTCATCCCTCCTTCTATTCTGAAAGATAGCTTTGCTGGATAAAGAATTCTTAGCTGCATATTTTTCCCATTCAGCATATTTAATATTTCCTGCCACTCTCTTCTGGCCTGCCAAATTTGTGTGGACAGATCTGCTGTGAGTCAGATCTGCCTTCCCTTGTAGGTTAAGGACTTCTTTCCCTAGGCACCTGGGTGGCTCGGTCGATGAGGTATCTGCCTTTGGTTCAGGTCACGATCTCAGGGTCCCTGGATTGAGTCCCACATCAGGCTCCCTGCTGATTGGGAGTTGCTCCTCCCTCCCCTTGGCCCTTCCCCCTAGCTTGCAGTCTGCTTTCTCTCACTCACTCTTTCTCTTTCAAATAAATAAATAATTCTTTTAAAAAAATGTTTTTTAAAAAAGAATTTTTTCCCCTTACTACTTTAGGGTTCTTTCTTTGTCTGCATAGTTTTGAATTTGACTATAATATGCCTTGGTGATGATCAGTTTTTGTTGAATTTAATTGAAGGTCTCTGTGCTTCTTGGATTTTGATGTTAATGTCCTTTTCCAGATTAGGGAAGTTTTCAGCTATAATTTGTTCAAATAAATCTTCTGTCCCTTTTCCCCTATCTTCATCATCTGGTATTCCTATGATACCAATGTTAGTATGTTTTAGTAAGTCTCTAAATTCCCTATGTCTACCTTCATGACCCATACTTTCCCTTCCCTCTTTTCAGCTTATTTCCTATATTTTTATCTTCTATATCACTAATTCATTCCTCTGTTTCATCCATCCTCATTTTTATGGCCCCATTTGTGTTTGCATCTTGGTTATAGACTTTTTAATTTCAGCCTTACTAGATTTTAGTTCTTTTATCTCTGCAGTAATGGATTCTCTAGTGCCCTCTATGCTTTCTTCAAAACCAGCTAGTATCCTTATAATCATTGTTTTAAATTCTAGTTCAAACATCTTATTTATGGCTATATTGATTAAATCCCTGGCCTTGAGTTCTATCTACTTCCTGTTCTTTCTTTTGGGGTGAATTTCTCTGTCTTGTCATTTTGTCCAGAAAAAGAAAAGAAAGAAAAAACAAAAAAGCAAAAACAAACAAAAAAAACAAAGAACAAAACAAAACAAAATCTAGATCTTGGGTGTGTTTTCATCTACTTGTTAAAAGAATATAGATCCCAAAATACAAAATATAAGTGTGTGAAATAAACAAAAAATTAAATATATAATATATGAATAAAAATAGGAGCAGCCTGGGTGGCTCAGCAGTTTAGCACTGCCTTCAGCCCAGGGAGTGATCCTGGAGACCTGGGATCGAGTCCCACATCGGGCTCCCTGCATGGAGCTTGCTTCTCCCTCTGCCTGTGTCTCTGCCTCTCTCTCTCTCTCTCTCTCTCTCTCTCTCTGTGTGTGTGTGTCTCTCATGAATAGATAAATAAAATATTTTAAAAATAATAAAATAAATAAAAATAATAATGAAAAAACTTTAAGGAATTGAAAAAATAAGAAAGTAAATTTAAAAATTAATAAAAAATAATGAATAAAAGTAAAAAGGACGTTATAGCCTATTTCCCCTAGAACTAAATGCTACAGCACTCTGTTCAGTAGACTTGGTGTGAATGAGTCATTTGGGGATGGGTGCCTGCTGCATTGACTTTCAGGCTGATTTGTTTCAGGGTCACTTATTCCAGGGTGTAGGGAGTAGGGGTTTGGTGTAAGCAGCTCCATCCTGCACTAGGTGGCTCTGTTTCGTTCTCTGAAGGCCTTGGGCACTGACGGTGGGATGACTGTGGCCACACTCAGCTCTCTAGCTCTCTAGCCCTGGAGCTGAAATTTAATGCTCCTCACTTGTCAGGGAGCCCTCACAGAAGATCCATCAATCATTCCTCTTGTGTCCCCAGTTTCTGTCTAAACCCTGTGTTCACCTTGCCTGCATCCAACTTTTTTATCAGGTGTGTGACACAATTTCAAAACTCCAAGTTTTAGGGTCTCCCCCCCACATAGACCCACACTGTTCCTCTGGGAGATGGTCTCACCACACTTGTGCCATTTGCCAGCCCCTGCTGGGAAAGTGAGCATGAGACTGCACAGTGGGTCACAGTTTATGGCAAAACATAACAGAAGACCAGCACCAAGACTGGCCGCTCCCAGCTGGGTTTCCTGCCCTCGTGCCTGGGAACACTGCCACACTTGGCACCACTTGATCTTCTTGTGACCCAGGGGATCCTCAGACCACATTGTCACTCCTGGGAGTCCACCTCCTACACCACCTGAGAACCCTTAAGCCAGGAACTACCCCCATGGTAACAGACTTCTAAAAGTGCAGATTTTATGCTCCACTGCTTATAATAATTTGTAGAGCCTCCATAAGCATGCTTCCTCCTTACCGCCATATCTGGTTATGTCTCCCCCAATTTAACTCTCCACACTTCCTACCTTCCAAGAGGTGGTCACTTTTGTACTTGTAGACTTGCAGCTTTTGTTCTCTCAGACCTCTGATTGATTTTTTTTGGGTGTTCAGAACGATTTGAGAACTTTGTAGCTGTGTTTGAAGAATGAAACAAGCTTAGAGTCCCCCTACTCCTCCACCATCTTAACTCCTCTCAAAACCAAGTCTGTTTCATTCCCTAAAATAAAAAGCAGTCTTTTTTTTTTGATGTGCTTGTCATCTGTTTCAGAACTTAAAGCCAAATAGTAGAACTTGACTTAATGCCAGAGAAAATTAGTCCTACTAATTGAATGTCCTTTCACATGCAAAAGAACAATGCTTGATGCTCAGTTTATAACTGAGAAAAGAATATGTACCACTTGTGAAGATTTACAACCTAATTATTTTTTCCTATTCTAAGGTTACTTGGATTTTATATTCCCAAACAAAAGAAACCATTAATTGATACAGAGTAAAATTGCTCTTGCTCCAAATAAGTGACATGAGTAGCAAGTAAGGCTTAAAAATACTGAAATGCTCATGGTATACCCTCAAGATAAATAATGAAGATCAAGTAATTTTGAGAAAATGAGTCTCATTTAACTTAAGAACAATGAATTCACAAGGTCCAAGTAAAATACAGACAGTTCAACACTGATAATATGCATTTATAATTAGAGTGATTAAACATTTCACTTTTACCTTCTGCTGAGAGCACCCCTTTTCACCTGAAATGTGCCCATGTTTGAATGCTAACATATATATAAGTGGCCTATTTAGAGACGTCAAGGTCTTACATAACGGTAGCTAGCAAAGTTTACAAAAACAGTCCTAGACACTGATTAAAGTGTTTTTTTAAGGTACATCTTAATTTTTCCTGTTGCCAATTTCTAAACAGAGTAGCACAGAATATCACATGTATTCATCAAGGTGGAGAACATACTCATGCATATCAACATGCAAGATTATAATACTGGGGCCAACCAGCAGTGCTGCGGGCCCAGGATTGTTTCTGTCATGGATACTTAGGCAGATGTTGCAAACTGGTAGCCTGTGAGCTGAAAAAAAATCTCTAGATATTTTTTGTGAGACTTTAAACATTTTAAATTTGGCAGATTTCATACAAAAATACAGAGTTTCAGGTTTAAAAAAAAAAAAAAACATATCTGGCAACATTGACCCAAATTCCCACAGGGCAATACCAGGCAGGACATACACAGCAGCTTGCATACCACATGTTCTCTGGTATATGACAGTCCCTTATCATTACTCTATGCCCAAATTTCTCATTAAATTACATGTCTGGCCTCCATAGGCAATTGAATTTGCTACCTCAGGGTTAGAAAATGAGAGTAGCAGTTGCCACAATGCTTGTTTTATGTCCTAAAGATATTCCCCTATTTTTTTTCCTATTTTACTAGACTTTAGGCTAACCCTGTGATCCCTCCTTCCCTTCCTTCCTCCCTTTCTTTCTTCCTTCCTTCCCTCCTTCTTCCTTATTTAATTCCACTAAAGAGCAGTACTCTCCAGACTTCTATCCCAAAACATTTAACTCTCTCACTTTCCTTAGATAAATCTAATCATACCTATGGCCTCAATTCTTTATCCACAACTCGTGTGTGTGTGTGTGTGTGTGTGTGTGTGTGTATTCATCCCAAAACACTCTTCTGACCTCCAGCCCAATATATCCAACTATATACATGATATTTCCCTTGAAATATCTTGTAGGCATACCACTAAACTAGTCTAAACACTAATTATTCATTATCTTTTTTACAAAATCTGCCTTCTTTTCCTATATTCTCCTTTTTAGTGACATCATCATTTACCTGTAACAAATTTCTGACTCCTTTTACTTAACCCTCATGTTTTGCTGAATCTGCATCCATATCTTTATTTTGCTACTCCTACTCATAGCTATTTCTATTTTCTTACACAATATCCTTATTACATTTAACTGGATTACTGAAATCTCATTTTTGCCTTAACATACCAACAGACTGATTATTTTTTTTCAAATCACAAATGTGATTATTTTATTCTTTCTATTTTAAGTCATAGAATCTAAAATGAAAGTCAAATTCTCTAATTTAAAAAAAAAAATCATTCACAACCTACTGCTAGTCAGCCTCTTAGTCTTTCTCTCTTCTATTTTGCCAAATAAAATAGTTCCCTGCAAAAATTATTCTATGCCTTTGACTGTGATGTGGACTCTTCTCTTCTCCATAAAGGCATCTGCTCCTTCCCTTTGAAGTCTCAGCTTCAAGCAGTACCTACAGGAAGTTCTATATGCTGGCCAATTTTAAGGTTAGGTGTTCTCATACTGTGTAAATTCCTCCGCCATAGTGCATATTATTATCATTGCAGACTCTGGGTTTTTCTTGATAATATCACTGCCCAATTGGACTCTAGAAGTCTTAGAAGAATGGTATCTTATTTATATTTTTATTTAAAACATATACCCCAGTGCGTAGCACATAGTAAGAATTCAATAATACTAAATGTTTTTATATGATTAATCAATAGGTGTTTTAGGAAATGTTGAGTTCAGTGGTCTTGGAAAATTGGTGAAATTTAATGATCATGCTATTTAAGTCAACTTGTCCAGTCTCTGAAAATGCTGATTTGTTGAGATTCCCTTTCGATTTTTTTCCCTAAAATTTCTTTTAAATTTAGGAAAGGGAATGGTAACTTTACTAATGTTATAAGATTTGGTGATGATATTTATGAGTCCTGTATACATGCCAAAAGTGATTTTATAGGCATAGATCTTATATCCATTTTCAGGTCTTTTCTTAATTGACTGAATAGCCCTGACGAGTTTATGTTCACCTGTGCAAGCTTATCTCTCAATGGTCATGTTAGGCTCTCAACTCTGGCCTTAAAGTGATTATGACACCTGAAACTTGGATTATAAATTTAAGGTGGATGCATTTTTTTCTTTATCCAAAAGATGTAATTATATAAAACTTATCTAAGCTGCAGCAAAATTGCCTTTTGTTCTCATTGTTTTGTAAAACAATGGGGATGGGGAGAAGTGGTCATCTGAATGTATTTTCCAGAAAAACACTTTGAAAAATATAGTTCAAATTCGATTCAGCCAAAAAAAAAATTTTAAAGAAAATTAAAGTTATCATGACTTTCACCCTATAATATTTATAGTCAAATATTTGTTGCCACTAATCCCTTGCTATATTTAAATGAGTACTCTATCCCAAGGAGGCATCTTCCTGACAATAAAATGGATGATTAACAAACATCATATCTTACAGTAGCCTCAACGAGCAAGTATGTGGGTGGAGGGAGTAAAACACAAAGGGGATCAAGAGTTCTATCCAAATTTTCTCTCTGTTCTTTAAATTTATGCTATTTAGGTTTACAAAATGACATGAAAATAAATATATCTTAATCCAAACCTTGTATTGTAAGCTGAATAATGCCCCCCAAAGATGTCTATGCACTAATCCTCAGAAACTATGAATATGGCAAAAAGGAAACTTACAGATGTGATTAAGTTAAGGATCTGGATGTGGGAAGATTATCTTGTATTATCCAAGTGGACTCACTGTAATTACAAGGATCCTTATAAGGAGGAGGCAGATGGTCAGAAAGAGTGAAGGCAACAAGACAATGAAAACAAAGATTTGTGATATATTTTGAAGATAGAGAAAGGGGCCATAAGCCCAGGAATGCAGATGACCTCAGGAAGCTGGGAAAGGCAAGGCAACAGGTTCTGTCCAGAGACTCCAGGACGATCCAACGACAGACACCTTGTCTCTATCCCAGTGAAACTTATTTCAGACTTCTGGCCTCCAGAATTAGAAGAGAAACTAAGTTTGTGGTAATTTCAGCAATTATAGCAGCAATAAAAAACTGTGGTATAGCAGCAATAAAAAACTAACATATCTTTTTTTCTCTTAAAAGGGTGCTGAAATAAAACTTGCCTAGTTTGAAACTTAGTAGAAAAATATAAACTACCAAGAATGATACCATGGTCTACTTTTATATTAAAAATATGAATATTAACTGAAGTGGCATTAAATGAATAATAATATGGGTGGCACATGACAACATAGGAGAAACTAAAGCAGTATTATGTAGAATATATATTTTGCAGTGAAAATCATTGTGTTGTATGCCTGGCTTGACTTGCTTATTAGTTGATTGGCATTGTATATGTTACTTGCCTTCTGTAAGCCTCAATTTTCCTTCTATTAAAACACTATCTCAGGGTGTCTGGGTCGTCCAGTGGTTGAACGTCTCCCTTCAGCTCAGGGTGTGACCCCAGGGTACTGGGATTGAGTCCCACATTGGGCTCCCTGCATGGAGCCTGCTTCTCCCTCTGCCTGTGTCTCTGCCTCTCTCTGTGTCTCTCATGAATAAATAAACAAAATCCTTTAAAAATAAAAAATAAAACGTTATCTCTAGTAATGTTACAAGGATTAACTTATAAAAATGATGGATTAAACATATGTAGTAATTTTTATGTGGCAGGGAGTATTTTATGCACTTTCTATGAACTCATTTAATACCCACTATAACTCTATTAAATAAGTTCTATTATTATCCCAATTTTACAGAAAAGAAAACTGAGATATTTAATAACTTGTCCAAGGTTACAAAACAAATAAGTGGCAGAGAGAGGATTCTGACCCAGAGACAGTTACCATATTCTATGCTGTTAACCATTGCATTAAACTTAGGTCAGTGTCCATAGAGAAAACACAACCAGTTACATTATTAAAACTCCTTGTGTCTGAATCTAAGAGTTCTTTCTCTCTCTCTCTCTCTCTCTCTCTCTCTTAACATGAATCTACTCTTAAGGAAAATACTTCCAGAATTACAAATGTGTTTTTTGTTTGCTTGTTAGTTTTTATCCTCTTTATTCAGAATTATGAAGGTCTTTGAATAATCCCTACTAGGTTAATCTCTAAGGTCCTTACCAGCTCAGTGAGTCTCTGAAATGACCACTGCTGGTCCCCCCAAAAATTGGGTTGCCAAGGTGCTTGCTCTAAGAAGATAAAATGAAACTCCTATGTGTCCAGATGTTTTGATTAACTGACCACTTCTATCCCTTCCAGACCATTGAACCTATAATAAAACAAACAAGAGAAACAGTTTTGTTTTTTTTTTTAAAGGACTTCATTACAAATAACATCGTTCAAAGGACAAAAATGATGGTCATTGGAAAAATACTTGGTTATGAATTAATTCCAACCTGTCCTTTCTGGAAATACATTTATTAAAACACAAACTAAAAGTTTTGCTTCAGTACAAGATATAGAAGAAAAAATACAACCGCCCCTAAAAGATCTTAAAGGGTTTTTAGCATATTTTTATCTTCAAAGGAACTGAGAAAATATTTTTAAAGAAAGCCGTAAAATGTTTCCCATTCTACCCAAAGCATTTGCATTTTCAGAGTGACACTTTATTTAGCCCACTTTGTTCGTATTAATTTTCAGCGCTGTGAGCAAGCATGTCAGTGTATATTAACACCTGATCTATAAAGGGAACGCTGAGGCCTTACTCAAAATATTAGTCACCGCACCTTGGGGATGCTGCTGTGCTTCTGCTGTTGGCTTCCATGCAGAATGATGTACATGCTTTGATTCTTAATGAAACATGCACACAATCAACTTCATCACCAAGAACACTGAAACTTCAACGACTGTTTTCAAGCTCAGATGATTTTCCAGGCCTCTCCTGTTTTTTAACACCAGTAGTTTGTGATGTATAGAACACCAATTCCCAAACAGAATGCTGGAAAGGGAATTCTAACGTGAAGGAGAGAGGTCTTCTGAAAGGTTTTCATGTGTGTATCACCTTTATCAAGGCCTTCACACCTGGTATTCCCGAAGGTTTAGGTTTCATGAGTCATAACCTAAAACCTCAGTTCAGCTTATTTGTCTCTCATTTTCTAGGTGGTAAGTTATTGAAGGTAAACATTATGCCATAATCATCTTTGTATCCAAAGCACTGGTTTCACACATTGTAGAAGAAGATATTTGCTATGACGTCAACGTCTTTAGATTCACTAGGACTTGGTTTGTGACTTACCATGTGATCTACCCTGGAGAATGTGCCGTACTGCACTTCAGAAAAATGTACGTCCTGCTGCTGTTGAGTGGAATATCCTGTACGCATCTGTGGTATGAGGTTCATTTAATCCATTGTCCCCAGAATGGCTTTATATCCCAAATGACTTTCTAGTCCCAGACCACGTTCTAGTCTTCTTCTATTGCGTTATTGTTGCTAGATTCCCTGAGGCGTGATAAGCTGGGAGAGATTTCTGCCTTTGTTCTTTCCACGCGTATCATTATGAAAAATCCTCTAATATTTTAGGTGTAACAAGTGTTTCAGTTCCTTGAACTAAAGGAATCCAACACACACATACACACACACACACGCAACCACACATTGGTATGTACACACCCATGTCCACATCATACTTTATTTCCTAGTCCGAAGAAGAACAAGTAGAAAATTCTCAAGCAGCACATCAAAGACAGAGAGAGAGATAAAAAAAAGCAAAAACATTTTCATTAGCAGCTACTAAATGTAAAGAGCATACTTCTCCCTGTTTTATAATAGTTGACATTTACAACCATAATTTTGGATCACTAAAGAACATGCAATATGATTATTCATATGGTTACAAAGTAAAGGAGGGGTATGTGTAAAACACTTCAGCTAGAATGCTATCAGACTATTATAAAATCAAGAATATTTCAGTACTTAAAATAATAAACATCACTATATAATTTTTACGAGGACATGTCTCACATTTTTCAAAACTGAACAGGCTTTAATGTATTCACTCAGAATTCTTATACTCCCATTTTGAATTTTTACTGGCCTCCTGTGTAGTTGTCCAATGGGCCCTATTGTATCCTGGCCCTCAGAAATACATTTTGGACTCTCCAGGCAGGAACTAATATATATTTGCACCATTCCTCTTAAGAAGAAAGTACAGGAACATTTACTTTGAATATTTTCTTGCAGAGACATAAAAACATAAAATCCTTATAATTTTAAAGCACACAACTCTGAAATAAACTCTAGCTCAAATATAACAGAGAACACTTTTTAATCATTCGATTAAGCCTGTTCATTGTCAGTGACATGAGGATGAGACTGGGAAATAGAATATCATTAAGTCAATGATTTAGATGAGGGATAATAATTTGCATTTGTAGTGCAGAGCACATTTCATTCACGAAGAGGATGAGTAACTAGATTTGTTTTCCTTCCCCATAAATTACTGGAATTCAAGCGGCATAGTAATGATGAGTGGACTGATTGCTCTTTGTGTTTGCAGACTTGATTTTCAGAGCTACTTAGAGCATTTAATCTAGCATTGAGGCAAGCTCCCCAATTTTGGTTTCAAGGATGCTTTCTGTGCTTTAAAAATCCAAGTTTAAGTCAATTGTACAATAAACTATTTGGTCTCAGGTATCAACGAGGTGCTTTGTTTACCTGTAGTTTAGGCTGAGCTTTTGAGGGCCTGAGTGTTTAAAGAATCACAATTTAGAATATAAGGTCTTCTCTGTCTCATTACTACAGTAAGGAATGAGTGAAGTTAGAATACCGAAAGACACAAGTATTGGGTCATTTATGTATAGATAATCCCTTTTGTAATCTAAAAATATTTTCCAGAAGCAATCAGAACACCTCCATATTTTAAATTGGACACAAATGCCTTGATTTTACATGGTGAATTGGGTGCTTAAAAAGTATCTATGAATCTGTGTCACAGGTTTTTCTCTGTATCTTTTACCAAAACCTCAGTTTGTATGCCAAAAATTAAAAGAGTTTTTGGATTTGGGGGTTTTCTGAGATAGTCTGATGGCGTTATAAAGCATATCTGCAAAGTGGCATAAGTTGAGGTTGACCCATGAAAGGAGGTATTATCTCTTGATGCTGTTGTGTCTTAAGTTATTCTTACCTTTGCTGGAAGATAAACAGCAACTACATAAAGGTTTGTTTTAATTTGCGTTTTTGCTTCCACTGAACTTTCTTCATTATTAATATTACTTAGTCATATGCTACCCCACATATTATAATAGAAAAATACATTAGTATAGACACTATCGCTTTACTAAAATAGGCCTTCAAGACATGAACACTTCTCACTATCTCCTTCCCCTCTTTCCAAATATACATAATATTGTACATAATAGATCCCTTTTTATAAATACTATTTTCCTTTTTGAAATCTGAGGTAGTAATTTCTAGATAGCTCTGAGATCTGATTCAGCTAAATGCTGATAGTGGTTAAAATCATAACTGAAATAAATCTAAAAGTGGAGACCTAAATTTAAATAAAATAAAATCATTATGAGAGAATCCATTCTCTTCATATCATTGAAAAGGAAGGGAAGGTATACAAACACGTGAAAATGGAAACAAAACATACCAAAACTTATACAACGTGGCAAAAGCAGTTCTAAGAGGGAATTTCATAGTGATAAATGCTTACATTAAGAAAAAGAAAGGTCTTACATAAATAACTTGCTTTCACATCTCAAGAAACTAGAAAAAGAAAAATCTAAGCCCAAAGTCAGTAGAAGGAACACAGCAGAAATAAATAAAATAAAGAATAGAAAAAAATTTGAAAAGATCAACAGAACTAAATTTGGTTTTTGAAAGGAAAAACAAAATTTCATTTACAATAAAATTGTAAATGAAACAGTAGTTGTGACTGATACCACAGTAATACAAAGGTTCATAGGAGACTACTATGAACAATTATATGTCAACAGATTGGATAACCCAGAAGAAATGTATAAATTCCTAGAAACATATAAGCTACCAAGAGTGAATCATGAAGAGAGAAAATCTGAACAGACTGATAATAAGAGTCTGAATCAGTAATCAAAACCTCCCAAAAAGAAAAGTCCAGGACCAGACAGTTTCATTGGTGAATCCTAACAACATTTAAAGAATTAATGCCAATCCTTTTCAAAGTCTTACAGAAAAGATAAGATGAAGGAACATTCCAAACCCATTTTACAAGGCCAGAGTTATCCTAATACCAAAGCCAGGGAAGAGATTACAAGAAAATAAGACTATCGCCCATATTCCTGATGAACATGGATAAAAAAAAATTCTCAACAAAATAAAATATAATATCGTATACTTGAAAGTTGATGAGAGAGGAGATCTTAATTGTTCTCACCATAACAACAACAAAACATGGTAATTATTTGAGGTGAAGATGCCTTAACTAACCCTATTGCTGTAATCATCTCACAATATATAGGTATCAGATCATGAACTTATACACCTAAAACCTACACAATGTTACATGGCAATTATATCTCAATAAAGCCGAGGGGAAAAGATTAATACACATATTCAACAACGACATGGGATTTACTCCAGGAAAGCAAAGATGGTCCAATATTAGGAAATCTGATTATATAATTCACCACAATGATACATTTAAAAGGAAGAGCATAAAAAACATCACATAGAGGTTAAAAATGGATTTGATAATGTTTAAAATAGGTTCTTTTTTGATGTAGTAAAAAATAAATAGGATACCTTCTTTACATGATAAATTATGTGTCTTATTTCCCCAAAAGGGTCATATTTACGGGTGAAGCTCTAGCTGTATTTTTCTTAAAACTCAGAGAGAAGAAATTATGCCACTATTATTTAATATTTTTGTAGATAAAATATGGAAAGTTATACAGTGGGTTGTTAACATGGGATATTTGGAGTGGAGAGATGCTATGGAATGTGGAGGGAAAAAAGGGGGGGAAGAGCCAAATAAATAAGAAAAAGATTATGAAAAAAAATTCACAAAGAACATGAATATGATTATATTAATCTAACCATCTGTCTACGTACCTGTGTATCTACCTATATTCATGCAGGTAATGAAATCAAATAATCTTCAAACAATAACAGTAACCACAAAAATTGTTATAGCATTTGCAGCATTACTTCTCAAGCTAAAATGATGAAAGACCAGTCTTTTTGCTTTTAATTTACCATGATTAGATAATTTTAAAAATACAATAAAAATGAACTTCTGAAAAAAGTCAGAACTACACTAATGTCACAAACATATGAAATTACCTCAAAGTTTCTAAATGTTTGCTCTTAATTTTTATTCTTATCTTACTTCCAGGTCGATATTATTTCATGTACTGTTTTAGAAAACGACCCCCCCAAATGCAAAAAAAAAAAAATGCCCTCTCTTCTTGTTCAAAAAGACTCAGAATGAGGCTAATTCTCTTTAAATTTATATTTAATTATTATAAAATCACCAAAAGATACCAAGAGTTTTTGGAACTATATAGATTCTAAAGTTCATGTGAAAAACCAATGCATTTTGTCAAAAATAATTGTGAAAATAAAAACCAATGTAAAGGGATTAGACCTACTAGCTTTGAACATATTTTAAAACTACAATAATTTAATATACTAAACCATATCTATGAACTTTCTAGGATAAAACATGGAATTTTTAAAATAATCATAGAGTGAGAAAGGCCCTTCTATATAAAATACATAAACCCAGAGGTGGTAAGAGAAAAAGGTGATAAGTTTTACTACACTTTTTAAAATGTGCATAGTAAAAACACCTTAACCACAGTTAGAAGGTAAAATTCAAACTGGGGAAAAAATGCAACAGTGATAACAAAGGTTTCAATTATTTAATATATAAATAATGCATGTAAGTCAGTATCAAAAAGCAATAATCTGATAAAAATAATCAAATGCTACTACTAGTTTATAGAAAAGAACATGCAAATATATCTTAGACATATGAAAATATGTTCATCTTTACTCTTAAAAAAAGAAATATAAATTAAAATAATGATCAATTATCATTTTGGTCTTTGACAAAGATCAAATAGTTCAATACGGCATTGTTGTAAAGAGGGTGAGAAAACCAGAACTCTCATTAATTAAATATATGGTATTATATAGGTAACTTTTCAATATTCATTAAAATTTTCATAACTTATATACTCTGAATCAGCACTTCTATGTTTACAAATATCTATAGATAGAATCCCACATGGTAAGGATGATATTACGTAAATGATGTTTAATGAAATATTTTTATTATGAAAATACTTGGAAAAAATAAAGTCTCTTCATGGATTAGATAATTTAATGAGGGCACAGCCATGCCACAGAATACTATATAGTCATTAAGAAGAATGAGGCAGCTCTTTCTGTATAATATATGCAATGATCTCAAAAATATATTGTTCAGTGATAAAACAAGTTGAGGAAAATGATGTAGACAATGCTAAAGGTTGGTCTTATAATATGTACACACACATTTAATGTATGTTTGCATATACATAAAACATATTTGGAGAGATTACATTAAAAAATAGAATTGTGGAGGGAAATATATGGCCTGAGAAAATGTATGAAAAATAAAGATAATTTTATACCCTTTTACAACTTTCAGATTTTTGCACCCTATGTTTGTAGTAATATTTTTTTAAAATATATAACATTATAAAAATAATATGAAATATGTAAACTAAAAGCAATAACATTTTAAGTAGACTTTGTCAAATAATGTAAATTAAGTGACAGTTTCTCTCAAGTTGACAGTTTCCTCACCTGTATTATAATTTTGATTCCTGTGAACCCTTCCAACTATAAAAGTTTATGTCTCTATTATGGAATTTTCTTGAGAATGAAACGTGTATTATATCTTCTGGAAAACAAATAATATGTAATATGCCAAAAAAAAGATTATGAAATAATTATTTTCTTGCTGTGTTTTGTAAATATAAAACAAGGCAGTCAAATGCAATAAAGACCCCAATGAGTTAAATTAAAACCGAAAGTGCAGTCCTAGGGACAGGACCATTGGCTGGGCTCTAGTTACCTAGATTCCAAGGAAACACACCTTCTCAGACATGTGAATTAAAATGGTTTATTTTGTACACAACCAGAATGTATGTTACCAAGATCATATATATCTGCTGAAGAACAAATGAATGAGAGAATAAATATGTGGATCACAGATAAAGGCATTTTTCCATTGAAAGGCAAGCTAATGAGCTGAATCAAAGAAAGAGTTGGGGGCCATCAAGGTTCCGAACGCGCAGAGCTTCACACTGCCTCCCTTCAGGTCCCAGGGAACAAACCTCAAGACTTTCCCAAACCTTAGGATTCGTGTAATGGATTCACTTTGTAGTTAAGATAAACTCCAAACTTCCTAAAGTGGCATTCAACGCCTTTGTGATGTGCCCAGTGCTTCCTTCCAGAGACTCATCTCATGTCACTTTCCTTCCTCCAGTTCAGCTTCAGCCATTTTAAACTTTCAATTCCTTGAACATACCAAATTCTCATTTCTTACAGAATTTTTGAACGTGTTTTTACCTGTGCTGACCTTCAACCCACTTCAGTTTTCCTGTGGCCCATTTTACATTTTGGTCTCAATTTTACTGTCAATGGACCCATAAAACCTTCCCTGACTCCTCAGACCACTCAATGTCCCCTTGCACTACAGGTTGAGCCGTAGCGTTGTATGGATCTCTTACAGCGCTGCTGTCACAATGTAATAGAATTCTCTATATGACCACCTTTCCTGGCCACCAGTCTATAAATTCCATGTCTGTCTCATTTATTACTTTTCTCTGAAATTCCATGCAGTGTCTATCCCTATCGTATCTAAAATTGCTTCCCCAGCACAGACACACACAGACACACACACAATATCCCACTTTCTTGCCTTATTTTTCTTCAGAGCTTTTTTCCCATTTAACTTACTATATTTTAACTTCATTATCTTTCTTCTCCCACTGTTACAAAGAAATCCACGAAGCTGGGGTTTTTTCTCTATTTAGTTCAATTGCTCTAACCCAAGAGACTAGAACAGTAACTGAAATAAAAGAGACATCCAATAGGCATTTTTTTAAGATTTTATATGTTTATGTATATATGTATTTATTTTAGATAGAGAGCATAGGCGGGGGGCAAGAGGGGCAGAGGGAGAGGGAGAGAGAGAATCTTAAGCAGATTCCACGCTGAGTGCCAAGCTCCATGCAAGGCTCAATCTCATGACCCTAAGAGAGCAAGAGCCGAGTGCTCAACCTACTGAGCCACCCAGGCACCCCTAACGATTTCTGAAATGACAAATAAGTGAATGAATAATGGTAAATGGGTCAGCAAAATAATTGTCTTGTGGGTGAATCCATCATGCATTGCAATAGGCAGGATTGAGACTATCATTTAATGATTGGTCTATCATTTAAGATGAGTTATCGTGGGTCCTTAAGGCTAAGTGCCATCTTCCCCCTTCATCAGTGGCTAGACCCTCCTTGAGAGCTAAAAGGTCCATATCTTTACCTGATTCTACTTTGATCCAGTTCTTATTACATACTGAAAAGAGAGCACTTATCACCAGGATCCAGGTTTGGAGTGTCTTCTTAACAAAGGCAGAAGAGTTATTTTTCTTACACAGCCTATCAGTGTATTGTAGCTCCAAGGTCCCAGATACCTTGTTCTTTGTTGTTCATTGTCCCTCTGAGAAGCAGAAGGGATTCCAAGTTACTAATTATAGGTCACAATTTGCTTGATCCACTGTTAACACAGAATACCTCTCTGTTAGTGCTTTCCCCTCCTGATAGGCAGTCCCAAGTTGGACAGAGTTAAGTGAACAAGACCTCTGCCTCGTGCTGCCTCTATTTCAGAAGTCATTGGCTTTTATAAGACCTTTCCCAGAGTTAACAGTCAGCATCACTTTCAATATATGCACAGTATACTTATTTTGGAGGGATAAATTTAGTGAAAATTTGAACTGAATTATCCAGAATAAACATATTCAGAAAGTCTACTGACTTCTAAACAAAACAGTGCATGCTATGTGTTACTTCCAAGTGGTGTTGAATTAAAAATGATGAGACATTTTACATAAGTCTTATTTTGGATCATTTAAATTTTTTAATCCAAAGAGAATTTTTTGCCAGTAATTACCCTAAACCAGCTGCCATTAGAGCCACTGTGACTCTATTCCCCCTTTTGTGGTTCTATGTCGAATTTGGGTATTTGATTCTAAAGAATGCAACACCAATATCACTATGCGCCTTGTCATAAAACTAGCCCTTTCAGTCAACTTCTCCACGGTCCCTAAGATACAGCAATTGAAGTAATTGACATTGTAATACTAGACCAAAGGACTCCAGAACTGCATAAACAGCATATTTGTGTACCCCAAAGCACTATCACATTACTGAAATATGATGATAATAACAAAAAAAGCATTTTTTTCTAAGTACAAATATGATATATAATTTAGGCACAATCCCTGTGACCATAGATTACCATGCTTTGCCCTTCCTTCCAAACACGTCTCTGGCCAATTTTCCACCAGAAACCTATTTCCAAGGCACAAAGAGAAACAACGGAGAAATATGACATAAATACATACATGCATACGTATGGGCATAGACTAACTTTGGAAGGGGACCAAGTAGCACAGTCAAAACAAGTGAAAATTCTGAAGAGAACTCTGTGTGTCAGGACAATTCCCAGGGAAAACAGATGCTGTGTTGTTAGAAATAGCTTGAAGATGGAGGAAAGATGTAGGTCAATTAGCCCTGGGATCTAGGATAAGATACAGCTTGGAATACTAGGACCTAGAACAAATGTCACAAAAAACTTTATAAATTCTAAAAGTAAATTGACCTATAGCTTCCCATCAGGAAGATATTGTGTAGTTTAAACGTTATGAGGCCCCTTTCCTTTTTCTGATAAAATCCTAGTCTCTTGCCTTTTTCATTCTTCAATGTCACATCAAATCCATGTGGCAGATTAACCCTGAACAAGTTGAGAAATTACTTTTTTTGCAATAGCTTGGAATTTGCTGACATTATGAAGTTTTCATCATCTGTGTTAAGGTGTTTGACACCTGTATCATTGCTAGACCTAAAAACAAAAGAATTTCAACATACATTTTCATTTAGAAAGATAATCCCTGAAGCTAAACTAATGAAAATAAAAAAAAAGTCCAAAGTCAGCTTTCTTTTTCTTTTCTTTTTTAAAAAATATTTTATTTATGTATTCATGAGAGACACAGAGAGAGAGGCAGAGACACAGGCAGAGGGAGAAGCAGACTCCCTCTGGGGAGCCCGATGCGCAACTGGATCCCAGGACCTGGGGATCATGACCTGAGCTAAAGGCAGACGCTCTACCACTGAGCCACCCACGTGTCCCCAAAGTCATTTTGCTTTTAAAAACTATAGATAGGGTGTCAGTAGTCTTTCCCAGTGTATCTAAAATGCATTCTGTTCATTGATAATCAGTGGGAAAAAACAAGCAGTTTCTAGAGATTTCTCCGTGAGAGTAAGTGAACCAATACCAGGTGAATGACGAGAAGACCAAAAGCAACTGCTTGGCATATATTGCTACTTATAAGTTCATGCAAGATTTAATGTCTCAAAAAAAAAAAAAAAAGATTCATTATTTCTCAGGATTCTGAGAATTGACTGTATAATTTAAAGTGGTCCAGCTCAAATGAGGCTGCGTGGTGTTAGAAGACGTTCACCAATGTGACAAATGGCTGGTTATGTTAAGTGAAATAATGGAGAAAACTTGGTCATTGTAACTTTCATCATCCAGAAGACCAGCCCAGTTTCATTTACATAGCCCTCCCTAAAATAACAAGATAAACTCCAAAGTGCAAGCACTTCTCAAGACTCCTTGCACTACATTTGTAAAGAAGCTTTGTCCAAGGCAAGACTTGTGGCCAAACCAGATTCAAGGAGTAGAGAAATAGATCTCCCCTCTCTTGATTAAAGGAGGTACGAGGGGAACCTGGGTGGCTCAGTGGTTGAGCGTCTGCCTGTGGCCCAGGGTGTGACCCTGGGGTCCTGGGATCGAGTCCTGCATCGGGCTCCCTGCCTAGAGCCTGCTTCTCCCTCTGCCTGTGTCTCTGCCTCTCTGTGTGTCTCTCATGAATGCATACAGGAATGAGGGGAATTCATGGTCTTTTTGTAATCATTAACACCCCGTGTCACTTGTAAATCGCAAATCCAACAGTCTGATTAGTGGCTCCAGATGTTAACAGAGCTCTAAATACAAAACATTCACTCTTAAAATAAATAAGTAAACAAAAACAGTACTAAACAAATATGTTTATTTGGTCACAATAGCTAAACATGCCATCTGGTTTAGTAGCTTAAATCCTAGTGAATTCTAGTATAGATTTTTGAGCCGTTTTAGATCCTATATTTTATAAACTTTAAAAGCCTACTTAAATCATAGTTCCTTTACCATTAACAATATAATTCATAGTTAATGATTTTTTTCTAATGTTACATTTGTTTACCATCAATAACATCATCCATACTTCTAAACCTCAGACTAATCCCTTCTTTTTCTGTTAGTCCACAAAGAGTTGTTACGAGCTCTGGACTTTCTTGGATTAACAGCAGAGGATGAACAGCACATTCTACAAGAGAATAAACTGTTCCTTCAACATTTCAACATTCATAATGAAAGCCAGTCAAATTTGAAAATATTTTTTTTCATTTCAATCAGATATTACTGGATTAGCTACTTTATGAATATATTCCCACCTGGTCTAGGTTCATATTCTAAAATAATTCAACCAACAATACTTATTAGTCCTGGAATTTCAAAGAACATTATTAACACTGTAAGGAAATGTAATTAACCTCTAATTCAGAGGTATCTGCAGGGTTTCATCTCATTTGTCAATAATAATTTAGTAGTTGCTGTCAGAGCACTATATTGAGAAGAATTCTAAGGTCATGTCTGGTCTTAGGAGGAAGAATACAGTAATTGATTAGTGATGTCTGCTATAGAACCAGAGAAAAGACACAAGTGCCATTCTGCTCTAAGTCAAATTTGTCATTTTATTTTAAAGATAGATTTATTTATTTATTTATTTATTTATTTATTTATTTATTTAGAGAGCACAAGCAAGAGGAGAGGCAGAGGGAGAAGGAAAGAGACAATCTCAAGCAGACTCCACCCTGAGCATGTTGAGTCCGACCTGGGGCTTGATCTCATGACCCCAAGATCATGACCTGAGCTGAAATCAAGAGTTGGATGTTTAACAGACTGAGCCACCCAGACATCCTCAAATTTGTCATTTTAAAGATAGGAAAAGACAGCAGAAGGTACTCCATAATCTCATCGTATTTGATGATAAAGTCCAGTCTTACAAGTCCCATTATGACTTCCAAGTCAATATTTATTTGGAGTAGACATTTGTCATTTTTTGACTGGTTATCATCTACTTCCCACTATTTTTACTAGCTCCTCACTGTGTGCCAACATAATTGGAAGACAATTTCTAGTGTTTGCCTTCTATCGCTGCCCTGATCCCAAGCCATAGAAACTGGGACCTTCCTCTACCACAAAATAGGCCAATGAGTTAGGCTTTGTTGGTAAAGCTTTTGTTCTAGAACTCTGAAATTTAAATGAGCAATGCAAAGAATGAGTAAATATAGGGGGAGTCAGATGATCCCATCACAGTAGCAAGCGCCCATGGATCAGATGGTTGCTGTAATGTGACTTTGATGGCTCTTCCTATAGCCTGGCCTGCAATTCTCCATTTTCTAAGCTTTAGTCTACCATCCAATTGTCAATTATGGGCATCCCTGCCATTTTTCCAATGCATCTCCTTTTGGTTAAAGGCCAGAGATAATTCCTGTTACTTCAAACCAGGGACCCTGATTGATGTTTTGTTCAGTTCCACAGTCATGAGTAAGTATTAGTGATGTAATGCTTTCCTCTGTTAAGGCACATTTCCATTTATAACCCTAAAATTGAATAAAATGTGTTCCATTGCAAAATATTAAAAGTACAGTCATTTGACAAGTACAAATATCTATAATAATGTCATTTGTGATGGTGGAATAGCTCAATTATTCCATTATATTGATCTTCAGATCTCATCAACATAATCTTATCATTTCAATAGCCATGTAAAAACCAACCAAACAAACAAAAGTTGAATTTGAACAGACTTTATATGTTTAATGAGAACCACCTGGGGAAAATTCCCTCACTTTCCCCTACCCTATCTATGCTCAGAATATATCACATTTGCTAATTATAGGTTATAAAGAACATATACTTTTAAGATTAAAGGTTGGTTTATAGACCATTGTTCATGTAAGATGTAACAAACCCATAAAAGTCCTGCCACATACAAAGTCTTCACTAATGTATATTTGGCAAATATTCTACTCTTAAGCCCTGGTTTACTTATCTGCTGTCAGGAAGAAAAGGTAAGAGGACATGCTGTCCTGGAAACTCATAACGTACTTCCATCATACTAGTATCACTTTGAGGCCAACTCATGGAGTATACATTACTCTTCTTGGCTATTTACATTAAGACTCCATTTAAAAAATGTCCTTTAGTCTTTCTGTTTTTATTAATGAAAAAATGCTACATTAAGAAATTTCTGCTTGCTTTTCCTTCTTACTCCATATAGAGATCCATGTGTAATCTGCAAAACAGTCTGAAAAGAATGGCACAAGCAGTCAAAATATTTACATATTTCTCTGTAAATTATTTCATAGAAAGATTTAACAAGCATAAGTAAGCTATGACAAGCATGTTCACTTATCTGAAGAGAAATACTTTGAGCTGATTTCCTGGCACTGAGAGGAAAGCTGGTTAAGTGACATCTCCCTTTACGGAATGCAATGATTAAACCAATAAGTTGTGTTTTACCTTCTCCAGGAAGGTCACTTTGATATGGAGTTGTTTTCAATAATGCTGAATATACTATGTCCAAAATTGTAGAATCTATTACTTGGTAAGTAAAGCAAGACTTCACATTGAACTTAAAACAAAAAAAAGAAAGAAGAGGAAGAAGAGAAGAAAGAAGAAGAAGGAGAAGAAGGAGAAGAAGAAAGAAGAAGAAGAAGAAGAAGAAGAAGAAGAAGAAGAAGAAACCAGAAGTAAAAACAAAGCTCCAAACATCCACCACCAATGACAATAAAAATATAATTGAGAATGTAGTGATATATACAAATAATTGCACACAAAACTGAGAAAGTAATAAATGCTTAAATACTAAGAAACATCTTACACTTGAAGATGAGAAGTGGGGTATCTCAAAACAGGATTATATAAAATAATTTATCTATAAGACTCAATGTATTTTTTATTTCCACCTGAATTGTAAGAGGAACATAACTGGAGAATGTTGCTATTGATCTTGTGTAGGATCTTCCTTCAAGAAAGAAAAGAATAAATGGGGGCATTTATGTAAATGCCCAAACTCAGAAACCCCTGTCTACTAGCCAGAGGAGCAAGCTCTAATTTCACAAGTTACAGAGAAGCCTTATGAGATTCTCCTACGCTGAAGTCAGCATTTCACATCAGAGTACACCGTAGGGTGTAAATGATGAATATTGGGCATCCAGAAGACCACATTCCAGTCCAAATTCCTAACCTATTGCGATGACCTGAATTTAAACTCTACGTCCCACTCCTCCTTACCTGGCAGTTGACGAAAATTAATTTCTCTGAACATGATTTCAGAACTGAGATGAGTAAAATGTTGATGGCACATGCAAAGTGCCCTACTCTGGAGAGGAGCAGTGACTTGAAACAACGTTGAATTTGCTTCCTATTATGCCAAAAAGAGCTGGCTACTACTACAACCTCCCCATCAAGACTACCATAATATATTGCTTATTGGTGAAAGACCTCCTTGTTAGCATCTCTGATCACAGAGGTTTCATTCTCATCTATCTTAAATGGCTCAGCTTGGTAAAGCATAGGCAATAACTCTTATCTAACAGGATTTCAATAGCCTCATAAATTCTACCTTTGGAAAATATTCAAACCAAGACATCCGTTCACATTCTTCACCCCTTCTCCTCATTTGCACAGAATAAGATGTCAAGTTAGGTCTCTTAGAAGACCCAATTCTGGTTGTTCAGCAACTAGGATTGATTCCCTGTCAGTAAAAAAAAAAATTAAAAAAAAAAAGAAAAGAAAAGAAAAGAAAAAAGCGTGCTCAAGTGAGGCAGGGCTTCCATCCTAGCCTAATAGTTCAAGATTTAAAAGACGACAATCTGCTTGTTCCAAAATGACTCTCAATGGAATTGATGGCAGTTGTCAATTTTTTCAATTTAATTTGTTTTTCAAGGTATTTTTAAAACCAAATGAAATCAGCACTATTTTTTTTATTTAAATGTTTCTTTCTCCTTGAGTTTAGAGATATCTGGGAAACTGTTATTGTTTTTATAAAAAGCAGTGTGAAAATACTGAACTACGGTCAGAATTTTTTAAAAACCTAGGGAAAAAAGACAACCATATTTCTCTGAACTTTTCCTACCTGCAATCCTTTGTTCTGCCTCAGAAATATAAGATAGATGGACTATCCTGGGCTGCAAAAGAGATTTTGACTGTCGGGAGATGTCTCAAATCTTCGTGTGAGCATGATAAAATATTTTTTTATAAAATTTTTTTTTATATCTATCAATTCGAATCAGTGGGTATGTGTAGGGTCAGTTTAAAACATAGAATATAGAATTTAAAGTCAGAGAGATCAGGGCTCCAGTCGCAGCTTTAGCTAGTCACAGCTGCATTACTTAATTCTCCGAGTCTCTTTCTTCATCAATAAATCCAAACTAATAATAGTATATATTGCATGAGTTTTTAAAAATAAATATTAAATGAGATGTCAAATATAAAGTGCCTACTAGGAATATTTGGGAAGGGGGATAAGGCTCTTAAAATATTAGCTTTATTCTACACCTAGATAAGGATAGCTAGATTGGCCAATAACTTACTCATGAGCCTTTGCAATGGCTGCATTCTTACTTTCCAGTTACCTGGGCCCGTGAGCTTCATTCTTTTCATCTCCCCTGGATTGCTGTCCTCCAGGTGTTAAATTCATTTTTTTCTTTTACTATTTTCTGACAGCCATCTGTGTACCTGGCACTGTGATATGTGCTCAGAAGACAATAAGAGCCAGATGTACTGTAGTCTCTGTCCTCAGGAGCTACCATTCAGGTGTGCGTGTGAGATGAGGAGGAGGGGAGTGGGTAGGAGGAAGCTGACAACATGTATAATGTAGACAGTAATGAACCATGATAGAGATGTATAGGAGCTGTTAATCCGCCTTCTTTGGGGGTGGGGTGGAGGAGGTAGCCAAGTTCATAAACAAAATCTTTGCTGAGATGAATGCGATTTCAGAATTAATTCTCAGTATAAGATGCAGTAACATGCAAAAACAGTGATCTCCTGCAGAAGAAGGCGTTGGATGTGGCTGGAATTCATGGAGGGTCAGGAAAGTGGCAGTTAAGTATAGGAATGGGGTGTTATCTTCTAGAATTACTGAATTACAAAGCTAGAATGAATTCGATGGATGATAAAGGCAATAATAAAAGCAATAACAACAATAATTATATACCATTTGTTGTGTGCCAGGACACTTTACATATTAATTCTTTTAATGCTTACAAATACTCTATAATGTAAATATTATTGTCATCCTCATTTTAGAGGAGAGAAGATCTGATGTATAGAAAGGTTAAACAGGAGCACCTGGGTAGCTCAGTTGGTTAAGTGGCTGACACTGGTTTTTGTTTTTTTGTTTTTTTTTAATTTTTATTTATTTATGATAGTCACACAGAGAGAGAGAGAGAGAGAGAGAGAGAGAGAGGCAGAGACAGAAGCAGGCTCCATGCACCGGGAGCCGGACGTGGGATTCGATCCCGGGTCTCCAGGATCGCGCCCTGGGCCAAAGGCAGGCGCCAAACCACTGAGCCACCCAGGGATCCCCACTGGGTTTCAACTTAGATGGTGATCTTGTGATCTTGCAGTGGTGGGATCAAGCCCCACGTAGGGGGCTTGTGCTGAGCATGGTGTTAGCTTCATATTCTTTCTCCTTCTCCCTCCCCTCTGTTCTCCCTGCTGGCATGTATGCTCTCGCGTTCTCTCTCTCTCTCATAAATACATACATACATACATACAATTAAAAAAAAAAAAAAAAGAAAGAAAGTTTAAACAATTTGCCCAGGAATATCCCACCTAGTAAGTAGCAGAGCTGAGATTCAAACCCAGTCAGTTTGGGTCTGAAGCCAGAGTCTCACACACAATACTATCTGCTTCTTTGTTTTTGTGTTTTCAATTAAGGAAACTTGTGCCCAGTAAGATAAATGATCAGAGCCCTTGGTAAGGGAGTGGCCTCTCTTTACAGCGCCTTTATCAGCACTACCCTGACAGGCTGCCACTAGAGAAACAAAATTACCTAATTGCCTAGCCATCTGTAGTTAAAAGTGACATTAAATCCTTGTGGCTAAAATTAGCCCACAGCATGTGCTCACCATAGTTGTGGAGCAAAGATAGGAAATAAAGCTAAAAATACAAAGCAATGAAGCAATAAGGTGTGTAGGCTTTAGGGTTACTTCATGCTCAGTGTATCAATGATCTCTTGGAATCAAACATTCCCTCCGTGGGCACCACACAGGTTTGCATCTGTAAAACCCGAGAAATTCCTACCTCATGATGCAGTGAAGATCCAGTGTCCTTTGTTCTCCCTCAGACTGAGACATAGTAAAGAATGATTGTTTGCTTCTTTCCTTCGTATTATTTTTTCACTTCTTCCCTTTTTCCATCCTTCCTCTTTGCCTCCCTTCCTCCCTCTCATTATTCTTCCCTCTCTTCATTCTTTCCTTCCTTACTCTTATTCTTTCTTCCAAATTACTATCTAGCAACTCTTCCACTTCCCTGAATGGCCTCTTGTCATTGTGTCTAGTAATAAAGCTTTAATGACAAAAAATAAGGAGAAATACACTAATTCTGAGAACTGTTGGTGATTACTCACACGACTACTAGATGGCTTAGAAAAGTGTAGAATGATCTAATCCTAAGACTCAGAATCATAGCTAACATTGAGTTATATCCATTTATGGTCCCCACTGTAAAATATGTCAGGCTTTCAAGATACCAGTTATCTGTAACACCATACCACTACCCTACTACTCAAGGGCAACTGTTTTTTTAAGTACCGTAATAAAATTAATAAGATTTTTATTCTAAAAAATCTTTTAAAAAATAAAAAAATTAAAATTTTTAAAAATTAAAAAAATTAAAAGAACAAATTTCAATAGTGTTACAATAATAATAAACTTTAAATTTGAAAGGCATCATGAAGGAATACATTCCCAAAACTTGGTCCAACAAAGTTGTAGGTCTGAGCTACAATAGGAGGTCTGAAAAAATATTCATTTAGTCTGAGAGGTCTTGTTTTTACTTTAAATTTATATATGTAGTTTATGTAGGGGAAAAATACTTTTATGATATGCCATCCTTCTAGTTTCATGCACAGTTATTTAATGACCCATAAATATACATTAATGCATTATTTTCATTTATACACACAAGATATCATTAGTAAGAATTTTCACAAAATTAGTCTTTACAAGTTTCAAACAAGCTTCAAAAAATGTGTAATTTCTGAAATAAACTGAAGAAAATAAAAGAAGATAACTGAAGATTCCAAAAGAAGTCCTAATTTCCCATTTTTTTTTTATATTCTATCCATTAACCATTGGCCTTATAAGTGAAAGTATGAAACAAATATGTAATGTATTCATGCACTAGCTCCTTAGGTATAAAGGTTAAGAAAAATTGATTACAAACAAATGAGATCTATGACAAAGGCAGAGAAGTGAGGTGAACAGCCCCCCAAATTAATCAGCATATAAATTAATCTTGCTTCCAAACAAAAAGTAGAACAGGAAGCATTGTCATCAATAATGTACTATGCCAAGAGATTCTCTAGGATGAATACTAATGAATATAAGCAAATAGTAGCTGGATGAGTAATGTAAATGTTCAAAAAGTTAAGAGAAAAAGTCTGAATATTTTCTAGTCTATGAACTATCTTTTAATGTCTTATTATTATTATCAACAATAGCGATAGAACAGTAGTTATCACCATTTACAAGGCATCTCCAGAGTGCCTCGCACATGCATTCTCTAGTTTTCACATTTATCTTGTGAGATAAAGGTTATTACCTTTATCTTATTACCTCCATTTTACAAGTCCAGCAATTGAACCTCAGAAAGTTTGTGTCATACCTATAAATCACTGACAATGACCCAAGGTCTTCTCATTTCAAAAGCTGGACCCTTTCTACAATGCAGAGAAAGACTGAGAGTACTTTTCCAAATACATATAATTTCAATGACATAGTTTTTATTTTTATAATCATGGTGCTCATTGGCTAATTGTTATCTTCAGTTTATTTCAGAAGTTACACATATTTCCTACAAAGTTCCATATTGTCTTTTAACCATCTAACTTTGACAAGTTCTAGAAATTACTTCCATAAAGCAATCTGGACAAGTGAAGGACAGAGATGACCATCTAAGGTAAAGACAATTTCTAAAAGAATGAATTCTCCTAAGGAGGGGTGATTCTTTACTGGTAACTTCACCTCATCACACTTCACACAAGCGTGTTTTCCCAGTCCCTCATATTCCTTCTCTCTAAATACCTCTCAATTCCCCTCTAATAAGGACAAGAATACATGGAAATCCTATCATTTCAACTCCAACCAACATGTATAATTATAAAATGTTCTGAGGAAAAAAGTAGTCACGCATACTTAGTAATCCTTAAATAGTCTATCATATATTAGGAATGGGTAGGAAATTTGCAAAGTTGTAAAATACTTATTATAAAATTACATATGCTTTAGTTGAAAAAAGGAAAAGAAGAAATTAAATATCTGTGTGGCTGTGAATAAGTTTTCTCTCTAAATCAGTTACTCTTACTTTATAAACCTCAGGTTGCGTTGTTATTCAAAACATCCTTGAATAATGTCTTTTTTAAAAAATAGGTTTAAGGGGTTCCTGGGTGGCTCAGTCTGTTGAGTATCCAACTCTTGATTTGGGCTCAGGTCACGATCTCAGGGTCCTGGGATAGAGCCCCATGTTAGGCTCTTCACTCAGCAAGGAATCTGCCTGAGACTCTCTCTGTCTCACCCTCTGCCTCTCCCCTCACTTGTATGCATATTCGCTCTCTCTCAAATAAATAAATATTTAAAAATTGTGTTTAAACACTAAAAACTCAAACAACCTAAAAGTCCATCATAACACATTATGGTATCTATCCATGTAATCCTATGTTTTGCTGCCATCTGTATGGTAATAAAGACTTAGATTTATAAGCAAGAAGGATAACCACATTAAATTGTTAAATAGAAAAGTAGATTATAGGGGTGCCTGGGCAGTTCAGTCATTTAAACTCTGACTTTAATTTCAGCTCAGGTCATGATTTTAGGATTGCCAGATGGGATCCCGCATCAGGCTCTGTGCTCAAAGGCTGCTTAAGATTCTCTTACTCCCTCTGCCCTTCCCACTATTCATGCTCTCTCCCTCCCCTCTAAAATAAATAAATAAATCTTAAAAAAGAAAGGTAGATTATAAAAATATTAAATATAGCATGAGCTCATTTTAAAAGCATATTAAAATCATGGTTTTTTTTCCATTAAGGAAACATTATTTTTATAATTCTGAATATATAAGCAGTTTTGATAGTTTTTAAAAATCAAACTCTATTTAATTTACATATTAAAGGAGAAAATTAACATGTGATTATACCAAAATATACCTAAGAGAGAATTCATAAAATTCAGGAGCCATATATATTTTTTAAGATTCTATTTATTTATTCATCAGAGACATAGAGAGAGACAGCCAGAGACACAGGCAGAGGGAGAAGCAGGCTCCATGCCGGGAGCCCGATGCAGGCTCAAAGGCAGATGCTTAACCACTGATCCATCCAGGTGTCCCTAAACTGCATTTTAATAGCAGAAGAGTAAGTACCTAGATATGATGACCAGATTTTACAATTTAATAGCAGAAGAGTAAGTACCTAGATATGATGACCAGATTTTACAACAGTAAAACAAGCAATGAACATCATATTAACTATTGAAAATGCCAAGACCAGTCTCACTAAAATGAGGGAAAATACTGGGGTATCACCATCCTTACAATCATTCAGCATTGTGAATAAGCTAATGCAATAAAAAAGGCATATAATTATTATAAACAAAAAAGATAAATACTACTATTTATATATGATTTTCTAGTCAAAATGAACTATAAAATATGTAAGAAATACTAAGAAAACCTAATAAGATAACTGGATAAAAGAGAACTTTTTACGTACTTTATTCTAAAAATCATTGAAATATATATTTCAAATATGAAATATGTATATTAATACCCTGCTGACAATATTTATGAAATTATAATTATAATGTACCTTGTAATAAGTTAAAAAGGAAAATCATTATTTTAAATATATAACTTGAATAAATAGAAAATGATGTCTAAACAGTATTCCTGAATTAAAAGACAATATCTAAAAAAACTTCTTTTAATACATATTAATGTTAATTAACACATATAAAATTAAGTTTGGGGTCAAAAAACTCAAAAATCTATATTCAAGGCACTGCTTCCAGTTGCTGACTCCTAAACTTATTATATTATATTATATTATATTATTATAGTGAAGGCCCAAGTAACTGAGAATACAACAGCAATTGAGTGGCTTAATTTAATGTGATTCCATTCAAAATCAAAATTTTCAAAAAAGTGTGAAGATTTTTTTACATACATATGAAAATATATATTTCTAAGAAACTTTTTGAAGAAAAGATATAAATAAATGCCTATCATATGTAAAATTTATTATATTGGTTATTGAAATCAAAACGCTATGCCGTGAGCAAAAGCAGAGACCAAAAACAAAGCAAAACAAAAGCAAAAACAAAATCCAGGATATAAATTGCACTATAGACACATAAATCTAAGTACGTGTGGAAAAATCAATGTACTTAATTGTGTTCTTAGCATAAACAGCTATACATTTTAAAGTGAAAGAATTAAATATCATCTTTGCTGTGTAAAAAG
The DNA here is from genome assembly GCF_053574225.1 of Canis aureus. NCBI lineage: Eukaryota > Metazoa > Chordata > Mammalia > Carnivora > Canidae > Canis > Canis aureus. Next base: position 1,711,569 of record NC_135633.1, read on the forward strand.
TCAAATTAAGAATTACAATAAATTTAGGAAAATATTTATATAACATAAAAGGTAAGGGAACCTTTATGAAACAATAAATCCAGATGCCATAAAAGATAGCACTGACTGATAATTGCATAAAAATCAAAATTTTGAAGAGAAATATTATTAATGCAAAGTCAAAATAAGATTTAAGAAATTATTTGAAAAAGCTTTAGTATTCCTTTCTTTATAAAGAAATATTAATAATACACTACATGTTAATAAATTGAATTTAAATAAAGTTTTTCAAAAAGAAAGAAAATTGGCCATCATCAAGACCCCCTACAAAGTTTTATGCATCGAGCTAAAAAGTATAAGGCACACAAAAAAGCCAAAATACCCACACCAACAAACAAAAACAGAACCAAACGATTGAAAGTCAAAAGAAAGAATAAACAATAGAAATAGATCTGCAGATGGTACAGATATTAGAATTATCTGACAGGGACTTTTAAATAAGTGAAATCAATATTTTCAGAAAAGTAAAAGGGGAAGTAGAAGAGAGAGAATTTTAAATGAAAATTATAACTTACAAAAAATAACCAAATGGATGTTTTAAAACTGAAAAAAAACTGAAAACTGAAAAATTAGAAAATTATAACTTACAAAAAATAACCAAATGGATGTTTTAAAACTGAAAAATCAGAAAAAAATTTTTAAAAAAATTAAATTAGAAATTTAAGATCATAAGAAGTACCAAAATTCAGAATCCATTTGTTAAATCTACACATAATTATTGAGCAGCTACTACCAGACTGTTCTAGGAGAAAGGAGCAAAACAGCGAGCAGAACAAAATCTTCTTCCTTTCTAGATCTTATGATCTAATCAGGGAAACAAAACAAAAAATGTAAGTAAAAAAAAATCTTACAATATATTAGAATGGAATAACTGAACATGATATTAAATGGGAAAGACACTAAAAAGATTATAACTGAATGAAGGAGGCAAAATAACAGGACACATGAAATGTAAAGAAAGGCCATCCTGGCAAAGGAAACAACAAATTTAAAGGCCTGAGAAGGTGGTGATTTGTCTGCTAAGGAAAAATGAGTTTTGTGTCATTGTAATAGTAGAACATGAGCTTTTTTAACTGATGTGAGGGCTTTGGATTCTGCCTTTGAGTGAGATGAGAAAGTATTATAGGGTTTTTAATGGAACAGTGACACGATCTGATGTACTTTTTAACATTTCTGCTTTTAAGATTAGACTCTAGGAACTAAGAGCATATATAGATAGAGTATTTTGGAATTTATTGCAATAAGTTTTCAAACAAGAGATGGTGGTGATTGAAGCCAGATGGAAGCAGTGGAGAAAGTAAGAAATACTTATATTCCGAATGCATTGTGATCAAGGGTCAGCAGGGGATATGAAAAATAGAGGGGACTTAATAGTGACTCCAAATTTTTTACCTGATCAACTGACGGGATGAGGTTGCCATTGAGTGAAATGGAGAAAACAGAGTATAGAAGAGTTAGTAGTGGGGGAAGATCAAGGGTTGAGTTTCAGGTATGTTGAACCCAAGATAACTGTTGGACATCTAAGTGGAGATAGCCAAGTAAAAAGTCAGGCACATGAAACAGGATTTTCAGGGAAAAATCCAGGCAGGGTCCAAATCTCAGGAATTTAAATATATAAATTATATTTAAAATTATGAGCCTGGATGAAATCCCTGAAGTGTAATAAGCAGAGGCTTGTGAAAAAAATTTAAATTATTGTTCTCTGAAAAAGAATGAGACAAGGATAGAACAAATATTTATGGGAAGTAAACGGTTTGCTGTTTGGAGTATATTTTAAACACTTTTTGTCATTTTATCTGACTGTAAAGAACCACCTAGATATAATTTTTAATTCTAAATAATCTTTTTAAAGTAAGGGTTATCTTCCTGAAGTCATAAAAACCCTAGAAGAGAGTACAGGCAGTCATTTCTCTGGCATTGGCTGTAACAACATTTTTCTAGGTATGTTTCCTAAGACAAGGAAAACAAAAGCAAAAATAAACTACTGGGACCACATTGAAATAAAATCCTCTGCACAATGAAGGGAATTATCAACAAAATTAAAAGGCAACCTGCTGAATGAAAGAAGATACTTGCAAATGACATATCTGATAAAGGGCTAGTATCCAAAGTATATGAAGAACTTAAAAAACTCAATATCCAAAAAAGAATCCAATTAAGAAATGGGCAGGAGACGGGAACAGATATTTCTGCAAAGAAGACATCCAGGTGGCCAAGAGACACATGAAAAGATGCTCACCATCACTCATCATCAGGGAAATGCAAACCAAAACTACAATGAGATAGCACTTCACAGCTGTCAGAATCAAAAACACAAGAAACAAAAGTGTTGGCAATGATATGGAGAAACAGGAATCCCTGTGCACAGCTGGTAGGGATGCAAACTGGTGCAGCCACTGTGGAGAACAGTATGGAGGGTCCTCAAAAAGTTAAAAATAGAACTACCCTATGATCTAGTCATCACTCTAGTAGGTACTTCCTGCGAAATACAAAACATTAATTCAAAGGAATACATGTATTCTATGTTCATTGGCATCATTAAATAGAAAAATTATGGAAGCAGCTCAAGTGTCCATTAACAGGTGAATAGATAGTGTATCTATATAATAAATGGGCTATTATTCAGCCATAAAAAAGTTAAATCTTGCCACTTACAACAAGAGAGCTAGAGAGTACAATGTTAAGCAAAACAAGTCAGAGAAGACTAATACTATATGATTTCATTCATATGCATAATTTATGAAACAAAACAAACTAGCAAAGGAAAAAGAGAGAGAGAAACCAAGGAACAGACTCTTAACTATAGAAAACAAAGTGTTGGTCACCATAGGGAAGGTAGGCAGGGGGATGGGTTAAATAGGTGACGGGGATAAAAGAGTGCACTTGCTGTGATGGGGACACGGTGGTGAATGGAACTGTTGAATCACTGCTGTATACCTGAAACTACTACAGCTCTGTATGTTAGCTATGCTGGAACTACAATCTAAAAAATTAATAAAAGAAGTAAAGGTGGTCTTTGTAGGATACTAGTAAATCAATTCATTATTTGAGAGCTTGTAAATTTAAAAGGGAAATAAAAATCAAGCCTCTATTTTGCCTTTCCTATCAAACTTTACCATGCAGTGACCAATTTGTAACCTAGGGGAAATTTTTCCCCAAAAGAAGTATTCCAACTAATGATATACAAGAGAAATGGTATTAGAGTATCGCCGCTTGTCATCCTCTAGACGTTAAGAATCAGTGGCTGCTAAATCCATTTTCAAAAAGAAAAAAAAAAAAAGATAATATATGCCTCCCGCATGATGTAGCCTAGCTGATAACAAACAAACCAAACAAACAAAAACTACCCGAACCTTAATGAGTCATGAGTCCAGCTACCAACGTACAGGAAATGCACAAGTTTGAGGGATGAGTTAAATGGTCTGCTTAGACGGGAAGAAGAAAGGATGAGGTTCATCTGAAACGACATGAACGATATGGATAAAGAAGGTAGCATTTGAGTTGGACTCTAAATAGTAACTATGACTTCAAGAAGAGAAGGAATTTCAGGGGTTTCTTGTATTAAGGGAACAGCCTGAGCAAAGACAAGGAGAATCTGATATATTGGTAGGTGGCCAGTTTGCTGTGTGGCTTCCGGAGAAGAAGCCTAGCAGGAGAGTGAAACCTCACTAGAAAGTAAGGCTGGGAGTATGTATGCCTGTTTCTTATTTGCACTTTCTAAATTTTCTAAAAGGGAAGAAGAAATTTTTTAGGTAGTAAATATATTTCTTTTTTTAAAAAATATATTTCTATAATCATAAAAATTCAAATTTTTTTAGTGGAATTAAATAAAGGGAGTTTTGAGCTGACAAATGGAAGACTTCAAATACCATGATCAAGATGTTTTACTGTCTTCTCCTCACCAGTTTTGGTTGGTTGTGCAACCGAGGATATAGTTGGCTGCAACTCTGCTGCATTAAATGTTGATGCTAAGGGTGACATTAGTCATAAATTCTAGAAAAAATTAGGTAGTTTTTACGGAAATTTAAAAATCATTACCATTACTGAAATGTTCAGTTTGAAGCCCCGTTAAAGAAATACAAAATTCCTGCTCTATCTTCGGGGAAGTCATCCAAGTGCACTTAATGTGGATGCCAATAAATTTTTAAATACACGGTGAATGTAAACAGAGTCAATATAGTTTGATATAGGCCCAAATTAAGACACATATTAAAGCTGTAACTTGATTTCCAAACTGCTCTTTATCCTACAGACTGGGGACAATTTAAAACCTGATGATAAATGATGGCCAGTCAAATGGAAGGAGCAGAGACAAATGTGAGAGAGAGGATAAAAATGGGAAGGGTGATTAGCTAGGAAGGAAAGGATACTTTATTTTTTTTCAAAAGATTTTATTTATTTATTTGACAGAGAGAGAGAGAGAACCAACAGGGTAGCAGCAGAAGGAGGGGGAGAAACAGGCTCCCCCCAAGCAGGGAGCCCAATGCAGGGCTTGATCCCAGGACCCCGGGATCATGACCTGAGCCAGAAGCAGACGCTTAACAGACTGAGCCACCGGGTGCCCCGAGAGGGATACTTTAAAAGTCTTGAGAACTGCAAGGACTTGAGAAAAACACAGGGCTCTTAGTCTCCGGTTCCTGGCAAAGGGAGGCTAAGGTAGGGTTCCGGGGGCCAAAACAGGTCTGCTCAGATTGTTACCCAAACTGGTGAGAAGTACGCACACTTCAAGGGGTATGAGCCAGTTTTAGCTAAAAAAAAAAAAAAAGGAAGCAAGATCTAGTTGGAAAATGTCATCAGGCCCAAGAGGAGTGTGTAAATCAAAATATCTGGGTCTCAGGAGACCTAGACTAGATGAAGAAACAGACCAGAGACATCAGGAGACCCAAGAGATCATCACAACCGTTGGGACCATCAAGGGTGCCGAGAATAAAGCAGTTTTGCTTATTGAAAAAGGCAATGCCAGACTTACCTTTTGCCTTACTATGTTTTATATTAGGGAAATCCACCCCAATTTTGTGCTTTTTCAACCTTTTCTCACCTGTATTAATCAATATACATTTGATGCCAACTAATCAATATTTGCCTGTATTTCTCCATGCATGTGTTATCCGGATAATAGGAAATTATTCATGGACATTTGCAGTGTATTTCCTGTTGAGGGCACCAGACATTCATTCATCAAAAAAAAAATATATATTAATTTAGTGCATACTATTAGTAAGCTTTGTTGAAGCTGCTGGGTTTCGTAAATAAAGCCGACTTGACCTCTGTTCTCATGGAACACATTCCGGGCCGAGATATGAATGCTAAACAGATAACGAAGATCGTAACAACTCCGAGGTAGGTTGAGGCTTGGAAGAATGAGATGTGACAGTGACCGAGTGGCCACTTAGATTGGGGTGGTCAGGTCAGGACAGATCTTTGAAGAGACGGCATTTAAGCTGCATCCTGAATTACAAGAAACGGCCAGCTGAAATGAGCGGGATTCGGTTCCGAGGTGAAGGATATGGGATAGAGACAAAACAAGAGTTTTGTGATCTGATCCCTTGGAGAATGTTTGGAAAAAGCACAGGTGTTGGAGTCTAATCTCACGTGCACTTTGAGCCTCTCTTTTCAGAGGCATCTCTAAGAGAAAAAGGCCCAGAGGGAAATTTTTTGAATTTTGGAATCTTCCCTAACAGAGAAGCATGAAGAACTACTAGTAGCTTGAAAGGAAAATGTAGATTTCTGCAGAGGGAAAGAGATAAAGCCATCAGGTTTTTATTGTACAAGCTGAGCTTCAAAGGTGAATCTGATACGTGCTACATCCCCCGCATGCCGGAATGAAATAAATGAGAAATGCAGGAGATGAAGGTACAAATCCAATTTCCCTTCTGCAACAAGACAGAGTCAGTAAGTCTTTGCTGCTTTCTTCATTTGAAAACTCATCCATATTTTATCTTCCTTCATAAACAATGTTTAGATAAACCCAGTGAATAATGGGCTTGAAAGCAAATTTTAAAGGTCATCTTGTGTGTATCCCTTGCTTCGGGCAAGAGTGCATTCATGCCCACCCAAGAAGCAGCCTTCTCCCGTGTCAGGTTTTGTTTTGGATGATGTTTATTTTTTCTAGGGGGGAGTCAGGGTAGGGAGGAGAGTAATGAAGAGCATGTTTGCCTTAAAAGCAAAAGCAGAGTTATTTTTAATGTAGGTGCCCTCCCCTGCCTATAATGTCAGGGGCAGAGTATTCTCTCCAAATGCCTTATACACTTACTTTCAGCTCTAAATGTATTTGTGCAAATCTCATGAATCATCAAGGCTTTTGAAAATATTTATAGGGAGAGAAACTCTACCCTTTTCATTAGAGTGAGTAAAACTCACATTTGTATCTTGCTATTGTTTAAGGAGAACAATGGTTGGGTGGATGAAAGAGAATGTCAGCTGGGTCAACAAACAGCTGTTCCAACAGAAGTCTCGCTCTCCTATACCGTAAAGCAGTATTAATTGCTGCCTTCCCTGGAGTCTGCAAAGATGCTCCATCAGAACGTAGGACCCCGTTTAACTAAAATTAAAAGTTAGGGCTCAAATGAGACTTTCAGCACAGTGGCCACCTCACACTTCTAGACAGAAAGCTGCAGGCCCCTTAAGCTTTCTTCACTGGATCTCCCCAAAAGACTCCACCATCCTTCGAGGCGATGTATTCTAGGGTCTCCTGCAAACGCTCTCACGGAACCTTCTGCTGTTACAGCATGACCCAACGTACTCCTGCCCAGGCTTTGATGGAAGCAGGAACTCTTATTTTGCCTATAAACATATAGCCCTTATAATGTTCATAGCCTCTGCACTTTTATTTTCTCTAGGCCGAAGAAATAACACTTCTTCCGGAAGCAGCATGCTGTTCAGTAAAGGTATAGGAATATCTAGATGAGAATCTCGGCTCCACCATTTATTAATTGTATGGACAACTTATTAACTGGGAGAGCCCAGCTGACTCAACTTTCTTTGAGAAAGCTTTGAGCATGGTGAAGATCAAATGCGATTCTGTATAAAAATCATTTATAACAACATGCTTAACCCTTGTTAGGTGACAATTTGTATCACTGTTGATCGCTTTTTTTCCTTTATCAAATGTCTTCCAAATTTGTATGTGTTGTTTAGGCCACAGAATGTGGATATAGGTTAGGTTCAGTTATCTAAAAAGCCATAATTGTCCCAGTCATGGAAAGATAATTTTATGCTGCATAACCAATTCACATATCCGAACACATCATTAGCAATAAAATATGAATATTATAAACTCGTATTTTGCTTATGATCTAAAATGACCCACAAATCTTTTTCTGGAATCATCTCAAAGCCTGCCCTGTATAACATATATTCAGAGATTATTTTTCTTTTCTTTACATAGCATTGCAAACAATATTAAATCATATCTTTCTAAGGCATTTTAAGAATATTTGTTTTCTTAGAGTCAGATAATATATTTCAGCCACAACAATATTGTTGGTCATTCTGCATACGAATTATAAATGAAAATAGTAAATAGGGTCATCATCATTATCAATTTTAGGGATAGAACATGATATATCTTATATATGCAGGACCTGAAAATATGCTTTCAAACCAAGTTTTTTTTTTTTTTTTTTTTTTTTTTTTTTTTTATGAGTTATGCCACATGACTCATGTGGATTTTGGATCACCTATGCTGTCCTAGGCACTATGGCAAGAAAGTTGAATGACATATTCTTGCAGACTTCAATTTCAGGGGAACAAAAAAATGAAAGCATGTAAGTTATAACGCAACTTGGCAAATGTTAAAGCAGAGGTACAAGCACAATATTGAGAAACAGTTGAGATAGGATACTTCTGGTTTAGATATGGCATAGTATAATGGGTTTACTGGCCCCAAGACTTGCAGCTACCCATTCACATCTGTGTGGTTCTCGGTCTCCTCATTTGTAGAGATTTTATATCAGGGAAGTTATAGAATTAAGATTTCAGGGTCTGTTATGGAGTCCTTTCCTTTCCAGAGATCCCAGATCCCCCACAACACAAGGCAATTCCAGGTAGTTATCACTCCAAGTGTTCTGATTAAAGATCATCTGAGTCCCTAGTTTCTGATGCTAAGGTGCAAACTCTCTACATGGTTTAACAGCTCCCCGTTATCCTCTTCCATGTATGCCTCCTACCTTATTATTCACTACCCTCCCTGGATGAAGAAGGAGGCAAAAGCATTCCAATCACAGATAGAACATATGCAAAGTCTCAGCGACATGAAAAATCATGGCATTTTAAGAACATTTGAAAGTTTAAGGACACTGGTGAAGATGGAAGCCATGCGAAGAAAAGCAGGAGGTGGTGGTCCAGAGAGGTAAGTCGAGATGAAGTTAAATATGAAGATAATAAAGTAGACTTAATTTTATAGGCAACAGAAAACTGAAAGAGGGATTTGGTTCCTTGATTTTTGTTTTTATTTTGTTTGGGACAGAAGCCAGTTCTAATAGTATTTTGTTGTTGTTGTTTTGACCATCACTCATGGTGGTGATGAAGGTGAACAGGGGGACAACTGATCAGATGGTTAACTCTGGAGAAGTTCCAGGTGAGGATGGTAGAGGCCTGGTGAAAGTCTATGCTAACTTAATCTCCTTATCACAGGGTCAAATAATAAAGCGTCTTGGCAATTATGTGCAATCACCAAATTATCTCTATAATCCATCACAGAAGATGTCTTAGAAACACAGGACTGGGAGGGATCAGAGAATATGTTTCTTCCAACTTCCTGTGTCATGTTTTTGTCCTCTCTGCTTTGGGTAGTGAGGTTTCAGAACCCAGTTCTTGGGTTCCAGGATGACTGCCTGCCTGAATTTTCCAGCCAAAGTAACAAAGATTATATAAATCTGATTTAATCTATTTTTTTTTTAGAAATAACTTTTCCTTTTTTTTTTTTTTTTAGGCTCCCTTTAACCTGTACATTAACTTGGAGAGCCCTACTCCAACCATCTCTTGAAAATAACCCTCAGCTCAATTTTAAATGCCCTGCACTTTGCTAGCAAATTGTCTACATGAAGACTCAGAAACCAAATCCAGTTTGAACCCTATTACGGTCTACTCTGGAGGCTCTGTTATCTTCACGTGGTTTAGAGTGGATGGCTATTACACACCCTAGGACTCCAGAACCTGGTGCTCCACTCAGATAAAGAAATATAACCTAAAGTCTGCCGTATTCAAGGCTTTGTGAGTTGCTGATAAAGCTAAGAGGATATAAAGATCATCACAGCCATTTCACTGCCCCTGAAGCAATAGTCAAACACTATCTAACAATAGACTATTAGGATTAGAATGTAGTCGGCTTGCTGAGATGGTCTATCTTAGCCCTGGCCCAGTCGGTATCTCTTTTGGCAGTTGAACTCCAGTGGTGTCAGAGCATTGCATGAGTCTAGTAAGATTTACCAAGGTATTTACAGTTTGCTGTCTATTAAAATAAAAGGCTTCTTTTTTAACCTTTCCTTCTATTTACCTGACATTCTCTCCTTATAAAGCACCTACACACTCCCCAGGAACAAAAGTCGATTTCACATTTCCTACTACTAACCTTCATGACAGCTATAGATGTCTGATAGCATGTGGCTTAGACATTTCAGCAGAGCTTAGCATATTTTCTCAAGAAGCAGTTGGTGGAAGTGGAAAGGAAACAATACACTCCTCAGTAATCAATCTGTATCTAACTGCCTGCCTCTCTCCTTTCTTCCTCTTCCTTTTTTGAGAACTTTGCCATGATGCCAAATTACATGTGTCATGAGTGCTGCTGTTTACAATTTTAAATGAAGTATATGACCTATTATAGAAAATATGGGGGGAAATATGGAAAAGAAGAAAGAGCAAGACAAAAAAATCTCTAATAAATCAATAATCATGGTATTGGAATAGTTCAAAAATTCAAAATAGTTCAAAATATTCATTTTTTCCCTATGAATAAACTTTTGGAATTTTGCTGGATTTTTATTTGTTTTGTTTTTAGTGTGTTTACATCAGGAGGATCCACACTAACTTTGTTACACTCAGGACACTTTTGGTCTGAAGTGACAATAATCCCAATCGAATTAGTTTAAGAAAAAGAAGAAATTAGTAAAAAAAAAAAAAAAAAGAAGAAGAAGAAGAAAAATCTTATTCATTTATCTTAGAAGAGCAGGGGTAGATCATATGTTCTTCTCAATTACTACAAATAAGAAATGTTTACATAATATGGCAAGAAGAGAGAGAAGGTTTTGATGTCATCCCAGCTTAGCACCCCACAGAAATGAGGGACATTCTGGCTCCTTGGGAAAGACTCTGGTTGACCCTGGATCCATCACTATCTTGAAGCAGGCCCTCCTCCCTGAGAACTGCAAGAAGCTAGGGAAGAGCAATTTCCTGAGAAAGGGGAGCTGCTGTATCTAAAAGCATGGCTAGGAGGAATAGTGGATAGTCAAACCCAAAAGATGAATATTTTCTAATGTCATAAACCATTAACTTTCCATAAAGTAAGAATATTCCTTATCCAAAGAAGGAGAGTAGCCCAACCTCATGAAGTTGGCATTTCAAACTATACCTTCTGCCCTTTGCCAAAGATTTGTATTTATCTCTCCTTGCTACTTCCACTGTGAATCTCTACATAGTGAACCATTGCTACAGAAAGAGATGTTACATCCCACAGGTGTGTTGGGGTAGATTAAGGATCAATTGTGTATCCACAAGTAATGAATCAAAATGTACATATCAACTGATCTATCGCTGGAAACTTAGGTTGTCCCTGTTTTCTACTATTTTGAATAATGCGATTTTGAAGACAGTTTTCTAGATTTAAAATTATATAAAACCAATATCTAGAAGTAGAATTATTGGTTCAAAGAGTGCGGTTCATTCTAAGACCCTCAGTACACACTCGCTGGTGTCCCTGAAACAATATTTCAGTGATCACAGTTTCCTGGTGCTGGCTGGACCAGCTGGTTTATTTTGGTATTAATTGCCCAGTGGTCTGCTGTATCAGCTCATATATCTACAGTTGTTAGCACTAAGAACAGTGCCTTGCATATGAAATGCATTCAATAAATGTTTCTCAGTGATGAACAAGAAGAGGCTGATGCTGAGAGTCCAGGGATTTTCTGAATTAATCTGTATTTAAGATGAAGGCATGAAGAGGAAATTCCTTTTATATATTCCTGGATACTGAAGACAAATGACTGAGAGAGGAGAGTCACCTCATTCATTAAGTATAAGGGATAATTTAAGTTTCACCTGCCTGTCTACTGCTGGGATGAGCTTAACCTACTCCATATGTCCAAAAAAGATGATGCAAACCAGTATTTACGGAAAGAAGCCACTTGGTACAAACAGTGGGAAGAGCTCCAGCTCTGGAGTCATGAGATGTAAGCTCCAGGGGAGGTTCTTGACGTCTCCGAGTGTTGGCTTCTTTATTTGATCAGTGAAGCTGAGAAGGCCCACCATAGCTGCTTCTTCGGAGTGGTGCTAAAGAATGAACAGCCCAACACATGAGGAAGTTCTTTGTAAATTGTAAAATTCTCCTTACCATTATTGTTGCAAGTTCAGAAGAGTTGCTCTTAAATGGGTTAAGGTTGCAGATCTTTATGGAAATGTAATTCAAGTCATGAGCTCTCTCTCCTGAAAAAGGCACATACTTTAAAAAAAAAAAATTATAAAGAATTTCAAGAAGTTTATGAACTTTCCAAACTCAGGGGCAGATGGATCTCAGGTTGACAATTCTGGGCTTAAAATATTATAATATTTAAAAATTCTAAACTATCTCAAGTGTCAGAAAAGTCCAGAAAGTTATATAATGCATATAACTATAAAGTAAACCCAACACTGACATTTTAAAAAATGTTAACTTCATGACATATTTGGTGCAGATATTTTGTTAAAAACTATATTATTGCAGATAGAGCCAAATCTACACATGCCACCTCATCCTAGAGTTTCATGCAAATAAAATCGAAAATGTTCTTCTCGATCCCAAATCACTTGCACTCTAGTTAGAGAGACACATGAAAAACAGAGAGAGAAAGAGAGAGAAGCAAACAGGATGTGGTACTTATAGATGGTTGTAAAGAAGAGAGAGAAAGGTTTTTCACTAGGAAAGCTAAAGCCATCCAGAAAAATCATCGTGGAAGAGGCTTCATTTGAGATGTACCAAGTCTCTTTGTTAAAAATAAAGGGCAAAAGACGTGTGGGTAAGAGATATCTGGCACACAATGAAAGTCAGGGGACATACGTCCCTGTTATGTCCAAACGCGATGCTGGGTCTTGGTCACATTATATAAATAAGTTAGACCTGTTTGTTCATCTTAGAAGCTCCTGCTATAGAGAAACAATGGAAATCAAGACCAAATAAAGAGAATGTCGTAAGATAAAGTCTAGCACTTTCTATGGGAAAGGGCACAAAGGTTTTCCAGAGAAAGTCTCACTTGAGGTTGGTTTTGAAGCATGAATAGAATTTAAGTAGAGATAATAGCATCTGGAACGGAACAGTGATCTGCCACAGTATGCTACTGTTACTGGAATAGGACGGGGGCCCATGGCCAGACAAGCCAGAGCGTTTTTCTAAGGAAAAAGTACTTCACCCCAAATATAAACCCAAATTCACTTGAGGAAAAGAATAATCAGATGTCATATTAAGAACCAGGTTCCCAGTCCCCACCTCCCAAGATTCTCATTCAGAGGATGAGCAGGAATCTCTAATGTTTACCGCCGTCCTGGGGCATTGTTCTTTTCGGGCAAGTTTAGAAAATAATACTGGAAATAATGAATATTTAGTGAGGGGTTCTCAGCTGTGAAATAGTATAATCAGTCCTGGAATTTGGAATCATTCCCTTGACGGCGGTGTGGATTCTCACCGGGTGAAGTCTGGAGCAGGAAGCTCTTGTGATCCCCACGGCCACTCATCACAAGGCGTCATAGTATTTTTATGTCTAACTTACCCTGTTCCATTTACCTTTGCTTTACTTCAGTGGAGACAAACAATAGCTGCTCACGACCCTCTTTCTCAAAGCTCATCACTTCATGCCTCAGTTCCCTCCCTGATCTCCTTTGGCCTTCATGGCCCGCGCCTCGGTGTTCTAAAGCCTTGACCTCATGCACTATTTGCTTTTGCTTACGCTTTGTTCTTCTCAGGTCTTTACCACGTTTACCAAGCCCTGGAACCCCAGGAGGAAATGCGAGAGGTTATTTACAAGGCTAGGCCAATTTCTTAGTGATTTCTGCACCCTTTTTACGCTCGACATTTTGCTTACATTCATGTCTTAAGTAGCTAAACAAAAATGATGACACATAGTCAACTGATTCTTCCGTTTGCTCATGAAGCAAATATTGCTTGCCTGTGATATGCTAAGCACTCTACTCGGTGCTCGGAACACAGAGCTGAATAAAAGGAAGAGCTTATGCTTTCTGGAGTTCAGAACGTAAGTGGGGAGGGCAAGAAATAAAATTGCAAAAAAAAAAAAATACTTGTAAGATAGTGGGAATAAAGTATTTGGGAAGTACAGGGGATGGGATTATCTAATGTTGATTTGTGGGGTCAAGGAAAGCTTCACAGAGAAGGCGACATTTGAATCGAAGGGATAACAGAAAGTCTCAAAGTATAAGGGGATGCTGTCACAGGAGGGGGCAACGTACTCTGTTCTATGACATTCTTGGCTTTACCGGCTTCTTTTATTTTAGTTTATCCCTGATCCTTGTTAAACTTTTCCCTAGACATTTGTGATCTTTTATTCTTTTTTGCTTCATAGTTTTAAGTCACAGCGAGGTGGGAGGATTACGAACATTTCCCTGGGTCTAAGCCCGGAGAATTACACAAACTCGCCCAGGTTCGCTTGCACATTCTATAACTATTGTCTGAGTCTCGCTTTGGAAACCGAACCTGAAACCAGATCATTTTCACGTGGTTTCAAGTTTCACCATCAACAATTCACATGATACCAGGCCCAATTCATGTATTATATAAGCAGGTGTAGAATGTCAGCCACAAGTCACTATAGACATATGCTGGACAGGACTTGAACCTCACCGTAATGACTTGAGCTTCCACAGATAAAATTTTTCCATTTGTCATCACTGCACGTATTCTCTCCCCTCCAACACATACACCAACAGCCACTGGTCTAATTGGGCAAATAACACTCCCTGATTCGCAAAGCTCAGACAACAGATGCACCATCTCCAAACTGACAGCCTGGTATGTTGAGGCATAACAATGGCCAGCCACAAAGCTTAGTGAAAACTAACACAACGTTTTAGAATAACGGGGGATGATGAAATGGATCTGCAATGAGGACTTAATATGTGATTTTAAAAACCACTAAAATACGAGGAAACTTTCCAACTTACAACAGTGTTGAAAGTAATGCAATAATCTGTTTGATTAGAAAGTACTTCAGGATGTATTAATGTAAGCACTTAGCAGGTCTCTCAAACATACCATTCTGCAACGAGCATATAGATTTTTTCAAACATATCCATTTCCACTTAGGTTGTGCTCTAGCTGATTGCTCTAAATGCAAGGGAAGTTCCACAAGCTCTTTTATTTTATGTACACTAAATTCAAATCCCTTGATCCCATTTTGTTTTGATATTTTTAAATGGAAAAAAACAAAACACTTGAGCCTCCGTATTTCTTTAGAGGCTGTGCACATTAGCCTGTTTCTGAAAGTATCTTTCCATTTTGAATCCGTGTAAAACAGCCATTTAACACTATATTCTTCCCCTTGGGTTCTCTGGGGATCCTGATTTACTTTAAATTCAAGAGGGCAAAAGACTCCATCAGATAATAAATCAGTAGTTAACCTGGAAAGACTTATGTTTAACTAGTCTCCTTGGCAAGGCTGGAGTTCAGCTGTTCTGACATAAGGAGCAACATTTGAGAAAAAGAATGCAAGACCCAGGCAAGAAGAGAAAAAGTTTGTTTCTTTAGATAAAAATAACAGAAAAGTGTGGTGAACTTTAAAGGTTTTTGTTTTGGTTTGGTTTGGTTTGGTTTGGTTTGTAAGACTGAGTAGCACAGGTGAGTTTGGGAAGATAGAAGGATATGTAAACAAAAAGGAAAAAAATATTGAAAAAAAAAAGTTGCACCTGTAAAAGTCGACCTAGGTTTATCCTCAATGGGAAGAACCTCATCAGAAAATGAACCGGGAGGCCTGGCTCACTCGCACTGCACTCCGACCATCAGAGAAGGCACCCCGGAGAGAGAAGGCAGCCTGCAGGGAAGAAGCACAACCCCACCGGAGCCTCCTAGAGCAGCGAAAGGAAAGGCCATCACAAAAAAAAAAAAAAAAAAAAGGGAAAAAAAACAAAGGAAAGGCCATCCCTTTAGAGCCACCAACTCGGATGTTCACCCAAATCACCTGATGGAGCTTTTAGTAAGGATACACAGGCCTGGACACTGATCTAAAACTCTAATTCTCAATTGCAAAGTACAGACTGTCCCCAATACTCCTTCCACACGAATCTGGATCTTTTTTTTTTTTAAATGACACTTACAGTACTTCTCTCACTAGTCATGATTTGAAACATCTCCTCCCCTTCTGCCTTCATACTGTCCATAATTTTCATTGGTGCCACTGCAGTCCTCCTACAGATCCAAACCAGCCTCCAGATGCATGAACATATCTAAACCTTCGTCCCTAGTGTATTAGCTTCCCAGGATGGCTATAACAAAATACCACAAGCCGAGTGGCTTGGCACAACAGAAATTTATCGTGTCGTAGTTCTGGAAGCCCAGAAACCTGAGATCAAGGTATTTGTAAAATTGGATCTTTCTGAGGTCTACAAGGGAGAATGTGTCCCATGACTCTCTCCTGGATTCTGTGGGTTTATTGACAATCTTTGGCGTCCCTTGGCTTGTGGAGGCATAACTCCAGTCTTCACATAGCATTCTCCCTAAGCATGTCTGTGTCCAGATTTCCCCTTTGTATAAGGACACTGCCGTCTTGGATTAGAGCCTGGCCTAGTAACCTCATCCTAACTTAACCATCTCCAAGTAATGCCCCATTCACAGGGTATTAGGGGTTAAGATGCCGATATTATCTGGTGACAGGAAGATACCATTCAATCCACAACTCTGGTTCCTTTACTCACCAAGGCGAGAATTATTTCCATAAATAATTTTGGGTCTATGAGCCAGGAACTGTCCTAGGCAATGCAGTGCCAAGCCTAACAAGACAACTTCAAAATCACAATTTTCTACAAGACGCTATCAGTATCCACTATCAGAGTAATGAATACACTAGAGTCCTGGGAAGAAGTAGCTTATTCATTGATTTATTCACAAATAATTTCTATCATGTAGAACATTGTGTTAGAAGCCATATACTAAAAGACAGAGCACAGGTCCTGTCCTCAGGATGCACATACTCTAATAAAGAACACACACAGGGGATGGTATCACAGTGGGATGCATGCTAGGAGAATACGTATTATGGGAAAACAAGGCATCTAACTGAGGCAGGAGGAATCAGGAAGAGCTCTAAGAGGAGAGGATACTTGAAATGTGTCTTTTTAAAAATTTATTTATTTATGTATTTATTTATTTATTTATTTATTTGAGAGAGAGAACGAGTGGAGGAGGGAGAGAGGAAGAGGGAGAAGCAGACTCCTGAGCAGGGAGCCCAAAGTGGGGCTTGATCCCAGAACTCTGGGATCATGACCTGAGCCAAAGAACCGACGGAGCTGCTCAGATGCCCCTTGAAATGTGCCTCAAAAGACATGCAGAAGTTGGGTTAGAAGACAAGGGATTTAGGGTGCTCTAGACAGAGGCATAGAAAAGAGCATGTGTAAAAGAGCATGGAGGGAAAGCACGAAATGTTTGGAGAATTGTGAGCGAGTCGGTTTTTCCAGGAAAGCGTGCATGTGGACGTGGGATATGACAAGGGAAAGGGCCCTCCCTGTAGAGCCTCCTGGAGTCTGAACCTCATCCTAGGAAGTAGTGGGGTCCAATGAAAGGGAGCGATGGGATTGGCTGGGTTTCAGGCAACCCACGTCGAGGACAGTGGGGATGCTCAGACGGGGGGCAGGCCACCCCGAAGGCGGGAAGGCTGCCGTGGTCATGATCATCCGCAGGAGAAAGGACGAAGACCTGAGCAAAGCAGTGGCTGCCCAACTGAGAAGACGGGGAGACCAGATTTACGAAGGGCTGACTACACATGTGAACAAACTTTTCAACTGGGGCCCAGAGTGGTAGGGGAATGAAAGAGAAAGATAAACCTAGAACACATTCGTCATCAGAGAATTTTAATTTGTTCCCAGTATATGGAAGCTTTGAATACTTACCCTCTGCCTGAAATGTGTTTTCTTCTATGAACAAGAAAGAGTTCATCTTTGAAAATTCAGTCCGACTTCATGTCTAGAAAGCTCCCCAGTCCATCTCTCCCCAGCCTGTCCCCGTAGTACATTTATGCCCACATTCTCGTGAACGTCGTGTACACACTTTTTGAAACAGCAGGCCCGTACCCTCGGCACAGACAGATACTCAAAACATGTTGGGGAATGAATTTATGTGTCTGATATACTTTCTACCAGGCCGTATAAGTCTGGCAATTTGGACAGTTTTCCACTAAAACAATAAATAAAATGTGAACTCTGTATTACCGGAAGAGTTAAGCTACAGTTCTCTGGAAAATTTGGTAAGCTTAGCTGAACGTTGCAACACTCTCTCTTGTATTTGATAAAATTGGACCAGTGTTTGTACTTAACACTGGAAATAATTACAGCGAGACTTCTGTGCCTCGGTCCTTTATTTCTTACACTTTGTCGAGTTAGAGTACAGGAGCAAGCATACTTTTAGTCCAAACGGAGGTGGGTCCGACAGGCTCGCAGAAAAGAGCAGCAGCCACAACACCCTCCCTTCATCCTTTTTTTCCTAGCTCACCATCCAAGGAAAGCAGCTGCAGGCAGGCCCCCACTTTTCCACATTAGTAGGGCTTTTAATGTGTTAATGAAGTTAATTGTTGTCGAAACGACAACATTCTCCCAAGGTTGGAAGCACATCCAACCCAGCGTCTTTAAACTTTGGGTCCAAAGGCATTACAGGAATCTATGAATGAAATGAAAATGTTTTGAAACCCAAGTCTCTTTAATAGCCTAAGCAATCATCAGTAAATTGCCGACTTTACAGGTATAATTTTCAGTAAGGGTCAGGGAAATTCATTCATTAGAATTACGGGAGATAAAAATTTAAACGTCTCTGTAATATTTATAGGAAAAGTGTCATCAGTATAAAGCGGCCCTAAATCACATTCATTCATTATTAAGCACTCCTCTACATTTCTGAGTGAAGTTTCTAATGGGATGAAATCTCCTCAGCTGCAATAACGTCATGACTGTCTATTTATAGCCAAGTTGTCTTTGGTTATGGCCGTGCCTTCTTAGGTTGGGTTTTAGAGCAGGTTTTCTCTTTGCAGGCAGACATCTAACTTTAAATGAAACTAATCCACTCCTTGGTAAGTAGAAGGGTTCACTGCAGTTGGAAATATCTACTAATTATAATTACCTAATGCCTGGGACGCAAGCAGAGTGATACAGTTTGTCCAAGCTTAGTCTTTGGGTTCTGTTCTGTTTTGTGTTTAAGGACTAGGGTTTCACTTTCTATTTTAAAATGGAAAAAACCCTAAAGACCAGAAAGATTTCTGCTTGTGTGAGAAAATCAGGTTGAGTGTGTTTCTTTTATATATGTGTATTTTTTTTTTAATTGAAGTTCGATTTGCCAACATATAACACCCAGTGCTCATCCCGTCAAGTGCCCCCCTCAGGGCCCGTCACCCAGTCACCTCCACCCCCCGCCCACCTCCCCTTCCACTACCCTTTGTTCATTTCCCAGAGTTAGGAGTCTCTTATGGTTTGTTTCTGTCTCTAATTTTCCCCACTCAGTCCCCCCCCACCCTTCCCTTATGGTCCCTTTCACTATGTTTCATATTCCACGTATGAGTGAAGCCATATAATGATTGTCCTTCTCCGGCTGACTTCCTTCACTCAGCATAATACCCTCCAGTTCCATCCACGTCGAAGCAAATGGTTATTCAGCCATTAGGAAGGACGAACGTGTTTCCCCTTTCCCCTTACGCACTCTGGAGGTCAAGTCGAGCATTCTCTCTCTGTATCATTAAAGATCAGTTATCATCCTATTAATGTTAATTTCCTCCCCACACATACCTGGGCCTTTGACAATAATAGCCCTCTCATACTGTCACTAATAAATTGAGAACATGCTGTTTAAATACACAAACCTGAAGACACACCATTGTCTCTGTTCATTTCCGATTCATAAATGGTATCACCTATGTAATTATTTGCTATTCAATTTGCAAAATTGTGCCTTTTGCTAAGAAAGCCTCAGGGTGCAACCAAATCATTAATTATGATATGTAAAATATTTAAATCCAGCGGCAGAACCAGTGAAACATAAGAAGAACAACGCAGCAGGAGCTGAGCTTAAAAATAGCAATAGGCAACATTCATTGCCTGCACTTTCCTGCCCCAATTACACAGATAATTCAGGCGTGAGCAAGGATAATTGAGTCATCGCTCCACTTTGTTCTGAAGTTGTAGACCTGGCCAATAACCAGCATCCATCAGAATTGACGTGGCTCTTCTTTGCAATATGCCCAGAGGCCAACAAATGATAGGTGAAAAGAGTAATGAAATGTACCCTCAACAATTGGTAGGAAACATTCAATTTCATACCATCGGTATTTATTTGACCACTTTATTAGACCAACTTAGCAGTATCCGCCAAACCTTTACTTCGTGGAAAAATTTAAGAACCAGCAGCCCAATCAGAGATATTCAAAAAGTGCAACTCTAAAGGCAGAGAAAGGCAGATTGACAGGTCAGACTAAAATGAAAAAAGAAAAAAATGGGAATCAGAGGATCTAAATTATAAAGTTTGGAGAAATGGGATCAGTAGAGGTTAGACAAAACCCTAATGAAGCTTTTGGAGGCTGTTTTTCCATCTGGATTTCAATGATTTCACTCCAAGTGATTTGGCGACTCAAAATGTAAACCCCAGGAACCCTCTACCAAAGCGGGCAACCTTGCAACAGCCTGGTCAAGTTGTCCAGGACTAAGGCCCATGAGGGGTCCTCTAAGGAGCAAAGATTGAAGGTCAAGGAAATAGTAAGCAAAGTCCCTTTTGGTATGTAACCTTTTCTTAAAAAATATATATATATATGTTTATTCATGAGAGACATAGAGAGAGGCAGAGACACAGGCAGAGGGAGAAGCAGGCGGGACTCGATCCCAGGACCCCGGGATCACACCCTGAGCCAAAGGTAGACGCTCAACCACTGAGCCACCCAGGCGTCCCAGCTGAAAACCAAAATCCCTGGGCAAAATGACTACTCTTTGTGGTAACTTTTCACCCCTTACACTAGAATGGTGCTCAAAACTGAGTTAAAGGGATTTTTCATAAAGCCAACAAAAGTAATGTTACGGCGAGAATTATAAAAAGGAGGCAAACCTTGAATATACCTTGGGCACACACTGGGCCTGAACATCACAATCCTGTGCGGCCCTCACAAGGACCCTAAGAGATGACTCTTACGTGTGAGGAGCGAGTCAGAGCGCTGAGATTTAGATCAAAGTTGGGTGTCCTAGCCCTCTATGTTTACAGTTGTTATTTTTATATAAATTAGTTCTTTTCTATCTAATATCTGATACCAGATTTGTATTGGCAGTCATTACGCTGGCAAGGGATCCCACAAACATACTACATCGGTAATTAAAACCCAGAACTCAGTGTGTTAGCGTTCACCGCGTTAAACGTTGGTTTTCCACCACAGTCTGCCAAGGCCCCCGTGAATGTAACCAGGCGCACAGACACTCAGGCCTCGACGCCCACCTCCACTCATCCCCTTCTGTGCATGCAGCTGTCAGCACCCCTCTCTCATCTCAATATTCTAGAACATTGTCCTAATATTGAGATGTTTTTCTTGGTTTATCTTAATTAGGGTCGATAATAGTATGCATTTTAAAGCACCTTCTCCAGGATGAGCTTTCCTCTAATACCTCCTTTTCCTTCTCTACAATCTCTTCTTTTCTTAGGAATTCCTTTCTACTCACTCTGCAAGGCTCAGCTACCCATTTTTCACATGGTTAGTCTTTCACGCACTCTGGAGCCAGTCAGTGCTTTGCTGGAGAAACAGGGTAAAAAAGATGCGTGTGCAGGAGATAGGCCCTGGAGTCTCAGGTTACGTGTTAGGGAATCAAGAATCCATGCAGACTGGGGAGTCTGTACTATCAGGTTATTCATGCTTTGTCTAGGGCTAAGTTTTATAATCTTGAGTAAAATATAAAGTTTCAGAATTATATCTCTGTATCAGTGTGAAACCACAGACTAATTAATATACCAACTCCCCCCACCCCATAACTTTGTCTCCATTGGAATTAGTTCTTTACCTGAAAATTCCCCCACATAAATGTTACTAAGTTAGTGCATTCTGCAGCTTTTATTTTTTTGGCATTTAAAAATTAAATCCTAGCACACTGTAAGTCTGGAACCATGTGTTTTAGAGAACAAACACTTCTAACTCAGGGTACACCAAGTCACAGCTACAGCTGACCTACAATACAAAATCACCAAATGTGTTCAACAAAACCCATTCTTGTTCACTATACAATGCCTGAGCAATAAATTCTGAAAACATTCTGAGCCACTTGTTTTTTCATTTGATGGTAGGGAAGTTTATATGGGAACCAAATATTCACTACAGAAATCTCATGTACTCCAGCCAACGGTAGTTGGGGCCTTTCATTCTTTTCTAGTGGTCATGCTGTTGGTCAAGCTGATTGAGAGCTGGGTATTTCTCGGCTCCTGGATTCGCACTTAAAGAAGTATTCATTCTCAGGTTACCGAGCTGGACTCCACCGCAGGCAATGAAGATCCTTGTACAGAAGGTGGTGCTTCTTCCACCTTCCAGCTCTTTTGAGTCTCCAACAGGGCTGGAATGTATCAGCCAGGAGCAGGCACATTGCACTTTGACCCTCAAGATATATATTTAACGTCTTAAGTGAAAATCTCTGCAGGTTTAATAGGATGGGTCTCAGCTTTCTCAGGACACAATGGCTCCCTTGGTAAAAATGCAGGGAGAGAACTCAGGCAGCAGTCCCGAACAAGACAGACAAAAAGGGTTCGTGGCAGCAGGAATCAACTGCATGATGGGCAAACCAGAAAGACTAGTGAGCCCGACACTCAGACTAGAACCAAAGGCACTGAATAGGCCTGGGGAGGCTGGGGGAGGGATTATAATGAGCTGCACAGTGACTGGAAATGAATAAGGCGGGTGCTTTTGACAGTACGGGCATCAAAAAACCAATGATCCATGTGCATAGAGAAGCAATCAGAAAGGTGATTTTGGCAATATTGCTTGGATACTGTTTCAATCTCCTACAAATAGAAGAAAATGCCTTAAAAGTTGGCACTGATTGAAAATGCTTCAAAAAACTTTGTCAGTTTGGCCCAAATCAATTAGAATTAATTTCTCTCAAGGATAAAGCTAATTTGACCAAAGGAAATGTAGAAGAATCTAGGGAGAATAAGACAATATATCCAAACTCTTCTCTGTTCATGTCCACACATATACAGGACGTATACAAACACTTACAAGAATTGAAACTAGAAAACTAATTGATATTTGTTTTTATGAATGCTTAGACAAAGAAATAGCCTATACTCCGGCTGACATTTTACATCGTTTGAAAACCGTCCTATACTTTATACCACGTGATGTGAAATTTTCTGGCACTCTTCCAGAAGAGACCTATAGCAATGTCCCATCAACCATAATTTTTATCCTTTCATTTAATCCACTTGTCTTTATCAAAAGGAGTGATTGAAAAGTCTACTACGTGAATAAGATGTCCTCCCTAAAATACAATATGTGTGTGTATGTGTGAGTGTATGCAACCTTGGGCAGCATGGGTTGGAGGTTCATGGATCTACATTTACATGGATGGATTTTTTCCAGTACAGTACTGTAAATGTATTTTCCTTATAATTTTCTTAATAACATTTGAAACTGGAAACTTTTCTTAATAACATTTTCTTTTCCTTAATTTGTTGTAAGAATGCAGTATATAATGCATTTAAAATACAAAATGTGTGTCAATCAAATGTTTATGTTACCAAGTTTTGATCAGCAGCAAGGTATTAGTTAGTAGTTAAGTTTCAGTAGAGTCAAAAGTTATACAGAGATTTTCAGCTACAAGGGGGATTGGTGCCCCTAATCTCCACTTCCTCAAGAGTCAGCTGTGTGTATATATATACGTGCTGGAGGAATTAAAAGGGCAACATAGCCAGTCTTCCCTGCAACTCTCACTCAGGCTTATTTTAAAAGCATAATACATCCAGCAGATGTCTACAATCATACCTTTTATCATTATGAAAAGTCCTGTTGACCCTTGATCATTTTATTCTAGCCTGCTCTTTTCCAGTATATCCAAAGAAAACTTCAGGCCCTCAAACAAACTTCGTAAAGAGATGACACAAGATCCATCTTTCCCTTTCACAACTCATTATTTCACATTCCAATTTTCTAATATTATAATTTCATATTCTAGAAATAGTGTGATTTTACAAGTGCTCTGGTCTCTACCTTGGCAAAATAAAAGAGTACCTTGAAATTAGAGAAAAACTAAGTGGATAGTAAGTGTGAAGATAACCATCACCAGAGTCATGAAGATTAAGTAGGATAACCAATGAAAACAGCTTCCATGGCCCTGAGCATATTGAAAGTGTTCCATAATTCCCCTAGCCATCATGTGCCTTCTACAATGTGTTCTCTATATGGATTACATGAGACAGCATCCTGCAGGGCAGTGGCTAGGAGTATTGACTTTGGAATCGGAGAAGCCTGAACTCAAACTTTGATTCTCCCATATGACCTTACGTAAGCACTGGATCTTTTTGAGACTACCCTTGAATTTCCCTACTTATGGAATGGGAACAATAATGCTTACTGACTAGAGTTTTAGTGATTACTGAATGGAATAACACGCTTGAAGTCTTTAACTCAGACACCAGCCTAGGGTAGATACTCAATTAGCCATATCTATTTTTTTTTACCCTCATTTTTTTACCTTTGAGCCCTCTGAGCTCATGATCTGCATTTTTTACGTAAGGGAATTAAGGGAAAAAGAAGTTTAAGGACTCCTTAATTGCTAGAGAAAAGATGAGGAAGACAAAAACGAGCATCTTTGGACCCCTGACTAAGCTATCCCCTTCCCAATGGAGGGTTGCAGTTATGGTAGTGTAGATACATAGAAATCATCTGGACTGCATTCTCCATTGCTGGCAAAACACAGTGGATTCCAAGACAGTAAATAAAGGGCTTGAAATGTATTTACCACATTAAGACATTTCATTTAATAAGTGAAGAGCCTACTACTCATTTAATGGATTAATTTCAACAACATACATGTTACAAGGGTAAATTCACTCTAATTTCAATCTGCTGTGAATTTAAAGACTTGAGGGAGAGCAATGTTGACTCTTTTTAAATAAACTTTACAGTCATCTCTGGGATATCCTTCTCGATGTTATCCAGGTTGATTGACATTATATGGTGCTATTTAGATTTTAGAGCATTTTTATCTTGGCATGCTCTTTTCAGATTTCCTGTGTAGTTTAGTTCTCACCTTAACTAATGTGGAAAAGAGAATCTGTATCTTAATTGTTTCTAATACATATGGGGATCTAAAAAGGGATAAGCAAATTCCATTCTTTAGGCATCCACTGTGAGCTGACTCCATGTTTGGTTTAGCAATGATCATATTAAGTTTAATGAAGTAGCATATATAAAACACTAATTTTCTCATCTAGTATTAGCTGTGAGTTCACTGATTAGGCAGATAGTAAATTTCCCATCTTATTTGAAATGAAGATGTCAAATAACAAATTATACAATGGCAGGATCCAAGTATCTACTATCGATTTAACAAAACGACTCAAGCATATCTACACATCACTCTTTAGTTTAGCACAACCTTATCACTCTTATCACAAGCCATGGTCAAATCCTTTTTTTAGTGGTTTCAAGAGAATATAAAACACATAGATTGAAGTTAAATAGGTAGATACATAGATGATAGATGATAGATAGATGATAGATAGATAGATAGATAGATAGATAGATAGATAGATAGATAGATAGATGATAGATAGATAGATGATATCCACTCATACTAAATTACACCACATCTAACTCCCAAGAGTAGATACAATCGAGTATGGCCATTTTTTTTATTAGAGAGTGAGAGAAGGAAGGGCAGTGAGAGAGAGAGAATCTTAAGTAGGCTCCACACCCAGTGTGGAACCCAATGTGGGGCTGGATCTCACAACCCTAAGATCATGACCTGAGCCAAAATCAAGTCAGATGTTTAACCAAATGAGACACCCAAGTACCCTATGTTTGATACTTTTAAACCCACCTTGATAATGTTTTTTAAATTATGTTCCTTTCATGCTACTAGCTGATTATTTTTACTGTCTTTCCAAAGCAGTATGCTAGTTCCACCACAACGTACTTGGATGACTTTTGGAAACTTGTACCATTGCTCAAATCTTGGTTTTATTATCTCTAAAATGGAGGCACTGAACAAGATGACATTTTCCAATTCTAATGCTTTTGGGCTTTCCTCTATTGAGGAAGCCAATCATAAGGTACCAAGGTTATTAAGAACTCCGGATCTACTTTTAGCTTCTTATATCCTGTTAAGGTCTAAGTACACTGTTTCCCCAAGGTTTTGCAGACCCACTTACTAGGCTTGTTGAATAAACAACTTCTGTTAGGTCTTATAAGACTTAGGGCATCCAAACAACCCAATAGTTTAAGTAGCATTGATGAGGACAAGTTGTGGGGTCCGGTAGACCTAGATTAGAGCACAAAGTCTATCATTCATTTAGTCTGTGATCTTGAGTGAATCACTTAATCTCTCCAAAGAAACCAATTTCCTCATGTGGGGCTAATAAAAATATTTATTGTGTGGTCTAAGGGTTAAATGGGAAATTGGACATAAAGTTTTTGATACGGTACTTGGAAGAAGAACCCAGTTAGGAATAATTTAACATCTTTTTTATTACAAAGAAGATACTTTTTATTTCAAGTCTTTTTTTTTTACTCCGATTAGTTAATATACTCCTGTCCCATTGGAACCCCCCGCAATTTCCCCCAATAAGTAAAGTATTCTGGTTTCTCATGCTTTTACATGGAGCTAGTAATGCAAGAATGTGGGGGAAGGACCCACCCTCATAAATGATTCTAAAGGTGGCAGAGAATGGCCCTGTAGAACTTTGAATTTAGGCTAGGAAAAGAGCTCAATTATTTGAACTGATTATAGTTTAGAAGACCGTTTTTAAAAGCCTTAATATTCATTCAGTGAATATTTATTGAGCTCCTACTCTGCACGAGAAATCCTGGTTTCTGCCCCCATGGAACATATAGTCTAGTTGGCAATCAAGAGAATTCAGAGGAGCGTGATGCACGTACCAGTGTGAAGTTCACTGTCTAGGGAAGTGCATGGAAGGGACACCAGTTCCACACTTCACAGATCAGGTGAAGTACCTCAGAGATCTAAAGGATGCAGAGGAAGAGTCAAAGAAGGAGAAGACGAGTGTACTTGGGAGAAGAATGAATGGATTTCCTTTTTTCACTATCTGATATGTCCCTTTATGGAAGAACAAAACTGGGAAAATTTCACTTGTTCATCTTGTCAAATAATTGTCTGTTAATGTCCTACATTCCAGACCCTGTACTCTGTGAATAGAGCAAAAGAGTAGTGAAGAAATTAATGAATGTCCTGCTGTCTTGAAGCTTAATTTCTAAAGCAGGAGTCAGACAATAATGAAACTAATTAGACACAGAGCCTAAGGTTAGTCATTGAAAAACTTTACAAGGAAAGGTACAGTGGAGGAGGAGATAGGACAGTTCTTGGTAGTACAAGCAGGAGAGGCCTCAGAGGAGGTAGCAGCTGAGTAGAGATTTGTCAGAAGTATGTTGGCCCTATAAATATTAAGGGAACGAGTCAGATTTCAAGTGCAAATGCCCTGAGGCAGGAATATGCTTGGCGTCCTATGCACCAGGTACTCTGTGGGGCAATTAGCATCGGGGGCAAGACGTAAAGCTTTGGTAATCATGGACACCAGGGGTTAGACTAGGTGGAGTCTGGAAGACAGAGACAGATGGTAATTGGATAATAACAAAAATAAAGTCAGTGACTCCACCCCAAGATTGCTAGAACTCATACAGCAATTTGGCAGCGTGGCAGGATACAAAATCAATGCCCAGAAGTCAGTGGCATTTCTATACACTAACAATGAGACTGAAGAAAGCGAAATTAAGGAGTCAATCCCATTTACAATTGCACCCAAAAGCATAAGATACCTAGGAATAAACCTAACCAAAGAGGTAGAGGATCTATACCCTAAAAACTATAGAACACTTCTGAAAGAAATTGAGGAAGACACAAAGAGATGGAAAAATATTCCATGCTCATGGATTGGCAGAATTAATATTGTGAAAATGTCAATGTTACCCAGGGCAATATACACGTTTAATGCAATCCCTATCAAAATACCATGGACTTTCTTCAGAGAGTTAGAACAAATTATTTTAAGATTTGTGTGGAATCAGAAAAGACCCCGAATAGCCAGGGGAATTTTAAAAAAGAAAACCATATCTGGGGGCATCACAATGCCAGATTTCAGGTTGTACTACAAAGCTGTGGTCATCAAGACAGTGTGGTACTGGCACAAAAACAGACACATAGATCAGTGGAACAGAATAGAGAATCCAGAAGTGGACCCTGAACTTTATGGGCAACTAATATTCGATAAAGGAGGAAAGACTATCCATTGGAAGAAAGACAGTCTCTTCAATAAATGGTGCTGGGAAAATTGGACATCCACATGCAGAAGAATGAAACTAGACCACTCTCTTTCACCATACACAAAGATAAACTCAAAATGGATGAAAGATCTAAATGTGAGACAAGATTCCATCAAAATCCTAGAGGAGAACACAGGCAACACCCTTTTTGAACTCGGCCACAGCAACTTCTTGCAAGATACATCCACGAAGGCAAAAGAAACAAAAGCAAAAATGAACTATTGGGACTTCATCAAGATAAGAAGCTTTTGCACAGCAAAGGATACAGTCAACAAAACTCAAAGACAACCTACAGAATGGGAGAAGACATTTGCAAATGACGTATCAGATAAAGGGCTAGTTTCCAAGATCTATAAAGAACTTATTAAACTCCACAGCAAAGAAACAAACAATCCAATCATGAAATGGGCAAAAGACATGAAGAGAAATCTCACAGAGGAAGACAGACATGCCCAACACGCACATGAGAAAATGCTCTGCATCACTTGCCATCAGGGAAATACAAATCAGAACCACAATGAGATCCCACCTCACACCAGTGAGAATGGGGCAAATTAACAAGGCAGGAAACCACAAGTGCTGGAGAGGATGTGGAGAAAAGGGAACCCTCTTGCACTGTTGGTGGGAATGTGAACTGGTGCAGCCACTCTGGAAAACTGTGTGGAGGTTCCTCAAAGAGTTAAAAATAGACCTGCCCTATGACCCAGCAATTGCACTGCTGGGGATTTACCCCAAAGATACAGATGCAGTGAAACGCCGGGACACCTGCACCCCGATGTTTCTAGCAGCAATGGCCACGATAGCCAAACTGTGGAAGGAGCCTCGGTGTCCATCGACAGATGATGGATAAGGAAGATGTGGTTTATGTATACAATGGAATATTCCTCAGCCATTAGAAACAACAAATACCCACCATTTGCTTCAATGTGGATGGAACTGGAGGGTATGATGCTGAGTGAAATAAGTCAATCGGAGAAGGACAAACATTATATGGTCTCATTCATTTGGGGAATATAAATAATAGTGAAAGGGAATAGAAGGGAAGGGAGAAGAAATGGGTAGGAAATATCAGAAAGGGAGACAGAACATGGAAGACTCCTGACTCTGGGAAAGAACTAGGGGTGGTGGAAGGGGAGGAGGGTGGGGGGTGGGGGTGAATGGGTGACGGGCACTGAGGGGGGCACTTGATGGGATGAGCACTGGGTGTTATTCTGTATGTTGGCAAATTGAACACCAATAAAAAATAAATTTATTATTAAAAAATAAATAAAGTCAGTAAAATAACTATAAGCGATACAGGTACTTAGGGCAATGATTGCACATGGCAGGTGGAAATGACGGGTCAGAGGATCCCCCGCAGACCTCTCTAAGAAACAGGTAAATGTGAACTTTCTTAATTTCCACTGAATTATGAAATCATGAGACACAGAATACAGGGATCAAATCTGCTTCAAATGGCTACCTCTTTACTTGCTAAGGAACATATCCATATATTTGAATTTTATGGATATGTTATATTAATATTATATATGTACAATTAATATATAATGTTAATATATTATTAATTATATTAATATATTATTATATGTGTATATATGAAAAGGACTGAACTGTGCCTCTATTGAAGCTCTAACCTCCCAAGTTAGTCATTTGGAGATCAAGCTTTTTCAAGAAGTTAAATGAAGCTATAAAGGTGGGATCTTAATTCAATAGGACTAGTGTCCTTATAAAAAAAGAAAGAAGAAAAGGAAAAAGAAAGAAAGAAAGAAAGAAAGAAAGAAAGAAAGAAAGAAAGAAAGAAAGAAAGAGAAAGAAAGAAAGAAAGAAAGAAAGAAAGAAAGAAAGAAAGAAAGAAAGAAAGAAAGAAAGAAAGAAAGAAAGGGAAGGAAGGGACACCAGGGCTCACCATCCCCACGTGAGCGCAGAGGAGAAGGCAGTCAAGCACAAACTAAGGCGAGGCCTAACTAGAAACCAACCCCGGCAGCATCTTGATCTTGGACGTCTAGGCTCCAGAACGGAGCAAGAATGAATTGTTGTTGTTCAAAGCACCCAGTCTGTGGTATTTGGTTGTGACAACCCACGTCGACTAAAACACTATGCACATAACTATCTTTATGCATCATTTGTCTCCTATTTTCCTGAGGCTTTAACTTCTATCAGCTCTTCACTGAACTGGCCTACCCTGGGGTAGACTGATGAATCTTCTCCTCTTTCATCAGCGACCCCTGCCCAGCACGGACCGTGGCCCATAAGCCATCAGCACCACAGGAGCTTGTCTTCAAATTGAAGTCATCTGAGCCTCAGTTTACTTGCTGTTCACGGCTGTGGAAAGGAGGAAGAAGAAGAAGAAGAACAAGAAGAAGAAGAACAAGAACAAGAACAAGAACAAGAACAAGAACAAGAACAAGAACAAGAACAAGAAGAACAAGAACAAGAAGAACAAGAACAAGAAGAACAAGAACAAGAAGAACAAGAACAAGAAGAAGAACAAGAACAAGAACAAGAAGAACAAGAACAAGAAGAAGAACAAGAACAAGAAGAACAAGAAGAACAAGAACAAGAAGAAAGAAAGAAAGAAAGAAAGAAAGAAAGAAAGAAAGAAAGAAGAATAAGAACAAAAAAGGAAGAAAAGAAGAAGAAGAAGAAGAAGAAGAAGAAGAAGAAGAAGAAGAAGAAGAAGAAGCAGGAGGAGGAGGAGGAGGAGGAGGAGGAGGAGGAGGAGAAGGAAGAAGAAGGAGGAGGAGGAGGAGGAGGAGGAAGAAGAAGAAGAAGAAGAAGAAGAAAGAACAACAACAACGACAACACCGTGTGGAG
The DNA here is from genome assembly GCF_053574225.1 of Canis aureus. Classification (NCBI taxonomy): domain Eukaryota; kingdom Metazoa; phylum Chordata; class Mammalia; order Carnivora; family Canidae; genus Canis; species Canis aureus. Next base: position 1,742,324 of record NC_135633.1, read on the forward strand.
CGTCCAGGTCCTTGGGTGGCCCCGGAAGAGCTGCTAGCAGCAGCCTTGCTGAAGTCAGCACAGGCTCTCGACTAAGGCAAGAGGGAGGCAGGAGGAGCCCCTCCACCTTCTCAGATGTTTCTGAGGGATGAAGTCAAACCTTTCGCCAAATCAAAATTTTCTTCAGAGACAAGAACAATAAAATGCCTCATGTGTGTTGGGTTCTGCGCATCACAAATAGCGCCATGGTTGTAGTACGTACTGTTGGGTGGGAAACAAAACAGAACAGCAGCTGACACTCGTGGACCCTTGGAGGCCTGGGGCTTGTGCTCAGGACTCCTCACCTCCGGCCTCCTTTCGTCACTGGGCCTCCTGCGAGGGGGAGAACCAGCCGCCTCCGTGAGGAAGCCGGGGTCCCGAGAGAGCGGAGAGGTGGAAGGTGCTCGGCTGGGCCTCCGGGGCCTGGCCTCCGGGTGCCCTCAGCAGAGGTGGCAGGGGGAGCCGCACCCCTGGCAGGAGGCGAGGTCCCAACACTTAGCAGGAGCATCTCTTCTGAACCCCCCTCCCACAAGGGGACACACAAGGGGACACACCTCGGCCTGGGCTGAGGAACCTTCGGGACGGGCTCCCTGTCCCTGTAAGGCCTGTTCCCGCCAGACAGACCAGAGTCACAGTCGGTGCAGAGACAAAGGCCTCCGTTGCCCAGTGAAACACTAGAGACCGAGGGAGGGTGCAGTCCCGCCCCTGCTCTCCCCTTTCTTTCCCTAACGAACCGGCTCCCCGGCTCCCCGGCCACATCACCCGGGGCCCTGTCACCCGGTCTCTACAGTGAGGCCATCAAAGGGAACCTGTTTCTTAGGAGAAATGATGGGGGATTGGACCCGGCTGGCGAGGCAGGGGACACGGCAGGTCACAGGCAAGCCTGTTCTCACCCTTGTAGAGCAGATGTCACTGTGGGAGTTAGGTACCCCCTGCTCCACCCTTTTCAGCCCTTTGAGCTCCTTGGGGACAGAGATGTTATCAAATGGTGCTGTCCTCGGGCTGGGGGTGTCGTGAGGCCCAGAGCCAGGCTAGCCCAAGGGAAACACCAGGGAGAAAAGCCAGGAGGGTCCTTTGCTTTGCTCGTGCTTTAGTGTGTCTGGCTGGCTCGGTGCCTCTGCACAGGCACGCGTCCCGGGACATTCCGGCCAGAGGGACTCCCCCCACCGTGCTGCTCCCCACAGGTGGCTTCCTGAGCTGCCAGCGACCCATCCCAGAGTAGAGTGGACGCAACCAGGACCCAGTGCAGCTCAGAGGGGTCCCGACCCTCACCGCCTGGCGCGCCCCCCCGGAAGCGGCTCCCCTGCCCTGGTTCAGGGCCACCCTGGGGCCCTGTGAACGCCTCGCTGTCCCCAGGGACCCCATGTTTTCCATCACGAGAGCTACAAAGGCCTTCTCTGCGCTGCTTCTGACGGCAGCTTCGGAGACACACAGAGAGATATACACGTAATGTTTTTTCTGTCTTAAATAGCTCCCCAAAGCTGGGGGCAAAATGTAAGATTTTTTTTTTTTTTTTTTTTTTTACACTTGGCCACATATAAAATTACATAAATAGCTGCAAATACTTTTGGGAACTACCTGAGTCCCTTCAGCACGGATGTCAGAGTTTCTCACTAATCCTGTCAAATTTTCTATTGCTCTTGCAAGAAGAACACTTTTAAAATAATGAACATCTAAATTGAGGGTTATGTGGAAAAAAATAGCTTGCTATTGCTGATGATGATTGGGTTTTTTTTGTTCTGTTTTGTGCTTTTAATAAGCGGAAGGTTTTGCATACCAGACTTCTAAAAAGACCCTTTTTGACCCCAGTATACCTTTCAAGGCGGGGACATCAGCCCCTTTCAAAACTACCCTTGGGAAAAAAAAAAAAAAAAAAAAACTACTCTTGTTTATTTTCTTCAGTAATCCGCTCCACACGAGGAATGCTATGGAAACATGATTTTGAAACAATAAGCTAACAAGAAGGAGTCAAATTGATAAGAGGCCGTGAAATATAATTTCAGAAGGCAGAAATGGAAGTTTGCGACTACATCCTCCAAGGCTATAAACAGTAAAGAGAAAACCCTGTTTTGCACCAGAAAACAAATTCATTTACATGATTAAAGGGTGTGTTAGGTTCAAGATATAATCTCTGCTGCCCATCGCCTGCGGACAAAATAGTACATGAAACGTAGCAGCCCTCTGATGAGTTCAATGCATTTTAACATCTTATTTACACTAAAGAGGTTTTGAACACACCCCAAATCCAGAACATTTGGTGGAATTTGGTGTGTTAACAGCTGTGGTGGAGTTCTTGTTTTGCCTAGTAATGCCGTGCAATTCCATATGTTGTATATGTCAAAACTGAAGATAATTTTTCTTTTGATTGAATAAACAAACAAACCCGTCTTCTCAAAGGAGAGAGGCTTGCAGAACTGGGCAGACTGAAGCTTCATGTGTGTCGGGAAATATTAATCATCTGATAAAACGCACCTGTGGATCAGGGGCAGCATATGGCCTGCACGTGCCCGCAGGCCCACGGCCCAGGGCCCGTCTCCCAGGGCCCGTCTCTCCGAGCACAGGGGCCGGGTAGACGCTGACTGGCCCTGTGTATGGACGCAGAGGCTGGATTTTGTCTCACGAAAGCAAAATCTCACAAACCATGGCAGCAGGCGCAACTTCGACTGTGAACGCAGACCTTACAGCAAGGATCGGATTGTCCAGGGGCCTCTGAGTTTGCAGAAAAAAAAAAAAAATCTATCTAAACCCAGGAGTGTAAAAAAAATAAAAAAAAATAAAAAATAAAAAAAAAATAAACCCAGGAGTGTGCTCCACTTGTTGATCATAGAAGTCTAGTTCCCAACGGGCTCTTCAGCATCTTCAGCAGCTGTGTCCTTCCTCAACCGAGAACTCTAGGTAGTCGTCGTACCTACCGCTGAGCTGACGGGAAGATAAAGTGATCATTTCATTTGAAGATGTCCATCGCAGTATTTATACTATTGGACATTGGTGACTCTACATGCCCAATGATAAGCGGGCCATCAAATACGCGATGGTTCATCCGTACAGAATGACACGACGGCCCCAGCGGTGCCTTCACCTTAGAGATCACAGTACGATGTGCAACCACATATTCATGAACTCAAATGTTTAATAAAAATCGCAAGGAAACACCTCAAAATGTTAGTTGAGTTTGTGTCTGAGTCCTGGAATTTTGAGGGAGTTTTATTTTTCTATTTGTCACATCTTCTAGAATGATCTTATAACATCCATTAAATCCGAAAAAAGAAAAATATAGAATGAATGAAGTTTGCTTGCCAGAAACACAAGAGTAAAAATTGCTCTTCTGCTTACCAGCGATGCTACTTGTGCGACTCACTAATCTCTCTCTCCCTGTTTTTACCTCTGCACGAGAAAAACAAAACAAAACAAAACAAAACAAATACCTACCTCATGAAGTTGCGAAGATAGAATCAAATCATACCTAAAATCTCCTTGTACTATGCTTGTCACAAACTAGATGTTCGATAAGTATTCAATAAATATTCCACATTCAACTATATTAGAGTATTTTAAAAGTCTGGGAAGATCTTTCCCCCAGCATCCCTCTCTACAATTTTGTTGCTAATTTAGGGAAAATGACCCAAAACTTGGAAATCAGGCAAAAAGATGATGCCGCTGCCTTCCAGAGCCGTACAGAAGCATTGTTGAACAAGCCCATGTGAGGGTCCAGTTTTGCTAAAAGAAGAGGCAACTGTGTTTGATTTGTAATTGTCTTGATTAGAGCCCGGGTTTGGTAAAGTTAGAGCTTAATTTACACAAGATGGATAAGCTGCAAATTATTTTTGTCCGGTAAAGATGCAAATAATTTCTGTCCAGTAGGAAATATGACTCAAAAGGTTAAGATTTTATTATACTGCAGGACATTAATCAGTTTGGAATCTAATTTTGCAGCCTTATTTTAGCGTTCTTTTTTTTTTTCTACTGACCACATAAATAATATTTTTTTCTCATTTTCTCCTTTGAACTAGGTTTACCATCCTGCTGGTTCCCTTATTAATGAGGTCGATAAATCTTTGACACATGCTTACTATATATTTGTATCAGAGCCATGTTTTTAACTTATTGAAAATCATACTTTAACTCGGATACTGGACATTTTTTTCATTAGAGATTCAAAATATATTAATGGATGTTTAACTTTGTAAGCATAACATATACAGTTTTATCAAGCCATGAATATAGCAGTTGTGAGGCACCTGGGTGGCTCAGTCAATTAAGTATGTGATTTTGGATTGATTCCAGCTCAAGTCATGATCTTAGGGTTGTGGGATGGAGCCACTCCTTGAGCTCTGCTTAAGATTCTCTCTCTCTCTCCCTCTCCCCCTGCCCTCCTCCCACTCTCACTCCTGCTCTCTCTCTCTTCTCCCTCCTTCCAAAAAAAGAAAAAAAGAAAGAAAGAAAAAGAAAAAAGAAAAAAGAAAAAAAGAAAAGAAAAAAGGGAAGAAAAGAAAGATGTAACATAGCATCTTATGTCGGGACAGCCAGATACTTCCTGGGGAATGGTATCCCTCATAATGAGATACACCAGAAGCAAATTTTGAAATGGGGAAATGCAGGGAGGGAGCTGATAACTGATTATTTCAAAGGTGGAATTCAACCCGCGGATCCCACTTGAGACACTGTACCTCTTAGCCTATGAAGAGTGCTGTGAGGCAAGGGGGGCATGGAAGGGTGGGAAGTGGAGAGAGGGTGTAGGGGAGGGGCACGTGCAGTGACAGATGCCCTGAAACAAAGGCAATTCTTACCTACGTTAAAATTTAGCCTGGATATAGTCGTGCCTCAAATACAGAGGTTCTAAAAGTGTGGTCTTTGGAGCCACAGGGGTGCCCATGAACTTTTTAGGTATAAAGGCCAAAGGATTCTCAAAACAGCACTATGATGCTATTTGCATTTTATTGTGTGGACATTTGAGCTGAAGGTACACTATAATGGTGAATAACACAGCTTGAACCTTATTTTTTTATTTTATTTAAATTCAATTAATTTAACATATAGTGTATTATTGGTTTAAGAAGTAGAGGTCAGTGATTCATCAGTCTTATATGGCACCCAATGCTCATCCCATCATGTGCCCTCCTTAATGCCCATCACCCAGTTACCCTATCCCCCCACCCTCCTCCCCTCCAGCAACCCTCAGTTTGTTTCCTAGAGTCAAGAGTCTCCTATGGTCTGTCTCTCTCTCTGACTTCTTGTTTTATTTTTTTTTCCTCTCTTCCCCTGTGATCCTCTGTTTTGTTTCTTAAATCTCACATATGAGCGAGGTCATAAGATAATTGTCCTTCTCTGATTGACTTATTTTTCCTAGCATAATACCCTCCGGTTCCATCCATGTTGTTGCAAATGGCAAGATTTCATGACTTCTTGCATCTTAATGTGGCACTAAACTAACACTAAACCAGTAATTGTTAGATTCTTCACCAAAAGAACTCACAAAAAGAAAGCCAGTTTCACTTAACAATGTTTGATGAAGCAGTGAATATCATTGATCTTATGGAATCTCAGCCCTTCGATATATATTTTTTTAATATTCTGTGTGACAAAATAGGAAGCATGCATTAGGTATGTCTGCTAAATACCAAAGCTATCTCAAGAGAAATATTTGTGTGATTGAGCTGAAAACTGAATTAACTACTTTTTGTTCATGGATCATCATGAGAGTTGGGTATCTGGCGAACGTTTCCTCAAAAAATGAATGAAGCAAGTCTGTCACTTCGAGAAATACTACCAGTAGTATTTATTGTCGATGGAAACATTACAGCTTGCAAGCAAATATTAGAAGTTTAGAGAAGTTGCTTCCACCGCTGTGAGTTTGACAGCTTCCCCAAGCTCAAGGAGTTTTGTGTTGCAATAGGTGGTGATATTCACAGGTGCAATATTTCATGCTGTGTAATAGAATGAGTCAACATTTAGAAGAGCTGCATAATTCAGTGAACTAATATTTCCAAATGACTTTTGAATGATGTTACAAAGTTATGAATGAAAACGAGGAAAATTCATTCAAAGATAGACCAGTGGATTTTAATATAAAAAGTACCACCTGTCAACTTTTGGTATAGTATCAAAGAAGGATGTCCCCAATTACATATGTGAAATATCTAAAGTCAGTGATAGCACTAGTGGAATAGAACAATACAGCAGGAGCAGGGCTGAAAAATAACCTTGACATTAAGCGGGAATATCCTCATCTGAAAAAGCTGGTAAAGTATTCATCCCTTTTTAACTACTTATGTCTGTGATGCTGAATCTTCTTCCTATATTTTGCCATTTTATTTAGCAGAACCATATTGCCATAGTTTGGGTGCAGAGCAGATGTGAGAACTCAACTGTCTGTTACACCAGACACTAGAAAATTGGAAGAATTTAAAATAATGCTATTCTAAAAATAATAATAATAATAAGGCTATTCTATTCACTACTCTTTTTTTGCTTTGGAAAATATATTTATATTTTATTTTTAGATGTTATTTATGTTGACATGTAATGTGTTGATTAATGTGTTTTTAAATCAATAAATATGTATATTTTTATTATTTCTAATATGGAAATTATCAATACATATGACCATATAACAAAAGCTCTTTGGAATCCTCAATAGTATTTAAGAGTGTAAAGGGGTCCTGAGAACAAAAGTCTGAGGATTACTGCTTTTATATACTGCTTTTATATATAAAGACCTCTCCATGCTCAGTTAGGTTCTGCATCTAAAGAACAAAATCATCTTTTACCTGGCTTAGTATAGAAAAATGAGGAGTTTAGGAACTTGGTGCATTACATAGTTTGGGAATCATTCCAAGTAAAAAAAAAAATTCTGTGAAGTTTTTACAACAGGCTGAAAGGCATCCATTGAAACTATGGTTTGACAAATAATATATATTCATTGAATGTATGGAACAGTTCATATTAAGGCTTCCGATTAAATAGACACAATGCTTCTTTTAAAAAGCATTTACTTTATGAGTTTCTATATAAAAGACTTTCCTCTGCAATAGTGTTGATATTAGTTCTATTTCTGTGTGTTAATCTATGACCAAACATACAAATGTACCTAAAGTTTGCACAGATGTCTAGAATGAGAGGTGGAGGGGCTATGTCTGATTTTCAGTTGGCTTCAGAGTGGAGGCAACATCTTCATCAACCCAGCAACAGAAGTTTTAGCAATACTATTATTAAATATCCTTTATTGACTTCACTTAACTTTTTTTTTCCGCTTGAAATTCTTATCACAATAAGGAATCACAATAGTCCATTTAGGTGGCAGGCAAAGTTCTGGATAGGTATAGGCAGCCTCTTCCTCAGATTAGCTTTCCTAATATGTTGTCTGTTAGCTTTTAAAACTGATTCTTACACATTCTTCAAGTGCCAAGAAATAATCCCTGAGAATCTAAATCCAATATATTAACCTATGCTGGTAAACAAAAATAGTGAGGAAAAGAGCACAAGAGTACCCAGTGTCACATTGACTGAAAAATGTCCTTTTAAATTGATTCCAGATGTCTTTTTTTCAGTTCAGCTTTCAATGGTAAAGTAAGACTAAAACTGATGATGATGAAGAAGAAATAATGATAAGAGGAAGAAGACGAGATGGAGAAGGGAAATACAGATTTCCTCCTTTTCATCTTGCCAAGGAATGGCATTAAGTAAAACTCCTACTAACTTCTATACCCACTAGCTAGTGAAAGAAAAGGCATTTTAACATTGAGAAAAATGTGAAGGATACAGTTTCAGAACGAAGACAGTCTTTCCTAAAACAAGCTAGCTAACGACCTCATACGGATTAGGTAGGTAGGTAGCAGATGAGGGTGTGGGCATGTTATGCAGTCTCTGGACATGCACATACACACGACGCAGTGCCAGGAACTAAGGAACCGCTTGATAGAACATCTATTACAACTAAGCTGGGCACGGTTGGCTTTTTAGAGGAGGAAAGAATAGCAGGTATCACACCAGCAGGAAAAGGGGGGTTGTAATTAAAAAAAAACACTTCTGCCTTCCTGGATTTTTGCCTCATTTTATATTCTTACATTTCAGAAAAAGTTTGAAGTCACTGAAGATAAATCCCCATGCTTTCCCTGGAATCTTCTACATGGGCCTCCAAAAGCACGGAGTAAAGAATCTAAAATAATACTAAAGGCTATTTCCAGACATGCCTGCCACTGTTTAAGAGATCCTGGACTTATGTCAAAGCAAGAGTTGTTTATTTTCTTTAGAAATACTCCCTTTCAAGAGTTTACAAGTCAAGCATAAAAACTTGCTCAGCAATTAAATTAGCAATAGGCCCTCAGCTGAATCACAGTAGCAAGCTTGTATATAAATAAGTTGATAGTAGGCATTTAATCAGAAAATAAACTATCCATACAAGTGCTTGGAGTTACATGAATTTAGTCCATGAATTTAGCCAATTCTAGCCCAGGGAAGTCAAATAACTTAAAATGAATGCATGTACTTCCTCCTCTTAGATCTATCTCAGGCATCATATTAACCATGCCTCTCTCTTCCAAACAAGTACAGATAAAAGAGTCTCAGAATACTTTTTTTTTTATTTGACACTAGAGACTAAAACTACCACCTGACCAGATTTGGCAAAAAAAAAAAAAAAAAGGATGAAATGCATTTTATATTTTTATCCCAAACTTTTTATTTCAACATCTATAGAAATTGTCAGTGAAGACTTTTACTCCAAAAACTTCACTGACTCATTCATTTAATATATATTTATTGAGTTCCTTATATGTGGTGAACCCTAGGCTTAGGCATCTGGAGTACGGAGGCAGTTAGAATGAACTGACCTTGAAAACCGTACAGACTCGGGGAGAGATAGAAAATAATTCACTAATTACAATTCCGGATGCTAAGTGCCAAGTGAAGTATATTAAAGGTGCTGTGAGGACCCAGAGGAGAGGTACCAAGCCCTCTTGGGAGAAATAATTTTGGAAGATTTTTTTTAAAAGATGGCCCTTATTTGAATCTTGAAGCATGAGCAGGACTTCACTGAAATTAATGGAGTTTACGGGGTAAACGTATCTTAAAGAAAGAGAAGAATATTTGTGAGTCTGTAAAGTTATAAACCAAAATAGAAAATTCTGAGATGCAGAGAATTGGTGAGAATGGAGAAGGAGGGGCGTTCAGACAAAGTTACAGAGGAAAGAGTGGTTCAGTTCATAAAACTTTATTTTTTTTTTTAATTTTTTTTTTTTATTGGTGTTCAATTTACTAACATACAGAATAACACCCAGTGCCCGTCACCCATTCACTCCCACCCCCCGCCCTCCTCCCCTTCTACCACCCCTAGTTCGTTTCCCAGAGTTAGCAGTCTTTACGTTCTGTCTCCCTTTCTGATATTTCCCACACATTTCTTCCCCCTTCCCTTATTTTCCCTTTCACTATTATTTATATTCCCCAAATGAATGAGAACATATAATGTTTGTCCTTCTCCGACTGACTTACTTCACTCAGCATAATACCCTCCAGTTCCATCCACGTTGAAGCAAATGGTGGGTATTTGTCATTTCTAATAGCTGAATAATATTCCATTGTATACATAAACCACATCTTCATAAAACTTTAAATGTTGAAATAGGGCCATTCTAAAAAAAAACAAAAAAAAACAAAACTGCAAGTCCCTGCATGGCTTAATAAAATTCAAATGTATCTAGGATCTTATACCTACTAAGAACATTTTTCAACATGTTTTAAACAATTGGTTTCATATAATTGTATATACACACATATAATTATATATATACAGTATATATACACACACATAATTGTATATATACATGAATATAATTAATTATGAGAATATAGCTCCAGATATTGACTTACCATATAAAAATGAAACCCCCTAAAAAAAAAAAAAATGAAGCCCCAGTTCAATCTACTGATCTGGCTGCGTGCCTTGACCAGGTGTACAGATACACATTACTCAGGTTTACCCCTAATCCTTACATTTTATGGAGGACAGTGGTGCTGGTGATATATATATATATATATATATATATATATATATATATTTCAATATATATATTGAAAGTATACTTGATAGGAGCTTCCAGTTCTTTTTTAATGATTTTATATCAACGCTCTAAAAACTCCACATTGGGATTTTTACTTATTGCTAAACTAATTTAGCCTTCCTGATGTAACAACTCAAACCTATATCCGCGTCTGGTTAATCACCAAACCAGAAGAACAGAAGAAATCTGCTTGGGAACCGTCAGTGGCATGGGAGCTCTCCTGCAGGTAGGGACCACACGATCTGGAGCCACGTCCCTGCAGAAGCTGCTTTAACCTTACTGAGCATCAGCTCTTTATTTTTTAAAATGAGGGGAGTAAAAGCATTTCTAGTAGAGCTCCCATGAAGACTGAGTGTCCGTGCTGCTTATGATGACATTTGAGGAGATTTTCTCCCACAGTCTCCAGCTCTTTGTAACTTACACCCTCACCCTTACAGCTTCGCCCTCAACGATGTTAGATTTGCCCTTGGCTCCCTTCTCTCTCCCTTGCACACCCACCTCTGGTCACTGAGCAATTTCTCTAGGCTCCATTTTCAAAATACATCTATGATCTCACTCTTTCTCACCTCTCCGTTGCCGTCGCTCTCGTCCAAGGCAGCATCATCCCTCACCCGAATAACCCCATAGGCCCCTTCTCCTCAAGGCAGCCAGAGTGGTCTCGTTAACACAGACCTCAGATAGCATCTCTTCAAAATGCCGATCCTACTCGGCACTAGAGCCAGTCTTCACCACGACCCCCGGGCCTCCTGCTCTCTCTTCAGCCTTCTCTCCCTCATACTCCCTTGCTCCTTCCATTTCAGTCTTCCAGAGCTTCTTGCAAACGTGTTGAGAATATTCTTATCTCAGGGCCTTCACCCTGGCTATTTTCTTGGACAACAAAACTCTTCCTTCAGACAATAAGACCTTGCCCATTACTTTCTTCATTTCTCCACTTAAATGCCGCCCTATCATTGAGGCCCTCCGTGATTGTCTTACATCAAACAGCATTCCCCCACCCAGGGTTCCCTGGCTCTGTTACCCGGCTTCATTTCTCTTCCAGGCTCCCCTCCCTGTAGGTGACCACCTTCAGGGCCGTGCTACAGTCCTCCCAAGCATATGGCAGCATTGTACTCCCTACCTACTTGGACATTCGGCACAGACACGTGACTTGGCTCTGCCAAGGGAATGCGACATGCGTCTCTTCTTGGTAGGAGGCTTTCAGAGTCGGAGCACAATTAATTCATCATGTCTCTTTTGAGGATCACGGTGCGTGGGTCACGAAGGAGCCTCTATTTTGGATCCCTGTGTAACTATGAATTGCAGAGCCCCTGGCCAATGTGCTTTAAACATGTAGTGTGAGTGAGAAATAAACTCTTATTGGGTTAAGCCACTGAGATTTGGGGTTATTTTTTGCTGCAGCATAACCTAGACGATCCTTAATGTATCACCTGATACACTTACATTTGCATTTGGGTATGATTCCCTCATCAGGGCAGGATTTGCATCTATTTTGCTCACAGCTGTATCTCTGGCACACAGGACAATGTGTGGCACATAGCGCATGCACTCTAACTGCTGGTTGAATAAGTGAATATATGGATGAATGATATCTTAATATGAGGTGAGCACTGTTCCAAGTGCTTTGTAGCTATTATGTGATTTCCACACTGTCACCTTATAAGCCGGACACAATTATTACTATATCCATTTTGCAAGTAGAAAACTAAGACAGAGAAGGGCATGGTACCTAATATGAAGTAGAAAATTAGTCGTGTAATTTCTCTGTCTTTCCTAAGAGGAGGGAATAGGAGTAATTAATTTTCAATTCCCTCACTTAATAAATGTTCAATTTATGATGGCTAAAAGATTTGGATAAAGGTAGCTTGAAAGAATCTACTGATGCAACTTAAAAAAATGATCAATTTCTACCTTCACTGTTGTCTACAAGTGGTGCATTATGAAGAGAAGATTTTATGAATTATTCTAATGGTAGTATCTATTCACATTCAAATTAATACTCATCCATAATATTCAAGACCTTTCTTCATGGGTAGGCATTCCTTTTTTAGGCTAAACTCATGATAAAGGCAGAAGGGACAAGTTTAAAAAAAAAAAAACAATTGAGGGGTATGGAGGGCAGATATTCCTGGATTTGAATTCTAGCTTAAAATCTTGCTAGATGGGCAGCCTGGGTGGCTCAGCAGTTTAGCGCCTGCCTTTGGCCTAGGGGTGATCCTGGGGACCCAGGATCAAGTCCCACCCCAGGCTCCCTGCATGGAGCCTGCCTCTCCCTCTGCCTGTGTCTCTGCCTCTCTCTCTCTCTCTCTCTGTGTGTCTCTCATGAATAAGTAAATAAAATCTTTAAAAAAAAATCTTGCTAGGTGTGTGGCCCAAGATAAGTTATTTAATAATTCTAGGTGTCCACTTATTCATTATAAAATAAAGACATTAATATTTATTAATAATGCCCCTGTGAGGAGTAAAATGAAATTCTGTATGCAAGCCTTGGACAGAAGGTTGCTCAATAAAAGGTGGTAAAAGGATAAAGAACGTGAAGTCCTTCTCCTCCCTCTCCTCCTCTCTGTAGTGCTGTTTCCTAAACTGCATCTTGAAAAATGCTAGTTCTTTGGAATTCAAGTGCTGTCACAAAACAAAACAAAACAAAACAAAACAAAACAAAAACGTTTATAATGTGTTTAAAATTCAGAAGTAAAGCACTGTCTCCGACTACATGGGTTTCGGAGCTGCACTGCTGGAGGATCCATCCCATTTACTAGGTGTACATTATAGGCCACTTTCATAAGCTCTTGGTGACTCCATTTTGTCACCTACAAAATGTAGATAATAATTATGTCTAACTTACAGGGTGATCTTAAGTATTAAAGGAGATTATCTATATATTGGGTAACCATATAATTTTACACTCAACATTTTATTTTGAGAAGTTGGAAGAATTTTATCCACCATCATATGTACCTACTACTTGGATTCTATAATTAGTGTTTTTTTTTTCTAAATATCTTAATCACATGTTTATCCATCTATCCTTCTTTTTTTTTTTTTTTTTTTCCTTTTTTCTTCAGGGACACTTTTCAGGGTGACAGAAGACAGTATTAATATTTATGCTAGGACAGACAGGTAATACAGGGATTTTCCCAGGCATACCTGGATACATGGATGCTTTCCCTATGTCTGATTTACCGAGCACAGTTAATTGGCCATGGTAAACACACAATAAATGATAATTATGAAAGTTTCCATTAAAGTCCTGAGAGCTCTAGGTTAAGCATTTTGTCCTGCAGGAACAGTCATGAATAATCTCGTGACTGCTCAACTCAATGATTGTCTGAGATTGCCTTCCTATGACTACAACTTTTATTTTATAGCAATCCGAAGGTTCAATAATATTTAGCGGTCACTGTGGCATTTTTGCCCCACCCCTGAAACTTTGAGAAAATTAATAAAACCTAAAGGCCATCTTGGCTAAGAGGCATTAAAATGATATCTGCACAGCTCACCACACTGTAAAATAAAGTCCACTTCTGCTTACAAAGTTCCCCAACTGACCACTCAGTAACTGTCCTACTCCAATTTAGCTTCCAGCCCGCAGACACTTGTTTGATTGTTTGCAGCTGAGTGGTTTATCAGAAGGATTAAAGAATGGGCTCACTAGCTAGGTTTGCAGACATCAGCCAACTTGGCCACGGATTGGTATACTTACAAATCAGTTTGATGTAGAGAATAACAATAAAAGCAATAACAAAATATAACTACCATGTATTAAACACTTACATATGCCAAAGAATGTGCTCTGTGCTCCACATGGAGAATCTCTGGACTTGACAGGCAAAACCGGGTTTATGTTTCTTCCTTTACAATCTCATTGTGTGACTTCTAGTGGGTCATTTAACCAATTCATTTATAAAATCTGGACAAGGATACCTGACCACCCTGATTCTCAGGATTGTTGGGAAAACCTAATACGATACTGTAGATAAATGCAGTGTGTCAAACACAGATGGCTTCGCATAATGTATTGTTTTATGCTGGTTATCAATTCTCTATCAGTACCTGGTAAAACCAATGGGAGATTCTACTAGTTCAGTAATAGATGCTAATAAAAAATATTAAAGTTGTAAGGCCTGGGGAGTTTTACCTGGGAAGGGAAAAAAATATGTTTCTTTATCATAATAATATAATAAACACATAATAATATGATAAACACACCTTCCCACCATATGTAGAACTTATGACACATCAGCTTGAGGTTCTACGACCTTAGAGAAGTCTTATGATCCCCAAATCCCTCATCTTTGAAGTATCATCTGCAATACAAGGTTATTGTGAGAAATAAGATAGGATATAAAAAAGCAAGTTATGAAACTGAAAAGGATTACTCAGATATAATTACTCTTTCCATGTACCTAAATATTCAGTTTCTGTAATATAGACAACTTAGATTTTTTTTTTTAAGATTTTATTTATTTGAGAGAGAATGAAAGAGCAGGGGCGGGGAGCGGGGGGGGTGCAGGGGGGCAAGCAGCAGAGGGAAAGGGAGGAGCAGGCTCCCTGCTAGCATGTAGGGCCCGATCCCAAGGTCCTGGGATCATGACCTGAGCCGAAGGCAGATGTTTAACTGACTGAGCCACCACTGAGAATTTAGATTTTAGAACTTCTTAGAATTGGTATTTATGAAGCTCCCAGAATGGATATATTTTATATTATATTCAAAAAGGTATTTCATTTAATTTTTAATAATTTATAGCATTTCTAGATATCCAAACTGCGCTACAAAAAAAAAAAAAGGGTAGTATGTCAGAAAATGGTCTGCAAATGTGTATTAAATATCTCAAAGACTCTCCCAAAGTAATGTTTTCAGCCTGGTCTCATTTAAGACTAAGTGACACCAGTTGGACACAGCCCCCATCCCACACAGAATGTGTAAAATTCTGGCTGAGAGACTGTGTTTGTAGCATAAATTTAAAAAATGAGAAATAGTGATTCTGTCTTTTGTCCCCACCCAATATTTTTTTTAAGTTTATGAAATATGCCTTCAACAGAAATCAATCCTGCAACGCAAAATTAGCTTCTGGCCTGTGACTCTGTAGCCCTTTGCTAATAAATATCTTTAGAGTTGTCTTGTACTGATATGTAACTAGTAAAACACAGAAAGAGAAAGAGGGAGGCCTGGAGAGAGAAGAGAAATAGAAGGAATAAGAGCTACTTAGTCTTTTATTTCTGCTTCAGAAGGGGTCTGACCTGGAGGAAAGAATGAAAGCTTCAGCACGAGAGGTTTGGGGGCGGGTTTGAATTCCACCTTTGACTCTTAACCTTGAGGCAACCTGTCAACTCTCTGCCCCAACCTTATCTATACGGTGGGTGTTGTGATTATTCTACGTTGAAAAAAGATCCGAAGTCTCGAGAGCACCATGTCCTCTCTCTTTTTGCATTCAGTCATTAGCTCACTCAGTCATTCACTTTATATAATGTAAACAAAGTGTGACATTTAGAGACACAAATACTAATTTTGTTATTTACTACTTGTACAAACTGCCTTGAATTTCAAATTCTTCATCTGTAATATTGGGTTCCATGGAAGTGCCCCTAAGGCTCCTCTAGGGGTATACTTGGAGCAAGTGAAAGAGAAGGATGGTCACATGGCAAAGCTCAGGACTCCTACGCCTCCAACTTTTACCATATCAGCTCTATGCTTATCCTCTTTATAAATTGAGATTACTTGCAAGAGATTCTTGCCAAGGAATAATAACACTGATGTGAAATAAAGAAAAATATCTGGACCAGTCAAATAGCTAATGATAGTTTTCCATTTCTATTTGAAATTCTAATCTGGTGATTTGAAGTATTACTTGTAGGCTTATTAAGTGCCCAATCTCAGGGAGCTATAGAAAGTATGGGAATAAAACATGGCTCCTATTTTATCATTATTATTATTATTATTATTATTATTATTATTATTTTAGGATTTTATTTATTTGACACAGAGAGAGAGCATACACAAGCAGGGAGAGCAGCAGAGGGGGAGGGAGAAGCAGGCTCTCTGCTGAGCGGGGAGCATGATATGGGGCTTGATCCCAGGATTTTAGGATCATGACCTGAGCTGAAGGCAGATGGTTTACCAGGTGAGCCTCCCAGGCGCCCCAAATATGGCTCCTATTCTAAAGGAACTCACAATCTCAGAGACAATGACAAATCTGCTCATGGACTACTGAGAAATCATGGGGGAGTACAAGCACCACTGTGAATGGTGTGGAGGTAAGGTATGGGAACTCATGATGGGAGAGTACCTCAAGGCCCGGCCTAGTAGGGGTTTCAGCCAGATGATGAAGAGAGGGGATGGGGTCATTAAAGAGAAATGAGAAGGCCAATATGCACTAGCGAAAATAGCATGAGCACGTTAGGTGAGAAAGGGACCTGAGAGGTGCAGTGACCTCTAAGAGATGAGCTGTTTCCTACGAGGGAGTGATGAATACGGAGGTTTTATGAGGCCTTAAATAACAAGATGAGCCATTTGGACTTTAGACCATGATAACTAAATTCAGTGGGAGTTTTTTGAGTAGAACACGATAAAAACCATGTTTTAGGAAGCTAAATCTCATGGTATTGAGCAAGTTGGGGTAGAAAAAGCAGAAATCCAGCCAAGGAACACTTCAATGCTCATCATACTTGGTAGCATTTGACCTCTCCCTCGACACACTTTTCTTCACTTGACTCACAGAACACTATGGTCTTCCGGTTTTCCTCCTACCTCACAAGTTGATCTAGTTTGCTTGTTTTTTTCCATTTCTTCAGAGTCTTTACCTTAGAACACCTTGGGGATCAGCCCTTGCATCTCTTCATGTTTCTGTCTACATTAACCCCCTTGGTTATTTCATCCAGTCTCATGGCCTTTAAAAGCATCCATATGCTGATGGTATTAAAGGGTACTTGATGCTAAACTTAAAGCTGTCACCTGAACCTCTACATTGAGAACCATATTATTATCAACAACTGCCTACTTAGCATTTCTAATAAGCATCTCAAGCTAAAGAGCTTCAAACACACTCCTCTTACAAAATGGCAACTCCATTTTTCTAGCTCCTTAGGGCCAAAACTTTTCAGTCATCCTTGAATATATTTCTTTTTTTTTTTAAGATTGTATTTATTTATTCATGACAGAGAGAGAGAGAGAGAGAGAGAGAGAGGCAGAGGGAGAAGCAGGCTCCATGCAGGGAGCCCGACGTGGGACTCAATCCCAGGTCCCCAGGATCACACCCCGGGCCAAAGGCAGTGCTAAACCGCTGGGCCACCGGGGCTGCCCGAATATACTTCTTTGTTCATACTTCATGTCCAATTTATCAGGAAATTTTCTTGGTTCTACCTTCAAAATATATGCAGGACCCTGACATTTCTTTCACCCTCCACCCTTCCTACTCTGGTCCAAGCCATCATCATTTTCCCCATGGGTTACTGGAATGGCCTCCTAACTAGTTTCCTTACTTCTCCATCGGCCCTTTTAGAGTCTTATCTCAATACAGCAGCCAGAGTAATTCTGTTCAAGCAGAAGTTATATCAAGTCTTTTCTCTTTGCAAAATGCTCCAATTACCGTATGTCTCACTTGTCATAAAAGCCAAAGTCCTTACAGTGGTCTTTAGGCTCCTGCCAGCCTGGTCTCTGTCCCCACATCTCCTACTTCTTCTCTGACTTACTCATTCTCACCTCAGAGATTTTGCTATAAACTTCTCACTCTCCCTGGAATAGTTCCTCCGATAAATATCCACATTACTGGTCCCTCACCCTCCCCAAGTCTATGTGAGGATTATCTCCCTTTATTATATACTTAATATTGTAGTGATCACCCCCAGCATCCCCTGTCTACCTTCTCAGCTTGATTTTTCTCCATGTCTCTTAATCTGCTAATAGACTCTTTTTCTCAAGTGATTTATTTTCTTTATCTTTTAACTTTATGCTAGAAGGTAAGCTTCATGAAGGCAGGATTAAGTCAGTTTTGTTTACTCCTATATTCTGGTATCTAGGACCACGCTTCTAATAAAGACTCATCAAATACTTGTTCAGTGAACGAACATTTTTAAACTTATAGAGATTTGACTATGATGGCAACAGTGGTTTGAACGAAAGAAAAAAAAAACAAAAGGAAAGAAAAAATCAGAAGTTCTAAGTGGACTGCTGAAAATAAGTGAAAAAGGAGAAAGATGAAGATTGTTACACTAGCAACTCTTTGTCACTCATATTTCTTATTGTAGGAACATAAATCTGCCATTCACATAGGTTCCTGCTTTCCTGAAAATAAAAACAACATAAATGAAGAGAAGAAAGCCTCCCATTTTCAAGAAAAGATCAGTTTTCATAACGCAGATCCTCTCAGTGAGTTAAGTAAGACAAAAAGTAACTCCATATTTATCAATTTCAAGAAGTTATAGATATCTTTTCAAGACAGAGTGGTTGTCCTCATTGTTTGGTAAGAAAATATGTCTAAATGTTAAATGATTTGCTCAAAGGTACATCAACCCTTCCTTGGACACAAGGAGCCTGATTTTGTTTCTGTTTTTGTTTTGTTTTGTTTTGTTTTGTTTTGTTTGTACCTAGAACAGTGCCTGGCATTTAGTGGACACCTAACATATGCTTGGAGACCTGAGTAGAACCAAAATGAATGGATAAAGTTGAATTTGGTCTCATTCACAATATCAAAACGCTATAATCTCCACTACTTTGATGGTGGAACAGGTAACATCTATATTTTTTTTTTCAGGTGATGTCATATGCTAGCTACTCAGTTGTTAACAGAGGATTGTGGTAACACCTCAAACTTATGCCAACTATAGTATGACAGGTAGAAAGATATTATAACATAGTCCATAAAGAGCTCAATAAATATGTTTTAAATTACTTAAAAGCATGTGGTCTCTTGCCCTCAAGAAACCTCCAATCTGGCTGGGAAGGCAAGAATTGCATCCTAGGAAGAAACTTTAAAAATCTGATACATTACCCAAACCAAATAGTAAAAAGATAAGAAAGACAATAAGTTATAAAAGCATTCACATTAGGAAAAAATAACCTAGGCAAAAAGTCTTTAGGTGGCAAAACAAACTTAGTCCCTTTTGAGGAAATAGAAGGGAGGGAGACATGAGGACAAAGTGGCAGGTACGGGTAAGGCAGCAGGATGAGAACATCTCAGACAGGAAGATGATCAAGAAAGGCAATTCCAGAACATGTCACAAACAACATAATGAAAAATACATAACTCTTCCCCAACTCCAGAGGAAGACACAATCTCCCAGAAAACATAATGGCCAGCACTTACTTGGGAAACAGCCTCTGGATCCTCAAGACTTGCCAGTCCCCTAGGACAGTAGATGATAGTCAACTCCCTTTTAACTTCTCCATGTTACAGGGAAGAGCCAGAGCCACAGAGATAAAGAGAAGGAGTAGCTCTCTGCAAGTCCTCCTGCAAACTAAAGGAAATAAAATCATTGAAGAGGGAGGAAGGAAGAGCTGAACTACTTCTAAATCTTGACTTTGCTCAGCAAAGCACCTTGCTTTAATAAAAATGAAATCTTCACAAGTTATACATATTTAATTTACTGATTCAAAGATGAGTCAGAAAAGGAAAACAATAGTTGTGAACCTTTCAGTGGTAGAAAGAGATGTTTTCTAAAGTGTTCCCAAAGCCTTTCCGAGGTCAGACTCATCCCGAGGTTGCAATAATGCAAAGGATTTGTATTCATAGATGTGGCTTGATGAGACCAGAGTAATCATAATTCTTGTGTAGTAGATGTCATTAATCAATAGGAGGGGTTATAAAAAGTTGCACTCCTCCCTCCCTGTGCCAGGAAGGAGGATGGCAGTCCATTTCCGGATGTATGCCACAGCCGGCAGAGTGACTCATCCTGTGCCAAAATACCACAGGGACGTGAGGGGAAAAGGAAGAAAGGAGGACTGTGACAGGCCAAGAAAGCAGTGGCCACCACAATCAATCTGAAACAAACCTTCTCTAATAGCTACAGTAATAAGAGTTTTGCTGAATCAGAGGCCTTTTGAGCTGGAAGGGGCTTCGGTCCAAACCCCTCCTTTTACAGATGAGCAAACTGAGTCCCAGAGGAGGATGTGACTGATCCAAAGGTAGAAAGCAAGTGAAGGACTCATCTTGGCACAGAACCACGATCTCCAGCGCCCGGTCGCCTGTACTGCGCTGTCTTTTATAACAATTGCACTAACGATGAAAACCTCCCAACCAGCTGAGGTCCTGAAACCATTTGTGTGTTGGCTGTTGGAACCTGAACTATGGGCCCTAAAGAAATCATGATTTGTGTGGTCCTCGTTTGGGGATTTGGTGGAACTAGAGCTAAGGGTGGACGGTATTGATGACAATTTCCAGATTAGCCATCCAAAGGTTACTTAACTCATAAGCTGGAAAGGACAGTTCTACAAATAAAATTTCCTTACAATTGAACCTCTTTCATAACATTTCTATGGAGAAATGCAATTGGAGCACTGGTGCAGGAGGCAGGCATATACATCATATCCTAAGAGCAATACCAACCACTCTTTGCAGAGCATCTTGGGCGACTGAGGCCTCCACCCGGTGGAGGCAGCTTTGTGTCCCAGGAGCATTTTACCAGGAAAGGCAAGCCTGTTACTTCCTAATTGTTCTGATAAGAGGCTAATGGGGGTGGATGGGTAGGTGCCTTAGTGAGCTGAGAGGCCAGCTTTTGGTTTTGGCTCAGGTCATGATCGTGGTATCCTGGGCTTGGGCCCTGTGCTGGGCTCTTAGCTTAGCAAGGAGTCTGCTTGAAGGATTCTCCCTCTCCCTCTCTCTCTCTGCCCATCTGTCTGTCTGTCTGTCTGCCTCTCTCTCTCTCTTTCTTTCTAAGATGGATAAATGAATCTTAAAAAACAAACAAACAAAAACCAGGGTAAAAGGGAAGTCTATCAAAAGGTAGAGCCTGGCTGTGCCAAGTCTTCATTCAGATTTAGGCTTTATTAATAAGTTGGTTTTCTAAACCCAAGTGGTTTGCACTGAGATGGATTCTTTCCTGTAAACCAACTTATCAACAATGGCTGGCAGTTGTTAAGTGGTTAGACAGGGCTGGGTCTGATAGCACCATGATAATAAAAATAACTAATAGCTAAAGATTGTTTACCTATCGTGCTAGGTGTTATGCTAACCATTTTATATCCATTATAAATAATCTTTACAAAAACGTTTTAGGTTGATAATATCATCTCCATTTTATAGAAGATGAAAATGGGACTGAGGGCAGTAAAAACAACTTATTTATTCAACTTGGCTAATAAACAGGAGATAAAGGATTCTATCCCAGGACAATCTGACTCCAAAGTACAGTCTTCTAAATATGCCGCAAAAAAATAAATGAATAAAAACATATGCATAAATACATACCTACATAAGTACGTAGATAAAAAGCATAATAAACATGCTGGGAAGTAAAACCATCCGGGCCATATTGGATTCCGCCTCCAGCTGTGATTAACACTGGACACCAGCCAAAAGCCGTGACCTCCATGTGTCAGTGGGCTGGGATGTGGTAAGTCTAGGGTGTGATAAATTTTCATTCATCAAATACATTCATTAAATGACAACCTGTTAGGAACATTATGGAAGGTGCTAGAACAAGATAGACCAAGCCCCAGCCCTCATAGCATTTCAGAACCATATATTTGCTTGTCTTCCTCATCAGTACTTTCAAAAACAAACCCTAGATCACATAATTTTTTTTTTATAGCAATCATATGCCCTAAATTTTCCAGGCCAATTTTTTTTTTTTTTTTTTTTTTTTTACAAAAACCTACCACTTCGTCAGAGGTTTCAGTCAATGTCTTAGCTTAGATCTTTATCACCATTTCACCCATTCGTTTCTGAAATAGTCTTTTGGCCACTGATTCTTCTTGCCCCACTAGTTTATCATACATATTTCTGCCAAATTGATTCCCCTCGAGTCCTAGCTCCTTATTATCCTGTATTTATCGATGAATAATCTGAGGCTTAGAGAGTTTAAGAAAACTGGCGAGACTATCACAGTCAAGAAGTGGTGAAAACATGATCCAGAGCCAGCTTCACCCGACTTTGAGCCCATGCTCTTCCTTGCCATCCCCATCCCCATGTTGGAAGAAGAACCTAAATGGTCATAAAACTCTCGGGTCACAGCTCAAGGAGGAGCAGTATGCAGGAAGGAATCCATTTCTAGCTGAATAGAGGAAAAGCATCTATGACTTTTTAACAGGTTTACCATTTAGAGAAGGTGAGGCAAGCACCAAACTACAGAGGGAGAAGACAGAGGCTTCTTGAAGCAAAAGAGAAGAGACATTGGATCAAATATTCTAGAGAAGAGGAGACACGAGATGGCAGGTAACCCCTGTCTCTGAGGAAACAGCGAACACGTCGCGGGCCCGCCCAGGAGCCCGCACAGAGAGCTTCTTGACCCGAGAGATCCCCTACAGCTTCTGAAGTCAAAGCACTAAATCTAGGAAATATGGATTTGCTAAACAAGCGCACACTGCTCTGTGGCTTGTAATGTTTATATTTTTAATGTAACGGCAATACCGTTACTTGTGTTATGTCTTCCTGAGATTGAGGACTCGCTTTCCTTCTTTCAGATCTTCATGTTGAGTGGCTTGCACATGGTGAGGGGAAATCCTTACTAAATATCTGTTCACTGATTTATGAACCGATCTCTTCACAAATCAGTCCACATATGGAGCCGATTATGCTTTTAATAGAAATACAGAGGTGGCCTATCAGTGATTCTACAATAATGTGCCCCATTTATTTAAAGATTTATGGCAACATCATCTATCTGAAACGTAGCCACAAAGCAAACTTGGAAGGGGGGAAGCATGGGAGAGAAAGAAAATAACTCTCATGAAGGCCATGCTTTTTGCCGCAGAACGAACAGAAGCCAACCTCAGACCAACATCAAAGATCGGAGGCCTTCAGGATTTTAAATGTTTTCCTGTGGCCCTATAGAAAACAAGCTGTGGCGTTAGCTTCCCAGATATGTAACTTTACTATCAGCAAATAAGAGGTAGGAGATGGGTGATCGGTACTGGAATATAGAGAATAGAGAGCTAACAACCGACCAGCTGCATGGGAGATAGAAGGAGTAAAATTACCAAGAGTAAGAAACCCAAAGCAAAACTATAAAATATCACTCGGACCAGAGGTTGGTTAGCATTGGTACAACTAGTTCTACCTCATTCAGCAATATCTGAGGAGATTATGCCCTTGTGTAGTAGATTTTAGAGTATCTAAGGACCATTGTGATATGATTCAATCGGTTCACTATTTAGGTGGCAAAGAAAGAAGGCAGAGACACAAGTGTCATGTCTAATATCATTCACCAGTTACCAAAATCCAATAAGCTTTTAGCACAAGCAGACTACACACTAGTATATATGTGATATATGGACACACACACACATGAAAAAATAAAATAAAATTCCATCTTTGCCCTCTAAGAGTTCATTTGTTCAACTGAGCATTGAGCCTGCTATGCAATCCCTTGGCCAACGCTCATTTGTCTCAGCATGGAGAGAGAAGAGACGGATGCCGTGCCAAGGAAAATACCATGGAGAAGGGAAAGGGGTCACGAAGGTGCGCACAAAGTCTAAATCCATCGCAAAACCAACGTGATCCACAGCTGCAGCCTTCCGCCAACCCAGGATAGTGACTCTGACCCAATAGAAGATGGGGTTAGTGGGGTTCATGTGTTTCGTGTGTATTTAGTGATCCGTCGCTCACTCCACAGGACCATCAGTTCTTTTTACCTGCCCGCGACCACACGTTCAAGTATCCGCTTTGGAAGTTTGCTAGGAATTAATGAGCTTATGCTTTCTACAATAGATTTCTCTTCTGTAGAGAGAATTAACTCAAAATCTGAAGATGAGGGATTCATGAGGCCAACAGAGTTAAGGAGGGTGACCCGTGGGCAAAGTCGACAGGTACTGTCCTCAGGTGCCAGCAGGGGGCAGCAGATAGCAGTTGAGGCTTGGAGCTGAGCATGCACCTGGAATGAAGGGTACAGACCGGGGTACCCAGCTGGGCAGCTCCCTTGTTGCAGAGAATGAGATGGGGAAAAGCCAGAAAACTGAAACTCCGAGTGCAAGGTTGTGTCCAGGGGGTCATTAGGTAGTGGTTATAACCAGGAAGGTTTAAATAGGTTTACTACAGTTCAAGAATGCATAGAGGGGTGGCAAATGCTGTAGAAACATTGTCAGTAAAAGCTGTTAGGCTTTGGGGGCGCCTGGGGGGGCTCAGTCGGCTGAGCATCCAACTGTTGCTTTCGGCTCAGGTCCTGACCTCAGGGCGGTGGGATCGAGCCCCACTTCGGCTCTACACTCAGCATGGAGTCTGCTTGAGATTCCCTCTGCCTCTCCTACTGCCCCTCCAGCTCGTTCTCTCTCTCTCTTGCTCTCAAAATAAATAAATAATCATTTTAAAAAAATGAATAAAAGCAGTTAGGCTTTGTATAAAGGTTACTGAGTCTGAAGAGCTGAATTTCTGTTATCCAGAAAGCTCTCTTTTCTGGAAAATACCAATAGCTGAAGTCACCATTTAAGGGACGCCTAACTGAACTAAAAATCTACGTGTGTGTATGCAAGTATGTGTGGGCCTGTGGGGGAGAGGGAGAAGGAGGAGGAAGGGAAAGGGAGGAGGAGCTGATGAGGCAGAGAGGAAGAGAATCCACCCCAAACTTATTTTCCGAGTTTCCCCATAGTCGCCTTAAAAATAAGTTCTTTTTAATCTTAAGGTGTTCACGCTTCATCTGAGCTCTAAGTTGAATATCTTCAAAAAGTTTTACGTGAATCCATTCAGCTCCTTTTTTAGTTATATCAGGATGAATAAAGCAAAATTTTCTATTCTAAAAAAAGCCTGCAATGATTTTTTTTTTTTTTTCCTCTCTCTCTCTGCTCCTCTAACTTCACAAATAGTCAAAGCTAGAAAGTTCAAGGCTGGCGGGAGTTTAGCTCTCCTGGAAGAAGGAAACTCATATCAAATATTCAGGAAAACAACGGTTACGTGTTTTGAAAAGTTTTAAAGCTTGAAATCGTAGGTCTCCACACGGGTAGGGCCCTGCCCTTTGGTGTTGGGGGGCTCTTCTGTACCGTCAGCTCTGCTGAGGCGCTCCACGGTCAGGACGTCAGCTATTCCAGCAAGGCCCAGGTGCTACTAAAAGGACGGAGATATATAAAAAAAAAAAAAAAAAAAAAAATTAGGGAGGGTTGTCAGTTGTGGATTTGCTGTGATAAATTGCCTTCGCTTGGTTTCCTGAAATTACGAAAGCAGAAACGTCTCGGTCGTTAAAGATTCAGGGAGTTGTGGGGAAGGAGCAGAGGTGAAAGGGAATTTGGAGTCGTTCAAAATAAATCCTCAACTTGCTCTCTGCCCTCTGCATTTGTTTTCCGGCGCTTGCCATGCTCTCTACATTCTAACCACACTCCTTTTTCTTCCCAAGCTATCGCAAGCCCTCCCGCCTCCCCAGTTGGTTTTTTTTTTTTTTACACATTTTATTTTTTATTTTTATTTTTTTTATAAATTTGTTTTTTATTGGTGTTCAATTTGCCAACATATAGCATAACAACATATATATAACAACATATAGCTCATCCCATCCCCAGTTTTGCTCTCGCAGCCTCAGCCTTGTAGAGTGCTCCCACCTCCAGCACGCTCACAGCGCTCCATCTAGCAAACTCCGAAGCCCCTACTTACACTTCAAAGGCCCATCTAAGTGCCACCTTGTCTGGAGGAATTCCTTGATTTTTCTGAGATAAGGATAATCACAGAATTTTAAACGTATCTCTATCATGACTCTTAAGATGGGTTATTATAATTGTCTGTGCATGTTGTCCCCCCGGTTAACTGTGACCTCTTTGATGACAAGAACTCTCACTTTAGATGACAGGGATTCACAAGAACCTCTGTATCACCAGCATTGTGGCATGTGACACACTACTATGACACATAGTAGGCACTTAACTTGCGAAACTAATGAGTAAGTGATGTCCTATCAATTATTTCATATAAATATACAGCCATGAACATTCTATCAACCAGTGATTCTCAAACATGTTGGTAAGATTGCATATTTTTAACACAATGAGAATTATTTGGGTATTTTGAGCAATAATACTCAAGTATTATTGTCTTGAGGTACTGGATAACTTCCCAAAGAAGATTCTATTGTGTTATTCATAATTTTGCATTCTAGTATTTAGAAAACTGAGGTGACCACATGCACCCAAGATAGAACACTAAGCCATGTATGAGGAGCATCATGAGAGAAGCATCACTAGAGAGCATCGCCAAAGAAGTAAGATAGAAATTCCTTTGCAGAAATTATCTTAAATCTATATCCATCTAGTAAGATAAAGCTCTGTGTCATCCCAGACTCCTCTCTAGTTGAATTGACCATTTCCTTTCCATGCCTTCCTTTCTGACTTTACCTTTACACTTTCAACAGTTGACTGCCCTCGCCAGCTGGCCTCTCCGCCTCCCCTCCTAGACCTAACCTAACACGTACTAGGAGTTCAAAAAATAATTAACAAAGGAATAAACGAATGACTAGAGAAGAACTTGAGAAGGGGAGCAGTGCATTCTACATCCTCCTCCCAATTAGGAATCTAGGCAAAGATGTTTACCATCATGTTTGAACAAATGCAGGTGAGTGGAACTCTGACACACACCTTAAACATGTATCAGCAAAGCTTTAAAATTTGCTGATAGGAGGAATACCCGGGGGGCTCAGTGGTTGGGTGTCTGCCTGTGGCCCAGGGCATGATCCCGGCGTCCTGGGATTGAGTCCCTCATCAGACTCCCTGCATGGAGCCTGCTTCTCCCTCTGTCTGTGTCTCTGCCTCTCTCTGTGTCTCTCATGAATAAATAAATAAAATCTTAAAAAGAAAATTCACCAGTAGGACTTGATCTGCCAATTGGAAATTCTTTCATGTACACGTTAATGAAAATGTAGGATTATCCAAAATAAACAAGTGTTTATTAGCAAGAATCAAGTAGGATGATAGAGTGTTTCATGATGATGGGTGAATCCCAAAGCAATTCATGGCTCTGAGCCAGAATATTCTCTTGTATTAAGAGAGAGCTGATAATAGTGCCTTTTCATAAAGTTTAATGCTAATTAACGGAGATAACCCGTGTAAAGTCAATGGGACAGTGCCTGAAATACAGTGACCAGTCAAGTGTTAGCTACTCTTACTAACAACCATACTCTTACTAACTAATAATAATAAACCTCCGCTCTGAGGATGCCTCTACTAACTGGCCTGTCCTACAGAACGAGGTGCCAATGTTTTAATTCGGTATTCCTCAAAGATCTAATTCCAGATCTAATTCAAGATCTGCTTGGACTGAAGCAACCTGCTCTCTTTGTCCTTCTTTTTAACATTGACAAGAACTTGAGTTCGTGGACATGAACCAGGAGATTGAGACAGATCAAGGAGTTTCACAAAGTCCCTTATTTTCCACCGAACGAGATTCCAAGTGCCCCTCTCTCTAATGCATCGCACTAAGGGAAGGGGAGACTCTTCACCAGTCAGCATTGCTCACTGGGCAGTGGTTGGGGGGACAGTAGAAAACACTCACAGAGGTTTGTATGCAGCTTACAGCCGAGTCTCCAGGGAAAGGGAAGGTGTTTTTAACCCTTTTCAGAACTTTTATGGGATAAGAATTGTGGCCCGTAAATTGGATTTCGGTTTTCAATGACGATCACCTCCTGTAGTGAAATTTTATTACAACTTTCTTTTAACGCACTTGCCTCATACAGTTTGCATTCGAGGAAACTGCCTTGCTTGAGCTATTTAAGGAAATATATACGGAAAAGAGCCTGAACAAAGGACCCTCAAGTGGGGAAGTGTAATACGGTGCGTGCTCTCCACTGGTGTGGTCATAAGCATACCACGCAGAAAAAGACACCGCAACCCTGGTGTGTCCAGTTGACTGTATCAGTTAAGATGATATTTAGTCGCACAAAACAAAGACAGGATTATGGCCCTCTCGACAGCTCGGACTTCGTTTCTCTTTTGTAATATGAAGTCGGAGGCAGGCAGCGTGATGCCCTTGTGGCTCTTCAAGGACTTTGTCAAAACTTTAAGCTCATCTAGCATCTTGCTCCACCATCCAGAGCGTATGGCTCTTCCCCCAGACATTGCTTCTGCATTCAGCCCAGAAGCAGGGAAAGATGGAGAAGAAGGGAAGACAGAAGTTGCTTGCCAGATGAAATGGTTCCTTTTTTGGAAGAAATAGAACTAATTGCTTGCCCAGAAGCCCCTCCCCCACCCCCACTAGAATTTTACTTGAGTTCCAATGCCTGGAACAGGGTCATGGAGACTTGTCTAGCTGCAAAGGGTCGGGGGAGGTGACAGTGTTTAAAATGGGCACGTTGACACTTTTTACCAAAGCAGTTCTAGCGGTAAAGCAGAAGGAAGAAGAGCAATAGTGAAATTACGTAGGCAGTTAACAGCATGGACACACTTAAGAGCAGTAATAATCCATTTGTCCTTGAAGGAAGAGAAAATTGTTGTAGTGTAAGTGCTACTTGTAAAGTTCCTCTAGGATCTTTAGTAACACCGACCCTCTCTTCATGATAGAAAATCTAACCGATTCCTTTCCCTCATCTTGACATTCGTACGACTGCCCCTCTCCTCCTGGGGAGGCTTTTTTCTTCCCTCTTGTTTTCTAATGAAACTTTTCTCACACTCTATGAGCCAAATCAAAAACGACTGTAAAGACTCCAAATGCCCTCCCCTCTCCATTCACAATGTCAATCCACATAAAGCTTCTCGTCCTCTCCACTCATTCCAGAAGAATATGTTAACACGTTACCGATCATTAACTAATTATTAATCATTTATATTTATTGACTGCTACGTGCCAGTGCTGTGTGCTCCATATGCATCATTTTATCTTCACAACAACACCTGCAGTAGTTTAACAAATATCTCCATTTTGCTGATGAGTAGGGACCAGAGTTTTGAACCCGAGTCACACCGACTCCAGGGTCTGAGCTCTCCATCACTGTGTTATTCATAAATTTGTCTTTTCAGAAATTTTCATCTATTCTGAAGACAAAGATGACTTCTTAAATTTGAATGTCTTCACAATATCCT
The DNA here is from genome assembly GCF_053574225.1 of Canis aureus. NCBI lineage: Eukaryota > Metazoa > Chordata > Mammalia > Carnivora > Canidae > Canis > Canis aureus. The sequence continues at coordinate 1,771,532 of NC_135633.1, forward strand.
TCATAGTACTGAGGTTTGTTCACTATAGGGGCGAAATATTTCATTTTACAGATAAACAGTTGAGAATGAGGATAGTTATCAGTAGTCACAGAGCCCGGGCAAGAACTCTTTTTTTTTTTTTTTTTTTTTGACACCATCTATGGTCTGTATGTGACACCATAATATACAATTCAGTCTTTCAACAGATACTTATTGAGCACCTATCACAAGCCAGGCAGTTTCTGCCTTAAAGATTACAATCTTGTTCCCTCGGAGGAAAAAACAATCCTGGGAAAGATAAGATGAAATGTTTTCATCTTTCAGCTTGGGGTTGTATGAAACTGTTGCTGGTTGTGGGTCCAAGGGATTGCCGGGATAAAATCCATCACCTCTGAGATCATTCATCATTCTGCTGGTTTTCCTGCCCCTGGTTTCTCCTCTGCTCCCTACAGACCATTTCCGATGTCATAACAGCAGAGCAGCTCTACAGAAGACATATGTTTGGAAATCCTCCATTTTCAATCTCCTGAGCTCTGAGTCACACCACTTCTCCCACCAGCCTCAGGATAAGTCTATCAGAGGACCTCACAAGACTTTTCGGTATGTCAGAATTGTCATTATTTGCTATGCAACCTTTTTTTCTAGGCTCTGCAGTCTTTGAAACTATTTGCAAAAAGAACTTCAGACGACTCAAGCTTTTATCCCAATAAAAGAGTAAGAAAAGCCTTTGCTCCTTGCCTTTGGGTGAGCCAAGCCCTCCATCCTCTCTGACATCCCAGAGCATCCCACCAGAGGGTAGCTGGCATTGAACTCTATCTGAAAAAAAAAAAAAAAAATCCCCTCTTCTCTGCAAGGGATCTTCCTGACATTGAAGTAAATGTTGAGATTATCTATCTCTTCAGATCTGAAGTAACGTCCAGGCATATACAGATGCCCTTAGTGGGAAGAAGGGAGGAAGAGAAAGTCATCCATGGCCAGTGGTTGCTTGTGGCCCCCATCAAAATTGCTACAGAGAAAATGAAGCAAACCGGCCAGTGTGGTAAATCATTACGAAGATGGACTCCAAAACTCCTTTTGTAGCCATTACATAAGTGATAAAAATATACTTCCTACCTCCACAACATGGACACACTCTTACTTCTTCTTTTTCCTGGTCCTTTTTTAGAGAGGCTGAGGTGATAAAAATGCTCCTTGATGCAGACGTTTTGAATTATACATGCTTTTAGAAATGCATTTTAACAGAGATTCTTTTCTTTGAATCTTCACATCCACTTCTGAGAATACAAGAGTATTTATGCAAAGCCAATGAAGACGACTTCTTTCAAAAGACCTGGTTTGATTTGGCACTCCCTCTGAGGGAAAGAGGAGGAAAAAAGATGTCTAAAGAGGAAAGGCCATGTGTACCTAAGAGAGTCCACTTAATTACCTATAGGAGATACCTTTGGTGCCCCTCTTTGGATCCCCTTGGCCCGCCCTGGACTACAGCTGCGGCTGTAGCGGATACTCTCCGGAGAGCTGAGACTCACCTCCCTCTACCAGCATCCTTTGGCTTCAGCTCCACCCAGAAGCCTTCTCTGAAGGAATAGGAGTCCATGTAACTGGAGGTGCAGCCTGGAAATGCAGGGAATTGCTCTGGGGTAATCATCAATGGAGGTAGGAGCTGGTGGGTAAGTACACGCATCAGTCTCCTCCCCTCAGATGGATGATTCTGAGGGACATGTTCCTCCCTCTCATCTGTCCCAGAAGCTGCTTCAATTTGTTACCGTTACTATAGCCTTCGCACCTTCCCTGCCTCACTCTCCCAGATTCTTCATTCCTACTTCCTGGGGCCATCTTCCGGGCTCAGAAGTCCCTGTCTGAAGTTCTTATAGGGCCTAGAAAAAAAATTTTGATTAATTTTTCAGTGATCATGCTGACAGCACTTGAAAGCAGATGATAGGCAATGCCAGGCTTAAAACACCTGGTCTAGGGTAACAAAGCATTATGTACAATTTATTAGCATGAAGATCGCGTACACGAAGCCTCCCTGGCTCCTTTCTACCCTTAACTCAACGTAGACCTTTGGCCAGATAGGATGTTCTGCAATCTGGTGGTCAGGCCTTAACAAAATCCAGTATCCCAAAATCTAACGACATCCCATAGTACCGACAGGTCCTAGACTATTGAGATATTTGTAATTTCAATCAGAAAACGCAGTAGACCTCATTTGGCCATAATCAGGTCTTTGTCCCATGCTAGTGTTATACTTTAGGACGCTGCGTGGCTGCAGTCTGCCTGACAGTGCGCAATAACGGGCCGGTTAAATGCGGGTCAGGAGGGCGTTGATAATTATCCTCATCTGGGCTGGTTTGGCGCAGTACAGAAATGTTATGATTATCTTATTTATGTTGTTGAGACAGAAAAAATTGAAAATGAAATAAATGAAACCTCTGTCACTAAGGCCTTTGTTTTTCCCCCCGGCTAACTCCTTCCCTCCAGGTCCACCCGTGAATGACATTCCGTAACATTTAACACAACAAATTTTGGTGATTTTGTTTACTTATATACAACTGGATGAACGTTGAGGTACAACATGCTTCATACGGAGTTGGGGCTTAATAAATATACATTGAATAATAAATCGATCCATTAAATATTCAGTAAACCAATAGAGAATGAGAGAGTCCACTTAACTGAAGATTTATGAAATCCCAGTCAAGTTCTGAACAACAAAAAAAGAGTCAAACCTGCTATTGGCTATGCATTTCTCCTCTTCAGAGTTGGAGGCGAAGTCCCTAGAACTGATGATGTTTCTCAGTTAAAGCCACATTTCCTTCTGTCCAGAGCTGCAAATGCATGTTCTCATCAAGTTATAGAGTCTGCTCCCAGGCTGCTGAGCGATCCCACCCCGGGCCCTCGGAGCCTGTCTGTCTGGGACCAGGAGTTAAGTTAAATGAAGCCAATTGGCAATTCCTTCCACTACCAGCATGAACAGCTTTATCATGTCAAAATGGTTCCTCTGCTTATTTCTCCTGAAAATTTATTTCCTTAAGATTTTGCCAGTCTGGCCAAATTTGCTGAGCTGGGAAATGCTTGGAAAAGACTGTAAGGAATGTTTTAACTCTGCCAGTGTTTTGTTTCCACTTAGAGAATCAAGCAGTACACCCCAAAGTGCAATGTGTTCATGAGCATCTTGTAGCCACATTGTAAAGTCTGCGCTTATAACCAAGCTACCAAATCCCAAGGCGGAGTGCAAAGGCCAAGTGACTCACAAATCACGGCGTTTCATTTTCTTGCTATTATTTACTATTCGCCATAATTCAGAGCTGAATGAACTTTGAGTGGTTTATTTCATTTAACCTTCACAATAATCCTATAAATTCATTATTTTCTTAGTTCTCTTTAAGAAACCCAGGCTGATAAAAATTCAGGGATTTGCTGAAAGTAATACAGTCAGAAAGAGGTGAAGATAAAGTCATGACAAAGCCAAGTTTTAAGTATTATGTGCAATTGTGAAAATATCACCCCCCCCCAAAAAAAAAAAAAACTACTGCTCAAGCAAAACTGAGTTTATTGCTTACTACTGTGAGAACTCACTACCTCAGCAAAGATAAAATAATGACTCAAGGTAGAAGGACAAAGCTAGGGTATTCATGAGGTTTGGAGGTCTGGTTTAACACGGGTCTTTTGATTTGATTAGGGATTATGACATAGCGCTTCAGGATTGGTGGGTACAGCAGAGTGAGGATTTTAAGGCAGGGGTTTCAAGAGTCTTAGAGAAAAAAATAATTATTTCATGGTATTTATTGACAAGCTGAGCAGTTCTTGATGTGTTTTAGGGAAGTTTCTAGAAGAAAGAGAAGTCATTCTTTGGAAGCTTTAACTTCTTGGCCAAAAGTTTTCTGGATTGGTGAAATCATGTTGGAGAAGACGTTGGAAGGAAAAAGTCACGTTACTGTGGTACAATAAGGTGCGTGGATGTGGATGCTTTTGGTTTTCATCAATGTCAGACGAAGGGTTTTGACTCAGTATTTGGAAAACATGGTTATGTGACGTACACCTATGAAGACAGAAGTTTCCCAGGCTGAAGTACCCCCCAGATGAAAACTATCCACGTGTGATTGGAATCTATCTCATGAACTTTGGAGTTCACACCTACTGTTCTGCCTAAACTTACCTACAAACCTTCAGAATGAGGATCCTTCAAAAGAGAAAAAGATCACCTAGATCTAGAGACTGGAGCGGTTTAGACTCCTGAAGGAGAAAAAAAAGAATCCACTGTATTCATTCAACCTACCGTATTCCCTAAGGATTCCCAGACCCTAAACCTGTGCCTGCCCGTACAAGATGTGCTCAATAGAGATTTCTTGAATTAATGTTGAATGAACAGTAAGGGATAATAATAAAAGTTAATATTGATGCTTAATGAGTACTTACTCTGTGCCAGGTATCAAGGCAAGTATTAATATGGATTATTAGATTCACTCCCTCCAGGTGCCCCAAGGTAATGGGTACTATTTAATTCCTATTTTCAAGAGGACAAAGCTGAATTGAAGACACAGTTAAAACACCCAAAGCCCAGGAACAAAGAGGCAGAGCCTGGATTGGAACCTAAATATGCCTAACTGTGGAGCTGAGAATGCTGAGCCCAACATCTTATTTGCCATGTTATGAAAAGGAAAGAGCAAAAGAATATTAGATTATGAGTTGGGGAGAAGAAAATTATAGCGTGGAAACCCTGATTCTAGGATTTCTACAAGTGTTTGGAGTGTGTGCAAATTCCTGGCCTTGCTGTTTCTATCATGACATGTTTGTTTTGTTTTTGTTTTTAAGTTTCCTTCACGCTTTGTACAAACTTTTATTGTTATAACAAACATCACGGTGCAAGGCCATCCGTCCTTTCACGGGGTTTTTCCTACTGAACCATAGACTCTTTGAGGAAAGGGATCTTATCTCTGTATTGGTAGGACCAGGTACAATGTTGGGCACAGATGTGAGACTCAATCAACACACCCGTTGAAGAAACAATATGTGACTTTGTCATATTAAATAGCAACAAACGGGGCAGCCCGGGTGGCCCAGTGGCTTAGCGCCTGCCTTCGGCCCAGGGCGTGATCCTGGAGACCTGGGATCGAGTCCCACGTCGGGCTCCCTGCATGGAGCCTGCTTCTCCCTCTGCCTGTGTCTCTGCCTCTCTCTCTCTCTCTGTGTGTCTCTCATGAATAAATAAATAAAATCTTTTAAAATAAATAAATAAAAATAAATAGCAACAAACACTTTAAATGTAAGGGCCTAAGGTTTTTTCTGTGTGTTGGGCCTTGAAAGAGTCAAGTAAATAACACCTTAACTCTTCCCCGCCCAAGTTCTGAACATCTTGTGAGGTAGGACAAAATAATAAAGCAGGCAGGCACTAAAATACCATCCTTACGATTGACTCCTTATTAACATAATTTAAAATATGATCCTTAGAATCAGTTTATAATAAAGCTGACCTTGGAGAATGTATCTTCTCTCTATTGGTGAACGGGCTTCTTTATACTAAACTCCAAAACTAGCAGACATCTCGGCAGTCACAGATGGTCCCAGGAGGCTGTGGCCTTCTGCATGTAGGAATAGGGACTTTTTTTTATTAAATGCATGCTCTCTGCAAGCAAGTGGGTTCCCCAGAAGAAGAAGGAGAGAAAGAGACTGAATTATTCAAACACAGCCATGAGGTGAAGGCTCTACCCTGGGAAGGAGTCTGTGAGAGGCAGGAGGATTGTGCTAGTGAAGCACGATGCACATATTTAAGAAAGCATAAGGAAAGGGTATCTGTGGTTTTCTCAGCTGTATTTGGAGGCAACAAAGATAGAGGGCATCTCGAGACTGTAACAAACTGTGCAACTACTCGGAGACACTACCAGAGAGGGTGACAAGTTTCTGGAGAAAAAAAAGAAAAAAGAGAAAGAAATAGCTACTAAAAATTTGAGGAGGAAAGAAAATGGCAATACAGGGAGACTGCAGAGATTAGGAAGGTCTCTTTCACCCAGGGAAGACCTACATCATTTTTCTGATAAAACTGATATTTATGGGTGCGGCTTCTGACACTATGAGGCTGACGGTAAAGGGCTCCTGTTTCAAATTTTACCTAAGATTTTCATACATATCAGATCTGCTCTGTCAAGACCACACTTCCCCAGGCTTAGAGATGGCTTCTTACCTAACCCTGGGCTGGGTGCTGAAGGGATACGAGAAGCCATCAATCCAGCAATCAGTCTATTATTATTTCCAAGCCCAACTTTGCTTGTGATACAAAGGATCACAGGTTAGCCTAAAGCTGGTATTTTCTCGCAGGAGATGCTGTACAAAAAAAAAAAAAAAAAAAAATCTGACCACCATGCAAGAGGAATCTCCCGTGTTTTCATAGCAGTGGCTTCAGTTTGGGAAAAGCACGGTACCATTTACTGGCATTTCAGCAAATAAATGAGTGAAGGAAGAAAAGGCAATTTTATTTTTAAGCTAGAAAATCCTAAAACCAGCATCACAGGGAGACTTAGAATTCAACTGTTTCCCTTACTGGAAACCATCTCTTAAATAATGCAAAGAGAAAGCTGCATGCACATCTTCAAAGAGTGTGTGTTATGAAAAGGAAAGAAAGCAGGCCGGCCAGATCCCGGAAAATCCCAGTGCTGCTCTGGGAGGCGCCCGGGCCGTCAGTGTGGGCTCCGCCTGGGCAGCAGGTTGTGCAAATGGGATGCACCCAGTGCTCAGGCCTGGACGTAAAAGGATCAATGCAAGCATTCTTACCGCCTCAAGGTGCAAATGATGCATGGGCTGAGAGCTAGTCTCTAGGCCCAGAGACTAGATACAACACTTGAGAAGAGAAATATGAGAATATGAGCATAGAGGGGGGGGGGATCAGGGAATTTGAAGTTGGAGAACTCAAGACCTAAGTTCTAAATCTCCGCTCTCTATGTGACCTTGGGCAAACCCTTAACCTCCATGGGCCTCAGTTTACAAATCCATAAAGTGGGAATACCAGTCCCTGCTGTGCAGGTTTATAGAGATGAACGAGGGAGACACTTGTGTGGCTGCCCTATGCAAACTGGAAGGGGCACTAAGACTGTCGGCGATGCCCAGGAAATCAGACTAGAGGTCACAGCCCCGTCTGCCTCGGACCAGAGACATAGTTGCTGAGCTATGGTTCTGATCTCCTTCCCTTGCTACTCTTGTGACTCATCTGCTTCTCTAGGCTTATGTATACTTACTTATACTTATGCCCTTCTTCCAGGATCTGTTGTTCCTACAGTTTCCCTTGGGGGTTGTGCCTTGAATGACAGCATCTTAATTAACGGAGCACCTCCCTTTCCTTCTTTTCTTCCCTACTGGAAATTTTACTAGTTTGCCTTCCCATACCCTCAAAACTTCTGTTAGGGAGGCGAAAGGAACGACTTACACTGAGCACACTCCTCACTAAATGAGGCCCTTTAGCCGGATGAGCTAATACAAGGGTTCTCAAAGTGCCGTCCCTGGACCAGCAGCATCAGCACTTCCTGGGAACTTGTAAGAAATATAAATCATCAGCCCTTATCCCTGGCCTGCAAAATCAAAAACTCTGGGATGGGGTCAGCAGTCCATGCTTTAACAAGTCTTCCAGGTGATTCTGTGAAGCCTCAAATTGGAAAACCATTGATCTAATGCAACCGTCCCAACAAATCAGCCAGAGGAGCATGATTAGCACTATACGGGTCGGGAAATTGGGTCTGAGAGGTGAAGCGACTCGCCTGAGGTCACGCTGCTGCTTATAAGTTGCAAGCCCGGGATTCAAATTTGAGCCAGGCCAGCCACAGAGGCTGGCTCGCGTCCATGCTGCCTCCCGTAACACCGTAGTACTCAGGACTGAAAATGGCATCTTAGTCCTCGGAGAGGAGAGTTGCAGCCTCCTGTAGCAGCCTCCTGGCACCGAGGCTGGAACACAGAATGCGGAGTCTCTGGGACAAACATGCGCGTCCCAGCGCCGTAACTGCGGGGAAGTCATTCAACCTCTGAGCCTTAATTTCTTCATCTGTGGAACTTTCACTTGATTTTATTTTCACAAATTTTACCAACAGAAGTTCCAGGTAGTTCTCTTTTCATTTATGGAAGAGTAAGTGCATGGCCCTGAGGCATGAAAATTGTCTTACCCCCACTCCTGAAGATAAACTTTTTGTGTTTTGAAGCATTTTAGAGATACTGGAGTCCTATTGGCTGAGAGGAAGAGAATCATCACCTGTTGTGTGTAAACGAAAAGGAGAAGCTGTAAAATAGGTGTATGATTTCTATGCCCAGATTTATGGAAAAAGAGAAAAAACCTTCTTTCCACCTCAACCTTCCACACCCGGAGTTATGAACACACTTAGCTCCTTAATGATCCCAGCTCAGGTGAAGACAACAAGATCTCTTATCCAATACAGGAGAAAGTGGAATAAAAACTTTCATGTCGAGAAACAGAAAAGGAAAATAGCCCAACCATTAGCTGACAATTAAAAAAAAATTGCATTCAAGTCTACAGGGGACAGACACCAAAATGGAGTCTGACTTGGTATTTCCCGGGGGGCTGGAGCTGTGGAGTTTGACCCCCGCTTAGGACGGCCGGAGTCAAGAACTCGGAGTTGTCACCTTGGCAACATAAGCAGCAAGGGCACAACTTTTCTTATCTCAAGTCTAAATGGAAGAAATGTGACTTTTTTCAATGAACTTTAGTTTCCTCATCTGTAAAATAAGGATGAAATGAAATAATGTTTAGAAGAATTGCGTTAAGAACAGTAACATTTATAAACTCAACTCCATTGCCAGTTCCTATTCATTTTTATTGGCCACCTGCAGAGCTGTGTTGAGAAGGGTTCTGAAGCTCATCGTCATAGCTCATTAGTCATGAATAGTATGGACATGGCACAAGGGGGTAGATGGTTGACTTTAAGATAGAATCCGAGCTACTTAACATGGTTTCAAATAAAGACCTTCGTGATTTGGCTGTTGCAGACTTTATCCAGTTTCACTTCGTCTGTCAATCATTCACTTTATCCTCGATCTCCCAATCTGCTCTAACCAAAATGAATAATTTCTTTGCCTCTGACATAGTGTTGCAATACTGCTTCTTCAGCCTGGAACGTTCTTGCTCTCTATTTTTCTTCCTCCTCTCCTCTTTATCACACTCTTATTTCCCATGTACACATGGGTGCGTGCACACACGCCACGTTTTGCCATGGCTTGTACCAGGATTATATCCTCCTGAGGTGTATTCCTTAGCACCCCATGATAGCCATAAAGTGCGATTATTTGCTTGCTCATCTTCCTCTTCACCAGACTCTTGGACTTGCTCTTCACTGCACTGCCATTTCCTGGGTCACAGATCCCGCGCCTGCTGTCACCCCATAGAGAACACTATGCCCCACCCAGATTAAGCTTTGTGTAAATATTGTGGAACTAACCAAATTAATGGATCAGTGACATATGCCTCAGATATGTCAAATTCACAAATTAAGAAACTGGAATCACTGACCTCTCTCTACACAAGCCTAAAGCTGTATGCGATTAAGTTATTACATCCATGGCTCAGTTTCTCACCTATAAAATACACAAATAGCAGTGCTTACCTAGGGGTGCTGTGAGCAAATACACATACGGAGAACACTTCAGAAATGCTTGGCACTTGGTAAACACAACATAAACATCAGCTTCTAGCGTTATTCCTTGTGATCAACCAGTTGTTCTGAAATCACTGGTATCTGGACAGTTTCTCAATCTTGGTCATAACAAAATAATGAGATTGAATATGTGAAAGTCTTTAAAGTTAAGTAGTAAAAGCAGGAATAGCAACTTTAGCACTTAATTTTCAAGTCTGAGCTCTCTCCATTGACGTTTCTTATGCAAGAACCAGAACAGCTCTTAAGCACTTAAAGATTAAGCATATAGATCACACGGTAAACTGAAACTGGTTATAACCTAAAGTGCCACACATAACACCACCAGTGCATGCTGTTTTATTAATACTGAAACATGTTTTTTTCTACCTATGCCTGTACTAGGCTGGGAGACAAACCACTGCCTCCTATTAGGCGCACTACGTACTGATACATTAAGATATTAAATAATTGTGATCGGCAATAGCCAATAAGTCATTTTTTCTCAGTTGATTTATGATAATCTATTATCAATCGCATAATCAGGATTTGGGTATTCTTGAAACATGATTACTAAGCAATATTGAGTACATAGGAGTACTGGACTGTGAGGAAAGTAGATACTGGGTCATGGCTGAAATCTGATCCAAACTTAACTCTCAAGGGCTCCCCTTGCTTTGCTACTCAAATTCAGAAGGAATTGAGACTCTGAAATAATGACATGTCTTCATTTCACACAATTCTTGTAAAACAGCAACAACTGAGGAGTACGGAACAGAAAGGCCTTCAATAAGCTTAAATTCAGGTTGAGATCCTCATTTTTTCCTCACCTGATAGAAAATGACACATATCCAGGTTCCTTGCAGAATCAAAAGTCAGTGATATCTCATATACAAACAGTAAGTGAAAAACTCAAATGTAGATCCATTTTTGTAAATCTGCAAAAACTGTAGATTATAAAGTCAGTGGGAGAGTAAAAAGTCTCACTGGCCCTCAATAGCTGATAAAACTGAATTTATGTACCCTTAACAGTGTGTTTACTTTAAGTAAGTTTCTCTAGAAAGGAGAGTTGTCACTTCATATAAGTAAAGGCATGGGGGAAAAGCTACCGGTTTCAAAAAACTCGATGAACCAGTCCCATGACCTGGAGCAGAAATAGTCGTATTGATCTTCTTAGCTCCAGGCCTAGCAAAGAGAGAAAAACATAGTAGACACTCAGGAAATGTCTGTTGAATGGATCTGGGGTATTAAGATGGAGAATATCTGATTCCTCATAGGATTATGAATGGTCAATTCTAACCAGAGATACAATTTATTTCAAAACATTTATCAAGTGGTGCTTAGCGTCATAAACTGGTATATTTTCTCCGTGGAACGGCTTTCGATTTGAAAACCCAACAAGTTTAAATCCAAAGTTCACGATTCCAGGTGGGTTTTCCTTTAAACAGCATAACATGAACCAGAACTCATTGGCAAATGAGCCAAGTAAGCAGAATTCGACGCTCAGAATAATTTCATTTTCCGAAGGAAAGTGCCTCTGCACCTGCACGGTACCTAAGACAAGTACTGTCAGATAAATAAGCAATGAATAGGGGATACTGATACCCTTGCTGGCGCCCCAGGAAGAAAGGATATAGAAGGAGGAATGACCGAACAAGTTCACTCCCTCAGAACCTGCGTATGATACTGATACCAGCTTAGCAAACAGGAGGACAAAAAGGACAAAAGACTCGGTTATTAAAAAGGATCTATGAGACCACAGAACCCTGCAGATCCTACAGAATCCACTTGAAAAGGTGCCGAGTACTGAGTCTGTCACCACACACACTCCAATGACATATGGCCAACAGGTTGTTGGTAAATATTTAATACACTGAAACGCGAGACTCTGACACCCAGCTGCTAGGGTTGCAACGAGGTGGAGCCATCCCGACAAAGCCAGGCTTGCTGGTGGCACTGGTGCTCTGTTACAGGGCTCATAGCCTCAGACTAAAATTAAAGCTCACTCCATTCATATAACACAAGTCCCAGCAGGACACCTCGGTAGATTTTCTCTTTAGTTAAAGCTGTCTTCTACGGTTCACCGGCGTCAGCACGGAGGGAAATCATAGTGTTGGACCTTCACATCTGACTTACACACTCTACGGTAGCTTGGGTTGCTGTTTGGTCTTGGAATCCCCAAGTCCCCCACCCAAAAGTAGTGTTCACTTTTTGTCAAATCCGTCACAATCTCCATATTCCGGGCCTGTGGGAGAGCTTCCGTGCAAGCTGGTCCGACGTGAGAAAGGAAGTCTGATTAGTGATGTATTGAGTTCTTATCTTCTTCTTTTTTTTTTTTTTTTTATCACAGGTATGAACTTGGGATGGCTATAACAATGCCCCAGTTCTTACATAGCCCTGAAGACGATTTAGGGTGTTCAACAATCTACTAAATTGGAACATTCGTCTCTGCTCCCTACCACCCAATACTGTTGACTCACACCAAAAATTCAGGTCACAAGGAAAGCAACCAGACAAGGAGAGGAATGTTAATAATATTATTAGTTACTATTTTTGACTGCCTGTTTGCACCAGTCCTGTGCTAAATGCGGTGGGTACATTATTTCCTTTAATCTTCACAATAACTTTGTGTTAGCAGGTATTATTATCTACACTTTATAGAGGAGAAACTGAGACTCGGAAAAAGTCATCTGTCACAGTGGGAAAAGCCCAAAATTAGAACATAGGTTTGTCTGATGTAAAGCCTATGCTCTTTGCCACCAAACTGTGATGATAGACTCTCTGAACCGTCCTCCCAGGGGAAGGGTCCTATGTGACCAGGCGGGTTATACAGATGTGAGAAGCAGGCTGAGAGTAAGATAGAGACATAGCTACAAGAACTATTTTTTTTTCTTTAAAGTAAAAAAAAAAAAAAAATGATTAATTGCAATTGAAACTGTCCTAATATCAGGGATACAATTGGAGGGACGTTGGGGGTGGCACTGTGGTGAAGCCAAAACTCGCTAAGACCAGGTGAGTCTCAGGAGACGAGATCATGTCCCAGTATTGACCATGTGCTGAGGCAGAGCCCAGAATGAGGTTCAAGAGCAAGTGAGAGCCACCAGTTATACATCTGCAATCAGCCTGCGACAGGGAACAGTGCTGAGGTTCAGAACAAGGAAAGACAGACAAAAACGGCGGTGAGCACAGCCCAAAGGGGACAACTATTGAGAAGTTGGTGAAGGGAGTGCATCTGACCGAGAGTGAACGTGGGCTGTGCCGAGGGGCAGGTCCTGCACTTGAAGCTGCATCGTTTATGAACATCTTCTAAGAAGGTTCCTGGAGGGGGGTGGCCACATACTACATGCTAGTTCTCTTTGGCTTCAGTCTTCCCTTATTTCCTGGGGACAAAATAATGTAAGACTAAATATATTTAGCTGCTAGGGGATGAAGGCCTTTGTTAATTATTTATGCTCCTCCTAGTATCCGGTCTTGGCGTCTGTTCTCACCTCACTGCAAAGCACAGCACCTCCTGGACTCTCCCCCTCCCACCCCCTCAACACATACGACGCGCCCAGACTGGCCACCCTGGTTAGTGCAGTGGTCTTTAGGGCACAGTCTGACTCACAATCCCAGGGTTTTCACGGGGATCTTAGCTCCCAGCCAACTAGCACGGCTTCCTGGAGGTCAGGTGACCAAGTCTGTGTTGCATTACTCATTGTCAAAATTTCAGCCAAACGAGGAACATATGTAAAACTTATAGGCATTCTGGCATCACTCTTAATTAGTAACCACGATCTGAGCATTTGTTATTTAAGCTCATTTAATTCCAGCCAGATTACAGTGTGTTGCAATGCAAGCTGCCTTCTGCATCATCCTGCGAGGTTCCATTAGCAGGCTTCAGGGAAGCATGAAAAGTCACATTCAATCATGTCTCAGAGCATGCTGTCCTGAGCTGGAGGTAATGTGAGCCACCAGGGCCACAGCTCTGGCCGTCGTGGACCACGAGGAGTCGCTATCAATGAAGGACTGCTGGCTAGCGCACCTTGGTGACTGCTGCAGGCCTTTTTAATTTCCCACCACATGTTACATAACAAACATCATTTAGGTACACTCATTCGCACAAGTCCTCAGAGGAAAAAAAAAAAAAAACTTCCCGATAAAGATGGTGGGATCAGGAAATTCCATTGTTGACCTGGATGGAGACTGGGACACCAAATGAAGATTAATGAATTTTCAAAAATAAAAACAAGTGTCAAATTTTGGGTTCAAAGGCCCTCAGTTGGCCATGTGGTCGCATGTCAGAGGGCTTGATGTACTGTGGTCAAAATGTTACAGCTCTTTCTGATAAAACCTAAAAGTTTTGAATGCAAAATCTGGCAAAGGTTGTCTTTCCGCAGACACGCAGGGCAGTCTGTGCCAGAGTTTGCAGAAAATCAGGAGGGCCAAGGACGAGGAAAGAGAAAGATGTTCAGTAAACTCTCCCTTCTCTTCCTTAGCAAGAAAGGAGATTATTTAGGACCTTAGCATTTTGAGAATGATTTGGCTTTGAGGTTCAGGTTTTGCACTAGGGAAAAAAAAAAAAATGGAAAGCCAGGGAAGTGTGGAATGGAGCCCAGGGAAGGGAGGAGTTATGTCAGTGTGGTTGGGAACAATGCAGTCATTTGTTCCCTCTCACCTCCCACCTAGGAAGCGTGAGCTCTGGATCCTAGTTCTAATTCTACTCCTGTAGAACTTGGGCCAACGACTGCTTTTTGCTGGGTCTCGTTTTCCTTATCGGTCAAAGGAGGAGTTCATCTGCAAGATCCTAAAGGCCGTTTCCAATTTGAATATCCTATTATCCTTTTAGGTGTTGAAGTCTGGCTTCTCTGTTTGAAATACGGCCCTGTTAAAGTTTTCTCTATTTTAAAGCAAAAGCAACAAATATAACAACAATAAGCCTTTAAGTAAGGATTTTGGAACTTAAAACTTGTTTTAATGAATCAACGTGTGTTTACGGCCCTGCCTTCCTTGTGCTCAGTCCTCTGACAAGAGCTGCTGGGGAGATAAAGAGACCTAGAGAGTCACTGCTATCCTCAAGGAGTACGTAGGCAGGCAGGGAACACACACATACTCGTGAAGCAATGAGTAAATGAGACAGCGTGGGACAGAGGGGAAAATCCTAACAGGTCATCGATCGGTGCAAGGGATGTTGGGGACCTGGGTAGTCGTGTGAGCTGGAGCCATCCTAGATCTGGAGGAGACGGATCTGACACCGGGCTTTGAGAACTCTCTCCAGAAGTGTGAGAGCAGGGGGTAGCCTAAGCAAGGACAGGAAGACATTTCCAAGTCACGTGACGTACGTTGGCAGGAAGAGGGGCAAAAAGCAACCTAGATGGTAGAGAAAGAGTCATATAATGAAGCAGTGGGAAACAGGAGGATGATGTAGAATCAAAGGAAGACCTTCAGAACCAGCAAAATTCAGAATATTTATCTATATCTACCTACCTACCCATGCATACACATACATACATTTGTGTGAATATGTATGTATACATGTATTTGGTTTTGAGCATGGCTTTGAACCATGTGATGGTCTCACATTGTATCGGGCTGTTTAATATTTTCATAAGTACTTTTCATGTATTAAGTATGCTGCATAAACATTTTTAAATACCTATAAAATATCACATCAGGGACACCTGGGACGCTCAGCAGTTGAGCTTCTGCCTTCAGCCCAGGGCGTGACCCCAGGGTCCCGGGATCGAGTCCCGCGTCGGGCTCCCTGTGTGTAACCTGCCTCTCCCTCTCCCTCCCTCTGTCTCTGCCTCTCTGTCTGTGTCTCTTGTGAATAAATAAATACAATATTTTAAAAATATATCACGTCAGTCTAAGGCTACCTAAATTTGAATCCCTGCCTTGCCACCCGTTACTTGGGTAACCCTGACCAAGTTGTTTATCTCCGTATGCCTCAGATTCCTCTCTGTAAAATTGGAATGAATAATAAAGTTTTTTTATGAAAATTAAAGGCAGAGCCTAGCACAGTGTAAGCACTCGATAAGTGTTGCTCTCACGTAGATCTATTATAATGTACTTAATCATTCCCCAAATGCAGGAGTTTATGTTGTTTTCAACTTTGCACCATTGATAAGGCACTGCTGTTCCCCTCTAAAAGGTTTTCGGTTTTCTAGAATTAGCTATTTTTTAGGAAAAAGTTTCCCAGAATTGGAATTACCAGAGTCAAAGGGCATGAATATTTGTGAAGATGCTTGTTACGTCTTGTCTTGCCAAGTAACGCCCCGACGGGCTGTGCAACCTTGCCTGCACGACGTATTTCCTTTACAAAGCAAAAGAGAAGTCGCCAAGTGGATGGGGGTACTCGGGGTTGTTGGTCTGACTTGCGTCTCCTCGATTACTGATGAAAATGAGCATCCCTCCATCTTTGTCAGTGAGCAATATTTCCACTTTTGTGAATGATCTGTTCACTAGTTTCGCTTACGAATCTGTTAAAGTCTTGATTGCTTTACCATTGTTCTCTCCTGGCATTTTCTACTCAGTTTGTACTTAGATGATATTCAGCAGACACGGAGATATTTCCCCATAACTGTTCTCATATCATTTATTCCACGTGTACCCTGTTCTGTGAGAAGGACATTAGCTCACAATTCCTCAGTATCTTCCTGACAATTCTTAGTATCTGAAGCAATGCTTTGTATACGGTACGTATTCGGTAGGTACTTGATAAACCCAAAGAATGTCATTTTTTTCCACCTGATTGTTTTCCAAAATTTGAAATTTATATATATGTACACACATACACACATATATATACACATATAAATATATATATATATATTTTTAGATAATGCCTCTTACAGTTGTCTAAGTCATTTTTCTCCCATAATTTTCTCCCATACATTAAATTATATGTATATATACATATACATATACATATACATACATATATAATTTATAATCCTCAGTACATGGCTCTCAACCGCAGTCACATGCTTTTCTTAGACAAATTCCAAACTTGTTTCTTATTACAAAGAGTATATCAGGGGATCCCTGGGTGGCGCAGCGGTTTGGCGCCTGCCTTTGGCCCAGGCGCGATCCTGGAGACCCGGGATCGAATCCCACATCAGGCTCCCGATGCATGGAGCCTGTTTCTCTCTCTGCCTGTGTCTCTGCCTCTCTCTCTGTGTGTGACTATCATAAGTAAAAAAAAAAAAAAAAATTAAAAAAAAAAATCCATACAAAGAGTATATCACTGAGGCTTCACCAGGGAAGAATAGCATCTCAGCTTGAACTGCTGTAACAAAAACACTTGTAGGCTAGTAGCTTAAAAAAAAACAAACATTAATTTTTCACATTTATGGAGGCCAGGAAATCCAAGAGCAAGTCACTGGCAGTCAAGACATCTGGTGAGGGCCTCCTATCTGGCTTGTAGATAGCCACATACCCAGAAGAGCAAGCTCTTGCTTCCTACTCTTCTCATAAGGACATTAATCCTATTACAGGAGCTCCACCCTTGTGACCTTATCTAAACCGAATTACCTTCCAAAGCCCCACATCCTAATACCATCTCACTGGAGATTAAGGCTTCACCATATGGATTTTGGGGAGGCACAAACATGTAGTCAATAACAAATAGTATTTGCTGATAAATCCAAACTATCTGGGCCCAGGGAATCACTTCCTTAGAGCAAAATATTAGCTCCATTATTCAGTAAGCACTTTGGTCTGCAAAAAAAGGAAAAAGATAAGGCACTGGTTCCCCCTAACACTTTGTGGACATAGACGTTTTGATGGATAGCAGAGGATAAGGAAGTGCATATTCTCCTGGACAGTCTGACGTAAGCAAGAGAAGCAGAGTGGCCTATATTTCATGAAGGAAACGTTGACAGGGGCCAAACTGCATGCTCTCAGCACTTGGGTCATTTCATTAGCATTTGTTATTTTTATACATTGGTAGTTATGGCTGTCAATGGCATTTTAATATCCCAGAATGGTCATAGCACCAATATACTCACTCCCACTAATATTTCATGGCTCATGGATCATTTTCAAATCAAGAGCCTAGGTGGCAATATGTCTTAACACTTTCTAAAGCAGAGCTAGGAGGAAGAAAAAAGGATACTCTTTCCTGGGTACACAATATACTCTCCCACTTAGTTTATGATAACCCACATTATTTTTCATTTATTTTTATGAGATTTATAGGATACATTTCCTCCAGAGAGTTCTTTTCAGAATTGCAAGTACTTAGGTGATTTGCCTGCATGCTATTAATTTTTACTTACTCTGTTATAGCTTTAAAGCATTTAAGACTCAGGGATTGCTATGCCACATCCTTCTTAAAGACCCAAACCAAATACTAACCCCCTACAAGTTCTTTATTTTATGGTGTGCACCTTAAAAGCATAATTAACATGAATTAAGCTCCCATCCCCACTTAGAACATATTACTGCATGATACATTATGCTTTGTTGTATGGAAGGCACCTATTGGGTTGTCTGCCCAGCTTCTTATTATGAAAATCAACATCTTAGAGAGTAACAGATCAGAGTGAGATTCCCCAAACCCACCCTTTAAATGTAACCCACCCTGTCTAAAACTGATTGCCTCAAAAGTAGCCACTTGACCAATTGGGCCCAGCAGAGCCTTTCCGAAGAGTTTGAAATTAGGAGCAAGACAGAGAAGGGAGAAAGGTGAAAAGTATGGGGAAGTAGAGGAGTGAAGGATGGAAAAAACAGAGATTGAGAAGCACTGTATGAGGTTTGACTGTCTTGCAAAGCAGAAGTGGCACGACATGGCCAGTGCTGTTCCATCACAGGTACCAGAAGAGCACAGGGGCCCGCGTCTAGGAAGAGCAGAAGCAGCAGACAATGAGGGAGGAGCAGAATCCAAGAAGGAGTGAGTCTTCGTGGCTTTTTAGGTCCTGTGTCCAGCCTCTCCCTAGTTTCAGTTGTATTCTTGCCTGTGGCCTCAGTAAGACAAGTATTTCTTCTTTTAATAAATTCCCTCTCTTTAACTTATACCAGATCAAACTGGCTCTATTGGTTGCAGTCAGAAGCATCTCAATAGGGCAACTTGGGTGGCTCAGCAGTTTAGCGCGGCCTTCAGTCCAAGGTGTGATCCTGGGGTCCTGGGATCGAGTCCCTCATTGGCTCCCTGTGGGGACCCTGATTCTCCCTCTGCCTGTGTCTCTGCCTCTCTCTCTCTCTCTGTTTCTCTCATGACTAAATAAATAAAATATTTTTAAAAATTAATCTCAATATACGTGTGTCTCTGTCCCCCAACTGGATTATGAGTGTCTCTGGATTTTACCCTAACATGTCTAAGACAGTCCCCGGCAATAGTATGTGCTTAATTGATATTGATGTTAAAATGCTGTTGAATCATCCAATCATTCAACATGTACTTGTGAATATGGCATCGAAGAGACCAATGGTGAACATTTTGGGATAAATTTGGCAAATATTTAACAATTGCCGCTTCAACTTGGGAGCTAATATACTCCACCCACTTTTGAATGAGATAGAGGCCAGGTAGTTCCAGATTATAACAAAGTTCCTTTCTGATAAAAAAGAAAGAAGCCAGTTTTCATTTCTCTCAAGATGCTCCTTCTAATGTCAAACATTTTGCACCCACAAATATATATATATATATTTTTTTTTAAGTGAGACTCCAAAATTTTCCAGTTCATAATAGGTGGGTATCTACTCAATTTGCAAACATATGCTAAACTCTTATCTCATCCTAGGTGCTAAATCTGGGACCCAAATTGAAAAGAAAGAGATTAAGAGTCTCTGAGCCTGAAGCATTCAGTAACTAGTGGGAAAGAGAGTTATAAACACAGACAATTATAGAGCTTGCAGACGTTCTGGAGTGGAATTCTCCATGGAGGAAAGGATAAAGAAGTCCTCCCAAAGGAGACAAGTTTGGAACCAGATACTGAATGATAAACAGGAGTTTACTTATTCCAGCAAATTTTTAAAAGTTGCATTAAGTCATACAAAGTAGAATATAAAAGAGCAAGGGGAGGGGGGTTGTTTAGGTTGATAGTGAAGGCCTTTATTGTAAGTCACACTTAGAGTTCAGAATCCATACTGTAAGCAATGGTACGATGAAATGATGATTTTAAAAAAAAATTAATGGTATAAAGTGATCACACATGTGTTTAAGTAATTATTTACTAGATGCCATCACTGAGAATTTACGACATGCCAGGTACTGTAATCAGTACATGTAATGCTATGAATCTATGGGAGAAAAATGACTCTGAGACAACGAACTGTAAGAGGCATTATCTGAAATTGTATACACAGCTAGCGTATGCTAGCACGTCGCTGAAGATGTCGGTTCTTTTTCCTTGATCTCAGCCTTAGAACTAATCCACTGGACAGCAAGCTCTTTGAGGGTGTGTTAGAGGAGGTCATCGAGAGGCTGGGCCTGCAAGTTGACCTGTGAGCTAGACCCTGGCTGGCAATTGGAGGCTCCTGGCCACCCCCCCACCCCCCCACCCCCGCCATGTCTTTGGAATGTACATCCTGCTTGCTATTCCCATACTAGCAGCTGTTTTGAGGAAGTCTACACCCTCGAGAGAGGAAGATATTGCTGAGATCAACTAGACTGAAGACGCAACGGAACCCAGTTAAGTCCTCTATAGAGACCTCAGATTTTGGAGCGTGAGTGTGTAGATGGACCCATTTTGAGGCTGCGCAAGTTAAGCCTTGTACGTAAGTTCCTTTGCTTATTGAAAGTGCCACCTACCAATCTGCAGGGCCTGCCTTATTCTTCGTTGCCCCTCGCCCTCCATGAACGGGGCCCAGTTTGTGAACAACAATGTAAGTGCGAGGATTCATCCCCCCTTGAACCTGGAGGCACATAGTAAAAGAGTAATGAATGTTTTGATGAACAAACTGACTGACAAATTACTCAGCCTCTAGTGCGTGGTAGAGGTACAATGGAGTAAGGTCTTATTTATAGTCAGAAAACTCTTATACCTGGCTTGAAGTCGTCTCTAGGATATTCAATACTTATCCCTTAATTTCTTTCCCAAAGCAACTGCCATAATGATTACATGAATTGAAAGGAAAAGAAGGGGCAGCCAGAGCACAAGGCCCCCGGTTCGGAGTTTCAGGGTTTCTAGGTTGCTGGTCCCATACTGCTACTTATAGGGCATATATTACCTTTGACATATTATTAACCCTTCTGAAAGTGACCCTTCACTCAGAAGTCCACTTTCTGGGTAGTGGAATAATTTAATAGTATGTAGTAGAAAATACTATATAAATGAAAATAACTGTGTGGGTTAAAAAATGGGTTAAAGTAGAACCATTAATTAACCATTAATTCTTCCTCAACCAACAGACTATAACCAGCTCTGACTCTATCTCTGAGGATGTGGTTTAACTATCATGAATTTTCCTACATAATGTGTACCACAATGTCTTTTGGGGGAAAAGTCAAGATTAAAATAGTATTAAAATAGTAACCCAACCATCTTCAATCAATACCATACCTTGGGGCCTCAGGACAACCACTAACTCTGGGAAAAAAGTGTCTTCTCCCCATAGATGTGGCATATTGGTCCAGGTGCACCAGAGGAGGAAAGCATTCATCTTCTTTAGAAACATCTAAAATAGGCACTAGCCAGAGGCAGGGCAGCAGGCAGCAAGACCCGATGGCCCATGAAATATTTTGAGAACTAAAGAAAATTGTGTTTACAAGTGTGACATTATTCCTATTGGCATAACTTCCAAAAGAATCTAGAAGACCACACCAAGGTTAAAAAAAAAAAAATTAAAGAACCATTTGATAAAGGCAAACCAATACTCACTGCTCATCCTCAAAACCAAGAGATCCAGATTCCAGTCTCAATGCCACCATTTCTTAACCTGGTGACCTCAGGCAAGTAACTAACTTAGGGTCTGTGGGTCCCTGTGACGTCTTACATAAAATATGTGTGTTGGATTTGAAAGGTGGATGTTGGGATAAGTAACTAAAGTAGTTTCTGGCTAACTTAGGTCTAAAAGCATTTTATTGGAAGAATTCAAATGCCTCACATCATTGAGAGGAGGCCTGGAGAACCAGGCCAGAAAGGGGCAGAGACCAAGAGAGGCCCTGGGAACTTCTGGGAAGCAGGAATTCCTGTACAGCCTAACTAGGATGTCCATGCCAGGGCAAATAAGCATCAACCCTTCCTTTTTCTTCCTCTTCTTTTTTTTTTTAAATCTGTATTTCTATCTCTTCATACACTCTTGAGGGAATCACTGACCTACTTTCTCTCTCTGACTTCCCATTGGCAGGGTGAGAGCAAGACTAGTACATTATAAATTCAATTAAATCTGCACATGATTGGGAGAGAGTATTTCCTAAAGTGAAACATGGCTGTTATAACCAGAAGGTAAAATGTACTCTGAACAGCCAAAAATCTGCAAGTGTCCACTTCAATGGCGGTTAAGTTCCTAATATCCTGGGAATCCATTTAGACCTTATTTTACCATAAAAGAATTCTGATAGAAATAATTGCCAACACAAGGGGGAGGTATACTTAAAGGCAAATGGTGGTTCCCCTGAGAGTCTGATTTAGTGAGTCTTGGGTGAACCCATGAATGTGTATCTGCAAAACACTCCCAAGGGGCATGATGCCAGGTCAGATTTGGGACCCACCACTGTTCCATTTATTTAACAGGAAAATACACACACACACACACACACGTGTGCATATCTATCATCGTATCACTAGTTAATATATAAAAACATTCCAGGAAGAGATAGAGGAGGGAAAAGAGAGATGGATGGATGGATAGATACATAAATAGGTGATAGATAGATAGATAGATAGATAGATAGATAGATGATACATGGATGGATAGATGGTAGATGGATGGATGGATGGATGGATGGATGGATGGATAGATGTGACAACGGGACACCCTAAAAATCACAGTTCCCCCTAAACTTCTCTATCTTACACTCTAGGCCTAGAGGGCAAGAGAGAGGAGTATTACACACTACAGTTTAGCCCAAGCCAAAAGAGCAAATATCCCCCCACTCCCCTTTACTAGAAACACTCAATGTAGCAATCCTCCTCCCTTCTGCTGTGCTCACTGCTCCCCCTCCCCCCCTCATACGCCATATGCTTTTAATCATGCCCCCACGGTTCCTCTTCCTGCAATGTCCCGGGCAAATTAAACTTGAGAAACAGACATCTGAGAACTTGGAGCAAACATGGAAACTCGTGACAACGGTGGTAATCAGCAACCAGGCTGAGTTCTCCAGGCTACAGGGAGGCAAGGAGATCGTTTAGGCCCTTAATACACCTGAACCTATAGTATACAGACTATGGTGAAAGGGGTTAATTGTGCTCTTTGTGACTTTTCTTACATTTTCTTCATGGGCTTCTGAAAATCTATTCTAGAAGGTGCTGTTAGAATGAATCTGGTTCAGATTTGGGAGGAGAAGTTTCTTTTTGCATTGTGTTTTTTTTTTTTTTTTCCCCCTGAATTTCTAGTTACTACATTTTAGGAACTTTACGAGATCTTTGACACTGCCTCCAAAATATTGAGTGATATAATCATAATATATTTTTTTTAGGGAAATAACACTATAACTTCCAACAGATTTTAACAAAGACTTTTATACTACAAAAAACAAAATTCACTCCCAACCACTCTCCCAAAAGCTATAAATGTGATGGCCAAAGCTTTTAAATCTATAGATCAGAAATATCTGGTTCAATTCCTTTTCTCACCATATTTTAAAATGTGAGACCCTGGGCAATTCACTTCTAAATCTCTGGCTCCACAGCCTTTTATGGCAATAAAAATATCTGTTTGATAACATTTTCATATAAATTAGATAGATTAAAAACAAAGAGGGATTGCATGGTATCTGGCTGTCCTAGTCTGCCCAAGCTGCTTTAACAAAGTACTGTGGACTAAGTGACTTATAAACAACATAAATTGGTTTCTCACAGTTACAGAAGCTGGGAAGTCCAAGATCAAGGCCTTGGTAGATTCATATCTGATGAGAACCTGCGTCTTAGGTCATAGATGGCTGTCCTTTCACTAAGTCTCCACGTGGTGGAAGGGACGAGGGAATTCTCTGGGTTCTCTTTAATAAGGGCATTAATCCCTTAGGAGCCATTTATCCCATCAGAGCTCTGATGACCTAAACGCCTCTCAAAGTCTCCACCTCTAAACATCACTACATAGCGCATGAAATTTGAATATGAATATGAGCAGTACACAAGCATTCAGCCTATAGCATTGGCAATCCATGAATGTTAGATTTTTATTATTATTATTATTATTAGCAATCCATGAATGTTAGATTTTATTATTATTATTATTAGCAATCCATGAATGTTAGATTTTATTACTATTATTATTAGCAATCCATGAACATTAGATTTTATTATTATTATTATTATTGGCAATCCATGAATGTTAGATTTTATTATTATTATTATTATTATTGGCAATCCATGAATGTTAGATTTTATTATTATTATTTTTATTAGCAATCTATGAAATATTTTATTATTATTATTATTATTATTATTATTAGCAATCCATGAATGTTAGATTTTATTTTTATTATTATTAAGCTTCATTGACGGAGAACTTGAAAGCCGAATAAGCCCAATATCATCAGGTGATGGCAGAACCAGAACGTGGAGGCAGGTCTTTTTATCTGTAGAAAAATCCACCAATGGGAACAGATGCCTAATTTTACAGGATTTGTTGGGATTCCCCAGCCAAGAGGGAAGAAACATCATAATATTGGAAGCATGTTTGCAGCATGGCCAGTGTCACATGTGACAGGCTTCACTTCTAAAAAGATGAGTTCATCTGAAACACCAACTACTGAAATTCACACATGTACAGCTTCGCAAAAATTTATGAGACCTCAGAAGTCATTAATTCCAAGACTTCATGTCATAAATAAGAAATCAAAGTTCACATTTGTGGGACACTAAGACACAACCAAGCCCAACTGGGAGACAAGCTAAGAGGCCAGTTTGTCGTTGCCTAAATGATCATCCTAGGTCCCGGCTGCATTTTCTAAAACTTCACCTGAAGGTCAGAAGAACTGAGTTGGAATTTGGGGCTGGATATATGTACTAAATAATCCTTCTCAGAATATCAACTACCAATTAGAGGTAAGACTCAGGAGCACCAGGAAATTCAATAGTAAAGAAATAAAAGAGTAAAACGAATCAGGTCTGTGCCCTTATGGAACTTATGTTCTAGAAGATAAAATGTGCATGAAATGACTGATGACAAACTGACTTAACTGCAATTGTGCCGTAAGAGCTGAGCCGTCGACGTACACCTGCCTCACGCGGTGTTCGTGGGACGATTGCACGAGCGAATGCGTGGCGGGCACCTGACGGTTAGTGACCCTCACTCATTAGCTCTTATCGGATCAGCTCCCCCCCCCCAGCCACCCCCGCATTGTTTGCCAGCTACTACTCTTGGTGTAAAATACTTCAAGCCAAGAAATCACATTTCACAAAGTAAGTTGTTTTTGACTCCAGTTTGGCAGAGGTCACCAGGATTTTCTTTTTTTTTTTTTTTTTTTTTTCACAGATACCCCTGAAAACCTTTCATGTTTTAGAGCTCTTTAGTGATCTTCTCTAGGTTTTATTCATTTTTTTTCCCCTAGTTCTGGGAAAGCTTGTCCTTTGACAGGTGAAATCATGAGTGACTTAAAATGAAATAGCTTTTTAAAAAATTTAAACACAGAGGATGTTTCTTTTTCTTCACTATTTAAAGAGGTGGGGCAGAGAGCAATGGTCCAGGAGGTTCTTTTCTCCAGTGCTGATCTGAAAGGTCAGGACTCTGTGAAGTTAAATTTTATCTATACTGTATCTCTAGCAGCCTGCTTGAAGCACCGCCATCCATGACTCTATTCATCTTGCAACCATCTCCCAGCACCTCCGTTCTTCCCCCTGCTCCACACTGACACCACATATTCCTCCAATGCTTATTTTGTGAAATCCCTGCCCTGCTCAAGCCCCCAAGTTATCTCCCTGTTTTTGAAGGATCAAGTTGAACTTCTGCTGACTTTCTAATCCCAGCTCGGCCTTGTACTCACGGTGTGGCCTTGGGCCAGCTCCTAATTGTTCTAAGCTTATTTTCAATGCATGTGAAACGGGCAAATCAGCTCACCTTTGAGGGCGATTGCAGGATTAAACAAACGGTCATGAAACGGTTTGCAAGGCCACATTCAGTAGGGTTCACAAAAGGTTAGTTCCCTCTCCTTCCTCTAACAGAGCGTCTAGCCAGGGGTGAGGGTTGTCCAGGGCTGCTCGGCATAGCCCTAGCTTCTGCGGATGGCATTGAGGATGACAATGGCAAGTAAGAGGAAGGCGAGCCTATGGCCCTGCTGTAACTACCACGACTCCTTCTTACATCTGTTCCAGATAACAGGGGTCCACAGGTATTTGGCTTTAAAAAAAATAATTTTAGATCTAAACTGAGTTGGAAAGTGGGGGAAGTTAGCCAATGCAAAGTTAGAAGGAAGAACGAACCCAAGACTTCCCTCACCTCTGATACCACTGCCAGTTCTCGACACCAGCCTTCAGGTATAGTTTTTCACTAGAGGGTCTCACAGGACACAATGAAAGTGCTTATATTCACAGTTACAGTTTGTTCCAGGCAAAGGACGCACATTAAAAATCACCAAGGTAATAGGCCCATTGGGTAGCGTCCATGAGGATTTCAAATATGTAGCTGGAAATTGCCCTTTTCCCGTGGAATCAGAGCAGTGTTATTCTTCTGGCATCAAAATGACAATGCTCATGGAATATTGCCCGCCAGGGAAGCTCACCCAGACCTTGTTGTCCAGTTTTTATGGGGACCCATCCTGCGTAGGCATGTTGATTACCCAGGTAGCTGATCTCAGTCTCCATTCCAGAGGTGGATCAATGCCATGTGACCCAAAGCCTGCACCCTAAATCTCCTTGTTAGACTATCCAGCATGATCCAAAGGCCCCACGCGGATAAAGATATTCCTTCCAGGCGTGACATTTCCAAGATTACCTCTCAGAAGCCAAGGGCAAAAGCCAGACCTCTTTCTGAACAAGGTTAAATTCTTTACTACCCAGAAACCTACTCTCAAATGCACACTACCCACTCCAGCTGACTCAGTTATGATCTCCTGCACCTCAGCCTTTTATTGTTGCTGTTTGTTTTGCTTTGCTTGTTTTTGTTTTCAACCTTTTATTCATTCGTGCACCTGAAATTCCCTACATTCTTCTCTCTGTTTACCCTTAGTTCGAGACCTGTCTCAAGTCACACCACCACTGTTACAACCCCTGGCTCACGTTACTCCTTCACTTTTTTATTTCTAGTAGTGTATTCTGGAGGGGGGGAAAAAAGAGATTGTGAGAGAAAGAGAAATGACTAACCTATTAAACCTTGATTTAAAGGAACTTAACATCTAATAGGACAAGACAGGCGGGTTATTTTTATTCACTTGTTCAGTGCATATTTATTTGAAGTATATTCTACACAAGGACTTAAACTAGTTGTTAGAATTTATAATCATCTAGAATCACAGAAAAAAATGTAAGACACAGTAAGGGAGGATGCATGCGGATGATCAGATCAGATTCTGGTAGGTCTTGGTATCATATTAAGGAGCTAAGCTTTTATTCTAGAGTCCTATATTTCCTTAATGGTGAAACATTTACCCTAATACGATGTTAGTTGGTATGTAGACAACACTTTCTAGTTAGTATTCATGCATTTAATGAATCTCATATAAAAATATTATGTGACCAGCACATTTCAACCTGTGATTTGTTATTATTGCTTAGAACAGGGAAATTATCGAGAGTAGATCATTTTACAGTATTTAATGAGCACTGTGTCCATATTGCTCTATGCCACCTGAATCAGCCCTGGGTATAATCTGCAGCTATGCTCAGGTTATGGCCTGGAGAAAAGTCTCCAAGGGACCATGGTGGAAAGTGGATCAGACTGGGCTGAGGCAGGAGCTAGAGAAATCAGTGAAGATGCTACCGGAATCACTGAGAAATAAGGAAGATAGAAATCAGGCCAGAGAAATAGGCTTGGAGAGGAGACAGATCTTTATCAGTCATTATTATGACTTGGGGAATGGACCAGAAATATGAGTTGGAATGGGGAAAATCTGAGTTTCTAGCTTGTGTGATTCAAGATTATGGTAGCAACCAAGACAGGAAATACAGCATGTAAAGCAAGTTTGAAGGGAAAGAAAATGAATTTGTTTAGAAGGCAGGAAGAGTCCTCAGTAGATTTAAATTTATGGTATAGTATCTCATTACTTCATGTATAAATTTTCTCTTCAATTAAAATTTAATGAAGACAAAAAATAAGTGATATCCCTTTTTTTAAATAAATGCTGGAAAATGTTTAGTGAAAGAGCACCAGTTTTTTTATCGGAAGGCTTTGAGTGCCAGGGCCAATTATCTGTGTGATCCAGTCCAAGATGCTTAATGTGAGTCTGTTTCCACAGCTCCAAAATGTGATGATGATGATGATGATGATATTGATATCTGCCAGTTATAAAGAACTACACGATTCTTAGTCAGGTGGGGGTTGGGAGGTGGTCTTATGTTGGGTAAGAATTTCTTCCTGATTGTCTTGAATCACTTACCAAAGTACCAGTAGTGAGAAAACGTGTTTCTGAGGAAACCAAAGTCAACAGCAAATGTATGTTTCTCCCCCAATCTAACTTCCAAAAAGCAAAGCTGCCTGATAACTGTATCCAGACATCAAACGGGAAACGGATATTGCCCCACTTATCTTTGCACTTCTTTGTCCTTGAGACAAACAAGATATTACACCTCAAACCACCCTGTGTAGTCAAGAGGGCTTTCTCCCTTTCTTCTGTCTCACTCCTGAGTCTCAGTTATCTGAGGTTGTGCCCAAGCCCGGTTGTCATTTGCATTGTATATGGCAATGCCTATCTGATGAGTAATTATCTATTCTTAAAAAAAAAAAAAAAAAAGTCAGGCTGTCCAATAAAATGAAATCCACCGAGACACATCTTAAACAATAGGTTTCTAATGAGGGGAAAATGTCAATAAAAAGCTTCTTAGTGCCTCTTTTTCCAGGAAGACAGAAGGAAAATATTAGACTGCCCAGAAAGAAGAACAAAAATTCTATTTACATGCCTCCCTCGATGGGTCAGAGATCTCAGTGCCAGAGAATACAGGTCATTACTGGTTGCCAGGTAACGTGTACTGAAGATCTTTCACTTGACCCTATAGATCCATGGTCCCTCCCTCTACACCTGACCTTAGCAAGTTATATTAACAGGCCCTCTCACCCTTTGGGTTCTTTCCAGCCAATGAAAAAGCTATTATTAAATTCACCTCAAGTTGTCCAATTCGATCTATGTGTAGTTTCTGTTTCTTGCTGAAACCTGCCTGATACACTGGTCTCAAGAATAATAAAATAGGCTCAGAATATAAAGGCCATCCTCCAAAATTCAGCTTCCTTGTTGCCGGGGTGTCTGATACTGTCTGATATCCCCACACCTCTTACTCCTTCAGATTGCAGAAGGCAGCACTGTCCAAGGGAACTCTCTGAAATGACGGAAATGTTGAATTCAGTGCTGTCCCACCAACATGGTAACCACCAGCCACATATGGCCATTGAACACTTGAAATATGGCTAGTGCGGCCAAGAAACTAAATTTAAATTCGTATTTAATTTTAATCAAGTAAAATTTAAATTTGAATACCTGCATGTGACTGGCGGCTACCATGTTGGGGAGCACAGCCTAGAAAAAACACAAATATTATCAGGAAAGAGTTGTGCCTTAATTCTTGGCTGGTTTTCAAGTGTTTTTGCTAGCATTTCAGATCACCTCTAAATCCTAAAGTCATGGGCAGGAACAAAAGGATTCTATTCCCTCTTGTCTATCTTTCATCTTTATCTCCTAGTATTAAAATCCAAACCCACTGCTCAAACTAGATTGGGCTCCTTTGTTTGCTGTTCTGGTTTTCCAGCTACTTCATCACCACCACCACCATCTCCACCTCAATCTCTTTTACAAACTCACTTTATTCTTCCTAGTAGGCACGAGCAGTATTTCCTGAGTCACGGTCTTCATTCCTTAACTTACTTTATAGTACCCCTCAGTCACTTACCTACTTCACCTGTCATGGCTCTGTAGGTGGTTCCCAAATCTCTGTCAGGAGCTAGCTCTCTACATGCATTCACCGTTCCTTTATTATTCTTTCAACAAACACTTTCAAGTGTCTACCATGTATTAGGTTTTCAAAATACTGCTACAGCTTAATAACCATAACATCAATAATAATAAAGGCTAATATTTATTTAGTATTTTCACGTGTCAGGTACTATTGAAGAGCTTTACTGTCTAACTCACTCAATCCTCTTACAACACTATAAAGTAGGAGCTATTATCAGCCCTACTTAAGGGTAAATAAGCAAGCACAGAGAAATTCAGTAATTTCCAGAAGCCGTATAGCTAGAAGGCATCAGAGTCAGCATTTGAATGCAGGTAGTCCAGCTCTACAATTATGCCCTTTACTATTACTGCGCTGTAGTGCCAATGGCCCCAGCCCTGGTAAGGGCAAACCAGGAGCTCTCCAACTATCTGCTCCTAGAAACCATATACAAGTACCTCTTATACTAGGCATATTCACAGTGCACCCAAATCCAGAGGCTAGTCCTCTTTTCATAATTTCCTAGAAATTGCAAGATATAAAAAGCTTATACCTTATTTTTACCCCCCAAAAGCCTTTGGTGGTAAATATTGCTAATGCGGATCAGAGCCATTCCTTCAAACTCAGACAGTAGTATTTAGACAAGGAAATCAGACATCATTAAGACAGAGTGCTGTCATAGAAAGAATACCACCCCTCCCTGGAAGGCAATTTGCCACAATGTATAAGAAGTTGTAAAAATATGCATAATCGGTGACTTGGCAATTCAATTCTAGAAATCTATTCTGAGAAAATAATCAGAGAAATGTGCAAATATCTATAAACAAGGATGTTCATCTGCAACATGATTTATAATAATGTCAAACTTGAAATAACTGAAACGTATAGCAAAAGGGAATTAAATATTTTTGTATCCATGAAACGTATAGGAAGCGGTGATCAACGATGAGCCCGTTTATATGTTCATATAGAAAATGCTTATAGCCTATTTTTAAAGTAGTTCAAAGAGTCCATATAGTAAAACCATTTTTTGTTTAAAGAATCATACATAAACGGAAGAAAATTTTAAAGATCTGAGAGTATACATACCAAATGTTATCTCCAGATTGTAGCATTGTGGATGGATGATTTTTGTACTCTTTATTACCAATATATCTTATGTTACCTCAATTAATAATTGCTTTAAATAAGAATTCACTAGTTTCCTTAATATAAAAAGGCATATTAAATTTTCTTTTACTGAGGCTGAATCAGAAGTGGATATATTAGTATTTATTTACTAGGATATGCTTATTCCTAAAGTCATGGTTCTGTAGAAATCAAAAACAAGTCTGTTCATTGTACATGTAAAGCCATCAATTTCACTATAGATTTCTATTTATATTACCAGGGTCTAATTTATGGATAACTTTCCTTGACTTTTCCCTTAATTAAAATTTGATTAAGGAAGGTCAACTGTGCCTTGATTAGATGGATGACAAGGGAAACAAACAAATACAAATAAGTAAATAAAACCACTGGAATGCGGATCTCTGTTCTGACATATCCTGGAGATAATGATCTCCGAAAGAGTTACTCCATCTTTTCTAACTTCAAATTAGATTCCCTGTATGTGGAGATAAAAACAGATAATTCAAGTACATTTAATGGGTATAAAATAAGGGGTGTATGGAAGAGACATTCTGTAAATTTAATATATCCCATAAATGTTGATCAGGGAAGGGTGATGATATTCTTGGTTTGTTTTCCTCTGTCATTTACTCATTTTGAGACGTTGAGCAAGTCACTTAACCTTAACGATTGTCAAGTTCTTCTTCCTTAAAACAAGGATTGAATAGGACTGATGACCTCTCCAGTTGTTTCTGACTCTGTGATCCTATGATTCTACTGGCCTGTTTGTGGCTTGTGACAGCTTCCTCCAGAGCCCTGGAAAATGATATGGAAATTGAGCTCATCGAGTTTGGCAGGAAACACGAAGCTGACTTCAGTGCTGATGTGATGATAGGTAGTATGGCTTTAGAGGAACTGCTCTGTCCCAGTGTCCTCTCTGAATCATTTCCTCTCCAAGTGAGGGCAACGATGAAGAGTAAAGAAATTCTTCAGTGACTGTATACATGGAAATCAACCCAGAATTGATCCCTAAGGAAATTTGTGGAGAAAGCCATGCCTGGAGAGTGAACCCTGCCCCTCTCAAGGATGCCTCTGCCTTCGCAAAAGGCTCAGCTGACTCTCCTGCACTGCTTATCTTAGAAAGCCCTATGGTGAAACTGAGTGGTAATGACTCTTTAAACGTATTTATGGTAGCGAAAAAAAAAAAAAAATGTGTGTGAGAACACTGAGCAGAAGAGTTCTGACCACAGGATATGTTACTTATAGAAAATAACTTCTGGAAAAAAAAATGTGCCATTTTTCTCACTTGTGAAAGTTATAAAAATGTCCAAAAAAATAGAATATCAGAGGAGGAAAGATATTAATCAGTTGATTCAGCTCAGTCTTGTATAAAGGTAGAAAGTAAGGCCAAGTGGAGGAAGGGGGCACAATAAGGAAATTGAGTTATCCAGTATGTTACTGTGTCTCAGTGCTGAGCAGGGCCTTTATACACACACATCTATACATATTATGATAAATATATATTATATATATATCAGTGGGTATGATCCTGAGATATGTAGACAGATTTCATTATACCAACCCATAAGATGGCTATAATTTACTCTCTAGTTTTTAAATAAGGAAGCAGAGATTGAGCTAGATTGAGTGACTTCTCAAGGTCACAAATCTAATTAGTAGCAGAGCTTGAGCCTTTTGTCCTTGACAATCAGAATCAGAAAAAAGGAAAACTTCTTTTTTTTTTCTTTTTTCTTTCTTTCTTTTTTTTTTTTTTTTTTCCAGCTAAGAACATCCGGCCCAGGGATGAGTAAGCAGACACTAAGGTACTTTTTTAACTTCCTAAAGATATAACAACTTGGATGCCTCTAAGTATCAGCCAGTTATTCCTTTATAGTCTTGCTTTCTATCCTGGCCACTGGCAAAGTGGCATTATTATACTGTGAGTCATCATGCTAATAAATAAATCTAATTTGAAGATACCCCTTTTTCACTTTCTGGCACGATTTAACCCTCCCCGCTTCTTCCCATCCCTTTCTACTTCCAGCAACACTCCCTGGTGTCTAAGAACAAAATGTCACTGAAGCAGTTGCATGAAATAAAGAGAGGACAGGAAGATGCTAAAATATTACAAAACCGTGACTTTGGAAAGGAAGTTTTGGAGCTGTTTGAGATGACTTAGAGAATGAGTATCCTTGATGACAGAAAGAATGCAGAAGGAGTGTTCAGGGATGTACTAGAGATTGCAAAGAGGCTGTCTGAAAATTATTGGTCGTGGTCAATGAAGAATAGAGAGGGGAGTGGTCGGGGAACAAGTCTGTATTTTTTTTAAGATCTTCTTCCAAGCTCCATAGCAACCACCACTTTGGTTTGCAATGTTATTTATCTTTCTCCATTTTGCCCATTTCTTTTCATATCTGTATCTTCAAGGGCAAGGTTTATTGATTAAAAAGATAATACTCAGGGCCTATCCCAGAGCTTGGCATAGAGAACATTTACACAAATATTTACTCGCTGTGGAAATATGGTTCATATAGGAATTGGGAGAGTTAAGTGGGGTGATGGAATAGTTTCTGTCTGAATAGCATTTCTTCCTTCAGGGAAGCATCTGTCTCCAATGCTATGATAATTCTCCTTTCTTCAAAATATTCAGGCCCACCTTGGCCCCAGGGATATGAAACCCGAAAGAGCTCACTCCTTCTTGGACATCTTAGGTCAGGGAACCATGAGGAATCTAAGCCAGGCCCACCAGGGTTTTCCTCAAACATTTTGCTAGCACAATCAGAAAAGCTGTTCTTATTTTTCTGACTTCTTGTAGTCCAAAGACCAAGTAACTTGCAACTGTCATGAGGCCTTCTGCTAATAAGAAACTGAGAGAAATGAGCGACAGTGTGTCTTGGTGCCATTCTATTAAACTTGAATGCAGCCGTACCTGAATATCTCTCTTTTGTTTTTCCAGCTATATGAATCGATATATTCTCTTACAATTTGAGTTGGGGTTCTCTCATTGGCAACCAAGAGACCTGGACACGATGATAAATCATGTGCCTTAATAGACTTTCTTTCCACATTTTAGGTTCTGTAATCCCATTCAGAAATAAATGAGAAGGATGAGCTACAGGCTCATAAAAACTCCATGAAAAGGAACCAACTAAAGATTCAGTCCATGAATCATCATGGGTGATTTATATTAAAGAAAAATGCCTGTTAATAAGTGTTTTCTAGGCCTGTGAGAAAAATCTCAGCAAAAGCCATAATAGGGTATTTTCTTTCCAAGTTTCGAGTGCTGGGCTTATATATATATATAACCTCTCCTCTGCTTTTAGAGCAATTACAGGACAGTCCATAAGTAGAGGAAGGATTACCAGAAGTGGACTCAGAAGACACAGGCTCTATATCTGCTATGCTGTACCTCGCTACAAGCTCAGATAAGGGCACATTTATCCTTTCATGTCTCACATTCTTTGTTGCTAACGAGGGGATCATGGTAGCTATTTCATGAGTGGCTGTGGGCATTAAATTAAATTAAACTATATATAAATATGAAAGCTTAGTCCAATGTCAAACTTAAAACATTTTGTGTATATCTCTACTATAGCAAAAATGAATCATGCAAAAAAAAGTTTTTGCTGAATATTTTCATTGCATATGAATGAAAACTCTGTGAACTAGTGTTTGCTTTAGATACTGGGGTAAAGTAGTAATAAAACCAAGGCTACTACAGACAATAAGAAAATAACAAATAAGAAATAAGAAAGACAATAAGAAAAAAATTTATAATATGACATAACACAGTATAGGTTATGACATTGATAAGTGCTACAAAGAAAAATAAAGCAGGGTAAAATAATACCATTTGACTTGGGAGAGTTATGGAAGGCATCACCGAAAGGGTGATTTAAGCAGAGACCAAAATGAAGCAAAGTGATAAACCATATGCCTATCTGGAGTAGAACATTCCAGGCAGCAGAAACAGCTACTGACATGTTTGAGGACCAGGAAGGGGGCCATTGTGGCTTCAGCAAAGTAAACAAGGGAAAGAATTGTAAGAAATGGCATAAATATCTGATTTTAGCATAACTGTCTCTTTGATCATGTTTACCACACCAACTTTAAGCTCCTAGAGAATAGGGACAGCACTTTCTGCATCCATATTCCCAATGCCTAGCATAATACCAGCAAAGAATAGATTTTGAAACACTTAGTAAATATTTGTAATAAATTATGCACGTATGATTGAATTATTGG
The DNA here is from genome assembly GCF_053574225.1 of Canis aureus. Taxonomy (NCBI): domain Eukaryota; kingdom Metazoa; phylum Chordata; class Mammalia; order Carnivora; family Canidae; genus Canis; species Canis aureus. Next base: position 1,806,648 of record NC_135633.1, read on the forward strand.
GATCTCAATAAGTGATTGCCAGGTTTGGATCTAAATTATACATTCTGTTTAGGCCAGATGTGGCATGCTTAAACATTCATAACTACAGAAATAATATATGGGAACAATAGTTAGTGTTATGTTTTGACATTGTTCAACAAAATGAAATCACCTATATGAAAGGCACTGAAGTGCTACAGAGCTGCTGGTGGGCGTATTTTTGTATGTGGCTTCTGGTTAATTTAATGTGCTAAATGTTTTAAGACTGTTATTTTATAGCGTCTGTGATAGATCTATGTGAAAGACAAAAGAAAACAGCAATGAAGGGTTATGAAGCGAAGCAAATACATGAAGTCTGGTCTAAATCAAGTCATCTTGGTTGAAAAGCAAAAATGATAATTTCAAAAGTTACTTCTTTGTCATTGAAATGACAAAGCAAATTCTCACTTACTTTATTCTCTCACTTCTTTTCTTTTTTTCTTTTTTTTAAGATTTTACTTATTTATTCATGAGAGATACAGAGAGAGGCAGAGACCCAGGCAGAGGGAGAAGCAGCCTCCCTGTGGGGAGCCCAATGTAGAGCTTAGGCCTGGAGTCCAGTATCACACCCTAAACGGAAGGCAGACAGACACTCAACCACTGAGCTACCCAGGCATCCCTATTCTTTCATTTAATCTAGATACTACCCAAAGATATTTATCTAGATATTCTGGAGAATAGAGAATCTTTCACATTTTACCACACTTTTGAATTTTTCAATGATATTTTTCTTAAATCCCAAAATATCTTTCAAGTAAGACTTACTCAGAGAGGCTACATAAGATGACTAAAGTTGCAAGAGTTGGGAAAGAACTTCAACTTAAGTCTTATATTCCCAGCTTAGTGTTCCTTCTTTTCAAGGATTCAGCTACTAGTATGGATTGAAGAATCATTTTAAATAAGACAAATGTGAAATTAAAACATCCAAAAGTGGCTACGTGTAGTTCTTTTAAAATATCTGAAGTTGGATTATTTAAATGGGAAACAGATAATCATCATCTTAATTTCATAATCATATTGAACTAGCCATGAAAAATATAAACAAACACTACATGCAAAATAGAACAGTTTGTATTTATTCAATACATCAGAATAGAATAAAGTTAAATTTTAGTTAAAGTAAATTTCTATTTTCCCTGCCTAACCTGCACTTTTATGAATTTACATGATGCCTAAACAAGGGAGTATAAGAGGTCCTCCTCACAACATTACCATTTATTTAAGTCCCTCTAATTACAAGACTTTGTGATAAAGAAATGTATCATAAAATGAAAATATTCTCCTATAATCACAGGTAAAATTTTTCTCTACTTTAACATTGCTTCTTTCTTACTAACCATTTCTTCCTACTTTTGAGATTATCTATGAAGTCATTTTATGCTATTTATAAGGTACTAAATATCCAAAAACTATAACACAAACACAATGTAAATTAACTGGAAGCAAAACTACAAATCTTGCAAGAAATTCATAGTTCCATGAAGCATGTAAATTCTTATTGTAGAACTTCTCAGATTCTCCCAAAGTCAATGATACAGGGGAATCTGATAAAATTAGACCAGTTAATTAATCCAAAAGAGAAAATCAGCAAGGATAATGAAATATTAATTCCAAAGTAGAAGTAGTTTAATACCAAAGGATTAAGTGCAGTCCCATGGAATGTATTTTGTAGAAGTCACCCTCTTAATTTTCATATTGCAAAAGTCAAATATGTAATAAAGGTTATAATATCATACTATCCTACAAGTATGCTGTAAAAGTATTGATACTCAATATATTCTTTGTTCTAATACATGAGCATATAGTTGCAATTATAATGTAAATGTTACTAACTGTAAGAAAAATAATCTGTGTTCAAGTTTTAAAATCATAGAAAAATAATAGAAAAAAATACAGAAGCTGCTTCCTGATTCTTCTGGAAGTCACCTCCAAAGCAACAAGGGTAATATAAACAAAAACACAAGATTCTTGCTCAAAAAAACCATAGTCAACTAACATCTAAACCACAGGATATAACCAAGGAGGACAGATACATTAAAAAGCATAATAGTGGAAAGGTACTAATGAGAATATTCATACCTTTAGAACTAAAAAACATAAATAAATAACAAAAACCAAACAAACAAAAACAAAAGTAAAAAATAGGTCACATTACTTCTCTATAGTATGTAGTATATTGTAAGAAATAAAACTCATCAGAATACAAGGAGAGAAGAAAAGCATATAAGTGGTAGTGGGAGCTTCCTTGAATTAATATAAACATGAAGTCTAGAGAAGCTGGGAAAAGCAAGATGAATGTAATGTTTATAGAAAGCAATCTGTCAGTGACATACAGAAAAACATATTTATACTATTATTAGTAGTAGAACACAAATTTAAGACTAAATAGATTTACTCATACTTCTGGTCTATACTAGAGCTTTTGTCTCTCTTTCACATTTAGCACCTATAAAACCCTCCTATTTCAAGGCCTAAAGATGTTATATGGGAAAAAGGAGAAAAGGGAACAGAAAAAAATGGCAAACAAATGTTATTGTGTACCAGAAATTTTGGAGAAGAATATTTTGACAAAATATATCATTATGGTTTTTTAAAACAATATAACAACAAGTTTCTATAAAACAAGAGGACATAGAAGAGATACAAGAGCTTAGGACTGTTATAAGGTAACATAAGATGAAACATTTGTGTACAAAATTCAGAAAAGAGTGAAAGAAAAATTAAAGCCAAACAAAAAGTAGTACAAAAAAATTACAGCACTGTTGAAAACACAGTTAAGAGTGTACAGAAATGAGAAACATGAGAAAAGAAGATAAAAATAGATGGAGATAAAAAGTATCAAAGAGAAATATATATATATAGTATGGAGCTACACAAATGTATTAATGGTGATCCCAAAGAAAAAAAAAGATAAATTATGAGAAAATAAAAATGTTTAGAGTTGTAAAAAAAATATTTCAATTTTTTAAGAGAAATTTAAAAACAATTTTACTGACTAAAAGAGAATAATGTGTCCTAAGTAAATTTGAGACAAAATTATTAATACTGAGATATACAGTCCAGTAAAATTTCTGAATTACAAAATTAATATTCCTTTAAATATCTGAAGGCAAAAGAGGTAGTCATGTACAAGGGGAAAAAATATGGGCTGGTATCACACTCCTCCACAGCATTATTTAAAAATTAATATAAGGATTCGATGCCTTTAAAAATCTTAAAGAAGAATGAAAGGGAAAAAATAGGGGAAAACGGAAGGAAGGATAAGGAAAAGAAAAAAGAGAAGGATATAGAAGATAGCTAAGAAGAGGATGGAGAGAGGGAAGGAAGAAAGGAAGAGAAGGAAAGGAACAAACTAGAAATTAAGAACAAAAAGAAAACAAAAAAATCTACCTCCTGGAAAGTCTGAACTCCTCTCCTAACAACTATTGGATAAAAGAAGAAATAAAAATTGATTCTGCAAAACATTTTGAAAGTAACCATAATTTATATTGTACATACTGAATTTATGGAATAAAATTAAAGCAGTGCTCAAAGAAAAATTCTTATTCTTAAAAATTATGTTAATAAATAAGAATGAAATAAGTGAATCGGTGGAAAATCTGATTAACTATTACTTAATAAGAGTAAAACCATATAATTATTTCCATAGATGTGACAAAGGCAATTCATGAAACTTAAAAGTAAGTTTTGAAAGTACCTTTTAAGAAAATAAGAATAGGACTTGGAGCATCTTGATTCATGGAAATAATAACTATTTCCATAAAGTAGAGGATAGATAAGAATGTCTTTATCACCATTAGTATTTAATATTGTTAAGGAAGAAATAGCTGATGTAGTCAGGAAATGAAAAAGAGAGAGAGAGATGTATAAATATTTAAAGGGTGGATATAAAATCATTATTTGTATACACACACACACACACACACACACGCACACAAATTATTTTTTAGAGAAACCCTGAGCACAGATAAGAAACTGTTACAAATTTAAGACTTTAGTATGGTAGCTGTATACGAAATTCACATGTAGAAAACAAGGGTCTAAATATATGCCAACAAAAAAACATTAGAAAAAAAATAGATGAAAGTACCTTATTTGCAAATAAAACAGATAACTTCCAAATTTAAGGAAACAAATGTAAGGTCTCCATGAATAAAATTTCTAAATGCTAAACACAGACTCAGAAGTAGTAGACAAATGGAAATGCTTGCCATGATCTTGAACAGAAAATTCAATACTATACACTTCAGTCTTCTCCTAATTAACCAATAATCTTAATGTATTTTTATTTTAAAAAATAAATAATTTAGAGAAACTAAATAATAATAATCCAGTATTTAAAAAAAAAAAAGAGTGGGGATCCCCGGGTGGCTCAGCGGTTTAGCACCTGCCTTTGGCCCAGGGCATGATCCTGGATTCCGGGGATCGAGTCCCGCATCGGGCTCCCTGCATGGAGCCTGCTTCTCCCTCTGCCTGTGTCTCTCCCTCTCTCTCTCTCTGTGTGTCTCTCATGAATAAATAGATAAATTCTTTTATAAAATAAATAAATAAATAAATAAATAAATAAATAAATAAATACTAAAAGGATATAGTCTTATCAATATAAAGATAGAAAGTGCAGTAATTCAAAGAATGTATGTATTCATTCTGGATCTTCCGGTTGGAAAAGACTAGCTTTAGATCCAAATAAGCTGAAACCCACTCAGAAGAAACTTTGAGACCTGGAAACAAAGAACCCTCGTGCTTTGAACTGTTGTGGCTTAAGAGCAACTGCTGAGTTGATAAAAAGAGAGAGTGATAGTCGGCAGAGCTGGTGATTATTGAGGGATGAGATCACTTTCAACAATTATTTCCTGGATAGTAGCAAGCCCCATATCAGGTGCTAAGAGATACTGTTTTATAGCATATACTTAGGTCGTGCATCCCAAAGTAACTAACAATATTCTGCCTTTTTGTGGGTTTTTTTTTTTTTCCTGTCTTTTATAAAGTTGGAAAAGCCAATTACTTTCTCAGCCTCCCCTGCAGGGAAGGCCATGAGTAGTCATCACGCAAGGAAATACAATGAGGACTTTCGGGAGAAGGAATTCTCTCCCACACAAAACATAATGGTGAGGAGAGAGGCTCTCAGCACTGTTGCAATTCCCTTGGTTTCTGACTGGGAACGCACGCATAAGTTCTGGATCTGTTTTAGACCCCTTGAGGGCATGAACAATAACACTATGGGAGAAAGGCAGAGCAGAAGGGTGAGCATTGCCCGGGTCCTTGCTATCCCTGGGTGACTGAATCAGGCTAGCAGCTGCCTATCTCCAAACTTCTTTTATGTTATGGAAGAAAAATACTGCTATTTGGTAAAGAAATTGTTAGTGGGAAGTAGAAGTGGAAAACATCCCCAACTAATTTTTTTTTTTTCTAATAAAACTAAGCAGATGTCATTCCTACTTTTGTGGAACCTGGAGTAGCGAAAACTATTAAAATACAGTATTAAAAAATCCATTCCAATCTTGGTTGCCGGTCGTGTTTCAAACTCCTCTTTTACTGACCGTTGTTTAGAAATCATTCTTGATCGTTTGCTTTTTAACTCATGTAAGTTCCACACCTGAATCTGAATTGTGGATGTGTGTGTATGTGTGTGTACACGTACGTGCATCATGCACATGCACTCGTATCAGGGGTACCAAACTCAATGGGCAACGGGTTCAGTTGATGTGCGTGCCCCAGCTGGATACGGCACAGATAAGATGCCTCTTTTAGGTTCTGAAGGGTGGGCTCCAAATTCAGTAGTTAGGTCAGAGAGTTTGTGGCGGACTGAAAGGCTCACCGCTGAATCCTCGAGAGGAAAAGACATGATGCACCCTGCCTTTACGTCTCATGTCCTTCACTGAGAAGGCATATGTGAGACGTTGCAGCTGCAAGTTGGTTTCCCTTCACGTGTGACCTGAGCCTCCAACGAAGAGGCTGCAGTTCCTGTGACTCACACTGGACAAGGGGATTTGCCCCTCAGGATACAGAGACAATCACTCACACATGTGCACAAAGCCAACCAGAATTCTCCATGGAAAGGTGTCTTGACCATCCTCTGTCATGCGTATTAATTATCCTCCATCAGCCGGAAGACAGAGGGCTCCTTGAACTGGGGACGCGGACTGGGGTAGGCACCACATTCATCCCCGGACAACTGGTGGAGGCTGACATAATGTACACAGACCTGATCCCAGACAGAGATAACCCTCCATGGCAAAGGCTCACAGCCTTGTGGATTCCCAGACACCTAGTGCTTAAAAGACAGGTTGACCTTTTCAAGTTTAGCTTCTCGGGATGCATGTTCACCTCACCAAGAAAAAAAAAGAAAAGAAAGAAAAGAAAAAGAACGTTCTGCCTATAGTTCAACACAGGAAGTCACTGCCTTACCTGCAGATAGACTGTCCGTCTCCAATTTTTAGTATGAAGCAGAGCCGGCAAGATACTGCCCTGTGTATGGTTAGTTCAACATGTGATCCATTCCCTGGCTCAAGTGTGTATCAGATGAGATCATATGGGCTAAAACTTTTAAAAACACTAAGATGCTGTGTTGGTATACATATGAATACTAAAACAAAGGGATGATGGTTATTACGTCCTTATTTGGAAGACTTCAAAACTCCCATTTTCTATATGTTGGCAAATTGAATTTAAATCTAAAAAATAGCAAATAAAAACAAAACAACAAAAATACCCTTCCCTTTTCTACAGAATCATGTCCTACCTTCTTATCCTTATGGGGGACTATTATTCCCCCTCCCATGAGTCTTTACAGGTACAGTGACCCCATATAACTGATGAGCACAATAACCAGAGTGAGGCTCTCCCGCTGACCTGCTGACCTGGGGCACCGGAACCCCAGGGCACATCTCTACTTCTCTGTTTCAGGTTCATCCCCTGCAAACAGTTGGGGAAGGGGATCTAGGTCATGTATCAAGATCCAAGCTTAACGCTTTTCTAATCTAATTATTCCCAGAAAGCTCTAGCTAATGTTGGTTCCTTGCCCCATCTGGCTCTGCAACCCAAAACCCGAAACCAAAAAGGCCGAGTAGCAGAATTCAAGCACAAACCTATGCTGAGGCCCCAATACCATGGAGGCCCTCCAAGATGAGGGACAGGCATCTCAGGTTGAAGGAACAGCATGAACAAAGGCAATGGGCAGGACAGAAGCAGCATCTGGGGAGTGCTGACTAATCCGCGGCCACTGCAGCATTTCAGAATCTGTGCACGTGCGATGAGAAATGAAACTGGAAATACGCATTTTCATGGATTCTTGAACAGAACCTCCAATGAAGCCCAACATTATTGTATTTGCCCTGAGTGGCCGTGCCCCCTGACCCCCGGCCCAGGATGCCCCGAGTCGCCTGACCCCCTGACCCCTGGCCCAGGATGCCCTGAGTGCCTTGACCCCTGACTCCCTTGTCCCCATGGGTGGCAGGGAGGGGCCCCCAGTAGGCAGGCTGCACCCCACATCTGGCCCGGGCCGCCGCTCCCCGGGACAACCGGGGCAGTGCAGCGGGATCTAGGTGACAGGGGACCTGGGCACGAAGTGAGGCTGAAAGATGGTCTGCAGGTGACATGAGATCGCGGTGTGGCGGCCTGTGCCTGCGGCCGGCAGGTGGGGGTCGGCATGTCCCCCCAGCCCGGCAGGTGGGGGTCGAGTGTCCCCCTGGCCCAGCAGGTGCAGGCTCGGTGGCCGCTCCGGGGCAGCCCAGCCACCTCCCCGACCTCCACCCGTGCCCTCGGTGGCCCCCAGGGCAGGGCCGCCCCATCTGTGCCCCCGCCAGGCCCAGGCCCCTGCTGTGCCCACCCCCGAAGGACACCCAGCTGGCCCTGCGCAGGGACCCTCTTCTCCAGCGCCCGAGCACAGGGCAGAATGAAGGGAAAGCAGGGCTCCTGCTGCTCCTGTGGAATTTGGCTTCTCTGTGGGCACCACGTGCTCACCCCCCAGACCTCCGGGGCCCAGGCAGGCTCATCCCCAGACCAGAGCAGCCTGGACCTACCTGTGGGCAGGTGCATCCCCCCCGGAGGCCAGCCCGGACCCAACAGCCGGCAGGTGCTTCCCCCCCAGAGGCCAGCCTGGACCCAGCAGCAGGCAGGTGCTTCCCCCCCAGAGGCCAGCCCGGACCCAGCAGGTGCTTCTGCTCGACCCCGGCCCATGTACTTGTGCCGGTGCTTTTCAGGTGGATGCGCCCCCTGGACGGTGTCGCTCCTGGGAAGCGCCAGGAGTCCCCAGGAAATACAAACAAAAGGAAGTATTCTTGTCCCTGAGAACCAGTTTCCCCATAACCAGGACCGTGTCCCAAGCCTGTAGGGCCATGTGCTCAGCAGGGTGGCAGATGCCCCGGGGCCTCAGAATGTGCTTTCTCCAGGCGCAGGTACCAGGCCGAGGAAAGGAGCCTGGCTGAGCCCCTCCCCTGGGGCATTTCCAGCTTCAAGGTCCCCCCAGGGCAATCAAATCACTTCATCTCTGTCCTTTATACATCCTCCTATCAACCTTTTCCAAACAGAAAAGAGGAAAATAATGTTTTCATAGCGTTGCCCCTTCCTAAGTGACACCTCACCTTGTCTAGACAGTTTCCAAAAGAGCCTCTTTTCAGAGCCCTCTTTTGTGTGCTGGGTGGAGAAAAGAAAAGTGTTTTCGAAAAGTCTCACTGTGATTTTACAGAAATGTCTCAGATGATTCTATTTTGTAATCTCCCCCTGCCCGTGACACACACACACACACGCACACACACACACACTCACTCAGACACATATCAGATCCTAAAGCATTTGTTAGCTTACTTTTATTCACAAATATTTATTAAGTATATTTATCACTAAGTGCCTGGCGTTACGGTGACTACTGGTGATATGAAGATTTAAAAAAGATAAATCAATCACTGTCTTTATGGAGTTTTCTTCTTTATACAGCCTCAGAAGTAAGTCTGAATCTCTACATACAGTTCATTTCAGTTAAACTAGTATTTATTGAGGGAATTGAAATTCCCCAGGATAAAGTCTCTAGGAAAATAAAATCTTATTGAAGGTATAGCTGATGTTCTTTTTTATTCCTGCCTTTCATCAAATAAATATCTATTAAACGCTCGTCATGGGCCAGGCACTGTGCTGGAGCGTAGGTACCCAAGAGTGAACGAAACTCTCAGAGGAGTTTGCTCTTGTGGAGATAAAAGTTTGGAGGGAGAGAGACACGATAAAAGATCATCCTTAAAATGAAACAAAAAATGCCGACTGTGATAACATTTACGATGGTCCATGTTGGTTGAATGAATAAACGAATAAGGGACTACGAAAGCGTTGAACAGGGATGTCTGATAAGAGCCACAGGCCAGGCAGTTTAGGTTTAGTGGAACCTGTAAGTATAGGGCCTCGTGATGGAGGGGAAGAGGAGTGAGAGGGAGTCAGGCACCGGGCTGCAAGTTCGTACACTTTTTTTTTTTTTTTTTAAGATTTATTTATTTATTTGAGGGGTAGGACAGAGGGAGAGAGAAGCTCGAGCAGATTCCCGGCACAGAGCCTGTCACAGGCCTCGATCTTACAACCACGAGACCATGACCTGAACTGAAATCCAGAGTCGGACTCTTAACCAGCTGAGCCATCCAGGTGCTTCGTGTGTCAGCCTTTTGAAGTATTCATTATTATCTTCACTTTCTACACAAACTGAGACTCACATTTGGAGTAATTTGTCGATAGTCATAGGGCTACACAGTAATGGTGGCGCTTGAATTCAAACCCAGGACTGTGTGACTCCAGAATCCAATTCTTTTCATCCTGCCACATTTCCCTTCCCTACACCAAGCAGCATAATAAACATCATGGCTTCCTCTCCTACCAGCCCATTGGCCTCTGTGTTCCTCAAACACATTCCCATCTAGGTCTTGTATGTGCCCATATGTCTGCAGAGCTCTCTCTCTCTCTCCCTAAATCAATGTTTGCCCATAAGTGACCTTAGAGACACCTTCTCTGACCATAGGCACCACCTAGCACCTGCCTACCCTGCTTTATTCTTTGTGACACCTACACTACATGAAAATGAATTTGATACTTATTTGTTATTTATCTCTTCCCCACTAAAAGGAAGTTCTATGTCAGTTAAGGACTATAGGGTCAGACAGCGTCTCAGCAAAACACAGAATTCTCCTCTGTTTAACCCAATGGATTAAAAAGGGAAGTGGACATTTTGTGGAGGCATAGGCTGGTCTGATGAAACGATGAGGCATATAGAAATGAACAAAAGCTAGAGGCCATTACCATCCCTAGGCCTAGAGGGAGAGGTAAGGGGAGGGACTGTTGCCCCTGGAGCCAGTGGCTACTGGAGCTTGCGGGGGGGGGGGGGCACTGGTGGGCAGCCGCTGAGGTCAAGGAGGACATGGCCAAGGCTGGAGCTGTGACCTTGGGGCGGGGAGGAAGCCCAATGCCTCACTACTCCACACCCCCCTCTTCTGCTTTGGCTCTCATTGGCCAAACCCAATTAGAATTGGGTTAGCAAGGTTGCACAGTCAGCTTCCCAGGCACACAGTAGGGCGAAGAAGGTAGAGGATGGATCTGAGAGTGGGAAGGAGCAAACAGAAAATGACCTGGTACAAAAATTTCATTTGTTTTGTTTACTTCACGTTCCTACCACCCAGAACACCGCCTCTCATACCTTGGGTGCTCAACAAACATGCATGAGTGGAATATGTCCCATGAAAGAGGACAGGAGTGTGACATCAGAGCAACCAGGAGCCACTTGGATGGTTTCATGGAGACTTCTAACCAGGTCCCACCCTTGAGCCTGGGATAGAAGACCAGACCTAAAAGCTGCCTCTAAAGAGGGACAAGATTTCTGTTCGTTCATCATTACACATTTCTACACAGTGTGAAGGTCATATTAATCAGGAGACATAGGTCACACCCATAAAGGCTAGGGAATGCCTTCTGCGTGCGATGTAAAGCCACATCCAACCATTCAAGGGTCTGAGTTGGTGTCCAGGTAGGAAGGAGGAGGAGGGGAGAGTGCTCATGAGGGCCAGTATCTTCACTGCGGTTCGTCGAGGTGCAAATAATAGAAACCCACTCAAACGAGCTGAATAACAGAGGAGGGAAATATTGTGAGGATACAGGGCTACTTGAGAAGTCAAAGGAAAGGGGATGTAGAAGAGGGACCACTGCGACTACTCTTTTCATCTCTCTTGGGAAAGATGAGTCTGTCAGTCATTCGGCAAACATCTACTGAACTCCTGCTACGTGCCAGGCATTGTGCTAGATTCTGAGATGAACACAACAGTCTCATCTCTGCTTCTCTGGTCTCATTTGACTTTCTGTTATCCTCTTTTCCCCTCTCTCTCTCCCTCTCCTTGATTTTTACCCATTTATTTGTGCAGACTGCCCCAAACTAACAGTCCTTATCTCATCATGCCTTTATGCTCTTTGAAGTCTAATGTCTACTGAAATAATGATGTTTCTGAGTTTCAATTGTAGGTTCCACAGAGAGAGAATTCAAGGACCTGATTGTATGATTCTATTGTCCAATTAAGCAATCATCAAGTATGCCAGGGGTCAGAGTTACCCAATTCCTTGCCTGTTTGATAAGGATGAGAGAAGTACACTTTGTGAAGGGAACGGGGGAAGCTCTCTAAAAAGGGACTGGATGTATAGATGTGTGTGTGCGTGTGTGTGTATGTGTGTGTGAGAATATTACTCAGCCATAAAAAAGAACGAGATCTTGCCATTTGCAACCTAAAGGATATTATACTAAGTGAAATAGCCAAAGAAAGACAAATACCATATGATCTCTCTCATATGTGGAATTTAAAAAACAAAACAAATGAACAAACAGGATCTTAAATACAGAGAACAAACGGGCGGTTGCCAAAGGGGAAGTGGGTAGAGGGATGGATGAAATAGGTGGAGGGGATTAAGAGATACAAACTTAAATTTCTAGCTATAAAATAAGTGACAAAGATGAAAAGTAGAGCATAGGAAATGTAGCCAATAATAGTGTAATAATGTATAAGGACAGATGGTGACCAGCCTCATTGTGGCGAGCACTGAGCAACGCATAGAATTGTCGAATCAATATGTCGTACACCTGAAACATTGTTTGCCAATCATACTTTAATTTAAAAAGGGGGACTGGGGAGAGGAGACATCATTAGTACGATGGGCATCTCCATCATTTGTACACCTCATGGAAATTACTCAAGAATGGGAATGAAACGGGAAACGAGAGGGTACACAGATGAATATAACATTATGGGATGGTTTATGAATGCCCTGTGAGAGGACACACACTCTCCAAGGATCTGTCATTCCCACTTATTTGCAAAATGTTCATATAAATCATCAGATGTCGCATCTACCCATAGACACTGCTCTTTGCGGATGCCATGGGTAGAATCAGAATGAAATGTGACCAAGGGAAAGGGAGGGCATCTGTGCCTCAAATTTAGTTCTGACTAACTGAGCAACTACAGTGAAGATAGGTGGATGGATCAAAGAGAAGATCCTGGCATTTGTCCATATTAATGAAAACATCCATAATGCAATTAAAGGTAAAAACGTCTCCTTGAAAATATGAACACGTAAGACAGGGTGGTTCATGCTGAGCCAAAAATAAAGCTGTCTAGGCAGTGCTTGGGTGGTGGTCTGGTAAGCATCAGACCCCTGATTTTGGCTCAGGTCATGATCTCAGAGATGTGATCAAGCTCCCTGTTGGGCTCTGAGCTCAGCGAGGAGTCTGCTCAAGGTTCTCTCTCCCTCCCTTTCCTTCTGCCTGCCCCCCAAAGTAAATAAATCTAAAAAAAAAGCTTTCTGGAATCTGAGCCATGTGGTACTCAGTAGATTACTGATTCTTGCCAATGGCCATAATGTTCAGAATTTCAAAAAATACTATTTAATTCATTTAAGCTTTAGCTTATAAGAGCTGAAACAAGGCAGAAATCTTGAAGGAGAACAGAATCATGTATGATTGAGCCAATTCCACTGTAAAAAGAAAAGGAAAAACATCTTCCCAAGATGCTTCTAACCGTGATGGGTGTCAGGATTAGAGGAATTAGAAACATGGATGGAGAGAATGGTCCTTATATGTGTCTCTGCTTCTCAGAGGAGTCCTATAAACAAGTGGTAAGATGAGAACTGAAGCCTCAGCCAACATCTTGATATCAGACTGATGAGACACCGAACAGAAAATCCAGCATGTCATGACCAGACTTCTGACTTAAAGAGATTCCAAGATTACAACAAATGGGTAATGTTTTCAGCTGCTAGGTTTGTGGTAGTTTGTTATGCAGTAAAAATTAATTATTAATTATTTATTAATGATTAATTATTATTAATAATTATAATTATAATTATTATATTAATATATAATTATAATATATTATAATTATAATTAATAATTAATAATTAATTAATTATTATTGATTATTAATAATCCCCAAGAACTATTCTAGATAAGACCTTTTTTAGTTAATTTTTTAAAAGATTTATTTATTTATTTTGAGAGAGAGAGAACATGCCCATGTAAGCAGGTGGAGGGGCAGAGACTAGAGGGAGAGAGAATTCCAAGCAGACTCCCCAGGGAGCCCAACACGGGCTAGATTTTACGACCCTGAGATCATGATCTGAGCCTAAACCAAGAGTCGGATGCTCAGCTGACTGAGCCATTCGGGTACCTCTAAAGTTTATTGTAAGAGTTGAAACTTATCAAGGGCACCTGGATGGCTTCGTTGGTTAAGCATCAGACACTTGGGTTCAGTTCAAGTCATGACCTCAGGGTCAGAGGTTAGAGCCTCCCCGTGGGGCTCCACTCAGTGCAGAGTCGGCCTCTCCCTTTCCCTCCTCCCTCCCCTTCTGCTTCTCTCTCTCTGCTCCTCCCCCACCACCACTCCCTGCTTGCTTTGACATGTGCACGCTCTCTCTCCCCATCCCTCTCAAATAAATAAGTCTCAAAAAAAAAAAAAAAAAGAAGAGTTGAAACTTACCAAACCAGCTTGAGTAGAATAGAAAATCGTTGCAGGGGAGGGGCCGCTACAGTAAAGACACCGAAATCTTAGGGAATCCAAAAACAACAATAACAACCAAAGAGGAAGGTTGGATTCTTGTAATCGCTTTTACAACTGAATCAGCCACTTCACCGCTAACTGTACTGCGAACCCCACGTTCCTGCCACGTGAACTATTCCCAGTCACTTAAATGTACTTCCCTGCTTCTATGACATGGTAGTAAAGACATTTTGTCTTGGGTGCCCAGTTGGCTTGACTGGCCATAGCTGTCTGCAGTGTTGCGTTGATGAGGGTTCTGAGAGCAACGCCTGGAATCAACAAGAATAAGGAGCCAGGATAAAAGAACAGGTAGTGGCTAAGCCGAGGCAGGGCATGATGGCCTGTGGGCCATTTATTTGCGAACTCTCCCTCTGCCATGGTTGATTCTGTATCTTGAGCTCGAACTGGCTACTTCTTATCCTAACCTGCTAGCCCAGACTCTACCCATCATTTACGGCTGCTCCAAGAAGCCAGTCGGTCTCTTTTTACTCTCTCCCTTCTCTTGCTCCCAGAATACATTTTTTTCCCTACTTCTATTTTCAGATTTAATATTATTATAAGATTGAGTTTTGTCTTCCACAAAGATATTTAGAGTCCTAACCCCCAGCACTTCAGAATGACTCGATTTGAAAAATAAGAGTCTTCACACGTGCCATTACTTAGGATGAGGTGATACTGGACCAGTGTGTGTCTTCAGCCTAATATGACCAACGTCCTTTGAAGGAGAGAAGAGACACAGAAACACAGACACCCCCGTGGGAAGACGGCCATGTGGACACAGAGGCAGAGAATGCAATTATGCTGCACAAGCTGAAGGAGGCCTCGGGTTAACCAGAAGCTAGAAGAGGCTTCAGAGGGAGCCTGCTCCTGCTAACACCCTAATTCTGGGCTCCCAGCCTCCAGAACTCTGAAAGAATAAATTTATCTTGTTTCAAGTCATCCAGTTTACGATACCTTCCTTTGGCAGCCCCAGGAAACTAATACAGGTGTTCTATCGGTTTTGTGTGAATTTCTGTCTCCCTCCTTAAATTCTGATCTCTCGGAATATAGGGTTCCTGTTCTATTCATCTTTTTATACTTCATGACAGATATGCTCAGTAAATGTTGGATAGAAGGATAAATAGCGGATGGATTTATTTATTAACCCATTAATTCATTCAGTAAATATCTGAGTATCTGCTATGTGTTGTCAGATACAACTGTAGGCAAAATTAATTTTTAAAAACCTGACCTCAGGAAGCACATAAATGAATTACAGATGGATGGATGGATAACGAACAACTGCCAAAAGAATCTTAGATCTTCCAGCCTGGGCGAGATAGATCCAGACAGCTGAAATAACTCAATCTGCAGAATAAGTTACTACATTGAGTTTCTAAAGGTAAAGCAGTTTGTCTGAGCCAGAGCAATTTTGCCCCACCCCCACCCCCACCCCACCCCAAGGGATATTGGGCAATGTCTGCAGACACTTTCCATCCTTGCAACTGGGAGGGGGGTTACTGGTATCTAGTAAGTAGAGACCAGGGTGGCTGTAAATGTCCTACAATGCACAGGACAGACTCACAGCAAGGAATTATCTGGCTCACATTGTCAATAATGCTGCAGTTGAGAAACCTTGATTTAGCAGAGTCCAGGAACACAGGGAAAACGGATGACCTCTCCCATCAGCCAAGTACCTTGCTGAGATATTTATGTATGTTGATGTTTTTAATCCTATTTTACAGATGATGAAACCAAGGCTCGGAATTTAAATAGCTTTCTGAAGAATAAACATTTAGTAAGTGGTAATAGGACCCTGAACCCAGGTCTGAATCCCATCCCCACGTTCCTTCCCCCACAGCACAGCGGCTACATTCAAAACACTTCCCTGATTTGCAATTGGATTTGCAATTGAAATCAACCCCTGGAGTTGGTGGGGTAGGCTATTAAATCCCAATCAGCAGACAAAAGTCCTGAGGCCATTGTTACAAGGCCAGGTCTTCAGGAGAGCCCTGCGGGGATGCAGGCCTCAGGGAGTGGGCAATCCGGTGGTGAAGAGGGAAAAAATCTGGGGAACAAATGAAAGGGACAGTGGGGAGATTGAGCATCTGGGCCCTCCCCTAAACCCATGAGCCAGATAAAAGCAGAGGTAATGGAAGGTGATTCCCTAATACGGACGTTCCATAAACTAATGAGAACAATCGAAAGAGGAAGAGACTGTGCAAAATGAAATAGAATATAAAAGCCACAGCAAATAGAAAAAGACGCAAGAAATGAGTGAGAAGAGGGGCTGGAAATGCAGTTTGTCCTCTCAACCGTTGCCTCCTAAGTGCCTGCTTTGTGCCAAGTGCTATGCAAACACTGGATCACATATTGGTGACCAGATAGATGTGGTTCCTACCCTATGAAGCTTATGATCTGGTAAAACAGGTCGATCCACTGCCCCATAGTAGGAGAGAGAGTGTGTGTGTAAATATATTTAGTCTCAATTAGATTTAGTGGCAGTCAGGAGAGGCAAGAGGCTATTTTGCAGCCTTGAGTTTCCATGTTTTCCTAAATTACGCGTCCTCCGTCAGCCTCCTTACATGCTTTCTTCAAGGGTAACAGCATAATGATGATAATAATCTTCTCTCTTGTGTTCAAAAAGATTGCTTAGCAGCCTCTGATGAGGCTTAAGGAGTTGGGGAAAAAAGAAAAAAAAAAAGAGGACTGGATATGGAGTGGCACATTAGAGGAAATTATCTGGGAGGATTAAGCTCTTCAGAAACAGAAAGGCTCTTTCTAGTTGAGCCTTTCTGACCTAGTTGAAGTGATTTAAAATATAGTTGGCGCTCTAATAATATTATAATCCTAATTTTCTTGCTGCTCTTCCCTTCCTCACATCCTCCTCCCACAGAGAGCTTCATAACATCCAGTTAACAAGTGATTAAGGAAAATTACAGATTATTTGGGGGACGTCCCTGATAAATCTACGAAGCAGGTCAATTGTACCTTCAGAGTCCATTCATGCCCAAAGCCTAGAAAGGTGCCAGCCCATAGCAAGTGCTTGCTGAGTATTTGATGAATGAATGAATGAATGAATGAATGAGTGTTCCTTTCCTTTGGGAGCTTCTCTCCTTGCAAGATATTCACTTCCCTCCCATTCTTTGATGTCTAGAAGGTCACGTTGGTCATTCATACCAATCATTCGTGTATTTAATGAGCACTTACTTAAGTAAGTGGATGCGTAATTTAAGAAATTGCATAAATTACGCAGAGGGTGCGTAATTTAAGAAAACATGGAAACTCAAGGCCAGGTGTTCCATTGCTGGGAACGTCATAATAGAAGCATTGTTAAGGCTCCTGCTCCTATTAGGTCATCTAGCCGCGTCACCTAGGAAAGGATGTGCGCTCTCATGGGACATGCATCCTCTTGAAATGTAAGAGGTTCCTCCTATTAAAAGGAACAGATCTCTCCCATGGAAGAAATACAGCAGAGGATGCATTCTGAAGGGAACACATCCCACAATTACCCACTACCCACCGCCCACCCCATCTCCAAATCTAATTATGGGAGAGGACAGAGACTGCTGCACTCTGCAAAGGACGCGGCCTAGAGCTTGCCTTTACTACGCAGGCTAACCCGTCTGGAGCCATGCCTCCTCTTTCTGGCCCGTACACCGTGGTAGGCGACATCCTCTGCCTTACTCATCCCAGAGTCTGGCACCGTGGACAACCCTTGTCGCCCAAAGCCCACTGAAATTTTTCAAACCCACCAGGACCTTGCCCTGCCCTTCCTTGCCCGTGGAAACCCCGATAAAGGCTCTGACCTAAACTTTTGGCTGGCTCCAGCCTTCTGCCTCTCATCCACCCGGGTGCCTGCCCATGTGGCCCTGCGTGGTGTGCCATGCTTCCTGTCGCTAGGTCAACTACACTTGGTTGATGTTATCATAAAAGAACACAAAACACTGATTCTCTATTTACTTCTCTGACCTTATTGCTAACTACTCTCCTGGCTTGTACCCTTCCCTTCCGCCCAGCTGAACTACAAACACCCCCCTGGCGGCCCTGTGATCTCATTTAGGTCTTGATTTCTATACCTTGCCTTGGAATTATTTCCCTACTCCTTCCTCTTTCCCCATTTAACACAACATAACATCTCCTGCTTGTTCTTAAAATTCTGCTTAGATATTCGTGTATTTGGAAGGCGTTCCTGTTGCACTACTCCCAAGTCTGGGTAAGCATCCTGGGTGGTGCATAGCAACCTTGTGTACAATCTTCTCTATAGCACTTATCATTGGCTTCATTTTCTGTTTCTCGGGGTGCCTGGGTAGCTCAGTAGGTTAGGTGCCCTACGCTTGATTTTGCCTCAGGTCATGATCTCAGGGTTGTGAGAATGAGCCCCACATCGGGCTTTGCTCTGGGCATGGAGCCTGCTTAAGATTCTTGTTCTCTCCTTCTCCTTCTGCCCCTCCACCTTCCATGGGCCTACACACACATGAACCCAAGCTTGCTCTCTCTCTCTCCCTCTAAAAAAAAAAAAAAAAAAGAAAAAAAGAAAAAAGAAAAAAAATTCTGTTTCTTGCATATATAGGAAATTCCAAGAAGACAGAAACTGTGTCTTATTTAATGTCATATCCTCAGCATCTGACATAGGACTTGGCATAAAATCACTACCTAATAGGTATCTGTTGACTACATGATAAGTGGTACAGTAATTTGGAAAAAAAAAAAATCTATATGAAAGTTGATAAATATTTTCTCCTAAAGATGGGAGTCAACCTTAGCTGCTGCCTCCCCCAGAGCTAAGATCAGGTCTCGTTGCAGTAGAGGGAAAAAATAAGCAGGAACAGATGATGCAGCATATGCAGCTCCTTGCTCTTTTTCTGCAGCAAGAATTTGCTTTCAGTTTCAGGTAGGTCCAGGCTGCTGTGCGGTCTATTCCATGGCCTCCTCTGGGAGCCCAGAGAGAAGACAACTTGGCATCGAGTGAATGAACTGCATTCTGATGAAAAAACGGGGGATTTTCCATCTCATTGTCAGTCTAGCCACACTGCCAAGTACCGATTTTGTCGGGTGATGGAGGGGTAGGAAGAGAGACTCACAGATCAGCCCTAGTCAGTGGTGCATTGCAGCTCCCAGGAAAGAGAGAGCAGCAGATTTCCCCTGACCTCACACACAAGGACCTGGGAGGGATGGGTTCCCTAGAGAGCTAATCTTATCCCCTATCTGGGCAACACAAGTCTTCCCAGGAAAGTCTGTTCAAAGAGTGCCTTTTGGGGAGGGCCTACCCTAAGCCCGCTGCTTCCATTAAACCTTCCTTAATTCTCCAGCCTACAATAATCTCCCGAACTCTCCTATCAACTACCATAAGCACGTACTGACGGTACATCCATTGCATTGGTACTAAGAACTGGCCATATTGTGCTGCAAAGAGTGCTGGATAAAGTAGTTATGTGATTTAACCACTAAAGCAGGTTCTGACTTTCTCCCCGAGTAAACTGAAAGGTCAGGGACCACACTGTGCACTTCCTTATATGTTCTTTAAATATTCACAGTGTCAAGCATAGTGTTAAGTTTATGATTAAAATATCAACAATCACTCAACAGATGAATGAATAAATCTGACTGATTTAGGCTCACTCTAGAAGAATCTACTAAACGGACCCAGGAGAGGCTTTCTATAGGAATCAGCTTCTGCCGACCAGAAAACACAAGGGTATCGGTGGCAGATCTTCACTTTATCCTCAACCAAATGACATCCGATAGACTAGATCAGGTGCTGGAAAATATGAGCTTCTCCACGGATCCTGTATCATATGCTATCTATGTCCTCTTATGTTGACAGTTTGTTCATAATCTGCAATGCTATCCCCAGAGCTCCTGCGGTTAGGGTTAAGTACCACTGATATTAGTCCCTATTTGGTTTGAATGGGATCAAAATGTAGGTTTCTTAAGTCACAGTGAGAAGTCTGTTGGTCCAGGGAATGAATTTGGACTCTGTTCACTAGGCAAGTGCAAGTGGGCCTCACCTTCCTGGGATAAAGGAAATCAATGTATAATATTTAAGGCTCATGCCATATTCAAAGAAACATATTATAAAACCCTAGGGCTTCAAGGACAAGCAAAATATAGGTCTCCGCTCTCAGAGAGACTGTGGTTGGGAACTCGTGCTTAGCAAAGGGTGAGTTGACCAGACAACAGCAGTTGAGAAAAGGGAGGAAGCACATCAAAAGGAAAGGTACTCGGATCGAGCCCCAGCAGATACATGGGATTTAGTTACTGTAAGAGGTCAGTAAGTTAGTATGAGGTCATTCCAGGCCAAGAAACCTGAGAAAGTCCAGGCTTAAATGCAGAAATGTGCTGGACTCTTCATGAAATAGTGTGAGAATTATTCATTTGCAAAACAGATATGTAAATGCTTACTTATTCCTGTAATAAAAATTCACCACAGGAGTCTCTCTACGAAAATTTGAATGTACTGCAGTGGTTTCAGGGGGTTGTTGGAAACCTGCCCTTCATCTTTGAGGCTTTAGAGTATGTTTGTGAGACGTGGCATTGAGCGCTGAGCACCGGAACACTTGTATGCGTCATCTAGGGGTCGCGTGAACATGCAAACTCTTACATTTTTAACTAGCTCCTAGATGATATGGATGCCCCCGCTCCATGGATCAAGCTTTGAATAGCAAAGTACTAGAACATCTTCACTTTGTTGAAGGAGCTCCTTTTTTTTTTTTTTTTTTGATTTATTTCAAAAGACTTATTTATTTATCTTAGAAAAGACAGAGAGTAGGGGGAGGGTCAGAGGGAGAGGGAGAGGGAATCCCAAGCAGACTCCCGGCTGAGCGGGAGCCCAACACAGGACCCTGAGATGATGGCCTGAGGGTCTCATGACTGATCAAAATCAAGAGTCGGAGGCTCAACTAGCTGAGCCAACCAGGCGCCCCACTTCTGTCTATCATCTCTTATTTCTCATTAAACAAACTAAGCGATAGAATCTTGGGGGGAAAAAGATTAGATCTTAGAGATTGTGTACAATGTTAACTGTATAATCAACTTTTCAAAAAGTGTATGTAAATAGTGATTGTATATTCAGTGTTTTTAATGGCTGCTCACCAGCACATATAGAGGTCAATCAGAACAATGAAGGACTTTTACGGGCTCTACAGATGTCAGCAAACTACCACCCATGGGCCAAATCTAGGCTAAACCACGTTGCTTACAGTTTTGCTGGAGTACGGCCGCACCCGTTCACTTACACAACGTCTGTGGCTGCTTTGATGCTACAATATCAGACTAAAGCACTTTATACAGAGACCACGTGGTCCTCGAGGCCTACAATATTACTATCTGGCCTTTACAAACGTGGTTGCTGACCCCTGGCCTATGAGATCGAGGACATATCTGAGTGTATCACTGACTCTGGGCTTGGGCACATAAGATTCTCTTAAAGTTCTCTATTCTGAAATGCAAATGTCTTTCTCAGGCTACTGTTTTGAAGTAGCATGAAGTCCTCTCAAATTCTGTTGCTAGCAGAGGGAATGGAGTTGCCAAGGAAACCCCCACATCACGTGGCAAACGGGGAAGATCTTGGGAGACCTGAATCTGGAGGGCTCACAGGAAACTCGCAGCAAAAGTACAAAAACCTTGTAGCACACTTAGTCCTTGTTATCAGTACAACCTGCCGGTGCCTGGTGTGCTGATGCAGGTGTGTGGTTGCTCTCGTCCATCCCAGGATCCAGACCAGACTTTGCCATCTGGCCCACCTCACCTGATAAAAAGCCAGTCTTCCTGAGAATCCTTGTTCCAGATGAGCCAGTGTCTCTTCCAAACTTGGTGTAGAATTGTGAAAGCTTCGGAAACATAGGGGGTAAGTCCCTGTCCAGCTGCCCGGGAATATGAACCTTCCCAGGAAGGAGGCCTTGGCCTGGACTAGCCTGTGGCATTGGCCGGGATTGGTGGAGAGTGGAGACCAAGAGAGGATCAGGAAGGACGCATGGTAAGAAGGGATGGAGGCAGAGGCAAAGTTCCCCTGAGAGTTTGAAACAAGGAGAAGTAAAGGCCTCTGAGTTGAACTATAAGATCAACAGAAAATGAAGCAGAATAAAAATATGAGAAGTCACATTAAAGATTCAGAAGAGTTCTTCCAGCCTGTAAGACTTGACACTGACCCGCATGAAATTATTAACACTCTGTGTCTGGCAACAGGCTGCTCAGCAACACGAGCAGAGAGGGGAAAGGTGTGGGGGGTTGACCCTGGGGGTGCCCGTCTTTGTCTACACCAGACAAGAGGGTGCACAGGACAAGGGGCTCAGTGCGTCTTCTTGGGAGGTTTCTACTTCCTTTCTCCCTTCTTCCCTCCTTCTTCCCCTCTCCTCTCATTTCCTCTTTCCCTTTCTCCCACCCCCGTCTTTCCCTTCCTCTCCATCCCTTTCCCTTTCTCTTTCCCACAAATAAATATGACCTATATGTTGTGCGTCAGGCCCTGTGTGCTCTAGAGTCTGGGAACACAATGTTGAAAAAAAAAATTGGCCGTCTGTTCTCCGGAAGCTTAGACATCTAGTGGTAAAGGCAAGCATTAATACAAGTAATAGTGTATATGAACTTGTAATTGCCAGAAATAATGCTTGTGACAAATGGTAGAAAGCAATAGACCAAGCACAAGACTACCTCAGGGCCTTTGCACTTGCCGTTCCTCCAATCTGGAACCATTTGCACCCCCAATAAACTTAAAGCCTTCTCCTCACTTTCTTTAGGTCCCTGCTCATATTTCTTTTTATCGGTGAGACTTTCCCTAATAACCCTGCAAATAAAAAACCAACTTCCCCCCCTACTCCTTTTTGCCTTATGTTTTTTATGTGTTCTCCATCATATTTATCAGTTTCAGGTAGTTTATACATTTTTAACAAAATATTTAGGTATTTTATATATGTTTTATATATACATTATACACGTGTGTGTGTGTTCACATGAATGCTGTGTGGGTAACATGTATTTTCTTTGGGTCATTGTTCCCTATTGTATGTCTATCTTTATAGAAGGCTAGAATGTGAGCCCCGTTTTGGGGCCTTTTGCTCACCGTTCTGCTGTATCACCAGTACCCACAGTAGGTACTTCCCCCAAAAAAAGTCACTAAAAAAATAAATAAATAAAACTCTGGATGATCTGGGAACATGCACTATACATATTTTTTTTTAATAATAATAATAAAAAAAAACAGTGGTAGGAGTAAACCAGGCTAAGGGAGAGAAAAGGCAGGCAGCATGAGGAGAGCAGGCCTTGGAGCCTGGGAGCCGGCCTGGAAGCCAGAGCCAAGAGGACATAAGATCCTGTTGGACTTTGTGAAACAAGTTACTTTTTCCCCTTTGATTCCAAGAGCAATTGAAAACCACTGAAGTTTTTAGGCCAAGAGATGATATGCTCAGATTTGCATTTTTAAACTATGATCCTGGGGAATCCCTGGGTGGCTCAGCAGTTTGGCGCCTGCCTTTGGCCCAGGGCGCAATCCTGGAGACCCAGGATCGAATCCCACATCGGGCTCCCGGTGCATGGAGCCTGCTTCTCCCTCTGCCTGTGTCTCTGCCTCTTTCATCTCTCTCTTTCTCTCTGTGTGACTATCATAAATAAATTAAAAATTTGAAAGTAAAATAAAACAAAATAAACTATGATCGTGGCTCCCGGCGGGATAGTGGATGGGAGCGCTCAGCAAGGCGCCGCACGGCATTGGGATCACGCAGCAAGCTGCACCTTCTCTGAGCCCCGCTCACCAAATCCTCTCCTGAGTAGAATTCGGATTTCTAGAATTTAGCAAAGAGACCAGGGCATGCATTTTCTAGGGTACGTGAGAGATAGGCGTGTCAGAGTGAATACCTGGGTGCTTGGTGTCCTCTGTCGGTCAGTCCCTTGGGGCCAGGTTTCTGCGAGACCCTCCTGAAGGAAGCAGCCGGCCCCCCAACGCTGGCAAACCAGGGCTCGAAGGCAACGAAACGGAGGGTGAGCCCTGGGGCCTCGCCCACTTGGCCAAACCGAATGCTCCTCTTGCGGCCCCTCGGTGTGGCCCACCAGCAGGCCTGGCTGACAGGTCCCCAACCGCCAGCCCTGCCCTTCACTCACAGCTTTGAACTTCCCAGCAGAAAATCACTATTTAAGTCTGAACCAGGCCTGTGAAGGTTTCCCCGAAACTCTGGGCAGGTGCAATGCTCCGCTTACCTGGAGGCTGCCCCTGAAAAATGGGGAGTCACGTCCAAGAAAATGTGGTGGTTCGACAACTCTGGATGTTTTGGGGGCAGGCCCCGGTGAACACCCATAAATATTACTTTGGGGTGATGGAGAAGGTGATAAATGAGGCGTTTATGTGAAAGCCAATTAAATGAGTCACTTTGAGGCTCTGCAGAGCTTATTTGGAAGGACGTCTGCAGGCTGAAAATGTGAAGGCCGCACAAGGAACTGACCACACCCACGGACACACTCAAAGAGCCTAGTGAACCACGAGCACGCACGAAGGTTCTGAAAAGCAAACGGCTTCGTCTCTTAACGCAGCTCCGTCCCACCAGTTCTTCCTGCCTGAGCATCCAAAGGGAAGAGGCCTGGATGCTCCAACGCCAAATGTGGCCCAAGTGCTCCCGGGCGGCAGGACGACTGCACGGACTGTGACACCAGCGTAAGCCAAACAACACGGAGTGAATTCCTTTCACGCGGGCCCCCTGACATCCGTGTCTGTGTGGTTTGTGCCTGTTTGTTTGTTTGCCTTCTAGTTCCTAAAGGAAAAGCTATTCCCTTTCCCTCCAAGACTGGGAATTGGAAGGCATTAATCCTCTCCCCAGCTTCGCTACTGGCCGCTACAGTGTGCGGTGTCCGTTTGTTTATTCATCCACCGCCTTTGATTCTTTAAACAATGTCAGGCCCCGCGCTATGTTCTTAGGAAATAAAGATGAATAAGAGAGATCCTTCCCCTCGGGTTGTTCCAAGTTCCTTTGAGGCTTTGAGGCCATGGGCAAGGGAGGCAAGTACGACAAGGGCAGCACAATAAGCTCTACCAGAAATCTGTGCGGGGTATTAGGTGGGCTTAGAGGCCGGTGCAACTCTGCCTGGGGGAGGCTGGGAATGCGTCCAAGGCGAAGTCGCAGCTGAACTGAGATTTGAAAGAGGAGCTGAAAATCGCAAGGGCAGTTGGGTGGGCCGCAGAGAACAGGAGGTATTCCGGGCCGGCCCATGGTGCCAGATGCGAAAACAAGGGTCTTATTGACAGAAGCTGCGAATCTTCGAGAGGACCAAGGGCGTGATGAGTTGTGCAGGTGACAGTGAACGCAAGGCAGAGGCTGGAATGCAGCGCCTTGACTTTGGGCATCGGACCCTACCTGCCTGGTACTCCCTGGGGCCATCTCTAGTCTCGGGAGCATGTCCTATCCACACACAAGGTGGACCGAAGAACTGAAGTTTTAAAGCCACCAGGCCCAGACGTGCACCATTCACAGACCCGACCAACTCAGCCTCCGGGACGGTCTCTGCACGGTGCCCTGTGGTCTCCATGCGTTCATAAGTACACGTAGTATTCCCTCCCTTCCCTGTCTCCCTTCCCCTCATGCCTAGCACTGCTTCCTGGGATCGCTTCCCAAATAAATACATTACTTGCACTGAAATATTTGTCTCCCTTTGGGTTTCTGCCAAAGATTTCAGTGCAAGTAAGACAAAGATTTCAACGCAAGTAATTCATTTGTTGATACCCACAGCATATGTAGCTCACGATTATTGAAACGTTCACCTCTTGAAGGTTGGGATGGAGTATGGGTGGGACACTTGCGCAATAACTCAAGTATTTTTAAAGACATGGAGACAACATTAATTACAAAGATGGTGAAATTGGTTTGTTTCATAGGCAAATTTCAGAAAGCCTGAAAGGACAAATGACACATCATCAGCCAACTATCAACTCGGGGAAAGATGAGGGATTCCAACTCAGGGATGTCTCCATGGCAGCATCTAAAGAGACTTAATTTCTTGCAGCCAGAAGGCAGACTGTGCTGAAGACCAGGCCCAAGATTAGATTGCAAGGATGATAGTTACAAAGGAGGCTGTTCACAGTTCCAGCACCTTCCCTACGTGAGGCTCAGTGAGGAGTGAGACTCTGAGAACAGAAGCAGGGGTCCTTGGGTGGATCTGCCTGAGAACATTTAAACCTCAGAGTCCCCTCCGCCCTCTGGCTGGCAGCAGAAGCCACTTTCCCTTGGATATAGAGGAGCCTGGAAACCCTCCATTGCCTGGAAACCATGCAAAGCCCTCCTTCAAGGTAAACTCCTCTTGAGATGATTTCCTTCTCAAAATCTGCTCTCCTCTCGCCCCATTGCTTTAAGAAGAGTGAGAACTGTATTTCACTAATTAAAACATTTAGTTAGGTTTTTTGTTTTTTTTACCATATTTATGACTCTTACTATATATAATTAAAAGAATGGGTTTTGCTTTGTTTTCAGTATTCTGTATAACCTCACTGGATGTTGAAATAGATTTTATTATATAACTTATACCCTGTGTTTTATTTCCTTAATGAAGGTGAAAAGGGGATAAAAATAAACACAGCCTTAATGAGTTTATTTTTCAAACACGATAGTGCAATAATGTCAAAATACATAGCACATTTTGACCATTACAGAAAATCCTATCAGACTATACTGATGATAGATAGATGATAGGAAAAATCTATAAGACGAAAATCTCAGCATGGCCCACGCAGGGACTTATTGAAACGAGAAGCAACACCAAAATGGCAAAATAATAATCGCTTGGGGTTTCAGGTGATTACTGACAGACATGAATGTTTCAGAGTCAAGATAGATGGGTGGCCAACAAGGATACTGCTTAACTTACTTAACAAAAGATAAATAAATAATAAACTATAACTCTCAAAAAATCGGTAATAATTCTCAAAATATACCAATAAAAATGAGTAAAATATTTGGACAGGTGCTTTGCCCAAGAAGATATATGGGTGGCAAGTAAACACATTGAAAAGATTATCAACATCGCAGGAAATGCAAATTAAACCACAATGAGATTCACTACACACCTCCTAAAACAGCTAAAACTAAAGAGACTGACCACGTCAAGGATTGAAAAGGATGCAAAGCAACTGGAACTCCCATGGAACAACCACTTGGGAAAATAATTGTAGTTTCTTAGAAGCTTAAATATACACCCATCGTGTAAATGCAACCATACATTCCTAGGTGTTTACCTAGAAGAAAAGAAAGCATATGCCTTTCCAAAGACTTGTAAATTAATTTTTAAAGAAGATCCATCTGTGAGAGCCAAAAACTAGAAACATCTTAAATAATCCGTCAACATATGAATAAACCATGGTATATCCTTATAATGGAATATTACTTTGAAATAAAGAGGAATGAACTACAGATACACTTAACAACATAGATGAATTTCATACTAAGAACGTTAAGTAAGTAAAAAAAAAAAAAAAAATAAGTAAAAGAAATGAGGCTCTGTCTCTCCCCAAAAGCAGGCCTGCTTTTCCTTGCTGTGAAAGCATTAAATTCCTCAAGCTCAGTGTTCCTTAACGACATTGCAAACCCGGTGTGTGTAGGTTCCCCTACATCATTCCCATGGAATTTGAGCAGTGCTAGTGTCTGGAATAAAGATTGCACATTGTCACTCACTAAGGCTGATATAGTTACACCCACTAAATTACGCTGACTATGCAACCTGTCAGCCTCAGACACCAGCACTGAGCACTTGATGTAGTACTACTGTCCCTCAAGGAGATGAGCCCATCAGACTCCACTGTAGAAAGGGCAATAATTAATCCTAAGTGCAACTGGTAAATATTCTGGGTGCTTATTTTCCTTTCCTTCCTGTAGTGCCTTGGCCAGCGTTTCTACTGGATGGCCCACAGAATATGTGATTTAATAACTAGCATTTCAGATAAAAGACTCACTTTAAGACAAAAAAAAAAAAAGTATGTGAAAATGGCACACGATGGTGAGATCAATCTTTCCTACTATATACTACATCATCTGAAAGATTCTGGTGTGCAAAATGTTGGAATCGCTTCTAAGTTACAGCCAATGCACCAGCATGAGGATGAACCCAACAGAATTGGGGTGTTATTCTTTAAGATGCAGTACCTCCTTGTAACCAAGGGCCATTGTATGATGCTGGGTTTCTAAGAATCAAGAATACAAGAATCTGGGAACTGAGAGGTAGGAACAAGGAAGGGCCTGGGAATGATTACTTCTAGTGACCCACTAGGTGAATTGGTGCTTCCCATCGCCACAATTTTAGGTTCTTCCGGTTTCCACATTGGGGAAATACCTCAACCAGTAAACACAGTAAAATCTTTCTCACACTAAAGCTGTATCTGCTTCCTTGATCATTTTGCATTTCCTTATTGCCAGGGACAACTGACAGCCTGTATATTGTCAGCAGCAATTAACCCTTGTTATCATGAGAACATAAAATCATTGCTACGTAATTGGGATAGGATAAAGAGTATACGTGGAACTCAATGATTCGCTTGAGCTTCTTCTTATTTCCAGACTGTTGATAAACACGGAGCCATTAATTTCCACAACCACATACTAACAGGGTGGGCCCACTAAACTCTTCAGGGGTGAAGGTCTGGGTCACTCTATAAGGCAAGCAACCTAGACAAGCAGAAGTTTTGGCTGCGGATGAGAGCACTCTACATGGATGTTAGAGGAAGGCGATAATGAAAATCAGTAGTAGCTCCAGGGCCATCTACAGCAGTGGGGACTCTACCTTAGGCTACTAATCTTTTTTATTTTGTTAAGAAATTGTGACCATCCATCACACTGAAGAGTCAGTAAGAGAACAGAATAAACTTAGGAGAGGACACTAGTCAGTTTCAGAAGGCAAAAGGGCGGCCTGTAGCAGATGCTGCCCATCCCTACCCATATACCACTACACGTATGGTGTCTAGAGAGGCCAATGGTTTTTTTATCGCAAGCTTCTATGATTTTACCTGAGGGTTTTCTGTCCATGTTGTAGTATGCTGGACCTACACATGGGTTAGGATAGAATTGTTGGAGAGTAGACCCCCAACCCCAGAAGTACTCCTTGACAAAAAATGAACTGAAAAATATCTTAGCTTCCTGGTCCTTCAAATATAGCAAATGTGAAGCAGCTCCAGCTGGCCTCTGTGAGGGCCCTGCAGGATCGAGCACCAATTGTCCGCAGCAGTAAACCTTTCATTAATCAACCTTCTATTCTCCTCCTTTCCCTCCTTGTCTTACTTCCCACTAGGTGAAGAATGTGAAAGGCTGTGTGAAGGCAGTTGAACTGGATGATTTCTGCATTCACTTCGACTTTGAAGCTTATAGTTTGAAGACTAAATTCAAGACTCAAGCCCTTCAGGACTTTTCCCTTCATGAGTTCCATACAAATTGAGCACATCTTAGTTCTCCTGCACTGGCAGTATGGATTACTTTAATACGGATTTATTTTGTTTCCCTGTTGTGTTAAAAATGCCTGTCTGGTTTCCCCAACTAGACGCCTTCTCAAGCCATATCATCTAAAGTAGTGAGTTTCCAAGTATTTTATCCTCAAAGTAATAATAATAACTTCACTCAAGTACTCACAACAATCCCATGAAGTAGGTTCTATTTTTATTGTTCCTATTCTGTATAAGTGTGAACTAAGACCCAGGGATATTAAATCATTTCCCCAAGGGCACTCACCTAGTAAGTGGAAGGGTCAGGCTTTGAACTCAGGCACTCTGTCTTCTTAACCATTATCCTCTACTGCCTCTCAGGGATTATTTTTAATAATGTTTTTACTTCATGAAAACCTTATTTTGAAATATTTATCTGTGTAAACTAATTAGTTATGAATTACCCACTTTTCTAAGTAGCAACTTTTATTATTTTTTTTAATTAGAGTCACATAAAGAATCTCCAACCACAGAGTAGAGCTAACTAGTATGATAACTAGACTATACTCCCTATAACAGCTATTAGTGGAATGGATGAATGAATAAATAAATGAGAAACCTTACCTTATCTAATTTCAGGCAAATTGAAATGGAGACTTGATGTTTAAGTTAGCCTGTGCAGCTTAGAGCTAGAGAGCTTCATATTAGGCTATTACAAAATCAAACAGCAAAAAACAAATTTAAGGAACATCATTATTACCTTGTGAACTCTAAGTGATCCAAGGATTATAATGATAACTTCTCATCAACTGGGCTTTTTTGTTTTATTGTTTTTTGGCTATTGTTGCTTTGTTTTGTGCTTTTAACCTTTTGTTCTATTGAAAAACCTCAAGTTTCTTTGCAAAGGACAAAATGGACTCCTCAGGAATATTCAGGCCACATGGTAAAGAATGGAGCATTGAATGTCATTTGGATTACTCCCAATATAACTAATCTCTCCAATTTTCCATTCATCCCTATGTGGCACAGGCTTAATGTTGGTTACAAATATGAACCTATCACTCCAACACCGGGACTGCCCATCATACTTAAGATTAAACCTAAACACCTTGCCTATTCAATTCTATGAAACATTCTTTCTAAGCAAAATACTATATGAATATTTTTCCCCTTGGCAAACTGAATAACTCCTTGAAAATCCATGACATTTAATGGATCTTCCTATCAAAACAATTCATTCACCATACAATTACCCAATAGTAGTCCATTGATTCATTCCTAAAACACAACTTTCTATTGGTTTCTTAATGTCTCACACTTGAACATGAATTGACAGTTAAGGATTAGTAGACATTTTAGAAAAGCTTTCAACATGAAAGAAAAAAATCCCAAAAGGCAAATAAACAGGAACAAATAAATTTATCCTTAATGTCCTCACAATGATGAAATGATATTGAAGATTTTTGTCTCTAGAAAACAAAGAGAGTATGCCGTGAAAAAAGGAATAAATAAGTAGAGAAACATGCACTCTTGGCAATTAAAAGTATCAAAAGTAAAACATTCAACAGGAGATTTAGAAGAGAGAGTCAAGAGAATCTCCATGAAAGTACACAAATGAATAAGAAGAAAATGGAAAAGGAGGGGGCATATATTACTGATGTGGACACCACAGAGATCTGAAAAACAGAGACATTTTGAATTTATTTGAGAAGTGATATAAGAAGATTTTTTCAAAACTGAAAAATAAATCTCCAGAAAGGAGAAACCACAAGAAAGCTAAATCTTTATTTACCTTAAGACAGACACTTAATGTCTAAAGTTAACAAGCCAAGAAGTAGCAATATAAGCGTGTTATTCAGAAATTTGTGGATAATTAGCAAAATAAACAGATACGACAGCTGAAATGAATTCCTCCAAGAAACGGATCTGGAGGTTAGTAAAGGGTAGGCAAAAGTAGAGGGCAAAGCTTTGCTGGTTGTATATATATATACACACACACACATTGTATATATAGAATAGATATATAGAGAGATATATGAATATATAAAAGTATATGTATCTCATATACATATATATTCAAAGATATGTATGTGTATATATATGTACATATATTCAAAGTATGTTCTTTGGATCTTAAAATATGCATTAAGATATATATAACTTTGATTAAAAAATAAAAAAGATCCAGTGATAAACTATTAAAAAAAAAAAAAAACCTCAGGTTTTTCCAAGGCATTTTTTTTCCTCCTAGGCCTATTGGCCTTTTTGTGGCATCTTTTGGGGATGTTTCCATCCTGGCATTCCTTTGGAAGTGATGTGATTAATATAGGTACAGTGTAGTATAATACGGTGAGGTATCTTTCTGATGTGGTTCTTATGGAAGTGATCTAAGGGCTATGCTTTGGGAACCTCGTCTAGACCAAAGGATTCCCTGCAACTGCAAACATTACAGCTGAACTAAGGGTAGAGCCAAGTAATTTAAGGCAAAAACAAACAAAAAGCAGCCGTGTGATTTTAATTTGTTCTTTTCTTTGGCCCACATGTTACCTGGGAACTTTGTAAAATTGGCTGCAATTGTGGGAAGTGGCTGGTTGTGTGGTCAGGCCTCTGGGTACCATGTCCATTCCTTGGAGATGATTGACAGTATCCAAGACAGCAGTTTTCCCAGTATTAGGGATTCAGAAGTCACCCAAGAAATGCTTATGGAAAGGAGTAAAAAAGAAAAAGAAGAAATGGGATTGAAGAAAAGGGATATGGGAAAATATTTTTATGCTTTTATGTCTGAGATGATATGAAACTAACAGCAATCTCCTAGTTAGGGTTTGGCTATACATGTAGGAAGCAGGCTGATTGTTTTGACTTGGATAAAAGACCCTCAATCTGTAGTTACTGAGCATCTAAATGAGTGTCCAACACAAGATGTAGGAAAAAAAACAAACAAGCATGACTAATGCCCACAACTACTTTAAATCCTCTTCTGGAATACAAAGCTGACAAACGTGAAACAAATAGCAAGCAATCGCATAGCTACTATACCCTGTCATAGAGACAGCAAGTGCAAAAGAAATTGGATGTCACAGGGGCCAGAAATTAATGGAAAAGGAACCTTCAAGAAAGAATTCGATTTGAGTAATAATATATGCGTTTATATAACATGAAGCACTTTTCCTGTGTTCTTCTACAGTGTAGTCATACCTGCAACTTATAAATAATTTCAGCCATCACCTCCGTAGGGATGAGGAGGACTTGGAGAGGTTAAGCAACATGCTCAATTCACACAGCCAGGGCGGCGATGGAATTTAGCCGGATTCCAGGCCTTTCGTGTTTACTTACTCACCGCACAGAGCTCTGAAGAAAGGGTAAAGCACGGAGAGGTAGAGAAGAGACCATTGTAAGTGAGAAAAATAAAAACCTGGCCAAGGTGAGCACAGGAAAACGCACAGCAGAACCAGCACAGGCAAGCTTTTGATAGAGAAGGGATCCTGGGCTGGTTGAGAATTTATGGGCTTTGGAGCCAGCCAGAGTCAGAGATGGATTATAGCTCTGCACCTTACTGACAGCAGGGGAGAGGACTCACGCTCCCCAGCCGCTGCTTCCTCATCTATAAAATGGAACAACTGCCTCAAAGATTCGTTGTGAGGTCTTAATGGCACAAGTTATATTTTTTAAAGAGCACCCAGCATAAATTCTTATTTTTTTTTTTTCCTGATTGAAGTAGAGTTTTATTTACGGTGAGAAATAGGAGGAGGGGGTTGTTGGTCACAAACACCTGGTCTAATCATCAGTCAAAGCAACCACCTGCACAAGCAGGGCTGTACATTATTCACTGGCTTCTGACAGGTTCTTCAGTTGTCTTATTTTGACCAGCTCGAGCCGGTCCAAACAGTTTGTGCAGCTCTAGGAAACAGGCTGAGTTTGGTCTGTGCATCTTGGCATCCTGGGCCACGGGATCAAGTGGGGCAAGGATGGAAAAGTACCCGGCAATGCCTTCTGACTCCAACTTCCTGCCGGTGACATCCACCTCTTGCTGACTCTGAGTCACCAACAGCATGCCTTCCCTCCCCTGCGGCCCATCCGCCCATTAGGCCCCGGCAGTTCTCTTCCTATGCTGACTTCCCTTGTTCGCTCCCACACGTGTGCTCAAGGTGGAGGCAACCCTAACGAGGAAAAACGAGGCAGCTGCTGCAGAAGGCACTTCGTCCTCAGCCAGCAAAATAAGGGCTGCCCAGCCCTAAGCCTTGCATGTCACCCCTCAGACCCAGGATGCTCCCAACCCTGTGCTCGGGAGCTCTCCCAGGAGATGGGGAGCCCTATGAACCTCCAGACTGGGCTTTTGGAGCTCAAAGGCACAGAGCTACCTCCCTGGCAAGAAGGAACCCCTGGGAACTCACTCCTTGGAACCGTCCTGTGTATTCCCAAATGTGTTGTTAAAAATGAGCTCCCAGAAGAACTCACCACAAACTCTCCTTGAAATTATCATTCCTCAGACTGATATCAAGGTTCTCCATAATCTGCCTTTTCAGTCTGTTTTCCAAAATGTCCCTCTGCTCCAACTCAATGTTTATTATGAATTTGGCTCATCAATCACACGGCTTCCCTGGAATGCTTGATAGAAACGCAGACTCCAAGATTCTGAGTCAGCAGATTGGGGTGGAGCTCAAGGACTTTGTGTGTAAGAAGTATTTTAGGTGATTCTACTGGTCAGGTGATGAGGGAACATGTTCCTTGATGGTTCAGGGGTTCTCAGTGTCCCCAGTGAGCAGTCCTGAGGTTCAGTTAAAATGTTGCAGTGGTCACTCTAGGAGAGAGGAGTCACAGCAAGGGAAACACAGTCTTAAAAAAGTTCCCTGTTGCGTGTCAACTTGTGTCTCCCAAGAAGATAAAGTGAAGTCCTAACCCCAGGTACCTATGTGAGTAGGGTGTTTACGGGTGTAATTACAGGTGTTTACAGTAGGATGAGAATACTGAATTAGAGTGAGCCCTAAATCCAAATGTGACAGGTGTCCGGTGTCCGAATAAGAAGAGGAAAATGGGGATATGGGTGCAGAAACACAGAGATACACAAGGGAGAAGCCACATGAAGACGGAGTCAGAGGTTGGGGTTATGCTGCCCTACACCAAGGAACACCACGGACTGCCAGCAACCACCAGAAGCTAGCAAGAGAGAAGGAAAGACTCTTCCCCACAGCTTTCAGAGGGAGCATGGCCTTGCCAACACCTTGATTTCAGAGGTTGAGCCTCCAGAACTGGAGGAGGGGGGGACGGGGGGGATGAATTTGTTGTGTTAAGCCACTGAGTTATGTGTTATGGCAGCCCCGGGGACATGAACATACTTCTTCAATGTCTGTCTTTCTCTCTGTCTCTGTCTCTGTCTCTGTCTCTCTCTCTCTCTCACACACACACACACTGTAACTAGAGCAGCTTGGTTATTTTGATTTATGTTATATTTTGGAACTCAACACCATTTCATTTGGAGAAGAAAAAAAAAAAGGAGTTTTACTACTAACCAAAGTTTGAAAACCTACCTCTTTGGCCAAACTGAACCATAAACCATTCCCCCAGACAGATCCTCAAGATTTTTGATGCCACGTTGGTATTCATGATGTCCTCGACATCTGGAGACTTCATCTACTTTTCATCTGTTAAAATATTATTTATTCATGAAGCTCAACTTGTATGATCTCCTCCACAAAGTCATGCCCCAATATCCCTTCAATTAGATTTTTTATTTCTTCTGCTTCTGAATACCAAGTGAATTTTTAAATCTTATTTTATTGCATTTACCTCATTCAACATTGTGTTCTAACCTTGTGCGATATGTTTCAGTCCCCCTCCTGGCTCCATTCTGAGCCCTGTGTTTTACCCATTTTTGTATCCTGCTTCCCAATCCCATCCAGTGCCTTACAATGTTTTCCACACTGAAACTGGTATTCAGTGAGCATTTATTCAATAGAAGCTGGTAGTAAAATTAACAAAGGGCCCTATTCACTTGCTTTAAGTGCATTATTTAGGTGTGAATGGTTTTTTGCTGTTTCACATGGAGTAAACTTCTATAAGTTACTTTATTATAACCTAGGCTTTTAAAAAAATCCATACCAATAAAAAATTAACTGAATGTAGATTTTGCAAAACAGAAAGAAAAGACAGGCCCAAAGCACAGGTATTTGTCTGAGTGAAGGAGAGTCCAAGGCACTGAGGAAAGAGAATTAATGCAGAGAATGTTAAAAGGGAGGAAAGAAAACAAAAAATAAAGTTTTCTCTAAGTTTTTAATCTTGCTCTAATAAGGAATTTAAAGGTGGGGAGGGAGACTGGAATCCTCTGAAACTATGCTATGCTAAACAGTATTCATCCAATATTCTCCATTAATAAAACATAACTTAAAAGTCCCAGTTCGGGCAGCCCAGGTGGCTCAGCGGTTTAGCGCGGCCTTCAGCTCAGGGTGTGATCCTGGAGACCTGGGATCGAGTCCCATGTCAGGCTCCCTGCTTGGGGCCTGCTTCTCCCTCTGCCTGTGTCTCTGCCTCTCTCTGTCTCTCTCTCTCTCTCTCTGTGTGTCTCTCATGAATAAATAAATAAAATCTTTAAAAAAAAAAAATAAAAAAAAATAAAAGTCCCAGTTCCATGGCTTATATTTTAAGGAAATCACTTGCTACAATGCAAACACAATATATATTATCAACTTTTTCCATGCTCTCATAAGAAAGTAAACCTTTTTAATATTTCCCAAATAGAGAGTAATCTCCAAATCCTAAAAACCCATTTGCCTAGCTAGCTAAATAAATAAATAAATTAATTAATTAATTAAGCCTCGCTCTCAAAAAAGTCCCTTCGGCCCATTTTCTTTGCTAAAAGACTGTGCTTTTTCTTATTTAAAAATAGTAGAAATATTTTACTCTATCCTAAGAGTCCAAGGCAATGGGTTCTTATCATTAGAGCCAAGCAAATAATAATAATAATTAACCCAAGAAATAATAAAATTGAACTTGAATTCAATACTTTCTTCTTTATATTTTCATATACACTAAGCTTAACAGCCAGAACCTAGCTAACGATAGTCTTCCATCGGACGTATTTCACCTTTCATAGTTAGGTGCTGGAGTCTAATGATCACAGAAGATATTGTCTCAAGGTTCTTAGGTTAACTTCAAGAGTGTGTTGATTTTAACCTATTGTTATCCCAATATCTCTCAGTTTCAGTGGCTACTTTTATTGTTCCTTGAGCACTACAAGGGCAGGTTCCCCATCTTGAAGTCACCCACACCCACCATAAAACCTGCTACATTGTAATTTCTTAAGAAAAATCTACTGAATGGATAGAGTTTTTATTAATCCATAAAAATCCTGAGGCCTAGCTAGATTTTCAGTCTTCCATTGGATTGAGACAGAAAAGGAAATCTGGACATTTGTGAAACAAGGTAGACAAACCGTCAGAAAATCTAATCGCCCAGAATCCCCCAGTCTTCAAGCATTCAAGTAACCGAGGTGTCCTGTTACCTGAAGATAATGAAGTCAACTCAAAAAGGCCTCTCTCGTTGTGGAGAACACTGTTTTACATCAATGTGCTGCTGAAGAAAGGGATTCTATTCTGGTGAATTGGCTAACAGCGCTAGTTTTCAGGTATCAACAATATTCTCTATTTAGTCATCGAATGATCTCCTTCAGGTTACCACGTCCTAGTGCTATTCTATTTTCATAAGTGTTCTTTCGTCACCAACACATTTTCATCCTTCTTAATATTTCCAATGGCATCACTTCACTCCACTAACGTAAAAAACAAGCAATCTAAAAATTATCCTCTGCTGTTTCCCACTCATCCACAGAGTGAAGTTGCCATTTACGGACACTTGCTGTTGCCATGTTTTTCAGAAAGTTTGCCATTCCACAAGCTGTTTTTAGCCCCCATACCCACGACACTTCTACAGGCATTTAGTATTTCTTTATCTGATGCTTTTCCAAGGCAATACCTCCGCCTCCTCATTGAATCATGCGGGCTGTCTCTTAATCAAATGATATTTTTTGAAGTGTTTCCTCACTGGAGCCCACAAGGTTGTTTCTCATATTTTCCCCCACACCTGCTTCGTACACTAACCTAAGGAGAACTACTTACGTGGTTTATTGTCCTTTTTGGAACAGAAATCTGATATTTGTCATTTCCCCATTCCACAATCTGGCCCAACAGTTGAAAGTATCTAAAAATATCAACTAATATTTCTTCATTTTCTTGCTCCTCAGAAAATGATATATTTTCTCTGTTTATATCTAGTGTTCCATAAAAGATCGGTTAGATTCAAAAATGTTTGACACAGTGAAAAAAAGCTTGAAAATTAGCAGCAGAAAGATGGGTTCAAATCCCACTTATTAAAGATGTGACTTTGGACAC
This sequence comes from Canis aureus, assembly GCF_053574225.1. NCBI lineage: Eukaryota > Metazoa > Chordata > Mammalia > Carnivora > Canidae > Canis > Canis aureus. The sequence continues at coordinate 1,844,447 of NC_135633.1, forward strand.
AAAGACATCTGCACCTCAATTTTCTCCTCTGCAGAATGGGGACATAAGGATTTACCTAACAGAGTTGGATGTTAAATGAGATATTATACAATAAGTCACATATCTAACATCATGCATGACACATAATCTTGAACCAACAATGTCTCCTAGTAGAGAACTGCCATAACTGGGGCAAGATGATACAGCAGGTACCTGTACCTGTACACGTACACCCATATATTTTAATGTTGAGATAAAAAGAAATTATTATCTTAAGGTTAGAAATAGAATTCTTCTTAAAAAGGAAGTAGTTTTCATTTAAGAAAAAAAAAAATCTTTTAAAAAAAATTAATAGCTAACATTTCTACAACATTCTTTACAATAGCCAAAGAAGAAATCTTGATAGGTCTCTTGGGAGTAAACGATGAAACCCATCACACAATAGCAGAAAGAAATTTTTTTTTAAAGATTTTATTTATTCATGGGAGACACAGAAAGAGAGAGGCAGAGACACAGGCAGAGGGAGAAGCAGGCTCCATGCTGGGAGCCCGATGTGGGACTCGATCCAGGAACTCCAGGATCATGCCCTGGGCCGAAGGCAGACACTCAACTGCTGAGCCACCCAGGGATCCCAGAAATTTTTTTTTTAAGTAAGTCAACCACTCACTAAGAGGAAGAAACTAGAATTTGGGGCACAGGAGAAAACAAGGAAGGAAAAGGAGAAGAGAGAAAAATGAAGAGCGTAGAGTATTTTGGTGAGACATTGGCATCTACATTAGCCAATGTGGTAAGGGGACCTTTTGAAGAAGAGAAATGTGAAAATGTCCAATAATGGATTTCAAGTTCTTTTTTTTTTAAATAATGTGGGTGCCCTCCATATCCTCAAAGCCTAACTGTCCCACGAAGTTCTAGAACAATGCTAGTTAACTTGCATTTTGTTGTAACGGTTATGGACATCGCAGAGTAGGATCGAATTTGGCCCTTGTGAAAACAGCGCTGATGGGGAGTCCGTGTGTGGGACGGTGAAATAATTGATCTGTGAGTAGAAGGACTCAGATCCAGAGAGGATCATGAGAAGATAAGCCCCCTGGGAGTTTCCAGAAAACCTACAGAAGATAATAAACTTTCCACAGGATGGAAGAAGGGAGCTCAAGCACTTTTATCTAAACAAGAGATGGCAAACGCTTTCTCTGAAGGGTCAGATAGTAAATCTTCTAGGCTTTTGCTATAGACTGAACGGTGTCCCCCCAAAATTCACATGTTGAAGCGTTGGTTAGATAGCCAGTATGATGATATTTAGAGGTGGGGACTTTGTGAGGTAGGTAGGGTTAGATGAGATCATGAGGGTAGGGCCCTCATGACAAGATTACTACCCTTCTAAGAACCTCTGGAGAGTTTGAGTTCTCTTCTTCTGTACACACATTGAGGAAAGGCCATGTGAGCATACAGCAAGATGGAAGCCATCCACAACCCCGAAGGGGAGCCCTTGCCAGACCCACCCATAATGGCACTTCGACCCCAGACTTCCAATCTCCAGGGCAATGAGAAAATAAATATCTATTGTTTAAGCCGCCCAGTCTATGGTATTTTGTTATGGCAGCCCAAGCAAAATAGGAAACGTGGTCTCTGCTGCGACCACTCAACTCTGTCATTATAGCAGGAAAGCAGCCATAGGCAATATGTAAACAGATGGGCATAAATCTGTGTAAATAAGCATTTTATTTACCAAAACAAGGGGCTGGCTAGATTTGGTCCATGTATAGTAGCTTGTCAACTACTGATCTAGACCAGGGGTCAACAAACTACCTTATACAGACCAAATCCAGCTACTTTCCTGTTTTATTTATGAGGGATAGATTTTATATTTTAGATGATTACATTTTAAACGATTATAAGTATCTACATGATATCCAATATTGTGCTTCTTATTTTGCAGACTAAAATATTTACTATCTACTCCTTTAAGAAAAAGTTTGCCAATCTCCGTTCTGAAATGTAAGGTCCAGTTGACACCTAATTCCATATATACCGGGTCAGAATTTCTGTCCCTTATGTTAAGACCCAAAGTTGACATTTGGGAGGGAAATATTGAGGGAAAATTTTTTGGGAACTCCTAACTTTCCTCCAAAACCTATTTTTTTGCATTTCAGTAAAAGGTAGCAACACACAGTTAAGAAAGCACAAAACCTATCTATCGTAATCCAAGCTACCAAAATTACCATAGATGTTACCCTAATGCACGCTATCACCCACCTCTCACCCAGATAACTATCACAGCCTCCTCCCTAACTACTCTCTTCCTGCTTTTCCTTCCACCAACCACCACCTAGTCCAGAATAGAAGCCAGATGATTTTTTTAAACTTAAATTCTGTTTTACCCCTTTATGTAAAATCCTCCAGTAGATCCCCTGGCTGCATTTAGAATAAAAATCCATACCCTAACCATACCCTGCAGGATATTTGACATACCTGCTGCTCAGACATCAACAAAGTGACCTGAGTCCACTGCACTTTGGTCCAGTTTCCTCTGCCTTCTGCCTGTCTCTAGGATAAGGCCATCCTCTTTCTCCAAACAGAGGTTTAGGCTTGTTATTTCCCTTACCTGGAATAATTTTTTCCTGCCTCTCACATTGATGACATCCTTTTATCATTCAGGTCTCAAATTAAATACCACCTCATCAGAGAAGACTGTCATAACTCTCTAAAGTAGATGCCCCCAATTATTCTCCATCACAGCACTTTGTTTAATCCTACATGATGAATTTACTTTGTTTATAAGCTCCATGCACGGTATCCACTTCACCTGGAGCCATGCTTGGCACTCTGCAGCAGGCACTTGATAAATATGTGCTGAGCAAATGATGGAAAGTGACAAAGTTCAAATTGATAAACATAAGATAATCCAACATTTGTATTGTAATTTGGCAGTTCATAAAACCTTTTCAGACAAATTAACTCATCCAATTCTCATGGAAAATGGAAAATGCACAAAGTCTCAGGAGTGTTCAGCTTAGTATGAGAAACAAAAGTAACTCTGATAACAGGCAGCACACGCTGAAGGCACTACTGGTGGTACAAATGAGGTATTTTACAAAGAGAAAAAATGTTGGAGTTCAGGGGCTTTAGAAAAACTGTATTAGTTTCCAAGGGCTTCCATAACAGCATACCACAAACTGGGTTTATTTATTTATTTATTTATTTATTTATTTATTTATTTACAGTTCTGGAGGGTAGAAGTCTGAAATAAGTGTCGGTAGAGCTCTGCTCCCTCTGAGACCCTGAATAGAATCCTTTGACTTTTCCTAGCATCTAATGGTGCCTGCCATGCTTCGGCATCCCTTGGCTTGCAGCTGCATCACTTTAATGTCTGCCTCTGTCATCATATGTGATTTCCTCATGTTTCTCTGTCTGTATTTCTGCTTTTCCTTCTTAGGAGGACATCAGTTATACTGAATGAGGGTCCAACCTAATCAAGTATAACCTCATTTTGACCTGATTATATATGTAAAGACCCTATTTCCAAATAAGATCAAATTCAAGGAACTGGAGGTTAAGACTGCAACGTATCCTTTTTGGAACACAATTTAACCAATAATAATAATAGGAAGTTTTCCAGGGGAGGTAATAAAGACAATTATCTTGAAGACACTCACATTAAATGTGTTGTAAAAGGAGATTCTATCATTCAGATTTCTGCTAAGGTAAAGCTACATAATAAACAGCTCCAAAAAGTCAGTAACTTATGACAATAACATTTCCGGTGTGTGAGCTGGCTGAGGCGGCTCTCCTCCAAGTGGCAGGTCAGGTTGAGGTCTCTTGTTCTGACACCAGTGGTTGCTTGGGGCTCGCTCTTTTCATGGTGGTTAGCCAACGTGCAAGAGGTCAAACACTGTAGGCAAGCACATAGGAGCCTCGGCTGCATCAGCTCTGCTAACACCAACTTGGCCAAAGCAGTTCGCTGGACCTAGGTCAATATCCAATGGACCCAGAAAAGATCCTGCCCACTTCCATGCGAAGCCAGAGTAAAATGAATGAATAATCAAATACAATTATTCAATCTTCCAAGGGATTATCACCAAATTTACTCATTGTTTCTTGGGCTCTGACACTTCCTAAGGAGCTCAGAGATAGAGATCCTAACCTAGACTTTCTTTTACAACCCTTCACGGAGGTCTCACATATGGAGATCTCTATACTGTGCAACAATTCCACGTCTCAGATGAAAAATGTCCCAGTAATTTAGATGTGACGGCGAACTCTTTCGAATTAATGAGAGGTCAGTTTTTTCATGTGCTCACATTGTACATTTTTATCTTCAATGATTGTTAAAATGGGCTTTGCCAGTATAACATACAGGAAGGACATTGGAGGGAGTATGTTCTAAGAGGCCGAAAAGTGGGGAAGGATATCTTATATGGAGCCATTGGAAAGAAAAAGAAAAACCAAAGAAATAATATCCAATCAAAGCATTTAAAGAAATATTCAGTCAGAGTCAGGTGAAACCTACTGCAGTATCGAGTCTAAAACAGGGGATATATAAAGGGGACAATAGAGAGAGTGAGGGAAGTCCTAGAAAATTGCCCAAAACTTTTTGCAAGCATTCTTAGCTCTCCCTCGGTGACTGGCATGAGTGTGGCCCATTAGGATGTCATACTGGCTGAAATACAGATTTAGGGTGCACATGTTCCATCAGAATACTGATTGCAGAATAACATGCAAACCTAATTTTGTCTTGTTCAGAGAACCCGTTCCACTCAGGGAAAAAATTCACTATTGGAAAGTGATGACAGGATAGAGCTGTAATGGGGGAAATTCCCTGTTGGTCAGTATGAAATGAGTCAAAGGGGTATGAGATGGTTTAGTGAGGACTCTGCATTTAAATAAGCAGAAAGATAAGCCGTGATATGGACAGAGGAACATCGTAGAGCCAGTGAGGGCAAACCTCTAGGTTTTCCAGGTATTAGAAGATGAAACAGAAGAATGAAGGTCCTAGAAACTGGTATCTGAGAAATGCTGAAAGACACTGGAGATATTTCAACAATGGGAACACCCTGTGCATGTGTCAAGGACTTTTTGATGGAAGAGGAAGAGGACTGGTTTGTTCTATAAGTCTCCAAAAGGTAGCCAGTAGACAAATGTGCATTATCAGTTCGACTTATAAAATAGAGATAGTGAGCTTTCTATAAAACCTAGACTGTTGGTATAACCCAGTCTGGGTCGCACATTCATAAGAGCCTTGAGTCAAAACTTTCGGCACTATCTCTATATGATGTTGTCTCTATATGATTGTGTGTCCTTAGCATTGTTTGTCCTTCAGCAAAAAAAAAAAATCATTTATTGTAAATATAAGTTTAAAATAATCCTATCTTGGCATTAAAAAAATATTTTATGAACCTGCAAAAGAAATGGACTCAGGTCTCTCTCAACCTCTAAGAACTGCTGGTTCAAGGAAAGAGGACAACTATTTATTTAAGATGTGGTCAAGGTAATTTGTACGCCAGGCATAGTGTTAGACTAGATGTCTAAGATTCCATTCAAGATTGAGTCTTTAATTTTAACTTTTCTAGGCTATACTTTCTTTGTCTGTATATACAAGAGGTTGGACTCGCTCAGCTTTCTCCCCGTGCAGGTGCAGTCTGAAATAACACAACCTATTCCTGGAATGCTCTTTGCCCCCCAAGACGGTCCCCTCCCCCACTCACCCACCTCACAAGAAACTAAATCACGCTCCTCCTTCTGGTTTTAATTCGAACCTCAGTTCTTCAGAATAAACAGCTAATTTTCAGGTTAGGCTAATACCTCTGTTAAACACACACCTACCTCACTTAAACTCCATGAAGGGCTAGATTGCTCTATCTTCATGCCAATATTTAGTACACAGCATAGTGTCCCACAAAGAGCAGAAAGCTCAACAAATGGTTATTAAATAAATAAACAAATTACTTGGAATATTAAGAGGTGTTAAATGAAAAAAGGCTTTGGTGGTAAAATTCATTTAAGAAACACTGAACTATTCTTACCAGATTTCTTTATTACCATTTTCAAAATCTTTGATATGTAAACAACAACAGAAAGGAAATATAGTGCACTTGCTCAATTCTAAGATTTACTTTTAAAAACTATTTTACATGTCTCAAATCTATGTTTCTTATAATATAGCTTCTTTCCCACCCTTCCTTACACCTCCACACCAAAATCTGTTATTAAATCTTAACTATTTCCTACAATTAATGGTATCATAGAATCAGGGGAATCCATTAGTAAGAGTGTTTCTCAAATGTGGTTGATTATGGAATCTTTTTTTTTACAGAGATTCTTCTGGGACTAATGAGGTACAGGGTATATTTTAGGAAACACCAGAATAGAAGGTCAACTTCAAATTTACTAACCTTTGAGACTACTGGCTAGAATTAGGAAGCAATATGCTATAGGTAAAAAATAATAATAATAATAATAATAATTAATTAATATTTTTAAAAAATATATGACTCCCAAGACTTGAGTATTCCAGGACCTATTTAGTAATCTCAAACATGTCACTTATGCAATCTGAGTCTCAAGCATTTAATCAGTAAGAGAGGGACAATGGCATCTTTCCTGCTTACCTCATAGGACTATTATTAGAGAACAACAGGAAATTTAAATGTAGAGAGGTCAGATTCTGATTAACGAAATTAGAATGAACAGTTTATATTCTGCTCTTCCCCAAAATACACTGAAATGACAGTAAAGTGATCTTTTAAAAAGGGTTAACTACACACACAAACACATACACACGTATACAAAGGCAACATTTTGGAAGCTGGAAGGCAGATAGAAGAGTGATCATTGATTTAGCAAATTATAAAATGCTGAAATCATAAAAGAAAAGCAGATAAGTATCTTAATTTGCACTCCTTAACATCTGGATACATTTGTAGGAATAAAGTCCTTGAGAGGGCAAGAAAGATGGGTTCTAGAGCAAAAAACAGGGCTTGAAGGAGAAAATGGAGAGGAGGAATTATCCCCTTTCAAAAAAGAAAAAAAAAGAGAGAGAGAGAGAAAATAAAGAACTGACGTATGTTCTTCTTACTGAAAGTGTCTGCTGGGTGCCCAACACAATGAATAAAGTAAAAATAGTACCACTACACATTATAAAATTTTGGAATTCAGAATGTAATGACAACCCAAAAGCTCTCTGGGGTGGAGGCAAAGAGAGGATCAGAATGGAATCAACCTTCTTACCAATAATTAAGTTGACAGTTTGCCCATTGTGTTTGATCATATTAATAATACGCTTATATAGAGGATTTAGAGATGAATTAGTGACAGGTACATAGAAAACAAATCAAAGAAAACGAAGACATTTATTTATTCTGGAAAATAAAAAAATTTAGAAAGAAGACACTCAACTGTAAAATATGTTCATAAAATTATAATAGTATAAAGATGGAACATAAATTTAACCATAAATTTTGGTATAACTATATTTAAAGAAGGATTTGTTATTTTTCTGTTGTATTGTACCAAAAATTATCACAAATGTAGCATTTTAAAACAAAACACATTCATTCTTTCATATTTCTGTGGGTCAGGAGTGGAAGCACAGCTTAGCTGGGTCCTCTGTGTAAGGTCTCACAAAGCTATAATCAAGATGTCAGCTGGGCTGCATTCCCATCTGGAGAATAATCCACTTCCAAGCTTATTCGGGTTATTGACAGAATTCATTTCCTTGTGACTGTGGGATTCATAGCAGCTCTCTTCTTCAAAGCCAGCACAGAGGGAGAGAGTGGGTCTGCTAATAAGAGGGAGTCTTACATAACATAACCATGGGAGTGATAGCCCATCACCTTTGTCGTACTGTATTGGTGAGAAGCAAAACACAGGTCCTGCGGACACTCAAGGGGAGGAGATTATATACAAGGGTGTAAACATCAGGAGATGGGGATCATCTGGGCCACCTTCATGTTTAAAATATCAAAGAGCAGAGGGCAGTTTCTATTTTTCTGATACCCCATAGTAGCATGGTATGTCAGAGTTAGATCTCGATGGTAGCTGAGCTCCTCCATTTAAAAAATAATTTTTTTTGGTGAATTTACAAAGTAGTGTGACCATCATAAAAATCCAGTTTTATATCATTTCCATTACACCAAGAAGATCTCTCATGCCCAATTTGCAGTCCTGTTCTTAACCTCATTCCTAGACAATCACTAATATGCTTTATGTCCCTATAGATTTGTTCTAGATCCTCCATTTCCGCTCTCCTACATGAGCCCACCTTATGCCTAAATGCTTTCAGAACCATTCTGTTTCCTGCATCCTCTCCAGCCTTCAGGGCAATGGCATCCTGGAGATGGCTCTTACCAACTCATGAGAGTCAACTGTTAAGTATTTGGGACTTTTTCAGTTCTGTTGTTAAACCACTGCTAGCTTAAAGATGGCCCTTGTGGGAGTTTTTACACCATGGCAAACAATACAAGTCAGGGTATTTTTGTTTTGGTTAATTTTTTAAAGAGCTGGTTTACCTATTATTACTAACTTCAGGGTTACCTCCTGTTAAGTAAGGTGTCTTGCAAAGCTCTTTGCCTCCTGGTGTTCACATCCATATCTAGTTCCTTCCCAAAATTAACAGGGCTGATTTATGTTACCATTAAATCATTGCAGAAATAATGATGTTTCACCACCAGTGCTAGGTCATGAAAGGCATCATGGTTTCTTACTCGCACACGAATCATCCCCTCTGAGCTCAGTCAGCTGCTATGTCATGAGTAGACTCAAGCAGGCCTACAGAGAGCCCTAAAGAACTGTGGCCTCCTAAAAATCACACAATTGAGCCATCTTGGAAGCAGATCCTTCAGCCATGCCCAGCTTTCAAATAACCATAGCCTTGGCTGGCATCTTGTTTGCGACTTAATGAGACATTCTGAGCCCAAATCAGAGAACTAACTTCTTCCTGAACGCCTGACCCACAGAAACTCCATGAGATAACAATAAATAATTATTGTCTGATCACTAAGTTTTAAGGTAATTTGTTATGCTGAAACAGGTAACTAAGACAGATTTTGGCACCAAGAATGGGGTGCCACCGTTACAAAACTTAAAAGCTGAAGTGGCTTTGAAAATGAGCAGTGGGCACAAGCTGGAAGGACTCTGAGGAAAGCATCAGTGAAAATCTGGAGAATCTGTTAAGTGGAAGCCTTTGTGCAGGCTGCAGGTAAGGGCTTATAGGAAATTGAAGATAATCTTATCCACATCCAGAGGAAAGAGGCTACTTGTTATGGAATTGCAGAAAAGTTCATTTGCACTGTCCTCTCTGATGACATAAGAAGTAGGAAATGAACCTAATGAACGGGGTAAGTAAGCTAAGGAGATTCCAGGGGAAGTGATAAAGGTGCCACCTCCCTTTTGCTGCTGCTTATAGAGAAATGCAAGCAGAGAAAGAAAAGCTAAAGAAAATACTGATAAAACAGAACAAGAAATGTTGAGTTTAAAATTTCTCAGCCTTTCCAGACAACCTATGATGCTAAAATTAAGAAATGGTTTCTAGGCAAAGATCAAATCTAGGACACATTCAGGAAAACATAGTCTAAATATGAAGCCAAAGGTGTGGCCTCAGGAAGATTCAAGCCAGTGTGTTAGAGAATGACTCAGCCAAATAATAAAGCTTCTAAGCAGCTTGAGAATATTGACCTTCTACAATCTCAACAGAAATCCAAGGAAGAGAAATCCGTATCTTAAAGAAATTTGCAGGTGTGACTTCTATCTAATATCTCAGAAGGAATAGACAAAAAGTGATCTTCATTCCTGGTTCCTATAATAGTGCTTACACTCATCCTGACTCAAGATGTTGACCTAGAGACTGCAATCCCTGAAGAGACTTTTATCTCAAAGACAACTGAACGTTGTATGCCCTGAGTAACTCCAGTGGGCCCAGGACAAGAACCCAACTGCCAACTGTAAGCGTACACTTGCTTCTCTCCTATCCTTTCCAGAATGAATTTTTAATTTGTTACAATAACCTAAATTCACTGGCAAAGAGACTCATTTCAACCACTGGCCTTTCCCTCAATGGCCCCATTTCCACATTAAAGGGAAGGCACAGCTAATAGAAGCAAAGGGTCATCTCCCTACAGTCACAATATTTTGCTTATACACAAAAGTAAACCAACAACTACATTGTTTCCAGAAATTAGAGAGATAATTGGATAAAGGGTGGGGGGGAATAGAGAACAGAATTGGAGTTCCTAAAAATTTAAAAATAAATTATCGCCACCCTTCCATACACACTAGGAGTCTCTGAATCAATCAGATTTAATTCCGGAGTAATGAGCTACCCAAGGCAGTTTGAAATTCAATGGATGAAAGAAAAGTTCTTAGAGAATGTAGAGGGAGAATAGAGAGGCACTGTGTTATCCTAGCATATTACTCCGTAAAATAGAAAGTCTGCCTCAAACACCAAAATAGAAGGCTCCTGCATGCAGGGTCAGTAAATTATCTCAATTGAGTATGTGCAGTATAACAGGTGTCAAAACCTATTACTTGAATAAAATAGTAACCTAAGGGCCTAGCTGCATATGGAGGGCTCTCTCTTTGGGATATACCGATGAAAGAGAATTTCCCAAAATGACTAAACTAGTTCTCCAAGTCTAGCTTCTCTAAGGAGAGAGTATCTGTCCATAAGAACATAGCACTTCACAGAACTGTATAGTTTTATAAATAAATTATACAGAGGTTGAAATTGCCCCAAGATAACTTTAAATAAGAATGGAGATCCATAGAATAGACGCGTAGCAATGGCCATGGTGTGAAATCATGAAAGAGGAAACCCCCAGGCTGCTCAGATCATTTTCACTGTCATAAGTAGCACATGGTAGGCATTTGGGAAAGCATTTCCACTGCTTAAACTCATTGATTTTTTTTTTACAGATAATAATAATAACATCAAACAATTTATGGAATGCTGAGTATTTCTAAGCCCCCATCAATCCTCACAAAACCACACAATGAGCAAAGTGCTATGAGGATTCCCAGTTTTCATATCAGAAGAAGAAACTTGGAAGCTAAATAACTAGCCCAACATCACATGAGTAGTAAATGGTCAAGTCAGGCAATGAACCTAAACCCATGCTCTTAACCACACCAGATAGAGATGCAGTAAATAAAACTAAACTTTGAACAATTAGGGATCCCTAGGTGGCGCAGCGGTTTGGCGCCTGCCTTTGGCCCAGGGCGCGATCCTGGAGACCCGGGATCGAATCCCACATCAGGCTCCCGGTGCATGGAGCCTGCTTCTCCCTCTGCCTGTGTCTCTGCGCCTCTCTCTCTCTCTCTCTGTGACTATCATAAATAAATAAAAATTAAAAAAAAAAAGTTTAAAAAAAAAAAAAAAAAAACTTTGAACAATTATACATAGAAATATCAAGCTATTCTATTAGTAAAGTTAGGCCTCTGGTATGGGAAGGAACGGATAAGTAAGGACCACAGAGAGGAGGATAAGCACTTTATGGTTTTCATAATTATTAGATAGACGTAAATTTTAGTTCACTGCGTAAGTACAGAAAGATAAGGATTTCATTCCAACACGTAGATCCATTCATTTATACACGGTCTATCTTACTGTCCTCATGAGTTCTGAACTCAAAACTGTTCAAGGTATTATTGTTACTTTTATATCTGAAATGGATGAAATAGCTGGGATGACTGCTAACTACTACGGTTAGTTTGCCCAGAAGGGACAAAACCAAGAAAGCAGCTACACCTTGTAGGATACTGCTTCAATTAACTTTAGTTTTGCCTGAGAATATAAAAGCAATGCAATCTAATCTGATGGGACTGAAATAAAGTGCTTGTTTCTCGAAGTTCATGTAATTGAACATGTTTATACCATTTACAGATAATACTCTATTTTTACTGATTACTTCTACTTAGTGACATTTACTAAAATTTAGCACAAAACCTAAAAAGGTCTGTATAAATCCCAAAACTATTCACTATTTGAGCTATGTTCCAAATTCATGACTGTACGACTCTAACTTACTATTTCTCTAAAGAAGGCTCCCACACAAGTAGGCCTGGTCTCTTAGCTGTACCTTGCACATTCTTCCCAATGATCTTTTGTGCATACCCTCCCTGGCCCTAAAGGTCATACCATTTCCTCTTATGAATGGATGGATGAGGAAGTAATACAGCTGCTCAATGAAGCACTCTCAACAGTTGTCTTCATCTTCCAATCCTAACGGGTAGAGGCAGGACCAGGCAGACAGTATGTGCGGTAACCATTGGGCATTTTGGGGGCAATTCCGCTGTGCGGTAAAACAGGCTGTCGGAACGAGCTCCAGCCCATCCACTCTGTACTGTGAAAAAACAAAAAGGCTACTTGACTTTGAATTAATGGGATGGTGGAAATATTTTTTATTTTTTGCTGGGCAGAGGAGTAACCTAAAATTGAATGCAGGGGCACCTGGATGACTCAGTCACTTAAGGTTTTTTTTTTTGTTTTTTTTTTTGTTTTTGTTTTTTTTTTTGTCACTTAAGTTTTGACTCTAGATTTTGGCTCAGGTCATGATCTCAGGGTTGTGGGATCAAGGCCCATTCAGGCCTCGGCTCTGGGCATGGAGCCTGCTCAGGATCCTCTGTTTCCTTCTCCCTCTGCTCGTCCTCCTGCTCTCTCTCTCTCGTACACAATACATACATACATACATACATACATACATACATAAATAAATAAATAAATTTAAAAATAAATTTAAAAATAAAATAAGTACAATCAAAAAAAAGAAAGAAGAAAGAGAAAGAAAGAAAGAAAGAAAGAAAGAAAGAAAGAAAGAAAGAGAAGAAAGAAAGAAAGAAAGGAAAGAAAGGAAAGAAAGAAAGAAAGAAAGAAAGAAAAAAAGAAGGAAAGAAAGAAAGAAAAAATAAAGTTGAATGCAGATTCTGGTGAGCCATTAAACTCCTAATTTAGGATATTTTGAGAAGATAGATATAAGAATATAGATTTCAATTCCTTTTCTATGAAATGCTGTAGCTATTCTAATCCAAAATTTGTGCAAACTGAAACATCTAACTCTTTTATGAAAAAGAAAGAGCGTTGGTTAGGTACTTACTATGTGGCAGATATTGAAGTAGGTACTGAGGACTACGGCAGTCATTAGATGGTGAGCTCTTTGAGGGAAAGGACAATATCTAATATACTTTTGTATCCCAAGTGTCTAGTCCTTGCTCTAGAATGTTTAGTGAATAAAATAAAGTAGATAAAAATTCTCCCTAGGTTTAAAACACTTGGTTATAATTTTTTTATTATTATTTTTAAGTGTCAGGCGAGATGCCGCTTATTTTTCAGATGGCTTTAAATTGGTCCTTGAATCCTTTGACATAAGAAAGGAGAATCCAAAAAGTTGACAAGATTGGCCTTGGTAAGCTACAAACCTGGAGGCATATTTAATGGATCAAATTCTTTTTTTATCTTACTTAAAACACAAAGGCTCAAAAGAATTTGGCCTGGGAGAGCACGATTAAGACACAGAAGAGCAGCTCAGGAGGTTGACTCTTGAGAGGACAAGTAGGACAAGCATGGTTCTTGCTTTGCTTCCGGCTATGGCAGGTCTCACAGGGTGCCCAGATTTCAGAAAAGCACCAGAGGTGCCAAGGTGTAGCCAAAAGACCCTGCCTGGAACTGAGAAGATAGGCGAAGCAAACCTGCAGATTTCTGTGGAAGTCAAGAATTAAAAAAAAATAAAGTATTTGTGATTTTTTTTTTAAGTGGCAGGAGAGGGAGCAATTAAAATACATGAAAAAGCTCAACCATGATATTCTTCTGGAACGTAGGATTTTTTTTTTATTTTTATTTTTTTTAGGTAGTAAAGCTTTACTATTGTAAAGCAGCTTACTACACAATGTGTTCAATTTCCTCAACATCAAGTTGTCCTGAAGGGATATAAAATTGGGAAACCGGAATCACGTAACATCCTTGCCCTGAGTACAGCTATTTATATATTTAAGATTTATACCCCATAAATTCCAAAAGGAATTAAAGTAACTCACTGGCTAATCCACAATATAAGTTACCTTAGGAGATTCCCCTTAATTAAGTACAATTTCAAGGCAAAGATGCTCCTGTGCACTTTTTAATAGATTGAACAAACATTCTGGTAAATTTGACAAAATTTGGCTCTAAACATTCTGGTAAATCTGACAAAAATGCAAAAACATTGAGCTAGAGCAGTCCCATATCCTGTCACAGGCAAGAACTACATCTAGGGAGAGTCAAAACTTCTCCCGAAATTAGAATCAAGGAGGAATTTATCATGTAAAACCAGCAAGGGAAATGTTGCATAATAACATCATGGCTGCTATTATTCTGGGCTAAGAAGTCAGAGAAAGGCTATTCAAACAGATAATGTTTACATCAAGCCTCTAAAAAAACAGAGTATCATAAACTAAGAGCCTCTAGGGTATTTCTGCAGAAAAATAGAAATAATATAATTCAAATACTTTGCTTGACGAAGTAAATAGAATATAAAGTCTCCAGTTCCACAAGTACTTGACAAGTTTATTTAAATATCGGCTGTCTTAGGAGAGAATTTGGCTAATGCTAAAGTCGTAATCAGCCCTCCCGGTAACTGTCGATGGTATAAAAAGTCTATATTACTAATTAGTGACAATGGTAACCAACGAGTATAGAGGTTTGGGGTTCTTTGTAGTTTATCGGACACTTTTTACATCCGTTATCGCATTATTTTTTCCTATAACCCTATAATCAGGAATCAGGAAAATAGCAGCAGCATCCTTCCCTTCGGGACCAAGAAGGAAGACGCAGGATTGTTAGGTAATAGGCCAAGGCGGTGTGTCTGGTAAGGAACAGTCGGAACTCAAACCCAGGTTTTAAGTTCTATTTTATGTCCCTAAAATCGTATGTCCCTTTTACTATGTATTTCTTGTCATCTCTAGCTAAATATCAACCCAAGTACAATTGTCTTGGGGTGTGAACGAGACAGGTCTGGCTTGGGGCCAGCAAGCTTCAGTCAACGAGGTGAAAGAAGGTGGGAAGAAGAAGGAAGAAGGACCTGAAGATACCATTTGCTGAGATATGAGCCAGACCTCCCAGAGCCTCGAGGACTACTGCAGGACAGGCAGTGTCCTCCTCTCCTCCAGAAGGCAGGGTTTTAGATCAGGGGACACAGACCAAAATATCTTCTTTTTTTTTTTTTTTTTTTTTTTTATGATAGTCACACAGAGAGAGAGAGAGAGAGAGAGGCAGAGACACAGGTAGAGGGAGAAGCAGGCTCCATGCACCGGGAGCCTGACGTGGGATTCGATCCTGGGTCTCCAGGATCGTGCCCTGGGCCAAAGGCAGGCGCTAAACCGCTGCGCCACCCAGGGATCCCCCAAAATATCTTCTTAAAATTGCCTAAGGATATAACAACTGTCCATTTTTCCTTTGCGAACCTCCCCTTCAGCTCTGCAAGTCTGTGGCATATCCCGGTTGCGCTCAGGGCCTCCCCTCTCAGCACAGTCGATGGTGGACCCTTGTGGGGTGGACGTAGTCCTCCGGCTCCCGGCCAGTGGCTGGGAGCACAGGGAGGGCCTGCATGGGAGGAGCTCTCCCGTCCCTGGCGTTGATGTCATCCTGGCCAGGAAACCGGTGACATTTATTCTGCTAGTAGACTTTCAGAGGAGAAGGCACAGTCAAGAATTTTTTACCCTAAATTTAGATTCCTCTTTTTATACATTCACTCATTTATGCTGCTAGGCCTACCAGGATGGGTTAACTGCAAAAGACAAAACTAAGTAGGCGATGCTTGAGGGGACAACGGCTACTGACAAACTGCTCTCCGGGCCTGTCCGAGCTAGAAATACCAAGCCCCCCTAGCGGTGCCAAGGCTCTACCCCCTTGGAGGGGGTGTGGCCATCAGGCACCCGAGCCTGTAGACCCCAGGGCCATCGGTGCCGGAGGACTGATTAGGGACTGAGCCGTGCATGTGGCTTCAAGGCCATGACGTGGACAAGCCAACTGGCTGGTTTTTCTCTCTCTTCACAGGGCACCCAGTACAAATGGCCGGGTCAAACGGCCTGAGAATATTCATGAAAATTCTCCCTGCTAGCATGAAAGTCCTTGTAGATTTCCGAGAAATCTTTAAACAAAGTCATTTTGCGTGATGGAGACTTTCAAGGTATAATCTGAGGATATGACAGTTCTTTTCCCACAGTTTTGCTGCTGATGTGATCTGAGGCACATGACATTAGTATTTACTCAGAAGAGAAGCCACTTGCTTAACGTGATCCCTCTGCGTGACCTGATAACAAGGTTAAAAGTAGATTGCCCGAGAAGAGGCCGCGGTAAGATTCACGGAACAGCCGTCTCCTAATGCAATCACAGTTATTACGCGGGTGACTATGACGTATGAGGACCAAACTTCAGTGTTAAGGACGCGCAAGTGAGCCAGAGAGGTGAGTTCTCTGCCCTCACTGAGCCGGTGGCCTAGTAGGAAGGACCAATGAGAGTAGCACGGAGAAGCCGTACGCTCAGAACTGTGCTGAGGGCTGTCATAGAAAATTAGGAAGGGGGCATTAGCAGATGTAACCGGCAAGACGTAATGTAGACTGGGTGTCTGGAGAACTGGGGGACAGCACAGGCCTCCTCGAGAAGTCCCTTTGGAGGAAAAGGCTCAAACAATACGTAGGGGTCAGCGAGGTGAGGGATGTCAGGATGGGCACGTGCCCATGTGTGCTGGGACATATGCCTGGGGGGTGAGGAGACGCACCCCAGGAAGAGGGGACAGCTGTGTCTGACGACACCGTGGGAAAGGGGAGAAGCTTGCAGTGAATACAAGGAACTAATGTTAGAGCTCACGCAAGACATCGTTACAGTTTCCACTTAGTTGTGCCCGTGCAAATGGAGAAGAGTGGACGGGCCATACAGTGGATGGGAAGTGACAGGAAGTGAAGGGGGAAGATTCCCACGTTTGGCACACAGGTAAACCTTGGGACGGGACGGAGGGGCCGTTTACTGAGACGGGAAACACAGCAAAAGGCACACAGGGCCAAAAAAAGTCCTAAAAGAAAACTATGAGCATATCTATGTCTGCACACACACACACACACACACACACACGTGTGCACACACAGACTATGATTTTGCTTGGAAAACAGAGTTATAAGAATGTCGTTTGCAAAGAGAATCAGTCCTAGAATGTCAAAATAACTGTATCGACACAACCTGTTTAAGGGTCCTTTAACAAATAGTTACGAGTAACTTGCTTTTTAAAGTGCTGTTCTAATGGAGGTATTGGTTTAAAATGTCTCTAGAACACCCTGAAGTACTCCCAGATTAAAAGAAAATGTGAAAGGTCTTTAAGACCTGGTGTCAGATACCAGCTTTCCGGGAGAAAGGTCTTGCCCGTCTCCGAGAGGAATGGCAGATGTCATCTGAAAAAGTTAAGATTGCTCTGACCAATTAACATTTTTAGTTGCCCTAGGGATGTCGCTCCCAAAGATTGTCATCTGTTGAAAGTAGCACTTAGTCTGCAAAAGGGTGTCACGTAACCAGGTGCCTGTTTGACAACACGGTCAGGACTTGGAAAGTCTTTGGATGGTAGGTGGACTAGGTCCCTAGATTTGGGGCATGAGTTAGAAACAACAGGAAAAGTCGTAAAAACTTTACAACTTACAGGATCTTCATAGTTTCCGGAACACTTTCACCCTTGTGATCTTATCTGATTATGGCTGCTTCATTTCTCATGGGGAAAACACGATGATAAGCTAAAAATTCTATTAGATGTACCGAATTCTGGAACACTGCAACTAATGTGCCCCCCTTAAAACTTGGAAAAAACAAGTAAGTTGAGGATAAATTAGAGACATTTTACTCCACACAGTGGATAGCAAACTGCCAAACCAAGAAACACTTTCTCCCAAGAAATAGCCCAGGCCAAAATTTATTTAAAAGACTGAAATAGATTAAAAGATGACACATCTACAGTGACTTATTAAGGGAAACCCAGGATTTCAAGAGCAAGGTCCCTAACATTAATGGTGGATGCCAGGGAAGATTTCAAACCTACTCTCCCACCACACAGCTGTTGGTGCCTCCATCGTCAATAGTTCCAGGCTAGATGGACAAAAGGTCTGCTCCAAATTGGCAACCCTTATGTTCTTATTATGCATGTTTCATCGCTATGCTCTAGAAGAAGAAAGACCATCACCACCAACCAACATCTTCTCATTCTGGTGTCATCTAAAAATACCTGCAGACAGTATTACCCTGCAATTACCTCACACTCCTGCCCATCAGCCATAGCCACCTCCTACCTCCCGCTCACTAATAGCACAGTCCTGTATCACCTCCCACTCAGCCAAGCAACACTACTGTAGCTGCTTTAGATACACTCATATCTATATATATAGTCTCATATATAAATATATATTCAGACATATACTCATGTGCACACAAAAATGCTTTTACAAAAGAAAAAAGGGAAAGCTAGTTATGTGAAAGTAGCTGCACTTTGAAAAGTTAGTGTGACATGCCATTTGGGAAGTAGTTCCTGTTCTGTCTCGGCGTCAGTCTAAATGCATTTGCTAATCCCAGGCAGGAGAGCTATTCGGTTTTATTAACCCCTGATCCTTGAGCAGCCGGAGCCTCCATTTCCTGAATCTATTTCATTACACTTTATGCTTCCCCTCTTAACTATTATAGTAAAATACCATAAACTTCATATTTAAAGTATAATTTTTAGATCGGTCTGGTACATCGTTTATTTGGAGGATATTTTCATGGACATTGTACTCAGCCTTCAACAAATATCTATTCTACGACTCCTTCCCTTTCCCCCGTCTCCCTTTTACATTCTTATTATTTAGTAAACCACTGAGGCATCGGCATATCATTTAGAGACGGAAATGAGTGGAACAGAGAGGACTCGGGAGCAGAAGCAGAAACGAGGTTGAAGAGTTGCTTTGTTCTCTGAGAGCAGCAGCAGGCAAAACCACTATTAGCATGATCCGAGCAACCAGGGCTTGCAGCTGGGAGCAGGGATCCCGTGACTCTCCAGCTAATCTGCACCTAGCAACAAGCCCAAAGGAGCACCGTGGAGTAGCACCTAGGGCTGTGAGGAGTAGCTGAGATCACAGCTGGGGAAGCACTTGGAGGCTGAAAATGACATGGAAGGCAAGGGAAGGTTTTCCCTACGGCTGCATCACGTCACCTGCCCCATGGCCCCGCGCATGTAGAGCGGAGAGGGGAGAGAGCACTGGGGCCCTTGTCAGAAGCCCAGGCCTCACATCCTGACTGACACCTACTTGCTCAGCGACTTGGAGCAAATCTCTTTGGATATCCGAGCCTCAGATTTCCCCCATCTGGCAATAACTACCTCTCCCATCTGCCCTGCAAAGTTACTATAAACATCTAATTAGAATTGTAGGTGAAACTCTTCGGTAAGTACAGCAGAGCAGATAGCTGTGTGCTTATGACTGAAATACCCCACCTGGGTACCATCCATGTTCCCAAACTAAAAGAAGTCCTTGCCAGCCCCCTCGCCCTGACCTCGTCGATGACGCCATCTCAGTAGAACGTAAGCTCCGTGGGGGCAGGTATTTGGACCAGCGCTAAGCACAGAGTGGGCCGTCAGTAAATAGTCACCACGTCAAAGAAAAAAAAAAACCACAACAAATCTATTCAGTTGCCTGTATGAGGGCAGGTCATCTGTGATGCATTCTTGTCCTTCGTTCTAATGCACCTAATCGATCACCTCCAAGTGGCTCTGACACCTGCCCACCTCAGTCTCTGCCATTCAGTGATACGCTGGCAAATGTCTAACAACCCCCTCTCAGGGAAACATTCCTGGCATTTGCCGATATTAGTGGTATA
This sequence comes from Canis aureus, assembly GCF_053574225.1. NCBI lineage: Eukaryota > Metazoa > Chordata > Mammalia > Carnivora > Canidae > Canis > Canis aureus. Next base: position 1,864,269 of record NC_135633.1, read on the forward strand.
AAAATTCCCACTATGGCCAATTTCAAGCCACCAGCATGATGACACGTTGAGGCGGAGAGGGATGCCTACAGTCAGCTCTCAGGGCTGGTACGAGCCAGCTCACATGGCTCCCACTGTCCTCACCCTAGGCAAGGTGCTCACCCCCACGAGGATGCCTTGGTTCCTGGATGGTCCTCATTGAAACCTCCCACCCCCATTCCCTGGAGCGTGATCTTTCAAACACACACATCTGATCATGTTGTCATCCTACTTAAAAACCTTCAATGCTCCCATCCCTCTTGCTTACACAATAAATGCCAAATACCTGGTGTGTGAGACAAGGCACTTCCTGCATCTGCAGGCAGTACGCTGGGACGCTCTTCGGTGCCTACCTGAATTCCAGCCACACCGAACGGCCTCTTCAACCCCTTAAGCATCCATATCCCTCTCTGTTTCTGCTCATGCTGTTCCCACTTCCCAGATAGGTGCTTCTCTTTCCTCTCCACCTGGAAGACCACCTACGTATCCTCTACGCCCAAATAAGAGATGATTTCCTCATCAAAGCTTTCTCTGATTATTACTTATTTCTTCCTTACCCTTCACTTACCTATTAGCCGAGGCAGAATAAATTTCTCACTCGTAGATCATCACATCATTATATCCATAGTCTTAGGATAACCAATACCAACTTTCCTTATAGTTATTTGCCTATTTCTCTCTTTTCTGCTGGTCCGTGAGCTCCTCTGAAGCAGGAGCGGTCTTTAATGAACTCTCAGCAGATGCTGAATCACTTAACCAGTGTCTTTCAAAGCATTGCTACTCGAGTGCTTTGCAGGAGGACTAGTAGTACGAACTTCACCTGGGACTTTGTTGGAAAAGCAGAATCTTAGACCTGCCCAGACCTAATAAGCAGAATTTGCACTTAAAAAATATTTTCATAAGCACATTAAAGCCTTAAAAAGCCATACTAAAGCTTGGATAGGCCCAAAGAAAGGCAACTCGAACCGAGGAAATACAGCAAAAGCACCATTCACAGGAAATTAATCTCCTAGCTTGGGTGAAATAGTTCAAAAGGATGAGATTACAGCAGTGGTTCTCGACTGAGGACAATTTCTCTCCCCTCTCCCCATCAGGGAGTATTTGGCAATGTCTGGAGACATTTTTGGTTGTCACAGCTGGAGAAGTACTCCTGGCATCTAGTGAGCAGGGGTCAGAGATGCTGTTAAACATCCTATAATCCCCCTGACAATGAGGAGCCCTCTAGTCCAAAATGTTAATAGTGCAAAGTTTGAAAACCCTGGAATAGATAGAGGAAACACAGGAAGCTAGTGAAATTATACAGGCATGTAGTGATGAACCATTACTGGCGTTGGGGAGGTATTAGGTCAGCTTGGAGAAAGATGAAAAATAGAGTTGCTCCTAAATAAATGAACAGAATTTAGCAATGAAGGCCAAGAAAGAAGGAGGTAGAAGATAGCTCTCAGTTCCCACTTTTGAGTAAATGGAAAAATGGCAGCAACACCACCAATCCTAGAAGCAGCTGCCACTTCTCTTTTTAACAGAATAGATGCATGGAAGCAAGGCTCAGAGGGATTTAGGCAAGTCACAGGGATCTTGATCAAACTTATTAATTGAGCACCGAAGTCCCTAGAGCTGTGCCCTCTCACACGTTTGACCTTATGTCATCCTCCAACAACCCTTAGAGTAGCTGTTGGTAGATTTTCCTGCCGAAGAAGCTGAGGTTAAGAGAAGTTGCCTAACTTGGTAAAGAAATAATTAGGCCCCAAACCCACACTTCTGACTCCCGAATCCAATGCAGTCTCCTCTCCAACAGACATAACAAATGGAATTCCATCAGTTGCCCCTGATTCATCACGACATGGCTGGCTATGTGAAAAGGCATTCAGAGGCATGTCCAGGCTTATCATCAGAGGACGTCATTATCAGTTAGAGATGGCTGTCGTGGAATGGAGGGAAGGCACGGGGGGAGCACGTGCTGCATATTTGGGGTGTTCATTCCATATTCGGTGAACTCAGAGTCACAGACTGTAGACTCAGTCTTTCATTCATTATAAGGCCCAGACATAAACATTTGAAACCAAAATGATCACAGTTCTGACCATTAGTGAAGGTTTCATTGGTTGTAAGAAGAAATAGGGTATGGATTTTATGATCTTATATGAACAACCTTCAACAATGAAAATGAACAGAAAAAAGGGTGCATTCAACACACATGTTAATGTCAATTGGTATTGACATTATTCATATTGAAAAATTTCTAATGCCATTGAACAAGCACAAAACTCCAATCTTGCCTGGTATTATAATATCCTATTCTTTGGAAGATCTCTTTTGTTAAAATAGAACCAAAATTATTTTCAGTATATGTCAATGCTGATGATTAGAAGATGAACCACCAATTGTAGGGCAAGGGAAGAGATGTGAGTCAACATAAAGGAAAGGGGAAAGTTGAAGATATTTTCTCTTTCTACACTCCCTTGTCACCATAAACTCGCACCCCAATTTCCTGCCTGACAATCCTTATTCATAGGTCAGAGCTAAACAAAAATTATATTTTCTCTTCGTGTCTTTCCTTGACCCTTCTGGATAGAATTGGTTTTTCTCGTCTGGCTCCTCATAGCACAGAATACAGACTTCTGCCGAATACACTACCTCAATGAGTTATTTACATGTTTATATCTCAACCAGGGTATGACCTGCTTTAAGTCAGGGGCTGTTTTGATTCACTTTGTAGCCTTAGCGCATGCACCGACACCTGACTCCCAGCTGGTACTCAATAAATGCTTGTTGAATTCAATTAGCATAAAGTCAGTCCCAGCAAATGAGTGTTTTAAGTTGACTTTTTGCTGCATCTTTGCTCCTTTCACATGTACTTCATCCTTCTAAGCTGTTTGCATTGATCTACACTGTTTAAATTGTTTAGTGAAGAACAAAGAGATCTCTGGTCTCTTTCACTTAGCAGGATAATTTCAAGGTTCATTCACCTTGTAGCATGTATCAGTACTTCAGTTTTTTTTTTTTTTCTTTTTATGGTTGGATAATAATCCACTGTATGGGTATATCACATTTTTAAAATCCATCCGTCCGTCGGGTTGTTTCCATCTTTTGGCTATTACAAATAGAGCTGTTATGAATATTCAAGTATGAATTTTGTTTGACCACCTGACTTCATTTATATGAAAGTGCAGGGCAGACATATCTATAGAGACATAAAGCAGATTAGCGATGGCCAGGACCTTGGGGAAAGGAAGAATGAGGAGAGACTGTTTAATGGGTATAGGATTTCTATTTGGGATGATGAGAAAGTCCTGGAACTAAATAGTGATGTTGGTTCTGCAACACTGTAAATTACTTAATGCCACTGTTTATATACTTTAATTTTTTAATGGTAAATTTTATGTTGTGTTTTTTACCACAATAAAATACATATAATATGTATATTTTAAGAAACGGACAGAAAGACAACACAAGTGGACCAGGATTAACTACCAGAAGCAAGACCCTTTCGTTCATGAAAAACATTCTTTCCTCACATCTGCAATTCCCCTAAATTTGCATGCAGAATCTGCAATATTATTTCCAATGTTGATGAAATCTTTTTCTATTGCTTCTGGTGGTTCAGTGCAACAATTTTGTAGAGTAATTTTATACTACATGGCAGGAACCATAACAGCGTTCATGTCATTTAAACTTGGAACACTTCTAAGAATTTATCTTAAGGAAATATTTCACAAGAATAATATAGCTACATGCATAAAAATATTTATTAGAAATATGCCCATAATAACTGAATGGAGGAAATCTTTGTCCAACAATAGAGAATTCTTATTTAACACATGCGACATCAACATGATAAAACATCTATGGGAAGTATTTAAATATTTCATGTTAAGGAAAAGAAACAGAGTACTAAGTTTTTACCTTCCTAGGAATAAAACTGATTTAAAATATATTCCAGTGATTGACATCAGAGAGTCATATATTGGAATGGAAAGTGTAATAGGACTTAAAATGACTTATTTTTTTTCCTTTTAAAAATTCCTTTACTATTTCTTCTATTATTCATTCATTCGAAAAGTATTGTTGAGCAACTACAATATGCCAGGCATTGTGCAAAGAGTTGTGGCCATGATGATGAAGATAAAAGTTAGGTTTCCTGCCTTCAGCAAGCTTTCACTCTAACAGAGAGGATGGAGCAAATAATTACAAGGTTAATTATTTAGTTGCAATTGTGACAAGTGGTATGAAGGAGATGTACCAGGAGTCTAAGAACATACACACGTTTCATTTGAGGTCTCTTGGATACTCAGTGTTAATATCTAGTAAACTGCTAAATATAGGTGTCTAGAGGTAATAAGGGATGGAGGAACTATCCATACAATGTGGGGGATTATTAGTCTTTTGATGGTTTAAGCCATGACAACTGCTGTGACTGCCTAGAAAAGAAGCACAGAGAAGCTAAGAAGCTTTAAGAATAAGATCCTAAGGAATTTCAATAAACACAACCAGACTAGAGTAGCTGTCAATAATAGGAATTCTGGAGCTGTATTATTTCCTATGTTCAAATCATCAGCTCTGAGAGTTACTTAACTTCTCTGTGTGTCAATTTTCTTATCTGTAAGGCAAGGATAACTTCTTGTCAGGTGTTATAAGGATTTATGGAGATAATATGCACAGAATGCTTAAAAGAATGCCGGGCACATATTATTAATAGCCACGTAGGCATTGGCTATGTGAAAGTCAGATATAAGATGAGAATCTCCCAGAGGATCCTAAAAAAGAGTAGCAATAAAAAATAAATTTATTAAAAAAAAAAAAAAAGAATAGCCAGAGAAGTAGAAGGAAAAAGTAAGAAGGGTAAGATAAAAAGGCAGTGGGGGGAAAAAAGGCACGAGTAAGAGTGTCAAATAATGCTGAGAATTATATATAATGAGGAATGGACCAATGTGCATTTCATTTTTGTTACAGAGATGTTAGCAGAACAGAGGACGGGGGCACAAGGCTGGCGTCAGATAAGGGGGGAATTCTGATTTGCTGTCTCCTTTTCCTAACAAAAGATATAATATTGTTGTTATTTTTTTAAAGGACATAAAGGAAGGTGGGGGATGGGCAAAATGAGCACAGGGTAGCTGGAGATACGGGCTTCCAGTTATGGGATGAGTAAGTCACGGAAATAAAAGGGGATATAGTCAATGATATTGTAATAGCATCGTGTGGTGACAGAGGGTAGCTACGCTTGTGGTGAGCACAGCACAACCTATAGAGAAGCTGGATAATTACCTAAAACCAAAGTAGCATGTGTGTCAACTATCCTTCAATTTAAAACTGAGAGAAAGGGGGAAGCAAAGAAAACTTCACAGTTACAAGTGACTTACATACCATCATTCTAGAATGTTGTGGCTCTGACTATATATTTACTTTTAGAGGGAGTTTTAGACTTCCATATATTTTCATGTTGTTAATTAGGGTCCTTTCATATGGGCTTTAAGAACTCCTTTCAGCACTTCTTATAAGGCAGGACTAGTGATGATGTTTGGGGATGTCGTTCCCCATTTCTCAAGGACGACTTACTGAGTTGAGCACTCTTGGTTGGCAGTTTTCCTCCTTCAGCACTTTGAACCCGTCATTCCATTCTCTCCTGGCCTGCAAGGTTTCCACTGAGAACTTCACTGATAATCTTACGACAGTTCCTTTCTATGTAACTACTTACTTTTTTCTTCCAGTTTCAAAATCCTCTCTTTGTCTTTGGCTTTTGACAGTTTGATTATACCGTGTTCCAGTGAAGACCTCTTTATGTTCAGTCTATTTGAAGGTCTTTGGATGTCATGGATCCACATGTTCATTTCCCTCCCTAGCTTTGGGGAGTTTTCTGTCATTATTCATTTAACTAAGTTCTCGTTCTCTCTCTTCTCCTCTGCTCCTTTTGTAAAAAAACTTTCGGTTTTGTGAGATAAATAAGTTCTAGAGATCTACTATACAGCATAGTGCCTGTAGCTAACGATACAGTATTGCACACTTAAAATTTGCCAAGAGGGTAGATTTATGTTAAGTATTCTTATCACACACACACACAGTCATGATAATAATAATAATGAGATAGGCAGAAACTTTCAGCGGTGATGGCTATGTTTATGTCCTTGGTGGTGAGGGTTTTGTAGATGTACATCTTCCAAACTCATTGACTTGTATACATTAGATATGTACATATTTAGCATGTTAATCATACCTCTATAAAGTGGTTTAAAATGAAAACAAAAATCACAAGGAGCATCTTACACAAAGTGCCAATATGGCCTCCAATCCCAATGTCACCTAGACTACAACAGCGTGTAAGAAATTACTCTTCAGGTTGGTAACTGTGATGCTAACCTTTTCCTCTGTCACCAGACCTAAATGCAAAGGCTTAAATATTTCTAATACCTCCTTTAAAGGCCAGCCTCTTAATTGCTGTCCTGGCTCTTCCCTAAAGCCCTTACAATTCTGTTTGTTAGTGTCCAGCTGATTGAGTTACAGAGGAGCTGGCCAGATTTATCATCACAATTGCTCTCACTGTAATCGCATTTGGACCAAAATCTGACTAGAGTGAAAGTGTGAGAATTGAGACCTTTTTGTTAATAATGAGGAATGCATTTCTAGTTTGAAAAAGAAATGCTAACCATTGATTGCCAAGCAATAACATGAGAGTGGTAAATCGTGGCTGTGATGGTGTGAGCAGTGGACAACACTCAGAGTAATGGTGTTTGAACCAAGAGGGGCTTTCAAATACCTTAGGATGAGCATTGCCGTAGGAAAGGTAGGAACTAGGAGCATGCAATCCTGGGTCTATGGGTGGGACCTAAGGGTCCAAGCATCAGCAACATCAATGGGATAGGTCAAGGCAGGGAATCCAACATTCACAGATCAGATTAATCCTGTCCACTGTGGAAATGGAGTTTAAAAAGGCAGTGGAGCCCAAGACCTGGTCCAAAATTTTCAAAGGGAAAGGAAGAGAAGAGAAAAGAAAATGGAAAGAGGGAGGAAGAGAGGAGAGGGAAAGAAAGGAGAAGAAAGGAATTGAAACTACAAAGAGCTTAGACTGGCTAGTAGCCTGAGCAGCAGAGAGCTGCTCGTTTATTATTTAACCGGTTTCCTCCTTTATGAAACGGGAGAGATGCTGATGACTACTTCAGAGGGTTGCTGGGGGAGAACTACACAGCAAAGGGAAAGCACCTGGCAGGCACACACATCAGATGCTAGTCTTCTGCCCTCCGCAATGACAACCACTGCTCCAGCAGCTGCCTGGAGATTTTACGTTGCTATTTTTGTTGAGGCAGCCAGGCTTACCTGTTGGGTCTACCGAGAGAATAAATTTTAATTTTAGAGAAGACTTAACCCAGATAAGGAATTGGCTACACTGGCTTCAAAAAAAAAAATCTAACAGTCTGCCTGACTTCCAGCCCCTGTGGCACTGGGCTCTCCTCGGCTAACAGCTCGTCCCCTTCCCCCCGGCACTTCCCTTGTACCACATGCTAGTGGGAGGAATGCTGTCCTGACTTAGGGCCATCTTCAGAATCTCTGGATGAATAGCTTAGAAGTTCAACCTCTACATTATCCTGTTAATGATTATGCTCCAGTCTTACAGGCACAGCCCTTCAAATCCGTCCTAGTTTCACTCCTCTTACTCTTGGCTTCATAGGGTCTTAGATGAACCAGTAGTTGTATTAGCTTTCTCGATACCCCTATGTCTCTCTTAGGCCACCTTGATCTACTGATAACCATCCCGTGTTCTCTTACTCCTTCATCATGGCCGATTGGACCAGTGGCAGACACTTGCCCAAGACTGGTCCCTTACATTTCCTCTTCTCTGCGTTTGGAATCTAGAAACCAAAAAGTTGCTGTACTTGTTAGCAAGCCAGACAGAGGGGTCTACAGAGCGGAAACTGCCAATTAGCAGAAATGCAAACCAATTGCAATAAATGAGTAGAAAGGATCAATCTACTGGGAGAGAAGATGAGAAATCTGCCTAGAGAAAGAGAGATGAGGGCCAGTGAGGCTCCAGAAACAAAGCAAGGACGGAGGGAGTGGATGGCTACAGATTTTCCAGATCTCTTGAGGCTTGGCTGTAATTCCAGCATTTTATTTATGGGTAATTTTCCTATGACCACACAATGTGCTCCCTTGTTCTTAAGTTAGATGAGTATATCTCTTTTGTTGGTATTATTTTTCAAGACACCAGGCCCAGAATCCTATATTTTCATCCGTCTTGGGGTAGAGCGTCTCCTGTCAGTGTCTCCTGCCCTAACTCCACCTCTTACCTGCCTACAGCAATTTCCTTCCAGAGGCAGCCGCTGCCTCCAGGTGAGAGGTTTGCGTCGGTCTCCAGACCCTTTATTACAGAAGCTGCCCACCTCCTAGATTTACTACCATTGTCTGCTGTATCTGTCATTCTCTCAAAAGGGCTACAGATGACAGAGGATGGCATCACATTTTCGAAATAAAATGGAAACTTCTGAGAGTTTGAAAACTCTCAGTATATAAACACACACATATACGTGCACTGTAAGTTTCCTGCTCAGGAGAGAAACATTGAGATTTCCAAGACAGTGGCTATAGTTCTAATAATAGTTCTGCTGCATCCAAAATAATGTGACTTTGGACAATCACTGCCTAGCAAACATTCAGCTTCTTAATCTCAAAAACAGAAATATTTACCCATCCTACGATGTTACTAGTAGGAATAAATGAGAAAATGAATATAAAAATATCCTGTGAACCATTCGGTGCTACACAACAATAAGGCACCACCATTTTCTCAGTAAGAAACTTAAAGACCCAAGATCCAAATAAGGATCTCAAATAGTAAGACCAGTAAATTCAGAAACTCACACTTTTTATTGAGATATAAGTGACAGATAACATCGTATAAGGTGTGCAGCTTACTAATTTGATATACTTATATATTGCAATGCGATCGTCGCGGCAGTGTGAGCTAACACTATCACGTCACGTAACTAGCATTTTCTTTTTGGAGTAAGAACAATTAAGATCTAGTCTCCTAGCAACTTTGAAATTTATAATACATTATTGTTGACTATAATCACCATGCTGTGCCTTAGGTCTCCAAAACTGGTTTATCTTCTAGCTGCAGGTTTATCCCCTTAAACATCTCTCTGATCCCCTTACCTCCCAACCCCCGGTAACCACCATTCCACTCTCTGTTTCTGGGTTTGGCTTTTTAGAATTCCACATAGAAGTGAGGTCATATAGGGTTTGTCTTTTTCTGTCTGGCTTTTCTCACTTCACATAATACCCTCAAGTTCCGTCTATGTTGTCACAAATGGCAAGGTTTCCTCCTTTCTTGTGGTTAAATAATATTCCATTGCATATATTAGAGAAACAATTTGTAGATCCTTAAGGGCACCACATTTGCTTTGCAAACAGCAGAGACTCCCGCTCCCTTCATCTTCACAAAGCCGCAGCTCAGTGACCTAACTGCCACTGTTTTGCAGTATTCACCGAAATGAAGAGTAGGGAGAGAAATGGAGCTTCTGTACAGACACGTGATGGTCCTGAACCAAACAAACTATGTAAAAAAAAATTATAAAGCTTCATTAGGTGGTGATCTCTATGCCCTGTTCAGTTATTCATGCATTAATTCAACAAGAATTTTTTTAGTGGTTTAAAGCGATCTCAACTCCATAATAGACATAATAAGGGAAAGAAGGAAATGATCGAGTTCTTGTCCTTAGAGAGCTTTTGCTTAGAATGAGAAAACAAGATGAATTCACTTTAATTCAGCATCCATTAAAACATACATCACTCATACATTCAATCATTCAATCAACTAACATTAATCAAGGTTCTACTCTGTGCTAAGAGTAAACTGCCTCAGCTAAAGTGATCTCTTAAAAACATCCCAGTTCCTATTCTCAAGCAGCTAAGTCTATTCAGGGACAGAGATAAAGAAATAAATACAGTTTCTTCTTTTTTTCCTTGTTCCTTTCTTTCTCTCCTTCCTTCCCTCTTTTTTTTTATTTATTCCTCTTTCCTCTTCATCTTTCTTCTTTCCTTTTTCAATCTAACCACTATTTATATACCCTCTACTATTGGACAAGCACTGGGCTCTGTCCTTGTAACCAACAGGACAGACAAGTGCAAGTATAGACTGTGACAGTTGACCTCCAAGTTGGCCCCAAGGATCCTTCCTTCCTGGCGTTCACACTCTTCCACACTTATCCGTGTAGCTATGATAGGATATCATGGAAATGATGGTTTGTGACTCTTCAAGATGGATAGTAAAGGACATTTTCACTTTTATCTTGCTCTCTCAGATCATTTGCTCTGAAGCCAGTTGCTCTTTGGAAAAAATACTCAAGCAGCTTATGGATTGGGCCACACAGCAAGATACCCCAGCTTCTTGCCAACAGCCACCTGTAACTGGCTAGGTATGAGAGCGAGCTACCTTGGAAGTCGAACTTTCAGGCCCATTAAACCTTTTAGATGACTGCAGCCCCATCTGACATCTTTTTTTTTTTTTTTTTTTTTTTTTATGATAGTCACAGAGAGAGAGAGAGAGAGAGAGGCAGAGACATAGGCAGAGACAGAAGCAGGCTCCATGCACCGGAAGCCCGATGTGGGATTCGATCCCGGGTCTCCAGGATCGTGCCCTGGTCCAAAGGCAGGCGCTAAAATGCTGCGCCACCCAGGGATCCCCCCATCTGACATCTTGATGGAAACCTCATGAAAGACTCTGAGCCACATAATTACAAGTGTGAGTAGTAGACACTTTATGAGATATATCATTGTGGAGATAGGAATGGAGTGCACACACAGAAGCATGTTACTCAACCCAGCTGAGCAAAATTGAGGAATGTATCATCTAAAGAGGAAGACTTAGGTCTTGATAACTGACTTAGTGCCTGTCACACAGTGGGATAAAGACCCACGTAGATAAAGTATATGGTTGTGAGGAAACCTGGCAGCATGCAGTTGATAAGAGTGACCACTGTGTCTGAAAGGAGAGGAGATAAAATTGCTCTCTGGGTATTAAGCAATGAAATCCGCATATTATGAATTGGTGTTGAGATATCCAAAATGAACTGGTAAAGAATGAGTGACTCCCATCTCTACAGCAGGACTAAGACTATTAGCGTAAGTGAAGAAATAATCATAGGATGTCACCGTATAATGAGTAAGGCAGTGAGAGGCCAGTGCCTATCCCAGTCTTGTCTACAAGGCTGGGGAGAGGAGGATGTGATAGGGCTACCACAAGTAACCTGTTCGCCTCAGTCTATCCCAGTAGTGGAGACAGTGGGGACAATGGTGGATGCAGCAAGATATTCAAACTTGAAGTTATAGAGCACATGAGAAGTATATAGCTTACTCCCTCACTTTGGTTCCTGTGCTCCTAAAGGAGTGATGTGTTTGTATAGTCTCTCTACTCCCATGGAGAGCTAGAGATCTCGCTGTAATTTAGTAAAGTCCCATTCTGGCTTCATACATTGAGTCACTGGGACTGTGGGTAGGAGCAGCAGTGACAACAGATTCTTGGACCTACAAGGATGTAAACCAGATTATGGCCTCTTTAGCCGCCTGATTGGGTATGGAGCTAGACCTCTAAGTACATTCTCACTTTTCCAAGCCTGGTAGCAAAAAGCATGAACTCTGGAACCAACATGGCTTGGATTTAAATCTGAGCTGTATATGAAACTGGGCAAGTTACTTAATCACTCTGTGCCTCAGTTTGTAAGCCATTCCGTGCCTTGTGTGTAAAACGATGATTGTACTTAGTGGTACAGACCTCTAGGGTTGTTATGCAGACTGAATAAATTCATAAGAGACATAAAAGGCTGAATACGCTATCCGATTCCACATTTTTCTAGGCAAACTTTTACAGTGGAAATTCCAGTAAGTGCAAGTAGCTCAATTCACTTCTAAGGTAAAAATGGGAAAAATAGAAGACAAATGATGAGAGGCCACATATGGAGGACCGTGGAATTTAGGCCTGATTCTATAGGCAATTAAAGCCATTGAAAGATTAAAAACTGGAGATTGATGAAAGCTCATTGTTAGGTAGAGGGTGATTTACAAGGATTAAAAAAACAGAAGGCAGAGAAAGTAATCAGGTAATGGTGGCCATCGTCACATGAGATGGCAGTGGGGATTGAAAAAGTGTGCAGATTTGAAAGCCACTTAGAAAACAGACATGTGGTCAGTTAGATATGGGGTTGAGGACAGCTCTGTGTCCCTGCTGTGCTTAAATACAAGCTGCTTGTCATAGGACCATACGCCAGTTGTGCCTCAGTTTACTCATCTTTAAACAAGGACGTTAACATATTATCTCACAAGATAATAGGACTCTTAAGGTGTCATTAAAATGTAAGGTGTGGATTATAAGCGTATAGGCCTCATGTGCTTGGTATGATAAAGTCCTTAGAATATTGGTGGCACACAGAAGGTGCTCATGGGAACAAGATGAGCCTAGGATGCATCTTGGGTCATTGGCTGGTGTGAGTAGGTGGGCGGTAATATAAATAGATAAGGAAGGGAAGAAATAGGAGCAAATATTTCAAGATGATGACTATGAGGTCCTTAAGCTATCCAAGTGTATAGGTCTACTCTGTATATGTGTGTGTCTATCTGTCTTGTGTGCTTGTGGGCTTGCATGTGTGCGTGCTCACTAGGGTCACACTGTGAAAAATCCTTTGTGTATACTCTGGTGCTTCAGAAGAGCTAGCTGTTATCGAAATAACAATCGCTATAAATAATACAGTTCACAGATGAAGCGAAGACCTTAATCAAGCAGTATATCAACCTCGTAAGATTATTATAATGCGTGAATAAGAGAGTATATATAAAGTATTTGCACAGTTGCCTGGCATCAGTAAGAACTCAGAAAATGTTCATCATTAACACTCTTACTATGGTTGTGTGGTTACTAATGTGCCTTGCCTAAGGTTAGACTGCTATTGAACAGCAGGACTGGGTAGGATTCTAACCCAGGACCATTTGATTGCAAAGTAAAGGTCTAGAATCACTGTTAGTGTGTAGGGCTGAGGTCCCTAAATACAGATGGCTAGGAAGTAAGTACTCTGAAGGATACACACAGACTGAACCATACAAAGACCTTAGAGTCTTAACAGTCGTAGCTGGACAATCTGCTTGAAAAGAAAAGTCTTCAGTGTGGGATGAAGATTGCCTTGACTAGAACAATGAATCATAAACTAGATTTTAAAATTCAGCTGGGGGAAGGGAGTTGGAAGAGGGCCCCAGGCAGGAAACTCAGGGTGAGCAGAGTCCTAAGGTGTGAAGGAGCAGGAGACATACAGATGATACAGAGAGGCTGTGCTAGAAAGTGTCGGATCCCCAAACAGATTTGCAGACCAGTTGGATGCTAACCTAACTGTTCGAATGCCCTACAATCAAGCCCAAGCACTGCCTCTAGGTTTGATTTGGAATGAAACTTTGTCAAAAGGAAAGCAGCCAGAGCTGTGTTTGCTTGGTGCTGCTTGCAGGAGTTACGCTCGTAAGAAATCGTGGGAGGTGCACATGGAACTCCCCACCCACCGGGGTTGATAATCCGAGCTAATTGTACACATTTCCAAAGCCTCCCGTGTGAGAAGGAAAAAATAAAAATGTTCTCTCAACATTTTTGAAGTTCATAAATGTGGCAAATGTTCAATAACTATATTTAACTTCTGTTGCATATTCGCTGGCTCTCGAAATATATTAAACCAACAATCTCATGCACTTGGCAGGAGAGATGCACTTCCCAGCTCCCTTGCCTTCCACCTTTCTAGGTGGCCACCCATGCCTACCACTGTTTTGAAGGCCTGGCTCAAGACCTCCCTTTTCTAAGCGTTGTTCCTAATTAAGCGTGCCTCTCATTGAACTCTCCCATCCTCTGCTTAGCATTTTGGTGTTGGAGGTGAGCAGGGTCCTGGGGGGCAAGTAGAAGCAATGGAGATATTGGAGGAAAGGATGTGGAGTGCCGAACATCCACAAGGCAGAGACTCGGAGACGAACAGATACTGCTCCCCTTTTATTTGCTCCTATTGAACCTTATCCATTGCTCTAGGTGTTTGCTCCTGAAACTGGGGTCCTTATACCGGAATCAGCATAAACACCTAGGTGCTTTTGTAAGAAGTTCAGACTCCTAGGTTCCACTCCAGGCCTACTGAATGAAAATCTTCATTTGTGCAAGATGCCCCAAGTGACCTTTATGCACATTAAAATTCTACAACCACTGTGCTAATGTAGACTTATTACGCTGCACGACAGTTGTTTATTTCCTTGCCTGTCTCTCCTTACACTGAGTTCCTCCAAGGATGAACTGCATTTTATGGATCCCTGTAGCCTAGCACCTAGCCCAGTGTCCAGGAAGAAGTAGAAATAAAATAGCTACCACATAGTCCAGGCTTATTATTTGTCAGGTGCTGATATAGATGATAGATAGATAGATAGATAGATAGATAGATAGATAGATAGATAGATGATAGATTGATAGATGGTAGACAGATATATAGATAGGTAGATAGATGATAGATAAATAGATGATAGATAGTTGATAGTTGATACATAGATGATGATAGATAGATTGATAGATGGATGATAGACAAATAGATGATAGATGATAGATTGATAGATGGTAGACAGATATATAGATAGATAGATGATAGATAGATAGATGATAGATAGTAGATGTATAGATAGGTAGATAGATAGATGATAGATAGATGATAGATGATTGATAGATAAATTGATGATAGGTAGATAGATAGATGATAAATAGATGATAGATTGATAGATAGATGGTAGACAGATATATAGATAGGTATAGAGATGATAGATAATAGATAGATGATAGATATAGATGATAGATAGATAGATAGATAGATAGATAGATAGATAGATAGATAAGTAGATAGATGATAAATAGATGATAGATTGATAGATGGTAGACAGATATATAGATAGGTAGATAGATGATAGATGATAGATGATAGTTGATAGATGATAGATAGGTGATAGATGGTAGATAGATAGATGATAAACAGATGGTAGATAGATAATAGGTAAGGTCGGGAAGCAGGGAGCCGTAGGAGGGCCTGGGGGGGGGGTGCCTGCCTCCAGGGCCCCGCCCATCAGCCCGGCTTGGCTCCGCCCCTGGACGCGGAGCAGGTGCACAGGGAGCCCCGCAGGAGGCCGTGCCCCCGACAGCCACCTGTGCGCCCCAGGGGGGGGGCGGCATGCAGGGCCCGGGTGACCCCGACATGAGCCCCCCCCCCAGCTGCCAGCAGCGCCCTTGCAGCCGCGAGCTCCCCTGCTCTAGAGGACCTGGGGACCCTCACGGGGACACGCGGGTCCTCAGGAGGGCAACGTGCTGGCCACAGTTATTTAAAAACAAAACAAAACAAAACAAAACTTTATTTTGCTATTTTAATTCCACAGACACTTCATTACTAATCGACCCTGGAGCTTTCAGTTTCTAGAAAACATACACACATTTCCTTTTTTTTTTTTTTTTTTAAGTTCTTTGTGTGACTGCCTGGTTGGATTTATTGTAATTTTACTTGTTTGTTCTTGCCAAAGTGAGAGCAATTTAAAAGACTAGGAGGTCTAAGTGTAATATATCCGGCCACCGCGTTTCCCCTACCCTGACTGTCCTCCAGGAAAAAACATCACTCCCCAAAATAAAGTCACAGGTGTGCTGTGGCCATTCAGCCAATATCTGTGACACTCGGATATTTCCAAGGCAACCTTCAGGGGGCCACAACTTGACAAATCTAGAAAGTACTATAGATAACTGCAACTTGTAAATGATTTGAGATCTTTGTTCTCAAATCATTTACAAGTTGCAGCACAAATACAGACACATAGATCAATGGAACAGAATAGAGAATCCAGAAGTGGACCCTGAACTTTATGGTCAACTAATATTCAATAAAGGAGGAAAGACTATCCACTGGAAGAAAGACAGTCTCTTCAATAGATGGTGCTGGGAAAATTGGGCATCCACATGCAGAAGAATGAAACTAGACCACTCTCTTGCACCAGACACAAAGATAAGCTCAAAATGGATGAAGGATCTTAATGTGAGACAAGATTCCATCAAAATCCTAGAGGAGAACACAGGCAACACCCTTTCTGAACTTGGCCACAGCAACTTCTTGCAAGATGCATCCATGAAGGCAAAAGAAACAAAAGCAAAAATGAACTATTGGGACTTCATCAAGACAAAATCTTCTGCAGCATAAGAAACTGTCAACAAAACTAAGAAACAACTTACAGAATGGGAGAAGATATTTGCAAATGACGTATCAGATAAAGGGCTAGTATCCAGGATCTATAAAAAACTTATTAAACTCAATAGCAAAGGAACAAACAATCCAATCATGAAATGGGCAGAAGACATGAAGAGAAATCTCACAGAGGAAGACATAGACATGGCCAACACGCACATGAGAAAATGCTCTGCATCACTTGCCATCAGGGAAATACAAATCAAAACCACAATGAGATCCCCCCTCACAGCAGTGAGAAGGGAAAATTAACAAGGCAGGAAACCACACATGTTGGAGAGGATGTGGAGAAAGGGAAACCCTCTGCACTGTTGGTGGGAATGTGAACTGGTGCAGCCACTCTGGAAAACTGTGTGGAGGTTCCTCCAAGAGTTACAAATAGACCTGCCCTACGACCCAGCAATTGCCCTGCTGGGGATTTACCCCAAAGATACAGATGCAGTGAAATGCCGGGACACCTGCACCCCGATGTTTCTAGCAGCAATGTCCACAATAGCCAAACTGTGGAAGGAGCCTCGGTGTCCATCGAAAGATGATGGATAAAGAAGCTGTGGTCTATGTATACAGTGGGATATTCCTCAGCCATTAGAAATGACAAATACCCACCATTTGCTTCGACGTGGATGGAACTGGAGGGTATGATGCTGAGTGAAATAAGTCAATCGGAGAAGGACAAACATTATATGGTCTCATTCATTTGGGGAATATAAAAAATAGTGACAGGGAATAAAGGGGAAAGGAGAAAAAATGTGTGGGAAATATCAATGAGGGAGACAGAACATGAGAGACTCCTAACTCTGGGAAATGAACTGGGGGTGGTGGAAGGGAAGGAGAGCGGGGGGTGGGGGTGACTGGGTGACGGGCACTGAGGGGGGCACTTGACGGGATGAGCACCGGGGGTTATTCTATATGTTGGCAAATTAAACACCAATAAAAAAATTTTTTTTAATCTCAAAAAGCAGAATGGGGTGGAGTAGTTAGGGGTAAGGGAAATAGGCAACAACTACAAAATTATTTTTTCCTAAATAAACCAGAATCTGCTTGATGACTACTTTTATCCTTTCTCAAAAACAATCTAGTGATTTATATGTTTAAGTTCTTCAAGGCTAATCAAAGGCTTGATCCTAGAAGACAATTTTCTTGATTGGCAGAAAATAAAGCTATTCATTACATAAAGCAAGAGGGCTGGCAATACATTTTAGCTCAGTTTACTTTCTATGCTAATATCAAAATATGTGAAATTAAGCATTTAGTCAACAACAACAAGAACAACAACAACAAAATACCACACTGGAATTATTAAATCGGTTATCAAAATGACTGCAAAAAAGGAAACCATTTTTATTTAGATTGCTTGAACTCTGATGTCCAGTTTGAGAGTGGAGTCCTCAGCACTGATTGCATTGTTCAGGCAAAAAATGACCGTGGAGTCAAGAAAGGAAAAAGCAACAGGTTTCCCACTTCTGTCAAAATAAAAGCCAAGTTTAACATAAACACATTTTCCCTAGACGTGATCCACAGAATGTCTCCTTTGAGATGTTATTTGGAGACAATAAGACATCACTTTGAACAAATACAATTTTAATTTATGAAAGAACTTTTACAAAGGCATAATGTGATCTACTCTGCTTGTGACCGCCGGGACATGACCAGTTTGAGGAATTTGGAGAATCTGGTGTGTTGAAAAGCCATCAGGCATCTTTTATTAATTCTAGGCATCGCAATTTTTGGTCCTTAGTTTTGTTTAAAAAACAAACACATACACACCCAGATTGTAAATTTTGATTCTTTTGGCGTTACGTATAATAGAGAGGATCACCAGAATTCATGTTCCATTCTGTTTTCCCCAGTGATTGACAGGTCCTGAGAATGAAGTCATGTTAATATGTAGCTTCAGACTATTCTGGGGTCAACTTGAGGGTGATGCCCAAGTGGTTAGAGTAGGTATGAGAGAGCAATTTTGTACAACCCATTGGTTGACAATGGACTCATGTGAAGAGGTTCCTTGGAAATCCACCAGGATAATGGGAAAATGGAGTATCAACAAAGTTATCTTGACATGTGACACCAAGACACAGCTGCTAGAAACCCAGATACTTGTCCTCTCTGAAGATCTGAGAAAGAAATCACCACCAGGCACTTACAATGTTCTACACTCTTATCCCCATGAATTTATCAAATCCTTTCAATAAGCCTGTAAGGAAGAAATTATTATTATTATTATTATTATTATTCCCATGTTACTTGTGAGTTAGAAAAGTAATTCACCAGTCATAGGTGGTAAATATCTCAAACCCACTTTGAGGAATGTACATATGCGTGTGCGTTTGTGTGTGTAAATGGACATGGGGAGGCTGTTTATATAGCTTCCTAGAAGTGTTTCTCTTGTAAGAAACCAGCCTTATGGCAATAGTCACCTAGAACATTTTTAAAACTTATTTTAAATATATTAGCTCAGGAGAAGAATTTTCTAGCTGCTTCACTGTTAAAAAAATAATAATAACGAGGGACATCTGGGTGGCTCAGTTGGTTGAGTGTCTGACTCTTGATTTCAGCTCAGATCTTGACCTCAGGGTTGTTAGTTCAAGCCCCACATTGGGCTTCATATTGGGCATGGAGCCTACATAAAATAATAATGATAATGATAATAATGATAATAATAATAATAATAATAATAATAATTGAAATTTATCTTCAATCTATTTTATAACTTACCATATTTTTCTACATTTTTTAATTTATACTTTTAAACAGGGAAGAGAGAGTACCTGGGTAAGGGAATGCACCCATATTTAGAGTCCCAACCAAAAAAAATATATATTAGATGGGAAACCAATAATAATTGAGACTTTGTAATGAGGCAAACCTGCCTCATACTCTGCCCTTCATATCTTAGGAGTCCTGCTGAAGGTTATTAACCTCTCTGAGCATTAGTGTCCTCATCTACAAAATGAGCAAAAATATTTACTCATGGAATGATTGTAAGAATTAACTGAGGAAACGATATAATTTAAAGACTCGGCATTGTGTTGTTGCTTGATATATGTTTATTCTCTCCTTTATTGCTTGGTGGGTCTGTTTGTTTGACTGTTTGTTTTAGATCCAGTGGCTGACAGGTCCCAGGACAAGACCTAAGAAATGGCTCGCAGAGAAACCCTAACAGGCCCATACCCCACTCTGCCTTAGCTGAGCTCCAAGTCCAGATTGTCCCCCAAGAGAGCAGAAATCCCTGGGAATTTAGAGATTCATAATATATGTTCTAATTTCTGGTAACCTCATAACAGCATCTTGAATTTTATACAAAGGTCTGTTAGCGGGCTTGATAAATTTTGGAGTTTGAATGACTGGAAATAATTTTGTCAAAGATTTAACCCTTCGCCACATGAGATGAGAAGGTTAACCCTCTTTTTTATGTTAGCATTGTAATCATTATTATCATTATTATTATTAAAGGTAAGTGGGCAATAATAAATAGAAAATACCTTTTTAAAATCAATTTGTCCTCACAATCTGAAATTGATGAGAATCCATTCACGGTCTAAAGGGAAAATCTTACATATCTGATGATATAGTGTCATGGATGCTTCAAGGATCAGTTCTTCATGTTTAGTTCCACATTACAGATTAATATTTTGGGCCAACGCAAGAGTATTTATTTATCTCTTAAATATACTGGGATCTTCCTCATTACTGTCCTAACATATGGCCACACTCGGTCAAACAGAGAGGTTATGGAAAACTAAAAATAAAGAATCCATTTTCCAAAGTAACACAATGAGTTCCTGAAACTTAGAGGATACTTCTCACTCATTCTTCCATTCAGTCATTTGAGAAGTAATAATCAGAGTTTCTCAAAAATGGCACTATTGACATCTTGGACCAGATGATTCTTTGTTGTAGGGACTATGCTGTGCACTCTAGTGTATTTAGCCCTGGCCTCTACCACTAATCCCAGTGACACCTCTTTTCCCAGTCTGACAACCCAAAACATCCCTGGGCTTTGACAACTGTCCCGTAGGAAGAAGTTGGGGACAAAATTGCACCCGGGTGGGGACCCTCCTACTCTAGATCCACATACCAATAAGTAACTGACATCAGTGAAAGCTCCCTATACTATTCTTGGTCCAAGTCACCCAAATTTCCTTGTTCGAAAATGAATTCCAGGCTATTTTGGTTTCCTGGAAAAGTTTATGACACAACATTTTCACTGAATTCAAATAAGGTCACACGTACACACTTGTGAAATTCAAACCTTTCCTAAGCAACTAATTAGTTTCAGAGGGGGAAAAAAAGAGTATTAAATTCAATTGCTTGGGAGGCTTTGATATCTATCAGATCCATTAATGAACACAGTTTAAAGGGCAGTGTTGCATACAATATGGCTTTTGCGGGAGGCATCTTAGAAAGGCAAGTATCTTGTGACCACTGGAGAAATTGTTTTGTCCACCCATACAATTCTATATTCATCCGTGTACATCTTTGACCTGGGTTCCAGAAGTTTCACACAACTTAACATGTGCTATCAGTCATCAGAAGCCAAAACAAAGAAACAAAAACAGAACAGAACACCTTGGGAAAATTCCTCCATCATTTAGGATCATTTAAGTGTGAGGTATATAAAGTGGGTTTTCTCTCAAATGTCAACTCACATTAATTAGTAGTGGCTGCCTGGAGCGCTGGGTTCAGAAAAGCTCCAAGACCACGCCTGTTAGCAGGAACAAAAGTCATGTTTGACTAGTGACGTCCATTCTGTCCACTGAATAGAAGATTAAATTTTATATGCCTGCTTTTTGCCATCCTTGATCCAGTTACCTTTTTCATGATAGTGTCCTTTATTTACATAGACTGGTTAGCTGCTTACCTGATTTCTAGGAATAGACTTGTATCTAACTCTTCAATATTATAGATGTTATCCTACTTGTTTCTACTGAACAATTTATAAGAATATGATTTTCTTTCTTATATGTTATGTGAGGATCAAGTAAAACTAAAGTTCATATCTCAAGAAAATCATTAAGAGTAGGATAAGGCTTCTCTCAGGATTTATTGATCCTTGTTTTTCATTTTAGATACTTGTATAACCTAAGGATAGAGACAATGCTATCAAAATAAGTTCTAGGTTCTTCTAGGTTAGCAATGTTTTATTGGAGTCTTCATAACCATCCCTCCATTTAAATACTTACCTACTAATTTATTCATTTAGTAAATATTTAAGGTCATAAGTGTACAAGTAAGATACCATATGATTATATTAGACATGAACTCTTCCCACAATAACCTTAAAATCTGGCAGAGGAAATAAGAAAGCAGACATTGTAAGGTTGGAAAAGATAAAATGATAAATACTACTGCAGAAATTTTATTTTTTTTTAAATTATAGGAAGACCTGAAGAGTTGAGATTCATTTCCAGGTGGGAAATCAGCAAAGAGATTGCCTTTGAGTGAGCCCTAAGGTATCAGTAAAATTATACTGGCATAGATGGAGGACATGGTAGCAAAGAAGACATTAATAAAAGGACAGAAGGGGATAGTTCTGGGGCGTAGATAAAAAAACAGCAAGCAGCTCAGTTTGAATGGAACACAGTATTAAAAAGGAAGTAGCAGGAAATAAATTTGGAAAGATAGAGTAGACTCAGACCTACACTGAGTCAAATATCAGAGTAGATACACATGATGAAATTCCAATTATACTTAATTGGAAGAGAGAGTTGGGTCATAATCTCTCTCTTTTTTTTTTTTTTTTTTTGTATTTATGTCTCATGAACATGATTCAGTTGTTAGAAGAATGGGCTGTTTGCCTGCTTACCAAAGGAGGCCAAGCATCCTCCACTATACTGACAATAGTATTATTTTTATAAAGTGGGAGTGAGAGGACCCCTGGGTGGCTCAGCGGTTGGGCACCTGCCTTCGGCCCAGGGCGTGATCCTGGAGTCCGGGGATTGAGTCCCACATGGGGTCCCCGCAGGGAGCCTGCTTCTCCCTCTGCCTGTGTCTCTGCCTCTCTGTGTCTCTCATGAATAAATAAGTCTTTAAAAAAATAATAAAAATAAATAAAGAGGGAGTGGCCTTAAGAAAAGAATGGATTCTTTATCTAATTACCAGAGATATTATTTTTAAATATACTATATAAAACTAGAAATCATTTTATTTGGCATTTATTCTCTCATTTTAAATACAGACTTAAATGTTAAATAACTCTATACAACAGGACAGTTTTTCAGTTAGCTGGGGGGACATTTGCAGTCTGTTCTTTAAAAATGGTAGAACTAATTTGAATATTCTTCAGGGGATATACTGGGGTAATTTTATAACCAAAGCAGCTAGAAGATAAAAAAGCAATAACTACCATGATTGAGAGCTTAGTATATGACAGACATTGTGTAAATTTTTATTTAATTATTCATTCCATAAATATTACTGGAATAGCTACTCTATAGATGTGGTGCTAAGCACTGGGGATAGAATGACTGGCAAAGACAAAGAGCCTGGATTCCGCTAAGTGAATTAATTGAATGATCACAGCAATAATATGTAATTACAAATTGACAGAGCTATAAAGGAACAATAACAACATACTGAGAAAACACATTAAAATCGAATCTGACATAGGCTATAAGGTAAAGAAAGGCTGAATCATGATGGCCACTAAATGAAAGTAGAATGGGCAAAGGAAACAGCATTCTCATCAAAGGAAACACAAAATCTCTGAGGCAGTGAAGAGCATGGCATGTTAGAAGAACTCAAAGAAAGACTGTGAGTTGGAGAACAGAGAGAGGGAGGAAGAAGAATGCATGGCGAGAGATAGGCAAGGTGAGATAAAGTATGGATTTGGGCATAAATCTATGAGCAAAGGAAAAACAGTGAAAATTTTAGAGATTGGGGAGTTTAGAAGGAAATCTGATCAGATTTTCATTGCAAGCATATTACTTTCACTGCAATATGGAAATAGAGAAAAAGAAGGCAAAGGTGCAGGTGTGAATTCTCCTTTCAAGACAGTTATAGTGACCCGGGTAAGAGCTGAGGGTCTATAGTAAGGAAGGTTAAAGAGACATTAAGGGAAAAGATGGAGAGAGGTAAATAGCTCCGGTATGTGGTGACACTGGCAGAACCCAGGGTTGGGAAAGGTGGAGGAGGGGAGACAAGGCATGGATTGGGTTATAAATCTATGAACAAGGAGAAGACAGTGAAATGTTTAGTAAGCATTCAATAAATATTGAAAATATTAAAAAATAAATATTATTATTATTACTATTAGTAGTACTCCTTATTTATAAGATCTGGGTCTTGCTGACTTCTAGGTTGTTCCCTTATTGGTACCATCACCCCTCTCAGAAATCCCTTGCTCTTTATTCCTCTATCCATCCATCCGTTTTTTTTATTCAAAGCCCAGTTTAGGACTTACTAACTCAGAAAATCCTCTGCCAGAAGAATCTCATATTTTAATTCTTTTAACAAATACATATATCTTCCTGTTCCAAGTGCTGAGTCTTCAGTCAACAGAACATAAAATTGTTACTCTCATAGATCTTACAATCTAGTGAAGAAAAACAGACACTAGATCAATAAACATATAAATATATGACGTCATTTGCTGTGCAGTTTAAATGATGTTTGAAAAATAAACAATGTAAAAGGTACAGAGAATTGCGGTGGAATGGGGTGATGCTTATCTACAGTAGTCAAGGGAGGTCTCTTGATGAACTGACATTTGAGTAGACAACCGAATGAAGCTACGGGGTAGGACAAGTGGAGAGTCAGATGATGTAGTCTGCATGCTTGGTTCAAGGAGCAGCAAGGTGGTCAGCGTGCTTGAAATAACAAGGAAAAGAGAAAGAGGTTGGAGGTGAGGTCAGGGATACAGACAAAACCAAAGGATGGGCCAAGGAGGACGGTGAAAGCTGTTCTGAGTAACATGGGAAGCCGTTGGAGTATTTTAAGAGAAGAGGGATGTAATCTGAGTTATGTTTTATATTTAAAATACGATCACGCTGGTTGCAGTAGGCATAAAAGGCAATAGGAGAGAAAGGGTATAAACAGGGTTGTACAGCATCCAGGGAAGACACGGTTTGGGTTGTCCCCAGAAAGATGACATTGGTAGTGGTGAGAGATGGGCGGATCCTGGATACATTTCAAAGATCCAGACCTATTTGTTAATAGATTAGATGAATATTAGATGTATGGTGTGAAAGAAAGGAAGACAATTGGATTGCACCATGGTTTGGGGCCTGAGCAGCCAAAAAAAATGGGTATCGATGTACTGAGATGAGGAGATTGAGAGAGGGCAAAGGAAGAGTTCAGTTGTCAGTAACATTTAGACAGAGATGGCTATTAGGGAAGTGTAGATGCCCAAGAGGTGGGTGGAGAGAAGTGACAGGAATTCAGGGGAGAAGTCAGGGCTAAATATACAAATGCGGGAGTCATCACCCTAAAGGTAGCATTTATCACCAAAGACTTATATGATCAACTTGACTGAATGCGGACCAAGAAGAGGCAGAGGAGCAAGTCCTGAGGCACCCAGCACCTGGAGCCGGGGAAGAATAGGCACAAAGGAGACAGAAGCAGGAAAAGACCTAAAGAGAGCGGCGTCCTGGAAAACATGTTTCAGGAAGTAGGCAGCAATTGATTTTTTCAAATGCTAGTGATGACAAAAGAAATAAATAATTCCATGTCTGAGTGCCTCACATTTAGGTGTCATTTTTCTATATCATTTTTTTTTTACTAGTTCATAGAGAATCAATTCCAAGGCTCACATCTGGCAACCACTGGGCCACATTTTATCTACAAGTATATTTTGTTTGGCCAGCTCAGACTTTGTTTTGAAAAATTTAATTTTAAAGGCTTTATGTTGGTCATGTGCTCTGTAGTTAGCTAAAGATCTTGATGTTTTGTTTAAAACAGGTGTATGTTCCTGGGTCTTGCAGGAATTTATGGTAATGATATCACACACGCACCACAATACAGTAATTATCGTACTTACACTTACCTCCCATAAGGTTAATTCAAAGGTATATCCTTTGAAATTTCCCATTCCTCCTAGTTCTGTGTCTATGGCAGGGAGAGTTACGACTCCACAAGTATTCTATGTTCTAATTCTGGCACTTTAAATATGTTACCTTACCTGACAAAAGGAACCTCGTTGATGTTAAGGTTAATTGGTTGACCTTAAAATAGGGAGATTATCCTGGATTATCTAGTGGGCCCAATGTAATCACATGAGCACACAAAAGGAAAGCAGAAAGTGCAGTCAGAGAGCTGTGAAGTATTAGAAGAATATGCTATTGCTGGCTTGAAGACAGAGAGGGCTACATGACAAGGAAAAGGGGACCCCAGACCGACAACAACAAAAAATTCAGTATTATGGCAACAATTTGAATGAACTTGGCAGAAAGTTGTGCCCCAAACTCCAGAAAGGAAAGTGAGTCCTGATAATACTTTGATTTCAGCCTTTGAGACTCTGAGAATCCAGATAGGTTGTTGGATACTGGACTTCTTTTTTTTTTTTTTTTTTAAGATTTTATTTATTTATTCATGAGAGACACAGAGAGAGAGAGAGAGAGAGAGGCAGAGGCACAGGCAGAGGGAGAAGCAGGCTCCATGCAGGGAGTCCAGTGTGGAACTCAATCCCGGGTCTCCAGGATCATGCCCTGGGCCAAAGGTGTCACTAAACCACTGAGCCACCTGGGCTGCCCTAAGAAATTATATCATAAATAACCGTGTACATAAGTGTGGTGGAATAATGTCATCCCCTCAAGACAGTCAGGCTCTAATCCCTGAAACCTGAGAATATATTAGATTCTATGGCAAAGGAGTATTAAACTTGTTTATTAGCTGAGCTCAAATAAAAAGATTATCCTGGTTAGGGCTGCCTGGGTGGCTCAGTTAGTTAAGTGTCTGACTCTTGATTTTGGCTCAGGTCATGATCTCAGGGTTGTGAGATCAAGCCCTCACAGCCCCACTCTGTACTGAGTGTGGAGCCTGCTCAAGATCTCTCTCTCCCTCTGCCCCTCTCCCATCCTCTCTCTCTTTCTCTATCTCTCTCTAATAGGAAAAAAAGATTATCCTGGTTTATCTGGGTGGTTCCATATAATTACAGGGTCCTTGAAAGTAGAAGAGGGAGGCAGTAAAAAGAATCAGTCAGAGAAAGATGTCACTAGACAAGTCATGAACAGAGATGCAATGTTGTTGGCTTTGAAAAATGGAGAAGGAGGTGGGAGCTTGGGAAGATGGCAGAGTAAGAGGGCCCTGAGCTCACTCCATCCCATGTTTACAACCAGGTACCATCCACATCCAAGTCAATAAACCAAAGAGTGACTAAAGACTGGCAGACGAACTCTACAACTACATACAGAGAAGCTGCATCTGAAAGGTTGAGAAGGTCAAAAAGGTGGAAGGAGGCTGCCCACAGGAAGGAGGGAGTTGTGCATACAGAGAAGGCATAGAAATGGGCCTTGGCGACAGGGTACTTACACAGGGAAGACTAATCCCCATAACATTTGGGTTTAAAAACCAAAGGGGCTGAATTCCATGAAGTCGTAAAACCAGTGGGACTTGGAGCCTGGAGTTTTAAAAGTCAGCTGACTCAGCAGAGGGTGAATCAAGAAAGTGAGTGATAGCTGGGTGACTGCCTTTAAAGAGGCAGCCTGCACAGAAAGGTGACATAAAAATGGCAGTTTATACAACACTGTGGGCAAATGAGAGACAGATCTGTTCCTATTGATTTCAGACCATGTTGGGGAACTTCTCCAAAAACAAGGAGCTAGAAAGCACCATTTTCCTCCCTTACCTCCCAGCATAAACACAGAGCCACCTGCAGGAAGCAGGATTGCAGACACTTGCTAGCTAACCAGCTAGCAGTGCACTATGCCCACAAGTCCTCTTGAGGTTTCACCCATTCCAACCCTTATAGCCTTTACCCTGGGCTCAGGGAAAATTTTGTTAAAGCTGTACACATGCCCCATCTAGCACCATTCCATGACCAGCCACTATGCCCTGCTGCCATTACATGATGTGCCCAGCCTTATGCCCCTGACTGCCTCAGTGTGCAGCCCCAGCCACCACAGTGCTTTGGAGAATCTGACATACAACTAATAGCCCAGCACAAATTTTGCTACAACCATCACTCCACTCTCAAATTGTCTGCCAGGCAGGCCACCCCTAAGACACCTTAGAGGTGGCCTGCCTAGCTCCCACTAACACCACAGAGAGCAGGCACAGCCCACAACACAGACAGAGTCAGTGCAAATAGCTGCACTGAAAGGAGAAGTGACTCAGATAAAACATCAGGGCATAAGTAACACACATAGGATACTCTCCTGAAGTGCCAGGTTCTGGTGAAGAGGGGACATTGCACTGCAGGGCACTCTAGGACTACTTCCTCATAAACTTACTACTTTCAAGAGCAGAAGACATAGCTGACTTTCTTAACACAGAGAAAGAGACACAAATAGAGGAGACAGATAAATTTATTCCAAAAGAAAAAATAGGACAAGGCCATGGCCAGAGATCTAAGCAAAAAAGTAACAAGATAAAGTAACAAGCCTGATAATGTAAAGCAATGATCATAAGGATACTCACAGGACTTGAGAAAAGAATGGAAGACATGAGTGAGACCCTTAACACAGGGATAAGGAACAACATAGCGAAGATAAAGGGCTCAATAAATGAAATGAGAAACATGCTTGACAGAGTGAACAGCAGGATGAAAGAAGCAGAGGAACAAATTAGTGATCCAGAATGCAGAGTAATGGAAAGTAATCAATTGGACAAAAGAGAGAAAAAAAGAATTATGGAACATGAGAATAGACTTTGGGAACTCAGGGACATCATCAAACTTAATAACATTCATCTAATAGGAGTCCTGGAAGGAGAAGAGAGAGAAAAGACAGCAAAAAATTTATTTGAAGTATTAATAGCTGAAAACTTCCCTAATCTAAGGAGAAAACAGATATCCAGATCCAGGAGCCATAAGAACTTCCATCAAAATCAACAAAACAGATCCACATCAAGATATATTGTAATTAAATTGGCAAATTATACTGATAAAAAATGACTTTAAGCAGCAAAAGAAAGCAGTGACTTACAAGAGAGAACCCATAAAGATAGCAGGAGACTGTCCAACAGAAACTTTGAAAGACTGAAGGAAATGGTATGATATACTCAAAGAGCTGAATGGGAAAAATCTGCATCTAAGAATATTCTTTCCAGTAAGGCTATCGTTCAGAATAGAGGGCAGATAGAGTTTCCAAGACAAAAGCTAAAGGAGTTGATCACTAAATCAGCCCTGCAAGAAATATTAAATGGGACTCTTTGAGTGGAAAGGAGAGACCAAACGGGACAATACAAAGGTGGGAAACACAAAAGCAGTAAAAAATAAATATTTCTGTAAAAAAAAAAAAAATCAGTCAAGAATCTCACAAAAGGATATAAAATGTAATAACATATACCTAAAATGTGGGGAAGAGAGGAGTAAAGGATGATTTCAAACTTAAATGACCATCAACTTAATTTAGGCTGCTGTAGGCAGAGGAGGTTATATACAAACCTAATGGTAACCATACCCCAAAACTACCAATAACATGCAAAGAATAAAGAGAAATCCAAACATATCACTAAAGAAATTCAGCAAAATACGAAATTAAGAAAGAAAAAGAAAGAAGAAAGAAGAAAGAAAGGAAAGAAAGAAAGAAAGAAAGAAAGAAAGAAAGAAAGACAAGATCAGAGAAAAATCTTCAGAAATAATCACAGAACAAATAATAAAATGACAATAAATACATATATATCAATAACTACTTTGAATGCAAACGGACTAAAAGTTTCAATTGAAAGACATAGAATAACAGAATGGATAAAAGAAAACAAAGCCCATCTATATGCTGCCTACAAGAGACTCATTTTAGACCTAATGACACCTTCAGATTGAAAGTGAGGGGATGGAGAAACATCTATCATGCTAATGAATGTCAGAACTAAGCCAGAGTAACAATACTTATATAAGAGAAAATAGACTTTAATTAAAAACAATGACTGTAACAACGGACAGAGAAGGACACTGTATAATAATAAAGGGGACAAACCAGTAAGAGATAACAACTGTAAATATGTATCCATCCAACACAGGAGCACCCAAATACAGAAACAAAAGTTAACACCAAATGTAAAGGAACTAATCAATAACGATACAATAATAGTAGGAGATTTCGACACCCTACTTACATCAATGGACAGATCATTTAAGCAGAAAATCAACAAGAAAACAATGCCTTTGAATGACATACTGGAACAGATGGATTTAACAAATATATTCAGAACGTTCCATCCTAAAAACAGCAGAATACACATTCTTTCCAAACGCACATGGAACATTCTCCAGAATAGATCACATATTAACTCACAAAACCAGCCTCAACAAATTCAGATAGATTGAAGTCATACTATGCTTCTGACCACAACACTATGAAACTAGAAGCCAACCACAAGAAAAAATCTGAAAAGACCACAAATACATAGAAGTTAACATGCTACTAAACAAATACATAGAAGTTAACATGCTACTAAACAATGAATGGGGTCAAAGAGGAAATCAAAGAATAAATTAAAAAGTACATGGAAACAAATGAAAATGAAAACACAACTGTTCAAAGTCTTTGGGATGTAGCAAAAGTGGTTCTAAGAGGGCAGTGTAGAGCAATACAGGCCTACCACAAGAAGCAAGAAAAATGTCCAATAAACACCTAAAGGAGCTAGGAAAACAAAACAAACGAAACCTACCACTAGCAGAAGGAAGGAAATAATAAAGATTAGAGAAGAAATAAATGATATAGACTAGAAAAAAAGTAAGACAAAATAAAAAACAATAGAACAGATCAGTGAAACCAGGAGCTAATGATTTGAAGATATTAGTAAAACTGATAAACCTCTAGCCAGACTTATCTAGAAAATAAGAAAAAGGAAAGAAGAAAATAAGAGAGGGGAAATAAAAGCAACATCACAGAAATACAAACAATTATTAGAGAATATTATGAAAAACTGTATACCGACAAATTGGACAACCTAGAATAAATAAATTCCTAGAAACATATAAACTGAGACTGAAATAGGAAGAAATAGAAAATTCAAACAGACTGATAACTAGCAAAGAAATTGAATCATTAATCAAAAACTCCCAGCAAAGCCCAGCACAGATGACTTCACAGGTAAACTTTACCAAACATTTAAAGAGTTAATACCTATTCTTCTCCAACTATTCCAAAAATAGAAACGGAAGGAAAACTTCCAAATTCATTCTATGAGACCAGCATTATCCTGATTCCAAAACCAGATAAAGACACCACTAAAAAAGGGAACTATAGACCAAGGGCCTGATGAAAATAGATGCAAAAAACCTCAATAAAATACTAGCAAAACCAAATTCAACAACACATTAAAAAAACATTCACCATAATTAAGTGGGATTTATTCCTGGGTTGCAAGAGCATTTCAATGTTTGCAAATCAGTCCTGTCATACATCACATGGGTAAGAGGATAAGAACAACATGATGATTTCAATAGATGCAGAAAAGGCATTTGGCAAAACACAACATTCATTCATGATAAAAACCCTCAACAAAGTAGGTTTAGAGGGAATATTTCTCAAGATAATCAAGGCCATCTATGAAAAACTCACAGCTAACATCATCCTCAATGGGGAAAGACTTAGAGCTTTGCCCCTAGTGTCAGGAACAAGACAAGGATGCCGACTCTCTCCACTTCTGTTCAAAATAGTCCTGAAAGTCCTAGGCATAGCAATGAGATAACAAAAAGAAATAAAGGGCATGTAAATTTGTAAGGAAGAAATGAAACATTCACTATCTGCAGATAACATGATACTCTATAGAGAAAACTCAAAAGATTCCACCAAGAAACTGCTAGAACCGATACACAAATTCAGTAAAGTCATAGGATACAAAATCAATGTGTAGAAATCTGTTGCATTTCTATACACCAATAATGAAACAGCAGAAAGAGAAGTTAAGAAAACAATCCCATCTACAATTACACCATAAATAATAAGATACCTTGGAATAAACCTAACCAAAAGAGTGAGAACTATAAAACACTGATAAAAGAAATTGAAAACAACACAATGGAAAGACATTCCACGCTTATGGATTGGAAGAACAAATATTGTTAAACTGTCTATGCTACTCAAAGCCATCTACACATTTAATGCAATCCCTATCAAAATACCACCAGCATTTTTCACAGAGGTAGAACAAACCATCCTAAAATTTGCATGGAACCACAAAAGACCCAAATAGCCCAAACAGTCTTGCAAAAGAAAAGCAAAGCTGTAGGCATCGCAATTCTGGACTTCAAGTTATATTACAAAGCTGTAGTAATAAAAACAAATGGTACCGGCACAAAAATAGACACATAGATCAATAGAACAGAATAGAAAACCCAGAAAAAAATACCCACAACTATATGGTCAATTAATCTTTGACAAAGCAGGTAAGAATATCCAATAGGAACAGGACAGTCTCATCAACAAATAGTGTTGGGAAAACCAGACAGCAACATGCAAAAGAAAGTTACTGGATCACTTTCTTAGACCATACACACACACACACACACACACACACACACACAAAATCCAAAATGAATGAAAGACCTAAATGTGAGACTTGAAGCCATAAAAAACTAGAAGAGATTTTTATAAGAGAACAAAGCACAGGCATAACCTCTTTGACATTATTTCCTAGAGTTGTTTTTTTTTTTTTTTCTAGATATGTCTCCTGAGGCATGGGAAACAAAAGCAACGATAAGCTAATGGGACTATATCAAAAAATGGGCCGGGGCGGGGGAGGTCTTGGGTGGCTCAGTGGTTGAGCGTCTGCCTTTGGCTCAGGGCGTGACCCCGGGGTCCTGGGATCCAGTCCCGTGTCGGGCTCCCTGCATGGAGCCTGCTTCTCCCTCCGCCTATGTCTCTGCCTTTCTCTCTCTGTGTCTCTATGAATAAATAAATAAAATCTTTAAAAGAAATAAAGACATTCAAATGGCCAACAGACACATGAAAAGATGTTCATCATCACTCACCATCAGAGAAACACAAATCAAAGCTCAATGGTATATCACATCACACCTGTCAGAAAGGCTAGAATCAACAGAACCAGAAATAAGAGACGTTGGCAAGGATGTGGAGACAAAGGAAGCGTCCTGCATGCTGGTGGGAATGCACACTGGTGCAGCCGCTGCGGAAAACGGCATGGGGCTTTCCCAAAAAGGTAAAGAGAACCGCTGCACAATCCAGCAACTGCACCACTGGGTATTTCCCCAAGAACACAAGACCAGTAAGTCAGAGGGATGCACGCACCCCTGTTTCTGGGGCGTTATTTACAACAGCCAAGAGATAGAAGTAGCCCAAGTGTTCATTGAGTGATAACTGGATAAAAACAAGTCACACACACACACACATTCAGGAATATTATTCAGCCAAAAAAAGGGATGAAATCCTGCTCTTTGCAACGACACGGATGGAGCTAGAGAGTAAAATGCTAAGCAAAATAAGTCAGTCCGAGAAAGCCAAGTGCCACATGATTTCACTCATATGTGGAATTTAATAAATAAAACAAATGAGCAAAGGAGAAAAAAGGGAAAAATTATAGAGAACAAATTGATGGTTACCAGAGGGGTAACCAGGTGGGTTGAGGGGAGGTGAGTGAAGGGGGTTAAGGAATGCACCTGTGAAGACCGCCGGGCGACGTGCGGAATTGCTGAATCGTACTGTGCACTTGACATTAATAGAATATCGTACGTTAACTAAATGGAATTAAAATAAAAACCTCAAAAAAATGGCAAAAGAGGGACGTGAGCCAAGGAATGGGGCAGCCGCTACAAGCTGTAAAATGCAAGAACATTAATTCTTTCCTGGGGCCTCCAGACACAGCACGTCCCTGCCAATTCCTTGGTTTTATCCCAGTAGGACCCACTGAGGATTTCTAACCCGCAGAATCGAAAGATGAATTTGGGTTAAGTCTCTCCACTTGTGGTAACTTGTTACAGCATCGATAGGAAACTCGTACAATAGCCTAGACCATTGCTCTGCCCACAGAAATTCGGTTCATTTCCTGATTGGAGCTCAAAATATATTTATTCAGTAAAATTGAATTGTTAAGAACTTAGTGTACTGTGACAAAATACATGTAATTTAGAGCTGGGAAATACCTTTTAAAATATTGCCTCTAGCCTCTGTCTCATAATGGAGATCAAAACATTGAAGCTCAAGGAGGTAACCAGCAAAAGTAGCTGGTAGGAAAGCGTCAGGGAAACCACCTATGCTGTAAGATAGTGAGTGGAAAAAAATAATGAAAAGAGAGGGAAACAGCTTTGGATAATCTGTTCTACATATGGTGATCTCGAGGAATAACAAGTAGCGCAGCATTTTTCTGCCTTGCAGACCAAAAGGCTAGGAGGTCTCTACCCAATTTTTTTAAAAAAGAGTACTAAATAACAAATACAATAACAAATAACAGATTGGCTGCAAGAGGAGAAAAAGTACTCTTTGAGTAGGATTTGCCACATGGGATTAGTGACTGTCTCATTATCTGTTGCTTGAGTTTAAAAAAAAAATCGCTCACATTATATAAATAGATTCCTTTACTCTTTGGAACAAAATTATGTGTGTTTAGGTTGTAAAATGAGATCCTGGCAAGCCGGGGAGCTAGCTCTCCTGCGACTAACGAGTGTCAGGGGTTTCTGCTGTGCCCTAATCCAGCAGGCCACGGGTTCACGTCAACAGTGGGACTCGCTCTTTGCAACAGAGTTTATTTTCAATCGTACTAAGACCTAAATACACGTCGTCTGTTGTCTATCAGACCTAGAGGATTTTCAATAGATAAATACCAGGCTGGTACAAATTGAACACGCAAATAATTCATAACGTCAGTGCCTTTGATGTCAGCAACGGACTTCAGTTGCAAATTGTCATGAGAAGGGAAAAAGCACTGGTGCTTTCAAAAAGTGGACCTTCCAAAAAAAAAAAAGAAAAAGAAAGAAAGAAAGAAAGAAAGAAAGAAAGAAAGAAAGAAAGAAAGAAAGAAAGAAAGAAAGAAAGAAAAAGAAAGAAAGAAAGAAAGAAAGAAAGAAAGAAAGAAAGAAAGAAAGAAAGAAAGAAAAAGAAGAGAAAGAAAGAAGAAAGGAAAGAAAGGAAGAAAGGAGGAAAGAAAGAAAGAAAGAAAGAAGAAAGAAAGAAAGAAAGAAAGAAAGAAAGAAAGAGAAAGAAGAAAGAGAAAGAAAGAAAGAAAGAAAGAAATAGCAGTCACCGTGGAATGTGAATATTCTAGTCTCGGTTTTTCCTTTAAATCGTTGACATTTTTTAGCCCGACCAACTTTAATGGAAAACATAATCCTGCCATAGCACAGGTATTTGCAAACCTCATTAATATCACTAAAGCGGATTCCGGTTAATAGAAAACGTGGCGCAAGTGCCAGTCGTCATTAAGGCGGCTATGTACACATCAAAGAAAAATGACTAATAGTAACATATTGTTCCAGGATGTCTTCCCCCAAGCGAGGCAAAAAATATCAACCAGTCAGCAAGGCTTTATTTAGTGCCTAATCTGTTTTCCGAAGCATCCAAGCCTGGGGCTGCTGGAGAAACAGGTGCTCTCCGCATTTGCAAAAGCAACTACTTGTAAAGGCTCGTGCGTATCGAGAACTTACTATGCGCCAGAGGAGTCTACCTGGATTCGTCACCACCCTCATACCAAGCCTGCAGTGTATGAATTTCCATTTCCATTTTACAAATGAAGAACGACTGGAAGGTTGCAAGGAAGCGTGCTCGGGGAGGTGACCGGGCTGGCGCATGGGGAATCCATTCCGACCCCAAAGCAGCTGTGTCTCCACTCCCTCTGCCGTGTGTCTTCAGAAAGGGGGGGCAGCCCCCCGCCCGGCACCGCAGACGGAGGGGGCTCATCACACAGCAAACTGCCCGCTGCCTTCGAGAGTCAGTAGAGCACGGGGGATAAATGCTAACAGTTTAAACTCCCACCACTTGGGTTCAAATCCCACTTTCTCCGGTTGGCAAAGTCTCTTGAGGTGCCTCAGATTTTATTGCAATTATCTCATCAAGAGGACTTTAATGAGGAGACCCAAACGCCACACCAGCTTCCTTACAGTGTTTTTAAGATAACACGCAGGCAGCACCACCTTCCTCGTGGTTTAGATACCGTTACACGCAGCCCTTACGACAGGGCCCGACCCCTAAGGGACACTCTGCGACTATTAGTTATCGTCAGCGTGACATAACACACGATGGGGTAAAGTGGACTGGGCTGTTTGATAAGTAGCACTGAGTGAATAAGCCAGAAAACATAAGATGGATCGAATCTGTTTTGTTTTTTCCTTCTCCTGCTTCATGGGGCACAAGTCCAGGCAGGCAGTGGTCCTTAGAAACTAATCGGGTCAGCTACCGGGTCTGTCTGTCTTCAAGGGGATTTTAAATCTACAAATGTTTACTCCTGGGGCCAGACTAGAAAAAAAAATGAGCTATGGTTGGTCTCAGAGGCTCAAAGTCCAAAATCTGTCCCAGGCAAGGCCACGCTTATGCCTTAACCTTCAGCCCACACTTCAACTTCCCTCCCCATTTCTCCTGACCTTGCCCCGGAACCCCGGCTCTCATCACCTATGTCTATCGTCCCGTCCGTGCCAAGGGCCGCCCTGAAACTGTCGAGGTCCTTTCCAGTCCACAGAGACCTTTTCCAGCTCTCTCCCAGCTGAATCCTCTCACTCTCGAACGTGGTTCCAATGTAGTTTTCAAAATGCATGTGACCGTCTTGTGTCGCCTGCCTTCTGATGCTCGGGGCTCGTGCCCACTGCCCTTGTGCACCTGATGACCGGCCCTTCCAGAACCAGCTTAAACAAAGCTCCCATGCAGAGCCGTCTAAGATGCGCTAAAGCTCACTCCTCTGGGCTCCCCCTGCAGCTTACGCCTGTGTCTGTGCTGCTCCTATCACGTCGTGGAACAGCTGGCTGGATGTACTGTTGCTGGCAAAGTCCTTGCACCTCCTGTATAGTAGAGTAGGTGAACCCACTACTCTGTAGTAGAGCTGCAGCACCGAGCTCTACAGTAGCTGCTCAGACCATTCTGCTCCACTCACATCCAGGCCACAGCGCTTAGAGCTTGGCCTTACGTACACGACTCAACGGTACTGCTGCGGGAGCAAGCCCCAGGGCTTGAGTAAAATTATAATCAGTCAATCAACACGTAACTGGTGGAGTGATTTCTACCTTCCTACCTCAGTTCTTTGAGGCTCCAAACTTAGTATCTAGTTGAGGGAAAACGAAACTGATCTAGACTTAACTGACTAGATTCTCCCTTTTTTTTTTTTTAGATTTTTTTTAAAGATTTTTTTTTAAAAGATTTTATTTGAGAGAGAGAGAGAGAGAGCACACGTGGGGAGAGAGAGGGCAGAGGGAGAAGGAGAAGCAGACTTCCTGTTAAGCAGGGAGCCCAAGTGGGGCTCCACCCTAGGACCCTGGGATCATGACCCCGGCTGAAAGCAGACGCTTAGCCAGCTGAGCCACCCAGGTGCCCCAGGTGACTAGACTCTTAATTACAAATCTCTTTCATATTCTCTTCTATCCCCTAAACTGTGTTTTCCACAGGATAGTATTTGGGAGATAATCACTAAAAAGCTGATTTATATTATCTGCCCTACAGTTGGCATCATTGGAGACGAAAATTTCCTGTGCTTAGAAACCAGAATTACAGAAAGGCATACAAATGCACAGATGAGCGAGCAACTATTACAAAAAAGAAGACTTTGGGGAGCCATTTTTAAAAAGGATTAATTCTGAATACAAAAAGGAAATTATCCTAAAGGATGAGTATAAAAGCAGCATGAGTGTTCCTTATATAAAATGAGAACATTTTATAACAGAATTTAGGGAGCAGTAAAATCCAACCTAACATTTTATTATTTCACGACCATCTTTTGTTTTGATAATAATAAGAATCTAATCTATAACCACGGTCTTGCTCATTCATATAGAATTATCTGGCAAAGAGTGGTGGAAGACATCTAAGTGAAAGTACGTGGGTTCACGTCTCATGCAACCTAGAAGGGAATCTCAGGTAAGTTCTGCCAACACAGAGTAGGAGATCTTTTCTGGTTCCTTCTCTGGATCCTCAGTAATTCACAGTGACTTGCAAATAAAAGCTATGCTTCCCTCTTGTCCAGCGGTCTGGGGTTGTCCTAAGCCGATTCCAGGGTAGACCGTCTAGTAGATCTACTCTCAACTCTTAAGGAGAAAGCAAAAGAGTATGGCTATAAATCGGCATTCCTTTAGTCGTCTATTTACTCAACAGTTATTGAGCATTTCCAAAATGCAAGGCAGTGCACCAGTCACTAAGAATGATGAATGGAAAACTAAAGATAAATAACCGTGAACAATTACTATGCTGAGAACTTCACATGACTTCTCTTAAGCCTTGTGGCAATCCTTGAGGTAGTAGCATTTTCCTTATTTTACAGGTAAAACATAAGGAATCTTCCCAGGACTTTTAATCTTCCAGGAAGATTAAATAACTTTTCCAATGTCGTGTTGCTTATTAAGTAGTAAATTTAAGATTCAAATCCGCAGGTGTCATATTATAGGCAAGCGGTTTCACGGAAGAGATCATATAGAATCAGGCTTTGAGGGATGAACAAGGGTATTAGTCAGATCATGCTAGGATGCCCCGTGATAACGAACAATCCCAAAATCTCAACTACGCTTTTTTTCTTTTTGTATTACAAACCCATTGTGGCTCAGCTGGATGTCATTTTTATTCCGCAACCAGGTTGATAAAAACACGTCGTATTTGAACACACCTGTCTGATGACAGAGAAACAAGAATAATTGACAGAACTGTGCAACGGTTCATGAAGCTGCTACTCTGACGTCACTTAAGTAGCTTTCATTCACATTTCTTCAGACAAAACAATTTACAAGTCAGGTCTGCTATCAAGGAAGCAGAGACGTAGAATTCCCTGATAGAGAGAGACAGCGGTCCTTGGGAATTCTACTATAGAAGGTCTAGGCAAGTGGAAATGGGAAATGATGTTCTAAATAAAGGAATATTCTAAACTTGACTCTAATCTCTACAGAAAGTAACCCTTTAAGTAGGTAAAGAGAGTAGAATTTCAAGGCAATGTGGAGCATTATTTCAGAGGTTCAAAAAAGGACAATGGTTTGGGAATGTGTGTAGGCTGATCTGACAGTCGGCGTAAGAGGGGAAGTAGAGGGCGCTACAGAAGAGAGAGAGACTGACGCAGGCTTGTAGAGAATAGGAAATTTCTCATCCCGACCGTGTGCCTAAATGTCCGGCAATAGTGGCTGTACGACTTAGGTAGGAGCACCAAACACCCCCACCTGCTCTCATCTACTCTCACGGCCTTGGGCGGGGCTAGGCACCCAAACCACCCGTCGGAGCTTCCATCTGAGTAAATTGGCCACACGTTGTCCACAGCATCGACAAGGAAGGCAGCTCCTAACGCAATCTTCCCTCTAAGGCAACCCACACAGCTGAAGTGACTTTTCCCTTGAAGGACAACTGAGCCCCTGAAGGCTTGAGATCGCCTTAGGGTTGCTCTCTGAGTTTGGTCCTGGGACCAAGAATGAAACCCGGGCTGTTTCCTTTCATCTTCCGGTGAGCTCTCGCCTCCCAGGCGACTTCATCTAGGCTCGCCCTAAGCACCGCAGCGTCCCGTGCTCACAGCAGCACCACTGGGCAAGCTGATATTTGGTTCTGACGTCAGATAAATCTGCACCACCCGCCTGATGACCAATGGCCTGGGCCGGACGTCAGCTCGGGTCCACGTGTTAACAGCGCCTTTGTCGAAGTCCAGACTCTCGCCCAGGGCTTTTTGAATCTCCCTCGGTAGCTTGGTTATATTTTAATCAGACACATGAGAAACCAAAAAAAAAAAAAAAAAGACTAACACATGTCATTAGAAATTCAATTGGCCTCTTGGAGCTTCCGTGGCCTCGTCTGAGAGCAGCAGAGCTGAGACTTAAGGCTGTTGACCCGGGTGCCACTTTACCCTTTTTGGTTACTTGAGAGAGAAGACCCTGAAGCATGTGTTGCTCTGTGGAAGCAAAGCTAAAAATTAACCTTCCGGAATCTCCACGGGATCAAATAAGAGTAGAAACTCTTTCATATATACCTCGAGGGATGAGAAAGCAATATTAGACAGAAAACCAAGTGCCCAGGACCCCGGAATTTTCACAAGCACTTCACCCAAGTCTGAAACGAATCACTTTATATAAATTATGATGTTTCCAGACCACCGTGGGAAGCTTTTCAAATTCTAACACTTTCTTCAAGCTTACCAAGCAAACGAAACAATTGCCAAAAATAGAGGACTACATAAATAAATTTAAAAATAGATAAATATTAATCTGAATAAGGCCCTCCGAGACTTACCTACAGAACAGTGTTCAAACCACCGAATTTTCAGCCACGCAGTTGAGTTAGTTCTATAGCCTTGCCTTGAAGCGGACTTTGGAAATACCATTTTCAAGGCATCTTCAAGGGGTCTCCGCAAGCTCCCAGCCAATGCATTTCACACGGTTTTCCCTGGGCCCCCATGGGTGGTGGAGAGAGGAGAAAGCCTGGATTGTAAGGACTCATCCTGTCCCCCCAACTCCTAAATCAAGTGAACTGCTTTTAGACGTGTTACATATTTGAATTTCGTGAAATGTTTCTCTTGAAGAAAGAATTCCAGTGCTTTGGGGGAAAACAAAACAACTTGAAAACCTCCGCCTGAAGCAGGAAAAATTAAAGAAAAGCCTTAGAATGGAGGCAGGTTCCAGGGTCCCTTAGCTCCACCAGGTCTGTGAAGAGCAGGGAGGGTGGGCGAGGGGAGGGAAAAGGGGAAAAGGCAGCGAGCGGGGAAGAGGGAAGGAAAGGAAGTCCCCAGCACGCTGCCCTCGCTGCCCGCCAGCTGCCCCGGCTGCCGCTCAGGAGGGTCTTATTGTTGGCTAAACGTTGTGGGAACCAGTAACCAGCTGGGCCTGTCATGCCCACTTAATAGCGGTACTTTAAGAAAGTGTTGTCATTTCCTTGTCAGACTCATTTCTCTCCCCTCTATTATCTTTTCAAAATCATATTACAAAATATTATGAGCTTCCTGTATCAGACACTTTGGGTCTTAGTCACTCAATTATTAAAATTGTATGATTCTTTAAATTGCCGTTCTGTGTGGGCTGTCTCTACCAAAGCGACGAGGCAATCGAGTTAACCCAAAGGGTGCTGTGATCGCAGGAGCAGAACGCGGAGAATTATAGTGTGGGGGAGAGGGGAGAGCCCCGGCCGTTCCGCAGCCGCGCCAGCGCCCTGGGAACTCAGCAGGGCAGGGCGCCGCGACGCTAGCCCAGCGGGCCACACGCTGAGCCACCCGCGATGTCCCCGGCGCCCCCCGGCCCACCCCAGGCCTCTGCCCTGCTCCCTGCGAGCACCACGCGTGTCCGTGTCCACGCACCTGTCATCGAGGCCGCTGCGCCCGCAGTGGGCCCCCACGGGTCCTGGTGACAGTCGCGAGCGAGGCACCGTGCGGCCTGGGCTGAGCCCGCCTGGCCCCGAGCTTGCTGTGACCCCCACGGCCCAGGGGCCCGCCCGGCCCGAAGCCAAGCCAGGTTCCCACGTCCCAGGCCGGAGCCCCCCGACCACCAGGTCCCGTGTCCTTCGTGCCCTGGAGGCCGGCGGGGTGGCCGGGGCGGCCTGAGCACCTGCGCTCACCGAAAGCTGCAGCAGACTCTTCCAGAACAAACCGAACACCAGCTTTGCCAAAGCTTCCAGTTTGGTTTTGGGGGATATCAGATACAGATCTTTTTAATATAAAATAGGATTTAAGCGGGCAATTTCTTTTTTCTTTTAAACCAAACACGTTTGCCCGTTGTGCTGGTTTCCTATTGCTGCTGCGAGAAGTGACCAGGAACGCGGTGGCTTAAGGCCGCACGGACGAGGCTCCTCGGGCCAGCGGTCCACGGTGTGTGTCGCCGCGGGGAAGCCGGGGGGCGGCAGGGCTGTGCTCCCGGGCTCGGGGACACGTCGGGTCCCGGGCCTTTGTCTGGGCCCCCGGCCTGGGAGCTGGCCCGGCGCTCACCAGGCCCCGCTGTGCACCCCAGCGCCCAGAGCTGCGGCCCAGGCGGCCCGGCCGCGCACCTGCCTACCTTTAGGACGTCGCCCAGCTCTGAAGGTCACACACTGACATCCTTCACGCTGTATTTAGGTATCGGACAATGCATCCGGGTCCGGGGATGTCTCATGTCTCCCTCCTAACGCG
Source organism: Canis aureus (assembly GCF_053574225.1). Taxonomy (NCBI): domain Eukaryota; kingdom Metazoa; phylum Chordata; class Mammalia; order Carnivora; family Canidae; genus Canis; species Canis aureus. Next base: position 1,905,857 of record NC_135633.1, read on the forward strand.
CAGCAGGGCCCAGGACCTCCCCGCCCACAGCGAAAGCCCCTTGGTGTCCTCCCCGGGGAAGTTGGGGCCTGCGGCAGCCAAACAGGAGCAGATTCCGCAGGGGCACAGGGGACAGGACGGGGACTGCGAGCGGTGGGGTGGGTTTTCCCTCTCTAAGGGTCACACCAAAACCTGAAGCCCAAGGCCATAGGGTTTACTTAAAGGAGTTTCCGATCTCCACGCTGAGCAAGGCCCTGGCAGGTGGTAAGTCCGCTTCGTCCCGGGCAGTGGGCCAGTGTCCCCGCAGGACGAGAGCAGAGCCCGACCTCGAGCACCCCCCGTGGGAGGGAGGAGGCCGTAGGTGATCGCCCTTCTCCGCTGGACTTCTGTCGTCTTTCTCCTGGGATAGGAGCACTTATATTTTCTCCAGTTGGGAGGCAGTTTTGTTGGGTGAACTTTGACCCATAGTTTCTCGCCCAGAGCAACCTTGCGCTTTCCCCAAAGAGCCCGTGGGACCCTATGAGTAATCTGCAGTAGGGCCAGCCTAGCCCCACGAATAGCAGACACCGGACGCAGAAGTCACGGACCGTGCACCTGTGCTGGCTCCGTCTCACACGCCTGTTTGACGGCTTCGGCCTACTACGCGTCAACCTGTAGACCATCAAGTCATTTCGCTGTAAAACTCCGGTAACGAGACTCCGAAGCAATGAGGGCACCCGGCGCCCTGGACCCGCACTCCGACGGGCCGTACAGTCCTCGCACCGAGCGGCGGCTGACCTTCGAACAGCCCCAGTCTCCCGCTTGGACCCCACTCCCCGACTAGCCCGTGGGACCCCGGCAGCACAATGTAGCGGGTAAAGGCACGTGGCTGGGCAGGACCAGGTGTGACTCCTCACTCGGCGTGTAACAGACCTCCGAGGGCATCACTACGGCTGCTGGGAAGATAGCACATCCCACTTCCACACAGTAGGAGACGCGAAATTCTTTTATTGCTTTTCAATGTTCCTGCCCCGAGGACTCTAAAAACGAGCTGGCCATGGATTGGTGCTTTAGGATTGCCTTGTCATCCACACATGAGTGATTTGAAATGACTTCTCTTTCCAATTATACTTATTACATCTGGCCCACCTCCAACGTTCCATGATGTAGCACTGCGAGTGGGCTGTTGCTTTTTCTGTTTAATACTTGCAAACTCATAGCGTGGCCGAGATGGCCATTTAGTGCTGAAGGATTCAATAACAGGGCCAGGTCACCTCACCCACACCGTTCCTGGTGTCAGCTTCCCGGGGCAGGGATTCCATTTCAGACACCGGCATATGCTCAGTATCACTTTCAACACGGTCCCGAGGTTGGGCAGGAAGCTCACCAGTGCCAGACACATATTTAAAATTAAAAAATAAAACGTTCTCGAGAAACTGCGCATTGGGCCATTTTATTTTCAGGATGCACAGGAAATGTTTGTCTTACCAATTTGAAATAAATGTAATTGACCTTTTAAACACAGAACCTGAGTGATTTGGAGAAAAGAGACACAGTTCAGCTTAATTCTATCACAGTGAATAGCAATGGCGACTCTTCTATGAGACCTTCAGCTAATAAAAGCTGAATGTCCCTTCTAATAGTCATTAAAAGGCCGGATATACAACAATATGAAGATGGAAGAATTAGTAGCAGGAGTCCAGTTACCGTATCCCAGAGTGAGACCATGAGAGGAGCATGACATTGCTAGGCAACGCCGTGCAGTTAAACAAGTTTTCACTGGCTCCGTGTGGTATAGTAGGTAGGAAGCAAGATTCAAGAAAAGCAAAGGGGAAAAGGATGCAATTATTTATTTTAATCGGGTGGGGAAGGGAGGAAACGAAGGCAGATATACAAGTTAGTCACAGCCAAATTTTCCGGATATGAAACGTGAAGCCTGAGAAGAATTCTAGAAGACCTTAAACGTTCGCTGAATTAGAGATGATTTTTAAAAATTGGGATTGGACGTGTTAGTCAGTACTGGGCTTTACATACATTAGATTTTGGTAAGAGCAATGATACCATCTTGCAGATGAGGGATAAGGTTCACGGAGGTGAATCACACGCCCAGAAACAGAGGAAGCCAGGCTTTGAATACACACTTATGTGATTCGAAAGCTCATGCTTTCCCCACTCTTGTTCCATGCTGGGTTCCTTTATTGAAGAATAACTCTTAGATGTGACGCCCGAGCTTTCCTGAGCCTTCAAGATTTTCAACGTAGCAACGTGTTTTTCCCAGGAAAATACATTAGCGTGAATAATCAGTTATTATTCATCCATCCATTCATTCATTTTAACAAATGTTTCCTTCTTTCTCCCAAGCACTGTTTTAAATGCGGGAGATAAAATGAAATGGTGGGGGGGAAAAATGAGTCTCCTGTTTTCTTGGGCCTTATGTCGAAAGGGTTTGAGAGACTAACAATAAACGAATGCAGAAAGTAGATTATATTATCTGAGGTGGAGATCTGAGTAGGGCAAGTGGGATGGGGTTGGTTGGGTTAAACAGGGTGATCGGAGTCAGCTTTTCTGAGATGTTAACGACCTACATTCGACTAGAAGAGACCATTTAGCTTCATTTTCCTATTACAGCTTTGATTATTTATATATTCATTTATTCATCCAGTTTTCTGTTTCTGTACTTCTACTCCGAGGAGTTATGAGAATATATTTCCTTTCTACCTTCGTGCTTTGACCTGCTAACGCATTACTTTTCCTAAATGAATATACTAAAACCAGGATTTCAAATGCTTTGAGAAGACCTGCTCCAGTTCAGTCATCACCTCCCAATCCGTGCCCTGCCTCCACTCTTACCCACTACCGTCCATTCTCCACACAGCAGTTATGCTCATTTAAACATGCAAATCAAATCATAACATCCTTCTGCAGGAAACCTCCTGAGGATGCCCCCTACAACTTAGAAAAAACCCGCCTTCCTGAGTGTAGAGCCACGATCTGGCTTCTATGTCTTCTCCAACCTCATCTGTACAACCTTTTCCCTGTGTCTTCTATCTATTATTATGCATTGCTGTGAGTAGGGATTTTATCACTAAAGGATTCTCTATTCTAAGAACAAACAAAGAAACCCCTACTGAATAAAATTCTAGCTGTTTTGACTGGAATTCAGAATTCTACATTTACAATCCCTTTCACCTTCTTCCCTTTCTCTTGCCACTCAAACTAAGGTGATATGTGACCTATTCACACCTCCCAATACTCCTCTTTTTATTCTTTTATTTGTATGTCTGAAATAATTACCCACTCCTCTGCCTCTCCCATTTCCAAGTATCTACACTTTATCTAAATTTTAATACCTGGCTCAGCTATCATTTCCTCCAATAAATTCTTCTTTGATTCTCCCAAAGGAACTGAAACTCTTCTTCATCTCTCACATGGTACATCTCAGTTCCCAATTTCTATTGTAATTTTCTATATTTGTCTTATTTTTTCTACCGGTTCATACATTCCTTGTATTCGGCAGGGTAAATGAGAGCTGTTGCACTAAACAATCCTATAATCTCAGGGACTTAGCCAAATGAAGATGTGTGTTGTGCGTGTGTTTCTCATACCACAATCCAGTGTGACTTAGTAGGAATAGGGCAGAGGAAGGGAGATGGGGAAGCAGACTCCGCTCTTCTCGTCATTTGGATTCAGGCTGTTCCTTCCCTCTGGCGGGGCCATCTCCTGGGGCCTTGGAATCCTCTACGTGATCCTCTGAATCCCACTGGCAAAAAAGGAAGAGAGAGAGCATAGAGAAGCTAAACTCTCGACAGCCTTGTTCTAGGGGTGACACATCGCTTCTCACTTTCCATTCATGACAAGTGGTTGCCTGGCCTCACCAAAGTATAGGTGAGCCGAGAAAGTAAGTAAGCAGTGTGCACAAAAAGAAGTGGAAATTTGTTTAGTGAACTTCTAGGCCATTTCTGCCACAGTCCCCAATTACAGATTCAATCTCCCAAAGACCTACTGTGGTGCCTTGGACATTGAATATACCCCTGGGATTTACCCCTGGATTTACCCCTGGGTAAATATTTACCCCTGGGATTAATATTGGCAAGGAAGCTTTTTTCCCATATGTTCGAGCCTTGCTTCTCTTGTCAGCTTCAGATTCCCCATCTTTCCATGTGGAGAAGTTTGAATAATAGCTTTCTGGTTCATTACGCCCTCCTGTGAGAGTCATAGTCAGCACCATATACAAATGTTCCCTGACCAGATCTTGTCCCTTGTGCCCTCCCGTGGTGCCTGAAATATACATATTGGAGTCAATCACTTGTGTTATGATATCTAGAGCCAACATCACACAGATTATATTTCTATGAATTACTAAAATATGATGAAATTGAAAATTAATAGAAAAAAATAACTTAATATTTATAGTAGTTAAATACTACTAACTTAGTCTTTGATAAAGAAAAAATCATGAATGGGATACCTGGGTGGTTCAGTTGGTTAAATGTCTGACTCTTGATTTTGGTTCAGGACACGGTCTCAGGGTCATGGGATCTAGCCCTACATCAGGCTCCATGGTGCTGGGTGTGAAGCCTGCTTGGGATTCTCTCTGTCTCCTTCTCTCTTTGCCCCCCCCCCAACCCTGCCCCTGTTCACATCATGTGTACTCTCTCTCTGAAAGAAGAAGAAGAAGAAGAAGAAGAAGAAGAAGAAGAAGAAGAAGAAAAGAAGAAGAAGAAAGAAAGAAGAAAGAAGAAAGAAGAAAGAAAGAAAGAAAGAAAGAAAGAAAGAAAGAAAGAAGAAAGAACAAGAAGAAGAGAAAGAAGAAATAATCATGAAGGAAATTTAAAACAATTTGAGCAGAATGGCAGGCAAAGTATTACATGTCAATATTTGTGGAATGTAGCTAACTAAAGCCGTACCTAGAGAAAAACAGATAACAATATTTTATTCAAGAAAGAAAAAATATGACAGGAAAAAAAATGGATGTTAAAAGGGATGGTCCATGGGGCATCTGGGTAACTCAGTCAGTTAAGCATCTGCCTTCTGCTCAGATCATGATCCCAGGGTCCTGGGATAGAGGCCTGGGATGGGCTCCCTGCTCAGCAATGACCCAGCTTTTCCCTCTCCCTCTGCCCTGCTTATGCTCTCTCTCAAATGAGTAAATAAATAAAACCTGAAAAAAAAAAAAAAAAGAGGGACAGTCCATGAAATTGAAAAGGCACCACAATGGACAACACTTTCATACCAATATGTATGAGTGTTCCTTAAGTTACACGGACACTAAGGAAAGTAGCTGGGTATAAACTACCTCAATCAAACGAGCTATCAGCCAAGGTAAAGTGTCCTCCAGCAAGAAGCCTCTTGTAGGGTGTATTTCTGAGAGCTCAGGTGGGACGGGTCAACACATGCCATGGCAGAGCAAGTATACCCAGCCAGGACCCAGTGCAGTGGGGGCCCGCCCCACAGAGCTTCTGAAAGATTACACAGAAGTGTGCACGTGGTCTCTCTCTCTCTCTCTAAATGAATAAATGAATGACTAAAATCTTTAAAAAAAGAAAGTGTAAACCTTCTGTTTTGGTTTCTAACCTTTTCTCTAATCTCTGTCTCTAAGCCAACACCAGAGAAACTAGAATTAACACAGGAGGGAGAAGTGAAGAAGCAACTGACACTCCTCCCCACCCAGGCCGTGGCCTGACCATGGCCAAGGCTACCAAGATGGTGAACATTAGATGAAAGGGAAAGTGAATTTTTAAACTACTCTAAACAAGACTGGACTTTTTTATATGTGAAAATGACTGAGAAACTACGGGAGCTGCCAGAGGCGTTACCAAGGGATGGGAAAGGGGGACACAGTGCAGAATGTCTGAAGGAAGCAATAGAGAAACTGACAATAAAACTGCTTCATGCTTATATCCTGCAGAAATCAGACTGTTCAGTAAACCAGTTTTTATTAAAGACAAATGATCTAAGCATTCAACTCAAGAGCTAGAAAAAAGATTGCAAAGGAGTAAACCCTAAGAGATAAAAAGGAAGGAAGTAATAAAAATGTTAGATATCAATGAAATAAAGAACAAGAGAGGGGAAAAGATATTGTTAACTAAACCAAGAGAGGGTTCTTTAAAAAGAATGGTAAAATAGGAAAAAAAAAACCCTGATAAATTTGTGGGAGCAAAAATGCAAATAAATAATAATTTCTCTAAAAAGGAAATAACTACAAAAATGATGGAGATTTTTAGACTTCTGTAAAACACTATGAACAACTGAACAACCATACTGAATTACATTTAAAAATATAAATGAAATTATTAAATATCCGGGAAAAGATACAAAATGTCAAAATAGGCATATGATGAAACAGAACTCTTGAATATACCAAACTCATTAAAGAAATTATGATAACAATACTTTTTAAAACTTCCTCTTCCACATTCCCCCCCAAAACATTTTAGACCAAGACACTTGTGTGAAGTTAAGCAAACTTTAAAGAAACAGATAAACTACCATATACTCAAGTTGCTCCAGAAAATGTAACAGCAATCAAAGTTATCCAAATCATTTTGAAAGGCTATAGCATAACCTCTATATTTAAACCAAATAACCAAAGTTATAATAAAGAAAGAAAAGAAAATTTGGGCCAACTTCACTTATAAACATGGATGTGAAAATCCTGGATTAGCTAACTAAATTTGGTAGCATACTTTAAAAAAAAATAAGGCAAGCAGCATTCATTTCAGAAATTTTTAGATGTCTAAATATCAGTCAAAAATGTAAGTTACTCTATCGCTAAATATCAACAAAGAATGTAATTTACTATTCATTTAAGAAGATAATTCTATGGTTGCTTTAATAGATACAGAAAAAGCATTGGATAAAAGTAATGCATTTTATTTTAATTTAAAAAAAAAAACTCTTAACAAGAAATAGGAAAAAACTGTTAACTTGATAAAAATAATGATAATAATAATAGCCTGCCAAAAAACTAGAGCAAACATCATTCATATTATAAAATTTTAAATTTATACCTTTTGAGGCTGGGAGAAGAAAAGGACATGTACTATCACTTCAGTTGTTTACCATGTTACTCGAGGGCCTAACTAGTAAGATGGCAGGAGGTGAAGTGGGATGGGAATCGGAAAGGTGGATACAAAGTTGCTACGATTTTTGAAAGACTTAAAAAATAATATATTTACATGAAAAAAACAAGAAAAGAACTAATAAGATTTGACCAAAGTAGCCAGAGACAAAATCAATTCCCCCAAATCAGTAACATCTTTGTCAGTAATAACCAACAAATAATATGGCAATAACAAAGAAAAAACAAACAAACATGTCTAGGAATTAAACTAATAAAAGTGCTCAAGTCTTCTGTGGAGAAAAAACTCAAACTATTTTAAAATGTCTTCTCCTGCCTCTCCCCAAAAAACTTGAATATATAGAGAAATAAGCATCATTCATGGGGATGATAGCACTGTAAACATGTTAACTCCACCAAATGATACAGAAATTTAATGTAGTTCCTATCTAAGTAACACTGAGAAATGCAACAAATTTGTTCTAAAGTTTTCAATGAAGAAAAAACACCATGTTTAGACCAATAATTGGTAAGTCATAGTAATCAACAGGGTGGTTCTGGTAGAGAATTAACACGTAGAACAATGGAAAATGGTAGAAAACCTAGACACAGATCCCTTACTATAAGAATCTACTATATGATAGAGGTGACCTTATAGATCAATGGGGAAAATATGAATTATTTAGAAAATGGTGTCAAGAAAAGATAAGTCATATTTCCCACTTCACACATTTTATGTAAAAATTAAACTTCAGATCGATTAAAGACCTAAATGACAAAGACAAAATTATAAAATGATAAGAGCTGAGGTAGGAGATGATTTTTTTATTACTTTAGGATTAGGGAAGGATTTCTTTAAAAAGAATCTGAATTACAGGCTATTAGCAGAAAAATCGATGAAATTACATAAAAATTAAAGATTTTTGTTTAATGAACATCATTGTCAAAGTTAACAGATGGGTGACAGACTGAGAGAAGATATTTGCAATATCAAAATCTGACAAGAGATTAACATCCAAAAAATACAAAGAACTCCAAAAATCAACATGAAAACCACAAGAGACACAATGCTTAAGTGGTCAAAAATTAAATCAATAGAGTTCATAGACAGTGATACGAAATGATTAAGATTAACTGAACAGGCACTGAATCTCACCAAGACTCGGAAGGATCCTGAAAGTCGTAATGAGATCAGTTTTTACCCGAAAGAGTGATACAAGTTAGAAAGATGGATATGTAGAGTGTTTCTGAGAGCATCACAAATGAGGATTCTCACTTTGCTAAAGGGTATGTGAAAAGCTACATAGATTATAATTTGGCAATTCGGCTCCTAAATATATAGGCCAGAGAAATTTTCACACCAAGTCCATGAGCACACATATCCAAACTGGATGACAATGTAATCCTAGCCTATATTTAGATTAACAAAACTGGTATTTTGAACAATCCTAATGACAATCACCGTTCAGCTCCATGGTCACAAATATTGAGTTCATTCTCCTTTCTATGAAATACCCTCAACCCTCCCTCAAGGAAACAATGTTATAGTCTCCTCGAATCATGACATCAGTCTCTAACTCAAATAGGATAGGTTTTGGTGCTGTGACAAACATCTCCCAAGTCTTAGATTATAACAGCAAAGCTTATTTTTCGTTTGTGTCCTTCCTATACTCGATGGCATGATGGCTTTGATCATAGTAATCACTCTGACTCTGGGACCCAGGCTGACGGAGCTGGAATTATCTGGAACATTGCCAGTCACAGAGACAAAAGCAAAGCAGACGCTACACATGTCTCAACCTGGAAGTGACAGGTGTCACGTCTGCTTGCATTTTACAATCACAGTAGCATACATAACTAAGTCTAAACTCCACATAGTGGAGAAAAATAATCCTCCATAAGAAGGTCAATTAATATTGACGAGCAGCCATAGTCTACCGCGGTGTGTGTTCACTGCAGCACTGTTTGGAATAGTCAAGAGTTTGAGTTCGCCCGTGTGTCTACCTGGAAGGGGAATAAATGAATAAAATGAGACACGTTGCTTCAGGTAGTCTTCAGAACTGATGCAGCACTACTGACTGAAAAGCAGAATGTTCCTATGAAATCTTCTGTAAGCCAAAATAGCATAAAGCGAAGAAGCAATTATCATTTCATAAAGGTAAAATCCTCTTCAGATTTCTTTCAGTTCATGAAAACAGGTACCAACGTAGGTTTTGTTTTGTTTTGTTTTGTTGTTTGCTTTTTTGTAAAAGCAAAGTGGCATAAGTGAACTTTCAGAGAGCAGGAGAAACCTGTAATACATTTCACTATATCAACAAAACCAGATATATCTAAGTTCTAGGTTCAAATTTTTAAAAGAAGTAATCAGAAATTAAATCTATAACACAATACATTAATATTTTTTAAATATTATTAATAAAACAACAAACTATGTTTTTCAAGGACAAACATATATCCAAATGAACATATGCAAGATAAATTGGAAGGAAATATAATACACACATTAGAATGGGATGGGTATCTATGAGAATAGAGAAAGCAAGTGGATATCGAGTGACTCATAAAAATAACAAAAAATAAAATAAAATTAATAATAATGAAACTAATAAACGTCTTACAATAATTGATGATAGCATACCATGCATTAAATATGTCAACTCAATTCTGTTCAATAGGTGTTTAGCAAGGAAGACTTCTAGGCCCACTTTCAAATACAAATATATGACTTGAGAGAGACAATTTCGCACATATATATATTCTCCACAATAAATTATCAGATGTGTTCTTGTCTCCATCAGAGTCTTAAGGAAATGAGACAAGGAGAATATAGGAGTCTTTTTTTTATTTTTACAAGAAATAAGAGTGTCAAAAAAAATGCCTGGCGCAGGGAAGGTATTTAATAAATGATATCAGTTTTTATACAGACAGTGCTTTGTTATAAATAAGTTATCTTATTTAATCATCAAAGTGAAGGATTTTAACTGTAATTGTGTGTATGAAGAAACTAATGAAAAGAAGCGGTAAGTGAATTGTCCCAAGTTCACACTGACGGTTAAGAAATCGAGTGATAATTAGAAATCGCCAACTTATGAATTCTCTTTTTTCTCAATATTCCTGAGGTATAATTCACAAATAAAAGTGTAAGATGTTTGAAGTGTACATCATGATTTTGTGCGTAGGCACTGTGAGAGGATCCCTCACGTCTAATTAACACACCCATCATACACGGCTATCACCCCGTACATGTACGAATACATATTTGGTAAGAACATCTAAATTCTACTCTCTTGGCAAACTTCAATTACGTAATACATGGTTGTCAACCTCAGTCATCTATCAAAATTCTACTGGCACTTTTTTACAGAGATAGAAAAAACAATCCTGAAATTTGTGTGGAACCGTAGGAGGTTCTAAATAGCCAAAGTGATCTTGAGAAAGGAGAACAAAGCTGGAGGCATCAGATTTTCCTGATTTCAAACTATATTAATCAAAACGGTATGATACTGTCAGAAAAACAGACATAGATCACTGGAACAGAAGAGAGAGTACAGGAATAAACCCACACGCGTATGGTCAGTTACATATGACAAAAGATATAAGAAAATACAAGGCAGAAAAAGTCTTTTCAGTAAATAGCGTTGGGAAAACTGGACAGCCCACATGTAAAAGAATGCAACTAAACCCCTACCACGTGGAAAAGTCAACTCAAAATGTATGAAAGATTTAAATGTGACACCTGAAATTGCAAAACTCCTAGAAGAAGACACAGGGAGTTAGCTCCTTGACGGTGGTGTGGACGGCAATTGTTTAGATTTGATGCCAAAACAAAGGCAAAGAAAGCAAAAATCAATATGTAGAACTACATCATACCAACTTTTTTGAAGTTCTAGAATTTACTCTTGTGAATTCTTTTGTCTAGCCCTCATTTGACTCTTAATACTCAGTCTGATACAAGAAGAAAAGAATTCTTTACAGCTCCTTAGGGACTACCTCAGCCCTCAGAGTAGTGGCTGCTCCTTATATATGTCATTCCCATGTTCTCTGGAAGTTACTTTTATTTCTTACTACACAATGTCTTCTTACTTCAACCTCCAGATACAGCTGATCATTCTTTATCTTAAGTTTTCCCTGTTGAAATTACTTAGTGGTTTCTGTCTCTTTTCATTAGACCCAGACTGATTTACCACTTATTTATTTGTTTGGCTATTTATTTGGAAAACTAAGAGTTAAACTGTGTGTGTGTGTGTGTGTGTGTGTATCCACTTACACTCACACATACACTTGTATAATGTAAAAAAAATTTAAAAATTACACTTGTATAATGTATAATTTAATAATTGGAATATTTTCTTGTTTACGTCATTATATATTCTTTAATCTTGAGAGCAATGAATTCTTTTTAAATACTATTTATGGAGTGCTTACTATATTTAAACAAATACATCTGAGAAGTAGTGATAAGCATAAATAATGATAATTGTAAATAAGTTTAAACAATTAATTGTAAACATGTCATATTAATATAGGTTTAGTTCTGACCACCAATCCCTGAAGAGTTGATAATCCAGGAATGACTATTTCAGGATTTTAGTACTGCCTCCAGGGCTGCCACATTGCACAGCTGGCTCTTGTGCCTTGAAGTCTGGTTTTATTAAAGTCTTCTGACTCATTGCCGAGGCTCTTTCTAACACTGAGCTCACATATGCTCTTACCACCCGCTTTGTGCTAGTGGCACCTGCTATGGCTGCCTTGACTACATCCTTCTCATCTGCATGAGCAGTTCTGTTTCTTGCAGGGAACCCAACCACTTAGGCAGGAAAAGGAATGGATTTCTCCAAGGATGCTGGGAGAAACGCCATCATCAAGGAATAAAACAAACCCTCCTCTAGGATGTTTCTTGTTTCTCTTTGTGATATATCCCTTGGCTACAACAAAGAAGCCAGCTCTCAAAACACTTTTTCCTTTCCTTTTTTTTTTTTTTTTCTGCTATTAACTCTAGGAAAGGGGGCAACTTTGAATATCACCAAATACAGCAGTAGCATAGTTGGAAGATCTAAATCTTGGATCTGAGAGGAGGCATCAGAGGATTGAGGTAGTCCTTAATATACTTACATCTAAGTCATCGATTTAAAAGCAAGTGCCAACTCATAATCAAGAATAAGGATATACATCTCAGCATTTTTAAATAGCAAAAGATGGAAATACTTGAAATGTCCTATACCAGCCAATTATTCAAATAAATCATGGATTCTCCCCACAATACACTGGTATACCATCATTAAGAATGAGGCCACAGAATAATATTAAATGACACACAAAAAATTATCCTCATGTATTATTAGATTAAAACAAAAGGAATAAATACAAATTTTAATGTTTAAACATATGTATACCGACAAACACACACATACACTCTACCACCCATACACGTGAATCAAAAAAATGTGGACAGTGGTTTTCTCCGGGTAGTAGAACTAAGAGTGATTTGTACTACCTTGCTTGTACTTTTCTGAAGTATTCAAACTCTTTAATAAATTTGCATTCTTTCCATAGTTAAAAAAAATTATAATTTTTAAAAAGACACAGAAATGGTTGAATTCAGCCAAAATTTCCAAATTCCAGGAAAACCGTAGTCCCTGATATGGTTATGGAATAGAAATGCATTCTTGTTTTGCTTTCTTGGTATTCATTTAAAAAAAAAAAGAAAAAAAAAAAACACTTCCTGATCAAGACTGGATACTGATCTACTGATCTAATGGCATTTTACTGATCTAAAAGCATTTCTATAGAATCAAGAGTTTTATTTTATTTTATTTTATTTTATTTTAGAATCAGGAGTTTTAATAAGTTGTTTTAGTTGATCAGTTATTCATCAGTATAAGTCCCTAAGAGTACAAGTCAGCATGGAGATGGATTTAGCCACCAGATGCCTGGATTTAGGTTAGATTAATGATGATAATGATGAAGATATAAGATAGGTAGGTGGGTAGATCAATAGATAAGTAGATAATAATAGATTGATAAATGCCCAACATATTTATCATGGGCTTGACAAACAGTGAATTAATTTTTGTAAAGCATCATCTCCTCCATGGAGGCAGTACTGCATTCACCTAACCTGAGACTTTCCCTTATCAGGAAAAGGAAGATTAAAAATAGCCAAGGAAATGAATGAATGGATACTAATACCCATAGAGAAAATACAAAAGCATTTAAATTGCTCCTGATAGAAATTTGTAGTTCGGGGTAAAGAAGATTGTGCATCGTTCTCTGTCTTTTAGCATTTGCTATTTGATTATCTGCTTGCCTGGAAACTAATCTCAATTGGGCACCTATTATAAAAATGTCAGATATTCAGTTAAGCATTTGAGTAATAATAATTACAATTATATACATATGTAGTATTATTACATTTTACTGCTATTATTATTGCTACTGCTACCAGCTATATGTATACAATATATAATTATATAAGTACATAATAATAGTATTATTGTTGTTGTTATTACTGCTACTACTTATTTTTACCATTTGCAAATGTTTACAATATGCCAGGTATTTTAGGGCACCCAGGTGGCTCAGTCGGTTAAGTGTTGGACTCTCGATTTTGGCTCAGGTCATGATCCCAGGGTCATGAGATCGGGCTCTGTGCTGGGTGTGGAGACTGCTTAAGATTCTCTCTCTTCTCTCTTTGCCCCTCCCCATCTCTCTCTCAAAAAAAAAAAAAAAAAAGCCAGGTATTTTATAAGCACTTAATCAATATCATCTTATTTCGCTTTCTCAACTTTCCTATGAGGTAGGCATTATTTTTTTCAGAAGATGAAACAGATTAAGAGTGATTGAGTGACTGGCTGAGTGTCACACAATAAGTACCTGAGGCAATATTCTTGATTCCCAGGTCCGTTCTCTCTCCACTATCCTAAGCTACTGATTTTCACATGGCACGGTGTTTTGGGGTGGTCTTGGAGATACTCAAACTAGGCACTTAGGTTTCTTACACCCAAGGATATGAAGATCATTTACAGAAATGAGTTACCAAAAACTCTATCAACATTGTACCAACAAAAGAATTAAACAAAGGGAAAGATGAGATGGGAAATATAATCAGACTCTACTCTTCCTTACCAGATCCATGGGACTAGGGAGGGATAGTGGCTTTTGTAATCCTTTTGGAGTCCAGCAGTGCTAGCATTGCACTATCTAGGCATGAATTTGCTTTGTGAAATCAGAAGTCTCTTAAAGAGAAAGCTGCAGGTAATCCTTTCTGTCCATGGCAGTGAACAGAATAAACATCATTATTGAGTGAAAATTGTGTATGCACTTTGGATTCACCAATTCTAGTCACAAATTTTCTTTTCTTTTTTTTTCTTAATTTCTTTTTTATTGGTGTTCAATTTACTAACATACAGAATAACCCCCAGTGCCTATCAACCATTCACTCCCACCCCCCGCCCTCCTCCCCTTCTACCACCCCTAGTTCGTTTCCCAGAGTTAGCAGTCTTTACGTTCTGTCTCCCTTTCTGATATTTCCCACACATTTCTTCTCTCTTCCCTTATATTCCCTAAATTTTCTTTTTAATATCTGTATAAAACACAGAAATCACTGGATCAACAGCTAGAAAGCTAGAATTATAGGATCAGTCCTATACATAGCTGCAACCCCCTGGGTCTTCACATTCCTCCCTTCCTGAGTAGTAGTATTTAGATCTATTCTGTTTACTGTAGAGAATTTTTACAGGACTCCAGTGACATAGTGAGCTTGGAAATATTCTAAGGAGCATTAAACATTGTGGGATATATGTCAATTTGGAAGATATGTTTTATGATAAATAATTTCTTCAGTAGGGGTAGTGTTCCTTTCCTTGTTACAAAAATAATATATCTTCAGGATTCCAAAGTGTCAAAGTTACAGGAAAAAAATAATTAAAACTCTGCTACGTAGTGGCAGGCTGGAGCTTCCTTGTACCGATTTGTGAAAGTCAACTGCATGCATCTCTTCTCAATTACACGTTCACTAATATTGTGCTGGTATCTTGAAATCAACCATGGTGAAATTATTTACACCACGGGAATGGGCAAATGTTACAGAACAGGGCTTTCTTTTCTGGATAACCAACTGTTAAACATTTATCAGCATACCACTGCCCATAATCCTAGGGCTTTGTCAATTTGGGGAATCTTAAATCAGATTGCTATCCTTGTAGTAGGTAAAACAGTCAAGAGAGTTTCAAAAGAAGAACCAGGTAGTCTGTCTTTAGCTTTAATATGTCATCATCCAACAGAGAAGGTAAAGAGTATCTGAATAAACAATGAGAAAACATGTTTTATGGGCCCTTAAAGGGCTGCATTGGCTTAAGTCTTTTGCATTAGTTGAGTATGTGAAAGGGTTACACAACTTGTGTGTAGGAACTGTAGGAACTTCCTTCCTTCTTTCCTTCCTTCCTCCCTCCCTCCCTCTCTTCCTTCCTTCTTCTCCAGCCATCCTTCCTTTTCTTCCCCCCTCCTTCCTTCCCTGCCACCTTTCTTTCAAGATCTTCCCTTCTTTCTTAAAGAATTTTAACTATAAATGCCAACAGTTAGAGGTCTTTAGAGGCTTTGCCTGTGCCCAAGTTGTTTCATTACTGTCTCATTCTTAATGAGAGCATTTCTGATCTTGGCATTGATGGCCAAGAAGTAGGGTTATAGCCTTCCCTTAGACATTTGAGTTCCCTGTTCAAGTTCCAAATTATGTTTTGTTCCAAGACACTATTTTGGTGGCAAATAGGACCTGGAGTGCTAACCCAGCTTGCCTTTTATCCCTTTATTTTATGGAACTATTTTCATAGCTGTCACCACCCCAGAACATGAGGAACTAATTTTTCAGGGATTTCAGAAGTTCATTGAGGACATTTGAAACATAAGACTTACTTTCTCCATACTTACCCATGTTCAGTCCATATACACAAAACTTTAAAATGACGTTTTGTCCACCAGAGGGCACTCATATTGTTCCAAGTATAGAGCTAACAATTATGACGATTTAAAGAGAAATCTTAGAGTCAGAGAAATGAAATAACCTCCCCCCCCCCCCCCCAGGACTACTGAAGTCTTCAATAAATGCCAAACAGAAGAATAAAAGTAAATTTTGAGATTCTATTTTATTGTCTCTTCTTCTGCCCCATCCTTGTAGTAGGGGGCAGGAGACACAACACACAACACAAATTATTTTCAAGTATATTCATTAATTCACAAAAAGGGGGGGAAAGAAATAAGAGGAAGAGCTCAGGGTTAAAGTCTGTGTTCCACATTTTCAAAATGTCAGCTTTGGAAGAGAGTATATATTTTTTTTAAATGTGGGAGTGCTGGAAATGTGAAGGAATATCAAGAGCTTGGCTTTCATAATCTTACATCCTTGGTGCTTTGAGATGGTACGTCTCGAGTTGCTTTCCATCCTGGAGCTGATGAGCTGCATGCTTCAGATGAAAGGGCTCCGGCTCTTGTCTTGGAACTTTACACTTCTCAGGCACTAGAAAAACCAGAGGCTGCCACAAGACTGTGGTCTAGTGTGTTGACAGCCTCAGCCACAAGTTATTCTAAGTTCTCACAAAAGCAAAATAAACTTGTGATTTCTGAGATACGTTGTGTAACTCATTAGCGGTTTCAACTAAGTGCTGTTTATTGATCTTAAAGTCTCTCTCTCTCCTCAATGAAAGTAGACTTTCACCTATGTCTCCATCTTTCCCAAACATTCCAGCATTCTGAGTCCACTAGTCAGACCCCAGTAATTACTCAATTTAAGCCACTAGATCTGAGGCAAGTATTCCACCTCATCCCAGTTCCGTTACCATGTCAAACATTGGCTTCCATTTTTGTTTCTGTACAGGGGCATTTTTATGGAAACCTTTCAAAATTAGGCCAATAAAAAGATCCATTAAGTTATCTCTGCTTCAGAATTGCTTACCAATGAAAAGTCTCAATTTCTTTTCAATTTTAAAAAGTTCTCAGTTAAGCCAGCTTAGAATGATCTAAAGAGCTAGTTATTTAGTATATATACAGTAAAATCACATTCCAGAAATATATCACCAAAGTAAGAAAAAACAAATTAAGTTTTTCTGTCCATTGATGGCAAAGTTATTATCAGAGAATTGCTAAGTGAACATTCGTGAGCTTAACCTTCATAGCATTGACCCAGAGTTGCCAGGTACTGCAAAGCTTTGAAAAAATTAGCCCTTTGGTTCTGCCAAGACTGAAAGCAAAATTGGCCCACCTTCCTCAGTTCACATCTGGGTTCAGTTTGTTCTCAGTTAGAAGAGCTTAACCCATCTTGCCGACTTGGTCTCAATTCAGATGGGAAAGTAACAATGTTATATGAAAGGAGCAGAAATAAGTGAATATCCATTTAAGTCCTCCCTTGAGGGGAAAAGGTAGTTTATTATGTTTGGATAGTCCTTATATAATTGCCTGGTATTAGGGAATCAGACAGTTTGTTGTTAAATGGTGCCCATTGGGCTTAGATGGTCCATTTTTGAAGTATGCAGTTTACTGGTCACAAGCCTTCAAAAATAATGTACTTTATTACAAAGGCTTTCAATTGAGTAGGATTAAGCTGAAGAGAATTGACTCTCTTTCCAATACATGAGATTAGGTACAGAAAGAATTCCGTAATTCAGGTTTAATATGAGAAATACAGCAGATATGAAACTTATTTTATCAAATAAGTATAGAGAATGGTTACTTGTAGCAAGATTAAGAAAAATGTAAAAGGGCCATGATTTACACTGAATTGTTTTGTTTTGTGTTGTTGTATTTTTGCTATTTTTTCTCATAAAGGTGGCAGGTGGCAATTACTTTGACAATATGAATTTTTGTGGGTATATCAACTTCAAGATTGGAAAGATTTATTGAAGACAAAGAGTTGTCATAAGACACAGTGTAACTTCACTGACTAGGTTAAAAAAAAAGTTGAGTAGGCATCCATTTATTAAATAATAATAATGATAATAAGAAAACAGTACCACATATCATATCCATATCCACTGCCTTTTTTTATCCTTCCAGTGACCTAGTTAGTATCTTATCCATCTGTCAGATATCAGGGCAATTATCAATTCCTTGGGGAGACCTTCAAACACTCTGATTAGATCAAATACACTCCTCTCCTGCCCCCTCTCCAGTCCCATGATAAGCTTTCAAAGTACCATGCCTCTCGCCTCACAGGAGTTAGCAAAATTGCAACTTTATATTTATTTGTGTATTTCTCTGACAAATGTTAATTTTCCCACTAAAATGTAAGCTCCAAAAATAGACTGTGGCTAGTTTTGTTCTCCACTGAGTCACCAACATCTAATACAGTCCTCAGTGCCTACTTGTTTATTTCTTGAATTATGAACGAATGACCAGGTCAGGCAACCATGAGATTGATGTCATATTACAAAGTAGTTAGTAGACTCAGAAAATCCAGTTAGCTAACTCAAGACAACATGGCCACTTGGTAACTAAGTGGGATTTAACTTCTCATCCCACTTTCTTTGCCCAATATATCTTCTCAGAAAAAAACTATAAACCAAAGCATAATTGCTTCAAATCAATTCAACAAAATGTGCAAACTAACCAAATATGTTTTTCCAACCAGGGTAGTAAAATAAATCAAGTGTTCTCTGCTACTTTCATGACCATCAGCAATATTCCAGGCAAGTGATTATTTGCAAAACAAGGTTAAACATTATTCAACCAAATAAAAATATATCTTCAGAAGATATTTATTTTTTAAAAGAGAGGAGAAAAGAATTGTATTTCACAAAGAAAGTCTGCATCTGCTTTAACTAGGTATAAAAGCAGGTACTTCCTGAAAATAGGCAGATCAGTTAAAGAAAAACAAAGGCCTCATTCTCTTTGCCACTCTTTAACAGTAACATACACATTAGTTTTCATCACTGATTATCTAACAGAGGAGGAAAATCATGACTTAGAAAGAATTAAATTGCATGAAGCCTAGGCCAGAGTTTATATTAGTTTGTTAGTTTGCTTGGGCTTTCATAACAAATAATACAGATTGGGGGGCTTAAATGGGCATTTATTTTCTTACAATTCTGAAGGATAGAAGTCCAAGATTAAGGTATCAGCAGGGCTTGTTTCCTCTTAACCTTTCCACTTGGCTTGCAGATGGCTGTCTTCTCCCTGTGTCTTCACATGTTTTTCAGCTCTGAGTGTCAGTGTCAAAGACAGAGAACCTCGAATATAGCAAAAGCAGCTCATCACATGTCAAGGAGGCTCAATGAGATTAACAGCTGACTCCTCATCAAAGTTATGAAAGCCAGTAGGCAGTGGGATGACATATTGAAACTGCGAAAAGAAAAATTAAAAGAATTATAAGGAAATGTGAAGAGCAACTGTATGCCAAGAAAATCAGACAACCTAGATGAAATGGAAAAACTCCTAAAAAGACCCAGGCTACCAAAATTCTCCCCATAATCTCTAAGCCCTTTATGTTCTTATCCTACCTAAGAGGCTCATCTATCATTATGTCCCCCTTAATTTACTGTATCTCAATTTCTCTGGCTCTCATTCAGTTCCTGGCATCAGGGAATATACAATGTTCTACAATTTTCACTTGTTGATTGTTGCCTTTTATCTTTGAGTACCCACTTAAATGCTATTTCCACAAAGAGACTTGTGCCCCTTATAATAATAAGTAACTACTCATTAAAATAATACTAACTGCTTTACTAAAGAAAATTTCTTTCACAGTATCTGTTCCTCAAATATTTGGCAGGCTTCTAATCTATTTTCCATTCAGTTACATGTTCCAGTAACCATATCCAAAGTTCTTACCTAGATAAAATTCTCAAGGCTGGTTTAGGTTTTTGCTTCCAAGTTTCCAGGGCAATCAGTCTCAAATTAATAGCAGATATCTTGAGGCCAGCTGGAATCAAAGACTTGGGTGGGAAGGTCACATGTCCTTAATCTGTTCTTTACTCCAAGGCTCTGTGTAAATTAGCCACTGTCATTCAAAACCTCTTTAGATCTCATCTGTTATCATTTGAGGTCTCTCTCTAAAAGCAGGATTTTTTAGAGAATTCAAAATTTGAGATTTTCAATATTTCCTTATTTTCTGAAAACTGTCCAGTTTTTTTTTTTCTGGAATTATCTTTATTTTTCTAATAACATCTTGGTGAAAGATGGAAGCAAAAGCCAATTTACATGATCATTCTGAATCTTTCTAACTCCATATCCTAGAACAGAGTTTCTCAGCTTCAGCATCATTGATATTTTACATCAGATAATGATTTTATTGGAGTGATCTATTCTATACATTAGTAGATATTTATCAGCATCCCTTGGCTTCTACCCATTACATACAAGTAACACCACCGACATCTCCAACTATGACAAACAAAAATGTCTAGAGACATTTTTGGGGTGCAAAATCATCCTTGATTGAGAACTGAAACTACAGGCTCATTAGGTCCAGCTTCTATCTTCAAATTATCAGAAGCAATGCTTTTACCAAGTTTTGTTCAAATTTATAACACGGGTCTCCATTTTTCCAACCTCTTAGAGTTTTCTGACTCCTAAGAGGTCAATGTCACCTATTTTAAATATTTGTCATAGATAGCACTGCACTTCAAGTTTCAGAATTAGTTTCCATATTAGTTACAGTAATTCTAGCTTAGAATAAACAAATACCAACATTACTGTGGCCAAGCCCAATATAAATTCATTTCTTACATGTAGCAGTTCAATTCTGGCATTTGGTGGAAACCCAAGCTGCTTCCAATGTGTGGTTATGCTGTTTTCAACACATAGCTTTCAGAGTCACTATACTCATGTGTTTCAAGCCATAAGGAAAAGGTTATGGAGCATTATATAAATGGGATTTTATGGACTAGTTTGGGATATAAGGAAATAGGTTTGATTATCAGCTTCCAGTGTCTGCTGGTTTTACTAATTCTTGTGTTATCCTGCCATGTACCCTGTACTTTTTCTCCATGCTATTTATTACATCTATAAAGTAATTATTTGAACAACTATTGGTTTATTATCCATTTTACCTCAAGGGCAGTATACTCCATAAAGACCAGAACTACATCCATCTTGTTCAAGGCTTGTTCAGTTCCCAAAATCTAGAAGAATTTTTGGCATTTAGTACTTTCTTAATAAAGCTTTGTTAAGTAGATGAATAAAAGAATGAATAAATGAGTAAATGACACATATGATCCTTGATTTGGATTTGGCCTAGTAAATCTTTACAATACCACATTATTCCTTGCCAGACATAGATCCCAGGCATTGGTCAACAAGAGATAATGACTGGCTCACCTAGCAGAACAGAGGAACATCCTAAGGATGGAGGGTGAGGATGAGGATGGAAGCAAGTAAAAATTAGAATTCAGTGCAGTAGCTTAGAGCTTTCTCTCCTGAATCCATTACCTCATGCTTACTCTGCTTAATTAGAGTATTTCAGCTAGTGAGGAGAAAAGGGGTTATGTCGTCTTCAGAGCCCAGCTCTGACTAATTGTATTGGTTCCTGAGGCACCTTCTGTCTACTTGTAATAGTTAATTTTATGTGTCAACTTGGCTGGGCCACAGTGCCTAGATATGTGATCACATATGATTCTGAAGAGTTCCATGATGGCGTTTGGGATGAAATTAACATTTAAATTGATGGACTTTATGGTGAGCAGAACACTCTCCATAAGGTGGGTGGGCTTCATCCAATCAGATGAAGACCTGAGTAAAACCAAAGACTGACTGCTCCTGAGAAAGAAAGAATTCTGCAGCAGACAGCCTTCAGACTTGAAGTCCTTGGCTCTTCTTTGGGTCTTTAGCCCGCCAGCACAGCCTGCATATTTTGGACTGATCAGCATCAATAAGCATGTGAACAAATCCCTTTATTTTTTCTTTTTTTTTTTTTTGAGCAAATTCCTTAAGAGAAATCTTTCTTGATATAGAGATAGAGACAGATATAGACACAGAGATAGATAGATAGATAGATAGATAGATAGATAGATAGATAGAATAGATATGAAGATAGAGAATGGATATAGGAGTAGGTTATGTTTTTCTGGCGAGCTCTAATACACTGCTCATGTACATATATTGATTCCAGACTTCACTCAAGGTAACAGGATCACCCCTGTACTTACATGAATAGCTTCTTCCGAGGAGTTTGCATGGAGCTGTATTCATGTCTGAAGGAAGAAGAGGTCTTTAAATCTATAGGAATTAGATTCCACTTATACATTCCCATATTTATTTATTTCACTTGATTTTAAGCCTCTTGAGGGCAAATGCTGTGTCATTTCCATCTCTTTATCCCTTGTATTCAGCCCACAATAAAAGATTTTTTTCAGTATGTTAATTAAAGAAATGAGTAAATAAATGAATGGTTCAATACTTATCTGCTAAAATATAGGGTTTCATCACAAACCATTCCTCTTATCTAGTTCAAAGCAAGGGAAATCCTGGTGTGACAAGCTCCACTCCTCCCAACAAGCTCCACTCCCCCCATATCACCTTCTACTTCTGATTACTTTCAGTATAGTGTGGTTGTGGAGAAGTCTATGAATATGTGTCCTTAGAGGAAAATTCAGCCAGTCAAAAATATAGGACTTACACTTAATTTTCCTCCTGTAGTAACACTGTGGAGAGTCAAATGGTAAATACCACATAGAATTTACCAGCATGGGCTGACCTGAGTTTAACTTTTGGCTCTGTCATTTATTAATCATATGACCATTCAGGCCTCAACTTCCTCATCTGTAAAATAGGGATAATAATAATATCTACATTATAATGTTGTTAGCGTGGATTAAATGAGATCAAGCATATAAAGCATTGATCAAAATACCTGGCCACAGCAGGAGTTCAACAAACATGAACAGCTGGAAAGGTGCCAAGGTCAAAGGCAGGACATTAGTCCAAACAGTCTTTAATCAAAAGATAAACTAGTAATAAAAACGGCACTGTAATGGCAAATCAGAAGAAACTGAGGAAGCTGAGGAATCTGAAAAATTGGGGTCGGAGTGAAGCAGGCGAGTGGAAGATGGCATAAATGAAATCTGAAAACAGTACTTTTGTCTGCGGGACCTGAAACTTATCTCTAGGGTGACTTTATTTGAGCAAACCTGTTTATCTAAAGAGACCAGAGCTAGATAGTGATGGTATCGCAAACCCTTACAAGAGGTAACTGGGACGGCTGGGTTCAGAGAAATTATGTGTTAATGTGAATTCCAAAGCCTACACATCGCCAGAAAGGAGCTTTCTCCTGTGTATAGTAAGACGCAGAGCTTCCTTGCCTTGCATATTCTCAGTGTCTTATCGAACTATTAATGACACAACTTTCATTTTACGGACTCATTATTACACACCTGTCGGTCAGGGTCCCACCAGGAAACAGACGACATATTCAAACTGGGAACATTAAAGCAAGTTTAATAAAAAGATTCTTGGTGATTCCGTGCTCAGTGTGGAGTTTGAGATTCTCTCCCTCTCTCTCCACTCCTTCCACTTATGCTCTTACTCTCTTTCTAAAATAAATCTTTAAAAAAAAAAAAAAAAAAAGCATTCTTGCCTGCATTGTAGCAACCATGGAGCATACAGAAAACCCACATGGTCTAGTGCACGACCCCAAAGTAATTGACAGAGGATCATCATCACAACGTCCAGGGCTGAAGACGAGACAAGATGAGACAGCCAAATGGGGAACCCGGAGAGACAGAGAGGAGGGTGGAAGATAACCCACAAAGCTATAATCTTCACTTGAGAGAAACACCTGGTCTGGGGATGTTAAGGAAACTGGAGTGAGAACAGCAGAGTAATGACCTCACTCTACTCTTTGTCTCTCACTAGTGGCCCATCCAAACCCAACCAAGAAGCCAGAGGACAAGAGAGCCCAAGATCATCTCTGAGGTTCGGAGAAGGATGGAAAAGGGTAGAGAGCCCATCTGGCAGGGCCACAGATAGCCAGCACATCGCCCCATCTTCTAGCCCTCTGGCACTGCTCCAAAAGAAACTAACTTCATACGGCTGCTCCAAGACAAAGCCAACAGTCTTCTTCAATAGCTTGATCTGCCTCACGAACCTGTACACCCAACCCTTTCCTGTCAGGATGAAATCCTTTTGCATCTGGTACAGTGCTGCTTAGGCCTTCCTTTTCCCAACTAGAGTACAAGTGGGTCCATGCGCCCAGGCCTTGGGATAGGCATTGACATGTCAGCATTGGCTGGACACGTCTATGCCAAGACCTCCATGTTACAATAAAATATGTTGAGATGTACGTGGCACTGAGCAGTGACTGATTACAGCGGAATCTTCCTTTGATGAGTTAGGCACATCAAGAATCTGCAGGGCCTCAGGTCAGGATTATGAATGTCAATAGTCATTGCATAAAACTATATAAAATATCGTTCTGGTTTTATTTTATGGGGCTGGTTATTTGCATCCTGGATAAATAACACTTCGCTGCATGTTCCATGTTAACAGCATCTGACATTAAAAAAAAAAAAAAAAAGTTTTTTGATGGTTTTGTAAACCAGCCTTGCAATTCCTAGTTCTCAATACTGGCCAGAACCCAAAATGGAAATTGAGAACAAAGAAAAGAAACTGTTTTTATAAGTCAGAAGGCGGCAGCATCACAAGTCATGAGAGAAGTTGGAAAACATTTTCAGACTGGTTTTACAACTCCTGTTAGCCTGGCTAATTGATCCTACCACCCAACTGTACCATGCCTGTGCTTTGAAAACTTTTGAAGTTTACCTTCCTAAATGAATACAATTCTAAACTCCATGAAGAATGCTAAGTGTTCCTCCTCCCCAATAATAAACTCAATTGAAATTTTATACCGTGTTGGAAATCCTAAAGTCAAGTTTGACAAATCACCTTGAAGCCATTAATTACCAGATAATATTCAGACAAAAGACTCAGTTTTATATATAGAGAGATGACTAAAAGAACTCACAGGGTGGCCTAACACTAAGCTGCTTTCGTGGGACCATTATAGAGGCAACGTCTCTTGGGTGGCAAGACTGGCCGCACACAAAAGGAAGCTACTTTCGGTCACGTGGGCCCCGGGGCCTTTATAACCATGGGCCTCCTGAGCACCCGATTCTCTCCCAATTTAAACATCCCAAGGCAGGAAGACTTCCTTCTCTGTCAGGATAAGAAAGGTGAAATACTTTTTATCTTCCTTTCCAGATAATATGCTAAAAACTGGTGTTTTAACTCCAACTTGTGGCTTTCAGGAGAATCAGCCATGATGGAAAGGCCTGGACAAGGACTCAGAGGAGTTTCGGTTCTGGTTTCAATCCTGCCACGAACGACTATTGCGACCTTGGCATCACCAGTGCATCTCTCGGGGTCTGTTTCCTCTTCTGCAGTGTGAGGGTGCTGCATTATGTCAGTGACCTCCATGCTCTTTGTTCAAATGAACTTTTACAGGGAAGCTCAATATGCAAAACAGAAAGAGACAGAGCTGCTCTGGTTTGAAGGGAAAGTGATTTCTACCAACCCTGGGCCCCTGCCCATTACCCTTCCCTATATCTCTTAAGTCCACTTAGCATTCAGAGTATAATCTTTGGCTTGTCCATTCAGCTCATGATCCCTAAATTTCTTATTAAAAAGCAGAGCTCTACAGAGGGGAGGTAGGGGAGAGGATGGATGAAGGAGGTGAAGAGGATGAAGCCTACTATTATCTTGATGAACACTGAGTAATATACAAGAGTGATGAATCACTGTATCATACACCTCAGACTAATATAACACCGTATGTTCGCTACACTGGAATTAACATTTTTTAAGGGATCCCTGATGGCTCAGCGATTTAGCACAGCCTTTGGCCCAGGGTGTGATCCTGGAGACCCGGGATCGAGTCCCACGTAGGCTTCCTGCATGGAGGCTGCTTCTCCCCCTGCCTGTGTCTCTGCCTCCCTCTCTGTGTCTCTCATGAATGAATAAATAAAATCTTAAAAAAATAATAAAATATTTTTTTAAAAAGCCGAACTCTACAATGGTATTGTAATAGTGTTGTATGATGACAGATGCTAGCTTCACTTGTGAACACAGCATAATGTATAAACTTGTAGAATCACCACGTTGTACACCTGAAACTAATGTAACGTTGTGTGTTAACTACCCTGCAGTCAAAAAATAAACTAAAATAAAAAAACCTCCAATAAATTTCAAATTAAAAAAAAGAACCCTAGGCCCTGCCTCCACAATCTACTAACTTAGCCTGTCTAGCTAGAAGTGGGGCTCAGCAATCTTTAAACGAGCATCTCAGGTAAATCTCGTGAACATGAGAATTTGAGCGCAGCAAAGCACATTGAAAACCACGGGGCCAGTTATTTCTGAGGCCTTTTTCTACTTAAACACTCTAACCTTGGTTTTACTTTTTAAGTTTGACAAATCCCTTTGAAATCTGATGAAAGCGATAAATCTGAGTAAAGTACAAACACACACACATACACACAAAGGCACATACATGAAATTTGCCTAGAATTTTAGCAAATTTAAATACCCAGGGGGTGCCTGGGTGGCTCAGTCAGTTAAGTGACTGGCTCTTGATTTTGGCTCAGGTCGTGATCTCAGGGTGGAGACTGAGCCCCTCCTTGGGCTCTGCATGGGGCATGGAGCCTGCTTGAGATTCTCTCCCTCTCTCTCCCTCTGCCTCGCCCCTCAGTTCCCCTGCCCCACTTGAGCACTTGTGCTCTCCCTCTCTCAAAAAAAAAAGAAAAGAAAAGAATGAAAGAAAAGAAAAGAAAAAAGAAAAAAGAAAAGAAAAGAAAAGAAAAAAGAAAGAAAAGAAGAAAAGGAAAAGAAAAGAAGAGAAAGAAAAGAAAAAAGAAAAGAAAAGAAAGAAAAGGAAAAGAAAAAAGGAAGAAAAGAAGAGAAAGAAAAGAAAAAAGAAAAGAAAAGAAAAGAAAAGAAAAAAGAAAGAAAAGGAAAAGAAAAAAGAAAGAAAAGAAAAGAAGAGAAAGAAAAGAAAAAAGAAAGGAAAAGAAAGAAAAGGAAAAGAAAAAAGAAAGAAAAGAAAAGAAGAGAAAGAAAAGAAAAAAAAGAAAAAAAGAAAGAAAAGAAAAGAAAAGAAAAGAAAAGAAAAAGAAAAAGAAAAGAAAAAGAAAAATACCCAGCTATGTACCTCCCCGATGCCCCTCCACGGACATGGGCCCATAGTTAAAACCCCTCTGATCTCCGTGAAATAACAGTGATATTTCATGGTGAATGCAGTGATTTAGTAGAGAAGACGCCTTCTGGGATTAAATCAAACTCCTGACTGCTGGCTATTGCACGAGTAAACCAGCTTTCAATTGTTCAAAATATTTGACACCTTTTTTTTTTTTTTTTGGCTTTTCTTATTCACCAGGATAGTGTCATCCTGAATTTTCCTCAAATACTTCAGTGCAGGTACGAGGATGAAATTACTGAACTTCAGCACCCCAGCGGACCTTCCCAAGATTCTTGCTGTACGGACTGTTCAGTTCCCGACTGGTTTGCTTCTCAAGTTGTGCACAAACATTCTTGCCATGGAACAAGAGAGTCATGTCTTCCAATAGGAATGATGTGGCCACCTCATTGCTGGAAGCCCAGACATTCTTTTCAGGGGACCAAGGGTGAGCTTGGAACTAGTTTTCAATCTGCCGAACAAATAAAACTGTGTGGTGGCGCCAAGCGCCCCTATAAAGCACTGTTCCATAAATATTCATCGACCATGACAAGGAACAGGATGGTCCCTGCCCAAAAGTCTGCCTCCATTTGTCACAGTGCCACCCAGATACGCCATGTGGAGCGGGAACTCCAACATACAACCCAGGCAAGGCTCTGTACCACCTACATGATTTCTTTGTGCTTTTATTCCCCTTGAACTTTCTCTCGCAATTTGAGTGATTTTGGCGTTCATTTCGCTGTTGGCCCGAAAGCAAAAGCCCCTCTCCAAGTCCGCTCCCCCACCTACGTATTCCCAGTCAATAGGAACCACTTAACTACACGAACATTAACTAATTTGAAGTTTGCTTTTCATCTCGGCACTAATAGGAGAGGAGGAATGTGTTTGTGTTTGCAAGTTTTCCATATGGGTTAAGTAAAGATTGTTTGCTCAAGTTTGAAGCTTGGAAAAGAAAGAAAAAAACAAGGCCCGTGTCTCATCTTGTCCTTTGGAGGCAAGCAGAAGAGCCATTGTTCCCAGCGCAGCTGAAACCTGTGGGCTGAGAAACCACCGGAGTCTCTCCTCCGAGGCCTCTAAAAAAGTTCCCCACAGACTTATCATTGTCAGCAACCGTGGCGGGCTGTTTTGTTTTGCCTTTCATTCCTTATTTATTGCTAAAACAAATGGCAATGACAGCTGAGAATGGAAAGAGTGGCAAGAAGGAGTGAAATATAGGAATGAGGCATTGATATAAACAAGAGAAGCTGCTAAAAAGGGAAAGGAGTCCCTTGTCCTCTAAAAGCTCAAAGTGCCTTTCATCATCTGGCAAGACTGGACCGAGAGCAAGATTATTTTTAAAGGTAAACGGATAAGAAATGACTCATCCAAAATGCCAGGGTATACCCATCCCTCCTCCCACAACGAAAACGTTGCCTTTTAATTCTTTGGAGGTAAAGCAAGGCCCAGACAATGGGGAAAATTGTGTTGGAGGGCAGGAGCTAGGATAAACAATATTGAAGAAGGAGCTAGGAGGATTCTGAAAATATGATTCCATGTTTCATAATCTGGAGAAGAAAACCACCTTTGGAGCTAAGGGTTCCCCCACTCCTTAGCTGAGCCCTGGCCCGACTAAGGACGCTGCTATTGGTCAAGGGCTTACCAGGGACTCCGGGGTTTTGGCCTTGACCTCGGTCTTCAGCAGCATGTTCCATGTTTCTGTTTACACTATAGTTTTCACAACAAGTCAGCAGCCTCTGCTCTGAATGTAGTTTAGTCCCATTGGTAATAACCACGTAGAGATGAAGAGGTTCAACGTCTCCCCATCACGGGAGCAATAGGTCTTCAACACGGTCTGTACGACCTCTGCAATCTGATCCTTGCCACTGTTCCAGATCCAAGTCCTAGTATTTCGCCTCCTGAAATTCGAGTTACAACAATTTCAGAAGCTTTAATTTTCTCCAAATGACTGTGCTACTTTCAGCCTCTGTGGGTTTTCCTCTGATTGTCTATCTCCCTGGGCGGCCCTCTCTCCTTACTAATTCTTTTGCCACCTCATGCCACCTCTCAATACAGAACTCAGGGGTCCTCACATCTAGGAAGTCATTCTTAACACCCCAAACTACTCCCGTAAGTGGAATTAGGCACCAGGGCATGGCATCCTCAAGAGAATTACCATATTTTATTGAAACTACTTATTTTTGTGCTTTATCTCCTCTATTAAATCATGTGTTCCTTAAAGGGAAAGATGATATCTTACTTAGTGTCCTCACTCCAAGCAAAAAGTAGACACTTCATTGAATTTAATCAAAGAAAAGGAGCATAGCCAGCTCACCCGCTAAGGCCAACGTTATTGTTGGCATCTTCCATCTTCACCGGTCACCAGCACAGCCCTCCGGTTAGCTTTTGGCCCGGTCTGTTAGCCCAGCTCTACAGGCCCAGTGCCCTGTGAGCCCCAATTCTGAGTATCTGCCCAAATCTTGCAGTGTGAACACGTTCATTTTCCAATCTCCTCATCCAGGAACAGCCAGCAGCTGACATCTAGGGAAGCACTGACCCAGAACCACACAGAACCCACACTCCCCTCCTGTCGTTACCACCTCCCCCACCCCGTGATTATTCAGGTGACTGTAACAAGAAATAACAAGAATGAAAGAGATCCGTATATGGTGGTTTCACTTATTTGACTGAGTCTTATTCATTTCTCTTTTTTAAGAACTCAAAATTTGGTGAAACATAGGATACCCTGGATGAATAGGAGTTAATTAATTAAGCATGACTTCCATGGTTCCTTTCGAGGCTCTGATTAGGTGTTTGGTAGCAGAGACCGATGACCGTTCTCCAACACGTGTGCTCCACCCCTCATAATGTCGAGTCGTGGCTGGGAACAGGCGTCTTGGCCCGAGACTGCGTTTCCCAGACGGTCTACATGCACAGTGACCATGTGGCCGGTGTCTACCCGTGAAGGGGAGTAGAAGACATGAACGTCTTCTCCGACCCAAGGCTTTGTTCCTAAGTTCTCTGTGCTCTTTTATTCCTGAAGGCTCGAGGCAGCGGACAAACCGGCCCAGGAGCAAAGCTGGCCAACTTCTCTGCAGCGGAGCCGTGGCGGGTTGTCCTGCTGCGACGTCAGGAGCTGGGAGAGCCACTCGGCTCCGTCCTCCGGGCAGAGAGGCAGGAGCAACACGCGAACATTCGACGCTGTGTCCGATGAAACTTTATGAAATAAGTGACGAGTCCACAGTCCATAGTTGGCCAACCCCTGCCTTCAACGGCAGCAGGACAGGAGACAGAAAAAGGGCTGAATCCTCGAAGTCGACGTGGAGAAAAGTCCTCAGCGCAGCCCCGGTCACCGGTGTTCGCTCCCGAGTGAGTGGGGTAGGAGCTTGTTTCCCGAGGCCACGGAGACTGTAGGGCCTGCTCAGTAGAGAGGTTGGGATGGCCTTGCTGACATGATTCTAGCACAAAATAGAAGAATTGAGAATAAACATGTAAAATTAAAGAGCCATCAAGGTGAGCTTAGGGCAGAGCCACAGGATTTTGTTCTGCTGCTCAGCACTTTCCTGATCCCGGCTGGTTCCTAGACTCACTTATTCGTCCTCATGCTCTCCTTCCTACTGTCCCATCCTCTACCCCCTACGTTCGCAGATGGCCAAGTGAAAAAGAACTACAACGTGATCTATTTTACTCCGTAAGGCTGCGTCAATACTGCACTGGCTACACTTACCCCTGTACACCCGGGTTGTTCCTTTGGACTTGGTAGCAGGATGTCACAGGCAACCTGGTTAGGGCAACAGCGACTACACGCCACACGCAAGCGCACTGCTGTCCTCTCTGCCAAAGCTGTAAGAAGTAGAAGGCCTGGTGTCTTCTTTTGTGTCGACGTCCATTAGAGGGCCCTCAAGCAATACAGCTTGAGCCTAGTGTGCCCCAGAGTGGAGTCAAATTCTTGTTCAACTTCTAATTTCAAAGCTCACTCAGCCTCCATGTCAAACACGTGTCCAGGGTCTGGGGGCAGGGGTGGTTAGGGAGGATGGAGAGATGGCGCGGGGAGACGGATGGGGTGGTTGACACTGTTGCCAGGAACAAGTTCAAGACACAGCCTCTCTCTGAACTCCTAACCTTCTCTGCCCTCTGGCAATTAAAGTTGTAGGCGTGTGCATCTTAGCATACTTTCAGTTGTAAGTAATAACAAATCCAAAATCCAAATCAACCAGATTTAAATGACAAAGGAATTTATCGTCTCATTTAAGCAAAATAATAATAATAATAATAATAAGATGGGGTTTAGGAAGAGTTTGATCAGGGCTCTGGCTCTGTTTCCTTCACTGTTCTCTTCCTACATTTGATCGCTCTACCTGAATGCCTCCCCCGGTGGCTGCAGTGGCTCCAGACCTTACCGTTGTACGTTATATCTTTTGAAATAAGAGAGGGATCCTATCCTCTCTCTAATCACAGATAAAATAATTCCGTGTTCTGACTTGACTAAGCTTGGTCAGGCAGGCAGCATGTGCTCATTGGCTTAGACCTGTGGTTATTGCTCGTCCCTGACATCACTGTTGTGCCAAAGGGGAGGAGAGAATGCTGTTTGGCTTCGGCTAACTGGGGCCTAACCGACCTGCATAGTGCCCAGGTAACAGGAGAGGAGCGGAACAGACCTGCAAGGGCAAGCACGATGTCCAGCTCGCTAAGTCAAAGCCGGCACGTCTGGCCCCTTTCCTACCGTCTCCCCAAAGACCTGCTTCATATCTTCAGGTAGGTGATTCCACGCTACCATAGCCTACCAACAACTCAGTAGGCCTTGCTCTGCTGCCCGGTGAGTAAGAAATCGTCCCCATTTCATCGCTGAGGGGACTGAGAATGTTTAAATTGAATCACCCTCTTAAGACGTGACAGCTAACAAGCAGCACACCCGGAGTACAGACACAGCTCCCCCCGATTCAGTCCCGTGTTCTCATCCCCCACTGGGAGGTCTCCTGCCCTGATACAAAGATAAGCCACGGTTCGAAGATGTTATCAGCCCGGGCTGGCCTACTGTGTTAGGAAAGTCCCCATCTGAACAGCGGGCTCTGCTCTGCTGTCTTACATTTAATGTTTCCTGTAAGTGCAAAAACCACGGTTTGAGCCTAGAAAGAATACATTCTGGGTCCCTGTAATCATCTCAGTGTCTAAGTATAATCTGTGCATCGAATAGTGTTTACGTGTGGATGGGAGGGCGCACATGGGTATATGTTCTATTTCCTGGTTATCTTACCATCTCAACGGTAGATGGCCTGCATGCTTCTCTTTAATTGTGGAAAAACTCCACACTCTATGGCATGTGGCTAGGCTCCCTCCATATGTCCCAATATATCCCATAAAACCATCCTGGGGTTGTCCACGCAGCAATGACACCTGCCTGTTCTACCTGTCATGCCCAAGTTAGTACACAACATACACACCATTAACACAGTCCTTCAAGGCATCTTAAAACCTCATCCTCAAAGGTCTGGGCAGTGGCAGGGTACCGTGTTCGGATTATGCACGTCCTGAATATGGCTGAGTGTAACGGGTGAGAGTGAAATCACCCTAAATTTGCCACTCAGCTTGCCCACTTAACAGCCATGACTTTGGGCAGGTTATTAATCTAAGTCTCCATTTCCCGTATGTATAAAGCTGAAATAATAATAATAATAATAATAATAATAATAATAATAACAGATTCCATATATTTTTCATGAACATAATATCTGGCATATTGAAAACATTAAAAAATGTTCACTGCTACTACTATTATAATAATATTAGTATTTATTTATATCATCCTTACGTTGTAAAGCTGAAATAATAATAATATTTGTAAAGCCGAAATAATAATAATAACAAATTCCATATATTTTTCATGGACACAATATCTGGCATATTGAAAACATTAAAAAATGTTCACTGCTACTACTATTATAATAATATTAGTATTTATTTGTATCATCCTTATGTTTATTAATTAGAATTAGCATTTTACTCAAATGGCCAATTCCATTCTATCTCCTTACTGTCGGGTATCAGTTGCATATAATTTCCATCTACTTAATATACTGCCTTTGGGAATCTAAACTTTAATTTAGATAAAGGTCTGTTTTCCTCTTTCATATAAAAGCAAAATAAACAAACAGATAGAAAACATATTTTTTAATATCTTGGCTATTTACTTTCTGATTTATGCTATCCAGCACCGTGCTTAAAGTTTTCCTTCCATTTCTTTTTTTGTTAGCTAAAGTAGCAGATCTTCTTACAATTTCCTTTAGTAATTACTTTTGGTACTTACCAGGTCTAAGCAACTAAGACACCGGCCCTATAAAGAAAATGTCATCTCTACACAGTCAATAGACCCAGGTTTCAACGGGCTTAACCTGAAGCTCTGGTCTGCCCAGCACTTCAGTGTTACGTCCCAAGGGCCCCGGAGCTAATGAAACATGTTGCGCTCCTAATATCTACTTAAGCAAATTGAATGTGACCATCCAAGAAAATTACTCCGTTGTCATAGCAACTCTTTTACTACTTTAGGTTAAAAAGAATAGAAAAAAAAAAAAAAACCCTGGCAGCAAACTTTACAACCTAAAATAAAGTTGTGGGAGGGATGAGGCAGAGGCAAAGATAAATGAGGGATTTAATTCAATATGGAGGAAAACACCTGAAATACAATGAGCTCCCCGTGACGGGCCACGCTCGGCGGGCTTAGGCATAAGGCTGCGGGTGTCTCAGCAATAGATTCGCAGAATGTGAACTATGGAAGCGCCCTGAGGAAATCTAATCTGAGCCCCTCGTTTTACGAATAAGGAAACCATCCCGGAAAGGTAGGACGACTCACGAGTTAGCATCCTCAGCTGTTGGCTCACGTTGAAGCGGAAGCACGGCGTCCTGCCTTCCTGGTCGGGGCTCCCTTATCATCCTACCCCTGGGGTCTGAGGGCGTTCAGGACGATCCAAAAGACCTTCGGGAATCGCTGCTATTATCTTAATATATTTTTTAAAGAATTATAAAGGGTTGGTTCAGGGCAGAAGAGGAAGACAGATTAGTCTTAAACGGGTTCCGGGACTGGCCCGTTATTGCAAAGCTGGTGGGACTTCATCACACACTGGCACAGGGTTAGGTGCCGTGAGGGCTCCCAGAGGTCACAGAGGATACGCCCAGACCAGGGAGGCCACTCACGGTTCTTGTAAGGAGTAGAACTCTCCTATGTGTGTGCTGAGAATCAAGAGTCTCAGAATCCCCACTTCCAAGGGGTTTATTCTGCGTCTCACAGACTTTGGAATATATGGCAGAGTTGTGGTACTGACAACCGACACCCCTGCCCTGACTGATTCTAGGGTGCTATCAATACCAAGAAAGAGTAGACATTGCAAGACCAACACAGGAGAGGCATTCGGTGTTATCCTCAACGAAAAGGTATGTGCTCGTTGGTTACAAAAGGAAGACCTAGGAAATTAAGCCGGTACGTATCATGAAGCCAGCGACACGGAAAGGGACCCGTCTGTGTACATCTGTAAGATGCGTACGGAGGTCAACGTCACTGTATCACGTCCATCCTGTTTGATTGGCCAGACCCAAAACAGTGCTTTGGTTTTATCCCTTAATGGTGCTCCTCACCTCGCTGATTGAACCTCTCCTCAGCTAGGAGGAGTCCCTGGATTCCAACTGATTACAGAGGAAAGACATCTTGGTACCCCATTCTGCGGCCTAGGTTTCCTAGGACCGACAGCAGTCTGATGACCATTCAGACTTACGCCCAGAAGGACTTGCAGAGTTGAGAGGGAGCCTATTTGTTGGTGATTATAAAAGGAAGTGGTTAAGGGATAAGGATATCCCATAGAGATGTGGAAACCTCCGTCTACACCAAGTGAAAGTATGGCCCTGCCATGGTACCCTGCAGGGGACTGCACTTCTTTTCTTTCTCCTTTCTTTCTTTCTTTCTTTCTTTCTTTCTTTCTTTCTTTCTTTCTTTCTTTCTTTCTTTCTTTTCTTCCTTTCTTTCTTTTTTTAGGTTCTATTTATTTATTCATGAGAGAGGCAGAGGGAGAAGCAGGCTCCCCATAGGGAGCCCAATGTGGGACTCGATCCCAGGACCTGGGATCACGACCTGAACCAGATGCAGATGCTCAACCGCTGAGCCACCCGAGTGTCCTGAATTGCATTTCTGGAATCAGACTAACACCTGCATAAAAATAAAGGTTCCTTGGGTGGATGGATAGGTACGTAGTAGAAAAGAACAAAGTTACAAGTTGACAGTGTCAATAAATCCTAAAACAAGGATAACTTACAGGTACGTCCACATAGTCAGTCCCTCATAGAACCAACATCTGTTGCGGATCTACCGTGTACCAGGTTCTGTTCTAGGTGTGAGAGTCACAGCACACTCTTCTTCCCGGCGATTCTTCAAGGAAACCCTGAAGAGCACCCACGTACCTCATCCCCTGACATGCCTCAGTCACTTTTTGTACGTCAAGAACCTGCAATAGTTTATCGACCACAGCAAATGACTTATGGATCCAACCAGACAGCAAATTTCAATTCAAACCGGCAAATACTAAGTTGGGTTTGAAACATATGTGCCAGCAACCACCCGTGATTTCCAGTTGAATAAGATGCGCTTGCTACCCGCGTGGACCTTACCATTCTGTAAATAAATAATATAACACGCGTGCGCACACGCACACGCACACGCACACGGTGTGAAAGAGGCACAATAGTAGTGGCATCAGAGAGCCGCAAAGAAAACGTTCTCAGAACTCAAAGGAGTTAAAGCCGTCCTGTGAAGGAATTGGAAAACTCTCTATGAATTCGTTTCTGGTTTTGTTTTTGCTTTGCTTTTAAAGAGAGGAATTGGCTAGACAGAGATGGCCAGAAAGAGCATTCCAGGTAAAGAAAAGCATCAAGAAACTATGGCTTATGTTTAAAGGTCAGTAAACCTTCCGGCCTTAAATGCCTTTTTTAGGAAGGATGGCCCGGGATGGCCGCACTTCCATACGCTTCTTAATGATTTTCCAGCTCAAAAGCGTTGACGGTATTTTGGAGGCCGCAAGACCTATTTGAGAGTTTGATACAAGTAATAGCTCTGCCCCCAAAAGAAACATACCTGACCCCCCAGGTAAGAAGTCCCAGACCCCCAAAGCCTCCAAAGCTCCAGCTGCCACCTTCCCGGGAAGGGCCGCTCCCGGCTGACCTTGCAGCCGACCCCGGTCCTACGTATAGAGAAGCTGATGCGACGAGGCCACCTGCGCCCTGGACCGGCCCTTCCACTTGTGCTCTTGTAACTCACGCACGGCGGCTGCCTAGCTTGGGGGGCAGCAGGGCGCTGAACACCCCTCCTGGGGAAGGCCCCCCGAGGGAGGGCCTGGCCAGGGAAAGACCGAGTTAGTGCGTGCTGCGGGGCGGCAGCTTGCAAGCGAAAATTGCTCCATGGCTCCTTAAACATTTGAATTGGCTCAAAATCAAATGTGTATTCACAAACGTTGTCCCCAACGTCTACAAACAGTTATAAGGCTTGATCACAATCATTTGAATTCAGTATTCAGACGTTTCCACGCTGCTCTTTTCTGCTGCTTACCAGAGATCACACACGGGCGTGGGCCTTATCCAACTAGTGACATGAGCAGATTAGTCGCAATTTAGTGTTTTCCCAGCAAACCGGTTAGGCTCCACCAGAAGACGTAGTTAAGGGATTGTAAACTATTGTTCTATGGGGCATGTTTGGCCCGTAGGTTTATTTTATTTAGTGCATAATTTTTTAATCTCCGTTTGTTCTTAACATTTTGGAATCGGGAAATTACACGTAAAAATTCAAATTTCTGAGGACTTTTTAAAGAATCTGGAGATCTAACAATAATGGGCATAATTTTAGATAGCAAGGATCGGTTTAAGATGAATCATGACTACCCACTGTAGACGTCACGTGGACTTTGCAATTTGCCCTAAATTGTTTTATGTCCAAACTACTTCAAAAAATTTGCATTAACTGCCTCGCCACTGAACACATTTGAGTTTGTGATCCCTAATCTAGATACTACAAATGATTAGGACAGTGTAATATAGTATTTAGGAGTATAAGCTATGAAATTAGGCCTGAGTTTAAACCTTCCCCATCTACTGGCTGAATGAATGAGCTGTTAATTCCCAAGTTGTTCAACTTTCTCATTAGTAAGGTGTTGATGATGTCTATCTAATGGGGTCTCTGAGTGATAAAATTAGATTGTGCTTTGCACAATGCTCAGCGTGTCATCACCTGGCAATAGTAATTGAGGCAGGTTGAATTGCTTTTCATTAATAATAATTTTTCCTCCCTGGTGAAGGAGCAATCTTCTTTTGCCCTTTGAAGTGGGGCTTAGTCATGTGACTACTTTCAGGCAATGAAATGTGAGCAGAAGTAAGGTGTGGCACTTCCAGGAGTGGCCGGTTTGTACTTTATCACTGTTACTGCACCTCTGCACCCGGTGACGCTCCAGATAGTGGCCTGTCGAGTGCCTGGGTCCTGGAAGGAGCTCCGGGACAGTGTGAAGGAGAGGAGCCCCTAGCTGGCTCTTGACAAACAAGGAGAGTGAATGAGGAATAAATCATTTTTGCTTTAAGCCACTGACACTTCAGAAGTGTTTGTTACTGCAGCGTAACCTAGCTCATCCTGACACTGCAGTGGTAATTATTATTATCACTCTCGTTATCATAATTATGGCTGTTACTGAAAGCGATTGCCCCGCCCAGGTCTCCTTTTGCCTGTATTTTGAGGGCTCCTGGCAAAGAGACCAAGAGACACAGACTCTCCGCTCTGTTCTCTGTGGTCAGCTGCTCTTTTCCCTCCCTCTTCCATCCAGACCCTGGCTTCCCTTACTAGCTTCTCATAGCCCCACATTCCTCCTGACTGAAGACTTTAGGGAGGGGAAAAAAAAAAACCCAAACCATTCCTCTTTACACTAAGACTGCCTCTCCCCTTTCACTATAAAAGGAACCAAAATTTTATTCATATTGCACGAAGATGGGCAAAGAAAATGCCAATTCCTTCTATGTTTAATTTCATCTTCCTTCAATACCCCTAGGGGAAAATTATCTTTAGTCGAATCCAAGAAACTTAGTGTGATACAATGATGTAAACCAGAGGTTGGGAAACTAGGGCCTGTAAGCCCACTACTTATTTATATGAGTAAAGTTTTATTGGAACACTATGTATATTATTTGCGGCTGTTTTGGGGCTACAAGGGCAGAGTTGAGTAGTGGCAACAGTGTCTGTATAGTTCAGAGTCTAAAACATTTGTTACTTAGCTCTTGGTAAAAAAAAAAAAAAAATAGTTTGCTGATCCCTGATAAGAACTTTAAGTAAATTATCAATCTCTTTGGGGGTTTTTTGTTGTTGTTTTTATTTATTTATTTATTTATTTATTTATTTATTTATTTATTTATTTATGATAGACATAGGGAGAGAGAGAGAGGGGCAGAGACACAGGTAGAGGGAGAAACAGGCTCCATGCAGGGAGCCCGACGCGGGACTCGATCCCAGGACTCCAGGATCGCGCCCCGGGCCAAAGGCAGGCACTAAACCACCCAGGTATCCCCTATCAATCTCTTTATAATAAAATTCTAAGTCTTCATTTCTGTCTCTTCATTCAACTCCTGTCCAAGATGGTACCTGGGTTTTAGAGTGTTTGTGGTGTCTATGACTTCATGGTAAAACGGGGTGAGTAGTGCACGTGGTACCCTTGGGCTTCTTACTTGTATCTACTGCAGTTATGTGTATTGGCTGCTCCCTGGATTAATGACCACTGACACAAGACTAGCCTTATTCCCGAGTGTTCTGTTGACATTCGATGCCAAACTTTGTACAACTTGCAAAACTCATAGTCTGTTCTTTAACCTGGTCAGGGTGTGATATCTTCCATGCTGACTTAACTACAGATGATGTGGAAACTCCATCAAGTCAGCTGTTCCTCCCATGAAGTTCTTGACTATAGGACACTTTTCCTTCTTTTTTTTTTTTTTTTTTTTTTTTTTTTTTTTACCACTTTTTTCCTTTATGCCAGGAATCCCTTCTGGCAAACTCCCCAGACAACATCTCCAGTAACCTCCACATTCTATGTCAGAGACATGTGGGACATTCTGGCTCCTACCTAAGCTTCATGGAAAAATAAGGATAGTTTGAGAGGGCTACACTCAGGCTTTCCCATCCACTTAACCAAACGGTGATGCTTAGGTGCAAGAGGGCTAGATGGCCTATAAGGAAATCACCTTCCAGTACCCTAAGTAAAAAGGGAGCAGACATCTCGTAGCCCTCAGCATTTCCTCTTACTCGTCTAACATTCTTCTTTCCTCTGATGTCTCATCCTAAAGGAGGAAGAGTGGGACACATGGCTGACCATCTGCTGCTCCTACCTCTGCCTCTCCTCCTTCTCTTCAAATTCCTCCAGATGATATGAGTATTTCCACCTTGATCTTCCTATATATTAAGGACGTCTGTAAAACTCTATAATCAAGCCTCCCAGGCTGGACTATTATTATGTTAATAGGTGAGATTGGGGGGGGGATGTGATGATAAAAGACATTCAGTATATTAGTTTCTCTTAACAAACTTGGGCATAAAGACTATTGTATTGTTAAAGCTCTGAAAATCCCTAATTGGGATGTCAGAAGCTGAATTTTATCTTTCTTATCATTCTTGCTGAAATGTGTAATAGATGTAGCTCCTGAACTTACCAGTGAGGAAGTCATATATACTGAAAATCAGAAGAGGAGAGCACATCGAAAGCATTAAAAAAAAAAATTGCTCACATTACAGATCCACAGGATCAAATCCATTCGAAGAGACCAGGCATCCGTGAAAAATATTTTAAAAATTAAATATGGAAATCCACTAATGCAGAGGATCACCTCCAAGCCTTCAAGCCAAGGTTGTTGGATACACCCCCACCTCCACCTTAAGATGTAGACTAAGTATTTTCTAAGGTGAAATTTTCAATTCAAGTAAATGGGCATTTCTTAGTTCTTATCTCCTTCTTTTTAAAAGGAAATAGTTGGGTCAGAAGCTGATTGAGATTATTCTTGGCTCTAGAATCCATTTCAGAATGAAGCAATGCAGAGTAGTAGTAAGAGGACAGTGTGTGGGATCTTACAGCCCTGGGTTTGAATCCCGTCTCTGCTTCTTAGTAGCTGTGTAACCATTCACAGCCACTACCTGAGTTTCTATATCGTGGGCCTCTGTTCCTAAGGGATTAGGATCTCAGCATGGTATTTGATTATTTCCTCCCATCCAGACCACATTGGTTTACATTATGGGCTTGCCACAGGCAAAAAATAGCAATCCCAACCACCTGTCCTTTAAACAAAAATATATTTATTACTTTTAACTAAAAGGATAATTGCTCTACCCGGAATACCACATGCATCAGCAAAGTTAAATTCCAATTTGGCATTCTGTCAGAATCGCATAGAACACCCCTCTCTTCTTACCTTTCCCATAATGATTGCTGAAGCCCCAGTTCCCAGACTTGCCACATAAAGAACTGGGAGGCTGAAGCTTTCAAGGGTCCTTGGTATTTACAGTTCCTGGTGCCTGAAATTCCCCAAAATGTCTTTGTGATCATGCTATGATTTCTCCAGACTGTAAAGTCACAACTCAAAATGATATCTGATCACTCATTCAGTGGTCACTCTAAAAATTATTTTGTCAAGTGCTGGAAAGTTGGGAAGAGACACTGATATTAACTGTTATAGACTTCAGGTTATGGAAAGCATCTGGATTGGCCATGATTTTGATCAACGTCAAATCTTGGCATGGAAATTGAAAGATTAGTGTCAACCAAAGAATAAAGAGAACTAAGGGAAAAGTAGTTCTGGTTTTTAGCTTTTGCTGAAAATATTCCTAATATTTCTTTAGGTTAGAAATCACACCATTTCTATAGTTAGTTACAAAGACCTTTTATTAGGGAAAAGGAAGTAGGAAAGTGCCATACCTAGAAGTTACAATGACCTTTATTGTGTGTGTGTATGTTCACTAGATGTCTGAAACACTCCTCAAGAACTATTATCCTTTGTAACAAACACAGACTTTCCCACTTTACCCAGAAAAAGAGGACAAGATAAGGCTCAGAGTCAGGAGAAGCAAGGGAATACCAGTTACACCGAAGAAGGGCCTAAGGGCAGGGCAGCAGCAAACAGATCTCCTGAGACCAGCAGACCATGGAATGGGTGTGAACCTGAAGCAAAGGAGAATGCCCGAGGTCATGTGAGGGGCAAAAGTCTCGCTTACTCCTATCAAGCCTGTGAGGTAGGAATGGACAAGTTAAATAAGTTGCCCATGGTCATATAGCAGAGTCAAGATGCAAAAACACACAGAGTCTAGAGCCGCCTCCTCCACCACTCTGACTACTCCCTCCACCTCCTAGAATGGGAAATGCATCAATCCTAAGTGAAGAAATAAGAGGTAGCTAAGATCAGAAAAGTTGAGAAATAGTAAAAAAAAAAAAAAAAAAAAAATAGGGCAAGACAGTGCAGAATGTAGGTCCTGCATAATATCTAGGTACCCGCGAATGCTCTTTGTGGGGACTTTTCTATATCACGAAGAATCTGAAGTGGATGAATAATTGGATGTTGGGTATTTCCTAGATCATTAGTCCAAGAACTATTGCCTTTAATGAAAGGGCCCTGGGAAGTAGGCGGTGCTTGCATAGACTAACGAATCTCTAAT
Organism: Canis aureus; assembly: GCF_053574225.1. NCBI lineage: Eukaryota > Metazoa > Chordata > Mammalia > Carnivora > Canidae > Canis > Canis aureus. The sequence continues at coordinate 1,947,692 of NC_135633.1, forward strand.
TATGGAGCTACCTGGACCAGATGGGGAAATGTTAGTGAGGTCGATACCGAAGGAAAGGACAAATAGAGTCAGGAATGGGATTACAGGGATTTGAGAGATTGTCATTTCTTTGATAGTCACTAACACAGTTGCTCAATTTTTTATGATATAATTCAATAAATACTATTGAGTGCTCTGTTAGATATTTAAGAATTTGGATGCAAGATTGATAAATGGTTGTCCCTGCACTCAGAGGGCTTACACTCCAGTGAGATGCATGTATCCACAAAGAAAACAAACAAATTTATTTTTTCTTTAAAAAGAGAACAAACTGTGTAGACTGTTCAACGTGTGTAGACTGTCATTCTCTCTCTTTTCTTGGGCACTGACTGAAATTAAGTTCTCCTCAACCTGACATACACACTTATTAGAGTTTCTATAGGTACTGAGAATTCAAATTGTGTGACAAAATGTCATTAGATTTAAGAATCTTAGTGCATGAAGCAAACACTAATATTTGCATCCATTGGAGCCACCAGGAGAGGGGACTAGGGGTGAAAAACTAAAGAAAATCAAGGAATATTCACTCCCCTTTGTTAAAATTTGTCCTTTCTCTGAACTCTAAAATACAATTTAGCTCTTTATCACAGTTCCTGCTAGCTGTTCCCCAGTTGTTAACTTTGTGCCCTTATCACCAAACTGGGCTACAAAATTCTGAAGAGCAGAGACTTGAGTCTTCAGCTTCCCCTTTATGACACTCAACGCCCAGCTCACTGTCAAGTACAGAGGCAGTGCCTGGTACTGACTCCCTTGAACTGAATGGGAAAGATCTCAATCAAGAGGGGGAAGGAGGTTCAGAGGTATTTGGCAAAGAAAGATCAGGATAGGTCCTGCAGTTTACAGCCTCCTATTTTGGAAAGATCTGAATTTCCAGGGAAAGGTATATAGATTGCACAGATCAGAGACAGAGGTAAAGGCAGTCTAGAGAGTCAGGAAACTGGATGAGCCTCAACCCCATGCTTATATCATTATTTACTTATATATATTTTTTACAACTAATACATTGGTTTTCCCTTAGTGCTGTTTTGCTGTAGAAACCATTAACCCAGGAGGGACACAAACCATGAAATTGAAGCGCTCACTAAATATTCAGTGAGCCCTGTAGTGTGTCCAATAGGGCCCTGATTATGTGCCCATAAAGCTCTTTGGTGGCCACAAGGGGCAGTAACACCCTGACCCTGTCCTCATGATACCTGTGGCTCCAATAGCCCCCAGGAAATTCGCCTGTGCTTCCCTCTGTCTTTTGCTCACTCACTCATCATTTATTTTCACAGTGCATTATTGAGAGTCTGCAACGTGCAAACGACCAATAATTATCCCATGTGACTAAATAACATTAATAAAAAGCATGGAGCCCCTCACGCATCCAGAAGCCAACGTCTGAGGAATTTGGTGAGCCATCAGGGGAGAAGGGCAGAGTCCAAAGGAGAGAACGTATTGCTATATTTGGGCTCATTTCTCAGCAAGGATCTTTTCAGGCTTAAATGTATTTTTCCTTTTCACTGAACTTTCCCACATAATCTCCTCTTTAGGCCTGGATTGTGCCTGAGGTTTTTTCTGTTTTTTGTTTTTTAACTAAAGACAGCAGAGATCTTGGTTTGAAGGCCTCACTTAGCTTTCAGAAAGTTGGCTTGTTTGGCTTTACATGCTATTAGACAAAACTATGGGATTTTTAGCTTTTCTCCTCCGAGGAATTTGTTTAGAAGTTATCTGAAATCCTTGACTTTTCAATGAACTAACCCATAGAAGCAAGCATAAACTTCCGGACTCTGACTTGGCAAGGGGTTGTACGTGATGATTCCTCACGATTGGATGGGACAAGCCAGAAACGATGGGGCGGGGGGTGAGATGGTAGTGAATCTACACCTTGGGCACGTCAGCCCAGTCAGCATCTACGTTAGGGGAGAGCGCGCAGACCAGAGGGGCCAGCCAGACTTCAGTAACTGAGGACCAAATCCAGTCTGTCCTTTTCCCTCTTTACCCCTTGCTGTCTTCCTTCAGCCCCTTCCAAACTGCAGAGAGTGTCTCAAAGACCTTTCGGGAGCCGTTACCTCCTTTGCATCAGTTCTTCCTTCTGTCCGCACACACACCTCCCGCAGGGCCTCGGCACAGGTCATCACGCTGCTCTACAAGAGTCTTCACTCGGCTGTCCCTACGGTTCCCCGGTCCCACCGGCCTAGGACGCTCCCGAGGATCTGACTGTCTGGCTTTCACTCTGAATCTCTAGCACTTAGCACAACGACTGACACATATAGACACGTGATGGATAAACGAACGTGGAGGCCGGGTGGCACAGTGGGGCAGGCGTCCGCCTCTTGGTTTTGGCTCAGGTCGTGACCTCGGGGTCGTGAGACTGAGCCCCACGCAGGGCTCCACACTCAGCGCGGAATCTGCTTGACTCTCCCTCTGCCTCTGCCTCTCCCTGCTGCTCATTCTCTCTCTGTCTCTCTCTCAAATAAATACACCTTTAAAACTAATAAAATAAATAAAACAAAAGAACCTATGGTAATAATTGATCATTGTTCCTTGCACACTGTGTGTCAGTTACTGTGGCAAGTATTTTATTTTTTTTAATTTAATTCAATTTGCCAACATACAGTACAACACCCAGTGCTCCTGCCACCAAGTGCCCTCCTCAGTGCCTGCCACGCGGTCACCCCAATCCCCCCCACCTCCCCTTCTGCAACCCTTTGTTTGTTTCCCAGAGTCAGGAGTCTCTTGCCGTTTGCTTTCCTCTCTGATTTTTCCCCGCTCAGTGATAAATATTTTATATACATTAATTCATTTAATCGTCACAAAACCCAATGAGGTAGAAACTATTATCTTCCTCATCTCTGAACCCTCTTTGTGCCTCAATTCTTTCTCCGTAAAGGGGGATGACAATAGGACCTTATAGGACCTATAAGGCACAGAGGGACACAAAATGACCTGCTCAAGATAACTGCAAGAGCTGGGGGCAGAATTTGAACTTGGACCCTTTGACCACAGAGCCTAAGCTCCTACTTACCACACAACACTGAACAAATGAGGGCACTCAGGCCCCCCTGAGATCCAAACGCCTTTTCACAAGATACGCTCAGAATGGCGTAGTTAAGAGTGGAACCATTTTGATGGCATATTTTCAATACTAATTTGACATCCAGAATAATAGGATTTATAACCAAAAGAAAGATGGGACCCCACATTGTTCAGTGGTTTTTCAACTTTCTTAGCAGTGGGACTTCTCCCAGGCAGGGCCTTTAGCCGAAGCTCGAGAGGTAAAACAAATGGGGTTGGGGATGGGGAGATGAAATCCCTATTTGAAGACCTTCTCCCGTCCTGCTCGGGTGACCTTAAGCGTCTCCATATAGTAGATGTAGATGCAGAACAGTCTAGATGTTTCTGTAGCCCAGATCCCTTCAATCAAAAGATGAGAAGGTAGGTCCTGAGACTCTCCATCATTTTCCCAAGGACACACGGTTAGTAAGTAGCAGAAACCAGGTCTTCTGCTCCAAGATCAGTGTTCTTTCCACCACATCGTGCCAGCAGAGGTGACTCCCAGCCCTACCTTCATGCTACCAGAGGCTGTCCTAGTTATCTCAGGCTGCAGAGGACGTAGCAGAATTCTCAAAGCAAAAGCGGTAATTTACTTTAAAAATCCGTAATGCCGTATTTTTGACTTTGACCAGAGAATGGGACAAACTTCATAGGATCAAATGATAATAACATAGTGGCAGTGCCAAGCCATGGCACATCTGAAAGGGTTCAAGTCCGCACGGATACTCGACCACGCGGGCTACACCCGCACATTCAGGCTCTGACCTTGAACAGCTAATCCCTGGCAAATCCACGATCCATTGGTTTTACACAGTTGTATTTGGTGGGAGCAGCGAGTGAGCCGATGTTTTTCAAAACAAGGTGATGAAAGCCCAGTGTTTACTGTACGAACGTGGGTTCCTCTCTGCTCAGAATTTTCAGAATTTTAATAATAACCAACGTCAATGTTTAATTTAAAGCTAGAGCACACTGGTTAAGAAACTGCTAAAAATAATCTGCTTCATATTGATGGCTTTGGCTTTGTTGACTCATAAAATGTCAGGTTGAAGAAAAATAAGTAACGGAAGCTTCAGCTGTGATTGTACCTTTAATTATTGATGCTCCCTTCTTAGTCTTCGGGCGCAACGGCTAAGGGGCGACGTGGTGGAAGAGGGGCCACGTGACGAGCTGGGCCTGGCCTGGCTCACTCTTGGTTCTGTCCACGAGGCGCCCAACTTAACAGCTTCCGACAAACACGGGGAGTCCCACTGTCAACTGCTGCCGCAGCGCCCCCTCCACGCTGGGTGCCAAGGAGAGGGCGGGCTTGAGCCGCTAGATCTGGGACGTGGAGAAGGAGGAGGTGCCTGCGGCCTGACCTCAGCGGAGCCTGCGGATCGGTGCCTGTGACCTCCTGAGACTGGTTTCCAGACTCTTCTCACCCACAGCCGAGACCCGGGATCACCCGGGGGGGTCGGGATCCCTCACTGCTGAGATGGAACCGTGGGTGGGGTTGAGGACTCGTCCAACTCGCCTTGTGTCACCGACCCATGTGTGAGCACCTCGGTGTCATACTGCGCCTCCCTCCCTGTGAACCGACGGTGACCCCAAGGACCCTCACTACCATTTTCTTTTCAACTACCACTTACTGAGGCCAGGCATGTGCTAGGTGTTTACACACGTAAATCATTCCATTCTGCACTCACCTAAGGGACTCACGCTTTGATCTTTGTCCCCAGATAATGCTGGTCCACTCTGTGGACCCTGTACTCATAAAGCGAAAAGCCGGAATTGATTTCTAAAAATCACAAATGGAGACATGACATGGGCTTTCCAGGCGGTAGCAACATGCAGGTGAATCACGAATTGCTCATGACAATGGGAATAAGTCAGCATTCAAAGTATTTTTTTTTTTTTTGTCTCCAGTTCCTTTTCCTAAAATTTATCAATTTCTGACATTTCCACACAGCAAGAATATAAAGTCAAAGGAAACCTATGCACTCACCACCCCCCACGGGACCTGATTCAACGGTTGGCAGCTTTGAGGTCCAGCAGGCAGACGGAGCCTTTGGACGTTTCAAGAGCAGTTAGAGCGGCGCCTGCCACCAGATGTGCTTCTCAACTCTGCCGCCCTAACAACCCAACCCCAGAGCCGCCATGGGGCGGGAGGCATCACAGGCTGCCTCATTGTGCTTCTAGAAAGCCAGAATATGGAGGGTGGTTCTGAATAACAAAACTCAGGCCAGCCCCAGAAATATTTTCATGTGACACCGGTGTCAGCTGCACATAGAATTGCTTCTCCCAAAGCAGAAAAGAGTCTGGTCTGAACCAGCCGCCTCCTAGGCTCAGACACCTCCGTTCCATGCATTAGCCATGGGCCAAGGTGTCCCGAGGTGGCCGGGCACCAGGAGGGGAGGCCCCACCCGATGTGGTGACACGGGGGCAGGGGGTGGGGTCGCTAGCTAAGGTGCTGGCACCTGCTGCGAGTCCTCTGCGAGCACAGGAGGGCAGCCAAGACAGGTTATTGGGGGGAGGGGGTCCCGGGCAGTTTCCCACATGGGCTCCCCAGATTTGGAAAAGAAAAACAGAAGGTTCCAGGCAAGTCTCCATCGCAGACACACACAAACACCTTTTGAACGAGAAGCACTTGCGGGCAGCACGAGATGCTCGCCCACCGTAAAGGGGTGTCCGCGGAGTCTCACATCCAGGCGGGACCCGCCCCGGTTACACCTGCCGGGCTCCTGCGCTCCGCTGCGCACCTGCTGGGTCGGGGCACGCGGGGCCGCTCCCCTGCCCGTCTGTGCACGCACGGCCAGCCCCGGGGCTTAGGGAGGCTGCGGTCCCCCCAGGGAGGCTGTGATCCCCACTAGGGAGGCCACGATCTCCCCAGGGAAGCCACGATCCCCTTAGGGAGGCCGTGATTCCTGTTTAGGGAGGCCGGGATCCCCTTAGGGAGGCCACGATCCCCCCAGGGAGGCCGCGATCCCCTTAGGGAGGCCCCGATCCCCACGTAGGGAGGCCACGATCCCCTTAGGGAGGCCGCGATCCCCTTAGGGAGGCCGAGATCCCCTTAGGGAGGCCACCGCGATCCCCTTAGGGAGGCCACGATCCCCGCTTAGGGAGGCTGAGATCCCCTTAGGAAGGCTACTATCCCAGCTTAGGGAGGCCACGATCCCTGCTTAGGGAGGCCGAGATCCCCTTAGGGAGGCCACGATCCCCTTAGGAAGGCCGCGATCCCCTTAGGGAGGCCGCGATCCCCTTAGGGAGGCTACTATCCCCGCTTAGGGAGGCCGCGATCCCCTTAGGGAGGCCCTGATCCCTGCTTAGGGAGGCCGCGGTCTCATGTGCCAACATGGCATTGAGCAATGACTACAGGGGGAATTATTTTTGCTCAACTTATGAAATTAAAACATAATTCAGCACAAATCCTTCCAAATTTCTAGTCCTGGGACCAGTTTCAAATCCTTGGAGTTTCTCTATCTTTATAATGCCCCAAATAATAAGCCAAGCCTTTTGACAAAAAAAAAAAAAAAATCTATTTATGCATAGTCTGGGTATGAACGCTGCCTCTTTAGCTGAGCTATTTTAAAAGGCAAACATTTTTCCCTAAACACTATTTTTTTTCTCTGTTAAGTTTCTTCAGTTTCTTTTTTTATATATTAGAATTAACAGGCAAATTATGGCTGAGGTTTTCCTCTCAAAGTGCATTTGATTACATTAGTGGTACTTGACCTTAACTGCACTTTAAAAAACATCTGGGGAGCTTCTACAAGGAGGCCAGGGGCTCCCCTTGGAAAAATTAGACCAAACTCCCGGTGGGGGGGGTTGGACCCTGACTCGCCAGGGATCCCGAGGAGCAGTGGGGCTGGAGGTCGGCGGAGCTGAAGCCCCCGACTGAGTCCATGCTACCACCCCCGCAGGAACCAGTCCACCTGCGCTGCCCCAGGAGCACGGGGTGGGGGGGACCAGTCCACCTGCACTGCCCCGGGAGCACTGTGGGGGGGGGGGGACCAGTCCACCTGCGCTGCCCCCGGAGCATGGGGGTGGGTACCTGACACCCGCCTGGGGCTGCATTATTCATGCCCTTCCAGATACCTCCTCAGGCCCCAGGGGCTCCATCGGTGACACACCTGCCCTCGGTCAGGCCATGTCTTGGGGCTGGGATCGAGCCCCATGTGGGGCTCCCTGCAGAGGGGATAAGGGTACGGGCCAGGGGAAGGGGGGACCAAGGGGGAAGTCGACTAGGGGATGGCCTGTGCCACCGCCTGCCTTCCCAGCAATTATTTCTTTCTGTGATTTTATTTATTTATTTATTTATTATTTTTTAAATTTTTTTGTGTGTGATTTTAAAATGTACTTTTTTCTGTTAGAAAAACGAGACCTGTCTATTGCATTAAAATTTTTGATATGAATATAGGAAGGTAAAGACAACTGGAATCACGCACCCATATATGGCTATTAAATAACGTAAGCACATAACTCTCCAGTCTTTAAATATATATAATACACACAGTATATACAATAGATCATACTGTATATACTGACTTTTAACCTATTTTTAATTTAAAATCTTTCATAAGTATCTTTCTATGCTAACAAATATTTAATACACCAGTTTCTCGATGTCTGGATATTATTCCATTGCGTGAATGTGCCATAACTTACTTGACTATGCAGTCACTAGCATTTGCTTATACCAAATTTCACTATTATAATTACTACAATGAATGTCTCATAGCAAATCTTTGTGCAGGCGCATGGTTAATTTATCAGAATACATTTAAAAAAAAGAATACATTTCTTAAAGTGGATCACCTATTCCAAAGGGTAGGTCCCCCCCTTTTTTTTACCATTTTATTTTTTATTTCCTTACAAGATTTTATTTAAATTCCAGTTAGTTAACATATAGTGGATTATTAGTTCCAGGGGTAGAATTTAATGATTTATCACTTACATATAACACTCGCTGTTCATCCCAACAAGTGCCCTCCTCCATGCCCGTCAGCCAGTTACCCCGTCCCCCCACGCACCTGCCCTCCAGCAACCCTCAGTTTGTTCCCTACAGTTAAGAGTCTGCTATGGTTTGCCTCCCTCTCTGTTTTTATCTCATTTTATTTTTCCCTCCCTTCCCCTATATTCATCTGATCTGTTTCTTAAATTCCACATATGGGTGAGATCATACACTATTTGTCCTTCTCTGGCTTATTTCACTTAGCATAATCCCCTCTAATTCCATCAAGATCACTGCAAATGGCAAGATATCCATTTCTGATGGCTGAGGAGCATCCCACCGTGTATAGACCACATCCTTATCATTCATCAGTTGGTGGACATCCGGGCTTTTCCCATAGTTTGGCTATTGCTGCTATACACACTGGGGTGCATGAGCCCCTTCAAATCACTATTTCTGTATCCCTTGGATAAATACCCAGTAGGGCAATGCTGGGTCATGGGGGAGCTCTGTATTTGACTCCTTGAGGACCCCCCACACTGCCCTCCACAGCGGCTGCACCAGCTTGCGTTCCCACCAGTAGTGTAAGAGGGCTCCTTTTCCTCCGCATCTTCCCCAACATCTGTTGTTTCCTGTCTTGTTAATTTTAGCCAGTCTGGCTGGTGTGAGGTGGCATCTCATTGTGGTTTTGATTTGTATTTCTCAAAGGGTAGGTGCTTTTTGAAGACTTTTGAAACATGACACCATATTGCCCATCAAAAAAAGCTGTGAGAATTAACACATTGAACATTTCGCTGCAATCTCATCAAAACTGAATATTTTGCTGCCTTAAAAATTTTTTTTTGTCAGTCTGATAAAAGGAAATGGCACTATATTTCTTTTCTTAATTTTCATTTTCTCTGTACCTTTTTAAAGGTCTGTTTGCAGATCTATTCTTAGTTTCCCATGCCTGGCTGTCTAGAGCTAGCACTGAAGAATGTGGCCACGGATGACCTAGCTTGGAGCTTTCCCACCCTCCTCTTCTCATAGAAAAGCTGATTTTTCCTGACAAGGGGAACAATGCCCATGCGCACACTTCAGGACAGATAAGTTATCACCTACAAATTCCTGGCATGGCGAGAAGACACCCTGAAGATACATCACGAAGGAGACAGCTCAGATTGTAAAAGTTCCTTCTGTCAGCTTGGAGTTATCGCCACAGGCAATGAGAGGTTACTTATGGCCAACCAGATAGATGGCTTAGAGGGCAGATGGCCACCAGTGCCACCAGAGAGGTGCAGGCTTCGTTAACAATCCTGGAAGTATTCGGTGAAAGAAAAACAGCAAACGGCTCATTTTTGTTGGTAAAGGCAAGAGAAAAATCGCAGAAGTCCACTCCGCATCTCCAGGGCCTGCTAATTTCTCTACAAAGTGGCAAAACATTGGCTTGACCCAATCATCTAACAAAGGCAGAGAAAAGAGAGGGAAAACACATGCCCAATCTCCTCACCTGAGAAGCCACAGCTCGTTGGGAAAAATCAACATAGAAGCAGGTCCATGAGGCCTGGCTCAGCCTCCAGGCCCACACCGTCCCCCGAGGGGCTGGGGATGGAGGACATCTCAGGAGTCGGAGCTCCTGGGTTTGAACTTTCCTTTACATTATCACCTATGCAAGGCCATGAACAAGGTATCACGTCCTCTAAGCGTTAGTTTTCTCATCTATAAACTAAAATTAATACCTTTCTCTTGGTGTTCACTGTGGACTCAGCTGTGTCCGTCCCAGACTCAGTGTGCTGAAGCTGTAAGCCCAACACGACTGTTTTTGAAGGCAGTTAAGGTTACATGAGTCATAAGGGTGAGATCCTAAGCTGATAGGATTGGTAACCTTATCAGAAGAGGAGGAGAGAGATTTCTCTCTCTCTCCATGCACGTGCACGAAGGAAAGGCCGTATGAGGACACAATGAGAAGAAGCCAAGCCCTCCATGAGCCAGGAAGAGTGTCCTCACCGGAACCCAGCCATGCTGGCACCCTGGTCTTGGACTTCCACCCTCCAGAGCTGTGAGATATAACTGTCTGATGCTGAGCCACCCAGTCTATGGTACCTTGTTGTGTCAACCCAAGCTGATCAAAAAAATGTTGTTAGCAGAGAACTAAGTCACATTTTGTGTAGGAAATACATATCACAAATTAAGTATTCAATAAGGTTTACATTTCTCATTTTCTACCCTCTATCCTTCTAATACCCGTGTCAGCAAGATATCTGCCCAGTGTATATCAGAGTTTCCAACACTACAGTTTATTCTGTTCCTACCACTTCTCGCTCCTCCTCTGACCTTAATATTTCCACCCTCATATTAATAACCAGTCTGAATTTCTGAATGTTCCCTCTTATTGGCCCTTTAGTTTTTATGTTCTTAATGCTGAATCGCACTTGATCTTGACTAATGAATTTGTCATTGGTAAGAAAAGACGTCTAGTACCTTAGAACAGTGCCTGGCACACAGAGAACCCTGTAAATGTAGTTATTGTCATTATTATTATCCAGCATTGTAACATTATAATTAAACTATTTTTCTCTGCTCTGCTAGCTTTCAATAAGAGGAGGCATAGTTAGTCATACTTTCCTCCGAATGAACAGCTGAAACGAGAATGCCCGTGCTAGCTGTGGCCCTTAGGTGGGGGTAGGGGGAGAGAAAAAATTCCTTTTTGGATTATAAGATATCACAGACCAGGAAAAACTTGATACCAGGACCCAGCATCAGAGCAATGGAGAATATGAAAAGAATCTAAGAATAGTCCCTTTCTAGTCCTCAGCTTTGTCCTCGGTTTGCCTGGAAGAGAAAGATAAGCCATCAGGGATGCCTAGGCCTCAGGAACAGGTGGAGCTCGGGGACAAGCAGCTGCAGAAGTGGTCAGTGAGTGCTGAGGCGGGACACCAGACTCTAGAAACTTCTTGCCACATATCTTGGGGAAAACCTAGTTGAAGTCTTGAGGTCAAATCTCATCTCCTGTGTCTCTATATCACCACTCGGAAATACCGAATACCTAATAAAAGGGCAGGGGTTCTGGTGAAAAAGTGAGTGTGTCGACGGGAGCCAGCAGAGACATTATCAGTGTGGTTAGGAGAGCGTCTGTGGTGTTTGGAGGCCTGGGAGAGAGAGCCAGATGCAGAGCCCAGAGCAAAGCCCCAAGAGGAACATCAGACGGAGCAGCCTGGGTAGAGACGACGTGGAGAGTGGAGGGGGCAGAGGGCACAGGAGCTGGGAGCCCCACCCGAGAGCATCCCTCAGAGGGGTCAGGGCTGAAAGCCATGAGGGCGAGGCATCCACTGGGCGTTTCTCCTCTAAACACTCGGGAGAGTGTTATCAGGGCCAGGTGCCTTGCGGTTGCACGAGGGAGGCGGTCCCACCCAGGGGTAGGAGAGTTAGGGCTGACACCAGGCTGAGTTCATATCTTGGGCCTGCCCCTTACTGGCTGTGTTATCTTGAGCAAATTACTCAACTTGTGCCTTGACTTCTTTGCATATTAAAGGAGGCTAAAGATAGTACAGACCTAATGGGGTTGTTTGTGAGAATTAAATAAAGTACAGGTAAAGTACTGGGAACAATTCCCTATTAGAGCAAATCCTTAGTATGTGCTCTTCCTTCTCCTCCTCCTTCTCATCACCATCACCATCGCCATCATCATCATCGCCATCATCATCACCATCACCATCGCCATCATCATCATCACCATCATCATCACCATCACCATCGACATCACCATCATCATCGCCATCATCATCATCATCACCATCACCATCATCATCATCACCATCATCATCACCATCATCACCATCACCATCATCATCACCATCATCATGGCCTCACTATCAGCCTATATGCCCCTCGGTCCTAACAGGGGGGGAACAGCTTATTAAAAACAGGGTTTCCAACCTTGTCCTTATTCGGAACGTTTGTTCCGTCATCTAGCTCTCACTTTTCAAATATGTGCCCATGTGCCGTTTTGACACAGCCTACAAATATAATAAATACCAATTGTTGTATAGCTGCTTCATGCCACGTGATAGTGAGAGCATCACATTTAGTCTTCAAAATAAATGTGAAATGAAACACCATCATCTCCTCTAGAGTAGGGTTCAGGAAACTAGGAATTGCAGTCCCGATCCAGCCCACGGCCTATATTAAAAATAAAGTCTCACTACGACGGCCACACCAGTCATTTATATCTCGGCTCTGGTTGTGTCCGTGCTACCACGGCAGGGCTGATCAGTTAAGACACGGGTTCTCAGATAAAAGTTTGCTGATCCCTCCTCCAAAGACACGAAGACATTGGGACTCAACCAACACAGGGGCCAGGATCACGTGGCAAGCTTCAGAGAAAGGATCCACACCCAAGTCTGTCTGACCTCGAGCTCAGGCTCTCGGTCACCAGCACACAGTCTCCAGTGTCACTGGTTTTAATGGAAAGGCCCAGAGGAAGTGTCGGAGGCCTGATGAGATAAGCAGATGGAGCTCTGAACATCAATCAGTCATCCAAGCATCCGACCTCAGGCCCGTGAGTCAACAGCATCTCCCGCCCCTGCCGCCCACTGGATAGCCTGGCTGTCCTCAGTCCCCTTGCCAGACGCCAGGCAACGCGGAGCCAGCTCAGAGCACACATTTCCCCTCAGGCCCGCTGTGCCGCGTCAGCAGCAGGACGCTTTCTTTCTGGTGTCACATCAAAGAGACTCCTACTAGCGTTCCTTCCGCTACAGCTAATACAGCTCCTGCTTTGGGGCTGGTCATGCTTACTTTCACGTTGAGCACGCCCATCTGTGGACAGGAAGAAGAGGGGGAAAGAGGGGGGCCTTACTCCAGTGGTCCCAACACGGGCAGTCGTACCTGCTCGGCGTCAGGTTGCGTTGCCCAGGATGACGGCGACTGTGGGGAGCTGAAGCTACAAGGTCAGCAAGCTAGCAAGCGGTAGGGGAATGGGGTCTGGGTCATGCGTTCAAACAGGGCCTCTCGAACCTAAGAATTATCAGGAGGGCATTTTTTTAAAGATTTATTTATTTATCTTATAGGGAGAGTGAGTGCACCCGTGCACATAAGTGGGGTTGGGGGTTGAGGGGCGGGGGGAGATCCACGAGTGGACTCCCCACTGAGCACAGAGCCAATGCGGGCTGGATCTCATTCCCTATGAGATCATGACGTGAGACAAAACCAAAAATCCAATTCTTCACCAACTGAGCCACCCAGGCGCCCAAGGAAAGCATGTCAAAACCCCAGTTCCTGGGCTCCGTACCCAGAGACGCTGACTTTGTACACGGGGCCTAAGACTTAGCATTTCTAGCGAGCTGCCAAGTGATGCGGAGCCGCACCGTGCATAGCACTGAACAGAAGCCCGGCTCCCGTCCTGGCATCCGTCTGAAACGGGGGCGACTTGCTGAAACTCTCTGGGCTCCTCCTTCCCCATCTGAAAAGATGAAGCCAATAAGCAAACAATCGATGGAAGAGGAGACTGATGCAGAATTAGGATTTCCCGAGTAGTTCCTGGGTTCTGTGCCAAGCACCGTCCCCGGCACGTTACACCACGTATTATCTCTGAGCTTCACGAGAACCTGCCAGGGGGAGGTACTATCATTTAACAGGCGGGGACCCCGAAGTGCCAGAGAGGGACCTGCGCCAAGACCCACAGCTAGGGAGTAGAAGACCTGCAATTCCAACCCAGACTTGTCACCAGAGCACGCTTTTAAATCCCCCAAACAGGTAGAGTTAGTCTCCTGGCCTCACCTGAAATTGCGGATGCGGCCACCTGTCCCGAGGGCAGGAGAAAGCTGGGGCCCTGCGGCGGGGCAGCCCCGGCCTCCAGCGCCTGGCAGGTGGGTGGACGGCCTGCCCCCCTCGGCCGCTGCAGCTGGACGGAGAGCCAAGGCCAGCGGCTGCCACCCTGGAAGCAATCACTTCATCCTGCGTCCTCCAACCACGGCAGCAGGGGGCCAGGGCTGAGAGAGCTTACAGCCAAGGGGGGGAAGAAGAAAAGAACTTTCAGGAATCCCGAGAGCTCAAATGAACACCTCTTGAGAAAATATACTTCAGAATTAAAGGTTTGATGCCGGGTTTTCATTTTGTCACAGCAATGGGCTGTGGAGGCAAGTGCCAAGGAGCCGGAGGAGACTCGCAGCGACCCTCGCAATAATAGAAAATTATTTGTTGCTTCCGAAAGTGGCATTTGAGCCCAGCGGGCTGCACTTAGGACGGGCCTGGATAATGGCTGGGTGGCACGCCCGCCTGATGGAGCTGTCACATGCACCGATGCAGGGCCGCTCCGCCGTGCTACTTAGCAGGCGGGTGACCGACCCCGGGCTACTTCAGGGACCTCAGGGGTACTAGGGCGAGGCGTCAGGAAGCGTGGCCCTCTTACACGATGCAAGGGAGGTCAGGGAGCAAAATCCAACTGCATCCCCGAAGCCACAGACTGGGTCACTTCGTGGGGATACTGAGTACGTTCCCCAGAATTGGAGCAACCGAACAGTAGACCCACCAGCAATTCTGTGCTGCCCTTTATGTTCATGGGGAAACCTCTGCATGGAATCCCTGCAGGCAGAAAAGAAAGTGCATTAGTTCCCTCTTGGGCTACGACATGTTACTGCCAATTCAGGGACTTAAGACCATGTACATTTGCCGTCTTATGGTTCTGGGGGTCAGAAGTCTGAAATGGGTTTCCAAAATCAAAGTGCATTTCTTCTAGGGCCATTTCCCACATGGATACGAGTTAGAGAGCCTGACTCTGAGGTTTCAAGGGGGTGCATGACCTTAGCTGACGTCTGGATTTCAGTCCTATCAGTAACGTGACGTGCTTCCCACCCCCCGCACTACGGACTCATTAGCGCATTCCTTGATCACTCATTGTCCAGAAGACTGGAACTTCAAAAACATCCTAACACTAGGAAAAAAGGAAAAAAAAAAAAAAAAAAAAAAAAGGCCTATTCCTCCTCACTCTTCTTCCTGCATAAACCTTGCCTCTTCAACCAGGTAGGCCCTGACCCCATTTGCCACAACTCCTGATTGCAGCCTCTGCTCCCATTAAAGGGACAAAGCTTCAAGGATCTGTTCAGGGACCAAGATCCAGGCAGGACGGAGTAGGTGGGCAGAAGGGACCCAGCGTCTCCTCTTTCTTTCTGCACTTGTTGCAAGGTGAAAAGCTTACTACCAAGAAAGCACATCCAGAGCCCCTGCACAGGCTTCGAATTAGAACTGCACACAGCTTGCAAATTGGAATTCTAAAATCTTAAAAATCTCAAAACAGAGATGAAGATGTGAAACAGTGATAGCATAGCATTGCAAAGCCATACCCCGGATTGTGTTACTCTTCCTCAGTCGGCCCTGGGAATTAAGACCGAGGATCACTAGGCTAAAGCCAAAGGGCTACACCGAGGGGTGTGCTGGATCCAGCTTCCGTTGTTAGATCTCCGGGAATCTGGCAAGCTGATTGTTATGCACAGCCATTTTTAGAAATTTTTATTACATGAATTTATGACTAAATAACATTAAAAAGAAAAAGTCAATAAATCCTCAAAACCCACCACTCCTAATGGCTTTTCTATGTTCAGGATTAAATACGCTTTTGAGATTATTCACACCTAGTGGAGCTATAAAGTGCAAGTGCTAGGGGACGTACATGGCTCCACGCCCCTTCCCAGGCTGCATTCAGTGGTAGCGTGTTGGCAACGTGAAACCCGCCACGGTGGGAAAGCCCGCGGCATGGAAATACAAGGCAGGGCTCCAGATGTGCCGGAGAAAAAGTTAATAATGCAGATTACACTTTTAATGCATGTTATGTCTATGACTGAGAAAATAATCCTGCTGTGCTCTAAAACTTTTATCAAATTCAGCAAATAAGCTGGACACATCTCTGACAAATGAATAAAATTCCAACGTCCTTCCTCACTTTTTTCCCTTCTGTATTATTATTAATGGAAATGAAGATACCAGGCGGCATTCATGTTGTAACCACGGTCATTCATCGAGTGGCAACGACATGCAGGTAAGGATGAAACGGTTTAGCGAGAAAAACCAAAAAACCAAAAAAAATACCACTCTGTGAGAATCTGTTCCTGATGTAGAATTTATTGTAAGAGTATTCTATACTCTATTATTTGCAATACACATACTTGATGTTAGTAAGGTTTTTAAGGAGCTCGTAAACACGTACGCGTGCACATGTCACACTTTGGTTCATGGAGCTGGTGATTACACATTTGCTGCCACACCACTGGCTACATTTTTTTTTAGAAAGAGGCGCTGACCCGCTAGGACAAGTTACGAGGATGGAAGAGAATCCTCTGGGCCAGCCATATCATTCATTTTTAAAAGAGACTCATGACGATGGACCTACTGGCAGGCAGAAACCAGAGGCAAACTGGAGGGGACCCATATTAGCATCCCCCGAAACCTTCTGTAGGCAAAGCAGACAGGGTTCAAGACGGCAAGAGACTCACTTTGAATAAAATCTTCTCAAGGCACAACCCAGAGTGCTCTTGAGAAAGCCAAGCGTCCGTCATAGAGAAGGAGGCCCGTGGGAGCTGGACAAAGATTCTTCAGCTTCTAGTCTCTGAGCTGTCTCTTCCCTCTTTGGACCCTGTCACCTTTATAAGCTCTGCCCCTTAGGCTGTCTGGCTTTCCCTCCTCTCCTGGTCCTACAGAACGTGTATGGACCTCTCTCCTGTGGGGGCAGGCGTTGTATGCGTCTTATCATCCTGTTAACCTAGCACCTGGCACAGTCATGACATGTAGTTGGTATTAACAAATAATTTTTTAAATAACGACTATTTTTTAATATTTTATTTATTTATTCATGAGAGACACACACAGAGAGAGAGGCAGAGACACAGGCAGAGGGAGAAGGAGGCTCCATGCAGGGAGCCCGACGTGGGACTTGATCCTGGGACTCTGGGATCACGCCCTGAGCCAAAGGCAGACACTCAACTGCTGAGCCATCCAGGCGTCTCTAAATAACAACTATTTAAAAGCAAAATGGAATCATGACCCTTTCTCTTATTCTTATTTCAACTGATCATGGCTGGAATTTTTTAACGACTTTATGAAAGCAAATACACACACTCACACACATGCACTCACAAAGGGACACGAGCAAAATTCAAAAAGGTAGAGCTTACAAAATACAAGTTTGCATTCTCACAGGAGGTAATAAGAACGCCTGCCAAGCACAAGGCCACTGTTCTGTTTTCATACCTTGTCTGAACCTTATCCATGTGGCGTCCCCTGGCAGAGCCATATTGTTTCCTAGCTCCTAGGAGCTAATCTGATTTAAACCTTTACAAGTCAAAGGCAAATCAAAACCCAAGCCCTTTTTTTTTTTTTTTTTTTTTTTATTCTAAGCCATCCATGGCCCAGGAATCTGCAGCTCATTTGTAAGGTAGCAACAATAGCATAGTGAACTTTCTTCAAGTCACCACTTTCACTTAGCTCTTCACGGTTTCTATGTTCCTAGAGATAAGGGGAAGTGAATGAATGCCAGGGAGTTATGGTGAGTATCCAGGAGCAGGACAAGCCAGAGTGCAAGAGATGGTCCCAGGCATCCCGAGCATCGAAAACAGAGAAACCAAATACGTTGGCAAGTTTGGAACATGAAAACATTGGATGGATACGAGTACAAGAGGCTCCAGAGCTAGGTAGAAACTTAACTGTGATGAACCTGGACAGTAGAGACAGAAGGAAGCAAGAGAGGCGACACAACTGCCATGTTTGAACACACAGGCCCACCTAATACTCATGTTTTATTAGTTCTGTTTGAGCAATTGGTGATAAGTCGTTTAATTTAAAGGCATGAAGTCATGGCACACACAGACTCCCCCATCCCCATCTCTATGAGATTTATAACTTTATGATACAAACCGAATTGAAATGTACGTGGCCAACATTTTTTCCAAGGCAAGAGGAAGGTAGTTTCCTCATAGGATATCTCCTTAGGCTCCACAGAGGTTCTGCTTTCTTCCAAAAGTTGTATTCATCTAATTAAAAATTTTAAGATCGGAGATTGAGGCTTTAAGCACTAAAAGTATAAGTTTAAAGCTGGGATATAGATAGTTCAGTCATGGCAATAAGTGGGTACAAGATAAAGCAACTTTGCAAAGAGAATTTAGGATCAGAAGGTGGCAGGCATACATTGGAGACCACCAACACGGAAGAACCGAGTCTTCATGGAGTCAAATAAAGGGGGATGCATTCATTCTAAAATGGAAAATAAAATTGAAGGATGACAACAGCTTCAGGCTGAGCTTCAACAGATTCCACAAAGGAAAGTTGAAAATTAAAAACAAAAGCAAAAGAAAAGAAAACGAGCAAAATACTTAGTAATGGGGTTCAAGGATAATGGGTGGGTCAAGATGAATATGGAGAAAACTATGGAGGAACTGGACTTGTAGAAAATGGTCTCAAGACTGATTCTCCAAAGTGATTAAAAATGAGGTGGTCTTTTTGTGATGTAGAACACCTCCACATTCTTGGTTTTTAGCAGAAAATGTACAGGTGTTTGCCCGGCGTGCTACAGAGAATATTCTAATATTAGATGAGGTAGGAAATGAAGGTTGTTATATTATTTTAGTGGCAAAACACAGAGTTCCATTCAAGCCAACTCATGTTATACGGATAATTGTGGCAATAGGGTAAAGAAACGTTTGCCAGACTCTCGTGAATAGACCTTGCAATACGGCCATACCTGAGGAAACTGAAACAAAAGGTAATTCTGTACCTGTTGAAGCTCCAGGGACCTCAGCAGCACAAACCTGGGATTTTAGAGTAACGTGACCAAGCTCGCAGCTACCATCTCTGCCTGTTTCTCCTTCCATCTCTTGCTTCTCTGCTTATTTCTACCTGGCTTCCTTTTCAATCCCATTCTCTCCTTTCCCATAGTGTCCACTTCTTCATGGTTTTAACTTACTCATGTCTGCTATGGTCCTTCTCTATGTTCCCACTGCTTATGATGTGATTTGTTCCATAGCACAGAAAAGTGCAGACCAGAAAGGAAATTGATTATCCCATAAAAATTATTGTTTAGTTGAGCTTTAAGAACTGAACTATATCATAGACCACCTCAGCTTAAGGTTTGCCTACACACTTGGGTCAGATCCTTACTTCTGACCCCAGCAGCTTTGTTCAGAGTAGAATGAAGTCTTATGGCAAAGAACACAGCGGCCCAGAGCTGGCCACTCAACATACTCTGTAGACAACATATTTTCTTTTAGGAAAGAATGATGGACGCCCTGGTTAGCTCATTTAGAACAATGGGCAGGGAAAAAAATGGGCAAAAAAAAGTCCCTAAGGTTTATGTCAACTCTCAGTCTATAATTCCGACAGCTGGGAGTAGCTACACAAGGAAGATATCAAATGAGAATTCTGGTGGTCTGGTTAGAAGCACCACTATTGTCTTACCTGCCCTCTGGGTCATTTTGACAGCAACTAAACACTAAGAAAGTGAGGTTTTGCCCATGAATGATAGAAAGCATTCCCTTTGCCCAGGGACCAAAATTAAAAGACAATAATCAAACCCAGCAGCCTGACATTTCTGTCTGGGTAATATCTCAGACAGTGTGAAGAAGGGGACAATGGGCCGGGCCTGGCACATGCTCTCACGCTGAGACTGCAAGCCAGGAATATTTTTCCTAGAAAGCAACCCAGTGGGGAGCCTCTGTGAAAGAGTGAAATATAAATTATTCATTTTTTGTTCTTTGTCTACTACCCCCAGCAAGCCTGGTTCTGCAGAGGCAAACAGAGCACAGAGGAAGGTATGAGGACAAGTCTCTTGCACTACGCTCAGCTGAAGATCCCTGCTTCCTAATGACTGTGCCTGCGCGGCGGACGACAAGCAGCCTGGATGGTAGCGAGAAGGGAGTACTGTCGCCGGCCTCCAGGAGACGCAGACCCACACATTTGTCATGGCTCAGCACTTAATGGATGGGCAAATCACTTCAACTCTGTGAGCTCCGTTTTATTAGCTATAAAAAAGAGAAAAAATCTAAGAGTATCCACAAAGAGTTGGTTCTGGAAAAGCACATCACCGAGACTGGAATTCTCTCCTGTCCACCCGGCCTCCCTGGCGCCTCGGTATCTCTCTAAGAAAGAGAAAATGTCAACTAGAGAACTGCAACCTTGGGAGTCTCCCCCAAAGAGCACTGTTTGCAGAGCGTAACACTAGAGGGAGTGAAGAAACGAGCTCTTGAAGAATGACTTCTGCCTGCAGAGGGACCCGGACAGCAAGGGCATCCCTGCAGCGGGTATGACAAGGTCTCAAACCGTTACCACCATTTTCAACAGCAGCACCATTAGCTATGACAGACGAAACTTAATGGAAAACCTAGGCCCTCCTACCAGATTGACCTTCTTCCAGTTTTCTGTTCTCTTGCAGTTTAGAAGTAGGACTGGAATCCTCGGACGAAATAAGTACAATTCTTGGACAAGTTGGTGAAGCGGATCATGCAAGTTTCATCTGACAATTCAGTTTCAGTCAAGGCAGCCTCAAGTCTTCCACCTACTTTGAGAGCCTTGGGGCACTGCTTTAGTCCCTGACAGGGACTCTAGCCTTCCACGGTTTCTTTCTAGCAGGTTTGGTCTCCCTCCACACCTTCTAAGGCCCGTGTTTAAATAGTCTTGTCCAGGCAAGTGCAATGGCTAACTCACCTATAGACTTCTTGCTAAACCAGCTCCGCTTCAAACAATCACCTCCGGCTATCAACACAATCTGGTTAAATAAGACAGAGAGAGGACATGGAAGACATCGGTCTCTTAATCATTTGTACAACCAGCTAATTATGCTGCCTTCATATGGCCTCCATGTGTTAAGTAGGAAGCACTCAGTCTGAGGCCCAGGAGGATCAATGATCAAATACTACCAACAGTGTGTACGAGTTTAACACTGTATTGACACAACAAACCGTCCTCCCTCGCTTGACCTGGTCATGTACAGCTTGTCCTTCATGACCTGCCCAAATCCCACGTACCAGAAATTTCTGGGTCCATAGCATTTACAAGACAAATATGAACTTTTCTCATAAAAATATAGTGCTTGCCTGAACTTTTGCATCATGTGCTCTTCTCTTGGTACAGGGCTCACCAGACTACCTCATCTTGAATGCCTACAGACTGGATGAGAAGTCTGGTCATAGTTTCATCTCCTCTTAATAACCTGCCATCTACCTCAAGACTCTCAGGATGTTTGTGAATTTTCTCCCAGAAAAGCTGGATTCTGTCACTCGGGTCACCTTCAGCCATCTTTTGGCGCTTACTTTCCCACATGCGTGCATATACCCAGATTTATGAATATCTTTCTACGATATTCTGAGGAGGGCTTGCTCATATTTTTCAATTGTGGTCTTGCTGGTTTGTTTTATACAAGCCTTTGCAACATGTAGTTCTCTTAATACTGACTCTAAAAGTGCTCCTAACATGTAATTTTAGGGGGGAAAATTTCATAAACTTTTTTTTTTAAGTAATATAAATTTACTCATTAAGATTAACCAAAAAAATAGTTGTCTTACTTGTCCTGCTACCTAACAGGAATTTACATATGCATTGTAGATTGTGAAACATGATCAAATTTATTCTTTTGTTCTTTCTTGGATTAAAGAAAGAATAGTGGAATGGTTATGGAATTTCCTATGACTGAGAAAAAAAATTAGTGAGTATTTATCACAAGGGGAATAATATAGGATGAGAAAAATGGAAATAAATATTTACAAATCAATCCCTAATAATTAGAAAAACATACAAAAGTTACGTTGTTTCATTCAATAAAAACTGAATTCATATATACCTACATATGTATATGTGGGCATTTCTATTTGTGTGTGTCAGTATCTACCCTGGAGCCCACTGCCATTGGAATGCATAGGTAGGGAAACAAGGGACATACTAGAAGGTCCCTAGAGTCTTCTATAGAAATAAGAGTGGAAGCACTGAAGAGAAGGCATCAGTTTTGCCTTGGGGTGTGGGAATGGGGAAAAAAAAGGGTGGGGCATTAAAACTCCACAGAAGGTAGTGCAAGGAGTCTTAAACAAGACATTAGTTTCCATTAAGCAGATGAGGATGGAAGGCAACACTTTTCCAGGTGAGAGCCCGTAGGCGGTCCGTCGGCAAGAGATGAGCGGGAAGGTCAGGTCAAAGAATAAGATAAGCTTGATGAGGCAAAGGTGACATTGCAGAGAATCCTAGATGCCAGTCTTTGTCTTTTGGGAAGAACCTCGTATTCCATTCTTGAGCAACATCCTGAGTCCCCACTTTGATCAGCCCATTGTTGCTGTTCCAAACGCCACAGTGAGGTGAATCCTGAGACCTCCTCTGAGCTCCAAAAGGGAAAGAGCTACGATGACTCATACTCATACCACGAATGTATCCAAGTCTGCCATGAGTGCAGGAGCGGAGCGGGGCAGCACACCTGCCAGCTATTGGTCATTGCAAACGACACAGGAGAAAGATGTAATAAATATTCCTTGACTGATGGACAGGAAGACACCATCGTAAGATTTGCTCACCCTGGAAACAGGAAGCCCTAATTAGCAAGGGTTGGCTCAACATACGGCACTTACAACACTGCAATTTCCAACTGCATTCCCCCAGGGAATTAGTTCCCTGACTCTTCTTGGTGGCATATTACCATTTTCCAGGCACTCTTGGAAATAATTAAGATTCAAGACCAATGTTCTCTGCAGAAAAGTCTATTAAGGTGTTAAATGGAAAGCAATCCCTAGGTGACCTATCCATTGAAAACTAGGCTATAGTACATGCAGACAGGGTATTGCAGAGCCATCTCAGGGCCATCGGATCTCATCTCGTTGAATGCCAATCACATCACCCTCATCCACTAGCACTACATGCTCCTCCTGGAGGAATCTCAGCCCATGGGCTGCTCCCTACGTCAGATCTCAGAGCATCTTTGTTAGCGTGTCTGCCTCCTGCATGCATTTATTTCCCCACATTTACTGCAAACTTATGATGTGACAAGCTCTGTGACAACTAGGTAAACAGATCTAGAGCTGGCCCTCTTAGAGCTCAAAGTCTAAAGGGAAAAACAGACATTTAAATAAGAAATTACATTTTCTGCTGACTGCTCAGTCTCCTACTTTTCTAAGGCCTTTTTAAGATTTTATTCATTTATTCATTGTAGACAGAGAGAGAGGGAGGGGGGCAGAGACACAGGCAGAGGGAGAAGCAGGCTCCATGCCAGGATCCCGATGTGGGACTCGATCCCGGGTCTCCAGGATCACACCCTGGGCCAAAGGCAGGCGCTAAACCACTGAGCCACCCAGGGATCCCCCCTAAGGCCCATTTCTTATTCATTTTTTCTCTTTCAACCACAAGGTTTCCTTATGCTGGTGCTTGCAATTCTTTCTCTCCTCTAATATTTTTGCAATACTTTCCTTGCTTTCTTAGCTCTTGGAGTTATATCCAATCTCTCCTAGAGATCTTCTCTCTAGCCCGTCCTCTAAGGGCCTTTTTCTATGTTACTTGTTAAATTATCATTAGAGGCCTGGTATAGACAGATGGCAAGAACTTAACCTAAGAAAGACCTGGGAGGTCGAGGGACGGGAGTGGGCAGACTGAGGGATGCTTTTAATACTTGGACCAGCCTGCAACAGTATCATCCTAGGCTTCACTAGAGATGTTAGAGGTTAAACAAAGATCTCTCAAGAGAAGGAGGCAATGCTGTAATAACCACATTTTCTAGTTTCTATAATTGATTCTTTAGCATGGTGAGGCTTTGCAGACTCTGGAGGGATTGCCCCTCCCAGGGTGAGCCAATTCCTAGAGACAGTAAAAGACTTGCCTTCAAGCTTGCCTTTCATATGTAAACCAACCAGTTCAGCACGCACAGGCCTACAACTTCTTTATTAAGCTCACACTCAGCCACCACCTTGCTCTACTCTCCCCAGAGCCAGTTCACAGTCAGCTAGGCTCAGCTCCTATAATCCAGAGCCCACAAAAAATTATTCAAGTTAGCCAATCCTAAACTCGCTTACCCTGCCTTGCCCATTCCTCCTGACAGAAACCATAATAAAGGCTCTTTACCACATTTCCCCCCATTCCCTCTGTCTCCTGACCTGCTCTGGTGCTTCCTCATATCAACCTTGTGCCTTGGCATGGACCCTCCCGTGGATCTGTGAGTAAACCAAGTTATCTTTTCAGGGGAAATGGTCTCGTGTTTTTGGCCTTACCGTAATTGCATTCTAACAAAATCTACATTAAACACACACACACACACACACACTTTTCCTTAGATCTTTTCAGTTGGGAATGACCCAGAGGTTGCCACAGGCCTTGGGTTTCTTCTAAAGAATATAAGTCTTTGCATTGCCCCATAAGAATGGGCTCCATGGTGGACATGTGCCTCTCAGATCTCTAACCATAGCAAGTATGAGGGGCTGCTGGTCCAGATGTCGTGCTCTCCGTTCCATCATTTTATTTGCATTGATGCCGTACTTCCCATGGGCTACCGCCAACCAGTGATTGAGGACTGAGCGAAACAGGGACATTAAGGCAGGCCCGTTCCTCCACTAACGGGTAACTTTGGCTTGAGGGCTCCCTGATGACATGGCCGACCTTCCATTCGGACAACACTGCAGTCTAAGATGCTTTCCCCCCCCTCCTACCTTCCCTCTGTCCTTCACCCAGGGTCAGACCTGCATCATGTTCTGCCACTTTAACCAGCCTTCCCCGGCTCTCTTCCCATTTTTCTCTCAGTTGTTTCTCTTAGTCAAATTCGTGCTCATTCAGTTCTGCATCTCTGTCTGCTTCTCAAAGGAACTAAAATAAAGCGTGTATCAGACCAGTAAGAATTGGAATGATTCCAAAACAGCCCATCTTTGTTTGCTTACCATGAAGAAATGAACTACACTAAACAAATTGTCAGTGTTAGAAACTAGGGATTCATTCGGCTTCATTTGAGAGTCAATCAATTATTAACTTGGAGCTAATTAAGTTCTAGTCAAGAAGACATTCAGAATGTCACATGTATGACTTCTTTTTCTTGAGAACAAAGAGAGACTCCTGTGTCACAGTGTGTTCTGAATGCTTTTAGGAGAATGAAAATAGAGAGAGAGAGAAATAAAGAAAAAATAGAGAAATATTAATTCTCACAAGGTAAAAAAGGCAAAATGCTGTCCAGGTGGTCTAGGGATCTAATTTCCACTGTCAACATTGAGTGATGAGCTCAGAATCCAATGACCCAGTGATTAGGCTCTGACCCATACATTTTTAATAATGGCAAGTGTCCCAGACATACCTTTTATTTCCCCAGGCCAAATTCCTGCTGCCACCATCAGGTAGGAGGCTGCCTGCTTGAGATTATATCAGTATGGAATTTATTTCCTGAGCAAGAATAGTGTACTCTAGATAAATCAAGCCCCAGAATACCAGCAAAGCTTTCAGTTTCCTTCTAGTTTTCCCACTCACTATTCCTCTTAAGGTCACCATATTAATTAATTAATTGCATAATTATTTATAAGGTAGGTGGCAATGCATTATTATTTTACTCTTCCATCTTAGTCACAGGTGACTGAACCAGGGCAGGGTTTTTGGCTTTTCCAAGTTTAGCCAATAGAAAGGCCAACTGGAAGTTTATGAGGTGGGCTTATTCCAGATTTCTGCCCATGAGAATGAGAGCCATAGACCACACCAATCAGATCTAACTCAGAACTTTGAATCTGAGAGAGAGAGAGAGAAAAGTTTAAATCTGGAGGAAAAGTCAAAGAAGCAGCGGATCCTGCAAGAAAAAAAACGGGTCATGAAATGGTGAAGCGTCACCTTGGGGGAGAAGCAGAGGTAACCCTGCTGTTAGAATTTCACAATTACCCAGACACCTTGATTCTCAAACTACGTTTCCATGCAGCCCGGTTGTGTGACAATTCCCATCTCGCCTTGAGGCCCTGGCATAGTACTAACTTACTCCTACGTTTAACACTCGCTCCTACGCTCAGGGATTCTGAGTGACACTGCTCCTTGAGGGAGAAGAAAGAAAGTCAAACAGACGACAGTTACCTAAGGAGGAAAACCCACTAAAAATACAGATTGCAGTTCTCTGTCCCGTAGATGAAGATTCAGGAGGTCGGAGTAGAAGACGGCACATACATGCTTTCTACGGGCTTCCAGGTCGTGATGACAATGAAGCCAGAGCTGCACACCATGAAGAGCCTGGGCTCTGAGACTGGGCAGGTGCACGTTCACGTTCGAGTTCCAGCCCCGCTCTCTGCTTGCAGACGGATGACTTCGGGCACCTGTGTAAGCTCTCTTGGCTTCTGTCTTCATCTAAAACGTAAGAGTAGTACCGGGACCTTTGTCATTGAGCTGTTCTGAACATTAAACGGGTGGATTTGTAGGTAAAGCATTAAAACAGGAGCGGGCCCGGGCCAAGCGCCCACTGAGTGTGCTTGGCTGCCGCCGCCCTCATCACTCCGCACGCTCGCCCTTGCGCGTGAGGGGAGATGTAAGCACCTCTGGCGTTGGAGGCACTTGTCCGGGGCTCCTCACTCCTTCCGGGCCTGCTTCTCCCTCAGTCCAGTGCCTTCATCTTGGTCTTGACCCTGTTGGGCTCGGTGTTTGCCTCTGATCCCCCCGGATTCTGACCTGGGGGCTCCCCCATGGAACCTGCTTTAGACGTGCCCGCTCTTCCTTAGCCTCCTGGTGCCCCGGGGACGAGGCCTGGAGCAGGGCCGCCGGGGATCCAACTCCAGGGTGGCCTGCCTGGGCCCCGCGAAGCTGGGATTCGGAAACTGGGGGAGCCTCGGCGCTACGAGCTGGCTGATGACTACTTCGGTAAGTGCCCCAAACAGTTGAGGCCCCAGACTAGCATCTGTGGACGGTGAGCTCCCAGGCAAGTCGAGGATCCGAGGCTTCGGATATCTGCTGTAAATAAGGGAGCAAAGGCCTCTAACAGATCTATCACAGGTTCTAGCCCACATCTCTAGGTGTTAATTATGGGGACCGCTTCCGTTACTCATCGTCTCCAGTTAAATTGCTTTACTTTCCCTGGAGAAATTGTACTTCAAAAAGCCCCTATTTTCTCAAAGCTTCTATTGCAAGCCTATGACTCGCAGGAATCCCAGCTGGACATTCAGTCTCTTTCAACATTAGTCTCTTTCGCCAGATTTGATCTGCCTCTCCTGAGCTCAAACTTACGTCATTCAGAAAAATCATTCAAATAGCTTTTGCCTCAAAGTGTTTCATTGAGAGGTTCCCCCTCCCTCCCTCCGCCCCCTGGAGAATGAGATCTGCTCTGATTAGCATAGAATCTAGCCAGTTCTTTTCCTATGACCAAGGACAATTTTTCCCCACCTGTCCTGGGAGGTTTTTAATCCACCAGCTGGAAACATTTTCTCTAAGAACAACAATGTTGAAGTCTACAGAAATGGAGGTTACAAAGGCATGTCTAGCCCTGCCTCAGAGAAGCCTACATTGTACCCAGACCTTGATTCAGAACGTGTTGTGTTCTGGTCCAGAGAACAGAGGCTTTAGCTGGGACCCACCCCGCGGGACGGGGAGCTGGGCGGCCGCTACCCCAGGTGGAGACAGGGCCGCAGTTGGAAGCAAGCGAAGCACAGTTCCCTCGACCACTTGCGCTCAAACCTTCCACCACAACCCAGAGTAATGGTTAGTTTTCCTACTGAGTCAGACCACAAAGGGGAAATTTTCCCGAGCGTAGAAGTGAAAAATTTATTTCCTTTTGGCAACAGCTAGTCCTTAAGGATGTCCCGCATCTTCCAGGGTCCATGCCTTGTGAGATTACCTCCCCCCGAATGTGGGCTGGGAACCCGATTTTCCTGAAACAAATAAGTGAGAGTGCTACGTGTCGCTGAGGCTGGGTCAGAGGAAGCCTTGGGCTTTCTGCCCTGGTCTCTGATATGCTTGCTCTGGAGAAGCAAGCCTCAGGGGACAAGCCTGGCTTGTGAGTGGAGAAGCCATCTGGGATGTCCGGCCCAGTCGAGTCTTCTGATGCCTGTCACCCCAGTGACATCTGATGGCAACACAGGAGAGGAACCATGCTCGAACTACCCAGTTGTGCTCATTCGATGGACAGAGACATCAGCAACAATAATAAATTGCCTTTTGAAGCCGCTGGGCTTGGGGCAGGGGTGGGGAGATTGGTTTACACCATAGTAAACAGGAAAAACATTCCAAAAAGTTGGGGATACTAACTCCAAAGGTTACATAATATCAGCCCTGTATTAGGAAACTGAGCTCATTCCTTCACCTCTGCCCTTCGGTGGGCTCACTCCCAAGCAGGCTCTCGCCTTCGCCACCGATGGCGCCACGTTTGAAGCTTGACCTCTGAAGGCCCAGTGGAAACAGCTTTTCTCTCTCAACCATGCCAATATACGCACAGTGCTGCTGTAGCCCGACCTGGTGGGGGCCACAAGCCCACTCCTCCAGCCAGGGATGCAATCAAGACTTTTTCCATAAACAGAGAAAAGGAGTGAGTCCCTGAGCCAACGGGGGTGCTCAAGCCAACTAAGCTGTCACTTCAGGTTTAGTAGCAGAAATCCAAAATTTAAAGGAGCTTCAAAAATCAGTTCATTTCTTTCTCACATGTAACTCCAAGCAATGAAGCACCTCTCTTCCTTGAGGACATCAGGGCCCAAGATCCTTTTATCCTAGTGCTTTGCTGTTATTAACACATAGGTTCCAGTTACCAGTAGAAAAGAGGATGCACACTGAGTGGGAAAACAAAATCATTCACCGCATGCACCTGGATGGAATTTTTATGTTTCTAAGATATTTTTGAACAATATGGGATTGGTTTTTCCTTGAATATTATTAGCAGTGGCTTTACTAGTATTAATGGTCCTCTAGTTCTCTAATAAGAAAGTCTGCATGTGATGTTGGGTATTCTTTAATTTGTTTTCTTTTGTAGCTTTTGTTATTTTTTAGTTTGTGCATGAAATTTTTTAATTAAAGAAAAAGGTACACCACTTTGCTTGGCAGGCTATCTCTTCTTAGGATAAGATCATCTATTATTGTTTTTTTTTTTTTTTTCCATGAAAAGCTTCTCTTTGCGGTTGCATAGCTTAGCTTTTTGCTACTAAAATATAAAGATGGCTGAAAACTAGAGCCTGTCAATTGTGGATTTCTATGAAAGCAACAGCTAAACATTTTTTTTTTAGACAAATATTGAAGGTTACCTACTCAGTTCTAAGGAAACAAAAAATAAATACAAATAAAAATAAAGTATACCAGGTAAGTTAGAATATGTTCATGAGCTGACACTCAAAATTAGCAAATGTTGTTGTATTACTAGAGGCTACAGACCTTTTCTCCTTTTTTTTAGAAAATAAAATACTATAGACAAAATTAAAATCGCCTGCCTTATGCTCCCCTGTCCCATTCCTCTCCCTTCCGCCCTAGACGCACCCCACTTCATAAATGTTGAGTGCATCAATGCACACTATAATACTTTCTCTAATAATAATAATGATGGCAAACTTGGTGCTGATTCTGTGTAGACATTCTCGTAAGAGTTCTGTAAATATGCCAAAAAGGTATGCCACCTACCACTAGAAATGCAAGATCACTCTCTCACACACACATACACGCCCCCATTCCTAAATAAATTGCTAACCCATACGCTGAATACATTTGGGAAACCGTGTTTACTGTATCATGCTTTTAAAATCTTTAAACAGATCCTAGGGGTTTCAAAAAGGATTCATTATGTTTGTAAAGTGGCAGAAATGAAAATCAATTCTTAATCTGATTTTCTATCTATTCCCCAGAACTGTCTTTGACTCTGACACGTTAAACTAGAGACTCGGGCACCTGCGTGGCTCAGTCAGTTAAGCAGCCGACTCTTGGTTTCAACTCAGGTCATGATGTCAGACTTGGAGGCTGGAGCCCGCGTGGGGCTTGCACTCAGGAGTCCACTTGACCCTCTCCCTCGGCCTCTCCCCTGCTCTCTCTCTAAAAATAAATTAATCAGATTTTTAAAAAAAGAAATAGGGCTTCAACTGTGAGTGCCAGTTGGGATTCAATCTTTCCTTCAACCAGGAAACACTAACTGATCAAAAGATATTAAGGTACCAAGAAGACGCATGAGGTGGAGCTCCGGAATGTTACGGAATGAAACGCCAGTTGTGAGCTAAGACTGCGGCCAGTCTGAACACCCTTATCACGAAGCTCCCTCTGTTTACTGTGGAATTTAAGGAGTTATTTGCCAAGGTCCATAATAATCCTCTCTCACCATCCAGAAAACCTACACTAGGGGCACTCAGAGAAATTTGAGTGTTTTGGCAATTAAGTCTGCATATATTAATAAATAATAATGTTTTGCGTATAAACAGCATTTCTTCACGGATTTATGAACAATCTCTTGGTCCCTTAAGACGACACACACTAGGCTGAGACAATGTTATATCAACATTTATTTGATAAACCAGCTAAACGCGGTGGCCTGACGCGCTTCACTGTCCTAAATTTGGCCTGCTGGTAGCTGTTCTGGGAAACAAGATTGTTTTTTCATGGATGTGCATGGCAATAGTTTTGATCCTGCCTCTTCATTTCTCCTTTCATTGTGTTTTTATCCTGATTCCCTAGAGTTTTTTTTTTTTTTTTTCTCAGAAGTTACCCTCAACCCGTGAGGGAACATCTCAATTATGGAATTTGTAATGGGAAAAAAATCCTAATAAAATATATTGCTTAATCTCCTTATTTTATATAGTAAGAAATTGAGATGAAGAAAGGGCAAGGGCTTGTCCAAGAGCCAATTAGAGTCAGGGGTGTGACTGGAAAGGGAGTCATCTGGGGGTATCAGTGTCAAGATGCACAGGGACATCAGCAGCATGAGGCTGAAATGGCTGGGATGTCGTTGAAATTTTGTGCTGAGATTTTCAAATTTCAAGCATTTAAGGGGGGAGGTTCCTGTCCAATCTGTAAACCAGGCAGTCCTGCAGTAAAATAGCCATTTCCACTCATTCAGAATGGTGAAGGGCAACAAAGAAGTATATATATTTTGGAAGGAAAGTCATGGCTAAAACGTCACCCTTTCCATGAACCTTGTTGGCCATGCTACTAAGGTGTTCCCGATGGCTCTATACCGTCTGGCACCCAGAACACTGATTTAGGTCCTTGCTTATTTTTGCTCCTCTGGCCTCCACCCTGCAGTTCTTCGGGGCTGACTTCACCACTGTGTACCTAGAGCCTAATTAGCACCTGGTTCAGAGACCGCACTAGGTACCTGAGTGGGCGCAGCCAAGTCCAGCCGGTAAGCAGGAGGAGCGGCGACAAGAGGGCTGCAGGTCCTCTGACGGGCACTGAGGACCTGCAGACAAAGAGGCAGAGCCCCCTCTGGGATGCTGGCTGATAGTTGAGAAGACGTTAGACCCCAAGGAGGCTTAGACATGTGCAGAGGGAAGGGGGGCAGTTAGGAGCCTCTTCTTAGAGGCCCGCGGGCCGAGCTCTTCCTGAGGCATTGGGGCAGCAGGTGACCACAGCGGTGCCGCCCAGCTTGGTCTGTGTATAGCACGAGAATAAAAGTGTTCCTGAAACACCCAAATCCTTTCCTCCAGTCTTTGCGTGGCCCCCAGCCAGGCTCCGCAGTCTCCCCCTCCCACTCCCTGCCTGGCTGCATGAGCTCGCCACGACCAGAGGAAGAAGCCAGGAGGGTCAGCAGGAGTCCAGCCATAGCCTGACGTCCCCCGGGCGCCTCTGCCACCCGCCTTCTGCTGCAGGAACTAGAAAAACCAACCGGCGCTGGTGACCATTCAGAAAGTTATCTGGGGAGATCCTTAAAGGCAGCATGCCGAGTCTGAGAAAGGGAAATTCCAGGCCAGGCCACTAGGGAAAAAGTTCATATACACTTTCCCCCCCAAAAAAGGACTTAAGGGTTGCAAGCACGCCCAGGGCAGGAGGTACATCCGCTGTGGGAGTCGCCTACCCCGGCCCCAGCACACTAAGCTCTGGCATCTCGCCCGGGGAACAGCCTCAGCTTTGCCAGCGTCTGACCCCCTGAGCCCAGATACTTTGGCTTCACCCACGTCCAATGGCATTTATTCCCCAAATCAGCTCCTACAAGGATAAACTAAACCTGTGGCAAAACAGAGAGGTGACAATTTGCAAATAGCTGCGGGGGACTGAGGCTCGGGAGTTGCTGCAAATATGTAGACAACTGGGCGCCGTATGACTGCACGGAGAGCCACAGCACCTTAGCTGGACGGAGAGAGTGAGGTTGGGGTGACACTGGCTTTGGAACACAAAATTACCTCGCTCCTGGGGACGGTTAACCTCCAAGGCTGTTACACCCATCCCGGGCACTGCGCTAATCCATACCACACGTCTGCAGAACTGGGCTGAGCTTGGCCAGGGTCTTTGTACTCGTCTTATTAATGATGTTGGATGAGTTAGGCCAATATTCAAGTAAAGAGGACTGTCTTCCCCATTTGAGGGACCCATCCTGTTTCCAGACTCTTTGTTAAACGTTTTTTCTTTTCTTTTTTTTTCTGTGGGTTTATCTTAGAAAGAGGTTTTAGTGGAAACCTATAGTATATCTGACAGATGCCTTGTTTAGGGAACAGTCTTGCAATCTCCCCCTCCCCATCTAGTTTCTGCAGGACCTGCCATACCTCAACCCGCCCTCTGACACTGGCTACGGTTGATGGATCCGGGTGTAGAAACCTGATCCAAACAGAGAAAGTGTTCTGGACCCAGCCCTTCCCAAGGCCCAGCAAAATTCCTATTCTTGGGTTCCTTAAGCTGCTACCTTTTCATCTAATCTAGCTCTAGTTGATTTTCTGTTCCTTACGTAGAGCTCTAATTAACACAGGAAAGAGGGGAGAGATGGAAAATTAACATATTATGCCCTTCATGTAGTTATAATACTGAGTAAAGATGTTTGAAAACAGTGGATCCCAAGTGGGGCTAATTTGGCCCCCTCAGGGAGCATTTGGCAATGTCTAGAGACATTGTGTGTGTGTGTGTGTGTGTGTGTGCATGTGTATGTGTGTTTGTATGCACGTGTGGGTGTCACGGGTGTGGGGTGTGGGTGCTACTGGCTTGTGATGGGTAGAAGCACGGGTGCTGCTAAACATCTTATAATGCACAGGACAAGCCCCACAACAAAGAATTATCCAGTCCAAAATGTTAATGGGACCACTACTGAGAAACCTTAGTCTAAAGAAAGTCACTCACTCATTCAGTTTTTCTTGTATTTATTCAATCAACATTTATGAACCGTTTGTAATGTTTTAAGCACTAAGTAGCTACTTAAGCATGGACAAATATGACCCAGTAATTCATCTTGAGTAGCTCACAGTCTGAAGGGAAAGATAGACAAACTGACCAATAATTACAGTTCAGTGGGGCAAGTGTGCAATATTGGAGGTATGCATGGCGGACTGAGACAGCCCAGTAGTAGGGTATCTGACTCCCATGGGAGAGGATCAAAGAAGCCTTCCTGAAGAGGTGACTGAGCCGAGTTCATCGGGTATGCATGTTGGATGAGCCAGAGGAAAGGGGGAGGAGAGAGAAAATTCTCCATTTACAGAAACACAGGTAGTTGCTCAAACACCAGTTTATCCATTCAGTTACCATTCATTCACCCCATAAGCATTTACTTAGAAAGAAAGCATGCATAGTATAGTGGTTGAGAGTGCAGACTCCAGACCTAGACGTGTCTGGCTTCATATCTCAGCTCTGCTACTTCCCAGCTGTGTAATCTTGCCCAAGTTACTTAAACTCCCTATCACTCTACTTCCTCATCAGTAAAATAAGGATAAGAACCTTCCTTCTGGGATTATTGTGTGCAATAAAGGAATGAATATGTATCAAGTGCACTATAAAAGTGTTTGCTATTATTATCTTTATTTATTCAGTGCCAGACATTCCCTAGGTGCTGGAGATAGAAAGATGAATAACACAGGTGTGATCCCTGTCCCCAGTAAGCATATAGTTTACTGGGAGATATGTAGGTGAGATGGAGTTTGGCAATTGCCTTGAGAGAGAAAACTAGTATGGCTAATCACACCCTGGCTCCTAAAGGCTCCTGACTCGTGGTGACACACACTAATTCTGATTACATTTCATCGGCCGGAGCAAGACCTGTGATCGCAACATACTTCAAGAGGTGGGAATGTGCAACCCAACCTTGTGCCCAAAAGGAGAATGGGAGCATTTACAATGTCCTTAACGGTGGTCACAGTCACCTAACATAGCATTGCAGGGTTGGAGGAACTTCCTTTTGGAAGTGACATTCTAGCTGAAAGCTCCTAGTGAAATAGGAATTAACCAGGTATAAGATGGGATGGAGGGATTCCAGGCATGGTTGAGAAAACTAGCTAATCAGCGTCCAGGAGTGAGGTGGCAAGAGAGAAGGCTGAGAGGTGGTCAGGCCAGATTGTATAGGACCAAGTGCCAAGGTGTCATGAACATGTTTGAAAATTAGATTTGTATTTTAGAAGATAGTTCTGGTTGTGATATATAGAATGGATTAAAATAACTAGACAAAAGGTGAGGATAACGCTTAGGAGAATCTTGCTCTGATGCAGGATGAGCCAGGGGACATGCAGGTGAGGACAGAGAAGCACACAAATCAAAAAAGCATCTCAACGGAGGCAGGAGCAACAAGGATTTTTGCCAGGTATCTGATTTGGCAG
This sequence comes from Canis aureus, assembly GCF_053574225.1. NCBI lineage: Eukaryota > Metazoa > Chordata > Mammalia > Carnivora > Canidae > Canis > Canis aureus. The sequence continues at coordinate 1,982,303 of NC_135633.1, forward strand.
CCTGTAGATGGTGGTGCCATTCATTAAAGAGAAAATATAGTAGGAAAGGAAAGATGAAGGGTTTCGTCTTAGACAGATTAGGATGAGAGGCTTCTAAGTTATCCAAATAGAGATGTCTCACAAGCCAATTTATAGGTGTGAAGCTCAGAAGAGCGGCTTGAGCAAGAAAACTAGATTTGGGGGTCATCAGTATATGGACTTTAATTGAAGATAAAGGAGTTAGTTGTTCAGTAAGAATGTACAGGATAAAAAGACAAGAAGGCATAGGACCAGCATTTAAAGGACAAGAAGGGGAAGAAGGTCTCGTGAAGGGGAGTGAGAAAGATGCTGGAATACAGGGAAGAAAAGGACCAACAGGAAAGAGCAGTACCAAGGGAGTAAAAAGAGTATTTCAGAGGGGAGTGGTCATTAGTGTCCATGCTCCTGAAATATTTGGATTAGAAAATGGGTAATTTCTGATTTTAAAAAATGCCAGTTAGAAATTAGCAAGAAAGAGTTCCATGTCCATGTTGTCAAAAGCAGTATTAGTGTAAGGGTGAAGGTAGGAGGCAGATGACATTAAGAAGGTGAGTAAGCAGAAGAGAAGAAATAGAACCAACATGGCCAAATCTTCCAGAAAGCTTGGTAGTTGATTAGCAAGAAGGTTGAAAGCTATGTTTTATGTCAGAGCACGAAATTATTATTATTATTATTATTATTATTATTACTACTATTATTATTATTTTTATTTTTTAGGGCATGAAATTAAATCAGGGACATATGTCTTGCCTTCAAGGGAACTCAAAATCCAGTAGGAAATGAGGATATATCTGCAGAAACACTGACCAGATTGGACTTCAGAGGAAATAGTTCTCACTGGTGATTGAACCCTTGTGGGGAAGCCTCACAGAGAAAGCAGAACTTGACCGGGTCGGGTCCCGAGAGAGAGAAGTCAAACTTAGGAGGAGACGGCATTCCTAAGGGGGAAGAATGTAAATAGAAGCATAGGCGTGAGGTAGCATTTAAGGAATAGAAAGTACTCCAATCTGGCTAGAGCAGAAAGGTAGATTCAGAAAGGATCCACATTTCATAATTTTCAAAGAGTACCCTGGGGAGCCCCATAGCTTCCACAGGGATGTCCACAAGTAAATTTTCATGATGAGATGATGATAAACTATGGCCCTGGCGTCAAATCCAGCCTGCCAGCTCTTTTCGTGAATCATGTATTATTGGAACACACCCGTTTGTTTACATACTATCTATGACTGCTTTCAAATTACAGTGGCAGAGTTGAGTAGTTGACACAGAGACCCATAAAGCCAAAAATATTCAGGATTTGGCCTTGCCAGAGAAGTTGGCCAACTCCTGTTCGAGGCAATAGAAGTCTTTCTGTTTATAAGGTTAAATCCTGTTTTACTTATTTTCATCATTATTGGTAGAAATCTCTGTAAAATACTTTAGACGGTCTTGCACACACAAGTGATGACAGTGTTGTATGAACTGAAGCTTTCTGCACCTTTCCATAAATAAAATGAATTAAATGCCTTATCTTCTTTCTTTTCTTCTAAAGTCAAATATAATCAAATATGATTGGACTTTGGTGACATGACTGTAGCATTGTTGCAAACGTAGACGATCACCCCAGGTCGTAGGACAGGAATGACCACAGGAAGGCCCTCTGCGTTCACTCGTATCAAGTCTCGCTCTCCTTCTGGCCCAAGGAAGCATGACTTGCTGCCTTTCCTTGCACTTTGAAATCTCGTAGTTAGTTCTACCCAGTGGGAGGTGTGTGTGTGTGTGTGTGTATGTGTGTGTGTGTGTGTGTGTGTGACTTTTGGGCAAAGCACTTAATTGCCAGGAGGGAGACCCTCTAAGGATAGTTTTCCATGGAATTCAGTGATGATTGTGCTGAGAGTCAATGTCCAGTATGCGGTAGGCTAAGTTTATGAGCCTCCACACGGATATTAGCAGCCCAAAGGAGCCACCCAGACCAGAAGTCTCTGTGTAAGGAATCACCTTTTGTGGTGTTAAGTCCCTAAGATGTTGGTAATGTTTGTTGCTGCAGTATAAACCTGTCCTATATGGACTGATATAATGCCACATGGATTATTTATCAGCATAAGAATGTTCTCCTCCGTGCTCTATGGTCCCAGACTCACGCATTAGAGCGTTCAATATTTGAAACTTCTGTTTTCTGTGTCTTTAATATCAGGTTATCATTTTAAGCAATCAGTGTGTCTCACATTCACATTCACTTACAATTTGCTGATCCTAGTCTTCTATAGGCTATGAAAGCAGATACTTATAATCATGTTAATTGTTTCTGAAGTAAAATTAATTGTCTCTGAGAGAAGCCCTTGAGGCAATTTCTTGTGATTAAAATGTTTTAGTAATATGGGGCTGCTAACATCGTTTGATTCTTCAGACGTCTGGTTTTTTTGTTTTTGTTTTTTAACCTCCTCCCTAGTTTTGGGTGGTGTTCTAACTCAGAGAGGCCATCAACCAGTAATTTTTGGATAAGACATGAACGGATTATCACGTGTTTAATTAAACTCCATGGATTTGTTCCAGAAATTTTCAGATTTATCATAGGTAGTTATGAAATACATAATCAAAAAATATTTTTCCACATCATGGTACATCTTCACACTGCATATCTATCAGGCTTCTCAAAATAGACTTGCCATCTACCTATAACACTTGTCCCAATAAATTTTTTGATATCCATGAATTCATCTGCAGCAAAACTCATCTGTCTTCTTTGATTCCTCCCTTACCATTTCCCCAACAGACAATGGACCATGAAGCCTTGTTGATTCTTCCCCTAAATTATGCTTTGATATTCTCCTCTGACATGTAATATCTTTTACAAATTGGCCCCATCTTACTTTCAAAGGATATTTGTCACTTTTCTGGCCAGTGTCTGTTCCCATCAATTGGGTAATAGCAACCACGGAGACTAGGATTCTTTCTGCCATTATGACAACTTGGTAGAACTCTCTATCAAGGGGTTCTGCTCTGTCTGAGCCAAGAGATGTCTCGGTTGTACAAGTCAGATGCTGTCTCACTGAAGTCTGATGTTCAAGAGAAACCACGGAAAATGATTCACCTTATGAACCTGCCAGAAGAGACCAGCACTGACAGTGACAGTGGGTGTGCATATGTGTGTGTTGGGGGAGGTGCCATCTGAGTGTCCATGTGTGTGTCTGGTATGAGTTATTTCATTAGCTTCTGTTGCTTGTGACCAGAGAATTCTAACTGGTACTCTTCCTCTCAATCTTCCCCCAGGCCTCTCCTTGCTACACATCCTAGATTTCATGACCACAAGAAGTTGAACAATTTCCACAGCTTGCTATTTGCCTCCTTCTTCAAGCTTTTATTCATACTGTTCCCTCTTCCCATAACACCCTTTCTTCATTCCTGGAAAATTCCAGTTCATCCTTCAAGTGTGAGTTTAAATACAGAAGGGAGTATTTCTACGTCAAACCCTTCCCCAGCCTTAACAGGGAAAACGAAGTGTCCTTGTCTTGTGTATCCATAGCAACTTATACATCTTTCTAATTTACAATATGGTATCATAGCTAGTGATTCACATGCCCAACCCCTTCCAGGAGATGCCGAAATCCTCAAGGACAAACAGGCAAAGTTCAACAAATATCTGTTGAATTGAATGTACTGAATCACATCTAAAGAGATTTATTTTCTAAAAGATGGCTCTTACTTTATTTATTTATTTAGTTAGTTGCTTATTTATTTATTATTGTTTATATGTTTTAAAATTTCTAATTCTGTACTCTCTTGAAAATTGTATCCCATTAACACTTTAATAACTAATGAAATGTAGAAAGCAAAAATAGTTGTCCCACTTCTCCTCCTTTTGTGCTCCTGTGCTTCCCTCTTTTCCACTGACACATCACATTTGATTCCATTTTTTTTGTTTCTTTCCAAGTTCCCTTGGCCCCTGTCTTAGCAGAAATACGCAATGACCCATTATGCAATGAGTTATTGTATAACAAATAGGATTTCCCTCCTCTCTCAAGACTATGTGAAAAAAGAAAGAAGAAAAACCCTCATGAAATCCTTAATAAGGTTGCTAAAGTGAATGAAAGCCAAGGATGCAATCCCTTAGGAAATTCTGGAGATGGATATAGTTGTGTTCCTCCTGGTAAATAGCTAGTAAATTATTCAATAAAAACAAAACATAAAGAAGAAAATGCCAGGGATTCCCATCTTCCTTCTAGAAAACATTGATCCAAAGCCCCACTTTGCAATTGTTTAAATGAATTCACTTCAATCAGAGAAGCAAAATGCTAATCAAAACTAGGGGGAAATAAATGGAATTGGTTTTCTCTTTGTATTATTTAATGGTGACTATCCTATCTCCTCTGCTGCCCTTCCTGATTGACCAGAGTTAGGAAATATTTCTTTGGTATTATATGTCCCCCGTCTTGGAGGAAAAAAGAAAATGGTCTTTCCAGGTTGGCTTCTTTAACTCCAAATTCCCAACTTCAGCACACCAGGCCCTTGATGACTTCTTCTGGCCCCAAGCTGTCTCCTCTCCCACTATCTCTACCATTCTACTCAAAAAGCTAGTTACTCTCAAATGTTCCAGTTGATCCAAATATTTTTTGATACTTCTACTTTCATGTCTGCTCTACCCTTTAACTGAGAAATCTAGTCCCCTTTATTTAGTGGGAAGATTGTCTCCTACTAAACACTTAGCCTCCTACTCCTCTACGTGACCGCAGTACTGTAAACACATCTCCATGTTCCATGGCTCTGTGTAATTTATCTTTTGATCTATCTTTCCATCCTAGACCCTGAGCTCCTTGAGAACTAGAAACAACACCGATCACAATTCCCATATAATAGATACTCCACTATTTGTTAGATGGGTTAGTGACTAATCACTCCCCAAACAACACCATGTAATGTCATTGCCAAGGGAAAAGTAAATGCCCAGTTAATTGTACATGTATTGATAATGGGGCTAAAATGTGCTCATTTGAACTTTTCATATGATGGCAAAATATATTTGCCATTTCCAAGGCCCACTGAAAAACCACTCAATGACACATAAATAAATCTCTCCATGGTATCGGAGAGAATTTCATTGGTCTTTGCTATGCCAGTAAGAAATTGTGGTATCTGGAAATTAACACCAACAGAAACCAAAGAAAACTTCTCTATATACACATAAGGACATGAAACAGCTAATCTATAAAACCATTATGGACACCAAGAATAAATGACAAGAGATAAACATATACTTATCTCCAACTGGTTCTGTTTAGGGGAAGAAGAAAAATGAGGTCAATGACTTCACTCAAAAAGCTATTCTAGGTTAAACCTTTCTAACATGAGCATAGATAGAAATTGGTTATTTCAGCCCAGATTCCAACAGCTTTAAAGAGCTTTTCTCTTTAGAGGGTAACATTCATTTATGGGATCTTTCAACCTATACAATTTCCCAATTCCTAAAATTGATCATAGGAACAACTTGATTCCAAAAGGAGATAGCACTTCAATAATAATGGTATAAGATAAGAAATAAGGAATTACTACGAACTTTACTGGCCCTGAAATTAAAAAGCAATATGACACTGTGGGGAATATATAAGCTTTAGAAAGACACAGGTTCTAATCCTGGATCTATTTCTTCCTGGATGTCACTTTCTGCCTGTGGGAATTTGGGTAAGATTTTTAACCCCAGCAGACATTGGCTTCCTCATCTGTGAAACTGAGATTTTAAAAAGTCCACTTTGTGAATAATAAAGATGATATTAAAATACTTAACACATGGTTACATATCAACTAATACATACTATATAAAAGTATATTAATTATTTAATTAAAATCAATTTAATCATTTAATTACTATTTTGGATAGGGAATACCAAAGTACATGGGAGAGTTTCCCTTGCTCCTGGTGTTTGGTAAGAACATGATAGGGAAAAAGAAATTAAGAATGAAGAACCAAGATAAAGAACAGGACAGAAAACGAACAGGTTGAGAATAAAAGTAGGAGTATCTCAGTAGCACTTAGATCATGGAAAGAGCGTTTATAAGCATGTCACGTTGGCTAAAACATCCAGAAAGAACATAAAAATCCTAGAGAGAACACAAATAAACAGAAACGGTATAAATGAGTGGATTTCTGAACATTTCACTTGACTTTTTACTCCACTAATGGACACCCTTCCTTCCTTCAACAATGATCCTCCAAAATGTCCTGCAGCTACAGTGATGTAAAGAAAAGAGAAATGTATTTTTCTAGTCACAGATGGTCAGACAGATGGATGGGAAACACCTCTGGATAGATGTAGGTTACATGTTGTTTTGAATAGCATCAAAGACATTGCACAGGCAATCAACTCATGGACCCAAGTGAGATAGTATTCCAGGATTTCTATGTGGTGACACATTTTTTTCTGTTGCAAGGCCCTAGGCAGTTGAAGAACATTTCCAAGAAGAGAACACTTCACACCATGCACTCTCCTATTATTTGACTTGAAAGACATGCAGAATCTCCTCTCTGCGCCGTGGTGTGAAGAATTCCAGGCTTTGTGGGGGAGAACAAACTAGGTTCAGATCCTCCCTAAGCCAGTGGGATGGATAAGGTACTGGGCAATCCGCACCAGTTAAATGACTAGAATAATAACTACCTCATGGAGTTACGGTAGAGATTAAATAGCATAATTATGTAAATTATGGACCCCAGTCCCCTACTACGTGGTAAGACCCTCAATAAGTGATCGCTACAGCTGTTAGATGGAAGAAAGCAAGGAAAGAAACGCGGTCACTTGTGCATTGCTGCATTTGATACTAGAGGAGTCCCACACAAGACTGAAGATGAGGCTTCACAAACATGAATAATCCGATACCTAACCCGAACCAGTTTCAGCGAACCTCAGTGACACCAAAGGATGCATTTCCCACAAAGGCTACCATGCAGCATTGGGTTGGAGGACTTTCACTGGATGTGGCTTTAAAACTCTCCCGTTTCCTCAGTGGGGACATGCACTCACACATGCTGTTATTCTTCTGCCCATGCGGGGTGAGGTCTTGACAGGTGGAAGCTCTGTAAGGGGTTTTTCAGAGCTTCTATATTCCCTACAAGATCCCCTGGAACTCCAGCATAATTGACATATATATTTAGAAAAACTGTCACCTGAAACTAACATCCAGGTCTAGATACAAATTCATATCATGATGCCAGCCCCTCCCTTCATGTTGTCAGGCTAGGTTCTAATGACCAAACACTACACTTGCCAATCCCTTGGCAGCTGTGCAGCAATGCTCAGTCTGCAGATAGACACAATCCACTATCTCCTCCTTACACCACCTAAGAAGGGGGCAGTGTGGCAGGCCGGCCTGGTGAAGGCTTAGCCACCTCGGCTCTGTGGGCAGCTGAGGCACTTGGGTTCCACAGGACATCTAGTAGAAAGAAGCCTCAGACGTGGGGGATAAGAGTTCCTCCCATCCAGGTGAGCTGTGGGGTCAAGCAGCATCTATGAGCCTCAGTTTCCTTGTTTATCAAATAAAGATTAAAATATTTCCTCTATATCAACCTTACAGACTGGTGGTGTGGATCAAAATATAAACAGATAAAATTTGTGTGGGTTCAGTATAAATTATAAAGCACTGAGGATTACAATGATATAGGCAGTTTTATCATTTTTTTCTTATAGGTGTTTAAAAACATGTCTTACAAATATTTCTAAAAAACACAATCTTGCTTTGAGAGAGCTGGATCAGAAGAAAGTGAGGATGGGATCTGTTCTGTGGGTTTTCTTTAACTACCTAGCCAACTCATTGGCACGTTGGGTTTCCATCTCAGACATTTGTTTTTCAAGGGGTAATATTTTGTCCCCAGAGAGTCCCTATCAAAATGATAGGAATGATTTTGGTTTTCCATTCTTCCTACCTCAGAAAATTTGTGAGTGCCAATATCTTCTCAGTGCATTTCTGTTTTGTTTAAGCCAACATAATTGGCTATCGGAGCTTGCAGTTGAGAATTCTGATATTCAACAGGGTATGCTGGAAAGACCCTGGGCATCAGCAGAGCTGGAATGAAATGCCAGGCCCATTATCCTAAACTTGAACAAGTCGCTTAACCTCTATAATCTCAATTTCTAGAGTCCCCAACTCATGGGGTTGTGTAATTAGCATGTGAAAAAATACTGGATAGGCTGGTCGGCACCCAGAAGGGCTTTAATATATTTCAGTTGCCTGTATTTTCCAAATCAGTGTTTTTTTTGTTTTGTTTTGTTTTTGTTTTTGTTTTTGTTTTTGTTTTTTTTTACTGGCCAGATCACTAACAACTTTGAAAATCTAACAAACACATTGGGTTTCTGATCCAAAGGATAATGTGCATATACATATCCACACATCTTCTGTATAATTTCAGAAGTTCTTTGGATTACTGAAGTCCAAGAAGGGGCTCAACAAAACTAGATTAATAATTCCTGGACAGACCAGGTGGCTCAGTGGTTTAGCACCCCCATTGGCCCAGGTTGTGGTCCTGGAGACCCAGGATTGAGTCCCACGTCAGGCTCCCTGCATGGAGCCTGCTTCTCCCTCTGCCTGTGTCTGCCCCTCTCTCTCTCTGTGTTTCTCAGGAATAAGTATTTTTTAAAAAATGCTTTAAAAATAATAATTTCGCTGATAGGTGGTCACTTAGGACATATACTTATTTTGTTCTGAGTGTTAAAATATCTGCTTTGTCTCTTTGTTCTTCTGCTATTGCTACTACTACCAAGACTCAATAAAAGCTCCTATTTTTAGAGAGCATAATTAGAAGGCTTTCAGAGTCATCATATTATTTGATTTTCAGGTTCTATTATTGTCCTATTTTACAGACTGGAAAAAAAGTTTTTCTTTGTTTGCTCTTTTGTTTTTGTATTTCTCCATTGTAAATAAGCCTCATGAGCACATAGACTATATTGTTTTAGTCACTATTGCTTCATCAATACTTTATACAGTGCCTGGAACATGACAAGTGCTCAGTGTGTTTGAAATAAAGGGAAAATGTAAAAGAGAACTCGCACTTCCTGAAGAGTAAGCTTAATACTCTGAGGCTAAAACTGTTAGAATTTCCCTGTGGACTTGGCCCAATGCCATCACAGATATAATGAACTCTTGATAAATGTTAGTGGATAAATAGATGAACAAATAAAACTTCATTTCTATAGAGTGAAACCCTGAATTCCGACAAAAGGTTTTTGTTCCTTTCCTCTATTACTGCTCAAAACTTAGGGGCTGAAAACAGCCATTTCATTTTTGAGGATCAGGAATTTGGGAAGGGCTCAGCTGGCTGGTTTATCTCTAAGCCACATGGCATCAGCTGGGGTGAACGGGGCCAGAGGATCCGTTTTCAAACTAACTTCTTGGCTCCTTCACCTGGGCCTTTGCAGGAACTGCGGACAGTGTCTCAGCTGGGCTCCCCTCCCTGTCCATGCTGTCAGAGCCCCTCTACTTTGTCCCTCTAGGGGGGTAGTCAACTTCTTACACAGCAGCACAGGCCTCCACAACAAGAAGCAAAAATGACGGGCCACTTAAGCATAGTAGCTAGAGCTGGAGTATCATCAGCTCCACTCTTTTCTGTCGGCCAAAGACGTCACATGCTGGCCTATGGCTCCGAGAGGGGAACCTGATCTCATGTCTCAGTGGGAAGATAAAAAATGTAAAAAGTCACTGCTCACCTGTTACAGTTTCCTTAACCAAGACGAGAAGCTCAGAAACATTAAGCTATGGAGTTGTTCTTGTTGGTACCTTCAATCAGATTTTCCTCAATAACTTTCATTTCCCAAATATCAGTAAATAGTTCTATAAACCCTTACATTAAAATTCAGTAAAACTTGGATGCATATCTGAATTAATTTCCATGCTTCAGTGAGCGTGTCTCAGGGGTAACATAGGAGTGTCTATGTTCTAGTTATTTAAGGTAATTCAAACTTCTCCAAATCTGGTGGGATCAAGCAGCCCAAAATATCATTACTGCTAAAAATTTACTCTACAGTAAAGTGTCATTACAAATCAACCCTGCGCTATCCACCTCCTGGGCATGAAAAAATTCAGCACCGCCACTTTCAGGATATTTTAGCATCTCAACAGGGAGTATGGCTAAGTAAGAGCTAAAATAGCACAATGATCCCAGAAACCACACAGAAGAAAGGAAATACAAATAGCACAAACAAGCACAGGGCATCTCGGACAATTCCAAAGAGAACTAAAGTTTATTCTCCACATTCGTTTCTAGAGGCTCCTTGTTTTAAAGAATTTTACTTCTAATGGTTTTAGCCACCCCCACCCCCACTCCCACAAATTCACTTTAATTCCACAGGCACAAGGATTATTTTCTCATTGTGTCGTGATCTTAATTTCTGCTTGTCACAAGCAGTTATATTACATGTGTATTTTCAATGACCCAAAGCTCTTCCATTAAGTGATTAAAAGGAGAAGCTGGTTGGCTTTATCAAATGCAAATGTACACTTGGGTTACTGGGTCATAGGAACTTTCATATAAGGGTTGAGAATACTGGGGAAGGAAATATTTTATAAACGCGAGACCTGTTGTAACTAAGGTAGGTTTAGACACAAAGTTGGAAACCGTAGAATACAAGGGCAAAGGAGAGAATGAGCCAGATGGGACGGGTGGAAGTTACAGATGTTAACCCTAGAGAGGAAGGTTGGGAAGACTGCTGGTTTCTGATGGGCCACAATAGTCTTGGCCCCGGTATCACAATTTCTCACTCAGAGCACCCACTGGAATACAAGATCCGTGGAGAGCAAGATTGTGGTATTTTTTGCTCAGGAATGTATCCTAGGCACCTACAACAATACCTGGCACGTAATGAGCAGTCAACAAATATTTGTTCATTTTTCACAAATGAAGTTCTTGAGGATTGCCTTAAAGGAACACAGGAGGCTAACTGAACGTGGGTGCAGTTACCGGGGACCTGTGAACGCCGCAGTAACCCTGCCTATGGCTAAAGAGAATGGAGCCAATACCTGTCCACACTCAGACAGCTCTCCGGGGCCCTTCCCCACAGATGGCGTCTAATGAGGGACTCTTCAGGGCTAAGAAGAGCGATCAGAGCAATCCCCAGAGAGGACCCAGGGCAAAACCCTGTTCTGCGAGGAAAGTGAGAAAAACTGAGGAAACAGGATAGTTACAAGGCTGCTGCAACTCTTGGAAATGTTTCTGCTTTGCCTGATCAGCTGACTCTTTTTTCCAGCCTGCTGTCCTCTGAGCCTTCTTCCACTGCCTTTTGTCGTCAAACCCCAGGAGTCAACTACATGCAAATTAAGAAGAATAACAAACGTTAAGCAGCCTGAGATGCTCAAAGTCAATCAAGAAAAAGAACAACATTGGAAAGCAGGATAAATAATAACACACATGCATAGGAAAAAATTCTGAGAAAATATTCAAGCAATTACAAAAGTGACAGAGCAATTATAAGTGATTTAAAAATATTTCTTTTATGTTATTTGTAGATTTTCCAAAAGAACACTTATTATTTTTATATTGAGAAAATATCAAATTGAAATATATATATGATCCCATTTTTGTCTTTTAAAAAGAGAGTGTGTGCATGTGTGCATGCATATATGCTTATACATGTGTAAAAAAAATCTGACACTCCAGATATAAAAAGTAGAAATAAAAGTTTTAGGAACATGATTGAGGATGAGGAAAGAAAAAGGAGAGGAATTTTACCTCTTTTCTTTCATTCTTCTGTAATGTTTGAATTCACATTTTATAATAAATGTTATTATTTTATAATAAAAAAAGAAAAAGGTGAATAGAAAAGATACTCTAAAGTGTCCTCTTGGTAGACAGATCACTGATAAATAAATCCAATGATGAAATGAAATGTGTTATTGTCATGATGGTGTGCAGTTATTGGCATGATAATGTAATGTTATGTACCATAATTGCTATTACAACAATATTTTACATTGGTATAAGTCAAATTCTTTTTCTTTGGCTTTTTAGGTTGGACTAAAGAAACAAACCTGAGAGTTAATTGATAAAATACATTCTCTAAACATAATAAAGGGCCTATGACCTACTGTGAGTCCTTCCTGAAAACAGGATGAGAAAAAAAAGCATAAGACTTGCTCCTGACAAAAAAGTTGAGTTACAGGGAAGGCTTCCCGTAGCAAGGGCAAGCGGCACCGTGTGGGTTAACAAGATGCACACACAGAATTACTTTCCCTGGAGTGCTTTAAAAATAGGCTGCTGTGTCTTGGGTGAGTGGAAATGTGTTTCTGCTGAAGGCTAAGCAGATGGACTTGGTGACCCTTCAAGATCCCTCTGGTCTTATGATTCAGGCTTACAACCCAGCACTGCCCCACTCAAATGGCCTAACCTGTGTTCAATGGCTGCTGCTTCTCTACAGGCACAAATGCTCCCTATGTCCTGCTATACCTAGAATCCTCGATCCTAGTTCCCATCTGGAAGGGGAGCCTAACATCAATATCCAGCAAGAAGTTGGTGGTTCAGAAGCAAATTCAAAACATGACATATTGAAAGACATAGTATAAAATAACTGGCCTGTAATTTTCAAAAATGTCAATGTCATGTGAAAACAAAGAAAGGCTGAGATACATTCCAGATTAAAGGAGACTAAAGGGACATGGGAACTACATGCAGTACATGATCCTATGCTGGGGATCATATAACGGGGGAAAATTCTATAAAAGACATTATTGAGCCAACAAATGAAGTTGAAATGTATTGTATTAATGTTCAGTTTCCTGAATTTGATAACTATACTATGATTATGTAAGAGAAATCTTTGTTTTTAGGAAACAGGCACTAAATAATTAAGACGTGAAGAGATGCTATATAGATGATAAAGCAAATATGACAAAATTGTTCAAAGTTGGTGAGTGTGAAAAAGGGTCTACAGAAGTATTTTTTACTAATAACTTTTCTACAAATTAAAAATAATTCTGTATGTTGGCAAATTGAACACCAATAAAAAATAAATTTCTTATTTAAAAAAATAACTTCAAAGGATAAGTTTTTAAAAGAGAGTTCTAATGTTGGACTTAGGGTTCACTCCCAGGATTCCTACCACCTCATTTGTTCCTAAACACCAGGAACCACATCCATCTTGGCCAGCCTCAGACACTACTTCCCACTTGGTCCTGATCGCTGGGGCCACCACAGTTCTACACCTCAGCTTTGTTTTGCCTGGTCGTCCCATCACATTTCTAACCTTATCCCTTCAAGATCAGGATACAGCCCAGTTCCTCAGTCCTGGTCTAAGTATGACAATCCCACCTGATGCTGCTCACATCCTGGCATGAGTAAATCTCATGCTCTGAGTAAATCTGCTCTGAGTAAATCTCCAACTCTCCCTGGCTTGTCCATTCTTATTTAAAAAAAAAAAAAAGCATATATGATTTCCCTTTTATTCTTAGGAGTTCAGCAAGTCCGGTAAATCACAGGAGAAATGCCTTGCTTGCAATTCATGTCCACATATGCTAGTGCTAGGGTGGGAATCTTAACCTAGAGAAGGAGTTCAGTTTGGAAGGGATGATGGGAACTAACATTTATGAGTGTCACCCTCATGCTAAGTGATTTATGTACATTACCTTACTTAATCTTCACAACACTTCTGCAAGGCAGATTTTATTATCCCTATTTTGTGATGAGAGCACTGAGGCTCAAAGGTGTTAAGCAACTTGTCCAAATTCATGGCTACTAAGTGATTAAGTCATTAATCAAACCCATGTCTTTTTTTCTGAGACTGGTGATCTAAAACAGCTTCATTACCTGGCATCCTAATTCTGCGGGCATACAGTAGAGTAGTACTATCTGCACTGACTTAAAATTAGTAATAGCAAATAAATTCTGAACTAATTTACATAAACTATTTTGCTAAACTCCAATAAATACAAGCCACATTATACTGATCTTTCATTTACATCCTCTATAAAGTTGTTAATAAATTTAGGGAAAAAAATCTCTTTATTGTTAGTACTACCAGTGGAAGTACTGGTCTATTCCTTTGAAAAGCAACTAGGCAATATGTAGGTACAGCCTCAAAATGTTTGTAGTCTTTAGCCTAGCAATTCCTGGGTATCTATCCAGTGTTGTAACTATGAGGAATGAATGACTTTGAGTACCAAGATATCGCCTGAAAGGTTACTAACAATAGTTAAAATAACAGTCAAGGGATGCCTGGGTGGCTCAGTCATTTGAGCATCAGGCTCTTGATGTTGGCTCATGTCATAATCCCAGGGTCCTGGGATGGAGCCCATTGGGCTCTGTGCTCAGCACAGAGTCTGCTTATCTCTCTGCCCCTCCTTTCCTCCTGCTCATGCTCTGTCACTCTTAATCTCTCTCTCTCTCTAATAAATAAATAAATAATCTTTAAAAATAAAATAACAGTCAAAATGTCCAATGATGAGGAGATGCATAAGTAAATAATGGTATATCACCATTCAATAATAATGCAGTCATTGAAAATTATGTTTATAAACTGTAATGATGTGAAAAAAATCTATTATGGCATTGAGTGATTAAAAAAAGCAAAATCTAAAATTAAATATAAAGAATGATGGCAGCTTGGGGAAAGTCTTCTATATTTTAAAAGACTGTGTCTACCTGCTGGTTGGAGACTAGATTACAGGCTGATAGGTCAACCACTTAAAAAATGACTGCATTAGTCCAGAGGAACAGTGTTGGGGGTGGATTGGATTCAGGTGTTAGTGTGGGAAATGTTAAGCATCTGTCAGATTCCCTCACATATTCTGAAGTACAGCTGACAGGATTTCCTAACAGATTTATTATATGGCATGAAAGAAAGAGTTGAGTTAAGAATGCCCTCCAGCCTTTTGGCTCAAGCCACTGGAGTTTCCATTTTCTGAGATGGAGACACTGGGGAGGAGCAGGCTGGAAAGTGCACATCAAGGCTTTGACTTGGGCGATGTTATCTTTGAGATATCAGACCCTGGTGTGAGAATGTTCTAGACAGTAGGATATAGAACTCAAGTTCAAGGGACAGGTCAGATTTATGGATGTAAATTTAGAAACCACCCTTTTTTAGGGAAAAATGATGCCGAAATCCATGTGACTTGATGAAATCACTAGGAAGAGTGTGCAGATAAGGAGTAGAAGAGAGCCAAGCACCGACCCAGTTCAAATAGAGATTAGGAAGATGAGAAGAAGGGAATAGAAACCGAGAAGTAAGCAGCAGCTAGTCAGGTGAGAGGAGTAATGGCAGTGCCACACCTCGGAAGTCAAGCCACGCTGTGGGCTATTACAAAGGAAATTGTCAGTGGTGTCGAAGCTGCTGATGCATTAAGCTGTGATTGTCAGTAAGTGGTAGGACCTATGTGTTCTTTTGTTTTGCTTTGAATTTTCTCTTCCTGATAGATAACAGAACAAGTTGCCTCAGGTAGGGAAGGAGGCCACGGAGATAGATAGGAAAGGGATATCGGGGAGCTTGCCAGGTGATAAAAATGTTTTATATCTTGACTTGGGCGTGGGTCACACAGGTGTGAACACTGTTCAAAACTAATCAAACTGTACACTTAAGATCCGTGCATTTTACTATGTGCAAATTGCACTTCAATAAAAAATAAAAATAAGTTCTATTTTTTCATATTTCTGCATTTTCTAATATTACTATAATGAACATTCATTACTTTTGTAATAAAAAATAAACATTTAGAAACGAAGGTTGGATTACTGCATATGTCAAACTTCTTTGAATTGTAAAGGTAAGAATTAGCAGGATATTATTTTTTCTCTCAACCAAAAACCAAGGTAAATAATAATTGAATAGTGTACATAATGAAAACTTTGCCACGGATTTCCCAGGGGAAACTCACCTCTGCAAGTAAAAAACTAATTCTTATAGATAAACCAGGAAAAATCTACTTCTTTACAGGTCAAGACTGGACAGTTCAGGTGATAGGCGATTTTCGCATTTTCCAAATGCAAAACAATGGAGTTTAATATCAAAATGTAGGTTTGTGCCCCTGAGTAAGTCAGCTAAATTCTATATACAGGTTTTCTCCAAAATGGCAATAATGCTGCCTGCCATGTGTCAATCTCATGGTCTGAGACAATTCCATGAACTAATGACCACAAAGCTATTTGGAAATCATAAAGAATGCCACAAGCTCAAGGCCTGGGAAATATTAATACATCTGGGGCCAGGGGAAGTTCCATGTTCATCTTATTAAACTTACAGAAATGTACACTTTGAAGGTAGACTCCAAAACCTCCCTCTTTCCTGGAAAAATAACCCAGAATAGTTGACGAAATAACTGCAAATCTGAAGCATCACCTTTGTACAACTAGCACATTCTGTAGTACAATGAGAAGCTCACAGCCTGAGAAATTGTTGAATGACCCCCCATTCCCTTTTTCTATACCTTCCTCCTATTCCAAATATGAGATCCTCTTCTTATAAGTTAAGAAGGAAATTTTAATTTATCTAAAAGGCATATCAACTTCCACATGCCCCCATGAAATCTCTTCTTCCTCCAATGCCACCAACTTGCAAAACCTACTCCTTTTCCTGTATACAAGCTACCTAAGCTCATTTCTATAATCCTCAGAAGTTGTGTTTGAAGGATAGAGAATAATTAGTATTTTCTAGAATAGAAATCTGGACCAATAAATTAGAAAGAAGACCAGAATAATACCAAGCCACATAGCCACATAGTGTGGGTGTTCTAGGCAAATGGGTATCGTTGAAAGTTTTTTAAAGGAAGGCTATATTTTTTTTTAAAGTGATGTTTTAGCAAGATGAATCTGGATTTGGTAAGCAGAATGGGATTGAAAGGAGTCAAGTAATAAAAATCTCCCAGATGAAAGTCTATTGACATGATTCAGACAAGTGGAGGTGAGGTCGTGAGAGCGGTAAGAATAGAACAGAAATAGGAAAGTCAGAAATAGGATACGGTTGAGAAGAAAATGGAAATATGGTTTAGGGCATGGTGAGCTTAAGGTGACAGTGGGATCCAAACAGAAATGTCAGGCATATACAACCGAAAGCGCAGGACTAGGAAGTAGAAGAGTGGCTTGAAATATAATTATTTTGGGAAGAATATTCCATCCGTGTTGTCATAGGGGGTCTGTATAGTTGCCTTTGAGTTTACCAAAGTGGTGTAATTAGTTAATTTAATAACATACTTAACCGTTTACTATATCAGGAATATCTTCTAAGCATGTAAGCAGTTATTGAAAATTACCGAGATGCTTTACACTCTTTTTCCCACAATCTTCAAAATGTTTTTTCCACAATCTTCAAAATCCAGTGTGGATTTTGCCCTTATAGGACATCTATCTCAGCTTGGGCTAGCCGTATCTCAAGTACTCCGTGGCTACTTGTGCATGGGTAGCGACTACAGTACTGTAGTGCAATTCCAGATGATCCCTTCCCACTTCTCATAGCTTAGCACTCATAGCAGGAGGCTGTAGGGCAAGGAAGAGCTGATAACCAAGAATGAAAACCTGAGAAGGTATATAAAAGCATGTTTGTCTATGTACGTATGTGTGTATTTGTATTGATGTGTATACATGGCATTCATTGAGTTTTTACTATATACCAGGCAATGAATTTAGCATTTCACATATATCAGTATGTCCGGACAGCTGCAAACTACTCTGTGGATGAGCACCATGATATTATTCCCATTTTATGAATTGAAGAATAGTCTTCCTAAGATTAAGTGACATTTTCCAAAACTATGCAGCACTTAGGTAACTTTGACAAAGGTGTTTCATCCCAGAATCTTTGCACTTAATGTATATTAAGATTTGTGGGATTTATTTTATTGACTTTCTTTTCTGAAAAAAAGCTAAATGCCAGGGCTATTATTATCTAACAACCTATTGTGAGCAATCTTTCATATTACAAAATAATATTCAAAATTGTTACTATAATGATTGTGCACAAAATATCATAAGGATAAATAATTTATTTAATCATTTCTTTTTCTCTGGATCTTGGTTTCTTTCCGTAAGTGGGGATTTTGCATTTAGCAACACAAATAACTGGCTCATCGGTTGGACTGATTATGAGAAAAGATACAGTGAAATATATGTTGTAAACTAGATTGATTAGCATTTAATTTCCCAGGCATGGATTTCCACGGGGAATAGCAATATAGCTACAGCACTCCATCCTGCCCATAATATTTGCCACAGTTAGGACCCTAGCCTAGGTATCTAAGAGACTTGGCAAAAGTCTCTGTCTGTGCCCAACATAGGTACATCTGGCAAATACAAAGCCCTAGGAGCCGCCCTGAAGACAGATATGCCAACTAGATGCCAAAAATGATGCCAAGTCAGAATGTTCTCTTGTATCTGTTAACTCCACAGGTGGGCAATGAACCGACATGCTCTGCTAACATGTGGCATGTTTCCAAACCCAAGGCTTCCCTTCCAATTGAGAACCAATTAGGCTGAAAGTACTTAACAATTAAATCCTTCCTCTTGGTATGTCCACAGTCCTATAAAATTCCAACAGATAATTGCAGTAGGCGTAAAAGAGATCAAACTTAACAGTGCTTATAAAACACATCTCCAACTACCCAAGGCTGTGTGATATTAGAATCACCGAGTACTCACAGAGCACCTTTCCTCCTCTGCCTCCCATGGGTCTCCCCTACAGGGATAATGAGGGAAAGACAAATACAGAGTTCTAAGTGAAACCATGCACCTTCAAGTTCAGGTTTAGACACCTGATCAGATATGGTACCCTAATAGATAAAATTCTGTTCTTCTAAATTGCTTTAACTGCTTCGTTTGGGAATGAGCTCTCCTGAGATCTTACAGAACAGATCTGTCCCATGTAACCCCTTTATCTCCATTGTCCACCTCCGGGGTACATGCCCAGCACAGTGAGCTTTCATTATTATAATTACTATAACAATAATTATTATTACCATTACCATCACCAATGGTGATGATGATTACCACCATCAGCAAGGCTAGTGGGAGGGTTCTCAGAAATATATAACACATGATGGGCACCCTCTGGGATTTTCTAGGGAAGAAGTAGCCTTGCCAACTTCCATGTATGTCTTAGTCCTTTGGGTTCCCTCCATAGATCCTAAAACAGTTATAAGTTACTGCAAAAGAGAAAATGTTCACCCAGCCAAGATTCCAAACAAGGGTCTAGAGACTTCTAGCAAAGGGTGATAATTTCCTTTTTTCTGTTCCCACTGGATCCTACACAGACACTTACCATAGCATTTATAGCACCTTACTGCATTTTGTCTTGCATTCTGCACACACACATACACACACGTACATGTAAATAGACACAGACAAAAAGTGTTTCTAAAAGTGTGATCGACCACCAATATCAGAATCATGAGTGTGAAGCGATTGATAAAATAGTTTCCTGCGACGTCCTCCAGGCTACCCAAAGTAGAGTGTTTGGAGAGTGGGAAGTGGAATTCAGTCAGACAATAAAGTCCAACAACCATGGCTTTAAACCCCCAAGTCTCTCAAGTGTAGGGAATACGTTTCAGCAGGAAGGAAGACATTCAGGGTCAAGGAAAAGATTTTTGAGGTCTCCCGAGTTACTCCACTCAGGACACAGATTCTAGTCCTTTCTACCCCATTTGGCCTGAAAAGATTCCAACATCCTATTTGTCCTGTAAGGAACTCTGAAATATTTCACTTTGAAAATGAAGCTCCTGGTGAGCATAGTGCACAATTTCTCATTCTCACTGTCTGGGAAAAGGTCTTTGAGCAAGAATGAAAACTAGGATAATAATAGAATTGAGTTCCTGGGCTATTTTAAAAAAAATTACTATTAGAACTAATCACAAAAGAATTTCCTAATATAATGTAGACTGGAAAATAGAAATGAAATAGAAATAATGAATTCAGATTTAGTTTCAATTCATTCACTAACTCATTCATTTATTCACTTCTAATTCAATAAATATTAAGTGCCTGCCATATAGGGGACACTGATACAATGGTTCAGGATAAACAAGTTAGAGAAAGTCATTGCCCTTGGATGGTGTAAGTCTGGTTCATTTATTCACTCATTCATTTACTTAATTCACTTATTTAACAAATTTACTAAACGTGATTTGGAAGCAAGTGGACACTGATGCATTTTGTCATGTAGACATGAGAAGAACCTTCATCTACAGAGGTCACAGGAAAAGGCAAATATGTCTACCTAGTATTAGAGGAAAAACATAACAGGATGAGTGTTTTACAGGGTGGGCTTAAGAAATGGAGAGAAAAACATCTGAACAGATAGAATAATACTTGGTTAATACCTAGTCTATGTTGCATCCCTATACGGGCATCTTCTTTTTCCATTTATTCACTCAATTACTCATTCTACATATTCGTTAAGCATCTAATATGCATCGGCTGTCATACTGCATGAATATAATAAATGAGATCTGATCTGTACTGTTGAAGACCTCGGGGATCAAGACAGAAATCAAGGCACATTACAGGGCACATTATCTCTTCTATTCCTCTCACTCGTGGCTAAAACCACTAACTGACAGTAGTACCCTTCTCTGCTGAGCTCATATACAGGCTCTGAATGGTCTTAAGCATGAAATTCCATGTATGCACTTAAAAAATTCAATGTAAGAAATATTTGGAGGAGGGCTGAGATTTCCAGCGAAGGCCACTCTGGGTCAGGCAGGTCCTCGCTGATTCTCCAGCTCACCATAGATATAAGAGCACTGAGGCATTGAGCTTAGCTCAGATCTGCAAAATCTTTTACCAATCCATAGACTGGTGAGAAATAATACATTGTTGTTATTTTAAGCCACTAAGCCTTGCAGTGGTTTGTGATACACCATAGTAAGCTGACAAAGAATGTGGTGTTGCATTTGGGCTCTGCGTTACTAAAACATAGCATATGTGACATTGGCTTTGGGTCAGAGCAGCCTACAGAAGCTGGAATGGTGAGAAAACTTTAAAAGGAGATGAGAAAAATGGCAATGTATTTCATACAGTAGTGAGACAATTGGTAAGTCCGTCACCTATTGTAACTAAGCAAAGAGGAAATGTAGTAATGAGCTTTTGGATTTGAGCAATGAGATTTCTAGGCAAAACATGGAAAGTGCTGACTGCTCTTATTGGCTGCATTTGGTAACTGCTATAAGAAGGAGATGATCTAAAGAAAAAACTAGCGAGTTTATAAGCAAACATAGAGGAAATATAGAGGGTTTTTGATTTTCTGGCAGGGAACATAAAACTAATCTTCATCCCTAGCCTCCTTGGGGAGCAGAAAATTTCTCAAAGTAAAATATAGCTTGGAAACAAAAGACGAAATCATAGGTGTGGCTATAAGGCCCTTTGTAAATATCTGTGAAAGAATTAAATCAGAACTTGATGTAATGAGCACTAGGCATTATGTGCAACTGATGGATCACTAAGCTGTACCTCTGAAACTAAAATAAATAAATAAATAAATAAAAACTAAGGCAGGGCCTAGTAGAACTTCTCTGCTATATGAAAAGGCTTATAAGGGTATTAAAGATGTGACTTTTAGTTCATGAAGTAGAATCACATCATAGTCAAAGGAAATACACAGTATTTTTATTTCAGTTCGATTGGCAATGTTCTGTCAATATGGATTAAAAGGAACTGAGACTGTAGACAAATGTCTTAAAATTATAGGAAGACCTTTGTGCCTCCAATATTTTATAGGCAAAAAGCGGGAATATTTCCAATATTTTCTTCAGAAATATCCAACAAGGGTGGAAAAGAAACAATATGCCTGAAAGCTGACCCAAGAGCCATGGAGAACAAGGGACTAGGAGCCATTCCCAGGGAGCAAAACTAAAGTCTAATCAAAGAACATTCCCTCCAGAGTAGGGAAAACAAGATATTTGCCCAGAAAAAGTTTAGAATTGCGAAGGACCAGTGACTGGTATGTAGTTTCTACTCTTTCCCTTTCCAGATTAGAAAATTTATATGGGTCATCCTGCTTTCATTTCATTACTATATGGCGGGTATAGGACAGATGACCTTTTGCTCCATAGTATATGATTTTTTGGATCAAGAGGGGCACAATCCTCTAGCCTCAAGCATGATGCCAGGACTTGGGATATGGGAGTAAACATAGTTCATATATGACAGCATATATTTCTGTGGCCAGAAAGCAGACAATGGTAAATTGTTTGGATTAGTGGACCTACGTTTTCAAACCTCCCTATATCCATGTTTTTGGTCATGTTTTCCCACTCTAACTCTGGTCTTGATCACATGAATTGTTTTGGCCAATAAAAACAATCCTATAGCAGCAGAGACACAAAACAAGGTTTTATGCATTTCTATCTTCCCTCTCTTGAATCTTGACACTGCCGTTAGAATGTACCTGGGCTAGTCTCCTGGAGGGAATGAGACACATAGAAAAGAGCCAAGTGTTCTTTCAAAACCTATAGTAAATCAAACCATCTCCAGCCAATTTCCCAGAGATTAGAAATCTCAGTGGGATAGAGAAAAAAAAAATGACTGATCTGTAAAACACAATTAAGGGAAAAATCTACTGGTCTTATGGTCTGGCTGTGGAAGAGGAAGAGAGAAAATGAGGCATCAAAGATGATCACAGCCCAGTCATTAATTTGCTTAAAAACTTTCAATGGCTCTTTGGTAACATATGTGATATCCCTACTGAAGTCTGAGCTCCGTGAAGGACCTAGTCATTAAAAATCATTATCATTGGGGTGCCTGGAGGACTCAGTCAGCTGAGCACCCAAGTCTTGATTTCGGCTCAGGTTGTGATCTCAGGGTTGTGGGATGGAGCCAGCATCAGGCTCTGTGCTCAGCAGGGAGGCTGCTTCTCTCTCCCTCCCCCTCTGCCCCCCTAAAATAAATAAATCTTTAGAAAATCATCATTATCCTCAGAAACTAGCAGCTATTGAATACTTTACACTTCTTATATGTCAGGCAGTGTACTAAAAAGCTTAACTTTCATTAATTATCTTATTTGCTTTTTACAACAATCCTGGAAAATAGGAACTGATATTACCCCATCTTACAGATGGCAAACTGAAGTCTGGAGAACTTAAAATGACTTGCCTAAGGTCAGCCAGCTAGGACACCGTGGAGTCAGAGGTCAAACAAAGGTCTGTCTCTGACTTCATAACACTTACTCTTAAACACATTGGGATACTTATTAGCTCCTCAGTGCCAACTCAGGTCTGGCACATAGTAGGTATAACACATATTTGCTATATGAATGGATGAGAAAAAATGAATGAACAAAAGGATAAATGAATGAACAAATGAGTAAGAGTGATAGTACTAATGACAGAGACAAAGAACTGAGAGGAGGACCTCAAGGAGTGGTAAGAAGACTTTAGATGTTGTTACACTAATGAAAAAATAGCAATCAGATGGTATTTGTCTTTCTCTGACTGACTTATTTCACTTAGCTCCATCTGAGGGGAGATGGGTGGGGGGAAGGAGTACCTGGGTGATGGGTGTTAAGGAGGGCACAGGATGGAATCAGCACTGCGTGTTGTATGTAAGTGATGAATTACTAAATTCCACCCCTGAAACTAATAATACATGACATGTTAACTAAGTTGAATTTAAATAAAAAATTTTATAAAAAAGAAAATGATAATTCTTCCATGTATTCAGGAAAGAATTAAGAGAATGAAATTTGGGGGGAAAAATTAAATAAACATCAGTCTTTGGCATGACCAATATAAAGGCAGCTCGGTTATTTACACAGATGAGAATGACCCGTGTACATCTGGCAGAAGCCCCCAAAATGCAGGAAACAGAGGTTCCCCGAATAAGCCAGTGTGCAAGCTCTTGGGGTTTGCTGCTGAGAAGGAATATTTCACCAAGTTGAGGTCAAAGATGACCACGCCATGATGCATTCTTCCTGTGCACTGACCCTGATTAGCAAGAACAGCTGAGAATGCATGGATTATATCCCTACGTGGACTTGTGTTGTGCCAGACACTTCATATGCATTCCCCAGCTTCATCCTTACAGCGACACTCAAAGGTTGATATCGTTCCTTCTGTTGTGTGGATGAGGTTCAGAGAGAGAGAAAATTGTGGAGGGATTCAAACTTAGGTTTGTCTAATCTTATTTTTCTGCACACGGAACTTCCTGACCACTAACTGAAAGAGAACACCTCGTCCACCACTGTATGGTCAATTAGTGTTTGAGAAAGCAGCTAGAATATCCAATGAGAAAAATATCATTTCTTCGATGAAGAGTGTTGGAAATACTGGACAGCAACATGCAAAAAGAGTGAAACTGGACCACTTTCTTACACTACACATGAGAATAGATTCAAAATGGATTGAAGACCTACATGTGACTCAGGAAACCGTTATAATCCCAGGGAAGAACATAGGCAGGAATATCAGCCATAGCAACTTCTTACTAGACACGTGTCCTAAGGCAAAGGAAACAAAAGCAAAACTAATCTATTGGGAACTTTGGGAACTCGTCAAAGTAAAATCTGCACAGAGAAGGAAACAACCAACAAAACTAAAAGGCAACCTGCAGAATGGGAGATGTTTGCAAATGACATATCTGATAAAGGATTAATATCCAAAATATATAAAGAACTTACAAAGTTCAACATCAAAAACAAATAATCCAATTAAAAGATGGTAAGAAGACATGAGTAGACATTTTTCCAATGAAGACATCCAGATGGCCAACAGACACAGGAAGAGATGCTCGAAGTCACTCATCATCAGGGAAATACAAATCCAAACTGCATTGAGAGGTCACCTCACATCTGTGAGAATGGCTGATATCAGTAGCACAAGAAACAACATGTTGGTGACGATGTGGAGAAAAGGGAGCCTCTTGCACTGTTGGTGGGGATGCAAACTGGTGCAGTCACGCTGGAAGACAGTGTGGAGGGTCCTCAAAGTTAAAAATAGAACCACCCCATGAACCAGCAATTGCACTACGAGGACAAAAATACTAATTCTAAATGATACATGGGCCCCAATGTTTATAGCAGCGTTATTTATAATCGCCAAATTACGGAAGCAGCCCAAGTGTCCATTGGTGGGTGAATGGATGAAGAAGAAACAGCGTGCGCGCACCCACCCACCCACACACACACACAGGAATATAATTTAGCCATAAAAAAGAATGAAATCTTGCCATTTGCAATGATGTGGATAGAACCAGACAGTACAACGTTAAGCAAAATAAGTCAGAGAAAGATGAATACTATATGATCTCACTCATGTGTGGAATTTAAGAAAAAAAAAAAAACAGTGATCATAGGGAAAAAAAAAAAAAGAGAGAGAGAGAGAGAGAGAGAGAGAGGCAAACCAAGAAGCAGACTCTTAACTGTAGAGAACACACTGAGGGTTTGCTGGAGGGGAGATGGGTTGGAGGTGGGTTAAGTGAGTGACGGGGATTAAGGAGTGCATCTGCCGTGACGGGTACCGGGTGATGTACCAAGTGTTGATTTACTAAACGGCACGCGTGAAACTAGTGATACCTTGTCAGTTGGACAGGGGTTTGGGTGGTGGCAAGATGAGACTGAGGGAGGAGTCTCAGACTGGGGCAATCGTTACATAGAGTAAAATAAGGAATAGGAGGCAGATCCTGCTATTTTCCTGACAGGCCACCCGCCGTACATACCCGCAGAGAAAAGGCCGCAGCAGTGCAGGCATGCAGGTAGGGCCACCAAAACGTCAGGCAGGTGGAATGTGGGGTGAGCATCCCAGACAACGGTAACATGAATGGGTGGTCGGCATCCAAGGAGTGGCAGGGCCCCAGCGGGCCCTGGACTCCAGGACACCAGAAGGAGCCCTGCCGGTGACAATACAGACCCCAATCCCAGAAGTACTGGGGTTCCAGAAAAGAAATAAAGACACAAGGGAACGAGACGAGAACCTTTGCGGTGTGATCTGGCCCCAGGAATGAGGAGGAGCTGGGCTCGTCCCGGAGACTGTGCCAGGTTGGCAGAGAATACGAGACCCTAAGCCCCTTAAGCAGATTTGGGGCAGAGTGTCTCCCAGAGCCCGTCACCTTGCCTCAGGGGGGCATCCATGAGGTTTAGAGGGATTAAGCCAATCCCTCTAAGTGACCTGCAAGTTACACAATTTTGTATCGCACCCCGGGTTCACGTCCGGAACCCGGAGCACGTAGGAGACACCGCGTTACAAGCGCATGCAGGTGAGTGCACTCTGGCGGGCACAGTGTGGGTGCTCGCTGCTGTTTTCCCACGAACCCCCCTGAGACGTATGCACTCTCGCTCCATCTAACAGACGGGGCGCCCGGGCGGAGGCACAGGAAGTCATGCATCTCGCGGGAGAGGACACCGGGATTCAGACACAAAACGCAGTCTTTAGGCTCTGTTGCCAATCCTGGTCACCCGGTGTAGGGAACGGCCACCTGCATCCCTGCTGGGTGGAACCATCGATGCCCTTAGAGGGCTAAGGCGTAGTGCGGACACAGATGCACGGAAGCTAGGACCGCTTGTTCCGGGGCCCTCGTGGGAGACCAGGGGGTGCTGCCAGGTCAGTGGTGCCAGGACCCAGTACTGCTCCTGAGGGACGTGATGGAAGACCGTGGTCATGAAAGAAAACAGGGGAAAAGGAAGAGAAAGAACAACTTGCTCAAAGCCCCAGAGACAAGACAAGGCACGATTTCTTTCCAATTCCTGGAAGAAGCTTGTGCAGCAGGTACGTGGGACACACAGGGAGGTGAGAGGAAAGGAGGGGACCAGTCGCCGGGGAAGCACGCAGAGCCCCGCGCTGGGGGACCAGGGGGCGCGCCCAGCAGCCCCACATCACCCTGACAGAAAGGCCAGGAGAGGGCCTGGAGGTAGAGCAACACAGCCCGGTGCGCATTTGGGGAGCGACGCTGGGCTCCCTGTGGGAAGAATGGCTGGAAAAGCGACTCTTGCTCTTCCCCGCCCCAGGGGGGCCTCGTCTGCCGGTAGGGCTTGGGGCCCAGGAGCCCGCCCGAAGGCCGAGCCCAGCAGCAAGGCCCGCACACGGCCCGAGGCCTGGATTCCATCCAACGGTGGTTCCGCAGCCTCAGCCTCCGTGGGCTTCTGGGACTCCGCGCCCGGCTGTCACAGCTCTGACGGGTCGTCTGTGCCCCTCGTGCGGCCCTGCAAGCTGTCAACAGCTGTTTTCCGTTCTCCCCACATCCCTGGCCCAGAGCCGCAGGTTGGCTTTGGTGCAGCGGGAACGGCGCACGAGGGAGGTCTGGAATGCTCCGTGATCCCAGCCACCCCAACGTCCCAGCCTCGTGAGATGAATCCCGGCGCCCACATCCGTCGCGAAGATCCCAGAGGTGCGTCTTCTCCTCTGTGGGTGGCACGTGGTCTCCAAGCAGTGGACAAGCCCGTTTGAGGCGCCGTTGGGCAGGGGGCACTTCCGCTACCATCACACGCATCTTAGCGACCCGGGTGCTCGGAATGCAAAGCTCTGTGGCTGACGAGAAGGACCAGCCTTGAAGAGAGCTGTTCACGCTTTTCAGAAGGAATGGTGAGCAGAAAACTGTGCGCTCGCGTGGAATTTACGCCATCCTCTGTGCTTCTACCGCCTTCGTTGTCACACGTACACACCTTCTGTGCACTCTTACTGCATCTCCTCCCCCAGGCAGAGAACCAGAGGACAGAGGGGCCCGTGGTGGTTGTCCACCTTGGGGACCCGTAAACCAAACAAGAGCTAATGACCGCGGGTCTTTGTCAGAGGCCACGCAGCCTAGGAGAGAAAAGGCAAATGTTTGGAAAGGATGATACAAGCAGCACGCTAGACATTTTCACTCCTTCTCTGTAGGACTCCGTCTTTTTTTCTTTAACTTGCTAGCGAGGTTAGTTTAAGACGACTTTAGAGCCAACATGACCACAAAAATGATGCAATATGAGCATTATAGCACAATGGCAGACGCGCGTGCCGGTAGGGAGGACGTTGCGAACAGTGCGGAGAGCTCTAAAAACGCAAGGTATTAGGGCCAGGATTTTCAGTAGCCCCGGAGGACTGTGACGTCCCACGTCTGGTCAGTATTCTATCACCTGTGTTCAGACTCGACCTGATGCAAAGAAACACTTCACTTGCATGAAAGCCAGTAATGAAGCAACCCTACTTTCCCGACACAGAGAGAGAAAGAAGAGGGGGATTGGGGGGGAGAGACAGAAGCCGGCAAGCAAGAAAAGGGGGCCGCTGACAAAGCAGAGGCATATACCAAAGCTCATGCGCTTGGCTCGCATAGGCGTGCTCCTGGGCTCACATGCAGTCGATTTTGCTTATATTTTAGGCACGACTTTAACAAGCAGGATTGGTTAGTCTCCCAGTCCAAGCACCCCGGAGGCGGCAGGTCACGGGGGGACACACTGGCAGCATCAGGAAGTGACGGCGGGCAGCCTGGGTCCATGAAGACAGGGGAACAATGAAGAGTGGATACGAGAACTCCAAACGGGAACCTGCACAGGTTCGAACACGGAGCCCCAAACGCAACACAGCCCTTCAGAAGAACTGGTGGTCGGGTGGTCGCAGCCAGATCAAATTCGAATGTTCTGCTCAATAAAGCAGAGAAGCATGCGTGCATTTTCATCAGAGATGTTCACCAGAAATAGTTTAAGTGAACCCATTTTTACAGCTGTGGACCTTGTAACCCAAACAACCCGTTTCCGCGATGCTCGAGGGAGGCAGCTGGCATTTTACTGCACGTTGGCTATGCCCCAGTTTTAATCCCAAGCCGCCTGTCCTTGGCGCCCCTCGTCGTCCAGGAACCGCACTCAGGAAACAGCGTGTCTACGCTGCCACTCCTACCGCAAGCTCAGGCCGATGAGGCAAGTAAGGGCCCTGCCACCCGCCCCCGTCCCTGCCACCCAGCCCTACCTATGAGACATGCGCTGGGGCCGCTTGCACGTAAGCTGTGCCACTGCCCGACTGGCGAAGTGCGGCCGGTGTCCGCAGGCCGCGCAGGAAGGTACCCCTGTGGTCTAACAGTCTGAGCTTTCGGTGGTTCGATCTGCCTCTGAGTCCTTTGTGTCGGATTCTCACGAAATCCGATCATCGTCACCCAATAGGACTGACCTCCTGAGCCTAGAAGAAAAAAGACAATAGGTTGACCGGGGCCTAGACGCTGGAGCAAGAGTCTACACAGGTGATGCTCTGCGTGATTTCTTTTTGCACCAGTGTTCACAAAGGAAAAATCGGGTCGCCAACACCAGAGCAAGCTGGCGGGGGCTCTACGGGGCAGATGGTTAAGGCTTTTAGATACGGTCCACACTTGGGGTAAGAATGAAGAGGAATGCAGGAGGCAGAGGGTGCATGTGCAAAACCCGGGAAGCACTTGAGGCTCATCGGCCAGAATCGTCACCGGAGCATCAGGGGGAGGTGACCCTTGGGAAATGGGCCTCGCAGGGCCACTCACACAAGGCCCCGGGGAGTGGAGGAGGGCACGGTGTGCACAGTGCGCTGAGCAGCAGCCCTGATGGCAGGGGTCAGGGCTGCAGAGGTGCTGAGCCTGACACTGTGGCTGCACTGCCGGCCGCTGCTGTCACTGGCCTCGCTGGCCTCTCTGGCCTCGTTGTCCCCATTGTCCTCTCCAGCCTCGTTGTCCTCGCTGTCCTCTCTGGCCTCATTGTCCCCATTGTCCTCTCTGGCCTCGCTGTCCTTGCTGTCTTTGCTGACCTTGCTGTCCTCTCTGGCCTCACTGTCCTCTCTGGCCTCGTTGTCCTTGCTGTCCTCGCTGTCCTCACTGTCCTCGCTGTGCTCACTGTCCTCGTAGGCCTCGCGGGCCTCACAGTAGGCCCCGGGCTGTGCAGGCCGCGCTCCCAGGCCTTCCCGGGCACTGCCGTAGTCGTTGCCCTCTCGGCGTTTGGCTCAGAGGACTCTCGGCCACTGCAGCAGGACCCCTGGGGGTGTACGTCCTCGTGATCGGTGACGGGCCTCAAACACTGAGGTGCGGGGACGCGGTGGCACCGGGCAGCAGGGCAGCGGTGACAGGCGGGCCGGGGCCAGGTCCCTCGGAGGAGGGCAGCCTTATGGACATCCCAGGCCACCTCGGCTCATCCTCCAGGAGCCACCCCAGTCAGGCCCGAGGGTGTGCCCTTCTAACAGACCCCCGGGTGAGTCCGGCGCTGCAGGCCGCGAGCGTGCTCATAGGAGGACGGCCCGGAGCTGTGGCCGGGAAGCAGGTGGCCGGGAGACACACTCTGTCCCGATGCCCAGCCTGGCCCTTGCCCCACTCGGGTGCGACCACACGGTAGCGCTCCCCAAGGACTGTGGTCCGCCGCGGGCGACGCCTCCTCGAGGGCCGCGTTAGGAAGCAAGGGTCTTCTCCCACCTGCTTCTCCCGCATGCTCTTCACCCGCCGGTGACCCCGGCGATGCTTGAAAGGTCAAGGAGCACCTGCCTCGGATCAATACGGGAACTGGAACCCACGCTCATCGCGCTAGGCCTTGGAGATCTGGGCGTTGCTTCGCTGCGACAGGTAGCGTTATCCAAGGGGGGCGTGGGAAGAAGGCCCACGGAACCCCCTCCTGTCACTCTACATTTTTCTCTCCCTCAGTTAAATGAGAAACCTCTTCTGCCTCCTTAACCTCTAAATGTCACCTTCTTTGATCCCCCTAAATGCATCCCCTTTCTTCTCTGAGTCTCTGGGGTGATATACAATTAAACAGATTAGGATTAGAAAGTGGGGAACTCAGCACTGTTTTAATTCCTGCCGAAGGTCGCAGACAGAAGTCATTCATTTACGGTTTATTCGTAATTTATTCATTATTCATTTAACAGAACCTTACTCGGGGCCTATTTACACACGGCTAAGACATACTCCTGCCTCCCAAAAAATGGCAGAGGCATGACCCCCGGCCCCCCGCAATGGTGGCGGACATCAAAAACCAAAAATCAAAACAAGTACTTTTTCTCACTGGGTTCAGGGAAGGCCTCAGAATCCTTTACGGCATTGGGCTCCCAAAAGCCATTACAAATAAATCCATAACGGTGGTTTTATCATTAAAACAAAACAAAACAAAAAGCAGTGTATATCTAAGCTGTTTCTACTTGTATCTCAATAAGTGGGTTTTTCCAAAGTTGTTGCAGAGAGGTGTGGTCTCATCCAGTCACTCATCTCCATCTACTTCTAATGCCTTTTCCTGACTAATAGAAACTATGAAGACCAAGTTACAATCGCAGCTAAGTTTCCACACTGATTCAGGTCCCACTAAGCAGATACACCTGCACGAAGCCCAGCCAGCAGGAACCCAGCTCTGTGGGGGTCAAGCCTTCCGTGAAGGGGCTGCCCCCACCCCCCCCAGGGGCAGTGTAACTGCAGAAGCCTTTGCTTCTCTTAAGGCAGCCGCGAGGAAGGTTCTGAAAGGGGTGGTATTTTCCCTTCGTTGTGGCTAAATCCACGTCAGCTCCAAAAATGTGGAGCTCTTGCAGCATCCACCCTAGCTTCGGTTCGCTGTGAGCGACAGTCCCGGACGCCCGGGCTTTGACTGTGGTGGCTGGGCACGCACGACGAGGGAGAACCTAGGTCGGAGGCCCAGCGCTCACACTTCCCGGCGGGCGCTTCCACAAGCCACTTTGAACCTCCCTGAGTCCTGGCTTCGCACCTGCGGACGGGCCAAGACAGCGTGCGCCCTAGCAGAATGCACATGGAGCACTGCCATTTCTAAAGCTGGACCTAAAGAAAAGAACTAATAGGAGCGGACTCCCTAGGTGTATTCCCTGTGGTATATTCTCAGGCGCCTTTTCTTTCGTGTACTTCAGGAACCTGTGCTCCGATCACTCCCCTCTGGAAGACCGAGTCCACGGTCTTAACTTACGATTCCATTAGGAAATTATTTCTAGAAAGGCATTCAGATGTTTCCATTCGCCAAGTCCATTTTGGTACTTCAAGTCCTACCTCCTTCTGCTACAGGAAACCATCTCCTTCTTTCCCTGCTATCTAAGCTCTTCAAGTGCTTGTCAAGCATTATCATGTCATACTCACCCTGCTCGGGGACTTAATCACACACTCCACGCACTTCAAGACATATTCATTTTCTGGAGTATCCAATGACATGCTCTGCGGTAGCGGACATAAGGATTCAAGCATTTAAGTTCCTCTTGGGTTTTCTTGATTTTCTGAATCTTAAGGCATCTTTTAGAGTTGCTCCTATGGCGATGCAAGTCTCAAATAGCTTTCATAGCATGATGTATTTTCTTGTCATTATGTTTCTCGGATTGAGAACCTAGTACAACAGTAGCCTATGCTAACAGGAAGATAAGCCTTCTGTTTCTGGCTCGGAAACTTGGAAAAGGGAACATTTCAAAAGTCATTTTATTGGCATATTTCAATCAAATGCCTAAACCCCATGATGGCATGAGCAAGGACTGCATTAGGCAATTTCTATTTTTAAAAGATTTTTCTAGTTTTCCAATGGTCTCTACCAGATGGTCCTGCAAACGTTCCTCCCAGAACAGTAACTGATCTATTAGAATTGCAGAACCGTTGAGACAAGACATCAAGCAGTTAAAACTACCTAGAACCTTTGAAAAAAAAAATGCTTTAAATTTTGGAAACAATTGATACACCTGAAGCTGCCGTGGCTGGGAGCTTGGGCACGTTGGCTCCGTTCCTTGTGTTTCTTGAGCTCAGCTCTCTCGTAGAGGGAGAGGCTTCATGAGCCCTGCAATCTGTGTTTCCCGGGATCCCGGATCAGCTGTCTTCTGGCTGAATTTTCACAAAGGAAGACACTGGCTGGAGATTGAATGGGGTAGTTAAACTGAATGAGGAGGGCACTCCTCCTCTTCCTCTCCACCTAAGGCAGCTTCTCCGCACTTGCTTCTCCTCTGTGGCTCCAGCTCCTTGGTTTCATTGCTTCACAGGTGTGTCTTGGCTCCCATCTGATGACTCCCTGGCAGCAGTACCGCTGCACGTTTCTTCTTTCTAGCCTATAGATGGTCGTGGTTTCCTGCTGTTCAACATTGGATTACCTCAGCATCCCTCTGTGGTTCTCAGAAATTCCATCACCGGTGTAATAAATCCCCTGCATTAAAGTCCCTCTGTTGAAAAGTCTTGAGGTGGTGTCTGCCTTCTTGCTCACATTCTGACTGAGGATACAACGCACTGACTTTTGAAACCATGCACATGATTATTAGCACCAATAGGAATGTTAGGGAACTGGGATTCAATAAGTCACTTCATAGATCTTTCAGGACACTACATGAAATGAAGTGTAAATTGTGGAAAAACTGCCCTCGCAAGAAGATTAATTTAGAGGCATCAGTGAATTCTGGGGACTTGATTGTCCTTTTTCTTATTTTTTTTTTCCCCCTCCAGTAAAACAATATGTAGGTGAGCAGTGAAAACAACGATCATCACTGACCTCTTTACAATTCTGACTTTGGGCCAGTAGGTTTATTACGTAGTATAGGCTGCATTAAGATGGTCATTAGAACATTTCAAGGAAACATCTGAAAACAATCACATCTGGCTTGTTAACAAAACAAGTGCCAAATACGATATAAATCAAAATCACAAAAACAATTGTCTCCATTTTGATCTCATTCTTTCATGTACTCAGTGAGTACCTACTGTTATTAGTCACTCTTCTACATCCTATAAATATGTCCCTGAATAAGGAACAAAAAAAATAACCCTTCACTCGTGTGGAGCTTATGGTCTAGAGCAGGTGGAGGTGGTTATTTGGACCAATAGCAGCCAATAGGGTGAAAACCCTTATAGGAAAAACAGCTGATCCACATGTTAAACCCTAAAAGGGAAAAGGAGATCATCCTCTTTCTAAAATACGGTTGTATAAAGTTTGACATTTGGCAAGTTTTGATTTGAGTTCAAGTTCTTTATTTTCCTGATTATTTAAATTACCATGCTTATGAAAGGAGGGCACGCCAAAGCAACAGGCTGTCATAAAAGAATTGCTCTGCATCTCCAACAATCATTGGAAAATGGGAGCTGAGCCTGAAGACTTGTGAAGCTACGGCACAAGTCCCTGTCGCACGTGTTGCAGAGGATCCACTGTGTGGGATTTTTTTTTTTTTTCATTGTGTGGGATTTTGATAGGTGTCCATTTGGGAAGTGTGCTGAGGTATGGGAACTTTGAGAAATACAGACTTAAAGGAAAATGAGATTTTTGTTATTATGTTTTATTGCAGGACTTCCCAGGACCTTTAACGTTCTTGAATGCTTTTTAAAACACCAACAGAGGGGCACCTGGGTGGCTCAGTGGTTGAGCATCTGCCTTGGGCTCAGGGCATGAACCCCAGGGTCCTAGGATCGAGTCCCACGTTGGGCTCCCCGTGGGGAGCCTGATTCTCCCTCTGCCTGTGTCTTTGCTGTCTCTCTGTGCGTCTCTCATGAATAAATAAAATCTTAAAAAACCAAAACACCAAACAGAAACTATAACATGGAACATTTCCCAAACTTATTTAGCCACAAAATCTTCTGTGCGCTAAGTATCTTGAGAGAAGAACGTTCTGTGGAACACCAGATTGGGCAAAAGTATTTGAACAGAATTGAGGAAAAGTAAATAATAGTCAAGGCCAGTGGAAAAACCACATCAGATTAAGTTAGATTAGGTTAAATTGTTTTACGGCAAGCACTGCATGTCTTGAAATCCTGCTTTCAATTTAAATTCCTTATCTCAAAAAAATAATAA
The DNA here is from genome assembly GCF_053574225.1 of Canis aureus. Classification (NCBI taxonomy): domain Eukaryota; kingdom Metazoa; phylum Chordata; class Mammalia; order Carnivora; family Canidae; genus Canis; species Canis aureus. Next base: position 2,016,883 of record NC_135633.1, read on the forward strand.
AATAAAATAAAATAAAATAAAATAAAATAAAATATTCCTTATCTCTTTAAAAGTGCCACATGTGCTATCGTCGCCTTTTGTTAGTGCACAGCTCTACGCAGAGGCAATATTTGGTGGACTGTGAATTCCATCTCACGTGCCACATTGTTGTGGAGGCCGCAGTACATAGTGACAAAGTCCCAGCCGAGGTGTTAGGACAGAGTGGTGGGCTCTGCCACTCGCCTACTTTATGACCTTAGAAAATTAACTCAGGCTCTACGACTTTGGCTTGGCGCAGCCCAGGTATACAGTAAGTGCTTGGTTCGGTGACTGATTTGATGTTCAGTAACGTTTCTGTCATTCTCACCTGGTGTCATTCACAGACTTCAGAAGATCTGATCGGCTTCTCTGTGATTAGCCTTATAAATTCTAAGCTCTGATGGTGACCTTTTTCTCGATTTAAGATCCAAAGCTTAAAAAAAAAAAAAAATGATGCAATACTGTAGAGACATAAATCAAGAGGAAGACAATTATTCAACCTCTCATCAATAATTAAAAATTAAATATATTCTGTCCTGCCTTTTACCTGGACAGATACTCGTATCCCAGGGCCCAGGGACCTTGATCAGCTACATTTTCTTCATTACCTCTGTAGTTCTAGGTGGGCCTATGGTTTATTTGTCCTCACAACAGAAATGTCTAACCTGGGGTTACTAAGCTTCAGGGAGCCATTGAACCTGATGAAATCGTGTATAAACATTTTCTTTTTATGTGAGAACATTCATCTTTCTGGAGACACACCCCATGGCTTTTGACAGATTTTCAAATGGTATTTTCAACCCCTCTAAAAAGTTAAAACTTACTGCTTATAGTTTCTTAATGTTTTTGAAGAGGTACATGAAGAACAAAACAAGGCACAAATTAATGCTTGAGTTCAAAATACTGGTCTAAGTTACTGCTACAGTAATTTACCCATCATCAGAATGTGTGGGAGTAGAAACCTCAGGGTACAGAAATCAGCGTGATCGCAAAAAAAAGAAAAAAAAAGCTATTTACAGCCATTTTCTCTCCTTTGTAGCTTCCCAAGGCCCCAGTTGCTGCATGGAAAAAAAAAAAAAAAAAAAAAACCTGTAGGAAAAATGTCTTAATGATATGTTATAAAAACAGCTACAAAAACAGAAGTGCCATCATTGGTAATAAATGAGATAATATTTACCCATTTCTTAGCTATGTTCCTAGAGACATTTAAAAAGACACATTTCTCTAGGATGGTCCAGTGCATGAGAGTGCCTATGAAATGGTCCACAGTGATTGCACCTTTGTGGAGAGGATTCCTTAGAAAGCCTGCCTATAGGACAATTTGGCTATCTTTAACCTAATCCTGATTAATTTTGCCATATACTATCTTCAGCATGCTTCTAGCTCCATGTCCCAATTTATTAACCCCTAGTCTAGATTAAAATCACACATATATCTCCATGCTCCTCTGAACATCGTGTGGCAGTGTGGATGATGACACTGATAGCTGACGTTGGTCTAGTACTTAGCATGTGCTTCACAGAAAGACTCTGAGGTAGTGGCTATTATTAATGAGTTTACAGATAAGGAAACAAACCTATGGAAAGGTTATGTAATTTATCATGGATGACAGAGCTAGCAAATGCCCAAACCAGAATTCAAGCCCAGACAGTCTTATTCCAGAGCTTATTATGGTATCTGGCCTCTGAAATATAACTCAGGAATTTGCTTGTACACCCTTCATTTCTCGTCATCCCAATTGTTTCCACATTTGTTCTCCTCAGCTTCCCCATCTCCCCAGAAGGCCCCCAAAGTTCCATCTAGATTCAACTGCAGAACCTGCCAGCATTGTTGCCTGGCTTAAATGGAGTGGTCCTCTCAGTCTGTGATCTAGGATGACCTTTTAGGGACCTCAACTGTCACACCCGTTGCTGGTCAACTGTGCCTGAATTCAGTTATTTGGCACAAAAAAGGAAGCTGAAGCATTTATGTTGCAACAGCCTTATCAAAGTTGGAATTAAATTCTGAACGGTAATGTTTTAAAGATTATATGTAGAAGTTTTACAGATCATATGTAGAAGATTGAGTGTACTGGGTTGGCCAGGAATAGAAACTACATTGTGTATGGCTATTTCCCAAACTTTGACCATGATTTTTTCCCAGTCCTGTGCTATGTGTACAATATTTAATATTTTGATTTAAATAGACTCATATTATAGTTAAATGAATATATTTATAAGTGAAAGTTTATTTCATCACAATAAATTGAAAACTAGTATCATCTAACCTAAATAGAGGGCAATTTACAAAACAAACACAAAAATCATGTTAAATTCTACCAAGATTTTATGGCCTTCTAAGTCCCTAATTATTGAAGCTTCTTTCTCTTTGTTAAAAAGGGGAAATTATGTAGTATTAAAGAAAAACTAGCACTAAACTAGTAATTTCTCTTTAATTAGATGAGTTAAAGGAGAATAAAGTGAATAACTTTTCTTGCCATATGATTTATTATTTAATGCCTTGTCTACGCATTACCTAAATTTTATCTTGACCAGTATTGGTTCAGTAGAAATAAATGCACAATATAGATAATTTTAAATTTTCTACAGGCCATGTTAAAATTAAGAACTTAATTTTAATATTTTACCTAAATCAAAATATCTAAAATATTATTTCAACATATGTAATCAATATAAACCTTATTTATGAGATGATTTATGTTTTTCTTTCATATTGTCTTTGATTTTACGCTTACAGCATTTGTCTTTGATTTTATACTCAGAGCACATCTTAATTTATACTAGCCATGTTTCAAGTGCTCAGTAGTCACATTAGGCTAAGTGGCTGCAGTATTAGAAAACACACAGCACACTTAAGGAAATATTGGCTGGAATCAGGAGGCTTGGACTCTAAAATCCTTTGTGATTAACATGGTTATGACCCCTGGCAGCCAGTTAACCTTTCTGACCTTCACTTCTGTGCCTCAAAAGTCAAAAGATTTCATTGGCCGTTCCTGTGGTTTCAAGCTTTCCTGCTCTACTGTGACTGCCATTTGTTTCTTTCCTATTGAAGCTTTTTTTAAAGCCTTAATCCTACTTTCCTGGAAACCTTCAAACAATGAGTTGCACCAACACCCTTCAAAGAGTACACATTGCTGGTGAATGTTGCCACAGGAGAGCAGAGACAGGGATGGTTTACATCTGAATGTTACAGTGCCTTCACGCAGCCTCAAAAGAAGCAGCAAAGCACATGACGAGTCAATGTTCATCTTCATGTTCACTCATCCATTCTACAAATGCTCATTGAGGAGGCTCTGTGATGGTTGTTGGACATACAGAGCTGAATAGGGTACAATCATCAGTGGTAGGATGGGTTGGGAAGAGTTTGGAGAGACAGTATGACCACTACCATTGACTGAACCCAAGTTTCAGAAGCAAGTTTCAGACTCCTAATCCAATCTAGGGCCTCTTGGAAAAGGTAACATTTAAGTGGACACTTGATTGATATATGGGAGGTAACCAGGAGATAAGCAGTAAGAATGTTGTAGACAGAGGAAGCTGCAAGTTCAAAGGCCCAAAGGCAAGAGATAAAAAACAGTAGGGTCAACAAAAGAAAAAACATAAATCAGACAAAACATGAGAGAGGACCAGTGAGTTCTCTCCTCTAAATTTGGAAAAATGAAAATGATTTTAATAAATCCGGATGATAATTAACTAAAAAAATAGATTAAGGAATTACTTCTTCAGGGAGGTCTACAGGTTAAAGCCCCCAAAAGATCCTCCCAGGCAGATATTCTTAGGCGAAAAGTCATAGTCAGCTGATTCTTCCTCCAGGCAAGTAATAATAATACCAATGGAAATAACTGATGCCCTAATTTAGGCATTTCATTAAACTGAAACTGTAAATATGGCAGTCTCACATCCACTTGAAATCAGTCAATTTTTGTCAAAATATAATGGCAACACACACCTCTGGGCATGTCATTTATTTGTGAACAAGTTTTGTCAAACAAAAATCTATTGTTTGCTGTAATGCAAACTTGTTGACTATTTTTAAAACATAGATTGGTAATGACTTCCTCTTGACAGCTGTTCACACACACTAATTTTTGCTCATCCTAGTCCAGTGGAAATATTGCAGTTGAAAAGACTTCAAATAAGTCACTGCTCTCAAGTGTTTTCAATTCTGTTCAATTCAGTGGTGAATGAAGCTGGTTGGGAGGGAAACTGCTTGTCTTCTCAAATTTAGTGTTCCGAAAGAAAACACGTTGTTGTAGTTAGTGAGCATTACACGAGCCATCTAAATTTAGCAAACGTTTTCATTCCCTTGCCCAAGCCCACCCACAATAGTGATGGAACTTTGATTTCATCCACACTCATCTGCCTAACGTAAACCCCTTGGGTTCTACAAAGCCTGCCGAGTGAGAAAGCTGAATGCAGAAATGGCAGCAAAATGTGTAACCTTCAGACCTAAAGAGAGGTGTGGGGGTGGGGCAACTAAGACTACATTGGCCAATTCCAGACGGCTTTTAAACCATTTCCCGCCTTATCCACATCAGATGTCCCTGTTTGCCTGAGGAGCACCTGGAGAAACGCATCATCATGGGAAGCCAGCTTGCTGTTTACCTGAGGAACGGGCCTTCGGGACTCACCCTGGCTCACCTCTGAGCTGAAGGTCAGTCTGGGATGTCACAGTTCCCCTCCATGTTGATGACCATGAGTGCAGTCATGCTTGAAAACCTGCAGGTTGAAGGAGTAGTTTGGATTACTGAGGTCGAATGGAAGCTGTCTGTGCAGTATAGGACCACTGTAGGGAACAGGGAACTTCATACAGTGCTACGCTTAGTGGGTTGTCAAGAAATTGTGGCTTAATAAATAAATTGTGTCCATCTCTGAGCAAAAGGCCAAATCTATGATTCTGAATCAAATCTGCATAGCAATTTTTCTCAAACTTTACTGCTTAAGTGCAGCGAAGAATGTGAGGAGAAGGAGACAAAAGAATGATCTAAGATTAGGCAAAACCAAGTCATTGTAGGAATTTCTATGACGTCGCATATCCTATCTTAAAAGATCACGCGAATTTTATACTCTATCCTGTAGTATATAAACATTTAGCTTATGGCTTCATGGAACCATGCTGCCAAATAGTTTGGGTAACTTGGCAGTTTGTCATTCTCTTTGTCATGGTAACGAAAGAAAAGTTTAGAAAGACTTTGCAAATGACTTATATCTACCTTGAATTCATATACCCAGTGTTTGTGTAGATTACATGTAAATTTTTTAAATTTTATTTTTGGAATTTCATTATCAATCAGTAGGTGAATTTTGATGTTTTCAAATGATTAGAAAGATTTCATACCTTAATATATTGAGTTCTATCTTAGGGGAGAAAAGCATGTAATGAATAAACTAAGTAACCTTGTATTAACCACTTGATGTGCATCTGTCACTACTGTAGTATAGAATTAGTTATTACAAAAAAATCCCTAGCTAATATTCTGACATATGTGCTATGAAGGTAAATGATTTTTTATAAAGACCTCTTGAAATTTAGACACTTGCTTTATAATAACACCTTCTACAAATACAGTGCGTATGTTATCGAGAAGTTTTCCTTGGAGAGATGAAAATGAAGTTTCATTCTCCCTTTCTTATAGTACCTGCTACAGATAAAAGAGAGTGAAATCCCCTTACTCTTAATGCATTGAAAATAATTCACACTTACACCGTAAATGCTGAGTTTTTTTACTTTTAAAGATTTATTTATTTGAAAAAGAGAGACACAGAGGGCAGGTGGGGAGGGACAGAGGGAGTCAGAGACTTCAGCAGACTCCATGCGGAGTGCAGAGCCAGACATGGGGCTTGATCTCAAGACCTGATATCACGACCTGAGTCAAAACCAAGAGTCCCATGCCTAACTGACTGAGCCACGCAGGGGCCCCAGGTGCTGAGTTCTTGTACGGAGTATATCTTTAATATTAAGATCCAGTTGTGAGTTTTGGGAAGGTGTGATAAGTACTAAAATAAGCAAATTAGATTCCTATTGTTCACTTGGGTTATGTTTTACTAGTGTTACCCAAAATTCTTGAATAAAGCTAGTTTCCATATATATATATGGAACTTTGAAATAAAGCATAATATTGATACACATTTTCATGGGGTTATCCCATAACAACACTCTAAGATAATGACTTGCTTAAACCATGTTCATCAGGAAGAGACAATGAGATTTACTAGGGAGTAGTCTCAAAGTCAACACATGTGAGGGAGTGAAGGAAACAGAACTGGGCAGAGGAAAAGTCCAACTGCAAGGCAGTTGCAAGAGAGACCCAATTGATCTACTGGGAGTCTGCAGCAGGCATGGCCCTGAAGAGCTGTCCAAAATCGGGGCCAGGGGCAGACATTTATATCTCCATAGTGACCAGGGGACATAACCTTAGGCGAGGTAGCTTCTTTCGGGATAAGGCCAGTCTCCCCAGGAGCCTCAGCCATAAGCTAGCTATCAGTCACCAACGTGCAGGAGACAGACGGGATTAGTGGTTCGGTCTTGAAACACATAGGATAGGTAATCAGGCCAGCACCCTGCAGTGACCACTACATACTACAGGAACCTCTGTTCAGGCTACAGGACCACACAGGAACTCAGCTACTTTCTTCTAGAAGGCAAACATAGTATTCCCGTTACCCCTGTGCATGAACGTGGTGCTTGACACCTTGGGAACGCTCAGTGAGTCAGTCGACTGGATGCCCCCAAAGATCAGAGTCAGGCTTTTGCTTCACCTGACACAGAGCTCAAAAGACGAGTAATCGTGGGTCCCAAATTCTGAAAGCAAAATCAAGTCCCTTTTGAAGTAGAAGGAAATTGTGGGCAAGGATAATTGCCAGATAATGGCAGAGAACGCTGCATATACACAAATATACGTGTGGAAGAAAGCGTCCTAATTTGATTCATTATATTTTATTGTAACTGTGATTGGTTAATACAGATCAGCTCACTGTTTCTGCAGGCTTCAATAAGTAGTGTGTTTGGTGGGCAGGAATCTGCCAAGACGTAACCTTTAACATGATTGTTCTGAATAAATGATTTCATTCGTTCAGCTTATACTTAATGCATATTCGCTGTGTAACAGGCACCATAAAGTGCTTATAAAAATAATTAATGCTTGACTCTTTCATGGTCCTGAGGAGAGACCAGAACAAACTAATCATAGGAAATCAGGGTAAGAATTTTGTTGGAAAAGGCATGGGAGCCACTTCCTGTACAGAGCAGCAATGATGTCATTAAAAAGATGAAGCATCCTTAATGTATGTATGTGAACAGCTCTCTTTCAGTGTAGGATCTAGTTCTAGGAAGAGTATCTGGTATCTTCAGTACATGTTGACCTCCCACGGCGGGAAGATCATTGCTGAAAGAGTCCTTAAGACATCCTAGGGATGCCTTAGTATTAAAATGAGTCTCCTCTAAATAAATAAATAAATAAATAAATAAATAAATAAATAAATAAATAAATAAATAAAAATAAAATGAGTCTCCTCTGCCCTCTCTGAGACCACACTCCTTTTTATAACTTCCATCTTCCCCGTTTGTGAGCCAGGGTATGTCGGGGAAATACCAAAAGGAGAACAAAAAGAAAATTAGACCCAAATATGACTGAATATGATTTTTAGAGCCGTGCCAGTTGAATAATGCCAAACTTCATGCACATTCCGCAACATTTCTGCTGTGAGAGATTTCCTAAGTCCCCCGGCTCTTTTCTCAGCTGCCCTTACAGAAACAAAACAAAAAAACCTATACACATACACTCGCACACACACACACACATAAATACAGTTAACCATCTGCTAATTAGCAGAAGTGGAACTCTCATGTATCACAGAGCCTTGTGACAACCAGACCGAATTGCTCAGGATTGTTCTTTCCTTCCTTTATCTCTTCGTCTTTTTCCTTCCCTCCTTACTTCATTAATCTTTGAGCAAAACATGAAATACAAGGATAATAAGATATGAACCCTACCAACAAAGTGGCCTAACAGAGAAGCCAGACACATAATGCGATTTATCCATCTGAAAACGGACGTATGTGTGTTATGTGTATGTATATACATATATGTGATATGCACACATTCCTACCCCGTGTATATGACACACGTATGTGTACGCGCAGATGCTGCACATTTGCAATTTTAAATATGTGTATTTATATGTATCTCCATATGTACATATCTAAATAGTAGTATGGAGAAGGGGCAGCTACACCATTTGGGAAGGAAATTCAAGGAAGGCTTCTGGGAGGTTAATAAGCCCAGGTGGTAAAGGATGACGTGGTAGTAGCCCTTCTTCAAGATGGCCCCAGAGATCTTCATCTCCTGGTGTTCACATCCTTTGTAGTCTCTCCACACAGTGAAGCAGGGTGAACCCGCATGACCAAGAGAGCTCTACACCAATAATGCTGTGACATCTCAAATACTGGATGAAAAAAAAAAAAAAAAACCTTTAGCACCTTCAGCCTTGGTCTCTTGGACTATTTGCTCTGGGGAAATCCAGCTCCCATGCTGTAGAGACTCCTACGCAACCCTAAGCAGTGGCCCATGTAGAAAGGCCAGCCCCAACTTGCCAGCCATGTGGTTGTGCCACTTTGGAAGTGATAGTCCAGAGTAGTTAACCTTCACGTGGCTCCAGCTGATACCTGACGGCAACCCTTCAAAGGCCCCAGAGCAGAACTGCCCAACTAAGCCACTTCCAAATCCCTGAGCAGACACCCTGAACCATAGTAAATGATTATAATTGCCTTAAGTCATTAAGTCTTGGGGCAATATATTATGCAGTTGGTCACGGGAGTTGAGTGAAGAAAGGAAAGTATTGGGCAGCCCTGGTGGCTCAGCGGTCTAGCGCTGCCTGCAGCCCAGGGCGTGATCCTGGAGACCCTGGATCGAGTCTCACGTCGGGCTCCCTGCATGGAGCCTGCTTCTCCCTCTGCCTGTGTCTCTGCCTCTCTCTGTCTCTATGAATAAATAAATAAAATCTTTAAAAATATATATTTTAAAAAAAGGAAAGTATTCTAGGAAAAACGGAAACAGCAAAAGCTCAGAATATGTGGGGAGCTAGAAGGGAAGCTCTAGTGCTAGAGAGTTAATCTTAGGATAGAAAAGTTTAAAAAAAAAAAAAAAGGGTGGTTGGAGAGGTAGCCAGAGCCTAGTCATGAAGTCTTTTATGAGTTCACGAGCTTGAAGTTGGTCTTAGCAAAGACTCCCAACGACGGGCGCTGTGCATCACCAGATTCAGCAGAACTGAGGAGTTAACTCTCTGCGGGAAAGCCTTGGAATATGCTTTTTAATGACATCCTCTGCTGGTTCTCAAGTCCATGCAAATTTAGGAATGTGATGACAAACGAGGAGCAATTGACAACTTTTAAAGAAAAAAACTGAGTCAAAACTGAGTTTCAGAAGGCCCCTGGCAGCTATGTGGTGGACGGATTGGAGAAAGACGGACTCTTCCCCGGCAGCCGGTCAAAACAGTTTTCACGGGGAAGGTGCTTGCTTCCCATCAGCCACGCTGAAATCCTGTCTCACGTTTGCTAATGGTCCAGGACAGCAAATCCAGGCGGACCCTGGCCTTCGAGAGCCAGCAGTGGGCCACGGAATCTAGTGACAGCTAATACCGGGGCTCACTCACCATCTGGCAGGCCCGGCAAGAGGCACGGCCACATGCATGGGGGTAAGTGAGCAGTTCCGGGCCACAGGGCCCGTGAGTGGCAGAGCCAGGCCTGGGACCCAGAGGCCGCGGCTCTAAGGTGCTTCCCCCCAGCTTGCGGCTCCCCCCAGGCCCCGGGAACACGGCTACTCCTCTCCAAACGTGGGTCAGCCGGTTGATCCTCCCCCTGTGATTCGCTGAACAGCACTTCTCTTCCTGAGATGTTTCCTCTGTTCCCAAAGCGCTGGAAAAAAACGCCAGCTCTGGGTCTGCTTTGTGTGCCTTTGACTGACTATGGGTACATGACCGCAGTTTCTGTTTCCTCATCTGTAGAATGGGAATGAAAGTGTTTAGATTGTAAGATTATTGTGACAATGGGGCAAGAAAACCTTTGCAAAGTGCTTCGTGTTCCTCCTGGCCCGAATCAGGTGCTCGAGAGATGGTAATTCTCGTCTCTTCCCTGTCCGTGTCTCCCACAGTTCACAGGTCACAAACCCAGGACCTGGAGAGCCACATTCGCCCACTAGATATATTCCATTTGGTTGACACGATGGTTTTTTGGTGTATGTGTGTGTTTGCGTGAGTGTTAAAAAAACATATAGCATAAAATCTACCATCCTCTCATTTTTAAATGCATAGTAGTGTGGTGTTAACGCTACGCGCGTTGTCGTGAAATCGATCTCCAGAACATTTTAATTTTGCAAAACCCAAGTCCTGCATCCGCCGGCCCCTGCCCCTCTCCGCTCTCCCGAGGCTTCCCCACCTGCCATCCTACTTGCTGTTTTGAAGGGCTTTGCCCTCCTGTAGTAGGATCGTGCGGCGTCCGCCCTCTGCGGCTGGCTGATGTCCCTGAGCTGGTCTCCTCCTGCTGCAGGTGTTGCGCGTGAGCCAGCAGGCCCCTCGGTGGGGCAGCGTCACATTCCCCTGCACGTGTGTTCCAGTCGTCCTCGTCCATTCGTCTGTCAGGGGACGTTAACGTTGCCTCTGCCTCTTGGAACTTTTAAAAACGATGCTGCTGTGAACATGAGCATGTAAATATCTCTTCGAGATCTTACTTTCAATGATTTTAGAAAAACACCCAGAAGTGGAAGTGCCGGATCGAATGGTAATTCTGTTAGTGATTTTCTGAGGGACTTCTATGTTGTTTTCCGTAGGAGTTGCACAATTTTACATTCCTCCTAAAGGTGCACGAGTGTTCCAATTTCTCTACATCCTCACTAACACTTGTTATTCTCTGTTTTATTTATTGGTGTTTGTTTTGCTTGTTTTTTGTTTTGTATTTGTCTTTTTTGGTGAGTGGCCATCCTAACAGGTGCGATGTGATATTTCACTATGATTTTGATTTGTATTTCCCTGGTGACTGGTGGTTGAACATGCTTATTGGCCATTTGTATATCTTCTTTGGAGAAACATCTATTGAAGGTTTTTTTTTGTCATTTTTCAGTGGGGTTATCTCCTTTTTTGTTATTGAGCTACAGGAGTTCTTTATATATTCTGGATATCAACCTTTTATATGGTTTACAGATATTTTCTTTCATTCTGTAGGTTGTCTTTTCATTCTGCTAATTGTTTCCCTTGTGGCACTTTTTAGGTTTGATGTAGTCTCATTTGTCTATTTTTTCTCTTGTCTGTATGTTTCGTATCATGTCCAGTGGATCATTCCCAAATCCAATATCATGGAGCTTTTCTCCTGCATGTTTTTCTAGGAGTTTTATAGTTTCTGACTATAGGTTTGACATTAGGGTCTATCTTAGTCTGTTAAAGCTTTTATCACAAATACCATAGACTGGATGACTTATGAACAATAGAAATTTATTTCTTACCGCCCTGGAGGCTAGAAAGTCAAAGATCAAACCACTAGCAAATGGGATGTCTAGTGAGAGCCTGCTTTCTGATTAATAAGTTGATTATCTTCTTGCCCAGTCCACATAAGGCGGGATGGGTGAGGAGCCTCTCTAGACTTTCTCTTATAACGGAATTAACCCAATGTATGAGGGTCCACCCTCACAACCTAGTCACCTCCCAGAGGTCCCACCTCCAAATACCATCACACTGGGAATTAGTTGCCAACATAATTTTGCAGGGACACAAACATTCAGTCACTGCCCCCCCCAAAATTCATGTCCTTCTCACATGCAAAATACATTCATTGTATCCCAATATCCCCCAACATTTTAATTTGATCGAGCATCAACTCAAAAGTCTAAAATCCAAAGCCTCATCTAAATATCACCTAAACCAAATAGAGGTAAGACTCGAGGTATGATCCATCCTAAGGCAACCTGTGAAACCTGTGAAATCAAACCTGTTACGTGATTCCAAATAACAATTGTAGGACAGGCAGAGAGAGGACATTCTCCTTCCAATAGAAGAAACAGGAAAGTGGTGCCAGGACCCAAGTAAGCCTAGAATGTAACAGGACTAATTCTATGAGAACTTAAGGCTTAAGGATAATCTCCCTTTGGCTGGCTGCTCTGCCTTCCAGGGCCACGGGACGGCAGTGCCACCGCCAAGGCCGAGGTGGACAGTCCCGTGCCAGCTCTGCGCTGGGGCCTGCCTCACTGGTTTTCTCAGGATGGGGTTGAAATCCTGTGGGCCTAAGAAGCTCCACCCTTTGAAACCTCGGTGGAGGCAGTCATGCCAGGGGCAGAGACGGCACCACACAGATGCCACCCAAAACTGCTGTCTACAAGTGGGGAGCATAGCCCTCAATGCGAGGACGTGCTGGGGGGCAAGCACCCAGGCTCCCCAGGTACCAGCAGCCTCTCCGCTGAAGCCCTCTTGTCCTGTGGGCCCTTGTATGTTAGGCCTGAGATGGGAGGGGCAGATACGACCTCCGGCTTTAGGGTCATTTGTTCCATGACCTTCTAGAATAGCTCCTGCCTTAGGGTAAGTTGGCCAACCCATACTTATTTCATCAAACTGTCACTTGGCCACCCCCTTAGTGTCTAACTTTTAAAAATGAGGATAGACTGAGCATTTTGTAAATCCTCAAGTTTTACTTCCTTTTTCCTTAACAGTTCCATGTTGTTGTTGTTGTTTGTTTGTTGTTGTTTGTAACAGCTCCATCTTTGAGTCACTTTTCTCTTCTCGTATTTTACTATAAGCAGTCAGGATGTGCCAAGTCACACTTTCAACACTTTGCATAAAAATAGCTTTGGCTAAATATCCAATTTCATTGCTCAAAAGTTTCACCTTCCATGAAACACTAGAACACGAACACAATTCAGCCAAGTTCCTTGCCACTTGATAATAACAAGCATGACCTTTCCTCCACTTTCCAGTAACATGTTCCTCATTTCCATACGAGACCTCATCAGATGGCCTTTACCGTCCATATTCCTACTAACATTCTGTTCAAAATTATTTAGGTATCCTCTAAAAAGATGAGGCTTTCTCTATAGTTCCCCTCTTTTCTTTCTTTCTGAGCTTTAACTAAAATCAGCCTTAAGGGTCTGTTTACAACAATCTGGGCTCTTTCTAGCATGCACCTCAAAACTCTTCTAGCCTATACCCATTAGACAGTTCCAAAGCTATTTCCACATTTTTAAAACATTTTTAAATTATTATTTCTTATTTATTCATGAGAGAGAGAGAGGGAAAGAGAGAGAGAGAGAGAGAGAGAGGCAGAGACACAGGCAGAGGGAGAAGCAGGCTCCATGCAGGGAGCCGGACATGGGACTCGATCCTGGGCCTCCAGGGTCACGCCCCGGGCTGAAGGTGGCGCTAAACCTCTGAGCCACCCAGGGTGCCCTATTTCCACATTTTTAAGCATTTATTACAGTTAGTACCCTACTTCTCAATGCCAATTTCTGTTCAGGTTTCTACAACAGAATACTACATAGTGGGTGGTTCACGGTCTGGGGAGTCGAGGATCACGGTGCCAGGAGACGTGGCGTCTAGTGAAGGTATGCTCCCTGGCTCGTGGAGGGCTGTCTTCTCACCACGTCTGCACATGGCACAGGGGCGAGGAAGCTCTCTGTGGTCTCTCTTACGAAGACACTCATCTTATGCATAAGAGCTCCACCTTCATAACCTAATCATCTCCCAAAGGTCTCATCGTACAAAAAAATTAACTCAAAATGCATTAAACACTTTGCTATAGATTCAGTGTTTGTGTGCTCCCCAAAATTCATACGTTGAACTTTAATTCCTAATGTGATGGTATTTAATGCATTTTGAGTTAGTTTTTTTTTTTTTTTTTAACAGGAGAAAATAAAATTTAATAGTGTATATACAGAGAATGAGTATATACAGATAGGAACATTTCAAAGACAATCAGGCAACATGAGATATATATATATTATATATCTATATATATATCTTCCTGAATTTAATTTTTTATATAGTATAAGGGTCCAACTTTATTATTTTCCATGGATAGTCAGTTTTCCCAACACCGTCTCTTGAGATTATCCTTTCCCAATTGTGTAGATTCAGCACCCTTGTTAAAGATCATTTGACCATAGACATTGGGGCTAATTTCTGGGATCTCTATTCTATCTCATTGGTCTATGCGTGTGTGTTTATTCCAGTGACGTACCGTTTTGATTACTATAACTTTGCTACATGTTTGAAAATCAGGAAGTATGAGGCCTCCAGCTTTGCTTTTCTTTAAGATTGTTTCACCTATCCAAGGTCCTTTCAGATTCCATATGAATTTTAGAATAGTTTTTTCCTATTTCTGCAAACAATGCCATTAGAATTTTGAAAGAGATTGCATTGAATCCAACGATCATGGGGAAAGCATGGACATTTTAACAGTATTAGATCTTCCAATACATGAACATGTCTTTCCATTTGTCTTTTACAACTCTTTTAATCAGCGTTTTGTAGTTTTTAGTGTACAAGTCTTTTCTTTTTTTATTAATTATTTTGTTATGTATATATATATATTTATCAGGAACTATATTATCTGTAATTCATATATATCACCCATTTTCTCCTTTTCTTTTTCTCCTCTATTTTATTTAAGGAGTGTTGATGGTGATTAATTTTCTAGTATAGTCTTGAGGCCATAGGACGTCCAGGTGGAATGTGTTTGAACAAGAGCTGGAATCAACATGCTCAAATGCGTAGGTTACCAATAAGACTGAGCATCGTTGGCATGGCAGTGGCTTCAGGAATTTGGGCCATGTCTCAATGTTGTTGCTGAAACTGGGAGGTAAGGTAGGAGGTGGATACAGAAAGGGTCCCCATGCTGGGCAGTCTGTCACACAGCCTGTGTGTCACAGCAGCTACCCGTCTGGAAACCATGGGCCTTTGCTGGCTGGATCTCTTGTTGAGCTCTGAGATGAAACCAGCGTGAGGTTTGGGAAAGGCCAGTATGGCTCAAGCAGTTGACAGGCAGGAGGCTTTGCCAGTGGCCCCAGGCATCCTTCCAGAGTTCATCAGAATTATAGGCAGCCAGAATCAGGGTAGGGAGTCTCCATAAATCCCATACTTCCTAAACTTCTGTCCTTGGTTCCCCAGCCTTGGTGTCTCTGTATTAAATGTCATTCTGCCTTAAACTCCTCAAGTGGTTTTGATTTTGCTGACCAAGTCCTGTCAGATAAAGTGATGCTGACCCGAGGAGAGGCAGTTTCCGGGCCCCTCCTCAGAAAACACAACCTTACATTAGGAGAATAAGAGGAGACAGAGACCCTCTTGAGCTGCATTTCAAGAAGAGGCAGAAAATGAGAACTCCATGGGATGGTAGGGAAGGAGAGGAAAGACCTCCTGGCATGAATGTCTCTTCCTCTTCCCATCTAAAGGCCACAGGGAACGCCAAGTGCTCCTGTTTTGAGAGTCTGACTGACCCCAAAGGCTGATGGACTAGGGTTCACTCTGGAGCTCATCTCCTATCTTTGGAAGGACCATCCCAAAGGCTCTTTTGGGAGGCCGACTGGGACTGTAGGGCCTCCTTCGGCCTCTGGAGCTTTCTGGACACCAGAGCCCCTGCCTAGGTTCTGCTACGGCACAGACATTCTTCACTGTCTGAAGGCCCATGCCAGACTGAGTCTGTGGTGCCACATGAGGTGGGCAGTACAGGCAGTGGCAGCAGAGGCAGAGCGGCTGCCTCCATCCTTGTGGTAGAGGAGCAGGTCCTGCTGGCACCACTGCAGCCTCCACGGAGGTGCAGGTGGGTTCTGGTGCTTCGGCCAGATCATCAAACACGGGTGCTCGCAGCTCAGTCCAGCAAGGGTTTGTGTGTCCGTCTGCTGGTATGAAAAGGCGAGGCACAGTATGACACCTGCATGTGTCAGCAGCGGCATCAGGGCTGCGGCGTGCATCCCTGAGGAAGGGGGAGGGGGCAGGGCCCATGAGCGGCAGCTGGGGTGGAGAAGCATCAGAACACCCAGCTTGAAAAAAAAAAAAAAAGGAACACCCAGCTTGTCCCAGGTCTGTGACCTACTTGGTTAAATTTTTCTCTAAGTATTTTATTCTCTTTTATGCTATTGTAAATGAGATGGATTTTCTTAATTTCATTTTGTGTATAGAAATGCAGTTGATTTCAGTGTGTTGGTTTTGTATCTTGCAATTTTGCTGAATTCATTCATTGGTTCTCACAGTATTTTTGTGGAGTCTCTAGGGTTTTCTATATATAAGATGATATAAGATCATATAATCAGTAAATAGAAATCATTTTACTTCTTCCTTTCCAACATGGGATGCCTTTCATTTCTTTTTCTTGCCTAATTGCTGTGGCTAAAACTTCTGGCACTATGCTGAAAAGAAGTGGTAAGAGTGGGCACCCTTGCCTTGTTCCAGATCTCAAAGGAAAAGCTGTCAGTTTCTTACAGTTGAATATGCTGTTAGCTGTGGGTTTTTCATATATGGCCTTGATTATGTTGAGGTAGTTTCCTTCTGTTCCTAGTTTGTTGAGTGTTTTCATCATGAAAAGGTATTAAACTTTGTCAAATTCTTTCTCTGCACCAATTGAGATGAGTATCTGACTTTTGTCCTTCATTCTGTTAAAGCCGTGTATTAATTTTCATATGTTGAAACGTCCTTGCATCCCAGGCATACATCTCATGGGTCATGGTATTTAATCCTTTTGATGCTCGGTTGGATTTGATTTGTCAGTATTTTGTTGGAGATTCTTACACCAACATTCATCAGAGTTAATGGTCTGTGAGGTTTTTTGTTTTTTTTTTTTTTTTGTGGTCCTTGGTCTCGTTTTGCTATCAGAGCAATGTTAACCTCATAAAATTAATTTGAAAGTGTTCACTTAAGTTTTTTGGAAGTATTTGAGGATTAGTGTTAATTTTTCTTTAAATGTTTGGTAGAATTCTCTAGCGAAACCCTCTAGTCCTCGGTATTTCTTTGTTAGAAGGTTTTGATTACTGATTCATAATTGATTTGTTCATGACTCAATTTTAGAGGTTGCATGTTTCTAGGAATTTATCTACTTTTTCTGGGTCATCCAATTTGTTGGTATATAATTTTTCTTAGTAATCTCTTATGATCCTTTTTATTTCTGTGGCATCGGTTATAACATCTCCTCTTTCATTCAGACTTGTTGAATTTACCCTCTGTTTTTTTTCCTATTCTAGCTAAGGCTTTGTCAATTTTGTTGATCTTTTCAAAATACCAACTCTCAGTTCTGTTATTTTTTCCCCCTATTGTTTTGTTATTCTCTAGTTTATTTCTACTCTATTCTTTATTATTTCTTTCTGTTAATTCTGGGTTTAGTTTGTTCATTTCTGTTTCCTTGAGGTGTGAAATTAGGTTATTAAGATCTTTTTCTTCCTTATTAATGTAGGTATTTACCATGATGAACTTTACTCTTAGTTGTGCTTTGTCTTCATCCCATAAGTTTTGGTATGTTGTTTCATATTCATTTGTCCCAAGATACTTTCTAATGTTCCTCTTGATTTCTTCTTTGATCCATTGGTTGCTCAAGAGTGTGTTGTTGTTCAAGAGTATGTTGTATGTGTTCACATATTTGTGAATTTTCCAGTTTGACATTTACTGTTCATTTCTAGGTTTTATTCCATATGGCCAGAAAGGATACTTGGTATGATTCTGATTTTCCTAAATTGGTTAAAACTTGTTTTGTAACCTATAACATATGATCTATCCTGGAGGATTTTTATATGCACTTCAGAAGAATATGCATTCTGCTGTTACTGGGTAGAGTGCTCTGTATATGTCTGAGATGTCCAATTGGTCTATAGTGCTATTCAATTCCTCTATTTGCTTATTTATCTATGTTTGGTTGTTCTATCCATTATTGAAAGTAGGACATTGAAATCTCCTACTATCATTGTTACTATCTACTTGTCTCTTCAATTCTGTCAATGTATGCTTCATATAATTAAATGCTCTGATTTTAGTTGCATATATAATCAATATACTTTCCTGGTGAATTTATCCTTTTATTATTATATAATTCCTTTTCTGTCTCTTGTAATGATTTGTCACTTAAAGCTTATTTTGTCTGAACTAAGTATGGCCACTCTACTTTCTCTTAGTTACTATTTGCATAGGCCTTTTGTGAAAAAGGCCTTTTTCAATCTTTCGCCCTCAGCCTATGTGGCCTTATATCGAAAATGAGTCTCTTATAGACACCTTACAGCTGGATCTTGTTTTTTTGATCCATTCAGCCATTTTACATCTTTGAAGAATTTAATTATTTTAAATTTAAAGGAAGGATTTACTACTGCCATTTTGTTTACTACTTCCTACATGTCTTCTAGTTATTTTATCCTTCTTTTCCTCTCTTGCCTCACTCTTTATGTTTTATTGATTTTTTTTTTTGTGGCAGTGCTTTAATTCCTTTCTGGTTTTCTTTTGTGTATCTTCCTTGGGTTTTATGTGTGTGTTTGGTTACTATGGAGATTACATAAAACATCTTATAACATTTTAAACTGATAAATTCAATAACATACAAAAACTCTATTCCTTTACATATCTTCTCTGGTTTATCAGTGTCATAAGTTACATATTTTTATATTTTGTATCCATCAATATAGTTCTACAGTTGTTATCCTTTTACATTTTAAATTCTATACCAGAATCAGATGTGATTTTTGCATCACCATCACAGTATTCTGTGTTTGTTTATATATTTACCTTTACCATGGATAATTTGTTTTCATATGCTATCACATTGCTGTTAGCATCCTTTTGTTTCAACTTGACAGAGCCCATTTAGCACTTCTTGTGAGGCAGGTCTAGTGCTGATGAACTCCCTCGGGTGTTGTTTATACAGCTAGGTCTTTATTTCTCCCTTGTTTTTGAAGAATAGTTTTTCCAGATAGAGTTTGCATTTGGTAGGTATTTTTTCTTAATCTCTGTCAACACTTTGAATACATCTTCACATTCCCTTCTGGCTTAAAATATTTCTGCTGATAAATTTGCTGAAAATCTAATGAGAGCTCACTGTATGTGACAAGTTGCTTTTCTCATGATTTTCAAGATTCTCTTTTTGTCTCGGTGTAAGTCTCTTTGGATTTTTTCTGCTTAGAGCTTTTTGAGTTTCTTAAATTTGGATGCCCATTATCTTTCTCAGGTTTGGGAAGTTTTCAATGATTGTTTCCTCAAATAAGCTCTCTGCCTTTTTCTCTCTCTTCTCTTCCTGGCACTCCTGAAAGTATATGCAGTAGTCTCCCATTATTTGCAATCTAGCTTTCCGTGATTTCAGTTACCCATGGTCAACTGCAGTATGGAAGCAATGATTCTTCCTCTGATGTATCATCAGAAGATCAGTAGTAGCCTAATGCTATCCCACAATTCCCCCATCATTCATTCACTTCATCTCATCACACATTTTATCATCTACATCATCACATGAAAAAGAAGAGTGAGTAAAGCATAGTATTTCTAGAAAGAGAGATCACATTCACATAACTTTTATTATAGTATAATTATTCTATTTCATTGTTAATCTCTTAATGTGCCTAATTTATAAATCAAATGCTATCATAGGGTGTGTACATATAGGAAAAAGTATAGTGTATATAAGGTTCAGATACCCCGAGGAACACCTTATGGATTAGAGGGGATTATGATATTTTCCCATTTGATGGTGTTCTATAGATCCCCTAGGCTTTCTTCATTTTTCTTCTTTTCTTTCTTATTTCTCCAGACTTGATAATTTCAAATGACCTGTCTTGAGTTAGTGATTCTTCTGTTTGATATAATCTGTTGTTGAATTCCTCTAGTGAATTTTTCAATTTGTTATTATATTCTCTTCTCCGGAATTCTTGT
This sequence comes from Canis aureus, assembly GCF_053574225.1. NCBI lineage: Eukaryota > Metazoa > Chordata > Mammalia > Carnivora > Canidae > Canis > Canis aureus. The sequence goes on from NC_135633.1 coordinate 2,036,763, forward strand.
TTGGCTCTTTATTTCCAAGTTTCTACCTCTTTGTTGACATTTTTTTCATGAATTATTTTCCTTTTTTCGTTTAGTTGCCTCTCTGTGTTCTTTTGCAATTCATTGAGGTTTTTTTAAGATAGTTATTTTGAATTCTTTAAGAGGTAAGTCATAGATTTCCGTTTCCTTTGAGTCAGTTTTTGCAGATTTATTTTGTTCCTTTAGGGTTATGTTTCCTCATTTCTTCATATGCCTTGTTATTTTTTTTCCACTTACAATTAAAGTATTTTTATTTTATTTTTATTTTATGGATTTGTTACTTTTTGCTAGGATTTGGGCATTTGACCAAGCAACCACCTTTCCTATTCTTATAGATTAGATTTATACTAGAGAAAGATCTTTCCCATTCAGCCTGGCTAGAGATTCTGAGGGCCTCTCAAATCTTTTCTAGGGATGCATGTTCTCCGGGCTTATATATGCCATTTCTGAATTAGAGCGGTTTGTTAGTTTCTTTTTCAGGAGCTCATAATATCTTTCTCCCTCTGGTGTATGTATGTATGTATGTACATTGCAGGTTTGCTGGTGTTGCAATAAGCATGGAGCTCTTTTTTCTCAGAGGCCCCCAGGTGTGCAAATATGCCTATTCTCTGTCAGAACTCTGTGTTAGATAAGACATAATCAGTCCCTCATGCAGTGTCCTGAAAGGCTAGAATGGTGGGCACACAGTCTACATTTCTCATTCTTTTCCTAGGGAAAAGTGGTAAGTTGGGCCTTTTATCTCAAATGCAATAAGCTGTGTCAGCTTGGGGAAAGGACTGTCACAGGTAAAATGCAATGGCTTTTTTTACCCATTTCAATGCAAGTTTTCTGGTTTTGCACTTGCCTGAAGTACTGTGATGCCTTAACTAGATCCCTGAGTTCTCATAAAGGCTTTTTGGTATGTTGTTAAGTCAGTGTTTCTGCAGAGGAATGAGGTCTGGAGATTCCTATTTCACCATCTTGTTCTGGCATAGTGTTTTTGGAAAGTTTGTATTTGAATTAAGATCAGCAGAGCATGCAGCTCCAATTTAACCCTATCCTCATTCCTCCCCTTGTCTTATATGAAGCCCTGAATGATACAGAATTCTCTTTCAGGCTCCTCTACACACAATATATCCATGTATTTTCTAATCTTTGAAAACCCAGTATTAAAATACCACTCATAGGAAGCCACACTACATGAGTTTCACCTTCAGGATGGAGGGGCTTACTACCTCATGAATGAATTCATTCAATTGATAAATAGTTCTAGGTTTCAGAAACCAAATTATTTTTTTACACTAAAATGTAATCTACTTTTGTATGATTTCTACTCATTGCTCCTATTCCTACACTCAAGAGAAATTCAAACTAAGTGGTCTGAGTTCATTGTTGTTGTTATTGTTGCTGTTGTTCTTTTGTTTTAATTACATGGAACAGTTCTCTATTTAAAGATGGATACAATGGGGTATATGAGTGGCTCAGTTAGGTTTCTACCTTCAGCTCAGGTCATGATCCTAGGTCCTGGGATCCCTGTTCAGTGGGGAGTCTGGTTCTCCCTCTCCCCTGCTACTCCCTCTGCTCGTGCTTGTTCTCTCTTTCTCTCTGTTAAATAAATAAATAAAATCTTTTTAAAAATCAGATTTTTTTAAGATGGGTACAATGATTCATTTTAGTTTGGTCTGGCTTTTGGATGAACATCCTCAGGCCCTTTTGTCATATGAATCAAGACCTTCTTTCCATCCTCATGCCCTCTGTGGAATCCAGTTTGCTTCTGTCCTTCCTGGCATTTTCTTTAAAGGACCCTAGAATTGAACACAAGTTTCCAAATGGTATCTGACCAGCATAAAGCAAAGGGGAACAATTACTCCCTAGCATGAACTCATTGTGCTCCTGACAATGGGATCCTTCTGTAAGTAAGTTGTGTTGTTGTTTTTAAGCAAGTAACTCAAGTTAAAAAGTTTTTTTAAATCCCCCACATATTTTTCACAAAAAATAATGCCAATTCTTATCTTGATGAAGTCCCAATAGTTCATTTTTGCTTTTGTTTCTTTTGCCTTCGTGGATGTATCTTGCAAGAAGTTGCTGCAGCCGAGTTCAAAAAGGGTGTTGCCTGTGTTCTCCTCTAGGATTTTGATGGAATCTTGTCTCACATTTAGATCTTTCATCCATTTTGAGTTTATCTTTGTGTATGGTGAAAGAGAGTGGTCTAGTTTCATTCTTCTGCATGTGGATGCCCAATTTTCCCAGCACCATTTATTGAAGAGACTGTCTTTCTTCCAGTGGATAGTCTTTCCTCCTTTGTCGAATATTATTGACCATAAAGTTTGAGGGTCCACTTCTGGATTCTCTATTCTGTTCCATTGATCTATGTGTCTGTTTTTGTGCCAGTACCACACTGTCTTGATGACCACAGCTTTGTAGTACAACCTGAAATCTGGCATTGTGATGCCCCCAGCTATGGTTTTCTTCTTAAAAATTCCCCTGGCTATTCGGGGTCTTTTGTAATTCCACACAAATCTTAAAATAATTTGTTCTAACTCTCTGAAGAAAGTCCATGGTATTTTGATAGGGATTGCATTAAACGTGTAAATTGCCCTGGGTAACACTGACATTTTCACAACATTAATTCTTCCAATCCATGAGCATGGAATATTTTTCCATCTCTTTGTGTCTTCCTCAATTTCTTTCAGAAGTGTTCTATAGTTTTTAGGGTATAGATCCTTTACCTCTTTAGTTAGGTTTATTCCTAGGTATCTTATGCTTTTGGGTGCAATTGTAAATGGGATTGACTCTTTAATTTCTCTTTCTTCAGTCTCATTGTTAAAGAAGCTTTTGCACAGCAAAGGATACAGTCAACAAAACTAAAAGACAACCTACAGAATGGGAGAAGATATTTGCAAATGACGTATCAGATAAAGGGCTAGTTTCCAAGATCTATAAAGAACTTATTAAACTCAACACCAAAGAAACAAACAATCCAATCATGAAATGGGCAAAAGACATGAACAGAAATCTCACAGAGGAAGACATAGAAATGGCCAACACACACGTGAGAAAATGATCTGCATCACTTGCCATCAGGGAAATACAAATCAAAACCACAATGAGATACCACCTCAATGAGATACCAGTGAGAATGGGGAAAATTAACAAAGCAGGAAATCACAAATGTTGGAGAGGATGCGGAGAAAAGGGAACCCTCTTACAGTGTTGGTGGGAATGTGAAATGGTGCAGGCACTCTGGAAAACTGTGTGGAGGTTCCTCAAAGAGTTACAAATAGACCTGCCCTATGACCCAGCAATTGCACTGCTGGGGATTTACCCCAAAGATGCAGATGCAATGAAACGCTGGGACACCTGCACCCCGATGTTTATAGCAGCAATGTCCATAATAGCCAAACTGTAGAAGGAGCCTGGGTGTCCATTGAAAGATGAATGGATAAAGAAGATGTGGTTTATGTATACAATGGAATATTCCTCAGCCATTAGAAATGACAAATACCCACCATTTGCTTCAACGTGGATGGAACTGGACCGTATTATGCTGAGTGAAATAAGTCAATCGGAGAAGGACAAACATTATATGGTCTCATTCATTTGGGGAATATAAATAATAATGAAAGGGAATAGATGGGAAGGGAGAAGAAATGGGTAGGAAATATCAGAAATGGAGACAGAACATGAAGACTCCTAACTCTGGTAAACGAACTAGGAGTGGTGGAAGGGGAGGAGGGCGGGAGGTGGGGGTGAATGGGTGACGGGCACTGAGGGGGACACTTGACAGGATGAGCACTAGGTGTTATTCTGTATGTTGGCAAATTGAACACCAATAAAAAATAAATTTATTAGTAAAAAAAAGAATCTATAAAAAATAAAAATAATAATAAAAAAAGAAAAAGAAATAAATATGAACTTTGGAAGACCTCTCAAAGTACTACAACCTTTAATTTACCCACTGAGGTAAATTTTACTATACCTTGTCTTCTTAAAGCTGCACATCTGTCAAAGCAAAAGGTTGTAATTAAATTTCCTTGGAATTTTATGGAACTACAAATTTTAGAGTATATTCCTACAGAATTCCACACTCATTGAAATGAAAAACAGGTTGGAGTCGTGGTTAAGGAGAGTGATCTTTGAAGTAATAAAGATCCCAACTTCATCATTAAAAAAATAATAATAATAATGCCAATTCAAGTCGTCTGTATTCTGCACTTGGGAAATGAATTCCACAATTTCAGATTCCTAAATAAGGAATGTGATCAACATAAAAAAAAAAAACAACAATAGGTTTTACATACTCTGATATATAATGTTCCCCACCCAGTTTTCCCTCTACTTTTCTTTGTATTTTTCTTAATATTGTAATTCCATCTCAATGTCAGCTTCCTAGAAGACCCAAACAACCCAGAAGACAGTCAAAGAAAAATGGAAGCAGAAGGGGAAATCTAAGACAGGGAGCATTTTCATTTATCCAATAAATATGTATTGATGGTCTACAATGGCCAAGTGATATGCTAAATACCAGGTTCTGTGAAGAAGATAAACAGAATTCTTTTTCTTTCTTTTTTTCAAAATTCCTTTTCTTATGGAGCTTCACTACAGTTGATTAGAAATGGTAATAAGCAAATAAATTACACAAAACACTGGACCCACAAAATAATTGAGCAAAGAATCACAGTGGTAATATTATGAGTGTAAGCAGTTTGTTGGAATAATGTTGTGAAAGATAGCAGCAAGAGGAAACAGAATTGGGTGGGGAGAGCCTCCTACAGTCTTGTCCAACTGATGATGAGCTCTCATTTAAAAACTCCTCATTAGAGGAATTCTGTGTTGGGAAGAAATAGCCCAGCTTCTATATTCCAACCTCTTGGAAGCCAACACTGTGGTTTGGTCATATTTTCTGGTATGTAATAAGCACTAAGTAAATATTTATTAAATGAAATAGCAATACCATAGCAATACCTCCCCTGCCCAGGAAGGAAAGATGTGGTTTAAAAGAAGGTATGTTTCTGGTAGTGTAGTCATTAGAACTCCTCATTAAGAGGAGTTGATACATGAAAACAAATGTGGGGGGTGGATATATTTTAAAGATAAAGAGATGCCTTACAGATCCTGAAAGATGCCGGGTCTCACAGATTCTGGAAAGCCTTCTGGATCCCAGGCAGTGTTCCTCTTCCAAATAATGCCTGAGTTTCTCTCTGTAGGTGATTAATTCCATTTCTCTACAGAATAGCTTTTTCCAATTCTCTCGTCCTCCAAGGGAAAGCGGCCATTCAGCATCTTCTTAGTTTATATTGTATGGTTACAATACAAACTACAAGATGATTCTCAGTTCCAAATACCAAGTCCCATGAGAAGGATGAGGATAGAGAGTCTACTTGGTTTGTCGTGAATCGTGTTTTTAGCCCCATTCCAATCACCATGGCTGGGGAGTGAAGTGAGATGATAGGAAAGGTGGTAGAACCATCAATGGAAACATAGCTGGTGAATCCCTCTCACTCTTATGACCTGGGGGCACAGCTCTAACGTAGGGAAGATAGTAACTGAAAGAATGGATTTCTGGACAACTGGAGATGGGCCAGAAAAAGATGCTAGGTGACTATCCCTGGAAACCCTAAAGAAGAGGAGGTTTAATGATGTGGCTTAGATATTCTCTTAGAAGCAAAAGACTCTCTTAGAGTCTCTTTCAGCTTCATGACTCCAATGATCAAGCACTCTTGGTCCTGAGGGATGAGCTGCTTTTCTATGTCCTTTAAGAACATTTCCAGAATCAAAGGACCAAACAGGTAAAGGAGACAGGCATCAAGAGGAAGGAATTGAACCTCTCGGAAATCACTCAAGAAAACTGATATTAATAGGGCATGGATGTTAATGTCTATATAAATCACTCAGATGATTAAAGTTGCTTCAGTTAGGAGGGTAACTGATTCTGTAAATTTAACAGAGCCATTCTTTTAATTAGATCAGTTTGTCACAGCACATGCTGGGTAGAGTTTTTTAGGATTTGCAAAACATAACAGAGCAAATAAGAATTTCTTATACATGTAAGTTTAAAACTAAAATTTGTGATGTGATCCCAACCAATACTTTGACCGTTTGGGTCTGAGTATTCATTAGCAATTCATTAATTCTCTCAAATATTCACTCATTATTTCAGCTAACAAACACATCTCAAGTGTCTCCACAATGTTAGGCTCCATGCTAGGTTTGGGAGATAAAAAAGTAAATCACATACTTCTGTCCCTCAAAGACACTAATACATTGCAGAGATGGTCACATAAATAAGTAATCACAAGATACCAAAAAGTCCTACAACGCAACCACATAATGGTGCTGAAGGAGTTCAGAGGAGACAGTGGCAAAGATTAACCTGAAGTCTCAAAATCTGGATTTCTGAGATTCTAGGTGGAAGTGTTGAACTTTCTACCTCAGATTCAAAGTACTGTTTTTAGCATGAGGGATTTTTTCCCTGATTAGTTTTTTATTATTATACTTCATGCTTAAGGCAAAGTTGCAAGCCTGGTGTATTGATTTTTATTGATTCTGTAACAAATTACCACGAATTAATGGCTTAAAACAACACCTTTCATGACCTCACAGTTTCAGGAGGAGGTATAGCACGACATGACTGCATTCTCTGCTTAGGATCTCACAAGGCTAAAATCTGTTATCTGCCTTTTCAGGTCCAAAATCCACTTCCAAGTTAAATGGCTATTGACAGAATTCAGTTCCATGTGGTTGTTCCAAGGAGGCTGATGTTCCCATTTCCTTGACTCATGGTCCTTTTATCTTCATGGTCCTTTGCTTTCATTCAAACGTCTCAGTCATTCTGTGGTAGTTAGTAAAGGTAGAGGCTGGTAATTGAGCAGGTTGACATTTTTTGAGTACTTACCATGAATCAGACACATAAATTCATGTACCTCATGATGCTCAAGTAGAATTATTACTCTGATTATTTGACGGATAAAACAACTAAGGTCCTAAGAGTTTAAATAGCTTGCTTAAGTCTGTATAGTGAGGACAGGAAATCCTGAGATGTGAATCCAAGGATATGTGACTTAAGAGTCTAAATTTCTGACTACTGTCCAATGTTATTTCTCCTGGTAACCAGAGAGAAACTTTCCTTTATATGTAAACTAGATGGGAAAGAAAAAAGAGATGGAGAATGGAAGGACATATTTCTGTGTCCAACACATGCACACATACAATCTCACAGAATTTTCAGAAATATTCTATTTGGTTATATATTCTCCATTTATTGAGAAGGAAGTTGAAGATTAGCCAGGTTAAAATATTTTGCCAAGATCCTAGACTTTTAAAGAAGTAAACCAGAGAACCATTTGTAAATAAAAAATTTGAGGTTCTTCAGTGTATCCCACCAGTCCTAAAAGTGGCACATTCCTTCCAAAGTTAAAAGCAAAAGTCTTGCCTACTAAGAGCAGGAAATGAAAAGAGAAGTGTTCTGTGTACAGTGAATCAGGATGTTATTAGCAACCCTGAAGTTCTGGACATGTCCATGGAGTCAAGCCCAAGTGTGGAGCTGAACATGCCCAATCTCTTCAAGAAATGAGCCCTGAGGCCAGCACACCCAGGCCCCTGTCAGCCATAACCATGCCAGGTGATGCCTCTTCCACCCAGGAGAATACCTTAGTCAGCCAGGATGCCCTCTGGGTCTCTGATTAATTTGAAGCTGATTTAGCTGTAAATGCCTAGGGCCATTGGTATTAACCTGTGAAATCATTCCAGATTGCTCTACAAAATGACATCATTCAGATGATGCTTTTGGTCCTGGGCCTTTGGTTTGGCATGATTCAGTGGGTCTGAAAATGTTCTGCCAAAAGAGAACTTAAGCCACTGCTTTGACAGGAGCCACTTATGGAGTCAGAAAATGCCAGGCCATTGTTCACCCCAGCCAGAGCTCCTGGTTTGCCTTTCTTTCTAAACAAACCTGGCCTTTGGAACCTTTCCTGTAGAGAGAGCTTTCTCCTACCTCTTCTTTACGACTTCATATAAATATGTCCAAATAATTTCTTCCAAGAAAGAGTAGAAATTTTACCTTTTTTTTCATTTTTTAATTGTTAAAAAAGTTGTTCATTCTAACCTTCCCATAGACTTTCATATACAAAGCACTCATGTCATTCATTCAACAAACGTTTATTGAGTGTCTACTGCAAGCCTACTGATAGCTATCTTGGGTGCTGCAGTAAACAATATCAACTTTTTAAAGATCTTGAAATCCAGTGGAAGGAGACAGAAAATAACAAATAAATACACACATAAGCAAAATAATTATAGATTGTAAAAAAAAATGCTATGAGAAATACAAACAAGGTTATGAAATACCAAAAATCCTGCAGAGGCAACTTTGGATAGAAGGCAGGGAAAGACTTCACTAAGAAGGTGACATTTGAGCTAGGATCTGAAAGATGAGAAGGAGCAAAGAGCTGGAAATATAAAATTACAGGTAGAGAAAAGAATACATGCAAAGGCTGTGAGATGGGCAACACCTTGGTGTTTTTGAGGAAGAGAAAGGCAGTTAGTGTGCCAGGAGGGCAGTGAGTAAAGGAAAAGGATGGTATGAAATAAAGTTTTGGAGGTAGGGAGGATCTCCATCATGGTGAGGGTGGGCACTGAAGGTCATGGTATATATTGTATCATTTGATCTTCCCATAAACCTGTTAAAATTTAATGTTTTGTTCTAGCAATGAAGAAACCAAGGTTCAGGGAATTTAACCAACTGAATGGTGGCTTTCCTCCAAAGACAAGGACTCCTAGCCTTGCAGAGCTACGATTAACCTAAAAAATAGTTCCAAATTGCTGCATAAATGAAATTCTCCAAATGCAATTTTTGTTTTCAGGCCTTTGGAATGATGGAGCCCAGAAAACTCCAAAATCTATTGGAAGATAAAAATTTTTGCAAAATCGGTCAAGAGAACCACCTTTAAAACAGGGAATGAGGGGTGAAACTATATGACTGCTTCTATCCAAAGTTGATAACTGAAAACTGTTTCAGGGACAGGCAGACAAAGACTTCTCAACCACTTCTGTGTTAATGATTTGTAAAATCTGTGCTCAGCCCCAATATCACACCTCATTCCTACCTGTGTCTCCTACTCTCTCCCAAGGTGGTTCCCAACACCTTTTTGTTAGCAACATAAGTGACATACTCAAGATTCAAGTTAAAATTTAGAAGTTCAACTCTGATTTTAAAATAAGTTTTGTAAAATTGAAAAAAAATGCACCCAATTATAGTGCCACTCACTGATTTTCCTTAAGCTCTATGTCTCTATGTGAGTAGCAATGTTTACTGCCCTGACCTTTCTTGCTTTGTTTGTTGAATGAACTAAACGAAAGAAGATACAGTACAATCAGCTTCATTTTTTATTCCCACTGCTGCCCTCAATCCATTCCACCGTATCTTTCTCCTCTGTCCTCTTAGGCCTCTTCTATAGCTTTTTTGGCCACTTCTGAATATTAATAAAACAGTGTCATTGTTAAATATTAAAATCAATCTAAAACAACATCTAACCTCAAATTTAGGCTTCTCTCTTCTCTAGTTTGGCATCGCCCAAGAAATTTATTTTATTTTTTTTTAAAGACTTTATTTATTTATTCATGAGAGACAGAGCGAGAGGCAGAGACACAGGCAAGGGAGGAGAAGCAGGCTGCATGCCAGGAACCCGACATGGGACTCGATCCCAGGACTCTGGAATCACACCCTGAGTCAAAAGCAGGCACTAAACCATTGAGCCACCCAGGCGTCCCTCACCCAAGAAATGTAAAGATTAGAGTGGGAAAAGGATTAGCCCACTTCTTTGCTACTCTGATAGGCCATTCTCCATCTTCTCGCCCCATTCCATGATGTTCCTGTGAGAGCACCAAAGTGAAAGAACCATGTAGGCTGCTCCATTGGTTAGCCATTTCTACCTAAACATTGCCTCTCCCAGCAGAGGTCAGACAGCATTTTCTCCCCTGTGCTATGAAGAGCTGCAGGCTAGTTCTTGGGATATGTTGCTAAGAGCTCAGACTCTTAAGCTTAATTTGCAGAGAAAAAAAGGTAGACTTAATGTGGACAGTAATAAATTATATCATAAAGAATTACATTATCTACACTTTATACACTCACAATTTTCATCTACAGAGCCAGTTTCATTCTTAGAACCATGAAATCCTTTTGAGGGACATCAAGGCAGGGAGAATGAGTGACTTGCTTTATGGCTCCAGGTGACATGAGCCTTCCAGCTTGAGCCTTGGCTTCAGAGCCTTCCTAACCATTAGCTGTCTTCATCTAAGACCTCCTAGTCTTGCCTATCATGATTTTTGCTTGGTTGTAAATTTCTTGTTGGGCCTAAATACAAACATTATATATGGCGGGGAATATTGTTCCGTCGCATTAAACTGCCTTAAGTTTTACTTACTGATACTTAAATACAGTGACCCACACTGCCCTACTACGGTTTAGGCAGCAAACTGTACAGACGGGTGAAGACTGCATACTCCCTTACTCTTGGGACGGTAGGCCATGGTTTATGAAACAGTCTCATGCACAACCATGATCTCATTGACTTGCTAGTGAGGCAGACAAGAGAAGTGGGGCAAAGAGCTAAGAAGAACTTTTCCGATGTTCATGTTGCTTATTTATTTGTGATGAATGATTGTTTCCGAATTCGTAGATTTAAGTAGTCTGCTTCAAATTCCATTAGGTTTCACACTAAAACAGATTCTGCTGCTACTGCCCCACCCTGTAAGGAGAAATGAAATTAATGGAAATCATTCCATTTTCCAGAGTGGCTAAATTTCTCCAATTCAGGCAGGACAGGGGAGAGTGAGTGATTTTTGCAAATAAACGTTGATTGGTAACCTAAAATACTACCTACTGCCATATTTTAATAAGTAGAGAATGTATATGAGGGGGTTTACAATTCTTACCTCTCAAAACTTAAGTTAACAATCATAGTTGTGATATATTTCCCTGAATAGAGCGTAAACTCTTCAGGAACAGTGCCCAGTCGGTGAATGAATACCTGTTGATTATTTGACGGCATCCCTTTGTGTCCTACGTTTGTACCTTTTGACAATGTGCTAACTGAAGTACCAAAGGAATTCCCCAATTTGGGCTGGATGCTGAACAGTAAAAAGATACAAGGGCAAAAACAAGTAGAGCAAAAGAAAGAGTGATCACCATTTAGAAGGACAATGTTCTTATCCCAAATCTTCAAACTGAGTAATTTTCTTTTTAGTTGGATTTTATCGTGATAGGGGCAATTGTTGGAGCATACTTGGGGTGATTCAGTTTTTAATATGCTTAAGTTGTAGATTATGTGTGGCCCTTTTATTTTTTTAATGACAGATGTAATTCTATAATAATACTCTTTTTATTTATTAAAAAACACATGCAAATTGTTAAATAGGAATTCTTCCCTCTTTGCTCTTCCTTTTTTAATTTTCTCATTTCTTTAAAGTGCCTCTGAACTTGTCCTCTTGGAAATGAGTAGATTTATGAATTTCGACCATCATCCATAAATTAGAAACAAGAATTTGGGCCATATTTGTAAACAATTCCATGGATCAGGTTATGGTAATCATCTTTATTTATTTATTTTTTTATGCAGGGCACTGTTTCTTATTTATCTACAGCTCCGAGAGCATATAGCACATAGTAGGTACATAATAAGTGCTTGAAAAATGAGTATATACGGAAGGAGTAGAGGGAAGGTTAGAGCTTGTATCCACTAGCCTGACTAACATTTATGACTGTCTCCATTGTGGCAAAGAAAATTTCTAAGGGCACGAGAACAACTCTACAAGATGTCCATCAAACAAACCATGTGCCTAAACCCATCATCTGTACAACACTTTCTTTCTGTGCTCTCCCATACTCCTTACATCATCTTTAACACTTGTATCTTATTTAATTTTTTAACACTTTTTTCCTTAAAAATATTTACAAAGAAGCAAAGCCAGTTCTGATATAAATCACAAAAGTGGATGCCTACCGGGAGTGGAGATTGGCTGGGATCTTCCAGGGAGATGAAAATGTCCTACATCTCAATATGGTATATATATATTTATTAAAACTCATTGAATTATAGGCTTAAGAACTGTTCCGATTAGAGTATGTAACTTTTTCCTCAATTAAAAATATATTTAAAGAAAAGAACTAGATCAGGTAACTTAAATACATTCACAATTAAAACAAAATAAAATAGCATTATTAATTTCTACATAGAGACTATTCTTTATATAAGCTGTGAGGCTACAGCTGATCTCTTTTTAAGATTGTTTTTTTTTAAAGTATAAAGTATGCTAACAGTGGTATCTCCTCCTCTCCTCTTCCTCTTTCTTTCCTTTCTTTAAAAAATATTTATTAGCATTTTTCCTTCTGTTGTTCCATAGCCGTGAGTCGGACCTGACAAGGTAGGCCAGGCCCGTGCCAGAAGGCCAAGCTTACTTAGCACAGGGCAGGTGTATTTGCCAAAAGGGTGGTGGCACAGCAGTATCAGAAGATTGGGTACCTCCCAGGAGATTGAGCAAATAAATATATCAAGAACAATAAGAGTCTGGTTTCTCACCATGGGAAGGCGAGTTACAAATATGGAAAAAGACAAAGCTAGAATAAACCCAGCTGGCACTGGGTTGGAATTGGATATACCATAGTGAGGTAATAGTTTCCGTTATAGATAAAGTAGTAAGTATAGATGTAAATGTGCGTGTAGTTCCTAGCTATCTGCTCAAAGAGCCTGGGAGCAGCAGCACCGTAGTAGTAATGAATACCAATGCTCATCTCTTGGTGTCAAATGCTAAATGGTTCAGAGCTCCCTGAAAAAAATGACTGAATCCAGGACTGGGGCTGGAAAAGAACATGATGAACCTGGATCATCTTCAGTAACAGGAAGGAGGTGCTCAAAGAAAGATGAGAACATGTCAAAAGAACACAGAAGTAAACCTGAGGGGGTTCTAACTGGCCAAATAAGGGGCAATTGGAGCATTTAAATAAATGATATAACAAACTAGCTCATTGAATTAGCAAGTACTCCACTGATATAAATCAATGAATGACTACATAGATGGAAAGAAGAAAAAGTTTTTCCCTATAATGGAAAATCTCCAATTAAATGTAAAAGGAATAATAGTTCTAGAAAATCACCGTTTGGTAATAAGGGTAGTAATAATTAACCAAGGCAAGAAATTTCAATGGATGCTAAAAGTAGTAGGTGAAAGTCAGGTAAGGTATTCCTTACCTTACCTAAAATTTATATATAAATTTTATATATATTTATATAAATATATTTTTAATTGAGGTTTGATTTGCCAACTATAGTTTCAAAGCACATCCCTACATAATACTTTTAATTACAAATGGAACAAAAAGAGAAATTTGGTGGACACCATCTTGATAAAGTGGTCAAACACTAGCAATGTGACAAATAGCCATCCTGGGCAACTGAAAAGATATAATGAAAGGCATATAGTGTGGCAGTCTGGCCAAAAATATATACCAGGTATAACAATGGTCATATACCCAATAACGAGGAAATACTGGATCAATCCAAACTGCAAGACCTTCTAAAAAACACCGGGCCTATCTTTAAAAGTGCCAAGACCATGAAAGGGAAGTAAAGGACGGATGGAAGAGGAGAACACGCTCTAAATTCTTACAGAGTCAGGCAAGGCTTGCCACAGGAAATGACTTTCAGGGAGTCCTAAGAGCCAGAGGGAAGTCATTTAGGCACAGGCCTGGCATTTTCGAAGGTGTAGGACGTTGGGTGCTCGTGGAGCTGGGTGGACCTGGAGCACTGAGACGGCTGAAGCAGCCAGGGCGATGGGGTGGGGCCAGAGTAGAAGGGGACATTTCCTTTGCCTTCTGCACAGTCTCATGAAACACATGCACTTTGAGCAACTGAAAAAAGGCATCTGAGTTGATGTATTAGTGCAGGCTCTCTGAGAAACAGATGCAAAGGCAGAATTAAATGTGCAAGTTTATTAAGAGAAATGCCTGCATGAAAGGAAATTGGGAGGAAGCTGAAGAAGTCTGGGAGGGCCATCAGGCTGGGATGTACATCTGACCCTGAGTGAAGGGGAGGTAAGGACGTTTGCATGGAAGTTCCAGGAAAACCTTTTGGCTCAGGAGTCCCTTTTGCCAAGTTGGGTGTCAAAGCATCTGCCTGTTTCCCAGGAGCAGAACTGCATGGATACTCCTACCTCAGCTACTGGTGACAAGCGGCCCTTGGTAGGTGCTGCTTCGGGGCAAATGCAGGGACAAACTTCGCAGTCACAGCTTGGAGTCTAGTCACTTATGCTCCTAGAGAAGCAGGGGCAAGACATATTCTCATGTAGACCACACTTGAGTTTGGGATGATGAACAGGATTTAGCTGAGAGAAGAGGTGAAGGATATTCCAGGGAAGGGTGTGGAAAAGCTTCAACTCAAGCTTTTAGGACTCCATCTTTGTTCTTTTTAAATTATCAATTTTCTTTTAGTTACAAAGGAATCTGGCCTTTGTGAGTCATGAGCCGTGAGAACACTAATCAATCTGCAGCTAATAACCATGGACACTTAATCCTGGAGAGCCTACCCACTTGCCTTGGCTTCTTAATGGAGTCAAGTTTTCTGTTTTTCATATTTGGTCCATCTGTGGAGGCTAACTTAAATATCACATAACGATCTTTTCTTTCTGGAATTATTTTGATCCGTCATGGTAACACAAGTTGTTTTACATCAAATAGAAGCTGGTTAGTAATTATATATGTCTTTCCTTAATAAAATAGGAAATACGTTTTATTTATATTTACTAGAAAAACACATTTTCCCCCTTAAACACTAGGGTCATGTTGTAGGAAAAAGCTGGTAAGAAGGAATAGTAAAAGGGATCCTTGATTTTGAAAATGTTGGGAACAATTGAAATCAACTGATGTTGTTGAGGTCCTGTTGAGTTTGCAGAGCATGAATTCATAACACAATTTCAAGTTGCTTCAGTCTATTCTTAATTGCAAATTTCCCAAACCCTATTAAAGAAAGGAAATGGTCTTTCTAGACTCATTTTATCAGGTTTGGAGTCCCCTCATTCTTTATCAAGTGCCCCAAAAGTCCTGCGAATTGCATAAGCAACAACTATAAAATATGACTCACGGCATTTTTTTTTCACTGAGTAATGCAATTAACACGGTAATATTGTAGCCACTATTTTGAAAAAATTCTTATTAACATTTATTAACTGCTAGCAGAGAGATTTTTTTAACTGGAAGAAAAAGATTCAAGATGTCCATTATAGCTTTTAACAAACCGAACAATGTGCCCTTTTCTCAAAGTATGATGTGTCTGTTCCAAATGATGTCGTTTAAAAATACAACAGAGTATTTCATTGGGTAAAAAATTGGTGGCTAAGATAATTTGGGATTTTTTTAATTCAATGGCATGAAAACTGTTATTCCACAAATGAATGCACACAAGAAATAGCTTACCAGAAGACTCTTGCTAAAGAAGTGTCTGTAAAATAGTTGCTGTGTGTAAGCTATAGTTTTGGCAACTGGTCTTAAAGGTTATTCAGTTAAATGTTCCATGATACCTGAATAAGACAGAAATGTTTTATAGTGGTGAAGGGGTTGGGAGAGGAAGATTCTTACCCCCCTTAAAAAAAAAAACTAAGGTATTTATCCAAAGGATACAAAGGGGCACCTGCACCCCAGTGTTCACAGCAGCAGTGTCCACAATGGCCTAACTGTGGAGAGAGCCCGGATGTCCATTGACGGATGAATGGAGAAAGAGGATGTGGTGTACATATTCAATGGAATACTGCTCAGTTATCAAAAAAATGAAATCTTACCATTCGCAAAGATGT
Organism: Canis aureus; assembly: GCF_053574225.1. NCBI lineage: Eukaryota > Metazoa > Chordata > Mammalia > Carnivora > Canidae > Canis > Canis aureus. The sequence goes on from NC_135633.1 coordinate 2,052,600, forward strand.
GGGTGGAACTAGAGGGTACAATGCTAAGTGAGATAAGTCAGTCAGAGAAAGACTGATAGCATATGATCTCACTTACATACGGAATTGAAGAAACAAAACAGATGAACATCAGGGAAGAGAAGGAAAAATAAAATAATATGAAAACTGAGACGGAGGCAAACCATAAGATACACTGAACTCTAGGAAACAAACTGAGGGTCGCTGGAGGGAGGTCAGTAGGGGGGTGGGGTAACTGGGTGACGGGCATCAAGGAGGGCACGTGATGTGATGAGCCCTGGGTGTTATATGCAACAGATGAACCACTAAATTCCACCTCTGAAACGAACAAAAACAAAAACAAAATAATCATGTGCTTCAAATATCTTTCGCCGTAACCATCATTCCTGGCTTCATATATACTGTGCTTATTTGTTTCCTGGCCAAGAATGCATTGATTTACCCAGAATATATACTCATCTTTTAATGCTGATCAGAGGGGCAAGCCTGGTGTAGACAGCCTGAAGCAATTTTTAGAGAGGACGCTAGCATGAATTAGTTTGATTCTGGATGTGGTTACAAAGATCTGTTTTGGTTATTTTATTTTTAAAGCTTTTTATAGCTCTGCCAAATTCATTGGCCCTTTAGGGAAGACGAATAACACAATGCAGCTTCTTCTGAGTCAGGGCCACCGCGCTGCATGATTTCAGGGGCCATGGCTTGTGTCCTTTCCAATGTGAGATGCAATACAATAGAAGGAAATAGACTGTTCATTCATATCCTCTCAGATAGGGTTGGGAGAGAGGATTTTCGAAGATGAAGAACTGATCGCTGCTCTAACAAAGCCAGATATACAGAAAGATTGGCATTTATTCTAGGCTTAAAATTGTGCTGTCCAGTACAGTAGCCACTAGACACCTGTAGCTACTGCATTATTGAAATGTTGTTAGTCCAAATTGAGATGTGCTCTAAGTGTAAAACACATACCAGATTTCAAAGACTTAGTACAAAAGAAGGAATATATCTTATTTTTTTATATTGATTCCATGTTGAAATATATTGGATATATTAGTTTAAATAGAGTACACTATTAAAATTGATTTGAACTGTTTCATTCTACTTTTCTCAAGGTGACTTCTCAAAGTTAAACATTACAATGTGGCTCAAGTCGGTGGATTGCATTATATTTTCATTAGACAGCACTACTCTAGAATATTTGATCTACTCATGTCCTCAGAAGTGATTTTATCTCTTCTATTCTTTGTGCCTAGTGCACAACTGCTACAGGAACTCAGAAGAGCCTTGTTGGGACACTAACCAAGTTGGCTGATGCCAAAAATTGGGGTCCTCAAAAACAATGTATGGAGCTTGAACCACCCGGGAATGAAGGAACCAGGTAAAGTTAAAAGGTAGAAATTGTTGGGCAGCCTGAGTGGCTCAGTGGTTTAGCACCACCTTCAGCCCAGGGCATTATCCTGGAGACCCGGGATCGAGTTCTGCGTTGGGCTCCCTGCATGGACCCTGCTTCTCCCTCTGCCTGTGTCTCTGCCTCTCTCTGTGTGTCTCTCATGAATAAATAAAATCTTTAAAACAAAAAAATGGTTGAAATTGTCAGCCTTTATCCTTAGATGTTTCAGAGTCAAATTTGGGAAATGTGGCTTGAACTGAGATATTTTTCTAGTGCTAGAGTCACTGAACTGGAGCCCGTGATAGGCATGAGGGGATTTAATAGCCCCTTGATATTATACAAAATTAGTCTGTGTGTGCTTTTTTCTTTCGAAAGGATCTATTTTTGATTAGATTCTCAAAGGAGACCATAGCTTCAAAAATATTAAGGATCCTGATTCTACTTTTTTAGAAAAGATTTATTTATTTTAGGGAGACAGAGAGAGAGAGAGAGACAGCACATGCAGTTGAGTAGGAGAAAGAGCAGAGGGAGACAATCTCAAGTAGATTCCCTGCTGAGCTCGGAGCCCAACATGGGCTCCATCCCATGACTCTGAGATCATGACCTGAGCCAAAATCAAGAGTTGGATGCTTAACCAACAGCCACACAGGTGCCCCTCCTAATTCTACTTTTTAATTTAATTGTTTTTGTTTTATGTTGAGTCATATAAATTCTTTTTGTTTTTTAAATATTTATTTATTTGAGAGAGCAAGGGAGACAGAAAGAGGGAGAGAGAGCACAAGCAAGGGGAGGGGCAGAGGGAGAGGGAGAAGCAGAGTCCCTGCTGAGCAGAGAGCCCGACATGGGGCTCGGGCTCCATCCCAGGACTCTGGGAATAAGACCTAAGCCGAAGGCAGATGCTTAACTGACTGAGCCACTCAGGTGTCCCGAATTGTATAAAATCTTTACATACTTTGGATATTAACCCCTTATCAGATATACCATTTGCAAATATCTTTTCCCATTAAGTTGCCTTTTTATTCTGTTAATAGTTCCCTTCACTGTGCAAAAGGTTTTTATTTTGGTGTGATCTCATTTATTTTTGCGTTTGTTTCCCTTGCCTAGGGAGATATATCTAGAAAAATGTTGCTAAGGCGAATGTCAAAGAGATTACTATATTCTCTTCTAGGAGTTTCATGGTTTCAGGTCTCACATTTAGTTCTTTAGTCCATTTTGAGTTTATTTTTGTGTATGGTATAAGAAATGGTCCATTTTTATTTTTCTGCAGGTAGCTGACCAGTTTTTTGGCCTTGTATATTCTTGCCTCCTTTGTCATAGGTTATTGATCATGTAAGTGTTGGTTTATTTCTGGGCTTTCTATTCTGTTCCATTGATCTGTATGTCTATTTTTGTGCCAGTACCATACCGTTTTGATTACAACAGCTTTGTACTTTAGTTTGAAAATTAGTATTGTGACACTTCCATCTTTGTTCTTCTTTTAGAAGATGGCAGGATCATTTGGGGTTCCATAAAAATGCTAGGATTATTTGTGAATAATACTATGGTATTTTGATAGGGGTTGCACTGAATCTATAGATTGCTTTGGGTACTATGAATATTTTAACAATATTGGCTCTTCCAATCCATGAGAATGGAATATCTTTCCATTTGTGTTGTCTTCAATTTCTTTCATTAATGTTTAATCATTTTCAGAGTACAGGTACAGGTCTTTCACCTCCTTGGTTAGGCTTATTCCTAGATATTATTAATAGACATTTTTCCAAAGAAGATACAGAGATGGCTACCAGGCACATGAAAAGATACTCAATATCACTCATCATCATGGAATTGCAAATCAAAACCAAAATGAGGTATCTCTGTCAGAATGGTTAGGATAAACACACACGCGCACACACACACACACACACACACACACACAAGAAATAACAAGTATTGGCAAGGATGTGGAGAAAAAGGAAGCCTTATGCACTATGGGTGGAATGTAAATTGGTGCAGCCACTATGAAAAAGAGTTTGGAGATTCCTCAGAAAATTAAAAATAGAAATACCATACGATCCATTAATTCCACTACTGGGTATATACCCCCCAAAAATGAAGACACTCATTCAAAAAGATATATGCATCGTATGTTAACTGCAGTATTATTCATAATAGCCCAGATAAGGAAGTAACTAAGTGTCCACTAATAAAGAAGATGTGGTATATATACACAATGGAATATAACTCTACCATAAAAAAAGAATGAGATCTTGTCATTTGCAACAACAGGGATGGAGCTAGCGAGTATTATAAATGAAATAAGTCAAGACAGAGAAGACAAATACCATATAATTTTACTTATATATTGAATCTAAAAAACAAGACAAATGAACAAACAAAAAGCAGAAACAGACTCAAATACAGAGAACAAACTTGTGGTTGCCAGAGAAGTGAGGGTGGGGTGGGGGAGGGGCAAAATGGGTGAAAGGGAGTGGGAGGTGCAGGATTCCAGTTAAGGAATAATTCATGGGGATGAAAGGTACAGCATAGGGAATACAGTCAATGGTACTGTAATAGTGGTGTGGTGACAGACGCCCCTACACTTGTGGTGAGCACAGCGTAGTAGAGAGCTGTTGAGTCATCCACTATGATGTACACCTGAAACTACTGTAATGTTGTGTGTCAACTGCACTTCACTTAACAACAACAACAAGAATCTAAATTTTAGGATGAAATGGCTCATTCAGAAGGGGTATCTTATCATTCTTGTCAGGTAGTCATCCATGTCTATGACTATGAGCCTTCTTAACATTGCGGACACCTATATACATGCATCATGAAAATGAAAGTTCATGGGGCTCAGTGAACAAGATAACCAACAATAAGGCGAAGACATCAAGACTATCAACGGCATTAAAAGGAAAGGCACCTAGTGTTGATATGTCCCAGGACACTAAGCTATTGATGATTCAGCACAAAATTCCTGTAGTGCTCACACTAAATCTTCGCTATAAATCCAATTCTGCTTGAAAGAAGAAAATTTCATTTACTTATTCATTCTTTTGTGTTCTCAATATTTTAATCTCAACTACAGAATTTAACCCCTTATATTCTAACCCCTCAGAATTTACATGTCTATGTCTCAGTTTACAATGTGGCTCTTTAAGAACAAGGGGCACAACTTTTTTTTTTTTAATCTTTTATCCTCAGCACCTAACAAGTGGATGTTCAATAGATGTTAAGTAAAATAATCAATTAAAAGTTGTTGCCTGACTTCTACACATCTCAGAATAAAAGGTGATCTATGAAACAAATACAGCTTTAAAGATTAAAATTTAATAGAAGGCTAGAATTATGTAGTTTTAGCCAAATCAACCAGATTCAGGATTTGACCTTGTTCAACATTCACAAATTGAACTAACCTGTAGAAGGACTCACACAGATTATAGCTGTGATCCACTTTTCCAGGCCTAAACAGTGCTGATTCATTCACCACAGTTGGTTTGCAAGTGAAGGAAACAAACTTTTAAGTTAGAGAAATATAAGCAGTCTTAGATCTGGGAGTCATCAGGAAATGTTTGATATTTTAAAGAACTGACTGAAAGTTAAACAGGTTAATGTGACATTTCAAAGGGATTTTGAAATTCAATAGCTTTCTCTAGCAGCTGATGTTTATTCTCTGGTTGTAAGGCAAATGTTGAATTTCTTCAAAGGAACAATGATAGATTCTAGAATAACTAGATAGGTTCAACGTTCATTATAGGTTTTTTCTTCTTCCCCGTGACCCTTCCACACCATGAAAAATATATGTGTATACATAACAGGAAATGGGAAAACCATCTGGCTGGCTCTAAAAACATGGTTTTCTTCATAACCAAAGGGGTTTTTGTGTGAAAATAATTTTATAGATACAGACATAGATATGGTACCATTAAAAAGAGAAAAGAAGAATCATAAAGAATATGTGTAAATCCAGAAAAAGGACTTTTTTTCCCTTACCATATCAGCACTGTGCAGGAAATGAAAGTTCCGTGGGTTGGATAGTCCCTCTTAGATGGATATATTCAAATCTAGTTAGAAAGACTAATGACAAAGACATGTGATCTCTACTTTGATAAGTTTGAGGAGCTTATTTTATTACTTAGAAACTAGATATGTATGGTATTATAGTGCATGTAAAATAATTCATAAATGTTTATTAAGATCAGTAAACAAGGAAAATTAAAGAACATATTTTAAGGAATTATTAAACATTTAGGTGAAATGATACTTAAAAGTCATTTATTCTAAATTTGTATTGCTTTAATGGTAAATTCGACCTAAATTGATTTCATTTTTTAAAAAAAGTGATAGGGAAGAGAAGGGAAGGAATATAACAGCTTATAGAATCCAAGAATGGGTCACACATTGGAGCATGTGACTCTTGATCCTAGGGTTGTGGGTTCAAGCCCCATGATAGGTGTACAGATTATTTTAAACTAAAACATGAAAAAAAAAAAAGTAGTGGAAAAGTATCATTTCCATGATACAACCAAATCATGGAAAGGGCATGGATGAAGGTGGGCTTCCAGAACAACTGAGATCTGGTATGGGAATGTTCCCAGAGGTAGCGCTCCAGTTCCTATCTTTTTATTATCTGTCTGCAATTTAGTAACTCTTTTTTTACATGATGGGAACGTGTGCTCCTAAGAGTTCTTCAGCTTTACATCTTTCAGATATTGAAGAGAAACCAAGAGATTTGTTTTTCACATTAAATCAAATAATTTTAAGAAAAGAATGCATTATTTCTCTAGATTAGATCAGTCCCTTGTAGCCAGGATTAATCTAGTTTGCATCAGAGTCCTCCTCTGGACCAATTAATTGTGACAAGAACAGAGCAAGAGGTTTGGGAAGGGGAGGTGGTCATGGAATAACATGACAGCTTGCAAAGTAGCCATGTAAAGGAGAGTCAGCTCTAGAAGAGATGGAGGGTATGCTGGAATGTCTCATAGAAATTCCATCATTTTGCAAGTAAGTAAGCAAAGAGATGAATTGGTTTGCTTTAGCTTATATGACAAACTAGAAAAACAGCCAGGACTCAACTAATGAACATAAAAAGGTAAATATTGACTGCTTTGGCCATAAATGGATTACGTGCTATATATACTTATTTAGGTTTAATACAATCTCCTTATAAAAAAGGTATTAAAGTATTAAGGTATAATAGGCATTCAGATGAGAAAACTGAATTTCAGAGATTACATAAAATTTCTAAGGCTACACTGCTACTTAGCATCAGCGCTAGGATTTATACACAGGTCTGTCAGATTCCAAAATCTGTGCTCTTTAAAAATAATAACAACTACATTGTTTTTATAAGCAGATATGTGCTTATTATAGTCACATTGTGCTCTGTTAAGACAGAATGAATAAATACCCAAATTCCTCCACCTAGAATTTAACATGATTAACAAAGAATATCTTTCATATATCACTAAGATCAGCAAAGTTTTTTTACAAAAAGGACACATCAGATGTATCTTTTTTTTTTTTTTTTTTTTTTTTTTTTTTAGATTTCTTTATTTTAGGGAAAGAGAGAGAGAGAGCATGAACAAGGGGAAGGACAGAGGAGAAAGAGAATCCCAAGCAGACTCTGTGCAGAACACAGAACCCAACATGGGGCTGATCTGAGGACCCTGAGATCATGACCTGAGCCAAAACCAAGAGTCAGCTCCCCAAATGACTGCACCCGCCAGGCACTCTTATTTTTAAATAAAAATAGACATTTAATTTTACTTGAATTTAACTGAAAAGAAATTAGAGTGAAGAACTGCTGAATCTAGATTTTTTTTTTACTACAAAAGAACATCCCCCCCCCCTTTTTTTAAAGGAATTCAGGTTTATTTTTAAAGAAGCTCCAACAAGCAAATTTGTGTGGAAAAAAGGTAGAGATTTGTACAGACCATAGTATTGTTTATCTGGTCGCTGACCATTCTGTACCTACTAGCAGTCCCTGTGGCTTACTTAGCACAGTTCCAAAAAAACTGCTCATGGTGGAAAGACTTCACAAGTCACTGGTATGTGTGTAGTTCAGTCATTCCTATCTGCAGCACTACTGGCCCTGCTCTAGCTGGCGGAGGTGGCTGCCTAGCGAAGGGCTCTATGGTGTCACGGTGTCAGAGACAGCTGGCTTCTCCCTCACAGACATGCTGGTAAGCTCCTTCTAGCAGCACCGTGGTTGCAGCAGGCCTAGCCTCAGAATCTGCTCATCTCAATCCAAAGCTTTCAGAGCGGTGTTTCCCTACCAGGGGTCAGCTGCTAACATCATTCATTAGCGTGAAATTCCTCTAATTAAGGAAGCCCTTAATTACAATTATGAAATATACAAAAAGATTGGATTTTTTTTTTTAAGATTTTATTTGGGAGAGAGAGAGCAAGCACAGGCACAAGCAGGGGGAGGGGCAGAGGGAGAGGGAGCCTGACCCCAGGACCTTGAGATCATGATTGGAGCCAAATCAGAGGCTTAACTGACCGAGCTGCCCAGATGCCCTTTGAGGTTGGAATGTTTTTAAAAGAAACTGTTTCAAATTTTGAACAGTATTGACTCCTTGCTCTAAAAATAAGGAAATTGGTGCACTTATACTTCCCTATATCTTGACCTCTTAACCTCATAATTTTGGTTAAGTTCTGTTAATTTTACATTTTCAAGACTTAAGCTTGTATTCTGTTCTGTAGCCGTATTCCCTGGTTGTTTACTCTTAGATCTGTATTGACATGGATACATGGAAGCTTAGGCAAGCTTAGCACAGTATCCTTCACCAAACCTCTCCCTTATTGACTTTTTGTTTTTGTTTTTCATATCTTAGTTTGCTTTATTTCATCATCAAATAGTTCTTCTCCAAGAATAGCTCACATGAACCATATTCCTAGAGAAAGCCTGCTGCCTTTGATCCCGGTTCCCAACAGGTTTTAAAATGCTGTTTCTAGGAAGTTTTGAGGCCTATTGAATCTGTAGCTTAATGTCTTTCATCAGTTTTGGAAAAATTCTCAGCCATTCTCTCTTCAAATGACTTCTCCTTTTTTTGTCTTCTTTTCTCCTTTTGGGGTTCCAATTATACATGAACTAGACCTTTATTATAACTCCTATGTCACTTATAGTTTTTATGTTTTCTGTCTTTTGTCTCCCCATACATTATTCTGGATATTTCCTTCTAAACCATCTTCCAGTTCATGATTTATCTTTAGTTGGGCATAATTTGCTCTTTAATTAATCCACTGAATTCTTAAGTTTGAGAACTACATCTTTCAGTTGTATATTTTCAGTTTTTTTTTTATTTCCTTGAACATATTTATAGCATTTGTCTGCATACACCATGAATATTTTTAAATTATCTGTATTTTTATCCCTCTTAAAAACCATGCCTTGTCTTTTCATGACTGGTTATTTTCTGGTTCAGGAATTGATAATAAACATGAAAAATTATAGAAATTATTTGTGTGCAAGATTTTTTTTTTCCCCAAGAGAGTATTTAAAATTGCTTTGGTCAAGCTTAGGGACTCTAGAATCTATTTAATCCAGTTTCAAGGACTAAGATGATTTGAAACTGAATTTCAGTTCTTTCAAGATCCAGTTGGCTTTGAGTTCACCTGTACTCTGCAGTAAGATTGTCAAAAGTTCTGTTCTCTTTTTTGGCTGCCTCTTCTGGAATTGGCAACTGGCAATCACAAATGCTAGTTCTTTAGGTTCTTCTCCCAAATACTTTTTACTACCTTACTAGCTTTCTAATGTTTTCAAATAGGCATCTGATTTAATACAAAAACAAAGTTTTTTTTTTTTTTTTCTAAATTGTCTAATGGTTCTTAGTAGGATAGTTGGTTCAAGTTATTGTCTGACATTACCAAAGCTGAAGTCCTGCTTACTATATACTTTAATCTGATGTCAAGTTTAGCATCCAGAAAGACTCCAATCTCTATTCCTTCCACTGTTATATATTGTTGTTATATTGGCAAGACACTCATCCCTCAGAAATGCTCCAGAAATGATCACAGAGTGATTTCATAGTACTGCCTTTGCTAAATGTAGTCCTTCATTCAGACTACCTACACCATGAGAACAAATCACATGAGATATGGTCTGGCTTAATGGGACAGAGGAAGAGAATCTAGTGAAGAGATCAGAGTGTGAGACAAATAAAGCTATAGAAGTAGTGGTTTTAGAGACTGCAATGGAGAACAGGTTTTTATGGAAGGATAGATCAATATTATCAAACACTGTAGAGACAAAGTAAGTCAAGAGGGAAAAATATTGGGTCTGGTAATTAAGAGGTCACCATTGTGCTTAGTTCAGCAGCACATACACTGAAATTCAAATGATAGATGAGATTAGCATGGCTCCTGGGCTAAGGATAACATGCAAATTTGTGAAATGTTACATTAAAAAAATTGAGACGAACAGTAATCCTTAAGTGAACAGTTTCTATAGACAATATGCTGCATTAGATAATTGAGAGACAGGTGAGGAGTTGGAGGTAGTGTAGACTTTAAGAAGGCAAGTTATGAAAGAAAAAAAAATGATGTGTGTGGTATTTTGGTAAGGAAAACAGAGTCAAGGAGAGATTTTGTTCCTTGTTTGCTTTTAGCGTAGGGCAATTTTGAGTATGTTTGTAGACTATAGGAAAGATACCAGCGGAGAACAGATTAAAGACTGGAGGGGCAAACAAAATTAATTGAACTAAGTCCCAGAGAAAACAGAAAAGGAGCAAAGTTAATCTCTCCACTGAGATATAGGAGTACAAAAGAGAGATAAAGGACAAGATTTATAGATGCTGAAATAAAGATAAGGAGGTGGGAACTACATGGATTCAGTTTTGTAGTATCTGTTTCTATGGTGCTATAAAAAAGGTCATCAACTCATTCTAAGTGTAAACAGTCCCCTTACCTTCCACTAGTTATTTTCCCTTTAACATCTGCAACACACGCTTTTAGTTCTTCTCATTGGCTTTAAAGTGCAGAAGAAACTTTTTTATACTCCGATAGCAATCTTCTATCTCTTACTTCATGAAGTACTCATTTCCCCTTGCCCCATCCCCAAAAGTATTTTGAAGAATCTTAATATAAGGACCACGTAGGTTGGCTACTTACTGACATGGAAGTGTAGGAGGATACTTCATCCAACCTAAATGAAGGCAAAATAACAACTTTTTTTTTTCTTTCCCATTGCATTTTCTTATAAATGGAAACTCCATAAGAGCAATGACTGCGTTTTATATGCTCTGTCAATATATTGCAAACACTGGGGGTATTAAATAAATAATAAATGGGGATAACGTTTCCAAATAACAAAGCTGACTATAACCCAAGTCACAACTGCTAGCAGCAGAGGCTGAACTTAAAATTACCAAGAGTAAAGCATGCATATCTTTAATCATGATGTCCAGAAATGTGAGTTACATTTTGGTAATTATAACTTTCAGTTAGCTCATAAATATTTATTGAGTATTTTCTATTTGATTCATAGCAACCTGATGAGAAAGTACCAATACTATTCTCATCTGAAAGTGAAATAAATGAGGACTCAAGAGATTTAAAGAGTATGCCCAAGTTCATGTATTCAGCTAATATATGCAGACCTGGAATTCAAACTTGTTTTTCTGAGTCCAAAGCCAGTAAGTGTAATTTACAATTCTATACAGGCTCCTCCTCAAGTTAGCATCTGTAAGAGTTGGATGATAATATTTTTCCTTGTGAAGGAATAAGGAATTTTACTATTTGATTGTTTAACAATGCAAATTCCACTCTGTGCAGGGCAGACAAGTATATTGGCCAAAGCATAAAGATGGAGTTTAACGGACAGAAGCAATTATCCAAGAATGAGAAATGGAGCATGTTCTATCATTTGATTTCACCTTCGTATTTTAGTGCCTGGGCAATGATATATTTAATAAGGCATGAGCTAATGGTTAGAAAACTTGTTCAGTATTTAAGGTAAACAATTGCTTAAGGAAATGTGACATTACCAAAAAGACAACCTTCTTCTTTGCTTATCAGAGCATTATATTTATTTACTTTATTGTCCAACAATTTTGGTAGACTATAAGAAAACAGTAAGAGGCCAAAAAGTCTGTGAAGAATTTTAAGGTCCATCTAAATAACAGATGTTATGAACTATCACCATTGCATCTTAAGTAATTAATTCTATCGAACTTTTTAATGTTTTGGGAAATTTATGCTGTAACCAGGCTTATAAAAATAATTTATATTTAAACTTTCTCTTAGTATTCCTGCAGATCATGCTGTGTGTTACCAAACATTAGTTGGAAATAGTAGCTCTAAACAGATGAAATTGGAGGAAATAATATAAAAATAGTTATGCTTGTTATACAATCCAGCCTCTTTAGAATATGATGCTGATTTTTACAAACCATGCTTCATTCAACATCGAACATATGGCATTGTGGTTCTGAGAAAAAATATATCTCTGATCAAGATTTCTATCACTAAATTTATATTTATGAGGCACTTCACAAAATTCCCTTTTATTCTTTAATGCTTACTCCTTTCTATTATAGAATGTTGCTTACACACACAAATCTATGAGAGTAATACAGCAATCACAGGAACTCAAAAGAAAAGTAGCTCAATTAAAACAATTACACAATTGTGACCATAAGCAATTTGTTAATTCTTATCCATTACAAAGAATCTAACAGGTAGGGCTTAGTTCATGAGAGGACATGTTAATATTGCCTCATACTCCTTTGTCTACTGTAGATTTGAAGCATAATGCCACCTCAGTTGGCATAAGAAATTCATAGATAATGTGAACAGAGAAAGTGAAAGTGAGTTTAAAAGCAAAAACAAATCAAAAGCTTCTATTTTTAATTTCATCCTTTTGCTATGAGTAAAGCAAATATGTTTAGGCCAGGGTCCCACTGAGGAGGAGCCATCTTGTCATCTGTTAAACCAAATATTCTATAAACATGTGCAAATGGCCCTAAGTAAGTCTAAACTATAAAGTTAAAATAAAATAAAAAAGAATAACCAATAAAGGATTAATGCCCTAAATATATAAAGAACTTAAAATAAAATAAAAAAGAATAACCAAAAAAGATTAATGCCCTGAATATATAAAGAACTTATACAATTCAGCACCAAAACAAATAATTCAATTAAGAAATGGGTACAGGACCTGAATATACCTTTTTCCAAAGAAGATATACAAGAAAAAATGCTCAGCATCACTAAGGCTTAGGGACATGGAAATCAAAATCACAGTGAGATACTACCTTACACCTGTCAGAATGTCTAGTATCAAAAAGACCAGAAAGAAAGAAAGAAAGAAAGAAAGAAAGAAAGAAAGAAAGAAAGAAAGAAAGAAAGAAAGAAGGAAGGAAGGAAGGAAGGAAGGAAGGAAGGAAGGAAGGAAGGAAAGAAAGAAAGAAAAAAAGAAAGAAAGAAAGGAAGGAAGGAAGGAAGGAAGGAAGGAAGGAAGGAAGGAAGGAAGAAAGAAAGGAAAGAAAGAAAGAAAGAAAGAAAGAAAGAAAGAAAGAAAGAAAGAAAGAAAGAAAGAAAGAAAGAAAAGAAAAGAAAAAAGGTGCGAGGGCACCTGGTTGGTTCAGCAGTTGAGCATCTGCCTTCAGCCCAGGGTGTGACCCCAGAGACCCGGGATCGAGTCCCACATCAGGCTCCCTGCATGGAGCCTGCTTCTCCCTCTGCCTGCGTCTCTGCCTCTCTCTGTGCCTCTCATGAATAAATAAATTAAAAACAAAAAACAAAAAGATCAGAAATAACAAGTGTTGGTGAGGATGCAGAGAAAAGAAACCCCACAGGCACTGCTGGTTGGTGTAAAAACAGTCTGGAGGTTCCTCAAAAATTAAAATAGAAATGCCACATAACCCAGTAATTCCACCACTGTATATTTATCCCCCCAAAATGAAAACACGAACTCAAAAAGACATGTGTTCTCTATGCTTACTGCATTATTTACAACAGCCAAGTTATGGAAGCGACCCAAGTGTCCACCAATAGATGATGGATAAAGATGTGGTATATGCATAAAATGGACTATCACTCAGCCATAAAAAGAATGAAATAAAAAAAAGAATGAAATCTTGTCATTTGTGACAATATGACTGGAGCTAGGGGGTATTATGCTAAGTGAAATAAGTCAGACAAAGACAAATAACATATAATTTCACTTTGATGTGGGATCTAAAAATCAAAAACCCAAACAACCAAAAATGAAACAAAGCAAACCAATGAACCCAGAAACAGAATCATAAATACAGGGAACAAACTGAGTGACTTCCGGAAGGTAGAGGATTAACAGGGTGGGTGAGATAGGTAATGGGGATTAAAAGGTACAGACTAGTTATAAAATAAGTCACAAGAATGGAAAGTACAATGTAGGGAATATAGTCCATAATATTGTAATAGTTTTGTAAGGTGCCAGATACTAACTACACTTACTATGGGGAGCAGAGTGTAATGTGTAGGATTGTGGAATCACTACGTTGCAAATATGAAACTAATATAACATTGCATGTTAACTATATTTAAATTGAAAAAGTTAAAAAATGTCACCTTCAATTTATTAAATTTATTAATGGATAATATAGTATAAAACTATAAAAAAGGAGAGAAGTGAGAATTGATTTTAAATTCTTAATAGGGATCCCTGGGTGGCGCAGCGGTTTGGCGCCTGCCTTTGGCCCAGGGCGCGATCCTGGAGACCCGGGATCGAATCCCACATCGGGCTCCCGGTGCATGGAGCCTGCTTCTCCCTCTGCCTATGTCTCTGCCTCTCTCTCTCTCTCTCTCTCTCTCTGTGTGTGTGTGTGTGACTATCATAAATAAATTAAAAAAATCAAAAATAAAAAAATTTTAAATTCTTAATAGTCAGCTTTTTATTTTTATTACTTTTAAAGATTTTATTGATTTATTCATGAGAGACACAGAGAGAGGCAGAGACACAGGCAGGGGGAGAAGCAGGTTCCATGCAGGGAGCCCGATGCGGGACTCAATCCCAGGACTCTGGAGTCACTCCCTGGGCTGAAGGCAGATGCTCAATTACTGAGCCACCCAGGTGCCCCAATAGTCAGCTTTTTTTTGTTTTAAAGCTTATTTATATAAGTAATCTCTACACCCAACATGGGGCTCAAACTCATGGCCCCAAGCTGCATGCCCTTCCCACTGAGCCAGCCAGTTCTCCTCACCAAAATAGTCAACTTTTAATACATGCTATGTAATGAATGTGTGTGTGTGTGTGTGTGTGTGTATAAATGAAATAAAAGTGTGGATACAAATTTCTTATTTGTTGTACATTTTGAAAGTTCCATTAAGAACTATCTCATATTTTTTGAATGAGAGATTTGAAATGAAATAAAAAAATTTTAAATCTGCAGTGTAGATTCATCATTTCTACTTATTTAAAAACATAAATCAGAAAAAAAGAATTTCTGTATCTATGTGTCTGTTTTTGTGCCAGTACCACACTGTCTTGATGGTCACAGCTTTGTAGTACAACCTGAAATCTGGCATTGCGATACCCCAAGCTATGTTTTTTTTTTTCTTTCAATATTCCCCTGGTTATTTGTGGCCTTTTCTGATTCCACACAAATTTTAAGATGATTTGTTCCAACTCTCTGAAGAAAGTCCATGGTATTTTGAGAGGGATTGCATTAAATGTGTAAGTTGCCCTGGGTAGCATGGACATTTTCACAATATTAATTCTTCCAATCCATGAGCATGGAATATTTTTCCATCTCTTTACATCTTCCTCAATTTCTTTAGGAGTGTTCTATAGTTTTGAGGGTATAGATCCTTTACCTCTTTGGTTAGGTTTATTCCTAGCTATCTTATGCTTTGGGTGCAATTGTCAATGGGATTGACTCCTTAATTTCTCTTTCTTCAGTCTCATTGTTAGTGTATAGAAATGCCACTGATTTCTGGGCACTGATTTTGTATCCTGCCACGCTGCCGAATTGCTGTATGAGTTCTAGCAATCTTGGGGGGGAGTCTTTTGTAACCGGAGGGTATCATGCTGAGTGAAGTAAATCAATCGGAGAAAGACAATTACATGGTTTCACTCATACATGGAATATAATAGTGAAAGGGACCGTAAGGGAAGGGGGGAAACTGAGTGGGAAAAATTAGAGAAGAAGACAAACCATGAGAGACTCCTGACCCTGGGAACACAGGGTAGTGGAAAGGGAGACGGGTGGGGAGGATAAGGTGACATGGTGATGGGCACTGAGGGGGGCACTTCACAGAATGAGCACTGCGTGTTATACTATATGCTGGCAAATTGAATTTAAATACAATGTTTAAAAAATTGTAAAAAGTAAAAAAATTATGATTTTCAAATGCTTGCAAGGAAATTATAAGAGATATAAAGAAACCTACTTAGGCATATTGTATTCTCTTATAAACTGTTGGTTGTAACATGATAAATAATTCAATATAAATGACTTGGAGCATAAATTATAATTTTATATATTACATGAAATATAAAAGATATATAGATACAATTCATGTCTTCCAAAAGACCCTAGAAGCTCCAAAGATTCTATAGTAACTAATATACAATATTTAAAACAAAATGAATACGCCAAATAGAGATATCAACTAAAAATTGCGTGCAGTTATTATTTAATTTCTTAATAAGCAATGAACTCAAACTTCTTAAGAACTTACACAATGGTACTGATGCTCTATTAAAGTGATTGGTAGAAAGCCGCAGATAAGAAATGTAAAACGATTGCTTGTTTTGTATTCATTATACTTTATTAGAAAAGAAATGCGCATTTCTTTTAACAATCAGTGTTTATTTTCTGTATGTATTATTTGGACTTCACAAAAGCATTTTCCAGCATTAACCATTTAAAACTCATTCATATATTTTATTACGTATCCCACAGCAAAGACTAAGAAGCAGGCAAGAATGATTGTTTAACAGCCTAAAACAGAAAATAGCTCCTGTATTTTCACACTACCACATTTTAAACCAATTTTGTGTTTGTTGAAGAAGGGATGTTTTTCATGCATAGTGCAGATTTTCTTCTATTATGGTATCCGGTCCTGGAGCTGCTGTAACAAATTACCCCACGCTGGGTGCCTTCCAACAACGGGAGTGTATCGTGTCATGGTTCTGCAGTCTGGAGGTCGGAAGTCAAGGCGTCAGCAAAGTTGGTGGCTCGCCCGTAAGCCTGAGGGAGCATCTATTCCATGCTTCTCTCTTGGCTTCTAATGGGGGCCAGCAATCCCTGGTGTGCCCTGGCTTGTGGATGAATCGTTCTAACCTCTGCCTTTACCTCCATGTGCCATTCTGCCCCGCATCTCTATCTTCTCTTCTTATAAGACAACACACATACTGGATTAAGGGCCTGCTCGGCTCCGGCATGACTTCAGCTGAACTACTTACATCTGCAGTGACCGTATCACCAAATAAGGTCATATTCTGACATTCTGAGAAGGACATGAATTTTTGAGGGGAAAACACTATTCAACCCAATGCAGTCACTTTCCATCTAACATTCAAGAACATTCAAGAAATCCCCATACTCTACAGGATCCAAAAATGACAGATGAAACAGGTCATTGTACAAAAGAGTGTGATCTCTTATTTTCTAACCAGGTACTTGGATGGGAATGTATCTTTGGGAACCTTTCTCATTCACAAATATGACTTATTTGCAAGAAAAACTGAAACCTCTTTTCAGGAAAGATTCAATGGAGTAGCCTATGTACAGTCATTTTTCTCTAATTTGAGGACACTGCTCCCTAGAATATTTTCTAATTCTCCACAATTAGAAATTAATTTCACTGCAGAATTGCTCTGATTTGAATAAAGCCTACAAAGTGTCAAATAAGCTTGAGAATTAAAGTCAAGCATTACAGAGGTAAAGTAAATCAAAGGTGAATTCAACTACTTAATTCCTATCCTTTGCCCATACTTACGTTGATATTTTATTCACTTGTACTCACCAATTCAGAATCTGTCACCATAATTGAGAAGATAAATTTTTCCTATATTTGAATAGTTTACTAAACATAATAATAGTATAAATATGATTATAGGGATAGCTACTTAAGAAAGCAGTCATGGGATCCCTGGGTGGCGCAGCGGTTTAGCGCCTGCCTTTGGCCCAGGGCGCTATCCTGGAGACCTGGGATCGAATCCCACGTCTGGCTCCCAGTGCATGGAGCCTGCTTCTCCCTCTGCCTGTGTTCTGCCTCTCTCTCTCTCTGTGACTATCATAAATAAAATTTAAAAAAAAAAAAAAAAAAAAAAAAAAGAAAGCCGTCATTTATAAATACCTTAATCAACATGCCAACATACCCTTTGACTAATTATATCTCTTATTCATCCTTCAAGTCATAATTCAGCATTATAATGTCAGACCCGGTTTCCTTCAGTAACTGAAACCCCTATTAGATGTTCTTGCAGTGCCCTGTACAGCTTCTTTGTAGCTTTTACCACTGTTAATTTTGTATTGATTTTTGTGATTATTTAACTACAATCACTCTTCTCCACTAGACTACAGACTCCATAGAACAAGTACTGTGAGGTATGTGTATTTTATTTACCTTTGTTTCTCTGCCTAGCTCAGTACTTGCTGAATAACTGAAAAAATTAGAAATGCATATTTACATATAAAAAGTTGATATGTGAATCATGAATCAATCTCATTAATGTGTTAAAGAATCCTTTACCAAGTGAATGTCTCCTAAATAAGCATTTTACTAATAGAGTTTCTATTGGGTAATAAAAACATTAGGGGTATATTCCTTAATATATCATACACATTTCTATTTCAAATAGACTTGGTTGAATTATTTCGAATAGCTCAATTTAAAATCCTGCAGGTTTCAGGGATCCCTGGGTGGCCCAGGGGTTGAGCGTCTACCTTTGGCTCAGGGCGTGATCCCGGGGTCCTGGGATCCAGTCCTGCATCGGGCTTCCTGCAGGGAGCCTGCTTCTCCCTCTGTCTGTGTCTCTGCCTCTCTCTCTATGTGTCTCTCATGAAAAAAATAGTCTTAAAAAAAATGCAGGAATCAAATAATGACATATTTTATTATGTGTCAAAGGCATTCTGGGAAAAAACATAATTAACTTCAAATATAAGTTTCATGAAATATTCTCTATGAGGGCTATTAGAGTAATTCTGCATTTTTACTTTGTAATACATGAAAAAAATGGTATATTTCATACTGTAAAATACCTTTAAAACAATGAACACTATAATTTCAAAAATGACAATATGATGCATTTTAAAAATACTTTAAAATTTAAAATTTGCATAATACCTATATTTGAGAGGACTATAGTACTACTTAATTATTCCTAAATAAAAATAAAAATTTCTTTCATGATCATTACTAATTATTTGACCCACAGAAAGTCTGTTGCAAATGTGAATATCTAAATTCAGAATCTAGAGCATGCAGATACAATTATAACTTCTCTCTTTTGACAGCTTGAATTTACATATTTAGATATTCACAGTATTCTTCATTTTAAAAAATTTCCTGATTTTAGAGAAAGGACTGTATTTCATAATTAAATATAATGCTCAGATAAACACATTTTTCCAGTTTTGAGATGCTGCTGCTCTTTGAGTTGAACTTTCTGTGTCATGCTAATATTTCTGACATTTTCTTTCTAAGGAAAAAAATGGTAAATATCCTTAATTTCCACACATATACAGTATATCTCTTTATATAGATATAAATTCTCATACTTTCTTATATTAAGTTGTTCAGTAATATCACAACAAAAGAAGAGAAACTGGGGGGGGGGGACTTAAAGGATCAAACGATGAAAACATTCTCATAATTTGATGGCTGCTCTGAGCTTGGCTGAACGAGCTCTGGGGTTTTCTTGCACCTCCTGATCGTCTGGAGTAAGTACTTTCTTGTGTATTAATTCCCACATTAAAGGGGCCTTGCTTATAGAGGCTCCTTCCATGTTTTCACGACCTGAACCCAACTTTAATGCTTGTATCACCTTCTGTCTAGCACTAAGATTAAACCTTTCTGTCATGCTTATCCCAAGCAAGAATCGTTTGACAATGCGATCCTCTAATGAATGGAAGGAGAGTGCAACAAGACGGCCACCAGGTCTCAGGAACTTTTGAGCTGTCTTCAATCCTGTGTAAAGTTCATTGAGCTCATTGTTCACAAATATTCGAAAAGCTTGGAAAGTCTTGGTAGCAATATGGGTAGATCGTTGTAGCAAGTCTTTCCGTGCAAAAACAGCAGAGGGAGGAAATGCACCTATGAGTAAGTTTTGTAAAAACAGGAAAAGAGGACAGGAAATATTAATATTTTCCATTGTAGATCTACTGGGTTGTGTGTGCAAATATTTAAGGAACTAGGTTTCATTATAAAATTGTGGCATTTCATCTATACTTCTGTTTTATTTCCAAGCATTCTATCAAGATTTAAACTATTGTGTCAGAAACAGCTTTCATGACTCATAAGAGTAACCAGAGTCAAACAAGGAGTAGAGAAAAAGGCAGACAAATATTTGAAGAAATAGTGACTTAAAAAAACTTCCCAGCTTAGGTGAAAAATACTAACTCACTGATACAAGAAGTTCAGTGAACCACAAGTAGAATACACAGAAGAAAACTACATGTAGGGACATCATAAACTACTACAAGCTGATCAGAGAAATCTTAAATACAATAAAGAAATATATTACATAAAAGAGAACAAAAATATGATTAATAGTTATTTTCTCATTAGGACAATGGAAGCTATAAGATACTAGAATAGCATTCTAATTGTTGAGGAAAAAAAATTTGTCTTCCAAAAGGCTATCTAAAACTATTTTTCAGAATTAAAGGTTCAACAACATTTTCAAATAAATAAAAATGTTAGAGAAGTCATTGCTAATATGTCTGCATTCAAGAAGTGCTAGAGAAAATCATGATGAAATATAATGATACCAGATGATAAATTGCATATACAGAAAAAAAGAAATTATAGATATATCTATATAGATACCTATATGTCTATATATATATGAGTTCTTCTCTAAATTTCCTTAAAAGACAGGAGTCTTTAAGTGAAATTTTTTTTTCATTTATATACATAATATAGGTATAGATATGTACAAAGAATTAGAATGGATAAATGGATACTTTGGCGAAGTTTATTTGATTTACTGGAAGTTAAAGTTGCATATTGTGATCCCTCAAGCAACCAATAAAAATAATGCAAAGAAATAAAGCTAATATGATAATAGAGCATAAAAACAGTATACAAAAAATTATTGCATAGCATAAAAGGTAGAAGAGGTCTCTAAAAATGAGACAAACAGAAGAGGAATAGTAAAATAGCAGACAATAAAACCAAATATATTGATAATTACATTAAGTATAAATGTACTAAATACTCCAATATAAATGCAGAGGTTACCTGACTGAAAAATAAGCATAAGTATACATTGTCTAAAGAAATTTATGTTCAATATAAAAATACAAATAAAAGAGAGTAAGCAAAAGGCTGTGAAAAGATAGGCCATGAAGACAGAAACATAAAAATGGGAGATCATATTAATATTAGAAAAACTTTTAAAAAGGAGAATTCCTAGACCCAAAGAGGAACATTTCTTATTGAAAAAAAGGTCGATATAGCAGGAAGAAACAACTATAAATGCATATGCACCAAGTAACATAGTTCTCAAAACTTAGATATCTCCATGAAAGACATTTATAAAACAATTGGTTTTTCACCAAGTTGTCAAGTTAGTTCAATGGAGAAAGAACAGATTTTTAATGAAAGTGATTATCATTAAAGATGAGCTTCAACTCTTACTGCACACTGTACACAAAAATCAATACAAATATGGAACACAGACCTAAGAGTAAACACTAAAGATAAAATAATATCTGACAAAACTCTAATCCAGAACATGTAAGTTATATCTCACAAGTTAACAATAATAAGCCAAACCAACTATGTTCAAAAATTTGAACAAACATAACACAAAAGATATATAGTCAATAAGCACAGGTAAAGACATTCAACATTATTAGGCATAAAAATGCAAACTAAAGGGCTGCTTGGGTGGCTCAGTAGTTTAGCGCCACCTTCAGCCCGGGTCGTGTTCCTGGAGTTCCGGGATCAAGTCCCACGTTGGGCTCCCTGCATGGAGCCTGCTTCTCCCTCTGCCTGTGTCTCTGCCCCTCTCTCTCTCTCTCTGTGTGTCTCTCATGAATAAATAAATGAAATTTTAAAAAATGCAAACTAAAACCACAGTGAAATACCACTACACATTCATTAGAACTGCAAGACTGACCCAAGAAGAAACAGATAATCTGAACAGAATTATTACAAGTGAAAGAATTAAATCAGTAATCAAAAGCAACACACAAAGAAGAGTACAGGCCAGGATGGCCTCACTGCTGAATTCTGACAAATATTCAAATAATTAAAAACATTACTTCACAAATGCTTCCAAAAAAGTTAAAGGAAACAGAATACTTCTCAAATTACTTTATGAGGCAAGTATTACTATGAAACTAAAACCAAAGGCACCACAAAAAATTACAGATCAGTATCTCTCTTTTAAATCCTCAACAAAATACTAGCAGACTCAATTCAGCAGCATATCAAAAGTATTATACATATGACCAAGAGGATGGTCATGACCAAGGATGGTTCAACAAATGAAAATTGACCAATGTCATACATCATATCTACAAAATGAAGAAAAAAACCACACATGATTATTTCAATTGATGCAGAAAAAGCATTTGAAAAAACTCAACACTCTTTTATGATAAAAACACTCAAGAACTAGGAATAGAGGGAAAGTACCTCAACATAATGAAGCCCATATATGAGAACCCAAAGCTAACATTATACTTAATGATGATAGACTGAAAGTTTTCCCTCAAAGATCATGAACAAGACAAGAATACCCATTTTCACCACTTCTACTCAACACAGTCCTGAAAGTTCTAATCAGAGCAATCAGACAAGAAAAAGAAATAAAAGGCATCCAAATTGGAAAAGAAGTAGTAAAATTATCTCTTTTTACAGAGGACAGGATCTTATATGTAGAAAACACTAAAGATTACACATATACAAACACACACACAAACCTTATGAAAGCTAACAAATGGATTCAGCAAAGCAGCAGTATATAAAATTAACATGCAAAAGTCGTGTTTCTATAGTTAATAATGAACAATCTAAAAATGTAATTTAAAAAATTCCATTTGCAATGGCATCAAAAAGAATCAAATACATAGCAGCAAAGTTAAAAAAAGAAATGTAAAATTTACTCTAGGGAAGCTACAAAATTTTTTTTAATTGTTTAAGATAGTAATACTCCTCCAAATTGGTTTAAGATTCAACGCAATCTCTATCAGATCCCAGCTGACTTTTTTATACAAATTGAAAAGCTAATTCTAAAATTCACATAGAATTGTAAGAGACCCAGAACAGCCATAATGATCCTGGGCTTGGGGTTGGGAGAAGAGAATGAAAAAGGAGGACTCGAGCATAAAAAAGAGAGATCATGTTAATATTTAAAAAAAACACAAAATTTTAAAAAGGGGAATTCCTTAGATTCACCTAGAATCCCTACAATACTAAGGATTTCAAAATTTTCTAAAAAGCAATGGTAATTAAGACAGTGTGATGCTGGTAACAACAATGGACATAGAGATCAATGGAATATAATTGAAATCCCAGAAATAAACCCACATATCTTTGAGCAACTGATTTTGACAAGAATGTCAAAGCTATTCAATAGGGAAAGAATGGTCAATTGAATAAATAGTGTTAGGACAACTACATAGTCATATACTAAAAAATAGAGTTGGATCTTTAAATCATATAGAAAAATTAACTCAAAATGGATCAAAGATATAAATGTAAGAGCAAAAGCTGTAAAATTCTTGGAAGAAAACACAGGGATAAATATTAATGACTTTGAATTTGGCAAAAAAATTCTTAGATATGACACCCAAATCACAACAAAAGAAAATGGTACTTTATCAAAATTAATTTTGTTCTTCAAAGGACATCATCAAGAAAATGAAAAGACAACTGAAAAAATGGAGAAAAAATTGCAAATCATGTATCTGTTAAGAGATTAATATATCTAGAATACATAAATAAGGAAATTACAAAATGATGCATGTATGATACTATCTACATTTTAAAGTATGTACATCAAAACAGACAAGCTCTATCTAGTTTTCAAGAATAAGGATAAAAAAATGTTGATTTTTAAATGAATCAATAAATATCATTTTCCTTAGACTTACTCCATTGGCATATAAATATGATATTAAAGTATAATGTTCAATGAATGTATACAGGAATTTTCTATTTAATTTTAAAAATTTGATT
This sequence comes from Canis aureus, assembly GCF_053574225.1. NCBI lineage: Eukaryota > Metazoa > Chordata > Mammalia > Carnivora > Canidae > Canis > Canis aureus. The sequence goes on from NC_135633.1 coordinate 2,076,316, forward strand.
AATCGTGTCTTAAAATTTTTGTTCCTGGAGTATATCATCCCACAGAGACGTAATCCTTGTGGTCCAAATTCTATCTGGATGAAGATCTGGAAAGTAGGCTCTAATCCTGGCACTTGAGTCTCTGACATGCTTCTTACAGAAAAGTGTATTATACATAGCTGCTACCTTACTTCACATTTTAGTAACCTGTAGGTCCAGTAGTACATTGAGATACACTTGATTCATCTTCTTGGAAACTGGGTCGGAGAATGAAGGAAACTATCTTGTTTGTACAAGGGAGCTGAGAACCTGGCTGTCTAAAGTTAACCAGATCCATGGTATGGGTTCACTCTTTCATCCACAAAAGCTGATTGGCTGAAAGGCTAGAAGATGTTAGACGTTAGGGAATTTATCTTCCAACAAGCAGAAACAAAACATCAAAGCCAAAGCTAAAGAGGGAGGTCAACCTTTTTTATTTTTTATTCAATCTCCCCATTTCCCACAGAAAGAGTTCTGGTCACTGGGAAATGTGTTTTAAAACATTTTAAAATCTGAAAAATATCAATGCTTCATTTTTTAGAGCTTGGATTTAGAGGCTGCTTCAGGAAGAGTATATTCCTAAAGACTTGCATGTTTCAAATCTTGCATAATTCAACACTAATTTTCTCAAAGAAAAAAATGAATTATAAAATACATTTTAATTTACATGTATTTTGATGTAAAATAGGATGTAAACATCTATGGAGCACGTGAAGCAACAAATAATGTAGCAGGTTTTTGCTTTAATGCTTTAAAACTTTGTTTGATACTATTGTCTCTAATATTTTGTAGAGATTAAATGGATGGCTCAACATGGTAATTGCTTAGCTTTCTTGGCATCTTATCACATTTCCAAGATACACATTTGAGGATGTGGTTATTAACAGCACTGAATTGGCCATACCTGACTGTATATTAACTAATTTGATAAAATAACAGAAAGGCAGAGAGCTTAATCATATTTGCTTGATATTGTCAATGAGCATATTTTCAAAAAGTAATCAAAATAGAAAATGTTAAGATAACAAAATAATATCTGAGATGACCATGTAAATTCTAACATAAATAACAGCTTTGGTTCATTTGACATCACAAAACTTGGTAGGCATTTCCCTTCACCAGCTAACATACACCTTCCTGTGGTAGAATTATAGTTTATAATTCATTCACCCAGCTCGCTGTGAAAACTATGAGATTCCTGACTAGCTCCGTTAACTGAAAGGATCTATTTTTATTTCAAAGTATTTCACAGAAAGCGAGAATTTATTCATATTTTATATTATGCAACTTCATGTTTATATAATTAATATTCACTTTATATCCACACTGCATATGAATCTGAAGCTGAAAAATTAACACCACTGCGATCAATTTTTGACAATTTTTTCTTTATAAGGTCTACGAAGGCCTTGCCAGTGTCATATAATGGAAAAAGAAAATAAGAGCTTCCATTTTATTTAGGAATGGTCTTAAAGGTAATAGGATAGCTCTAAACCATTAAAAGTTTTTCTTCTGTTTTTTTGTTTTTTGTTTTTAATTTTTGCCTAGGGAATCCCAATCTGAACTATGTGCATTGGGTTTCCCAGACAGGATCTCCAGGTGTGGTCCTGCCAGCTCCTCTCAAGTCCCGTCTTGATGGGCCAGAAGATGATAAAGGACTGTGATGGGCAATGTGTTCTGTGGAGCTTTCTGGTGCTGCTCTGGGGATCAAGAGTACACACCCTGCCTTATTTAGTCTAAAAAGTTCAATTGCCAGGGATACCCTTCCAACAAAAACTGGCGTTTTTGTTTCTGTAATTTATAGGAAGAAAGGTTGACAATGCAGATCTTATAAAATGAAGAAGAAAAAAAACCAAAATAATTTAAAGAGCATATGGGAATGGAAATTAAAATAGTAGAAACAAAACATGGTACAGAGAGACAAGGCAAGAAAAGACAATCCTACTGTCAAAGATTAAGCAAGGTATTTTTGTCTGAATTAGAAAGTTTTAAGACAATCCATAAATGTCCTGTACCTATCAGGTAGCAAAAATGGGTTTGTTTGTGTAAGTCACTGGTCAGAGAGCAAGAGGCAGAGTTCTCGTAGGTAAGCAGGGACTATGTGAGAACAACTACGGGACCTGAAATTAGGCCAAAGGAAGAAAAATATTAAAGAGAACTGGTCCTTGACCTTGAGGAGCTCACTGTTATGCAATCCTTCTTCCTTCCTTCACCCCTTCTCATATCCCATAACCTGTTATCAGAGAGAGAAACCGATCCTCTCTACTCTTCCATTTCCTGACGTTAGTCACAGAAGTTGTGCGGCTAATTCACCTGATTAAGGCATCCAGTAGTGGGTCAGACCGAAAATATGGACTCACCTGATTTGGTGCTTAGAGAAAATCTCCTCTTTGTATTTTCTATCAATGGACTTAGTTAACACTCAGCCAGTGTCTACGAGTCCTAAGTGGGAAGAGGTGTGTGTCTGTCGCACTCTACTAGAATTTTACTTCTCTGTTTACTTCTCTGTCTCAGTACCTTGACTTGTGAGTAGGCGCTCGTTCACATTCACTCTTCAGAGAAGCTTGTGGCTCTCTACCTTGACTGTGTATCAGTCACCTGTGGAGCCTTTGAAAAAAATAAAGATGCCTGGCCCCAGTCCAGACCTATGGAATCAGTTTCAGGGGTTTATTACACAGTAATCACTACTCCTAAAAAGCTTCACAGAGGATTTTGATTGCAGCTCAGATTAAGAACTACGATAGTAAACATTCTGTAAATGTTTGTTGAAAAGATAATAAATAGATAAAGAATGGACAAAAATAAATGGATAAGTGAATGAAAATCCAGGACCATTATTACAAACAGTTTCAGTCACATCATTAGATGGATATATAAAGAGTGTAATATTCAGTTGCACCAATGAATGGCTAAATGATCAGCATGTATTTATTCACAGAAAACATCATGCACTGAATTTTCAATTAATGTCATGAAATGACCTACTTTTTGGCCAAATGTGAATGTGGGTACCAAGTGATGATTTTAATGGGGCATAGGAACTCTCAAATTTGCTAGCAATTTCATTATCTCAATATAACTATTTCCATGTATTTAGTGATATTTGATACTGGCTGGGAATGTCCTTAATGAATCAATTATTTGCACATGCAACAGAGCACCTGCAAATAATTTTAACTTCAGGAAATGCAAACTTGCAAGCCTTTATTAACTGAAATGAGCCAATGTGCAAGGTGAACTTTTTTTGCATATTTCTTTTACAGAATAAAGTGAGACATGAGGGCAGCCCCGGTGGCGCAGCGGTTTAGCGCCGCCTGCAGCCCAGGGCGTGATCCTGGGGACCCGGGATCGAGTCCCGCGTCGGGCTCTCTGCATGGAGCCTGCTTCTCCCTCTGCCTGTGTCTCTGCCTCTCTCTCTCTCTCTCTCTGCATCTCTATGAATAAATAAATAAAAAATCTTAAAAAAAAAAAAAAACTCTGCTTTAAAAAAAAAAAAATAAAATAAAGTGAGACATGAGAATGTGATGGTCATCAAGACCTTCCGTGGTTTCAGCTCACTTTTTTTTCCACAGATTAGTGCACAATATTGTTGAGATTTACTGTAAGCTTTTATTTCAGTTAACACCTATGAAACCCTAAACCACGAGTTTTCTCAACTCTTCAAAACAGCAGAACTGTTGTCCTCCTAATACTCTTTTCTCCCTGTTTTGAGGGATTTTTTTATCCTTTTGAGGGATTTTTTTATACTTTTAAAATAAAAGTATTTTATTATACTTTATAATAGCAAAATTATGTCAGTAAAACTGACTCCAAAAAAGAATTAAAGGCTAACATACATTTAATAGCAAGATGTTTTCAAGTTAAGTACATTTTTAAAAAAGTATAGTTAAAAGTAAATGTACTTTAAATCCACCATGGGGTAACAAGTTGTAATTTCAATTCAATTTTACATTATTTGGTTATATCTCACAATAATGTTGGGAAAATTCCCAACACAGAGATTGACCCTAGCTGTTCAAGAAAACTGTTTATGGTCCTGCCTCATTAGAGGCACTGAATTCTCACATTCCGAATTAGGTTTGTTGTTGCAGGATTTTTAAAGTTCCTGACAGTCCCGTATTCCTACTCTTCTTACCAGCGATTTTTGGATGGCTCCGTATCCAGAACCCCATCATTTCTCACCAATTCCACTGCTATCACCTAATTCAAGCCATCATCATCTTTCCACACAACCACCAGACCAATCCTTTTCATATAAAAATTAGATCCTGTGATTACACAGTTTAACATCTCCAGTGTCTTCCTGTCGTATGTAATAGAAACTGAAGTTCTCACCTTGGCCAAATGTCTCTGTGTCATATGCAATCATTGCTTCCTACCGCTCCTATTGCTCTGACCTCACCTTCCTGACCCTGAGCTCTGTACTCTTACCTGAACCATGGCATGGTCCCGCCTAGGTCCCTTGGCCTGTATCTAGGAAATCTGCCTTCTTAGACCTGGATGGCTTATACCCTACTTCACTCAGGTATCTTCTTAAACATCACAGAATCAGAAAGGTTGCCCTTGACTCCTTGACTAAAGGAGCAGCATCCTGTCCCTAAATTCCCCTTACACTGTTTAATTTTTTTCATGATACTTTATCAGGGACAAATATTTACTTGTTTACCCCCTGTCTTCTTCTACTGTAACATGATGAATTCAGTGAAAACAGAGAACTGTTTGCTCACTGCCATAAATCTTTTGCACCACAAAGAGTTGGTGGATTTAAAGAATGTACTTAACAGTACAAATAAATCTAGTCATTGTTTAAAAAAAAAAGCAAAAGGAAATATCATCAGTTACATATGTAGTAAAACATTAATGTCATTACTCCTTAAATCTCACCTCAAGAGTAACCAAAAGGTAGACTTTATAACTTTCTTCTTGATAAACATACATGATATTTTGTATACAATGTACCTGTGCATTTATTTCTTAGGAGGGAATGATCTGCACAATAACTTGCAACTTGCTTTATTTACTTAAAAATTTCAGTTGTGTGGATGCATTAGAATTCATTTTGTTTGTTCATTAACAGATGTTTGTGGTGTGAAACGCAGTTATTAAGATAGAGACAGTCTCTACTCTGCTGGAGCTCATGTTGCCATCACAGCAGTAGCATTTAGGATGTTCTCTATTTTTGCTAACACAAAAATGCTGCAATAAACATGTGAATTACACATTTTAAATTTCTGCATGATAGAAAAGCTCTACAGAATAAAAGGAGGGCCACACTGTGGGAAAAGAATTTGTAACTATTCGAGCCTATGAAATCTATACAATTAGAGTTTTTAGGTCAAAGACTTTTTGCGTCCATTTAAATTTGGATCGATATTTCTAAATTTACTCTCTCAATAGGTTGTACCAATTTATTTCCATCAATAGTACATGAGAAAGCCCATCTGCTTACATCTACACTGGTACTAAAACTAGTTCTTTTTTTTTTTTTTAACCTTAACTAGCCTAATATAGTGAGCCTGATATAGTTTTTCAGTTATTTATTTGCATTTCTTTGGCAACTAGTAGAATGGGGCATCCTTTCAAATCTAATGGCCATTTGATTACAGCTATGTATTGACTGAACAAACCTTTTGTCCATGTTCTTATCTGATGTTTTTCTTTATTGATTTAAGAGCTATTTATAAAATAAAGATATTAACCATTTTCTCTCATATACAGTTGCAGATATTTTTCGGGGATTGTGACTGTCTTTTTACTTTGTGGAGTTTTTCTGCCATACAGAAATTAAAAGAGTATATAGATTTTTTTCCCCATATCTTATAGATTTTACCAAGTTTAGGAACGCTCTCCTCACTCCAACATTCTGTAGTTATAATCAACTCTACATTTTCTGGCATATTTCTAGTTCAGAAAATTTATTTTTAGTATGTTATGAGGCAGGGATCTAACTTCATTTTTTGAAAATTACATAGCCAATTGTCCTTTAAGTTGTACAGTATTTCCTTACTTATTTGAAGTACCACTTTAATCATATACTACATTTTTATATACAAATAGATCTTCTGGATTCTCAATTGTGTCCCATTGATGTATTTCTCTATTTTTCTGCCAAATTCCAAATTACTATTGTTGTTTTCTTTCCCAGTATGTTTTGCTATCAAGTGGGACAAACTCCCCTACCCTCAACCATTATCTTTCCTTACTTGGGTATTCTCATGCAGTTATTATTCCAAATTAAATTTAGAAATAATCAATAAAGTATATAAAAACATTTTGATTAAAATTGCGCTGAATTTCTAAACTGATATGGATAAAATTTACATTATCATAAAATCAAACAATCTATCTAGGAAACATAGTATTTCCATTAGTATTTTACATGTCCTTTGTTAAAGTTTAATAGTTGTCTTCACCTAAGTTATGATCAGTTAAGTTTGTGTATGATGTTTACACATATTTTACACATAGGCACTTTAAACATCCATATGGAAAAGCCTAAGAAGTGACAATGATTAAGACGACACGGTGTAATAGAAATGGCACTGGGCAAAAGAAAGGAGAAACTAGGTTCAATGATCAGATCTTTTACTTTTCAATAGCTGTTTGATACGGGGCGATGACACTTCTGAGTTTGTTTTGCCACTAGAACATGAGATGATAACACTTCTCACAGGATTATTGCGAAGATCAAATAAAGAAAATGTTCAGAAGCACCAAGCACATACTCCATATAAATGTTCAGACTGCACAGTCACTTTATGAATGCCATTCATCCGTTTATTTATTTACTATTCTCTGTTGTAAAATGGAGTAGGTGGGGAGGGGATTTGAGATGTTAATTTGAAAATCCTACCAAACTAATTCTACTTTCATCCTGGACTAATAGGAGAGTAGGTGGGATAGAGGGTTGTTGAAAACACCTGAAGCATCTGAGTAATAATACTCAATGGATTTAAGCATCAGATTAAAAGACTCAAAAAAAAAAGATTAAAAGATTCAGTATCCAAAATGAAGTATAAAATTTTCCTTTTGTACAAATGGTGCACTTCTAAGCTTACAAAGTGGCATGTAGGCCTTAAGACGATGAAGACAGTATGGCACTGAAGTGAGAAATCCCTTAAAAATCACTTTTTAGTTTGACCTTGACTATTTAATGACCGATGCTAAAAACTCTAAGAGCTCTAATTTAACTATCTAAACCTTCTAGGTTGCATTGCATTCACCTGGCCAAGTTATTGCCCATAATTAACTTTTAGATTTCTCTTGCCATCCAAGTATACAGCTTGTCTTCTGGCATCTTGAGCACACAGTAGTTTTTGGTCTCCATTCATTCCTTCTCCCTTTGCTTTAGTTTTCATGGAGTACCTCTCTGCACAGGGCATCTTTTTTCTTAAGCATACTTCCACAAGGATGAAATACTGAAATATAATGTGAATAATTTTAAACCATGCCCTTTCTTTTTTCAAAGATCCAAAACCCCAATTTATTTAGTCTGTTTATTAGTTGCGTGGAATCTTTAGCTAAAAGAAATGGTTTCAATTAAAATTGTCACCAGCAATATTTGGTGAAATTCAGAAACTGCGTCCTGAATATCATTCATTCATTCATTCATTCATTCATTCATTCAGACAGTATTTATTGTGCACATTTGTACTAAACACTGAGGATTAAAATGTTTATGAAGACACTGTAGTCCCTGCCCTCAAGAAATTCAAACCCAATAAGGAGAATATGTAAACACTGTGAGGAGGACTATAAACAAGGATTATACACCCTATTAAGGGAAGGAACCATGACCCTTATACAGACAGCATTTTCCAATTTAGAGTTCTGGGGGTCAGAGACCTTGTTAACTACACAGCACCTTCACTCCCCAACCAAATACCAATATGGCTGTTGGCGAGTAAAGTCTGAGAAATGCAGCCTGCTACACTCTTCTTCTGGAGATCCACAAGGTCCGCTGGCATGGTAAAGCTCTGAATATCATTGTTTCACTTTGTTTCCCTAGCATTACCAAACTTTCTGAAATAAAAACTTTAATTTTTAATAACAACTATCTGTTCCGTAGGATTTGTTTTCTGGTAAGAAAATACTTAAAGTCTGTTTGGTGTTAATCACTCCTCACATATCTTAATCATGTAAATAAATCCCTATAATAATTCTGAGGCAAGAAGTAGATTTTCTTTTTCATTTAAACATGAAAACCTGGGGGTTAAAGGTCTCTTCCCAAGTTCACAGGGCTCAAATGGAAAAATCGGTCTTTTTAACATGAAGCCCACTCCTACAACAATTCTTTTTATGATACAGAATGAATCTAATTCCTCCAGAGGAGAGGAGAGGCTTAACGTTTCTGGCTAGTTCATCTGAGAAACACAGTCTGGGAGGGCCAGATTAGTATTAGTTTTTTTGCCTTGTTGTTGTTTTTTTTAACTCGATTTATTATATAGGTGTGTCTATTTTTCAGTTTCCTGAGGATGTTATTGAGTTTTCTTGTCTTTATGTGTGCTCAAAACAAAGCAACAATTTTAGGATGGCACATTCACCAAACCATCTCATCTCCTTTTTCCTGATTAGAATTTAAGGAAGTTAAGATGAAATCACATGGCTCAGAATGATTTCCAGAAGCTCTGATTCCATGTCTAGTGTTTTATATAACAATGTCATTTTCTGGGAGAAAATGAGGGTGGAATCTTTACTCTAAGCCTGAATAGCCTTTTACTGAGAGATGTTGTAATGGAACCCAAATCACTTTGCATCAAGTTGCAAGAGTTTGGCTTTCTCTCCACTTTTCCCTTGGGGAGATGTGCATTGTTAGGCCTAAAGACTGCACATCTGGTGAAGGCGGCAACTGCCCTGGTCTCTTACCCTGGGAACGGTAATGAATACCTTTGGCTTTTGTCCTTTTCGTTCTATTGAAAATAACATATTGTTAGCTCAGGTTATTAGACTGTAAATTTGTCTCTCTTTTTCATCAGCTTTCTTGATAGTGGGTTTAAAAAAGAAACAGCTACTACTGCTGTCATTATCAAAAGACTTCTGGGCAAGTACTGATTACATGTTTTTGATTAAGAATCTAGACTCATCCAATGCAGTACACACTGGGCTTTTCCTGACTCACCTGCTAGGAAAGGAGCCCTTTATAGTTGTTTTTATGTTCCAAAAATAAGTGCTTAATATTCTCTTGCTAAGCAAAATGAGGGGACAAGCTAGTGTATAATTAGAAAAAAGGGCTCTGATGGCTAAAATCTTGGATAATTAAACCCTGCTCCTTTTATTTTTTCCTTAAAGCTTCTTGAGAAACATTGTAAGAGAAGACTGAAAGATTTTCTATACATTTGAGATGATGCATTTATTGTAAATCCACCATTTTAGCAACGACAGGGCAGTGATCCTTGCTCTCCCTCGCAGTCTCGAATGCCTTTCGCCCTCTTCTTACAGTTTATGTCTATTCATCCCTAACGCTCACAAAGGTGGCATCTTCTCCAGGAAGCTTTTGCAATGACCTTTTTATACATATCTCAACAAACCTTTACCATCCTACTAGGCTGTAAAAGATCCAAAGATATTTTATTATCTTCCTTTACATTCTCAGTCCCAGGTCTATAGCCTGGTGCACAGTAGGTGGCAAAGGCAAAAATCCACCAAATAAGAGATGTACCATAACCAGTATTCTAAGCGTGGAGATTCACGAACACCCTGAAATCTTTTGTAAGACTTTGTGTGTATATGCAGTTTTATGTGGAGATAATCCAGGGTTTTTACTGAATTCTTAACTATATCAGGAACATCAAAGTAGGTAAATTCCTGGTGAAAACAGAGTCTGCTGAGTTTTCAGCTTATAATTTACCATCTTTAATGATACCAGCAAAAAAAGTCTCTGTCTTCATTTAGTTTTATTTTGTCATATTTTTCTTTAACTCCGGGAATACCACCACTTGGCATCATCAGAAGCAGGGACTAAGAACCCGCAGCAGAAGTTGGAAACTGTTATCAGTGAATATTCTGTTTTCTGCTGACTCACAAGGAATTTCATATTAAAAGTAAGAGAAAACCTTGCTTAGTAACAGTCTGCACTACATATAATAATAGAACACAATTTGTATGGGGAAGTGGTAAGATAGATTTCATTCATAAAAAACACCATGCTTCTGGCTAGATAAATGACTTGAAGTCCCAGAGAGAAATTATCATTTTTAGTTCTGGGATACCCTTATGCTACTTACACTTTTTAAAATTTAATACATTCACATGTTCAAATGTATTGAGATTTTTAAGCTTGTGAATGAAATTAGCAACGTGCTGTGGCTGTCAACGTGATGCATTGCAATTCCCCCTGAGTGGTAGGGTTTAAAAATTAATTCAGCTCTTGCACCTGTTTGCCGGCATTCGTCTGCTGAATTTCCATCACATTTAATAAGTCTCTGTGACGCAACTCGTGTCCTTTTGCCTGGGCTCCTATAATACAGTGTTAAATTCTCACCCATTTGAAATTCAAGTAATATTACAAATTTCAAACTGTTAATTAAAATCTGTGAACTTGAATGGTTCTGGATAAAATTGGCTTTACTCAGTGAGGTTCTTTTTAAACTTCTTCAGCGTCTCATCTAATCCCCAGCTCCTACCAGGTTAAGTCTGATGACAACATGATCTCACTATGGGTGGTGGAGGCTTACAAATCCTCCTACAATAGGGAAAAATCAAGTTATGGGCTCGAGCAAAAAAGGTAAAGAGGAACGATATCTGCTGAGATGAAATAAGAAACATGGCTGAGGAAGGAATGGATTGATATTTTTCATGTGTTACTTTTCAATAAAATACATTATACATTAATAATCCATAATGTAATGTAATATACTATAATTTTATAGTACATAAGTCTTAAAGTGCTGAGTATAGATGGTATATCTCAAAGTGAATCATGATTGCTTTTATCTATTTAGGTGGTCAACATTAAATGTAATGATTGAATCTTTAGGGAGGGATTGAGGCCTATTTGCCAAATGCTGTGAACACAAAGGTGGAGTCTAAGTAGGAAGTTCTAGTATATTTCATATCTGGGGGCATCACAATGCCAGATTTCAGGTTGTACTACAAAGCTGTGGTCATCAAGACAGTGTGGTACTGGCACAAAAACAGACACATAGATCAATGGAACAGAAGAGAGAACCCAGAAGTCGACCCTGAACTTTATGGTCAACTAATATTCGATAAAGGAGGAAAGACTATCCATTGGAAGTAAGACAGTCTCTTCAATAAATGGTGCTGGGAAAATTGGACATCCACATGCAGAAGAATGAAACTAGACCACTCTCTTTCACCATACACAAAGATAAACTCAAAATGGATGAAAGATCTAAATGTGAGACAAGATTCCATCAAAATCCTAGAGGAGAACACAGGCAACACCCTTTTTGAACTCAGCCACAGTAACTTCTTGCAAGATACATCCACGAAGGCAAAAGAAACAAAAGCAAAAATGAACTATTGGGACTTCATCAAGATAAGAAGCTTTTGCACAGCAAAGGATACAGTCAAAAAAACTAAAAGACAACCCACAGAATGGGAGAAGATATTTGCAAATGACATATCAGAAAAAGGGCTAGTTTCCAAGATCTATAAAGAACTTATTAAACTCAACACCAAAGAAACAAACAATCTAATCATGAAATGGGCAAAAGAGATGAACGGAAATCTCACAGAGGAAGACATAGACATGGCCAACATGCACATGAGAAAATGCTCCGCATCACTTGCCATCAGGGAAATACAAATCAAAACCACAATGAGATACCACCTCAATGAGATACCAGTGAGAATGGGGAAAATTAACAAGGCAGGAAACCACACATGTTGGAGAGGATGCGGAGAAAAGGGAACCCTCCTGCACTGTTGGTGGGAATGTGAACTGGTGCAGCCACTCTGGAAAACTGTGTGGAGGTTCCTCAAAGAGTTAAAAATAGACCTGCCCTACGACCCAGCAATTGCACTGCTGGGGATTTACCCCAAAGATTCAGATGCAATGAAACGCCGGGACACCTGCACCCCGATGTTTCTAGCAGCAATGGCCACGATAGCCAAACTGTGGAGGGAGCCTCGGTGTCCATCGAAAGATGAGTGGATAAAAAAGATGTGGTTTATGTATACAATGGAATATTACTCAGCTATTAGAAATGACAAATACCCACCATTTGCTTCAACGTGGATGGAACTGGAGGGTATTATGCTGAGTGAAGTAAGTCAGTCGGAGAAGGACAAACATTATATGTTCTCATTCATGTGGGGAATATAAATAATAGTGAAAGGGAATATAAGGGAAGGGAGAAGAAATGTGTGGGAAATATCAGAAAGGGAGACAGAACGTAAAGACTGCTAACTTTGGGAAACAAACTAGGGGTGGTAGAAGGGGAGGAGGGCGGGGGGTGGGAGTGAATGGGTGACGGGCACTGGGGGTTATTCTGTATGTTGGTAAATTGGACACCAATAAAAAATAAATAAAAAAAATAAGATCCATAGAGATTTTATTTGAACCTTTAGGAATAATTGGCAGGGTGTGCAGTGCTGCTCTCAGAATTAGGCCATTTATACTTCCCAGGGTTGGGAGATAGTAACAAGGAAAGGTATGTAACTATGCTCCCCTTTCTCTTGTGAGGTCAGCACATACTCATAATTGATCTTTGGCTTGCAGGTAAGTTGCCTGCCCTCCTGTCCCATACCTTACCTGCAAGGGAACACTTTGCAACTGTGTCACAATGATCTTTAAAAGATATTTGTCACTTCCGCTGAAACATAAGCTTCCAGAAGGCAGGGACAGTGTGTTACTTTCAGCAAGTAGGGAGTGTGTATTACCATCATTTTTCTCATAATGGGCTTTGGAAAGACTAACAGGCTACCTAACTGAATTGAAGAATAGATGATTAATTTCTCTAAGGGCCAATAGCATATGGATTTTACTTAAGTCACAGATTATAAATAGCTCTTTTTCTACCACATCTAAATTCAATAGTGAACCATACTTTCCTATCTTTTATTTTTCTGCTTATTGTATCCTACTAATTTGGTCTAGGAGTAGTGCTTTGAATGATGTCCAGGGAAGACTTTAGTTTCTAGAAGGATGTGTATCCATTTTGAAAAACAATGTTTCAAGGCTAAAGTCACACATGTGTCATTAATCTCACTAAGGGATTTACACTGGAACAGAAGTACCCCTCTCCTCTCTAAAACCCCTTAAATATGCACAAAAATTTATTATATGGTTTTTAATAATAACCCTCACTAAGATTTAAGCCAAATATCTAACAATAAGGATATGATTAAATAAATTTGAATATTTCTTGCTGATCCACACTTTAGTGCCATAAAGGGTGGCATGATATCAAGTAAAAAAATTTCAAAATGTTATACATTCAATCATTTCAACTGAAAAATGTGAGAATAAATAAAGATAAAGAGATAAAATGGGTAAAATTATAATCATTTTCTGGTGGTAGGGTGGTGTTATAGGCTCTTAAAGTTTCACTTGAATTTCTTAACCATGTTGTATATATGGCTTACAAATGAAAATGCTTTTAAAATAGAGAAAATCTTATATTTTTCTATGATCATGAATTTAACATATGTTTACATGTATTTGTGAAGTCGATTCTATCAACAACGAGCTAAGGAAAATTCTTTGTACTGACTAGCTTTTAGCAAGTGGCTATGATATGCCTACCATTAGGGTAGGTAGTTTTAAAGCGTAATTTCTAATCATCATGATAATATTATAAGTTAGGAACCATTATCCTTATCTTAGAGAAGATTGGAATGGTTATGTAACTTGTCTAAGTTTACACAGCTAATAAACAGCAGGGCTAAACTCTGAATCCTGGTTACTATAGAATTCCAAAATTAATGTCTTTTTCCATTACTCAGTGACAAAATAGAATGCAGAGGCATAAGCCCAGACTAATAATGCAAGGGGTATGAGGCATTAATAAAACAAAGACTAATAAAGAAAAATGGGTAAGCAATATAGCAATACAACACGTATTTGGCTTGATTGGCGTCTGTCATCAAAGTCCATTTCTATCTAAAGAGTACAGAGATAAAATCAACAACATAAAAATGCTACCTGCTAGATTACCTTTCTCAGTTTCAATTTCTGAGATAGGTAACTGAAACACACAGGACTCTAAAATAATGCTTTCCAGTGGATTTTACATAAATGTTAATATTCTTTTTTTTTTTAAGGAAGAAAATGTAGTGCCTTTAAGATCATTGTAATGTATGCTGTGTCTAAAACAGTTCACTGAATAATAATAATTAGGCAACAGAAAGCTCCATTCAACAACAATAATTTATGTTATTATTAATAACAACCCACTTTCTCTTTTTAAAATCCATAGAGCTTATTGTGTGAGGCCCAACTTGTCACCTGGCTAATGAGATGCTGATGTACCTTGAATGAGTTGGCAGCCAGCCCATCCTTAGAGTACTTTAATGTGATGAAGAAAAAATAGGTAGAAGGGTAAAGTGACAGCATGAAATAATGTTTTCAACAAAAAAAGGATGCTTTCCCCAGTCTTAGCCTTTTCTCACATTCTCAAAGTTCAGGTTCCCAGTTGACTGCTATATCACTGCCTGATGACATCTTAACCATCCCTTTAAAGAGTAAGACAGCTGCTTATACAGAAAGTCTTTCCTGGTGAATCCATTATCAAAATTTTTATAGTATTTGTTCTATTCATTCAAATGCATTCACTCACTTAATTATCCACTTGCTCATGCACTCATTTTTATGTGTTCATTCAACAAAAGTTAAAAAATAAATAGATATCTAGTAGAGGTGGATCTCTATTGGACATTTAAAATACATTGTTTGATTTAGTAATCCAAGAATATTCTGAAGTCATTATCATTAGCCATATGTTACAGATGAAGAAATAGAGATTCAGAGAAGGTAATAAACGCCCAAATTTACAAAGCTGGTATATGACACAGCCAACTCACATCTATGTGACTTAATAGTTTTGCTTTCTCTAATCAGTTTGTTGACTTCTTCAACATATTCCCTAAAAGGTGGGTGCTGAGGCTATTTAGGTAAATTATCTTTTTTCTAAGATTTTATTTATTTATTCATGAGAGACACACACACGGAGGCAGAAACACAGGCAGAGGGAGAAGCAGGCTCCATGAGGGGGGCCCAATGCAGGACTTGATCCCAGGATCATGACCTGCCTGAGCTGAAGGAAGATCCTCAACCACTGAGCCACCCAGGTGTCCCTATTCAGGTAAATTAGATGTGGTCACTCTATCCTTGAAGAGTTCACAAAGTATGTAAGGGAGACAAAGTGTAATGAAGCAAATGTTCAGATATATAAGCATCAGATATATTTCTGATATATAAGTATATTGAAAAAGTGAGCAACTTCAGGAGGATGGTGAAAAGGAAAGTTCAGGAAGGATCCAAAGTAATGATACATAAGCCTACTCCTAAAAGTAGAGGGATTTTGGGAGATACGTAGGGGGCAAGAGAAGACATGAAGAAGGACATACCCTGCAGAGGAAGATCATATACAAAAGAATGGAAGTGAGAAAGCAGAAAGTTAGTCTGGGAACCTGACTGGTGAGCAGTTTGGTGCGGACACAGAGTGCCATGGTGGGGAGGGCAGTGAAGAAATTAGGTTAAAAACAAACAAACAAAACAAAACATGCAGATGCCAGATCATGAAGGACTTTTTTTTTTTCATGTTAACGTGTTTAGATTTTTGTCCTACAGATCATAGGAGACCTATTAAGAATTTTATGAGGTGTGATATTATGAAATTTCTATTTTATAAACAAAACTTTGTAAGTATACTTTGTTTCATTTATTTATTTTTGTTTCAAGTTTTTATTTAAGTTCCAGTTAGTTAACACATAGTATAATATTGGTTTCAGGAGTAGAATTTACTGATTCTATAACACCCAGTGCTCATCACAAGTGCCCTCCTTAACACAAATCACCATCACTTGGGTAGAGTTCAAGATGGAGAAGGTTGAGACAGACAAAAAAATAGAAACCAGTTAGAAGACTGAGGTAGTAATTCTGGCAAAAATGATAAAAGTTTACAACAAAATAATGGCAGTGGAAACCCAGGGTAGGGGAAACAGAAGGATGTAAGAGACATTTAGGACACAGAATTGAAAAGTTCTAGTGATAAACCTTTTCAATTCAACTCAAGGTTGATTTGAAGGTTTTGATTTGGGCTTTTGGGTAAATGTGTTTAGGCGCATTGGAAGAAAAAGAGGTAAGCAAGGTAAGATTTGGAACACTGAACTTTATATACTTGTAGGATAAATAGACTGCAATGTTCAGAGTCAGGCAAGTATTGGCCTAGAATTCAGTAGAAAGGTTTGGGCTGCAGTTGGGAATACAGAGGATGTCATATCTGTGGAAATGGATATAGATGCCCAACATCAAATGTACTGTGGGAAAAGAACCAAAGGGAGAAGCTCAAGTAAATAACAACGTTTAAGGCACAAGCAGAGCGAGAGGAATTAGTAGTAAAAAAAGTATAATCAGAGAGGTGGGAGGGAGATAAAGGGAGATTATGTCATCATAAAAGTCAATGGGAAGGGGGGATGGTTAGAAAAGACAAAGGGAGTGACAAAATATTTGGCTTCATTTTAGAATTAGTTGTTTAGATATCCAATATCCCACTAGAGCTTAGACTTCTTATGAACATGTAACTGGGATATATACATATATGTAACATATGTAAAATTTTAAAAGACATATATGTATACATATATATGTATCTATCTATCTTTAAAAAATTTACTGAAAGATAAGGAAAGTATAAAAAGTGAAGTCATCAAAAGGAAATAATCAAGAGATTAGAACTAAAAGAGCAGTGCTTGTCCTGGTTTATTCATATTTCAGTGTTTTAGAAGAAAAGGTTAGTAGTCAACTACAAAATGGCATAGCTTGATACACAAAATTGATGCTAGTAATGATCAGGATTATGCTATAAAATGTCACATAATAGAAATAAAACAATGAGAATTAAGCTTACTAGCACCACAAATCATGACATGAAACATGAAATAATAAAAACAATGAGAAAGAGTGAAGTAATATTTGAGAAGAGAAAATATTAGTGATGAAATAAGATAGAGAAGGGCCCCACTACTTCTGTTTATGCTTGGATCCTTTGTATTGAAAATTCTCCTCCTAGACTTGTCCTTTGGCTACTTATTCTTCCAAGTCTTTGTTAAAGTCCTTTTCTTCAGGGAGGGCTCCCTTAAGCCCTTAATCAGGCTATATCCCCCTACTATACTTTCTCATTTATTCTATACTTTTTTCCTTAACATTTAGACAATTTATAATTCTCTATTTATTTGAGTGTTTATTTGCTTACTGTTTTTTCCACTGAGGCACATAAAGATTAAATAATTTGCCCAAATCACACAGCCCCTAAGTAACAAAACCAGGATTTGAATACAGTTCTGTCTTATTTGAAAGTCTATATTCTCTACCACACTGCCATGAAGATGATTAAAGCTGGACAAAGTGCTATGATAGTTTAAATCAAAGCCTATATCCTACTCAGGAGATCAGGAATGTAATTATGAAAAATTATCCACTCCCAGAATTTATGCTGGGCCTTAAGAGTGGAGGTGTTTCCAAACAGTGGAAATGGGAGGGTAATTTTTTGTTTCAGTTTTTAAATTTCTTGTTGTTGTTGTGTCCAAGGTAGAGGATACAGCATGATCAAAGACAAGAGCAAGGAAAGTACAAGTCATGTTTGGGGAAAAAGGACAGGACAATTAGGTAAGCATATAGGAGGATGATAAAAGCTAAGTGTGGAAACAATAGCTCAGGACAGATAATGGAACCAAATACATCAGACTTAGGAGTCTGGGATCAAATGCATCAGCAACAGAAAGCCAATGAAAGTTTTTGAACAAGGAAATTATATGATTAATAAAGTTGTAATGTCTTACGGTCCTGGCTAGATGTTAAGGAATGGAGCAAAGCCCACTCAAATTGACTGAAGATATAAAAAAATAAATAAATAATAAAGGAAATGTAGGGATCACAAATAGCCAACTATAGACATTAGACTTTCAGGGAATTGGAAAGCTATCAGACAAGCACTCATTCCACACCTGTTTGTGTGTGCATTTTTGTGCATTCGTGTGTGTGTGTGTGTGTGTGTGTGTGAACATCTCCTCCATTTTCTGGACATCTGTTCTTTCTGCAAATTTATTTCCTTCACTCTGCTCTTGGTTCCCAGTTCTCTTAACTGTGACTTTCACTTTGCTCTGGACTGATAGAGAGGCAAATCTGGTCTCAATTCTACATTCCAAATGCCATATAATTATAGTTTCTGGGTTTTGTGGCTCACATTTTTGAGAGAAGTATCTAATTTGTATGACCTTCAGTTGCTTCTGGGGTGACCTGGTATAAATGTGGCTGCCTAGATCCAACCTCTTTCTTTATCAAGTATCAGAAATGGGTAGGGTTCTGGGCAATTCTAAGGGAAGAGAGTGTGGGCTGGACAGATACTCCTAAATATGTGTAACAAGTTGATTTAATGAGAGAGTGAAAGCAGATACCTTTAAGGAGACTATTGTAATAGTCTAAACAAGAAATAAAACAGTGGTAGATGTGGAAAAGAGAACTGAATCAAAGCCACATCTGGGTAGAATTTAATAAGCGATCAATGGAAAACTGTAGGGGTGCGGGAAGAGTGTCAGAAAATGATTCAAAGCTATCCCTGAACTTTCCATGCCAGAGACTAGGAAAATGCCTATTTTAATTTCCTAAAATATTAGAGACTGGATATTTCACCTACTTACCCTTTATAAGAAAGTAAGATTGGGACCAGAGAGGAAAAAGTGACTTGTCTTGAGTAACAGTCAATTAGTACCAGAGTAAGAATTAAGACTGAGGGAGATTGGATTTGGCCAAGGAGTGGTGATAAAAATCTGGACCTTGGGTGGAGTAGAGGAAATGGTGCTGCAAGATTTCCAAGGTAATAGGCAAGACAGCATTCCATGGGAAGAGTTAAAGATACAAAGTGAAAGATACCTGTGTTAGTAAAGTCAAGAAAACAGAATTGGGCACTGCATGATAAGAGATAAGGAGGAAGCTGATCAGGACTAGAGCTAGTTATATTCAGGTAGGTATAGAACGTGTTTGAAATCAGGCTAGCTGGGAACCAAGAACAGTGAAACGGAGTCTTATTAGTCACCAGTGGCGGTGTGAGTCAGATGCTAGATTTGCACGGTCAGCCAGCCAACTGGAAGCAATTGAATGGTATCCAGGTACCATATGCACAGCAAACCCAGGAAGTGAAGATGATTTTGGTGGAGAAAATTATGAATTTGCCACATTACAGATTTTGAGATTGGGGTATTGACAAGAAATTCAGGGAGATGCCCTGCAGACCACTGGAAATGTGGGAGTAGATCTTGGAAATGTGGTCCGAGCCAGCACTATGTCTGCCTATCTATTTATCAGATGACCTGCTAAAAGTGACACTCTAGAGAGAAGAGAAGTCATTACAGTGTAAGCCTTATATTTGGTGGGGTGGGTGGGAGAGAGGGTAAGAAGAGAGAATCTCAAAATAAGAGTATTAACCTTGGATGGTAGAGTGGTTTGACTGCCACTGGAGATTTCGAGAAACCATAAATTTTTTCACACTTTGGTAGCATATTAGAAGAACTGTTATACAACAGTTATACAACAATTCTTTCAACAAAACATTACTGAAAAAGACACAAATTACATGGTTCATTTTGTTTACATAGATGCATTATTTTAAAGGGAAAAAAAAAACTTCCCACTAGTCACAGCCAATTTCCAGAAAAACTCCCTCTTTAAAGCATTATTTAAATAACTACAATCCTGAGGAGAAATCTATTACATGATTGGAATTGTACTAAGTAGTTCTTTGAGCTTTGGTCATTGTGCTATTACCACGTAAATCCAATGGCAGCCATTTTAAATGGAACCAGTGTAAAACTGCCAAACAAGGAAAAGCTAAGGATGACTATTGCAGGAATTAAATCCTTTACTTTAGGGAGCTTGGATCCTAGGCAAAGAGAAAGAAAAATGGGCTGGTGAGAAAAGAGGGAAGAAAGAAACAACTGGAAAAAAAGCAGAAACTAAAACACATAGCAAAAGATTACATAAGTAGAAGCCAGGAGAAACTAAAAACAAGAAAGAAAAGATCTGAGTAAACAGAAGCTACTGATCCTAGAAAAGTTAGTCGTAGAAGCCAGACATAGAGAATAACCAAGCCAAAATAATGATAATTTACTAGAGCAGAGAGACAAAGAGATTTCCTATTGAGGCTGCAACACGATAGTTCAGTTGCCAGATTGTGTAGTATCCTGAACAACCTCTGAGTTGTCTTCCAGTCACTCAGAACCCTCGCTGTGAGCTCAGATAACTCTTTCTTATTAACATGAATAGCTTTATAATGATTCCTTCTTATAATCACATATAGCTTGTAATAACCCTTTATCACGTAAGTCTGCCTAAATGCCTCTTTGATGTCTACAATTTCAATGGCCTAACTTACTTTTTGCATAGCAGGTGGGTAATCAGGTGGAAAGGAGGAAGGGAAAAAGGAGGAAGCAAGTGTTTAACCACAACAAATAAACAAAGTAAGCAGGGTTCCTAAAGGGGATGTGTCTGTATGCAAAACCCACTGAAGGTATGTTCATACCATATACATTTATGCATATGTGTTTGGTGTGTGTGTGGTTGTGTATAAAATCAGCAGATGAAATAAAAAGGAAGAACTGGAGATAACAACAAATGAGCACAAATATGAAATAACTAAGTTATTTACTACATTTAAAATAAATTAACATTTAAAATAATTGATAGAGACTATAATGAAAGAATAGGAACAAGAGTATTTTTAAAAAATAGAACTTGGAACGACTAGTGAATTTAAAAATTCAACAAATTGATTAAACAGCAGATTAGCTATTTCTTTAAAAAAGCTTTGGTGAACCAGGAAAGGATTTTACCTAGATTGCAACACAGAGAGACAAAGACACGGGAAATATGAGAGACATGGTGAGTAAAAACTGCTGCCCAGGAGTCAAGAAAGTAGAGAAATAAATATGGAAGGAAATAATGTCTGGTATTTCCAGAAATGGAAAAATATTAAAGAAGTTCATTCTGCTTCATTAATGACCAATAAAAACAAAGTCACAACCAAGCTCATCACAATTAAACATCAGTGACAGGAAAATCTTTAAAGGTAGCCAGAGAAAGAAAAAGACCAACCATAAAATAATGACAATTAGACTTTTCATCAACCATAATAAATGTCAAGATATAATGAAATATTACCTCCAAAGTATCGAGTGAAAATCATAAACCTGTTGACTCTGTACTCAACTAATTATTATTCAAAAGTGAGGGCAAAAAATACATTTAGACAAGTTATGAGACTGTATCATTCATAGATCTTCACTGAAAATATCAAAATATGTACTTGGGTAAGAAGAAAACTGATCTCAGAAGGGAGTGGGAATCATATGCTAAGAAAAAAAAAAAAAGTAAACATAACGATATATCCAAACTACCTATGAAGACTACTATCTAAATAGGGAAAATCATTTTTTTAAATCTTAGAAGATGAAAACTTTGTCTTTATCATTCACTCAGCTTCATTAATGCCCACCACAAAGTGGACTTACAATAAATACTTGATGATTAAATGAACATGTAATGTAAATTTGAAATGTGTCTCATCTCAATGTTAAGCCAAAGTCCCTGCTTTGCTAATGAGGAAACTGAAAATACAGAGGACTGACCCAGTATTGTATGACATATTGAACCTGATTTACCCTTCAGAGAACAGAAAAGACATTATAATGTCAAGAAAATTATGACAGTCTCTCTTATTATTATAGGTCTGAGTCTACCTAACAATAAAAAGTGCCTATTGCTGAACAAACTAGTTGGTTGTAAGACTTCATTAGCTGTCTTTGGTCCCATCCATTTTCTGAACATCACAAGAACTACAAAGAAACGGACACTGATTTATTCATTCAAGAAATAGAAATTAAACATCTATTATAAGTCAAACGCTATATCAGGTCTTGAGGATGCAACCATGAAAAAGATATATCTAATCTTTACTCTCAGAGTTAGTAGTCCAGCTGATAAGAAAGTAATTAAATGAATAACTATGCATTACAAGAATATGCGATATCAGCAAGTATTTCCTATTGCTTACTGTATGTTATATGCTAACGTAAGGGGAGAGTGTATGTCTTCAGGTTTATAATATGGTAGAAGAGATTCCAAGTAATTAAAAATATGTAAGGCAATACACAGTCACATAAAAAATAAACAGATAAATTACAATGCTTGGGAAACGGCAAAACTGCTATATTCTTTTTTTTTTTTTTTTTTTTTTTTAGAAAACTGCTATATTCTTGCCAAAAACAGAAAGATGATGAAAGACACAAAAAGTTCTATATATAAAAGATATGAAAAATATAGATTCCTTTTATATTTAAATTCCAAGGAATATCTTTTCCAGGTATTCCATAATTTCTCAACTTTGACACAAAGCAAAAGATGTGAGAGAAAAGAATTTGGAAGTATTTTTGCTAGTTTTCAGTTATGATTAAAGCTTGGGCATCAAAATTACTCTTTCATCCACTATTCCCCCTCCCAGCCCTAGAAATATAATCTTTGATCTTTATCAACCTATTAACATTTGGGGTTCTCTTTCTTTGACATTCTTTTGGGATGATTTAAACATTTAAACTTTAAAATGAAAGCAGATGCTTGTCCTCAAAAAGCGTTCCCAATGTATAAATATGATAGCTGATGTCTGAAAACTCCTTTTAGGAAAAGCGTTGCACACTGTTGATCCTTTCAGTACTTTAAGAGTAAAGTAAGGACATGTTATTATACCTCTCATGTAGACGAGATACATGATGATCTCCAAAACAAGATGGTAGCACAATTAATATAGAAGCCTGCTTGATCTTAATTCTTAAATTGAAAGTCTCGTAAATATCTGGTACCAACTTCTTAAGACTTCTGAATAACTAGTTATAGGAACAAATAATCTTTCTTCTTCTTTTTTTAATCAATAAAGATAAAGGCAAGAAGGCCAGACTACTTATACACATCTTTACAAAATTAATACCCATGTGAAAACTGCTAAGTGCAGAACATGAAGTGCCAGCAGATCACTTCAATTTTCACTTGTAGAAGTACACAAAACAGGGATCCCTGGGTGGCGCTGTGGTTTAGCGCCTGCCTTTGGCCCAGGGCGCGATCCTGGAGACCCGGGATTGAATCCCACGTCGGGCTCCCGGTGCATGGAGCCTGCTTCTCCCTCTGCCTGTGTCTCTGCCTCTCTCTCTCTCTCTGTGTGTGACTATCACAAATAAATAAAAATTAAAAAAATAAAATAAAATAAAATGTTAAAAAAAAAGAAGTACACAAAACATAAAATAACAAGAAATGGAGCAATGAAGTAAAGGGATGCATTTCCCTTCTTTTGTTCCATAGAGGCAGTCTGAATTTTAGCCATCATCAGTAGCATCCAGAGGACGTGATTATACTAAATAATTGTTCTAAAAACCTGACTCAACAAGGTCACAATTAGGATAGTGGATACCAAGATAATGGGAAGAAATTCCAGGGATTTGGAATTCTACTGGGCCCTGGGATTGGACCTTGAGTTGCCTGTCTTCTACTCTCCTCAGCCTTCTGAAATCTTACCTACTTCTTCATTTATTTATTCGTTTTTTTTTTGTTTGTTTGTTTTTTCACGTCTGCAGTTAATGAGTATCTACTGAGTGCCAGGGACTTTCCTATAAATAGCTATCACTTCTCCCCCTAAAAGACTCAACTCAACGGTCTCCTTTCTGTAACTTCGACCTAACCCCTTCTCCACAATAATTCAATCCCTCTCGCCACATCAAAATCAACTTCTCCTTTTTCTGAGTTCTCATGCCTTTTTGTTCATGACTCTATTATATCAACATTTTGTTCATGACTCTATTATATACAGCATTTATTACCTGTACAGGTGACAGGTATTACCTCTACAGGTGACAGAGTGAGCTGCTTTTATGACTGTCTCCTCTATGAGCCTGCGTGATCCTGGAAGACCGAGCTGTCAGCATTCTCTAGCAACGGTTCATACTGCACCCTAATCATAAGAAAAGGATCTATGGTAGTGTCCTAAGTAAGAGCACAGGGTCTAGAATGAGGTTGCCAGCTTCTAATTCCAGCTCCAGTTGACAAGAGATGAGTTACTTAGATTGTGCTTCAGTTTACTCATGTGTAAAGCTGTGATAAAAACAGTACCAACCTTGG
Source organism: Canis aureus (assembly GCF_053574225.1). Lineage (NCBI taxonomy): Eukaryota > Metazoa > Chordata > Mammalia > Carnivora > Canidae > Canis > Canis aureus. The sequence continues at coordinate 2,100,674 of NC_135633.1, forward strand.
GGATTACTGGTGAGGATTGAGCTACATAAAAACAATTTGGGATAGAGTCACATATTTGCTCAGTAAGTGTTAGCTAACATTTATTATTATTATTATCATCATCATTATTATTAAATTAGGCATGGGCCTCAGTCACTTGAGATTAGAGCAATCCCTGGTCCCCACTTGATACTTCAAACTGAGAAATGCCAGATTCTTTTAGAAGGAAAGAAGATTTTCAGGTTTTTTATTTCTTTCTCTTTTTTTTTTCTCCACATTTCATTCTCTTCTGAGTTGGGTTTCTTGTACAGAATGTCTCTTGGAAAGATTACTTATTAAAATAAGAAATAAGTTTACTTATGAAATGTCATTTGATAATTTAGTTGGCATGAAGTTACCATACTAATGTACACAGTGTATAACAGATTGAACTCAAGAGATTTAAATGACAGAGTAAGTGCATTATCATAGGCGGTGACAATGACAACTATGACTCACTGGCAAGCCGTCCAAATTTGACTGTAAGTTTGACCATGTCATTTTCCACCAGAGTGACAATCGAACTCTCTGACATCCTCATTTATTTCTTAATCATGGCAATGTTAGTATACAGAGCGCTTTTTGCGGAAGATGGAAGGAGCAACATGTGGGCTATTAAAACAAAGGGATGGCAAACTAGTCTGACTAACTTCATCACAAACAGTTCCACTGAAATTTGATGGCAATGACTATTTCTTAACGAATGCTACACTTTGTTTTGTATTTTAATATTTCTCTCCAGATTAACAGAACTTTCCTTGAAAAAGAGGATTTCAGAGAAGCTGATACATAAGCTATGATGGCTTACTGTGGAAAATATACCTTATATGTACCAAAGCAGCAGATGAGGATTCTTCTTCTTTTTTCTAAAAGTCACATAATCCATAAAGGAAGAACAGCTTGGAATGAAGCAATTAGCCTATCCCAAATCTGCAGCTGTGGATAGGTATTTGTTGGTATAAGACCACAGTCATGGTTCTGACTAATGCACCTGTTTGCTCTCTGGTCACCCAGGTCTGGATAGAGACAAGAAAATGCTTACAGCCGTATTTACACTTTAAAATTCACAGAGAAAAAAATAAATAAATAAATAAAATTCACAGACAATTTTCTTATGTACCATCTCATTTATTGGTCATAGCAAGAATTCGTTATTCTTCTTTTCCAGGGAGGAATTAAGATCAGAGGAGATAAGTGACTTAACTCAAGTTCACTGAGCAAATAAATAGCAGAACCAGACAAAGAACTTGAGAATTTCTGATTCTATGCCCTGAAGAGTCTCAACCTATTCCTCAAGCTGTTTCAATTTATACTGAATACTTTGATGCCTGGGTCTCCCACTTCCTCAGTGTGAAGGGCAGAGTACAATTGATTCTCAGTAATACCTATCAACTTATACTTTTTCCCCCTGAATTTTCATTTTACTTTGGCTGGGAATGTACACATCTTTTTATTGATTTATTTGTTCAACAAGCATTCATTAAGCTCTGGCCATGTACCCAGTTCATGACTCAGAATAAAGGTTACATAAAAGTTCCAGTCAGGGAATAATAAGTCTATATATTTAATCAACAAGAATCAAACATATTTAAGAAGCTTATCCCCCTCCTTTTTCACATTCAAAAATTGATATTGTAAGCTTTTTGTCACTTCTTAATTATTAGTGCATTGATTATCTATTTTTGTGAATTTGAATCTAAATCCTAGTGATCTAAAAAGTGGTTGGCATACTTTGATTTTGGTGTGAGTTTGGAAACTGTAAGTGAATTTCAATATATTAATTTAAACAAAACATAGTAGGGTTATGGACAAAGTAACAATGGTTACATCATAAATATTATTCACTTCCATTTCAAGAAGAGAAAGATAAGGCCTAGAACTGTTTGAGTTTACATATAAAGCAAGCTGTTGAAGCAGGACTTGAGGTAAAATCTATTTCCCTTGATGTATCCAGAGAATGGAAAGAGCAATGGAATATAGAATAAAACATGCATAGCCTTTTGAGAAAATATTCAAAGGCACATCTAGAACCAATGCCATTTTTAAGATTACATAATTCAAATACACATTAATTCTATAAAATCTAGACCACAGCCAGGTGTTTTCTACAAAATTAAGTGTATAAATCTTCTTTTTCCTGGAGAGCTTAAGATATTTTTATATGTATCATTTCCTATTATTAAAAATTCTTAATAAAAATATTTTATTAATAAAAATATTTTATTAGTTTTCTTTTCTTCACAGAGTCTCTAAAGAATAAGGGAGGAAAGATATCATTTCAGCCTAAAGATGAATAAACTAAAGTATTGGGAAGGCAATGGGTTTTTGTAATTTACCCGAGTACTTTAGTGTTGGTGCCATTAGAGCATTTTGGTATGGGAGGGAATTCACTGTTCATGACCTCCAAGACTGAACACCAATTTTTTAGTTACACTGATGTTGTTTCACTGAATACCAACTTTATAAAAGCAGAACCTTCCTGATCTGTGTGATTTTATTTTATATATTAACCTTGAAAGAGCATTTACCAAATGCCTTCCAAGGGCCAAAATTATGATAAGCACGGGGGGCCCAGTGATGAGTAAAAGAGTCATGACAGTGCTCTCATAGTGCTTATTATTGGAGCAGCATCATCCAAAAAAATATAATGCGATCGATCCACATATGCTACTTAAAATTTTCTATAGCTACATTAAAAACGGTTTAATACTGTATGTAACCCAACAATTTCTAAAGTGTTATCATTTTAACACAAAATGAACATATAAATTTTTGAGATAAATTAAATACTCTTTTCAAACCAAGGTGTGTATCTTACATATACGACCTTTCAATTAGGAGCAGCCACATTTCAAGAGTTCCACAGACACATGTTCCACTGGCAACTGTACTAGATAGTATAGGTCTAGGGGAGAAGTTAAATAGGAAGCAAACAATAGAACAGTGTAAGTGCTACGACAGGGAAATGCAGTGCTACAGGAGCATGGAGGAGAGCATCTCGACCACTGTGTGTAGAGCTAGAAAAAAACTTCTGGCGGAAGTGACACTTCAACTTGGCATTACCTATAGGAAAGGATAGGAGTTGGGTGCTTTAGTATTGATGTTAATAATACACAAGGCCGGGATCCCTGGGTGGTGCAGCGGTTTGGCGCCTGCCTTTGGCCCAGGGTGCCATCCTGGAGACTCGGGATCGAATCCCACGTCAGGCTTCCAGTGCATGGAGCCTGCTTCTCCCTCTGCCTATGTCTCTGCCTCTCTCTCTCTCTCTGTGTGATTATCATAAATAAAAAAAAAATTAAAAAAAAATAATACACAAGGCCTGTAAGTGAGCGTGACAATGGTGTGCTGGGAAGACAAGACTATAAGAACTTTGGTATGGTTAGAACAGAGATTATTATGACAAGCAAGAAAGATGAAAATGAAAAGACAGGTAGAAGCTGTTCCATGAGAAGCTTTGCAAATCATGTAAAGGAATTTGGATTTTATTCCAAGGAATTCATCCTTTCTAAAGACTTTAGGCCTCTGTTTCTGGAACTAGCAATTTCAAACTGAAATGTGCTCCTCTTCACTGAAATATAAGGGAGGAGTAAGACAGATGGAGATAAGGCTAAAGCATTAGAGGTGATGAAGAGTTTGGTTTTACATTAAATTAGTCCCTCAGGTCATTTGCAAGTCTTAGATTTCATAAATCTAACTTTTCAGCTATAACCGTGTTAGAATAGAAACAGGGCTTAACAAAATGTGATTTGTTATTTATGAATTATTTTTGTAGGGAACACTAACATGTGTTAGATATTAGTATTAAAATTTCTGGCTAGTAGTTCTGAATAGTATGTATGAATAGTGAAGTCCCACAGGTTATTTTGGGAATTATAAATTACTAATTTGGTAATTCCCAAAGTAATTTATGGTAGTTGTAAGTGTCCTGTTCCAATCTGCAGCCTTGAACCTGTCCTCGTGTTCCATGATATGGAAGAGTACTGGAACTCAGTTAGTTTGTCCTAGCAAAAGGCATCAGGCTTTAGGTTCTACAAATAACAACTTAATCACTTGAACTATTATGTAATTCTACTAAATATATTGTGATTACAAGTGTGGTGATCTTCCTCGTTCTAATGGATTATTAGCTTTTTGAAAGCAAAGGAAGTGATTTATATTTCCATCAATATATGGGTTTTACTATGTGTCAGGAACTGTGGCATATTTCCCAGAGTGCTTGATCATCTTGAACATACTTAGTATGAATTTTATTACTCGGACATCGTACCAGGTTGAATAGTGAACCCCAAAGTGTGCATTTACTAGGTACCTGTGAACACGACTTTATTTGGAAATGGGGTCTTTGTGGATATCATCAAGTTGAGGACATATTCTATTAGCGTGGGCCCTAAACCCAATATGTCTGATGTCCTTATAATAACAGGAAAACCTGCACACAAAACTTGTCTGGGCAGAATCCCATGGGATAGTGGAGGCAGAAACTCAGTGATGTAGCCAAGGAACACCAAGGATTGCTGGCAACTGCCAGACACTTCAAATAGTCAAGCTGATATACTCGGTAGAGGTGAGTCATGTAAAAAATGCAATTCTCCCCTAGAGTCCTGCCAATACCTTGATTTTGGACTTCCAGCCTCCAGAACTGTGGTAGAATAAATTCCTGTTATTTTAAGCCACCAACTGTGTGGTATTTTGTTACTGCAGCCCTAGGAAACTCATACAGGAACCTTATTGGGCCCTCCATTGCTTTCCATATTTCTCTATGAGCAGTTCTCTGAAGAGATTTCTACTTAATGGACTTGACAAATTAATCCCTTTCTCTGTTAAACTGTCTCAGGGTAGTATTTTACTTGGAGCACTCCTATATAGTCCTGCTCCCACCAAAAGAGCTATACCCTTATAGCTATACCCTTATAGCTCTTTTGGAGAGTATAGAGTAGTTGTTATTGCCATTAAATAATTTAATCAAATACTACATAAACTGGTGAAATATGAATGCAAAAGGAAAGATATATGTTATTCCCATGAAAACTAACCTAGACACTTGGAGACTCTCGATAAAGAGAGTAAAAATGTAAAAAATGCAATCAAATTAGAGGTACATGAGGTAATTATGAAAGATTAAAAAATTATGAAAATATAGAAAATATGCTCAGATTGCCTTTTAAGTACCTTTAAATTCTAACTTCATTATAATAAAAATAAATCCGAGCTTGTAGAAGATATGCCATGGGTGTGGTTTATCTAAGAATGGACTTTGTAGAACCACAATTAGGACCCAAGCATCTCCATATATAAATACGCATAGGTTCTATAATTCTCCACATGTACCAACTTTTTCTATTACCCACACAGAACTCCAGACTACAGTTAATAAGAGGGTTTCCGATACAAATAGAGGGACGATGTTCACTATATTTTTATTCAGTCACTTACTAGTCAGTAAACTTTGTGGAGAGAAGCTCTGATCTGCTCCCCATTCTACTGTTACTATTCAGTATAATGCCTGGTATATAGGAGCTTCTTCCAAATATTTTTTGAAAAAAAAGTACCACGAAATGCAACTCCCCCCCCCCTTTTTTTTGTTTTTACCTTTTCCATGGAATTATATCATCAATAAATCTGCATTATTATGGGCTGATTTGAGCCATAAAAATGGATTCCTTATAGAGAACTGAATCTTTTAATGGTATTTATTAGAGCCTACACATATATGAATATTCTTATTTTTATGATATCATCTCTCATAGCCCTTATATGCTTTTGACATCATAATCTTTCTGAAAATACTTAAATTATTCCTATTCTACATCTTGATATAATTTCTGTGTAATGCCACAGTATTGTGTATTATTACCCCAAGTTGGCAGATTAGGGCCCTGAGACAAAAAAGTTAAGTCAATATCTTAAAGGCAAATTCCCAGTTATGCCTAAAATTCATGAGTTTCCAAATTCTAGATTAGTACTGACTTTGCCATTAATTAGGCATTAATTAGGGTTACCTTGGAGGAAACTACTGACCCTCCCTGAGGCTCAGTTTCTTTAGCTATCAGGTGAGGTTTTTTGACTGGATGACCTCTAAGATGCCCTCAGCCCAGAGTACTCATTTTCAGCACCAGAAAATCCTGGATTTTCTCATGTATAAAAAAATATGACTTTTCACTGCTCATCTTTCCAATATGAGAGACAGAGAACAACACAGACAGCTAAAGAATGACAGAATGGGTAAGGTAAGGTGGTCATGTTTAGTGAGTATAGAGTGGAAAGAAAGGGATACAAGATAGAGGGTGAATTAATGCAGCCTGCTAGTACAAACTCTTTTTTGGAAAAATACTATGGAATATTTTATGATCATTTAACCCACAATAATTTTGCTCCTACTTGACAAGAAGAATCTCAGTGGTAAGTTGGAAAAAAATTTAAAGACTTGGTCAACTCTTTATATTTTGTTATCCTAACTAAGTAAAATAGTCTTATTAAATTATATCATAAAACAATCCCTAGATGAGCTCTAAATCTTGATCTGAATGAATTTATAATCAAGTTTTATTCCTTAAACTATAGATAATATTACAGAGAGGTAACCAATATCAGGTTCTTTTTATAAGCTACACAATTACTTATTTTCTTTACTTCTTGAGCTACTTAAGTGACTTAGTAGGAGCCACTGAAAAGAAATCCTAATACATTTGGTAAACAAAAATGATGTAGGGTTTCAGATGGCCCAACAAGATGAAGAATGTAACACTGGAATTCTGCTAAATTACTGCAGGAGTTGTATTTTTGCCTTGGAAAACTTTCATCATGGAACACAGCTGTGAAACAACTTTGGCTTCAAACAGAAAGGCTATAATAAAGCGCCTCCTAGCTAGACTTAAGTTCAAGAGGTTTATGGTGGCAAACAGCAGAAAAGATGAAATGTTTCAATAAGCCCCTCAGGCTGATTTAGTTAGCATTCACAAAGTAGAATAACCTATACATCACATACCCTTTGTTAGCTGGTTGTTTAGAATAGATGTATGAGTCACTGGATTTTATTTTAGCAGTTGGGCATTGCAATTCTCCTTTTGCCCAAAATATTAAAATGCAGAAATGTGAAACTAAGAGAGGTAATGTCAGATCTTATACAGAATGCTTATCAACCACTGTGATAGATCAAGAAATTCTTCTGCTCTTGTCATTCCACGTTTCACCTTGGTAGGCACCAATGACAAATTACCTCTCATAAAAAAACAATCTATTGTTCAACTAATCAGCAACTTCAGTGTATTTTCTTAAATTGTGTGGGGGAAAGTGGTTTGGAGGGGGGGAAGCTTGCAAAACCAAAAGAAAGCTGGTATGGAAAAAGGATACGCAAGATTCTATCGTGCATGATTTTAAGTACAAATGAATCCCTCTGGGAGTTTGGGGGAGATATATATATATATATTTTCCCCCCTCTCAGACATTGTTCAGAATTAATGAGGATACCTGCAACGATGCTGGCAAGCTGCTGGGTTCTGGAGATGGGGTAGAGGCTGCGTGCCTGAACGATTGCTGAAGCGATTTTCTTGGCATGCTTCTCCTCCCCGTATGTTCTCAGGATGGATGCAAGTGCCTGTTGATCTAAAGCGTTCACAACATCAGCTGCGGTGGGCATGTCAGGGTACCTACGCACAAGAAGAGCCAATTAGTTTGCTGACGTCAGTTTTCATTGACAAGAGGTGAAACTTCAGAGTACTGAAGTCAGGCATACACACACAGTCTAACAGAGCATCTGAGGTTTTTAAAGTCAGAGACTGAAATCTTAAACGAATGAAGCAGATTTTCTATTTCAAATACCCATCATAATAGCAACAGTGGATTATGTGTGACATTCATCAAGGTCAAGGGCAGCAGGAAATTAAAATATTTTACTAATCTTTAATTCACAAAAAGCTATTATTACTTATGCAGATTTCTCCTAAACTAAAATAATGGAGAATGTCTAGATTTAGTTTGTTCAAGATTTAAATTACTGCTTGATTTTATTTTTCACTATAAGAAGATATAAAATAGTGAATGATATTTAAATGAACCTGTATCTCAGGAACTTAACTAATTCTGAGATTATAAAGCAGCTGAATAGTTACATGGGAGCACAAACTGAACTTAGAAAGTCTATACAAGAAGATACTCCCGGCCACTTTCCCTCACAAAAAACTGAACAACCTTAATGGTAATAATGTATGTTATTTCAAATGTTTAATAATATTGGCTTATAAAGCCATTACTAAAGTCACTGTGGGGTAAAACTCAGTAATTAAGAAACAGTACTAAATGAGCCTGAGATGATAATTTCAGGTAGCGGATACAAAGGAAATAGGACCTCTAGCCAAATAGAATAGATCACAGTAGCGGGCAATGCCATCCAGTATTCACTGGCTTCGTCAACAGGACGAAGTTACTACTACTACTACTGTTACTACTCCTGTAGCTAATGTGTTGGACTGACTGTCAGTATCACATTGTGAGGACTGTAGTAAGGATATGGTAGCTTTAAGACCTAAAGACTATACCAAAGTGGGGCCTTGAAGAAACACCTGAATCCCTCCTTAAAAATACTGTACTGCACCTCGTTAACATGCCAAGTGGCCTCCAAGAGTAAGTTTTGTTGTTGCCTTTGGCTTGTGCCCTATTGTGCCATGACCTCTCTCTCTCTCTCTCTCTTACCCTGTGTATGTGAGAAAGATAGATAGACACAGAGAGAGAAAGAGAGAATGAAACCTTGCTTTTCAGATCTGACTCTTTTTTTTTTTTTTTTTTTGGCTGCCACCCCCAGACCCAGGAACTTCCTATAAAGTAGCCCCGTTTCCATCACAATAGGCTTTGTTCTTTCAATAATAGCTTTAAGGATGAAGATTTGGTCTCTACAGTCAGATCAACCTAGGTAAGAATTCCAGACTTGCTATTCATATTGTGCAAGCTTTTTAACCTACCAAGCCACAATTTCTAACCTGTAAAATGAAAGTGACAATACCTTCCTCGTAGAATTGTTGGGAGAATTAAGGGTATACGCAATTGTAAGATAGAGAGTAGAATGTCTGGTATACAGAGAAGCTCAATGAATGTCCATGTCTCCCAGATCTTGCCCATCATCATTCTTGGCCTAACTGACAACATCTTAGCTAGATCTTACGTAGCTATGTATTCAACTGTCCAAACCACAGAACATCAAAATGAACCTTATTTATGATAGTAAATTCAGACCCACAGAATGTAGTCCAACTCTACCAGGACAACTCCTAGATTAGTATGGATGTACTTAGCAATTTCTTATAATACGTCTCTACTTTTAAGTAAGACCCTTACAACAGCATTTTGCTCAAATAGTTCAGCGGCTAATGGGCATAATTTTATTTTACCCTCACGCTAACACTGAATAGCAATGTAGAAGTTTCCATTGTGCCACAAGACAAAAGGGGCAACACTGAAAAACCAATAAGGCTGCTAGGAGACTTTAGAATAGTGAAGTCAAGATACAAAATCTGCCCCCAACTTAACAGGTAAGAGAGCTTGTTGGTTCTCCAGAGATCACTGATGTAAAATGACTACACTAATGACAAAAGGAAAATATTAACACAGGTGACAACTTATTTATTAACCTCTGGTGAAGAATTAGACCTGCAAGTCCTTGAAGCTGTGGATTTCTTTTTGCTACATGAAAATCTTTTATAATCTTAGAGCTGGTGCTGAAATTGGGGTAGCACAACTACACTATGCTATAAGACTCCAGTGTTAAATGGCAACAGGTTAAGAAAGCCTCTTGCATCTGCCTTCAAGGCACAGATATATCAGCTTCCAGGATCTGACTGGCCATGTTTTTTGGCTTGGACTCTCTTACCCCATAACACCACCTGGGTAAGTACTGTACATACTGGCAATGACTCTCCTTTTCTATGAATTCATGTGAACTAACTCCCATCTTTCTGAATACCATATACTTTCTTCAGATCTGCTATCTACCTGGAAGCCATCCTGCTTTTTAAGATATATTTGCTCAACTCTAATCTCATCCATTATGTATTGACTTAGAATTTAATGCTCAAGGGCAATTTTATTTTCAAGTTCTTAGGGGAAAACCTCAAGAACCCTGATTCACACTCTACAATTTGCTGAGAAGTCTTTACATTAACAATATGGGGATTTACTACCATTAACTAGAAGATTTGTTCACTGTATTTCGAAGGCATTCTCCTTTAACAAGACATAGGAACAGCAGAAATTTGCTTGACATTTTATTACCTCTGCACAACAACCTCAATCTCCAAACATGAAAAGATATTTGACCTTTACTATTAGTCACTGCTTTTTAAAGGATTTTCATTATTTTCTTTTATGATCACATTCTTCATTCTATGAATGCCAGCTTGTGCAAAAGAAGGTGTAAGACTCAGAACAAAAAGGTTCCAATAAGTATAGGTCACAATCCAAGTTACCAGGTCATATCAAAACATGGGCTATGAATAATTACCATTGGACAAAGCATTTTATGGGAAAGAATTCAAAGTCAACTCAATATTAATTTGCTGATTTAAACAGGACATTAAATTTCTTATATACAGGTCCTTCTAATAGATTGGAAGAAATTCTGGAAAACTGATTTGTCTCAGTAGAAATGTTTATGCAGGCCTAGAACTGCAGATTACTAACAGTAACAGAATGGTTTGCTCATTTATATATAAGAAAATCTAACATGCCTCTTAGGAGGTAATCTCCCCAAAGGTGGGGCCGTGATACATAATTTAGCGGTGGTAGTGAGGCATGAAATGAGGAAGGAAAACATGGTTAAGCTTTGTAGGTACAGGTTATTCTGTCCCTGAGCCAGTGTTAGGCGTAAAGACAGGTGCTCTAAAAAGCTTCTTTCTTTTTTTTTTTTTAAGCTTTAAAAATTAATTCAGGTTTAAAGGAGCTTATCCTATATTTTATTAAAATATGATCCTCTTTGTGTTATATGTACCTATTTGAATAATGAAGAACAACTAGTATTTCCAGGGTGGTGAGGAAAGAAGAGCAGGTGTAAAGCCGTCCTATACAGAGTACTATGTTGATACAGTACCATAAACTATAGTTTCTCTGGAGAAGGTCAACCAAAGTGATGGTACAAGAAACAGGACAAAACATGTAATTGCTGACCTCTAGAATCTTGCACTTTATACAGTATTCAAAAGAATATGCATTAAATATGTTCCTTTTACATTTCACAAGAGGCATAGTTGGGCCTGCATAGAAATGGATCCATTGTTTCAGTATCACATTTAACAATATTGTTCGTAGTCTAAAAACCCATGCTTATCTATAAAAAAGATGAGTATGAAAGTTACCCTCTTCACTATTTTGTGTAAAGACAGCAATGACTTTTCTTTTAGAATCTCAAATCTAGAGAAACACTAGTCTATAATGAGTAGCAAACAAAACTGATTTATTATGTATGGATAGTGTTAGGTGTGGGCGTGTGATGGGAATTCTGCAGTCTTAAAAGGAAATTAAATCCAGAGTGTTTCTGCAAAATTGATTTCTTGTTGTGAGGAGAAATGCTTTATCGATACTCACCTGCCACCATCCATTCTCATGTCCAAGGGGCCGTCCTTCCGAAGGGAAAAACCTCTTTCAGGAGCATCAAGTTGCATGGAGGAACACCCAGGATCCAGAAGAACTCCATCCAAGGTCCCTGGCTGTACTCCAGCTTTCATTAATAAGGCTTCTGCCTGGCTGAACTGGCCTAGCAGAGCTCGGATCTGTTTACTGTGAATAAACCCAGGAGATGGAGAAAAGACTTTGTTATATTAAATTCTTAAGGTCCATGATCAATGGAAGGAAGCACAGCCCATTGTTAGTTTATTTAACCAGAATGTATTTACTAAGGACCAAATACATGCTTAGTACTAAATAGAGACATATGGAAATGGAAATTTTACATCCTTGGTTTCAACACCAGAGGTGATTTAATGTAATTTATTTTTGCTTATAAACACAATGTATTGTGTACTCCTGTGAAGGTTACAATAAGTTCATGAATTTGCAAAATTCTTTTGTGAGACCATTCATTTTTTCTTTAAAAATAATTTTTTTCTTAAAAAAGCCTATATACCATTTATCAAAAGAATACATTTAGAGATAACAAATGCTGGTGAGGATGTGGAGAAAGGGAACTGTGTACTGTTGGTGGGGGATGTAAATCTGTACAACTACTAAGGAAAACAGTATAGAGCTTCCTCAAAAAATTAAAAATAGAACTACCGTATGATCCAATGATTCCACTTCTGGAAGTATATCTAAAGGAAATGAAAACAATCTGTTGAAGAGATATCTGCACCCCCATTTTCATAACAGCATTATTTAGAATAGCCAGAACATGGAGACAACTTAAGTGTCCATCAACAGAGGAATAAAAAAAGTTGCATACACACATTCACACACAGCCAGTGGAGAATTATCCAGCCATTAAAAAGAAAAGAAGGAAATCCTGTCATTTGTAATAGCATGGATGGACCTTGAGGGCATTCTGCTAAGTGAAATAAGTCAGACGAAGTCAAATACTATATGATCTCATATGTGAAATCTTAAAGAGAGAGAAAACCAAACTCATTTTTAAAAAAGAGAGATAGATCAGACTTGTGGTTACCAGAAGTAGGAAATAGGGAAAAGAGAACTGGATGAAAGTGGTCAAAATGTACAAACCTCCAGATAAATAAGTTAAATAAGTACTAGGGATGTAATATACAACATGACAACTAAAGTTAACACAGCTGTATCTATATGTAAGTCAAATCATTAGACTGGACTCCTTAAATTTATATAGTACTGTATGTTAATTACTATTTCAATAAAACTAGAAAAAATAAATAAGCCAATTTAAATGCAATAAATAAAACAGAGATCATAGAAAAAAGACATGTCAAACATCTTCAAGCCAATCTCACTTTAGATTGTTCCCTATTTTCCCCATAATTTAGGATAGGGGTGCTGTGCAGCTGCACACTTGAAGCATGAAACTATGCTTAAAATAAATGCCTTCTTGCGGAAAAAAAATGTTTTAGCTTTCAGCAGGGATTTTGAAGTGAATGGAGCATTCAAAATCAATAGACAGGCAAGAAGTTGGGATCACCTTGCAGCTATACTAATTCTCCTTCCTACACAAAGTGAGATGCAGCCTGCAGGGTTCTACAGAAGCCTTAGGGCAACTGGTATGCATTTTGGATGGGGAATGAGAAGAATGAGAAGAATTGGCAACTGTCTCAAGACCTCTTTCCCTCCATCTACAGGTGGGTAGGGTGATTTCAACAGTGTTGGGGAATTCATATATCTGATGTTATGTTTAAGGACAGCTTCATTGTTCATTGGTAATTTTTCCCCAAATTCTGATGAAGAAACTGAATTTCAGATTCACTCACCAAAAATTCATTGACTATCTGCTATATATCAGGCATTATGTTAATTGAAGGCATTTAAAGATGAATAAAGTGGCTCTCTGAGCTTGGAACTGAGAGAAAGAAATATATAAATGGATAGTTTGTGAAACCACCTGATGGACGCTAATAGTAGGAAGAGAAATTGTTACATTTGTATTTGGAAAATATAAAGTGAATGTTAATACTAACACTGGGAACACAAATAATAAAATGTTGAGATTGGAAAGCAACTCACAAATCACTTATTTCAAGTACTTAACTGATATTTGAATCTTTTCCCTCTCCACCATCACTGCTGGGTGGGGTGGGGTAGGGGTGAGAGTCACTGTTTTAACCACCTCCCATTCTCCCTATTGGTGAGGGAGGGATTCCCATTCTAGGATTAGGAAATGACTGAAACACAGCACCTGACCCTGGACAGATGAGATGTGCAGTTTATTAATCACACATACTTGTAGCCCAGGGGAGGAGGGCAGCACATACCACGCATGGCTACATGTTGGTTGCACTCAGGAACAGACTGGGCAAGTGGAGGCTATACTAAGCAGGTTTTATAGTATCAACAGAGTTAGGGGCCTTGGGTTCCTATGAGAGAATGTGACTGGCTTGTTTGAGTACTTGTATGGGCAGGGAACTGAAACCTGCTACTCAGTAATAAGCAGACATTTTTACTTATCCCTCTAATAACAAGGATCATTTGGCTGAGGAATCTTATCTGTGGGAGCACGAAGTGGAAGAGAGTTTGTGACTGGGCCACTGGAGGGTCTCCCAATTCTCCCCAGATGTGAAGAACACATAATACTGGGCTTTAATTTTAAGACCTTACATGCCAATCATCTAGCTCATGTTTGAACATTCCCTATAATCAGAATTCACTACTGTTTTTTAGCTAATTATTTTTTTAGATAACTGTTCTCTCACTTTATTTCTATATTTTTTCCCCTTGATATTAGTCTACGTAAAACAACTGTAAACCTACAATCATGAAAGCCTTTCACATATCAACTCTTAGTCATCTTAAGGGGTATTTGTTGGCTGCCTCTTAGTTGCCAATCTCTGTTCTGACAAGATCTCAAAATTTCAGCCATGCATTTTGGGAGAGACTGATTATATCTATGATGGTTTATATGTCAGCTTGGTTAGCCTAAATTACCCAGTTATTTAATAAAATACTAATCTAGGTGTTGCTGTGCAGGTATTTTGGAGATGTGGTTAATAATCGGCTCACTTTAAGTAAGGACAATTACCTTTAGTGATGGTGTGTGCCTCATCCAATAGGTGAAAGGCCTTCCAAGAGCAAAACCTGAGGTTTCTCAGTGGAAGAAGAAATTCAGCCTCGAGACTCCAATATTAGCTCCTGGCAGAGAATTTCTAGCCTGATGGCCTGCCCTATCTACTCCAGACTTACCAGTCCCATAATTGTGCAAGCCAATTCCTCAAAGTAAATCCCTTTATAGATTTATACATTATACCATCAGGATTCTCAGGAGAAAAATAACCAGCAGAAGATTTACACACACATACATGTATTATATATTGACATATATTACATATATATTTTTATATATAAATTGTGTGTGTATGCATGTATATCTCCTACTGGTTCTGTTTCTCCTGAGAATATTGACAGACATAAAATCTCAGCTCGAGATGTAGATGTGGATTAGCCATGCTAATTTGAACACATCATCCCCATGGCCCCTATAGTTTGTCCAGAGATTGGCATGTACCACAGTTCTAGTCAATGAGACATGAGAGATATTTCCTAGGAGTTTGGGAAAAGAAAATCACTCTATCAACGAACTACAGAGGAGGAAACAGGTTTTTCACACTCTCACTTGACATGAAAGAAGGAGGACATTGTCCTGATTTGTTGCAGCAGATATCTTGACCCAAAGAAGGGAGGCAGTGGCAGTCAGTTTTGGCCCAAACTGTAGAAAGCAAAATAGAAAGATTAACTAGGCCACTAGATTGAGTCTCACCTAAAATCCAACTTGTCTCAGAACTTTTGAGTTATATGAGCCCATAAATTATGTTCGTTATTAAAACCAGTCAGAATTGCTTTTTCTCTTATAATGGCAAATATCATAAGTATTAGAGCTATCATGCTTAGTCTTTCTGAACCATACAACTCTTGTGTCTTCTGATATTCTCCATAAAACGAACAAACAAAACCTTTTCATCATGCTAGTTGCTCTTTTCTGAATATGTTCTGGTTTGCCGAGGTCCCTAGATGTAAATTCCATATGGATCAGCACAGAAAAAATCAACTCTGGTCTTTTCTTGTTATTATATTAATACAGCTCAAGATCCAAATAGTTTTAGAATTTATTTCACATCATTGCCTTATGCTAATACCTTTCAGTCTTTTTAAGTTCTTTTTAAAAATTTTTTTATTTAAATTCAATTTAGTTAACATATATAGCGTATTAGTAGTTTCAGGGGTAGAATTCAGTGATTCATCAGTTGCGAATTACATCCAGTGCTCATCACATCACGTGTCCTCCTTAATGCCTGTCACCCACCCATCCCCCCGTCCCCTCCCCTCCAACAACCCTCAGTTTGTTTCTCAGTTAAGAGTCTCTTTGTCCATCCTGTTTTATTTTTCCTTCCTTTCCCCTATGCTCATCTGTTTTGTTTCTTAAATTCCATATATAAGTGAGATCATATGGTACTTGTCTTTCTCTGACTACCTTATTTTGCTTAGCATAATACCCTCTAGTTCCATCAATGTTGTTTCAAATGATAAGATTTCATCTTTTTGATGGCTGAGTAGTATTTCTGTGTGTGTGTGTGTGTGTGTGTGCGCGCGTGCACACGCACGCACACGCGTATGCATACCACTTCTTCTTTATCCATTCATCTGTTGATAGACACCTGGGCTCTTTCCATAGCTTGGCCATTGTGGACATTGCTGCTATCAACATCGGGGTGCAGGTCCCCCTTTGAATCACTGTTTGTATCCTTTGGATAAACACTTAAGAATGCAAATGCCGGATCATAAAATAGTTCTATTTTTAAGTTTTTGAGGAATCTCCATACTGTCTTTCAGAGTGGCTACACAGAAGTTTACATTCTCACCAACAGTGTAAGAGGGTTCTTCATTTTCTGCATCCTTGCCAACATCTCTTGTTTCCTGAGTTGTTTATTTGAGCCATTCTGACCTGTGTGAGGTGGTATCTCATTGGGTTTTGATCTGTATTCCCTGATGCCCTGTGATGCTGAGCATTTTTTTCATGTGCCTGTTGGCCATTTGTGTCTTCTTTAGAGAAACGTCTGTTTATACCTTCTACCCATTTCTTGACTGGATTTTTTTTTTTGTTTTTTTGAGTGTTGTTTGATAACTCCTTTATAGAACTTAGATGCTGGCCCTTTATCTGATAAGTCATTTACAAATATCTTCTCCCATTCTGTAGGTTGCCTTTTAGTTTTATTGACTGTTTCCTTTGCCATGCAGAAGAAATTTTTTATCCTGCTGAAGCCCCAATAGTTCATTTTTGCTTTTGTTTTGTTGCCTTTGGAGACATGTCTAGCAAGAAGTTGCTGCCCTTTCAGTCTTTTTCATGTACAAAGCTGCTAAGCTTCTTCCATTAGTATATTTGTGCAGCTTTTGTTTTTGTCAATTGTTGCAGATCTAAGTATAATTTCTGCCCTACACATTTTCTACAACCCTTAGGATCCAGTTATTACCTTTAACCACAGAAATCTTCTTTATACTATAGCAAAACCTCAAAGAAATCAGTATTTCTCAGTCTTAAATCCTTATGTTTTACAGCTATTATCCTGCTTGAAGCTAATATACTTGTAAAATAAAAAAAAATAGTAAGATCTTATATGGAATGTTTGCATTCCTGGGCATCCTCAAATATAACTATTTAACACACAATACTCATACAGTTTTATGCCTATTAGTAAATAACCATGTTACAGAGCATCTTCCTCTTACAGGCATAACAAGAAACATGCAGTGTTGTGTGGTGTGGTGGTTGACGTTAGAATCAGAGGTAGAATAAGGGGCTAGGTTCTGATAACAGAAATACAAATCTGGGCAGAGACCAACAAAGAATCTGTGCCATAGGGATCTGGTAAGAGCGAATACGTGATCATCTGGGAGAGGGTAGCATGTGGTAGTAGGGGGTCTGTAAGAAAGCAATGTATCGTGAACGAGTTAACATCAAGTAAATACGGCAGCAGACAGGAGGGCTCTAACTGTTGGCTAGACTTTTCCTAAAAAAGAACGTCGTTAGCTGTGAAGGAATTGAAATCCTAGGCATGAATATGGTTAGAAATTCAGGCATAAGAGAGTAAGTTTAGAGATGTACTTAGAACCAGCCCAGTCACTAAAACCCAGGCATCAACTCAGGATTAGTAATAAAGGCAATTTGAGGTTCAGTCACTTATGCTACAGACCAGGCCATCTTCAATCCATTACCAGAGCACTGTGGTAAATTAGAAGGGCACACTGAGCTATCAGATGGATATGCAGAAAACACTAATCATGTGACATATGAACTAGGATGACAAGCGGAACAATGTAAAGCAGAAGCTTTCCCCTTTTAAAGCAGCTTTTTTTTTTTTTTTTTTTTTAAGATTTATTTGTTAGAGAGAGAGAGAGAGAGAGAACATAATCAAGTGGGGTTGGGGAGGGAGAGACAATCTCAAGCAGACTCCACACTGAGTGCAGAGCCTGAGTCAGGGCTTGATCTCGCGACCCTGAGATCCCGACCTGAGCCAAAACCAAGAGTCGGACGCTTAACTGACTAGGCCACCCAAGTGCCCCAGACATAACATTTCTTAAGAAGCTGCCAGGAACAGTACCCAGACACTTAAAGTTTGTTTCAGTGAACTTAAAGTGAACTGAATCCAGGGTTCACTTCATCATAAACCTTAATCATTTCTGTGTGTGCACTTGGGGACATATGTGGGTGATAATATCCCATAAAAGGATAAGAGGAGCAAAGCAGAAATAGCTTTTTTTTTTTTTTTTTTTTTTTTTTTTTTTAGGAGGTTGGTCTGCTTACTGTGGTTAAGTCCTTCTTACATTACCATCAACATTATGTTATGTAAATGCCAATGCACCACCTATATTCTAGTCGCTAAATTTTATTGATCTGTAGGCACAAAGCAGGGGCCATGGCTGCCATTATCACCTGATTAGGCCTCCCAAGTAAGGCATTCAGAGGGAACCAGAACAATGGGTGAAACATGTAGCAGTTTGAGCAACGGTAAGAGCACACATTGTAGGGTACTTTGTGTGCCAGGCCCTCTGCTTTTTACTTGTCAAATCATTTCATGCTCCTGATAACCCTAAGAAGTAGGTGACATTCTGGGCCACGATCTGCAGGTGAAGAAATAAGGGCAGAGGGTAAAGTTACTCACCCAAGTCATATGACTAGTAAGTCATAGAATTAGAATACAAACACAGGCTAGTCTGGCTGCAGAGTCTCTGCTCTTAACCACTCCGCTGGAATACCTCTCAACTCTCTCTTGTTTCGCACCACTTCAGATCTCTTACTCCTCACCATTATGATCTTGTCATGATCCATAAATCTGTGTAGTTTGTCTGATTTTTTATTAAAATACTTTGTTTTTAGTGTTTTCCGTCTCTTCATAGCTATAGATCTGCAGATTCAGCACTCAACAAATATTTGCTGAATAAGGATTATCTACTAGGTGCTGGACACAGGAATATAAAAATGAACAAGAGCACACAGTCTAGAAAGGTATATGCACAAACTGAGGTGAATCACTGAGGAGATAGATAGTTTATTTCTTCTTAAAACAACAGTGGTAGAGCGGAATGGGACACTATCATGACTTATGTTTAAATCTTGGCTTTGCTACTTACCAATCCTATGGTATTAGACAAATTATTTAAGTTCTCTCAGTTTGAGTTCTCTGTGTCTCACAGGGTTTAAGTTTTCCCCCTCTAATGCAGATGAGTATGGTAGTAATACCTCAAAAAGTTCTGAACTCAGACTGAATCAGACCACTGGCTTTCTAATTCTTTAATTATTTTTGAACTTGACTACGATAAATATTGTTCATCTTAATTAACTCTGGCAAGTCATCTGCACTTGGAATACAAATTATTAGTCTGCTTTATTATAAAAGCTACAATGCACTAATATTATACCGAGGCTGGTGATGTAAGAGTATTTGATTTGATTGTGTATTTAAGGTTGAACATACAACATCATCATTCTTCTAACCGCATATCATCTAATAATTCTGGAGCCAGATTCCTCACTTGTGCTATGGAAACAACAGAGCAGTTCCAATGTCACAGAGCTTTTAGTGAAGAGTATATTAATTAATATACATGAGAACACCTACTAAGATGCCCAAGCATAGAAAAGCCCTTCATAAATGCTACCTGTCTGCCTACCCCTGCTCCAAGTTGTTTTCTTCCCTTAGATACTCCTCTTCCTTACTTGGTCACTGTGCTGACAATCGAGAGCTACGAACAATGACAAGGATTTCCTTTAAGCCCACCAAATGCAGAGCATACTGGCTGTGATCTTTTGACCAAAACCTTTTTCTCCAACCTCTTTGATGTGCCTCTATTGGGATATATTTTTCTTTCCACTTTACCATGTCCATTATACTTTGAGAACTGTTAACTTTTTTTTAAAGGTTTTTATTTAAATTCCAGTTAGTCAACATACAGTGTATCATTAGTTTCAGTATAACCTTAGTCCATACATCACCCACGCTCACCACAAGTGCACTCCTTAATCCCAATCAAATATTTTACCCATCCTCCCATCCACCTCCCCGCTGGTAACCATCAGCTTTTTCTCTATAGTCAAGAGTGTTTCCTGGTTTGTCTGCCTGTCTGTCTCCCCCTTTGCTCCTTTTTTTGGTTTCTTAAATTCTACATATTAGTGAAATCATTTGGTTCTTGTCTATCTCCCAACTGACCTATTTCACCCAGCATAGCACTCTCTAACTCCATCCATGTCATTGCAAATGGCAAGATTTCATTCTTTTTTAATGGCTCAATAATATTCTAGTGTGTGTGTGCGTCTATCAATCACACTCTATCCATTCATCAGTCAATGGACACTTGGGCTGTCTCCATAACTTGGCTATTGCAGACAATGCTGCTATAAACATCAAGGTGCATGTACCCTTCCGAAATAGTAATTTTGTATTCTTTGGGTAAATATCTAGTAGTACAATTGCTGGATGGTAGGGTAGTTCTATTTTTAACTTTTCAAGGAACCGCATGAGTGGCCGCACCAGTTTGCATTCCCACCAACTGCACAAGATGGCTCCTCCTTCTCCACATCCTTGCCAACACCTGCTTTTCTCTTGAGTTGCTGATTCCAGCCATTCTGACAGGTGTGAAGTGATATCTCACCATAGTTCTGATTTGCATTTCCCTAACAAGAAGTGATGTTGAGGACAGTTGTTCACTTTTTGATATGTTTATGTTTACCATACCACATAGAGCTCTTTGCAGACATATTTATTTATAATCTAGAGTAATTTGATTTTCATATTAATTATGATCACTTTTATATATTATTAAAATGTGCCCTTGCTCAGAGAGTATTTCCATATACTGTATATATTTGATTTGATTGTGTATTTGATGCCCTTGCTAAAGATGACTTTGCTCAAAGAATATTTCCATATAATGTAGAGATGAAACAAAAAGACATTACTTTTGCTTTGTATAATTTGCTCCAAATCTTTGATAGCATTATTTTTACTGACATTTAAGAAAATACTTGTTAAAAACTGATATACCTATTTACTCACAACTCACAAAGTACATTTTCTTTTTTAAGACAGGTAGAAGGGGAGTGGGGAGGAGGAGGACAGAAGGAGAGTGAATCTTAAGTAGGCTTCACACCCAGCACAGAGCCCCACATCGGGCTTAATCTCACATCCCCGAGATTATGACCTGAACCAAAATCAAAAGTCAGACATTTAACCAAATAAGCCACCCAGGTGCCCCCATAATGTACAGTTTAGAACAATGCACATTAGAAATGATAAATGTAATTGCATTTGTATCTCTCAGTAACTCTTTCAACATTTATTCACTGGAATAATCACCCCCTGTTCTGGAATAACAGTGTAGCAGGCCTCATAAGTTTTCTACTAATTAATATGTTATAGTCCTATGGTTACTGTGAATTATATACACAGCCACTCAGAAATAAGACTGGCCAGTGCTAAGCTACACTGCAAAAACAAACAACAAATGAATATTTACTGAGCAATTACCAAGTGTCAGGCATTGCTCTATATCACTTGTGATATAAGTAAATAAAACATAAAATCCCAATGACTGCAGAGCTTACATTGCAGAGGATAATCGATATTTGAAAACATTTATTTCTGTTCATAGCAGTTTAGCTTGATGAGAACAACTCCTCCCTTGGAAAAAAACTAAGAAAGCTAGATAATTAAAATTATCTATTTGAAGGGATCAGAGCTACAAAAGCAGCTAAGACCTGAGGAGATAAATGGGTAGTGCAAACAAGCCTAACATTGGAACAGTTCTTCCCCTCAAGGCCTTTGTCTATTTGCACGTGGAAACTAAGAGGCTATGAAACTGAGCAGAACTTTTGGCAACCTCATAGATGAAAGGCACAAAGATGGAGTCTATGGTCCATCAAGTGGATATTACCAGGTAATAATTACAGAATTTCAGTTGAGACTCAAAAGGGCTAAAACTAGGTGGAAGGTAGACCAAAATAAGTCACACAAAGACTGAAATATAGTTTCTAATCAGTTCAGTCCATACTATAATACTGTAATATCCCACTGTGATACAGTGGGATGCCTAGGCGGCTCAGCAGGTGGCGTCGGCCTTTGGCTCAGGGTGTGATCCCAGAATCCCAGGATCGAGTCCCACAGGAAGCCTGCTTCTCCCTCTGCCTGTGTCTCTGTGCCTCTCATGAATAAATAAATACAATCTTTAAAACAAAATAAGGTGATACAATGTTAGATGAACTGCCCACCAAAAGCAACAGTAAATAATATCTGGAGGAAGATACCTTTCAAACTCTCAAAATAGCTCCATGATTTTTCAAAAAAAAAATGTGTGAAATCACATAAAAATTACTAGACAGACCAAGAGATAAGCCCAATTACCAACCTTAATGAATAGATCAGAGAAATAGACAAACAGCATACAGAATAAAGTTATTAGTGTGGACCTTAGGATAGCTAATATGCTTAAGAAAAGAAAGGTTAGTTAAGTAATTTGAACCCAAAAAATGCCTCTATAGAAAATAGTAAAACGAAAATCAGACCAAATGGAAAACAGATCTATACAAAAATTGAAATTAAGAATTCAATAGGTAGATTTAAGACTAGCTTTGAAAATAGCCCTAGAAAGGATTAGTGGCATAGAAGATTGTTTAGTGTAAAGTATTAAGATTAAAAAAGACAGAGAAAATAATCTGGAAAATATAGAACAGAGCACAAGACATATAACATGGCAAGGAGATCTAACATATAAATAACTAGAATTTCAAAAGAGAGAAGAGAGAAAATGAGGTAAAAAACTATGTTTATAATGACATAATGACCAAGAGCTTTCCAAAATGATTCAAGATTTCAAGCCACATACTCAAAAAGCATGATAAACTCCAAAGAGAATATACACATAAACAAACAAAAGAAAGAAAACAAAACAAAAAATCATAGCAGAATTTGTGAAGACAGAGGGAAATTAAAACATTACGAACAAAGAAAAAAAGATATACTGCACTCATAGGAACAAGTCAGAACTGAAATAATGAAAGCCAAAAGACTGGCAAATTTCTTTCAGGAGTGAAAGGGAGGGGCACCTGCGTGGCTCAGTAAGTTAAATGTCTGCCTTTGGCTCAGGTCATGATCCCAGAGTTCCGGGATCAAACTCCACATTGGGCTCCCTGCTCAGCAGACAGCCTGGTTCTCCCTCTGTCTCTGCTTCTTCCCCCAGTTGTGCTCTCTTGTGCTCTTTTGTATAGCAATTATTCTCTCTCTCAAAATAAATAAATAAAATCTTTAAAAAAAAAAAGTGAGGGGGAACTAAAAATATTTCAGTTAAAGAAAATTGAGATAATTCACCACCAGCAGACTTATATAAAAGACATATTAAAAATGGTTTTCTTCAGGCAGCAGGAAAGTAATCTCAAATTGAAAGAAATAAAATGCATGATGGAATGAAGAACACTGGAATGTGTACACATACCAGTAAATCTAGATGAATATTGCTTGTGTAAGAAATAATTTCTGGCGGCTTCTATATATAGGTAAAGTTAAATATACAGTAGTAACACATGAGGCAAGAGTGTGATAAGTGTTGTTAACAAGTTTTAAAGTCCTTGCAATTCCAATGTCCAAAAAGAAAGAAATGTCCAGAAAAGTGCAATTCCAATTTATATTAGATTGTCATAGAAAATTATGTATATTGTGATCTCCAGGGTAAACTTAAAAAGAATAATAATTTATAATGTATGAGCAACCAGAAAAAGAAGATAGAATAATAAAAAAGAAAACAATAAAGGAGGGAAAGAAAGGAACAAAGAATAGGTTAGACAAGTAGAAAACAAACAAGAAAATGGTAAGTAGACATAATATTTTTAGACTAATATTTAAATTCAAAGACAAAGATTTTCAAAATCCATATGCTGCTTATAAATAACAACCTAAGTGTTAGGACCTAGAGAAGTAAAAAATAAGGGGAAAAATATCATGTAATTGCTATACCAAAGAAAGGTAGACAGAAACAGTAGTAGAAATAAAAAGAGGTATTTTATCATAATAAAAGGGCCAAATCCATTAATATGACATGTCAATTACAAATCTGTAAGTACCTAATAATAAAACTTTAAAACATGTAAGTAGAATTTGATAGAACTAAAAGCAGACAGATACATAATCATAATCATAATCGTAGATTTGTAATATCATTCTTAGTGGGGCATCTGTGTGGCTCAGTTGGTTAAGTGTCCAACTCTTGGTTTTGGCTCAGGTCATGATCCCAGGGTTGTGAGATCAAGCCTTGCGTTGGGCTCTGTGCTGGACGTGGAGCCTGCTTAAGATTCACTCTCCTTCTGTCCTCCTCCCTCCCACTCCCTGCAGCACCCAAAAGATTTTAAGTGTACAATAAACATTTTTTTGACAATGAAGGTAGTGATAATATTGAGAGCATTAATATTTTTCAAAAGGTGAAAAAAGAGGAGAATACTTAGTATGACTAACTGTTCTTTTCATTACACTTAAATGCGATCAAAGTACTAAAAAAAGAGATGCAAGATACAAAGTTTGCTTATACAGGCTGTGGAGAGGACAAACAGTTACGCAGTGTGTATCCCTCTAGTACTTAACTAAGTCCAATTGTTATGTGGGTATACGTTGTAGGGACTTATTTTTCACACGTCTAAGAGTTATAAGAAGTTTTCTAAACTACCTTGTAACCACAATCAACCATTTAAGAGTGTATTTTTCAAGTTTTCTGTTCACAATACCTTGCCACCTACAATATCAAAGGAAAAAATCTAGCATGTTCTATTAAGAGAGAAAATAAAATTCACAATTCCTACCAACTAAAATCAGGGGATTAGTTAAAGTTAAATTTAATTCATTCATAAAAAAGAAAACTTTGAAAAGTGCTTTACTTTGAAAGATGGTATTAGAGTCACAATACTATTTAAACAAAATTCCTTTTGGAGCACTTCCCCCCCCCCCTCCCCAATTTTAAAGTCCTATGGGCATTTTAAAAAAATCCCAGAACTATATAAAAAGATTTATGTGAAGTCTGCTTTACTCTCCGTAATAATTAGATAGTAATTACAAAATAGTCTTTAAACTGCTTTATGATTTCTGGTGGTCCCTGACTTTAGGATGCTAGATAACCTCTCTCCATACTACCCTCATACTCAATTCAATTTTCTAGAAAGTTTAATGTGAAAATTGGAATAAAAAAGTATCCACTTCTTTGAGGTATCACTTTCTAAAATCTACATCCTCTGAAGTAGTTTAGTATTCAGGAATTCTATCACGACTTAAACGTTAATAGCTTTGAATGCTTGGCATTGTTGATGCAGGATGCTTGGATGACTGCCTGAATTGGGTCTGAAGGGGCCAGATGATTTAATCGAGAGGCCTCTAATTAAGGGTGAATATCACAATCATCTGGAGAATGTTTACAAATTATGGGTGTTTTACTACTGACCTAAAGAATCAACATCAAGACAAGCACGCTATAATTTGGGGATTTTCCAGAGGTGTTCTCACTCATAGCCCTCTTCAGAGTGCAATGGTATAGCCAAAAAGAAAAGAGCTTAGGCATGTTTATCAAGGCCACGAGGAATGGTAAATTCTTAAGGCTGATAATAGTTTTTGTAAAATAAGCATATGCAACAAGTATGAAGTAAATAAGTGGGGAAAATTATATGATTACTATTATGGTCAAAGACAACAGTTGCTTCATAAGGCAAAGGACAGCAGCTGTAGGAACACTGAGGCTTAGGAAGTAGGTGTATGTCACTTCTTGCAGAGAAAAGAAAAATTCCACTTACTGATGCCAAGTAATAAAGTCACTGACACAGAGGGAAATGATATGGAGGCACTCACCAACCTGCCTTCAGGTATCAACTGGCCCTAACTCTCGTAAATCTGAAATAATAATCTAGTAAATCTGAAATAATCTAGTTAACCTAGACAATTCCTACCTTAGTATCTTTTGATGCATGGACTTTAAAATGGCACCTCTGATTCAGTTTAAATAAATAAATAAAAATCCCTAAATATAACCAAGTATTTTTAAATGAAGGGAAAAAAATCTATAAGGAAGTCAGCAGTGTTCTTCAAGTGAATAAAGCAGCCATTAGTTCAAAATTCAGGCCATGAATCTGATTTTGTTTTGTTTTGTTTTTAAAGATTTTATTTATTTATTCATGAGTGACACAGAGAGAGGCAGAGACACAGGCAGAGGGAGAAGCAGGCTCCATGTAGGGAGCCCGATGCGGGACTCGATCCCGGGACTCCAGGATCACGCCCTGGACTGAAGGCAGCACTAAACTGCTGAGCCACCAGGGCTGCTCCGAATCTGATGTTTTAATGTTTAAATTGATGTACCTGTTTATCTATTTTATACCTGTATTCATTTTAATATAAAATAGTGTTTAATTAATATCCATGTTTAATTTAACAAGTCAAATTGATGCTCTAGAAGGCATATCATGTTTTTCCTGCAGTCTTGAATACTCACTGGGCAACACTGCTGACAACTACTAGCATATTAAAATGATGCATCCAGAAAAAAAAATAAAACGATGCATCCAGAGAAGAAAGCATGTAAGCTTTTGTCCTGTTGGTCATTCTCATTAGCTTAGAAATTTATATGGTCATTACATAATATAGCAAGAAGATTACGGCAAATAGCTAATGGTTTTAGTTGAAGGCAAAGAAAATATAGCCTTTCTGACCTCTAAAAAAAGTTCATTAAAACTTAAAATTGATAGTGTGAAATTTTAGTGAATTTTCGTTGTTTTTTTTTTTTTAAGTTCAGTGGGAATAAGAGAAATTCATTCCCTCTGTAAATGCAAATTACTTAGCTGGGTGTGTGTCAGAAGGAGATTTCTCTTAGCCATACTTTTTTCCAATGACCCCTCTCTGAAAATGCCTACTGTACTTTTCAGTTGCTGAGTTTTAGTCCTGTAACTACTATGTATCATTTCTCATTTTAAAAGAATATTCAAATATATATTAGCAGGGGATAATCTCCGAAACCAAGCATGGGTTTAGTTCAGGTATATCTTGAGTGCTGTTATTCTGCAAAGGGGTGCCAGGCCAATAAGGTTTAAACGTGGAAATATAATGTAAAAACTAATCCCCCAAATCTAATTTTTTGTGGGGTGGGGACCAGACTAATGTTACCTAACACCAATATATTTCTGGTCTGCAAGACTTTACTTCCTACATTATTAAATTAAAATACGTTAAATGAAAGTTTTAAAAAATGCTGTCCAGTGTGCTAAAGTTTGTATTTCTAATCCATTTAATAACATTAATAAACATATAGTGTTCAAATAAGTAAAAGGATTTTAAGGAGTTGATTTAAGTAGATTTTATCCAATTAAGTAGATTTTATCATTCAAAGATTATTATTAGGTTTAGGTACAAAATAGATTTTCAACCACTAAATATATTTATATATGTGATATATAAATGAAATTATTCTAAAATCCAGAGGCTAATGTGGCTCTAGGTACAAAATGATAATACCAGTTGTTGGCCATAATAGATTTAATCAATTTTGAAATGTTAATATTTCTTCTATGCACAGATAAATGCTTTTGAGATTTTTAAGAAGATCAGTCTGCTACCATTTTGTGAATACTTCTTTGTGCCAGGGACTATATTAGATACTAAGGTAACAAAGGTAACACATGGTCCCTATTCTCAAAGATCTCACAGCAAATAACAGTACACAGCCTTATTATTCACAAAATGTTTTAACTTAGATGATCACATTTGACCTTCATCACAATCCTATAAATTATATGAACACTTTTACCCTCAGTTTATAGTTATTGAAATCTGGCCTTAGGATCCCTGAGTGGCGCAGCGGTTTGGCGCCTGCCTTTGGCCCAGGGCGCGATCCCGGAGACCCGGGATCGAATCCCACATCGGGCTCCCGGTGCATGGAGCCTGCTTCCCCCTCTGCCTGTGTCTCTGCCTCTCTCTCTCTCTGTAACTATCATAAATAAATAAAAATTAAAAAAAAATTAATTAAAAAAATCTGGCCTTAGAGAATATTTTTCTTATACATCTTTCTCTAAGATTATCTAGCACACTAATAGGAAGCAAAATGGTTGCTCAATAAATATTTGATAATGAGTGACTTGCTCAAGGTCACAGAGCTAGTACCGGTAAAGCTAAGAATTAAACACAGGTCAAGTTAATTCTAAGACCAAGATGTCAAAGTATTACTATAGATAGTTTTGAGAGGTTGACTCAGGGCATCTGTTTGCACATCTCTCTGATGAAACTGATTCAACAACTTCTTAATATAGTAATTCTTGAGCTATGTATACTTTTTTTTTTTTTTTAAGGTGGAATGGCATGCCAGGAAAAAAAGTCTATTCATTGCTCTAGCTTTAGCATCTACCCTAGACGGAGAGGAGGCAGCAAAGAAATAGAATTACAGAGGTCTAGCATCTATGTCACCAATATGAATGGTTAGGTCACTGGCAAGTATTATCAGATTGAAATTATCAGCCTTATTAAAAAAAAAAACCTTATTAAAAAAAAAAACAGTATACTCAAGAACAGGAAAAATCCAAATACCAATCGTGAATCAGACTTAAGTAATTTAGCCTCATGCCAGCACAACTAGATTTCCTGGAAGGACTACCTATCTCAACTTTAAAAAGCGCAACAATAATAAAATACAAAATAAAATGATTTTGCAATAAGTACTAAAATGAATTCATCTGAGTTTTAGTGTCAATTATTTGGGTTATTTAATTTGTGTTTAAGTGAGTTTTACAATAAATATTTATCGAAAGGCTATTTACAGGCTTAGTGGGCTGGATGTCAAAATGTCTACAAAAGCTGTGTATCTTTGGGAAAATAATTTCTATAGCAAGTCCTGTTTAATCATTATAAAATACCAGGGCTAGATTAAAAAAAAAAAAAAAAAACCTCTAAAATAATAGGAAACTCATATTTAGTAGTTTTTGGATAACGGGAGCTAGTACCTATTGGACCGTCTGTGCGTCAAGCAGCATTCTGAGTGCTCTCCTTGTACTACAGCACGTAGTCGCCAGACACACGCGGGGTGGCTAACACTGTACTCCCCCATTTTGTCGCCGGGGAATCTGCAGAGCAGAGCCACAGAACTTACGGAAGCTTAGAGAGCTAGTAAGTAGTAAAGATGGGATTCTAACCCAGGCAGTCCGGTTCCAAAGCAGGTGCTATGCCACCCGGCCTCTGCAGGCAAGAGTTAGCAAGTGCAACGGAACCAAAGGCAGCTCCCTTTTATTGAGTTACTACTATTTGCCAGACATTGAACGAAGGGCATTATGCTTGTTACTTCATTTAATCCTTCCAGAAACAATGACCTTTGAGGTAGTTGTTATTATACCCACGTTACAGGTCAGGAAACTGACTCAGAATCTAAGACAACCTGTTCGCCATCCACCACATGTCGTGGCAGGCTGAGATTCTAACCCTGCCTGGTCTTTGTTTCTGACGCCTCTACTTTTAACTAATGTGCAATACTAGGATGTTTTGTAAGAAATACACTACTTTTGCGGTTGGAACTCATCCTACACATTTTGCACTTCAAAAGAGTTTTGGTGGGTTTCAAGTGGAAAAGACAGAATTGAAAACAATTATAAAACGTGCTGAAAGGGTTACCAATGTGGAGCTCTCCTGTTAAATTTATATAGAAGTGTTTGAATTTTCTGAGGAAAAAAACACAATTCAATAATATGTGAGGAGTAATAAGTGGATGACACATTAAAAATAGCAGTAATAATAATTGTTGAATGGGAGGTTTCACACTTGGAGTTTGAGAAAATTAACTTTCTTTTCTCAGATTCAAGGCAGGCATCTCCTTAACTGACACAACTGAATTATTCCACAAACACAAGTCTGGCAAAGTTTTACACATTCTAAGAGTAGCTGGGTCATTAAGTAAAAAACTCAAAAAAAGTCCCCTTCTTAATTCCAAGTGGTAGTCCCATCAGATCCAATTTGAAATGTGCTGGTACCTTGGCATATAAGCTGGGGCTTGGCTGGCTCAGGAGTCAAGGGACTTTAACTCCATGGGTGGATGCACAGTGCATATTTTAGTACCTTCAGGGGGAAAAACAGACAAACACACAGGAGGAAAACCTGTCTGCAACTAATTATATTACATTTGTACAACATGATATTACCCTATCACTCTCAAAAAATCTACAATTGGTATTAAACAAATGAAATGCTAAGGAGTCCTCTTAAAATACAAGCAACAGCAATAATGCCAATGAATATGATAGAACTATGTAGCTAATGAGTATCCACAACTATAGTGATAAAAAGCAGTAATAATACATAGGTAATGCCCTTCTGTAAAACAGCAACCAGTCCTAAAGTTAAGAAAATAAAATCCTAATATTTGGCTTTTGAGAATAAACTTTTAAAAGGCTTTATAGGCATAATGTTGATTCATATTTACATATTCATGTAAACATATATGTAAGTTTATATCACACGCTGGGAATATAAAGCATATGCATATTATACACACATGTATATATATTTGTGTATTATATATAATTTCTTAATTCTAAGAGGGAAAGAAATCTAATTGGTCAAAATCAGTCATAAAATTTTAACCATGTTTCTGCAAAAAACAGCAGTGCCAAAGGGTAATGCATCGCTAATGGTTTCCAGTGGAATAAATAGCTACTCTGACGTCAAAACTTTGTTACACTCCAATAACTGGCTCACTTGGGGTTTCAGGTACAGCAAGTTACATGTCAGTTTTAAATAAAGTTATAAAAATAGAATGCCTGGTGAACCATATTGTCGCTATGCAACCTGATATGTTATGATTTATATCCAATAAAATGTTAACAAAGGTGATAGATTATACCAAAATAGCATCTGGTGGTTTAGGATGCCCTGCTCTTTAAATTTCAGATTTAAAAAATGCTATATTTTACTTTGTCTGGACCTAAAGTGGCACACAGCTGTAATGTAACCCACTGTTAACAGAGTGTCAAATTAGAAATATTTACTATCTCAAAGATAAAGTGATTCATACACTGGTAAATCTCCCTTGATAGGTATAATAATGACATTTTAACTGGGGACTTAGAGCAATAGGAACAATAAGTCTATAGAATGTCCAAAAAAGGGGGGGGCTTATTATATTAGTTCATACAGGACTATCAGTCATTTTTCAGAAAAGATATTGCCTAAATAAACATAGGAATTTCAATCAAAATAGAACAATTTATACTACCTTATCCTAGGACTAGACTTGACACTGTAAGTTGAAAACCCCTGAAAGATGTGCTCCATTTATATGTTATATTTGATATTGAAAAAATGCTAATTGGCACAATTTTATTTTAAAGTGAGTGTAAATGAGATCTTATAAGGTTTGAACAATCCATCAAATAGCACATACAATCAGAATGATAACAGTTTTCTATACCAGTGTCTTGCTACAGACTGCATAGAGGATATATTTGTGTAAAGAAAGGGGAAAAATAAAATTTCTGTGTCAGCTGCAATATTTACTGAAATAATATCAAAATAAAGCAATATGTATTTAAGTGATTGAAGACAGCGATTTATATGCAAGAAAATAGTGTTATTCAATTATTTCTATATTAAAATAGAAAATATTTTATTCTTATATGTAGAAATGTTTGCAACAGTGTTTTATCTGCAAAATAATACATAAATCTATTTATTTTATTCCCTTATTTGTGCTTACTTTGTATAAGAAAGGCAAGGAGTAGAAGATTTAGATAGACAAATCCCAGTGCCACTAACTACAAATACTGACTTCAGCCAAGTTAGGTAATCTCTATCAGTCTTCTTCCTTTGTACACGCAGAAATAATAATGAAATAAATTATGTACATAAAGTCTCTATAACAGTGCTCCTCATATGTAGTGTTCCAGGCATTGTTCTAAGCTACTGAAAAGAATCATTAGCAAACAAAACAAAGAATTCTAGTTCATGGTGCTAATATTCTTGTAGGGGTGGGAGATGATAATATACATTTTTAAATAAGTAAATTATACAGTTTAATAGGTAATAAGTGACATAAAAAATACAAAATAAATCAGGAAACAGTAAGATAAGAAGTGCTGGGGTTTTAATTTTAATAAAGTGGTCAGGTAGGCCTCATTGAGAAGATGATGTCTGAACAAAGACTTGAAGGGAGGAAAAGAAGAGGGAAGAACATTCCAGGCAGAGGAAATAGCTAATGCAATTGCCTTAATTAAGAGGCATGCTTAATAATTTTGAGGAATAGCAGGGAAACCAGAATGACCAACAAAAAGTGATCAAGGGGCAGAGAGGAAATGAAGAGGATACACATTGTAGGGCTTTGTAAGCTACTCTAAGTTCTTCAGTTTTTGTAAAATAGCAACCAATGCAGAGTTTTGAGCAAAAGAGTGGCATGACTTAATTTATGTTTTTAAAAGGATCATTAATGGTTGATGTTTTGAGAACATATGGAGGAGATAAGAAGGTTGGATAAGAGATTATTGCAGTGATCCAGGTAAAAGATGGTAGTTGGGACTAGGGCAGCAGCGTATAGGTGGTACAGTCTAGGTATTCCTAATATATTGTGAGTTTAGAGGCAATAGGACTTTTAATGGACTGGTAGTAGGGTGAAGGAAGAGAGAAATCAAGGTTGTCTACAAGGATTTTAGCCCAGCCAACTGGAAGGATGAGGAAGGTTATAAATAAAGCAGGTTTGGGGTGAAGATCAGGTATTCAAAAAAAAAAAAAAAATCAGGTATTCAACTTCAGTCAAATTAAATTTGAGATCTCACGTGGAGAGTCAAGTGGACTCTCAAGTGGAGAGTCAAGAAAGTATTTAGGTATACAAATCTAGAGTTCCGGAGAGAATATGAATAAGAATATGAGAATATGAATATGAAGAATATGAATAATATAATTAATATTATATGAATACTAATATGAATATTAATATGAATAGTATTTGAAGCCATTAGACTTGATGAATTTACCAAAGGTGTGACTCTAGACAGAGAAGAGAACCACAGAACTCCAACATTAATACTAAAGAAGGGATGCTGATGAAATTGTGATTGACTTACAAGGTATATTTATTTTTAAAATTTATTAATTACAATAATAATATAAAAATATTCATTAGGATACTGACCAGATACTGTATTTTGGTATGTCTAGATTCCAAAGAGAGGATAATACAGATAAGGCCTATCGGATCCACAATTTCATTTATTCACCAATGCTTTCATGCTATCCTCAAGGAAAGTCCTTTCCCTCTAGCCTTTCTATGATCGTGCCAGTGAGTGAGCTTCTAACTTAGCAGGGTACAAGACTTCATCATCGCATTCTACATGATACTAATTTGGTTGGATAATTCAGACCTTGTAAAGTTAGAGAATTCACTAGGAGAAGAGGGAAAGGGAGTGTGCAGGAACCTGCTTATGA
The DNA here is from genome assembly GCF_053574225.1 of Canis aureus. Lineage (NCBI taxonomy): Eukaryota > Metazoa > Chordata > Mammalia > Carnivora > Canidae > Canis > Canis aureus. The sequence continues at coordinate 2,134,297 of NC_135633.1, forward strand.
GTCATTAAATAGGGCTTAACCTGAACTTAACATGTCTTTGTTTAGCTGCTGTTCTCGATAGTATCAGCCATCTTTGGTAATTTGTACTTACTCCCATCACATACAGAATTCATTTTACAAGAATGATTTGCTGATTAGCTTATTATGTATTTCATAATTGCTTTGGTCACTATCCATCACAGAGGCTTATACATTTGGTCAATATATTATAGCTATTATTATTGCAAAGCATACTACAAGCAAATTCTAAGGTAAGAATGATTCTCTTCTCCATATAGAACCCTTACATGTCCTTTTGTAGTCAATATTTATAACTTAAATGCTAAACAAAATCTTTGAGATCATATAGCCTAATTCCTTACCACACAGACAAGGAATAGAGAGCTAGTAACTTGTCCAAGTTCAAATGGTTAATTAGCGTAAGTACCAAAGTCTATTCAGAATTGAAATCTACTATAAGTGACTGTGACCAGGGTGTGAAAAATATTTTAGGGAAACTGTATTCTAGGGCACCATAATCCTTTACATCTTTATTCTCGATAACACAGAACAAAATCTTGTTACACAATGATTTTTCTTGGTTCCTGCACATAACTGATCCTTGACCCAATCAATAACTAGGAGACATGTAACCACAGGATCTAAGCCAACAGTGGAGTGAGGTCTTTTACCAGAGAGTATATATTCTAAAGCGGGGTCCTCAGTCTATTGATGTTTGAGTAGTTGAGAGAAAAAAAATCTACATAACTATTAACCCTATTACTCTAATCACCAATGTACAAAAAATTCTATTATAATAAAAAATGGTGAGATATCAATGAGGACTATCATATGTTAAGCAGTAACTTAGGTCAAGAATAAAAATAAATTTTAGCATGAAAGCTTAGAATCCAAGTGTACAAAACTAACTACCATGTGTGTAATGCTGCGCCGAGCCCTAGGGAAGATGGACATGAGGCACATTATAGGACTCTTGCCCTCAAAGCATTTACCATCTTCTTAAGGGGAAATACATTCTGTTCACATTAAAGGACAACAAGTCAGAATATAACTGTATATTTTATATGTAAACAAAGTAGAGAGCATAAAGGAAAAATAAAGATAAAAATGAGGCCAAGCTGGGATCCCTGGGTGGCGCAGCGGTTTGGTGCCTGCCTTTGGCCCAGGGCGCGATCCTGGAGACCCGGGATCGAATCCCACGTCAGGCTCCCGGTGCATGGAGCCTGCTTCTCCCTCTGCCTGTGTCTCTGCCTCTCTCTCTCTCTCTCTCTCTCTCTCTCTCTCTCTCTCTCTGTGTGACTATCATAAGTAATAAATAAAAAAAAATTTAAAAATGAGGCCAAGCAACTAACATCCAGATATGAATATAACAAGAAGGCTATTTTAAAAAAATTATTGTTTTTATTAACTCTGATAGAGCACTTTCAAAAACAAGTCTTTAAACAACTCTTCAATTTAAGAAACATCCACAAAGCAAGTTGGACCCTACTAAGTTCCAGAAACTGGGAAAGATACTATATTGGAAATCTGAAAAGACATGGATGATGCTTTCTTTTTCTTTTTTTTTTTTTTTGGATGATGCTTTCTAACGGGAAGAAAAACAATTACAATACAAAATGATTACTTATATAATAGTGTTTCAAAATTCAAAGACACTTAAGTTCTTATCCTGCTCTCTATAAAAGTAAAATCAAAATATATATTCAGGTTTCCACAAAACTGAAGTTTAAGAAAGCTATATATTTAAGTAATTTTCTCTATACTTTAGCTTTAGTCTTTATGCAACTCTGTCCTTCACTGTAAAGCTAAATTGCATTTCATCAGTGTTATCTATCCCTATAAGACCAAGGGGTAAAGGCATGACAATAAAATATGAACTATGAAGAGTCTCATTTTAGATTATTACAACTAACTTGACAGAAGCGGTTATAACTAATAATTTTTATCATATGTAAAATGAATCAATTTCATCTCTTAATATCTTGCTAAAAGAGGAAAATTCCCATTTTTTAATGGCAGCTTATTTCCAGAGGATGAGAAAACAGAAAGTCACTAATACTCTCCTGGTGGGGAAGGGGTACGAGTGTTATAGCATATACTGTGTTCAATTCAGAGCACTGCATTTCAAAAGATACACTGACCAAGAAGTCAATGAGGAAAAACACTTGGAGGTCAGGTCTTAAGAGATCATATAAATGGAAGGAAGTAGAAATAATAACCTAATAAAAAAAAGTTCAGACATAGGTTGAGGTGCTCAAGAACATTAAAAATATTAAAATCTCATGATTTGTAAGAACTTGCACATACATTTCCTCTTTGTGGATACAGTTCTGAAGTTTCATATATGGGAAAACAGGAAGACTGATAATTTGAAGACTCTCTTCTGTATGACCTTGAAGCCAAAATAGCAAAAAAGAGTCCTGAATACAAAGGAAACTACAGTACTTAAACTGGAGGAGAAAGTGTGAGCTGCTATACAGATATGGGCTGACATACTGTTATAGCTCAGCAGAAATAACATATAACTCAATTATTTACTCCAAAGAGAATATACCAAGTAGGACCTAGGAACTTTGATTACCAATTGCCGATTTCTAACTTCTATCATATTTCACTCCTGGAAATGTCATTGTTGTGAAATCAACCACAATACTTTTTTACCACAGGAGAACTGACTATGCCATCTTTTGCTCATAGTAAAGTGAATATATATATGCTGTATATATGTGAGTGTGTGTGTGTGCTATAGTGATTGCATAGTCAGTTGTTCACATATTGATCATCTCTGGATAGATTGCTAGCTATTTAAGGACAGAAACTTTCTACTAGCTCATCTCCATCATATGGTGAGTAGTCCAGACTTATATAATATATGAAGTATGAACCTGCTGGTTTAGTGATCTGCACTAAATCTGTTATCCTGTGGCATGCTTTGTTAAGTGGTCTTCTAATAGATAGGTAGTATGGTACAGTGATTAAGAGAACAAACTTTGGAGCCAGATTACCTTGGTTTAGATCTGGCTCTGCCACTGACTAGCTTTCTGTGACTTTGGCAAGTTATTTGACTTGCATCTTAGTTTACTTATAAAAATACAGAGTAATAATAACTATGTAATAAGTTTATTACGAAAATTAACTAATACTGTAAAGTGTCAAGAAAACTATCACATAGTACACAATAAATACCTGTCATTATTATTACTATTATTATGATGTCCAATGTATCTTCAGTGTAGAAGAGAAATAAGAATGTGCTCTTGCTCAGTGATTATAGGGGGTGCCTACCTGAATTTCTAACAAGTAATATGTCATTGGTCATTAGGAAGAGCCATAATTGACATACTTTCTAATGCATGTGCATGCATACACACTAACACAGATATACAATATATCTCTATACCCATCTATGTTTATATATTAACATATGTTCTATATATATGTATGACATTATCTATCAATCTATCATCTATCATCTATCTACTTATCTATCTGCCCACCTATCCTTCCATCCATCCAGCTACCCATCCATCTTCATAAGGCCATATTCTTTGGAACAAAAAGTAACATACGGGGGGCGGGTATCAAGTTTAAAAATGATCTAGTAAAAAGTAACTTGTTTCTGATGGGTTTATAAAAGGAACACTCTGAAAGTTCAACTAAAAGCTATGAAAGATATGGAATTTGAGGATTTTAAATTTGTTGGTTTGGTATTTATTTCTGTAGACTCATTTGGTAGCTACTGCTACCCCCAAAGATGAGAATTGCATTCACTGGAGGCTCCAGGAAGTAATGGATAAAATGATAACAGTGGTAGAGTCTAGGGTTTTCATTAAGGTAGGACACAATTCCTGAAATGCAATGACTATAACACTTCTGGTGAAGAATGGCAGGATTATTAAATTGGTTCATTGGCCCAGGTAAGAAAAGATACAGATCTAATTATAGTAGTAAAATAGTTTTTTACTCCTGCCTCAATAAGACCCACAAAATTATCAAGAAAATTCGGCAATTCACTCACTTCAATGATGGCTATCTTAGGAGTGGTAATATAAAATATTTATCACTTAAATGATAAGTTCAAAAAGAGTCACTCTTCTGAAAAAAAATAGCCACATTCTGCAAAGAAATACTATTTTAAGTATTTTAAATAACTATGATACACAAAATAAGGAGCTTCTAATATAATTTTGTTTTGTTTCGGTTGGTATTTTATATTCTTTGAGCCAGAGAAAACACAGGTCTAGGTTAATTGGGATTTACTATAACCTGATTTTCCAAGAAGGACTTAAAAATATCAAGGACTCAAAGATTCAAGAAATCCTCAGGTGTCGTATTCTAGCAAGAAACTGCATGAAATGTCCCATTTTGTTTATGCACTCCAAATAATGGAAATCAAACACATGGCCTTTACATCACCACTCTTATTTCTTCATCTATGGTAGGTTTTCCTTCTAAGTCCATGATACTTGTTAACAAAATGAAACAGGTCTAGCGACTATTAAGCAATAGGTATTCACACTCAAAATCAAGTTTATTTACCATCTCTATCCTAATCAAAGTAAATTATAGATTTTTTAATTTGATACCTAGCTAAGAAGCAAGCCTGTCCGCCTACAAGCTACAGTTCTTCTAGGTTTTAGTTGCATAACATATATTCTCATAATCTGGAGGTAAGATGGTAAAATATGAAACAGTTCATATTTTATTGCATTCTTTTTATCTATAGGTGGCAAGGTCAAAGGTTGAGAGAGAGAGAGGGAGGGAAAAGGAGCTAGAGATTTAAGAAGAGTGGAGGTATGGAAATAGTTGTCTAAGATAATGGAAATTTACCAGCAGTGATAATTGTCCCTTTGAAATTAGTGATGCCATCTGTGTTAGCTAAGATTGCAGTACTTCCCCTTTCCTCTCATCAAATTTCCTATTCCCATTCTCTATATATCCTTAGCACTTAGTGATAACTTAATATATATTTTTACCTCCTATTAGAAAGTATGCTTTATGAAGGAAAGGATTTTTATATGTTTTTTTTGTTCACAAATACACTCCCAGCACTCAGACCGTGCCTAGCACATAGTTGATACTCAGTATCAGTTAACTGAATGCATCTGTGGTTATAGATTTGAAATTTATCCAGCCAGTACAACTCAATTATTTTCTGACAAAGTTCAGTTGCAGGTATGGAGTTAGGTGGGTTTAAAGAAATTTGGGGGTTGTATAAGGCAATATGACAGAGGAAGAAAGGGAAAAAGATGAGTAAGGACTTGAAGAGTACGATGAATAGTGGAATAAAATTATAGTCATTGGACATTAACTAGAGGTTGGAGGTCATCAAGATATTGAAGGATACAGGGGATCTAAGAGGACAGAAAGTGGTTATCAGAAAGCAGAATTTTCTAAATGAACATCTTAGCAATCTAGGGTATAATGGGTATGGTCATGTGAATGAACAGCTGAGGTGGGATGGAAGGAAAAAAATCATTACAGTTAAGGAAGCCTAAGACCCGAGATACAAGAGGTCATGGAATTCATGTATGGAGCGTGGTTAGTAACATAAATCTAATGTTGATTCCTAGAGCACTAGGTACCTAGTGCATATGAAGCATCTAGGGTTTTGTCAGTTATTACAAGGAAAGTCTATTACAGTATTATTCTACTTCTGATGGCATAGGGAATTTCAGAACCCTGGAGTAATCACTCACATATACAAGAAAATTGATGACCTAGCAAGAATAAAATTAACCTTCAACAATTACTTGAGAGAGAAGTTTATGAGTTTGGAGTTAGTTGAAAGGCTTGGTCTCTTTAAAGCTAAGAGCTTGAATTACTATAAAATTTATGGCTAAGAAGGTTATGTGTGAAGAGTGAAGCAAAATTCTGACCAAAATAGGAAGTTTCTAATTTAATAACAGGAGACTAGGCCAAAAAATGATCATTCTCATTTACTCCTTTGCTGGAGAACAGTAGATACAGTGGGGTAAGACCATGGTATGAAAAGCAAAAGGGGTAATTTTGCTATCTCTTCAAATTTGTTTCAAATATTCCTCTAGTTAGTAGGACTACCAGGACCTGCACTAGTGAGAAGCAAGTGGTAGGTTAGAAAGTCACAGAGCCTTAAAGAACATGTTATATTTCAGGTATGACTGTGGGAAGGCTTTGTTTAAAAGGATGAAAGAAAAATCCAGATCTAGTACTTTTGATTCGAGAATTACTCTTTCCCCAAAATATCCACAGAAACCCCTGAAACTCCTCTCTTACACCCCAACCACAAATAATGCAAGTGGGATAGGAAAGTGAAGAGCTAAAATTGACAAGGTGGTTGACCTGAAACATTTTATTAGTGATGCAGAAATAACAATGTTCTGAATGCTACTGACAAGTCAAAGGTCACTGATAACAAGAGAGAAGATCTTTTTCTGGCAGGTGAAAAGCAGAATTGAAGGGGATTTTCAGCACAAGAAAACCAATGAAGAGAAGGTTGCTTTGGCCTTTGAATCAATAATTAATTTTGCCACATTTGCCATGCATGCTGCCCAGAAAGTTATAGTTAGGTTCCTCTACCTTTACTTTTATGAGTAAAAAGCAAATGAAGGAACTGATGTAGGAGAAACATCACTTTTAAAGAAAAATAAGTTCTATAATATCTCATAAGTGTCATACCAAATTAGTGCAATATCACCTGATAACATCATTTATTTAATAGAGTAAGGAAACTAAATTATACAGCATACTAATGTGCATAATGATGAGTATTACCTGTTTAATGAAGTAAAGAAAGGGCTTGTCTATTGATGAAGACTTACTGAACGCTTTAAAAAATGCAAAGCATCGAGGTAATACCAAGATTTAATAAGAACAAATTCCTCACAAAAAATACAATGTAATTTAGGAAATAATATATTTACATGTGATAATACAGTGTCAGAGTACTAGAAGAGTATTTCAATTTTTAGTTAAGTACCTAATAGTATTAGGATTGCTAAAAGTAGCATTCTAAGTTTTATTCACCTAATAATAAAGCTTCAAAATATGTGAAGCAAAAACTGATAGAACTTCACAAAGAACAAAATAAATACACAATTATAGTCAGAGATTTCAGCATCTAACAAACAAACAAACAAACAAACAAACCACAGGCAAAAAGCTACAGACTTTATATTAGGGTCAGTATGAATGATTTTTTTTTTTTTTTTTTACTTCTTTCTTTGATTTCAAAATGTTTCCCATTGGTTTATAGAAAAGTAAACTGAAATTAGAAAAGTTATATAACATTAGTTAGCTTCTCTGGGTAAAGAGTATCACACTTCGAATTTAAAAGCATCTGTAAATGATCCATTCCCAGATGAAATGCTTTATTCTCCAATTTATTCACTGTCACACATCTATTAGATCCTTTTATAAACCACTGTTTTAAACAATGCACATTGAAAAAACTCTTACATCTAGATATTCACATGTAGTAGAAGAGACAAGTAGTAAAAGCTCTATAATACAATAAATGCTTTGAAAGAGCTAAGAAGTAGATGCTAAGGGAACACATGGCAGATACGTGATCTGGACTTTGGAGGTCAAGGAAGGCTTGCTAGAGTAGTAGGAGTCTACCAGGTGAAGCAGCAGGAAGGGATATAGATACAACCAACAGAAGGGACTGTGGACTAGAATAAAAGGAGAGGTGATAGGGACAGGGTGGTAGATGGACTCATAAATGGCTTTCAACTTCTGACCAAAGGACTTTGAATTTTATCCTTAAAAGATAAGAAAGTACTGAAGATTTTAAACCAGTGAGTAACCTGATGAGATTTACAGAATAAATTGCTAAGTATTCTCTTTCAAATACTCTCATTGCTGTCTTCAACTAAATATTTACCAAAAGTTTGATAGAAACTATTGTCAAACTCAAAAATACCATTTTGAACAGTTTAAAAACATTCTTTAATTGTTATTATAGTTACCTATTTTGGTTTACTTTAGCCATTGTTGGTTAAAATAAGCTGCTTAACAGCTTTCGTTTGATTATTTTTCTGGTTGATTTCAACCCCTTGGGTGACTTGTTAGTAAATGATTTGGAAATGAAAAGTGACGCAAAAAGCCTTGAAAAGCCTTATTAATTGTTAACTCACTTTACCTTTAAACCACCTGCTGTACCTCTAAAAGTTGATTATGGGACAAAGACGTCAGCAACCCAATAAGGAGAGAATGAGTTTTTAGTTCCGGATTTGCAGCATGGTATTTTCTTTCCCCCCAGGAAGCTCTGTTCAAATTACCAATCAATCTGAGAATGTTCTCAGGTTCTGCCCTTATAAAAGGCTTGATTTATGGGTCAAATTATAAAAGATGCTAACATATTTATAGCATAAAAGTACAAACCAACTCACTTCACAAACCAGTGAAAGGTATACATAAATAAACACACTTCTCTTGAAAAACTCCCTTTTATAAGCAAATGTAATATCCTGGGAAATTAAGAAAACAAGTCACAAAGCAAAATTAAAACTATATTATTATAAATTATACAATTGTGGCAACATTTTCCACAATTCAAAATGTGCATATTTTAAATTCATATATTGCATTTTCAAAAATTTTCCTCCTGAAAAATTATAGGTATGTATAGTTATATGGATGAATATATCTACTATGGATAACAGAATCAATTAAAAGTTAATAATGAAAAAAAATGTTATTAATGAGATCTTTTACATTCTCTTTTTCTACACTAAATCTTGGAAATCCAGTATGTATTTTAAATTCATAGCATATCTCAATTCAAATGCCAAAAGTTCATCAGAAATGTTTGATCTAGGGCATTCCAGGTGGCTCAGCAGTTTAGCACTGCCTTCAGCCCAGGGCCTGATCCTGGAGACCCGGGATCGAGTCCACGTCGGGCTCCCAGCATGGAGTCTGCTTCTCCCTCTGCCTGTGTCTCTGCCTCTCTCTCACTCTCTCTGTGTCTCTCATGAATAAATAAATAAAATCTTTAAAAAAAAAGTTTGATCTATATTTATTTAAATTTCATAAAATACAGTTGAAAGAATAGGTTCCACATGCCCAAGTTACTCCAAAAACACTTAAAAGTTTTCACCAATAATTTAAAAATGTTTTCCAATAATTAAATCAAGCACTGAATTTTTATTATTTACTATTCAATTTCAATTAAAATTAAAAATTTACTCACTCACATGACCCTCATGTCAAGTGCCCAATAAGCTGTCACATGTGACCAGTAGCTACCGTATTGGACAATGCAATTCTTAATGATAGCCATCCTTACTCACAGACATCAGCTATGAGCATCACTAATATATCCTAGTAGGAGACAGGAGCTAGAAGTCCTGAAAGGTATCCCATAATAATATCATTAAAGACCCAGATCAGTTTTTCCTGGTTTTCATGGTAATAGAAGTGCTACTGGGAATAGTCATAATTCTATTGATCATGCCTTTTGGCCTATAGTATGTGACACTTAAAATACCCTATTACTTGCTGAGTATTGTTAAAATCATTCAATGTTCATTAGCTCAGCTTATCCTCTTAAGGCCATGAAGTAGGGGAGAGGTTAAATTGCTTGGTTCACTGTACCCTTCATGTTTCAGTAACTTTTCACAACACCCCTAGAACAAAATAAATATCCAAAAGTTCTGCTGTTAATAAATATCCAAAAGTTAGGGCCAAGTAACTTAACAAGTATTTATATTTTCATAACTTAGAACCACTTGAAATACGCATTAATTGAAATAAGAACTATTTCTATTTTGTTCTTAATCACAATTATTAAAGGTACATGTGTGCCTGTTAGACAATGTACTTTTCAAACTTTGGCATCAGATTGAAGACTACCACCCTTACTTATTTACTTCCATATTGACTTTCGTGTGGTACTTGTTTTTTTTTTTTATCATAACCACTAAAAAACAAGCTTTGTAAAGATATAACATCATTGAAGAAATAATGCATAATGTAATGTTGAAATCATGAACTACCCCGAACTAGTGTGTTGGCTCTATACAACAGGTGTTGAGTATCACAATATTTCCCTTGAAAACTTAAAATACCCTTTTACAGCCATATTACTTAGCTTGGTCTTCTTGGTAAACAGTTTCAGAAGTGGAGAAGTAGTTAATTACTGTCATCATTTTACAAACGGGGAAATGGGCATTGGCATTAAATAATTTTCCCAGAGTCTCACATGAGTAAGGGTAGAGCTGGGCTTGAGCACAAGTTGTAATGATTCATCATCATGATTTTTAACAATTCCGTATTTGTGATTTCCAACTGAGACAGCCCAAAACCTGAGGAGCCAAATCAATTAAAAAGAAATATCATCTAGCTGGACATCGGTTCAGATCCTAGACCTGTTTGTCTTCAGATCCATCTTCTGACCTCCTTCTCTGCTTTGTATTCCAGGGGACCTAAATGGCTGTACTCTCCAGGGGTCTATCAGGGTCAGCCAGTAGAAGACACTGACAAAAGATCAGAATGCAAGAGGAAGAGAGAAATCAGGACAGTTCTCCACTTCCTCTCATTCTCTTTTCCACAGCTCCAGCTCCAACCAGGTGACCCAGGTTTTTAAGCTCTAGTATTACTTCTTATCCTTTGTGTCTCTCCAACCCAAGACTGTAGTGACTGCTGACCTTGCTAATCTCTGGAAAGCCTCCCTGTTTGGCTTCTCAGCTCTTCGATTATTGTGTACATATCCCCTCACTGAGACAGTCTCCTTTTGTCCCAGAATCCTTCTGACACTCGCTAATAAGCGAAATAAGTGCTTTCCAATAAGCATAAGGTTTGGATAATAGATATAATTCTCTAACCTGCAAATATAGTCAAAATAACTTGGAGGAGCTTTTAGAAATACAGATTCTTGGGCCACAGTGAAAACAAAAAACTAGGAATTAGAACCTAAAAATGTGTATGGAAGGTGGGGGGGGGGAGAAGCAAAAAAATAACAAACCATCCCCATTAATTTTATGCATCTGGAATCACAACTATTAAATCCCACAATCTATGGAAAATGATTGTATATTGATTCTTAGGTAAATGTTATCATGTTAAAATTCAGGTAGAGTGAAAAAGATCAGGACAAGAAAAAAACAATCATTATAATAAACAATAACTTTAAGATTAAAGAATAACAATAAAATAGATACCTTGCACACTCACCAGGAAAAGAAACAGAAAATTATCTTGATCCTCTGCAATCTGATTCCCTTCCTTAATAAGGTCTTTTATTTTTTTTAAAGATTTTATTTATTTATTTATTCATGAGAGACAGACAGAGAGAGAGAGAGAGAGGCAGAGACACAGGCAGAGGGAGAAGCAGGCTCCATGCAGGGAGCCTGACGTGGGACTCAATTCCAAAACTCCAGGATCACGCTTTGGGCCAAAGGTGGGCACTAAACCGCTTAGCAACCCAGTGATCCCCATTAAGATCTCTTTTTTTTAAAGAGATTATAAAAATACATGCGGTCATTCCTGGCTAAAAAGGTTTTGTTTTGTTTTGTTTTGGAATATATTTTTATTGAAGTTCAATTTGCCAACATATAGTATAACACCCAGTGCTCATCCCATCAAGTGCCCCCCTCAGTGCCCGTCACCCAGTCACCGCATCCCCCTGCCCACCTCCCCTTCCACTACCCCTTGTCTGTTTCCCAGTGTTAGGAGACGCTCATGTTTGTCACCCTCTCTGATATTTCTCACTCATTTTCTCTCCTGGCTATAAAGTTTAATCTGTATTATCCCTTTCAAAAACAAGCATTCACTCAATAACAGATGCTTATGTTAATGAAATTATTAAAGCAATATAATGTCTAGAAAACAATGTAAAAAATTTGATGTCTGCCAGTAATCAACTCTTACAGCAAGTTGGGCGAGATTTTAAGATTTAGTTCTCTGCCAGCTTAGCCTATCCTTCCCCTTGTACAGCAGCTTCAAGGAAACCCCTGCAGGGTCCACGGAGAACACTTTGAAAATCACTAGTCATATCAACTCTAGAAGTCCTTTCCCCTAGTGCTTCAAGACTACTTTAAATGTACATATTTTACCATCTGAAATTAAAATAGATACAGAAACTTCAACTAAGGTAAAACTGGGATTTTGTCTACCAAAACAAGGAAAGACACTAATGAAAGTGAAAAGTAGTAACATAACAGATAAACACAGAAAGGGAAACTATCATATGACTTTGTAACCTGATGAAATCCTTTTCTTATATTTGAAGAAATGAACATTTTTATACTCTAGAAATGATATTCTCTAAGTTATCATTGATTAAGGTTTACTATTTGGAATCTACCCTTTAGCTCTCTCTCTTTCTAGGATAATTTTTGTGTATTAATGGTATATTTGAGCTATCCTCATTTAATTCAAGAAACAAATTTTGAGCACTGAAAGAATAAGACATCATTTCTGTCTTTGAGTTGCTCAAACTCCAGAGTAGAGATGATGCATGAGAGGAAATCAATAAATCTAAGTATAGTAACAAGAATTTTACATGAATATTTAGAACTGACAAGTGCATGCTAATAACACGTCAACATACATATAGATCTTTTATAAAATATCTAGTTCTGACATTCTAACAATTCTAATCAAGATTAAAATTTTAAAGAGTTTCATTGATATTATTTTAATAGCCCCTCTTTTTCTAGCTTCCTTGCTCTGCCCTTGGTTCCTTGAGAGTACTCTCAACATAGCAACCATAGTTGTGCTTTTAGTGTCATTCATTCCTATGCTCAAAAATCTGTGATGACTTCTCATTTGACTCAGAATAAAAGCCAAAGTTCTTTCAATGGCCTACAAAGCTCTGCAGGATCTGTCATCTGAGCACCAACCCCTCTCTCCCTCCCACCCATTAGCTTTCTGACATCATCTCTTCCTCTTAATATCTTACCTGATCATTATCCACTCCTCACATGGACTTTCTTTCCTTTCCTTGAACACGCTGGGTATGGGTGGTATAACTCTTAGGCCTTCACCCTATGGTGGCGGCTACTCTGCCTCAATGCTCATCCTTATAGATCCATCCCATGCTAATTTCTCAACTCCTCTGAATCTTTGCTCAAATGCCCATCCTTAATGAGATCCTGTTTACCCTACTGAAAACTGCAACTAGGTTTTTCTATACTCCCCTCTCCCTCAGTCTCAATGCCCTTTGCTCCGTTCCAGGGGCTTTCCATAGCATGTAGCATTTTCTCACATACTAGACAGTTTAGTTATTACATTCTTATGAGTTCTCCTATGCTAGAATTAACTCCTATGGGTGCAGTACTTGTCTAATTTGTTCACTGATATAACCCAAACCACAGAGAAAAGTGCCTGGCACATTGTCAGTATTCAAAAAAATATATGTTAAATAAATGAACAAATGACTGTGTTGCTAGAGTAAAACAGTATTTCAAGAAAATGTTTCCAGAGTATTTTACTATTTTTGAGAAACCTGATAAGCTCTTTAAAAATACATCTTTCATTTTCTGACAATCATTTTCGTAAATAATTCCATTTGGCTTTTTTTTTTCAAATTTGGAATACACCAGCAGATTAAAAGAGTTTTCCATTATTCAATTTCTTTTTCTTTTTTTAAAAAAGATTTTATTTATTCATGAGAGATGCAGAGAGAGAGGCAGAGACACAGGCAGAGGGAGAAGCAGGCTCCATGTAGGGAGCCCGATGCGGGACTTGATCCCAGGACCCCGGGGTCAGGCCCTGAGCCAAAGGCAGATGCTCAACCACTGAGCCAGGTGCCCCCATTATTCAATTTTTTACCCAGGTATCATTTAATCCATATCTCTTTGTTGTTCCAGTGTGCTTGTAATCTTCAAAGATTAGGAAGGAAGCTGGAAGGCTGGAGATGCTAGAACGAAGCAAAATGGAGGTGGGCACAGAGCAGAGTAGTGACATTGTCTAATTTGTTTTTAAAAATTAGAGTGATTTGTTCTGTGGCTAAGAATAGACTATAAAAATATAACTGCAGAAGCAGGGAGATCAGTTGGGAGGCAAAAACCCAAGTAGGAAATGAGGTTGGCTTGAAGCACGGTAGTATCACTAAGGTGGTTTACAGTGGTCACATTTTGTGTATATTTTGAAGGGGCAGCTAACAGAATTTCCAGAGAGAATTTACTGGCATATGAAAAAGACAATATTCTTTTTTTAATTAAAGATTTTTTATTTTATTTTGCCTGAGCAAATAAAAAGAATAGAATTGCTCTTAATGGATGGTTGGATTCAGGGCAAAGCAAGTTTTAAGAGGCAAGATCAAGTGCTTTGTTAGATCTGAGATTTCTATTAGACAGCCAGGTGAAAATGTTTACCAAGCAACTGGTTGGATAAGTCTAGGGATAAAAACATGAGAGTCATCAATAGGAAGATAGTTTTTAAAGCTCTGATACCAGTAAGATTACTGAAGGAATGATTGTCCACGGAAAAGAGGCCTGTAGAATGAGCTCCAGAAAAGCATACATATGTGGGGAAGATGAGAATGAACTTGGGAAGGAGGAAAACCAGAAACTCAAATAAAATAGTTAAAGAAGAGGGACATGGTCAATTATATGATGCTGCTGGTTCAAGTAACATGAAGAATTGAGAATGGCGTGCTGAACTTGGCAATGTATCACTGGTATCTTTGACAGGGTGGGGTTCCGGTGGAGCTGGGAGGTGGGGCAGAGCTTGGATTTCTGGGGTGAATCCAAGAAAGAATGGAAGGAGGAATTCAAAACAATGAATACAGACAGATGATGGAATAACTGAAAACGAAAAGTGAATATACCACTTAAATATTTGTACCTGGATGTTAGCTGGGTGACTGACTAAAAATTAACAACAGCATAAGAAACAACTGCTATAGTAACAACAACTAACATTTATTTAAATAACTACATGTTATTTTCTTGGAGCCTATAACACCACACTCAGCAGGAAGATGAGGTAACCAACATATGGAGGAACTTGCCCCAAGTCAGACAGTTAATGAGAGGAGAAAACTGAAGATAGTCTTGTATTCCAAAGACACCTTTATTCTTTAGGTTAAAAAAAAAAAAAAATCTGCCACAGTCTATATATGAGTATTTGGAAGTCACAGAAAAAAAAAAAAAGAGTTTTAAGCTTCAGATGGATAAAGAAATTTAATACCAGATGTGATCATTTATGTGAGCAAAATTATGTTTAAAATACTTTTCTTATTCTTTATACAATAATTATTTTGTTTGATTTTAAAGAATTCTACGAGTATTACTATCCAAAGTCTTGGTCTTCAATTCCTTACTACTATCTCTACTATTTAACCAGTAAGGCAAATGTCTTGTGTACGGATCATGACAGTCAAGCTCAGAAGCAGAGAACAACATGGTGGTTGCCAGGTCCTGGAGGGAGGAGGAGAGGAGGCGGTGTTAGTCAAAAGGTACCAAGTTGCAGCCACACGAGATCCGTAAGTCTAAGAGACCTACTGTAAAGCATAGAGCCCAAAGCTAACAATACTGTATTGATTACTTTAAAATCTGCCAAGGGAGGAAATCTTACATTAAGTCTTCTTATCACACACAAAAACTAATGAGAAAGAGGGTAAGAGAAGTTATTGGAAGTAATGGATGTGTTTATGGCATAGACTGTAGTGATGGTTTCAGAGACATATATTTATCTCCAAATTCAGCAAGTTATATACACTAAATATATACAGCTTTGTGTGTGTCACTCATACCTCAATAAGGGGCTTGTAAAAACATACTTTGCATCCTAAAATCAGATGCAAAGAACTATTCTTCACATTCATTGCATTTGATGATACATACATTTTAAGACACTAAAAATAGAACCACACTCATAAGACCAGATGTGATTCCTTGAAGTGAGAAATTTAGATTTTTATTGGGGGTATAATAAGAAATAGAGTAATTTTGGTTTCCACTTCAATTTCTTGCATATAGGTAGATAATTTTTTGAGATTCCAAGCTTAGTCTAGCCCTCATTCTATTTTTCCCCATGATGTGTATGCTGCTACCTTAATAACAGAAAAAAATGGGTCAAGCCCTGTTAGATATTCAGAGTGTAGGTGGAAATCCTTTGACTAGCTTTCTGGGGATGCCTCTAACATGGGAATTGCTGTTGAGATTCCAGGGGAAAAAGATAAAATTCTGTCAGTCGCAATATCTCTTACAAATAAACCCTTTCACACCCACTAAAAAGGTTAGAAAGATGCCTGAAATCTAGCAATTAACCAATATCATTGCAAAGTTTTAAGGCAGAAAATCCTACACTGAGCCTACACATTGCACACAATATGTTCCTTTTAATATATCTGCTTATATGAAAATAATTCTTCAAGATACAAAATAAGTAAGGATGTTAATATAAAAAGTATTTTCTAAATTATTCTGTGTATCCTGGTATCTTCAATTATTACATGGTTATTTAATGGCATGTATATTTGCCCTTTTTCCTTCCTTCATTTTTTTTTTTAAAGATTTTATTCATTTATTTGACAGAGAGAGAGAGAGAGAGTACAAGCAGGAGAAGTGGCAGAGGAAGAGGGAGAAGCAGGCTGCCCACTGAGTGGGGAGCCTGACACAGGGCTCCATCCCAGAACCCTGAGATCATGACCTGAAAAGACAGAAACGACAGAGGCCAAATCCTCAACAATTCCCTGTGGTTAGCCAAGAAGTTTAACTTTATCTGGAAAACTATGGTTCATTCATTGAAAAATACAATTTTTACCATGGAATAAAGCCTGCTGTATATAAGTATTAACTTGAATAGCTCATTAACTTGATCTTGTTAATATAAACATTTTACTTGTCCCTATAAAATCTCCATAACATGTTATATAATATGTTCTACTCCTTTTCATAAATATTTGCAGTAATGATATTTTACTTAAATAACATAGAATCAGTTCTTCTATGATCGGAAAGCTTATTTCTGGGGCACCTGGGTGGCTCAGTTGGTTCAGAACCCAACTCTTGGTTTCAACTCAGATCATGATCTCAGGGTGGGGAGACTGAGCCCCACTTAGCAGGGAGTCTACTTGAGATTCTCTCCCTCTCTCTCTCTTCCCTTTGCCCCTCTCCCTGAGCACATGCACTCTCTCTACATTACAAATAAATAAATCTTTTTTTAAAAAAAAGTTTATTTCTGTAATATCTAATACTTCTGAGTCCTGAAACTCATTGCTGTCTATTGTAAACATCTGTTTTATATCTGTCATTCTTGATAAGGTAGGAAGGTATTATACTGCTCTTTTTATCCAGCTGTATTCCCAGAATATAGTTTAATATCTTCCCCAAAATAGTTTCTTAAAGTACGTTAAGTGAATAACAAATAAGAATAGATATTCCAAAAATAATATGTTTGGGTTTAGACTACATTTGGTATTTTCCCTCCCAAGAGATTTACCTACCTGATCTCATATTGGTTCACCTGTCTGTGTATTAAATAATGAACCCTCTTGTGGTACAGAGACCTTATCCTGGGGCTTCTGAGCGTTCCCCATGCCAAGCCTATTTCCCTATACACGGCAGGCACTAAAATGAATGTTGAATTGTGTATTAAATTTAGATTGTATTCTCTCACGAAACAAGAATAAAATACTAAAGTAGATAATCCAATCTAGCAGCTGTTTGTCTCAGTTTTACTTTAAATATCAGACAAAAGTGGGGGTGTAGAGAACAGGAGGATTATACATGTAATTATAGCAAACTTATTTTGATTTAATTAGTTTATGATGTTAGAGAAAATACAATTATTGTTTTCATTCTTTTAATATCCCAGAAGCCCAAATATAAAGGGTTTTACTAAAATTTTCTCATATGTAATAAAATATGTCTCTAAATATGTATTGTTTACCCAAGATAAAATAAATGAAGTCTTTCTAGGTATAGTCATTCTTGTGCTGAACAAGCTGCTATTCTCATCCTAGTACCATATGGATATGTTCAAATGACGTAGACAATAAAAATGGATTAAGTTTGTGAAGAGGTAATTCATTTTCTCATGGTTATCATAATATGAAATACAATTTGCATTTCAAATATACATGTTGACTTCCATGAATCAGTTTTGTAAACCTTTAAATCAAATATTCTAAGTGAAGAAATTAATCTATCACAGCACTTGGGAATGGGTCTGTAGAGGTGTTAATTATGCAGACCTAGAGTTAGGTTTGTAATGTCAGAAAACAAGAAACAAAGATTTTATTTGAAATAAACACTTGCAGACTCTGCCTCTCCGTGCCCATAATAAGCTAAATAATAAAAAATAAGAACTTAAATCTAAAGGTGATAAAGACAACTCAGGAATCAATCTTTCAGAATCTTCAGGTTTTAGAACAAGAAGAGATTAAAAATTACACGTTGGAAAACCTTAACCTTCTTTAATGAGGAAAAAGTAGCTTGAGGGAAGGCAGTAGCATATGAATATAGGAGAGAGCCAAAGAACAGGAGGCTCAAAGAAAAGGTCTTCTTATTGGAAGACGGCAATTGTAGAATGTTAGTTATTTTAGCCTGAAGCCAAGAACTGATGGAGAAATCACAATCAATAAAAAGTAAGTCTGGGGGGCTGGAGGTAAAAAGGTAGACAATGACATAGCTCAGTGGAGCTGTGTTTGGAACTGGGACATACATAGGCTTCCGTATTTACACTGATAGTGAATCTGTAATAATACCACAAGGTGAGGAAAGCTGGACACAGTGTCCCACACCTGAAATCTTAGACCAGCTCTGAATTGTGCATGTTAAGGAACCAAATAAGTAAAGACCGGAAATAAAAGACAGTCATCATCTTAGTATATGCCAAAGAAACTTCCCATACTCTATACGGGCAAAAATAATTAGTATAATTATATATTATCTTATTTAATAGTTAGAGCAAAATGACCATAGTTAACATTTATTAAACAATCTTAAGCTAAACAATTTAATTGCATAATTTTATTTAATCCTCACTTCATGAGGTATTAATAGTACCTCATTTTAGAGATGAGGATAAAAACTCAGAATGTTTAGGTCACCTATCTAAAGTCCCACAGCTAAAAAAGCAGAAGACTCCAAACCAATACTGATTGATTCCAAAATCTAGACTGCTTCTCCACCAGTGGAGACAGACATTTGTTATAAGTCAGATCCACATGAGACCAGAGGAGGATCCAGAGATAAAGAAGGATCACAGACCTTGCGAATCTGCAGTTTCTGATAAGAAAAACATAGCACATCCAAGCAGGGATGCCCAGAAAAATATTAATGAAGAGACTATTTACAAAAGTATGACTAGGTTAAGGAGAGTCAAGGGGATATGGGAAGCACCCCAAGCTAAGAAGCGAAAAGGCAAGGACAATGAGTAACAAGTGAAATCCTGAAGAGCCAGAGCTGCGTCTGGTAGGAGGCCCGTGAACAATGGTCTCTGAAGAGGAGTGTGACCACTGGTGACGCACAATCTGACCTCATTCTCCTCCATCCTCTCATTTCCTGCCGCTGCCTCCCATTTGCTGAGCTCAACCAGAAGCCAGAAGACAAGGAAGCCCATTGGTAAAGCAATAAAGGTTATCTTCTGGGATTCAGTGTGGACAAGGTGGAGGGAAAGTCTAGGGACAAATGGAGATTATCCAGTACACCTGACAGGAATTCAGATGATTAAGAGTTGACTTAAAAAACTGAGAAAAAGCAACTCATCTAGTCAACTTAGAATAAGGTACCTTTCGCAGCCTGTTCATCATCCCTTCTTCAGTGTACTATTATAGTCCCAAGTCAGAAGAAGAGTTAAGCCTCTGTCATGCTTTATAAATGTTTTGAGTATAGAAAAAATGCTTTATCTCTTACTTTGAAACACTATTCCACTCCTAATCATGTGTCCTTTCTTCATAGTCAGTGTCTAATATCTTACATTGTATCTCATTCATGGCAAGACAGGCAAAGTACAGGTAAGAGATGGCAGTTTTCAGGGGCTTCTAATTCTTTAGGCAAATTGGGCTTTCCAGGCAACAGGATACTAGAAGGTATAACTGCCCTCCACACCAGTGGTTTCGTTTTGTGTGAGCCATAAACAAATACTTGTTAGCTTCCATATTATGTATTTCAAGCACACAGCCAGATTCTAGGGCTATGGGCATACATTGGGGTTTCTGTCTTCCGTGAACATTTAGTATACAATGTGAATATGTGGAATGTAGTCATATAGGAAAGTAGTTTTAAAAAAATTTCGATCAAGATACGTACTCAAAAACACAGTTTCACTGCAATGTCATATACAAAAATACAATATATAATTAAATAGGTCACGGGATTATGGAGTACACTTGTCATATGTGGAATTGTTGAATCACTATCATGTACACCTGAAACTAATATTACATTGTTAAGGAAATGGAATTAAAATAAAATTTTAAAAATAAAAACATACAATATATATATCTATGTGTATATATATATATATGCCACACATATGTATCTCTGCATACACAGACATATTTCATTGGAAACAATACTTATATTTAATTTCATGTGATATACTATATTTCCTATTCTTTTCCATTCCATTCCATTCCACAAAATGCTGGTCAAGACCCAAAAAAAGACTTCATGACTCACTGAAAGGATATACTAAACAGTGTTTTAAGTCCAACCCTCACTACATTCCTAAGAGGTAGGTACTATTATTATTGTAATCTTAAAGCTGAAAAGAAGGTTAAGTAATGTACCCAAGGTTTTAGGGCAGAGATGGAATTCAGAAAAAGCAGCAGTCTGTGCGTGTTTCAGAGCTCTATGGTGAAGCAGGAAAAGAGAGGTCATCTATTAAAGTTGCCAAGTCTTGATGTAGAACTAAAAACCCTTACTGCTGATTACATGATTACACACAAGGGGTAAGGAAAACGTAATGGTTAAGTAAGACTAGTGCCTGGGTTCATTCACCCAATAAAAATGTATGTTTCCCAGGTGGTGCTGTTCCTCAGGAGAGGAAAAATAAGAGGTGGGACAAATTCTGGAGGAAAGGCAATTATTCAAAGTCTTTGGTAAGAATGCAAATACTATGTAGGACTTGGGACATGGTAGGATTGAATTAACTCATTCCTTGTCTCCTACCCTACATCGGCTGAGTCAGATGAGTGGGAATTCTTGAAGGCTCTTTTTAAAATTTAATATCACAATATTAACTTAAATGTCACCTATAAACATGCAATATAAGTTTACCTTGAAATGAATTCTTTTAATTTCTTAGAATCCCATTAAAGGGGAGGCCATGAACCATCAGAGCAAAGTAAAATTTCTAATAGGAAGATCAGAAAAAGGAAATCTTCAAGACCCATCCACCACCAGCTTTCACACAAAGTGGAAATTCCTAGCCTTTTAACTGTTCTCACTAAATCTTTTCTGATTTTACCCTCTTACTACCCATATTCTTCAGGCAGAATAATCTGTTAAAAATGCACATATGATCATGTCAGTTTCCTGTTTCAGCACATTGGTACCTTCTCATTGCTCTTGAAGTCCAAAATCCTTAACAAGGCGTTGTATGATCTGGCTCTAGTTTACTTGTCTATCCATTCCACTTCTCTCCCATCCATTCTTTCACACTGCTCATTTTATAGTCCCTTCATTTACATTCTCTTTTCTGCTAAATACCATTGAATATTCTGTTCTCTCTATGCTCACTCTTGCTAATTAACCCCTTCCTCTTTACCTGGCTAACAGTCACTTATCCTTCAGGTCTTGTCTTAAATTCACATACTCAGGTAGGTTTCTAGATATTACAGACTAGACTGGAACATACTGCTCCTAGAACATACTATACTCATTCTTAGCCATGATCACAACTGCAATTAAATAACGGTGGAATTATCTGGTCTTATCAATTTTCCATTTACATTATGAGCCCTGTGAAGGCATGGACTGTGTCCTCATCCCCCTGGAACCACCAGAACAGCCAGACTGCCTAAAAACTACTTTGTACATGTTTTCTCAAGCCTTGGAACTAAACGTTTAGTATACCAGAATATCACATACTTTCATCTCCCCAAATATTTTCATCCTGTAAGGAAGATATTCCTTGCGTAAAGGTCGTATTTAATAGTATTCAGTGGGGCAAAATATAAGATCTCATTTTAGTAATGATTATACTGCCAAACATAGTGAAAAGGTGACAGACCATCAACAACAATTCAAACTGGTCTAGTTAATTTTTCCAAGTTGCTTTTTTAATGCTTGTTTATATTTATAAAAATTCTTTCACTTTGATGGTGCATAGCAGAACTGACCTCCTATGGTTTGTAAGATTAATAACAGCTGTGTCTCATATCTTGGCAGTCTAAATTTTAGGTAGATAGGGCTGTTTAAGATAGTGTATTCCTTTGCATCATTTTTACACTGACCCTGGAAACAAAATGCCTGGGTATGAGTACTGGCTCTGCTACAGAATAAGACTAAATTGCTTCTAGTATAATATTATGGAGTGGTATGGGAAAATTGGACAGCCGTGTGCAGAAGAATGAAACTAGACCATTCTCTTACACCAGACACAAAGATATACTCAAAATGGATGAAAGATCTAAATGTGAGACAAAAATCCATCAAAATCCTAAAGGAGAACACAGGCAACATCACTTTTGAACTTGGCCACAGCAACTTCTTGCAAGATACTTCTATGAAGGCAAGGGAAACAAAAGCAAAAATGAACTATTGGGACTTAAAATAAAAAGCTTCTATACAGCAAAAGAAACAGTCAACAAAACCAAAAGACAACCTACAGAATGGGAGAAGATATTTGCAAATGACATATCAGATAAATGACATATCTTTAAAGAACTTATTCAATTCAACAGCAAAGAAACAAACAATCCAATCATGAAATGGGCAAAAGACATGAACAGAAATCTCACGGAGGAAGACCTAGATATGGCCAACAAGCACATGAGAACATGCTCCGCATCACTGCCATCAGGGAAATACAAATCAAAACCACAATGAGATACCACCTCACACCAGTGAGAATGGGGCAAATTAACAAGGCAGGAAACCACAAATGTTGGAGAGGATGCGGAGAAAAGGGAACCCTCCTGCACTGTTGGTGGGAATGTGAACTGGTGCAGCCACTCTGGAAACCTGTGTGGAGGTTCCTCAAAGAGTTAAAAATAGACCTGCCCTACGACCCAGCAATTGCACTGTTGGGGATTTACCCCAAAGATTCAGATGCAATGAAACGCCGGGACACCTGCACCCCGATGTTTCTAGCAGCAATGGCCACAATAGCCAGACTGTGGAGGGAGCCTCGGTGTCCATTGAAAGATGAATGGATAAAGAAGATGTGGTCTATGTATACAATGGAATATTACTCAGCCATTAGAAATGACAAATACCCACCATTTGCTTCGACGTGAATGGAACTGGAGGGTATTATGCTGAGTGAAGTAAGTCAAATGGAGAAAGACAATCATCATATGGTTTCAACTCATATGTGGAATATAAGAAATAGTGAAAGGGATTATAAGGGAAAGGAGGGAAACTGAGTGGGGAAAAATTGGAGGGGGAGACAAACCATGAAAGACCCCTAACTCTGGGAAACAAGCAAAGGGTTGTGGAAGGGGTGTTGGGTGGGCAATGGGGTGACTGGACTATGGGCACTGAGGGGTACACTTGATGGGATGAACACTGGATCTTATACTCTATGGTGGCAAATTGAATTTAAATAAAAAATGTAAAAATAAACAAAAATATTATGGAGTGGTAGAAAGAACACAAGTAGCAAGCCTGATGCTATGAGGTCTAGATTTGCCTTTGCCCTGGCTTCCTATGTGAATTTAACCAAAAATAAGAAATGATGGTGTAAAAAGAGAAAAAAATAAATGGTAAACTTCAATGCCAGAGAATAAACTATACAACTTAGAAGAGATCATATGGGTAATTTAGACTAGATCATGTCATACAAGTAAATATAACTATCCAATTTTTTAAAAGATTTTACTTATCTATTTATTTTAAAGAAATGGAGAACATGGGCAAGGAAAAGGGCAGGACAAGGGAAGGGGCAGAGGGAGAAGGAGAAAGGGAATCTTAAGCAGATGCATGTTGAGAACCAAGCCCTACATGGGGCTCGATCCCATGACCATGAGATCATGACCTGAGCTGAAACCAAGAGAGTTGGACACTTAACCAACTGAGTCTCCAAAGTGCCCCTGTAACTGACCATTTTAATGACCATGGAACAAACTTTAATTAAAAATATGAAGGTCAGCTATTGATACCTATTTAATCTTCTCTAAAAGCAAACAAAACAACAGAAGTTCAAATAGTATCAATAACTCTCAAAACTGTAGCAGAGTACAGGAAAAATATATCTTCTTACTAAAGGTAAGACTAGAGATAGCCTGATTCAAGGTAGCAGAGACAGTTAAAAGGTTAATAATGTTCCATTCATACTCATTGCCTTGGAAACACACACACACACACACACAAAAGCCCCTGAAGGGATTATTTAAACTGTATAGACAGGAATACTCTGAAGCAACTCGGTCATTTTGCCCTGCCACTTCCCCATGTCCAGGCACAAACACCTTTATTACTACATTTTTTTAGGGATTAACAACTCATATAACGTAAAACACCAAGGGCAAAAATGGATAGGTCCTGTCAAAAAGTACCCTGGATATGAAAAATCTCTCTAGAATGGTAAGCCTGGGAAACCCACAAAAGTAATAGATATGGGAGCAGTAGCTTTTATGAACTGCGTTTTCCAGCAAGAATAAGAAAAGAGAATTCTCTTCCTATTAGCAGATCCTAGGAAAGGATTCCAAAATGTTCAAATGTTTGCAGTGGGACTGTGTACCTCAAGTAATTTTCTAGCTTGAAATCTAAAGTGAAAATTCTAACCCCACATAACTGAACAATAAGCAGGTAAAAAAAAAAAAAAAGCCCTATGTAAACAGTAAAAGTTACATATGCAAATACATGACCAAGATGGAGCTTATGAGAAGATCCTGGAAGAGAAAAAGAATGAAAATTTTCTACTCAAGATACAGAGCAAAGCATAGTTTTGAAAAAGATCTGGTACAAAAAAAGCAGAATTGGAATTCTATGAGTTTCAAGAAAGGTCTGCTGGCTACTAAATAAAACATAAAAATGAGACAACAAAACAAGAGGAAATCAAAAGGAATTGGCAGAAAAGATCAGGTAAACAAATTAGATGTGGTTACAGGGAAAGATAATTTCCAATACCTGAATTAAAACTTCAATAAGAGTCAATAAAAATCACAATCAACACTGTAGAAACCCAAATCTGTAACATAGATTTCCTAGAATAGCAAGGAAAAGGAAAAGTAGCAGAAAACACTGAAAAGTCATAAAAGTCATGTAGACAGATAATACAACTCCAATCAACAAATAAAAAGCATTCAAAGGTTAGAAAGTGGGGAAAAAGAGTGGGGAGCTAAGTAACACAATAAGTCCTTAGCAGAGAAAAAACTTCATCCATAGGTCAAAACTGTTCACAGAGAACATGGGAAATTAACCAAAACAGACTAATCAGTGATATTTCTTAATGAATTTTATGAATATCAAAAACAGTCCAAAAGTATATCTAGTAAGCATCCAGTCCGGGGGGGAGAATGAGAAACATTAACTTAGAGGGGAAAAAAGAACCTGAGTTGACCTCAGACTTCTCCTCAACACTACATGTCAGCAGAGAAAGAGTAATATCCATAAAATACCCAAAATGTGTTACTAAATCAAGTTATTACCATGAATGACACAGTCTCTGTAGACAAAGGCAGAAGTGTTTCCCCTTTTCATATTTCTAGCAAAACTACTTAAAGATGTAATCGCTTGACTGAGATAGAAGCCCACATGAGAATTCAAAATAGGAACTGTAGTATGAAAAGCCTAGTAGTGGGGCGCCTGCATGGTTCAGTCGATTAAGTGCCAGGCTCTTGGTTTTGGCTCAGGTCCTGATCTCATGGGTCCTGAGATCAAGCCCAACCTGGGGCTGTGCACTCAACAGGAGTTTGCCTGCACAGTTTTTCCCTCCACCTCTCCCCGCACTTGCATGTACAAACATGTACATGTGCTCTCTCTCTCTCTCAAATAAATCTTAAAAAAAAAAGACCAGTGAAGTGCACTGAAATGAATTAAGTGGATTGAAGTATAAATAATTATTTTAGATATGATGCCAAGCAATGCAAATGCTAACTAATAATTATCATAATAGTTGATATTAATGAATAAATCCAAGGTAACAGTTTAAAGGACAAGCAATGGGGTGTACACTTAAGCCTATCCTAACACTGCATGTCACCTATACTTCAATAAAAACATACGATTATTAGGTGATGGGCAGGATACATGTCCCAGCTTTGTCTCTATTTATTTAAAAAATTGTTTAAATATGTTTGATCACTAACATCAGGGGCGCCTGGGTGGCTCAGTTGGTTAAGCATCTGCCTTCGGCTCTGGTCATAATCTCAGGGTCCTGCTCAGCAGGAGTCTGTCCCCTCACCCTTCACCCCACTCTTTGCCACTCTTACACTCATGCTCACTCTCTCTCTCTCTCTGTCTCTCAAATAAATAAGATCTTAAAAAAAAAAAAAACTAACATCAGCTAGTAGTAAATAAAAAAGAAAAGGTATGTCATCAAAATTGGTATAGAGAAGGCAAACTAAATATTCGGGGACAAAATAAATTTTAAAAGCCAAAGAAAATTTCAATAAAACACAAAAACGAAAACAAGATGACATAGAAAGAATGCAAGCATATCCTGAATTAATTATCCTTTTACAGAAAACATACTCAGATTTGTTTACACAAAATACATCTGGTATTTGTTGTTTATAGGAAGGCATCTAAAATAATATAGCATAGAAAGATTTAAAATAGCAGTAAAATGGACATGGATAAGACTACAGTAGAGTTAGAATTCTTATAAATTAAGTAATAATTATGTGAAGGAAATACTTTACAACCAACCGAATTGTTATTTTTTTAAGATTTATTTATTTATTTGACAGAGTGAGAGAAGGAGAGCAAGCACAAGCAGGGGGAGAGGCAGAAGGAGAGGGAGAAGCAGACTCCTCGCTGAGCAGGGATCCTGGCTTGGGGCTCCATCCCAGGACCCTGGGATCATGACCTGATTCAAAGGCAGATGCTTAAATGACTGAGCCGCCCAGATGCCCCTCAAAAAAATTATTCTTTAAGATAATGTAATGAAATATGAATGCGATAATAAAATACATGTAATGATATATAATAATCTGCATGTATAATGTATAATATATGATAATCTGATAATGTATAAATATAATCAAATTTTATAAAATATATATGTATGCATGTTGAATGCATAAACATATAACCAAAATGATTAGAAGGAAAGAAATATACCAAACTGGTAACACTGGTAGTGGGATTGAGAGTTATTTTAATTTTCTTCTCAGACTTTTCTGTATTTTATCATGTTAATCAAGAAAATATATTAAGGGATGCCTGGGTGTCTCAGTCGGGTAAGTGTCCAACTCTTGATTTCAGCTCAGGTCATGATCTCATAGTCCTGGAGTCCAGATTGGGCTCCACGCTCAGCAGAGAGTCTGCTTAGGGATTCATTCTCCCCCACTCTGTCCACCTGCAGCTCACACATGTGCCCATGCTCTCTCTCTCTCTAAGTAAATAAATCTTTTTTAAAAAAGAGTAAATATTAATGAGAAGCACAAAATTCTGTAATAAATGGAAAGCATATAATGCTCCTGGATTGGGATATAGAATAAATACGTCAATTCTTTCTAAATTAATTAATTATATATTTAACACGATCAAAATGTATAAACTTGGCCAATATATTCTAACACTTTAGAAGTATAAAAAGCAAAAATACCCAAGAAAGTAAAATCAAGAAATAGTATGTATAATATAATGAAATATTGATAATTAAAAAAATGGAATGAAATACACAAAATCATTACTACTGATGAAGGTGATGGAATAATAAGTTACATCAATTTTTTTCTTTATATTTTTCTGTATATTATAAATTTATACCAATGAGCTCTCTGCTTTTATAAACTTGAAAATAACAAGTTTTTTAAATTTTTTTTATAATCTTAAAATCACAGTCAAATGAGAGAATCAATTATGATTTTTATTTTTTCTTTATGTATGTCAATATTCTCCAAACTCAGTATATGGAGCACATTTTATTCCTGAAAATGTTTAAAAAAATTGTCTTCTAACATCCATCTTCCACTCTGGCAAAGGCCCCACTGTTCCAATTTAAATGTGTTTTCTCTCTTATAGTCTTCAGAGGCAATGGGGAAAAGTTTCAGTTTTCAAACAACAGGTGAGGGCAGCCTGGGTGGCTCCAAGGTTAGCGCCACCTTCAGCCCACGGTGTGATCCTGGAGACCTGGGATTGAGTCCCACATCGGGCTCCCTGCGTGGGGCCTGCTCCTCCCTCTGCCTGTGTCTTTGCCTCTCTCTCTCTCTCTCTCTCTCTCTCTCTCTCGCTGTGTGTCTCTCATAAATAAAATAAATAAAATCTTTAACAAAACAAAACAAAACAGGTGATCTGACATGCCATCTTTTTTGAAAGACCTAAAATGGGTTAGCCTAAAATTCAGCCTTCCCACGAATTTCTTAGTTTTCCTTGAAAATGTTAGTTTCTATTTTTGGTTTCGTTTTGACAGAGTCAAGAACATGGGATTTTTATGGAGAAGCATAAGCTCCTCTTTGACAACAGCAAAATAAATAAATGAAAGAAAGAAATTAGTACATTTCCTCAAAAGATATACTGAAATGACAAAATGTTTCCTTTTTTTTGTTCACCTTACTATCAATTGTAACTACACATGTACTGTTAAGAAGATAATCATCTAATATGTTCAATTCTTCCAACCATCCATCCATCCATCCATCCATCCACCCATCCATTATCCCCAGAAATAATCCCTAGGCAATTTTGTGTTTTTCTCTCTCATGGGTATTCCTGTACTGCAACTACATATATAGGTATTTATAAATAATATATAGCATTGCTTGGCACTTTCTACTTTCCATATTATGCAGAAATGTGATCGTGCAATCTCTGGGGTTCTCTTTTGTAACCAGTTTTCCCTTTCTCCATACCTCTCTCTACAATTCCTTCTTTCTCAACTTCTCCATGATTATATATACAAACACTGCATGCACAAAGTCTATGATAACTAAGATATGCATTGTTAGATATTGATTCTTTTACTTAAATGAGATGTTATGTATTTTTTAATATCAAAAGGTGTCCACAAGAAATGGAGGAATAGTCTTTTCCCCATATCCTCATTTTCAAAACTATTCTTTCTAGTCTGATAAGTATAAAGTATTAACCATTACTATTTTCATTTCACTTCCCTCATCACTGCTACTGATGTTGAACATCCTTTCATACCTTAATCTTCTATAAATTATCCTCCCATACTTTTTTTTTTGCTCATTTTCCAAATTAGATTTTGTTGTCTCATCAGTTTTGGAAAAACTCTTCCTACATGATAAATATCGATGGGGTTCTGGTCATGCTACCTCAAAATATAGCACCGAAGGAATTTGAGAAACAGCACAAAAAGGAAGGACTTGCTGACCTTCTCCTGAAGCGGGTCATGAGACCCTCAGGTGAGAGATGCCCTCCCCATATGCAGAGGAAAGAAGCCTTGTTATCTCTCAAGATGAAGGGACAAGAAGAATCTGAATGGATGTGGCTTGCTAAGTTTCCCCATTTACTACACTTAGCTCATAACCTTTGTGCTATCATATTTTTCCATAATTCTCTACTCTTCATCAAACCTAATAGAGAAATAATCAGGTGTAACCATGTCTAAGGGTCTTCACATCCTTATGGAGGCTCCTATGTCACATGAAACTTAAAGGTGTATGCACTTTCTCTTGTTAATCTGCTCCAGCTCTGAATTTAAGAGGGTAGAGGAAAAACATATTTTCCTTCCCTAGAATGTCAATCCTGTTCCTAGTCTCTATATTACTAACATTTCCTTTCCCAAAATAACTGTTCGGGAAAATATACCATATTATTTTAGCCATATATCTTTAAAACTGTATAAAATATTAGATATTTCTAATATTTAATTTTATAGATTTATGATTTGTAATCTTAATAAACGTTCTTACCCTGAGATTGTCTAAACAATCTCTTCAATTTTTTTTTAAAGATTTTATTAGTTATTCGTGGGAGACACAGAGAGAGGCAGAGGGAGAAGCAGCCTCCCTGCAAGGAGCCCGATGTGGGACCGATCCCAGATCCTGGGATCATGCCCTGGGCCAAAGGCAGACACTCAACCGCTGAGCCCCCTCAGGTGTCCCTCTCTTCAATTTTCTTATAGAATATTCACTTTCAATTTATCATACATATTTACCCTATCTGGAAGTTGTTTTTGAATCTGACTCAAAACAGGAGGGGCTCATTTTATGTTAAGTTCAATGAGCATTGTACCAACACCATTTATTTAGTAAGGCATTATTTTCTCAAAGAATTGAACTATCTTTGTCTTCTATTAAATTATTTTACAGGGTAGTATATACCTATTATATTGTTGGATCTATATCTGGATTCTGTCTTCTGCTAATCTATTGACCTTTTCTTGTGCCAATATTATACTGATTTCATTACAGTGATTTTATAATATGATCTGACATCTGGTAAAGCAAGTTTCCCCTCACTTATTTCCCCAAAGACATCTTGTCACATTCCTAGCCATACATACTTAACAATATTGTATAAATTGAAAAAACAAGTATACATCAGTTAAAGTTAAATCAATTAAGATAATTCCTGGAAGTATATTAAATTTGGAGAACTGAACTTTTTAAATATTAATTCATACTACACCAAAACAAATGTGTTTTCTGTTGTTTGATCTTGTATATCCTTTAATAAAATCATAAAGTTATTTTTTAATTTGGAACTATGCCTTTCTTAAATTTATTACTAAATATTCTATATAGTTTTAGGTACTTTTTTTTTGAGAATGGATTTTTTTTTCCTATTTCCCTTTCCAAGTATTTACTGGTGAGTATATTTTAAAATTTTTATCTAACCGTCTTATTATATCATCTTATTAATTTTACAAGTCTTTTGGTTAAATCATTATAGAATAGTATTTTAACCTTTACTTTCTAACTTTTTATGCCAGAAGTCCCAAAACTACTGACTGGAATATTAATAGAAATTAATCCAGATTTACACCCCGATTTTGACTTAAATTGTTATAGTATTTCACCTTTTGGGAAAATAATTGCTGTTTGTCCTTCAGTAATAGGATATTTTACATTTAAGTAGTTTATTTATATTCCTGTTTAACATAGAGATTTTATTTATTTATTTTTAAAGATTTTATCCATTTATTTATGAGAGACCCAGAGAGAGAGAGAGAGAGAGAGAGAGAGAGAGGGGCAGAGACACAGGCAGAGGGAGAAGCAGGCTCCATGCAGGGAGCCCGATGTGGGACTTGATCCTGGGTCTCCAGGATCACGCCCTGGGCTGAAGGCAGGCGCTAAACCGCTGAGCCACCTGGGCTGCCCAACATAGAGATTTTAATAAGAATAGCTAACTGATTATAATCATGCATATCAATCTGCCATTGATTGGCTGTCTAACCTGGAGCCATCTCTGTATTCTTTAGGTATTATTAGGTATTCTTTTAATTAGGCCGTAGGTATTATTCTTTTAATTTAATGTAATGACATATGAATTAGATATGTTAGTATTTCCTTTTGAATTTTGAATTTATATTCTTCAGTGAGATTAGACTTTTTCTCTTTTTTCTTTTTTATTACTTCTAGCAGGATTAAGTATTAAAACTATGCTGGATTCAATATAAAATGAACTGAAAGGGCTTTACATATTTACCATGATCAAGAATAGTATAAAAAGCAATGAATGCTCTTTTCTCTTTTTTTAAGAGCTAGGTAACAATTGCAAGTCTAGTCATGGTGCATTATTCTATTTACTCTAGTTACTTTTCTTATGTCTTTTATGGTAACAACCTATTAAAGTTTTATAATTATTCAGTCAATTTTAATAATTTATATTTGCTAGGACATTATTCATTTCATTAAGGTTACACTTGCTATAATTATGGTTGTATGGTTATGGTTATATTATCTTATGATTAACTTATCTTGTATATATGGTTGGTGTCCTCTTCAAATTTAATCGTATGTTTTTGATCACTTGTTTTTTTCCTTAATAATCAGGCTGTAAAGGAATTTTGCTATTTTCAAAGAATGATCACTTAGTATTTCTTTCTTCTTTGTTCATTTCAGTTTCTTTGATTCTGGTTTTTATCTGTGTTAATTCCTTCTTCCCGCCTTATTTTGATTTATTCTATTATTCCTTAACTAATTTATTACACTTGGCAAAGAATTATCTTATCAATGAACTAAAAAAGCCTCAATAAGATTGGAGTCAAGATAGTATAAAACTTAATAAAATGAGGTTATTCGGCTTGAAAAAGAAGAACAAAGCCAAAGGAATCATAACACTGGATTTCAAGATATACTACAAAGATATAGTAACAAAAACAGTATGGTACTGGAACAAAAATGGACACATAGCTCACTGGGACAGAATAGAGACCCCAGAAATAAATCCATGATTATATGGTCAACTATCTATCACAAAGGCGGTAATAAATACACCATGAGGAAATGACAGTCTTTTCAATAAATGGTATGGGGAAACTGGACAGCTATGTGCCAAAGAATGAAACTGGACCACTACACACAAAAATAAATTCAAAGTGGATTAAAGACCTAAATGTGAGACCTAAAAGCCATAAAACTCCTAAAAGAAAACAAAAGCAGGAATCTCTTGGACATTCACTTTAGCAACATATTTACTATGGATATGTCTCTACAGGCAAGGTAAACAAAAGCAAAAATAAACTACAGGGATTACATCAAAGAGAGGGGAATTAAAAGCTTTTGCCAGCAAAGGAAATCATCAATAAAAGAAAAAGGCAACCTTCTGAATGAGAGAAGATATTTGCAAATGATATGTCCAATAAAGGATTAATGTTTGAAATATATAAAGAACTTGTAAAACTCAACACTAGAAAAACAATCCAATTTAAGAATAGGCAGAGGATCTGAATAGATTTTTCTACAGAAGACATACAGGGGTCTAACAGACACATGAAAAAATGTTCAACATCACTAATCATCAGAGAAATGAAAATCAAAACCATAATGATATACCATCTCACACCAATTAGAATGGCTAGCATCAAAATGACAAGCATCAAAATAACAAGTTGGGGATCCCCGGGGGGCTCAACAGTTTAGCGCCTGCCTTCAGCCCAGGGCATGATCCCGGAGACCCAGGATTGAGTCCTGCATGGGGCTCCCAGCATGGAGCCTGCTTCTCCCTCTGCCTGTGTCTCTGCCTCTCTATATGTGTGTGTGTGTGTGTGTGTCTCATGAATAAATAAATAAAATCTTAAAAAAAAAAAAAGACAATTTGGGGAGGATGTGGAGAAAAGGAAATGCTCCTGTTCTGTTGGTGGGAATGTAAATTGGTGCAACCACTGTGGAAAACAGTATGGAGTTCCTCAAAAAATTAAAAATAGAAATATCATGCAACCTAGTAATTCCACTGCTAAGTATTTACTCAGAGAAAATGGAAACTAATTTCAAAAGAAATTAGAGGTGCATATACACCTCTGTGTTTACTGCATTATTATTTACAATAGCAAAGATATGGAAGCAACCCAAGTGTCCACTTACAGATGAATAAAAACATATGTATGCTAGAATATTACAAAGCCATAGAAAATAATGAAATCTTGCCGTTTGTGACAACATGGATAGAAGTAGAGGGTATTAATGCCAAGTGAAATAAGTGAGACAGATAAAGACAAACATCATATGATTTCATTTATGTGAAGAATCAAAAAAGTAAAAAAAAAAAAAAAATGAACAAATGAAAAACAGACCCTTAAAAACAGAAAACAAACTAATGGTTGCCAGAGGAGAGGTGGGTGGGAGGATGGGTGAGATAGGTAAAGGGGACTAAGAAGTACCAACTCTCAGTTATAAATAAATAAATGATAGAGATGAAAAGTACAGCATAGGGAATGGAGTCTATAATATTGTAATAATGCTGTGTTGTGATAGATGATGACTATACGTACCTTTGTAAGCACTGAGTAATGGTGTATAAATGTTGTGTACACCTAAGCCTATTCTAAAACTGTCTGTCACCTATACTTTAATAAGAAGATACGATTATTAGGAGATCGGCAGGATACATACTCCAGCTTTGTCTCTAGTCATATGTGCCTTTAAGCAAACCACTTAACCTGTCTAAGCTAATCGTTTCTACAACTGTAAACTGGAGAGAGAATATAGTCTCAAGATTCCTGATAGATAACAAATTACACCCAAGAAAATTGATAAAATTTTAAGATCCTTCTGAGAAAAGGAGACTATTTGAGGA
The DNA here is from genome assembly GCF_053574225.1 of Canis aureus. Lineage (NCBI taxonomy): Eukaryota > Metazoa > Chordata > Mammalia > Carnivora > Canidae > Canis > Canis aureus. The sequence goes on from NC_135633.1 coordinate 2,168,718, forward strand.
ATAAGAGACGTTGGAAAAACTGAACTGGAACTCATCGCCTTTAGAAATAATATCTAAGAAAATCCAGTTTTCTATGATAGTGAAATATAATGGAGACCTATGTTTATTCTATGATTGCTTAGGTCATAATCAAGTGAACTACTAAGATGTTTCACAAACATGAATACCCTAGTAGTACAAGAGCTTCTTAAAGAAGATGCATCTAAGTTACACTGCAGAATGATAGAGACATGTTAAAAAAAAAAACAAAAACAAAAACAAAAAACTATCACTAAACCATATCCTCATATTTTTCTTAGAAAAAAATAATCTGGGGTCAAATGGATTTCAGGCACTCCCATTAAACCCTCTAATGTCGTAAACAAAAATCTAGATATATTTATTTACATTTTTATTGTGAAAATTAATCACACTGATAGATTTGTAGAGTTCAGGACTTGAGAGGTTGAGAAATATTGTTCTAGATTAGGAATTCAACTTTCTATCCTTAGTTTGTGATTAAACTTTTCCATAGTCATATTTTTGTTACTTCGTCTAACATACCTTTTCATTATTGGACAGTTACAACTAGCAAAAAACTGTGGTCCATATCAAATCAAAATCTGCCTCTAAAATTCTCATCTATTTTCTTGATTTCAGTCTCTAAAGCATGAGAGAACTCCTTATTCCTGAAAATAGCTTTTTACGTATTTGTAGACAATTTAACTCCCAGATATTTTCCTTTTTCAGACTGATAACTTTTAAACAACAGAGCATAACTTACTATCCAAAATTTTCTCTAAAGGAATTCTGCAGAATTCTCACATCCTTATTTATTTCAGTAAATTCTTAGAAACTGTAACTCGTAAATTTTTTTAAAAAATATTTCTTAAACTATTGTCAAAATATTACTCATGGATAGATTTAAATCCATCTTTAAATTTTAGCCATAAGTCACTTTTGTATTTATTTTAATGAATTCAGAAAGGATAAAGGCAGTAATATCATTAAAGTGGTACTATAAATAGTATTTACATTAATTCTTTCAGGGGAAAAAGGGAGAAAATATGTAGCAGAGTGAAGTATAACAATATACAAGACAGAATAAATTCCAAGGTAGTGAACCAAGCTCTATATAACTCAGCACCAAAATTCAATAATCATACAAGAGTATTACTTACGGATACAATTCTGAAAGCTGTTCAGCTATTGCATATGCTGTTGGGTCTCTGTCTAAGGCATACAGAGTAATATCTGACTCCTTCTGTAGAATGGCTCTCGTGTGTCCTCCTGATCCAAATGTCATATCTAGAAAAATCTAGCCAACACAGAAAGAGAAAATTACTACCTAACATGAATACTCATTGCTAGCTACATTAATTTCTAAAAGCACATAACGATTTTCAGAGCTGATAGCAAGTGGAAAAACAATTAAAACTGTTTTGCCTAGAGTTCAATTTGTAATACATGAGATCTGGATCAATTATGAGTGACAAGTCTGGAAGAAATGGTCAAGGTATCAGAAAATGATCATCTCTGGCACAGGCTGGTCAATTCAAGACACATTTACATTTCCTCCAAAGGTCAAAGCGGCCACAGCATTATGCTCCTAGCTTTTTAATGCTTTCCAGCACCTGGCTGATAGTAGTATTTCCAACAATTTCTCATTATTTGGAAATAGCTTACAATTAGTATGGCTCACTTTACCTCAATTTTTCTAAATGCTTTATATTACACAGGAAGATATTCAAGAATGCAAAGAAAGAATGAGAGAGGGAGTGAGGTGGAGGGAAAAGAATGAATATACCTAACAATAGTCACAGGACAAATTTTTAAAAATCTAAACTGGAACAGGCTCAAGGCTTAAGTCAAACCAACGAGGATAAATTCTAGCTTTGTCATGAGGTAGCTATATATCTTTGGGAAAGACACTTAAAATTCCAGTGTCTTTAGATTTCCCCAGGCTCTGACAACAAAAAGAAAGTCAGAAGAAAGAAGATACCATCAATACCTATCTAACTGGTAAAGTGACATATTAATTGCTCCTATAAACTAAGGCACTTTTGAGAGTATAAGATCTTCCAGGAATCATTTCACCAGGCCAACAGGTTATTATGTACAGGGGCACCTATATTTCATGTCTAGATCATTTTAGAAAAACGGTAAAGTTAATTGGTTTTGAATAAACTTCTTGGCTATTTTTCTGGGCCACATTTTTAAGAAAATAGGTCTCAGTTGGGCAAGAAACCAGACCTGGACCATTAGAAACATACTTGTGAATAAGTTCATTTTTTTTTTTGAATAAGTTCATTGATTGTGGTTGACTTGAAAGTCAAGACACTCGAAGTGTAGTCTGATGTGTCCTTTCAAGAAGCTTTACTGGTATTATGAAAATAAAAATAATCATTCCAATCATAAGGAATACTATGAAAAACCACATACGCTATAAAGTTTTAAAAATATTTAAACATACAACTTTTCTAAAGTTAATGTGTACATTGCACAAGAAGGGGATATCCTGTAATGGATTTGAACATTTCCCTGCCCTGAAGGCTACAATTTATTTTGAGGAGAGTGGTCAGAAACAAGACACAATATGCTTTGATTTTTTTGCTACCAGCTACCATGCTAAGTCCCATTCTCTGATCAAGTCCTCAAAAACATTAGCCTGTTACTTGAAAAATAATATGGAGGAAATCTTCAGATCAAAAATGAAAAGGAGAGGGATGTAAATTATAAGAGATGTAAATGTGGTGAAAATGTGCAAGCACTGCTTTTTAATGTAAGTATGCAATAAAACTTAAGCTTGTACTTCTGTCACTGTCGGCACAAAAGACATGGCTACACACTCTTTTAAACATTATAAATGGTAATGCTAAAACACTTGAATTTATTATTATTATTTTTTTTAAGTGAGGCTTGAACTCAGGACTCTGAGATCCAGACCTGAGCCAAGATAGAGTCAGACACTTAGCCGTATGGTTAAGTCTGGTTGTTAAGAGTACGTACGTACTTATAATCTCAAGATCAAATAATTTCCTTTCCCAGTCTGTATAGCTATTTTACATATCTATGAATAGGTAAAAATCTCCCACCTTACCATACCTCAGTTTTAAAGTTGCTATGGGTTTAGCATAATTTAAACAAAAAACTTCTCTAAGTCAAAAGTATAAATTACTTTCTTGTTATGCTCCAATATCAAGTCTTGTTATAAGCCTGCACTTAACTAAGAGTATAGCAAATAAAATAATTTGCATATGATTACCTTATCCCAAGCCAGTAAAGTTCTAATCAATAATTAAAAAGAAAAATCCTCATCATTAAAAATATTCTGGAAAATGTGAGATGATGATTATAATTTACATGATTATTTTTTAATATATCATGATTATGCCCTTGGAGATGTACTGACAATCAGGAAGTTTCCATGGGGGAAAAAAAAATTATTACCAGTTAAGTGTAACACAAAGCAAAGTGGGAAAGTGAGAGACATGGGATTTGTAAAACTACAAGTGAACCCCACCATATGTCCTAGGTTAATAGGTGATTGAAGTCATCGAGACGTTTTAAAATTCTAATATACATTGCTCATTAATGTAGGCCTTGTGAATTAACCAGCACTACAACTGAAAAGGGAGCCAATTAGTCTCTCTCTTCTCCTGAGTCATTAACATGATATAAGACTACATTTTTAAATTTGTACAAGTTGATGATAAAATAAGACCAGACAAATGCACAAGAAGAAATAAATTTGAATGTTTCAAAACAATGCTTCTGTAGGTCTCATCTACATGTACATCTGTATATTCATATGTATATGTTATATCCCAGGCACACTTGGAGCTCTTTCTTTACAATTACCTGATATGATTTATCTAAAACATAAAACTCATATTTGATACCAAGAGTTTATTCTGACAATGTTACTTTCTGACCTGTATAACCCTAACCAAATTGTGTTAACTGTCTGAGCCTCAGCTGTTTCATCTAAGAGGATAAAATGTACCCCTGTTTACTTCACAGATTATCTGATTTCCTCCTTACAACTACAGAGTAGGTGTTATTACATTTATATACATACAGAAATTAAGATTATAGTAAACTAATAAGTGGCAAATGCAGGAACTAAATACTGGTATATATGGCTCTAAATCTGTTTTTTCCTCCCACCACTCTACTTCTGCATTAAATCAATAAAGTCTGTATTTGCTCAATACCTATGGTTTACCAAGCATTAAAGTTTTTCCTACTTGATCTAACAAAAGCTTCGTAAGTTAAGTATGGACAAGTGGCATTATCCCCATTTTTGCAAGTACAAAATTAAAGTGCAGAGAGATAAGGTGACTTGCTTAAAATCCTATTACTGGGAAGTGAGGGCAAGAGAATTCTAAACCAATGTGTCACCAACTCTAAATTTTGTGCCCTTTGTGAAAGAAATAAAAAGAAAAGGGAGGGGGCAAGCAAAAGAAAGACATAAAGTGGATGGATGGCATAGAAAAAATCATGGCAGAAATAGCTTTAGAAAAATTATACTAGAAAACTTTTTTTATAGATCACTCATTCCCACTGGAACTTAGGCTCTCAGATACCATGTCTTAATCTTTGTGTAGCAAGATCACTCTGGAGATACATGTGTTTCTTTTTTTCTTTCTCTCCCCCCTCCTTCTCCATCAAGCCGGTGCCTAGGTATTCAGGGCTTTAGAATATATGTTCCCTGAGGACTTCTGTGTGGCACAAAGAAGTAAGTATCTTTCCTATCATCTGGAAACAACCATTTTCCTATCGGTTAGTATTTCTTAAAAAAGCTCAGAAACAATACTAGTGATCCTGGGTAGGTTAGTGTCTTTAAAGAAAAGAGAGAGAGATTTCACTGAAATTGAGGAGAGAAGAGATGGGAATGATCAATAAATTCCATGAAGGTGCAGGGCTAATGAAATGACTGACAGATGATAGGATCTCAAAGTTGTCTTTGAGGGTGGGCCCTCAACACAGGGCTCCCAGTGCTCCCAGAGATTTCCGTACCCCTCTTTGGCACAGAAGCAGGTCCTAGAGGGCCTTTACAGGTTACAACAAAAGGGATCTCAAGGGGAACTAAGGGTGGAATGAGGTGAGTAATGAGATGCAGGGCCTCCTCATACCCCATGTGGGGTAGAGCGCATGAATGAGATTGACGGCTTCTCAGCACAGGGAGATAAGGGCTCAGAATCAAAATGACAGTGACTTAAAGAAAAAATAAACATTTGAGGGAAGATTCATAACTACAATTCTCTAACTTTGCCTCCATTTTAACAGCATCAGTGCCCAGTAGTAGATGCTTAGTAAATATTTAGTGATGCGATATGAAAAAGGGCTCAGCTTCCCAAGGTAACTCTGATAAAGACAGCAATACTCGTTCGTGCACATGGATTTAGAAGTACTCCTCAAGATATCAGGTGCATTGCCACAGGACCACAGGAAATAGTCACAGGGTATCCAATGTTTCGGAATCATTTAACATCAATATGTTTCAAATATCACAAGTTGATTCACTAATGAAAAGAACTTTTTCAGAACATTATGATCTGATATTAATAGTATTATGTAACTCTACTGCACCATGTTCTTATTTGTTGATCAGAATCCTTTACATTTGAAATAAGAAAATGAGAATTTCTCATTTTAGGTAGCTCTTCTAATCAAAAACAACTAAATGACATTGTATCTACATGGTCCTCTATATGCAGAAATGACTAGGTTCCACCTTGAACCGTGATGAGTCACACTTGAAGAGCTGAGCACCAGCTGGGACTCTGATAATGAACAGTCACAGATGCAGAATGTCAGAGCTGAGGGGGACATAACACACTCTTTATTCCACCTCCTCATTTTACTTATGAGGAGACCAGGGCCCAAAGAGGGCAGAGCTGATACCAAAACGTAGATCCTATGGTCTTTCCACTTTATCTCATAATATTCCTTCACTGGAATTATACAATCACACTGAAACAATCATTCTTTGAAAAAGTTTTTTTCTTACTATGAAGACAGATATATGTGGGAACTTTGCACCTTCAGCCTCCAACACAGTTGAAAACAATCACTGCTCTACCATTCTAAATTGTTTTAAGACTTTATGACAATAAATCTGTTGGATTCAATTGCAAAGACAATTATGTTGTATGCATGGCCTCAGATAAATATGCACCCGTTACGTATAACAGCAGCTAGGGATGACTGACTTCTTGACAGGTTACAGTTTTCAAACTGATCTTGAAATTAAAAACAAAGAATTAAAATACTTAAATCATAGACCTATGGGTAGGTAGAGCTAGAAGGACCCATAGAAATAATCCAAGTTGAGTCCCATTTATATCTATTACTCTCTCTAGAGAATACTTAGCACTACTTTTACATCTCTCAGATATGATATCCTGTAAGATATAGTTAAGGCTGCTTTCTGAAGGCAGAATTGACAGAAATCAAGGGATTCACTCAAGATTCTACCGCACAGACTAGATAATTAAGTGATTTTTGTTTTTCCCAATCCAACAGTTCTAATCGTCAAAATTTTTACACTGGAACAACACTGTTAAAATTGGACATGAAAACATTTTTAGCCCTGAACAGCACGAGGGCAGATCCTTCAATTTCATTTTCCTAATGTTGATTAGTCATTTCCAATCTGTGCAAGATTTTTAATAGTAAGTTCTCATCTGAATTTGGAAACAATATGGCCTGATTTCACTGAAAAAATTTCTTCCTATGAATATTTTCTTCTCTGGCAATTACTAATTTTGAATTTCTAGAATTGAAATGTTTTTGAGAGAATTTTGGCAAACTTCATCTATTTGCAACAGGTTTCATTTTGAAATACTGAAATGTCTCAGGCATATACTTAATCTTCTGGATTTTTTTTCAGGAGGTAAATTAAAATGTATGACATGGATTAATAATCTGCATGTTTACTGAACATTCAGTAGAGATAAGGTCACAAGAGGTAATACCTTGAGATACTAAGTTATGGGCCTTCCAGTTTGGTGAGGGAATTTAGATGCACACAAATAATTACTAGTAAAAAGAAATCAGCAATATAAGAACAGCATAGATAACCTTTTACAGGGAGTGAAAAAACACATTTACTTCAATCAGTAGTGAAAAGGACAAAATTGGAGTAGGTTATAATCCAGCTGGACCTCAAAGGCTGGGCAGAAGTCAGAAAGCACCCTTTCTTCTCACTCTTCCATATTCTCCAAATTCAGTTAGCTAGTTGACTTTATGTTAAAACGTTCTAAATTTCTCTGCTCCCATTTTAAATCCAGGCCCCCTTTTTCCTTTGCTTCACCCCTGCAATAGGCTCACACTCATATCAGTACCTCAGTCTGACTTCTGATTCTTCTTCTTACACTGTTAACTGGATCTTCTTTCTGAAATTAAATTATAGCATAGGACCTTCCTCCCCTCAAAACTCTCCAAAGCTGCATGACAGGATCTAAATTTCTAGGTATAATATTATTCTTCAAATTCTGATCTCTGCATTTCTGTCAAACATTATCTCCCCCTCCTCCCACATGAATTTTACAATATGTTCTCTAGCCATACAGTTATAATATATAATAAAAGCACCTGCAATTATCAAACATGTGAAACTATCTGATGGCTTCTCTACCTTTTCGCTTTGTTGCACCACCCTCAAATTGTATTCTCAAACAATTATGAGAATTCTGATATGTCCACAGCTCTATTCTAAGATTTAGAAACAGGACAGTAGGCCGAAATAGTCATGGTCATTGCTCTTACATAGTTTTCAGCCGGAGGCCTTGTTGGTATCTTTAATATATTGTTCTTTCTTTCTAGAATACGCCTCTAGAAGATGGTCAAAACATTTGTGTCCCAGACACCAAACAATGCATGATACAAAGTATAATCAGTAAATAAATTAAATATTAAACATTAAATAAATAAGCAAAATCAAAGAGAATTAAATCTCAACAAAGGCATAGACATATCCATGGAAAGGATATGTTATATAGAGCGAGAGCAAGTTTGACTGGAACGCAGGATGTATTACAAGCAAAGAGTGGAAAAGAGAAAAAGGAACTAGAAAATAATGCTAGAAGGTTATGTGAAGTCAACTTGTGGCAGTCCTAAAAGGCCAAGGTAAGTAATTTGCATCATACTTGCTAAATAATGAACAGCTCTGAAGACTTTTTAAGTACAAATAATAATATAACTGCCAAGAGTATTAGACTGTGAGAATGTAGTGGTGACATGGTATAGAGCAAGCACCCCGGTAAGAGGACGCACAGCCTGACCTGCCAACAGGAATGGAGAGTAGTAGTGATAATAGCGACGTATAACACACTTATTGAATGCTTATTTTACACCAAAAATGGTGCCAAATATTAGATCTGCATCATTCATTATTTTATGCATAGGCAGAAACACACACACACACTCGCTCACTCATTCACTCACATTCACAGTTAAGTGAAATGGGATTTTCAAAACCACCCTTTATGTTACTCTTATTATTATTACTCTTTTACAGGAGAAATGGGAGACTGAGAGACAGGTGAAGTGAGGCACAGCTACTGTCGGTTGCAGACAGATTTTAAAAACAATTCTGTCTCCTGAACCTGTGCTCCTAAGTACTTTGCTTTTTTCTCCTAAGTACTTTGCTTTTAACAGACTGTTTAGAAGCAGTGAGGGGAGAAGTGAGAAGTAAGAAACGACGACCAAGCACGCGATGTGAGCACCTAGGCGTACAGGAGACGGCATTTACTGTGCACGTACTCTATGCCAGCACGCATTATGCCACACACTTTAAAAAGCTGGCCTAATTTAATTCTCACCACAGACTGTATGGTACATAAAATAATTCCATTTCACAGATGAGTATATCAGAGCCATTTACTTAGGACAATTAGAGATAGAGGCAGAAATAAGCATTTCCTTCTCTTCCCTGCCACCCTGCTACTCCGCCTCCGCCACCTCCCAATTAGTGTTAGAACAGCCACAGAACAACTTCTTACTCTAAAATAGAGAAAATCAGAAGTATGAGAAGATACAGGCAGCTTGACAGGGAGAACAAAGGTTTGAGAATTCCATGTGGGAATAGAGGGACTCTTTGTAGTAAACTTGAAACAGTGAAGTGAGGGGCACTGCTGAGGAGAGATTTTGAAGAGAAAAATAATAATAAAAAGGTGGAAACCCAGAAATGTAATAGGGCCAGTTATAACAGCATTAATCCACAGTGGAAGGAAGAAGTTTCATTTCCTAAAATACTTAAAGAACACTAAGTTCTAATTATACTTTTGAAGTTCATCCTAGTCAAAAACCTTGATACATTTTTTTTAAAATAAGATAAATTATTTTCATCATATATCCAACTTATATTATGCAGCCTTTGGGGATATTGCACCCCAAATGCAGTACCTGGCACACATTTACCAAATGCAACAGAAAGGAGCACTGTGATATAATTAGTGAGGCCAATGTTAAGAAAAATAAGCTAGTGACTTGGACACAATAGGATATATATGATAAAATGGATATTCTGACTTTAAAAAATCACTAGAAGCAGTTATCTGGTATAGGGTGTCACTGGAACATTTGCAATTGCCAAGGCAAAGCTATTGCTCCACCACCGGGAACTGAATCCCGCAAGGCTATCACTGACTTCTCTCAGGCTTTACTTATGTCTCTGTCTAATCTACTGACAGGTAGACATTTGTCAAACTGATGCATCTACAGGCCGGAAATAAATTAGAACATATAACTGAACATAGAAGGCTACCGACCTTATGGTCAGCTAACACTCTGAACAAACATTTTTCCTACCAAATTCCTTGATTTATTATTGTCTTCTCAAGCTCTGTTGACTATCTGTCTGCTACATGCTTATTTTGTTTTATTTGTAACTATTACATGGGCTTATGTAAAAGGAAAAAAAAGTCTCAAAAGAACATAAAAGTTATACCACAAACAAAACAATCAATGCATTGCAATAAATTTATCTCTTTTCCCATTTTATCAAGAGTATTGGTGGTACTATGACTCATTCTGCCTAAATTCTGCAAACATTTCATCTTGTAGCTTAAATTCCATCCTATTCACAACAGAAATCCTTACTTGTCATAACAAAACTTATTTCTCTTCATTAGTATGTACACTTATATTAAACTAAATAATTAGACTATTCATCTTTCTTGGTGTTAAATAGGTTTGCTCTTATCTGTAACATGGAGGGATTCCAATCAGAAGTCCCAGCCATGTACAATGGACCGTTCCTTGATCTGCTTGCAGATACAATGTTTGAATTAAGACAAATAGCTAAAAATAATATGGCATGAGTAGTCTCAATAAGCTTAATTTCACAGACTTTTCTGGCCCAGACAATGCCAATCTGCCAGCATCTTGTTTAATAAGAAAAAGGTTTTATATATACCATCAAGAAAGTCCTATAACACATTCTGGACACACTTTTTCTGAGAATGCCAGATGTATTTTCTTCTAAGAATTATTAAAAATATAGATTGTTTATAGTATTTGGAAAAATAATGTGAAAATAATGGGATTTTGAGCTCTTTAATCAGTATGTTCAGCAAATGCTCTTTTCAAACTTTTTTTTTTTTTTTTGGTCAGGGGACACAAGTTATTTTACTGATGGCAGTTTCAACATGGTCCCAACATTAAATTCTTATCAGCATTAAAATAAAACTAATGATGGCAATATTTTCTACTATTTGGCCTCCAAATAACATTAACTTTACACAAATCAAAGCAGACATATATATATATATATATATATATATATAGGTCTTGATAGGTCTTGGTGTCCAATCCACTGTGTGCACATGTGTGCATATGTCCACAATGCAGGCACATGTGTATGTACATGCATGCATATGTATAAAAGCAGGTGAGTAGAAACTGCCCTATTATTTAACTTGTTTAAACATGTGACTCAAGGAGGACAAGTTTCCGACTCAGAATACACACTACACTACCATGAATCATTACATGAAGTAAATGTTAGGAAGTAAAATTTTAAAAGAAAGAGTTTCATAGGTTAGTAAGAAAGAAATTCATCAAGAACGAGTCTTTAAATAACTCAAAATAATCAGAAGAGGTAGGTTCAATAAAATACCTAAATATTTTAGAACTGCTTTCGTGACTTTCAAGTATTATATGAACTGAAAAATAAGATATAAATAAGGCAGCAGGGTGTAAAAGGAGGAGACTGAAGGTCAGAATATCTAGTTTCTTATCCAGATTCTATAATTTAATTGCCATAAAAGTTGGGCAAGTTACTTAACTTTTCTGAACCTCGATTTCCTCATGTGCAAATAGAGATTAAGTACACATGCTACATCATATCACCAGGTTATTAGGATATGGAAATAAGACAATATGCATAAAGGGAATTTGAAAATGGTGTAATGGTATTTAATAATATTATTAATAAAATGTACCTTAAGAAAATAATTTTTCACAAAGGCCTAAATTCTATGATAATTTATACTAAATACAAAAGTAATTTGGCATAAAAAAAACAAATGCTTTATGGCTTCTGAATTTGAGGAAACACTAACGGAACTTTCAGTTGGCAGATGGTCTTCAAAAGGATCTTCCAATGTAACCCTTCTAGGGCACCCTGGGTGGCTCAGTCAGTTAAGCATCTGACTTTGGCTCAGGTCATCAGGGATGGAGCTGTATGGGGCTCTGTGATCAGCGGGGAGTCTGTTTCTCCCTCTCCCTTTGCCCTTCCCTTCACTTGTGCTCTCTCTCGCTCTCTCCCAAATAAATAAAATCTTGAAAAAATAATAATAATGTAAAACAAAATAATAATGTAATGCTTCTAGAGGGAGAAATTTCAAAGAATTTTAAATGGAATAAAAATTACCAATGATGTATCTGAAATAAGAGAATTTCATAATTAGTCCATCTTTAGTATGTCTTAAAGATAAGAAAATATCTTCAAAGTATCTTTTAATTCAGCCAAAATAAAAAAAAAATAGTTTACTAGATGATCTTTAAATATTTATTCTTTTTTAAATCTTTTTCTGAGTATAGTTGACACACAATGTTACATTACTTTCAGGTGTACCACACAGTGATTCAACTTCCTTTTATTATTGTGCTCTAACATTTTACCACACTACTGATCATATATCACAGTGTACAAACAATCCTATTGAGGGACAGTCTGGCAGTGGCGCAACTCTAAGTGACTGGTACTCTGACGTATTACTAGGAACAAAGCATTCAAAAACTCTAAAGTTTTAACTGACCCAGAAGACTTTATTAACTTTCAGAGTGGTCAGTTGACTCAAAGGAAGCAATGTTCATACTAAAATCAATTAGCTAATTATCTGGACGGTGAAGAAAAGTGATACACTTATTGTAGGAATTTTGTATGCAGAATACAGAATTTTGGAGTATAAATTCTGTATGTCCTCATGGACATTCAGTCTACTTGCACAGACCAAACACATATTAACAAAATGATTAAATAGTAAGAAAGAAAATTCCAGGCATGCTAATAAACACCAGTGTATGATTACATGGCAGTATTAACAAGGGCTAACTATGTTGCACAGAAACCAATACTACTCTACGCAGTCATGGTCTGAAAAAGTCAAGCCTGGATTATAACGAGCTAAGTATAATAGAGGGGAAAAGAAAAATGTGTGCCGGGGACAGAGAGAATCTAGAACAAAAAGCAGAATATTATACTTGAATTATAAATTGATTTAAGTGTATGAAATGTAAGGTTTGTAATAAGAAATAGAATAGACCAGGTTAAATGTTAGATTGCTTAACCTTTCTAAGTATGCTCTCTTAGTTATTAAATGGAGTTAAAAACACTGCCCTTAACAATATTACAATGAGGATTAAGTGAATTTGTGTATAGAGTGCTTAGAATACTTCCTGGCCCACAGGGAGTGCTCAAATAGTAACAATCACAACAACAAAAATGATTATAATAATACCTACTACTTTCACTGACAAAAGCAGAACAGACGAGAGCCCATCCAGCGACAGGACTCGCACTAGGATAATAACAGATGGGGGAAGAAGAGGTCCATGTGAGAGAAATGACAGAAGGAATGCCACCAAACAGAAGTACTCAAAAGAACTAAAGCTTAGTCTGGATATAAACACTAAACTTGGAAGAAATGTTAAAGTTGTCACAAAACTTTCAAAGCTGCCTGCCTAAAAGAATAATGATAGTACTTGCCAAAAAGATGGTATCATCAGAGGAGATAATCTGTTTTTCAGAGAATTACCACGATCCTCTCAAAACCTGACCCTCTAAAAATCGGAAGCATGAATTCATAAGCAGCAGCATTTCTCTTTAATACTCATGACTATCTCTACTTTATCAATGTAGTTTTATATCTAAAGTAATGGTAACAGGTTTTATGTATCTATTCAAGATGACTAGCAAAAAACTGGGGCATATTATAGTTAGACCCTTCTGTTACCACTACTAATAACAGGAAAGACTAACTCCTTCTACAAGTCAGACAGAGGGTTATTTACATAACAACCCCATGAGGTAGATGCTACTATTATTTCCATTTCCTAGAGAGAAGTAACTCACCGAGCTTGCATGGTCAATCAACTACAGACTCGGTTGAACCCCTGAAGTCAATCCTTGGAGTTTATGCTCTTTTTTTAAAAATATTTTATTTATTTATTCATGAGAGACCGAGAGAGAGACAGAGGCAGAGACACAGGCAGAGGGGGAAGCAGGCTCCATGCAGGGAGCCCCACGTGGGATTCGACCCGGGGTCTCCAGGATCACACCCTGGGCCGAAGGCAGGCGCTCAACCACTGAGCCACCCTGGTATCCCTGGAGTTTATGCTCTTAACAAGACCTCCTATAATGTCTTATAACTTGTTTTTGAGTAGCATAAATATCAGATCACAGCACTCCTCCTCTGCTCTAAACTTTCTGATGGCTCCTGTCTCACAGAGCTCTTCAGAATGTGCCCAGCACACCTCACCCGACCTGTCTCACTCCATCTTCTACCCCTCTACTCCTGGATCACTCTAGTCCGATTACGGGAGCCCTCCTACCGTCCCTCAAATACAACTCTGGTCACAAAGCCTTTGCACTTACGAGGCCCATCTGCCTGAGCCCCTGCAGCCCAGATATTCAGGGCTGACACCATTGTTCCGCCTTCTGTCTTCTGTTCTAGGTCTCCACTTAAATACAACATTCTTTGTAAAGCTGTCCTCCGTAAAACTGTTTTAAACTGTAACCCTTTTCCTACCCACCAACATTCATCATGTCTTGCTTCACTTCTCCTGCATAGCACTTATCCAATCTAACATAATCTAATTTATTCCTTTCTTTTTTATTATGCTTATTATCTGTGTCTCATCACTAGAAGGCAAGCTCTAAAAGGGTACACACGCTTGTATCTCTAATATGGGGAATAGTACCCGCCACGTAGAGCTGAGTAAATATTTGCTGAATGTATACATGGTTGAATGAATACAAATATACATTGGTAATTAAACAAAATTTGTTTTCAAAAGAAGAAAGGGGAAAAGGGAATTAGAATATTTATTTAATGTCTAATGTGTGCCAGGTAGTCTACGGGGTGTTTAGCATACTCACTACTCATCTAAATCTCCTGTGAGATAGAAAGTTCCCCTTTTTCATAGAATAAGAAACAGACTCTGAGATCAAGCAGCTTTTCCCAAAACATTGTTTTGTAGTAATGAAGTCCAGTTGTAGACAGTGGCTTTTTTTGATTCTCAGGGTCCGTGAGCTTCCTGCTTTCTTACCCTGCCTCCTGTAAAGTATCTTAGGTGCCAGCTGAAGTTTACATATCTCATCTAGTAGCAGTCTTTAAAAACATTTGCATGTGTAAACATCATATTCATGTAGAGAGATGCAATTATAGGTTACTTGTCAAATCAGCTGTATCTCAATGATTAGTTTTATGTGTCAACATGGCTAGGCTATAGCATCCCATCATTTACTCAAACATGAGTCTAAGTGTGTTGCTGTAAAAATATTGTGTAGATGTAATTAGCATCTAAAAGGAGTTGTCCTTAAGTGAGATTACCCTCCATAATGTTAGTGGGGCCACATCCAATCGGTTGAAAAGCATTAAGAGCAAAATTAAGGTTTCCTGGAGAAAAAGGAAATACTACTCCAACCTACAGCATTAACCTAGCATAAGATTCCAGCCCACCAGCCTGTCCTACAGATTTTGGCCTGGCTAGCCTTCACAAATGTGTGAGCCAATTCCTTAAAATAAACTTCTTGATATTGATCCTGTTTTTCAGGTTCTGGAGGACCCTGACTTTCATCAATACTGCCTAAATGTCTGCAACAGTAAGTAGGACAAAACAGAAACTCCAAATGTAGACTTCCAGCAATGCTATGAATGTAGCAGGTGATAAATATCTGCTAAGCAGAGATAAACAAAGAGATGGCTTACCTTAAAGTAGAAAGAAGAAAGGAAGTCTATAAAATCCTTAGAGAAAATATTATCTACCAGGAAAAGCTTCAAATAAACTTTAGATTGATATTGACTATCTTGTTTAATTTTTACAGTGTTATAAAAAATTCATTAGTTATCCAGAATTAGTGTTAATCTTATTTACTTTGAATCTTAGACTCACCATGGGTTTCTTTCAGGTCTTCTTTACCACAAGTATTGATAATAAGGTATAACTCCCCACATAAACAATTCAATAGACTCCTACCACAGTGCTAGAAAACACACGGGGGCCCTCAAGGACCCTGAACATGGAGTTAGCAAAGGAAGTTCATGTAGAAAAAGGTTTCCACCCTAAAAGACCTTGGAAAAGTCATTTAATAAGAATGAGTCCTAAAACTCTTGCGTGTGGAATAAAGAGATAATTCACATGTAGACCATAAATCACTTAACAAATATGATTTTGCCATTAAACAGTAATAGCATGTCATCTATTGTGTTTAGAAATAGTGTCTTTCAACTGAAATTTAAATAAAACCTTGAAGAAAAAAGGGAAAAAACAAGTTTTTTTTTAAAAAAAAAAAACCTGTCTTTCAAAACACCGTATATCAAAAACCAGAAAATTAAGTCAGACAGTCAAAATTTTTGATTTCCTATGAAAAATAATTACGAAGCTTGAAAGTCTCACTGTAAGAAATCTACCACCACTGAGTTCAATTAAAATGGGAATCTCAGACACCTAGATCATAGTCCCTATTCTCGAACAGTTCATAAAACCTGTATTGCGTACTTCCTGTCCCTCCCCCAATTTTCACACCCCCACATTTCCAAAAAGTATGGTTGAAATACTTGAAGCAATAATTCAAAGTAATATAAATATTTTCAAAGCTATGAAGAGATACTTAAATGCCAAATATAAGTATTACTGCATGGACCATTTAGGTTTCTAAACAATAATTATAACACGCAAATTAAGAATATTTTTAAGGCCCAGGGCTACATTATGTTAGAATACAAGGGAACAACCTCTTAAAACAAGAAGAAAACTGTAAATTGCTATTAATCTAATAACAAAAGGAAGCTAGTCTTCCCAGTGTATCTTCTTTCTTCTTTTCAAGTGGTGCTTCTGATTACTTCTATTTATTAAACAACCAAAACAGCCCAAATTTTCAATCCATTCTAAATTAAATCATCTTAAATCATGCCCTGTGGATTTAGGAAAGAAACATGAAACTAGATGAAAAGTCAATTTTTCCAACCATTCCTTCAATCCTTCACCTAAAATTAAATGCCTACCCTCCAATTCTAGATTTATGTTGCAGTAAACAGAACTATAAAACCAGTTCACAATCACTTAAAGCCTGGAAATCTTTTAGTTCTGCTAAGTTGTGTATTGTAATATGTGTTATCATTTGTTGTCCAACAATATCATTCATGTCTTCATAATGCAAGTATTAAGCCTACTTATTTGATATACTTTTAAGAGAAGATACCACAAGACAGAGAAGATACGATCTTCAAATGAATATTCAATTCTGAAAAGACATACAAATAAGCAGGAAGTTCAATTGCCTGTGTTTGAAGTAAAACATAATACTCCAAATAACCTCAGATGATTTGATTAATCATTAGGAAAAAGGCTTTAATTGTGTAAATACTAAATATAGCCAAGAGAGATCAGAAGCAGGCTAACAGAAAATAGTAAATATTAAACTGTTAGTCCAGATCAAGATAATTCTTCTTACTCTAGCTAGAAGGAGAAATCAGGCAGAAACAATCAGCACTTTCTGTTAAGATATCGTAGAGTCAGAACACAATGCTAAGCTATTTTCTATTTGTATTCACATGAGGCTTAAAAATAAGTCAACTTTGCCTTTCAAGAGTTTATCTAATTTCAGACATGTAATTGTTGTTACTTCTTAAAATATTTCTCTACCAAAAGAACTGTTCCACAACATATTACCATTTGCTTTCTCATACTCAGAGTTCATAATTAAACAGTAGAATATTACCCACAAAGCCTGAAATAGCCATATAATATTTTTATAAAAGGATTTTTAAACTGTGAAAATGACTATATTGATTAACTATTCTACTGAAAAATATTTTTCCAAAAAGATATAGCCTTTGAAAGGTAAATTTCTTTACACTGTATATAAAGAACAAGTAAAATTAGGTATTTTTATTCTTTAAGTCTCTACTCCAAGTTTTTTCTAAGTCTTCCAATTTTAGTTAATGGTTGAATTCTCAAGAAAATTTGGAAAAGTACCCCTAACACAAAAGAGGAAAAAAAGCAATTTGAATTACTCTGATGCTCAAACTAATGACATTATAAGAAGAAAAAAACTTTCACAAATATCATCAACTTATATAGAGTAAATATTTGCTGTAAAATTTCAGACAAGGGGCACCTGGATGGCTCAGTGGTTGAGCGTCTGTGTTTGGCTCAGGGCGTGACCCCAGGTCCCAGGATCGAGTCTCACATTGGGCTCTGTGCAGGGAGCCTGCTTCTCCCTCTGCCTGTGTCTCTGCTTCTCTCTCTCTGGGTCTCTTGTCAATAAATAAATAAAATTTCAGACCAATTTCAGACAATATTGTAAGTAAATATATTGTCACCGATTTTTAAATTATACTAGCAAGTGTAAAAACATTACAAAGCTAGTTCATTTGTACAAAATGGTTTATAACTTCAGGGGTAACTTTAAAATATAAAATTTATTATGATAATTATATGAAAGAAGCATCACTTGCCTTCAGGGGAAATAATATAGAGTCTCTCTGCTGTCAAGAAAAATTATTATTAACAGGCTGATGTTATAACTTCATTATACAGTATAATGTAAATAAAATCTAGGGTAATTCTCATTAGTGCCATTCTACATCTATAACTTTGGTCAAACAAGTTAAAACTAAAGTATATGAGCTAAGCATAGCAAATATTGCCTTACTCCATCATTACAAATGTTAAGAAAAAGTCCTCTTAATTTTTTTAATGAATGTTTTAATTTGTATTAAGTCACATTATAATTCTACTGAATGTAAATATTAATTGTGCCCTTTCTGTCATTATCATTTACCCAGGTTTTGAAACACATGTCAACAGATAATCAATAAACACCTCATGAATAAGCATCGTGCTAAGTTCTTTATATTAAAATGTGGCCTTGTGACTTCAGGAAGTCGCTTTACCTCTCTGGCCTTAATTGCCTAAATGTTAAGGCAGGGGATTAAAAAAGGATAATCTCTTCATGTTCAAATATTCTGTAATTTTAAAATAAACAGGATCTAAACATATCTGACTATAAATTCAGAGAGATCTTCTTTGCATTTTTAATAAAATTAAATATACTTAAAATAACTATTATAACTTAACATCATGTCAAGTGCGCTGGAAATTTAAATCCAAAGACTTAAGTAACCAAAAGATTGATAAATGCTTGAAATATGATTTTTCCTACAATTTCCAAACATAAGTGATCTTAATTTTATATATCACTTATGAAAATATAAATTATTTTTGTTATTGCTAGCTATAGGGGGGCAAAGGCTCATGTGAGGAAGGGACTTTATTTATGTTCTAGAATGAATGCAAAAAGAAGCCACCTATTGCCCTTTTCTAAATAAACAGTTACTGCCATACACAAGAAGAGAACTATTAAGGGAAATTTAGATGCCAGAGGTCTCTCTTTATGAGAAGTAATCTTAAAATCATCAGTAATAAACAGTATTGAATCAACTTTGTATAACTATTGATCGAGACTAAAATTAAGGTAGTCAATAAAGTATAATCAACATTTAAGAGCAGAGCAATTGCATTAACTCAAAATACAGAGCACTGCAGTGGGCTCTAGCAGGAGCCCTGAAAAGAAAAAATTATAAATCAATAACATTGCAAATATACATGAAATCTGTTTCAAAGAACTTTGTGGTAATGGCTTCATAACTAAGTGCTGTTGCAATAAAAACACAGCTGATTGTGATCAATTGGGAGTCATTTATTTTATTGAAATTTCCATTACAATGTTACTTGAACAAATCATAAAATACTCTTGTATGACATCCTACTGATATTTAATAAAATGTGAAGTTTAGTGTACTGGCTGGCTAATCACCACAGGGAATCATCGAATGGAAATGATTCACTCATGTAAGTTTACTCCTACAATCATTCACCAGTTGTCCACTTCAGCTGATAAAAGTAGAGATGGAGTCAGGTTTTTAAACCGGTCTGTGTCATTTACTACCACTTCCTCCATGCTTAATTGAGACTCTAATAAACTGACTCAGATTTGTTTACATTTGTCAAAATAAGAACTCGAGGGATAGAACTAAGGAAGGTATAAACAAAATTTAAAAAGTATTCAAATTAGAGCTTTCAGAAAATTCCTTGGGAGTTATTTCATGGTCTCTTTTGCCATAAATAATATTTGATATTGACTTTAGGCATAATCCTATCTTTATCTGTTATGACATTCTGTAGACTTTGTTTCTTTCTTTGGGAAATAAAAAATGAAGATACACAAGATGGAATGCTATTAAATTAAGCATACAAAAATCTCATTTGATAGTTCAAATTACTAGTGACTTTGCAACAAGGTTTATATCCCCAAAATTCTACATAAATGTGGAATTCTGAATCAGCATTAAAGTTAAAGAAAGAAGAAAAAAAAAAAAAAGTTAAAGAAAGAAATGAAACTTGGAATTATGAATCAACGTTAAATTTAAAATTTCTTGTGAGCTTATGAGGGAAATAAAAATTCAACAATAAATTTACTGGCATACTACTTCAGTCAGTTTATAATACCATCTATATTCCACACTTTATTACAAGTTTAAGTGTATTGTAGGAAATAAAACAATAAGCTGTATCCCTGTATTACATATTGAACAAATGATGATAAATGATAAATGATAAATGATATTTCATGAATGCAAACATTAAAAATAAGCTAAGATGAATGGGTTACTAAGAAGCAAGTTTATATATTTTTATGCTATCATTTAGCAATCACAATTTCCTTTAGGAAATAAAGATTTTATACTGAAAGAAGTTAGTGATGATATTTCCCACTGTAAAAAAACAAAAACAAAAAAACAGTAACAGAAAAATTGGTTATCTATATTTATATCATTAAAATGACTTTGGGTAAATTATAGTAACAACCATACTTCAATGGCTAAAAGTTACAGCTCAAGCCAAAAGCATATATGGGATGCACTAAGACTGAAAGGCAGCTGCTTACAAACTCAAGTGAGTCCTAACGTCAGCTTTGCACCGATATTACCTACCACTTTTTGAAAGACATTTCATATCAGTTTCTTCTGTATTTCTATTCAACAATTTTTATTGTTACGAATATTACAAACTAGTAAGTTAACATTTAGGCATGAGTCAATTCTTTTAAACATTTGCTTGATATTATTAAATCATTTTTTAATTAACAGTAAATTAACTCCAGTAAGTGAATAATATCTGATTTGATATTTTTCATCTCTTAATAAATCTAAACAAAAGATTAAAGTTATTTAATAATTTTCATTGTTAAAAATCACAAATTAAAATACCATTTCTTGCCTTGGTTTAAAACTTTGTTAGAAGATTAAAATCTTTCCAATGATATATTTGAATTTATTTTCAAATAACATATGTGATTCATACATTGTTTGGTGAAGCAAATGCCAGAAATAGGCTGAGTCAACTACGATATGTCCCAGAATATTTTCCCATTTAGAAAGTTAATTGGATAAAATTTTGCGAAATGGTATTCATTATATTTTCAAATGCCATAAAAACTAGTATAAGGAAAGGCAATGAATAGAATATTAATCTAATCTGGCATGGGCCAGGGTTGGGGAAAAACTAAAAGGAGTAAATGGTAAAGAGGAAAAATACCCAAGAAAGCAATGCTTGAATATCTAAATTATAAACTCAAATACTGTAACATCAAAATTTAAGTTAGAGTCTACCATTTTAGAAAAGCAAAAATAAATTTTTTCCATAGATTTGATTCCTTAAATGTGTGGCATAAAACCTCAAACTTTCTTATACATAAAAAATACAGTAAAGCTATTCCCCAAGTAATTGGTTAATTTACAATAACAGTTAGGCACTTTTAAGTAAAAATTAATCTAACTCTGATGTCAAGTACTTGGACAGGTGCCCACATATATAGAGTGGTGACACTATCATCTTTAAAGACCTTTCCAGATCAGAATATATCCTTTTTTTCTTCTCTATTATTTTCAAAATCAGAAAATACTTGCTATTTTTAACACTTGAAACAATAAATAACAATGAAAAATGAATTGTGGCTTCCACTTCTTCCACCCAGTTACAGAGTTAGGAGTCCTTGTTTGTTCCTTGTTCTACACATGTGCAAACATAAATATATTTAAATATGCATATACAGATTTTCCCTAAAAAAGTAGCAAATTAAAATATAAATTTATACAATACGCCTAGGGTTGCAACTATAAGATAACTATGTTTTATTTTAGTAAGATGGACATTTAGAAAAAAACTGCATTTATTGTGTGCTTCCATGTCCCACGTACTATTTGATGCTTGTCTTCAATCCTCATAATGACCCTGAGTTATAGTTTGTTAACATCCTCCACCTCCCCTACCAGGCTTCTTTCATCCCTTCTAAAAGCTGCATGGTCTACCAATGCACAATCTTATAATTCTATTTAAGCATTTCTTGAACGATAAATTTTCAAACATTCTAAAAATCTCCAGCTACCGAACTGAAGACGTGCTCAAAGTTCAGCTGGGATTTATTTAGCTACTCAAAGAGGGCCATAAGCAATGCAAAAATTTTACAAGCTCACCAACTTCTGCTCAGAATCACCTCTGGATCTATGGAGAAACTTAGTTACTTTAATATTCATTAATTATTATTTTTAAAGAATTAGCATACCTCACAGATTTCTGAAGCTTTCTACTATATACTTCTGAGATGTTTCCGGAAAGATTTATTTAAAGATATTCAGTTTAAGCTCATTAAGAACAGTGTTGTTTTTCTATTTTTATGAGGTTTCTTTCCAAGTGTAACACTGTGTTCATCCTGAATGCTAGAATAAAAATATGTGGTTGGTAAAGTGCTTTATTTCTAAAACTACATACTTAAAGGTTAAACAGCATGCGTACGTCTTTACGGTTCTACCATTCTATTCTATTCAAGGAATCTCCTTGCTTTTGACAAGTACATTATATACATGGATTAAGCTTACTTAACCTCACTATTCTCTCCCTAAATGAAAGTCTTTCTAAATGCTATATTACTATTGTGTTGGCTAAAATTAAGATGGTAAAGGCAAATACTAAGGATAAATATACTTCATTTAAAAGATTTTACGTAGAATTATTATCCTACTAAATATTATCAAGTTTAAGGGATTTAAAGCTTTGTCCACACTATCACCCATATCATTTTCTTTTTTTTTTTAAGATTTTTTAAATTTGTATTTATGAGAGAGAGAGAGAGAGAGAGAGAGAGAAACAGGCAGAGGGATAAGCAGGCTCCATGCAGGGAGCCTGACATGGGTCTTGATCTCGGGTCTCCAGGATCACGCACTGGGTGAAAGGCGGCGCTAAACCGCTAAGCCACCGGGGCTGCCCACACCCATAATATATACCATAATATAGGTACTATATATTATCATATATAATGAAAAGCCAGGCAATTATGATTATTTATACTTAACTTTTATGATATAACATGCTTTCATCTCATTATAAATCAGTAAAATGACTTTTATTATTAAAATAGCATCCAAATTCATAAAATTACCTTTCCAAATGACTTAGTAATAACACTGAAAATATTATTATGATATATACAAAGAAAAGCAAATCTTAAGCATATAAATATTAAGAAATCATTTTCTCATTGAATGTAAAACATTTTACAATTATTGAAAATAACACAGAATTCTGTGATACAGGTTTCCTATATTTGCTGTCCCTATAACATTATCTCTTTAACCCATTCCAATCAGGCTTTCAATCCCAAATGCTTCCCCCAAGCATCTCCTCATGAAATCACCAATGACCTGTATCTAGGCAAAACTCAGTTCTTATCTTACTTGACCACAGCATTTCACAGTGGATGACTCATTCTTCAAATTACTGTCTTCCCTGGCCATGGCTTTAAATACCTTCGATAGCCTAACTTTTCATTTATTTTCTAGACCCAAAAACCCAAATGTCATATTTGTCATTTCTACTTGGATTTCTACTATGCATCTTAAACTTAACACAGCAAAACAGAATACTTGATTCTACTACATTTTAAATATATAGGTGCATATATAAATTTTTAATGTTATATGTAAATGTATATATATTATATATAAATGTGCATTTTTATATTTATGTATTAATTATGTCTTCCCTAGTAGATCATAAACTCCATGAAAACATGGATTTTTTTCTTGTTAACTATTATATCCTCAGGGCTGTGAAGAGTACCTGAAACACAGTTAGAGCTCTATAAATATGTATTAAGTGAATGAATAAATAACATACAGAATTGGAATGATTCCTTACTTTGCTTTTGCCCTGGGCTTTAAAATAATATGCAAAACAGTTTTAAACCTAAAACTATTAAGGGGTAATAACTGATTAATTGTTTTATCTCTAAGTGCATTACAGAACAATGGATTTCTTTTCTTTCATAGCAATTAAGTTGATCCTAATCAATAGTAAAAATGATGATGATGATATTAGCTACCATTCAATGGCTATCACGTGCTAGTTACATTTGAAGATGCCCTGTATGTATTTAATCCTAATAATAGTTCTAAAAGATAGATATTATCATCCTTCCAAATGCAAAAAATGGTAGATATGGAAACAAAGCTCAAGAGTAAGCAACCTGGGCAGTTCAGGTGGCTCAGTGGTTTAGCGCTGCCTTCAGCCCAGGGTGTGACCCCGGGGTCCTGGGATCAAGTCTCACATCGGGCTCCCTGCGTGGAACCTGCTTCTCCCTCTGCCTGAGTCTCTGCCTCTCTCTGTGTGTCTCTCATGAATAAATAAATAAAATCTTTATTAAAAAAAAAAAAAAAAAAAAAAAGGGTAAGCAACCTGTCCAAGTTCTTTTAAGAGGTATGGTTGGGATTTGAGCCCAAATCAGTCTGACTCAAAACTCAATGCTGTTTTCACTTCTTTTTAATTTTGGTTTTTACTTATTTTAAATAGGATTCAATTTAATAAAAACAAATCCTATCAGTCAATGGCTACAACGTATAACACACTGCAGGACAATAAACAAATAGATATGATCCCTGATCCGATAGAGCTTATTATATACAATTTAAGGGACCACTAGAGATAGATTTCAAACCAAAAAATATTTTAAAATATATATATTTTTTAAAAATAAAAATCTATAAAGCATTATTTTATATTTTTAAAAAGATGTAATTTTCTCCTAATACCTAGTTTAGCATTAAACACATTAAGTAAAATGTGGATTAAGTAGGATTCATCATTACAAACTTCTACTATATCTCCTTTACCCAGGACCACCTACCGGGGCATTTCAAAAGTTTTTCTCTGTCACACATTTGATGGAAGATGGCTTTCATTGCTTACATACAGATACAGCTAGGAGCCTACTCTGTAGGGAAGGTATAACTGAGTTTAATGCCTAACCAATAGTTATTATGTAACCTCTCTCCCCTATAATAACTATAATAATGTATATGAGCATATTTGCAAAATATTAAGTAATACGTTACTATAACATTAACTTGAATCAGCTATAATTTTAAAAATTTAAGTCAAATATTGCAAATTCTCCGTAGTAATGACCATGAGAATTCCAGTTGAGAATTATAAGCCAAGCACTGATTTAGTACTTAAATGTATGCTCTTTAACTGTTATTAGTAACAAATTACAATTATGACTCATCAATGTCTTCCTACACATGTGTTTGATACTTACCTTTATGTAACAGATTAGTTATTCATGCCTCTGGGCATGAATATTTTATTATTTATCTTGCCTTTTGGCCGTTTTCTAGCTCCACGGGACAAACAGGAAAAAAAGAAAATAAATTTACATCAGTCAATGTTTTTATCTCTGTAGCTATTCTCAGAGTTGAGAGGGTAAAAAACTAAAGCTAGTAAAAATATAAAAGATTTAGTGTGTGTGTGTGTAAATTTCATTTATTAATGCTTTTACTTTCTTCGATAATAAAAGGAAACACTGGTATCAAACACTGGCAAAATGCTATTTGCCAGAACTCTGTTTTTATCCGAGTCTTAGAGACCACCAGGAGAAGAAAAAGGCTTAAAAAATGAACTAAGATACCAAAGAACTGGGGAAAATTGGTGTTCAAAATATGTTATTGGGCAGCCCGGGTGGCTCAGCGGTTTAGCGCCTGCTTTCTGCCCAGGGCGTAACCCCGGGGTCCCGGGATCGAGTCCCCCATTGGGCTCCCTGCATGGAGCCTGCTTCCCCCTCTGCCTGTGTCTCTGTCTCTCTGTGTGTCTCTCATGAATAAATAAATAAAATTTAAATATATATATGTTATTCTTTTTATTTGCATTGCTTATAAAAATCATCATTCCTATCTCATTTTTCTAAGGCTAATAAGATTATGATTTAAAAGTATTCAAGTCGGGGATCCCTGGGTGGCCCAGCGGTTTGGCGCCTGCCTAGGCCCAGGGCGTGATCCTGGAGTCCCGGGATCGAGTCCCACGTCGGGCTCCTGGCATGGAGCCTGCTTCTCCCTCCTGTGTCTCTGCCTCTCTCTCTCTCTCTCTGTCTCTCTCTCTGTGTCTCTCTCTCTCTATCACGAATAAATAAATAAATCTTAAAAAAAAGTATTCATGTCAATGATGTTGAGTTTTTGTCCAAAAATAGTAAAAAGATTAGCACCCCAATTTTTTAATGGGCATATTGAAAGACATACAGACAAATAATTAAATGTTCAACTTTACATATAATAAGGGAATGCCAATTAAAACTAATAAAATACTCTTGACAAAAACGCATATTAACACCTACCCTTGAAGGAACAGGAAACCACCGCTAATACTGCAGGTAGATTATCACCTGGTAGGTGTTTTCAGGAGAGGAATTCAGTATTATGTACCAAACACCATAAAATGGTCTGTGCTGAGTAAGTGACATGAATGTACTAATGAGTTAACAATTTTCAATTGTTATTATTCAAATTATAAATAATAGCAAAACTAGAAACAAAGTGAATTTCTACTGATTGTCTAAATGTGTGTGATATATTTTCATAGAATACTATACAGCAAATATACACTGAATTTACATTTATTAATATGAAAAATGTTAATGATAAATTGCCACATAAAAAATGCTACTTTAAGAGCAGTGAATATGTGTATGTGTATGGATTTTAATATTGGTATAATCTTACTAAGCAATCATACTGCCAGGAAAGGTGGCTCTGAGTAGAATGCTGGGTAGGCAAATGATAATAGAAGCTAATGAGGCAGACAAGCATCAGATCATTTCTACCATTATGGATAGTGAAAAGCAAGTAACTTGGGTTCAGTTTTTCTGGTAAGGAAGTCAAAAACACTTAAAGTCCCAAATGAGAGATGTGATAAAATAGAAAAAAATTATAGTCAAGTCCTAAAGTCTAGTCCCATATGCATACAATGAACTCATGAAGGGTTATTTAACTTGGTTCTAAATCCATCTATCCACCCATCCATCCACCCAAAGTAATTTAAGCTATAACCTCTCTTCAGACTTTCACATTAAATGTTCCTTCTTAAGAACTAAGGGTATTCTAGAAGATTTAAATTTCAAAGACTCTATCACTTTTATCACATCAGATGAGGAACTGATGCCAAGAAAATCATGAAAATTAATAAATCAAGTGAAGAAAGAATACAACTTCAAATGATTTCCTAATTCATCTCATCATGTGAGTAATTTAATTTTGTAGTTCCCAAGGTTCTATGTTCTAATTTTCACTTTTTCTTACCTAATCTATATAATCCAAATGTTGTGCCTACATTGCCATATTTCATATTAAATACAGCTTTTTATGTGCATAGAAAACATTTTAGTTGGAGTCTTCACATAACCTGAAACACTTGTCTCAAATAGAACATCTGCTTTGCCACCAAATGTTTCAAATTTGAAGACATTTGTTTCAATCATCTTTGTAGAAATCAGCATTTTTCTTGATTTGAGGCCAAATACTTTAAAAAATTACTATATATTTTCAATGGAGAGATCTATTCACTAGTAGGAATCTGAACAAAATACATTTAATTTTATTACTCAACAAAGGTTTACATGAAATGTTTTCAGATTTTTATACACGTTCTTTTAGACACTGTCAAACATTTCATTTCTAATTTGACTTAGCAAATACCTTAAATCAATAATGTAGAAGCTTAAGAAACAACTACAGTGTGAATCAGCTTTCACTAATATAGAACTTTTCTCCTACTGTGTCCAGCTGAGAATTATGACATTTATAAATTTATCAAAGCTTATCAAATTCATGCCTTAGTTTTAAAAATATTTAAAAACTTAAGATACCCTTTTGATGCCCTTAACTATGTTCATCTTAATGACATTTTAAAATAAAAACATATTAATTTTAGACACTTTTAAACAGAGGATGCTATTCTATGTTGACAAAAATGATGGATAACGTTTATTGAGTTTGCATTCTGTGCCAGGCAGTTTTCAAAGTTGGAGTTTTACATGAATGCTCTAGTTTATTTATTTTTCACAAAATCCCTACATAGTGCCATCATAACCCCATTTCACATGTAAAAATAATCATCACAGAGGTAAGGTCCATGATTCAAGCTTACAAAGGTAATAACGGGCAGTGCTAGCCAGGTCTACTTGGCTACAAAGACCATACCTTCTAAGACTGGATATCATATGATGCAATACTATTCAGTCAATAAAAACTCATAGTGCAAAAGAAAAGTGAATGATAACAGTATTAGTAAATACTTATTTAAAGCTGATTAGGTCCCAGAGTTCTATACATGTTCCAATATCAACTAACCTAACCCTTTTTATACCCCTATTGAACTATATAGATGAGGAAACTGATTCACAGAGGAGTAAAAAAACTTGCCCAAGGACACAGATAGTACGTTGCAGGGTCAGGATTCTGACTCAGACATTCTGGCTCCCAAATGTGGCTCTTAAGGTTACATTACAAAAAAAGATGCTTAAATTTTTTGCTACATACAAAAAAGAAAGTATGAATAGTATGCATCTAATTCCATACAAAAAGAATAATCATGATCTCTGGGTCCTAAAAGAAAGGCAGTGTGGGTCTGCATGTTCAGAGGGGAAGTCTCTCCCTCTTGCTTTGCCCCTCACCCTGCTCGCTTGTCCATGCTCTCTCTCTCTAAATAAATAAATCTTAAAACAAAACAGTGATCACCCTCAATTACAGGGCTATTTTTGGTTTTCAAATATATCTGTATTTTTTAAAGTTTCTGAAATTAATATGCATTTATTTTTAAATGTCATTAATATTTATAGTTAATAGCTGTAGATTTTTGATTAATGTAATTATCAAAATAAGATTTCACAAATCTAGTAACTTAAAACAAGTTTTAATGTTAAAAAATTAATGTTCACCATTAAAAAAACTGACAATAAACTTTCAAAATGAGAGAGAAATCACCTGCTATGATTTGACAGTAATTCTGGTATATCATCTTTCAGTTCTACAAACCTACATCAAAGTTTCAATGGCTGTACAGTGTTCTTCTTTATCATTTGCCTTTAATTTCTAAATTAATTTTTTAAATAATGTACATTATATTTTTAAAATGACATTTATAACTGTACCAAAAGATAAAATATCTAGGAATAAATTTAATCAAAGAGATAAAGACATGTACTCTGAAAACTATAAAACACTGATAAAGAAATTGAAGATGCCACAAATGGAAAGATATTCCATGCTCATGTCTGGGAAGAATTAATATTGTTCAAATGTCCATATTACCCAAAGCAATATACAGATTCAGTGCAATCACTATCAAAATACCAAGAGCATTTTAAACAAAACTAGAACAAATAATACTAAAATTTTATGTAACCACAGAAAACCCCAAGAAGCCAAACAGTCTGGGAAAGAAGAACAAAGCTGGAGATATCATAATACAAGATTTCAAGATATACTACAAATCTGCAGTAATCAAAACTGTATGGTACTGGCACAAAAACAAATACACAGATCAATGGAACAGAATACAGACCCCAGCAATGAACTCACAATTGTATAGTCAATTCATCTATGACAAGGAAGCAAGAATATACAATGGGGGAAAGACAGTCAATAAAAGGTGCAGGGGAAACTAGACAGCTACCTGTAAAAGAATAAGACTGGACCACTCTCTAACACTATATACAAAAATAAACTCAAAATGGATTAAAGACCTAAATGTGAGACCTGAAACCATGAACGTTCTAGAAGAGAGCAGGCAGTAATTTCTCTGATATGTCTCCTGAAGCAAAGGAAATAAAGGCAAAATCAAACTATTGGGACTACATCAAAATAAAAAGCTCTTGCACAGCAAAGAAAACTATCAAAAGACAAAACAAAGGGGCAACCTACAGAATGGGAGAAGATATTTGCAAATGATATATCTGATAAGGGATTAATCTCTAAAATTTATAAGGAACTTATAAAAACACCAAAAACAATCTGATTAAAAAATGAACAGAGGACCTGAATACACATTTTTTCATAAAAAGACAAACAGATGGCCAACAGACACATAAAAAGATCCTCAACATCATTCACTAATCATCAGGGAAAAGCAAACCAAAGCCACAATGAGTTATTACCTTACGTCACTTTAGAATGACTAGCAACAAAAAGACGAGAAATAAAAAGTATTGGCAAGGATGTGGAGAAAAAGGAATGCTTCTGCACTGTTGGTGAGAATGTAAGTGGATGTTCCTCCAAAAACTGAAAATAGATATAATAATTCCACTACCAAGAATGAAAACAAAGACACTAATTTGAGAAGATATATGCACCCCTATGTTTACTGCAGCATCATTTACAACAGCCAGGATATGGAAGCAAACTAAGTGTCCACCAATAGACAAATGGCTAAGGAAAATGTGGTGTCTATATATACAATAGAACATTATGCAGCCATAAAAGAGGACAAATTTGTGCCATTTGAGTCAACACAGGCTTTCAGTTATGGAATGAATAAGTCATCTGAATAAAAGGCACAGCATTAGGAATACAGTCAATGGTATTGTGTTAGCAATGTAACAGGACAGACGATAGCTACACTTGCAGGTGACCTAAGCAGATCCCTGTGCTAAGATATTGAAATAACATCTGAGAAAGATTCTAAGGTTTTGTTATTATAGTATAAATTTGACTTTTTTTTTTTTTCCTAATATCCAGCATCAAAAAAAAACTTCCCTTGGGAGTAAATTTCCCAGTGTGGGCTTCCTTGGTAAGAAGTATCCTGTATCTCCTCATAAATAAGCTGCAGGGACCAGACAACCCCTTCTGCTCTCATTCTCTGGCAATAAGTGACCTAGATTCAGGCAATTTGATGTTTCCACCTGGGATTTTCAATTCTGAAGGAGTGATGCTAAGTAACAGTCAAAAAATTATCCATGTGAGGACAGGAGAATCCAGGTGTGGCAAAAGTGTTAAAAATTTAGCAGCAGCAATAGGATTGAGAGTCCAGTGGAACTGGGACCAATGGCAGATTTCCAACCTAGACTGTTCAGTGATATGCTGCTGGTTATGTTTGCCACTGCTCAGCTTCCCTTGATTTCTGCCCATTTTATGAACCTGGTTCTCCAGTGCTTCTACTCACTGTGAGAACTAGTGAGTTTACTTCAATAAATTCCTATCCCACATGAGATGGTGAGGGCCAGTTTCTATTGCTTGCAATAAAGAGTCCTGACTCACAGACTTACCAAAACTCACGAACCCCTACTCCTGCCCTGATAATTAGTCATTACCATCCATTAGGCTATAACAAGCAAAGACCTCTCAACGGTCCTGGGAGCCCCATTATTTAATGATTGTGTCTTCCAACAGCAAAACTTGTTAATTCAGGGGGGAAAAAAGAACAAACATAATCAGAAGGTTAGGTTGGAACCAGAGGGTATAGAGAAAACAGATGAAATAAATCCTCATTTTGTTTACGGGTAAGCAGTTTTTTAATGCTTGTTTTAGTTTTAGAGCAGAAAGTTACATTAGTGAGACTGTGTGTGTGCGTGTGTGCGTATGCACTTGTGCATGAGTCCCTATGTGTGTGTGCTAAATTAAGTTTCAAAATAAAGTACCAAGGAAATACAGTGATTTCATTTCGGCAATGATTAATCCCCAAGGATAACTAATGTTTTTATTTAAAAAACTCTATATGTGATATTTTGATGTTTGCATTTTCTTCACACTTTAAAATTACCTCTAAAATTCATATTTATTTTTTAAATAAATTTAAGCCCATCAGGAAAAAAAATAGGAGCTTGGTTGTTAAGTAACAAACAACCAACAAGCAAAACAAACAAAAAGAGCCTCTTCTATAAAAGGTATTAATAATAATTTGGAAAATGTATTACACTTCTAATTCTTTCTAATAAAAGAGAAGATATGTTGGTTGTGGCAAGTTTTCAATTTGAGAGGCCTACTTCAATGGACAAGGAAAAGGCTTCCAGATAGCAGAAAGAAATGCACATTGAAGAATTACCAACAGTTAAAGATAATTAAATTCCCAGGGAATAAGCCATTTTTGGGTCAGGTGATTCTAGGAGAAAATTATATAAACAAAATGATTCTACTTAAGTCACTAAGGGTGAGGAAATGTGTCTGCCTGTCTTATGTATAGATGATTGTGTATGATATACATAGTTTTATATATAGTTACATTTTAAAAATCCTATTAAAATTAGATAACAAAGTAACAGCATGTGGAGAGAGTTATGAGAGAAAAAACTATGGAACAGATTTCAAATGACAGCAAAGGCAGTGCTGCTGTGGAGGGAAGTTCTGGCAAAAGGTACAGAAAGATGAGCACATGGGAAGGCAGCCATGAAGCCTGACAGGATTCTGGGAGACAATAATAATATCTAAAATTTATGCCATACTTTTTTTTCTTCAAGCATTTTACACACAACTAATTAATCATCAAAACACCCACATGAATATTTCTCTCTTCATTATCACACCCAAGAATGATGAGTTGCTTCTTCTGGACTACATAGTACAAATCATAGTTAAAATTGTTTCACTTTCACACTGAACTTTTCTGTAATATTTGTTTCATATAGAAATAATTTGATCATTGCTATTGGTGTTTTCAGCAGATTCTACTGCTCCAAACAAATCCAAAATTAGATTGCTTATTTCTGATAGATACCCTCCAAGAATGACATAAGGATTTATTAAAAGAATGGCTACAAAAAAATAAAAAATAAAAAAAATAAATAAATAAAAGAATGGCTACACCATGACTGCTAAGGCTCAACTGCAATCTGGATAAAGCATATTAAGGCTCAAATAGGTATTGGACATAAACAGGACATTAAAAATTTCTAGAAAGTCTGAAGAAAACATACACTTGGGTAATGTTTGTGGGCTATTTATACCTTTAATGAATGACCATTTCCCAAGGACTTACTAATCAACAAATCCAATGACCTTTTCTAAAATGCTCTGAATCCTGTGATAATACCTATCATTCTCGGGTCCTTGGCCTCCCATGACAACGTAATTTACTCTACTCTAGTCACTAACTGTTATTTCTCATTACTATTACCTTCAAAATGAATGAATTCAAGACTTCTTCATTGAAAGTGGGTTTTAGGGCCAGATTGCCTGCGTTTGTATTCAAACTCTGCCACTTACTAGCTACATGAAGTAAGACAACCTTTCTTTCTGTGTCTCAGTTGTTTAATGTGTAAAAAGGAGATGTTGATAATAATTTTACCTATTGTATAAGGGTTTTGTGAGAAATATATGAGAAAATATATGTCAAATAGATGTACAGTGTATGGTACATAATAAATATGAACAAACGTTATCAGTGATGATGATGATGATGACAATGATAATTTTTATTAGTAGTGGTATCCTCTACTTTACTGGTAATATTGTCCAATCTTATGGCTTCAATGATTCCTGCTTTGTGAATGACCTTCAAAACAAAGTCTTGTTGATGTAACCTTTTTCCAGAACTCTCACTTTCAACTACTTGCTGAATATATCTCCATTACAGTGCCCTGCAAAAGGGCAAATTCGATAGACCCCAAACCGAACTCATCATCATCTTGAAACTGTCACTCTTCTTATGTTCCTTTTTCCTTGATATAGAAGAATAAATATACGTCATATTTTCTATTTCACTCTACCACCCTATGTCACAACCTAGACAATTATTTTAAGAATACAGATAAAATAAGGTCCAATTCATTGTTTCTAATTTAATAGTATAAAATTTGTCTTATGTTTTTCTACTTTGGCTAAAGGTATTAATTACCCTTTTGCTTAAATAAAAAACTAATAAACATGGTCTGTTATTGTTTATTCTAACATGACTTGTTATTTTAGTGATCATTGTACATCAGCTCTTTCAATTTCCCATCTTCCTTATATGGAATGATATATGATCTACTTCATCTCGTAACTCCAAATATTCATGCTATCATTTTTTCCTAGCATTTACATATGATGATAGTTATATTTACTATGATTCACTTCCCTTATAAATTTCTCTGAATTGGGGGCACCTGAGTGGCTCAGTTGGTTAAGAGACCTACTCTTGATTTCAGTTCAGGTCATGACCTCTGGGTCCTGGGATGGAACTCCACATCAGGCTCCCTGCTCAGCTAGGAGTCTGCTAGAGGACTCTCTTTCCCTCTCCTTCTGCCCCACCACCACTCATGCACAAGCTCACTCTCTTTTTAAAATAAATAAATCCTTAAAAAACGTTTCTCTAAACTGCAGTTAGTATGTTACATTAATTTTTTATTGTGTATATTTGGCTACATATTCAGGATAAGAGATGCTACACAATATTTATAGTAAAAAGGCAATAGGTCTGATAGGATTCAGAAACACCGTATTAGATGAAGAGCTACATCATGAAGTTCTATTGCCTTGCTAGATTTATAAAAGGTAGGAATGTTCTGCTATTAGTTTACCTATTTTAATATTATGTCCATTTGGTACATTCTATATGTGAGGAATAAGGCAACGTTAATCATTACCAGTATCATACTATTTTACAAATGCCTATAACACACATTACAAATGCCTAAAATATAAAATCTCACTAACCATATTGATTTCACATCTACAAGTCCTATGACAAAATTAAGTATTTCAACTCCTATATAAAAAAAAAAAATTTTATAGGGCACTTCGGTGGCTCAGTAGGTTAAGCATCCAACTCTTGATCACAGCTCATATTTTGACCTCAGAGTCTTGAGTTCAAGCCCTATGTTGGGCTCCATGCTGTGTGTGGAGCCTACTTAAAAAAATAAAATAATAAAATAAAATACTAAAATAAAATAAAATAAAATAAAATAAAATAAAATAAATAGAAGCCAAGGTCACACTAAGAATAAAGAGAAGCCAGGGTCACAGTAAGAATAAATTTAGCAGATCAGTATATGTACAAGTATAACTATGTACCTGTATGCATAAAAGACATCAAGGAAATCATTCTTAAACAGATTAAATTATACAAAAATTCTAAATCTGATACTTAAGCCAGGTCATTAATTTCAGAACCCTATTATCTGACATAAGCAATTTTGAAGATAGTCTATTAAACTGATATTAAGAGAAAAATGTCATCATTTCCTCTTGGACCACTTACCAACAACAGACCTGTAGAATAAATAAGAACATTAGGGTTTATAATTTCAGGAATAAGTGCTTATTATCATTTCTCTTATATCGATCATATATTAAACATCTATGTATTTTAGAAATAATTCAAAAGGTCTGTTTTTGCAGAATTTTGATGTCAAGGATCTTATCTATTTCTTTCTGTGTTTGAAGGCCATTATCTTCTCAGCAGAGCCATCAGATTTGCTGGCTAATACCACCAGATGATAAAATAATTGTTCATACTCTCATTTGTAAGTTTTCCAGTAGATATAGTTAATTTTATAAGACAAGAGAGGAAACAAATTTGTCCACAGACAAGTTTGACAGCCCATAAAAATTATTTTTTAGAGTTTTCATCATTTAAGAAAGTGACCTTATACAAATGTTTTTTGGTTGCTTTATTCCCTCCCCTCTCCTTGGGAATAAAGCACTGGGAATTTTTAACACTTCAAAAGAAGAGTAAGAATGACTTAAACCATCTACAAAGTGATGACATAAATGTTTACAGGCAAAAATATTTATCTACTTAAAAGGTTTATTTTTTAAAGGTTTCAATGATTCTGCTGTAATAAATATCCATAGTCAGGAAGAATCACAGTATTTTGAACTAAAGATACACTTTCCTAATACACTGAGAGATATGTTAGTGCTGAAATCTCAAAAACATGAAATGCATTTATGACATGAATAGAAAGATGAATTTCTAACCATTCTATCTATTTTAAAGATAGAAAATGCTTCCAAGTTATATATGCCTTAGTAAAAATTTCAGGTCTTCATGTCTTCCTTCTTCTCTAACTAGGTACCTTTTCAGGATCATGCCTTCTAAAAAAACACAAGGGATGAAAAGGATTTTCTCTGAGTCTCTTCCAAATCTAATTTCCTACCCTAGGGTACATTTTAGACCCTAAAGAGCAAGGGTAATAACACACATGGGAACATACAATTTTTCCAAGCAGAATACCATTCTCAGAGGAAATTTATACACATACCTATGCAGTCTTCAACTTTAGGCACACCAGTTTCTAGTAATTCACATTTATTACAAAAATAAGGTCCATGCTTCCTAATATAAACCTGATAAGATCTTTAGCAACAACCTTTAAAATAATAGTTGTTTAGGCTAGTGAGCATTTATTTAGTACTTACCAAACATTGTCTAAAGATCACTACCAAATACATAATCTCAGTAACAGCACTCTGAGGGTTATTGTCCTCATTGAACTTAAGGACACTGAGGCACAGAAAGAACTCAGGATTTGAACTCAAGCAGTCTTTCTCCAAGTCCCACCGTCTTAACCCTCTTAACTTCCTCTCTGTATTGACTTTCCTTCTTTGGCCTTTACTCAAATATCCAGCTCCTAGATTCATTATGGTTTCACTATCCCCTTCATCTCACTCTTGCTAAAAGGGTCTATGGGCTATTCATTCAAACAGAACTACTTAAGAAACCTTGCAAGGACAGGAATGAAAAGACAAAGTAAATTCTAATAAAGTTAAAAGTTAAAGAGAGGAGGATAACATTACTCAGACTGTAGAGTAGCAAGACCTATGCTCTTTGATAGATCAAGAATTGGCTCTAAAGGCAATTTTACTGGAATAAAGGTAGCATTCTCTAAGGTTGATTACCCTGTACTGTACAGGATAATATATTTAGATTAACAGTAGAAACCATAATATTTTAGGATTGGGAGACATTTAAATCATCTATTCCAATCTCCATCTCTGCTCCCCTCTCTCAATCACCAAAAAAAGAAGAGGCTGAAATGTTAAGTGAACATTAGAAAAGTTAGGCGTTTTCTTTTTTCAGGCCTGAAAAAGCTGTGGTGAAACCAGATGAAGAACCAATGTCATATTCTTATTGGAAGGCAATACATTCTACAAATCCTTATTATTGGGGAATTACTAAATACAGTATTAAAGAACAGAAAGACTTCAACAAAATGAAGAAATCAGAAGGGAAGGAACTAGGACTGGTTTTTCCTAAAAAAAAATGTTGCATTAGCACTGCCAACAACTAGAGATCCACCCTACCCTTAACAATGCTTTTGTAATTCTTTTCCTCTGTGTTCTAAATTCTGATCCTGCTAGAATAAATGCCATTAGGAGAGTTTCTTTCTATCTTTTGCGGCTTCTTACTTTTCAGTAACCTTAATTTGGCTGTCCCTTCCACAAAGGACTGGATGAAATTTGCCCAGTCTTGTCTCACAAATTCACTGGCTGCCAACAAATTCACTTAAGTCCTATGCTAAAATCATCCTATGTTGAGACAGACACATATTCAAATGCACAAATTAGAATAAAGTTCCTTTGAGAGAGAGAAATAGACTGCATGTAAGTGGGAGTTAAGGGCAGTAGCAGTTTTGAATATATACTACATATCAGGGATAACAATTGGCATTTTGCACATTATTTCATAAAATGAGCACAACACCCCTATGAAATATCTCTTATTAACTATATATATATATACACACACACATATATATATATATATATACACACACACACACTATTGAAGCTTAAAGAAAAGAATTTGTCCAAAATAATACAATACTAAATCATAGACTTCTGAGATCAGAGGCCTTACTCACTTAATATCAAAAGCTATATGCTTCATATACACTGAGTCAATAAGCCACTACATGTCTACTTCATTCTATTAAAATTAATTCGAAAATCAGAAGGAAAACTGGAGCTTTGTTTCTCATACAAAATAAATAAAATAAGCAAACTCATGTAAGATTACATAACAAATTAATGTCAGGACAGTAACTACAAAT
This sequence comes from Canis aureus, assembly GCF_053574225.1. Lineage (NCBI taxonomy): Eukaryota > Metazoa > Chordata > Mammalia > Carnivora > Canidae > Canis > Canis aureus. The sequence continues at coordinate 2,206,789 of NC_135633.1, forward strand.
GGTTCACATTTATGGTGAACTGGTCACCCTATAAGGTAGGTATTATTACCATCCAATTTTTTTAAATGAAAAAAACTGAAGCAAAGGGAAGCTAAATGGCTTGTCTAAAATCATAAAGCAAGTAACAGGAGGAGGAATAGAGATCTGTCCTCAAACTGTCTGGCTCCAGTTTTCCGTGTTCTTAACTGCTATGCTAGAATCTGCCTTTCAATTGCAAGTTGGATCTCCGGATTCCTTTTCCAGCTCCCTTTACTGGAGACTAAATAAACAAAAATGTTTATCTGAAATTAAGATTAAACTTTGCACTTTTCAGGTATGCATAAAAGAATAATAGAAACATCAGATAAGAACCCTAGTTTGAAAATTCAAACAGCTCCATCATTTCAATTGATTTTATTTATATTAAAATGCAAATGAGTCAATTTATGGAGAATAACTAAGGCTCAAATTTTAAACTATAACTTTTCCCAGCACTACTAATTTCTGTACTTAGCTCATGCTTCCAACTCTACCACATGGATGTTTGTTAAACGAGCTTAACGATTAGAGCCTGTGTCCAGAATCATTCTAAATTGGGACCTTAATTGTTTCTGTTTCATGAGTCAGTGGGTGTAATATTTTATCTGTTGGATTTTCTAAATGCCAGTTCCATCATGTTCTGAGCACACTCTTTTGCCCACTCAGTAGACTGGGTCACCAAGACAAAACTTTGAGATAACAGGAAAATGAAGTTTTCTAATTCTTTAATTGTTCTTCTACACAATCAACAGACTAATATTTTCATGCACTCATCTCTCTACCCACTCCTTCCCTCTTACCTTTCTTCTTCCCTTCCCCCACCTCCATTTAGCAAAACCCAATTGTATAAATCACACATTAGAATATTTGTTTTTAAAAATTATTTTACAAAATTTAAAACCACCCCCTAAAGACAATGAATTAAAAAAAAAAAAAAAAGGTTTCAAAACTTTTTTCCCTTTTGCTCTCTGTGTACTATCAAACTACAAAAAGAATGTGATGTGACCACCATTTGGCTACCACTAAATACACAGACATATTTCTTTCATTAGAACTGGCTGGAAAGAAAAGTTTTGTATCCTGAGTCCCATTTCCTTCCCTGTCATCCATTTGGAAATGAGAAATGAATGAAGAAAGTGGAGGTTACAACACGATTTTAGAGAGCAGTTTAGGCATAACGCTTGTGACCCAGAAGGGAACCAGTACTGTGGTGCAGGAAAAAAAAAAAAAAAAAAACATAGGCTTTGAGGCCATAAAAAACTAATTCTATCACTTCCTGCTCCGTGATGTTGGGGCACTCATTTCACTTCTCTAAAAACAAATTCACTTATCTAGAATGTGCATAAAGTAGCAGGTGTGGCCAAGGGGATAGGAGGAAATCTAAGTCTCAGGAAATAAAAGCAGTAATATAGATGCACTAGCCAATGTTATATAGTATGCACAAAGCAGACACTCACACCAGGGGCTGACCCTCTGTACTTCAGAGGCAAATGATTCTACTTGATTACTGAAATCTGAAGGAAGAGGGTGGGATGGACCAATAATAGCAGAGGTAAAAATTAGAAATTGAAGATTCCTTTTCAGGGGAAAACTTTAGAAATATGGATTACAAAGAATAGCCATTGATTCACTTGCAATTCTAAATCTCGTTGAGCAAAGACAAACTGGAATTTATAAGATGCAGAAGGAAGGGCAAATGGGCTAAATATTGGTAAAATATAGATTAGGTATGATCCACAGTTTTAAAGAGGGAACAGGTAAGATAACAATTATAAATAGTGTCATAAACCAGCCTGAAAAAAGAACAGTGAAATAAACAGTGCAATAAATGCCATCATGGAAGAAAGAAGAAACAGAAGTATGCACAGAGGAACAAAGGCATGAAAGAACATCACAAGTCTGATGTGAGAGGCAAGTAGGGCATGTGGCAGGAGAGGAGTCTGAAGAGGTAGATGGGCCTAATGGTAAAGGAACTTGTATTATTACCAGGAGTCTTTTAACCATTAAACTGAAAAATGATACGATCAGATGTAATGTTAAATCCATTTAACAGCAGAGTGGAAGATGTACTGAAGGTAAGTGACCAATGAAGAAGTTCTTGCAGTCATTCTGATAGAGATGTGATGTGGTGTTTTAAAGTGGGGAGGTGAGATATTAAGCAAGAGAATTTTTACTGGGTTTTGAATTCAACTACCAACCAAAACAAGTAAATTATACAGTACAATATTGAAAGCTATAAGTTTGTTTTTAATTCAGGTCCAAATACTTGTTTCGACCATTAATTAGGTCCAAGTATTCATCATGTGGAAACAAACAATTCCCTCCAATGAAAAGCTTTCATCCACAAAAAGCACATCTCAAACAGGAAAATCTTTTTTATTACCTATTTTTTGATCACTGTTCTTCTGTCTGAACAGATGGGAAATTCCTCCTCCTAATCCAACTGAGGGCAGAAACTTCAAATGGTAAGAACTTTCTGGCATGGGTTTACAAAGAGCGCTTAAATCTATTCCAACAACATAGTGTGGGAGTATTTCAGCACAGGTTGGAACAGTTTCAGGTTTATCATTACCTCCTGAGAATACCTTTGATAAATAAAGCTTTATAAGAAAGTAAGGCTACAGCCTTGAATATTCAACTCTCTTGAAGAGACAGGAATTATTCTCTTCTGTTTTTAATGTTCTAACCCTCATGGGCAGGATTCCTAAACTACTGATCACTAGAAGAGACAGCAACATATTCCATCCTTTAGAATGAAATTATATAAATGTTGGGGGGGGGTTCTTCAGTTTTTATTATCATTATTTTTCTCCTGAGGGGGCAGGTATGTATATGTCGGAGAAGAATCTTTCATATTTTGAAATCATCTCTACTTCACATTCAGTACAATTATTCCTAAAGCACCTTTTCCAACTCAATAACCTCACCTTTTCTCCTTTTATTTTTCTCTTTCTCCTCCTTCTACATATCCAAAATAATAGATATTTGTTTGTATGTTTGCTTGTGGAAGAGGTGTTAGTGAGAAGATATTGGTCAAATTCTTTGCTCCCATAATCTCTCGCACACAAATCCACCTCACTGCCCACATGGAAATCATAAGGTAGGGAAACAGGCAGTAACAGAAAAGGAAAGGCAAAAGAACCAGCAACAATGAAAAATGGATCAAGCTGAAGAAAGATCAGTACATGCTGATGCAGTATAATTACTCAATTGGAAGGTATCTTAAAAATCTTCCAGTCTAACTACTTTGCTGACAACTTGACACAAAGGAGCACTGTAGTAGATTAGAGGGCATGAGAAGAAGACTGAAATGATTAAGCCTTTCAACCTTAATCCAGCTAGGAGTCCAAGACTGCCTGCCCAAGAGATGTATCCTGAGCCATTTCAGACCTAAAGTCTGTTGTTTGAAATTAGAAGATGCTACATTGACCTTAGATGTGTAAGGAGTGTTAAAAGTATCAGATACTGCCCAACTTATTTTTCTAAATTCTTCAGTTGACTCTGAGCGGTTTCCAATTGCAGGGACATTTTCTTGCCTCAGAATTTTATGTACTGACTCTCAATTTGAAAAACACAAAAGCACTTTAAATACACTGTAAGCACTGTTTTTGCTATAGTGCTTTTTTTGTATACATCCTTTTTGTAGTTATTTTTTCTATTGGAAGGCGGATGAATCCCGACACTCGTTCACCTCTTTGGCTTGGGTAATCCATAAGAAATAGCACAATGAAATAAAAGAGGTAGCCTTACTCTCCTGTTCTCCTTAAGCCATCCTTAATCGCTACTTGCCTAACCCCAAAATATCATATATTTTAAATCTGGGATAATACCTTTTAATAATTATCTAATCCAAGTCAATTATTTTCTCTATGAAGGCATAGTGGCCTACAAGGAAAGGTGATTGACAAAGTCCCATAGGGCTAGGGCTAGAACCCAGGTCTCCTGATTTCCAGTCTAGAAAATCCAAGCTGCAGGAACGGCCCTGGGGTGGTATGTCTGCTACCCAGCCCAGCTTGCTAGACTAGAACAGATTGTGTGGTTTCACCTCCCACCCTCAATCTCCCCCCCACACACACCTCGGCTACATCCATATTCCAGTACTTTTTGTCATCATTGTCATCACTGTATGTACTAAGCACTGTTTGTTAAATGCTTTATGAAACAATGTCTAATTTAATCATCAGAAAATCCTATGACATAGGTTCTTCAAAGTAGAAAAGCCTAAAAAAAATCAGAAAACAGACTGAAGCCAAGAAGATGTGCTGGTAATAAAGCATCAAGCTTCTTGAAATAAATTCAAGCTTTTAGACTAAATACATAGCTGGATAAGAAAAATGAAGCATATTATTCCCTTGCTCAAGAGCTACCCTAGCCTGGCAGTAAAACTGCTAAACAATCTGGCATCAGTCCACATTTCTAATCCGATTTCCCATACCCTTAATGCAGTATTATTCTTCTCTGGGTCCCCTTTATATGCTATGAACGCAGTAACTTATGACTTAATGGGTTTTTCCTCACTGAGATTATAGGGTACTTAAAAACATAAATATCTAAACTCCATGATGGCCACTACAGTTTTAGAAACTTACCACAAACTCAAGAATACTTGCTGACAAAAATGATCACCACAAGCACAGCTACGAGTACCACATGTAAGAAAGGAAGAAATTGGAAAACACTGCAATGAAATCAGTGTATCTAAATGCTTGGTGATTAAAAAAAAAAACATGATAATCTATTGGCCAAGAGGAAGATTGGTAAGAAATTAACCTTAGGCATAAAAAGGCAAAGGCAGGCTCTTTTGTACAGAAGTGGTAAGAAAGGGTTCCAGACGCAATATCACTAAAATGTAGAAAATAACTGGGAATAAGAGTGACCAAATATTACATGATTAAATAAATAATCCTGACAGAACACAGAATTCATTAGTAAACTGGGTCCAGATATTAGGGGGAAGGCAGAGGAAAAGAGCAAGAGGAGAGGAGGGGAGGGCAGAGTCAGGATATAAAGAGATGGATAAGAAAAACGGCAGGGAATGGAGATTAACTCCTCCTTAGTGAGTCCTTGGAAGATGAAAAATATCATACCTTTGAAGAGATCAGCATAAGATATGTTAATGTAGCTCCCATAACTACTAACTTTTAGATGCCATAAAATGCAAGAAAATGTGATTTGTAATTTATACATTACCAAGAATTCTCTGGCTGTTTAGAACCCTTAATGAAACTCCAAGTCCAGTTAATAAGCTTCAAATATCATAATTTTGCTAACAAATGAGGAAAAACTATACTCCAAGACACAACACAAGAAACAAAAAGACAAGAAATTGGTAATGAGGTGTGGCCAATCCATAAAAATAAAAATAAAATGAGGCTGGGTAAGAAGTCTGAAAAAGAAAAATCTGTTGACCTTCAGAAATGTTAGACTCTTAATTGATGATACTCAGACAAAAGAGTATGTAACCCAGCATTTCCCAGAGTCACGTGCAGAGTATTAAGTTCTTCAAGCACAAACAGATAAGAAAGAGGCAGAGTGCAGGAGATTCTTTGGTCAAATAAATTTGTACAACAATGGGTTAAACAAAGTCAAAAATATATATACATATAAATATATATTTTTTTTAATTAAAATTCTTACATGCTAGCGTACAATGAGAATCACCAAGAGGATAGATTATACCATGTTTCTAAAACTTAGTTGACCATTGAATTTTTTTAAAGACCATCTCATTAGAACAGTCTTAGGGAAAAATGAAAGAAAAACCAAAAGGTTAAATGGTTACCTTTGTTCTTGAACATTTCTAAGAAGTGAGATGAACAAAGACCATCTACTGTATTCCAACAAATCTTAAGATCATACTGATTATAAGATGCAGCATTAATCTTACATATTATGAGAAAAAGATGCTGCGAATTAAACTGACATGTCATCAATCATAAAATGTTTCTCAATTTCAATGAAATGACTTCAAAAGTCATGGTTAAGAGGAATGATTAACAAATGTGTAATCCATTTACTGTCGTATACATTGTCTATAACTAGAACAAATACTTTTTGTGCATTTTCCTTTGGCATAGTTACTGTTACAGATACAGTGAAGGGCTTTCAATGGGTTATTAACTTGTGGGTAATTCCCATCTCACAGACATGCTAGGAGGACTTAAAGGAAGAATACAGGTAAAGTGCCTGGAAATTAGCAGGCACTGAGTATGTAGTTCTCTTTCTTTTCTTTTATCCCCCCACTTACTAATTCATCTTAGCATTTTATCCTCTTGCCAGATCATATTTGATCTTTTCAGCTAAAACTTCAACCTGGTCTTGATTTCTTGTTTAATCTTCGTAAACATGAAGAACACCTAATCAATGTCCCCCTTGCAAAATCCTTCATAAAAATAAAAGTACTGTCAAACAAATATAAGTACAGTAAAGGAAATGAAACTTTCAAAAACATGGCATCTTTAATGAATTTATTGAGGTCAAAATAAGACATGTAAAGAACTCTAGGCAAGCCATTTAATTTGTTCTTACTAAATCAAACACATAGTGTTTAGTTGGAGAAGGGGCTCTTATTTGACAAATCAATATACTATTATTGTATGAACTAGTTTCTGTGGAGCATAAAAGCCTTCTCTCGTGACCTGATAAATTAGCAAGCCAAAAAGAAAAGGAACTGTATTAAATAATTTTTAAGGGAAAAAAAGGCATCAAACAAGGGAGAAATTAAACACAAATGACACAAGGTTCATAAAAGAGCTTTAAAAAAATCCACATGGTAACTATAGGTCTATTCAACACATTAAAAAACAACAACAACAAAACATAAAGCAAAACAAAAACCTAAATACCAAAGAACAATTAAGCAAGTTGCCAAAAGACAAAATACTTTGGTGGGATGTCAATCAGTAACACTGAGCTGACAACTGTGCCTTAATTAATTTTGAAACTGTTTCCAATTAGTTCGTATAGAACACTAGAGGCTTCATGCTGCCTATGACTCAGTGCACTGACTCATCCACCAAAACTTTTCTTACAGAAGAAATATCCAAGCACCCGCCAGGATGCAAGATCAAAAGGAAAGAAGGTTCACCAACCTTCTTAGTTAAAGGACTGTGATAAATTTAGATGACCGGAAGGATATGGAACAACTTTCCAGAAAGATTTAATAGTCAGAAATAGCTTGAAAAGTTTGATTTGTTAACAAAACAATGAAAATATATTGCTTTAAAATCAGTTTTGCAAATATATTCATAAAGTATGCTAGTTTTTTTAAACTATATAGAGGATATAAACTAATATTAAAGCGTTTAATTAAATGTACCTATTCGTCATGTGTAACTATCACATACTTACTCTTTGAAATAGCAATGGACATAAAATTTAGATATAAACAAAAGTCTAGAATCATCAAACTACATTAAGCCCATGGAAACTTTCTTATAATTTTTTTTTCAGATTTAGTTTATTCTTAGTGTATTCCAAGATAACTGACCTTTCTGGAATTAATATAAATGTCTTAAACAGTTCAGATTACAAAACATAATATAAAAGAGAAGGCAAGTAACTAGCTTTCCTTGATTTTAGTATAAAATCTACCTCTACCTAACTCAAATATTCTATTAAATCACAGTTATAACAAAGGAACCATTTTTAAAATACTTAAAAATGCTTTGGGGTTGGGAGAGTGGGTGGAGGACCTGAGGAAGGAGGAATGAAAGACTCCTGCCTGCAGGGAAGACAAACAGGACCCTTTATTCACAAAATAGAGTCTAGGAGAGAAGGTGCTCCACAAGCCACAGCCACTCTCAATATCCTGGAGAGCCCAGAGGACCCAGTGAGAGAAGTCAAAGTTAATACCAAGCCAGTTGGCAAAGAAATAGCCAATAAGAGATCCATTATGCTGTAGATGTCTACATATAATTTTTAAGACCTTAAGATTCAAAGAAAATAGGAAATGAGTTCCAAAGATAAATTAGCACAGCAAGTAAAAAAGTAAAGAAATGGAGACGGCAAGGGGATGAAGGTGGCATTAAAGATGGATGAAATAAGAAAGTGCAATAAAAATCAGCAGTAAGACTACTATGGAAAACACAGAACACAGAATGTTTATGTCCTCTGATAAAGGCAACCACAAAATTTATCTGACTGTCCCAGAAACCACTGCAAAGAGAGAAACATGCAGATGCCTCATGCCTCAATCTCCAAATCCACCAACACTAAACACACACATGTACACACACACAAGCCATAGTTGTTCAAAAATCAGTCTTCCTACTTACTGCATCTTGAAAAAAAATTATATCAGTCCTCATAAAGAAATCACAGCAAACTACATTCTCCTCCATCCCTGGAAGTGAACACAACAATGGGCTTCCAATCTGTGTTACTCATCCCATTCCTTCATATAAGCTATGGAATAACACAATTCAATAAAACTGATTTTAGGAAAGTAGTGCAGTCTTTCATAAATTTTATTTCTCCCAAACCTTTTATAGGTATTAAGTGGCAAAGAGTTCAAAGTCATAATCTAAGACAAGAACCTAGAGTTTAGCTATTTTGTTGTTTGTTAAAAAGAAAGGCTATATATTTTACCAATAAGCTAAGCAGGAAATATGGTTGATATACACATCTGAAACTTAATGAGTCAAATGAGAAAATCTGCCTAAATTAATTAAACAAATGCTTAATGAGTTTCATTCCATAAAAGATAGTGCTTCCTGGGAATAAATCATGAACTTGTCCTCCATCTTCCCAAGGTTAGAATACTGCAATTAAATAATTACACTGATGATGAGGAAAATAATAAGGGTCAGTGCTGACTGGAGAAGAACCCAACCTGGAAATGATGTCAGAAAAGGCTTTTCAAAGAATTCATTATCTAAGCTGAGACCTGGAGGAGGAGTTTGCTCAGAGGCTCCAGTGAAAAGGCAACATAAATAGGTCCGCCTCTAGGCTCATCTTCCTGACCCGAACCTTTAAATCATAAAGCTACTTAAGGATCAGGACACTCTCATTTACTCAATGACAGGGTAAATAATCTGAGCCTATGGCTTCAATTCCTACTTACATGCTAAAATCTCAGTGACATAACAAAAATCATTTATGTGTCACTGTTCCCAGAAGTGTTCCCTGATTTACATCTCCCTCCCCCATCAAAAGAACATCTGGCTTTGTGCTCCTAGTTTCCCTACCCTCCACTGCAAGAAAGGCCCTATGATGTCAAAATAGGAAAAAAATGAAAAAAAATACATTAAAATTAAAAAATATAAAATATTAAAAATATTAAAAAGTTTAAAAAGTTAAATAATGTAGAGTAAAAAAAATAATAATAAGGTAAAGGAAGAATTAGGTACAAAAGTTGGCCTGGACAGGAGAGGAGAGGAGCTTCTTCAGGAGTTTTGAAAAAAAGGAGTTGAAGCGCAACTGCAAGTGATAAAGACAGAAAACAGGAAGGAAAACAAGAGCAGGAGCAGATAGAGCTGCTGGGAATTAGAGGAATCCCATTCACAGTCTTAAGAAATGCATAAACGGTTTGTATTACTTTGAAGTAATTGTTGTCTTACTGGACTGTGCTCTTTTGACCACAGCACTTCTCAGGCTGCATCATAGATAGGTTATGACTTTGTAAGAAACAAATATGACAGACCTTTGTCTCCTGGTCATACCTCTCCACTGAGCTTCCAAACAATACAACTAGCTAGCTCTGGAAGTTTTGCCTGTTTGAAAAGCATCTAAAAACCTGTCCAAAACAAAATACAAGATCTTCCTTTTAAAAACCTAGTCTTTATCCATCCAGTGACAAGGCCAAACCCCTTCATTAATAACTCCTTCTCTCTTCACCTCTTGTATCTGATTCCTCACAACACTCTTATTTTAAATACAAACCTCTCAGATCTGCCCACCTCTCTCTATCTAAACTGCCATCATGGGATCCCTGGGTGGCGCAGCGGTTTGGCGCCTGCCTTTGGCCCAGGGCGCGATCCTGGAGACCCGGGATCGAATCCCACATCAGGCTCCCGGTGCATGGAGCCTGCTTCTCCCTCTGCCTATGTCTCTGCCTCTCTCTCTCTGTCTCTCTGTGACTATCATAAATAAACAAAAATTTAAAAAAAATTTTTTTTAAATAAAAAATAAATAAATAAATAAACTGCCATCATGCTAGTCCAACTACCAACACCTCTGGAGAAGAATTCAGTTGCTTTCCAATTGGCTCCTTCCATCCACCTTTTCACAGCCCACACCCAGACTACCACTTCTAATCCATTTTCTTCAAGGCAATCTGAATGTTCTTAACAAAATGCATATTTAATCTAGTTTCCCCACAATCCCCGATAAAAACTTTTTAATGGATTCTCACTGCTTTTAAAAATAAAGACCAAATCCTTAATATAGCCTGGGCCTAGCATTTTCTGATTTCTCTACCTTCCTCTGCTGTCTACCCTTAGCTACACTGGTCGTCTTCAGGTTTCTCAAAATTACTCTGCTTTCTCCCACAGCAGAATTTCACATGTTGTTCCCTGTCAGGAATGTTCTTTCCTATTCTTTAGATCAAAGTTCACAAGCCCTTCTCCAACCCCCATAAAAAGCAGAAGTCTCTTAGTCACGTTTGTAGCAGTGCACACCTTTCCTTGATGACAATTATCACAGCTGGAACTCTACTTTTGTATGTGTTACTTCTGCATTATTATGCTGCATAACAAATTACCCTAAATTTAGGGGCTTAATACCATAAATATTTATTATCTCACACTTTCTATGGGTCAGGAATACAGAAGCAGTTTAACCAGGTGATTCTGGGTTGGGGTCTCTCACAAGCTAGTAGTCAGTGTCAGCCAGGCCTACATTCATCCGAAAGCTTGTTTGAGGCTGGATCTGTTCCCAAGATGGCTCACTTACCTGGTGCCAGGTGCTAGCAAGAAGGAAAACAAGAGCCCTGCTCTTCTGACTCATAACTCCCAACCCCAAGGTAGTCTATCCTACTTCCTGCCATGTTCCAAAATCATCCACTTCAGAGCACTCTACAAGTGCCTCCTACCCTTCAACTACTACCCGACCCAACTACTCCAAGAGACATTTTTAAAGTCGATTTTTAATATTCCAAGTAGAAAAACTTATAAAATTACATATCCTAAGATTTTTCATCTTTTTCCTAAGTCAGATTACTGTTAAGTAAAAGTCCCAGTTAGGATTTTGTTCTTTATGACAGGATATATTTTAGCAAATACCACATATTAAAACTTTTTATTTTGTAAGCTGAAATTAATTTTATTATGCATCATTATCCTGATAGGTCCATAGACTTTCAAATCTGAGGAAATGAAAATTTAAAGTTAAAAAACATACTTTCAGTTTAATCTTATCAAACTCTTGCTGATTTCTGGAATCAATATTAATTCAATATTTTATTCAAATAAAGCATAGTGAGATTATAGTACACAATGAGAAAATAGAAGCTTCTGAAATTTGATTTTCATAGAACTTTTCAGGAACTTAGTGGTGGTAGCAAAAACCAGCAGGCAATTAAATAAGCAAATAAAACACTACCATGTATCAAAGATGAAGAAATAATTCTCATCTAATATACCACATGCCACACCAACGTGAGTTTCAAAGGACAGATGATTGAAAAACTCACTTTAGGGTAAATATAAACTCAATTACAGTTTATGAAAATCTCATGGGGAAAAACCCCCACAGAATGAACTTAAAAGCAGCTGAAATTAATTTAATTGATTTAATAGACTCATTTTCAAGATTATTAAGGGCCCATGATGAAAAGACAAAGAAAGCAAGAACAAATTATTTTCTACCAGTTTAAAACACAGACTAATGTATTAAGGTTAAAGGACATGATCAAATTGGATATTATGAAATATCCAATTTTTCTCACATAAAAATGATATGTATTTTAATATAGAAGAAATGTAATTAATAAAGAGATGCCACCCATGCAAATAATTGTGATGTAATTATATAGTGCCATTTCAATCAGTTAGGTGACCATCAGTGCTCCATTTCAAAACCATATCTGTTGCTATGACCTTTACAGGCCCAAAAAAAAGAAAAAAAAAAAAAAAAGCTTCCATTTTTACAACTCTGGCTTATCTGCAGGGAAACCCAAGAAGCATAACAATTGAAGCTAATCACAATGATTTTCTTGGCATGGACATTTCTCCCAGGAAATAGAATGAAAGTAGGAATATATTTCACAAAGCATGTATACTTCAGGAACTACTTCTAATCTTCATTGTTAAGGATAGGGTTTTCACAAAGGAAGCTATAAGAACCTCATCAAACCTTGTTTATCCCTAATCATTTTCTTTTATCATCCTAAATTTTTATTTAAAATGGAAACTATTGTTCCATTTTACAAAAATCACCTAATTTAAAATAAGCACAGTATCTAAATAGTTCAACTTGACTTTAATCTTTCAAAAGCAATACTTTTGATTAATTAAGATCACCAAAAGTAAACTGCTGCAAATGAGATGATTCTTTCAAAATAACAAAACCGTTAACATTGGACAAAGGTGATGCTATTAGGCTTAGTGATTTGAGCAAGAGATGAAACTGCAATGATTCTACTGCATTTTAGTGCATTTGGATGCATTTACAAGCAAACAGAAAATCAGTGATTATAATTTTATACAACACATGTACTGGTGGCAAGAAAAATTAGAATAAACATTTAAATGGGAAATATAAGGCATTTGCACCTGTCTTCATACAGAAAAAGAAACCTTGGAAGTTAGTAGAAAGGAAGTAAAATGCTAATGTAGTTAAAAGAGAAGTTATGCTGAAATTATACTCTTCACCAAATCCAGTCAAGAATTCTTAGCGGGTCATGAAGTGTTAACATTGACTTGACTTGACTGCCAGCTACATCTGGGCTAGGGTGGCTTGGAGGAAGGAGTTAATGAGGATGGGAAGCTAAAATGGTAAGAAAACTTTACTACTTTGCATATTTTACCTTTGTATCAGGATCCTCCTTGCAACTGTTGTCAGGGAATTCCCTTCCTCTTATCTCTATCATACTACGTCATAGTGCAAAACAGAACCCCTTTCCTTGGATCCAATCCACATGCTACTCTGTGCCTTCTTTCCCCTAACCCAGCGGCGCTCAACGGGGTCACTGTGAAAATGTGCTTAGGCTGTACAAAGAATGAGAGGATGGATGTCGCTAGCTTTCAATGGATGAGGTACAGGAATGCTGGATGTCTTGCAATGTGCAGCACAATCTGCCAAAGAACCCAAAGTCTATATGACATATAGTTCAGGAAGTGGGTAGGAAAAAGGGGAGGACAATTAAGTCTGAAACCAAATTTTAATTTACATATCATACAATACTTTTTACAAGGATTTAATATACAGTGAATTTTCTAAGAATGCAACTATTATGAAAATTGAGAGAAACTTTACCAAGAATAGTTTTCCATTTCAGAAAATCAATTCCTGTTTAGCAATGCCACTCATCATATTTAAGTGGTCAGTAGCCAATACAATATCCCTTTGTCAGTTTGCGAGAGTTACATCCAATCATTCTATCTAGAAGTATAAAACTCTGACACTTTGACGGTACGTCCATCTCAAACCCAGTGACCTTCCCCTCTTACAGCCAGTTACTGAACCTTCTCATAAGCTCACCATGTCCTAACTGAAAACTTTAATTCAAATACACTATTCTTTAGCTACAAGTACTCCAGTCCTCACATGGACACAACCTCTTAAGTTCTTGTTCTCTTTCTATCCATACTACTTATTCACTGCTTCATCGCTCATGTTTCAGGTATAAAAATAACAATCAGAATTATAATTTATAAAGTATTTACTACCTGCCAGACACACTTTATATGTAAACATTTATTGACCCTCACAATATTCCAGTGTGGTTGGAACCACAGTGATCTCCATTTCTAGACGAGACTGAAGGCAGAGAAGGATAGTGTAACTTACCTGCGGTCACACAGCTCATCAGTAGCAGAATTCTACAGCTCAAGCTCTTAACCACTACCCATACTGCATTTCTCAATGATTATTCCAAATTTTTAACAACCTCCTAAAACCCCTACTTCAATAAATTTTCCAAACAACCCTCAGATTTACGGACAACATTATCTTTGACCTTATCATGAAAATAAAGGCACGCACACTAGACTCTTCACAGTTCTTCTGACCGTTTACCTACAAACTCATCTTTAATCACACCCCCTCTCAGTCCAAGTCCCCAAGGATAAAGTGACTCTCCTCTACTCCAGTTGGTCTAGTACCTGTGTTCTTGAACCAAGACTTTCTGGCATTTCCCAGACATCCCAGATCTCCTGTATCATCAAACTTTCAGTCTGCCCTTATTCTGTCCTCACAAAAGGAAGCCAATATCTATTTCTACCTGTCTACCTACCCTACTATTCACCCGCATCCATATATATGTACATGCACACATAAAACCTTGCCTACCATGACATACTTCCATCCATATTCTCTCCTCCTTTATTCATCCACATTTTTTTCATATTGGTTTACGCTTGTTCTTTCTGTTCCTTCCACATAGAAATCTCATATCTAATGAACAATTACTCTGTTGAAACTGCTCTTTTCTAAAGTAATCACTTAACTGTTTATTCTAAACAGTATTTTTCACTTTTTAACTTTCTTAAATTTGGGTGTATTTTCCATTGTTAATGGTCCTGTGTTTTAAAGCTCTATTTCTTTGGCTTCCAGGCCACCAGAGTCTCCTGGCTCTCTTGCGTCCCTCTTTAATCACTCCTTCTTCTCTTTTGTTCCTTAAGTCAACTTCTCCTTTGGTGTACATTTTTTTGTTTTTTGTTTGTTTGTTTGTTTGTTTGTTTTGTTTTACACACAATTATTGAGTGACCTCATTCCCTTTTTGGTTTTAATAATGCTTTGCTGATGACTCCTTAAATTATTATTTCTAATCTGGTCTTCTCCTTACTTCAGACTAATCCAGCCAACTGCCTTCTATACAGGAGACCCTAGACGTCCCTTACGCACCTCAAATACACAAATCAAAAATTATTTCATCTTCTTTAGGGCACCTGGATGGCTCAGTCAGTTAAATGTCTGCCTTCGGGTCAGGTCATGATTCCAAGGTCCTGGGATCGAGCCCCACATCAGGGTCCCTGCTCTTTGGGGAGCCTGCTTCTCTGGTACCCTTGGGTGCCAGCCACCACTGCTTGTGCTTCCTCTCTCTAATAAATAAAATCTTAAAAAAAAATCATCATCTTTCCCCCAAACCTGATCTTCCTCCATTATTCTCCATATCATGTAGCAGCACCACCCTCCATCTGGTTACTCACACAAAAAAAGAAGAGAGTTGGTGTTAAGCTTTTTCCCCTTCATCCAATCCATAGCCACAACCACTCATTTTCAACTCCTTCCTTCACACACTGATTATTGCTGTTTTTGTTCAGATACTTATAATCTTTTATCTTATATAAAATATCAGCCTCCTTGCTGATATTTCACCCAACATATATAGCCATCTGAGGAGCCTATAAAAAATAGAATTTAACCAGGTCACTCCTTGTCTTATACTCTTCAAAGACTCCTCATTGTCACAAGAAAAAATTCCATGCATCTTGATCCAATTTGCCTAATGGTATTTTCTGTCAGGAAGATGATTTAAATAAAATTGTTGAGTTCTCACTGAATACAAAGCAAAGGGACACATACACAAGCATATATACACACATCTCTAAAACATGTTGCATACAATCCAATCACAGCTATCGACAAGTAACATGTTAGCCAGACAACTTAACGTGTAGTTCCTCCCAGAATATTTTCATTTTATAGGGACTCTTGATTATACTTAATGGTACTAGGTCCTCAAGACATCGAGATTGATAGAAAGTCATTCCAAGAGTACAGAAAGTATTCAGTCAACTCTGGCAGGAAAAAAAAAAATGGTGGCATGCTCAAACTTGGTAATTTGAGAATGATAGTTTAATTAAGGGACTACAAACAAAGACATAGAGTTTAGAGGACAAAGAACAGGGGATGCTGCACAGTTCCTGGAGATCTGGCAATAGCAAGAGATATTATCATCCCTAAGCCTGAAGAGCAAGAGGAGTAAGTGATTATAGAATCCAAAGATGATTAGTTAGAGAGGGCCTCCCAACACGTCATATTGCTTTAGGAGAAGAAACCAGCCAACTTAAGGCAACACAAGAAGGGGCACCAGAAGAATAGATACCCTGACTTCACTTTCCCCTCACCCTCTCATCTCCAGATGGTGCCTCCCATTTGTATAATCCAACCAGAAGCCAAGAGGCAGGGGAGCCAGAGAAAGGTCAGCCTCCCAGGACACAAATGGGGTAAAGAGGGGTAGAGTGGTTCTGGAAAGGTAAACAGAGGATATCAAGTCCACTTAGAAAATCAACTCTGATAATTACAAATAATCTGTTATAGTTTGTAAGAGCCCTTAAAGAGGACAGAGCTCCAGAATCTTCTTTTTCCATATTAGGATTTGAAGCTTAGACAATCAAGTGACATTTCCAAGTTCACATCATTACTTTGGAGTAATCCATGTAAGAAAAGCTAAGTCGGGCAACAATTTCCATTACCTCTTGAGTTTTGTCAACTTCCATTAAACAATAAAACGCTCAAGCCTCCAAAAGCATAAGCACCTTTCCAAGTGTTTCTCAAATGCCACCTTCTGCATAGCATACTTTTTAAAGACCACTATTTAACATAATAACCCCCTCCACTAATGTGAATAACATACCTTTCTTATAACACCTATGTTTTCAACTAGTATTACTATTATGGTCATCTACATATGGATTATTCTCACCTGTTGAATTATAAACCCTGGGAGAATTTTAAATTTATCCCCACACATACCACCCAACACACGGCTGCCTTGGTGATGTGCTCCTCAATGACAGAAAACCCATCCTTTTCCCCATGAATTCCCAAGCTACTTCACACCTGAGCTCTTTCTCCACCAACTCTAGATTTGGAGATCAAATTGTATTCAGTGTCTTCTTAATACTTGTATTCCACAAACATAAAATAAGCCTTCAGTTAAAAGATAAAATCTTCTGAATATTGATTATCCCCTCTCTATTTACCCACTATTTTGGTAATCCCTAAGTCCCCAAAAAACAATGTCGGACACATAAAAAAACATTCAATACATTATTGGATTGGATTTTTAAAGTTTTTTTAGAACATACAAAAGAACTATAAGTAATTTGATATAACTTGAACACTATCCCACTAGTAATTATGTTAGAAAGGAAAAAGTACAAAAACAAATATCAAAGTATATGAGCATGACTTTCTTCTGTAATCTAACAAAATCAATATAACAAAATGTTATGAAAATTGGGGAGAAATCTAAATAATTTCAAATGTTCAGGAAAACCACAAATATCTATTCATAGACATGTTGACCTAAAGTCCACTGACCTGCTGTGTAAATGAATAGAATCTAAAAGAACTTTCATTTCTGAGTCATAAGAATAAATTAACATAACAAAAAGGAAAACCATCAAAGGCTAATTGATGTATTTTGTCAATTTAATGTTTCTGTACTCTCCTAAAACATTAGTACTACTTTAAATACAGTCTAAAAAAATTCTGTTGATAGTCAACACATCCCCAAATCATCTAAGATAATTAAATAATATAGCCTTACCTATAAAATCTGAATGACCAGAAAACTAATTTGAAAGAATTTAGTTTCCCCATTCACATTTTTACAGGAAATCATATATCTCTAAATTTAGTAAAGAGAAAAACAATAAATGCGTTATTTCTGCTCCTTTTTTTGAACTTTTACACAAACCATAAGAAAACAAAACCACAACCAAAGGATCATATAAAATGTCCATTGCCAAAAAGAGAAAAGTTAAGTTTCTATCTCTAGCAGTAATATTATCTGATGGTAAACTATACAAAATATAACATATCCAATTTTTAAGAATCTTGAAAATGTTCAAAGCAAGCATACACATTTCATGTTAATTTTCAGCAAATGACAATAAAATTATAAAACCGTACTCCCTGAGTGCCTCTTTTAAAGTCATACAAACTCAACTTTCAATTTTGAACATTATGTAAACATAAGCTAAATTATTAAATATTCTTATAGACTATAAGTGTGGTATACAGTGCACTTAATAGCAACCTGCATTCATTCATTCAGAGATTATACTATTTTTCCTAGTTAATTTGTTTTCTACTCCTAAATTTACTTAGTTATTTGTTTTTGTTTTCTGTTTTTTGTTTTTTTACCTAATCTACACAATAGCATCAATACATAAGTATGGAAGTAAAGTTTATGCTTTGATTAAAACAATTGCCATAAGGAAATGCCTACAGATCATTCAACGGAAACTTACATGCAAGAAAATCCTTGCTCTTCTTAATTAGGTATGAATATTACATATAATTCATTAAGTAGACCCAAGAATACAAAATTAAAATTCACAACTTAGGTAGTTGTTCCCTTTTACTTAATTTATACCGAACCTACACCAGCCACTAATAGGTTCACTATTAGCCCAAAGCATTGAAGCTATAAACACATGGAAAGAAATACAACAAAAATCAAATAATAAACCAGAGATGGGTAACTTCCTGTTCCAAATAGGAAACTCTAAACTGTCTGGGCAATTTCCTTGGAATTCCTTTTTGTAAATAAATCTGTCAAGATCAGTAATGATATAGAATTAGTTCGATTAGTTGGATCTATATGGTAAAGTTTATTCAACATAAAACAATAGCATTTTTACCTTTTACTTGAGCTATTCACAGTAGCAGAAAACAACTGTTTCCTTCAAATCCTCGGCTATTGGGTCAAAAGTAATGAAGTAGATTAAGTAGCCATTCACATGGCTAAAGGTAAGCCAACTTACCTTTACATACCTACCAACTTTTCTAACCCCTTCTTTTACTTTTCTTTTTTTTTTTTTAAAGATTTTATTTATGTGACAGAGAGAGAGAGAAAGCCAGAGAGCACATGTGGGGGTGGGAGACAGGGCAGTAGAGGGAGGAGGAGGAGCAGGCTCCCCACTGAGCAGGGAGCCCAGCATGGGGCTGGATCCCAAGACCAGGAGATCTAGACCTGAGCCTAAGGCAGATGCTTAACCAACTGAGCCGCCCATGTGCCCCAATCTCTTCTTTTTCTATCTCCCAAATTCTTTTACAGCTTTGATATTTAATCTAAGTGTTACCCAAGAATTTCTTTTATCTGCCTTGACAATCCCATCTATTCTTGAGAGTTTAAATATCACATGTGTAGTATATTCAATCTCCATGTCTGTTCCAAACACTAGTCTCTCATTTCTGTTGGTGAACATTTCAAATGAGAGCCCCACCTCTTCAAACCCAATTGTCCATCTTTCCAAGTTCACCCCCAAATAAGCTGCAACTCCAGGTTCCATGTCAAACCTGAGGACAATGAGAAAGAGCAAAGTATCAAGGTTTTAAATCTTCTATAGGATAAAGTACCTGTATCATTAGCATTCCTTAGACATTCCTTCACGTTCTGAAATTTTGCCTCCCTGAACAAGTGTTGCTTTCTCATGCCTTTCTGCCTTTGTCCAGATAGTCCTCTCGACTACAATTCCCTTCCTTTATCTACTTAGAAAACTCTGTTACTTCTAAAAATGTCTATTAGCCTTCTTCTCATTTGTGAGACTCCAGGCAGAACTGTTTCCCTTACTATTATCCCAAAGCAAGCTATACATATCTTTATTATAGAATGCTTTATTCCAGAGAGCTCTTTTACCACAGACTGTTCCTTCTTTGTATCTCCATCACCTAACACCGTGTCTAACGTAAAAATGGTGTTTTAATAAATGTCAGCTTCATCCTGTGTTTTTTTTATCTCCTAAATATCTCTCAAATCTGCCCATTTCTCAACTCCTGCCCAACTCCACAACTATCACCGCTCATGATTTTTTTTTTTTTTTTTTTTTTTTTGGTCTGGATAAAAGCTTCATAATTGGTCTGGACTCAATAGCGTAGATAAAATGATCTTTTAAAAAGCAAACCTAATCATCTCTCATCTGCAATTCCCTCTCCAGCCTTACTTTTCACCATCTTCCCTTTGCATCTTCAACTTACTCATGCTTCCACCCAGCATAAAACCTTTACACGTTTTCTCTTCTTCTATGAAGCGTTCTTTGCTCTCCTCTTTACCTGCTTAATTCTTGAGACTCTTGGCTTATCCTTTCTTCCCCCTCAGCCAAGCTTCACCTAACCTCCATGACTAGTTTAAATCCTCCCGTTAAGTGATCTCTTGCCGCCATATATTCTTTTTCATAGCAATGGAAATTTCACATTCATTTGGAAGATTATTTGATAAATGCCTCTCTTCTCTGCTAAATTACAAGCTCTTAGGAACTAAGATCACGTTGCATCCCCAGCACTGTACTTGCTATTAGTAGAAGCTATATATTTATGAACATATGGATACTTATTGAACAAGAAAATGGTTTCACTGAAACTCAGTCCTAATAACCTACTGTCATTTTATCACTTCTCCCTATCTTTTCTTCTCTTCACCCAATCACTTTTCACCTCTATCTCCTTAACATCTTTCTTACCAGTAGCTTTCTTCATTCCTCCATTCAGTAATTATTTCAACAATATTTATGGGGCACCTTATATGTGCCATACATTGTCTTCAAGATTGAGGATAGGGTGATCTAAAAAAAAAAAAAAAAAAAAGCCAAAATCCTCAAGCTTTCATGGAGCTTCCACTCTAGGCTCCTGCGGAGGGAGGGGATAGGAGGAGAAGAGCAAAAGACAGGCATGATGAAAATTAAATATATGCCATGATGGTGATAAGTGCTGAGGAAGGGGGAGGAGCAAGAAACGAAGATACCAAACATTGGGGGATGGTAGTTGAAATTTTAGATAGAGTGACCAGGGAAGGCATCTCTGGAAAGCTGTTCTTCAAATAAAGACCAGAAGTAAGGAAGCCAGTCATGTGCATATGTGAGGAATGAGTATGCAAATTTTTTTTTGACTCAATAAATGTGCTGCCTTACTTTCACCTAGAAACTCCTCAATTTGCTTAGATTTGCTCCGTGAGGAAATTTAGTAGAGAAGATCTCACTGAATGTTTGTATAATAGGAAATGGGCACCAGCAGAAAAGACAAAAATGGCATCTGGAAATACATAGCCATGTAGGGATTTGGACAAGGGAGAAATTAAAGCACTAATAATATCACTGTTATACAGAACAGAAAAAGAACGGATATTCAAAATTACTACCTTAAGTCAATTAAGAAAAGTTTAATTTTGATACATATATCCTAAGGTAAGTAAGTAGAAGACTTTTAGAAGACTTTTATCCAAAATCAGTAAAAAAAAACAGAATGAGTGAACAAAAACAATTATAGTACTTAAAGTGGTAACCGAAGGTGCAATCACCCTAATTCAAAATCAAATATAAGTGTTAGCAATGGTTTATTGTTTTCTCATTTAACTAGCTAATTCTTGTCCTCCCATTATCACAGAAGTACAGTGAAAAGGGTCAGAGACCTGTGCAACACTGTGGTTAACCTCCTAAACTGACATAATGAACTAGAGAGAAATGCAGTATTGAGAACTATTTAAAATGTAAATTAATATCTTATATTTCATATCACAAGGCAAATGAATACCTGCCTCTGCATATCATAAATCCCCTACTTTATATATATAATTATATATTAACTCAATTAGAGTTTGCTTCTATTTCAGCAAAATGAAAATCTATAAAATGGATTAACTTTGATGTATCATTTAATATTCGTTTTGTTAACAATATTAATAACAGTTTCCTATCCTGAAATCTAGGCTGCCTCTCCCTTACCAGATTATATCCTTCCTTGTTTCCTCAAATGGAAAAAAAAATGTGTACCTTGCTCTGAATGTTTATATCTACCTAAAATTCTTATGTTCAGATTCTAACCCCCAAAGATGATAGTATTAGTAGGTGTTTGAGAAGTGCTGAAATCATGAGGATGGGGCCCTCATAAGTGGGATCAGTGCCCTATAAAAGAGCCTCCAGAAAGATTTCCTAGCCCCTTCCACCATGTGAGGACACACCAAGAAGGTGCCTACTATGAACCAGGAAGAAGTCCCTTGCCCTACCATGCTGGCACCATGATCCCGGACTTAACAACTTCCAGGACTGTGAGAAACAAATTCATGTTGTTTATAAACCACTTAATCAGTGGGGTTTTGTTATAGCAGCCCAAATGGACTAAGATATATCCAGCAGGTAGTTGGTATGTATTTATTGATTAGCCACGAACAAAGAACATTCTGATTTTTATGGTTACATCTTCAGAAAATATAATTCTGACAAAAGTTATTCATTAATCATTTATAAAAACAATTACTTTTGGGGTTGTTTTCCATATGTAATTATAAAACCAAATGTATCAAGTCAGATAGCTTAGGTGTAACAAAAAACAAATCAGAATACACAGAAAATAAATTAACAAACAAAAAAGTTCAGTTTTAGATGGATATCAATTGCAAACAGTTCAGAAATAATACATCTAGCATAATCAAGACACAATGGTGTCCATCTACACACAGAAGATTTTACAGGAACTAAAGAATCTGACAGTAACACTGCTTTACACCTATAGCTTTCAGAAGGCATAATCATGTTAAGCAGAACAGATTAAATGTCCATAAGTTTCTCAAAGAATTTCTAATACTTAATTAAGTCCTGAAATAATTTTTTGTTTGTTTTGTACATTATGAATTATGCCTCTAAGCTAAAAGCTTTTCATGGGAAAACTTCATAACTTTAGAGAAATCTGGGAAGTTTCTATTACTAATACAATATTACAAAAATAAACATTAACACACAAAAAAATTATACAACATTTCTCTCTCTTGGTATCCCTATTCTTAATTCTAAAATCTCATTTTATACTTAAATTCTAAAGTATTTAAATTCTAAATTTGTATTTGAATTCTAAATTTCTCTTAGCAAGAGAAATTAGTTTCATGTTCATTCATTAAGATGATTTGGTATTTTGATAATTTTAAACTGAAGCAAAATCAAGATTTTCTTCTCTCTTTCTTTTTGTACTTGAAACATAGATTATACACCATGTAGTTTCATTCAGGTAAGAATAGGTCTATTCCCACATGTTTCTACACATACACTTACGAGTATGTATATATCAGTGAAAGAAAATGTTACTTGAATGACGGTTATACACAGTAGTTTTAGTGAGCTAAGCATACAGCCATTCCCATATGCCTCTATACAACTTGTAGAAACTTTTCATGAAAGAAGATGATACTTGAAAGGTAGATTATACACAGTGGTTATTCCCATACATTTCTACACATTCATTTACAAATATCTTAATGGCACAAAAATAGACACGCAGATCAGTGGAACAGAATAAAAAACCCAGAAATGGACCCACAACTATATTGTGAATCTTTGACAAAGCAGGAAAGACTATCCAATGGAAAAAAGACAGTCTCTTCAACGAATGATGTTGGGAAAATTGG
This sequence comes from Canis aureus, assembly GCF_053574225.1. Lineage (NCBI taxonomy): Eukaryota > Metazoa > Chordata > Mammalia > Carnivora > Canidae > Canis > Canis aureus. The sequence continues at coordinate 2,230,313 of NC_135633.1, forward strand.
GCGGCCACATGCCAAAGAATGAAACTGGACCACTTTTTTACACTATACACAAAAATAAAATTCAAATGGATGAAAGACCTAAATATGGGACAGGTAACCATTAAAATCCTAGAGCAGAACACAGGCAGTAACCTCTTTGACATCGGCATAGCAACTTCTTACTACACGTTTCCTGAGGCAAGGGAAACAAAAGCAAAAATAAACTCTTGAGACTTCACCAAAATAGAAAGCTTCTGCAACAAAACAAATCAACAAAACCAAAAGGAAATAATCAACAAAACTAAAAGGCAACCTATGGAATTGGGAGAAGATATTTGCAAATAACATAGTTGATAAACAGTCATTATCCAAAATATATAAAGAACTTCTAAAACTCAACAACCCCCCCAAAAAAAGGATAATCCAGTTAAAAAATGGGCAGAAGACATGAATAGACATTTTTCCAAAGAAGACACACAGATGAAAAGATGCTCAATATTACTGACCATCAGGGAAATACAAGTCAAAAACCTAATGAGATACCACCTCACACCAGTAAGAATGGCTAAACTTAACACAGGAAACAACAGGTATTGGTGAGGATGTGGAGAAAGATTTACAATTCAAAAATGTGGGTTTCACACATTAGGCTCAAAAAAGAAATCATCTTGGTGATGATATCCTATGATGGTGGAAAAGTTAGTTTTCATAGGACCATTATGAAGGTCATTTTATTTAAAAAAAAAAAAAGGGGGGGGGGGGAAGTACCCGGGTGGCTCCGTGGGTTAAGCATCTGCCTTTGGCTCTGGTCATAATCCCGGGGTCGAGGGATCAGGTCCCCCATCAGGCTCCTTGCTCAACAGAGGGAGCCTGCTTCTCCCTCTCCCTCCACCCCCCAACCCCTGCTCATGCTCTCTCCCTTGCTATCTCTCCCTCTGTCAGATAAATAAATAAAATCTTAAAAAAAAAAAAAAAGAAAGAAAGAAAGGTGGAGGAGACTGAATTTAATTCTTTCATAATTCTGCTACAAAGGAAGAATGAAACCAAAACATAAAGAAGTATTTGGCAGCAAGGTGCAGGAGAAAGAAGTAAAAACATAAAGATGGAAGTTTGTTTCCCTTTTTAGTATTAACACTGTTCCTTCAAACTATCCTCTAACAGTGTTCTTCCCTTGACCCTATCCTTTGCCTCTATCTTCATTTCTAAGCCTCAGTCACTTAATAGCTCTAGTCAAATTATCCTATACCTTTCTTGGAGCAATACATCTCCCTCTCCTGTCATAATAAATACAAGGTTTCCGCCAGAATGAAAGATCAGTCCTGGAACAAGCTATGAGAAACCCAGAAAGCTGACCAATGAGATGGGTCAGGACTCGTCTGCATAGTGTTATAATGGCAAAAGCATTATAATGGCAAAAGCTCATTGGAATGATGAGCACTAACATAGTTCCTAGTATGCTCAAGAGACTAGTGATCTATTCTCTAGGGATAGAGAGCCAAATTGGCTGACCTTAGGGATGAAGGGGCCTAATACAGATCGTGAAGACCTTATAGGCTGACCACTAGATACCTAAGAACTAACCCTGACAGTGGAGGAAAAAAGCACACTGCATAATCTGATTGATGATGAACCTAGAACCATTCAAATCCGACAAATATCATTTACTACATCGTTCCAGTAGAAAAGAAGCACTGGAAATATTTCCTTTCCTTCTTTCTACATTTAATGTGATACTTTGTACAAAAGGCTACTGGAATCAGAACTGATGAAGAGCAAAGACAATAACATATGCAAGTGCTTTGCCAACAGTAAAATTCTATATGACTCTGTTATTATTATCAGTAATACTCTCCCCAGCAAACATTGGCCTCATGTGGAAAACCCTCCAATCTAATGAAAATATTCAATATCCAGAGTTAATTTCCTCTCCTTTCCAGAAAAAAAAAATATATATATACAATAAAAGAAAAAGTTAGGTTTTATCTGGAAATCTAATTATAAATATACAAAAATACTGTATACAACTCAGAGCAAATAAATATGACAAGGATAAAATTAAATTAGTATGAAGTGGGATATAACAACATCTCATATATTGAAGCCCCAAACAAAAAAATAAAAAGTTTACACAGAAGAAAAAATAAGTATAAAAAAGTACACATAAACACTTTCTAAAACAACATTCAGCAAAGTAAATAAAACCTTTAAATGCGCATTACCTCCTGGTAAATGGTTTTTGTTTCACCCAAGGGAGACAAAATCTAGCACCCCCAAAAAAGAAGAAAGAGAAGGTTCACAGAATATTACAAGAAGATGAGTCATCATAAAGCTTTGCAACTTGGTTTATTATAAAATAACATTTTAAGTATGCTACTTACAGCTCGGTAGTTTGTTATATTAGGAGAAAGCAGTGGAAGAAGAGTAAAATAAAATGTTATGAGAATTTACAAGGTCAAGGTATACTTCTACCACTGTTAACAAAAATAACAAGGGACTTAGAAAACAATAGGAAAGGAGAGAGCCACTGGACCTAGCCTCTTGCAGTAACTATGATTAGACTATTGATTAAGGACTAGTGCTGAATGACCTCAATAGAAAGTAACCAGTACCCAGGATGACTCATGAGAAAGTGCTTTGACGACAACAAAAAGTCACTTGTTTAACACCTCTGTTTACTTGGAGCTTCCTTCTAGAATGGACCTCTGTTTTCTTCCTGTGTCTCTATTTACTGAACTAAAAGAATGGCTCTTAAATACATTTTAAAAATCAGTACATACGTGTATCTGACTTTTAGACATGGAGGAACAGCATTTTTCATAATTACAGAAACACATTTATTTGGAAATTCTATTTGGACCGGCGATTTTTAAAACTGTAGTTTCTGATTACCTTTTAAATTGAACTTAAAATTTAAAAATCCTAATTCATATATTTAGTGGTAACCATGTAATAAAGACTCAGTTTCTGGACTACAAAAAAGACCAAATTATAAGAAGCAAATTTAAAGACAATGGATAAGTAAAAGAATCAAGTAAGTATTGGCCTCATTTATCCTATGCTCTCTATAATTTGCTTCTAAACTCTAATAAAGAGAATTATATTCAGTGATAAAAATGCATTAATTCACTGACAGAAAAGCAAGAATAGGGACACCCTGGGGGCTCAGCAGTTTAGCATCTGCCTTCGGCCCAGGGCGTGACCCCGGGGTCCTGCGATCCAGTCCCACGTTGGGCTCCCTACATGGAGCCTGCTTCTCCCTCTGCCTGTGTCTCTGCCTCTCTCTCTGTGTCTCTCATGAATAAACAAATAAAATCTTTTTTAAAAAAAGTTTTAAAAATTTTAAAGGAAGCAAGAATATTGTCATGGATGTTCAACTTACTGGAAAGGGTAGATATATATTCAAGACATACGCTGCACTTATTAAATATTTCAATATGAAAATTAATATAATTAATATATTTATTTATATAAGCAATTATAAAAATATATATGTAAAATAAAGGTTTTAAATACTATCATATCATTATGAAAAAATATGCATAAACAAGTTATTTTCCTTTTAGTTTTTAGTGACACATTTTTATCAAAAACTTCAAAGGAATTGTTAAACTAACATTTTAGGTATGACTGAATAGCTCATTAGCTTTAAAAATCTTATCTTTTTATATATACACAATAAAGTTTTAAAAAGTAACCAGAAAACTCCTTTCTGCATCAATTCCCTCCATTTTTTACAAGATACGAACAAGCATTTTATAAATAACATTTATATATAAATTCCAATTAAAGAAAATATGTTAAATTTACCAGTGGATTTCATATTCCCATATGCTCCACCCCAAAACTCTAAAGGAATTTCTAAGTTTGACACTCTGAGTAAGATGAGATTTACTAATACATATTACCATTTTCATAAACTAAATTTTATTAAAAATTTTGATAAGAAAAAACTTTTAATAAATGATCAAATAGAAGAATTCAATATTTGTTTTGTGTTCAATACTGTTAACTCCCTATAAGACTTTAAACACTTCAACAACAGTATGTAAAATGTTCATCACATCACCAGGTAGTGTAGCAATCTATAAATGCTTAAGTGCCCAGTGAAAGATAACAAAATAAATCTGTCAGTAATAAAATATAATAAACACAAAGCTAATCATGAAATCCAATACTAATGGAATTTTTAAATACATATTAAAGACATACTTTAGAAGTATACATAGAAAAAAATCTGCAAATATAAAATTTGCAAAAGAAAAGCAAAAAAGCAACATTTTACTCAAATGTTTCATATAAAACAATCATCTATTCACAGAGCCATCAAGTAACATAAGAACTGTGTTTTCTTCAAAAAGATAACTTGCTTTAAAATTGTTCTGAAATACACATAAGAAAAAAATTTACCATTTTAGCCATTTTTAAGTATACATTTCAATGAGGAATTAAATACATTCATAACGTTGTGCAATCATCACATGCATCTATGTAACTTATTTCACCTTGTTACACGTAAACCCTATACCAACCGAACGATACCTCCCTACTCCCACCCCGCCCAGCCCTTGACCATCACCGTTCTACTTTCAGTCTGTGACTGTGACTACCCTAAATACCTCATGAAGGCAGAATCATATAGCGTATGTCTTTTTATGGCTGGCCTCTTTCACTCAGCAAAATGTCTTCAAGACTCAAGCATGCTGCAGCAGACAGCAGATTTTTTCCCTAAGGCTGAATAATACTCTCGTGTATATATGCCACATTTTGCTTATCTATCATCCAATGAACACTTCAGTCAATTCCATGTTTTACCTACTGTAATAATGATGCTATACACGTGAGTGTACAAATACTGCTTGGAGACCCTTCCTTTAGTTCTCTTGAGTTTATACGCACAGGTAGAAATGCTGAATCATATGATAGGTCTATTTTTAATTTTTTGAGGAACCACCACCTTGTTTTCCACAGCAGCTCTATCATTTTCCATTCCCACCAATAGCACGTATAAGGACTCCAGTTTCTCTACATCCTCACCAACACTTGTTTTCTGTTTTTTCTGATGGTAGTCATCCTAATGGGTATGAAGGTGTCCCTTGTTGGGGTTTTGGCTTTCATTACCATAATGATTGTCAATATTAAGCATCTTTTCATTCACCTCTTTGGTGAAGCTAATTCCTAAGCATTTTATTCTGTTGGATACTATTATAAATCTAACTGTTTTTGTATTTTCCTTTGCAGATGGTTGACTGTTTTCATATAGTGATTTTTGAGTGTCAACTTTGTATTCCATTACTTTACTGAATTTATTTGCTCTAACAGGCTGGATTTTGGGGGCTTGTTTTTTTTTTTTTTTTTTCTTTGTGTAAGATCCATAGGGTTTTCTACATAGAAGATCACATCATCTGCAAATAGAGAGAATTTTACTTCCTTTTTCTAATTTGGATGACTTTTCTTTTTCTTGACTAATTTTCTAGCTAGAACTTCCAGTACTACGTTGAACAGAAGTGGTGAAACAGACTTCCTTGCCTTATTCCTAATTTTAGAGGAAACACTTTGTCTTTCTTCATTGACTATGATGTTCACTGTGAGTTTCTCATATAAGACTTTTATTAAATTGAGACAGTTTCCTTCTAATTCTTAGTTTGTTGAGTGTTTTATCATGAAAGGGCATTGAATTTTGTCAAATGCTTTTTTTTCTGCAGCAATTGAAATGATAATGTATTTTTTCTTTTCATTCTGTCAATATTATAGATTCTGATTCTGTCAATATTATAGATTCTGACATTACAGGTTATACGGATTAATTTTTGTATGTTGAACCATCCTTGCATTCCTGAAATAAATCTAACTTAGTCATCATACACAGTCCTTTTAACTATTGAATCCTGCTTGCTAGCTATTTTATTGGGTTTTTTTGTGTCAATGTTTATAAGAGATATTGATCTACAGTTTTCTTGTAATGTCTTTTGTATCAAGGTAATTCTGGCCTCATAAAATGAGTTAGGAAGTTTTCCCATCTCTTCTCTTTTCTTTTTTTAATTATTCTTTTTAAAAAAAAATAAAAGCCTGAGAAGAAGTGAAATCCATTATTCTTTAAGTATTTGGTAGAATTCCCCAGTGAAGGTATCAGATCAAGGGCTTTTGTCAGTAGATTGTTTTGTTGTTGTTTTTTTTTTTTGTTTTTTTTTAACTGATTTAATCTCTTTACTAGTTATAGGTCCTTCTATTCAGATTTCCTTTTCTTTGTGATTTAGTCTTGTAAGTTTTGTTTCTAGAAACTTGTCTAGTTGATCTAGATTATCCAAATTGTTGGTATACAATTGTTTATAGTACTCTCATATAATCCTATTTCTGAAGAATTGATAGTAACGTTCCCATTTTTTTAAATTTTTTTAAAAGATTTTATTTATTTATTCATGAAATACACCCAGAGAGAGGCAGAGATATAGGCAGGCAGCGGGAGAAGCAGGCTCCCTGTGAGGAGTCTGATGTGGGACTTGATCCCAGGATTCCAAGACCACGACCCGAGCCAAAGGCAGATGCTCAAATGCCAAGCCACCCAGGCGTCCCTTATGTCCCCATTTTCTATCTTGCAATTTAGGCCATCTCTCCTCTTTATTAGTCCATGTAGCTAGACTGTCAATTTTATTGGCTTCTTCAATTTGGTTTCATTAATCTTCTCTATTGTTTTTCAATTGCCTGTATCATTTATCCCTACTCTAATCTTTAATTTCTCCCCCTCAGCTAACTTTGGGTTTAGTTTTTTTCTTCTTTTTTCTAGTTCCTAAGTTATAAACTTAAAGGCTGTTGATTTGCAATCTTAATTGAAGTATAATTGACATACATTATATTACTTTCAGGTGACAACACAGTGATTCGACATTTACATACATTACAAAATACATTTATACACATTATGAAAGATTTGACATCTTTCTTGATTTTTAATGTAAGCAATTATAGCTACAAAGTTCTCCCTACGCACAGATTTTGCTGTCCCATAAGTTTTAGTAAGTCTTTTTTTTTTTTCATTTCTAAGTACTTCCTAATTTCCCTTGTAACTTCTTTGATCTATTGGTTATTTAGGAGTATGCTGTTTAATTTCCACAAATTCATGAATTTTCCAGTTACCATATGGTCTATCTTGGAAAATGTCCCACATGCACTTGAGACAGATGTGTATGTTATTGTTGGGTAGACTGTTCAGTATATATCTGTTAGATTTTATTGGGTTGTTTAAGGCCTCTATTTCCTTACTAATATTTTTTCTGGCTATTCTAGAGACTATTGTGAGCAGGTTATTAAAAATCTCTAGCTATTATTATTATAGCACAATGTTTCCTTTCAATTCTGCCAGGTGTTACTTCCATATTTTGATGGCCTAATACCAGGTACATAAATATTTATAACTTTTATGTCTCCTTTAAACCTTTAATTATTAAACCTTTGATTAATATATTAATATATCCTTTTAATCTAATTAAAGGATACTATTACTACCTTAATTTAATTAAAAATTAAGTTGAGATATCAGAAAACTGTTTTTAAAAAGAACTATTACATTTTATAATTTACCTGTGTGAATCAAAAAAAAAAAAAAAAAAGACACTGATGTTGACTTCAAAGTTTTCCCTCAACAAAATGCCTCTGTTCCATAATTCACAACAAGAAATTACATATATTTATACTACGCAATGCTGTTTTTATCTGTTTTATATTTGGGATGGATTGTTTATTAGAGAGAGCAAAAAGAATTGTGTTATTAGAAAATGTATAAAAAAAACAGTATTCTATGGGTACACCATGAAACGTTCTAGGGCAGAGAAACATAAAAAACGGGTCTTAACTAGGAAACATCAAATTAGTTAAGGGGAAACTCTACAGACTATACCAATTTTCAGAATTTTAAGGCAAAATTTTTTGCCATTATATAATCCACAGATACCTTATGGCATCATGAGAGTAATATCTGGCATTGTTCACATCAGCTAAAGAGCACCAATTATTCATAGTTTTCCCTAACGCTACATTCAGTGATGTTAGGTTGGTAGTTTGAAGTGGGCCATAACAGCAACATGTACATCATGAAAATCTACAAAACAAAATAAATCAAGGTTTTTGTTTTTTTTTTTTTTTAAATCTACACCTCACCCTGACTCTCACAATAGATATTAAATATATAACAGTGTAACACTGAAGATCACACTGCAGAAGGTATTTTGATACAAAGGTCACTATACTACCTACATGGTTTCTTAAGACAGAAACATTTTTTTTTCAAATCAACAATGGTAAAATGTAATGTAAAATAAAAACCTATTTCAAAGAAACTTATATTTTTAAAAAATTAGAGGAAATACTGTATCTTAACACAGTCCATTCCATCTGAAATTTTAATAGTTCTTTCTTCCAAAAAAAGAAAAAAAAGAAAAAAGAATCTCCCTGCAGGAGCTATGGCATTGGTCCTACCTCTTAGAAAAGTTCCTAATTTTTTCAATATTTGAGGTCAAGAGAAATAAATTAAACCCCTCCTCTCTGTGACCAATCAGCCTTCAATATTTAACGAGATAGAACATATAGTCTCAGGATTTCTCTCTGATGTTTACATCAAAGATTACAGATTTTCCAGTAAAATATTGCTACTGATCTTGAGAAAAATCCATTATACAGACTATAATGAATTTTTTTAGATAGAAAATTATCCTATCCGGTACCATGACAACTTCAGCAAATCTAGTAATTATGAAATTAATATTAAAAGTTAAAATATCAAAATAGAGAAGATAATTATTTTGAAAATGCATAAAACCAACCTTACAACCTTAGTCTGATATTTATCATCATTGATTTTGCGTCACTTTAGATATCAGCTCATTTTCTCAGTCCTCCTATTTTTCCTTCACCGGGTTCCTCCAACTCCTTCATCAGAGTGGTCCTACCACACTGAGGTTGGAATCATATAAAAGTTCTGAGCCCAAGAAGTGACCCCAGTACCCAAGGGACATTGCTTTTATTTGTGTCTCACATCTGTCCTCCAGTTAACTTTGAATTTTATTCATTCACTTAAATATCACAACAAGCTCATCACATTGTAGGCCTTTTGCTAGACACGAAATAAACTGGAAAACAAGAAAAACATGTCCAGGACTTCGTGGAGGACAGTCTACTAGGTGAAATGTCCACTGAACAAATAATCTCATTAAAAGTTTATAAATAATTATTAATGCTATGAAAGAAAAGTATATGACTCCATGTATATGTAACAGGGAGACCTGCCTGCTTTGAAGGCTCAGAAAAAAAACTTCTCTGAGAAAGTGGAATTTGACTCAGGACCTGAGGGATGGTGATGAGGAGAGTCCCAAAGTACAAAGGAAATACCACTTTTTCAATTTCAGACATGTTGGTTTCACCTTTCCTGAACTTTTATTTCTACCTTTGCTGTCTCTTGGCATTTTTCTCCTAAATTACATTGCTACCAACCCTGACCCTTCTTATCTCCATAATAAAAACAGCTAATGTTTCTTGAGTTCATACTACTTGGAAGATATCATTCTAAGCATGTGCCTATGTGAACTCATCTAATCTTCACAGTGATCATGAAGTATGTCACATTTCCTCACATGACAGATGAGGAATCTGAGGCACAGTCATGGTAAGTTACTCGCCCAAAATTATACAGCTACTGGTACTAATCCTTAAATGCTGCCCATCATCTCCATCATAACCTATCACTCACAGAAACCGCAAAGCACCAAACTAAACTGGCACTAGTATTAGGCAAAGAATACCAAGTATCACATCCTCCAAACTGCTCATCTTCAACTAGACAGGGTCATGCTTTCTATCTGGTTTTCAAGAAATTGTAAATGAAAAATTGACCACGGTGGCCTATACTAAAACATTTCCAGAGGCAAAAAAAAATTTTTTAGAACCAGTAATGTTCTTACAAAAACTTATTCATTCAGATTATGAAATCATGAAACTGGGCTAAGAGAAAGAGTTATAACTTATCCAATTCTTTCTGGAAGGAAGGGAAAGGAAGATAAGACATTTTTTATTTTATTTTATTCCAAACTTGTAAATATTTCACAGATATTTACAAAACTAAATTGATAAACAGCAAGTTGGTTATGATGTAGAAGAAATTCCCAAAATTATTGTCTTTTGGTAAGCAACTTTTAAATATTAAAAAAAAAAAAAAGAAATAACTATAGTGACCAAGGGCTCACTGAAAACTACATTTAGATATTTTTTTTAAAGTTCTTGTTATGATCAAAAGTTTCATTTGTAAATTCACCATTGAAGGTGATGTGAAAAACAGTAATTAAGTGGGTGATTGATACAATTGAGTGTATGACTCATAGTTTGCAAAGGAAAATAATTTTGGGGAAAAAGCTCAGGAAGAAAAGAAGCAAATAATGGATTCTGGAAGAAATGAAGACCTTTCCTGTCCAAGAACTGTCACCAGTTTTTATTACTTGAAGATTAAGGGAGTAGTGAATAAAGCTGTCTGCCAGACAGCAGAAAAGGTAAGAAATAACATTGTCTCTAAATGTACCTCACATGAAAGTTTTCAGAAATAACATTCATAAAATTAAACTTTCTATAAAAAGTTACTAGGAAACCCAACTCAAATCAGAACAATGGAAATGCCAAAATAAACCAACATTACATTTGTCAAGAACATGAACAAACTGAAACATCTGGATAGGTCAGGTTGTAGAATCATCTAATTTTATTCCACTCGGTTTTAGAACAAAGACAGATCCAATACTGATTTATAGGGGATTTTGTAGGACCTGGTTTGTTTTTGTTTGGCTGTTTTTCTACTTCAAGGTTAGCACAAAATAAATATTTAGTTTTTGCTACTAGGGGTTCAGCAAACTTATACAATGAGCTTCAGTTTCTGGTTCCCGAGGTCAAATTCAAACCACTGAATTCAGTTCCACTTTTTTTTTACTAATTGCCCTTCCCCTCTCATATATATACCTCAATTATATCATATGTATTTACATTTCCTGTTGTTTTTTTTTTTTAAGGCTCACATTTAGGTATGGGTATTAACTGCTATCCATGTGTTATGAATCTTACAGAAAATGAAGAGAATTTCATTTTGATTAAGTCATGAAGTTTATTTAATTTAGTATTTTATTGACATTTTTGTGTATATTTTAGAGTCTCTATTATACGACAGCACTGAGCTAGATGTTTTACATACATAATTAATTTAAGAATACTGACTGGGCTTACTATATATATATACATATATATACACACACACACACACACACACACACACACACACATATATATACTGCCTAAGGATAAGGTAAATGAATATTTCTGTGATGAAGCAACCTAGACAATCTAAACCATCACTGATGGCTTTTCCATGAGCAATATCCAGCCATTCCAGCCTACCTTATACATGTAACCCAGATCTAAGTTCATGAAAACTGTCTGATCCAACTTTAGAAAGTCAAAAAAATAAAATAAAATAAAAGCTGTGTGTGTGTGTGTGTATGTGTCTGCATATACCTGTGTGTTAGGTTACTGATTCAAACCTTGGCAGTCCAATTATAGAATCTTTGCTCTTCTTTCCCTAAAGTTCATGCAAGGACTTTTGCTTACACCTCACTGGCCAGAACTATGTCCTGGGGCCACTATGAGCTGCAAAGGAAGCTGGGAAATGAAGCTGAGTAGGCAGTTGCCTACATACTAACAAGACCTCATTTAGTAAGAGAAAGTACAATAGACAATGGGTCGGCAATTAGTCCTCTCTGCCAGGCTACTTTGTTATTTCTAAATAAGAAAGCTGAAATACAATTATAATTAATTCTAAATTGAAAAAATTATTTGGGCTCTTATTGATAAATGCAGGTTCATTATGGTGGTAGTCGTTGATTCTGCTTAACAAATATGGTGGAAAAATAATTCTTTTTGCTTTAAGCCTCTGAGATTTATTTTTATTTTAATTTCTCTGTTACCAGAGCATTAATTTGACTGCATTTAATTTGACTTATTTTTGAATATATTTGAGTTATACTAATTTGACTAAATTTGTTGACCTATACATTACTGATACATTAAACTACTATTTACGTGGAATCAAAAGGATCAGAAAGGCCAAATGTTTATTCAAGATATATGATATCAGTATCATTTCCCATTTTCCCACTTGGTATGTATATTTTACTGTAATCTATTTTTAAAATTTCATTAATTTATATACAGTTTATATATACTAAACAGAATAATTAGTAAACAGAATAATTCTTCAACTAGAATAAATTATAGCATCATTTTTAGCCCTGTGCTGACCTTTTATGTAAATTCTTAATATGAGAAATACTACTTATTTCTTTCAATTGTTGAAGCCACTAAAGCCCTCCCTCTTTCAGATATATTTAAAAATATTAAAGAAAATATTCAGAAAGAAAAAAAAAAAAGAATCTTTGATCTTAACCACTAAGACACTGTATCCTGGAAAAGAAGTGTGACTTTTAAAATGAAAACAACTGATTCAGTTATTTTATTTATTTAGTAGTACCTTCTAAGAGACCATATTTCTAAAGTCAATACACTAAGTATCAGTGTTAAGTTATAAAAACACATTTGCTACAAATTTACAATGATAATTATATTTTTTTCCTTTTGTAAATATGCAAGGCAACTATGATAGTTAATTGGATATATAAACTTTGCTGGGCCACAGTGACCAGATATTTGGTCAAACATTATTCTGGAATAAAAAATTTAGGGACGCCTGGGTGACTCAGTGGTTGAGCGTTTGCCTTTGGCTCAGGTCATGACCCCCCGGTCCTGGGATCAAGTCCCACATCGGGCTCCCTACATGGAGCCTGCTTCTCCCTCTGTGTGTCTCTCATGAATAAATAAATAATATCTAAAAAGTTTTTTTTTAATTTTTTAAAGAAAACCACACCTTTCCGTGAAGGTTTGTTTTTGTTTTTTTTTTTCAGATGAGATAAAATTTGAATTACTATACTGAGTAAAGCTGATTACCCTCCATAATTTGGGTGGGCCCCATCCAATTGGCGAAAAGCCTTAACAGAACAAAGGCTGACTTCCTTGGAACAAGAAGGAACACTACCAGCAGATTCTTTTTGGACTTAAGCTGCAATTTCTACCTCGGTCTCCATCCTTCCAGCCTACTGTGCACATTTTGGAATTAGCAACCCTCTTTGAGATTCAATTCCTCGAAATCAATCATTCAATCTCTGCTCCTCCCCATATATGTATGTGTATACACACGTACGTATACACACACATACACATCCTGTTGGTTCTGATTCTCTGAAGAACTTTGAATCAGATAGTAAAGTAGTTGAAAAGTCTAAAACAAGGAATAGGAATTCAGATCCTTAACTTCAGTCTCTAGTTGTTCTTGAAAAGATATCAAAATTCTCAAGGATCTATGCTGGAACTCAGTTTTCATACCCAAACTGCTCAGCCAATGTCACGTTCTTTTTCTTTTAAAACTGCTACTTGACAAAACTATTCAACTCTGGAAAACAGTATGACAGATCTTCAAAAAGTTAAGCATAGTTACCATATGACCCAGCAATTCCACTCCTAGGTATATATCCAAGAGAAGTGAAAATATATGTCCACACAAAAAGGTGCACGTGAATATTCATAATAGCATTCTTCACAGTAGCCAAAAAACAGAAACACAAATGCCATCAATTGATGAATGAATAAAAAGCATGTGTATTATCCATAAAAGCAATGGTTCAGAAAAAAAAAAATGAATTACAGACAAATGCTACAACTCTCATGAATCTTTAAAACATGCTAAATAATGAGCGAGTGCAAAAGGCCACATATAACATGAATGTATTCATAAGAAATGTCCAGATTAGGCAGCTCCATATAGACAAAAAACAGACTCAGACTCGTAGTTGTCAGGGCAAGGGGAAGGGGGTCAATGCAGAGTGAACACTAAGAGACACAGGAATCCCTATGAAATGCTCCTGAGTTAGATAGTGATGATTGTAAAACCTTGTGAATATATTAAAAACCAGTGAATTGTACACTTTAAAATTGTGAATATTAGGATAAGTGAACATCTCAATTTTAAAGTGTTAAAAAATAAAAAAACTAACCAACTTACCTGGCCTTTCTGTGGTGCCAAACAACGAACAACTTCATCCACCATGACTGGGATATGTAACTTAGTCACAGCTTCGTTATCTCTATCCTGAGGTCTGTGCATCTCTTGAGTTCCAGTTTGATCTGTTTGCTCCCGGGCTTCACACTCATTATACCTTTGTGCTGTATCATGTATTCTTTTTGGCCAGACACCTGAATTAAATATGCCAGATTCCCACCAGCATGAAAGGAATTCTTTATAGAGTCTACAAAAATACGGGTATCGAAGCATTCTGTAGGTCAACAAATCTGGGGAAAAAAAAATAAAAATATCATGATTGTTGGATTTTTAAAATACATAATTTTATATAACTTTTACATATGGCCTGTTAAGCTCTAAGATATCGACGTTTTAATGATCAGGGCTGTAAAAATTGATTATTGGGTCATCATTTTTCTGAAATACATTTCTAACTTTAAAGAATAGATTCAGTGCATTAGAACTATTTATTTGAAAAGCTATCTGGAGGGAGGTGGGGGATACTGTCACTGGGTGATGGGCATTAAGGACGGTATGTCATATAATGAGCACTGGGTGTCATAGACAACGGAGAAATCACTGAACTCCACCTCTGAAATTAACAATACACTATAGGTTAACTAATTGAATTTAAATTTTAAAAAGGCTAATGATTGCACGGATTATGCATATTATCCTATTTCAGATGCAGGTGGTCTTTTATTTTGAGCTCTTCTATTTGTTTTTCTCATATTGCTAAGTCTTCATCTTCAGTCTAACTTTATTTGAAAAATTGTCCTTGGAAAAAGATATGCATGTTTATCCATAAACAAATGAAGGTAAAAATCAGCTTGTGAAAATCTTGCAGACTTGTTATGGATATTCTCTGACAAGATTATCTCACCATGGCTTCCATTAGTGAAGCATGTTTCAATTTAAATTATAACTTTATAAATACTCAACTGAACATACTTTGGCATGCTATTTTGTCTGTCCTCTGCTCCCCAAAAAACAAGCAAATAATTAATACATTCCTTAACTTTCTCACACTTGTTCCTTTTTATTCTGCAATCTGGAACTCTTTCAGGTGCAGAGGAAAAAGTATTCATGAAATATATTAACAGAAACCCTTTTGGAAACATTATGCTTTTTATACATTAGGTTGTAAGCCACGTTTTTAATACTACGGCAGTATATACCAACTTAACACTCTGCTTCTTTCCTTCTAAGTTATGATGAGTTATTTAAGAATAAGACCCACACCTTTATATACACAAAAGCAGATACACACTAGGTGTTTGAGAAGTGTTTTCTGGGGAAGAAAAATGAATGAATGGATGGATGGATGAACTCCAGATTCTATAGAATTCATATATTTATTGAAACTTAATTTAGGGGACGCCTGGGTGGCTCAGAGGTTGAGCATCCGCCTTTGGCTCAAGGTATGGCGTCCTGGGGATCGTCGGGCTCCCTGCATGGAGCCTGCTTCTCCCTCTGCCTGTGTCTCTGCCTCTCTCTTATGAATTTAAAACAAACAAACAAACAAACAAAAATTTACTTTAGGAAATTTCACCTGCCTGACTGACCCTACCAAAAACCACTCTCAAAATCTTTCAAGAAACATAAATATCTCCCTTACCAAGAAAAAGAAACATAAACATCCTGCTTAAATATGCCTTCCTTTCCTTTTGCAATAGAAATGAAAAATAATGTTGAAAAGCTGATCACATGTAATGACTAGAAAAGGAATATTCATATTTTATAAATTTAATATCAACAAGACGTTGCCTTAAGGATAGGCCAACTTTATCTAAGACATAGTCCACAGAACTATGTAACAAATGTGACACAGGAAAAATATAGGAAAAAAAAAAAAAAAAAAAAGCCTGGAAATAAGTGTTTTGAAGTAACGTATTAGATGTTCATCAGTGACAAATTAGCCAAATTTTTAATTATGCCCTGCGTTTTTCAGAAAGCTTACACAAAGTAAACCCAACTACCCTCTGACTGTGTTTTCTGACATTTTTCACGAATATATTAAAAACCAGTGAATAATAAAATAATAATAAAAGCTAAGCTTTCCCAGGCACTTACTAAATACCTCTCAACTCCTTCAGTCCTAACCACCACTGTCAGAGGTAGGTAGTGTGGTTATTTCTATATTCAGATGAGGAAAACAGAAGTGATTGGCCGACAGGGCACATCCCTGGGGCGTCGGAGGGTAGATCTGTAAGGCGGGCCTTCTGTCCGCAGAGCCTGGCATCTGAGCCTCTGTGCCGCCAACAAGGCTGCTGCTCTGCTGAGTGCACCCAAGTCACCCAACGGAACTTTAACCACCTTGACTGCATATTCGCAGCAGCTCACGAATTACATTCTTTTTCCGCAAAGAGCCAACATCCTCTTGCCTGGAAATAGTGTAACGGAGGGGCAGGCCCTACACAGGCCTGCAGAGCCGACTCGGGAATAGCCACGCAGTCCGCACTGCACGTCCCGAGGTGTACAGATCCTCAAATACACGAGAGGTATCTGCATGTATGTACCTGTGCACCGGGGAGAGAGGGATCCCCCTATACAGGAATCAGAACTGCATAGGGGAAAGCAAGTAGAACAGATCAAAAAAAAAAAAAAAAAAAAGCTGTTGCATTTAAGTCTTTCCTTCCGCATTCAACTTCTCTATTTGCTCCAGCGGGTTCCGGGTTCGAGGCCCAGCAGGGTGGCCGCGACCCTGGATCCACGTGCCGCGCGCTCGCAGCCTCTCGCGGGCCGTTTGCTGGGGAGCTCGCCAACTAGGGGAGGCGGAGAGCTGCGGCCGGGCCCCACGCGGTGCCCCGCGCCCCACGCGGTCAAGGATCCCGGACAGGCCCAGGCTCAGTCTGCAGGAGGGGGTAGGGGGTGCTCCCAGGTGCGGGCCTGGGGTGGGGGGGAGGGGTGGGGGGGCTCCCAGGTGCGGGCCCGGGATTGGGAGGGGGAGGGGCGATCCCACGTGCGTGCCTGGGATGGGGGGGAGGGGTGGGGGGGGCTCCCAGGTGCGGGCCCGGGGTTGGGAGGGGGAGGGGCGCTCCCACGTGCGTGCCTGGGATGGGGGGGAGGGGTAGGGGGGGCTCCCAGGTGCGGGCCCGGGATTGGGAGGGGGAGGGGCGCTCCCACGTGCGTGCCTGGGATGGGGGGGAGGGGTAGGGGGGGCTCCCAGGTGCGGGCCCGGGGTTGGGAGGGGGAGGGGCGCTCCCAGGAGAAGCTCCGCAGGGGCCGCGGGACGCCGGGAAGCCCCTCCCCCCCTCCCCTCCCCCCTGCTCCCCTCCCCTCCCCCCTGCTCCCCGCCGCCCGCTGGGCCGCCCGGCGCTCCCCCTCCCCCCTCCCCCCCGCGGGGCCGCGCGGGCGCACGGAGGGCCGGGGCCGGGGCCGGGCGCCCACGGAGGGACAGCGGCTGTGACCCGGGGCCTGCGCCGCGCCGGGCTCCCCGCTCCCGCCCTCGAGGACAGCGCGCGGCGGCGGCGGCGGCGGCGGCGGCGGCGGCGGGGGCAGGGGCGGGCGCCCGGGTGGGGGCGGGGCCTGCCGGCGGGCGGTCCTCCGCCTCCCCGAGGCCCCGAGGGCGCGGCGGGCTCCGGCGGGCTCCGGCGGGCGGCGGCGGGCCGCGGGCGGGGCTGCGGCGGGGCCGGGCCCCCTCACCTGCGGCGCGGAGCGGGCTGGCGGGGCGGGAGCTGGGGCCCGCGGCCGCACGTCGAGGCCGGGCCTGGGGGACCCGCGCGCGGACGGACCGCACCGGGGGGCGGGTCCGCCGCGGCCCCGCGCGAGCGCCGGCCTTTGGTTCCGCTGCGCGGCCGAGCCCGCAGCCGGGGCGCCCGGGGCGCCGCGCCCCCTCCCCGGGCCAGCAGCCCCGCTGCCGCGGCACCTGTGCGGGCGGACGGCGTGCAGGCGGCCTGCTCCAGCGCCGCGGGCTGCGCTGGCCTTGGCTCTCCCCCCCGCCCACCCCCCGACACACCGGCGCCCCACACTCGGGGCTCCTGACGTCCTGCGGGGCTCAGCGGCGGCCTTGACCGCGGCGCGGGGACGCCCGTGTGCCCACCTGCAGGGCCGGGCGGCCATGGGGGCCTCGGGGGCCAGGTGCCCAGCGGCCAGTGGAGACGCACTCCAGCGCCGGACGCGCGGCCAGCATCCCCGCCAGGTGTGCGGAGACCCGGTAGCGGGCCCCGACGGGGCTGGCGGGAAAGTCCTCCGCAGACACCAGTAACCGGTGCAACCTTGACACCTTGCTTGGTTCAACAACACATATTTTCAGAATACATGAAGACAGCATCTTAATATCACGAAATCTACGAAGTATTTCCGAGACAAAGGCCTCAATTCTGAATTGGCCGGTTTGCACCACTAACAATAAGGAATTTCCTTTAGGGATTTTCTGAAAAACCTCAGTTTGTTTTTTTTTTTTTTTCTTTTTCTTCAGTGAAATAAATTATGCCCGCATCTCATGGACCGTTCTGGGAATTGAATGAGATGACCGATGTAAAGTTAACGAAATGCCTGGGACGTCAATGGTAAAGTTCTATTGGGTACGTATTTGAAATGAAAATAAAAAGGCTAAAAAATAAATAAATAAATAAATAAATAAATAAATAAATAATTCTATTGGGTGCGTATTTGAAATGAAAATAAAAAGGCTAAAAAATAAAAATAAATAAATAAATAAATAAATAAATCTATTGGGTGCGTATTTGAAACGAAAATAAAAAGGCTAAAAAATAAATAAATAAATAAATAAATAAATAAATAAATAATTCTATTGGGTGCGTATTTGAAATGAAAATAAAAAGGCTAAAAAATAAAAAAATAAATAAATAAATAAATAAATAAATCTATTGGGTGCGTATTTGAAATGAAAATAAAAAGGCTAAAAAATAAATAAATAAATAAATAAATAAATAATTCTATTGGGTGCGTATTTGAAATGAAAATAAAAAGGCTAAAAAATAAATAAATAAATAAATAAATAAATTCTATTGGGTGCGTATTTGAAATGAAAATAAAAAGGCTAAAAAATAAATAAATTCTATTGGGTGTGTATTTGAAATGAAAATAAAAAGGCTAAAAAATAAATAAATAAATAATAAATTCTATTGGGTGTGTATTTGAAATGAAAATAAAAAGGCTAAAAAATAAATAAATAAATAAATTTTAAAAATTAAAAAAAAAAAAGAGTTTTCAGTTTTATTACCAAACCCAGCACCAGCACCACACAAGTAACTATTGCATTAGCTAAGATACATGCAGCCAAATTTTAAAAAAGTACAATTAGCCGGAATTAGTAGCTTCATTGGGGCTCTATCCAGAGTTCAGGAACAGCCGTGTAACACGCATCATATACAACACACAGTGTTTCTGATCTTCTTCAGTAGGAAATAAATGTCCATATTATGGGACATTTCATATATTATGAAATATATGAAATGAGGCTTTCATATATTATGTGAGTTACAATACTGTGCAAGTGTTGTGCCATCCTCTTTATTAGGGTGATAAGCTCCATGTAAGAATATAAACCCCCAGAGGGCAGGGATTTTTACTTACACTATGTCCCTGAAGTCTACAATCAGTAATTGCAGCATGGATACAATGTCAATATAAAGAATGACAGCGGCCTTCAGATCGTACGATTAAAATCACCCCAACCCATAAAGAGAACTTAGCACACATATTTCCCTTTTTCTTCTTATTAAAGTCTACGTTCTCAAATTATATCTGTAATCTAAGATTCAAAAAAAACAACAACACTGCATCCAATAATGAAGTAGGCCAATAAATTTAAATGAGTTTATTTCGTAAAATCATTAGAAAGAAATATTTAAAAAAAAAAAAAAAAAAAAAAACGCCGAGTAGTTTCACAATCAGCAATAAATGGAGTAGGCCTGGTAGCGCTGGGGCCTCAAACCCAAAGCTCTAGACTTTTCAATTAATCGCGGCGGATGGCGCCCAGTGCATCCGAGTGACAGCGGCCAAGAGGCCCAGGTGCCCGCGCCCTCCGGAGCACCCGACCCGAGCCTTGGAGGCCTCACTCCTCCGGGAAGAAAAGGGAAATCCAGGCGTCCAGCCGCAGCAGGCTCCACCCCTCCCGCCCGCGGACCGCACGAGCCAGCCCCCGCGCCCCGCGCCCCGCGCCCCGCGCCCCGAGCCCGCCTGCAGCCCCGGCTGGCTCCGCCCACCTGCCGCCGCGGCTAGCCCCGCCCACCTGGGTCGGCGCCTCCGGAAACAGCGCGCGCGTTGCCCCGGCGACGCGCGGCCACGCCCCCTCCGCGGAGCGGCGCGGCCCGGAGTCCCGGCGCCCAGCGGCCGCGCGCCGCGGCAACGTCCGACGTGATGGCGTCACGGGGCCGGCGGCCAATGAGACGGGGCGCTGGGAAGGCTGGCTTGGGTTTGAATCTTGTGGCTGAGTTTGAAGCGCGGAGCGGCGGACGTCGGGGAGGAGAGTCGCCGTCGCCCCTGCGGGCCCGAGGTGAGGGAGACGCGCGCGACCAGGAGCCTGCCGCCGCGGACGCCTCGTGTGCTGCCCGGGTCGCTGGAAGCCGCAGGTCGGCGGCAGCCCGAGGAGCGGAGCGCACGACGGGCCGGGCTTGTGGACCGACGCGGGAGGCGCGGGGGGCGGGGGCGGTTAGGGCCTGGGAGGCGGAAGGGCCCCGGGGGGCGGGGCTAGGGCCCTGGGCGGGGTTAGAGAGCGGGGGCGGGGGGTTAGGGTCCTGGGCGGGGTTAGAGAGCGGGGAGGTGGGGGTTAGGGTCCTGGGCGGGGTTAGCGGGGAGGGGGGGGGTTAGGGTCCTGGGGAGGGGTTAGAGAAGGGGGGGTTAGGGTCCTGGGGAGGGGTTAGAGAGCGGGGGCGGGGGGGGTTAGGGTCCTGGGAAGGGGTTAAAGAGCGGGGGGGTGGTTAGGGTCCTGGGGAGGGGTTGGGGGGGTTAGGGTCCTGGGGAGGGGTTAGAGAGCGGGGGCGGGGGGTTAGGGTCCTGGGCGGGGTTAGAGGGGGGGTTAGAGTGCTGGGCGGGGTTAGAGAGGGGGGAGGTGGGGGTTAGGGTCCTGGGCGGGGTTAGAGGGGGGGTTAGAGTGCTGGGCGGGGTTAGAGAGCGGGGGCGGGGGGTTAGGGTCCTGGGCGGGGTTAGAGGGGGGGTTAGAGTGCTGGGCGGGGTTAGAGAGGGGGGTGTTTAGGGTCCTGGGGAGGGGTTAGAGAGGGGGGGGGTTAGGATCCTGGGGGAATTTAGGCTCTGAGCGGGGTTAGGGACCTGGGTGGGGGTTAGGATCCTGGGGGGGGGGTTAGGGACCTGGGGGGTTAGGGCCATCGGGGGGGGTAGGGTGTTGGGTGGGGTTAGGGCCGGGGAGGGGGGGATTTAGGGTCCTGATTGGGGTTAGGGTCCTGGGTGGGGGTCAGGGTGCTGGGTGGGGTTAGGGCCGTGAGGGGAAGTAGGGTCCTGGGCGGGGTTAGGGACAGGGGGGTATTAGGGCCCGGGGCGGGGGGGCGGGTAGTTAGGGTCCTGGTGGTGTTAGGGCCCTGGTGGGGTAGGTTCCTGGTTGGGGGTAGGGCCTTGGGGAGGGGCTAGGGCCCCGGGCGGGGGCGGGTAAGACCTGGGTGGGGGGTAGGGTCCTGGGCGGGGGTAGGGCCCGGGGGTGGGGGGGGGGGAAGGGGCAGGTCGCCCTCCGAGGGCCTGGCCGGGGGCCCTGACTGCTCCCGCCTTCAGTTCCGAGAGGTGAGCGATGATGCAGGGCATCCTGGCACCCAACTGCCCTGCCCCCGCCAGGGGCCACTGGGCGCCGGCTCGGTCCCAGGCGGCCCGGGTGTGACTGTCAGCTAGGGCGTCTTGGCCCCAGGGTGTGCTGCTGGCCCGGCCAGGGTGGGCGGGAACCGCCTCTACGCCCCGGCCACAGCTGACAGCGCGCCCAGGGGTGCCCGAGGGTGCCCCGCGCCCGCCGCCCTGGAGTGTGCAGGGCCCCTTGAGGGGCTCGGGGGCGCGCAGCACGGAGAAATCCAGGCCGACTGCCGCCGTGCAAGCTGGCTGGCTCCCGGGAGTGGGTGATGCCTGTCGTAGGCCTGCAGTTGAGGCTGTGGGCTGTGAGCCGTCCGGGGGCTACTTCCAGGCCCTCCCTTGGAGTTTGGGGAGTGGTTATGGGCTCTGGCGCCCGGGAATACAAGAACCAAAGACTAGATAGTGCTCGTTACTCAGTTTCCATTACTTTGTAAGAATTGTCTGCTTCCGTAAACAAAGGGGAGCTGCCTTTCATGCCAGCAGCTCACCCCTTCTGTCCCTGAGCAAGTATTTGCAAGTACATGAATTTTTCATTGTAAAAGTGCATCTTGTCAAAGTGCAGCGATCCCCTGAATCGGTTAAGGTGCGCCATAAAATCACTTTTATGCTGTCAACGCTGTGAAATCCAGGAGGAAAAAAAATAGCCCAGATGTCAGTGCCGCCCTTCATGCCACTTAAAATTTTCTTTCTCCCCTGATGTTTTGAACTTAGGGAAGCGCACCGGCTCGGCCACTAAAGCCAATTCCGAAGAGAGGTATAAATTGGGTGGAGGCTGTATAAATCATAAATGATAGTGTGGAGGATAGTTCCTGTTCCTGAAAATGTTTGTTGAACTTAGTCTAATTCAGATTTGAGTTTAAGAAGTGGTTAAGAACTGTATGACTGACTCCACAATCAGCACTTCTGTTCCTTTGTTTGAAAATACTCTGTTCTTATTACAGCAGAGCATTGCTGTTAGGAACATGGGCTTGATGTTGAGACCTGAGTCTCCATTCAGGCTCCTCACTTACTAGCAGTGTCTCTTGGAAAAAATTATTTACCCTTAACTTTCTGTTTTTGTGAAACGGATACTTTTATAGAATGCCACACGTGATTATTCTAAGGATTGAATGAGATGATGAATGTTAAATGTTTACCGTAATGTCTAACATACAGAGCATGCTCAAATGATAGTGTTGTTCATAATTAGTACTTATTATTTTTATTGACCTAATTTAAAAGTTCTCGGGACGCCTGGGTGGCTCAGTGGTTGAGAGCCGGCCTTGAGCTCAGGTCGTGACCCCAGGGTCCTGGGATCAAACCCCACAACAAGCTCCCCACGGGGAGCCTGCTTCTCTCTCTGCGTCTTTCATGAATAAGTAAATCTTTTAAAAAATAAAAAAAAAAATAAAAGTTCTCAATTAATAGCATCTTTGCTGATAATATTTGATATCCCATAAGCATAGAGAAATCATTTGATATCCCACAAGCATAGAGAAATCAAACTGTTTTATTTCAACATCCATTCAGGTGCTCCTCCACTGAGGTGTCTATCAAGAATACGCAAATATATATTTACAACTTTCATGAGAAAATTTCTGGAGATTATATATTTACAATCAAAAGAGTGGTTACTTAAATACTTCAGATTTACACCCACTTAGTCTGAGTTCAAATCCCATGTCTTTTGCATCCATTAGTGTGACTGTAGCCAATTAGCTTAATCTCCATTACAGTTTTCCCTCTATAGAATAGAAATGATTGTAATACCTATATCATAGGATTATGATGAGGATTGAGAAGTATGTAAATTGCTTAGCAATTTCTGTTTGTATACTAAGTGATCAATAGAAAGTATTTCATAAAAACAAAGTTATTAAATGAAAGATTGTGCCTGCAGTTAATTTTAATACTTTTTATTTTGTTTTTGAAATAAAAATAACTAGTCTTGTTTAAAATCCAAATGATACAAAAGAATACATGGTAGAAAGTAAGCCTGCCTGTCACCCAGACCTTCATATTTCTCCACCATGGGGCAACTGATGTTAAGAATTTCTTGTGTTCTTTTCTTAAAAGAGCCCGTGCATGTACAATATATGACTTTTAAAAAATACAAATGCTTGTATGCAAAGTCTGCTGTTCTGCACTAGTTTTGCACATATATCTTGAAATCTGCTTAATTCATTCATTTATTGAATAACTATGTATTGAGTCCTAAATAGTCAACCAGCCCTGTTCAAGGTTCTGGGGTACAGATGTAGCTCATACTTTCATAGTGCTTATATTCTAGAGGGGAAATAAGTAATAGATATCTAACCAAATAATATATACTTTCCAGTTAGTCTAGATGCTAAGAAGAAAAAGCTGGCAAGGGAATGAAGAGGAAAGGGCGAGGTGACACTATTTTGTATGGAATCTTTAGAGAAACCCTCTCTGAAGTGGTATTTGAACAGAGACCTGAATAATGAACTGAGAGATTAATAATATTTGCAAATATCTGAAGGTAGTGCCTTCCAGGCAAAGGAGAGAACGCACAAGGCCATGAGGTTAGAACAAGACTGAATGTTTTAAGAACAGCGTGACTGAAGCAGAATCAAAAAGGAGGAGAACAGTTGAAGAAGAGGTTGGAGAGGTAGACGGGGCCAGATGGAGAACCTACTCAACATGCTAGGAAATTTGCATTTTATTATGCTGGGAAGTCATTGCAGAGGTTGGAGCTGGGGAATGACAGGAGATACATAACATGATCTGATTGCTCTGGAAGAAGGCAGCAGTATATGCAATCAATGGATTAAATAAGATTTATTATTGTACTTGCATATAATTGGGGGTGAATCTTTGACTTAATTAGCTTATATTTTATCTTGGGTGAACAGTAGCTGTTTACATTATAAGTTTAGAATTTGCCTCTTTAGCTTGGTTTATATCCTCTTACACTTACTGAAGAGAATTATGTTTTAACAGCTCTTCATTAAATATAACAGAGGAATGAATGAGCTTTTCTATGTAAGTGAATATACCAGAAAATCGAATGTTACCCTTGTTAAGTGACATGGTATTTTAACCACCCTTGCTGATTATTATCAGCATGATCTTCCCATTTTCTTCATTTTGTAAATGAGAAGCCAGGCACATTTCCTTTTTTTGATGCCTCGGAGTCCTCATTGTGACCACCAATTATTGCCAGTCGTTGTACTCTACTGTAATACGCAGATTCTTTCAGAGAAATATGTTTGCCTCTACTCTAAATGGGTGAATTGCTTCCTTGGATTCTGTGTCTGCTTTTTATAATTTATTAATTTACTCTAATTAAATATTTGAGAACTTGCTATTTACCAGACTCACTACAAGAGATTAGGGATATAATGGTAAAAACATACAGTCCCATTAGCTGTTATTTCCTGTCACTTTCTTAGACCCTTTTCCAATCACATGGAAACGTCATAAACTACTAGAGCTAGAAACAGACCTTAGATATCACAGAGTCCAATCCTATCACTTTATAGATTAGCAACTAAAGCCCCTGCATTAGCTCCTTCATTATTCTTTTTTATATTCTACTTTCTCTAGACTAGACAGATATCTATTATAATGAACAATGGTGTTGGAACCAGTTTTTAATGTTTTGTTTCCTTCAATGTCATCCTACCAGCTTACTCTTGATTCTATTCAACAAATACAATTAGGAATAGATATGGCAAAATTGATCAGAGGCTGTGGTACTATCTTCTGAACAGTCACCTGCGCAGAATTTTTTTTAAGGTTTTATTTTTAAGTAATCTCTACACCCAATTTGGTCCTCAAACTTGAAACCCTGCAATCAAAAAAGTTGTGTGCTCTACCCACTGAGCTAGCTAGGTGCCCCAAAAAGACTTTTTGAAGCAACACGTTATTATGCAGATAACAATATTTAAGCTTTTAGGGAATTAGGTTTTAACACCTGCTGCTTCTTAGTAAACATAGTCAAAGAATTTGCTTTCTGTGTGCCTTATTCAGAATCAAGTAGATGTCCATCTCTTATTTGGCCATGTTAGGAAAGAAAATTGACATTGTGTGTTAACGTAAGGAAAACTTCATTGATCCCTAAAGACATCGGTGTATTTGAACATAGACTAATTTTTTACTTTTTGGTGATTCTATTGACCCTAAGCATTTTTATTAAGAAAATTATATTCATTCACGTATTTTGAAAACAGAGACCTGTATGATACTTTAAAAATTAATCGATGTCTTCCGTAAAAATCTGTAACAAGTTGTAAAGCAAAGTTGTATTTGCGATTATACTTCTTAAATTCCTTTAGGTAATTGTCAATATTTCTCCTTGAAGTCTTACTTGAGTAAGATCTTCTAAAATACCTTCAGCAATTCCCAATAAACTTCAAAATCAAATCTAAACTTAATGGCCTTGTGTTCACAATCTTCTGCATCTGGCCCCACTCTTATCTAGTTCTATCTTCTTAATGCAGCCTTCTCCCTTCCCTTTTATTCTATCCAGCTGCATCAGGACTCAGACAGCTTGGGATGCCTGGCTGGCTCAGTGAATGGAGCATGCTACTCTTGATCTCAGGATTGTGAGTTCAAGCCCCACATTGAGTGTAGAAAAGTAATTTTTTAAAAATTTTTAAAAAGGACTGAGCGAAGGTAAATTGAGCATCTCTTTAGATGCTATAAACGAAATTGTAAAAATTAGCTAAAACTAAACAGCTAAAAGAAATCTTGAAGCAAATTGACCATGCAGCCAGTTATGTCTGTTTCCTACTATAGGCCTTTGAACTTGTTGCCTAAAAATACTCTTGCCCCAGAGAGCCACACTCCTACACTTCAGTTTCTGTAAAAAGTCCCTCAACTAGACAAGCTTTTCTCAACTGCCCCATCCAGAATAGGAGACCCCACATACACTCCTGCCCTTTATCATGGGATTCAGAAAAATGCCTAATTCCTAGAAGGCAGTCAATATTTATGATATAATTAGTACAATAGTATAATTAGTTTTCCTTCCTGAAATTTTTTTTAACCTGGTTAGTAACTATCCATCCTTCAGCTCTCCACTCCTGCCACTTCTTCTGACTATATGAGTCCCCCGTAATAGCCTTATGTAGCACTATTAACCATTACCTAACAGCACTTGTTAGTTATACCTTTACGTAATTGTGTCATTATTTTATTAATACCTGTAGCCTCACTGCACTGTATATAATAATAATAACAATAGTGACAAACACTCGTAGTGTATACTGTGTGCCAGGCATTGTTCTAAGTTCCTTACAACAGCTCTGTGAGTTGATATTATTATTAGTCCCACTTTATAGATGAGGAAACTCAGCCACTGGGAGTTTAAGTAACTTGCTAACTGTGACAGCCAGTAAGTAGTAGGCCTGGGATTTTAACCTAAAGTATCTGGCTCTAATCTAATAGTTAACATATTGAGTTGATTAATTAATTAATTAACAAGAGATCCTGTCCGACTTGAGATTCTAAGGTCTATTTCAAAATAATCACCTGATGTCTTCTTATGCTTAATTAACTTTCATTTGTGTGTATTTTATCTGTGATTAGGGGTGAAAAGTGTATCAGTTAAAGTCTAAGCATTCAGTATTCCTAAGAACTTTTAGAAATGTGTATGGAGATCAGTTTTTGGTATCACCAAGAATGTGGATTGCTACTAGCCTATAATAGAGGTCAGAAATGCTAAACATCTTCTAATATATATAACAACTCCAAACAAGGAAGAATTGTCATACCCAAAGTGCCATCATGAGCCCATGAGGAAACACTAAAAAGATGAAACAGTGTCTTTGTCGAGAAGAAACAGGAATGGGGTAGATAGGAGGACTGACAGTTATTGAATGCCTTACTACATTTAATACTTGTCATCTCTTGTAGCCTTCACAGCAGTGCTTTGAGGTGCTTCTTTTATACAGATGAGAAACCTACACTCAGTGAAGTTAGGTCACTTGTCCAAGGTCATAGAAATGAGGTATAGGTGCTTTGTGGGACTTGGTTAAACAGAAGCTCAAGGATGAAGAAAGAGCAGAGTAGTAATTCATCTGGAACCTGACTATTAGAATCCAAATGACCATCCTTCCCTCTTCAGCATTCTATTTTTGGGGAAGGACCGAGCCCCAAAGGGGGTGTGTGGGCTGTGTCCGGTGTCTTCTGCTTTTAGAGTACTTTGGCCTTATTTGAATTCTTTTCAAAAGTGTATGGTGCTTTTAAAAAAAAAAAAATTATTTGTTTGAGAGAAAGAGAGCTTGAGCAGTGAGCACAGCTTTGGGGGTGGACAGAGGGAGAGGGAAAAGCAGACTCCCCGCTGAGCTGGGAGCTGATGTGCAGGACTCCATCCCAAGACCCTGAGATCGTGACCTGAACCAAAGGCAGCCATTTAACCAACTGAGCTACCCAGGTACCCCAAAAGTGTATGGTTTTATGACATAGCTTTATCGTTGTTATTTATCCCATTTAAAAAAACAAAGTATTCTTTTTTAACCCCTTCTCCCTCTCCACTACACCATTTCTTTGCTACTTTTGCAGTAGTATTTCCTGTATTCACTGAGTCTCATTCGGGTTTTTGTACCACCTTTCCCCTAAAACTGTTCTTCTTGTTGGCTTCTGTGTTACTAAATCCCATGGTTACTTCTTAGCATGTACTTTACCTGTTAGTAGTATTTAATACAATTGATCAACCTATTCTCCTTGATTTAAATATTCCCCCAAATTTTAATGCCCTTTAAAGCTTTAAAAACTTTCAAAAGCTTCAAACAGCATTGATGACAGAGTTTACTTTTTTAACTTGGGTTCCAGCTGCCTTGACATGCCCCCACCTGGATGCCTATTAAAATTCTCAAACGTAAGAAGTCTAGATCTTCCAACACTCAGGCCAAGAACTTTGGAGTTATTCTTGAATCCTGTCTTTTTCTCAGACTCCACATCTATCAAGAAAATCTATTATCTTTACCTTCAGAGTGCTTGCAGAAGCAGACTGCCACCTCATTCTGAATGACAGCGTTATCTCCTATATGTGCTACTTCACTATTCTGATTAGTCCCTATTCCTTACAGTATGTTACTTACACAGCAGTGAGAATTATCAGATTATATCACGACAAAAAATTAAATCTCACACATACATACACACACACCCACCCAACCCTGGTAGATCTCTTCACCTGAAGTATAAGACAGGAGTCAGACCCTGGATTTCCACTTAGACTCCCTCTCTGCAGTGAAACCATATACAGCACAGCAAGGCTATCCAAAAACCTAGCTTTGATTTTCACAAGGGCTTCAAAACTATGTTAGTTTGGGTTATGGTAGCGGACAGCAAAAGATCTCTCAGAATCATCAAGGTAACAAAGGAAGAACCTTGGCTTATGAACTATTTGTAGTAAAAGTGATCCTGGCTGCAAGCCTCATGACAGTAGAACTGATACATCTAGGCTCATCTCTTCCTGTAGCTCATAAATCCGTAGGGTTAAAAGTACTTCCAAAGATGCATCTATTAGTTAGTCCATGTATGAAGATGATGAAGATGACATATACACCGTGGTGTAACCAGAGATCTTAATCTGCTCTGTAATAATGGTAAGTCTAGGATACATCAATCAGTGATATAAAGTTTAAAATAAAAGTTATAGTCTGAGGGAACCCTCCTGCACTGTTGGTGGGAATGTGAACTGGTGCAGCCACTCTGGAAAACTGTGTGGAGGTTCCTCAAAGAGTTAAAAATAGACCTGCCCTACGACCCAGCAATTGCACTGCTGGGGATTTACCCAAAGATTCAGATGCAGTGAAAGGCCGGGACACCTGCACCCCGATGTTTCTAGCAGCAATGTCCACAATAGCCAGACTGTGGAAGGAGCCTCGGTGTCCATCGACAGATGATGGATAAAGAAGATGTGGTTTATGTATACAATGGAATATTCCTCAGCCATTAGAAATGACAAATACCCACCATTTGCTTCCACGTGGGTGGAACTGGAGGGTATTATGCTGAGTGAAATAAGTCAATCGGAGAAGGACAAACATTATATGGTCTCATTCATTTGGGGAATATAAAAAATAGTGACAGGGAATAAAGGGGAAAGGAGAAAAAAATGAGTGGGAAATATCAGAAAGGGAGACAGAACATGAGAGACTCCTAACTCTGGGAAACGAACTAGGGGTGGTAGAAGGGGAGGTGGGCGGGAGGTGGGTTGAATGGATGACGGGCACTGAGGGGGGCACTTGCCGGGATGAGCACTGGGTGTTATTCTGTATGTTGGCAAGTTGAACACCAATAAAAAATAAATTTATTATTAAAAAAATTATGGTCTGACTCTCAGAATGCTTCACATAAAAATATAAAGTAAAAGTAAAGATAAACCAACAAAGATCAATAGTTTAGAAACCTCAACTATCCAGAAATTAATCAAGTATCTAAAAGTTAAAACTAAGAAAAAAATTAAAAACCTTTTAGATTTTTCTAATTTATTTATTCATCAAATATTTATGCAGTCTACCCTGTGCTGGGCACTGTTTTAAGCTCTTGGAACACATCAATAAGCAAAACAGATTTTTAAAAATATGCATACCTTTAAAGAGTGTATAGTTTAACTGGAAGAGAGAAACACAATAAAGTAAAAGATATATACTATTTGGAGATAGTAAGTGCTTTGGGAAAGAATAGAGAAGGGTAATTAGGAATTGGATTGACAATTTTAATAAGAGTAGTCAGGAAGGCAACATTTGAGGGGCTTGTGAGAAGTGAGGGAGTTAGTCACTCAGATATTAAAGAAGCATTTTGTAATAAAAAAAATGGCTACTGGGAAGACCCTTTTGGGGTGCTTGGTGTATTAGCTGGAATACAGGGAGCAAAAGGAAGATCAAAATGTGAGTTGAAAACGGAGACCATTTAGAGAACTTCAGCTTGTACTCTGAATAAAATAAAGAACCATTGGAAGGTTTTGAACCAAGGAGTGAAGTGTGTGTGAGGATATGTGTGTATACACGTATATATATGTTTAAATATATATAATGTTCAAATATATTTCAAGTAATATTTACCAGTGACTGGAATAGAATTAATAACTTTGTTAAATGAATACTACCTACCATCCATATTGTGTACAATAGAACTAACACTTTATTGTCTTTTTTATTACAGAGAAATTCTCAGGCACTTACATAAACAGAGGAAGCAAGATAATCAACAATGTCTGTCACTGAGGAAGACTTGTGTCACCATATGAAAGTAGTTGTTCGTGTACGTCCTGAAAACACAAAAGAAAAGGCAACTGGACTCCATAAAGTGGTACATGTTGTGGATAAGCATATCTTAGTCTTTGATCCCAAACAAGAAGAAATCAGTTTTTTCCATGGAAAGAAACCTGCAAATCGTGATATTACAAAGAGACAAAATAAGGATCTCAAATTTGTATTTGATGCTGTTTTTGATGAAACATCTACTCAACTAGAAGTGTTTGAACATACTACTAAGCCAATTCTTCGTAGTTTTTTGAATGGATATAATTGCACAGGTAACTGTTTCAATTCGAGCTTTAATTTTTTCGTTTGATTTCACTTTTACATTAGAATGAACATCTGCTTGACCCATTCTTCTAAACATGATGAATTTTAAGGTGCTTGTTTGCTAAAAAGTATTAAGTTCAGTAGAATTTCTCTGTAAAAGTAGACTTTCTTTGAAATTTAGTCATCATATATAACATGTCATTTGTAAAACTGTCTTCCAGAGTCTTGCTATGGTCCCTATAGACAGTCCTGATTTCATTTTCGTATGTTATTAAGCCACATGGGTCTTGCAGTTGATGCCAGATTTCTCACAATTTGTATTCATTAATATTCCCACTGCTTACCTATACAATTATCTATCCCTGGGGAAGAGTTAGACACTCCTGAACACTTGGCAAGTTTCTTTACAGAACCTCTTTTCTTTATAGTACTTTGAAATAAAAAAGTTAAAAGCCCATGTTAATTGAGTATCATGAGCTATTTTAGCATATCTTCAGCCCAGAAAGCATCTCTAGTGCTCTAGATAGATCTATAGTAATTTGCCTTTCAGAATGGCCATGTTTATTTCCTAGAGAGAGATCCAAGGCCAGTTAATTCAATATTTACAAGGCACTTAACACCATTATTTATTTTTGTAATTACCACCATTTATGACATATTCTTTGAGATACCCTAAAACTGTAACATGTTTCATTGTCTTTCACTGACTCATTCAGTTTTTATTATAGGAGACTTACCCTCTTGGTCAAATAAGAATAGAATGTGGTTTATTGATTAAAACTGCTATGATTCTAATTTTTAAGTGTATATTATTTTCCTCATTCATGAAACTTTATACTATCTCTAGAGATTTAAATTTTTCTTGACTCCAAATGAAAAAGCCTCTACCAGACTCTTACTGAATCTTTGTTTTCTTCTTGGCTTTATTTTATACTATTCAGCTGTTTTAAGACTTCTTGATGTACTACTAAGCTTACATAAAATAGAATAGAATGAAACATATGTCAGTTGAATTGAGTCTACTGAAAAGTATTTTGGTAGTTTGTTAATATTTGGTTAATAAGAGAGATTTAACTTATACAAATATTTTTACCAGTAATAATTTGAGGACTTAATTGTCTTATTATGTCAGGTATTTGCCATATGTAATTCAGAGTAGTTTTTTGTTTTGTTTAGTGTTAGAACTTTTATGTTTATGTTTTATGTTTAGAACTTTTATGTTATGCTGGAGAGAATCATGGAAACAAAATTACTTGCCTAAAACACAAATTTTAAAAAAGAATTTTATAAATGACTTGTATTGGAATTCATTCAGCAAACGTGTAGCGAATATCTGCTGTGTGCCAGGTCATGCCCTACTTATGAAGGACATACAGCCACAGCCTCGGTGGAGCTCACAGTTGGAAACACAGTGTGATACATACTAGAATAGTGGCAGACACTGAGGATTCAAGTGAGGGAGTAGATGTTTCCGCTTATGACAGGGAAGACATGGAAAAGTGACATTTATGCTGAATGTTTAGAACAGGTGTTAAGTGTTCCAGCTGGATTAAGTAAAGGAACTCTTCGGTGGAAAGGCAGTGGAGTAAAAAAGAAGCAGCTCATGCAAAGAACTTCACACAATCTAATATACCTAGACTACAGAAAGGAAGAAACAGAATGGAGAGAGTTCCTAATAATATTCCAAGGCAAGGAATATGAACTTTCTCATGTAGGACCTTTGAACAATTAAGAAGATTTAACATATTCAGATTTTGTTTTCATAAAAACTGTACAAAATTCTAAGAGATGTATTAGAGAAGATTGAGACTAGATAGGGAGACTGATAACTAATTAAAACTTGTAAGATTGCTGTAGAGGGAAGAGAGCAAATGAGGGGAGGGTGGTACCATTAATCAGAATACAGAATATAGGAGAAGAAAAGATTTGTGCCAAAATTCCCAGGTTTTAAGGATAAAAATATAAGTAATTTTGGATCTGTTGAGTTTAAAGTTATGTTCAGGATATCCAGATGGAACTATCCACTAGGCCTTGGATATGGTAATGTTACATGTCATAATAAAGAGCTTTGATCCTTTTTATAAAAATTCAGTACTTGCATATGGTGCTACTGGAGCTGGGAAGACCCACACGATGCTAGGATCAGCTGCTGACCCTGGAGTAATGTATCTAACAATGTTAGACCTTTATAAATCCATGGATGAGATTAAAGAAGAGAAAGTATGTAGTACTGCAGTTTCTTATCTGGAGGTAAGTTGACAGTGTCATTCTTTAGATCAGTCAATAGTATTGAGAACTCTTTAAGAAGTTCCATGGCCCACTCAAACTTCTGCCATATAGGAATTTTCTTAAGAATATATAAAATCATTAAAATTCCTGGTCTTAAGTATTTGTTACACATCTTACTTCTTTTTATGCTGAGTATTTTATTTTGGCCTAATTTCTGATTAGCAAGATTAATGATGCCCTTTATTGAAAAAGAAAACCTGAAGTCATAAATTACCTTCAGTTGTTAACATCTCTTTAGTCTCAATCTGGATTTTTTTCTGTGTTTTATATCATTGTCATAAAACCCCTGATTCGGATAGTCAGTTATTAGACTCCGGTTATGCACTGGCAGGAGCACCGTGGAAGTATTGTTGAGTCCCGATAGTATCATATCAAGAGGCTGTTGTGGTCTGTTAGTCCCATTAACTGTGTTAACTTTGATCCATTTCATTATTTTGGTGTCAGCAGAGTTTCTGCACTATAAGGATACTACTTTACCCTTTTTATCTACTTACTCCCCAAACTTTCATCTATTACTGTTGATATCCACTGATGATTTATGCCTGAATCAAGTATTATTATGATGGTAGGTGATAGTGATATTTAAATTCTTTCATTTCCTCTACATTTATTTCTTGGCTTTCTACCCAATGGAAGAGTTTTTCCTTTCTTTTATTATATCAGTATAAGCTCAATGGATTCTGAACATTATTTCATTGCTTAGAACCCTTTACTGTAATTATTTATTTGTATGCTCAAATTTATGTTGGATTTGGCCAATCAAGACTCCGTCATGCTGTCTCTTGTGTCCTCATTCTTTGAGGACTTCTGCTCCCTTAGTAATAGCCGACATTCAACAAATCATAATTATGGGATAGGCACTCTAACTTTGTGTTCAGATAGTATTTCAGATACCAGTCCAGAAACAAATCCATGATTATTCTTCCTATTCGTTTGTAGTATCATAGAGAAAATTTCTGGTAGTCACAACTCTTACTGACAACTTGTAGTTTGGTTCCTACTAAGAAAGGTTCTTCGCATTTCAAAAATTGATTAAGATATGTATGTTGCGGCGGGAACCCTGGGTGGCTCAGTGGTTTAGCGCCTGCCTTTGGCCCAGGGCACTATCCTGGAGACCCGGGATCGAATCCCACATCAGGCTCCCGGTGCATGGAGCCTGCTTCTTCCTCTGCCTGTGTCTCTGCCTCTCTCTCTCTGCCTCTCTCTCTCTCTGTGACTATCATAAATAAATTAAAAAAAAAAAAAAGATATGTATGTTGCGGGCAGCCCCGGTGGCTTAGTGGTTTAGAGCCACCTTCAGCCCGGCGTGTGACCCTGGAGACCTGGGATCGAGTCCCACGTTGAGCTCCCTGTGTGGAGCCTGCTTCTCCCTCTGCGTGTGTCTCTGCCTCTCTCTCTCTCTCTCTGTGTCTGTCGTGAATAAATAAATAAAATCTTTTTTTAAAAAAAGATATGTATATTGCTAAAAAATTTCTTGTCTACATAACTTGGAAATAAAAAACTCATTTTTTTATATTTCAGTACTAGAAAAAAATCGCTTTGAACTTAATTGGGAAGAGCATGACAATAGTCATTATTTCTTCCTTAGATCCTTTCATAACCAGGAGAATTTTGAAGTTGGTTATTTTTATAATGTTTTTAATTGTTTTTACTTTCTTTTAATCTGCCTTCATTTTATAAATGGTAAGGCAATGTCTAATCTAATGGCTTCCCACTCAGGCTATTCACCAGAGTTGGCTATGGAGTTTTTTTAAAAATAGACATGTCTAGGTGTCAACCCCTGGACATTTTAATTTAATAGGTCTGGATTATGGCTGAGGCATCTATGTTTTTTAAAAGCTCCCAGGTGATTTTCATGTGTACACTGGCTTAAGAATGGTTGTTCTTTTTTTTTTTTTTTTTTAAAGAAGTAGTTTATTTTTTTTTTATTTTTTTTTTTTAATTTTTATTTATTTATGATAGTCACAGAGAGAGAGAGAGAGAGAGAGAGGCAGAGACACAGGCAGAGGGAGAAGCAGGCTCCATGCACCGGGAGCCTGACGTGGGATTCGATCCCGGGTCTCCAGGATCGCGCCCTGGGCCAAAGGCAGGCGCTAAACCACTGCGCCACCCAGGGATCCCAAGAATGGTTGTTCTAATTGTGTATTTTATATGATTGAAATGGGTAAGGGGAAACATTTGAAAACTGCTGCTTATCAGAAAAACAAGAACCAAAAAATTATCTCTTCATATTTTACTACTTCTAACCGTTAATACATTTAAAAATCATTGTTCATTGTAGAAAATCTTACCAGGAATAAAGATCATTAAAGACTATTTATTAGAACATAGAAATACTTACACAAAATAGTTCTTAAAGCCTAAGTCTGTATACTTTTTAAAATCTTATCATTTGGTTGGCAAGTAGAAAATTAAGTATCTTTAATAAATTCATAAAAACAGATCAATAGTGCTATTTTATGCATTGCTTACAGAAATTACAAAGAAAGAAAGAAAAAAAGAAAGGAAATTGCCAAAGACATAAAATACAGATGTGTATTCAATGCCATGCAGTAGAGTGAGGATATCCCTACTTTGCTGCTACTTTTGTGGCCATGGACAAATCACTTAACCTCCTAGGTCCTTAGTTCTTTAAATCATTCAAATGGGGTGAGGGAGGAGGGTCCTATTATGGGACTTATTAAGAATTGCATATTAAACATAATATAATTAAAGGATGAATGAAATAAATGCTGTCGATCCTTGAGTATGGGTTTTAACTCTTAAGCTCTGAAATTTAAAAAGTTTCAACTATTGAAACATGAAATAATAAATAGCTTCAGTAAGAATCACACCACCTCCATATAACTTACTAGAATTTCCCAAGACCATGTGTCCCATATATTTCCAGAAAATAGGAAAAGGCATTTCAAATTACCTTATTTCTGTTTCGCTGTAGTCACCAAGTTAGGAATTATGGAGAAAGGATATAATGACTCCACCTTTAAATTTCAGTTGCAAACCTAGATAATCAAACTCTTCAGTTTTCTCAGATGATAGAAACTTAATGACCAAAAAAAAAAAAAAAAAAAAAACAAAACAAAACTTAATGGCAACATGAGATAAAAGGGGTGAGATGAATGCAAATGAATTGCTGCTTACCTTTAAGATGCAATTCTAATATGACCTAAATCAGCAACATGTGTGATGTGTCACTATCATTTTAACACCAGTGCTAAAGCAGTTTGGTTTGGTTTGGTTTTTGCTTTTTCCTAAGGTATATAATGAACAGATTCGTGACCTCCTAGTAAATTCAGGACCACTTGCTGTTCGGGAAGATGCCCAAAAAGGGGTAGTTGTTCAGGGATTGACTTTACATCAGGTATGTTTATAAATTTCTTTTTCCTTATTGTAATAGCAAGTGTGATTATTTGGTCCTTTACTTATTTTCCGTTGTACAGGAAAATAGAAAAATAATGACGTGCAGAGTTAAAATGATCAGAATATATCTTCCGTATTATTTTGTTTTCCTTTGAAATAATTGAATGAGCTTTTCTTTTTGTTGTTTTTGGGGAAGGGGTTTGGGAGTTTTTTTGTTTTTTAGTGAGCGAGAGCTCTAGGGGAAGGGCAGAGGGAGAAGAGAATCATAAGCAGGCTCCATGCCCAGCACGGAGTCATGTGGGCTCAGTCTCACAACCCTGAGATCCTAACCTGGGCCAAAATCAAAGTCGGGCACTTAACTGACGGAGCCACCCAGGCACTCTGAATGAACTTTTCTTTTAAGAATCTACTTGTAAACTTAATATTCTATTCTACTTAATACATTTATATTTTTTCTCCTCCAAGAGATAAAATTTTATCTTTTATTTCTCATATAACACCAAAGTATAGTCAACCCATGCATATCATGGGTTTGAGGTGAACAGGTCCACTTATATGCAGATTTTTTTTGTAATTACAGTACAGTACTACAAATGTATTTTTCTTATAATTCTCTTAAAAATTGTTCCTTTTCTCTAGCTTCATTGTTTATAAGAATATAGTATATAATACATGTAATATACAAAATACATATTAATCGACTTCATATTATTGGTAACGCTTGAAGCCACCAGTAGGTTATTAGTGAAACTTTTGGGAGAAAAAAAAAAAAAAAGAAACTTTTGGGAAGCCATGAGTTACATGTGGATTTTCAATTGCCTGGAGGGAAAAGGTGTGTCAGCGCCCCAAACCCCTGCATTATTCAAAGATCAATGTATATCATTTGTTTAGTACTACATAGGAAATACTTAATGGGATACAAGTTATAGAATGCATTTTGTTTTGTTTTGTTTTTTACCTTTTATTTTATCTTAAAAAGTCTTTTTTCAGGTCACCTGGCTGGCTCAGTCAGTTAAGAGTTTGCCTTCAGCTCAGGTCATGATCCCAGGGTCCTGGGATGGAGCCCGCATCCTGCTCCTTCTTGCTCAGCAGGGAGCCCCCTTCTGCCTCCCCCACTGCCTGCTGCTTCCCCTGCTTGTGCTCTTTGTCAAATAAAATCTTTTTTTAAAAACTTTTTTCTTGTTGAAAGTTTATTTAAAAATTTTAAAGATAGATGACTATTTGTATATTTTTTCTTCTACTTAAACATCTCTAGCCCAAATCCTCAGAGGAAATTTTACAGTTATTGGATAGTGGAAACAAAAACAGGACGCAACATCCCACTGATATGAATGCCACGTCTTCTCGTTCTCATGCTGTTTTCCAGGTAACAGGCCATTAGACTATTGCGCTTAAAATTGGATTTAAAATAAAGCCAAATTCATACGGGGTACTTTCATACATACAAAGAAAATCTCTTCAACTGGGGACTCTTTCCTCAGCATTTCCTTTATTCTGCAGCTTTGAAAAGATTTTATAAAGAATATTTAGAATTGAGATGGTATCTCTCAGAGTATAAATTTTTACTGTGTGAAGATACAGGATAGTAAGGTGGTAGTGTTAAAAGCTTTTTTTTCCTTATGTTTTTCTTTTCTTATTTTTAGTGAAAATATTTCATCTTTCCTAGAGATAATCTTATATTCAGAGTAAACCTCTTTTTAGGTATAGATTTACAGAAACAATAAATTGGAGAGTTCTGGTTCACTTTTTTAAAGATTTCATCATAGGGACCGTGCACAAGTTGAATTTCTTAAGGACATTGATTACATTGATATAGTTATTTTTAGGGATATGATTCTAGAAAGAGTTAAATCATAGATTAGCAGCTTTATTTTTTGTGGTTTCTAGTCCTGTTAAAATCCAGATTATTTTTAGCTTCATTCTGGATTATGCTAATAGAACCCAATTTACAGTAAGAAATACAGTTGAAAGAATTCATATATGATCATGGCAGTCACATCATTCAGAAAGTTTCCAGTGCATAAAATTTTATTTATCTTTTCTGTTCTTTCCACTGACTCTTCATTTAACAGTAGTCATGAGAGAAATGGTTATCTGTAACACAGATAACCCAAATGTCTTAGACCCTGCTCTATAAGAATATTAACGAAGATCTTTATAATGGAATAATAGTTAATCTTACCAAACTTACCAAACTCTTTTAAGTTTGCCACTTTATTTCAGTTAAATACAAAGTAGCATTCAATAATTGATGCTTTACCCTAATTGGCTGAACATGACAAGTATATTTTACTGTTTTTTTATATGGCACATTTTTTACATTTTAATGACATGCTACAACTTCAGAAATTAGAATACACTTACTCAATTTGGATCAGCATTCAAATTCAGCTTTCCTTTAGGAACCAATTCCTGGAGACATGCAAAGCATTCTAACTACTGCCTTTGGTTTTTGGTTAGGAACATTATTTCTAAAGTACCTGCGGGGGAATCCCTGGGTGGCGCAGCAGTTTAGCACCTACCTTTGGCCCAGGGCGCGATCCTGGAGACCTGGGATCGAATCCCACATCGGGCTCCCGGTGCATGGAGCCTGCTTCTCCCTCTGCCTATGTCTCTGCCTCTCTCTCTCTCTGTGTGACTATCATAAATAAATAAAAATTAAAAAAAAAAAACTTTAAAAAAATAATAAAGTACCTGCGCCCTACCACCACCTCTCATAATTCTATGATCTGGTTCAAGGGCTACAGAACACAAATGGCAGTTGTTTTGAGCTGCTGTTGGGTCAGGAGTTAGTTGCCCTCTGGTACACACTTAGGAAATCTTTTCATTTCCGAGTTTTTTTCCAATTTCTATAATTACTTCTAGTATTCTTGGGTATCAGCCAGTCAGATTGTTATACTTTATTCAGTTTCTTTTTTAAAATGAAAATTATTTTGATCTCATGTTGTTTTAAAAATAAAGTGCATGTTTCCCTTTTAATTTGCTTAGTACTTTAATTTGCTTGGTACCTTTTAATTTTGTTAAATCTTACCCTCATTTTCCTATTCTCCTGTAATTTCAAAAAGATCTATTTGCGACAACAAGACAAAACAGCAAGTATCAGTCAAAATGTACGAATTGCCAAGATGTCACTCATTGATCTGGCAGGGTCTGAGAGAGCCAGTGCTACCAGTGCTAAAGGGACCCGGTTTATAGAAGGCACGAATATTAATCGATCACTCTTAGCTCTGGGGAATGTTATCAATGCCTTAGCAGATACAAAGGTAGGTACTGTATGTTTATTTATTTTAAGTATCCTGAAATATTAAAATATGTGTAATTCTAAGAAGATATACTTTAAATAATTTTATTTTAAAGGTCTATTATAAGTCAAATTTCAAGAATGTATTAGTAATATTTATATAGAGAGCAGAGACCCCCAGAAAGCCCATTATATCAAATAAAGCTATGTGTGGTTTGGTTTCGCTTGGTTTTAATTTCAAGTTCTATAATCAGATTGTTGAAAGAAACATATTGAAATCATATTGATAGTTAATGTTTTATGGTATCTTTCTCATCACCTATTTTGAACCTGATTATTAAAATGACTGTTTAGGTCATTTTATACAACAAGCATAATTGAATTGGGATGAACACGAAAACACATTTTAGGAAAACTTAATTCTGTTCTGGTTACTACTTTAGATACTATAAAATTGGGTTAAATATTAAAGAGTTTTAATTTTTCTTTGGAAGAGGGGCTTAAGATAGAAGATATAATTAAATCACCTTAGGGGCACCTGGGTGGCTCAGCGGTTGAGCATCTGCCTTTGGCTCAGGTTATGATTCCAGGGTCCCCAGGATCGAGTCCCACATCAGGCTCCCTGCATGGAGCCTGCTTCTC
The DNA here is from genome assembly GCF_053574225.1 of Canis aureus. Taxonomy (NCBI): domain Eukaryota; kingdom Metazoa; phylum Chordata; class Mammalia; order Carnivora; family Canidae; genus Canis; species Canis aureus. The sequence continues at coordinate 2,271,216 of NC_135633.1, forward strand.
CCTCTGCCTGTGTCTCTGCCTCTCTCTCTCTCTCTCTCTCTGTCTCTCATGAATAAATAAATAAAATCTTTTTAAAAAAATCACCTAATGGGGTATGTTTACTAGATGTCTTTGGGGCATTTAAAAATATTTCACATCTCACTATATGCCCAAGTGCTTGCTGGAACACAGCATATTTGACGACTTTTGTATTTGTATTGGTAAAAATGATTTCTTTTTTTTTTTTAATTAAAATGTGAACATTAAGTTCAATCCAGGTTCAAGCTTTAGGAAATTACCTACATTTAGGAAAATACAGGTCAATGAATGCTAAAAAAAATGTTATAGTTTGATTTAGTAAAAGTATATTAAAATGATTTGAGGGAAGCCTGGGTGGCTCAGTGGTTGAGTGTCTATTTTCAGCTCAGGCCGTGACCCCGGGGTCCTGGAATCGAGTTCCGCATCAGGCTCTCCCCACAGGGAGCCTGCTTCTTCCTCTTCCTCTGTCTCTGCCTCTTTCTGTGTCTTTCATGAATGAATAAGTAAAATCTTAAAAAAAAAAAAAAAGATTTGAGAACTGTTTTTTTAAAAAAAGCAAGTTCCTGAAATCATACAAAGATTACAAAGCAAGATGTCTTTTATATTCTAAGTTACAAATCTCAAACATGTAAGCAGACAGCATGGGATAGATACTGGTTTCTAGACTTAAGCCATAGCAACTCAGTTTTTAATAATTGACCCCTATTGAGTCATTTATGAGTCCATGTTTAATACATGTCTTGCAATGTAAAATTATGTCATGTTAACACCAGCAGTGCACATTCCACACTGTTTGGGAAACACTGCTGTGGTGGAGAGCACAGGACACCTAGGGCTGATTTCTATCTCTGAATTATCAACTGTGTGACCTGAAGCAAGTCATTTCACTTTTTGTTTAGCTTCCATTTTTCTCTTCTGTAATATGAAATATTTACACTGGATAGCATAAGGTTGCTTTTAGCTTAACATTCAAATGTTCTGTTTTTATGAAAGTTATGCTTTTTGGAAAATATATTTTTTACTTTAAAATCAGAACTGTATCTTTTAAGTAAATGAAAACCTAGAAATAATTAAGTTCTATTAGAACTACACATTGTCCTTTCAGATGAAGTCTCTGTAAGATTATAATTTTGATTTACTTTGTATCCATGTTAGCTAATTATTTAATGAGAGAAATTATTCTATGCCTTGCAGAATTCTTATTATTCCTATAGTATATTCGAATAGAGCATACATTACTTTTGTATTTTAATTTCCTTTTTAAAAAATAATGGAATTTTTTTATATGAACATTTTGTTTCTGATAAAGAAAATATGGAAAGATTTTGTTAAATATCCCCCACACAGTTTTCCCAGTTGTTAACATCTCATATTTATGTGGTATTACAACTCTTGAACTAATACTGGTTTTTTATTAACTAAATTTTATATTTATTTAGAGGGGAATATAATCTTTAAGTAGGATATTGTAAGATTCATTATCATTTCGATCACCAATTATACCATAAGTCTGGGCAAAGTTGGGCAGTGCTTAAATTCTTAGAGTGAAGTGATAGCAGGTTTGCATTTAAATGTGGAAAATGACATAAGAATTCTTTTTTTGTTCTTTCAGAGAAAGAATCAGCATATTCCTTACAGAAATAGTAAGCTCACTCGCTTGTTAAAGGATTCTCTTGGAGGAAACTGTCAAACTATAATGATAGCTGCTGTTAGTCCTTCCTCTATGTTCTACGATGACACATATAACACTCTTAAGTATGCTAATCGTGCAAAGGACATTAAATCTTCTGTAAGTCTGTTTAGTCTACCTTTGTTATAAGAGCATTGGTTGTATACTATTTTTATAACTCTAAAAAATTATTAATTAGAGTTGTATTTTTACTAATGAATTAGCAAACAGCGTTAGAAATATCTTTATCGGATTGGTTAATTGAACATTAACTTGGACAATTAAATCATTAAGCATCTTGATTACATATATAATAGTTACTATTATTTAGTCTTTTGCGAGGTAGGATGCTCTAATGCCTTTCTTCCTAACCTTTTTTATCTCCTGGCACATGATATTTTGATGGCACAATAGAGTAATTGGTCAGGGCTTTAACACATTCGTTACAGCCAAGCATGATGTTATTTGCTTTACCTTAGCACCAACTCTTTCTACCTGAAAACCTTAGACATGTTTGATAATCTCTCCAAGCTTCAGTCACTTCATCTGTAAAACAAATATATCTACCTCAGTTTATAAAGTAAATAGCCCTTTTAAAATAATTCATGATATTGATGTAACCAATATCTGTATAGCTCTAACAATCTAATAATGATTGGTTAAGTCAGTATTTTGGCCAGAAATTTGGGATCATTTAAAAAAATTTAAGTCAACCATGATGTACTTTTAAAATCACAGGATCTCTGGGTTGGAAGAAACCTAGAGTTTAAGTGGTATGATGACTTCTGCTGCTTACCCCTCTCCATGAAGATGAGCGGGTATGGTCTTTTTAGAGAAGTGTTCATATATTCTTTACATAATTAATTAGGAAAGGATATGCTCAATGGGTGTGCAGAACTTTTCACACATGTTTTTCATGTAATCCTTACAGCATCCCATTGACAAAGGCTCTATTTTACAGTTGAGGAATCCCATGCTCAGAATTTTAAGTACAATTCTAAATCAGTTAAGTGAGAAGTGGACAGTACCTCAAAATCAAGCATTTGAACTTCTGTTTGATGTTCTTTCCACTATTCCATAGCTGCCAAGGAGCCCATACAATTATAAAAAAGATAAAATGTAATAAGAACTCATTAAAAACTAGTTGAACTTAGAAATTGTTGAAACTTAAAATTATCTCTAAATTTCTTAGAAGTCTAAGGAAAAAGAAAGTGGGCAATTTTAATTATAATGTGAAGAATGCTTTGTAAGTTCTTAGACATACCTTGTCTCCGAGAGTAAGACTATTTCTTTATAATGTCATTTATTTTATAAATGTGCTCAGCATATCCTCCTGTCACAGGTTTTGAACATGAGTGTAATTGATCATGATTGTAATTGTCACAAATTCTGAATTCATGGAACAGAACTAATGAGGGCATAATGCCATTTTTCTCATGTATGGTTACGTGATTATTATCTTTATATATGTATGCAATCATAATTTCTATCTTTTAACAGTTGAAGAGCAATGTTCTTAACCTCAACAATCATATAACTCAGTATGTAAAGATCTGTAATGAGCAGAAGGAAGAGGTATGTCTACTTTTTACATTTTATGCTGATCTCCCTTAGTTTCTCATTTGGGAATATGCAAACCTAATTGCCAAAAAATTTGATGTATTTTCCTATTACAGTTGAAAATCTGGCATGTTCAGTTATTTTTCACAGCTAAAATTTTTCTGTGGCCATGTTTAATAGAGATAAATAATTTGTTTTGTATTTTAACTAGTGTTTCTCTTTACTAGATTTTAATGTTAAAAGAAAAACTAAAAGCCTATGAAGAACAGAAAGCTTTTACTGATGGCAATAACAAAGCAAAGATAATGATTTCAAACCCTCAGGAAAAAGAAATTGAAAGGTAAAAATGACATTAAGATCTCATTTTGAGGATTTTATGGTTTTTAAAATTTGGCCAGATATGTTATCATCATTTATTGTATGTCTTTATATATGTATTCTCAACTGAATTCAGGAAGCCACTGACTGCCCTTTATATTTTACGCACTTTGGAAATCAGATAATTTTAATTATGATTACATACTTGTGATTATACCAGGATTTAGATATAAGATGGAGAAGGTAAAGCTAATTACATCACTTATGAAATTAGTTTTTAGCAGTTTTCATATTTTTCTTCTCAAGTGTCCTATTCCATTCAGGCTGCTGTAACAAAATGCCAGACAGGTATCTTATAAGCTAAATGAACAAACAAAATTATATCTCCCAATTCTGGAGGCTAGAAGTCCCAGAGATCAGGGGACTGGCATAGTTGGGTGAGGGCATTCTTTCAAGCTGAAGATTTCACTTGAATCTTGAATTCAAGAATCCTTGAATCCTCACATGACCTCTGGAGGTAGATCTCTCCAGCTCCTCTTTTATAAGGTCACTAATCCCATCCACAAGGTCTCTGCCCTGGTGACCTGACTACCTCTCAAAGGCCTCACCTCATAATACCATCACTTTGGGTGTTAGGTTTCAACATAGGAATTTTGGGTAACAAGCATTCAGGCAGTCTCATCTGGCATAACATCATTATTTGTCTAGTTCATGTAAATTTTATCTACCCTTTCTTGACTATGTATAATTCTAATAATTCATGTACTTTGGTTAATTATTAGAGGGGGCATCTCTCAGTGATATAAATTAATACAGAATTTTGATAGATGCCCACTAGCTTTTCTAGCTGTTAATAATACAATAATCACAAGCTCTTTTCCCCTAAGCAGTTAATTTCAAAATTGTTCCAACGGGATACTAGTTCAAAAGCTGTGAATCTTGAGTAGTTCTAAGAAGGCAGTAAGAAATTCCTGGATCAAACAAATTTGGAAATTACTTCTTAAGGAATCTAGGTGATTTCCAAAGTACGTTAGTTTATTAAAGGCTCTGAGAGTTCTTGTGATAAAGGAATCTGCTCAAACTTTAATGAAGTTGAATGAAGTTAAACTTAATTGACATTCTTCAGAGCCAATGTTCTGTTACCACTAGTATAAGAAACTAACCACAACTAAAACCAGTGATTATTAACACTGTTTTGGAACTCTAGAGTTTATAGTGTTATCTTGCTATGCATAAGGAAGACTGGTCAATGGTGACTTTCAACCTAGTTTCGGATACACCTTTTTTAAAATTGAATTTGTATATTGAAGTTTACATATAATATCCTTGATTTAAAAAAAATTTTTTTCTGACTCAGTTGACAGTTGATATCAGTTACATAAAACTTATTTAATGCCATGAATTTGCAAAGTGTCTTTTTTAAAATAAACATTTTCATGTGATTTAATCAGATGAAGGGAAGAATATATGATATTTGCTGTATATCAAAGCTCTTTGGAAAGGTAATATTCAAGAAGAAATCATAAAAAGAAAGTATAGTTCTTTTACAGAGTAATTACAAAACTTCACTTATGACTATATCAAGAAAATTGTGTAGAATTTAATATTTGTCATGTATCACCTAAAATTATTGGCAAAGATTTTTATTACTAGTTAGTTGAATGTTTTAGATACTAATAACTACTAGAAAATAGTTACTATTCTCTTAGGACTCTTTTCTGTTTTAAAATAATATATTTTCTTTTCCTTTTTTTTTTTTTTTTTTTAAGGAAATCTCTAGAAACCTCTGATACTATTTCCTTTTCTTCCATCCTAATCAGTAAACCCCACCAACTGAAATAAGCCTGGACCACAAAATTACAAAATTGACAAATATTTAACTATGTCCTTGGATAAAAATGTTTAAAAAAAAAAACAACAAACTAAGACATTATCTTTGAGAATAACCTAAAGATAACTTATCAATTCATTTACTGGCATTAGCGTGTTGTAATATAATACAATGAAATTGCAATGTCCGTACATACTTCCTATGAAATATTAATCAGTTTGACAAAACTGCAGTAAAGTCGATGTATTGTGGTTTATGGTTATTCCCAATAGAGTTTCATTAAGAACTACTGACGTAAATTGGCAGTGTTTTTACCACAGATCCTTACAAATATATCTAAAATTCTGACTGAAGAACATTTATTTTTAAATGCATATACTTTGTTACAGTTTTATTTTAAAGGCTTCACAGTTAATTTTTCTTTGAGAGCTCTGCCTGTGACTGTTTATACTGTTACTATAGCTCAAACCTGATCTGTGATTTAAAAACGTAACTATATTTTTACAAGACTAGAATTTGCTGTGAACAATGTTCTGCTGACTCTAGAGGATGGGGAATTGTAGGTTCCTTTTAGGCCTTGCATGGATGTTTTTTTGAGCTTGAGGTCTTTATGTATTTGGAGGAGATGTGAGTCAAATTCCCCAACTTCAATTCTCCAAATCTCCATTGCCCTTTGGAGGAAAGACACCAGAGTGGCTTTTCTAGGTTTACCACATTGCAAACTTGGTTGTTTTGGGTCCTGGCAATGTCAGCTGACTCTTAGCCAGGCTGTAGGGGGTACCTTACCTTATGGTGTGTTTTCCCTGTAACAAATTCTAAAACAAAAAACTGGCTATCTCACTTTCCCTAGGGGGCCATGGAGGCGCCATATGATTATGCCACCCACTGCTTGTTTCTTCACAGTTAGCCAACATCAAAACAACACACAGTACTGTGTTGCTTCTGGGGCCTTGTTAATTGGGATAGTACAGGTTCAAATTATCATCCTTTTCCTACAAACAAAATATTTTATTTTTGCTATGCAGCTGGATTACATAGACAAAATAGAGTATATGACTCTACATGTAATAGACAAAATATACTAGTTTATTTTGACTTACGTAATTATGATTTATATAGAGAAGCTTTATAATACCTATATTTTTTTTAGTAGTGTGATCTTGGAAGAGAAAAAAAATACAGTAAAAATAAAGTTAATATCCTTTTAAAACATATTTGTAATTTAGTAGGAAACAGCCACTCTAACCTATTTGCTGTTTGTCATCGAGTCTAATTCTATCAGTGATATATATTCTTTTGTTCATTTATTTCTTAAATTTATTTCACAAAATTAGTGAAATTCTATAATGTGTTTGTTTTTCATAGATTTCAAGAAATTCTGAACTGCTTGTTCCAGAATCGAGAAGAAATTAGACAAGAATATCTGAAGTTGGAAATGTTACTAAAAGAAAATGAACTTAAATCATTCTATCAACAACAGTGCCACAGGCAAATCGAAATGATGTGTTCTGAAGACAAAGTTGAAAAGGTATTTATATATAATTAAATTTTAGAAGTGTAAATACATAGGGACTTCTAATTCTTTTTTTTTTTTTTTTTTTTTCTTTAGGGACTTCTAATTCTATAAATATGATAGGTAATGTTATTTAATTAGCCATTCACTACAACTCCTAGAAATCCTGGAGAAAACGTATCAAACATTGTTTTAAATGCATAGTTGAGGGTGCAAGACAGAAAATTAAATTCCTAGGTGTCAGAAAAAAAAGGAAACCAAAAATACAAAATCCCCCTTGCAACTGTTGCTTCTTTTGCAACTGTTGCTTCTTTGAGGGATGACTGAATGCACTTAACATGAAGTTAACACACTCAGAGTTGGGTACCAAAGGTGGAGCAGTACACCCCAGATGCAGGCAGTAATTTACCACTTAGACTAATTGCAGATCTTTTTTCCAGGAAAGAATATTTTATCACTAACATTGTTAGAATTTCCATTGTGTGGTGTTTAAAAAGGCAGACCATCTTTTACTCAGTTTATTATTTTATGCAATAGTACACTGTGCTCCCCACCTCCACACACACTGACCTCTCCCAGTATCTTACCTTTGATGTACACTGCTTCTTAGGTAAGGGACCAAAGGGAGACAGGGAGTTAGAAATGGCAGGCCCCACATAAAGCTGGAAACCTCATAGGCCTTCACCCTTCATGCTGGTAGTACACTATGAAGAAATACTCCCAATCAGCACAGACAGATGAGGAACCATGCCTGGGGTCTCACTTAAAGACTAATAGGGCACCTGGGTGGCTCAGTTGGTTAAACATAGGGTTCTTGATCTCAGGGTTTTGAGTTAAAAATTTTTTTTAATTAAAAAAGAAGATATTAAAGACTGTCTTTGTAGATATTCTTACCAATGATTTGAGGTTTGAATTTTTGTGATCCATGTGTTTTATTTAATAAATCCTTAAAGTGAGAAATTAACATGGAAAAATGGTATCAGAACAGTGATAATTTTGGGAGAACTGGGCAGATCAATACAGAATCAGTCTAGTAATACAGACCCTCAGGTAAAATCATTAATGAGAACTCACTATTCAAAATTACAGAGCACAGGGTGAAACACTCCACCATAATCAAGTCAGCAAATTTAGCAAGTAATAACAGAATTTCCAAAGATTCAAACACTAGAGCAATCTGATAAAAACTATAAAAAGACTAAAGATAAAGATGTCAAAGAAAGAATTAATGATAGAGGAATTAAAGATCGAAAGAACATCCATATACAAAAAGAAAACAAATGAAACATCCAGAAATTAAAGACTTACTCACTGAAATTCAGTTCGCTTTACAGGTACAATGCTAAGTAGTGTTTTAAATACTTTATGTGCATTTATTCAATTCTCAGAAAACCCTATGAGAGATGTAACATCATTATCCTCATAATGAAGATGAGGAAACTAGAGCACAGAGAAGCCATCCTGCTCAGGGTCACCTATAGGTTCATAGGTCACCTATGAACTCATATGATTTGAACTCAGGCAAGCTAGTTCCAGAGCATGTTACCTCTATCCTTTATGGTGTATTGGATAAGCTGAAGAGCGTCCAATTCTGGGAACTGGAAGACCTGATGAAATCATATCAAATATAGGATAAAAAGATAGCAAATGTGAACAAGATGTTGTTGCATGAAGGATGGACTGAAAAGTCATGTATTCTTGTAGTAGTTATTCTGAAGGAGGTATATTAGTGCAAAAGGGGAAAGGATAATATGAAAAGTTTCAGGCTTAGAATTTTCTAGGAATAATAAAATGTCAGTGAGATATAAGTTCAAGAAGCAGGAGTTCAAAGCAGGATAGAAAATAATGTACACCTGGTTGTATACAACTCTAGATCACCAAAAAGCAGAAAAATTAACATTTTAATAATTATTCCCCCTAGGTTGGGTGTTCATTGATGATAAGCTTAATTTCATTTTTATTTATTTTGTGAAATTAGTTGCATAGATAATACATAAGATACTTTTGCATATTACTCATTTAAAAGCTGTCTCTTATAAATAACTTTCTGGTCCTCTTAGACCACCACACCAAATGTATTTCTCCTTTTCCTACCTTCCCATAAGTAACAATTATATATAAAAATTTTACTTTTTTTTAAATGTCTGAAGGCCATCAAATTTTAAATAGTTCTTTAAAAACTAGCATTTCAGTTTTTTCTCAGCTTATGAAATTGGAGAGTATGATATGCTAAGAAACTAATCATAAAGTATTCATTAATATATCACTGATGCCAGTTTACCGTAGCTATTAAAACTATACCATCAAAATTAGTCATTTATTTCCTGAATATGCATTTATTTGCTTTATCTTATTGAAATGCCATTTTAAAAAACCACTGCAATAAGATTTGTCATACCAAAAATGTGAGTACTTACTAAGACATGAGGAGAATGAGTTTGGCTAGGTTTTTTGTTTGTTTGTTTTTTGTTTTTAATTTTTTTTTCTGTTTTTATGTGTATTCTTCTGCTTAATACCCCTTTTTTCAACACACTTGCCTTTTAGGATTTCTTACTTTTGGTCATTTCAACCTATATATTCCACTTCTTATAGTTATTCTTATGAGACTAGGTAAGCAATGGAGATAAAAACCTCTTAGGTGTATCAGTTGTAATTATTGAAAAACATAGGAAGACATCTATAGAGACTGAGTTGTTTTTTGTTGTTGGCAGTTTTGGGGTTTTTTTACGTGCTAAAGTGTCAAACTATAGTTTTACTAAACTGCCTGCTAAGGCAAGGAATTTTATATCTGTCTTGGACCCTCTCCAAAAATCGTTTATTATCAGAAGTGCTAAAACAATCTTATAACATTGATTCAGCCATAAATGGTTCTAGAGTATAGACTCTGAGATTAGAATTAAAGTGAATCTCTTGGGTGATTTTATGACCATAGATCACAGATCAGCTACAAATTATTTTTAGTGAAATAATGTATTTACTATGTTAGTGGTCCTTTTGCACAAAGCCATAGTTAACACCTAAATTTTAGAATTATTTGCCTGTTCTCAAGAAGTTTTGTTGTATTCTGGCGATTTTGTTAATAAAATACATAAAGCTCTTTTGAAACCTTAATGGGAAACATTTGCTTTAATGTCAGGGTTTAACATGCATCTTTTAGCATTTATTCCCGGACACTTACTTGTTATTTATTTCGGAACAATGATTCAGTAGGAGTACCCTGATAGAAAATGCCGCATAGAGAATAATCATAAGGAATACATTTGATAGACATCTATTTTTTTTTTAAGATTTTATTTATTTTGAGAGAAAGAGAGTGCATGGGTGGGGGAGGAGGGAGAACAGGGAGAGAATCTCAAGGAGACTCTACCCTGAGTGCAGAGCTCACAACTGTGAAATCATAACCTAAGCCAAAATCAAGAGTTAGGCGCTTCACTGAGACACCCAGGCACCCATTGATGGACATTTAGAAGTAAAAACCCAAAAAGATACTTTTTGGAGTTTTCAGTTAAGAGGTTTTCGGTATTAAATATTGGCTGCCATGAAAGCCTCAGAGCATTTCCTGCCCTGGTTTCTAAGAGTTCCTACAACATTTATAAATGTTAAAGCAAAGTAAAGATAATTTGATTTAACTGTCTTCCTTCAGGCAGGTACAATACTTTTATGTTCATTTTCAGATAAGGTGACTAAAGTCCCACTGAAATTAACTTGCCTAATTTTTCATACCTGCTGAATAGCAGAGAAAGTCAAGAGGCTACATATACTACCTTTTGTTATAGTAATAGCTCTAAACTTTTCAGGTGTCAGGACCCCTTACCATTTAAAAATATATATATTTAGGACCTAAAAGAGCTTTTGTTCATATGAATTCCATCCACCAGTATTCCTATATTAAAAATTCAAATTGAGACTTTTAAAAATATATTTATGTATTAATTTTAAAGCCGTTAGCTCATTGCATGATAACATAAGTAACACTTTAATAAAAAATAATGATTAAATGATTATGTTTTCTAAAGCAAACAAAGAGGTAATGAGAAGAGTAACATTGTTTCATATTTTTGCAAGTTTCTTTAATGCCTGGCTTTTCCCAAAAATTCTGACACATGTTTTATAAAATATAGTAAGGAAGAAGAACTTATTTTTTAAAGAGAATAAGGTCTTTGACCAAGTTCATTGTAGTCCCTGCTCTTTTTTTTTCTCTCATATAGTTCCCTACTCCCAAAACCAACCACAGGTGCTTGGTCTAATCTATGGGGATCTATTATTCCAAGTCCAGCCATCATGTCTGATGATTTTTTAGTTCAGTATCTGTTTGCAAATAGCCCAGAGAGATCAAGCTGTTCTAGCTCACAGCTCCCATGATGGTATGCAAGACACTTGCGGTAAGGAACCAAAAGGCCAGATTCATGCCTACATAAAACACCAAAAATATTCAGACTACCCACTATGGATCCTGAACCAACCATCAGATAAGATCAGATATTTATGAGCTCTCTGATATAAGTGCTATTTTCTATTCCTTGCACCAGCCTGTATCTATAAAGATATTGTAAAAATCAGAGCAGAGTTATTTCTTCACAATTTTCAAGTTGGAGGAAAGGAAAGATCAGGACATGCATCTGCTTTGATTTTGAGTAAAGAAATCCTGGGAATTATCAGACCTCGTATGAACTTTTTAAATGCAGCATTTAAAGGAATGCATACACACACACACACACACACACACACACACACACACACAAAGCTACAGTCTTCAATTTAGCTGTTGTAATTCTTAAAGCCATAAACTCTCAACATGTAATTTTATAAAAATGACTCACAGCTCAATTTCCTATTTTCCTGCAAGCAGGAGTATTGTGAACATTTCAAAGGGGAAAAAGCTTTAAATACAAAAGTATAGCCTAACTTAATAGACTACAGTGGCACCTTTATCAGAAAATCTACTACGTTAGTAACATCACATACATCAAATATTATAAAAATTAATCTATTAAATACATTATTTTTCAGGCCACTTGCAAACGAGATCATAGACTTGCAATGTTGAAAACTCGTCGCTTCTACCTAGAAAAGAAAAAGGAGGAGGAATTGAAGCAATTTGATGAGAATACTAACTGGCTTCATCGTGTAAAAACTGAAATGGAACTCCTAGGTCAAAATGGTCACATTCCAAAGGTATAAATGTTTTGTTTTATGTATTCAGCCCTTTAAGCCCATTGTCTTTGTCATTGAGTAAATATCTCTCTTTGGAAGACAACTACTGTTGCTTCTCTCTGTGTTTTAATTGACTCATTTTACCATTTGCCTTCACTCATTTTACCTTCTGCCTCGCTAATTACCCACTAAATTTGCCTTTTCTGTACTTTCAGAAGAGTAAAGTTCTTTTAAGCAAAGTTATTCTTAAGTGATTACATCCTTTTATAAGATAGCTCTTAAGTAATAAAACTGTGCTTGAAGATATTATCATGTAGGTAATTTCAGTTTGTTTTTGTACTTGAGGTTTTGTAGAAAAAAATAGTTTTAAACGTGGTCACCCTTACTTGTATCATAGCTAATGAAAGCTGATTTGAAAGCTGTATGTTTCCTGCAAAAACAAAACAAAACAAAAACAAAAAACAAAAAAAGAAATCTATATGTGTGTGTGCATATAGGTACTAAGTTGAAGACGTTCCACCTGGAATGACAAAAAATGATAAAGAATAGTGATGGGTAATGATGGTTAATTGCTGAATCAGATAAGAATTGTGTTCATCCATATGGTTACAGAAATCTAACTTTACTGCTTTCAGCATTTAGGACTATATTTTGCTAATTTGTTCCCTTAACAATAAGTCTTGAGATTATGCAGTTTATTCCTAATATAGTCCCTCCAGAATGTCATCAGTGTCATCATTATACTTGTCATTTCATAGTTGCCATATCATTATTCCATCTTCAGTCTCAAGTTCACACTTAGGCCAGAAGAAGGAGAGAGAAAGAAAGTAGGGAGGTGTATCTGTCTTGGGAGAGTAAAAGCTTTAACAGAAATTCCTAGCAGACGTGTCTTATTGGCTAGAATTGTCACGTGGCTGTCCCTAGCTATAAGGGAATATGGAAAGGTGAATGTTTTTGCTGGACACATTATCACCCTGAACAAAATTAGGGTTCTCTTAATAAGAAAGAAAGGGGAAATGAATATGAAATAAGCACAACAAATAGACACCTGCTACAAAGTAACTAATTTTGATCCAAACACCACCTATTACTTTTTAAAAGAACAATTTCATTACACTAATTTTTTTAAAAGAGAAGTGTCTGAAGACTTTACTTTGATGATGCTTTTCTGAATTTCAGTACTATGTATTAGCTAATTGGTATCTAGTCCTCTGGAACTTTCAAATTTCTTTTAAAAAAGCACTAGACTGATTGTCAATACAGGTATAATATATTCAGTAACAAATGAATGCAGGTTGTAATGATAAATATTCAAAGATAACAATTTTTTTTGTTGTAATTGAAAAAATATTACCCAGTGCATCATGACCAAGGAAGTGAATTCTCTGGTTGGCTAGCAGTGGCTGTAAATAGCTGTCCTTTTTTGTGTAGAAGACTAGCAGGAGTAGTCACTGGTGACAGTCGAGGTAGGAAAGGAGCAATGAGCAACAAGCAGCAGATACCCTGTTTCCTAAGAAGAAAACCAAAGGTGAATGGAGACTGAATAATTCTTTAGTGTGGAGATTTACTGGGGTTCAGCCAACAACTTAATCTACACCTTAGTAATTCTAGAAGTCTTCAAAATATCTTTCTGAAAGCATCTCAGTCAGTAGATCAGGTATTAAATGAGTACAAAGCGTAATTTAATAATATTTTATAAGATAATTTAATTGATAAAGCGCTTTAGAATATTCCCCACAAAGAGAATGTAAATATTGGGAAAAGGATAGACTTTGGAATTAGAGTGGTTGGTCATTCTGTTATTTGATATTTGTATTGAGTGCTAACTCTAATTGTATAACTTTGGACAAGTTAACTTTGTTGTCTAAATTTCTTATTTTCAAAATATATTTAAATGCAATGCTATATGCAAAGGTCTAGCACCACATAACACATAATAGATGGTTGACAAATAATGGTTTAATAATATTTTAGGCATCTTTAACAAGGATGTCAATAGGCAAAGAAACATGTATAAAAAAGGAACATAGCAGAGTTAGCTGCATTACAAGATACATTTTCTATTTTTCCTCCAGAACAGTGATTCTGACCTTTTTGGGTCATAGATGCCTTTGAGAATCTGATCAAAAAGTATACAAATCTTCTCCCAGGTGAAAGGTTGAGGGTCACATTCATATAATTTTGCTTTCTTTTTTTTAAGTCATTTTTCCATTTATATAACATTAGGAATATTTTTGGTAAAATATAGCAAAGCTTAACATTTTTAGGTATACAGTTCAAGTGGCCTTAGTACATTTATCTTAAAATTTTAATACATGTATTTCTATTTCAAAATGTTATTACTAAAGTATTTTTATCTTACTAGCTTTACTTAATTTAGATTATACTTATAACTCAATATATTTGCATAATCAGAATTCTAATTTATAACCGAACCCCAATTACAGAAGTACTTAACTGTTTTAACATTAAAGAGGCAAAAAAAAAAAATTTTTAGAAATTTACGGCTTTGCCTTTGCTTTCCCATATTTACCATATGTTTTATGGTTTAAAAAGTTTAAAAGTGTCACAGTATTCTTTTTAGTATTATTGCCGTAATTGCTAATTTGTTTTTGCCTTTTGCAAATCTGCTTAGTAGCATTTATAAAGTAAATGTTGCTTGGGTTATTATTTTCAATAAACTGACATTTTTTTCAATATGGTCAAATTTATTTTTTCTAGCAATCAATCTTCTATAACTGTCTTCAGCAAAACATTTTCACAACCTGACTGTGAAATTAAAATTTATTTTTAAGTTCTTATTTTTTTATTGAACTTCATCACAAATAATTTGAAAAAAACAATAAAATTAAAATTGCTTCCATTCCTACCACCCTAATTTCACTTTCAGTTATTTTTTCATGAGTATTTTCACAGCTGAAATAAGCAGACAGACATAACTTTGCAAAAGGATTTATCCACAGTCATATAACTCTGGACATAGACCCAGTACTGTGACTTTCAAATTGGTGTCTTTTTTCTAACCTTTTCTGCATTATCTACTCCTTAACCTCTTAAATCTATTCACTTCTTTCTGTCTCCCACTACCACAATCCAGACTCCTAGCCCCCGTTATTGGACTGCTACCTTTGGTCTTTTTGCTTCCATTCAAATTCCACTGCAATGAAAATGAGCTTTCTAAAAGGTAACTCTGATCATATCACTCTTCAGTGCTTTCTCCCTAATACAAACTCTGTTATGATTTCCCAGACCTGAATACCTCTCAAGTTTTATATATAACCTCTCATTATATTTTTCATTTTAGCTATTACTAACCTACTTGTAGTTCTCAGAATAGACCATGTTCTTCCAATCAGATTCCATCATTAGTGTATCAAGACAAGAAAAGACTCAAATTATAAACTTGTCTTTTTAACAATGACCAGCTAGCCAAGGCCTATTATTGACTAATAATAGTTATACGATCAAGGCTTATCTTTTTAAGAGCCAAGTAATTTAAGAGGATAAAAGAAGAAAACTATCAGGGGAATATTTAAAGAAGGGATTGTTTTTTTAAGAGAAAAGATGGAATATTTGGGAAATACATTCAGACCATTATGATCATTGAATTTTTTAACTGGAAGAGACTATAGAGACCATCTAGTGAAGCTCTAAATTTTAGTCAAGTAAACTGATCTCCATAAAGACTATATTTTTGGCTTAAGGTAGCCTTTTTGTCCTGACTGAGCTATCTCAGGCCAGTGCTCTATAACTATACCATCCTGACCCCCTAAAGAGGACTTTCTCTAAAGATACATGCTAGGTTTCCTGAAATATAATCATAAATCATGTTGAAGAAACAACCCCCAACTTTACTATATATCAGGTAATATCAAATGACATTGTTTCTCAGTCATAGTGACTACCACTGGCATAGGAAGTATTGGGAAAAAAACAACTTTAAACTTTTAGAGAATCATTGATCAATTAACTGCAGATTGGGAAGGAGTATTGAAAAGCTAAAATTAATTTGTCTCCAGGAGGAAGTTTCCTGGTATAGCTCTCCTGCTTATGGGATTACTGTCTCAGTCCCTCAAATGTCCAAAAGATTTAATTTCTTTTCATAATATTGACTAAGATTTTCCCAGTTAAGGATTCTGAAAATGCTATTAGATTATCCCGTTCTTCACACTTTAGTATAACCACTTAGCTGACATTTTCCTACTTAAGGTTTAGTAGGTTTAAGGAAAGAAGTAATTTTAGGAAGTAGATTAGAGAACACTTGACAGCTGACCACAGGAGGTTTAGGAAAATAGGAACCTACAAAAGACTTTTGCTATGGGATAAAGCTTATACCAGATTTGGTGAAGGGAAGAAATTTTTATTACATGCAACTCCAGACACTGACTACACTGAATACTGTAACACTGAAACAGTTTGACACACCCTGTGGCCTGGTTGTGAATCTTACATTCTAAGTACAGAGAATATATTAAATGAAATATATAATAGATAAATGAAATTGTTACTGATCAATGATGCTGTGGCAGAGACTGTTTGATGTGTAGATGTCCATCTTTAAATATAATGCTTAGGGAAAGCCCTGAAGAAATCACATTTAAGCAAAAACAGGTCATATTCCTGTATTTTCACAGCATTATCAAGAAGTTGGATAGACCAAGAAACAAGAAACTGTCATCATAATAAAATTTGTTCTGAGTTCCTAACATTTAGTTTCTGAGAAACCTAAAACTTATCTTGCTTATAAGTTTTAGACCACCTATACCAGGATGTTTATTTTTCAAATCATTTCTGGACATTATCATTTTATATATAAAAAATTAAAACTATTAACACCAATATAAAAGAAGTTTTATTGATTTTATTTAATTTTAACATTCTTAAAGCAATCTGTAGTTTGTGTTGTTTTCCCCAGGAGCTCAATAAAGATCTTCATTGTCACCATTTGCACCTCCAGAACAAAGATTTGAAAGCACAAATTAAACATATGATGGATCTAGCTTGTCTTCAAGAACAGCAACACAGGCAAACTGAGGCGTAAGTACATGGATTTATCTATTCTATAAATTTTAACACTATAGACCTCAGGAAACTGAAACATAGAAGTTGTTTTCCACTGCCAGAAAATTGAGTTTTATTTGGTATAGGATACATTTATTTTTAAGTGATTGCCAGCATCAGAAAGTATGCGGAGTTAGAAAACATTAAGAAAATATGAAATATGTGATTCTTCTCCTCCAACTAATATTTTTAGCACTTTATAGTTTTGAAAGCATTTTTCTATAAAAATTTATTATGAGAAGCAATAACTATTAATAACAACTGAATTTTTTAAGTAGGCAGTTTTTAAAGTAGTCATAATTCCAGAATGATTTTTTGTCATTAGAATGAGGTTCCTAAAAATTTATATTTTTAACATCAACTGTCCCAATTCTTATGTGATGCTGTAGCTCTTTCATGTTCTACTAGCTCAGTAGT
The DNA here is from genome assembly GCF_053574225.1 of Canis aureus. Classification (NCBI taxonomy): domain Eukaryota; kingdom Metazoa; phylum Chordata; class Mammalia; order Carnivora; family Canidae; genus Canis; species Canis aureus. The sequence continues at coordinate 2,288,757 of NC_135633.1, forward strand.
AGCATCTTTTGAAACATAATAGTAAAAAATGTATAACAGTCTTTATTTTTGTTACCTTGGATATGTCAGTCAACTCTTTAGGTGTCACTTTCATGCTCTGTAAAAATGAAAAATTTATTTCTCTATGGGCTCTCTGCTAGTCTAAAATTCTGCAGTTCTAGTATTCTCAAATAACTAGTAATTAATTTTCCATACTTTTGATGTAAAGGAAATCATATTAGGATAGTTATTTTAAAAAAGACGAAAAAGGAAAGGAAAACCTTTTAGGGAGATAATCTTCTGTAGATAGAGCTCAACCTAATCTCCTTATACTTTCTATATTCATGAATATTCATTTACTAACATTCAAACCACCTGCCAGAGATAAAGTATTAAAGAAACCAATTTACTTCACCCATACTGTATTTACTGTATCAGACAAATAAATTAATACATTTAAGGTAAGTTTTAGTTTCAAATGGGCAAAAAGATTCTCTTACTGATTTAGCAAATTGCTGAACCCAAACTGTATAAACAGAAACAATATAGCATAATAGAAAAAGTGTGAATTTTGCAGTTGGTCTTGAATTCTATTTTATATTAGCAGTATGACCTTGCATAAATTATTTAACCTCGCTAAGCCTTAGTTTTCTTAAATGTTAATATAAATTATAATACTTTCCTTAAAAGATTTTGAAAGAATTAAATTACATTAAAAATTATGAAGGTGATGAACTGTTTTAGCCTGACTTTGCATCGCAGAGGCAAAAAAACTAATATAATAAATATTTAAAGTGCTGAAAGAAAAAAAATTTCTAACCAAGAAATCTCTACCCAGCAAACTTATTCAGAATTGAGGGTGAGAGATAAAGAATTTTCCAGGTAAGCAAAAGCTAAAGGAACTCATTACCATAAAACTGGTCTTACAAGAAATACTGAAGAAACTTCCTTAAGCTGAAAAGAAAGAATGTTAATTAGTAATAAAAAAAACATGAAGGTATAGATCTCACTGGTAAAAGTTACTATATAATAAAGGTAGAAGATCAATTACTTGTAGAGCTAATATGAAATTTAAAAGAAAAAGTTGTCAATTACTTGTAGAGCTAATATGAAATTTAAAAGAAAAAGTTGTAAATGTAACTCTCCAATAATTACTGGATACACTAGACAAAGATGTAAAATGTATCATCAAATACATGAACTATGGATTTCACTTCTATGTAGAATCTAAAAAACAAAACAAAGTCCTAGCCAGAGCAATTAGACATGAAAAAGAAAGAAAAGGCAGAGATTGGAAACAAGAACTAGAACTGTTACTATTTGCAGATATGACACTATGTATATAAAGAAAACCCTAAAGACCACCAAAACTACTAGAATTGATCAGCAAATTCAGTAAAATTACAGGATACAAAAGTCAACATACAGAAATATGTTGCATTTCTATATACTAGTTATGAACTATCAGAGAAATTAAGAAAACAATCCCATTGACAATTGCATCAAAATAATAAAATACCTAGGAATAAATTTAGCCAAGGAGGTGAAAGACCTGTGTACTGAAAACTATAAGACATTGATGAGAGTAATTGAAGAAGACACAAATAAATGGAAAGATATTCTGTGCTCATGGATTGGAAGAATTAATGTTCAAATGTCTGTATCCTACAACTCAGTCTACGGATTTAATACAGTATCTATCAAAATTCCAGTGGCAATTTTCACAGAAATAGAACAAAAATTCTAAAATTTGGCTATACAGCAAATAGCCAAAGCAATTTTGAGAAAGAACAAAATTGGAGGTATCACAATTCCTGTCTGATTATTTCCTTTGAACTATATTACAAAACAATAGCAATCAAAACAGTATGGTATTGGCTTAATAACAAGCACATAGTACTCCGTATGTTGACTAACTGTTAAATAAAAAGGTTTTTTTAAAAAAAGAAACTGCACTGTTATTTAAAAAAAAAAAAATTAAGCACATAGATTAATAGAACAGAGTAGAAAGCCCAGAAATAAACCCATGTATGTATGTACAGAGAGAGAGAGAGAGAGAGAGTCAATTAATTTATGGCAGAGGAGGGAACCCTGGGTAGCGCAGCGGTTTAGCGCCTGCCTTTGGCCCAGGGCGCGATCCTGGAGACCCGGGATCGAATCCCACATCGGGCTCCCAGTGCATGGAGCCTGCTTCTCCCTCTCCTTCTGCCTATGTCTCTGCCTCTCTCTCTCTCTCTGTATGACTATCATAAATAAATAAAAATTTAAAAAAAAAAAAAAATTTATGGCAGAGGAGCCAAGAATATACAATAGGGAAAGGGCAGTCTCTTTTATAAATGATGTTGGGAAAATGGACAGCTACATGCAAAAGAATGAAATTGGACCACTATCTTACACCATACATAAAAATTGACTCAAAATGGATTAAAAACTTTGAACATAAGACCTGAAACCATAGAACTTCTTGAAGATAAGCTCTTTGACATCAGACATAGAGGTGACATTTAGTATTTAACACCAAAAGCAAAGGAAACAAAAGCAAACATAAGTGAAATTACATCAAACTAAAAAGCTTCTGCACAGTGAAGGAAACTGTCAAAAATGTAAAAAAGCATCCTTCTGAATGACTCCAAATATTTCAAATCCTCTCTAATAAGGGGTTAATATCCAAAATATATAAAGAACATACAACTCAATAGCAAAAAAAAAAGAAACAGTCTGATTAGAAATGGACAGAAGATATAAATAGTCATTTTTTCAGAGAAGACATACAGATGGCCAACAGGTATATGACAAAGTACTCAACATCACTAATCAGTGATCAAATCAAAACAGTGAGACATCAGTTCATATCTATGAAGTATGAAGAAAAGTAGAGTAAGCCTTGAGAAGATCCAAACTTCTAGAAAGACAGAAAGCTTCTTTGTTAAAACATTTTTGTCATCTCTTCTCTGCATAGCACCTGATTAGTATAGGTGCAATAAATAATCTTTTTTTAATTGACGTCATGCTTAATGACTTTTCCCTATAGTTGTTGCCTCTTTGGCTTCAGTGGAGTATTCCCCACCCTGAGCAAAAAGAAAAATGTCACAGACTATTTATTTGTATAACTATCTAAATATTTAAGACTCTCAGGTAATAAAGCAGTTATTTCCTTGCTTCTTTCTTTCCTTGCTTAAGAAAATTAATGCCTGTGCTTTTCCCACTGCCCTACCCATACTTAAAATGATCTATTCTCCTGGATGTTATGAGTTAACTGAAACAACCAAGACTGAAGGATTTCAGGGTCCTTCAAATTATTTGACATCTTCCTTGATATAAAAGTTAAGAAACACTGATTGAGTGTATAAATCTATACCTATTTAGCTGTGGGAATTTCTTCAGGGGACATTTACACGGAGGTCTAATACATAAAAAAAATACATTCAGTGCTGTTCTGATGGAGAAGATTCTGAATCACAACCAAGAAATCTGTGTCCCATAGATTCCCTTTACCCACTATTCTTGTCCACATCTCTTCCACCTGCAACTCCTTTGAATGGCTTTAAAAGCCAATGCTTAGCTCATGAAGAGCTAACTTGAAGGAAAGGTGAGTATGATGCCTTGAAGTGTTACATACCTAAAATGAATCTCACTGAAGAATGTATATTTTCATTTTTAATTCCATGGTACTTTGTATCAGTAATAACAGTATCTTTGTTTTATAAATCACATTATGCTTTGCAAAAACCTTTTTTATGTATTTAACTTATTTAGTTCTCACAATAGTCTCCTCATGTAAGTAATGACTGTTTAGTTTTACCCCAAATTATAGAGGAGAAACCTCAGCTGTGTATTGTCCAAGGTCATATGGAAACCAGTGAAGACTAGCTGAGAATATGACCTGGTGCTTATAATTCCCATCCAGGATTCTTTTCACTCTATGCTTAATGTACTGAGAATATGTTGAGGCATTCTAAAGGAAAATATGTACAAGGTACATTCTAATGATCTACTAGTACTTTGAATGTTATGTAGAACTATAATAACATATTTAATAGTTATATCTCTTTTCTTGTCATCTTCTTTCTATAGAGTCTTGAATGCTTTACTTCCAGTCTTAAGAAAACAGTATTGTGCATTAAAAGAAGCTGGCCTTACAAATACTGCTTTTGAGTCGGACTTCAAAGAAATTGAACATTTGGTAGAGAGGAAAAAAGTGGTGGTTTGGGCTGACCAAACTACCGAACATACTATAAAGCAAAATGACCTACCAGGGGTCTCTGTTCTTATGACTTTTCCACAACTTGGATCACCAGTTCAGTCTGCTCCTTGTTGTAAGTATAGCTTTTCTTGTATTGAGTAAATTGTCAGGTTATTTCTGAAGAGTAGCCTCCTTTATGTATCAGTCTGCAGCACAGTTAATTTTTAATAGGCTTGGCTATTTTGTGAGAATTAATGGGAAAATTAGCTTCAGAATAATTCCATTAATCAGTATCTTACAAAGGTTTAAGAGCAAGTATGCTTGATGTTCAAAATAACTTTAGCAATAAAACCTTTAAGTTATTTTACGTATTTTAATGGAATAATTTTACTTCCATCTTTATTTAAAATTTAACCTCAATTAAAGATTGAAGATTATAGTTAAGAATACTATATGCTTTATAATACATAATAATAAAATGTTTTTAAAGTCCACTGACATTATAGAATAAACTATATTTTGTTGCCATAACACTTGTTATCTCTCCTATCATGACGGTGCAGGACACATTTTAATTGCAAAACTAACATGTGATGTTGGTTAAAATAAACTCAGACAGTGGACAATTACATGTAAAAGTAGAATGCCCTTTGCAACTTTCCCCGGAACGCAATCTTGTGTCCTGTCTCAGAAATACAGTTAGCAGTTTGGTTATCTTTGCAGTGTGTGTGTGTAATATTTGTGTTACATAATCTGACTCTAGCTTTTTATTAGGCTTCATGTGAATGCTAGTACATTATATATATATATATATAGTATATACACACACACACACACACATATTGACGTATAACTTTTTTAATCTGTTATTTATTGAGTTTATTTTTAGGGTACATACATGAAGAATTTACCTTATTTTTTCTTAACGTTTGTGAGAATCCAGAGAACAGACGTACCATACTTTATTTTTTTTTTAAGATTTTTATTCATTTATTCATGAGAGAGAAAGAGAGAGAGGCAGAGACATAGGCAGAAGGAGAAGCAGGCTCCACGCAGGGAGCCCAGTGTGGGACTCGATCCCAGGACTCCAGGACCACACCCTGGGCTAAAGGTGGTGCTAAATAGCTGAGCCACCCAGGAATCCCCTGTACCATAATTTATTAAACCATTGTTTTATTGGTGAACATGGCATCCGAAAGCATGATTGTGTATTCATATTTTTTTTTGTTTTTGATTTTGTTTTAAATATTTTATTTAAATTCAATTTGCTAACACATAGCATAACACCCAGTGCTCCTCCCATCAAGCTGTATGTTCATTCACGTTTGTGCACGTGTACCAAATTCCTAGAGACTGGTTTGTTGGAATATAGGACAAAATATTTTTTAAAAATTAATCTGTCAAACTCCAAAATTTTCGTGATGCCAAATGTGTTTGATATCTCATCTTTACCTTAACCCAAAATAATAGTAACACTGAACTAGTGTATATTCTTTTTACCTTTGCAACTCTCATATTACTTAGTGACATTGTTTCATCTTCTCTGATGTATCCCTCTTTACACATTTGACTGGGAGTTTGTGTGTTGTGCTTTACATAGTTTTGCTTCTGATTAAAACTGCCTCCCGCTATACTTCTTCATCTCCAAACTTTTCTGTCTAGAAGTCTGGATCTTCCCAAGGCTTACTCTACTTTTCTTTTTTTTGTTTCCAATACTGATACTAGGAGGTCTCCGTTTTGTTTAGAGAGTTCTAATTGACCATACAACATCACAATCAATTGATCAGTTAAACTGATTGTCATTGGTAATTATCTCATAGTCTATTCCCATATATTTTTTCTGAGTTTACAGATTTGAGAAAAGCATTTCTCATATATATAATAACTAGGGTCCTTGTTTGTCTCTTCTAGCTTTTCCATTGATCCATGTGATTTCCAACTTCCAAAAATTACCCAGTTTCTAATTTGGCAGCTGTTGCTTTCTTCTATTACTGATTCTGTATCAGTAGACTTTAAAAGGAAGATGAGACAACTCTCTATAGATTTGTGTGTTTGATTTTATTTCTTTTAGTATGATCCCTTGTCAGAACTGTCCGTCAAATACTTGCTTTGTTGCTTTTTCCTTTTTGGATGTTTGTTTCCTGTTTCATTGTGGGTTTTGCTTTTTATTTAATTTTATCTGTTCTAATCTTTGCTTTTATTATTTCTTTCCATCTACTTTTACTAGGTTTATGCTGCTGTTTTCATTTAACTGACAAAGATGAATGTTTGTTTATTAAATTTCATCTAAGTTTTCTAATTTATGCATTGATGTCCATAGGTTTCCCTCAACAGGCTTTAACTTCATATCACAAGTTTTGGTACATAGCATTTTAGATTACTATTTAGTTCAAAATATTTTCTGATTTCTGTGGTAATTTCTTCTTTGACCCATTGAGCATATTTTTTAAATCAGTTTTTATATAAAATTGCACTTTCAGATTGAGCGGATTTCCATTTGTATTCAGGTTTGGAGAAACAATTAAAATAAGAATCACACTTTTAAGTGTCATGTGGTCATCCAGTAAAAATATTTCATAAAAATGATAGTTTTGATTTTTTTTAGTTTTTATTCTTAATATCAAAAATCTGTGGCAAATTCCATTCTATTTTTTGTTTACTTATAGCTTACTTGAATTCTGAGAAAATACTCCATATGATTTTAAAGATTGTGAGACTTTATTTATTCCCAGCATATAGTGGGCTGGTTTAAATGTTTCAAGTATGTTTATAAAGAATGTATATTTTGTGATCCCAGGATCCGGGATTGAGTCCCACGTTGGGCTCCCCTCAAAGAGCCTACTTCACCTGTGTCTCTACCCCTCTCTCTTTGTGTCTCTCATGAATGAATAAATCTTAAAAAAAAAAAAAAAAAAAAAGAATGTATAGTTTGTAGTCATTTATTGCAGCATTCTATATAAGTCAGGCTAAATTGGTTGTGTTCAACTCTTATTCCTTTTTTTTTTTTTTTAAGATTTTATTTATTTATTCATGAGAGACAGAGAGGCAGAGACACAGGTGGAGGGAGAAGCAGGCTCCATGCAGGAAGCCCTATGTGGGACTCGATCCCAGGATCCCAGGGTCACAGCCTGAGTTGAAGGCAGATGCTCAACCACTGAGCCAAACCAAATGTCCCTCAAATCTTATTCTTACAGACTTTTTTTTTTTTAATGTTCTATCACATACTGTGGAGGCCTATTAAGAATTTCCTCTGTTACATTGGGTTTTTCTGTTTTGTATCAGTTTTCTATCACCACACTAACACAAACAAAACAAAATAACACTGATTTATTACCTAAGAGTTCTTAGGTCAGAATTACAGCAGCCTCAACTGGTTACTCCACTTAGAGTTTCCCAAGACCAAATCTGGGTGTCAGCCAGCTGCATCTCTTATCTGGAGGTTCTGGGAGGATAATATGCTTGTAGGTTCGTTCTGGTTGTTAGCAGAATTCAGTCCTGTGCAGCTGGAGGGCTGAGGTCCCTGTTTTCTTGTTGGTTGTTGGCCAGGGGTCGTTCTCAGTTTTTAGAGTTTAGAGGTCTCCCATATTCCCTGGCATGTTGTCCTCTTCATCATTTCATCTCCTAGCCAGCAAGGCAGACATTTCATTCTCCTGCTTCACATCTCTCTCATCTTCCCTCTGCCTCATCTCTCCTGCCTAAAATTAGAGAAAAGTCTCTGCTTCTAAGGGTTCATATGATTAGATTGGGCCCACTGGGTAATGTAGGAGATAATCTTCCTGTTTTAAATTCCATAACCTCAGTTACATCTGCAAAATCCTTTTTGCCGTGTAATGTTAACACATTCACAGGTTCCAGGGGCTAGGGCATGGACATCTTTTAGGCGATATTTCTCCTTGTAGTTCGGTCAATTTTTGGTTTTCATACATTGAGATTATATTATTACATCTGTATATTTCAGAATTCTTACACTTTTTTCTTATAAAATGTACTTAATCTAGTAATTTTTCTTAACCTTAAATTTACTTTAGTGTTGATATAGCTACACTGCTTTTCTTTGGCTTGTGTTTTCAGGGTTTATCTTTTTTTCTGATTCTTTCACTCGAAATCTGAAATCATATATATTTCATATATGACTGATAAACAGCACATAATTAGGTTTTATTTTTTTGTTCTGCTTACAAGTCTATCGTTTAATCTATTCATTCTTTTTGTGCTTGATGAATGTGTTGATACTTGGTTTTGAATCTACTATGTTGTGTTTTGCTTTCTAATTGTCCTGCTTATTTCAATTTTTTTTAACTTTGCTTTGAAGTGATGGAGTGATATTTAATATTCCAATTTCTTCACCTCTGAGCTTAAAAGGCTATACACTGTTGTTATTTTAGTAGTTACCCTTAGGGCAATATTATGTATCTTTGCTTTATCAAAGTACCTATGTTACTTGTCCTCAGACACTGCTAGAAGCTTAAAATTCTTAACCTGGGTTAACCTCTTTCCTGACATACCATTATTATGATGTATTTTATTTTTCTACATTTTTTTGGCATCTCTGCATCTCCATCCAAGATATTTTTTAATCTAAAGAATCTTTTGCATTTCCTTACAGTAGATATGCTGATGGTGTATTTCCTTAGTTTTTATATATCTGAAGCTGTATTTATTTTACTTTCTTCCTTGAAGACTATTTTGCTGGGTATAGAATTCCAGTTTTGTATTTTTTTTTTAGCTCTTTGAAGATCCTAATTCATTAGCTTCTGTGTTTTTCTTGTTGTTGTTGAAGTCAGCTGTCATTCTGAGTGCTCCCTTGAATGTAATTGGACCTCTAACTTCCCAAAATATTTTCTCTTTGTCTTTGAGTTTTAGTAGTTTTGCTATATTGTGCTATAGTTTTATATTTTACTGTCTTACTTAGTAGTTCATAGAACTTTCAGAATTTGTGTTTGGATTATCTTTCATTAGTTTTGTGAAGTTCTTAACCATTATAGCTTTAAATATTGCTTCTGCTACTTCTGCTTTCTCCTCTACTTCTGGAACTCCAATTATATTGCATGATTCTTTTTCTTTCTCTTATCTCTGACTTTTTTTTAACTCTCTCCTGCTTTTCTTTTCTATTTTTTTTTGGGGGGGGAGGGTTGTTTTTTTGTTTGTTTTTTGTCTCTCTGGAAGTTTCTTTTCACATATTCTGGAGTTTACTTTCTCTTTGGAGCTATGTCAAATGTCTCTTAAATATCAAGTTCCTAATGTCAGTTATATTCCAGTTCTAGAGTTTCTGTTTGATTCTTTTTGATAGTTTCCATTTCTTGGCAAAATTTCTCACCGAACACAATGGTAATCATTCTAAAGACTGTGTCTGAGAATTCCCAGGTCTGGAACCCTCTGAGTCTGTTTCCGTTATCTCTTTCTGCTGATTTTCTTTCACATAGTCTCATTTTCTTGAAGACATGCTAATTTTAGTGCATCAGACATGTTTTTGCAGAATTGTTTATAGAAATACTTTAAGACTTCCAATAATAGGGACGCCTGGGGGGCTCAGCAGTTGAGCCTCTGCGTTCTGCTCAGGGTGTGACCCCGGAATCCTGGGATCTAGTCCCACATCAGGCTCCCTGCATGGAGCCTGCTTCTCCCTCTGCCTGTGTCTCTTCCTCTTTCTCTGTGTCTCAAATAAATAAATAAATAAATAAATAAATAAATAAATAAATAAGATCTTAAAAAAAAAAAAAAAAGACTTCCAAGAATAATATCTTCCTTCAGAGAGGATTTACATTTTCTTCTAGGTTCCTGGTGCCCTTAACAATCCAAAATCACTCTAGTCCAATTTTAGGGAGTGGGATCATTGGAAACTGCAGCGGCAGCTTCTGCTAAGGCCTGCCTAGCCCTGTTTTGCTCTCTAAAGTGTAAGCTCTTATGGTTCTAACTCAAAGAAGGAGGATTTATGAAGAACTTGGGTAGTGGGCCCTAACTTCCAGTTCTATCACCCCATTCTACCAGGGTCTCAACAATGTTACTAAGCTTTTCTGCCCCTTCCTTCAGAATCAGCATAAGACCTCAGGGGGAAAATAGCTGTAAATGCAGAGATTATCTTCAGAGCTTCCCACCTTTCTCCTGATACCTACCTTAACAATCTCATTAGCTTTTCTGTGCCTTCAAGCATATGTTTTTGATATTTTGTCCAGACTTCTTTATTGCCTTCAGTAGAAAGGCTGTTCTGAATTACCTGGCTTTCTATTATTAAGTTCCCTATGTTGTATTTTTACATTAAAATGATTGGGAAGTTGAAGATATATATTTATACCTTCTTTCTCTTTTAATAAAGCACTATCGTCATTAAAACTAACCTAGTTGAGATCTTCGAAAAGAAAGCATAAGATTTTTTTTCAAATTCTCTCATTCTTTTTGGGCCTTGATTTTTTTTTCTTTATAATGTATTCAAGATGTTGGAGAGGAAATAGGGTTTTAACACCAAGCTTGAGAAATACTGTGACCACCTGATGGTCATTATTACTTATTTAAAAATACATATTTCACTTATAGTGTAATTGCATAGACTATACTTGTCAATAGTAAAACGTTTATTTGGCTCTTAATTCCTTTTCATAACACTTTTTAAAAGAAAAACTGTTGAAGTCATGTTACATTTTATAATTATGTATTTCCTTTTGAAGGTGTATCAGAAGGTGAGTTTTGTTTTTATTATGTTTTCTTTTTTTTTTTTTTTTAAGATTTTATTTATTTATTCATGAGAGACACAGAGAGAGAGAGGCAGAGACACAGGCAGAGGTAGAAGCAGGCCCCACACAGGAAGCCCAATGTGGGACTCAATCCCGGAACTTCAGGATCACGCCCTGGGCTGAAGGCAGACGCTTAACAGTTATTTAATATTTTGTTCACATGATTTCATAGATTAACTATTTACTTGGTGTGTCTTATTTATTCCATGACTTATGTATGTTGTAATCACTATGAATAGAAAGTCATAGATGAATAACAGAGAAAGGGGCATAGGGTATAAAGTGATTCCACTTATTTATTTTTGTTAGTCTTATTTAAAAAGCATAAATGGTGAAATTTATGTTTTGATTTCTGAAGAAGCAATACCCACATAGTGTATATTGCTAAAATTATATTATCAATAGCAGTGTTAACAAATTTAAGAAGTAAAATTGAAGAGATTCAATTTAAGCAAAACATGAGTCACATGTTTCTCATTTCATTTATGCTGACATGTGTGTCACTGACTTTTTTCTTATACTCTCATAAAGAAATAATAAGTAGTTTCATTGTTAAATTACAAAGATACTAAATGCTGTTTGGTATTTGAGTTTTGAATTGATTCTTTTGTTTTTTGTTTTGTTTTGTTTTTCTGGTGCTTTTGGGACCTTTAAAGAGTATTAGACTAAGAGCAATCTTTAGTTTTCAAACGAATATACGCTGTTCTTTTAAGAGTCTGATGAGAGGGGTGCCTGGGTGGCTTATTCTGTTAAGCATCTGCCTTCAGCTCAGGTCATGATCCTAGGATTCTGTGATCAAGCCTCATGTCATGTTGCCTACCCAACAGGAAGCCTGCTTCTCCTTCTTTCTCTGCCTCTCCCCCTGCTTGTGCTCTCTGGTGCTTTCGCACACTCTCTCTCTCAAATTTATAAATAAATTTAAAAATCTTAAAAAAAAACAAAGAGTCTGATGAGATTAACCATAATTAATCTAATTTGTACTCTATTAGGCATTTAGGTTAATAAATTTTTATTATAAATGGCATTGCAGGAGGCAAATATGTATATTTATTTTGGTGCTCGTGTTTGATTACACCTATGATTAATTCCTAGAAGTAAAATTTGTAACAAAGCAATAAGCACATTCTTTTAAAGTTTATAATACATATTGCTTAGTAAATTCTTCCACACCCCTCCCATGTGATCATACCAATTTTAACCCCCATCATCAGTGTAAGAAAATGATCTCTTTTCTCCTTTTAGTCTCATCAGTTTTTGGTATTAAAATGTCTTCAATTTTAAATTTTTAGAAAATTATTTTCAAACATACATAGAAGTACAAAGAATAATATAATGAACTCCATGAATGCAACACCTGACTTTAAGAATTATCTCATGTCTAGTCTTGAGAACCCCATCTGCTTTTCTGCACCCCATCTGTATCTATACTGGATTATTTTGAAGGAAATGCCAGATAGCATGTATTTCTTCCATTTAGACTTTAGTGTGTCTGAAAGAAAATATAATATCCTTTTATATCATACCTTTTAAACATATATTTAATCAGTGTTTAGATTTCCCCCATTGTCTCATAAGTGATTTCTTCTTAAGTTCTTCCATCAACATACAAACTAGGCCCATCTTGTTATTGGTTGATATAGCTATTAAATCTTTGTAAATCTGGGGTTCTCTCTCTCACTTGTCTTTGCTAATTATTTATTGATTCTTTGCTAATTTCAGTCATACATATTATCTTTCTATTTTTTCTTTGTTTACTAATATGGTTGAATCTAATTTTCTGTAAGTTACCTAGCCATCATTTGAACATTTTTCTGGCTTCGTCCTCTTTTGTAAAAATTGTTACATATTTTCAGGATATGGATTTTTATTCATTCAACAATATTTATTGAACCTCTATGTGCCAGATACTTATCTGATGCTAAGGATACATCAAAGTACACAACAAACCTATTTACCTTCCTGGAGTTTACATTCTAACGCAGAAAGAAAGACAATAAATATAATAAGTAAATTAAACAGAATCTTAGAAAGTAGTACATGCAGTGGGCAAAGAAAGAGAGTTCAGGAATGAGGCTGGGGAGAGGTTGCTACTTTAAATAGCATGGTCAGAATAGGCTTCGCTGATAATACTTGAAGAAGTTCACAAAGTTAGCCATGTGAATATATGAGAAAAGACTCATTTTCTGGTAGAACAAGTAATGCAGGTCCCTGACATAGGCTGGCATATTCATGGAATGGCTAGAAAGACATAATTGGTACAAAAGAAAAGGGAAAGTAGAACGTGATGAGATCACCAAGGGGAGGAAGGCAGATCAAGCCTTGTAGGTCATTATAAGGACTTAGACTTTAACTCTGAGCACATCAGGAGCTATGGCATGATCTGAGGAAAGATGTTACCCATTTCCATCATGTTTTCAAAAGATCTTTCTGGCTGGTGTGTTGAGAGTAGGTTATAGTATCACAAGGGTGGAAACAGGAGACTACTGCTATTAACTCAGGTAAAAGATGGTGGTGGCTCAGACCGAGTTGGTAGCAATGGAGTTGGTGAGAAGTAATCAGATTGTCATATGTTATGAAGGTAGAACTAGCATAGCAGGATTTTATCACCAATTGGATTTGGGCTGTGAGGGAAAGAAAAAGCCTAGGATAACTAAGATTTTTGAATTGAGCAGCTGAAAGAATTGAGTCACCTTTAAAGAGATGGGGAAGATTCAGGTAGGGCAGGTTTGCAGAAGACTGACAAAAGTTCAATTGGGGCATTTTAAATTTGTCTAAGATACATGCAAGTGGAGATATATAAGCAGTTGGATATAAGAATCTGGAATTCAGAAGAAAAGTCTAAACTAAAATACAAACTTGAGAGCTGTTAACATTTAGATGATATTTAAAGCCATAGGACTGGATGAGATCATCAAGGGATATTAACTCTTTCCTCTAAGATACATGTTGCAAATATCTTCATCAAGTTTATCAGTTACTCTTAACTTTGAGATATTCTTTTTAATAAAATTTTTTAACTTTTATATCATACAATAGCTTCATTTTTTTTTCTCTCTGACTTTGGAATAATGCCTCAAAAGGCCTTTTTTCCATAAGTTTTTTTAAATTTTTTACTTTTATTTTCTCCTAATTTATTTTGATGTAAGATGACAAGCAAAAATCTAATTTTTTTTCAAAGAGTCTAGCATTCTTGTATAATAATACTGATAGTCCATTCTTATGGCACCTTTGTTTTAAATACAATAAGTAGTCAATTCTATTTATTGGATTTATCTCCTGTTCTTTAGCTTATTTGTCCTAGAACTCATAGCTATTATTTTCATAGCAGATACTTGATAGTATCTTTTGATACATAGCAGTGCTAGTTCTCCTTCTTTGGGGTTGTTTTAACTAGGTCCCATGCCCAATGCAGGGTTTGAACTCACGACCATGAGATCAACAGTCACACTCTACCAGCTAAGCCAGCCTGGCACCCCATGTTATTCTTTGTCCTTAAAATGTTCTTGGCTCTCCCTAAGAAATGAATGTTAGCATAATTTTTTTTTCAATTCCAAGGAAATAAAATCTTTTGAAAAATAAAGAAATTAATTTTTTCTTCACATTTTTTCACTATCAGTTCTTCTCACTCTAGAATAGTTTGTCTCTCCATATTCATATTTTCTTATATGTTTCCCAGCAAAGTTTTAGAACTTTGTATATATTTTTGTACATTTGCTATTAAATTCCTAAGTATATATTTTTGTTATATGAATTATTTTAATCTTTCTTATATTAATAAGCCTGTATTGTTTCTTAAAAAGACACTTTTTCAATTTTGTTTGTGTTAATACTTTACCAATGTCAGTACTTGATTTTGAAACAGGTAGTCTTTTCAAAGACTTGAAATCTTTGCCTCCAAACTAAATGTCTATTTACTTGGAGTAAAACATGCACCTCTTTTAGGTCCAGAAAACAGAAAGTGCATTCACGGAGTACCATGAAGGATGGGGGTGCTGGCAGCAAGGTTTATTTATGGAACTGATAAAATTTCTGACATTAAATGAAAAGTCAAGATTTCCTCATTATCCATCTGGAAACTCACATTTAGTAATATTTCTGTCTCTAACCTTTCCTTTTCTTAAATTTTGCACCTCATGTTAGTGGTTTTTATCTTAAAGTACAATAAAAGAAAAGACACCAGTGGAACCAGTGTCTTACATGTTGTAGAGATACTATGATTGAATATAGTTCCAGTGTAAGTTTAGGTTTCCCCTAAAATTACTTGAATAGAAGGAAATGCCATTTAAAAAATAGGAGTGTCTATAAAAATTCCTCATAATAAATATGAAGCAGCAGAAATACTTATAAACTAAACCTTCCATATTTTCCTATTTGGTAATAAATTTAATCATTACTTATAAACAATGGAAGTCATGTTTTGTAGCCTTGAATAGATTTCGTTTGGCCCTTACTCTCTTTGTAAACAAATTAGTTTTCAGTTACTCATCTGTAACTGCAAACATTACCAGAAATTAAGATTCTTTGCATTGTTTTTTCCGCATCCTAAATAAGCATGAACACTAGGAAAATGAGACTGAGTGGAACCATGGTATCTGCTATTTCCCACAGAGACAAGTATCAATAGGTTATGGGAGATTTATTATTCAGAGTATTGGATTATTTTAAAGGACTATGACAATTTTTAATACCTGGGAAAATGTATTCTCTCTTTAATATTTGTAAATAGCTGTAAATTATCTGTATAAGTATTAATACTGCAGTAACCACAGTAATGTCATATAAATGCATTATAAAATGTTTATTATTTGGTTAATCAGTACTACCTTAAGGTTACATATCTTGTAAATAGTTTAAAATTCATTCACCTGTATCATTTGCAACAGAATTCCATGAGTCATAAGGCTGTAAAAAGAATCTAGATTTATGATTAGTACAGTAATTGTATCAATCATTTGTAGCCTAGAAGTGTTTATTGAAATGCATATATTAATATTTGATTTCACTTTAGAACTTTGCCAACTAATTTTAATTTAGCATAGTTTCCCAAAATACCTCCTCACGTACATATTAACATGAGTGCTAGCAAAGGAAAAATCCTTGCCATCATTTTGTACCAAGCCTCAATTAGATCTAATCCCATTCATCATGTCTCTCTGTCATGAACCCTGCTTTGCAGCCTGTGACTCATGTTTGCTAAATACTGCATTCTGCTTTTTACACTAACGTACAGCTCTGTAAATCTTTTAACGTTTGCAGTCTTAAGCTTTTGATAAATTAGTCCCTCTGGGTAAAATCATTCAGGACACCTGATATGGCACATCAAAAGATGACCCCAGAAGGCCTGCCCATTTTTTAAGAGAGGGATTTTTAACTCATTAGTGATAAATTATCTAGTCCCTTCATTTAAAGGAACCATCTGTGGAATGTTTCAAAAAGTTAAAGAATAAATATAGACCCCTCGTACCTAAGAAGCCATATGAAATTGCCATTTCATACTTGTGTTTTAGAGATTTATTTAAAACAGAGAGAGAAAAACAGGGAATAGAATCTTCCTTAATTCAATGTATTTTAAAACACTTTGAGAAAATTTGATCTAAGAAATGAATAATTATAGCAATATCTAAACTAGTTTCTATTGTTTCTCCTGTCTACGATCTACTCTTCACACTAAAATTATCTTCCTTATACAGACCCCTTACTTAGAGGGGCCTTCAAAGGCTTTCCTTGTCCAATGCCAAGCTGCAAACTCACTTTTCTGCAGCCCTTGATGTCCCAACTTCCTCTTACACGTTTTATTTCTTGCCTCTACAGTTTCCAAGCTTTCCCCTCACTCTTGAATGTTGCTTCCTCTTGCTCTATCCCACATCCTAGCCTATTAAAATCCTTATTGTCATTGAGAGTCCAGTTCAGATACTACCTTCTTTATGAACCTTCCCCTATTGAGTCCTCTCTCTCTTTGTCCCACACATACCCTTGCATTCCCACTATATTTTTGTATTTCACTGTTACAGTAATTATCACACCTCACCTTCCCTCTCCCCAACAAACTAAAACTATATTCAGAAACTATCTTCAGGGACACCTGGGTGGCTCAGTGGTTGAGCATCTGCCTTCAGCTCAGGGCATGATCCCAAGGTCCCGGCATCAAGTCCTGCATCAGGTTCCCTGCATGGAGCCTGCTTCTCCCTCTGCCTATGTCTCTGCCTCTCTCTGTGTGTCTCTCATGAATAAATAAATACAATCTTTAAAACAAAAAAAGGAAACTATTTTCAGTAACTCATTTTTAAGTTTATTGCCTTTTTATTATCTTCTTAACAATAAATGTTCATTTATTTTAATTTGAAAAAAAGTCCAGCCAAAGGAAATTAAGATGTCTTTCATTAACTTCTATTAATATTTTGTTCTAATAATTGTTGGACATTTTTTCTAAGCACATATATGTAGTTTGGATTTTTAAAAACATTGAGATCCTTTATACATGTAATTGATAACCAGCTTTTTTCTCACTGAACCACATGTTAAACACACATTTTCCTATCAAATATGAAGTTAAGTCACTTTCAGTAGTTTATATTACATTTACCTGTCCCCTACTAATGAACATTTGTTTTCATTTTTTTGCTGTTACAAGCAACACTCCACTAAACATCTCTAGGTGTCTATATATTTCACAACTTGTCTAATTATTTCCTTAGGCCAAGCCCCTGAAAAGTAGAAGAGCTAGATCAAAGCGTATGTACATTTTCAAAGTGTTTGATGTGTATTGTCAAATTATTCTCCAGAACCATGATTGTTCGGTCTACCACTATACATGAATAATGAATGTGAGCATTTCTTAAGGTGCTTTTGCCCAATTATAGTTTGTTCTAAATTACCTGCTCATTTCCTTTGCTTTATTTTTATCTATCTTTCATTTTTCTTATTTATATTGCAAGAATTCTTTCTTGATAGACGGATAGATAACCAACGATACACACCTATATATACACGAACACATACACATATACAAGAGCTCTAAACCCTTCGCCATGTATGACAAATTTCATTCACACTTAATATTCTTTTTCTGATGGTAGGAGTCAGAAGATAGAATCTCACTTTTAGGGGGATGAAATTGTATATTGCCTCTATTCTTATCTTTGGATCTGTGAAGGAAATTTTATATTTTTAAGTCTTCATTATAATTATGTGTGTTATTACTTTGTATTACTTGGTTTCCTTACCCAACTTCAATAAGAGACTTCAGTTCTGTCAACAACAAATATGATTGACATTCTGACTTTGAGCATGTGACTTTCTTTCTGTGAACAGCAAATTCTAAATTAAGATTGTCTAAATAAACATAAGATAACCTAATACTAAATCCTGGTTCTTTGTGAGAGATGATCCCCACTAATGACTTTCCTGGTGCTCTGTAGCTAATTGGGAAATAGGACCAGCCCTTTAGAATGGGAAATCAATCTAAAAATATAGATTGCTAAACTACATGATTTCTTTGACATAGGAATATCATAGTTAAAGTTGATAAGGGTTTATGTTACTTGGGTCTTCTGTTTTTTTTGCTACCAGGAAAGTGTAACTTTGAAATCCCTTTTTCTCTATAATAGGTGTTTGGTTTAAGATTATTTGGATATGAATTTTCATTAATAATTTATTTATTTAAGGACACTTCTTATAATAAAAAATTATAATCAAGAGAATTATTTAAAGGTAAAAATATACCAGAGTGCTTGGGCAACTCACTCAGTTGAGCAGCCGACTCTTGACTTCAATTCAAGTCATGATCTCAGGGTCCTGGGATCTAGCCCTTTGTCAGGCTCTGCACTCAGCACGGAGTCTGCTTGCAGTTCTCTCTCTCCCTCTTCTTCTGTCCTTCCCTTGCATGTGTGCATGTGCATGCACACACACATGCTCTCAGGATAAATAAATTTTTTTTTTTTAAAGTAAAAATATGGATGCCTGGGTGGCTTAGCAGTTGAGCAACTGCCTTTATTTAGCTCACGTCGGGCTCTCTGCAGGGAGCCTGCTTTTCCCTCTGCCTGTGTCTCTGCCTCTCTCTCTGTATCTCCCATGAATAAATAAATAAAATTTTTTAAAAACAAAAAAGTAAAAATAGACCAACATTCTTAAAACTACCTTTAGGAAAATTGACATATCTGTTTTTCTTCTGTTGTCAACTGAAACTCATGCTGGGTGACTTATAACAAACTTCTATAATTTATGTAATTTCTAAACAGAATGCTTTCTTACACTGCTGTTTTATTGATTCATCCATGTTTAGATTTTATCATCTTCTCCTTCTGATAGATGAAAATTTAGCGCATTTATTTCTTCTTCCCTGATCTGCTAATGTACCACCAGGGTATTATACGATATGTAATTAGATTATTATAGCTTATTATGATAATTATATAATTACACTATTAAAACATTATTAATATATTATGTAATTCATAACTCTTAAAAAATATTATTCTGACATATAAGTAGTATCAGGTAAGATGTATGTTATATATATTATACTTATGCATATATTAATATATGACATTTAATCGTAGGCCCTACTTAAGGAAATTTTTATAATAAAGTTGATAATAATGATAAAGTTGATTTCTAATGATAAATATCATTAGAAAAAATTTTTAAGATTTTATTTGTTTTAGAGAGAGCACGCACACACAGGCAGGGGGAAAGGGAGAGGGAGAGAAAGAATCCCAGGTAGACTCTGTGCTGAGCATGGAGCCTCATGTGAGGCCCGATCTCACAACCCTGAGATCATGACCTGAACTGAAATTGAGTCAGATGCTTAACCAACTGAGCCATTCATGCACCCCATAAATACTATTAAAATTTTTAAAGGAAAGTATGCTGACATTTCTTAAAACTACGTTTAGATAGATATGAAAGAACTCCATTTCTGCACTCTACTAGAAATGTTTCGGATTCCTCAGCCAGATCTATGGGGAAGGCTTCTTGGAGAAATGAAATATCTGAAAGATAGAAATATTAAAAGAGACTAGATTGTGCTCACAGAAGGATTTAAATAGCTTAGAAAACAATACAGACAATAAATACATTTTTAGATGTTTCTCTCCAAGTATAGCCATTCAGTTCTCAAACGTATTTAGCATATACTACTTAATTAGTATCTGAATTTTATTAACTTCTTCATTAACCACTTAACCAGGGATCAAATATTTATTCATTGTATCTTTTAACCATTTAGCAAATGTAATTTTAGTGGGACAGGCAAATCATTCTAATTTCGTGATGATTTTCACTGTTTTTATTTTGATTCTTAAGCCATGGCTTATGTTAATAACGCATCTTATTCTATATAATACTATAAAAACTACACAAATGCTAATGTACGTAAGTTGTAATCCAGGTGGTATACAGTGTTATAATCTGAACAATTACAGATGAAATTGTATTTTTTTCCATCTAATCCACAACTTTAGTGCTTGCATTTAGAGTTCATTTTAAAAGTGGTTTTAATACTTAAAAGTCTTTTGAAAGGCTTCTAAAACTTGGCAGTCTCAACAAAATGTTTTTGTCTGACTTCCTTTTTAAGTCTCTCTATGGACTTACAGTAAACAAACTTTTTGAAGCGGGAATCTCTAGCCATAATGCAGGAACAGATGAATAGAACACTAACCACTTTATCCTGAAATGCACATTTTCAGTTGTATATAAGATGCCTTAAAGCATCATATAAATATTTTAAGATGTTTCGTAAACTATTAATGGATGAGTATTACAAAGACTAAGATTGGATTCATTAAACAAAACTTACTGTAGGGTTTAGAAGAGCAGCTCTTCTATATCTTTCAGTAGCCCTGTCTCTCATTACTTTTAAAATCCTGTTTTGAATTGTAGCACATAATTATTTTGAAAAGTTCTATTATTTCATCATATAATCTCCACCGCCTACCCTCCTTCCTAAACTAGGAGTTTGTTGATTAGTCTTTAGCATTGTATATGTGTTTTTGTTAAATTGTTACTTTTAAGAAAAGCTTTGTTACTCTAAAAACAGCAATCAGGTGCATTATATACTGTTACTTCTTCATTAATATGTACCTTCAACTATGGGAAGTGTTAATAAGCCTAAAAAGATACTCAGTTTCAGGATAATTGTATTAGACTTTTGTAAGTAAAGCAATACTGAAGTTATCTTTCAGTGAGCAGTTCCTCTCCGGGTAGTTCTCAGACTGTTTTTTAGAACTTATATACTCCGGTTAAGTTGAAAATAGTGTAGGAAATTTGCTGATCCTTAAATTGACATCCTCTCTGTTTAATCATCTGAATATTTCTCAACAAACATATAAGGAATTTAAATCTATTATGTCTTCATATGGAATCTAAATGTGAAAGTAAAGATAGATATAACAAAATAACTAAAGCTGGCGATCTTTAAGATGCTTAAAATATCTGAAAACAAACTGATTAAATTCATATCCTTATGCAAGCATGCCTTTTATTTCTGAGAGATTTTGCTGTCCTAAACACTATTTTTATTTCTGCTACTATTCTCTATAAACTTTTGAATATATCAAAATTACACATGCTGCCATTCAGATTTCACAGTTTACCTGTTCCCTGAAGAAAAGGAATTTCCCTTCGTGTTGGAACTCATGACTTTAAATCGTTTTACCCATTTGTCACCATATGGAATGATTTATTTCTGATGACTGATTCACATTTTTATTAGCCCTCTTTAAATTTTATCAGGTAGATAATCATTCTCCCTTTTTGTTATATGCCAGGGAAAACGTGAGGTGGGGAGTGAGGTGGGTAGTAAGCCTATGGGGAACGGGCTAAGTAAAGAAAAGAGCTCTCCCACCTTCCCTAGTCCTACAACGTTCATTTGCTCTTCTCTTTGCCTGTTCCATTCATGTTATTTGCTTACATGTTTCAGTTAGACTTTTGAATGTAAAGGTTCATCACTTTGGCTAGTCTGACCCTACTCAGAGTCCACAGATTTTGAGTAAAGCTTTCCCAGAATAAGCAAGATATATGTTTTGGTCTGCTTTTCCCTTTATAATCCCAAAGTCCGATTATTTTCCTTAAAAGTTCCTGGATGTGTGTACATGTGTGTGCCTGTCTGCCTTGCCTCTTTTTCTCTCTCCCCTCTCCACCTGCTTTTACAGTTCATTTTATATTTTATAAAAGTATATGTTTACATAGTTGAGAAGGCTGACAGGTACTGTCATATTTGTAGCCTTGCCCTTTTGCTGCCCATTCCCAATTTAGCTGTGTTTTCTGGTTTTTCCTTTTAATTTCCAAATTTCAAATTTATACTGCTAATTCCTGTTTGCCTATGTTTTTCCAATTTTAGATATCATCTACTTATTTTTTATTTTGGACAATAAGGATTTAATACCTTTACATGATAGATACATTTTCTCTCCTACCCCATCTTTCCAAATGTGCTTTGGGTTTTTAAAAGTAAATGTCTGGAGGGGCACCCGGGTGGCTCAGTCAGTTAAGCGCCTGCCTTTGGCCCAGGCCATGACTGCAGAGCCCCAGGATTAAGCCCCGCGTCAGACTCCCTGCTCAGGGGAGAACCTGCTTCTTCCTCTGCCCCTCACCCTGCTTGTGCGCGCACTCTCTCTCTCTCTCTCTCCAAAATAAATAGTCTTTAAAATATATATATACATTTTTAAAAGTAAATGTCTAGAGTGTCTTCCAGTAAATATTATCTCCTGTTATGCCAAAAAAGCATGTAAATTCTCTTTCTTGTATAGCTTTAAGGTCTCTGTATGTAGTATTTGCTTTTATTCCCATCCTTCTTCTTATTCTCCCTTATTTTGCAGAAACACATCCTCCAGTAGATTCTTCCAGTGGGTGCGCAGGAGGTAAACTTTTTTGAGATGGTGCATGTTTGGCAATATATTTTCTTGTTAGTTGAGTAGGTATAGAATTCTAGGTTGGAAATAACTTTTCTGAGAACTGTGAAGACATTGCTCCATTGATTTCTAGATTCCAGTGCTGTTCTTGACTCACATGCCATTTTTATTCTCCATATTTCCTGGGTGACTTTTTCCTCCCGGGAAGATTTTGGAATTTTCCCTTTATCCTTAGTTTTCTGAAGTATCACAATGATGTGCTTTCGTGTTGATCTTTTTCATCTCATTATACCAAATAGTCTGGGCCTTTCTTTCTGAAAATCTTTTTCTTTTCCCTATGAGAAATGTTCCTTTGTGTATTTATGCACATACACATACATATACCTCCATATATACTTTCCTTCCCTATTTTCTGTTCTGTCTTTGGACATTACTGATCTGATGTTGTGTCTCCTGGATTGATCCTCTAAATTCTTTTATCTGCCTTCTAATACTTACCTCTTTTGGTTTGCTTGTTCTTTCTGGGAGATGTCCTTAACTTTATCATACAGCCTTTATTTTGGCTTTTATCTCCCTCTCATATTTTAAATTTTTAAGAACTCTTTTTAGTAATTCAGTATTTCTTTCCATAGCACTTTGTTTCTTTTTGATGAATGTAATAATTTTTCATCTCTCTGGATATGAATTATGGCTATTCTAATATACTCTACTATTTCTCCGTTGTCTATTTCCTTTTACTTTTTTTTTTTTTTCTTGTATGTAGTTCTGTGCCCTATCTTGTTGAATGTCCTCAAATATCTGGTGACCCTAGGTACTTCCTGTGTACATAGTTAGGTCTTTTCAGCTTTGCTTTATAGTCATCTCTGGAAAAAGTTGGTTTGGAGGAGCCTGAAAATATCAACACTTATATCTTTTTATTAGTTTATCTATAAAGAACTGATTTCACATTTAGGAGATGTATAAGCCCAACACCAGTGTATTAGAGAAGTAAAAGAAAAATTTGCATGCATTCATTATTGAGAAATTATTAAAATCCCCCAGTGTCAGCTGTGCATATTGGCCCCAAGTCTTAACCTGTCCAGGGAGTAACTTGTCTTTTAACAGTGACAAAGGAACAGTCACCTGGCAGGACAAGGTGACAGTGATGGGGTAAGGGGACTTTGGGGGTCCAACTTCCTTGTGTAGACTTTCAGTCAGTTCTGTTTTTATCTCCACCCTATACTTTCAGATTCAACCTCTAGCCTCCAGTTCTAGAGACGTTCTGAGGCTTGAGAGGCCTGGGCTTTTATTCGCTTTTGTTCCACACCTTATGTTGCTCTTCTTTAAAAAAAAAATTTTGTTATTTATAACTTTAAAGAAGCAGTATATATTTATTATAAAAAGTGGTCAAATGCTTAAAGAAGAAAATAAGATCACTCAGAATTTTTCCAGTTATAATCTATGCTAATATTTTAATATATCAAGCCATATTACCTTTCACTCTGTTCTCTGTGACTTTTTCCTCCTTTTTTGCTTGCAGAAAGTATGTGTATGCTTTGATTTCTTTTACGTGGATTTTTTTTGTTTTCAAATTTGGGATCATGCTGTATGTAGAATTTGTTACATACTACTTAAGGAGTATTTTTCCATATTATCAGATAACCTACAAAACATGACTTTAAGTAACAATGTAATTGTGAACATCCCCATGTTTTATTTAACCATTATCCTGATGGATTTAATTTTCCCTATGGTAGGGACTCAGTCTTGTGTAGGGGTGAAGAACATACATCTGGATTATCGAAGGCCTGAGTTGGTATGCCAAATCTGCCATTCCTTTATATTACAAGTACGCCTTTTCCATAACTTGTTGATGATCAGTAGAAATTAAGGTTGAGTAATGGAGGAGGTAGAGGTGGGGAGGAGCGAATACCCAAGAGTACAGAACAGGAACCAGAGCCATAGGGGTACTCTCAGCCAGAAACCTTGCCTCTTTGCCCAAGTTTCTCATCCATATGTGGTGCGGCCCCCGTACTGGGAGCAAGGCCCCCAGGGTAGGGGGCACTTTCTGTTCAGTGTCCTTCCACTTCTGAGACAGCTGGGCCGGGACTGGATGTGGGGGCCTCTGAGTGCTCCTGCTTGTTTTCAGATCTTACCATCGACTGTGTCCCGTAGCCTTGTCGCACCCTGTGCCCTTTTACCTCCTCCACTCCTTCATCCCTGCTCCTCATGTAAAGGGACTCCAGTAACATTCTTCCAGTGTCTGTTACTTAAGTCCCAGGGGCAGCACTGAAATGTGAAGTGGGGGAACAGTTTTATGTTATTCTCCCCCGTGCCTTCCTTTATTCCAGTTCTAGCTACATAATATCCTCCCCAAAATCCTCTAATGCCCTGGTGTGCCCACAATATTCCTCCCTTATTACCAATATTAGGAAAAGTTTTCTCCTATTTTCATTATATTATATGGTGTTTTAAAGGAAATCTGGATGGGAAGCTACATGCTTCTCCTCAAGTTACCATCTTGGTTAAAATTGATTGTCTTTTGCAAAGTTAACCTTCATATCCCTTCTTATACTATAGATGTTTCTATAGCAACACATATAAGGTGAAGCCAACAAGGTATCTGGTTCTTCCAGTGAGAAATTCTCCCGAATATTCAGTGCCTCTCTGTCCTCCTCCCCTATCAAACAGAGAAGGTTCTGATAGCATGAATATTATTTTTTATGTTATCAAAATGCATTCATTATAGGACCGCATTTTGCATCTTAAAGTTTCATTAAATATGGATTAAAGACAGTGGCTCCTTTTTAAGAAAGTGAATGCAATAACTGACAAGGTATTAGGAGTGGAGAAGCCACTCTTTATATCTGAAATCATAGTATGTCTATGCCTTGAACTGATAATAAATCTCTATCAGTGATTTGAGGATGCCTAGAGATGAATTTGCAGAGAAAACAGAGGGTACTCTTTCTATATCATTCTGTTACCTTAATCTTTCTCTCCCTTTGCACAAACTCCTGAGAGCCAAAGTCCATTTTCAGTCATTTTCTTTCTGCCACTCTTTTCTAGAACCATTTCCTACTTAGCCTCTCTCCCTTTCTTCCCTTTTCACTGCTACCCAAGCGTGATGATAACAGCCATCATCTCTGGATAAATAACTGTATCCTCAAACCCCAGAGAGTGTCTGCTGCCTCAAGTCCACAAACATGCAAACTAGAGAGGAAGGGAAGCAGATTCCAAGGCACCTGGCATTTACTTGAGTCAGAGCTCCTCAGTAGAGGACAAGACTTCAAATGCAGTGAGTGGGCTGGGGGAAGGGGGATGTCAGGAACAAGAGAATGCCAAATTTGAGGGAATAACATTTAGGACCTTTTAAGCTTTTCTATAATTGCTCATACAGTAATGGTTCATGATTTCACTGAAAGTTGCCAATCTCTGTTGATTAAATTATACAAGTTACTGCTCCTTTGTGTGAACTCCTTATCTTTGGTCCTGATTGTTGGGCAGCTAATCACACCCATGTGTGTCACTGTAAATGTTCTGAATATAGTTTATATGATTATAATCTGGTTATTTGATGACAACACCCTTCCCATATCTATCGCTACTGCTGCCAGTCTAATCCAGGCTCTCATTTGTTTTGCCTGGGCTATAGCAATAACTGTGTTACTGATTTCTCTCTTTCCCCTCTTAACCCATTCATATTCTATTCTCCACATGGTAAGCAAGGCAATCTTTTTTAAAAAACAAATGGGATCACATCATATCCATGTTTAAAATAATCTTCCACAGATATCCCTTTGCACTTGAACTAAACCCAGACCTTTATTTTGTTCATAAGCCCTAACACAGGCTGGGCCCTTTTGATCTCTCTAGCCTCTTCTTATTTCTCTTCTCCCTCTGACTCACTAGACTTCAATCACATTAGCCTTCTTTCTTTTCCTTGAGCTCAACAAATTTATTGTTGCTGTCGGGTCTTTGTTCTTGCTATTTTCTCTTCTTCCCCCAGATCTTCATAAGACTGGCTCCTCCGCAGTCGTTCAAGCCTCAGATCACAGATCCCATCTTGAGAATCGCCTGCCCTTGCCATTTAATTAATACCCCTGCTATCTCCCATCACTCTCTATTCCACTTGTCTTATTGTCTTTCCAACTCATTTGTCATAATTATCTTAATTAATTAAGATCATTTATTTTTCTACCTTCTTCCCCCAAAAATGTCGGTTCTTAAATGTCTTGTTTCCTGCTAGATTCTCAAAACCCAGAAAAGATCTGGAACATGGCAGGTGCTTAATACTGGGTGGATAAATAAACAGTGACTTCTTTTTATGCCGATGCAATCCTCTTGTTTCTCTTGTACCACAGCTGTCTAAAACTCTTTTTTCCCTTTCATAATTAAACATTCTTCCTAGATTGAAAATACTAGTGGTGCCTTCTCTTTCTAAATGTCTTGACAATATGGTTATTATTATTATCGGGAAATGAATTTCAACATATTTACTTACATGCCATGGATCAGAATCATTTCAGGTCAGTAGAAATCCAGTATACCTACAATGTGTTAGAGAGTTAAAGTCCCAAAAGTGCTTTTTATTGAGCATAAGATATATTGCTACACACTACCTCCTGTACTCGAATACATGATATAGTGGGCTGGATTTTTAGATGGAAAGGCCCCGGAGAGAAGACTTGCTATCTTCCCAAGTGACTACTAATCATTTTTATCTCACTTTTTAAGAGCCTGCCTTATAACAACGCATTTTTAATTTTCTCTCCTTTCCTGTGTGACACCCACATTACTGAAGTATTTTATTGACTATCATCATCTGTTCGAGTCCCTTGTTCTGAAAGTCTGTAACTACATGATTCTTTTTCTCATTTTATGAAGCCTTTATAAAGGAATTATAATCTGCCTCCAGGTTCCTTCTTTATCATTTCTACTCTGTAGGCCCAAGAATCACAGAATCTTGTTAGATAGTATTTTCCCAGGCTCAGTCAGGGGAAACTACAAGTGCCCCAAGCCTTGTCTTCTGGAAAGTTACTGTACATCCTCTAATGGAAAAGTACAGCAAATCTCTTTTATAGACATAGAGCTAGCATACCCAATGTTTCTGAAAGCCTGTTTAAAATGTACAGTGCCCCTAACCCAACACTCCAGTTTGCCATACCCATTTAATGTACTTTATCACTTAACTAGCTAAAAGAGAATGATAGTTTATTATATAATTGTATTTATATATTCTGGGAATCATATTCAAACTGAAATGTCAGCTTATTCTCTTTTAGTTTTCATGGATTAAATGGAGACATAGTCCTTTTGTGGTTACAGTAGAGTGACTGTTGAATTTGTATTTAAATCTTTAAATCTTGTTTTTGCTCTGGTTCTCTCCTAAACCTTTCTGGGCTACTAGTCAGCCGACGTAGTCCTGAATTGACCATCTCTTTTCTGCCCCCTTCATATTATTGTATGTATTTAATAGCTAAAAGGATGAAAAGAACCTACTGGATTTATATTTTGCATACGCTGTATGTTTGTAGCATCTTTTCTTCAAGGCTCAGGAAAACAGTGGTGTGTGAATCTATATTAACGACCATATCTCCATGTTTCTCCTTCAAGTTATCATATCTGTCCCTCCAGAAGAGCAGAATTATGGCCAAAGATGTAGCATTATAACATTGCCGTTGATTTCACTGACAAACTGTATCAGTGTCTTATGGAAGACCCCCATTTCCATGTTTTTTACAAGCAGTAGGGAGAAAGTGGCCTACCATTATGGGAATTAGCTCAGTACCGCTCTGGGGTATCCCTCTCTAGATGCTGTGTACAAGGAAAATAGTGACTGGTTAATCCTTATCTCTTGAGACTTCATGTTCCATTGTGTTTTGGGTTTTTAAAATAATATCACGAAGCCTGCATTTTCAAAGAACACTTAGATGTGCATATTTTAATGATACTTTGGGTTTATATTACAATTTATCATTAGCTTTGATAAACTGGGTTTCTGATAAACAGAAAGTGAGACATTGTTTGAAATATGTTCTTTTAGTGATAGAATACTGGAAAGTAAATTACAACTTTCTCTGTGAAAGTAGTAGTGCCAACAGTTGAAGCGTATTTACATTTCTAGAGCCTTTCTTTGAACCCTAAGTTATTTTATAGATATTATCTAATCCTAGAAAATTCCCGGTACATGAAGGTAGTATCCCCTTTTTTCTAGGGGCATTAATGCCCATACTGCTTAAGTGAGTTGCCCAAGGTCACTCGGTGAGTTGTTGCTAGAGCCGGAAATAGAATCCAAGTCTCCTGACTCCCAATTCAGCTCTCTATCCTCGATATAGTTTTCTATCCTCTATATACCCCTGCTGCCTCTCAGGGGAAAAGAAGTTAATCTTCCAGCTATTAATAGCCACCAAATTGGTGGTAGCAGCACAGTGGAGAAAAGTAACTGTCTTTACACTGCAGCATTAGTATAAAAATATCTGGTAATGGAAAATTTGACAAATGTCATGTTAAAGGGAGTGGAAAATTATTTTAAGATCTGGATCTCATTTATCTGGTTCTCAGAAAAGTAAAATTCCTTAGTAGAACAGGGATCATATTTTTCTTCCTGTTTTTCAATTGTCTTTCCTAGAGGGTAATTGTCAACCTAGCCATAGCAGAGACTATCGTCAACTAACATAATAAGAATGATGCGTGTACTGTTGGTGATTGTTGTAAGTGTATCTTCTAACTCGGTTGAAAGTTTGAATTGAATTATTGAAATACGTAATACTTATGCAGCTTTCAGTGTTAAATTAGTATTATATCATAAAGTTAGTATTATATCAGTTGGGAATTGTATTGCATGATTTGAAAACATAGTAGTTTCTTTCCTGGACGATACACTTCAGGCAAAGTTACTTCATGTCAGGCACCTTAAGTTCACCATGAATGAAACAAAGCAGAAAAATATTAATAAAGAAATACAAGATTGGCACACTGGAGTTGATGAAGTTTATTGTTTGTGTATGCAATTAATCTTTTATATATTTTTAAAAAGTGTTTGAGAGGTAAATATTTAAGCATGTCTGGATTGTGGGAATTCAAACTTAAGTTTAAACAAAACTATTTCTTAAGTTTGGACCAAGGAACAGGAATTTCCCTGGTGACAATCTCTGAATATCATATTTATGTTTAGATAGAACTATAAGTCTTTAATCAGAATTATGTTTTGATTTTAAGTGTAAGAGAGAGAGGATTGGTGGAAGTTGGAAAATGCAAGGAAATGGCAAAAATTAGTTATCTGGGACCCAGATGACTGAAAAAGTATAATTACAAATTAATAGTGAATTTCTTTAGGGAAATATATACATTTACCAGGTGAAGGATGAAGAAGGTAACAGATGTTGGAGAGGTATAGCAAGAAAATCATTTTGAAAAGCTACAGAATTTGTAGGATAGGGGTAAGAAAAGTTCATTAAACTTAGTGACCTCTTGACATTTGGGAGACCTACTTGGACAGAGTGACGAGGGTCATGTTAAGGATACTCTGACCTCTTCAACTTATGTTCATTTATCTTAAGGTATTAATCTAACTTTTGAAAACCTGTAAATTATGTATGGTATAAGAAACAAACAATCAGAATGCTTAATTAACCACAATACCTGAGATAGTAACAGATTTAAAATTTCATTCACCTGAGATTTTATTGGTTATTGCCATTCCTGTTTAGACTAGACTTCCACTCAATTAATAAATAACTGATGATACTTTATGATAGGACAAGTAACTAATCTCTGTACCTATGATTGTTGAATATTTTATGTTAAACCTAAATCAAACATAAAAGCTGGAAATTGCTTGTGAATATCATTAGAATTTGTTGGAATGTTTTCATGATTACCCAAAATCTCAATTTTGCTCTATGAATTAGTATTTATATTAGTCATTTATTATTTATTTTCTGTTAATGTTAATTAATGTTAATCTCATTAACATTATTTAAGGTTACTAATAACCTGTTTTTTTTTCCTTTCCAACTTTCTTTTACATTTTCATCAATTGGCAGAAAATGTATTTTATTATTGGTGGTGGTGGTGATGTTTAACTGATAGAGTTATTAGAAACCTAGGTGACATTATTGAGATTCTTTTTAATTTTATTAAATAGGCATATCTTCAAGTGAATCCAATCTGCTTAAAATTCCTCCCCATAAAAGAACCCGAAGAAAACTAATGCCTTCTCCCCTGAAAGCAGCACATCCTCAAAAGTCCGCACTGTCTGAAAGTTTGGAGCTCAATGATTCTCTCAGCAAAGAACTTCAGCCTATTGTGTATACGCCAGAAGACTGTAGAAAAACTGCTCAAAATTCATCTATAGTGACCTCATCAAAACCATTATCACAAGCTACACGTTTTCAGACCATCAGCTCAAATGTAAATGGTGAGAATTCTCTGAAAACATTATGTGAAATAGATACTCCTCACAGCCGGAGAAAAGAATATGGACAGGAAGATTTGGACTCCACATTTATTATATGTGAAGACATCAAGAATTTGAAGAGTAAATCACCTGAGCAAGAATCACTGCCAAACAATAATAACATTTTACAAAGGTACAAAAAAGAGTATTTGCCAGTTCTTTTGTTTTTGTTCTTTTTTTACTTACATAGCCTTAAAACTATAGCTTTCTTTCTCTTCTTTAGTTATATTTAAGGTCTATTTCATGAGTCAAGTATGCAGTCTTGATTATAAAAGTCAGTATTTTACCTTCATTTAGCCTTGTCTTTTTAAATATTAATCCATTAACACAATATTTTAATCTTTAATTTGATATCTTAGTTGATTGACCCTCAGTAGGCTAGAAGAAACCTTAAGATCGATTTAGTTCTACATACTCCAAAGTTAGGCAGGACAATCAGAGGTTTACTATGTTTATTATTATTTATTAATATATACACTAAAGGAAATCTCACATTTTTTATTGATATTTAGCAAACCTCAGCTTACCCTAAATCATCATCCTTCTTAGGTGCTGGTGACTACATGGCATCCTAGCAAATATCCTTCTCACTTTGTCTCACTTCTTATTTCATATCCTGTACATTTCATCTGTATAATCACAAGTAATCCAAATATGAGAAGACTGACACCTTCACCTTTCTATGCTGTTGGGATGCAGAAATCCTTGAGAGCAACTCTTTCTATGATACAAAAAAAAGAAAACCCAATGGCAAGCAAGAGAGGCTTTATAGGCTAGAATAATATCTTTCTTTATATATTCATATGAAATGGTATTCTAATTATGAAAGTGTATGCCCCCTTTTTCTCCATAGTACAAATCAAAATTACTCTATTTTTTATTATCTAATATACAGGCTTGCCTCTTCTTCATTCTCAACTAAACATCCTCTGCCTATACCAAGCATAGAACCATCCTACATGGCAATGACGGCTGCTGCCAGAAGGAAACGGAAGTTAACAAGGTACAATTAACCATCAACTGGTTCAGTGCTTACACAACATCATCTTTATACTTTGTTTCCTACGTCTCCTTTTTATTTCTTATAATGAAACTGTGAATTCATACTTAAATGTACATATAATTAATTGCTCTGAATGCAGCACTGGGTTTACATTATCAAAGGCAAATCTTGATAAAGCCCAAGTATTTCACTTGCTATTTACATAAAGTATTCCGTATCTTAGATTATTAAAAATAAATTGAAAAGTCTTCTGGCCTTCAAAAATGTCACTTAATTTTAACTTTCTTCTGGTGACAACTTGTGCTCATTTGGTATTTCTCTTTTTGTACATTAATGAATTTCTTCAGTCCCAAAAATGTATTACTTTAATGGATTTTGATATATGACTAAAATGTAATGAGTGAAGAGACTTCTATTTCTGGCTATGACAATATAGCTTATATTAGACGAAACCACCCATCAACAACAGTTATAAAAGCCGATGAAATACAACCAACAGCTACTTTCAAGGCACTGGAGACTAACCAAGGCAGCCAGGACTTGAAGGTCTAAGATCCAGAGGAAAGGAAAACAAGCTATAGAGAGCCAAACCTTGTCTGCCTCTTTTTTCCATTTAGTATTTGCCAATCCATGGCATCAAGTCTAGAAGCCAAGCACAAAATGGAAGCCCACAGCTATCAGCAGTCTCACTGAGTTAGGGAAACAAAGTAATTCTGTGTGTAGCTTTTGCCCTCAATATAGCTGCCAAGTTCTACATTCTGTGGGGTAAAAGGCCAAGAAACAAAGCTGAAAATGGCTAAGGAAGCAAAATAATTCTGTGTGTAGCTTTTGCTACACAATCTGAACTCTGGCATAAGAGTTCAAGAAACAAAGCTGAGAGGCTAAAATATTAAGCAGAATTTTAACATTCTCATGGGAGCTAGGACACAAAAACTGTTCAGGGATCATTGAGAAGAAAAGGTGCTATGAAACCGCCAGGATTTTATTTGAGACCCTCGAAGTCCTGTGCTCTATAGGAGTAGGGTAAACTGGAAGTAGACCAGTTCTTGAAAGCCTGAAAAGACCTCACACCACCTCTATCCCTTTTGGATCGAGGTGATCTGTTTCTGTTCTGCTTTCCTACCAGAAGAAAATTAAGTCATTCCTGGAGAAATATACCAACTAGAGCATCTACAGTTTTGTGTAGGTTTTTTTTACATGTTTATGGCTTAAGCAAAAATTACCAAGTATGTCAGGAAACAGACTAAAAATCTAGATCCATTAGTGATACTGTAAAATTATCAGGTAGGTACTTTAAAAATAAGACTGTGATTTAGTTCATCAAAATAGTGATAATTCCCCCCCCCCAAAAAAAAAAAAAACTGGATTGTATATTCTAGAGCTAAAAAAATTAGAATCTACTGAAATTGTAAATAAATAAACAATAGATTAAGCACAGCAGAAGAGAGTTTAGTGAACCGGAAGATAGATTGACAGAAAAAATATCTAAGCCAATGTTCGAAGGAATAAGATAGAAAATATGGAGAAGAGTGAAAAAAACATATAAGACACAGTTAGAAAGGTCTAGTATGTATATATTTTGAGTCCCAGAAAGAAATGAGAAAGAATGGGGGAAAACAGTGTTTGAGGAGATGCTGGCTAATAGTTTTCCAATGAAAAAAGATAACTAATCACAGATTTGAGAAGTTCTGCAGACCACAAGCAGCATTAATACAAACAGAAACATAACTAGGTACATCGCAGTAAAACAGCTAAAAATCAAAGACAAGGAAAAATCTTACATCCTGAGCTGTATGACGTGACTCCCGTTGCATAGTGTTTACATCCCCACAGCCGTGAATGCAATGACAACATACAGTGAATGGTTATATTGTAAAATGGCTCAGACTTGCTTTACCTCTTTTACTTTGACGTGATTATGGGGAAAAGAGTATAAGATCCTAGGATAGAATAACTCTTTTTAGGTTTCTTATTTTCCACCATGAACCTGTCATCATCTGGGCCAGTCTAAACAAATTTACAATAATCTATTTGTGCCACATAAAGTATTATCTCATAGGTGCATTTAGGATCTGTCCTTTCTCCTCCAAAGTACAGCAGAGCCTTGGAATGTAGATTTAAAATTCATGGACTGATTTTTCCAGAATGCCTCTAACTATCCATGACATTTAAAATTCTGTATTTTGCTGTGGCACAAATTTAAATGATGCAATTTGTCTGACTCTTGTATTGGGTATCACTCACTTAATGAGTGAGCCTAGCTAACCGTCATCATCTTATTACTAATTTTCATTGTGTTGATTGTGTTATTCTTTCCATTAATTAGTGGTGGTGACTTTTCTGGTTCTTCACTGATAGCATGATCTGTTGTGTTAACTAAGATGTAGCTAAAGTTTATAGCTAATAATAAGTTTTAAATGCATACATAATCATTATCAAAATTAATTGATTTTTCAAGAAATGTCCAGGTATGTAAGCTATATGTTTAGAGTGGTTTTAGATGACTTAAAGAGCTTCCACTCTTTAGAGCAACTAATATTGCGAAATAATACTAAAGGACATATAAAGAAAGTAAGATTTCTCATAGCCTATTAATTGCTCTATTACATTCCCTCTGGTACCAATAATTAGATCCTGCCATTAACTAAGGTTAAAAGAGATTAATGCTAGAAATGTACATAATTACTTTTTTTTTTAACCTTCCTTTTCCTCAATTAAACCTACATGAGTTTGAGAGTAATAAACTCTGGTATTTTCCACTTAGCAGCTTTATGTACATATTTGGGGGGGGGGGTGTGTGTGTGTATATCTATGAATATATACCTATATATATACACATAAGGTTTTTAAAAATGAAAAGAAGGCTCCATGTGTATAGTTATTTTATTTAGTTTGTATCAGCTTTTCTCTCTGAAAAAAAATTAGAGTCCCAAAGCTCTGGATATTCTCAAAACCTACAAAACTCCATTTTTTAGTTCCTACTTAAATTGAGAATATTAAATTTTTAATCATTACAATTTATTTAATATCACTGTAGCAAACTGTTTTAATTAAATCAGGCTACTAAATATACAAATGTAGTATATATGTATATATTAATCAAAGTTTTGGGGGTTTGTTTGCTTTGTTTATTTGGTTTGTTGGTTTTTGTTTGTTTCATAGTCTTTCTTAGCACCCAGAAATGGGTCTCACACTTGTCACACATTTTTGGTTTGTTTTGAAAGACACCTAATGGTTCCAACTAGAAATTATCTCAACTGGAAGAATATGAGATCTATATGTTAAGGAAGGAGAAACATACGATCCATATAAGGAAACAAAAGGTTAAATCTTAACTTTCATCAATAGATATGGAAATATATTTGGCACATAACTAGAAGAATCTTTAGATTTCTTCTCAATATAGTCTTTAACATAATTTGAATTTCTCATACCAATTTTAAGTCCTATTTTATGATCCAACATAAATCTAAAATAAATTTATAACATGAATGTTAAACATTTGATCAGTGGATTATTTTATCTAAATCCTTAAAAATGTTTGCATGTATTTCACTTAAGTATATACAACTTACTTTGTTAGGCTTTGATTTCATTCCTAGAAATACGAAGTTTCTTTCAGATAGATATTCAAAAGCCTAATTTTCAAGTAAAAACAGTTAAATAGTAAAAACAGACATCCTAGAACTAACCAAAGTGAAAAATCATACCATAAAATAATAAAGACAATTTTAAGAGAAAAGATTGGGAAAACTAACGCTTACAAAAGTAACCAATGACAATGATCTTTGTACTTGAAGAAAAATCACCAAATGACCAAAAAAGATTTTTTGCCTTGAGACAGCTGTTATGTTATCCAAGAAGGGTGTTTAGTATCCAAAACCAAATTATATCAACTTATTTCATTTAGCACCATTTAGGAATAGAGAGTTTCTACAACTAAATTTGCTAGTACGGTCATAGCACTAGTACGGTCTTGTTACCATTTTGGGTAGATATCATTTATGTTCTTGGACAGAGTAGGCAAAATTATCATTTGAAAAACCATGATCATTTTTCTTACAGGCTTTAGAAAAATTGAGGTACATAGGTTGAGTTATTTTTGCCAGCATGTAGTGTGCTCCCGCCTATTTTTCTTCGCTGTCGTATTAAATTGCCATTTCTGACCTCTTTTGATAACTCTACCACCAATCCATCTTCTCCCCATTCTACAAACACACCCACATCAGTTTACCCTGTGGTTAGGAAAGGATTACCAGAAGAGCAAAGTGTGGCCGTAAGAGGGAAGCCTCCAGTGTTAATGCAACTATCAAATTAGTATCAACTTGTAAAATGGTATATGATATCTTTTTTAATCAGAAACTGCCTAAAATTAGCTTGTTTAAATCAGTATGGAGGGGGGGAGATGCTCATTTATCCCTCCCTCGATCCCAATCCTGCTTGTTAGAACTTGATCCTCTTTGGGTTCAGAAGGATTGGACTGTTATTCTTCGGGGCCTAGCTCAAACTCATCGCATCCACAAAATCTTTCAGTTGTTTTTTGGGAGGTTTTTTTTTTCCCCCTAAGTTTGAAATCAGGAACCTATAGCTCCTTATAGTTTGAAACCTATAGCACTGTGTTTTACTTTACCTTGTATTATTTTGCGTATTTGTCTTATTTTCCTCCTCCTCACCATATAGTCATTATGTAAGTTTTTAGAACAGGTGTTATCACTGCCTAATTTATAATATCCTGTAACATGAGACCATAGTGATAGGTGTTTAATAGTAATATGTCAACTCAAATTAAGTTGGAAATTTGACCCTTTGATATATAAAATTCATATAATTTTTTTTAAATGAAAATAGATCACTAGGCAGCCTGGGTGGCTCAGCAGTTTAGCACCGCCATCGGCCCAGGGCGTAATCCTGGGGTCCTGGGATCGAGTCCCAAGTCGGGCTCCCTGCGTGGAGCCTGCTTCTCCCTCTGCCTGTGTCTGCCTCTCTCTCTTTCTTTGTATCTCTCATGAATAAATAAAATCTTTAGGAAAAAAAAAAAATCATTCTTTTCAGTTTCTATGATTGTAATCAGAGAGTCTCAGTCTATTACCATGTTTTGATTTGAAAGCAAAGTTTCCAAACAATCACATTTGGTTATATTCTCCAGATTAAGGTTCTTGCTCCAATTTTGTAATATGAGCTTAGTTTTTCACCTCTTGCAAGGTGCTCTTTATCTCTACACTTCGAATAATAGTGTTTGCTTATATTCTAGCAGAGCACCCTGAAAAGGTTTTGTTACAGAATTGTTACATATACCTACACTCCCAATCTCCAGTTTGAATAAACATCATTAAAATCACACCAAATTTCCTATTGGCCAAAAATGTATTTAGTGCCTCCTATTTATTACTTTTATGGGATTTTGCAACTTATTATTCTATCATTTTACTTTCTCTTTAATCTTCATTGCATATAGAGTATGTATTAGAATTTATAAAAAATTCTTTACTAAAATAAAAAAAATTTCTCCTTAAGTTCTGCATCAAATACTTCATTAACTGCTGAGGTAAATCCTGGATTTGCCAAACGTGTTCGACAAGATGATGCAAGTGAAAAGGTCTTACAAGAAAACAGACCAACAGTGGGTATGTCTCAGCTTTTAATTTGACATTTAATAACATGATTACCAAATATATGTATAGTACTTTACATTTTCTTACAGTGTTTTCATTAGAATCTCCTTTTATCTGCTCGTCAACTTATTAAATGATAAGTATGACTATGTTAAAGGTAAGAAAAGTTAAGACACAAAATAGAAAATACCCAAGATTACGCAGATACTTCATGTGGAGCCAGACTTCTAACTCTATATTCTGTATCTTTTTTGTTATCCATACTGCTTCACACTGCAGAAGAATCCATAAATAATTTGACTAATAATTGAAATAACTAGCTAAGTATATTATTTAATGGGTTAATGATAACAGATAAACTTTACTTGAAATTTCTCTCTTATTATCTTTAATAATTTGCTCTGTGACTCAATCTGCAGTTATTGCCAAGCTTCAGTCTGTACCTAGGTTCAGTCGTATTGTAATTCCCATTAGCAAGTTGAAAAAGATGCTGCCGGGGATGACTATGTCTTCTCAACTGCATATGGTGGTGACATGAATCTGTAGTAACAAAACCACATCTTTAGTGAAGCCAGAGGTTAGGCCTTAGTATCCAGACCTCTGTCTCTCTGATACTATAATGCCTAAAACTTCATTTAAGAAGTATTTATTTACTATGCACTGACTATGTGCTAGTTTCTGTGCTAGATAGCAAGATCATTAAGACTCAGTGTGGTTTCTTCCCTAAAGGAACTTGTAATTACTGCACTTGGAATTTAAAGAGGTTTCATGAGATAATGTATGTTTGTTTCTAAGAATAACATGAAAACTATTGTTATTTTTTTTCTATCAATGCTCTTTCATTAGAGTAACATTAAATTTCTCAATGGCTTTGCCGGACTGTATTGATAAATCCTTACTTCATGTGGTAGCCATTTTAAGTTCAGTGGAAATGCCTTTTGTGCAAATTTTTAAAATCAAGCAAAAATGTCCTAAAACATAAAATTTACTAAGATTATTTGGTTTAGCACACCAAATTTAATAATGTTTAACAATGTGCATGTGCAGTTGGTATGAATTTGTACTGCGCCATTAATCTCCTGAAAAAATTCTCCAGGAAATCATATTTCCAAAAGCAAATAATAAACCTCTGATACTTCTCAAATAGAGATTTGGTTTTTCTAATATGCATATTTTCTAACCATAAAATACATCAAATATCTCATATATAAAGAGAGGTAAATTTAAAAATTCTACATAGAAGTAGGAGTTGATATTAAATTGCAGAGCTGTCCAAAAAGCAAAGAAAGGGTTAATCTAGGTTAAAAGATTATGTATTGGTAAGGATAATAGACCACTTAGAGGTATTAGTTTAAGGGAAGGTAACAATTTATGTATATTAGGATATCGAAGTTAAAATGCCCAAATACATAAGAGAAATTACTAGAAAAAGTAGGAAAGAACTGGTACTGCGTGGGATCCCTGGGTGGCTCAGTGGATTAGTGCCTGCCTTTGGCCCAGGGTGTGATCCTGGCGTCACAGGATCGAGTCCCACGTCGGGCTCCTTGCATGGAGCCTGCTTCTCCCCCTGCATCTCTCTCTCTCTGTGTGTCTCTCATGAATAAATAAATAAAATCTTAAAAAAAAAAAAAAACGGTACTGCCTTTCTTGGAATATGTTCAACTGAGTTCTCTAACAGTGTACAAATAAAAAAACAAAGGAACATCAGTAAGAAAAAAGGTAACTACAATTTACTGAGAAATGAGAATACTGTCAAGAGAATATGTGCCTCTAAACTAAAACCTAACGTGACAAGAAAATGGATAAGAGATTAAACTGAGCCATAGAGAAGTCAGTGACACTTTAACACTTGGATGAGTAGACAGTCATTGTGAAGGCTGGTGAAGAACCAGAGGAATGGGTATTTGAGGGGTGGCAGTAAAAGGAATAAGAGGTATGGGACCAGGATTAGCACGTAAGGAAGTACTAGATGCAAATTATATTCCTAAAAATAGGAAAAACATGGAAGTTTAGAAGCTTTAGGGAAGTAATCCATGAAGAAAAAAATGATGATGCAAAAAAGAAAGAACAATTCTTGTAGAATAGTCTTTCATTAGTTCAGAAGAACAAAACTTAAATGTGGTAGCTTATTCAGTGATGTTATTTGATACCTGCTGGGGAGGGGGTGAGATGTCACATGAGCACACTAAAAACTCGGCAATATGGAGAAATGAATTTCTGTGTTTAGACCAATGTTATTAATGTTACCTTCATGTTTTATTTAAATCATGTTAGTTAACAACTATAAATTTTAAGAATAAATTTTCTTCTAATGGATATAATTTTAACAAACTTTTATAAGTTGAGTGAATAGTGAAAAAATTCTTTTTGAATACTTTTAACATATTTATATGTCTTTTTATTTCTTCTCTAGACTATAAAAGAAACGTCCATAAAGTAAACCCAAACATGGTTAGAAAATTTGGAAGAAGTATTTCAAAAGGAAATCTGAGATAAGTCACTTCAAAATCAAGGAAAATGGAATTGACAAGTCTCCTTTTAAAAGGATCTGTTGCCAGCGCCCTTTCAGAAACTAGCTAAAATCTTTGAAAGAAGACCATCTTAAAGCTAGGTTTACCCAAATACCTTCAGTGAGCAGAAAATAAAATTCTTTCTGTTTTGTTCTTTTGTAATCTAAGCAAATATTAAATTTCAAGAGAAAAGGCTATGTTTTAATAAAGATACTAAAACATTTGTCGCCCTTTATAATCCATAAGTCGGCATGGTAGCAGGTCAGTTTTACACTGCTATAGCAAGTTGATTAGGACATTTTAGAAAACAATAGTCAAATTATCCTTTTTCTTTTTAAACAAGGAGAATTTAGAAGTGATAAAATTATGGCCCAGGATACATTTGGTCATACATTATTTTAATCCTATATATAACTTTACTTTCCAAGAGTACTTTGATGTACAAATGTACATATATGTGCCCATAAAGTCGTTGTAAAGAGTATTTAAGTAGTCTGCATGAATAAAATACTAATATTGTTCCTTGCTACTCACTATATTAAAGATGTAGATTTTACAGTGTTTGCTTTTCTGTCTTGTTACTACCCCTTACACACTTTATACTATTATTTCATATAAAATGGGAATTTTGTAGATTTGTATTTCAGATTAGATCAGGATATATGGACTAGAGCCCAGTTTGAAAATGATCCATAGATTCCATAATGATAGTGAGACAAAGTTTTAATCGTCCCTCCTCCTATAGAAGCACACAGAGCTGCAAAGGAATCATACTGTTCACCTGCCTTGTTTACTTGTTCATCTTCTGAATGCACACATATTTGATTAAACACATTTAATTTTATGTGGCCTGGGAATTGTTCCACCGAAACAAACACTTAACAACCCGTTGAAACATTTTAGGCCTTTTACTTTAGTCCTGTCTTTCAACTTAAAATCTGGTTGGGAGAGTATGAGATCCAGTAATGCTCTTGGAGTTTCCTCCAACTCTGACTCTGCTAGTTCCGTGTTAGCAGATGTGCACACAGGATCTGTGCTAGCGAGAGCCACCATACACAGTTGACTCGGGGGTCATTAAGCCGTTAGCTCTTTTGCCTGTTTTTCCTTTCCATGTTTTAGGAAATTCAAAGAATATCAAAAGATATTTTTTTTACCAGGTACAGATGAATTAGGCTAACAGGATTCAGTGACCATACCTCATGGTCCACCTTTAAGATGTGAGTGATTTTTTTTTCTCCTTCTCCCACCCCTCTCCCATCTGGCAACCACCAGTTTGTTCTCTGTATTTATGGGTCTATTTCTGCTTTGTTTGTTCATTTATTGTGTTTTTATGACTCCACATACAAGCAAAATCACATGGTATTCTTTTTTCTTTGACTTACTGCACTTACCGTAACCCCCCAAGGTCCATCCATGTTGTTGAAATGGCCAGATCTCATTTTTTATGGCTGAATATAAATGAGTGATTTTCTTATATGCCATTTTTATAAGCTAGGCATTTTGCTGTAATAATAATGCATTTACAATGCAACCATGTTAAGGAGAAAGTAGAGGGAAGGAATCAACGTGGAAAAATAAAGAGAAAATACATTTAAACTGGAACAATGCTAGTCAATAAGTCACTGTAAAATAATCTTTAAGTGAACTTTATTCATGTAAAAAAAGTAGACTAATCATAAATATATAGCTCAGTGAATTTTCACAAAATGAACACATCCATGTTCCCAGTACTCCAAACAAGGAAGAAAAAAGTATCTGTATCCTGGAAGCCTCCCATTCGCACCTCCCTCGAAGAGTAACCACTATTCTAACACCACTAAAAATAAAAATAAAAATAAAAAATAACACCACTAAAATAGTTTA
Organism: Canis aureus; assembly: GCF_053574225.1. Lineage (NCBI taxonomy): Eukaryota > Metazoa > Chordata > Mammalia > Carnivora > Canidae > Canis > Canis aureus. The sequence continues at coordinate 2,330,924 of NC_135633.1, forward strand.
TATTTTTATTAAAAAAAGAATATCTTGCTTGAAAAAATGACAAGAACTATAAGCAATAAAAATGTGCTCCCCCTCCTTCTCTACCAGTATCATTCCAGTTGTAACCACTGCTAGCTAATAATTTAGGTATCCTGCCATCATTTATTTTACTCATAGACAAACTTATGTAATTTTTTTTTTTTTGTAAAAATCGTATCATACTATTTGTACTGTTTTGCAGTCGGCTTTTTTATTCACATTTGAAAGCAGCATGGGCATCTTTGTAAAATTTGTAAATGTGAATTTCTTAAGTACAGCTATTCGTAAATTAATTGCTCTTAGTAACAACTGACTAATAGTTTTTATGTGGCAAATTAGGTCAGAGACCGGGAGAGGAAACTCGGTGACGCTCAGTGTCTTTTGACTAACACTGAGCACCGTTTCTGAGAATAGGTTGGAGTACTCAGCATTATTTGTATATCATAGAGTCCAAAGTATGGTCCACATAGCATGACTCACCTGCCAAGGAAAGGGCGTCGTGTCAAAGAAAAGTGGGATACAGAGTCTACTGGGACATTGATCATGCACACTGGCTATATAAGCCCTGAAGTCATGCAATCCAGAATTTTATTTGATTCCTTTGAAACGCGAAACTTTTTAAAGATGTTTAAGTGAGGAACAGTGCAATGAACCCTCATAATCCTGACACTGAATCCAACTACCACATTTTTCCACATTTTCCTTTTTTTCTTCTTTGCTGGAGTTTTTTAAAGTGTACCCTAGACATTTCTACATACTGCTTAGAATTTGTAAGAAAAATGGCCATTTTTTATTTAATACAAAAAATATCCTTTTATTAAAGCACTCCTAGTAATAACTCTAGAAATATACTTTAATCAACAATGTTCTAAATAATCACTATAAAGTTAATAGGATTAAAGATTAGACTTACATGATAAGAATTTAAACTCAAAACAGCTATTTACTAGTTTGAAAAAAATCTCTTTCAACACAATGCCTACTCCAGCAACTTTTTTCATTCATTTTTATTAAGACCTTATTAGAAAAAAAAAATTAGTTTTTTTAAAGTAACATATTAAAAAGTAGGTTTATGTTATGATTTCCTACTTTTTAAATTTTTTAGAGAACTTGTTATGTGCCTCAATATTGCATTTATTTTGCGTACATCCCAAAAGGTAGGTCAATGCACACCAGGTATGATGACCAGCAGTTCTGCTATGAGAGGGCATATGTGTTCCTAAAAATCACTATGCCGTGCATAACTGTGCATTAAAACCATAGGGTGCGTGGGGAACACGGGTTAGGGAACACAACACTCGGCTTTGCCACTGTCACAATAAAAGAAAGACTGGAGCCTATTATGAACAGTAGCCCAGTTTCACACATTAAATGTTTGAGAAATGCATAAATAAATATGGCACTTTGCTTTGGGAAAGAAGTTAAGTTTGCTTGTAGAAGAGGGTGTTGAAGGGTTGCAGTTGTAAGCTAATGCGAACTGTTGGAGGCTGGTCCAGAATTGGATGGATATCTGTAAGACCGGACGTGGATGGCTGTGGCCCATTGTTCTTGTGAGCTGTATGTTTTGTGAACTCCTCTACAGCCTGGTTCAGCCAGGTACAGTGCTTTGTGTTCACCTAATATTTCATCTGGATGAAATAACACAGAAACGCGAAATTCACATTATGCTCAAATTGTTCCCCTGCTCTCAGTGGTATTAGAGCAAATTCATGGTTTCAAAACAGTTAAAGCACAACTATGCATATAAATATTGGATTTATGATTAATAATCTGAGGGATTAGTGTTCATAAGTATATTTTATTTTAAATTATCCTTTGGCTCTTTCACACTTAAATAACTTATAAGCTAACTGCTCAATTAGAGCTTTGGTGTTATTAGAGAGACAAGTTCTAGAATCAGGACATTTTAACCCTGCCTTGAGAAAGACTTCCCATCACAAGCTTTATAAAGTATCCCATCTTTGGGAAGGGGCCGTCAATCAAAAGCCCTTAGTAATAATCATGTTTGTGGGGGCTCATCATGTGATAAGTGCTTTATATGCATTTTTCATTTATCCCTCACGGCAAACTTTTAAAATAGATGGTACAGGTCTTCAGCCCCTCATACACAGTTCTAAAACTTCATAGATTCTGAAAATTGGAAGTTTTTTGTTTTTGTAATTTGGGGCAGTAAAGCGTGACTTCCGCCAAAGTGAGACTCATGATGGTCTTTATCCCACTGGGAGTGAACACTCAAAGGTTTTACTGCAGAATGTTAATGACTGATGATGGGGCGTTGCCCTGGATCCCACTGAAGATGTTAAGTACAGTATTGTACTGCCTTTCTAAAACAAAAATTTCTGAATTCCCAAACTCCTAGCCACAAGTATTTCAGATTATGGTTCACAGACAACATACAGTTTTCTGCTTAAAAAGAACAGAAGGGCGCCTACGTGGCTCAGCTGGTTAAGCGTCCAACTCTTGGTTTCAACTCAGGTCATGGCTTCAGGGTCATGAGAACGAGCCCTGCTGCAAGGCTCCTCACTGAGCACCAAGTCTGCTGAAGACCGTCCTCCCTCTGTCTGTCCCTCGCGCGCTCACGCACACTCGCTCTCTCAAATACATCCTTTAAAAAGAAGAAGATGCAGAGAAATTAATTTTCTTTAAAAATCAATTTGCAAAAAATCACAACTAGATGGTGACAATTTGGATTTTGAACTGAGGCTCATATAAAAGGTTGCCTTTAACCCTAGACAATAAACACACTGCCTTCTTCTGTAGTGGGGCTAATACTCTGCATATAGATAACTGTACAAAAAGCATCAACTACCGAAAACGAATTCCAAAGCCATGTCACCTGTGATTAGGTAATTTAATTTGTGGATGAAGGTCAGCAAATTGATTATACCACAGATTGGGTGGAAGGATTTATTCATTGCATGTTATTTAGCTCATAGTGTTCATATCAAAAACAATTTAAAGTATAATTAGTAAAGTATTATTAATAAAAGTCTTTAGTATCACTGAAGGCATTTATGGGTTGATTTTTGAATCAACTGCCTATTGTTGCATATTCACAAATTGCCCCAGAGTGTTTGGCAACTATTTAAGGTAAGATACTCTACAACATCTCTAGTAATATCCTGAACCTCTTTGTGTTAAGATTCTGTATTCAAAGTCAGAAGACCCCACTCGGGCACTAAGACAAAACATAGCGTGTTTCAAGAACCAGCAGAGGACAGTCTTTTCGCTGCATGTGTGGAGTACGAAGTGCTCCCTCTCCCGTGACTTCCCCCCAAAAGGCAGTGGTTGACAGATCGTCCATACGCCTCCGAGTGAACATCATTTAACAAACCACTCAAGCCTTGCAAATGGCAAGTGCTGCGTAACAGCCGCTGCAGGGATTAGGCGTCAAGTTAAGAGCTGTCAGGAAAGGTTAGTTGGGAGATATTTCTGTCACTGTGTGTGTGTGTGTGTGTGTGTGTGTGTGCGCGCGTACCTAAAACACGAAGAAGATAAAATAAGCCAGAGGTTCTAATTTCAAAAATAGGTTATCCTCATACTTACAGCACAGATGGAAGATGAAAGACGTCTTTGTTATAATTAAGAAGAGAAGGCCACGATCTCCGATCAGGACTATGGACAGAAATGCTAAGTCCTCCGCCTCATTTCTCATCCCCGAAGAAGGTTCGTACCCTCTGCAGGCACCTCTCAAATGCGAAATGTTGGGGAGCCTTCCTGATGTCACCACCCCCTGCACACATCCCTTTCCCATTCTCCTTTTATATGATTATTTCAGAATCACACTTTTTTTTATTATTATTACTCCCTCTTGTTCTTCCCAATAACGGTGACATAGGCTCTTCATTCCCACCCCGATTCTTACTGGGTTCAACATGCTATTTGAAAATGTTCTTTCCTTCTAAGCACATCGCTCCTCCGAATTCTTCGTGTCAAATAAAACCATGTACTCCGGGGCACCTTCAGCTCAGGGGTCCTGGGGTGGAGCCCCGCCTCAGGCCCTCTGCTCAGGGGAGCCTGCTTCTCCCTCTGCAACCCCCCCCCCGCCATCCCTGTGCATGCCCACTCTCTCTTGCAAATAAATAAAATCTTTAAAAACACACACACACACACACACACATTGATCTACTCAAAGCAAGCCTGAAAGATCAGCACCTTGACGGTTCTAACTAACGTTTGCCTCTTCGCCTGCTTTCTTTGCGTCTCCAAGCCGGCCCGCCAGTTTACTCGAGCTCAAGAGGCCAAACTAGGGTGTGAGGCCCCGTGAGCTCTGCCCCGACCGCTGGAAGAGAAGGCCCGACAACCCACAACGTCCTGACAGTCTCGTGCTACAGAGCGCTACCAAAGTGGCCCCGACTCAGAAGAAAGTCCCAGCTACCACGGAGCTTCAAAGATAATCACAGTGGGGGGTGCCAATAAAAAAGGTATTTTCCAGGTTTGAGAGCATAAGGGGGTATTTTTAAATCCTGGAATCCGTGTTAGAGGGCTTCTACTTTTCTTCCCCAAACTTCAATTTAACCTATTTCTGCTATTCATCATTTTACCTATAAAATTTTAGTTTTCTGGATGATTTAGAAACCACAGTGAGTTTCTAATTTTTTGTCCATTTGCATTGCAATGTTGAGATCCATTTTGCCCCACATCTGTATGACGTTCCTTGTAGGTCTTTAGTTAATGACTAAATTCTGTTTGGTCTCTAGCCTTTACTTTTCTCCCCCTAGAAATACATAAAATTCAAACCTGTGACCACTTCTCATTATACTATACCAATATTCAAATGTTTTGCAAGGTAGGTTTTCAAGTATTTATACATATCCACAGAGTTGTCCTTGTAACATTTTAGTAGTATAGCAAGAATCTGCATTTTGCCTGGCCCACCCTACCCTAGGTTTGATGAGACCATCTCTTTTTCCTTAGGGAAACCACTCTTCGTCAGGGAGGTCCTAATGGAGCTGTTTCTGTGCATCTGTGCACACACACGCACACACACGCACACTCCCCCAGCCTCCCATCACCCGTCAATTATTCCACCTTCCTGACGACAATGATCTCTTCCAAGAGGACATCTGATCCAAAATTGAGAGTCTTCCCTAAGAATGGAGAATTCGTTTCCTTCCTTGTTACTATTCGATCACGTAAGCATAGATCTCCGACATCTTCCCCAGCTTCAGAGCTGTCCGCAGGATGAAGTCAGCACAGAAAGGTGAGCGGAACTGAAGAAAAGGACAGAGAGAAAGCTCCTGGTGACATTGTTGGAGCTCCGTAATCCGGGTTTGCCTGAAAGCACATTCAACCGCTGGACTATCCAATTCCATAAACCCATTATGTGTTATCCCCTTTATCACTTGATCTATTTTTTTTAACTTTTTATTTTGAGATAGAGATTGACATGAGGTTGCAAGAATGGTGCAGAGAGGCCCTGTGTCCTCTTCACCTAGTTTTCTCCAACTGTTCTCCTATAGCAATAGTACGATATCAAAGCCAGGAAATTGGTGTTAGTACAAAATGTGTGCATAGTTCTCTTCCATTTTATCATGTGTATTTTCACTTAAAGACATCATCACCACCAAGCCCTTTATAGTCCAACCCACCCATCATCCCTTACCCTTGGCAATCACTAATCCATCTCTATAATTTTGTCATTTTGAGAATAGCATATAAATGAAATTAAACAGTATGTGATCTCTTGAGATTGGCTTTTTTCACTCAGCTTTAATGTCCTTGAGACTCACCCAAGTTGCATGTATCAATAGTTTATTCCTTTTTTTATTGCTGACTAGTATCCCGTGACATGGATATACTCTTATGTGTCTATTCACTCCTTGAAGGACATTTTGGTTGTTTCCAGTTTGGGGCTGTTACAAATAGGGCTACTATAAACAATTCAGATATGGCCTTTTGTGTGTTGAGACATTTTAATTCTCAGTCACTTGCAGCTAAAAAAAAAAAATTGTGAATAGAATAGAAGCAGAGAAATAGTAGACAGAAGAGTAGTATGTGACCATATTTTAGAGATTTTATGTTATCCAACGTTTCTTTTCTGAATGGAGAATTGGTTTATCTAACTTGTGATAGTAAAATCCCAGCATCCATTATTCTACGTTGCTCTACTGGGTTGGGTTAAAGTGTAGAACGTTACGACTCTGCTTCGTGTTTATAGCCTGGCCTCTTGCTACATTCTCCTGAAACTCTTCTTGCCTGTGTTGTCCTGGGTTTTCTCAGTCTTTATTTCCATGCAATAAGTAGTCAGGGTTGGGACGTAAGCCAGGAGCCTCATTGTCCTCCCGGCATGTCCATTCTTGCTCATTTGCATTCAAGGAGCTTTGCGTAGACCATGTTCTTCACGGGCCTAGCTGGATAAGAATTCCAGGATTTAAACCGAGGGAGGGGGGAAGCAATAGAAAGCTCGATACTCTATCAGTGCCCCCTTTTAGATCTCATGTCTACTTCTTCATTGGTTCTGAACCTAGAGGAGAAGAGAGTGAGGGAATAGTTTCTCCCAAACCTCCCAAAATAAAATGCGTATGTGTCTTACGTGACTTTCCAAAGACACTGCCACACTTAAGTGCTTCCCATAATCAGACTGAAATTTCTTTTGTATCATATCATGGTGCTCACTTAAATTCCGATGTGTTTATGTTCACTCTATCCCCTCTCCCGCCCTCCACATATCATAATACACATACACACAAAACTTCAAACGTGGTCCTCTGAGATCCTGAATTCAGTCATCCCCATGCACGGCTGACCCATAACTGTATTATTCAACTCCACTTGACTCCACCTTTTGAGTACCTTCCATCCTCAGTTCAAACGCATTTATTCACCTTTATTATGATGATAAGTGCTGCCACTCTTTTTACAGTTTTTGCATTAAAACGAATTGTATAATTTTTACATTAATGTTTTTCACCTACTTACAAAACTCCACCAATGTTTCCTCCTTCCATCTTTAACTAATATGCTCTAAAAAAAATAAATAAAGCCAGGAATTGATAGCAACAAAGCTTGCATTTCTCTGCCTGGCCATCACTGACCCATGAGCAGCAAAGCCAGGAGGAGATAAAAGGTATCAAAAAGAGATATGTGCAATGGGGAAAGGTACACCACTTATTGGTAATTATGGTAACATAAGCCTATGTATTTTGGCCATTTTTCACACGGATTTTTTCCAAAATTAGTATTTAACTCTGAGCTAATGCTTCTGCCAAAGCTATCTATTTCGCTGTTAATGTAATAAAGCTTCCCTGAGGCTTTCCCACTAGAGTGTAGACCATTCAAGCAAAGGGGCACTTTCACTACCGAGGGCCCAAAGTTCATGATCTTAGCACTTGCTTTCAAAGCCTCCAATGAAAGAGGCTTCCAACTTGCTTACGTTTTCTGTTTTAAGCAGTGACCAAGCCTAATTAGCTCTCTGTGGTGCCCAGACAGCCAGAGGTACTCTCTTAAATACTTTAATGATCTTGACTCTGGAAGAAGATTCTCCATTTCATGGGAAGATTGAAAGGCCATACCTTGAGAATTGCACTAGATAAGCCCTTTGGAGGCAAATTTTAGTGTTTCTTTTCCACCAACACAATACTTTTGGATCCCTATAACAATGATTTTCCCTGGGAGACTGCTTCCTTGTGACTCTAAGTTTAGTTTTGGAGGCAGTATCATGTGGTGAACTTTTGGTTTTATTTAGTAGTCATCATAACTCTCTAGATCAACTCATGCTCCCTCCCAAAAAAGAAATGATGGATAACAATTCGTGATATTAAACATCTTTTGTAGGTATCGAGTAGGTTTCATCATCTTTCTTTCCCACTATTGGAAGTTAATTTTTAACTAAGAGTGGTGGGAAGTGATGGCTGTCAGAATTAGTTGGAACTCATTTGAAAATTCTCCATCTGTCAGTAGTTCAGCATCATTGCTCATAGGCCCAAGATGATACAGTTGATTGCATAGAAATGGCATTTCCAGGTGAAACTCATTTACAAAAGTAAATGAATTCCCAGCAATGACCTTAATGACCATTACAGAGAGTCCCTCATCAACTAAGAGTAAGTTGCAAAGGGAAGATGAATGCAATCATTCATTTGGCATGAAACAGATATGAAAATTTTCTAGTTTTTTTTCCCCAATTCATTTAATGCTCATTTAGAAATACGCACCCAAAAGGACTTGATATTTAATTCTTTTATAAACTGTAAACACATCACAGTGGTATTTGGATATCTTACAGACTTTGTCTGTAAACAGAAGTTGCTTCAAGGCATATTCCAGATACTTGCTGGTACAAAATTTTAGATGCTTAACAAGTTCTTCAAATGAGTGCCAATAATTTTTAACATTTTGGATAGGAAAAGCACATGTGGTACGATGAACATTATAAATGTTTTGCTTTTATAGTGGCCATTACAAAGGCTATCTATAGATTTCAAGATACATCTGGAATTATAGGTGGTTTCATGATACCTTAAAACCTACCTGAAACATGTATTTAAATAAAAATTCAAGATTCTACGTCCTAACATATTATCTAATGCCAGATGGAACGTAACATAATATTGCACAACTTAGCATGACTCAGCAATCCAAGTGGCTTGGATTTAGAATATTTTTCAATTAGAAGTGTCATTAGAAAGAAAAATGCTGGGTTTGGGGGAAGGGGGAAAACCTGTTCCTGAATAACCAATTATTCAGCCTATTATACTGATGAAGTCAGTTGTAGCATTAGCACACATGTAGCAAAATGGACCCTTTGTATTCAAACATGTCTTTTTGTGAAAGGGCCAATTAGCCTATCCACAGGTGTACATTAAGAAGCCCTCACAACTGCTTGAAATGTCAAAGTAAATTAGAAGAAATTATTGATGCAAACATGAAACTACCTGTACCTTAAATGAAAACAAAAAGCTGAGTAGAAAAATATCCATCGTAAATATTCACGAGGCAGACTTTGAAACCTTAGGTTTGCCATTAAAAAATTAATTTACAAAAGGTTCAGAAATGTCAGTTAGGTTTACTTCACTTAACTACACTCAGAGCTATGGTCTAATAGGTTTGTATAGCCATAAACGTTAGGCAGAACCTGTTGACTTATTTGGGTTTTTTCTTTTTTGATATTTTGTTTATTTATTCATGAGTGACACAGAGAGAGAGAGAGAGAGGCAGAGGGAGAAGCAGGCTCCTTGCAAGAGCCCTACCTGGGACTCAATCCCAGGTCTCCAGAATCACACCTGGGCCGAAGGCGCCGCTCAACCGCTGAGCCACCCGGGCTGCCCCCGTTGACTTATTTGTAAGCAAGCCCGCATTTCTTGGAAATGAGCTGTTTCTATTTAGAGTATGAAAATCAAGAAAGAAATGATGTCACTGAAAAAAAAGAATAAATCAGTATTTCATTTTACTTATGTGATGTTCGAGGCAACAAGACCCTAAGCTCTCTGACATTCAAGATCATGTCGCTCTTGTTCACTCTGTACCTAACACAGTACCTTGCCCTGTGTTTTCCTGTGCGCAAGGAATCCAGTGGGAAGCCCTATTATAGTCCATGTTTGACATTTCCCCAAGGGATGCAAACTGCTTAATTTGGGGGAATACAATTCCAATGCTGTAAAAATAGCACAGCATTTTTTTTTAACCAGCAATAAAAAAGTGATTAATTTCTTACAATTACCTTTTAAAATATGTTCTGACTCCAAAGTGGCCTGGGTCATATGTCCTATGCCTTTTAGGTAGTGAGTGAGTCATATAACCTGAGAGGTGCATGCCATTTCTTCCCTCTGTGTGGGCAGAGGGATACGTGGCTCTGCCATTCTTGGCAAGGCTCTCATTTTAGGCCTAAACACTGATTTTTTTTTAAAACATGAGCTGTTGTTGAAATTCTTAAAAATTATTTTTTTAACATATTGGACTCTTCCATAATGTCAAGATGATTATTAAATAATCACCTAGAGTTATAGCTGTAATTGTTTACAGGGTATTTTTAGCTAAAAGTATTATTGTCTTTTGCTGAATTGAAACCCATGCTACACATCTAGTACATGGCTGTTATTAATCCTGTGAATTTACCACTTCAATATGTTTGAAAGTCTAGGTTTTGTACTCTAGTTCCATTGTCCTAGGTCTACTGACTCATAAAGGAAAAAAAATCACATTTTTATATGTAAGTGAAATGTCTCATTTTTATGAGTAGGCTTTGGGTGAACCCACCATTCTCTCTAACTGTCCGGTGCAACCCCAACCAGAATTAAGGAACTGGGTGCTGTACTTATTTGAACTTGGGATTTCACAGTTTCAGAGACGGTTTTGATTTAATTATTTTGACGCTCGTTGTTGAAAATTGATATTACAACTTTAGAATAAGAAAGAATGTTAGGACTTTCCCCTCTAGCTTTCCATGCAGTGCTGGAATCCCAGCTACGGTGTTCCTGCCTCTTCCTGAAAACTTTAATGGATAGGAAATTAATCTCTTTGCAAGATAACACGCTCCATTAATGGAATAGTTTGTTAGAAAGTTCTAATTTATGTTGAATTCCATTTGGCCCATTGAAACTTTGGTCCATTGGTTCTAGTTCTGTTCTTGGAAGCAATAAAGATATATCCTTTCCTCCCATTTTACCACTTACACGTAATGTAAAATCTGTTGCGCGGTATCATTATTACAAGTACTTGATAAAACCACTGTGAAATATATGCTTATTTGCATATTTCAGTCAAAAAAGCCTTCAGCCTCAAGGAAAGTGCCCAACTGCAATAGAGCTTAAGAAGTGAGGATTTACTTCTTCCTCTAACTAGAAATCTAGAGATACCTAACTGCTCATATTTGTTCAGCAGTTCAGCAATGCTCAGGAACGTTCTCTCTGCAGTCCTCCAGGTCTTTCTTGTCATTTTCTATGTTCAAGGCAAGAAGTAAAGGAAAGTGCAAGGTTTTCCCTCGATGGACCTCTCTTTTACGAAAGAACGCAAACACTTTCCCGGAAATACTCCAAGCAGACTGTATGACTTATTTACTGTTCTGCTTCCGGCCCTTAACAGAATGTGGCACCCAGCAAGCAATCACCAAGTGTTATGAAATTAATACATGAATGAATGTCTTACATCAGCATCGCCATGTGAATAAAACTCCGGCCGTAGAGGAACTCAGACACAGGGGGGATAAATATAAAATCAAAATACGAAGCAATCCAAAAGCTCTGACTCCTCTTTCAAAGAGAAAAGGAGACAACCACAGAGCAGATCTAAAGTGAAGCTCGTCTAAATGGTATTGCTTGGTTGCCAGTGATCTCAGCCTGACAAGAGGGACGCTAGTAGCACAGATGTGATGACGGTTGGTGTCAAATAAAATCATAATGGTAAACATAAAATAAATAATCAATACGTTTCATTATGGAGTCTGCTGGTGAAATCTCAAAACATAAAGGATAAAAAGAAAATGTTAAGTATTTCCAGGGGGAGGAAAAAGAAAAACCCTGAGAACCTGTTAGAAATGCAAATCTCAAGCTTCAGCCCAGACCTCCTGAATGTATTTTAACAAGCTCCTAGGCGATCTGTAATGTGCCTAATGTGCACATCCTTCCGTCTTTCCTTCCTCCACCATCAACCTTTCTTCATCATTTGTATTATTATATATTATTTTATTGTATTGAATTGTAGAATTACTATATAATATGTTCTGTTCTTTTGCATGATCCTCCTAAGGACCCCGCAGCATTATCACTACAGTTACATAGATACCATTTAGCAGAACTAAGTAGGCTGACTTGACCCAAGGTGAAGGAAGGTCACACTCACCAGAGTTCCCACGACCCCCGTTTGGGGCCCTGCTGACGTTTTGAGCCAGGTTAGTGTTTGTTGGGGGTGGGGGAGCGTCCTGTTGGTTACAGGGTAGTGGGCGGCGCATCTGGCCTCTACTCACCAGACGCCAGGAGCAATCCCCACTCCAGGTGTGGAAGCCAAAAATGCTCCCAGGCATCGCCAGATTTTCCCGGGGAGCACACTAGTGCCCTATTGAGAAGCCATAGTCCACACGAAGACGTTGCCCTTTGACGGAGCTTCTTCCAGCAGCTTCTCTTCCCTTCTTCCTCGCCCTTCCTTTACATCCTGGTTTCTATCCAGCCGCCACTATTTACTGAATTCCACATATTTTTATTTACATGCATTTTTCATTTTGCTATTTTACCTCCTTGAGTAATTTTTTTTTTTTAATAAAGAGTATATGGCTGGTAAACTTGCTGACTTCTTACTAGTCCAAAAAACCTCTCAGCTTGGCTCTTACTCCTGATCCTAGCTTGGCTGAGTATAGAATCCTACATTCAGTCTCCTTGCCACCCAGAACAGCCCATACTGTGCTGCTAGTGTGAAGTCGGATACCAATGCTATCATTATTCCTCACTATAGTTTGAGTTACATGACATTGCCAATATTGACCATTTTTTTCGCTACAAACTAATAATTTCATATGGTTCAATCTAATATTTGCTTTCTATTTGTCTGGCTTGCTCTATGCCTCTCTTCTCCCTCTTGGTCTCCTTCTTTTGCATTATTTTCATCACACTTTCCTTCATTAGTTTGAATGCACGAGGGATACCTTTACCATTAGTGACTGCACCAGAAAGGACAACGTGCATCACTGGCTTACCCGAGTCTGACGGTACTTGGTAGTTCCTCCTCCCAGACTAGACAATGATCACACGCTTTTGCTTCTTTTCCCCCTCCTGACTCACATGCTTCACATACGAATTTGTTCGATATGTTAACCTCACACAAAATTCTTATAATACTCAATGCTTATTTAGATTTATTCCCATCGTTTTACAATTCAGGTGGGCTTTTTGTTGTTGTTTGTTGTTGTTTCTCCCGTATCTTCTTGCTCCCATCAGGAATTCCTTCCTTTGGCCTGACACTCCGCCCCGCCTTTAGTGCACTTCCTCCTGTGAACCTATGAATTCTTATTTATCTAAGATTGTCTTATCTCACTATATTCTTTTTTTTTAATTGAGATATGATTGACATATAATACTGTAATGGTTTTAGGGGTCTGTATATGCATAATGACTTCATACATGTGTATACTGTGAAATGATTGCCACGAGTTTAGTTAACGTCCATCACTACAGTTACATTTTTTTTATTGTGATGAGAACTTCTAAGACTTTTTCAACTTTTTTTACTCCCCTAGCAACTTTCAAATACACAATACATAATTGTTGACTATCGTCACATTGCTGTACATTATATCCCCAGAATTTGTTTTCTTTTTTTTTTACTTTTTTTATTTTTATTTATTTATGATAGTCACAGAGAGAGAGAGAGAGGCAGAGACACAGGCAGAGGGAGAAGCAGGCTCCATGCACCGGGAGCCCGATGTGGGATTCGATCCCGGGTCTCCAGGATCGCGCCCTGGGCTAAAGGCAGGTGCCAAACCGCTGCGCCACCCAGGGATCCCCCAGAATTTGTTTTCCTATATAGCAGTTTGTACCTTTTGATCACCTTCACCCAGTTCTTTATTCTTGATGTACATTTGACGAGTAATAGACTTCAGGGCTGCCAAGTGTGCTCTTCCAGCACATTAATGACCTCATTCCACTGGTTTCAGTTTTAGCTCAGGAGATCCTGCTGCTGCTCTTTGATTTTCTCTTTATCGTTGGCTTTCTACAGTTTTACTATATTTGGATGTGGATCCCTTTCCTTTCTTTTTCCTTCCTTCCTCAGTTTGGAAATCACTGGACATTTTAAACCTGTGGATTTTACCTGGCAAGTTTACAAGGAAAAATTTCCGATTTTTCTAACTACTGTATTTCAGCATCGTCATGACACTATCAGTCATGACTTGTACCATTTATGTAACCAAGAGAAGAAAAAATAAATCCACATCCAGTTAAACTCTGACATATACCCTTGTCATTTAAAATGTTTATATTTGTAAAAATTCCTTTTTTAGGCAAAATTGTGCTATTATTGTTCATCCTTGTATTAATCAGGTTTCTCCAGAGAAATAGAACATAGGATGTGGGGTTTTTGGTGGGGGGGATGGGAGGAGGAAATTAGGTGGGAGGGTATATGGGTGGGGGTAGACAGACAAATTTATTTTAGGGAATTGGCTGTGTGATTATGGAAGCTTATGAGTCTCAAATCTGATGGCAGAGGCCATCAAACTGGAGACTTCTGAAAAAGTTATAGTTCAAGTTGCAAGGCAACCTCCTGGAAAATTCTGTCTTAATTGGGGGAGGTCAGCCTTTTCAGTCTGTTCTATTCGGACTTTCAGTTTTGGATGAGCCATCTACATTATGAAGGACAACCTGCTTTACTCCAAAGTATAATCTTTATCCAAATCTTACCTAAAAACACCCTCACAGAGACATCCAGAATAATGTTTGACCTGGTATCTGGACACTGTGGCCCATTGTGTTGACACATAAAAATTGACACATAAAACTAACCATTGCAATACTCAACGAGGGAAAAATATAAGCAAAATAAATGACCTCCACAGGTATTCCTAACACTTCTTCCCATAAAGAATCTAAGTCTTCTGAATCACTTTTGGGCCACTCTGTGTGCATAGCTTTCCCTCAAAGATTCCATTAAGGAACTAAAAGCCATTAGTGATGGGCTTCTAATCTGGCTTTGAAATTATATAGAACTAGCCTACTACTGATTTCTCCCTGGAAAATGTTATTAACATGCCTGAACAATGTCCTTCATCCCCTCCCCATAACCATTTGTTTTCCAGCAGTGGAAAGAGTGCTCCACTATTGGCTCTGGGATTTTCTTCCAAGCCACTGACCTCCATTCTGAAGGTTTTTATGTTTACACTTTTGATATTCCCATATGCACAGGTAGTAGTATCGATACCTGCCACCCAGCTTCAGTAAAAGTAAGATGCTATCAATTATATGACCTGATTTCAGAAAAGATAAAATGTTGGGGGGGGGGATGCATCACAGCATCAGTGAAATAATTTATAATCTCTGCCTTTTTTTGTCTACTTTCCTGGGACTCCAATTAAACCTATTTATTTAAGTATCTTTCTCCCATACTTTCCATCATTTCACTGCTGCTAAATTGAAATTTAGGTCCTTCCCTTCGATTTTTTTCAGTTCTAGCATTTCTTCTAGTTGCTTCTCTTGCAAATAAGCAGTGTCCCAATTTTTATAGTTTCCACTTGCTTGCTGGAATTTTTGTTTTGTCTTCCATCTCCAGAACTATTGCAGGCATTGTTTTGCACTTAAATTTCATGAAAGGACAGGGGGGCAGAGAGGGGGTTGAGTGTCTGCCTTTGGCTCCGGGTGTGATCCCAGGGTCCTGGGATCAAGTCTCGCATCAGGATCTCCGCAGGGAGCCTGCTTCTCCCTCTACCTGTGTCTCTGCCTCCTCTGTGTCTCTCATGGATAAACAAATAAAATCTTTTAAAAATTTTTATGAAAGCACAAAGAACTTTTTATAAGGGATTGAATACTCTCTGTGGAATAAAAACCATATTATATGACTTGCAACCACATATGGTATACTATGAATACCTAAAATAGATCCTAAAGGATCTGTGATGGATTCCGCTATGCATTTCCTGATCCTCTCTGACAAGGGGAGCAGTAGAGTATAATGGGTACAAGCAAAGTCAATCAGATGGACATGTGTTTGAGTTCTGGCTGTGAACTCTCGGGCAGTTCCTTTATTCCTCTGAGTCTCACTCTGTTCACTCATATAATTAAGCTAATAACAGGAGTGATCTAAAAGGGTTGTCTTGGATCCGGTTAAAGGAAATACGGATCAGGTATGTAGACCAACATGGCACCTGGCACACGGTTCACATCGAATACACGCACTGTCTCAGTATTAGGGACTTAGTGATGATCGACCCCTTAGCTAGGACAGTCTGTGCTTTCTCCAGGAATCCCATACTCTGGCCGCATCGGCAGCACTGGTACTAGGATGTCCACTGTTTCTTCTGAGATCTTTCCACCAGGTCTTGAGCTTTGTTGTGCATTTGCTCAAAATTTGTATTTAAAGTACATCTTTGGGGCTTTGTCCACTGATGCACGTCCTGGAGAGCCTTGCTTCCTTCCATCCTGCTCTGCAGAATGCTGGCCATGCATCATGCTGCAGCTTTCTATCTCTCTAATGGAAATATCCTCATCTGCAGGAGCCTTATAAATTGAGAGGGTAGCAAGAAGGAAAAGAGCAGTTGTGAGAGAAGTTGAAAAAGAACATATAACTTCCATCTGGCAAAGAAGTCCCTTCCTATCCAGGATCCAAATCAGGAACAGATTCTCCAATGCACAGAAACAAGGGTGCTGAGATAACTCCGGAGCCATTCCACGCACCTGACCCCCAGGGGAGCTCCACAGGTGTTTCTATCATGCTTTTTGTTTAGACACGCCTTTCAGATCTTCAAGGGGAGGGGGGCCTGTGCCCACCAGTGCAGCCTGAGAGGATTATATGGGAGCACTGGGCCATCACAGAAATGGAAAATGTTAGCTATCAAGTGGAAGACTGGGCTTAATGCCGACTAGCCCCTGGAGATGCTGTACTTGCAAAAAAAAAAAAAAAAAAAAAAGAATCTTCAAAGATGACCTCATCCTCTTATTTGCCTACTTTCTCCTTAAACTTGACTGCAGACAAGTTTCAATTATTTGGGCTTAGGGTAATAAAAATGTAGTTCCTATGAGGATGGGGCTTATGCCTCATTTATCTCTGTGTCCCCAGGGCTAGCCCCGTGCCTGCAACATCATTGCTGCTGCTTAATGCATAAACAATGGTTATTGTTGAATTTGGTCTGCCCCATATGACTTAATCCATGACTAATCCACGTTGGAAGGGAAGTAACAACTCATGCTTTGCTAACCCTCAATAAAACTTTCAATGAAGAAAAAATGAAATATTTCTAAAAATGCTACTCGATAGTGGCAAGATATTTATTACTATTATCATTTATGTGACTTGGGACCTTAAGCAACTCATTTCTCTTCTCTGTTGGAGACGTTCCATTCCCCAAACGTTATGTAGTAAAGATTAATATTGTGTGAGAAAATGATAATTCTCTCTTTAAAAAATCATATTCAGTTTAATCTATAACATAAACCCAGATACTGGTCCCAGCCCTCTTGGAGGACCGTTCACTGTGATATTTCTTTCTATTACAAATGTTTTTCCCAGGCCCTGCTTTGGTAATAATCCCTGGGAAATAGTTAGTGCCTATGTGCATAGCACTAAAAGGAATGTGATGATGGCCATTTGGGGTCAGAAATCAGATCCCAGGTGTTATTAGCTTCCCTCCACCTGTGCTCTGGTCCCCTTCCCTTCTGCCCATTCTTGAAACCTGTTCAATCAGGCCCACGGACACTCGCCTCTAACAGTTGCCTCTCTATCTCTTTGCTTCATGCTCCTTTCTCATAACTTGGTTCTTTAGCTCAACAAACTTTAATGAAACACCTCCCATATGCCTGGCACAAAGCTGAGCATGGAGACTGATGCAAAGAACACCTAGACGTTGTCTTGCCTTCTAGATTCTAGAAGCTCACAGGATAGCTCAGGAGGTTCGACAAAATATCGAAACACATATGTATGGTAACAGAGATATCTCTAAATGTTGCCGTGGGGGTAAATATGATCAAGTATGTCACATGGGACCTAAAGCAATTAAGCAGTCTTGAGCCCTTTGTAGCATGTGGCGGGATATAAACACACAAGTGTGTGAAGGAATTTGTGCTCTGAGCACAATCTGAATTCTTACGACTGAATGCGATGCAGTAAGTCAATTAAACTCAACAAACTTTTACTGAATATATTCGTGGTTTCCAGATCTACACACAATAAAAGACACTTGTGTGGCTCCAAAATGCTCATTGTGCGACGTGGAAGTGTGGAGTCCATGTGTGTTTTCTGGCTGAGCATGGGGCATAGGGTGTCGTGTGTGGGCATGAAAAGGAGAAGATCAAAGTTACCATTTACTGAGGACTAATGAGGTTCCAAGCACTGATCATTTAATCCTCACATCCCTATAAGGAAGGTACCAGCACGATGCTCCCCAGGTTCCCCCCCAAAGAGATCAAAGCCAACCCTACACTTCAAAAAGCCAAACACAGCTTTTATTGCCTCCCAATGCAAGATGTTTCTAATACAATCTATTCAAAGATGGGGTGAAAAGTGAGGAGTGTGGTCTGGACATTGTATTTTTATTTTTACATTTTATTTCAGACTGAAAACTGTATTTCACTGCCAAATCAATTAAGAACACATTTATAACTTCATGTTGTTCGAAATAATATCTACAATGTTCTAAGTTTCAATTAGGAGCATAAAATTCTTTCAAGGGCGGAATTAAAACAAAAAATACAAATATAAACTGCATCTCATGCTCTGTTACTATTTCACTGTGTGGCCATAGATGAACATCTCTCTCTCTCTCTCTCTCTCCCGCTCAACTTTCGTTTTCTCATCTGGCATATGAGGAAATTGAAACAGTGTCTTAAATCCTTTCTAAGTTCCCTTCACTCACGTTATTGAATGTAACTAGATCTGTTTTGCTTGCAACTAGTAGGTGATGGTGAAGGTCTCTGACACCCCCCTCCCCCCCCCGGTGTGTGCTACAACAGTTAGGGCAAGATATTAGGACTGTCTCTGAAGGGGCTAACCTGGCTGCGACAAGAGTAAGGATGCAGTGGCAGCAGCAGGCACTCACAGCCAAGTCTTAAAAGGTATAGGGGCTGCCCTTCTGCTGAGTGACAGCCACGTCCCAGGCACCTCAAGACTTTATCTCCTGTAATCACCATAAGAACCTCTGAGAGGGGTGTCTCGATGCAAAAACCAACGTCCGGACAAGTGAAACGACCTGCCTTCGGTAACGCAGCTGGTGATGCACAGCCATCCGCTAATGATTCACACTCGCAAGGCATTCCAGGGGGGCTGCCTTGAGGGGGGCCAGGGATAGCCCCAGCACCCCTCCACGGAGACACTGCACGGGTGTGACTAGTTGTGAGCTCCTCTAGGAGACAGGGCTAAGGCACAGACCTTACCTGTGACCCTCTGACAGCAAGCTTGTACACCCCCGGTCCCACCACAAGGGACCCGCACACCGGGGCACAGAGCCTGCTGGCATGGCTCCGCTGGTCTATGCAAACTTACAATACCTGAGCCACCATTTAAAAATCAGGAGGTTATGCTGTAAAGATGAAGATTTACAGCTTCTCTTAAAAAATCCGAAGACCTGGAAACCGAGTGTTCATTGTAGCCTGGCAACAACAAGCTGGAACAGGGCTCCTCTCTGCCTCTACAGCACCTTTGCATAAACTAGAGAGGGGTACTATCCTGGGCTGGGGGGGCCTGGGCTCTCAGCTCGGTCCACGGAGCGCAGGCTGGATTTCACCCACCTCCCTCACGGCCTCACCCCCTTGCAACTTGTACTTGGCCCTTCTAGCCAAGCAGCTCCTCCCACAGATGGGGCACATTCCCTCTGCCCCATGCAACCTCTAACAGTCTCTTACTCCTCCCAGCTCTGAGGCCTAGGGCCATGGAACACGGAAAATCTATGGACTCTCAGTACTTTATACCCCTCTCATTTCACTCATTTCTTTTACCTCCGACCCCCTATAGATTTCCTTCATTTGCAGCCCTTACGTTAATGAATTGTAGAAGGGTAGCATGGTGGCTTTCATATGTAATTGCAAAAACACTCAAAAGACAAAGAATGGCAAACAAGGAGGTACAGGCTAGAATTATCAACCGTGGAAGCAGCTGTGCCCAAGCACTTCAATGTGTCAGTGGTGAACTTAATTCCGTCCATTCCATGGGCCTACTTGGACTTCCAACACTTCTTGAAGTGCCTATGGGCCAGAGGTAGCTCCCCTGTTCAGTTCACCTGCTTTGGCCCAAACTCCTAGCTCAACCACTGTTGATTTACTCTTACCTTCCCATAAAAGCCCAGAAGTTCCCTTTATTGCCCTCTCTTCATTCCTTTTTGTTGTTGTTGTTTTTAAGATTTATTTATTCACGAGAGACACAGAGAGAGGCAGAGACACAGGCAGAGGGAGGAGAAGCAGGCTCCACACAGGGAATCCGATGTGGGACTCGATCCTGGGACTCCAGGATCACACCCGAGCTGAAGGCAGACGCTCAACCCCTGAGCCACCCACGCGTCCCCCTGTAGGGGTTCCTATGTAGCACTGGCTCACATATCAATGTCAAAGCTGCCACTCTGGATGATTCCAACTGGACACTGCCCTTTTCTCGGTGAAGGAAGCAAGCTCTTTGCTCAGTTGAGCCCATTGCACGCTGTTAGGGGTTGAATTGTGTTCTGGAAGAAGACATGTGGAAGTCTTAAGCTCCAGCACTTTAGAACGTGACCTTTTTTGGAAATAGGGTCATTGCAAATGGAATCATTAATATGAAGTCATGTAGGAGTAAGGTGGGTGCTTAAAGCAGCATGACTGGTGTCCCTCTAAGAAGAAGAGAAAAGACGCAGAGACATAAGGAGACACCATGATGCTGTGCAGAGGCAGAGACCAGAGTGATGCATCCACATGCCAATGGATGCCAAGGGTTGCTGACACTGCCAGAAGCTGGGAAGGAGCCATAGAATAGGTTCTCCGTTGGTACCTCCAGAAGAAACCAACCCTGCCATCACCTTGATTTTGGACTTCTAGCCCCCAAAACTGCGGAAGAACACATTTCTGTCATTTTAATCCACTCAGTTTGTGATAATTTGTTACAGCAGCATAGCAAATGAGGATACTTTGCTTCATCAAAGCCAATCAGTGCAAGTCTGGCAGGCCAGGCCTGGACTGGTAAAGAATGTGGCTGGCATTTATTTCAAAAGGACAAGGTCCATTGGGGATCCCTTGGCTTTGGCCTTGGTTCGATAGTCTAGGTGAAACGAGCAGATTGGAGACAGTAATTTTTTTTCCCTATGTGTTAAACATAGAAAAGTCTTTTATTTTTCCCCAATTTGCTGTGTGCCACCTCCCCTCCCCTCCCCTCCTCTCAGCCCCCGACATCTTGCTGGTAGTGTGTTGAGAGCAACATTTCTCTGCGTGGACGTTCTGACTCACTCCTTTTCAATAACACCCTCTTCCTTGATAAATCAATACCCTGACCAAAGTGGTGGTGCATTTAGGTCATTAAGCAAAGTAGTCATGGCAGGAGAAATGAGCTGCAGCTTTGTTTCCAAGGTATTTTTGCTTTTGGTCTTATTTACCTGGATAATGCAATAAAAGTACAGCTTCTAAAAACTGACTAAAGAGAAAACTGACTCTACAAAGCTGTGATGACTGAGCACGGAAGCCAAGAAAATGTGCAGGATGAGCTCTCATGGGAAGACATAGACTGTCTTGGGCAAATCACATCCCCTTTCTGAACTTCAGTTGTCTCAGGGGTGGAGCAGGTCTCTGTTCTGAATCTCTGCTGTAGAGTTCTATGACCCTCTGGTCTTTAAAAAAAAAAAAAAAAAGTGGCAATGCCCAAATAATATGCAAAATCCTTAAGCTTCAGGTTTGCGCCTTTTCAGGGCTTGTCCATTAAGGATGTGACGTCTTAAGCATGTGATGGCTTTTGTCATTCTCGAGGCACAGTATGGACATTGACTTGCCAGGCCTGCCACCCAGGGATGCAGGGAAGCTGCAAATGGCTCTGTTGCTGGTAAACTGAGACACACGGCGCTTCAGGGAGGACTGCAGAGGAAATCTGGTAGGTAACGAAATTCGAATGGAACTTTCAATACTCAACCCTTTCAATTCTCTCTCTCTTTGTCTCTCCTCTTTCGCATACACTTTCTTGGTAAAATATATTTTATTAAATTTTATGGAAAAATCATAAAATGCAGGGACGCCTGGGTGGCTCGGTCAGTTAAGCGTCCGACTCTTGATTTCAGCTCAGGTCTCCACCTCAAGTCGTGAGACCGCATCGGGCTCCATGCTGAGCATCTAGCCTGCTTAAGAGTCTCTTTCTCCCTCTCCCTCTGCCCCTGCCTTGCTGCTTGCTCTCTCTGTCTCTCTCTCTCAAAAATAATTAAAAAATGAAGATAAGAAAAGTGGAAAAATAAGAAACATGCATAAGCTTATGACTGGAAATCAACACTATTAGCAGTCTGGCATTCGCTTTGGGATGTCTCAGTGCACTTGCATGAGTGTATGTGTGTGAAATATAATTTCCAAATCAACTTCGCAGAGAAACAGAGTTTTTATGAACTTTTATGAACCTTCAAGAGGTTTCAGGAGCTCATATCTTTCCAGTTAGAATATTCTCAGCAAGTCAGTAATACATTTAAATTAGTGCCAACAGCCCCGTACTTATGGGGTCTCTGAGAAAAGCAATCTATAGTGTTGGTCTTTTTTAAGGAGGCCAGATAGCTATCTTCAGGCGGGCCCTGTGTGGTCTGGGATGGCCAAAATAGGTGGAGAAATTTTCCACTCTGCTACAAGACAAGAGCCAAAAGGAGCTTTTAGTTCTGTCATTGGTTGGACATTTTTTGAATATCATGTATGATGTCATGGTCTACAGTGAGGAATGGTTTTTTTTTTTTTTTTTAAAGAAAGGATAATAGATTTCCTTTCCCCTTTAAGAAACTTATAGTGTAGGCTTCAAAAAAAAAAAAAAGTTACGCAACTCATTCTTTCAATTCAAATCTTATGCTGAAATTAATGTATAAAATACGTCACAGCAGACTGTTCTGGAGGATTCAGAGGTAGAGGTCTCTCCAAAAAACCCTCCATACGTTTTTTTTTTTTTCAGACGGCCCCCAAGGATTCCACCAACTACAGTGTGAAAACCAACAGCTCCAGAAGATGTATGAAAGCGTAGACCAGTCAATGTTTGGGGTGCTGACTGTGGTTGGTCGTGGTGAGGAAACCACAGCTAATATGCCCCCCCGTGGGCTACACACTCTTACTGGGGCTTTGCCTCTATGGATTAATTGAATCCTCACAACAATGGGGATATTCGGGTGTACGCATTTCTACTTGATCGCTAAGAAACCTGAGGTTTGGAAAGATTAAATGACTTACCCAATGCCTCCAACTGTATCTGGCTGTCCTGGGCGTCGGACGGAAGTCCAGCTGACTCCGACATCCAAGACAACCCAGATCTAAAAAGGATGCAAGAGTAGAGTACTGCACACACGCGCACGCACACACGCACGCCCGTGAGAGACACAAATGCACAAGGACGTACTTGATTGGCTGTGAAATGGGAGGTAAGGGCTAGATCCGGTGTGTCTTGACCATCGGACTGAAAAGCAGTAGTAGGGTAGGAAGAAGTTTGGCCGTTACACAGCCACTGGGCCGTGCCAAACAGGGAGTGCGTGTCTCAGGTAGATCCTAGTAAACAAAGATGGGCATGTGCTGATAGACACACCGTGGTGAGAAATTCCAAGGAGGAAAATCCTTGTTCCTTAAAAAATCTGCCTGGGGGAGGAAGAATTGCATTCAGAGTCTGAAAAACGCTTTAGTAGCCTCAGAAGATCTCCCTCCCAGATATTTATTAATTACTGTGTTGTTCTAACTGATGCCCACAAATTCTTTGATTCTCCTCCCTCCAGGTGGTAGGGCTTAGTTCCCCATTCCCCAAAAGTTCCAAGATACAGGTAGGAAGGTAACTATCATAATAGGACACTGAATTAAGCTTTTCTATTACAGAAAAAAAAAAATATATATATATATATTAGATTTTACTGTTGTCATCCTCTGATGAAAGAAAACCAAACCATTCATTTGCAAAAGCAAAAAAAAAAAAAAATTTCTCTGTTACCACTTTTAAGGTAGAACAATCACACAACCCTTTTATTAGTTCCTTAGTGACTAAACAAGAAAGTTTTGAATTTTAAAACACACAGTGAGGGGCACCTGGGTGGCTCACTCGGTTAACCACTCTTACCACAACTCTCTCTTACTAAAACGTTTCAATGATTCTCTATTACCTACAGGTTTAAAACTCAATACTCTAGGGCAGGCTGTGGGGGTGACCGAGTGGCGCGCACTGAGGGGGGCACTTGACGGGATGAGCACTGGGTGTTATTCCGTATGTTGGCAAATTGAACACCAATAAAACATAAATTTATTATTTTAAAAAACCTAAATACTCTATAGTTAAAGAGCTGTGTACACCTCAGGGGCCTGCTAGAGGAGTCCGCCCTAAACTATCCATTTGCCAGCATTTGCCAAACGTTTGCATTTTACTGACGTTGGCTATTGGCAAGTATCTACTGGATTTTTTCTTAATTTTTAGTTTTCATTCCAGTTAATTAACATATAGCACAATATTATTTTCAGCTGCACAATATAGTGATTCGACACTTCCATACGTCACCCGGTGCTCATCACAAGTGTCCTCCTTCTTCCCCATCACCCATTCACCCATCCCCCTAACCTCGTCCCTCTGATAACCATCAGTTTGTTCTCTATAGTTAAGAATCCAGTTCTTGATTTGCCTTTTTTTTCCCCCTTTACTCCTTGGTTTTGTTTCTTAAATTCCACATATGAGTGAAATCATATGGTATTTGTCTTTCTCTGACTGACTTACTTCACTCAGCATAATACCCTCTAGCTCCATCCATGTCATTGCAAATGGCAAGATTTCATGCTTTCTATAGCTGAGGAATATTCCATTGTATATAGACCACATCTTCTTTAGCCATTCATCAGTTGATGGACACTTGGGCTCTTCCTATTCTTTGGCAATTGTGGACGATGCTGCTATAAACATCAGGGGGAATGTAATCCCTTTGAATTAATATTTCCGTGTCCTCTGGGTAAATACCTACTAGTGCAATTGCTGAGTCATGGGGTAGCTCTATTTTTGACTTTTTGAGGAACCTCCATACTATTTTCCAGAGCGGCTGCACCAGTGTAAGACGGTTCTCTTTCCTCTGCAGCCTCTCCAACACCTGTTGTTTCCTGTGTTGTTAATAGTAGCCAGTCTGACAGGTGTGAGGCGGTATCTCATTGTGGTTTTGATTTGTATTTCCCTGATGATGAGTGATGTTGAGCATTTTTTCATCGGCATGTCTTCTTTTGAAAAGAAAGGGATGGAAGGAGGCTCAAGGGACCTGGAAAGGCTACAGGGAAGAGAGATGACTTGGGATGCTCCTGGGGTCTTCTCAGCACCAGGCAATATAGGTTTGCCCTGGAAAGGTAATAACAGGAAGAAAAAGTTAATGGACATTATATAAATTCCTCCATTTGTTAAAAATAAATACCTATTGAGTTCTAGCTTCTTGGGATACATCAATAAACAAAACACACACACACAGGCAGAGACTGTACCCTCACTATATTTATATTCCAGTGGAGAAAGACAGATAGCAGACAATTAGATGAATAAATGTTATGGTGCTTTAGAAGACAGGAAGTGCTATGAAAAAAGAAAAAAAATACAGAAGGGTATAGGATATTGGACCTGCGAGAGGGTGTGTAGAAATTCCAACTGAGTGGTCAGAAAGCGCTCACTACAAAAGCAAAATGTGAGCAATGTCTAAGAAGATGAGGCAGTCGAGCACGTCAATATGAGAGAGGGCTCTCATCTTTCCGAGGGAAAGGCCAGAGCTGGGCATGGCCAGGTGAGTGAGCTGGGGGAGAGGAGTAGGAGCTAAGCTTAGGGGGGTGATGTGGGGTCTCACAAGCCACTGTGGGAGCCTTAGCTTCTACTCTGAGGCTAACCAGGAGTCACAGGGAGGCTCTGGTAGAGGGTTGACTTGATCTAATCTTAAAAGAGTTAGTCTGGCCAGCACCAGGATAGAAGCAGGAAGCCAAGTTTATGCAAGAAGACCCATCGAGCCATTGGATTAAACAGGGTCAAGTACCAAGGATGCTTTGTGAGGGCCTCATCTGCGCTGGCCAGAGAAGATTGTCACAGCATGAGCTGAGGAGAGTAAGGCTCTTTCTTGATTTTCCTGGTTGCATGTTTTCTTCAGCGGGTCAGTTGGATGATGAAACAACTCCTGGGTATCCTGGTGACCAAGGAGATGGCCGTCTTCTGTGCCCAGCCAGGCCTCAATCCTGCGGTCACGTGTGTGGCTACTCTATTTTCACTTTCTTTCAAGACATGGGAGTCTCTCAAATCTCTTCTGTGGCTTTTTTCTCAAGGCAGAGACACCCACAGTGGCCTCCTTCTCTTGGTCCTAGTTCTGGACAAAGGGAAAAATCAGGCATTTATCGGAACAACTCCAGTCTGCCTCCTGGATTCTATTAAAGTGACTCCCAGCACTGTCATTCTAGGAAGAGGCACGTCCCTTTACCAATTAAAGAAGGGTTAAGGAGGTTCCAACGAGTTCATCCCCTCCGAAGATGGGCCTTCAGAGCAACACAGTTCCAACAGAAATATGATGCAAACCACACTTGTAGCTTTGAAGAGTCTGGTAGCCACATTTTAAACCGTAAAAACAAACAGGTGAAATTAATTATGATACATCTTATTCGACTCACATCTAAAATATCATTTCAATATGCAATAAACATAAAAATTATTAAGGAGATTTTAAGACTCTTTTTTTATAGCAAGTCTTCCGAATCTGGTGTGTGTTTTGCCCTTCCAGGACGTCTCAATTCAGACCAGCCCGTTCCAAGGACTCGGTAACCACATGCGACCACCGTACGGGCTGGCACAGCTCGAGGCCTCCAGGCCCCAGGGCGGTGCTTCTCTAGGTGGGCTGGCAGCGTAGGCAACAGTTTGATGCGCTAAGTGCTCATCATCTGTAGAACGTTGACTTAAAGAATTGGAATTTTGCAGAAGCATCTAGATTACATCCCAAGCCCAACTGCAATCTGTCTTCTCTCCACACCGAGAACAAGCATCAGTGAGGAAGGGCTTTGTAAACAGAAGTGTCTTGCCCAAGGTTGTCACTCTGATGGCAACTCTCTGTGGAGCGTGCGCACTGCTCCGGCCAGGATGCGCTTCAACGGTGAAGCAGTACTTCGGGAGCATAAAATCTTCTTATGACAAGGGCGATGGGCTCCTTCCAGGGCATTAGCCCCAGGGAGATGTGAAACTCTAACATGGGGCAAAGGAATCTTTATTTGAACCAGGTTTTCCGCAGTTGGTTGCTACTGTCAGGGTAATTTATGGCTGAGGTTGGGCGTGTTTTTCACCAAGGCAATTCATTTCCAGGCCCCGTCAAGGGGCTCCGTGCTGCCTGCCCGTGATTACCGGCCCCGGGGCCCCCGCCGGGGGAAGTCTCTCCAGTGAACACAGACGGTGAAGCAAGAACTTGGGCTTCAGCAGATGTTCGTACCAGGTGAGGCGCAGACTGGGGTGGAGGCAAGACAGCAGGGAGGAGTCTCTGTGTGACTTACAGTTTCTTTTACTTTCCCCTAAAATCAAATTCAGGCTGTTGAATAAGTCCGGGAACAGAGGGCTGAAACTGCCAAATAGGCCAAATCAATAGTAAGGATGTTGAGGGCAGTGGAGGAAGGAATTGAGGACATACACGGACACATACGGGTAGTCGACGGCCTCTGAGCACCTCGCATGGGTTTTGTCCCTCCCTTTGTTGGGTGAATGAATGACGTACCTAATACATCTTTACTATTGTGGAACCCAAGACAACAACTGGTCTAAGCGCTTGTACCTTTCACAGAGCCAAAATTTAAATTCTGAAGATTGTATAATTGGAACCAGATAAACCCTAAAATCTTTACGAGACTCTGTTGATTCTATAATTTGACTGGAAATAGCGCTTTAGGTTTTGGGGTTAGGTACTCGAAACAATACTTGTCCGTTTTTTTCTCAGCCCAACCGCTGGGCCCAAACTAGTAGGAACACGAGACTCTATCGGGTGAGGAGGATGGTTTGCGGTTCCTGATGGGGGATAAAGCCCTGGATGAGGGCGCCCTGACAGCGGGAACCAGCCCAGAACCTCTGCCCCAGGCACTCACGAGAGCGCCATGGGCCCTGGCATACGTAGCCAGACCAGACCATCTGCCAAATCCTAGAGGTGCTGACTTTTTACATGAGCTCAAGTGGAGGGGCTGCCCAGGGCCACATCTTTGCCCGAGGGCTATGGGAAATATCTTCCAGTCCTCTAATTCCCCAGGCATTATGTGGGATGCTTTGCTCCCTCCAGATTCTCCGGGCACAATGTAGATATGTGGGGTGGCTCCTGTCTGCAGCACTGAAGACCATCAAATTCCAGAAAGTCCAGAACACACTGAAAAGCTCAGCAGAGACACCGTGGGCTTGAAAAGTGAGCAGCTGACAGTCTCAAGGGCAGGCGTTCCCAAAGGTGGGCAGGGGAGATAATTTTCCTCAAGGCATGCTCTCTCCGCCCACCAAGCCCCCTTTCTGCTAGAGTAAGTGCCCTGAACCCACGTCAGACCTAGTCACTCCCTGATTCACAAACCCTAATGGCTCCCAACACCTGCAGAATGAAGTATAAACACTTTCATGAGGGATTTCAGGCTGTCACTGCGTGACCCCAGGTCATCACTCCAGCCTCATATCATCTTAGGTCCCTCCGTGCACTCGGGGTGATGCCCCAGCCCACTGGACATCTCACCCTTCCTTAAATTCTATGTGCATTTCCCCATCGCCCCCGACATCTGTGTTCTGGGCTGCAAGGCCCTCCCTTGCCTTTCTGGTCTACCAATATTTTTCTTATTCTTCACCAGCCCACTGACACAGTGGCCCACTAACCACCCTTGTCCCTGCTTATTATTATTGCTTTAATTTAATTCTGCCTTTGATTAGAATTCATCATGCAAATGTCCGTTCCTCCCTCCTTTGCCACTTTTTTTTTTTTTTTTGAGGACGTGGACCATGTCGTACGAATTTTTGTTTTTCCCACACCCCCTGTTATATAGTCCTGATCACTGCAGGTGGACACATGATGTTTGTTGGGTAAAGGAATAGGGAGTTGACCTGCGTCCTTACTGCAGCCGATGATCTCCACCGGGCATCGGGCATAGGATTTGTGATAAATGCTTCACTGTTTAAATAAGAAAAAATTGTTTGGAAGGTCATTGGAGGAGAAAGGGCCCTGGAGCAAGACTCAGAAGACTTGTGTTTGGATGTTGGCTGGGAAGGCAAGGGGGTCGCGGGCCAAGACTGCAAATGGTTCCCCTTTGCTCTCCATTCTCCCCTTTGCTCTTATGAGGAGAACGCTCCAGTTTTAGCTGAGCTCATGGCTGTCCAGCTGAAGGCGACTTTGCTTAGTCATCCTCGAAACCAGGCATCAAGATTTTGGCCAAAGGAGCGGAAGACGTGTGAGCATCATCAGATGTGTGCCTTTAAAATGAAAGGAAGATCCTTCGCTTCCTCTCTTTCCGCGTAGGAATGTGGGTTCGAATGGAGTCACCGCGTATATTGGATCACAGGGATGAGGACAACCTCCTCGTTGGTGATGGCGCCACCTGCCCCATCTGCAGTCTTGCCTAGTGAGTATTGTAGCCTCATCCTTCCTTAAGACTCCATCTTGCTCAGCCTAAAAATCTTAGGATTATCTTTGATTCCTCATCCCGTCCAAGAAAGAGCCGATCCACTAGCAAGTCCCACTGGCTCTACTTTCAGATATATCCCATCATCTCTACGGGTGCCAGTGCCATTACCTTTACCTGGATTACACAGGAGCTGGTTATGGCCTCACAGCATTTATCCTACTCCCCACCCCATTCCCTACCATCAGTCTATTTCCATAGAGAAGCCAGAGTGACTTTTTTTTAACTCGTAAGTCATTTAATTCACCCCCTTCCAAACCCTCCCAATGCTTCCCACCCCAATCAGAGATGAGTAGTCATAGCAATAGCCCAGAAGGACCTTCAGATGGGGGTCTTTTACCTCCCTGAGTCTGTCTACCACTTCCTCCCACTGCCCTGCTCCAGCTGTTAGCAGCTCCTTGCTGCTCCCCACACACTTGGTATACTCTGGTCTTGGGGCCTTGGCCCGGTGGTTCCTTCTGCCTAATGATCTTCCTTCAGATAACCACACGTTAACTTGCACACTTGATGTTGCTTGTTTCAATGTTAGCTTCTTAACTAGGCCTACCCTGAAAATTCGATTTAAAATCGCAACCCCACCTCTATCCCCACCTCCTCATTACCCGCTTGCTTTGTTCTTAGCACCTACCACCTTCTAACATACCTTATAATTTACAGTTTTGTCTACTGTCTATGCCTCCCCCACAAGAATGTAAGCTGAATGTGGGGAACAATATATATATATGCATATTTTTTCACTACTGTGTGTATAATAAGTACTCAATAAATATTTGTGGAAGGAATAAAAAT
Source organism: Canis aureus (assembly GCF_053574225.1). NCBI lineage: Eukaryota > Metazoa > Chordata > Mammalia > Carnivora > Canidae > Canis > Canis aureus. The sequence continues at coordinate 2,361,133 of NC_135633.1, forward strand.
CACAAGGATTCTGAAGTCCCAGCACCATGGAGCTACTATATCCCTGGATGGTTCTATGACACAGAAATAAGTTTCTGCCTTTGTCAAGTTGGGTCTTGGTTCTGGCAACTGACTCCATGTCTTGATACAAAGGTTAGGAAGTGACTTGGAAGACGCCACTCAATCTATCACTCCCCAGCGTGCAGCCCATCACAATGAAAATTTCTGATTCTCCTTATCAACAAATCAAACGAGATCAATTTGATCTGGCCTCGACTTTGTCTTCCGCTTCTTCACCTACTATTCTCAGTCATGTCTGTTTCCTCATTAGGGCCTTTGCGCCGACTGTTCCACTTGCCTGAAACCCTCCTCCCCAGCCTTAGCCCCAGATTTTTACAGGACTGCCTCCTTGTCATCAGTCCACCATCCACCACCCCAGAGAGGTCCTTCTTGGACATCCGGCCTACAAAGAGAGCCATCCCTGCCCTAGGATCCCTCTCTACCCTTGCACCCTGCTTTTTATTCATGATAGCACTTAACATAATTGCTCATTAAACTTCTCATTATTTGCCTGTCTCCACGGGGAATTGAGAGTCTTATCTATCAGCTCCCATCTCCTGTTGGTAGAAGTTTGTATCCATGGGTCTTAATTCCTTGCTCACACCTGGGATGCTTATAGGCCAAAATATCCCAGGGACAGAAAACAAAGATGTCTAGGTTCATCTTTGAGGTGGCATGCTCTCAGCGCCAAGTGATGGAAGCCCTCAGGGAGCGGCTCAACTCAGAGGTATGGCTGAGGAGCTGTTGGGGGCTTTAGAGGCTTCTGATAGACATCATTCTCTCCCCATGCCCCACCCCCCCATGTGTAAGCTTTATGAGAAGGGGGCTTTATCTGTCCAGTACTCTATTCTTAGTGCATACAGCAGTGCCTGGACTTAGCAGGTATTGGGCAAATGTTAACTGAATGAATTCATTAAAATCCATAGATGTTTCTTTGTCTTTTTCCTCACCTGTAGAAGGGGAATCATGACCCAGTTGATCTTGCAAGGTTGTTGTGAGAGTCAAATCTAATAAAACATGAAGACGCTTAGCACAGGCAAAGACCACAGAAAGTTGTAAGCTATTATGATTCGGCTGTGTGATTTTGATCCCGAGAAGATCACTTACTTCTTCTAGACCTCAGTTTGTCAATAATCGGAGTTTTACCTTTCTCCAAGTTGGAATAAGAGCAAAATGTGATGATACGCATGAGTGACAGTATTGTATAGATTTACATTGTGATTATCGCTCACTCATCCTTTTGAGTTGAGTTGCATCCTTTTGAGTTTTGACTTTTTAAGTATGAACTTAAGTGGAGAAGCTACTCAGAAAATGCAGTTTGCATAAAGACTTTACAGAGAAGGGGAGCCAGCTGAGTGTTCTTGTTAAATTACATCGTGCCCCAATCAGGATACGCTAAGCAATGCCGCGGTGGCCAACAGCTCAGTGGTTATAGACACTAAAGGTTTACTTCTCGCTCACACTACCTGTTCCCTCTACTTTGCCCGGGAGCTCTTTGATGTTGGCCTTATTCGGCAGAGGCTCTACCACTTGGAATGTCTTAAGTTGGAGAGGTGGAGAATCCAGGGGGCTGGAGAGTCCGTCACACGCTGGCAATGAGTTGCTCCAGCCTGAAAGGGACACATCACCTCTATTGGCCACTTATATGGTCTTGCTCAACTGCTAGGGGACAGGGGAGTATAATCCTCCCACATACTTGAAAGGGAGGGAAATGCAGATGGACAATCACAAGGATTCTGGAGTCCCAGCAAGGGACTACATCTAATAATCTGCTTTTTCCACATAAGAGGTCACAAAATTATCTTTAAGATGGTCAATATTTAAAAAACTTTATTGGCGGGGGGTGGCACAGTCAGTTAAGCATCTGACTCTTGGTTTCAGCTCAGATCACGATCTAGGGGTCCTGGGATCGAGCCCCACATCGGGCTCCCTGCTTAGTGGGGAGTCTGCTTCACCTTCTCCCTCTGCCCCTCCCCCTCTCAAATAAATAAAGAAATCTTTAAAAAGTAAAAATAAAACTTTTTTATTATGGGAAATTTCAAATACGCACAAAACAGGATAGGATAATGAACCCCCACGTATCCATCACCCAGCAGCACACCACCATTTTTAACTACCAAAAGCATTTCCATTGTACAAAGGAGTTTTTTAATCATATAAACTCTTGTATGGGACTTTTGGGTACTGCTAAATTTTGCCACTGGAAATCATACTGCATGAACATCCTTACTCATAAGTTGTCACTTATTTGATTATTTCCATAGGATAAAATCCTTTGGCCTTTTTAGTGATAATTTTCAACCCATCTCTCTCTCCACCAACTAACCTCCTGGTCACTGCTCATTCCCAAAGTAATACAGAGTCGCAGGAAAAAGCGAAGGGCCGGGCAGTAGGTCATGTCCAAGCAAAATGTTTTTCAATTTTCAATAATACTCTAGACACACATATCTCAAGGAAAATAAGATCAATACACCATTTATCAGATTGAAGTTAAATGTGATTTGGTGCTCAATTTGGCAGCACATATACTAAAATTGGAGTGACACAGAGATTAGCACAGCCCCTGTGCGAGGTTGACATGCAAACTCCTGACATGCTCCATATTTTCATAAATAAATAAATAAATAAATAAATAAATAAATAAATAAAATATTTGTGATAGAAGAGGTTAACATCTCTTAAATGGTTATTTAGTGAGAAATATTCTGAATTTCCCCCCAAAACTTTCACGCCCTAATCTAAGTCCTCTTATTGAAGACTACTTTGAGTTAGGGCTTTGCAGTTTGCTAGAAAGACATGAATCCTGGTTTCAGGAATACACTATCTATAAGCTGTGTGACCTAAGTCAAATTATTTGACTTTTTCCAAGCCTCTATTTTTTCTGTTGGTAAACTGGCAACTCTTAACTCACTGGTTTGTTGTGAAATGTGTCAATGAAATAAATAATGTGTTAATGAAAGCATTTATTACCAGGTCTGGTATATGAAGGGTGCACAATACCCATTTCATTCTTTTTCATCCTTTCTTCCTCTTGTATTTTCAGGTTATACTCAAGGATGAGCACTGCAGTGATTTTGAATAACAATTTTCAAGTTGTAGTTCCTAGTGAGCATGTGCTTCTTGATGTGTCCAGCAATCAATAATAGTGGTTTGAAATTAGTGTTTTTCCATGACACCAAAACAAAATTTTGGAAAATTCTTTCAGGTAAGCTCTTTCTTTGGAAAATTCCCATTCCCTCATTTGCAGCAGCCAAGTGCTATGTACCCCAGGACCCTACACCTTTAAAATTGTTATTTTCAATGTTAATAAATGATTTCATTCATTTCCTGTTCTCCTCTATTCATCAACCTGCCAGCAGCAGTCACACACCGACCTTAAAATAACCGTACTGGTAAACAACTGGTTCAAATGATTAGTAGGATGTCTGTAATTGTGTTACGTAGTCAACCCGGTTGGAAACGAGCAGACACGACTCCTCGTATCTAGCTGTGTGAATCGGCGACCGCAAGTAAAGAATAGGTTCAGGAGGGCCTGGAAAGAAGACTTGAAGACTTGAAAAGAGGAGTTCAAGGTTGGTGAGACTAGAAGGTTCTGTTTTGCTCTTGTCATATTCTCCGGCACGCCCGGCACTCGTAAGCGCACAGTAGGGATTAATGAGTACATCTGGGTTGAGTGGATGCTGGAAGGGCAGCAAGAGTTCTCCAAATTCCATTTTGCTCCAACAGTTTGCCAATACCCTTCCTATCTTTAGTGATTCCCTCCATTTGGAGTTTCTTTCCCTCCCTGTCAAACTTCTCCTCGTATTTCCTACCCTACCTAGGGGCCAGGCTGGCCCGCAAGAGTTCAGTCAACGTTGCTCAATGAACAAAAGGTACAGAAGACCTTCTGCAAAAGATACAAGAAGCTAAACTTTGAATGTCTTGAAAAAGAGAGATTGAGAGGGAGAGAGAGGAACATGGGCTGCATGCCTTTGTGCACGGATGATTTTGGAGTGTCCGCCACCAGGTGAGACAGCAGATCACTGGGGCACTAACGTGTATACTTGCTATTCACGGCTTTCTGATGCTGGAACTCAATTAAGAAAACTCCACAAAGCATTGAAATCCGGCTTCTCAACAGTGATTTTGATGACTTGAGTTGTGTGTTTTTCATCCTTATTGCTTTCAGATCTACATAAATCTTTTCTCTCTCCGTTTTCCCGCATGTGTGTGAAATGTGATGCTTCTCGGTCCTTGGGTTCTTTGGGAATCCAGACGTTTCACTTCCTCCACATCTGCTATGAAACTGAATATTGATAAATGTGACCCATAAACCCAACCAGTTAAATGGGGCCAATGACCAATTCTTATTGTTGGATTTTTTTTTTAGGAGTTTCTATCATTTTTTTCCAATCTCTCTTTCGATTGTACTTTTTTTTTTTCTTTAAGGAAAAGACTAAAGGAAAATTATATCAGCAGTAAAGTTCTCAACCACATCTGGGGCTTAAATTCCATGCCTTTTGACAAACATGAACACTGACTATTTCACTGATTTTAAGATAGAAATGATTCTAACCTTGCCACTTTTGTCCTATAAAAAGTAATGTGAAGACATACAACACCTAAACATCTCCAGACTTTTCTTTGAAAGTCTCACATATGACAGAGAATAATTAGCAATAAAATAGGGTTAACACTCAGTGATTCTACAGGATGAAAAATGTACTTAAGGAGAAAAAAAATGTAACCCTCAAGGGTCTGATATTCTGACTTAGATTGGTAAATAATCTATAAAGGACGGATGCCGTGAAGACTGGGAGAGCAATTTAAGTCATACTATTCCTTTATCCCAAACAGAGTAGGATACACAGAGTCCTTGGTTACAAAATCCCAAGGGGTGCTATTTATGCAGAATAGAGTGAGACCCTCCATAGTTTGTACAAGTTAGAGACCTGAACGTATGCAAGCAAATGAGCAGAGGCTTCGTCTAAGTAGCCAGGCCCATGCGAAAGCCTTAATCCCAAAGTATTGCCTTGTTAAAAACTTTGGAACTCCCTTAAAGGTCTGTGTTACGTTCTTTAGAATATGCTTAATAGCTGCAAATAATCCTTCAATGGTGAACTTGACATTTAGAAATATTAAAAATCTTTAGGTACCAAATCTCATATAAATCGTAGAACCTGGCAAATGTCACTTTTTTTGTTAAAAAAGGAAAGATTTTTGAGGTATTTAATTTTTCCACGTGACTCAAGTGACTCTCAAAATTTTTCCCAAGGAGACAGAAGGTTAGGAGCAAAGGAAGCCTCAATAGAAAAAGCATGTGGCCTCCTAATGACATAATTTTGAGAATACCAATGTTAATTTGTATTTTAGGTATTTTTTCCAAGTCTTATTTTGTTAATATCACATGCAAAATCTAGTTTTATCGTCCATATTGGTGCTTCAGTCTCCTCAGAGAGGCAATGAGAATATACGGAGGCTGGTTCAGAGAATGCGTACATTAAAAAAATTGCTCTGGAGATTTCAAATATCAGCCTAGATGGAGAACACTCTTGGAAAAACCTCCCTCTTGAGGCAAAGTACCTAATCCCCCTGCCCAACCCCATTACAAATTTATCAACGTTATGTGAGACCGTTAAATATAATCATTTCGCAGAAGGGATGACAAAAGGGAGCAATTAAGAGTCAATGCAATTCCTAAGAAAGTTGCATTGTACACTTTACCTGTTGATTATAGACAAGCAATTCCACACAAAATTCCAGATTGTGGGCAAAATAATCATCGACCAACCTCTTCCTCTTGATCTTTCTGCTTTCCTACCGAACCCAAGGACGTATAAGGCCCAATATGTTAGACTTACCCCAAAGCCAGTAAACCACCTCTGCCTTTACAAGGAAAAACCACAAACTCGAAAATAAAATCAGTCTTTGCATACGGCATGATTGGCTTTACCAACCGAGAAGCCTCCCTCCCTGCCATTTGCTTCTACCGCAAGTACAATCTATTAGGGTTCGTGGGAGCCCTGGGGGTGGAGCGGGTGGGGTCCGTGTGTCTGTCTGGTGTTGGCCTGTTATTGCCACGGTGTTCACAGGACCATGGGAGGCAGTGCTGAGTGATCCCTTTTATGTCTAGACAGATATTCATAATGACATAGATGTCTGGCTCTTGAAGCTAACTTCTTAGACCGGAGGTATTTTGGTTTACAAAGGCCCAAATAAGAATGGATAACATTGTCTTGGGTGAAGCCACAGAGACCCGGGGGGAAAATGAGCAGGGCCTGGGCAAGGGTAAGGAGATCTCCTGCTGAAAGTTAAAATGACACCTGCGGCAGAACAGGGCTATAGTAAGAACCTGCGTGTCACATCATATTGACCCGGAAAGCAGTCTTCAAGTCCAGCTGTCCCAGACGCCCAAGTAACCTCCCTTGATCTTCTTCATGCCCCCCCCGCCCCCCCAACGATTGTGAGTTTTCCTAACATCTTGTTTTCCTTCGGCATCCTCAGGGCCCTCGATTTTAGCAGAAGCTAGAGCAAGCCTCTGAGGGTTCACGTTACACAGCCTCCGTGGCCGTTTCATGAATTGCATCAGAGGCAGAGCTGGTTGGACAAAGAATGGGCTCTTGCTTTTTTTTCTTCCATGTTCCCCTCCTTCCCGATTTTCCATATTATATGGAATGACATTTGAAAGGACTTTCTCATGACGAATCCCGGTTTGTTAATCAAAGTGCATCATCCATTGGTTGGACACATTTAATGTCTCTGCGTTATCTAGAAATGAGGATGCGATAGAACAGAACAAGTTAAAATAGAGTGAGATGAGGAAATACATTCTAAAAACTCATGTTTTTTTTTTTTTTTTTCTCTTCTGTTTTCTCCTTTTTAAGCGTTGCCATCATCTGCCTGCCAGGTGGAACTTATTTGGATAATAGAGCACAGATGTACCTTGTTGTACTCAACAGATGAATTCCTGAAAAGCTGCATTTGATAGAATTTTTATAAATTAAATCATATTTTCCTGTAGACTTGCACTATAGTAACAGAAGCCATTATCCACATTTGACTGATCTTCAATTGGCAGAGGCCTCACACTTGGGCTTCAGGTTTCTTAGCCAAATCTCTTATGTCAAACAGTTAATGATCTGGAAATAATCAGCACTTATGTGAGCTAGGGGAGCACTATGCTTAAAGGCAATGTGATTGTATTCCTCTGAAAGTAGAGTCTGTATTTCCCGATGAGAATCTTCACTCGCGGAATCTTGGACTATCAGGAGCATCACAGATGACGCAGTGCAAACCTCTCTTTCTTGCAGAAGAGGAAACTGAGGCCCCGAGTGTTTGTTCACCTGCACCAGCGAGCAATAGTATGTGGAGGAAAGGATGAGGTTTTGAGTTTGGCAGCCTTGAGTCCGAATGTTCTCTCCGGGGGTAGTAGCTCCTCGGCTTGCAGCAAGCCCTGGGTGTGCCTGGTGCGGTTTCCTCATCTTTAAGACGGAGACGACGTTATCTGCTTTGAGGGGCGCTTATAAAAGTCAAGCCAGGTGACGTATATAAGGGACAACAGCGCCTAGAACACAATAAACGCTGGAGGAATGTCTGTCTTCCCATTTCCACTTTTTGGATTTTTAAAAAATGATTTCTTTTTTAAAAAAATGCATTTATTTTAAAGCTGTAAAGGTAATAATGCTCGTTACTAAAACTGAAAGCAAGTCAAAGGACATAGAATAAAAATCAAATGGTCCCTTCCCCACCCCCCGAGCTCCTCTCCCCAAGCCTCTTTCTAAACGAAAGCAATTTAACAGTTTGATGTGCTCTGTATCCTTCCAGATTTTTTCTCCACCATCTTTTTAGGTGAAGTTCATCCTATCCTAACATCATTTTGAGAAACTTCAAAGTCTTGGTCTGAGTCCCCCATTGCCACAGAAGTACTGTGCAACAGCAGCACCAATAGTCTCGGTGGGTGCAACCACTGGGACTTGTTTCTGTCTCCCACAGCTGAGGCCCAGTCCCTGGCCCCCGACGCGGGGTGCGCTCCCCCGGCTGGGCCCCGGCAGGCACCCGCTCACGCCCCTCTCCCGGCGGGGTGGGCTGGGGTCGCAGTCCATGGTGTGGTTTTCATCCTTCCGAGACCATAAGGGCACACGGGGCTTGTTCTTCTCATGGCAGAGGGTGACATTCCCTGGAGAGGAGTGAAGACTTGTGAGGTCTCCTTAAAAATAAAAATAAAAAATAATAAAAATAATAAAAATAAAAAATATTTATTTATTCATGAGAGACACAGAGAGAGGCAGAGACCCAGGCAGAGGGAGAGGCAGGCTCCCTGCAGGAGCCCGACGTGGGCCTCGATCCCGGGACCAGGGGTCATGGCCCGGGCCGAAGGCGGCCGCTCAGCCGCTGAGCCCCCAGTGCCCCAACTACTGATGCCTCCTGAGGACAGGTCTGCGGTGGGCTCACTTTTACTCTGGCACGCGGTCCCTGAGCCAAAGCTAGTGCCCCGGCCGACCCCACCCAGAGTGGGAAGGGATTAATCCCGTTTGTAGGCAAGCGAGCTACCAAGTCAATGGCAACCAACCCGGCCGGGGGAAGCGCGAGGAGCGGGGAAGAAGGACGCAGCCGGTGTGGTGGCAGCGAGGGCAAGTCCCCCGGGAAGCGGGGCGAACGCCGGCCCTACAGCTCGGGTGTGAGGCCCTGGTGGCAGGCCCCACTGTGCTGTTCCTTGCTCTCCCTCCATCAGATTTGAAGACTGGGGCGGGGGATGGTAGTGACTGTTTGTTGGATGAAGATAGAGAATTCTGGCCCACGAGAGTGCAGAACACGCCACCGGGGATCTCACCCCACACGTTATGTGTGTGTTTGTTGAGCCTGCCCTTTCCCTTCTGCCCTCCACGGCGCCTGTCCGAGGGTTGGGAGCAGGCCGGGCCCGAAGGCCCTCCGCCCGCTGCCGGCCTGGGAGGTCGGTGTGGTTCCAGCCCGGCCGTGGGCCGTCCTGTGTGCCGCGGGGTGCGGACAGGGCACGGCGTGGGCCATCGAGGAGCGGAGCGGAGCGGCCAGCCGGCTGGGGCTGAGGGACGCCTGGAGCGGGGCCTTGCCTGCAGCTCACGGCCCTCCCGGGGCGCCTTGACGGCGCTTCCAGGCCCCTCCCGAGCCCCCACGTTTACCTCGGGGCCATCCAGTCCTCTGTGTTGTTATTTCACATTATCTTTCAGATAATCATAGTGTATTTATATAATTAGCCTAATTGTGGGTAATTGTGCGGCGGCACCGTGTAATTATGAACCTAGCCTCCAACACTGGGGCGCAATCTGTAGGGAAGACACACTGTACGTGCCAAGCAGCCACCGATCCTTCTTCTCAGTCAGGGACGTTTTTCCTTGCCAGGTGCCCGAAAGGGAGAACAGGCCTCTTTGTAAATCCATTGCCTGCAAGACCAGGCCCCTGACAAGCCCTTCGTGGGCTCTGGGCGCTGGAAGTCAAAAGCACGCGCGGAGGCCACGTGGCGCTGTCTCTGGAGCTGGCCAAGGTTTCCCCCCACACTGAGGAGCAGAAGGGTCAGGCTGCAGTCTCGGGGCTGACTCTCTCACCGGGGCGGTCCCCCCGAGGGTGATTTTGAGCCAAGGCTTTGCATATGCCACCCTTAATACGGCTCCGTTAGCACGAGTCGGGGAGGGTGGGAGGGCCTCTCCTCGCCCAGAACATCGCTGGGATGAGGCTGCCCACCTATGCCATCATCTGGGCCTCGCACTGGCCATCACAGCACCGACTTGGTGAGAGATCCCCCGGCCAGGCCAGGCACCGTGCTGGGCACGGCACGCGTTACTTGTGGAGCCTTAACGCTACTCCTGAACCGTAGGTGCCGTCGTTATTCTCATTTTACAGACGAGGAGGCCGAGGTTCCGAAAGGTTAAGCAAGTTGACCAAAGTCCCAAAGCCAGTGAGTATCTTCGCAGAAACTTGAATCCACGTTCTCTGGAGCCCAGAGCCCTTGCTCACACCATGGTCTGGTAGGAGGGTTATCCACCTTTGCACATTTGTTTTTTAATATTTGCTCGTGTGCTTACTTTCACTGGCTGCTTGCAGGGTGGGTAGGGATTAAGGGCAGGAGTGAGTGGGGGCAGGGACCACATCGAGAGGATGTGTGGGTGCTGGTGAGCACTGGGCGGAGGAAAGGATGAGGACGAAGCTTTCAAGGAGAAGGTAATTCGAGATGAAGAAAAAGGGCGGTACCGGCAAGTAGACCTGGTGTGGGCCACTAGCTTCCCCGGAGACCGTCCTCGCTGGGGCAGCACCCTCCTGTCACCAACTCTCAGAGAGTCCTGGGACTCCAAGACATGCTCAACAGCTGTTAGTCAAATCCCGTTACTGTTACTGGGGGGAGGGGGGAGCGACAAACTCACAGGACCGCAGGGTCCAAGCGGTTATGGAAGGGAATGATGCCGGATTAAAGACAAGCAAATAGCACAACGTGGCAAATGCTAATAGGGGTGAAGGCCCAGAGAGTACGTGTGAGTAGCAGAACTATTAATAGCACCTGGGTCTCCGGACCTCCTGTCCAGTGTTTTTTTCCATTACTGCTGCTACTCAAGCTCACAAATGTGTATTTCTTCCACCCACTGTCACAGATTTATTGAGTTAGATCCATTGTTTCCATTTTACAATGGGGAAACCAAAACCCAGAAAAGGAAAGGGCCTTGCCCAGGAGCATGTAGGAAGTAAGGGGCACAACCAGGCTTCCTGGCTATCAGCCGAGGCCTCTTTCTACTAATCATGGGGTCTCATATGGGTCCTGGGTCCCATACCCAGGAAGCACCCTGACTTTGAAGGCAGCCAAAACTCTGAAAATTCATTAGGCTGTTTTTGTACCTGTCAATCAGGATATATTTTTATTACCACTGGGGAAGTAAAACACTGTTAACTCAAAAGTTGGATTTATGTTAAAGATGGTTCCTTCACAGCATCAGAGAATGTGAGATCTGAAAGGGCCTTGGAGAGCAAAAGATCTGCCACTGTCATGAGGAAACTGAGACCCAAGGGGATTGATGAGGAGTAATTTTGTCGCTTTACATTATGGTCTCTTCGGTGTCATTCAGAAACTAGGGAGAGACGAAGAACAGAAGCCTAGGAGACAGAAGCGACTCCTCATCCCCTGCAATGAAGTAATTCTTTCTTACTCACCATTGCCCTTTGCCTCTGGAGCATTTAGGGAAGAGTAATCACCAGCACAGACGGAATGAAGTTACCTAAAGGGACGCTAGCAGGAATAGATGATGCCCGCTAGCTTTGTTCCTGCGTGAAGGGGCAAAGAGTTTGTCCTCACAGAGGCTGTTCTTCAATGCTTAAGAGAAAGTTATCATTCCAGGAAGGCAGAGCCTTGAGCTAAACTTTGAGGAGAAAATTAGAGAAGGAGGCGAGTTCATAGCAAGTGCTCCTGCAAGCCCCCTGCGTTGTAGAATGGTCAACCAGGAACCTTACGAGACGTGCCCCGGAAACTCAGGAGTCCATGGGGCCAGCAGGTATAAAAGAAGAAGGAAACCGAAGCTGTCGGTCTCATTCCATTGTCAGACCCAGTGATTTTAGCAGTATCAGCTTTTCTTTCTCTTTTTTCTTTCAAGAGAATCTAGACACCTGATTTTTGAAAATTAGGAACTAATTACTTTTTTTTTTTTTTTTTTTTAATGCAGCATGGGTCAAAAGCCAAAGTGAAATCCCATATCTGAGGCCAGAGTTGGCTGCCGGCTTGCCTTCTTGGAATCTCAGTGTTAGAGCTTAGCTGAGCTCACCAACAAGGGCAGAGGGTAGATCCTGGGGACTAAGCTAAAAGAGCAAGATGTGTGGGAAGTTCACGCGGTGCCTCCATAGACAGACAAACTGTTTAGAAGATCCAACTCCTCTTTCCTTCCAGGAAGAAAATACAGTATCTCTGCTGGAGACAGGGCTGTCACACAGTGAGAACCCTAGCTTAGGAGACAGGAGAAATGGTCTTAGTGCCTCCAGTTTTGGCAAATCATTCCCCTGTCTGACCCTCCAATCCATAAAGTGAGGCCCTTCAGGGGCATCTGGGTGGCTCAGTCGGTGAAGCCTCTGACTCTTGATTTTGACTCAGGTCATGATCTCAGAATTATGAGATCCAGCCCTGGGTCAGGCTCCATACCCAGCGTGGAGCCTGCTTAAAATTCTCTCTCTCTCTCACTAGGGGTGGTGGAAGGGGAGGTGGGAGGGTGGGGGTGACTGTGTGACGGGCACTGGGGGGGGGCACTTGATGGGATGAGCACTGGGTGTTATTCTATATGTTGGCAAATTGAACACCAATAAAAAATAAAATAAAATAAAAATTACCCCTCTCTCCTTCCCCCCAAAAATAAATAGATAATAAAAGTATAAAAACTTAAAAAAAAAAGTGAGGCTCTTCATCCTGCCTTAACTGCCTTTATTAGAGATCAAATCGGATAATGGGGTGAGAGCACTTGGTAATCTGTCACATGTTATGCAAACAAAAGGGAGTCTTAAAAGTCTGTGAATCAACTGTGAGAAAATGGTGATACAATGGAAAAAGCACAGATTTTGAGTCAGCTACATCATGGGTTCAAGTTCTGGATTCCCCACCACCAGCTATACCGTCTTGAGCAATGTTCCTCTGTTTTGAAGCTCAGTTTTCTCAGCAAAATGGGATAATAGTGTTTTTTTATATAATGCTTTTATGAAGAGGAAATGAAGCTATGTACATAACGATGCACACAGTACATCAGTGGGTACTTGATAAACATTATTTCCTTTCTAAATGTAAAAGGAGAATTCACTGGCTCATGAAGGCTTAATATTATAAGATAGAATTGGTCGTTAGTAACTTTTTCTATTCTGAAAGGATACGATGTTGGACAAAGTAAGAAAATGGGATTTGGTAGACGTAAAAATAAAATTTGGAAGGAAAAGAAAAGTAGTAGGAGACTGTTGTGGGGAGGCAGTTAGGGAAAGCTTTAGCCAGAAGGTGACATGTAACCTAGTCCCTTGAGCATGAGCTGACACTGGGGCGATGGCAGTGAACGTTCTAAGCAGAGGTACAGCATGGTCGAGACCCTGGAAGAGAGAGAGAGCAAGCGACTTCCAGAAAATAGAAGGGCGGTGTCTACGTACAGACCCCCGGGTAACTGAAGGGATTAGGGACAACCAGAAAGGTAGCCAGGGCTAGTTGGCGTCCCTCAGGAGTTTGCTTTATTCTGTAGACCATGGGATGCCACCCAAAGGTTCAACGTGAGGGAAAAAAACACGATCAGGGTCACTTTGTAGAAAGAACTTTCTAGGTTGGAGCATGGAAGACAGAAGGGAGAGGAGCTGAGTAGAAGCAGAGAGACCCACTAGGAAGCCGTTGAACCCGGGCCGTGTATTAGAAAGGACAAATACCCACCGTGTGCTTCGACGTGGATGGACCTGGAGGGGATTATGCTGAGTGAAGTAAGTCAATCGGAGAAGGACAAACATTATATGTTCTCATTCATTTGGGGAATATAAATAATAGTGACAGGGAATAAAGGGGAAAGGAGAAAAAATGAGTGGGAAATATCAGAAAGGGAGACAGAACATAAGAGACTCCTAACTCTGGGAAACGATCTAGGGGTGATGGAAGGGGAGGAGGGCGGAGGGTGAGGGTGAGTGGGTGACGGGCACTGAGGGGGGCACTTGACGGGATGAGCACTGGGTGTTATTTTATATGTTGGCAAATTGAACACCAACAAAAAATAAATTCATTTAAAAAAAAAAAAAAAAGAACCAGGGCCATGGTATGGGAGGGAGTGGAGTCAGGGAAGACTGGAGAAACTAGACTGGAAAGACTAATACTATATTTAAATTGCACCTCTGTAAAACAAAGAAATTTTGGTATATTATGTCTGGGGGAAACATTCCCTTCTCCCAACTGGCCTGCTGTAAGACCATCATTATTCCGGTCAATGAAGAAGAATGTAGGAGGCTTTAATTGACTTCCTGAGAAGAGCAATTTTTATTATTAAGATGGTTGACCAGGGAGACCAGTGGTAATAGATCCCGTCTTACGAACTTCTGTGTCTCTCCTTCTGGTAGCCTCTTTAGAAATAATAGTATGGGACTACAATATGTTTGCTTTGACTTTATTTTAAAATAAAGTCAAAATAATTTTTTTTACTATGTTTTGTTTGTTAAGGATTTTTTTAGATTTATTTGTTCATGAGTGACACAGAGGGAGAGGCAGGCTCCATGCAGGGAGCCCGGTGCAGGACTCGATCCCAGGACCCCGGGGTCACGCCCTGGGCCAAAGGCAGCCGCTCAGCCCCTGAGCCACTCAAGCGTCCCTTATTTTACTATGAAACTTAAAGCAATCAGGCATCATTAGTAATACCAGTAGGGATTATATTAAAGTTTGATATGAAAATGCTAACATCTGCTCTGGTCTCAGGCTTTATTGAGCTTTCCAAACTTTCAGATGAAGAAATATCAAACTGAAGTGAAAGACCCTGCATGAATAAAATCATTTTGGCTTCTTGGAAATTCTGGAAGAAAATAGGAGATCAGGGATCCCTGGGTGGCGCAGCGGTTTGGTGCCTGCCTTTGGCTCAGGGCGTGATCCTGGAGACCCGGGATCGAATCCCACATCGGGCTCCTGGTGCATGGAGCCTGCTTCTCCCTCTGCCTGTGTCTCTGCCTCTCTCTCTCTCTCTGTGACTATCATAAATAAATAAAAATTAAAAAAAAAAAAAAAGAAAATAGGAGATCAATTCCATCTTCAGGGAGAGAGAAAAAGCGAAGCACTAAGGAGACTGCTCTGTACTGCATATATGAAGGGCTCCATTTAGGGTTGCTCTGTGCCACTTAATTTTGTTTTAGAGGGAAAAACTTTGCCCACCTAGTTCTTAGGTTCCAGTCCCCAAGCCGTAGCAATCGGAGTCCAATACAAAACAGATGGCCACTCGAAGGGAGTAATTTAGGAGGTCTTAATGAGAGGATTATTACAAAGGTTTGAGAGGATTAAGGAAAACCAACGAGAGATGCTGAAGCGCCTTGCATCTAGTAACAGCCCTCGGCACAAATGTTAGGAGGAAGAAACAGATCCAAAACTTCTTTCAGTCAAAACAAGCTCAGTTCTTCAATTTTAGTATCTGAATGGTCTCTCTCACACGGACAGACTGGGTTGGTATTAATTAACTGATACTCGGGATATTTGAGACTAAGCAATAAAGGTCTTCTAGGTGCTAGAGTCTAGGCATACACTTGGCTTAGTTAATATATTGTTTTATCGTTATTCTCTAAAGCCAACATCAATCTTTACTTCGGATGTTTATCTCTTAATCTTTTCCTAGTCAAGAGTTGAAGGAAGAACAGAGCTAATTTTTTATTTTCTCCAGTAGAATATAAGCTAAAAAAAAAAAAAAAAAAAAAGAATATAAGCTTCACAAGGGCAAGGACCTTTGTCTTTCTTATTTCTTACCATGTCTCTAGCTTCTAGCTCAAAATAGACACTCCACATGGATCTCTTTGTGGTAAATGAATGAAAAGCTTATCTTGAAAAAAAAATGTATTAAGAAATCAAAACACCTCCCACAGCAGTTGAAATGTACTTATTTACAGTTCCCAGAAATGTATGTTGAATTTTTTATACTCTTTTTGGGAGTTTAAGGAGCTATGTCCAGACAATATCCAGAGATATTGAGTTTTTCTGAAATTATCTCCAAAACTTTGGCCCTGACCCACCTCAGAGATGCGCTTGTGGTTGTGCCATCTGGGAGGCAGAGACGTAGGCCTCGGCTCGGGCCGTGCTCCCAGGGGAGGAGAGTTGAGCATTGTTCACCACGTAAGAATGCCAGTGAGTGTGTCGCCTCCAGCCCGAGGGAAGCGGCCCGGCTCGGCTCCGCAGCCGAACCACCCTTCTCTCTGGGCCCTCCTACGATCCTCCTTTTGTGCAGATTATATTTTAAGGTTTACTAAAGATCAAATCATATGTTTCATCTGAATTGATAGTTTAAAACCTTGCTATTTGTTTTTAGTTTAGTTTATGATAAAAAAAAAGATTGGATTCAGATGGTTGGATTTGGTTACCAATTCATCAAATTACAGGTATTGATTGCAAGTTACTACACCTTAGCATCTGATACCCTTAAGATGTTTAAATAGGCACTATCTCATTTCTCTAGGGGGCTAGCATTCCATAGCAAATGTGTTTTCTAGCTAGTTGCTTCCCAGATAAGCGGCATTAGAAAAATATTTGATGAGAATCATTTGTTTTTAACAATAACATAAAATGTGGTTCAAAGGTCTTTAAAGGAAAAAAAAAGCCACTGATAATTCCCACACTGTTTTTGTTTTCTTATGTCATGTTTCTTTCTAAAAATTCTTCACTCACATGGCTATTTTACATAATTAAAAATCATACTGTTAAAACTTTTATTTCTCTTTTCTCCCTAATCTTAGGTTAAATATATCTTTTATGATCTTTCGTGTACCTTAATTTACTTACCTATCCCCACCCCTGTTTGGACAAGTAGATTCTTTCTCTCTTTTTTTTTAATTTTAATTTTTTTTTGTAATCTGTACCCTTGATGTGGAGCTCAGACTCATGACCCCAAGATTAAGAGCCGCATGTTCTACTCACTGAGCCAGCGAGGCACTCCCAAGTAGGTTATTTCTAATTCTTCTGCTACTACAGGTAAAAGTAGAAAGAGTATTTTTTTTTAAAGATTTTATTGATTTATTCATGAGAGACACACACACACACACACAGAAAGGCAGAGACACAGGCAGAGGGAGAAGCAGGGTGCACGCAGGGAGCCCGACGTGGGACTCGATCCCGGAATCCCGAGATCATGACCTGAGCCCAAGGCAGATGCTCAACCGCTGAGCCACCCAGGGGCCGCAAAAAGAGCATCTTAATTCCAAGTTAAGCAAAATTATTCTGTTAAATTATTTCCAAATGCTAACTACACAGATGAGAAAGATTTGAAATTTAACAGTCCTCTGTTTGCTAATGCTCTTCTGCTGTCCGGCCATCTAGGCAGCAGTCCAGGCTCTCACGTTGCTCTGTCTGTGCGTAAAAACTTTCCAACACCCAGTCACTTAACACAATGATCGTCTAATCTCATGGACCAGCTGGGTTCAGCTCAGCTGACGCTACACATCTCTCATGCTCCTCCCAGCGACGGTAGGTTAACTTAGGCATATTTTTTGAAGATAGTAAAAAGCATTACAGGTCAGGCCCTCTGCGCCTGGATCATTCCCCTCTGAGCTTCGTTCACCTCTGAGCACACCATGCCCAGGCTCCCGTGCACCCCACTGCTCCTGCTGGGTGCCCTGGCCCTGGGCCTGGCTGAGCCCTAGGACCAGTGGGAACAAGTCTCTGCCCCAAGGGATGCCAAAGTCAACAAGGAGGGATGCAGCAGGTGCTGAACTTTGCCCATACCAAGTTGGTACGGGTGTGGAGTACCAAGCAGGAGGTATGTACCCGTAGGCAGGTGGTGGCTGGGATGAACTACTTCTTAGACATGGAGATTGGCCAAGCCAGATATACCAAGTTCCAGCCCAGCTTGAACAGCTGTCCCTTCTATGACCAGCCACACTGATGAGAAAAATGCTCTGCTCTTTACAGAGATACACTGTCTCCTGGCTGGGCAAGACCTCCATGGTGAAGCCTAGTTGCCAGGACGCATAGGGGCCCTGTGACAAGCTGGGCCCCTCTGGCCCCATTGTCCCACTTCCCTCCATCTTGTAGAGCTCCTAAGCCTTGGAAGGGTGGCCCTGCCCAGGTGGACGTCCCCTCAGTATGCTGGTCCCAGTAGACAAATAGACAAGGGTTCTGGGGCATTTTTTGAACAGCTGAATGACTATCATCCCTTTCTTTTCATTGCTTTCCAGATGCACCAGTATGCGGTGCAAGTATTCTCCTGTCTCTCTTAACCAATACAAAGTAACATCGGCTACGAAAACAGAACAAGCATCATAGGTCACCCCCAACGACGTCAGCACATTGCGGACCCTGTGTCCATCACCCTTGCGAACACCTCATTAGTGAAGACAATTCACAAGGCTGACCCGGAAGGCAAGGGCAAAGACTCCCACTGCACCTTTAGAGAGAGGGACTGGGGGTGGGGGGGGGAGAATTATGACCGGTCCTTCATACTACCAAAATATGTGCCGACCTAGTGCTTCGCCAAAGATAGCGCCAAATGCCTTCCCTACTGCATCCCTAAGCCTGGCATATTCCCAGTTTTAATAGCCGCGGATGTTATCACTGATGTTTTCTTCATGCCTATTTTATGGGTGTAAAACAGTATTTCTGTGTTACTTTACTTTTTATTTCTTTAAATAGCAGTGACAATCACTTTCCCCATGCATTGGGATACTTCATTTGTACTTCAGTCGGGCCAGCTCTGGAATGAAAAAATGCCACTTCCTTTTAAAAATGGTGTCATTAGAGTTGGATGTTTCAAAAGTTACAGGTATACAATGGGAGGATTGCAGCTTTTCCTATGGCTGGACTCATCTGCGGCCACAAATCCTATTTGAAGACTCCTTGGAACTTCTTAAGAACTGACCTGACCAAGAAGTGCCCTCTAGGGGGGATATTTCACCAGGCATTGCCACTGAATTCTGAGTTTCTCGAAGCAAAAATTGATAAACCTCATCGTTTTAGGGATACTGATAACGCCTGACATGTTGTGGAATGGGATAAAATGGAACGGTCTGGGCTGGGCTGGCTTTGATAAGGTTAGAAAAATATATTTGGGTACATTTTGAGCTATTTGAACAACCAGTCTTCATTCCCTGACCTCAAGGAACCGGTATCCCCGTGTTCCCAGGATTGTAGCAGAAGAACTACTTTTAACTCTATTGGAGAATTTTCTTTCCCTACATCAGTCTGCTTCCTTCTCAAAAACTCTAATTTGGTAAAAACTAAAAATAAACATTTACTATTATAAACTAGTATAAACAGTAAAAGTATAGCTAGTTCACCTTATGAGTTCCCTTAGCTACTACACATCTCCAGCCTGTTCACATCTCAGACATCTTGACTCCTATATCCAGCTGCCTACCTAATATTTTGGCTTGATTGTCTAACGGACACTTTAAATTTCACATGTCAAAAACTGGGCTCTTAGCTCTTCCCATTTCAGTAAACGACAATTCCACCCTTCCCGTTGCTCAGGATGGAAACCCTGGGGTCCTACATTACTCTTTCCCTTACACATCATATCTAATCCCATAGCAAGGGCTCTCTGCTTTTCCTTCAAGATAGAACCAGAATCCGACCACCCATCACTACACCGATGGCTACTGCCCTAGGCCCATCGCGGTTATTTCTCGCTTAGAATAATCCCAGAAAATCTCTTTGTTTTCACTCTTTTTTATATAATTTTACTTAATTTTTTTATCATGGTAAGTATATTCTTTACTCCTCACCATCTATTTTCCTCATCCTCCCACCAACCTCCCCTCTAGTAAGCATCAGTTTGTTCTCTATAGTTAAGAGCCTGATTCTTGGTTTCCCTCTCTCTCTCTTTCTTTGTTCCTTTATGTTGTTTCTTCAATTCCACATATGAGTGAGATCATATGGTATGTGTCTTTCTCTGATGGACTTACTTTGCTTAGCATTATACTCTCTAGCTCCATCCATATTGTTTCAAGTGGCAAGATTTCATTCTTTTCGATGGCTAAATAGTATTCTGTTGTGTATATACACCGCCTCTTCTTTATCCTTTCATCTATCAATGGACACTTGGGCTGTTTCTGTAATTTGGCTCCTGTAAGTAATGCTACTGTAAATATTGGGGTTCATGAATTCTCTCTTTCTCTCTTTTTTTTTTATTTGGGAGGTAAATATCCAGTAGTGCAGTTCCTAGATCATAGGGCCGTTCTATTTTTTTAATATTTTGAGGAACCTCCACACAGTTTTCCAGAGTGGCTGCACCAGCTTGTGTTCCCACCAACAGTGTAAGACAGTTCCCCTTTCTCCTCATCCTCACCAGCACCTATTGTTTCTTGTGTTGTTGATTTTAGCCATTCTGACACGTGTGAGGTGATATCTCGTTGTGGTTTTGATGTGCATTACCCTGACGATGAATGATGCTGAGCATCTTTCCATATGTCTCTTGACCATCTGTGTGTATTCTTTGAAGAAATGTCTCTTCATGTGTTCTGCCCATTTTTAATTGAATTATTTTTGTGTGTGTGTATCATGTTGTAGAAGTTCTTTATATATTTTGGTTACTAATCCTTGGTTGCATTTGTCATTTACAAATATCTTCTTCCATTCTGTAGGTTGCCTTTTAGTTTTGTTGGTCTTTGTTTTCATCCTGGAATGTCCCCAATTCTGTTCTCCACACAGCAGCCAGAGTCCTCCTTCCAAAACCAAAATCACATCATACCACTCTTTGTTCAAAATCCATCAGCCAGCTTTTTACTTCACTCTGATTTAGAGCAAAGATCCTTACAGTGAAGAGACATTATCTGTCTCCCTCTCCCATCACTTAGAAACATCTCTTACTTCTTTCCTCATTGGCTTACACTCTCTAGACATATTGGTCCCCCTGTGGTTCTGAAAACATTCCAAAGATGATTCTGTCTCAAAGCTTTTTGCTCTGGCCTTTTCCTGTGCCTTATCTTAGCTGTTCTCTCAGATATCCTTCCTTCTTCATTTTCTTAAGATCTATTATGTGAGAGGCCTTCCCTAACCATTCTTGGAGTCCCTATGTTCCTTACCCTACTTTATTTTTATCCCTGGCACTTAACCACCATGTGATGCATATATTTACTTGTTCATTGTCTGTCTCCCTCACTGGATTGTCAGTTCCGTGAGGGCAGGGACTTTGTTTTGTTCACTACTATATCCTCAGGTCCCAGGTCTGGTATACCACAAAGTGTCAGTAAATATTTGATGAAAAGAGTGAATAAATACATTGGAATTCTTCAGTGAAATATCATTTTCCAGAACTTCTAGTTCTTCTGATGCAAGCCTATGGACATTACCTGGTGGCCCCATAAACTAAAAACAAGAAAATCATAGATCAGTTAAATCCCCATTCAGAAGATGAATTCTATGACATATCTGCATAGGGCTTGGTTTACAGATATTTATGGTGGTTACTCACTCAGAGAGGTCACCTTCCTCTCTTACTTTTCGAATTCTTATAATTTCTTTGTGACTGATGGAGGTTATAACTTTTTTGCTAAAGCTCTTTGTTGAGTAAAGTATTATAATAAAGTCATGGAGTTAGCATCAAAGAAATTGCTGAGTATTTTCATAGCCATCTGCCCACACAGTGACTATGATAAAAATCATTGAAGGAATTCTGGAAGAACAACGAAAAGTCCTTGATGTAAAATAGGATCGCAAAGGGTACATATCTGATTTGAGTGAGTAAACGGTCAACTGATTTATTGAACGCTGCTTCTTCAATGATGTTTTAAATCCTACAGTGATGACCAAGGATCCTTCTTTTCTTCCCCACCCTTCATTCTCCACACTATGTCCTCCAAAACAATATCCTGTCCTTTGCCCCCAAGCTTTTATTCCCATTTTTCACCCTGTCGGAATACTCATGCTTTCCTCTTGACCTTACTCCTACTCATCCTTCAGCTTAGATGTCATTTCCCATGCATGTAGGAGGGGGCCTGGACCCTTTCTGTTTGGGTAGAGCTGTGATTGGAGTTAGCTAATGTGTTCTGATGAGAAGTGACATTTATTACTTCTGGGCTATAGCATTTCATTGGTAGTTCAAGACCCTCTTTGAGTTGTATCCCCTCTGTTATTACTGGTTACTCCATTAGCTTGGATCCCTTGCCAGCCTGCTTTGGACTTGTAGTATGAATGAGAAACAAATGCTTGTTGTCTTAGGCCATTAAAATTTGTGACATGTTTGGTTTTTTGTGGTTTTTGGTGTTTTTTTTTTTATTGTTTGTTTTTTGTTTTTTTTTTTTATTTTTTTGCCACAGCATAACCTGGGCTACCCTGACTGATTCACAGGTCTATGTGTTCATTCTATGTCCCTCCATAGCACTGTGGGATGTTTCCATTCTCTGCAGTTACTAGGTTATGTCTATCATGTTTACCATTATATGCTCAATACTCAGGACAAAATGTACTCAATGAGTGTTTGTTGAGTTGACTTTCATAGTTTCATGAAGCAGCAATGCTATGAAATTTGTAAAGAATACAAAGCCTCACTTTGATCCTTGATTTGAACTAGATCTTCAACCATCCAGTTAAACCAAAATCAAATTGGTCATAGTCAAATTCTCCTTCTCTCCTCTCCATGAAACTTCTGCCTTTAGGAAGAGGTAGGAAGTCCCAATATAGATGGGAAGCCCCAGAGGGAAAGATCGAAATCTACTACTGTTCAGAAAGTAGTAAAGGATCACAGGCTGGCTCCAGAAGTGCTGGATAGAACATGGATTTTGCATGAAAGTTCTCCAGATTTGAGAGAATTCAGGAAGAATAAATGATTATCTTCAGTTTGTATCACATGTCAAAATCTCAGCATCTTTCTAAGAAGTAGAAAAAGTAAAAACAAAGTAGAGAAACTAGCTGCCAGCTCATCTGAAAGCTTTGTTAACAACCTCGAGAATACTCAGAAATGAGACGGTTGATTTTAGGAAACTTGATTTATAAAACCAGAGATGACAAATGGCAGGATTGGAACAGGTTAATTACCAAGCACGCGTCCTTCCTTCATGCCTTTTTTCCTTCTGTCAACAGACATTGTGGTGAGCATTTTATAGGAAAAGAGGGAATAATTCACAGTTCAGTAAAGGAGACAGAGAGGGACGCCTGGGGGGCTCAGCAGTCAAGCATCTGCCTTAGGCTCAGGGTGTGATCCCGGGGTCCTGAGATCAAGTCCCACATCGGGCTCCTTGCATGGAGCCTGCTTCTCCCTCTGCCTGTGTCTCTGCCTCTCTCTCTCTCTCTCTCTCTCTCTCTCTGTCTGTGTGTGTCTCTCATGAATGAATAAATAAAATCTTTAAAAAAATAAATAAAGGAAACAGAGAGGAAAAATCAAAACTTATTTTATAAAAGCAACTAAGTGAGAACTACAGAAAGTGAAATCATAAAGGAAGGGTCTTCAACCCACCTAGAGGAGCTCAGCTGCCCCTGAGAGCTCTCTGTGGTAGACAACTTGTATCCTAATGAAACTTAGGATGGAGGATCAGCATGTTGGAACCAGCAATGTGTGATCATTCTCTCCTCCCTCACTCCTCTACAACCCCACTGGCATGGCTCCTGATATGTCAACCTCTTTTCCTTTGTACTTAGTGTTCCCTCCGCCTAAAATGATCACTTTTTCGGCCTCCCACAGGCTGATTTCTTCTTATCCAGAAGGATCCTGGCTCTGCTCCAGTATCCCCTCCTCAGAGAAGCCCTTTCCAACAGCCCTGTTTAGAACAGTCTCTTCCCATGCACACTAAATTATCTTCTCACACTTCCTTTTCTTCCTGTTTTTTTTTCCTTATCATAAGCGACATAATTTTGCTTATTTATTCATTGCCCCCCAGACTTGAGTTGAAAGGTCGTGAGTGCAGGATACATGTCAATTTTGGTCCCTGTCATATCTCCAGTGCCTGAAATAAGACTTCAGACATGAAATGCCCTCAATAAACAAGTCAGAGGCCTGGCCCTCTGACTACTGACTGACCAATGAAGGAAGAAAAGAAGGAATGAATGAACAAAAGAACAGATGCAAGTAGACCAGAAAGAGAGGTCTGTCTTACATGGGCATGGATCAAGCTCATCAAGGTCAGGTACAGCAGGCAGGTAGCTCAGGTCTGGGCAGGAGAATCTGACACTTTGGAAGGCCTAGTAGTAGGGATTAAGGGCTCAGGCAAAGATGAGAGGAATCAAAGACTGGGAAGGCTGGGCAGTAAGGGTCAGCATCTAGCCAGGAGCTGAACTCTCTGGTTCAGGACAATAGCAAGAATGCACTGACCAGAACCAAAGGTCTTCTGCCCGGGACCTGAGTTCACCAAAAGCACCCACGTGCAGGCTGGCAGGAACCCAGAGGGGAAAGCCTGACAAGCCTGTAGCAAAATCTTTTGAACATGTAGCCACATCCACCCTCCACATCCTTGGACTCTCAGGCAAAACACCAGCAGGTTCAGCTTGGCCGACTGGGGCTTCTTACTGTACCACAATGATAAGAAAGGATGACACCGTGACTTGTGTCTGTGTACATAAGAAACCGATTTTTGCAGGCCTGAGATCTCAGACATAATCTCAGCTCCTCCAGTTCCCAGCTGGATAACTCACAGAAGTTTACTCAAGCTCTCGGGTCTTAGTTTGCTCATTTGTTACCTAGTGGTACCAAGGACCGGCTCTCAGTTTTTGTGAGCCTAAAAGAGGGATTTTAACCCATTTAACATAGTGCCTGGCCTGTGATAAACATGAAGCAAATGGCAGCTGTATAAAAAAATGAAAGTGTTCTCGCTAAGGGAGTGTGGTTCTGCACTTGTCTGTGATGGGGGATGCGTACTCCGCGGGGGGACAGCGGCTGCTCTCCAGAGATGGCTTCCCCTGGGGTAATCACGCAGCATTGATTCCCACTCTTGTCCAGTCCCTCCCTGAAGATGGGCTGGCCCTCAGACTTCAACCAATGGGATGCAGCAGAAGGGACATGTGCCAGTCCCGAGCCTAAGGACTGACAGACGTGCTTGTGGGACCCCCGGACCCTGACATGGTCAGTCCAGCTGCTCAGTTAGAGACTTCATGAGTCTCCACGCAGAAAGGAAGGCCCTGAGGCTCTGCGGAGCCGTGGGCCGAGGCGCCCTAGGATCCCGACGGAGCCTCGTCTTCCAGCTCTTCCTGCCGAGATGCCAGACGTGAGAAGGTTGTCCTGGATGCTCCAGCTGCCTTCAGCCCGGCCACCACTGGACTGCAGCTGCATGAGGGAGCCCAAGGGAGACAGCAGAGGAGCTGCTTTGTGGAGTCCGGTGGACCCGCAAAAAATGTGAGAAATGATGAAGAATCTCTTGTTTCAAGCCACTAAGCTTTGGAGTGGTCTGTTTTATTTCCCTGCAACAGATAACCCGAACACTGAGGGACCTGCCACGGAGCTGTTGGCAGCCGGGTTCTCTCTCGGCTCTTTCCCAGGCCTAACGTAAAGACAAGGTGCTACAGGCAGGCACGTTCCAACGTCAGGGCCGCATTTGCCAACTGCATCGGCAGACCTGGCTCACTGAACCCTCCATCTGGTCTCCAAACTTACACCTGGGACAATGTGAGCCAGTTGCCTCTTCAAGACCAACAGAGAGCAGCTCAACACACTTGGATTTCAGCTAAGTTTGCAACTCCTGCTCTCAACCTAAAAGTCACCCTGTGATCCTCTCCCGAATTTCGCAGCCCTGGGATGCGAGAAGCAGGACAGAGCTTAAGGGGATGTCGCAGACCGCTCCAGGTGTCTAGCAACTGGGCAGTAAACTCGAGACCGGGGGACCTTACTGAGATGAAAACCAAGTTGTAACTAGGACCGGCTGGCTGATATCGGATTTCAGCCCTCAGACCGTAGGGCCAATGTTACTGATGGGGAGCCCTTCCTGAATGGCTTCAGGAGCTTGTGTTGCTGAAAAGAGTGGGGGGAGCTGTGATATGCACTGGGGCCGCAATTAGACTAAAAGTGCCAGGGAAGCAGATGCCCACATTTTATTCCTGTTGGGGTAGGTTGTATTTCATCAGGCATCACAGGGTTGCTCAGAGAAAGGGTGAAAGGTGTGTGGTGCCTGCAGCCGGGGCTGCGGGGAGAGCTGGAAGGTTCTCCTGTCAGGCGTCCCCTCTTGGCCCAGCACTCTCCACGCCATAGTGATCAGCCAATGAGACAAGCCGGCCGAGCGCAGACAGACCCATGGGCAAGCTCTACAGGTGGCTGGATCATGAGTCTAGAGGGCCAAACTCTGAAATGAGGAAAGCTGCTTTCAGTAATGGTAAGTGGGACAGAGAACCGCTAAAATGGAGCTTCATGGTGTGAAAAGTCTGTTCTGGCATCAAATGCCACCTGGATGTCCAGGTCCCACCTGTGTGTGTCATATACCCGTTCAGCTGTGTGGCCTTGGGAGAGTTATTTAACCTCTCTGGATCTCTATTTTCTCATCTCTTCAATGGTAATAATGGTACCGATTTCATGGAATTGCTGCTGAGAGAATTAAATGAGATAGTGCATGCCACACACGAGCGCAGGGCTTGCAAACAGTTAGTGCTCAATAGATGGTGATTTTTCCTCTTAGCGTAGTACCAGTACCATCCGCCCTCATTCTCCCATCTCCTGGAAAAAGTCCTAGTCATCCTTCCAAACCCAGGAAGTCATCCATCAACCCTGCTGCCCTGGAAAGAATTCACTGCTCCCTCTTCCACGTGGTGGTTTATGCCTGTTACTGTGGTAGGGATTGTTCTAAGCTCTTCACGTGTAGTAAGTCATTTAGTCCTTGGAAAATCATATATACATGGGACTGATACCGTATCTCCCCTAGTGCAGATGAGACAACGAAGGCACGGAGAGGTTCGGAAATGCGCCCAAGGTCACAAGGAAAGGCTGGAGCAGGGGTTCCACCTAGGCTGTCTGATTCCAGAGCCCACATGGCGTGCGGCCTCTATCTCTTCACATTTCTTTCCATCCATCCTCCCTGTTAGCATGAGGGCAGGGATGGTCTTCCTCATTTTCATGCTGGCAGAGCTGAATGCAGCCTCCACCACAGGGACAGCACGGTGTGGACGTTTGTGGAATGTAATGGCATTCAACCTGCCCTGAGGCCCATCTCCCGCCAGTCGCGAGACCTTTCAATCCAGCCTGCATCCTGGATTTCAGACGGTCTGTTACTGTTGCTTTTTTCCAAAAAGTTATCTCAGATATGTTGTCCTCACCCCAGATCTTGACAAGAGTCCTCTCGACACATAAATTAAAATATGACGCCTGGATGACTCCGGTACCTCAGGAGCTCTAGGGGGGTCAGTTCTGGTGGAGGTGGTGCAGCGCTGGATGCGAAGGCCTTGCACATAGGGAGGAAGGCACACAGGTCTCCCTCTGCTCCCAGTCCTGCAGGCCCCCTTCTGCCCGGAGCCTCCTGCACAGGAGGCTGTTTGCTTTGCACACACAGGTCGAGCCTCA
Source organism: Canis aureus (assembly GCF_053574225.1). NCBI lineage: Eukaryota > Metazoa > Chordata > Mammalia > Carnivora > Canidae > Canis > Canis aureus. Next base: position 2,388,246 of record NC_135633.1, read on the forward strand.
TGGCCTCCACATAGGGGCTGGGCTCTGGAGGCGTGTGTTGGATAAAGAGAGGGTCTGGCTGTGGTCCCGCATGTGACGCTTTCAATCTAGGTAACTTTAGGGGAGATCGCTGTGAATGTGATAGGCCCCACACGTGGGGGATTTTTTAAGTCTGGTGGGGCTCGGAGTTTGTTTACAGATTGAGTGGTGATGCCTATTTCTTAAGGCCATTGTTATGTCTGAAATATTTCAATGTCATGCTTGTTATCAGTGGTACAAAGAACATCTGGCCAGGGGTCACCTGACCTGGGTCCAAACAGAGCCTGACTTGAGGATCGTGTGCACATCACATAACCTCCCTGTGCCTCAGTTTTCTCAACTGCAAAATTGGATTGTGATCACTCATCCTTTCCTCATAGAAGGGCGATGATGATTAACAGCTGTGTGAGCATGTGTATGTGTGTGTGTGTGTGTGTGTGTGTGTGTGTGTAGAAGGCAGGGTGCTGTGTAGATGGAAAGGATAATGACCGTTGAATGCTTCAAGAAGGCCAACAGACCGGTTTCCAGTCTGCGCAGGTGCACCTCTGCATTTGTAGCGGTCGGTTTCCTGGCTGGGGTCACATTAATAGGCTGACAAACCCCGACTTCTGGGAGTAGCTGAGGCCACTTAAAACCCCGATGCTGAGTGAATGAAGCCCACAAAGGCTTCTAACAAGAGAAGTCTCAGTTTCCCTAGTTCCCAAATTCTCCCTCATCCAGATTGGGATGGGGTAGGGATGGGAGAATGATGCGTAAAGAGATCTTAGCAGTCAGTGGGCTTCACGAATGTGCAAGTAGAGGCCTGGGGACTGCGATTACCTGCCCGGGGTGCTCAGCAAGTTAGACAAAGAGGTGGGAACTCATTTCTCTATACCACATACCCTCCTTTTTTAAACTTTAAAAACTTTTTTTTAATTTGCTTTTACTTTTTTTTTTTCTTTAGAACTTTTTATCTAAATTCCAATTAGTGACCATACAGTGTAATATTAGTTTCAGGTGTATAGGTGTATAGGGATTCAGCACATCCATACAACACCGGGTGCTCATCACAGCAAGAGCACTCCTTAATCCCCATCCCCTATTTCCCCCAGTCACCCCCCCCCACCTCCTGTCTGGTCACCATTGGTTTGTTCTCTGTAGTTGGGAGTCTATTTCTTGCTTGCCTCTCTCTCTCTCTCTCTCTCTCGTCTTTTTTCCTGTGCTCATTTGTTTTGTTTCTTAAATTCTACATATGAATAAATCACATGGTATCCGCCTTTCTGTCTCACTTGTCTCACTCAGCATAACACTCTAGCTCCATCCACATCATTGCAAATGGCAAGATTTCCTTCTTTTTGATGGCTGAGTAATACTCCTGTGTGTGTGTGTGTGTGTGCGTGTGTGTGTGTGTGTGTATGCGCACACACCACATCTTTATCCATTCATCAATCAGTCATTGGACACTTGGGCACTTTTCATAATTCAGCTATTGTAGATCAAGATCCTATAAACCTCAGGGTGCATGTATCCCTTTGAATTCGTTTTTTTATATTCTTTGCATAAATACCTACTACAATCACTGGGTCATAGGGCAGCTCTATTTGTAACTTCTTGAGGAACCTCCACACACGTTTCCAGAGTGCCTGCACCATCTTGCATTCCCACCAACAGGGCAAGGGGGCTCCCCTTTCTCCACATCCTCTCCAACATCTGTTGTTTCTTGTGTTGTTGATTTTAGACATTCTGACAGGTGTGAGGAGATCTCATTATAGTTCTGATTTGCATTTCCCTGGTGGTGAGTGATATTGAGTACCTTTTCACATGTCTGTAAGGCAGCTTCCTTTTTAAAAGGAAGGACTAAAGTGGGATGCAGGGATGGGAGACAGAAGCTGCATCAGAACTGAGGAATGCTTCAGGGCTGTGGTGACAGCATTATCTGAAACAAGGGAAGAAATGTGAACCTCGATAACTAAACTTAGACCCAGGGAAAGAAAGTGTAAAACTAGTTAAGGCATCTGAAAAAGAAATAATAATTATTATTATAGTTAATAATTATGTGACTTTTCTATATACTGGTCACAATTTTAAGTGTTTCAATCCACTTAATATTCATAATGATCTGCTGAAAATAGATACTACTAGCATTCTCATTTTACAGGTGAGTAAACTGAGGCACAGAGAAACTAAGTGACTTGCCCAATTTCCAAAAGCAGTGATAGAATTAGGATTTGAACCCTGGGTATATCCTTGGTGTTGTGCTGCTGTCTCCACTGCTGTACTTCAAGACAAAGGAAAACCGTACAGACTATGGCATCAGTCAGACACATCGGACCCAGGAGCCTCCATAACCTCACCCAAAAAGGACAATTATGTCTTCCTTACAAGTTTCTTCTAAAGAGATAAGAATCCTGATATACATTGCCCCAGGCTTGGTGGTTGGAAATGGAGCGATGACTAGTGATTCCTGCCCCATGTGTGTGTTTCTTTCTCATTGTTGAGACCAGGATTTTGTAGAGAAAAATGGAGAGGTAACATTTTCCATTAGGTGCTAGATTTAGTTATACATCAACTTATTTTCCAAATAGAGAAAATAATGGCCTAAATACTCCCCATCTATTTCTCCTTGTGAAATTTTCAGAAACACTGTTAGGGCGATGAATTTTCTATTTCTAGTTTTCTTTGATTATAATACAAAATTTGGCTGCTACCCAAAAGATAGCTTGTATCTCAGTGATTCTCAGTGGAGGTAGCTCTACATCATGAGGAACATTTTGAAAATGTGTGGGGGTATTTGGTCGTAAATTACTGGGGGATGGCTTTCAGTGGGCTGGGACCAGGGATTCTAAATGTCTTGTGTCTTATGTGGGCTAACGCGCATGTGAAGAATTATTCCTGTCCTGGATGACTTTTGAATATCCAAGTAGGCTTTCGTGTAGGTAAATCAATCAATCTTTTTCTAATTATTTGAGCTTAAAATTGAACTGGATTTTGCATAGAAACACAAAGTATGCACTGAATTTTCCAGCAAAGCATCTACTACATAAACAGAGAGGACTATCCTTTATCTGGTGTAGGCCTCTACCAAGAGTAGTTGACCCTTTGAGAAAAATCACATCATTGATGGCAGCACCACCCAGGGTATTTGAGTTAGCAATAAAATACCTCCTTATCATTCTGTGTTTGTAGCTGCCACATTCCTGGAGATTTTTTTGCATAAGCGCGAGAGTCTGATCTTCAGTAGATGTTCTAGTGTGGTCGTAGCTAAACATTTACATATGCCACAGATGTTCATTTATTTTAAAATGTCTTCCTTTTATTTCTATTATATTACATTGATCTTTGTATCATTGATCTTTTAAAAAACATACATGTAAGTAGGCAACACCTATGAATTTCATTTTAGGATGATAAAGGGAGTATCAAAAATATTGTTTATAGAAAGAAGTAATTCTGTTTGACAGGGTTACAGCCCTCTGATATAGTAAAGCTAGTGCTGAATCTTATTTTTTTGCAGTAAAGCACTACTACTTCAGGCTATGCGTATTACGGATTATAATTATTTGACTTGGTTGAAGTTTACTACTAATGACTAATAAAGGAGAATTTGCTGGTGAAGTGAATAGTATAGTATTTCCTTCAGTATGTTCTGGAGAACTCTAGTTCTAAGTGAGCTGATAGTTATATACAAAGAGATAAAAATCCATAGTAAAATTACTTTGGGAAATGGTTCGGTGAATAAGCTAAACAGGAAAAAAAAAAAAAAATAAGCTAAACAGGTTTCTTTACTGCAGGACTTTTTAGAGCTTTCCATATGCTATTCTACAGTTTGTATCGCCAAGAAGAAAATTAGCATGTTGTGTTCATTCAACCATGGAACATATGCAATTGTAGAATCTTCTGTAAAAAAAACCACACTTTTTAGGGGTGCCTGGGTGGCTCAATGGGTTAAACATTTGCCTTCGGCTCAGGTCATGATTCTGGGGTCCTGGGATCCAGCCCTCATGAGGCTCGCTACTCAGTGGGGAGTGTGTTTCTCTCTCTGCCTACGCACCTCCCCCTGCTTGTGCTCTCTCCCTCTCTTGCTGACTCTATCTCTCTTTCTCTCTCTCTCTTACTCTCTCTCTCTCTTACTCTCTTTCTCTCTTACTCCCTCTGTCTCTTACTCTCTCTCTCTTTCTCTTGCTTACTCTCTCTCTCTCACTCTCACTCTCTTTCTCTCTTACTCTCTCTCTCTCTCAAATGAATAAACAAAATCTTTAAAAAAGAAACTTTCTAAAGGACAATTCAATTTTGATGCCAACGGCTTTTGCTGATTATCATTGGATTTTTATCATGAAGAGATTATATGTAAAAGTGTTTTGAAAATACTACAGTTCCACAAATGGAAAGTATTATATGGAGAGAGGCCTGTGGTAGACATGGGCTCTTTTTGTCTGGTCAGCACCCTCTCCCTTTCCTTTAGTAACTGTATCCCCCATCTCCTTGCTATAAGGATCTACATCCCTTTCCATTCTGCCTGTGATACTAATGGGGCTCCATAGTCAGATATAGGCACATGGCTCAAGTCTGGCCTGTGTAGCGCCTCAACCACTTGGCTCTAGAGGTGGGTCTAGATGTTGGTATGTATCCACAGTGGGCCAATTCGAATCCAGGGGATCCTCTGGGATTCCTTTTGTACTAAAACTGGTAGAAGAACTCCCTTCCACCTCAGCCTCAATACTGCTGAATATAAGGTTTGAGCTACTAATGAAGAAGTTTCCCACCATGTGGAAAATGCCTTTTGCAATGTGAGAAATCTTCACAGCCCTGGACTGAATCATTTCTCCTCTTGTAATCTTGCTACTTGAGCCAGTCACATCAGTTAACCATTTATTGCTAACTGATACACAAGTCTACCTAGGTTGATGTGCTTGAAACTGGACCACCACCCATGTGACCTTCACAAGCTCCTCTGAGACTCAAGCATTTGATCCATAAGATGCCACAGACATCTGATCTGCTCACCCTTTATATTGTTGGAGACAGTATATGTGAAGACATATACTAAAACAGTATGAGTGAAGTGCCCTCAACAACACTGTAAAATCTATTATACTATTAAAACAAGTCCATTCAGAGCTCAAATCGTATTTATTTTTCAAAGTCACAGATTCAGATTTATATTACTCTAGCCAATTAATTGGAGTTTCTGAAGTTTGGACACCAGAGTAGGTTACTTCTTTCCAAACTGAGGAGGACTATAGTCCCAAGATACAAAGAGGAAGGCTAAACTTTTTTTGCAAAATATAATCTCAAAATCATTTGTATCTATAATCCCCTGGAGGAAGAAGTTAAAAAAGAATCTAAATTCCTGGGTTCTCCTCCAGGTCTTTTGAATAAAAATCTCTAGCTTTGGTGCCTACAAATACGCATTTTTACTAAGCTCTCCAAGTGATGCTCATACCTGCTGAAGTTTTAGAACCACCACATTAATGGAAAGAGCACCAACAATAAATTGAGAGACGTAATGTTTATTATAAGGATTCAATTCATTAAAAGTGTGTAGAAATTTTGATGTTAAACTAAAAATGTGTATCGTTCATAAAGTTGTGTGATATATTAAGAAAGTAGATGCAGAACAATATGTATAAGATATTTCCATTTTTAAAATAGACTATTTTTTTTTTTAATTTATTTATGATAGTCACAGAGAGAGAGAGAGAGGCAGAGACACAGGCAGAGGGAGAAGCAGGCTCCATGCACTGGGAGCCTGATGTGGGATTCGATCCCAGGTCTCCAGGATCGCGCCCTGGGCCAAAGGCAGGCGCCAAACCGCTGTGCCACCCAGGGATCCCTAAAATAGACTATTTTTTAGAGCAGTCTTAGGTTTATAGAAAAGTTGAGTGGAAAGAGCTTCCATTTAAGAAAATATTATATTGGCATAGTCTATGGTGTAGGCAGAGAAAAAAATCAGAGGATGCTATGCCTAACAGTAATTATTTCAGAAAGCTTACGAGCACTCTCACTTCCTGCGTATCTATAATACTTGAGTATTGACTGAGACTGTGTTACTTATGTCATCAGAAAGAAAATGTAGGGTTGTCTATCTAGCTATAGTTATCTCTATCTATCTATACCTCCCTCCCTATCACTCTATCCTTCTACCCACCCATCCATCCACTCATCCATCCACTCATCCATCCATCCATCCATCCATCCATCCATCCAACCATCCATCCATCTCTGTGAAAGAACATCAGTTTAGACTTCAGAATTAAGTTGCAATTGGGCTTCCAACTCACTGAGTTACTGGTTGGGAAGTAGTGTGATAGTTAAGAACTTGATCTTTAAAATGAGAAAGCCTTGGCTTACAAACCTGACTCTATTGCTTCTTGGTGACTTGGCTCAGGGTCATTGCCCTTATTCCACTGGGTCTTTTTTTTCTCATTAGCAAATGAGGATAAAAACATCTATCACATCTCCCCAAAAAACTATAACCACAGTCTATAGTCATGAACAAAGATTAAACAAATTTCAACAGTTGAGGCATCCTAAAATACACCTTATTACAACTACCCAAATTGAAATCTGAATAAAATACGGACTTTAAAATGTATCAATATTGGTCCATTTATAACAAAGGTACCATACTAATGTAAAATGTTAGTAAGGGAAACTGGGTATGGGGTACATCGGAACTCTCTGTGCTATCTTCTCAAATTTTCTATAAATATAAAACTACTCTTAAAAGAGAGAGAAGAAAGAAAGAAAGAAAGAAAGAAAGAAAGAAAGAAAGAAAGAAAGAAAGAAAGAAATCTAATAGAGTTTCCATGATGCTTAATTGATATAAACGTTAGAACTTAGTGCCTCAGAGGCACAGGGGGGGTTACTATTATAAACAGTTGTAGTTACTATTATAATCTGTGTCTCTCTGTCCCCCTCCCTATCTTATGGGGATTGAACTCAGTGCTCTGTAAGATTCCTTCCAGCTCGCAGATTCTTAGCCTCTCTTTCCCTCTCCCTTCACCTCAGATGTGAGGTGCCAATTGTGAGTCATGCTCACCATTCTCACAGCCTCCATAGATCTGTCTCAGTGATGCTACACCTTTCTCTTTAGTTCCTTTATTATCCAGCTGTATGTCACACTTATGATCATTCAGTGGTTTCTTTTATGAAAAAGATTGACAATCAGAATGACTAGCCACACACATCACCCCAAAAGCCCTCAAAATGTTTCCAACCAGACCCAGATTCTGAAGTCACATAGAGGAGGCCACTACTGTCCCTATTTATCAGGTTCTATGTATCTGTGCCTGTGATAAGAAAGGCCATGGAGACAGAGAGAGGGGCCACCAAAAAGTGTCCCAAGAGAAAAAGAACTCCCCCTTCTCTTCTACATAAAGCCAGGATCCTGGGCCTGGCTTCCGGTCTGTGTGCAGGGCTGCTTGCGTTCCATTGGCTCTCTTGGAATCGAATTGTTTTTGCAAAAGGCCCCCCAGGCTCTATCCCGAGCAGAGAAATGAACTAAGTGCAAGCTGAAGTGTGTATGCATTTCTGTGGAGCCCCAGAATGACTGGAGTCTCTTGAATGGAATTTCATACATGTGTTGGGTGAGGTGATTTATTATGGGAGGTAATGGAAATTAATTTCACTTTGAACCCTGGGGCACCAGAAAATGCCTAAGTGCTGAGCCATTTTCTGTAAGTAGGCAATAAAGCTGCTGCTGGCTTCTGACTGGGCGGCGAGGTGGCGATGACCACTTGTAAAACAATGAGCTGGAAGTGGAGGTTAATGGGCCCTGGCCGGCAGGCAGCCTCCAGTGCGTGCCCTACCAGCCCCTGCTGTCAAGGGACTGTTAGTCTTCTTGGCGCCACAGATAAGGGGGATGCTGGAACAGTCCCTGTATGCTGAAGGAGAGCCAAAGGAGAGGAGAGGAACATTCTTCGGGGGCCAATGACCGTGTTTGACCATGGGCATTTGGCTGGGTGGGGCGGCCCCATCCTGGGAGTTCCCTTAGTAGGAAACAGAATGGCTCACAGTTACAAATGGGCCGCGAGGAGATCCTGTTTTTTTAAAGATGGCCTCAGTTCCGGCTCTCACTACTTAATTTGAGAGGGACAGGGTTTCCCAAGAGAACTTCTGGTCTCCAAGTCTCCCACCCAATGGCCTCCTGATTTAGAATATTCAAAAGACATCCCAGCCATTACTGGGGGGCACACAGTCCAGGGACCATTCTAAGGCCTCCATTGAAGCCATTTCACAGACCCCGTTGTTACATCACAATTATGAGGCCTAATGGTTAGAAGACCTCTCCACAGGGGCTCCTTTTGGAATTCACACAAGACTCAAATATGTGCTCCCTATAGTGAAGAATCACTCACTATCTAATATACTATATAAATATAAACATATATAAAAATTACTTCATTTATTTTTTGTTTTTTTAATAGAATGTTTTGTTCACCACCATGTTCCTAGAGCTTGGAACAATGCCCGGCATATAACAGGCCCTCAATAAATATTTGTGGAGTGAATATATGAATCATAGTAAGCATTTTAGGGGATACAAAAATGAATGAGGTATAAAATGGGCCTTTAAATAATTTTCAACTTTTTTATTAGAGAATGCGAACATTGATTTCATTCATCTATTTTTTCATTTTTCCAAAAAATATTTAATGAGTGTTTACTAAGTTCCAGGTATCACTCTGGGGTTTAAACAATGAATGAGATATATCCTCAGCTTCCTCTCAAAACCAGAGAAGACTGAGCTTCTGAAAAATAGTGATGATTCGATCTGTTGAACACTGTGCATCTCATAATCAGGTTTCCCTTTTTGTTTTTGTCACAAAGAAACTCAGAGTTGATTTACTAACCCAGATGTGGTCATCACGCTTGCATTTGTGCTCTTCTCTTCGTGAACTTTCATCTCCAACCGTTCTATACCCAGGTTTTCTTTTCCCCTCAGTTTTATGTTTTGTTCTAGTTCTTTTTTTGGTTTTGGGTCGCATTTTTTTGTGGGTTTTTTTTTTTTTTTGAGAAACATAAAAAGGTGTATAATCATAGAGTACCTCAAATCCTTTAGGGAATGATGTAGATCATGAAACCATGAAGCCATACAAATAAATATATGTTTCAGTCTATCCATAAATAGGTCACATGACAACAGCTGACCACATTTTCACCAAATTTGGAGACTGCGTTTGGGATTTTGAGTCCTATATAGGTGATGTGTTGCACATGAAACTCACTTTGGGTGACCATGAGGGTGGACTTCAAGGAGATGGACAGTTACCCTCCTGAGTAGCTGAAAACAAAGTACATGACGTCTAAGTTATTGACAAACCAGAAGAGATGAACTAAAAATATTAAGATGCCAGATGTAGTCAGAGAAAAAAAACCTTAGTTTAAGTCCCAAATTGAAAGTCACAAGGGCAAGACCCATCAAATCACCGTTTCTCTCAAGGAAAACTCTTTGCAAAGTGCATTAGGGTAAAGAGGAGTAGGGATTAATTATTCAAATAATAATTAAATGGCTAATGATCTATTTCAGCAATCTAGGAAGGCCATCTAGTAAAGGAATAAAGTAACTTTAAAGACACTATGAACACTAAAGAAAAATGGACTGTGAAGAGTAAGAAGTTCATCCACCAAAATGCAAGGCAGAGACAGGCTGAGAAGCTACTAAAGCTTAAGTTTCAGGCTTCATTTGCATCAGTCCCTTCCAAGTTTCTGGAGAAAACTCTAGTAATAGGTTGATGTGGTCACATGTTTTGGAATATTTGCAGTATGCATCATACTCTACTGCACTTAGCTAAGACTGACGTTTTCCTCCCAAAATCCGCCCTCTTGCACTCACCCACGCGTCCAGGAGCCCTGGTATGGCCATAGGCATTATGCACATCCTAAGGGGAGGTTGAATTGGGGATGCAATGAACTTGGAGTGGGCAGCACATATTCATGTGGGTTACGGTCACTTCCCTATACACTATGATTGGCCATGCTGGTGTTGACGTAGCTTCCAGAAATAATCCCGTTGCCTTCCGTGCTAACTCACTTGGTGTTATGACCTAAAGATGCAAGGCCAGAGGTCATACGATGATATGCATGTTTTCTGTGGCACTCAGCACCAGAGGTATGTGGAGTGGAGGACAAATAAGGTTTGGAATGTATGGAGCCAGAAACTGGTATGTGGAAACTCCTTCCAAATCTTATGGCTTGATGAAGTTTTTGTAAATTTGACAGTTCTGAGAATTTACATGATGTTACCTAAAATGAGTTGTACCGCTGAAAGAAGCTTTTCTAAACTATCAATCATTTAAAAATATTTATGTTAAGTGCACGCCACAAAACCACATCTGACCTTAACAATAGAGTGAAGCCAGTGGAGGAATGTTAAGTGCCCCTTACCCTGCAGAGCAGAGGAAGCCAGAGGAGCCTAGACTTGGGGGAGAAGGACCTCCAGTGTCTGGGAGCCCCCGGGGACACTGAAGCAGCAACGGAGAAGAGGAGCCACGGCATTTTCCGTTGTCTTCTCTGTATTTGGGGCCTAGGCTTTCTGAAACCAGAGGGCCTGAGGGTGTTCCAACTCCAACCTGCTGTGTGAATGTTTGAAGAGGAAGCTCAGCTCGTAACTTTAGCAGTGAAGAACAAGAAAAACGCAGAAGCGTCGCAGAGGGAGAGCCAGTCATTGGCCTCTGCGTCTTCTTTCCAGCGTCCATGCTGTTCTGGGAAAAGCGGGTTCTCCCAGCAGGAAGACATGGACACCTCCACTTCCTTAGCAGAAAACGGCATGTAAACTGAGGAAGGGAAAGCATACTTTTCCCAGGCATATTTGGATCTATAACTATTTCAGGTCATGAACCCACTTGTGAAAATAAATGGCCAGTGGCTCTTCCCTAACACAGCTGGGTTAAGGGGAGCAATAAGCCTCTGGTAGGAAGGCTCCCCCAGCAGCAGCGAGAGCTAGGACTGTCAGGACGCCGAGAGCAAGCCCTTTCCAGCTGCCTCTGCCAGAGGGTAACTGGATTACTCAGGGTTCTCCAGAGAAACAAAACCAATAAGATATTTATATTTATATATTTCTAGGAAGAGATTTATTATGATGAGGTATTGGCTCACCCAACTATGGAGGCTAAGAAGTCTCACCATCTCTTTTGCAAGTTAGAGATCTAGGAAAGCCAGTAGCATAGTCAGAAAGCCTGAGAGACAGAAAGGATGTAGATTCCTGTTTGCATCTGAAGCCCTGAGAACCAGGATCCTCGAAGGCAGGACGAGATGGATGTCCCAGCTCAGACAGATGAGAGTTCATTCGACCTACTTCCTTCTTTTTGCTCTATTCACATCTTTACTGGATTGGGTCTGCTTTACCCAACTCAAATGCTAATCTCTTCTGGAAATACCCTCACAGGCACACTCAGGAATCATGTTTACCAACCTTCTTGGCACCCCATAGCCCAGCCAAATGGACACATAGGTATTTGCTGTCACAGTACCCAACCTTCCCGCTGTGGATCAGAAGCCAAGGAATACTCAAAGAGGCCCTTCTGGTTTCGCCATTCCAAAAAAACACTTGTATTCTGGAATTTCAGGCAGGAGTCCTGGTCATGGGTCTTCGTCTCAGAGCTTGCTGGTGGATTTCAAGGACGAAACTATGGTGCAGAATGATTGGCTTTGGGGCCAGGCAGCCAGGTGGGAGCCCCGGCTCCGCTACTTTCTAGTTCTGAGACTGTAGGCAAGTTATTATCTTCCCTGAACCTCATTCTCTTCATCTGAAAAGTAGAGAATATGGGATCAATTCACAGAATTGTTAGGAGAGTGGTGTCTGGCACTTACAGGAACTCAAATACTTCTTAGTTCTGTGTCACCTTCCTTATCCAACTCCTGGCCTTCATTTTTCTTCCATCACAGGTACTTCATCTCTTCAAATGTACCTTCTCCCAGTTTCATACCTTGGATCCTAAATCTGATGAGTAAGCCTCCCTGATTCTGGAGCTTCAAAATGGCCACCACTGCCCCCTTCCTGGCTGGCCTTGGAAATCAGTGGCCTGTCTTACATCTCACCAGCTTACAGCTACCACTAGGAACAGGGCCTCATTAGGGAACGAACTGGCCTGGCCATATCGGGGCTTCTCGAGTTTGAGTAATGAATGCACCTACCTTAAAGGGAAAAAATCATCTCATGGACTTCCAGTATTGATAAGTTATTTTCGGTAGCATGTTATTTAAGTATATACAACATGAAACTGAATATAAACTCCATATGCTTCTCGTCCTTATCACATATAAATAGAAAACTAATTTACAATTAACTATAAGCACACCCTAAAAGCAGTGAAATTTAAATGAACTTTAATATGACAAATGATAGTTTTCTGCTGAAGCTAAATTGCCTCTCTCTGTGTTGTGGAGTATGTTTACGGTACAACGTGTCATACGATTACTTAATTCTCTTATGACTTTATCTATTACAAGTATTATGAATCCTTTATGCAACGTGCTGTGATGTTGTTTAGTCTCCACTGCTAACATAGTGATTAAGATACACATTAATTCTGCTTGCTTCCGTTAATAGCTGGCAATAAGTAAGCTGGTACTACCTAATGATACTGCTTAACATTTATACAGCACTCGCTGTGAGCCTGGCATTGTTCTAATATATTAATCTATGTAATTCTCACAACAATTCTGAGAGTGAGGTACTTTATCTCCATGTCATACGTGAGGAGACTGAGGCTCAGAAAGATGATGTAAGTTGCCCAAAGGCATACATATAATGAGTTGCTGACCTGGAATTACAACCCAGGCATCCTGGATCCAGTGTCCTTGTTCTTAACCAATAATAGTATAAACCCGGAGTGAACATGGACACTGATCACAAAGCGTAAACACAGAGTGAACACAGGTATTGAAAATGTGAGGTAGTAGCCTGTAATGGGAACGCTGGGGTGATGTAAGTCATCCAGAATTCACCTATATTACTTTTTTTAAACAGTGCTGTAGAAATAGATGTTTTTTTTTTTTAATTTTCCCTAAATAACTCAGGGAATCCTGAGTTTATGTCCATGGCAGTTTGCAGAACTCAGCTAAATGAAAAAACAAAAACAAAAACACAAACACTGAGGCAGATTAAACTGCAGACCATGGCCTTTTAGCACTGCTCAGGAAAGCTAAGCCCCAACTATAAGAGCATCTCTTCTTACTCTGCTTGATTTTCTTAACTTCTTTGTATTTGAGGAGGCGAAAGATCTGGAGTTCCTCGCCCCAAGTGATTTCAAGCCTACGATGGAGGACCATTTAACAGAGATACTGTGGCTAGGATCCGCACTGGCTGGAAGTTTATACTAAATGATTTCTAAGGAATTTCCAACTCTGAGAAACCCTGATCTTATGAAAGTCCTGTAAGCGGTGGAAGTGGAGATGAAAAAGGAGATGATGATATTACCAGAATTAGCTGCCCAGAGAATTGACCCTGAGTAGTGTGTCAGAGAAGAGCCCGTCTGCCTCAGAGACTAGAGGAAAGAGTCCCACAGAGCTGGTGCTGATCCTCTGATGGGGCAGCACAAGGCTGCTCTGACATTGCCAATAAGAGTTGGGGTTATCTAAAAAATAATAATAATAAGTTTGGGTTAACATTTGAAAATCAATCAATTTTACCCACCACAATAACAAATAAAAAGGGAAGATATGTAATGATCCTAATAATGGTTTTTTTTTTTTTTGGTACTTTTTTTTTTTTTTTTTTTTGTATTTGGCCAAATTCAACACTTATTCTTGATAAAAGCCATGAACAAACTAGGAATAGATGGGAATTACTTCAACCTGATAAAAGTCATCTGTGGAAAACCGTAGGCTAACATCAAAGTTAATGTCAAAACAGAGAATGCTTTTACACTCAGAATAGAAACAAAGTAAAGATGTCTGTTCTCACTATTTCTGTTCAACATTGGACTGGAAACCTAGCATGTGCAGTAAGGCAATAAAAAGAAATAAGGTCATATATATTGGAAAGGAAGTAGTAAAACTATATTCGCAGACAACATAAATGTGTGCATAGAGAATTCTAAAAATCCATAATAAAGTCACTAGAACTAATAAAGGCTTTAACAAATACCCAGGAAACAATGTCAATATATAAAACTCAATTGTAATCCTATCTACTAGCAATAAACAAGTAGGAAACAAAATTTTTGAATATCATTTATAAGATCATCAATACATATTAACTACTTAGGGATAAATTAAAATATTTGCAAGACCTGTATGGTGAAAACTCAAACACATTGCTGAGAGATCAAAGACCTCAATAATTGGGGAGAAAATGTATGTTCATGCATGAGAAAACTCATTATGATTAAAATGCCCATTATTCCCAAATTGACCCATACATTTAACACAATTGCAATAAAATGCTAGCAGATTTTGGGGAAATTGATCAGGTGATTATAAAATTTATATGGAAATCTAGAGGATTTATAATACACAAAATAAATTTAAAGTAGAAGACAACTAGATCTGAAATCTTACTATAAAGCTACAGTAATCAAGACAATGTGGAATTGACATAAGGGCAGACATATAGAGCAATGGAACAATAAAGTATCCAGGAATAAGCTACCATAAATATGGTCAATAAATTGTTGACAAAGAAGTCAAGGTAATTCAGTGGGAGAATAATAATCTTTATGACTAAAGTGCCAGAACAATTGAACAGTCACATGAACACACAAAGAGAACCCTGACCCTTACCTCACACCACAAACACACGCACACACATACACACACACCTTAAAATTAATCACATACCTAAATATAAAAACTAGAACTACAAAACCTTCAGAAGAAAACATAGGAGAATATTTTTGCAACTTGGAGATTTCCTTGAACACAAAATCAGTAATTATTGAAAGGCAAAGTTGATAATATGCTAAGCAAAGACACCACCACAAAAATGAAAAGGTAAAAAAAAAAAAAGAGAGGGAAAAATCTCAATACATATTTCAGACAAGAGATACATCCAGGATATATAAAGAACACTTATGATTCAGTGTTAACCCAATTAAAACAAGAAAACAATTTGACCAGACATTTCTCCGAGGAAGATATACAAATATTCAGTAAGTACATGAAGAGATGCTCAACATCATTAGTTAGGAAAATTAAAATTAAAACCCAAGGAAAGACTACTACATACCCATTAGAATGGCTAAAATTTTTTAAAGCCGACAACACCAAGGGCTGACAAGGGTATAGAACACGGAAACTATCATTCATTGTTGGTTGGAAAGTAAAATGGCATATATGTGTTAAGAAACTGAAATCAGTGGGAAAGTAAAGCGATTTGAAAAACAAGTTTAGCAGACCCTTACCCCCTTCTGCACAGACTTGCACACAAATGTTCATAGTCGCTTTACTCATAAAAACTCATAACTGTATGTAACACAAATGTCCATCAACAGGTGAATGGATAAACAAATTGTGGTTATACATAGAATGAAATACAAGGAAGAAGAAGAAGAAGAAGAAGAAGAAGAAGAAGAAGAAGAAGAAGAAGAAGAAGAAGAAGAAGAAGAAAGAAGAAGGAAGGAAGGAAGGAAGGAAGGAAGGAAGGAAGGAAGGAAGGAAGAAAGAAAGAAAGAAAGAAAGAAAGAAAGAAAGAAAGAAAGAAAGAAAGAAAGAGAAAGAGAAAGAAAAAAGAAACAACATACCACTATGGGCCCCTGACTGTCTCAGTCACTAGAGCATGTGACTTTTTTTTTTTTTTTTAATCTCAGGGAGATTTGAATTTGAGCTCCACTTTGGGTATAGAGATTATTTCAAAACAAAATCTCTTTTTCAAAAATATTGTATTTATTTATTTGACAGGGAGGGGGAGAGAAAGAGAGAGAGAGAGAGAGAGAGCACACAAGCAGGGGGAGCAGGAGAGGGAGAATCAGGCTCTCCGCCCATCAGGGAACCCTTCAAGGGGCTTGACCCCAGGACCTGGGATCATGTCCTGAGCCAAAGACAGACACTGAGCACTAAAAACAAAACAAACAAACAAAAAAACTAAAAAAAAAAAGAGGGGTGGTGGTGCCTGGGTGGTGCAGTCAGTTAAACATCTGACCCCTGGTTTCAGCCCAGGTCATGATCTCTCCTCCCTCCGTCCCTCTGCTCACGCTCACGCTCATGCTCTCCCTTGTCTCTGAAATGAATAAATGCACCTAAAAAAAGAACTACTGGAATAGGCAAAAATGTGAATGAATCTCAAAACATGATGCTACCTGGGGCTCCAGGGGGTGGGGGGCTCAGTCAGCTAAGCAGCCAACTCCTGGCTCGGGTCATGATCTCAAGGTCATGGGATCAAGCTCCACCACAGACTCTGCGCTCAGCGGGGAGTCTCTTTCAGGATTCTCTCTCCCTCTGACCTTTCCCCCCCACCCACCCACCCCCACTCACCGTCTCTAAAATAAATAAATAAATCCTGAAAAAGTAACATTATGCGAAGTGAAAGAAACTAGACACAAAGGAGTTCCCAGTGTCAGATTCTATTCATATGCAATTCTAGAACAGATATAGTTCATCTATTGTAATGGAAAGAGATCAGTTGTTGCCCTTCTCTGAGGAGTCGGGAGGCTTGCAGGGGGCACGAAAGAACTTTCTGAGTTGCAAGAAATAGTTTACATTTTGGTATGTTTGGTATGGTGTTTACATTTGTCAGAATTCACTGACCCACGCAGTTAAAAAAAAAGACACATTTTATAACATATAGATTATTTTTCAGTAAAGTTGACTTTAAAAAACATAAAAAGAATTAAAAAGTGCTAAATAGATACAAGATAAAGTTATTTTGTCGGTTTGCTAGGGTTCCCGGAGAAACTATGGCAGAGTGTGGCCTGAGGAACACCATCAGCTCCCGGATTCCGAGCTCGAGGCCCAGCGCCGAGTGTTGGCAGGGCCGGACCTGGTCATCTCCCCACCCCCCTTCTTGGGGTCCCCCGGGGTCTCCTCCTTAGGCAAGGACACGAATCCATATTGAGTGAGGACCCACCCTAAAGGATCATATTTTAACTTAATGATCTCTTTAAAGGCCCTATCTCCAAATATAGTCACGTTCTGAGGCAACAGGGGTCAAAATTTCAACATATGAATTTTGAATTCGGGCCATAATACTTGCCCAGCCAAATATACATTTTTATTTCATAAATTCATGGTGAGTGTAAGATTGGTGAACCAGATCAGGATGCCTCGGGACTCTCGAAAAATGATTGATCTCAAACCTCTGCCTTCACTTTATCAATTCTGGTCCAATTAAAAAGAGGAGGGAAGGAAGCGAAAGTCAGGAGGCTGGGTAGGAGGAGGGGAAGAAGGCAAGAGCACGGTTGCTTGAACGGTAAACTTTCAAGCAAAATTACTAAGTGAAAAACGAAAATTTGAGAGTTTAACATCGGGCTCTCCATTACGATCCTATTATACATAATGGAAGATTTGGAGGATTCCCACCTTGTGGACCATGAATTTCCCAAGTGCTCGGGGCTGACTCTACCCAAGTGATACTCCCTTGAAGTTTTGTTTCAGGAGGAACCAAAGAGGTCCTACTTGGATTCCAGGGCACAAGGAGAGCTCTTCCAGGGCATAGCTCCTGGTCCAGAGAAATAACAGGAGGATAAAAATCATTTCAGACGTCAAATGGGAAGCCCATGAGTTGGCTTTCCGTGGCCACATCCCCAGGCGGGAAGAGGGATGCTTCTGAGGAAAAAAGGGGGCGGAGCGGAATGGAGGAAACCTCTCTGGGGCGGTGACTGCGGAGGGGGAGGAAGGGTCGGGGCAGAGGCTGGGCAGTGCTGAGCTCCCGGCGGGACGTCCTCGGCCAAGCTCTGAACGCAGAGGAACCTGCTTAGGGCGGGTTAGGCCGCCCCGCCGCGGAGTGGGCCCCGCACCCGAGAGGGAGCAGCAGCGGGGGGCGGAGGGGGGCCCTGGGTGGCCGAGGCCCCGACGCGACCGGAAAGCCTTCGCCGCCACCGCCTCCCCAACCCGGAGCCGCCCACCCGGCTCCCCGACTCGGACCTGAACGGGAGCCTCCAGGCTTCGTGGCAGAGGAGTGGAGGGGGGGCCGCCCGCCCTCCGGGTTCACAGACGCTGGGTTGGGGGCGGCTGGTGTCTCCCGGGCCGGGAAGCCGCACGGAGGCACAGAGCGCAGGTGCCGGGGTGGCAAGGAGCCAGCCGGAGCCCGCGGCGGAGTGGAGTTCACACGCGCACCACCCTGCTCTCGCGCATCGGGTGCGCTCCGCCCCGGGGGCGGGAGATTGAACCCCTGTCAGGCCAAGGCCACCCGGTGGCCTTAGTTATCATAGGCCTGCCCCGACTGGCTTCCTCGAGGCCCAGCCTGGGGGTGGGAGGGCACGGGAGCACCAGGCCGCAGGCTGCATGCTGTTAGAGAAGCTCCCGGGGAGGCCGTGGGACACGGCAGGGCAGGCGGACGGCATCGGGACGGAGTAAGGGATGGAGTAAGGGACAGGACCCAGAATGGCATCAGGCCTGGGCCTCCCTTCGCTGCTCCCAAGTCCTGTTCCCACCGGGGCTCCCACGCCTCCCTCCCCAGGGCTCAGCATCCGGAGTCTCCCTTTTAGTCCACGCGCACCCAAAGGCCCTGGTGTTGGCATCGTATTGATTTTGGTTTGTCCCCAAGGTGTCTCCCCTCACATAGCCAGGCAGGTCCTGAACTGGAAGGAGGCCACCAGCGGCTGCTGTCCCCCACGTGCCCCCAACCACTCGTCTCACCCCAAGCCTCTGGCCTCACTCGGGTTCCCAGACTCCGCCAGGAGCCTCTTGCTTCCACGAAGGCTGATTCAGCATCAGTAGCGTGTTGTCCCCCTGCCCCCCAACCTGCACTCACTCGCTCGACCTCCTCTGTGCCTGTGTAGACAGAGGACACGATACCGGATTGCGTGCTTGTCTTCATCAGTGCAAGAAAGAAGATTTGGGGAAAAAAGAGTTTGGAGACGTGGCACTTCCAGAAGGATGCTGTGCGGGTGAGCTCAGAGCTGGAGCCGAGCGGGAGGACAGCAGCAGTGCGGGGGTCCCCGGGCCTTGCAGGGGGTGGGGGGCTGGCCGCTGAGGCTCTCATGGGGCAGCAGCCCCCCTCCCCGGGGCTTTGCGAGGCCCACCAGAGTCTGGGCTCTTCCTCAGAGGCCTGGGAGCCGCCTGGATGGGGAGGCTAACCCCGGAGACTTGGGGGAGGCCAGCTGGGCTCGGGCTGCCCTCCCACCCACCCTACAGCAAAGGCCGCGTCCTGGGGTGGGCACGACCCAGGAATGAGGTCACACCTGGCTGCAAAACCTGCTGAGGGGAAATCCACCCAGTTATGGGTTTTAAGAACCGACCTTCCTGTGGTTCTGGCTGCCCGCGGAAAAACCCACAGGTTAGTGGCTCAAGATGATCTGCAGTCTTCCGCCCATCCACGGGGAGAGAAGCCCAGCAGAGACGGGGCCCTGCCTCTCCCTGCTGGCGCAGGCCTCCCCAAGGTTAGGAGCCCCCCGCTGGAGTTCAAAGAATGAATCAGGTCAGCGGCTCTGAGAGACCAGGCCGGGGGGGGCCGAAGGGCCCGGTCATGGGCGCAGGAAGCCAAGGGCCCCCAGCTGTCTGAGAGCCTCTATGACACACCTGACCCATCTCTTCTTCCCTAAAGGCTGTGCCCCTTCTTCTCCACCTTCATCACCACATGCTCGACTAAAGTCCTAATACTGTCTGGCCTGGCCCATTGCAGTGTTCTCCTGCTCTTCTCTCTGCTTCCAACGTTGACCCTCTTCTCCCATCATCCCGACACGTCCTTCCAATTACAGTAGAAGTCGTGCTTCTAAAAGGCAACACTAACCATGATTCCCAGCTCATCACGGCCCTAAAGGGGCTATTTCACATCCCTATTTCCCCTGGTAGCGTTCTCACCTCCTCATGCCCCGGCTTTACCCAATCTTGGCAAGCTTTGGACACGAGACTGAGGCTCAGGTTAAATAACTGTCCTAGTCTAGAAAATGAGCGTGATAGGCCCAGGCGTGAGCACGCGGGTCGCTCCCAGACTGCCCGCGGCTCCCCACGCAGGGCAGCGGCCTCTCCCCCGGGCCTGTGGACTCCTCGGTGCTCCTCCACAGTCCACGCAGGCCGCACAACCCGCGAGGCCTTTCCCGATCCCTCCAAGAGGAGCTGAGTACATCCTCTCCTGTGCCCCCTGGACCTTGCCATCGCCTCAGCGATAATTCTGCACACCAAGGAAGGGAACTAATGCTCCCATGCCCCACCCTTCCCCGTGGAGTTTCCATCCGTGCACACCTGGGCATCGGCTGCCCGACCCCAGATGTTCCAGGGACCCTTCTTGAGTGGAAATTCAGGCCCTCCACCTGTGGACTGGCCCTGCCTTGTGGCCGGTTCTGGCCTCCCGTTGCCCTCAGCGCCCCCCTCCCGACGCCTCTTGGCTGCCAAGGCCCCCGAGCAGAGTTGGCAGCAAGGAAGGGGTCGGCAACAGTAGGAGGACGGCACAGCTGCCGAGACAGCCTCACCCCCTCGACGGAGCACATCTGGCTTCTTCATCAGGGTGTCCACACCGCATTTAAACCTGGCCCCAGCCTGCAGCCCAAGGCGTGACCCCGGGGTCCCGGGATCGAGTCTGCATGGAGCCTGCTTCTCCCTCTGCCTGTGTGTCTCTCTCTCCCTCTCTCTGTCTCTCATAGATAAATAAATAAAATCTTTTTTAAAAATTAAAAATAAACCTGGCCCCAGGCTCCCAAAGAACAGGCTGCCACAAGGAGGTTTATACATTTATTTTCCACTTATATATCACCACGGACCAGGCCCCCTACATCTTAGTGACTTCCTTGGCTCATGAATATGCAGTCAAGGCCCCACAGCAAGGACGCCTCCTCCTGCTCCCCGTGCTGCCCAAGACCCTGTGGAGGGAATGCCTGTGGGTGGGTGGGTGGCCCAGTGGGAGCTCCCCGGTGCCTCTGGGCCCGCCAGCCCGGCCCCCCCATGTGTTCCCTCTCGCAGCACAGCCTTGTGGGGTCGGGGCTCCGGGTCACCCCCCGGACAGATCCTGGGCTCCTCATCACCTTGCTTCATTCCAGGCCATCGTGTCACCGCAGCCCAGGGCCGGGCCCGCTGGAGCCCAGCCTGGACTCGGGGCGCAGAAGTCACATTCTGTCCCTGACGCTGTGGGTGAGAAGCAGTGAATCCAAAGTCACTTTTTAGTCGCCACAATATTCGGAGCCAAATGGTAAGTAAAGCGCCAATTAAAAGACACATGGGGGCTCCAGGGGGTCTCAGTCAGTTGAGCGTCTGACTCTGGATCTCAGCTCAAATCAGGAGCCGAGCCCGGGCTGGAGCCTGGCCTTGGCCTCCCTGCGCAGCTTGGAATCTGCTTGCGGCTCCCTCTCTCCTCCGCCTGAGCCTCCCCCTCCATACTCCTCACTCACTCTCCCAAATAAATAAAATATTTAAAAAATAAAATAAGAGGATCCCTGGGTGGCTCAGCAGTTTAGCGCCTGCCGTTGGCCCAGGGCATGATCCTGGAGTCCTGGGATCGAATCCCACGTCGGGCTCCCGGTGCATGGAGCCTGCTTTTCCCTCCTCCTGTGTCTCTGCCTCTCTCTCTCTCTCTCTCAATCTATCATGAATGATGAATAAATAAATAAATAAATAAATAAATAAATAATAAAAAATAAAATAAAAAAAATAAAAGACACACGAGGAAAAGAGAAATCTTACCATTTGCAACAACAGCGCTGGAACTTGAGGGCATTACGCTAAACGAACTCAGTCGGAGGAAGACAAATGCCAGATGACCTCCCTTACCTATGAAATCTAAAGAAGACCACAAACAAAAACCTGAGTTTGCAGGTACAGACCGGTGATTGACAAAAGTGGGGGGTGGGGGGGGCCAGAAATGGGTCAACAGGGGTCAAAAGCAGGAACGGCCAGCCACAAGGTAAAGCAGGCCCGCGGCTGTAATCCCCAGCACGGCGACTGTAGTCAATGAGGCTGTATCATTCAAAAATTGCCAAGAGACTACACCTTAAAAGTTCTCATCACAAGAAAAAAATATTTGTGGCCACGTGCAGTGACGGATGTTAACTGGACATCTCGTGACGGACGGTCCTCCACAGCCCACACAAATACCAAATCGTCGTGTCGCACACCTGAAACCAACACGCTGCCGTGTGTCCATTGTATCGCCATCAAAAGGAGAGGGAGGCGTCAGAGTACAGAACGGATCATTTAGGAACTGGAACCATAGGAGACCCAAGTGATCCGGGAAGACCTGAACCACAGCAGAAGGACCGCACCAGGACCCCGGGGACCCATAGAAGGGCTGCTCCTCCAAACTTCATGTTGGTCTGTGGGATTTTCTCATAATGGGAAAGACAGTAAGAGCCAACATTTATTAAGTGCTTGCTATATTTTATGTTCTCTCTTAAGAGGGTTACATCTACTAATTTATTTAATCCTCTTAATGGGAATCTGAGGCCCGGAGCTTAAATGACATGTCCAAGGCCTAGTTGGCAAGTGACAGAGCTAGAACTCCAGCTCTGGTGATCCGTGTCAAGAGCTGGGATGCTTAAGTTCCATCCCACAGACATCTCTCTCTATGCTCTGGAACATTTTGCTCTGCAGTGGATGGGAAGATATGGGGAGGTAGAGCATTTTCTCAACCTTTGGGTCAGTTCTAAGGCTCTCAGGCTTTACCTTAAACAGAGATTTATCTTGGAGAAGGCCTGATGATTCCTAGATGATTCTAATGGGCAGCGAGGAGGGTAACAGGTGCCTGGACGAAGCCACACCCTCAGGGACTCCCCCTCCCATTTTAAAAGTTAGCCCTGCTTTTGATTTGATTGAATCATAGCACCCATGACATCAGATTTAGGGTGGTCTGGTCTGTAGTGATAGATAAGGACCTAACTTAGGTTCTGGTTTGCCAAGTGACTTAGGACCGGGCTGTATGTGCAAGTAGCTGGGGGCATTTCTCCCCCCACTGCCCTGCTCAGTTCATTTCCCACTCCGTGTCTCCCCTCAGAGCCTGGAAGCCCCATGAGAACAGGAACTGTGTCTCCGTCGTTCCACACTCTACCCCCACGCTCCTGGCATGGTTCCATGTTGTAGAC
Organism: Canis aureus; assembly: GCF_053574225.1. NCBI lineage: Eukaryota > Metazoa > Chordata > Mammalia > Carnivora > Canidae > Canis > Canis aureus. The sequence continues at coordinate 2,411,351 of NC_135633.1, forward strand.
ACCTAGTGAAGAGGTGTCCAATTAACAAGTGGATGACACACAAGCACTTGACTACAAGGGTCTATGCGGTGGAAAAAGCAAAGACTTTGGAGTCAGGAAGACCCAGGTCATACTCTCAGCTCTCGGTTTCAAGAGAGTGTCAGCTTCCATTGCGGGGATGCTCTAAAGTATATTAGACAAAAATAGCATATCATCAAAATTACCTTCCAAAGACTCTACAAAGGTGCCTCCACTTAGACTAGCGCAGTCAGTGTTCCTTCCAGAAACAGATGTCTATTTCTTCAGTTGCGTGCCAGACTAAGTTGGCTTGCGTTTAGGAGACAAGTCATAAGAAAAATAGCTACCGTTAAGCCCTGGAATCATCCGCAGCCCGGCCCGTTGCTGCCTGTCGGAGCAGCACATGGTAACAAGGACCCTCTCAGCTGACGGCGCTCATAGCTCCCTGGATATGGAGGTGGGCAGATTAACGGCCCCTTCCACTTAAATGTTTATACAAATGTCATTTTTCATTATATATTTTATGTTAGTAAGCTATTGTAATGCATGTTTTCGTGATTTTTAAATTATTCTATTCTGTTTTATTTGCATCCATGTGAGCTGAGTTCTCCTATAAAGCCCCGGGTTGCTCCTTTGTCAAGTGATATGCCGGCTCTGGTCTACACATGAAACAAGGGAGGAGGAGGGACGCCACGGGAACTGAAAGAGAAAAAAGGACACCAGCGTAAGACAGGAGAGCTTTGTACTGCACACACTCTCTTTTCTGACTTGCTCCAACAAAACCCCTTTGGGATTTCTATCCTGTCCTCTCCATTTAATTAACAAAATGCTCTTGCAGTGTTAATAAGTGCCAGGCACTGTTCTAAGTGCTTCGGGAATATTGTCTCGTTCAAACCTCATACTACCCCCCATGAGCATATTATTACTCTCATTTTATAAAGGAGGAGACTGAGGCACAGAAAGAGCGAATCGTATGTCCAAGGACGTTAGCTGATATGTGACATCGCTGGGACTCCCACCCTGTGGTTTGGGGGAGAGTCCATGCTCTTCACCAGTCTGCTTAAGGGTGGTTCTGATGACGCAGCCTCTATTACCCTCATACTTACGGCAACATTGGCCTAATAGAATTTCTCAGAACTAATATTAGAAGGTATGGGACAAACTTTGAGGGGAAATGCTGCATATGTTTCTTCATCTTGGGGGCAGGAGGGTTCCTACTATGGTAAAGGCCCTGCAGGTTCTTGGAGCCAGGAGCTCCCTATAGTTCTTTCTACCCAGCACTTTCTGGATTTATTGAAGGCAAACCATGTTCATGCAGTGGTTGCTCACATCTTCCAATGCGAGTGTTGCACAGAAAAGCTCCTGGGAAATGCTGGCTGCAGGATAAAGTCTAAACTCCATATTTGGTCAAGAAAGTTCTGCTTCATAAACCTGGCTTGATGAGCTAAGTGAACTTATTTTCATGACTTCTTGATTTACCTTCTCACAACATCTCTGGCCTCGCTTTCCCTTACCTGACTCACTGAATTTCTCTTCTTTGAACTTTCTATCCCTTTTCTTTCCTCTGTGCCTTTGCTTCTGCTGTTTCCTCTGCCTGGAATGCCCTCTCCTTTCTCCCCTGGTAAACTCCTAATCATTTTAACCACCAGCTCCAATATCCGCCTCCCCCCGCCAACCCAGCCCACGTTCCCGAAATCCACAATGGATTATGCCTAACTCCTCCTTTGGCACCTCAGAAATCTTTATTCATATCACTGTTTCTTTCAAAGCCATTGTGTTTTCTGTTCCTCTTCTTTTATCTATTACATCACACTCTTTAAAAGCTATAATTACTGAGTATGCATTATGTGCTAAGCTTTGTGTTAAGCACCTTATGTGAATTTTTTCATGTATGCTTTATCAAACCTTTGAGTTACATATTTATTATTGTTATGTTATTGTTATTTGCATTTTAGAGAAAAGGAATTTGAGGTTCAGAGAAGTCATGAACATAAATTCATTTAGCTCATCAGCCATTGGATTTGAACCCAGATGTTTCTGGTGACCAGTTGTATTCACGTTAATTTTACGTGTCCATCTCATTCCCTGTAATGTGATGATTTCAAGAGCACAGACTCTTTTTACACATTTCTATACCCTTTGCTCCTAGCACAAGACCTACTAAGACTGTCATAACCACTTATGTTTCATAAAAGAACAACTAGATACATGAGTGGAAGATGATCCAAGTGGTGACACCCCAACCTTCACGGGGGATCCAAGTGGTGATCCCAGTCTTTCTGCCTAACTTCCACCCCATTAGGCAAGACCCTTCTCTCTGGCCTATAACTCTAACTGCAGAGAGAAGTAACGTACAGAGTCTTAGCTCCACAACCCTTATAAAGAGTGGATAAGCTCTAGCTCTCACATATTTTGCCAAGACTAATTATTTTAGCATTCATCAAGTACTTCCGATGTGTTAGTCACTGTTCTAAGTGTTTTACATGCAAATCCATCACAAAACCCCAAAGTAGATGTTGCTATTATAGATGAGGGAACTGAAGCAGAAAGAAATAAACCTGCCCTAGCTCCCACAGCTACTGAGTGGTACGGCTAGAAGTCCAAGTTGGGTAATCTGGCCCCAGAGCCCACATTCTCACTCACTACTGGATACTGTCTTCCAACAGCCCATGCAATGAGAAAATGGGAATAATTCCTATTCCAGACAGAAAGAAAATGGAATTTGTCAGGGATTTTTGAAATTTGAGTGGATCAGTTAACCCATTTCTTCAATGGATCTATGGTTGGCTTAGCCACACTTTTCAGGAATCCCATAGGGCTAGGGTTCCTGCTCAACATGAAGTATTGAACAGCAGCATGATGTCTCTTCATGTCTCTGTCTCTTTCTATCTCTCTCTCTCTGTCTGCCGACCCCCAGAAACTTTGTTCTTTCTCCCTCTTTTCATCTCTCTCTCCCTTGGTCCTTCCCTGGTCCCATAGCTCAACACACATGTTAATAATTTGGGAGATACCGTTTTTTAAAAATATAGAATTCAGGCTTTACAAGCAAATTTATTTTGATAGAGGTAGGTGGGAGGAAATCTGCCTCTGTTTGTAAAGGGATTGTGGTAGAAGAGCAGAAACAGGAGCCATGTCAGGGGAAATGCAGACTCCAGAGCCGGAATGAGCCTATAGCCAATTGGATAATAATTGTGTCATTTATTACCTTATTGTCTAAATTGTGTCTTTTGAGTTTCCTGACTCTTAATCCAAGAAATCTCTTCTCAGTGCTCAGGTGGTAAATTATTTATCCACCTTTCTTTCTCTTTCATTAACCTTGTCTTCCTATGGGAATTCAGCAGTTACTAGCAACTTGCCCCAGACAGAGTACAGTAGCAGATCTGGGGAGGTTAACCCTGAGCATTCCCAGGTATTTCAAGTCATGGTGACTTGTTCCAGGGAGTAGTGATGAAGGGTAAGAACCCAGGCTTTAGAACCAGAGTGTGTAGATTCAAATCCCAGCTCTGCTCCTTAAAAACTGTGGGTTCTTGGGTAAAATACTCATTTTTCTCATCTGTAAAATGGGGATACTAATAATATCCAGCTCATAAAGCGATGGGGATTGCATGCAATAAGCATGTATGGCACTTAGAAGAGTTCCAGGCACATGTTAATGCTGTATAAGTGTTTGCTTTTGCTGTTGTGATTGTTATGGGTAGAAGGAGTAATCATTAGTGAGAAGGGTTGGTTAGAAGTAAAAGGATTCTTTGAAAATCTTCCATTTATTTTCATGAAGTCTTTGGTTTTACCTCATCAAACATTTCTTGATCACTGTCATTATAATGAAGATTAAAAAAGAAATAAGACCCAAATTAACTAACTAAAAGATGAATAGATGGATGGAGAGATAGATGATAGATAGATAGATAGATAGATAGATAGATAGATAGATAGACAAAAACTGTCCCATTGCCCAGAGGCTTACATCATCCTTGGTAAATTGGACACATTAACAGGTAGTTTTAATAGAATATGTTACCTGCTTATATAAACAAATACAGAGCATTTAAGGAGACCTCATTGGGAGGAGAATGTCCTGTCTCAAACTACATCAAGGATGAGTAAGATGGGAATAAGTAAATTAAGATAGGAATGGAATTCCAGGGTGAAACCAAGGCATGAGCACTGCTTGGTGCAGTAAAACACCTGCTGTCAGTGAAGCACTAAAGCCACGAGGCATTGCCAGGCCACAGCAGAGAGTACAGAGAATGGGGCAGGCAAGTAGGGCGGCAAGTCATGGATGGAGTGCCAAGTATCCTTGGATTTTACTTTGCTTTGTTCCATGAAAAGATCCCAATGGAACTCCCAGTTTCTATCTCGGTAACAAAAACTCAGAGGAATGGAACTTCATGCTCCCCCATAAAGAGCTCTTTGGACAAATAATAGATTATTCACAGTGGCTATAATTAGGAGTGGGCACTTTACCCCAAGAAGGTGGTCCATTCCCACCTTGGACTGCCTTGGACTTGGTGAGAGGATCTGGGTGTTCTGGCTATTGCCACCAAAAAAAACCACTCCAAAACTCAGTGACTTAAAACAAAAATTTATTGCTATTTTCATGTTTCCATGGGTTGACTTGGCTCAGCTGAGTGATTCTCACTTGGTATTGCTCATAAGATTGCAGTTGTACATTGGCTGGGCTGCAGCATCTCAAGCAATGCTGGAAGTCTAAGATGGCTCACTCACATGGCTGGGCGTTGATGCTGGCTGTTGGCTGAAATCTCAGTTGCGCTGTTGACCACAGCCTCTCCAGATGGCTTGGACTTCTCACAGCATGGTGGCTGGGTTCCAAAAGGGAATTTCCTAAGAGTACACATTCCAAGTAGCCCAAGCAAAAACTGCAAAAAAGCCACACTACATCAGTATTACTTCCACCACATCCTCTTGCTCAAAGCAGCCATAGGGCTCACCCATATTCAAAAGAGTGGGAAAATAGACTCTACCTCTTGATGAAGGAGTGGCGAGAATCCACTGTAGAACAGCATAAGGGCTGAAAGATATTATTGAGACCATCTTTGGAAAATACAATCTGTCACATTGGCATAAGGAAGATACTCTCCAGGATTGTTTTAAGAATATACTCTCGGGGTGCCTGGGTGGCTCAGTTGGTTAAGCGTCTGCCTGCCTTTGGCTCAGGTCATGATCCCAGGATGGGGTGGGGGGTGCGGTTGGGCTTCCTGCTCAGTGGGGAGTCTGCTTCTCCCTCTGCCCTTCCCCCCTGCTCTCTCTCCCCCCCCCCAAATAAACAAAAATCTTTAAAGAAAAACGAAGAATATACTCTCATTAAGAATATGTGACCTTGGTGTTTCAGATAGAGGGAGGATCCCAGAACTCACGCTGAAGGGGAATCAATACCTCTGAGGGTTGTTGCATTGAGGAAAGAACACTGGACTAGACAACCAGAGACCTGGGTTTGAGTCTAGCTCTCTACTTATTAGCGTAGTGGCCTTAAGTGAATTGCTTCTTTCTGAACCTCAGTTTCCTTGTCTGAAAAGTAATAATAAGAAAAACAAATCTCAAAAATTCTCTTTTCAGAGACAGCTGGGATTTTGAGGCCTCTATAAGGGGTTTACTTCACTGCAACTGTGTGCAACCTCTAATTCTTTTATCGACTGACTCTCTTTATGGGAGTATTGTGACCACAGCAGACCCAGTTTGTCCAGAAAAGTCCTAGGTTAAGCCTGTTTTTAAAATATATATATATATATATATATATATATATATATATATATATATAATTAGAATAGTTCCCCCTTTCACTCTCAGGTGTTGAAGTTTGGATAATAAATTGTATGATCATCCTCGCGCTAAGGTATAGGGTAATGTACAGTTACCGTCTGTGATTATATGTTTACAGTGGGCCTATTTCATTCTTCAGACTTTATTAGGTATGAGTAGTGACTGAATCCAGTTCTTCTGATCGCAAGCAACAGAATCCAATTTAGATAGCTTAGGCCAAAAATGGAATGCATCGGATAGATACTAAAGTATCTTGCAAAGTTAAGGACAGCTAGGTCTGAAACAAGAGACAGTATGAGGCAGTACTATCTTTAGATCTCTGAGATTTGTGTCATTTTCTTTCTTTCCAGACTGATTTTCCCTGCTTCTTCAAGTACATGATAGTCAGAAGATGGCTGTCCCGTGGTTGCCATTTGTTTCCCTCAGTTACAGCCATGCACAGAGACTAGCTTGTTACCAATTTCAAATTTTTGGAAAGTAAATGTGATGAGTCTACCCCTGGTCCAAATTGCTAGAAGTGGGATGAAGGACAGAGAAGATAGTTAGGGGCCCACCCAGTGATATAGAGGAAACTCTCAGAGAAAGTGATTGTGTTATTTCAGGACCCCCAAGAAGCAAATACCAAGACAAGATTAAATTGGATAAAAGTGTATTAAGGGAAATGTTTGTGACATAGAGTGGTAAAGGAGCCAAGCAAGAGCCATTGGATGTAAATATGATCCCAAGTGAAAGTGAGAGAAGGAAAAAAGGGAGGGAGGAAGGGAAGGAGGGCGGGAGGAAATGTTTGACTAGTTTTAGATCCAAGTTTTAAGCTCCAAGGAGAGTTTAGTAAGGCCACTGGGGAGTCCTCAAGCCAAAGATGTTCATCAGGGGAGATTGTAGTCAATTAGGAAGAAGCGTGCTTTAGTATCCCTGCTGGACTCAGTCATTGGTCGAAGTAGCCTATGAAAGCAGTGGCCTTAGAGCCAACATGGCAGTGGATTTTAGAGCTCAGCAGCTTAGGCCCTTGGTGGATCTTACTCTTAGAGCTGAATATCTGAGAAGTGCATTCCCATGGCCACAGCAATGGGCATTAAGAGCAGAGCAAATACCCAAAGGTGTCTAGTGTAGCAGGTTCCTCAAAGTGGCTCAAAGATCACCCAAAGTTTGAGTAAAAGGTTCTATTCTAAACTCAAGGAGAAGGTAAAGCAGGGGAAATGATAGAAGGCAGAAGAATGAGACTAGAGGCTGGAACTGGGAGACTCTAAGATCAATCATACTTACATTCAACAAAGATCAGTTGACTGGGTGCCTTATACAATGTTCCGGGTTCTGGGAATAGAGGGGTGAAGAAGCCAGGGATTCTGTCTGTAGTCTACGGAGGACTTACAGACCATTCAAGAGATGAAAATATTCTATAAGTGTTATCGCAGTGATAAACACAAGATGCTGAGGTTACACAGAGGATGGACACCTAACTTTGATGAGTATTGAGCTTCCAAGGAAGGGACCTTAACAGTCTCCAAGCTAACTCTACCTTCATGTTACGTCTGAAGTTGGCAAAGTGTTTTGATCAAGGCCCAGGCACTTTGCTGGCCATTGAGGGAGTTTTAGAACTCAGAGCTCTTGAATTCTGCTTTGTTTCATGCTCTGTATCTGATGGCAACTTAATTATTGCCAGTCCTGGATAAGCATCCATTCCTCCCTGCAGAGCCAAGCGTTGTTATTATTTGCTTTCAACCTATCAACACCACCACCAGAAATATAGATGATTAAAAACCAAACTGAGGATGCTACCTTTTAGAACTCTTTGAGGGCTTCTGAACAATCAGGAAACTTTAGCCTGTATTTTCAGAATATGCTGTCAGGGAAGGTCATCTGAATCATATCCATCAAATGTTGGGGATGACTCACCGTCAAACAAATCTCACTTTTAAAAACTTGCCTTTATAAATACACAAGAAGAAATCACTTCTGTTGTTTTTGAGAGGGTTCTTCATTTCCTCTACCTCCCCTTCTAGTTCTCACTTTGAGGCCCCCAAACAAAAGGCCTGCAGAAGAGGTACATACCTCCTGGCTGCCCCCAGCTGGACTGGCTTCAGACACCCAAGATAACCCCAGAGGAGCTGCCCTCCCTTCATTTTGTTCTTCCCTGGCCTTATTGGGTCTGACTCACCAAAGCCTGAAGGCTTTGCCTCCTCAGGGTTATGGCCTGTGGGGAAGGGAAAGAGCTGCTTGCTGCAGCCAGTGGGTAATTAAAGATATGCATGCAGCCCAATGAGTGGCTGTTGCACAGAAAAGGCTTACAGTCAGTTGAGGCCAAAGAGTGAAATGTTCTTAAAGAGAGGCTTGGGCTGCCTTTCCCTGTATTGGGTCATCAGCCGGAAGAGAGTCTTTCAGATCACTATATTGGGTATTCTTTCTTCAAGACTCTTCTTCTGAGTGGCTTTTTTTATCTGAACTTTTCCATGTTGGAAGGGGTAAGGTTTGCAGAAACACAATTTGCCATTCCTTCAGCCTCCAGGTTATTCTATTTTACCAGAAAAATCCATACACTAGGTGCCTAACAGAGCTGCACCCCTTTGGCATACAACTTCGAGAGGAAAAACAAACATCTCAAGTGAATCTCCACTGTTTAGGGCTAGAAGTGGCATATCTCTCTCCTCCCACATCTACCCTTAAAAAAAAAAAGTATATTCTTATGGAAAATATAGAAATAAGGGGCTCCCAGGTGGTTCAGTGGTTGAGCATCTGCCTTTGGCTCAGGCATGATCCCAGGTCCCGGGATCGAGTCCCACACTGGGCCCCCCACAGGGAGCCTGCTTTTCCCTCTACCTGTGTCTCTGCCTGTCTATGCCTCTCATAGATAAATAAATAAAATCTTAAAAAAAAAACAAGAAAAAAGAAAAGAAAATATAGAAACAAAAGAAGAAAAGAAAAGCCTGTAATTCTTCCCTCCCTAAGATTTTCATTGCTAACATTTTGGTATATGTCCTCCCATGCTTTTTTGCCTAAGCCAAACACATGCACACACATGCACACACACACACACACATACATGCTGGAGCAAAATTAATCTGGAGCATATTTCCATGTTAATATACTTTTATACTGTTATTTCTAATGGCTATATAATATTTCATTACATATTTATATCAGGATTAATTTAACCAACCATTATTCCATTGGATGTGCAAATTGTATCCTATTTTCACAATAGCCCCTTTGATCTTCACCTCAACTCCCTCCTTGTGCAATGGAAATTCACTTAGCAGAATAAAACAGTGTTAGCTACTTTCCTTTAAATCAGTAGTTCTCGTCTAGAGGTGATTTTGCCCTCTGGGGGACACTTGGCAATATCTGGACACATTCTTGGCTATCAAAACTAGGGGACTACTCCCGGCATGTGGTAGGTACAGACCAGAGAGGTTGCTAAACATACTGCAACGTATAGATAGCTCACCACAACTGAGAATTATCCAGTCTCCAATGTCAACGGTACGGAGGTTGAGAGACTGCTCTAAATATTGGTCTAATTGCAGTTATACACTTAAATGAGCTGTCAGTCAGAGGATCCCCATGCTAATTCCCTTCTTCAGTTCCTTTTCACCACCTTTTCACTTTAATTCATCAAATACAAATAGAACACTGAGCCAGACACAGAAGTGACAAAATGCAGCTCTTTCCATGCACTGAATCACACCTTGCATTGCAAAAGCTTTTTCCAGATCAGTGGAAACTGTGCTTTTCCTTGTCCATGTTGCTCTTAGCAACCAAACTCTCAGTCTTTATTCAATTACTCAGTCGGCAGTCACGTGCTGTTAACATTCTCCCCTCTGAAAAAACTTTCCTTCGAACCTCCACCCATCCCCCTCAAGTCCGTGGCACACCCTCCTTCCTATATGCTCCCAGACCTTTGGTATATAATTTTAATCTTAACGATCCACTTACTTACCTGTCTCCCATATTAGACTGTGAACTCCTCAAGGGAAAGGAGAGTGTCTCATCGATCCTCAGCTCCCTAGTTTCAGTGTCTCAATAAATGTTTGGCAAATGAATTAACAGTTGAATGAAAGCCCCTTTGGAAAATCAGGTGCCTTCAGGTATTGCTGTCCGACGCTCATCATGAGGACTAAGGCAATGCACAGAAATACTCCTTCATAATAATGCTCAGTGAGATTTTTTCTGTATCATATAAAATCAAAAAGATCTCATCCTGTTTTCTATCTGTATCAGCCAGCTTTTAGAATTTCCAGCAATTAGTATTTCCCAGTTGTCAGTATTTCTCTTATTAATATTCATGGGAAATTCTCTGGAAATGCCCTCAGCGTAGCCACAAAGACAATCCACCTTCTATAGCAAAATCCACATGACTATTTAGTGTTTGCTTATTTATTTTCCACCAGTGATAGGATTGACAACTGAGCTTAGGGCATTTCCCAAAATCTTAAAACAGTTATGGGTTGATGTTCTCAGAGATCAGTTCAAAAAATTATCGTCCTTTTCCTACCTTCAGACTTGGTCTGTCCCCACTGGCTACAACTGCTAAGTACTTGCCTGATTCAGGTTTAACCCAGTGTGGTTGCTCTCCATCTCTCAGCCCCTTCAAGACCAAGTCCCAGGCAAAATAAGCCAGGACGAGCTTTCTTCCTAGTCATCAGAAGGTAAGTGTGAAGGGTTCTAGAGCATGAGTCAAAGGGTCTGAAAGCATAATTTGCAAATCTCATAGGCCTCTAAGTCGAGATAGTCTGTCTTTGGAAGGTCCTTGCTAATAATACAAACATGTTCCCTGGAGGTGGTGCAGGAGAGGGATGGAATGGTAGCTTCACAAAAAGGAATGGAGTTTAAGGACTTAAGGACAGAGAAAGTCCCCAGCAGGAGGGGATGGGGAGAGGAGGGTTCACATGAAATGTGAACAGGATCAGAAGTGATTTGTATGGGAACCAGATACCAGACCATTTTCAATATAGAATGACTTAAGTGCCCAGGAGGTAAATGCAAATGTCCGCAAACTCCACTGGGGCTACTGTTTCCAGGTTATGGAGTGACATTGTATTAATTACAACAGTTAATATTTGGGGAGCGTGACATGTATCAGGCACTATACTTACAAGTATTAATTCATTCCATGCTCATTATGACTTTATAAGGTAGGATTATTATTCCCATTTTCAAGGTATGGAGATTGAAGCATTGAGAGGTTAAGGAACTCGCTCCAGGTCACACGGCAGCACAGGAGCAGACCAAGCTGAAGAGCTAGGTGAGAAATAACAGGATACAAAGTGATGTGGACTGTCTTTTACAGTAGTACGTTTTATAACAATCACACCTTTTTAAATAGTGACTTAGAGTTCACCCAGAGCTTGTGTACTCATAATTCCAAGTGAACCATGGAACGAGAAAATGAACGACTGAACTTACTACTTAAAGAAAAACACATGGGTTAATACCATCATGTGAGTGCTTCCCAACATTTTTCCATGGATTTGGAGATACATAGTGATTTTATGAAAACTCAATCCACATGTGTGCTGTGTATCCTGCTATTTCTTACTTAACAAGCTATTGTGAATCTCTCCATCTCATGCTAATAAATAATTAATCTACATTATAACTGATAATCATATCTAGTATTCTGAAGTATGGAAATAACATGACTTATTATAATACTATAATTTTAAGCATTTAGGTTATTTCAATATTTTTACTATTATGAACCATGCTATAATAAATACTTCTATTCACCTTCTTAATTATTTCCTTAGGATACATTCTGAGAAGTGGAATTTCTGGGTCAAAAGGCAAGATAAATAAATCAGGGCTTTGGCATGTGTTGCCAGATTTCCTTCTGGAAAGATTGTAGTAACATATATTCGCACCAGAAGTTCATATGGAGTTCATTTCTCCATACCCTAGACGACATTAGATAGTATAATTTTTGTTTGTACGTTTGTCAATTTGACAGGACATAAGAAGCATTTTCATTATTGATTTAATATCATTACTCTTTTTATTGAGGGAAATTTCCTGTTTCTGTTTTTGTTTTCCTAATGGAGAGATCTATTATATCAAAAGGTATAAAATTCTCTCTGCCCATTTTGCTTTCTTCTGTTTATTTGAGAGATATCCATATTTATAGTTCCCTTCCCAGTGGTTACTCTGAAACTTTTAACACACACAGCCAAATAGATCTTTCTAATGTGTGGAATTAATAAGTATCTCTTCCTCTGACAAGCTAAGAGCTTCAGCTTATTTTTACATTTATCTGACTTCCCTCCTTCCACCACCAAGTTCAGCAGTTTGTTTTCTACCTATAGGTACTCGGTCTACAGTCCTTCAAGCCACAGTGAAGCTCTTGTAGGCCAGGAGGAAAGCAGACGAGCAAAGCGCTGGACAGGAGAGAACAAATTCCTATATAAATTATCTCAGAAAAGAAATCTTAAAATAAAGGAGGCTTGGTTATCTCATCATCTCACCTACTCAAGGCATATTAGTCAGTGTGCTTCTCCAGTGAAACCGAACCAAGAGAATATATAAATATATAAAGAGAGCAGATTTATTATAGGAACTGGTTAATTTGGTTATGGATGCTGAAAGGCCTCACCGTCCGCTGCCTGAAAACTGGAGAACCAAGAAGTCTAATGTTGTAGTTCAGTCCAAGTCTGAAGGGCCTAGCATCTGGGGTTAATGGTTCAAGTCCCAGTTTGAGTCCAAAGCCCATGATCTGAGAGCACTAAAGTCCCCAAAGCAGTGAAAAATAGATGTCTCAACTTAAGCAGGGAGAGTAAATTCATCTTTCCTTTGCTTTCTGATCTATCCAGACCCTCAGTGGGTTGGATGCTGCCCACACACATCAGGGAAGGGGCATCAGCTTTACTCGATCTAATGATTGCTAATCTTTTTCAGAGACACCCTCACAGACACACCCAGAAATAAAGTTTTAGCAGCTATCTGGGCATCTTAGCCCAGTCAAGTTGACACATAAAATTAATCATCATATAAGAGTAGAGGAAAAACAAACAAAAGAACCCAAAAAACAAATAAAAAAAAAAACCCAGACATCCAGAGGAACTAGAACCAAGAAATGGAAAACATTTGAGAATTGTGTGCACTTCTCACTGCCCTCTGCTCACCTCTCCTTACCGTTCATCAGCTTCATTCTAAAACTTTTCTGTGTTTCCTAATCTTATAAAGCAGAAATTTCCTTTGAGACTCAGGAGAGGGCCCAGGACTGAGACTGGAATCTCTTTGTCCCAATCCCAAATTCCCAGGAGAAAAAAAAAAAACAAACTATAACTGACTTATTTGGAGTCAGGTGACACCCCCTAGACAAACTGGCTACGGTTAAGGGTGGGATCACAGGAAGACATTTGGCTGTCCACCTCTGTGGAGTGTGGTCGTTTCTCAGAGAAGAACCACAGCTCAGTGGACATCCGCTACAGCGTAGAACACCCAGGAAAGCAAAAACTTTAAGGTAAGTACACGGAAGTGTGGAGGAGACGGTCAACAAGTGTATTGATGCTTCGCTGAGTAGCTTTTTAAAAATACACCTGTTTGGACTCTGCACATACCTACCAAATCAATCCCTGGGGGAAAGAAAAGGATGGATAATCCCACCTGGATAAATTAAGGGCTACACAAGGGAAACTACTACCTAGGTCATTCAGCAATTAAAAATGCAACTAGGGTTCTGTAAAGCAAAGTGATTCTTATCTCAGGATTGTGAGTTTGAGCCAAACATTTGGGGATAGAACTTACTTTAAAAATAAAAATGTTAATGGGATCAGAACCCAGGACTCTTTCTAATCAAGACCTGTCTGTGTCAACTGTGCCAAATTCACACATGCAAGAGCCATGGCCTGGGTGAGCTAGAAGACTGGGAAGGTCATGTGTATTCTTGCAAATGGGAACTGAAGCTGGAAAAAATGCAAATGTTCTAGGGATGCAAAATTGCTCCAGGAAGGAAACGAATTTTCCTAGATTTTATTATCAAAATTCTCTAAGCTTTAATGGCTTTTCTAGGTCTGTAGAGTCTATCCTCTGGGCTCAAATCAATCCTTTATGGCCAGAGGACTAGAAGGATTTGGAGTATTTGGTTCTCTTCACATAACTATAATCACTGTGGTTGGGGCTGGGGCAGAGGTTATTGGAGGGACCTTAGAATTTTCTCTTCTCCTTCCCCGTATTTCTACAGTATACACCTATCAAAAAATCTTTAAATTTTAAAAATTGGAATTTAAGTACATAGAATTGAATTAATCATAATCAGTGGTTCTTGACTCACTGTCACCATTGGTGTAAGCATAACCTTTGACTTTTTACCTTGTTTCAACAATATAATAAGCCTCTCTGAACCTACCACCCAACACCAATGTCAGGGCCTTGGCAACGACTTACGCATACCTGTGCCTTCCTTCCTGCACCCACCTCCCTCCCTCCTTCCATACAACATAGCTGCCAACCTGATTCCTGTGTTCATCATTCACTTATTTTTCTTTTTATGTGCTTTTATCTTATCTACACATATTCCTAACAAACGTTTTTTAAAGTTAGTTATTTTTAATTTTATAAAAAGGCATTATTCTCTTTATAATTTCTGGACTTACTTTTTTTTTTTTTTTTTTTTACCTAAAACTATATTGCTAAAGGAAAAAAAAAGAGTGACTTTATAGAGGAGAAGCTTGGCAAACACCATCTTAATCAAGGGATCAAAGTGAACTTCATCAGCAATAGGACAAATCAAAATCATGTGCTTGATAGGACGCAATAAAAAGAACACAGCACTGCATCTGCGATAGTCATGCCAAAGATACAGAACTTGAGTCTAATCATGAGAAAATATCAGACAAATGTCAGTTTGTCACATTGAGGGGCATTCTACGAAGTGACTCTGCTATAATCTTCAAAAGTGTAAAGGTCATGAAAGTCAAAGAAAAGTTGAAGAACAGTTCCAGATGAAGGAGACTGAAAAACATGACAACTAAATACAATATGTGATTCTGAACTAGACTCTTCTGCTCTAAAAGGCATTTTGGGATACCTGAAAAAACTTAGATGAGGTTGGGGATGACATGGTGGCCAAACATTAATGTAATTTCCTGATTATGATGGTTGCATTGTGGTTGTATGAAAGAATGCCCTTGTATGTAGAAAATATACCCTAGAGTATTCAAGGACGTTGGAGTATCAGATTGGCAACTTAATCTCAAATGGAACAGGAAAAAAAAAAAAGGCATTTGGACTGTACTTGTAACTTTTTATAAGTTTGAGTTGGCTTTAAAATGAACAAACAAAATAAACACAAAAAGCATATTGCTTAGATTCATCCAGATTTTTGCATATTGCTATAATTCATATGTTTTGACTGCAATGCGTTTATCCACTCTCCCATTGATGGGAGGAGGAAATGGGCCTGAGAGTTTCTGTAACCAGACTTAGCTCGTGCAACCAGTAACCATCAAAGCAAAATGTCAGTCCAGGCCTTTGGCCTCCCCAAGTCAGTGTTCCTTCTACCAGGTTGTACATAAAGAGCTTGTTGGCATGATTATCATCACTAAAAACTGTCTACGGTAAACTGCAGACACTGTTAATTAACAGGAAGAGACACAGGAAGGAGAAAGATTGATGAATCATCAACAACTCTAAGTCAGGCTCAAGGAAACGCCACAGTTCAACTCCTAATATCTGAGATGGGAAGGGCTGAGGGATGAAGAAGCAAAGCAAGTGGGCGTCTAGGCCCTGCTCCTATTAACATCGAGCCATTTTTAATCTTCTGCATCTCTTCTGTGGGAGAGCTCATTCAGGCCCCCGTTGCACCGTAGCCGTGGTTCACACACACCAAGCAACCAAGTCTGACTGCACGTACAATGACAAATTGACCCAAACATTTCTCTGGGTATAGAAAGGAGATAAAGGTTCTACTGGAAGAGAAAAACAGGTTAGTCAAGACTATGCAGGTTTAAAGGGTGGGAATGTATAGCATCACAAGACCAGTGTACATGCAGTGGGTGACATACCACCTGGGACGTGACTAGGGCCAGATCAATGTCAGATACAGTCCCTCAAACCCTTAGGAAATCATGAAGAAGTTCAGGACAGGCTAAGAGGTGCTGCCTATTACTGACAATAAGGAAGGAGCTGCAGGAAGCCCCAGACATCCACAGGTGGGCCAGAACCCAGGCTGTGCCCGACCTCAGCAGGTTATTTTTTTCTCTTTGATCTTTTCTCAGCTCCATATGAGAGGATTTAATTGCTTGATCTTTTACAATCTTCCAGTTCAGTTATTCTACGAGTGCTTCTATGTAGCTCAGGGACCAAAACACTTCCAAAGGCAAAAGAATGGTCTTCCTCTGCCCCTTTCTTACACCGTGTCTGGATGCACTATGTATGGAAATGTCATTTTCCATCCGGGCCACACATTATTTAGAGCAAAGAGGATGCAGAAAGTCCAGTAGTATTTCCCAAGATTGTCCCACAGACCACTGGACTCATAAGATTCCCTTCCATAAAAGCTTCATAGTGTAGCAGAAAAGACTCCATTCATAATAGCAACAAAAGATGAAATAGCTAGAAATAAATTTATTTTTATGTATTGATCTATGGCTCCATCCTACAACCCTGAGTTCATGACCTCAGCCAAAATCAAGAGTTGAATGCTTAACCAACTGAGCCAGCCAAGTGCCCCCAGAAATAAATTTCATAAGAAATATGTGTATGGCCAGGAAAATTCTGAAAAAGAAAAGTAACGGGGGAACAAGATCTACCAGATATTAAAACATACTACAAACCCTTAATAATTAAAAGTGTGCTATTGATGCATGAATAGAAAATGATTCAAATAACAATTAAAAGTTTGGAAATAGACCTAAATACTCATGGAAACTTAATAAATAAAAAAGTGGTATTTCAAAACATGGAAGACAAGATGAATTATTTAATAATTGTTGGTACAACAAGTTAACCATCTGGAAAAAAAATAGATGAATAAAATACACCTTACCCCAGTATAAATATTTTTAGATTTTATTTACTTATGTATTTATGTGAGAGACAGAGAGAGAGAGAGTGGGGGTGGAGGGAAGACAAATAGACAGCTTGCCGAGCGCAGAGCCAGATGCAGGACTCGATCTCACAACCTGGAGCTCAATCTCATGACCCTGAGATCATGACCTGAGCTGACACCAAGAGTTGGAAGTTTAATTGACTGCAACCCAGGCGCCCTTTCCCAGTTTAAATTTTTTAAAAAAAACAGGTATTTAAATGTAAAAATGAGAATATTAAAAACACTAAAAGAAACTGTGGAAAAATTCTTTTACAATTTCAGCAAAAGCTTTCTAAATATGGTTTGTAAAATACCCCAAAGTCTTTTAAAAAGGATGAATAATTTTGTTTACATAAAAACATTCCAGATGGCAAAAAAACATCGTGTTTAAAGATAAAAGGCAAAAAACAAATTAGAAAAATATATTTTCAACTCCTTGAACAAAGGACTAGGGGTGCCTGGCTGGCTCAGTCAGTAGAGCACACAACTCTTGATCTCTGGGTTGTGAGTTTGAGCCCTACGTAGGGTATAGAGGTTATTTAAAAAACAAAACAAAACAAAAGGCTAATTTTTGTAATACCCAAAGAACTCTTACAAATCAATAAAAACCCACCGGCAAAGATCATAAAGAGTGCACAGAAAAATAAATACAAATGGCTCTTAAACATGGGAAAGAATGTTCAACATCCTTGATAATAAGAAAAATGCAAATTATTGCTACGCTGAGAAAAATATTCTTCACCTATCATTTTGGCAAATCTCCAAATATTTGATACAGCGCATTCATCTGCAGATACATTAAAGTGGGAATTTCACTTATGGAAATTTGTCTCGCATGTGTAAAAATATATAGGTATAAAATTATTGACTGCAATGATGTTTCTAATAACTTAAAATCAGAAAAAATGACATATTCACAAAAAATAGAACTGGCACATTCATCAAACAGAATATTCCAGTGTTGTTAAAAATAAAAGTGATTTTTAATGTACTAATTTGGAAAAAAAATTGGCACGAGACAATTTAAGTGCATACTGGCATTTATAAGATGATACCATTTGTTTAGAAATGGATATATATTGGCTATATCTATTTTATATAGTGATTAAAATATTCCTAAGAAAATAGATAAAAAAAAAACAATAATATTGCTTGTTGTGAGATACAGTGAATATGAAGAAAAGGTTCTTGAAGTGTGTATCCTCTTATACATTTTGAATTTTGAACCATCTGACTGCAATGACTACTCAAAAAATTAAATTTATGACTTCTCTAGAATCACCCTTGCTTTAGAGATCCATATGAGCCATCAAGACAAAGGCTCTGAGAAGCCCTATAATAAATAAACTTGTTCAAGGGCACCTGGGTGCCTTAGTCCGTGAAGCACCTGCCTTCGGGTCAGGTCATGATCTCAGGGTTCTGGGATCGAGTCCCAGTTTGGGCTCCCTGCTCAGCGGAGTCTGCTTTTCCCTCTGCTTCTGCCCCTCCCCTTCCTGCTTGTGCGGTTTCTCTCAAATAAATAAAAATAAATAAATGAACTTATTTAACCCTGTATTTCCCGAACATATTTGACTCTGAAACTCTTCCCACTTAATACCTGCTCCTAGCCTGTGGTGCACACTACAGAGGGGAGCACTATCCCCAAACTGCCCAGGGTTGTCCCAGGCCTTCTGTTCTGGATAGAGAGCCTTGCTCAAAGGACTCTAATCAAGGGAAATAACCCTTAGGTGGAATCCTATAGAGAAGGAACCAATTGTAGCTTCATTTCAGCCTCTGAGTAGATGAGAGGACATCTCCCTGTCAATCCCCTCTTTTCTCAACAAAGCCAGAATCTTCAGCTCTATTTAAAAAAAAAAGAAAAATCAATGTACCACATCATCTGATAAAGACAATGCGCATCTAGCTTTTGGCCGTGAGAGCTTAACTCGTGCACAAATAAGTATGAGGGCAGAGGGTTGTTAGGCAATCAACGTGAGGTGCCTTTGTAAGTTAAAATTCTCTTTTTTACATTATCACCCAAAGGAAAAAGCAACATGACACTTCCAATAATATTTACGTGTCAGCCCTCCCGGTTGCACAGGAGATCCATAATCCACACACTTGACATTCCTCTGGCTATTAAGCTTACATGAGCTACTTGGGTTGAAAAGTCAATTTTTTTTTTTTTTTTTTTTTTTTTTTAGCATGGCTAAATAGGGGCACTTCTGGTACCATCTGAGTTAACTCTCAAAGGGAGATTGTTTTCACCATTTGGAAAAGTCAGCGTCAGGAAAAGCCAACCAGAAGCCATCTCTGGCCCGAGTTAAGAGAAGCAGGTCAGGGGAAGGAAACGCAGAGAGCTTCCCAGAATCCTAACACAGATGGCTAAATTTGAGCAGTGTGAAAGACGGACGCCTCCTCCTAGACCGGTTCTCAAAGTGGCCCCGCACCAGAGGGAGGAACGTCCCGGGGAACACAGGAGACATCCTAGACACTTGGTGGCTCAGAGGCATCCTGGCGGCAGAGCCTCCTGGCATCATCCCCACCTAAGAGGTCTCCAGATCCAAGATAGGCTTCGGCCGGGATGGGCCTCTCGGGATTCCAGGTCTCAGTTCCTTCTAAGTCCTGATTTAGGAATTGAGTGTTTAGCCCCATATTAACCATCACCATTTTGGAGGAAATGGTAGAGATTTCCTTCTGGAAGATTCAGAGATACAATTATTCCTATTTTAAAAGAAGAAAGTTGAGGAAACGGATGATGATGGGGAGGAGTAGAAGGTCAAAAATAAGAGAAAAGAAGCATCCAGGCTTTCTGGCTAAGAAAATTGGCTTATATGGCTGGTACCCAAGAGTAACAGTACCGCAGCAGGGAAACCACCGCCCTGGAACCCATACTCAGGGCTTATTAGAGGGTGGACCTATGTAGGCCCCGTCACTGCGGTTACACCCGCGTAAGCCACTTGGGAGGTGAGAGCCCCCCGGACAACAGCTGACTCCGCGTTCCCAAGGCCAAGCCCGAGCAAGCGGGGGTTCCTGCCCAGCTAGGCCAGGTGGGGCTTTTGGGGACAAAGTTGCCAAGGGTAGTGGATCCACACCAGAGACGGTTCATCACCACGGAGGGAGTCTAAGCCCAGGGACCCGGACGGTCACGGAGCCTGAGAATCCAAGGGGAGCTGTGGGCGCTCAGTCCCGGGGGCCTGCGCCTCCTCTGGGGTGGCACGTGCTGCGGACAGAGGGGCTCGAACACGGGGCCTCCCTGAGTCCTGGGAAGTCATCCCGGGGGCGGGGGGCGGGGGGAGGGTCCCACCCAGCTCCTTAAGGAGACAAGAAAGTTCTTCTGGGTGTCGCCAAGCTGTGCTGCACCCTCAGGACCGCGGCAGCGGGTGAGGGATGCAGGGCGCACGGCAGAGAGGGGCCCGGGTGCGGAAGGGGGGCCTGGGGTGCGGGAGAGGGGGGCCCCGGGGGTGCAGGGGGGCCCAGGGTGCAGGAGAGGGGGGCCCCGGGGGTGCAGGGGGGCCCAGGATGCAGGAGAGGGGCCTGGGGTGTGGGAGAGAGGGGCGCGGGGGTGCGGGAGATGGGGGCCCGGGGTGAGGGAGGAGGACCCCGGGGTGCGGGGGAGGGGGGCCCGGGGTGAGGGAGGAGGACCCCGGGGTGCGGGAGAGGGGGTGCAGGGGGGCCCAGGGAGCAGGAGAGGGGCCCGGGGTGTGGGAGAGAGGGGCGCAGGGGTGCGGGAGATGGGGGCCCGGGGTGAGGGAGGAGGACCCCGGGGTGCGGGGGAGGGGGGCCCGGGTGCGGAAGGGGGACCCCGGGGTGCGGGCCGCTGCCGCCGAGCTCCGCACCCCCCTCCAGAGCCCCCCGCGTGAGCCGGCCGCCCCTGGGGGGTGGGGGCGGGGGGCGTCGCCGTCCTTGCAGGGAGGTCCTGGCGGGGAGGTCTGGGCCCCGCGTCCCCGCCGCTGCTTCCCCGCTGACCCACTGCGTCGGGGAGGCCCGTGCAGGGCCTGGTGTTCTGGTGGCGGAAGGGAAGTGCGGGCCGGAGCCCGGAGCCCGGGGCCTGGGGCCTGGAGCCTGGGGCCTGGGGTCTGGAGCCCGGAGCCCGGAGCCTGGGGCCTGGGGCCTGGAGGCCGGAGCCTGGGGCCTGGAGCCTGGAGCCTGGAGCCCAGAGCCTGGAGCCCGGAGCCGAGCGCTGAGGCCCGCGCCCCTGCCGGCGCCGCCCTGCGGTGACCCGCACCCCGCGCACCGAGCCCCCTGCCCGGCCCGCCGCTCCGTGGCCCACCCGCTTGCACGCGGACCTCGGCGCCCGGATCTCAGGGCCTCTGCATCCCCCACCCCGGGGCCTCCCGGGGCCTCCCGGGCCCGGCGCCCCCGGACCAGCTGCATCAGGTAGCGCCCCTCCTGTGCGTGGGGGCTGCAGGGGGCACCTGGGGCCCGTCCAGCGCCCTGACCTGGAGTTCAGCGCAGCTCAGGGGTCCCCGGGGCCCGGGGTGCAGCTTGCTTTCCGCTCACAGGGCTCAGGCTCGCGCATCCCCGATGAGTAACAACCGGGTGCAGGCTCCGGCAGCTGATTGCCAGCGGCGGCCCCGGGCAGCCCTGCCCGACTCCATCACCCCCTCGCAGCCCCACGGCCCAGCCATGCGGAATCACGAACACTTAGGCCCTTTCGGAGAGGCTCTCCCTGCCCGGGCTGCGGCGGAGGAAACATCCTATTAATGCAGCTTTGCTGGAGGTTCTCAGAACCACATGGATTCTCTGGGAATCAGCGCTGGCCAGGCAGGGCGGCGAGGCCGGCAGCAGCTGGCAAGACCCAAGATAAATAGCCTGTGGCCTCCGGGACCACGTAACTAGGTTGGGGTTATGCACCAAAATCTGGCTACATGCAGTTTGAAAGATGTCACCTGAGGGGCACAAACACATCCTATGAGACAAGGGTGCATTTTGACTGGAAAACGGGTTAGTATGACACAGGGTGCAGTGGTTGGTGTGACCACCACCCAGGAGAGCAGCTCCAAACCATAGGCAGCCATTCCTCCCCAATACCTGTGGGATCAGAACCTCTGAAGGAAGATGAAGTCAAAAGTCTCTGTCCAGGAGCTTGAGAAATCCAGATGCAAACATGCTTGGGGCAGCTGCCCACCCCGTGTACCCCGCATTTTGACCCCTGGGCCATAAGGATGCACCCCGACAGCTTCTGCAGCCTTCCCCTTCTGCAGCTCTCCGAACCAAGGATGTGCATCCCACACAAGCTGGGCTCCTTTGGAGTCAAAAGTCAAAAGTTCTAGTCGATTCGCTGAGTGTGCTGGCCCTGGGAGGTGAGCCGGACTCTGAGGCTAAGGGGGCCATTTGAGAGCCATGCGCAATGAGGGAGGGAGAGAAATCGCTTCTTTGCCCGAAAACTCTCTAGTTTCCAGGCCCAGTCCTTTATGAGAAATTCATACATTTTGCAGTAAGTCTCATGAGAACTTGTGACCTTCTAACATGACTCCATTAACTTAAATTTGCTTGCCTGAGTTTCCCTGTCTCGTAGGCAACACTGTTTATGGGAGAGAGAAGCTCAAAACTGGGGAGATTTCAGAGGCCAGCTATTCCTTGGTCCTGCGCGCTGAAGGACGGATCCTCCCTACTCCACTCTGCGTGAAACTGCTTAGCACCATGCTTGGCACAGTAGATGCTCAGGAAAGCATCTGGGCCTTTCACCTTCTAGGAAAGGAAACTCCGTGCCTCAACTGTGGATGTTCCACTAGAAACTCGTCTTGTAGGATTTGGGCCCCAATCTTCCTCCCTGTAAACTTTTATTGTTGGGTCTCCTCTCTGAAACCAAGCAGACTCATTCCATTTCCTTCTCATCATAATCGTAAAGAAGCATTTTAGGATAGTTCTCTGGTTCTCTCCATCTTCCTTCCTCATCTCTTCTTTGACCTAAATATCTCGCTTTACTCGGCTGTTTTTTCCACGTCCTCTACTCCAGATCCTTGGTCCTTCTGGTCCCTCTCAAACTGGCTCCTCCAATTTGCCAGTGCTCCTCTTGAGGTACAATGTCCAAAATCAGAGACCTCAAATATGTTACTGTCCACCCCTGTGTGTTTTATGGTCTTTTGAGACAAGATAAATTTGCAGGTCCAGATGCTGGTATTGTCCGTAGAGCCTCCTTTGCCTTCCACAACAATCTTGTTTCCTTGTTCCATTTCAAGATTGACCTAGAATGAAAACCGGAGCAATTAAACGTCTTGCCCAAAGTCATGCAGCTTAATTGTGGTGGACCTTGTTGTTAGGCACTAACCTGTGTTCCTCCCTGGAACCAACTATTCAAGTCCTGAGACTTAGTATCTCAGAATGTGACTGCATTTGATGATAGATCCTCCATAAAGAGGTAAGTAAGGTAAAATGAGATCACATGGGTGGGCCCTAATCTGATATGACTCGTGTCCTTCTAAGAAGAGAGGATCAGGACACCGACATACACAGAGAAAGACCACGTAGGAGGCACGTGGCCAGCTGCGAGCCGAGAGGCCTCAGAAGAGAGCAACCCTGCCAACACCTGCATCTTGGACTTGTAGCCTCCAGAACTGTGAGGAATGGATTTCTGTTGTGTAGGTCACCCGGTCTGTGGTACTTAGTCATTACAGCCCGAGCAAAGGAACACACAGGTCTTGGACCTCATCCTTAGATTTCAATTGTCATGTCGTCTCGCTTTAGGGCCGTCTCTGGCAGGTTTCCTTCCTGGGCTACCGTCTTCTCAGAGCCTGTTGAAGGCATTAAAAAGGCTCAGCTAAAACTATCCTGAACAAAGTCTCAGTTAATGTAAAATCGTCACACGGCCCCCGAGGGCTGATAAAGGTAGAGTGCTTGGATTCACGTCCAGGCACAGGGCAAACACAGACGGAAGAAAGGTGAGCTGGGTGAGCCAGACTTTGGGGCTCTGGAGCCATTTGGCTCTTCCATAACAGAACATGTGCCCAAGCTGAGCTGTAGCACCAGGGAGGATGCCAAGCCATAAAACGTCTCAATCGTGGGCCTGGGAAACAGATAGCCCTCTAGAGGCGCGGCAGCATGGTGACATGGTCAAGTGTCAGCTCTGGAGTTAGGCTGTTTGCATTTGACCCTTGGCTCTACCATTCGAGAAAGTTGCTTGTTTGTCTAGGGCCTCAGCTTTTGCATTCGTAAAATGAGGGAATACCTATCGTATAGGGTTGTTGTTAGGATTACATGAGTAATGTATGCGAAGTGCTTTAGGACACTGCCTAACACATAGGTTTGCTTAAACACTGATCTTGCATTCGCTATGGTGCCAGTATACTAAGCACTGCAAGTTGATTAGCTCATTTTCTTCTCATGTCTATTCAAAGTAAGGTCAATTGTAATCTCCACTTTACAGGTGAAGAAAATGAGCCATAAAAAAGTTGAGTTGGGGATCCCTGGGTGGCTCAGTGGTTTAGCTCCTGCCTTTGGCCCAGGGCGTGATCCTGGAGTCTCGGGATCAAGTTCTGCATCGGGCTCCCTGCATGGAGCCTGTTTCTCCCTCTGCCTGTGTCTCTGCCTCTCTCTCTCTCTCTCTGTAACTCTCATAAATAAATAAATAGAATCTAAAAAAAAAGAAGGAAAGAAAGAAAGAAAGAAAGAAAGAAAGAAAGAAAGAAAGATAGAAAAAGAAAAGTTGAGTGATTTACTCAAGGTCACAGAGTTGAGATACAAGCCCTGGAGGCCTTGGCTCCAGTCTAACCTCTAAAGCACTAAATTGTATGGCAGTCAGTAAGGCTTTGTTGTTGTTATTATTACTGTTTTTAGATATGTAGCCTTGAGTGAGTTCTTTGGTCTCTCTGAACCTCAGTTTCCTTTATCTGTAAATTGGGGACAGCACCAAGAAATGTTGTAAGATAACCCCTGAGGACAACGTAACATCCTAAGTAAACATATTCAAAAGATGTTCTTTCTCTCTCTCTCTCTCCCTCTCTCCTCACCTCTTTAGATCTCCTCAAATTTCCTATTGTGTTTCTAGGAACATTCTCCAGCCCAAGGAGGCAGAGACTGATCTCACATAAAACCGTGTCTCCAGTTTTTCAGTTGCTTGTAGCTCAGCTTCACCGTTCCGAGGCTGTGTTGTCTGTTCTTTGGCCCTTTGGACATTTGCTCAATTTCAGAGGGGTACTGAATATTATTCCACTCCTCTCCCAGTCTGGAATGCTCCCAAGACCCACTTTTGGAGGAAGACTCTTCTAGTTCTAAAGGGTGTGTCTTCCCATTTACTGCATTTTTGTCTAGATGGGAATTTTCTGAAGTGACTGGAATGCTCTTTAAAAACACTCAATTCTCATTTGTCTGCTCAAATTTTTTAGCCTATGGATGCAACCCAAATCTCCAAAGTGGTTCTGATGTTGGCAATTTACAAAGGACCCCAGAGGAATGTGAGCTGGTGCAGCCACCCTGGAAAACTGTGTGGAGGTTCCTCAAAGAGTCAAAAATGGACCTGCCCTACGACCCAGCAATTGCACTGCTGGGGATTTACCCCAAAGATGCAGATGCAGTGAAACGCTGGGACACCTGCACCCCGATGTTTCTAGCAGCAATGTCCACAATAGCCACACTGTGGAAGGAGCCTCGGTGTCCACCGACAGATGATGGATAAAGAAGCTGTGGTCTATGTATACAGTGGGATATTCCTCAGCCATTAGAAATGACAAATACCCACCATTTGCTTTGACATGGATGGACCTGGAGGGTCTTATGCTGAGTGAAGTAAGTCAATCGGAGAAGGACAAACATTGTATGTTCTCATTCATTTGGGGAATATAAATAATAGTGAAAGGGAATAGAAGGGAAGGGAGAAGAAATGGGTAGGAAATATCAGAAAGGGAGGCAGAACATGAGAGACTCCTAACTCTTGAAAATGAACTAGGGGTGGTGGAAGGGGAGGTGGGCGGGGGGTGGGGGTGGCTGGGTGATGGGTCCTGTGGGGGGCACTTGACGGGACGAGCACTGGGTGTTATTCTGTATGTTGGCAAATTGAACACCAATAAAAATTAAATTTATTATTTTTTAAAAAAAAGGACCCTAGAGTCATTCATTGCCACTTTTACGACCATCCAGACCTTCGTGGAATGTTTTAGAGATGAAAACAATGTGCTAGTCATACCATTTGTTCTAGCTTTTGCTAGTCTGGCCTGATCTGAGAGAGAGATAACAGCAGATTTGGGGCCTGACTGCATCACATCTGCAAATTCACTTCCAGGCATATTCCCTCACTTCCCTTCTCACCTACTGCCTGTAAGCAATCAACAGTTGGAGGACCGGGATTCTAGTGCCCTTGTGACCCTTACAGGTTCAGGGATGACTTAAATCAGGAGTCAGAAAATGTTTTCTTTAAGGGACTAGATGCTGAATTTTTTAGTGTTTGAGGGCCAGATGTTCCATGTCTCAATTATTCAAGTCTTCCACGGTTAGCAAAGGCAGCCATAGATACCACATAAATGAACAGGCATCATCAGTGTCTTGCAATAAAATTTTTATTGCAAAACTGGGCAGCAGGATGGACACGGGTTAGGTAACACCTCGTTGAAACAACAGTGAAAAGCATCCCCATCGCAGACAGGCCCAGCTCCGGGCCGATGACCTGAGGCAGAGGATGCTTGCTGTGCTCAGCTTCACCAGGAGCACTCCCTGGCTTACAAGGATGTCACCTCGGTCAGTTCAAGCTGCTGTAACAAATATTCCACAGACTGGGGACTAATCCACAACAGAAATGCATTTCGAACAGTTGTGGGGCCAGAAGCCTAAGACCAGGGTGCCAGTTGGTCAGGTTCCGGTGAGGGCCTCTTCCAGGCCGCAGACCGTGACTCTCAATGTGTCCTCAGATGCCAGACGGAGGGCACGGTTGCTCTCTGGGGTCTCTTTATGAGGCACCGATCCCATTCATGAGGGCTCCCCCCTCATCACCTAATCTCCTGCGCAAGTCCCTGCCCCCTAACAACCATCCACACTGGGGAGCAGGATTTTAACACGCTCATCTTTCAGGGACAAAATATTCAGTCCACACAGCGGGATGAGAGTTAAGTGAATGAATACATGCAACATGCTTAGAAGGGAGCCTAATGCATTGCAATTGTCCCCGATGCTACTTTTTAAAAATCGCTAGTATGTTATTGAGAAATTGCGATCTCAGACCACTGTTAACACTTGGGAATATTTCTTTCTAGAGTTGTATGCAGTTGTCATTGTACTACTGTTGTATACATAATTTACTTTCTTTGTTTGACATTCTATGTTATCATGCTCCCATTTTACTAAAAGCTTTTTGCTAAAAGACCGTTTTGTTTGCTCTGTAGCCATCTGTGGATAGGTTTGCCTGAATTTCCTTAATCTTTGCCCTGGGCCTGAGCATGTTGGCGGTTTCCAGTTATTTTTATCTTAAATAATACTGCTATAAATGTCTTGGGCACACAGTTTTGTGTAGGTTTTTGGATTCTCTCCTTCGGACAATCTCCCCAAAGTGGAACCACTGGGTAAAAGAATATGTGCGTTTCCAGGTTGCTGCATGGGCGTGCTCAAATTACTTTCCAAAAGGAGTGCACCACCTTCCAGCCGTGTCCTAGCACGTGCCTTCACTAGACACCAACGTCCTCATCTGTCAAGCGAGGGTGCCAACCCTTGCTTGGTCTACTCTATACAATCGCTGTGAGAGTCCAAGTGTATGTAGACGTGCTCTGGGTGCTGCCCTGAGGTCTGTCCCCGTGGTCGTTCCTCATTGGTGACAGCATCTGTGTAGGTTAAGTGGCATCCAGAGGGAGGAACGGTGCTTCAGACGTGACCCTCCTCTGGGCTCTGGGCAGCTGAGCCCGTGGTGTAAACTGTGGTGCTCACGTCGGATTCAATTAGGACACGGTGGCCCTGACCAGCCTTTTGGCACTGACCACAGTGAGCGGCCGTTGCCAGGATTTCACGGCTTGAGTAACTGGTATCTTAACTTAGGCGGCCCAAAGAGGAGCACCGTTTACTTCATAAGAAGGTGTGGGGCCTTTTCCCCAGTGGGAAATAAACTAACACGATGGCGCAGGAACAAACACCTCCTCCGCTCCCCTGTGTTTGGGTGCTTGTGAGCTGTGTGTGCTTTGCGTGCTGTGCACGCCGAGATGCAGACCACCGTCAGGTCCGCCGAGGCATCCGTAGAAGCACCAAACTTTGAACAAGGAGTCCCATGCTTAAACCCCACAACTATGCTTGTTTGACCTGAAGCGAGTTGCTTCTTTTTCTGTAAGTTTCATTTTCGTGACCTTTAAAAGAAGGATATTCATCCTAACCTTTACAGAACTCTTGAGAGACTTAATTAAGATTATATACATCAGGGACGCCTGGGTGGCTCAGCGGTTGAGCATCCATCTGCCTTCAGCTCAGGTTGTGACCCCGGGGTCCTGGGATCGAGTCCCACATCGGGCTCCCAGCATGGAGCCTGCTTCTGCCTCTGCCTGTGTCTCTGCCTCTCCTCTCTCTCTCTCTCTCTGCCTCTCATGAATAAATAAAATCTTTTTTTTAAAAAAAGTAGTATATATGTTAAACCACAATTTCAAAATTTAGCAAACTACCACATAGTAGGTCTTCAATAAAAAATAATAAAATGTAAGTATGTCAGACATCTAGTATATTGCATATCATTTAGCAGTTGCTCAAAATTACTTGCTAATGCTATTTCTGGAGGAACCATTTGTTTATTTTCCCAGAACTTTGTTCATTTGTCAAATCAGGAAGCGTTTCTAGAATCTTCCTCCAACCTCTACCTCAGAGAGAATCGTCCTGGGTGAATAGATGCATCAGGGTTTTTTTTGTTTTTTTTTGTTTTTTTTAAGGTAAATTTGTGTTTTTATTTTGGGTTTTTTTTTTTGTAATGCATAATGTCATCATAAAAATCTTTTGTATAAATCTTTCTCTATAAAAAATAAATAAATCTTTCTCTATACTCAATAATTTATTTTTTCCCCATAATTTAAGATAGTAGAACTACTGGGTCAGTGTGTATGTCCACTTTTAAAGCTTTGGCTTGAACATACACTATATATTTTCAAGTTGCTTTCTAGAAAGTTTATACTAATTTTCACTTTTATCTATCACTTGCATGCCTTGAATTTCAGTAGCCCTAATATACATACTGCCTATACACATCATTTATAATACCTGTCGTACTATATCATACTTTTACTATATGCTTTCTCCATGCAACTGGGAGCTCTTGGGGTCAGATTTGTTGAAATCACTCGACGTGTGCTGAATGAATGAAAAGGAAGGAAGATAGGAGCGACAGAAGAATGGGAGGGAGGGAAGAACAAAGGAAAGAAGGAAAAAGAAAGAAAGAAGAGAATCAGAAAGAGAGAAAAGAGAGAAACAGAAAAGAAAGAAGATACATTAACAGAAAAACATGAGAAGAGAAAGAAACAGAGAGAGAAGGAAAGAGAGAGAGAAAGAGAGACTCAGCGAGAGAGATGATAAAAATGAAAAGAGAAGGAAAAGCAGACCTAGAAGACCAGGCAGCATGAGAGGAATTGAGTATGGCAAGGAAAGAGTTTCTAGGCTCAGCGGCCAGCACTAATTAGAGCCTCCTATAGAGTACTTTTCCTCGAAGAGAGGAAGGGCAGCATGTCACATACCATAAGGTGCATATACATGAGTAAATAAATTGCCAACCAATACATTTTTAAAGGGAGCCCATTACGCTTATTTATTGAGGCTTTCAAGTGTTACATTGGATCCTGCAATGAAGTAAATTATTAAGCATCCCTGAATCTACTCTGAAAAATATCATGGCTTCTTTTGAGCTTTGCTTCTATTTCTACTCCGAGTCCTTCTTTTTGGGCACTGGGAGCCATTCTTTATATTTATCACTTTGAGCTTCTCTCAAGAAAATGCCAGAGACCACCCACTCTCAGTTTCTGCAGGAACTCTGGGACGCAGAAACCCTCAGTGTCTGCTTGATACGAATGTTGAAAATCAAAGTAATGTTTATCGTATTTATTTGCCTGTGGCCCCTCTCCCTCCCTCCCCGTTCCCCTGTATGTCTACCACCTTCTCTTAGTTTCTCCTCGAAGAAGACTTGTTTCCTTTCAGAAGCCAGACCTTGGAAATAGCTGACCTGGAGTTTGAAGGCAACTGGAGTTGTCAGTCATATGACTGCTTCCCCAACCTGCAGAGATTTCACTTTCAAAGTGAAGGCAAAAATAACTACACGACTCAGTCAAATGAAAGCAAATGAAAGGGCTAGAAAATTAGAAAAGGTTCCAATTCTATTTTTATAAATGCTCTAGCTCATTGATTTCAGTGAATTCAAGTTTACTTTCCAATGCTGTCATCCCCTGCTCCCCTGCATGGCACTCCGCAGGGAAGGCGAGTGGGCTTCAAAGCCACACAGCAGCGTCGGAGCCTGGCTTGACCATTTTGGTGCAGGATGTCTGTGGGCAAAGGGACTCAACCCCGCTGAAGCTCAGTTTCCTCAAACGCAAAAGGGGATGTGAGCAGGACTTACCTCATTAGACTATCGTGAGGATGAACGTGTACACGTGTCAGATCGCCGCGTGCTTCCGCACTTCTCCCTATGTGCTGACGCTTCTCCCCATATGGAAGTCTGTCCCTCCTTCAAGACATGGTTCAAATGCCACATCCCAAGTGAAGTGTTCCTCGTCCCTCCTCTGACGTCATTAGTTACCTGCGCCTCTCATGTGGCTTGTCACCATTTCTGCCCTGGGGTCCTCCGTGTCCTAAGCTCCAACACTTTTTATTTTTAATCCAGGGTGATGGAAACCCAGGCCCTTCCATAGGTGATCCTCTTAGCCTACCCAAGTCATTTAGCAGGGCCGCGGCACTTAAGAACTGCAATGGCAAAGCCAGGCTAAGGCTCGTGGTTGGGGAGACGTGACCATTTATCAGACATGAGACCTCACATCTCATTTTCTCTGCCTGGTGCTGCTAAAGTGATCTTTTTGATGAGTCTAGGCTTTATCCCCTCAACTAGAGTACAAGCCTTTTGAGAGCAGAGATCAAATCATATGCTTCCTTACCTCTCCCCTTAGTACCGGGCATAGTGCTTGCAGTAGATTTATGAAGTTCATTTCAACCCAATATTTACAGATACCTGGAATGTCAGAGAAAAAGTACGTGTTAGTCACAGGGGCAAACTTGGATGCAACACATAGGATTTATTCAGGAAAATGGTCACAGTGCTCGTCATAACGTGAGAACAACCCCGTTTCCATTGAAGGTAGCTTGCGTGGCCTTGTCATTCGTGCCTTCACCCAGCAGATACCAAGTGATAGTCTACTACTGAACAGGTCCCTGCTGTCAAAAGTTTACACTCGAGCTGAAGAGGTAAAGTCTCGAGACCCACGAAAATGATCTTGGCAGCAGGCCCTGGATTAATGAAAATGAGATGCCAGCTCTTGGGCTTGATAAATGGTATGACTCATCTCAGATTAGGTTGGGTTCTCATTAGCTGGTCACAAGGCTGTGTCCCTCATTCATCTGGGAGCTATTCAAGGGCAAGAGCCATGCATTAATCATCTTTCTATTCCAATGTGTAGAACAGTGCTTGACGTTCATTCATTCATAGATTCATCCACTCACCACATTTTTAATGAGCATCTACTATGTGCCAGGCATTGTAGGTGTCCATCTGGCTCAACTCCTTCCAAGGCCTCTGTCTTCCTGAAGTACATCAAGGTCTATTTCAAAGGAAGTTCATCTTAGTTTAATTCAATGGAACTACAGATTTTAGAAGTCCCCTGGTATGTGCTAGGCATCAGGGGTACAGCAAATCAGATGAGCACAATCCTTGCCCTCAGAAGGCTTTCGGTCTAGCGTCAGAAGACAAATGCCAGATGAACAAGAGGTATCCCAGGAAGCATCTGCACTGACACACTCAAATCCAGCTGCCTGGTCCCTGGTCCGTTCTCACAATGTGCCCTGCAGTGTGGCTCACCTCAGTGTATGCCTCCTCTCCTGTTGCCGCCAGCCCGACCTACCTTCTGGCCGTGACCCAGCTTCACACATGAGCACTCGCCCTGAGTCCCTCTTGGTTTGGCAAACTACAAGCAGGCTTTCAAGCCAACGAGTCAGTTCAGCTTGGCTCTGGAGGCCTCCCCCACTCATCTACCCCCGAGTGGGGCCCCCCGCGGCCGCCCAGGAAGCAGTGCGTAGTAGTACACGCTCCCTTTTAGCTGCTAAACGAAGGCATGAATGAAGAGGCAGTGTAGCTTTTCTTTCAGCGAAAAGGTTTGCCAGGGGTCAGCCCTCATGTTATGATAAGTCTACATGCAGCAATTGTCTTCCTGGCAATAGAGCCCTTCTAGCACTCATGGGCGAGGGGGAGGAGTGCTTAAAAAACCATTTTAATTAGGCAATTATGACAATTAAACATTTGAGACTCAGGGTTCCTAATCCTTATTTGATTTCCACTTTAATTTTCTAATAATGTATGTCTCTGTTCTCATTGTAATCTTCACCTTTGAATTTGTGTGGAATTCATTTGCTCGGGATAATTGCTTCTCCATAAGGCTCCCTCCTGTCACGTTCACAATGATCTAACAGTGAGGGGAGGGGAGACATAAATTTACTGTCAGGAGGAAAATTTTTTAAAGACTGGTGAATACTAGCTTCCTCATTATATCCCATTAGAGACAATGAAATAAAGAGGTGACAAGG
Organism: Canis aureus; assembly: GCF_053574225.1. Taxonomy (NCBI): domain Eukaryota; kingdom Metazoa; phylum Chordata; class Mammalia; order Carnivora; family Canidae; genus Canis; species Canis aureus. The sequence goes on from NC_135633.1 coordinate 2,443,791, forward strand.
AGAAAATATAGCTCTGGACGTTCTGATCAGAGATTATGTCAGTGTATCTCCTCTTTGTCAGCGTGCCTGAACTCAAGGTTGAATGAGGCGAGATGGAAATAAACACTTACCGAATACCGACTCGGTGTGCGACTCTGCGCTGGACGCTCTGTAGACACAGCCCACTGGGTTGTCGTCGGACCCAGAGAGGTTAACTCTTCCTTTCCTTATTCCACAGATGAGGCTCCAAGAGTACGTTGTCCAGGGCGAATTGGCCAATGAGCAACCAAGCTCTAATCCGGGTATTGCTGAGCCCCTACCCTGTGTCCCATCAACCCCACTTGGCCGCCTCCATTGGTCTTGACTTCAGAAGCTATGTGAGCTCAAACAAGCTGCTTAACCTCTCTGAGCCTCAGTTTCTTCACCTGTAAAGTAGGGAGAGACTTCTCTGTGAGAATTAAAGCACGTAAAACCCCTGGCATTAGAAACATAGCGATTTTACAATTTAAATGAGAATCACTCATCATTATTCTTCTTTATCAGAACAGGGTCTTGGGATCCCGTAGGCTCTTGAAGCACTAGGATGTAGCAATCTGATGTTGATACTGAGACAAAGGGCAGGCATCTAGGGGGTGGTGGCCTCAGACTGGGCAGCAGTTGGGAGGGGAGCACCACAGGCCACTTGCACTTGCAGACTCTAGATGGTGCTCAATTTAGGCTCTCGTCTGGCGTCGTCTGGGAGGCAGGGGCAGGAACTGGTGGGAGCTGAGCTTCTGCAGGAACTGGTGGGAGTAAGAGAGGACAATGTCCTGTTCCCAGGGGAAAAACCTGGGGCCCCAGACAAGTCACGGAGCAGGGACCCCAGCAATGGTGTGAAGTGAGGCTGTAAGACAAGGATCTGGGTTTTAAGACTCTAGGGTCTGAGGAAAGGTTGGGCTGCAGGAGCAAAGCCCTAATTCAATCTGTTTGCACAGGTCTGATGGCCATCACCTGGGCTTCAGGCACTGGGCTGGGGCTGAGGACACAGTAGTACACAAGATAGAATGACGCCCTCAGAGAGCTCCTCCGTGCCCAGGAGGCGGGAGGGTCAGGCACATCAACAAATCTCCGTAGAAAAACGGGATAAATAACTCTCAAAGAAACATATACATCAAAAGCCTCAGGAAGGACGAGAGGAACAGTTGCTGGAATCACCTGCAATTAGTCGTTAGAAGTAGGACATTGAAGGCAGAGGCTGATGAGCCGCTGAGTTGCCTAACGCTGCACGGAGCCTCCCGACTTCAGCTGGAAGCTGGCCCACGGGGGAGGGGGAGGAGCTGGACCCTAAGCCAGGGGGCGGGGAGGGGGTGTGTGTGGGCTGGGGAGGATGGGAGCGATGGGGTGGCAGGCAGTCTTGGGAGGTGACCTCCTGTCCCCCACTCTCTTCTCTAATAATACTTCTACAAACGCCCTCACGCCTACTTGGCTACCTCCCTTCCTCCTACAAATACCATGGCAGAGGTGAGGCCTTTGATCTTCACAGATTTCTCAGTGCCCATTGTGACTGGAGCACTGAAAATATTTACAAAGCCACCAGATTGATGGCTCCGTGTCAGGTCTCGCTCAGATCAAATATGGGATGTTGGCTTTGTAAATCACCACGCGTAGCGCCAAGAATGGACCAGAAGCCTGCATGACATCAAAGCCGCTTCCTGGGTCTGCAAATCACGCATGTTTTCTGGAAGACAGGACGTGATGGTAGGAAGAAACACACACAGGTGCGTGGGTTCGTATTTTTCCCAGGCGTGCCAGCGCGGATTCGGGCCTCCGGCTCCGCCTTCGCACCGTGCGCTCCTCGTTTCAGGGGCGCCCAAGCCAGTGCAGTCCCAGCAATGCCAGTGTCCTGGTGGCATTTGGCTGCGGCTGGCAGATGCAAGTCCGTCCTCCACCCGGCAGCCGTCTTCACTCGCATGCCGTGTTCAGGGCAACTTTAAAAGCACAGCAGGCTCATTACGGGGCTATTACCTGACATTTGTGCAGAGGTGGGTGTGATCAGCCCGGCCACAGAGGCAGTGGAGCCTGTCTGCCCGCCCGCTCGGCCCACCCAACACCTCCTTAGAGGAAACGGGCAGCGCGGCCTCTCCACACCGGAGACGAATCGTTCCCTAGCTGCCCTCCTGCTGTAACATCTGAACTCCACTAATCTGTGAATCTGGGGCAAGAGCCTCAGACTGAATGCCAGCACCCTTGAGTTTCTAGTCTCTCCTCTGTCCCTGCCTTGCTTTGTGGCCTTGACAGGCCACTTCCTATCTCAACACTGCCTGACGTATAGAATCCAGTCTAGATCTAAAATTGGTCGAGATCTAAACTCTCTACTCACCAAAAACCACTGGGGAACTGATAGAAGTAGGTAAAATAGAGATTCATGGGCTCCAGGCCTCCTGAGTCCAGATTTCCCTGAGCAGGACCCAGGAATATGTATTTTCATAAATACCCAACGAGGTTCTTTTGGATTTTTTTAATTTAAGATTTTATTTATTTATTCATGAGAGGCACAGAAAGAGAGTCAGAGACACAGGCAGAGGGAGGAGAAGCAGGATCCATGCAAGGAGCCTGATGTGGGACTCGATCCCAGGAATCCAGGATCACGTCCTGAGCCAAAGGCAGACGCTCAACCACTGAGGCACCCAGGTGTCCCACCCAACGAGGTTCTAATACAGACCTGTGAGATGGGGTTCCAGAACACAGGATTAGGTCACTAAAACCCGTTGTCAGCTGCCTCTGATTTAGCCCCCTCCCAGCCAGGCACTTCCCACTCACATGCATCTGTGGGGTGTTCTTGGGACGCTCTGTATTCGTTACAAATTATGCCCAAATTTGGTGGTTTAAAACTACAATGAATGTTTATTATCTCTCGTGGTTTCTGTGGGTTAGGAATTCGAGAGTGGCTTGGTGGGTGGTCCTGGCTCAGGGGCTGTTAGGAAGTTACAGTCAGGATGTGGGCTATCGTCATCTGAAGGCTTGACTGGGGCCGGAGGATTCACTTCCGAGGTGGCTCCCTCACGTGGCTGGCATCGTAGCGCTGGTTTCTGGCAGGCTGCCTTCGCTCCTCTCCACGTAGTCCTTTCCAGGGGGCGGCTTGAGTGGCCTTACAGTATGGTAGCCGACTTCCCTGAGAACAAGTGACCCGAGAGGCCAAGCTGGAAGCTGTGATGATGCCTTTGGAAGTCACACCTTACACCTCTACAACCATCCACTGGTCACAGAAATCATCTCTGGCTCAATGCAGGAGGAGCTGACACAGAGTCTGAATGCCATGAGGATTATTGGGGGCCGTCATGGGGGCGCCAAGGGGAGGAAGCTTGGTGAGGGCCAGTCCCTAGGTAGGAGACACATGGACACATACCGTAATGCACTAAAAAGATGACTCTGGGGGAACCTACCCAGCTGCACTCTGAGCTCAAAAATCCCCACATCGTTCCCAGGTCTGCCTAAGGACTCACACACAAGGCCCTAAATTGTACGTATCTGCCTTTGACTTTGCACATCCCAAAGGGCAGGGCCTCCCGTCTGCAAACATAGCCCTTGCTAGAAGCTCATTCTGGACCCTCCCCCAAAACTGTAGGCTTCAACCCCCACCTGAGATACCAGCCCAGCCGTCTTTACAGAAGGGGGAACCAAACACGATCTCCTTTGCCCCTACTGTTTTGTCGGTCTTTGGCTCTACCCTGGTCTTATCTAGAGATCTTGCCCCGCGGCCCTCATCAGGTTAAATGTTTGATTTAACCTTCCTATTGACCTTGACAGCTCGATACCTTCATCCTCATTTATGGACAAGGAACCTGAGATTCCGAGAGACCAGGTGACATTACCAAGCCACACAGACTCCTAGAGGCGGACTTGCAGGCGGCTTGGCCGCGGGCCCCTGCCACACGTAACTGAGTGGAACACGGCTTTCCGCGGTGACCACCCAGGTGTCCCCCGACGGAGGCCCACCAGAAGCCTCTCCAGGGCCACAGGTCATAGGTCAGCAAGTGGTTTAGAGTTCCCCCGGGGCACCGGGGCTCCGCACACAGGCCGGCTCCTCGGCCCGGCAGCTGGGGGGTCCTCGGCCGCCCGGCTCGGAGGGGCCAGTGCAGAGGTCATGCCCCCTTGAAACCAGAGAGCCCTGCTCGGCTGGGGCCACGTGTGTCAACGTGCTAATGTTTCATGATTGCGACTCAGTCTCTCACTTTGACACAACCTCCCAGAGCAATCATTGCAAAGCGATACCTGCCGGCTGCCCTCCGATTATTTTACAGCCCTCCCTGCCTCCAGCTGCACCAGTCTCTCCTCTCTGGTTTCTTTTTCCCTCCCTGTTCTGGCAAGTGGAGGAGGCTTAGGACCCAGGGCTAGGGAAGGGGGAAGGAATGGGTGTCTCTGTCAGCCCCCGACTTCTCCAGCCTGGGTCCCCTCTCAGATGCAGCAGCCCCACTAGGGAGAGGCAGCTAGGGTTTATCCTGCACCCAGCTGGGCCGGCACTGTGCCTGGGATATACCAAGCACATGGGATATACCAGGTCCCCACAGCGGCCCTAGAAACTGGTTGGGAAGGGGCTCTTTTCCAGCTCCAGCTGGTGGCTCATGCATGCTCTGAAGAGGAGGCAGACTTGTGTGGCCGCTGAAAGGGGCCCTGGAGATCCCTTTTTTCCAGTGACCTCACTTGCCAGTGGGGCCTACGAGTCCCTTCTCCCGAAGTCACATGGTTTCATAGCTGCGAAGCCAGGTTTCTGGCCCGGGCTCAGGCCTCCAACACCCAGGCTGCTTGGCCTCGGCCCGCTCATTAGAATCGACCTGTGCAAGCAGCGAGGACAGTTGAGGCGAGCGGGGCTAGGTAGAGTAGGTCAACATGAATCGTATGTGAACACGTGCTAGAGAAAGCTACCAGAACATCAACGCTGTGATTATTTCGGAGTTCGGTTTAGGATGAGACGAGACCTACTAAATGAAGGGGAGGGGGGCTCCGTGTGAAAGAAAAATAGTAGACGGTAGGGTCAGCGTCTGAGCGCATGGAACAGTCCCCACGACAACAGCAAGCCGGCGACGGCAGGAGGCTGCCAGGGAGGGCGAGGCAGGGAGCCTGCGCGGGCCGCGCCAGCCTGGGGAAGCCTAACCTGGGGACCCCCAGGGCGGCTTCCTCCGCAGGGAGCCTCGGGGCGGCCCGGGACCCCGTGCCCTCAGCCCTGCCCTTCACCACCGCCCCGTCCACGGCAGCCACGGCCCGGAGGCCTGCGCGCCCCACGCACGAGCCGGGGCAGGAGGTCAGCTGCCTGGGTGCGAGCCCCAGCGCCTTCTCTGAGCGGGAGCTATCTGGGGTGCGGGGTGACAATTCTATCTACTCCGTAGGCTTGTCACATGGACTGAGTGACGGGGTGCATGGGAAGCAGTGTGTGGCACAGAGGGGCCCCCAAGTGCCGCCGGCTTATCACCAGGACCCAGCACGGTGGTCACGGGCCAGTGGGTTGACCTGGATCCTTGTTAGAGCTGTTGTGGCTTAACCTCTTCTCATACGGATGGAGTTCAGAGAGGCCCGTGACTTGTAGGGAATCGGTAACAGGGCAAGGGCTGGAACCTGGATTGTTCACTCCCAGCCGGAGCTCTTTTAAAAATGCCAAATGGCCTTCCTTCCAGGTGTCATCTGCTCCAGAAAGTTGGATTGAGGCCTGGCTGCCTCCCTGTAGTAGCCGCAGACAGCTGGAGTCCCTCCTTCCCTGGATCCTTCCAGCAGGAAGCCTGGTTTGTTTTCTGATTTTGAATAGACTGGACACCCTAGTCACAGACCTCAGAGGGCTTCGGGACGGGAGAGAGTGTTTTGCAAATGGCAAATACAAACCCAGACCCAGCAGGAAGCAAGTGCATGTTGCTTGTCCTTGTTCTATGGGGAAAGGGAGGGGATCAAAGGCCTGGGTTGCACCTGCAGGAAGAACGGAGTTGGATGCTTGGCAGGTCCCGGGTCTGACAGAGGCATGACTGGGGTGGGAGCCCCTGTGGGAGGGGAAAGCCAAGAGTAGTAATAAGTTCATACATTTCATTATTTGTAAGATTCCTCAGAACCACTCCCCATAATAATTGGGTCTAGGGTAGAGCCAAGGACTCGCATTTGTATCAAGCACCCTAGTGAATTCTGACCGCCTTGATCTGCAGAGCATTCGTTAAGAAACGCAAGAATTGGAGTAGGTCAGGCTCCGTTCCTTACCTGCTGTATGACCTTAGGCGTGTTCTCGAATCTCTGTGAGCATAAAGCTTCCCACCTGTGAAATTGATACAGCAGTAACACATTTCTGGGAGGGTGGTCGTGAAGATAAAATGAAATAACAACCTGGAAGGACTTAGCAAAGGGACCGGTGTGTTGGAGGTCCTCAAAAAATGGTATTTGTTAACGTAATAAGTGAGAATTTTGTTTTCCAGAAATTGGCCAGGAGAACGACTCATTGAGAAATGTCAGAACAAGCAAAGAACTGAGCTTCCCAGAAGATGATGAGTCTTCCCTGGAGCCTGAACAAAGAACAGGTGACCCAGAGCAGCCAAGTCCCGTGAGAGCCATGGAAAGGTAGCTCCAGACACCCTTTCTAGAAGAAGGGTGGCATGGGTGTCAGGGTGAGTTCTGAGAGAACAAAAAAGTGCAAACTGGGAAAGAGAGAAGCAGTGGGATGGTTTTAGGGTATGAATAAACTAGGCCAGAGACACAGAAGGATCTTGAAAAATCCGTATGAGTTACGAGATGGGTCCCCTTTAATCTTTTCGGAAAGAAAACTAAAAGATCAAAATGCATTTATGATTATTTTTGACTCCGGACTCTACTCTTTTGTGTATGACTCTAGGCATAGACTGGACCATACGGGCTCCCGGCTACACTAAGGTTATATTATGCTTCCCCGAAGCACTTGCCACGTTTTCTTCATTTGGCCGTAGGTCTGCTAGAGATCTCTTCTTTGAAGCTTCTTGGATAAAGTACTTCCTGAAGTCTGTCCATGAGCTCCCCAGACACCCCGGCAGAGAAGACCTAGGCTCCGCTCAAATACTTCCTCCAAACATGTGAAGGATTTCCATAAAGCATCTACTGCGTAGGTGTTTTTGCCAATCGCCCAGGCTGATCCAGAGGACAACAGCATGGATTTAGCTACAGGAGTAGAAGAATGAGCCTAAAATGCAATTCGCTGTAGAGGTGAAAAGCACAGTTCTGGAGATAGATTGTTGGGGTTTCTAGCCATCCTCTTCCACTTCCTAACCACGTGACCGTGGGAAGGTTCCTCGATCTCTCTGTGCCTCAGTTGTCTCCTCTGTAAGATGGGAGTAGTATCAGTACCTACCTTGTAGTTGGAGTTCCTGGGGTGATTAAATGAGTGAATATTTCTGGGTACTCAGAATAGTACCTGAGACGCAGTAAGCATTGTATTAGTGTCAGCCATTAGTGTAATCGATTGTCGAGGAGAGGAAACCATGAGATAAAGCTCTCAATGGGTGTCATATTGCTCCAAGAAGGAAAGGGAGTGGTTTGGACCACGGTTGGGGAAACCATTGCCACATACCCAAGGATTCAATTAAAATATTACTGGGACATAACGGCCAGAGCTGTGGCGAGGGACCTCCACGACTACAACTTTCCGGGCACGGCCTAGCCAGGCTAATGGCAGGCGGAAGGAAGGAGGTTCTGGCATTTTGTCCCCAAGACTGTGTCGACCCCTACTTCACGTCTTTAAATGAAGTGATATACCTCTACCCGAAGCAGCTGGCAGCCAGGAAGAAAAAAAAAAAAAAAAGAGTTAGAAGCCCCCAGGCTTCGTTTCTACTCTGTCTCACTCCACTGTCTGGTCACGATCTGCCCAACTGTTGACTGTTCATCTTTCCATTCTGTTTCCAGCCCTGCTTTCTCTTTTTAGAATGTAGCCTCCACCATTCAGACCACTCAAAGGAGTCAACTTTCGTTCACTTGACATTTCCTCCTATTTCTGGCTGCCTTGTTGACATGCCCTCTTAGCCTCTGAGCATTAAAATCTCCCCAGGTCTACATCGTCCCCCTAAGTGGAAATCAAATGTCCACTATCACCTCCCTCGCACCCACTTCGAGTATGGGAGGAAAAGGAGAATGACTTTGGAAAGTCTCCCGCTCCCCAAATGAGACATCCACCTGCCTTGAGACCCTAGGTAGGAGGAGGTGCCCACTGGCTCCAACACTGGGTGGAATCCAGCCGCAGGCCGCGCCACCGCTGCCTCGCCCCCAGCCTTTGCTGCATGCCTCCCACCCCAAAGAACCCCGACGTGGTGTCCCATCGGTCCCCAGACTGTCGGGCCCGCCCTCCGGGAGCTCGCGCTCGGGGGCTCGTGATCCGCGTGGTCTCCCTGCCGAGGGGCCTTGGGGTCCCAGAAGCTCTCTGCCTCTGACTTTCCAGGTGGGCCGCTCGCACCATGCACCTGCTGTCGCCAAAGGGCATCGCGGGCCGGCACTCCCCTAAACGCCTGTCCGACGAGCACCTGGCATCACGGGGTGAGAAGGGCATCGCAGGGCATTCCAGGACTGGGCGGCCTCCCCGGCCCCACTAACCCTTCTCCAGGTGGACTCTAGGATGCGGAAACACCTTCATGTCACCTGGGGCTGACATGTGGCCCCAGCAGGGAGGCTCCTGCCCCAGCTCTGGGGTCGCACCGCCCAGGGGCCCAGGAGCGGTTCCCCTTAGCAGCACTGGGCGCAGGAGCTGGGTGCGAGTGCAGAAGTGCTAACAGCAGCTCACTCGGCCCCCTCCCAAGACCCAGCACTCAAGGTAAAGGCGAAGTGGCGGTTGTTTTCTCTCTTACAGAAAGCAAATACCGTGCCCAGGGCCTGCTCTCCGCGGCAGTTACAACTTGTTTGACATTTGAGTTAGTGGTGCTGAAAGGGGAAAAGCCACCCTGGAGGAGGGACGCGGTTTCTGGGGCTCATTGACTGGCTGACACCCCCTCACCTCCCCCACCTCCCACCCCCCCGCTCCCTCCCCAGGCAGCCCAGCTGGGTTATTTGCCCCACGATGGCCTCAATTTACCAGGCCCCAGGCCCAGCCCCGGGAAGGCCAGGCGGCCTCTAGGGGAGCTCGCAGCGGGCACGTCGGTTCCTAGAGAACAGCCTCCAGCTGCGACGCCCGGCTGGTCCGATGCAGGCTCTTCAGTGACTGGTACCCAAGTGGGTCCTGAGCACGCGCAGGGGAAGGCGGGCCACGGGGCTCCTGAGGTAGCCCCTTCTCCTCCTCTTGGGGGCCGTGTTGTCGAGGACCTGCTGGCCCAAGTGACAGGCCACCTTGGGAGCCTATCTCCTGCCCCTGGAGGCATTAGCCACTCTCCTGTGTCCCGGGTTGGGCCGGCTCAGGGGACCCAACCACTGATTAGTACGTCCAGTAGAAATTCCAGTAAAGCACCAAGTCGCCTGGCTTCTCAAACAGGGCCTGCATTTGAAATACCTAAGGGAGGATCTTATTAAAATGTAGATTCAGATCCGTGGGCCTGAGATGGAGCCTCAGATTCTGCATTTCTATCAACTTCCCAGTGATGCTGCTGAAGCTGGACCTCAGACACCCCCTGAGGAGCAAGGGCCTAGGGCAGTTCTCCAGGTCCCTCCTATCACTGGAGACCCCTGGGGGGGCTCCAGCCCCGAGAGCTTCTGATTTAATTAATCTGGGATTGAGACCGAGGAGTTTTGGTTTTACATCTCCCCAGTACACACTAGGGACACACACATAGACTATAGATTTGAATATACATCAAGCGTTTCTGGAAGATGCACAAGAAAAAGTAATCGCAGTTGTTCGTGGGGACGGAAACTGGGGACCGAGGTGATTATCCACTGTACACTTTTTGAATTGCTTGCAATTTTTGCAATTTTTGAATGAAAAAGCACATGTTGCTTTTTCAAAAGTGTTTTTTCACTTTTTCACAAAAGTGTTTAAAACAATTAAAAAAAGAACTCTCTGAGTGATCCCTATAATCGCCAAGTGTTTGGGGCTGAATTATTTGCCCTCAAAGCTCCTGTCGACGGCCCCGACCCCCAGGACCTCAGAATGTGACTGTATTTGGAGATGGAGTCTTGTCTTTAAAGAGATAGTTAAGGTTAGCTGAGGTCATATGGGTGGGCCCTAATCCAACGTGACTGGCGTCCTTATTAGAAGAAGAGATTAGGACACAGGTGTGCACAAAGGGAGGGTCGTGTGAAGACGCGGGGAGAGGACAACCATCTGCAAGCCAACAGCAGAAGCCTCAGAAGGAAACCAGCCCTGCCAGCCTCTTTATCTTGAACTTGTAGCCTCTAGACCTGTGAGGAGATAAAGTGGTTGAGGCCACGAGTCTACGGTCGCTGTTATGCAGCCCTAGTGAACACGACGAGGTTTCCCCATCCCTCCCCTCATGGAGGAAGCAGTAGGTCTGGGAGACGAGGGGGACTGAACCTGCTCAGACACACGAGTCCTCAGGCAGGTCACTTCTGCCTTTGGTCCCACCTTCCTCACATGATCCCTACAATTCCTTCCTACTCAGAGGTGGTGGTTCTTTATATACGTGAAACAGCATAGAAGGGGGTGGCTTTGTTGAGTGAGTTTTCAATTTCTTTAAACATGAATCCACTTTCGGGGGCCCCTGGGTGGCTCAGTCGGTTGGACATCTGCCTTTTGGCTCAGGTCATGATCCCGGGGTCCTGGGATGGGGCCCCACATCGCACTCCCTGCTCGGAGGGGAGTCTGCTTCCCCCTCTGCCCTTCCTCTCCTGCTCGTGCTCTCTCTCTCTCAAATAAATATAATCTTAAAAAAGAAAAAGCATGAATCCATTTTTAAACACGAACCATTATGCAAAAGTCCAGTATAGAAACAAGTTGACTAAAACGGAGCGACTCTGGTTGAAGCAGGTAATGTTCTAGTTCCCCTTTGCCTTTGCGGTGGACCCTGCATCACTTCTCCGTCAACCACCAGGGGCCCTTCGGTTATAGTCTGAGAACTACCTATTGGTCTGATCCTGTCATATTCCAGCGATGGAAACTGGAGCCCGGTACTGTTGAGTAATCACCTCCGAGTCACCTCATGAGTCAGTCTGGAAGCTGGGCTCTATTCCTGACTGTCTGGCTCATTAATCTTTTCTCTGCATTTTGTGAGGCATTAAGAATAATTTGATGTTGCCAATGGCATACAAACTCTAACTCCTTTCTTTCCTATAAAACATGATCAATGTTTATTCACATGAGAGGCAGCATTTTACCAGAGAGGCCAGAGGTAGATATATTGTCTCTATGTTTGTCTATACACGTCCATTCATGTAGACATAAGTGAGTTTATACACACCCGAAATACAACTTACACTAAAACTCTCTGTTTTCTGAAACTCAGCAGGCTACCCTGCTCCTAGGGCTGACCTCTTTCAGCCTCACGTGATGACATGGGCTACACGAAAGAGAGGAGAAAGAGGCAGAGGCGGGAGGTAAGAATTCTCAAATAGATTTGAAAGAAGGAAAAGGAACCAAAATATATCATAAGAAAGAAAGAGACTTCGAGGAAAGAAAACATCACACAATATGGACTCTGTGTTTCTCGGCTCCAGCTTCCATTTTCATACCTTGTTTCCTTTAAGAAAACCTAATTTCCCCCCAAGCTGTCTCCTGATTGACTTTCACTTGATATGGTTACTCGATAGCACCGATCAGTTAATCCTTCCATATGGTTAAAATTAAGCCACCAATCCATGCTCATTTCCCCCCTGATGCTTCCTAATTTCTTGTGAAGATTATCCTTCCAGCTAAATTACCCTCATTCCTTTATCATCGCGTCCTTATTTCCCCTGGAAACTGTAAGGGTTCTCGGGGAATGGGAGACTTGGTGGTGCACTTCCTCTGTCTTGACGTCCTGCACACATTTGTGCTTTCCAGGTTAGGTGGGACCCTGGCCGGGCCTGAGGGCTTTACGATCAGTGACCTCTTAAATTTCCTATAACCTGGGGACTGGTTATGTGAGACCTTTGCTGTGATGTGGGTCTTGCTCCCAGAATTCTCTGCTTCTGCTCTCGACTCCAAGGCTTAAAGCCAGACAAATAGGCTTCTGTGTCATCCTGACCCTGAAGGCCAATGCCGTGAAGTTATTTCCTTTCAATGGTCACGGATGTCGATTCCTAATACCTCACCACGGTTGCCCCAGAAGAATCTGATCTGACCCTGCCGTCCCAGCCTCAATGTTTAGAATAAGATTTTTTCATAAACTAAGAGTAGCGAGCAAGCTTTGGATATACGTGTAGGAGTAAGTTATCCAGGTCATTTTGAATCTAGCCCAACAACTTACCTTGTTATTGAGTTTTGGCTTTCTGATGGGAAATGCACAATTTATGCGATTTTCAGGTTTAGCTTGAGTCCTACAAGGTTCAAGGTCTACCTTGACCCTGACTAGTACGATAGACACAAATGCTCCTGCATCCCTGGATGGGGTAAGTTTGGGGCCCTAATAAGTTACAATTTTGAGCACTAGTTTTGATTTTCTGTTCCCAGGGTTGTTTCTCATTTAGGCAAACACCCATTGGCACCCACATGAGCAAGCCCCATTATTTTTGCTTTTTTTTTTTTTTTTTTTTTAATGACTCTTGTTATTTCTTTCTGCCGAAGCTGGCTATACACAAGCCCAGTCCCACACAGTACAAGCAAAGATAGGATCCCTGCCCCAAGGGTTCAGCAGCCTCATATTTTCCTCTCTGCTAACTCTACTTTTGTTCCAGGGTACCATGAGTTCTAAAGCCTTGTTGGTCCTGAAACACTTTACTGTGCTTTATTTTGTAGGAAAGACTTGGGTTTTATGGTTGTGGGTTATAAAAGGTTTTTTTTTTTTTTTTTTTCTCTCCCTCCACCACTTTCCCCCAGGGAAATTTGATGGGTGTGACCGTTACCAATGAGTCCTGCTGGGAAAGTCCAGGCCATGGTCAGCTTTCAGCCTGAGCCATGACTCTTTCCTTTTTGGCTGCGGCCTGGTCCTAATTTTGTCCCCCTCTGGCTGGCTTTGTTTATTGGCATTAATGTTTCATATTAAAATTTAATATTTAACTTTTGCTTTCAATATTTAATGTTCTGCATCTTACATTTGGATGTCTCCCTTCTGGGAGCGGTCAGCTGCACTGCGTGATGCAAGAACTAATCCCTTTGACTTCCAGTAAAATGACCCCCACCCCCTTCCTTTCTTTCATTGTTCACCATCACTCTGCATTCAAATCCATCATGGTAACTACCTGGAGAACACTTCTGTCTTTTGCTCACGCATTCATTCAACACATATTTATTGTGTGCCAACCTTGTCAGGTATTCTAAAAAGTACTGCGAGGGACCCACCCAAAATAAATAAGTAAATAAGACCCAAGTCTTACCGTGAGAGAGTCGGAGAGAAAGAATCATACGTGTGAGGTGGTAACGTGTGAAAGGTTCGTGGGAGCACACAGGAGGAAGAAACTAGCTCTGCCTCAGGAACGGTGGAGGGTTTTTCCAGAAGGGGAATTATCTGGAACCAGTCTTAGAAGGAACAAAAGGGCTTCTCAGATTGGGCAGAAAGAGGAAGGTCGTTCTATATGCAGTGGGCAAAGACATCAAAATGTAAAAGCATTAATGATGATTAATAATGATGGTGATGATGTATTTGTGGAATAGGGAGGAAATTAATTATTACTGGAAACTGGGCTGCCTGTGTGGGAGATGGAAGCAGAAGGCACGATGAGGCTGCTGACATAGTTTGGTACTCAATTACGAAGGACTTTGTAAACCATAATAGATGGTTTGAGCTTAATCACTTATCAAATAAACCTGTGAGAGATATTTGCAGCAAGTGAGAGTCCTGGGAAATCTCCTTTGCAGAATATTGTGGAAAAACAGCCTTCATCGGGGAAAGAATCTGGTTCCAGAGCATAGAAAACATGTTTAGCCCCTTCTACATGGGATAAAGAGAACTGTTATTTCAGATACGTGCCCTTGAGGGATTTAAAATATAATCGGAAGAACAAGGCAAATACCAAGAACCAACGAGGAAACAATGGAGTGTATCACCTAGTGCCTGATTGTGTGGCAAGAACACAAATTCCTGTGAAGCCAGAGAAGGGAGCTTTAGATTCTAAGCACCTTTCCTTTAAGGCTTTCCCTACTTGACAAAGGTCACCTTCACAGGTCATTTGCTTATCCACCAGAAGAGAAGTGCAGGGTCTCAGGGAGGTAGGAGCAAAAGGAGGAAAATGAAAATAAGTCAGCCGAGAGAGCAGAACAAGAGCCTGGTAACTTGAAGGGACCATTACGTGAGCCAGAGGGGGTGGACAGAGTGGCCCAAGATACAAGTGAGCGAGGTGGGACAATCAAGACTAAGGTTGAATACATCCTCCACGTCTGCTGGAGAATTTTCAGTGTGTCTTGCTGAGCTGATGACAAAGACCTTTTTTTTTTTTTTTTGTAATGAAAATATCTTTGCAGGGGATGGGCTACATGGGTGATGGGCGCTGGCGATGAACGCTGGATGCTGTACGTAACCGATGGATCACCAAATTCTACTCCTGAAACCAGTATTACACGATTTGTGAACTAACTAGAAGTAAATAAAAACTTTAAAAAAAAAAAAATCTGTGTTTCTGCTGACTGTAAAAGTAATCATCTTTGTAAAAAAGGTCATGCTTAAAATGTTAAGAAAAAAAAAAGGTCATACTTTTTTGCAATTCGCAAATATATAAAGTAGAAGGTAAAATCCTCTCCGACTCTACTTTGGACAAAGACCATCAAAGCATACGCACTTAAAAAATATATAGATAAATGCACATTGTCAAATGGGCTGAATGTTGAAGGCTTTATGAAGAAATAAGACAGGGGGTCTGCAGTTGACCAAGGGGTTAGTAACCCTGGCACAGCCAGGCATTAGTGAGAGAATGTGCTGGAACGGGAGGCTAGGCGCAGAGCTCAGCAGGCTTCCAAATGGGTGAACCAAAGGCCAGGGAGCTTTCTGGAGCCGGAAAATAGGCCCAGAAGCCAGGAGATCGGCAAGGCAGTGACGGCAGGGAGCGCTCCCCATGGGGTAGGGGGTGCAGGGGGGTCTCTGCGCGAGGCCCTTCGCGCACAGCTGGCTGGGGAGGAACCGCTATGCCGTTGGGCAAATAAACAAGGCCTGAAAGGCACTTTATTGGAAAGAGGATGCACTTTGAGACTCTTAGTGAAGTCTGCGTCTCTGCTCTGCTGCCCACCGGCTCCCGGCCTTGGGGTTTTCATGCCTTCGAGGCTCCTTGTCCCCGTAACAAGCGGGGATGGCCAGGATGACACCGCTGGGAGACCCCCGGGACGCAGGCGCTGGCTGGGCCCGTGCAGGAGTGCTGCTTCTCCTGGGGGCCTGAGCAGTGTCCGAGCAGACCCGGACCAGGCCCTCGCCCCGGGGGGCCCCTGCGGGCGCTGAGCTGTGGCGGCCTGTGCCCGGCCCGGTGCACTCCCGCTGCCCAGGGGCGGCCTCACTGCAGCTGAGCCCTGACGGAAGCACCGAGCGGGGCTCCCGGACGTGGGGCTTGAGGGGGCCTCGGACCCGTCGGGCGGGGAGGCGGGAGGAGGACTCCCCGGGGGCAGCAGAAGGCGTATGATGGGGGCAGCGAGCTGCCTCGGAAGAGGTCGTGGCCTTGGCTGCGGGGCCGCTGCTTCCTGGGATCCCCAGCAGTGTCCTCCAGGGCCCCCCAGGCCAGGCCCCCCGGGAGGGCTGCTGCAGCCAGAGGCACGGGGCTCTGCGCTGGTTGCCCACATCCGTGGGGCGTGTGGATTTTCCTGTGGCTTACAGCCCCGTGACCCACTCGGGGCCGGGCCTTTAAAGCATCGCTCACGGTCGAGGAAAGAGGGAGAAACTGACCCCGGGACCGCTTGTTTGCGTGACGTGCCAGGTACTCAGGTAACGTACCTGAGCACACCTGCTGACAGGTGATCCCCGCTGGCAGGCAATGATTGCTCCGTGCCCGTGGTCCCCTCAACCACCTTCATCCGTGTCACAAATCTTTGTCGGGCCTTTGCCGTGAAAGTGAGACGTGGCCACGGCCTCCGCTCAGCAGGGCCCGGACCTCACGCAAGCCCGGGGTGCCGGGGCTCCTCGACGGCGCGTCCTGGGGCTCGGCCCACGTGCTGCCACCGGGACCCACGGCTTTCATGCGTCAGGCCGTGTATTATGAGCCTGGCATGTTTTCAGGCTTTGAAACATGCCCGGTTAGGTTTTATGGGCATCGCTGTCATCTTTGTTCTCCAGATGATGCCCCTGGAGCCCCAGCTAGGTGACAGTCCCTGTCCAAAGGTCCGCGACCCGAAGCCGGATGAGCCGGGATGCGAACACGGGTCTGCCCACGCCAGCAGCCTATGTTCCTGCTGCACAGCAGGCTGACCCCACTGACTCGAAGCCGTCGTCCCTCCATCCATCCCCCTGGTGTGGCGTTTCCACGCGGAGCCACAGGCTCTTGGGGACCCCGGCAGAGGGAGCCGCCCATCAGGTCAGGGGTCCCCACGCTCGCCGCCTCTGTCCCGGGACCACCTGGCCCTCACCTCGTGGAGCCTCCGTCTTCCCGCCCTGCCCTCCCAACCTGCACTTGGTTCCCACTCGTCGAAATGCCGGGGGTACAGGGAGGCCACCTGCTTTCAGGGACCCCAGGGACACCGAGGCTGGCACCTCGGCCCCGACTTGGTCAACAGCCGCAGCTCGCCCTCAGGCCACGCGGGATCCAGGCCGCAGGTCCCTCCCCAGCTTTTCCCTTCCTCCAACCCCCCCCGGCCCAATGTCCCCACGTCGTCCCCATTGTGTTGGCTGCACCGACGTGGGGCTGCTGCAGAGGAGCAGGAGCAGGTGCCCTGGGGTGGGTGACCCCGCAGGTCACCCTGCCAGCCCGGCTCCGCTGTCAGCCCGGCCAGCGCCGCGGGGCAGCGGACACTCCAGGGTTCTGAATTCCCTCTGGATTATTCATGAGTGCACACCGTCCCCTCTGACAGTCACAGGTAAATCCCAGATCGAATTTTTCTCGTCCCCTGAAAAGAACCCTATCAATATCCCTGGGGTCAGGCGGGCTCACCATCTAGCCTTTCCTCCCTGGGCTGGGGGGTACTTGGAGGCCACCTGGAATTTGCCGGCCGGGATTAGGTTTCCATCTACTCATTATGTCCCAGTGAATGAGATCCGGGGGTTAGGGGGTGCTCTCAGAATTACCTAATGGTTTGGGGTAACCCTAAGGTGGTTTCTGTACTTTTCCAACCCCTCCTATGGCTGTCCGGCCCCCTGCACCCGGGCCCTGGCCCTCCCGCCTTCCATGCGTACCTGTGCCCTCACTTGCGTCTCCCCGTGGCTAATGCCTTGTGGCTCTGCACTGCTTGCTCCTCTGTCCCAGTCACTGATGTTTCCCAATCATATCGGGAAGCTTCCAATAATTCATGCTTTAGAAAAGTGAAAATAATCCTATTTGGAAGGAATCAAACTATTAAAATTAATTAGCAAAGATTGAAGGTCACCTCCATTGCCTCTTGCTCATGTAACGGCATTTTGATACGATTCCTTATCACACATTTTAGGGTGCCACCGCAGCACGTGGCCTCACCCTGTGAGTCTGGAGAAAGGACTGAGACTCAGTTTCCTCAACTGCAAAATGAAGGCAAAAATGGTACAAAGCTCAGATTCATGCACTGAACAAATACTTATTGAGCTCCTACCCAGTTCCAGGCACTGCAGCCTCTGTCCTCATGCATGGTTGTGCCAGTGACAGTGAACAAAGCCAACATCTCTGGGCTCATGGAGCTCACCTTCCAGTGGGTTCTAGGAAAGATTAAATGAGATAATGACAGTTGACGTTTGTGGACGTCTCAGAACCCAGCCTGGCAAGTGGGAAAACCTCAAAGAGCCTTCCACATGCTTACTCCTTGCCACGACCTCCCGATGTAGCTGTTGTAGTCCTCCCTGCTTTGTGGACAGGACTTCATGAGGAATAATCGCCCAAGTAATTTTCCCAAATTTAACGGGTGACGGGATCTGAACCCAGGCAACCCGTTATTCTTCGTTGCATCTACATTTGAACTTAAGATGCTTGGTACAACCCCTGGCACGTGGTAAGTATTTAGTCTAAGCTATTGTTTCGGTCCCATTTTCATTAGTATTTTCAAACTCAGGGAGGTGCTTATAACTCGTGTAATCCGCTGTGTATATTCTTTTGCACAATCGTGCCAATTATAGATTGTGGTCGTGCTCGTAAGCGCCCCGTGGTACTATTTGTTTGCTTTCATGCAAAACGTTGTCTGATTTCCATCGAATTCTGAATACGCCGTGAGAACGTATCATGCACATGACTGTCTCCTGGCACACGTGTGGTGGTAGGGGAGGGAAAACCTCTGATGCTCCAAATAAAACCCCAGAGAGGAATGCGCCTCTCAAGGTCACAGCAAGGAAGTGTGAGGAAGTGGAAAAGGCACGCGTGGACTTTGGTACTGGGTAAACTGCGGTCCACGTTTCCAACCTGCAGCTCGTTAGCCGCGTCTGTTCTTGTAAACAGATTCCTTCTCTGAGCTTTCCTTCTCCTGTTCTGCAAAAGGAGAGGGTTACCTCAGGTACCACTCTGGTCCTTCCCAGCCCTCAAGTGTGTGATTCGAGGTGTAGGTACAGAGTCTCATAAAGCTTTTCCTTAATCCAATTTTCCTGAGACAAATTGCTAAAGAAAGACTATTAGGCCAGAGGCAAAGAACATTCAGTGACAACAGCTCTGAATTCCATTGCTAATAGAAAACCAATAATGAACATTGAACCTTTTTCAGGTGCCCTAAGAATAATTGGTCATTGATTTTCTTTCAAAATGTAAGGGTTTAACCTCACACTTCGCATATACATATCGCAAGCTGTTTGCAAGTGAGGCAGTGTAGTGTGATGATAATTCATTTCTATAAATGTATTCCAGACCCAACAAACTGACATGAGCATTTCAGAAAAAAAAAGAAGTGAAAGATTGTTTATCTGAAGGTAGCACTGATGTTCACATTTATGATGGAGCTTTGAGACTGGACTTTCTTTCTTTGAGTCATGGATAAATAAATGGATCTTTTCAAATAGAAAGACACAGCTATCTTACCAAAAAAAAAAAAAAAAGACATACTTTTGAAGGGAAAAAGAGACCTTACCAATTATTTGGCTCCAACTTTTTCATTTTACAGATGATGAAATTCAGCTGCAGTAAACTTTATCCATTAAAAAGAGCTAATAGTATTACCTGCTGTGAGCATTAATAAGGTGACATTTATAAACCACAAGCACAGTACATGACATGAAATCTATGCTCAGTCAATGATAGCACCTATTTATTATCATTTTTGCTTAATATTTTATACTTGCCTAGATCTACACAGATAGTCTTGGCTCAGTCAAACGAGAAGTTAGGGCTCCTCGAATCCAGACCAGTGTTCTTTTAAAAATATGATTCATTCAACAAATATTTATGGAGTGTCCACTAAATTCCATGCACTCTTACTGGGTCTACCACAGTGATGATTAAAACAAACAAACAAACAGACCCACCATCCCCCTTCCAAAAAAAGTCCTGGCTTCATGGAGGAGCTTAAATTCTAACAGGGAAACAGATAATAAACAACATAAGTAAGTATATCTAGGGTAAAAGATGGGGAAAGATAAAGGAGAGAAGAATCAAGATGCTTTGGGAGGGATGCAGTTTTAAATAGGATGATCAAGAAAGGCAGGAGGTGGGCAGCCCAGGTGGCTCAGCGGTTAAGCACCGCCTTCAGCCCAGGGTGTGATCCTGGGGACCCGGGATCAAGTCCCGCATCGGGCTCCCTGCATGGAGCCTGCTTCTCCCTCTGCCTGTGTCTCTGCCTCTCTTTCTCTCCCTCTCTGTCTCTCATGAATAAATAAATAAAATCTTTAAAGAAAAAAAAAAAAAGAAAGGCAAGCTGTGTGCATTTCCAATGACACAGGCACTGCAAGCAAGGGGAGCGTGAAGCATGCATATCCTGAGGCAAGAGTGGGCAGCTCCTAGGTGGACTGTCAAGGAAGCCAGTGCAGCTGGGTCGGGGTGTGCAGCAGCGTGGTAACAGATAGGCACCCTTAATGCCCAGGACCTTGCAGACTACCACCAGGACTTTGGCTTTTATTCCTAGAGATCTGCGGAGCTATGGAAGGGACAAAGTAGAAGTATTGCTGGAGGAGACAGACTTGAAGAAACTGCTTCTAAACCAGAATATGTGGGATGTGGGTTCCTGGGTTTGGCAAACTCATGTATAAAAAGAGGCTATGAAACAGAGACTGTGTGTCTCCTGCAAAGCCTGAAATACTTACCTATCTGGGCCTTTCCCGGATAAGTTATCTTGAAGAACAAGATCAGGCCAGACAAAAAATTGGGAAGGAAGGAAGGAAGGAAGGAAGGAAGGAAGGAAGGAAGGAAGGAAGGAAGGAAGGAAGGAAGGAAGGAATCTGTATTGCTTATCTATTATGGTGTAATGAATTATCCAAAACCTAAGGGCTTAAAAAACACATATTTATTATCTCACACTTTCTGTGGATCAGAAATCCAAGCACTGCTTAGCTGAGTGTCTTTTAGGGACTGAATGGTTGCATACCCCCCAGATTCATATGTTGAAACCCTACCTCCAGGTGTGATGGTATTAGGAGGTGAGTGAGGCCTTTGGGAGGTGGTTAGGATTAGATGAAGCAATGAGGGCAAGGCCTCAGGTCGTTTCCAGCTGCTCCTTGCCACTTGGGCTTCTCTATAGCACAGCTCGCAACTTAGCAGCTGGCTTCCATTTCCTTGGACCAAGAGAGACAGCAAGAGAACACCCGGGACAGAAGCCACAGTCTTTTATAACCAAATCTTAGGAGTGAGTGGCATGCCATTGCTTCTGCCATATATAATCATTAAAAGCAAGTCAGTTGTCCAGCTCACAGTTAAGGTGAACAGATTACACTGAGCATGGACCCCAAGAGGTGGGAGTCACTGGAGTACCTTCTAGAGGGTAGACCACAAGATCCGGAAATAGAACCAGCTCTCACAAAAAGAGGGGAAATTATAGCCAAAATTTGTAGGAATTCCAAAATTAGTCCCTCCTTACTTCTGCAAATGATCAATTTGGAGAGAGGGCCAGACCCCTTTTCACAGAGCCCACAGATGGGAGAATTCCAGAGCACACAACCAATTCCATATCACAGGCAGTCTGTCAGCTGAGTCTCACAGGGAACTGTGGTAAGCAGAGTGAGGGCCCCAAACATGTCCACGTCTTCCTCTGCAGAACCAGTGGCTGTGTTACCTGACATGGCCGAAGAGACCGAAGATATGGCTCAGTTAAGTGTTCTGGGACGGGGCAATTATCTTGGATTATACAGGTGGACCCAACGGAATCACAAGGGTCCTCATAAGTGAGAGGGAGGCAGGAGGGTCAGAGAAAGGGACACGGCGACAGAAGTAGAAGTTGGAGCGATGCGATCACTAGCTTTGAAGGTGGAGGGGAGCCAAGAGCCAAGGAATGTGGGCAGTCATTGGGAAAGGCAAGAACATGGATTCTCACCAAGACCTCAGGAAGGATGATAGCCTTGCTGGCCCTTGAATTTAGCTCAGTGAGGACCCTGTTGGACTTCTGACCTTCAGAACTATCACATAATAAGTTTTGTTGCCTTAAGCCCCTTAAGTTTGTGGTACTTTGCTACAGCAGCCATAGGAAGTGAATATCCAAGCCTGGTTCTTTTCAATTCTTCTTGATTTTTACCAGCATTTTTTCTTTTTTTTTTTTTAATATTTATTTTTTTTTTATTGGTGTTCAATTTACTAACATACAGAATAACCCCCAGTGCCCGTCACCCATTCACTCCCACCCCCCGCCCTCCTCCCCTTCCAACACCCCTAGTTCGTTTCCCAGAGTTAGCAGTCTTTACGTTCTGTCTCCCTTTCTGATATTTCCCACACATTTCTTCCCCCTTCCCTTATATTCCCTTTCACTATTATTTATATTCCCCAAATGAATGAGAACATATAATGTTTGTCCTTCTCCGACTGGCTTACTTCACTCAGCATAATTTCTAATTGTAAACAATCACTATCTCTTGTTTTAACCTTGAACAATACTTTATTTTCCATTACACAAGTAATATTCGAATACACATAAAAATGAAAACATACATAAAAAGTGAAAACATAACACGTGCAGATAAAGTTCCTTATGATCACCTTCTCCAGTCTGTCCTTCCCCGAAGTAACCACTGGTGTTATCTTGGTGTATATCCTCCCAGACCAACTTCTATGCTTCTCTAGTCATAGATAAAACACACAATCGTTCAATAATTAGCTCTTTGAGCAAATAAGTATCACGCCATTACTATGTGCTAAGCACTACTGTATGTGCTGGAGACATATCCCAAATCCCTGCCTTCCTAGAACTTACACACTTACACTGGATGAGACAGGCGGGACTCAGGGAGGTAATGTGATCTGCTAGGCTGCACTGCCATGGTGCCACGAGACGAATGTGGCTATTGAGCACTTGCGCTCTGTACTCCTAAGATGTGTCATAAGTATAAATATACATTGGATTTCAAAGACTTAGTACAAAAGAACAAAATGTAAAATATCCCATTAATGTTTGTTTTTTTTTTTACCTTGGTTACATGTTGCAATGATAATATTCTGGATATCTAATGGATTATATAAGTATATTTTAAAAATTAATTTTACGAGTTTCTCTTTACTTTTTATTAATGTGACTGCTAGAACTCACATATATGGCTTGTATTATGTTCCCACATTCCATTGATCGTTAGTGCCCAGAAATCAGAGGCACTAGCAGGTGGGGGGCCTCATTCTTCACTTTGATTGGGCCTATCCAAGGGAAACTCCTTAGCAGGACTAGACTCATCATCATAGGCAGTCTCCCCTCCTGGATGTACAACACCCACCCTCAAGAGTCCCAGGATTCATGGCCCTGGTCCACAAACGTGCAGGGCTTCTCACTACTGTAGAATCTCAGCCTCCTTCTCCCCAACCCCAAGCAATCTGTAGGTTCTCAGGGGCCATGTACAATGTCTACATTCACAACTCTTTTCTATCCTCTTTGACAAATTCGTGAAGTAGAGCCTACGGACTGGGATTTCTGTGCCTCTTAAAACAATATAAAATTAGCATTATCATTCTTTGAAATTCACAGAAAACATTTGCAAAGGTCTTTTTTTTTTTTTTTTCCAACAACCTGTGAAACCGGTAGAGAAAGAAAAAAGAAAACAAGGCACTTAAAGAATAAAATTTTCTTAAGCCTTTGGCACTTGCCAGTGCATTTCTGATCTGATTGGCAGCAGATTATCGATTTAATCATTTTAAGATTCACATATTGATTTTTTTCGTGGGGGCCTGCAAAAGCATCATGACTTCCTAAGCACTAGGACACCTGCACAGGTATGCAAACTTCGAACACAAGCACACTCAGCCTCCTGGTGTTGGTTATGCTGCAAATCCACCCCAGCGACAGCATTGAGTTGTGGAGTTTTGCTACCGGTATTAACCATTAATGTGAGTTCAAACAAGCTCTCTGGCCTTTCTCCTCAGTTTCTATATTTTAAAAGTAAAGAAATAAAGACACTTTCAGTCATTACCCTCCCGTACTATATGTATAGGTAATTATACGGGCTTCATTTAAGAAAGGAAGAGCAGAGTGAGCACAAGATGGAAGATAAGAAACAGCTGCTCCCTCTATAGTTTTAGTTCTTTTCATGGTGTGAGCATCTTGTCTTGATGAGTTTTGTTCTAACAAGACCTGTATTTTCCACACATTCCCATCTTCTTTACCACGTACTACTATAGATTACCGAATACATTGTACATTTGTACAGACATATACAGACGTGCACATGCAGGACCGTATACAGCAAACCACGTGCCTTCTACACCAATTATTTAAGGACTTTTTCGAGACTACTTTGACCACATGCAATTTTGCCTTAGGTGTTAACTTTAGAACCTAGTTTGACATAAATGCAATGCCACTAAGCTACTGTACAGTATTCCTCAGGCCTAACACAGGCATAGGCACAGAGCGAGAGATGGCATGATAAATGTCTTCTGAACAATAAAACCTTCAGACCACCTCTTAGGCCAGTGCCCGTCAGACCTTTGTTTGGTGCCTTTCAGGTGGACCTAAGAAGACCAGTTTCATTTTAGTCTCTGAGTTCTGCGGTAAATAATAAAAATCATCCAAAACAGGGCCAAAGAGAACCGAAACAATGAATGTTCTTTTGATACACTGGAAAATGAATTGATCCCCTATCTCTAGAGGAAAAACACATGATGTTTTCCATCTGGCAAGGCTGTGGAAGAATAATGTTGTGGAAACAAGAGTCTATTCACTAGAGCCATTGTGTCATGGTCCCGCAGCTAGGAGTGGGGAGTTTGCATCACTCCACCCACTTATGAACACTCAAATGTGGAGTTCTGTTTACTGGCAAAAGTGTTTTCAAACTCCCTCTTTTTCATCCCCTTGAGTAATTTTTGTCTAATAAATGACTAAATGTCATTATATTATCTTAAAGTTGGAAGGGTGATCAGAGGTCCTATGGCCCTCAGGTCACACACCCTCTAATGAAGAGCTAGCCACTGCATTCTGGTTAGGATGCTCCAGGCTTCATGAAACATCATGCCCTGACTCAGGCCTAAATGTTAGAGGAAATTGGCTCGTATAGCCAGAACCAAAGGAGAAAGAGGATAAGTCTCAGACATGGTGCAACATAGTTGAAAGACGTCATCAAAGACCCATCTTCAAAAAGAAAGACCCACCTTCCTTCCATCTCTCCTCTCTGTAGCAGTTTTTTTTTTTTTTTCTAAGACCGAATCTCCTTGAGGATCAGAACGTGGCTGCCACAGTCACAGGTGCCACAACCAGGGTCCAGAGGCAGTGGGGACCTGTTTATTCCTGTGCTCCTTCTTAAAAAGGGGAAACATTTTACTGGGCCTCTCTCTAACCCCAAGTAGGGCTCCCTCTTCAAGAACTAAGTCATACACCCACTCCAAAAGCAATCATTGCCAAGGGGAGTGGGGCTCCCATGATTAGCTTGACCGGGGCATATGGTTATCTGGAAAGGATAAATCTATGGAGGGAACAAAAAGGATATTCTATTAGTAAGAACTAAAAGAGCAAATAAAAAAAATAATAATAAAAGAGCAAATTAATTCTAGGTAAACAATAACACTGTCTTCTGTATTCATTCTTTCATAAAACACAGATAGTAGGATAGGCAGGTGCCTACTATTGTCATCAAATACAATAGAATTGAGCAATTTGTGAAGCTTTATGTGGTATCGTGGACTGAATATTTGTACCCACCTTCCCTCGCCTGCCCCCAAATTCATATCTTGAAATCCTAATCCTTAATGAGATAGTACTAGGAGATGGGGCTTCTGGAAGGTGATTGGGTCATGAGGATGGATCCTCATGAATGGGATTAGTGCCCTCGTAAAAGAGACTCCAGAGAACACTCTCACCCTTTCCTCCTCTAGAATTATGAGAAAAAAAGTTCCTTGTATTATCTATGCTACTTTTGTTATAGCAGCCCGGATGGACTAAGACATGTAGGAACAATCAAAACTCTTTATTTGACTTTTCATCCTATTTCTCTCACTCTTGAATCTGAAATTATAGCCTCTCATCGTTATTATTTTCATCTAAGATTACTGAGCATTTAATATGTGTCAGACACTATGCAAACCATTTTTCATGGATTCTTTCATTTAATTTTTTAGAACAGCTTTGTGAAGTAGGTACTATTATCCTCATTTCACAGTTAAGCAAACTATGGCTAAGAAAGGTTAAGTAACTTGTCCAAATTTGCACAATTACCAGAGGCACCAGGACTGGAGTCAGTTTACTAAAATTCCAAATGAATAGCTGTTCATTTAAAAAAAAAAAATGAGGCTCCATGTTAGGTGTTAGGAATAGCGGTAAAGCAAGCAGACATAGCTCTTGCTTTTTTTTTTTTTTTTATAGCTCTTGCTTTTATAAAATCCACATTCTACTAGAAAAGAAAAATAGAAACAAATAGATTATACAAACTCTATAAAATTTTGCTAGGTTTTTATAAAGGAAAAGGAATGAAGGAGGGAAAGAGGGCCTTTATATACACTACAGTGGTCAGAAAAAGCCTTTCTGGAAGGTAACTTTATGCCAAATCCTGAGCAATGAGTAAGAATGTAAAGGGAAGTAAGGAAATATTCCAGGAAAAGGCTCCGAGGTGGGAAAAGTTTGGCACTTTTGGCACATGAACAAAACCAGTGGCTGGAATGAACTGAGGAGGAAGAGAGTGGCATCAGTGGCTCTAGAAAGGTAGGCTAGATCACTTGAGCCTTGGAGGTCCTTTAAGAATATTGAATTTTATTCTAGGAGCATTCTGACACTATTGAGGAATTATAACCAGACATCTAATGTGATTAGATTTGACCTTAAAACCTGATCAATCAAACTACTGTTTGGAGAATGGATGAGTTGGAAAAAGAGCAGATGTAAAGAGATCAATGGGGAAGCTATTGCAGTCACCAGGAAATCAAGGATGGAAGGTGGCCATGGCGATCGAGAAAAGAGGATTGATTTAAAAGACATTCTATAGGTAGCAGTGGCAGGAGTTGTGTGGAATTGAATACAATGAAAGAAGAAAGGAATGGGAGATGATCCCAGTTTCTGGTTCCCAAAAGTGGTGTTAAAGATGGGGGCCACTTGGTGATGGGGGGTGAGGGGAACATTTGTAAGAAGGTTAAGGTTTATTTTGAGACATATTAAGTTTGAGGTGTAAGGTGTTGACTAGGTTATTGCATATATGACCTGGAGCTGAAAAGTTTGCTGGAGATCTGTGTTTGGGCATAGTTGGCATATCAATGGTATTCAAAGTCATGAGAGTAGCTGGTTGTACCCAGGAAAATACTGAAGATAAAGGAAAACAAAGAGACCAAAATACAAACTACAAAGGGGATTAAAATGGAGCCATCAGAAAGCTGGGAAGAAAACTGTAAGAGTGAGGCATTAGCCAAGTCAAATACAGGAGTGTTTCAGGAAGGAGAAAGTGGCCAGTTATACTGCTTGTTGCTGAGAGGCAAGTACGATGAAGTCTGAAGTTATTTATTGAAAGGACCTATCCATCGGCCAATACTTGGAATTTAAAATGACTCACACCAAGGCACGCTGTTATGAAATTCCATTATATCCCAGATCAAAAATAAGATTCTAAAGTCTTTGGAAGAGATGAGAGGGGCAATGAGAATAAATCATACACAAATAGTTGGATTCAAAATAACATAAGACTTCTCTAGAATAGCATTAAAAGCTAAATAAAATACAAGGGGCCCCTGTGTGGCCCAGTGGTTGAGCATCTGCCTTCGGCTCAGGTTGTGATCCTGGCGTCCTGGGATCAAGTCCTGCATCAGGCTCCCCTCAGGGAGCCTGCTTCTCCCTCTGCCTGTGTCTCTGCCTCTCTCTCTCTCTCTCTGTCTCTCATGAATAAATAAGTAAAATCTTTAAAACAAAAAAAGAGCTAAAATACAGATGGATAATGCTTTCAAAATTTCAAAGGAAAATGATTCCAACACAGAATTATATTATAGTCAAATCAAAGTAGAAGAAAAATCTGTTTAGACATGAAAGTTTATCTTTCACATATCCTTTTCCAGGGAGCACCTGAAGGGTGCTCTCCTAGTAACTGAGGGAATAATATTGAAGAAAAGAGATAAGAAAAAGGAGAAGTGAAGTTGATTCACAGAGTGCTAATAAAGAGAAGTTCCAGGATGACAGTTCTGCAGCAGGTTTAGGGAGTATCCAGTCCCATGTGAGCAGCAGAATGAGGACGCTAAGAGGTCCAGGGACAAGGGCAGTGGATAAACTACCTGATGTGACTTACCATACTGCATAGTTTTGGAAAGAAAGAAAAATTTAGGCTGAATGAGTAACATACACAGTAAATAACAAATGAAAGAAAAAAAAAAAAACAAAATAATTGTCCATTCCAGTGTTAAAGGATAATTTTCTTAAAATCCCAAAAAGATAAAATTATGACTGTAATACAAATATAAAACAAGCACACGTCAAAGATTTTTTTTAAATTAATCACTTTAGGAGAGAACCGGTAAAATGGTATAACTGATACAAAGGATGAATTCAAAGAGCAGAATCGTATGTAAGGAAGAAGAGTGTCTGAAATGAATTTACAAGAGAAGCAAAATGATGTTTTTAGAGGGAAAGCATCAATTGGATTCATATTAGTTTTCTATTGCTGTGTAACCAGTTACCACAAATGTCGTGGCTCAAAGCAACACATATTTATGGTCTCACACAGTTCTGCTTGTCAGAACTCTGGGTGGGCTCAGCTGAGTTCTCTGGTTAGTCTTATGAGGCCAAGATCAAGATGTCAGTTGGGTTGAACTCTTCTGTGGAGGATCTAAGGAAGAGTCTGCTCCTAGGCTCATTCAGATTGCTGGCTAAATTTTTTTTTAATTTTTTTTAACTTTTATTTATTTATGATAGGCACACAGTGAGAGAGAGAGAGAGAGGCAGAGACACAGGCAGAGGGAGAAGCAGGCTCCATGCACCGGGAGCCCGACGTGGGATTTGATCCCGGGTCTCCAGGACCGCGCCCTGGGCCAAAGGCAGGCGCCAAACCTCTGCGCCACCCAAGGATCCCTAGATTGCTGGCTAAATTTAATTCTGTATGGCTGTAGAACTGAGGACCCCAATTCCTTGCTGGCTATTAAGTGGGGTTGCTGTCAATGACTGGAAACCCTTCTCTGGTTCTTGCACATGTTCTTTGCACAACTTCAAAGCCAGCAATTGCATATCAAATCCTTCCGGTGTCTTGAGTCTTTCCAACGTCCCCTTCTGCCACCAGCTGGAGAAAACCTACTTTAAGGGCTCATGAAATGAGGACTCATGGGGTTATGTTAGACCCACTCAAATAACCTCCCTTTGCCATGTAATATCACCTAGTCACAGGAGTGATCTCTCATCCTCATGTTCTGCCCACACTCAAGGGGAGGAGGTTTTCTTAAGACATGGTCACTGGGAGATCATCGTAGAATCGGCTTACCACAGTGGTGCACCGTACATAACCATTTGTGTTTCTATGAATAACAGTAGTATGCATTATTATTAGTTCTCTACAACTTGCAGGATCATAAAAAAGGTCAAAGACAATGAAAGGCAAAGATAACCTTGCAGATGAGCTTCATGCACTAATCTTGTTTTGCCCATTTAAAAATCTTTCATAATTTCTTCTGATACTTGTTATACAGGAAAGAAATTTTATTGTAACACACACTATATGGTTCACGTTTGACCAATATTTAGGTAACCATTGGATATTCATGTGGCCAAAACTTGTGATTATGACAATGTCAATGACTATTTGTTAGTTTAACTTGGTTTTGCAGAATAACCAAGGACTCGCGAAGACCGAGTAGAGTGCCTATAACAGACATTCGTTGTGTTTTCCTACTTGGAAACCCCACCCCTTTCTTCTAGTCCTGGCACCCTGATTTTCAGTTGGAGGAAATTAGGGTGAGTGGCACATGACCTAGACAAACGTGTACATGCTAAGTATGAAATATTGTCATAGTACAAAGGATCAGCCAAACTCACAGTGACAAAAGCAGAAAGACCTTGACGCTGGGTGACAAGAGAGTTTGACTTTGAAGGACCGTGAAAATGGTAATACCTAACATTTATTATAGCTGTCATGTATCAGGCACTACTTTTCATGGTCTTCAAGCATTATTTCATTTCATTTTTACAGCCCAAAAAAGTAGAATTGGTATCGCCTCACCTTACAGATGTGGAAGCTAAGGCACAAATGAGTAATTTGCCCAGTGTTGCACAGCTAACAGGTGATAGACAGAGACCATTCTCTCAGGCTACCCCATACTTATTTTTAGAAAATAAAACCAGCTTATGGAAAAATAATTCCCCTCACAGAATAAAATAAATCATTTTCATACACTGAGAATGACCAAAGAGGTTCCCAGGTCCTCCTTCTTTGCCCCAACCTTTGGTACCTAGGGGTGTACTCTATAACCTCCAGGAGAAGCCCCTAAATCTTGAATACAATGGGCCTCTACTCTACTTTCAAGGGTCAGACTGAGTGTGTATCAGAAGCACCTGGAAGGCTTCTGATTGCTGGCCACACCCTCAGAGTTGCTGATTCAGTAGGTCTAAGGACAGAGTCCAAGAGTTTGTATTTCTAACGAATTTTCTAGCAATGTTGCTGTTGCTGGTCAGGGACCCACATTTGAAAACCACTGGCCTAGGGTTTGTGTAATAGCAGTACAGGCAATCTGGGCTGGGTCCTCACCCACCTCTTCTTTGCTTTCAAACTTAAGGAACAGCCACAGCGACAAACTGATGTGGTTATTGGCAGGTCACCCAGGGACAGAACCACCAAGTGGAGAAGCTGGCTTGGGGAAGATCTCACCAGAGCTGATGGAGAGAAATTCAATATCTGTTTGAACTGAAATTAGGTTAGGGTCTTGCCTCTCTGTCTATCAGGAGGGAGGATAAAAGCTAATAACATGAAAAAAAAATATGTACTATTTTGCAACTGTGAATCGATGCCTCAGTATCACCAGAAAGTCATCCTTAATACCCACGATGCTTTGTACACCGATGTCAGTCTCTCCTAAAGAATTTTAAAGTTACTGACAGAGCCCACTAACGTTCCAAAACCTCTAAGAGTTTTCTGGGTGTTGTTTGATTTGTCTTTCAAGACAATGAACCATATGAATGCTTGTTTTTTCTCCTACGTTCCACAAGAAGGGAAACTTTTTAGGATATCTCATATGTTGTCTGTTTCCTGTTGCTTTCAAATGGTCCAGCTTGAAAACCTATAAATCCTATCTTGCCAATCTTAATTTGAAATATTTATTTAAGATTTTTTTCTCCATGGCTTAAAATTTTATTTCTTTACATCTCTAGTTTTTATTTCCACATAATTCTGCCCATTGAATGCATACTAAAACTGCGTGTTTAAAAGAAAATGCTACTTTTAGGAGTAAAAAAAAAAAAAACCAACATCTATCGGACTATTCATTGTAGACTAAGAAGGGAATGTTCATCAAAATCTGCCAACTTCATCCTCTTTGGAAAAGTTTGAACTATAATATTTCAAAATTCAAGGGTGATGAGTGTAGACAGAGTGAGAAAAGACCCAGGGCTCCAGCTGGCTAGAGAATAAAATCCACACAATACAGAGCGATTCCTTATGACGAGTTGTAAAAATAATACAATGGATCAAATGCTTTGCACCACAGAGTGTATTCATGCCCTCCGGGGAAATTGCCAAAATTACTTAAAAATATGGTAAATCAAAGTTGGTTATCCATCAGCCTTACAGACATGTCTTTCACCGCTTCTAATCTCATGCAGATGTGACGGGACTATTGACGATTGGGTTCGACACACTTAGACCTTGCTTTCAAAGAAAGCAGAATTATAAATTTTTTTGAATTTCTGCCACCTACTGGCAACTCAAAGTGCTAGAAGTGAGCACAGGGTAATAACGCTTCCCCTTTGAGGCTGGTTACGGTCTTCATCTGGGGGATGGTTCATTAGCACATGCTCCAACTGCTCTTCAGCAGATGTAGTTGATTTAGTGGGAAAACAGAGTGGACTGAGTCATTGGGGGCTAGCTTCCAGGCCCCAGAGCAACCCTAACCATCCCTGCCTGGTAGACCTGATGACAAAGTAAACTTGGCATTTAGGGATCCCTTTCCCTCATGGTGTGAATCATATGGCTTCAGTGCTGGTGAGTCGGTGCTCAGATGGCGCTGCTGTTTGCACATGGGTTGCATAACCCTCAGCGGTGAGGCTGGTACATTGCTAGGTGTAATTCTAGAAGGCAAATAGCATGTGTTTGTGGACTGCAAGGAAACGAATCTGAATATCGATTTGTGTGGCATCTGGAATACATTCTGGAAAGTTCTTGGGAGGAGAATATGTCATGGTTTGGGACTGCCACCCCGCTGCGTAGAGCCAGGAAAGCGGGGGAAGATCTTTCAGCTTGAGTTATTATCTAGTTTCTGAGGCTAATTTTGACAGCCTGAACCTAGATTCTAAGATAATCTCCTCAAATCCATTCTTTAACAAAAGAACCTACAGGCAGCACCCTCTTGGTCTGAACCTTGTAATGCCTGTGGTCCTGGCCTGTCATTTCTAGGTGTGCCAAACTTCGCTTCAAAGAGTTCATTCCATTCCAGGGGGCACCCAGAAAGGGATCAAAGACTTGACTTCATTTTGCGGAGCCCAAGCTGGAGGAGGGTTTATTACACGGAGTCAATGTCCCTTTGAAGATGGCTATCTGCGAGCGTGAAACTTGAGCCCCAGGAGAGGCAGATGAGAAAAACTTCGGGGCAGCCACCAGACAGGAAGGTGTCGTTTATACCAAGATGGGGCAGCGGAGTCAGGGATGCTGGAGAAGATCAAAACGTGGAAGGTACGACGGACATATGGCAAAGAGCAGCGGCCATCTGGAAAAGTGGCAAGAAAAGTGGCTGTTGAACAGGCCAGGCAACAATTAGAAAAAGAGAGGCAAGATCTAAAAAAGAAATTAAAGGCCAAGAAATAGATTGAGCGACATACGGGTGAGCGTGTTTGAAAAATAAGGGCTGTTGATGGCGAAAGCCCCAGCTCCGTGGCCCGGCGCTATTAGATTTCTTTCCCCTCTGCAAGCCCGACGTTGTCTGTAGCCTCCCTGCCTTGGTGCGCGGCCTTCTCTCTGCGGGAGTATTGTTCTCCCCCAACTTCCCTGCATTTTCTTTTCACTAAACCAACTCCGCCTACTTATTGTTCAGGTCTCTAGCTTAAGTGTCCCTTCCTCTGAAAGTCCAAGGAAGTCCCTTCTAGGCCTAGGTGAGTGACTCCAGCTCGCACGGGGAGGACTGCCGGAGCCGGAGCTGGAGGCCTCCTCCTGTCTCCTCCACAATGAGGTTTTCACCTCCCCAGCTCCCTGCTCCGGCGGGAGCTGTCCAGCTGGCCTCCGCCTCCCCTCGGCCCGGCCCGGCCCCGCGCCCGCCGCAGGGTGTGTTGTGGAGTCTTGGCTCTGGAGTGAACAATAATCAAAAATAGCTTGAGGGGCCCAGCTGAGCTCTCCGTGTTTGAAAGAACATCCTGTCGGGTTGCCATCTCCGGCTCGACCTTCTTTCCCCTGGGGGCGCGGGGCGAGGCCTGCACCATGCTGGGGCCTCCCAGCCGGCAGCTGCAGAAGGACGCCAGGGCCAGGACGCTGGGGGTTTGAGCACATCGACGGATCCCCCGGCCTTCGCGCTGCGACGAGGACATTGCCTCAAATAAGGCGAACTTCACGGTCTTCCTTGCGTATGTTTGGAAACATGGAATCGAGTCCTCTCGGGGTGTCGGCGGCGTTGGTTGGCAGTGGTTGCCAGCATCGCCCCCAGGGGATGGACCCTGTGTCCGAGCAAAACACCCTCTTGGAGCCCCAACAGAGTGAAGGAATAGTTATTTTGCTAGAAGAGCTTTGAATGGAAAATTTAGATCAGATCGTGTCCTGGTTTTAAAGTCCAGGAGAGGACAGCAAGTGAAAGCGCGGGGGCTTGGCCGCGTGTGGACACGGCCACAGGGCACGCCTGGGGGTGCATCCTGCTGTAAAGTGCAGCTTCTGAAATCGCTTAGAATATGCTTCAAGTCAAATATTTCCCGAATATTTCCCGCACTTTGGGGAACCTCTGGGTACCCTGCAGTACTGATATGAAAAATCCCCCCGCGCCAGGCACGATTCTAAGGGTCTCGCCCCGGCTGCACCCCTACACCCGGAACAAGGCAGGTGCGAGCACCCTGACTTTCCAGCCCAGGGGCTGCATCATGTGCTTGTAGCTGGTAGGTGCCTTAACCAGGATCAGAAAACTAAATCTGCCTCCATTTGTTCATTCTCTTGACGAATGTCCGCTGAGTGTCTACTGTGCGCCAGGCACTGTCTGGGGCGCTGGGCACGCCCAGGACGAAAGCGGACCAAGGCCTGCCCCCCAGGCCGTACTGGCTGAGCTTTCATCTGAGCCCGGGCCGTTGCCCACCCCGCCGTCAGGCCGGCCTGGGCTCTGAGGCAGGAGGGCAGGGTGCTGCGAGGCAGGACAGGGACAGGAAGGCGGGCGGCCGGAGGAGGGTGTGGGCAGGACGGCTGCAGGCTCGGAGGCAGCTGGGAGCCCTGGAGCCCACCAGCGGGTCAGGGCAAGCCCGTCCCCCAGCCGCCCTGAGCTTCCCTCGCGGTGCGTGGCCGCTGCCGCCGTCCCCCCAGCCTCGCCCCCTCCCACTGTGGCGTCCACCCGACTCAGCTGCAACCTTTTGTCTTCCTGCTTCCCCTGCCAGCTGATGACTCC
Organism: Canis aureus; assembly: GCF_053574225.1. NCBI lineage: Eukaryota > Metazoa > Chordata > Mammalia > Carnivora > Canidae > Canis > Canis aureus. The sequence continues at coordinate 2,478,117 of NC_135633.1, forward strand.
TCCCTTTTTTTTTAGAGAAAAATGGAATTTGTTTTTTCTTTTTTTTTTAAAGATATTTTATTGATTTATTCATGAAAGACACAGAGAGACAGAGACAAAGACAGAGACAGAGACAGAGAGAGAAGCAGGCTCCATGCAGGGAGCCCGACATGGGACTCGATCCCAGGATCCCCGAGTCACGCCCTGAGCTGAAAGCAAGTGCTCAACCTCTGAGCCACCCAGGCATCCCTCTTTCTTTTTTTTTAAGTTCCATCAGTTTAATAACAATTTTTAAAACCCCAAAGTGGAAACTGAGGGGGCAGGAAAGAGAACCCTGGGCCAGGTGCCCAAGGAGCCGTGTTCACGGCCCCAGCCTGGCTCGGGACACCCTGGTATTTGCTGTTGCTACCAGCTCTGGGCAGGGGGGTGAGGCGAGGGGACAGTGAAGGTCCCATGGGAGCCACGGGTCAGCTCGGTCAAGGACCCTTCCTTACTTTCTTCTGGGGCGTGCACAGTCCTGCATGTGCCAGGTCTTGCCCGGCGGGCCCCTGAGGCCCCAGTGGGTTTACCAGTTACCCAGCAGCTCCTAGACCCTGGCAGTCTTGGTGTCATCACTCTCCACATCCAAGAGTACATCCACATCTATCTCCGGTTCTGGAATCTTCCTGGAAGGCATGGAGGTGAGTGAGCTGCCCCAGAATTCACCCCTCCAGGCTGAGGCGCTGCCCTAGCACCTGGAGGTGACCTTGACAGTGGCCTTCCCTTGGGGCCTCACTGGGCTCCCGTGGTCCGCAGCCCGCAGCCCTCCCCTGCTGCTCCAGGGGTGCCCTGAAGGTAGACGTGGGGTCCTGGTCACCAAACTGGGCAACCAACCCTGCCCCTGCCAAATCCTACCCCCACCCCGCCACCTCCACCCCTGCCCTGCCCTGGCATGCTGCTGTTGCCGGGGCAGGGCGGCACACCCGGCACTCCCTGGCACACATCCAGCACTCCCAGGACACCAGTCACCTCAAGCAGGCCTGGGCCATGGGCTCAGGGTAGCTGTGGGCTCGGCTCCGAGGGGCTCCATGGGGACAGTGGGGACAGGGATGCCCAGGGCCAGCCGCAGCTTGCAGAGTCCCCGGGCCTGGGGCTGCATGGCCTTGTGACGCCTCCCCTCGGTTCCTATCCTCCGTCCTCTCTGCACGAGGATATGCAACCCTCTCCCCGCTCGTGCTTAGGATCTCAGCAGAGATGCAACTTCACTGATGCATGAACGTGCACCGAGTGCCCGTGGGTGCCAAGCATCGGCCCCCCAGCCAGACCCCTGGAATCAATGACTGTTACCCTACATGGCAGACAATAGACAGCAGATGGGGTTGAACTAAGGATCCTGAGGTGGGGGTGTCACCCTGGACTATTTGGGTAGCCCTTGAAGGCCAAGAGGGAGACGGTGGGAGACTTGACACACGCAGAGGAGACAACGACGGGAGAGCAGAGCGAGAGGGGCTTGAAGATGCTGGCCTTGAAGATTGGGGTGAGAAGGCCACAAGCCAAGGAAGGCTGGGAGCCCCCAGCAGGTGGAAGAGACCAGGAAAGGATCTGCCCCCAGAGCCTCTGGAGGGAGTGTGATCCTCATGTTGGATTTTTGGCTTCTAGAACCGTGAGACAATAGATTTCTGTTGTTTTAAGCCACTAATTAGTGGTAATCAGGTAACTAATACAGTGCCCTTTCTCTGCGTCCCCCGACATCCCCCACGGCCACGTCGACAGGTCCGCATGGGACCCCACGTCTCCAGTGGACGCCCACCACACTGCGCATTAACTACGCGTGCCCGCTGCGAACTCCGTGGAGGCAGGAACCGGCCTCGCGCTCTCTGCGCACATCCCCAGCACTCCGGCGGGAAGCCAGCGTGTGCTAGGTGCACCGGAGAGCTTTGGTAAGTGGATGAATAAGCCGTCGCGGAGCATCGTAGCATTATTCGATTTTTTTTTAATATGTGAAAGCATTTTCTTTCCAATTAGGCTGTGAGGACCATGGCTTTGTATAATCTGTCATGCAACGCAGGATACGGCGCCCTGGTTCTAGCCGAAGGATGGCACCGATCTCACCTCTCATGGTGTGTAAGGCCTCGGTGACACAGGACGCCGCCACAATTAATAAAGTCTGTCATAGGTGTGGTCATAGGGAGGGGTGACACATACTTTGCTATCCTAGACCCACTTTTGTCCCATGGATAAGATCTCCTGTATCCAACCATGAAACAAATGACGTTCCTACTTTCCAGAATCGTGGGCCTGAAATCTGGCGTCTCTAGCTCACCCAGGGTAGCAGTAGTTTCTCATATTCCTAGCTCCTGCTGTGCAAATTGCCCAGTGTGCGTGCCATTCTTGCATTCAACGTCGTCAACAGCAGACCCTGTTCTCCATGCTGGTCCCCGTCCTCAAAGAGTTTAAAGACTGATAGAAAATATAAACAGGTTTTAGCTCCAGCCCGGGCAGCAGCGTGAAAGGGGCTGTGGAGGACGTACGCCGAGGTGCCGTGGCCCCACGGTGGAGGATGCGACTCAGGGGGGAGGGAAGATTGAAACCTTCGAGCAAAGACCTCGGATTAAACCTGTGAACAGGCCCTGACTGAGGGCGGGGCCAAGGGGCCCTCCATGGACCAGAAGGAACCGTGTGTGACTCAGTGGCTCTCCGCCTTCAGCTCCAGGTCCCAAAGGAGGCCTGGGCTGTCTGGCTGATTTTGCAGTGAGCCTGGTAAAAATTTAGCATTTCGCTCACTCCCTGTCCTCTGAGCAGAGCTCCGGAAGCAGGATCAATAGGGAAACAGTGTCAGCAGCTAGAGGATGCTATAAATCTTTTCCACCCTCGTCAGAACCACTTGGAAGGGGACGGGCTGAGGTTCCTGGGAGGAGGCAGGCAAAGCTTTAGGGTTCCATTCCAACGAGCACCTCTGCTGAGGGACGGTGAGGGCGGGGGCTGGTGTTGGTGACTCTATGGAGACCGTGGGGTGAAAACTGATGCCTCAACACTCGTTAGAATGCCGTTTTCATTCAGCAGGTACTTGCCAAGAGCGTCCTGTGTACCCGTGAAGGTGCTGTGGGTACCACCGCGCGGGCCCGAGCTCCCTGCGGAGGTCTGACTGTCCACGTGCCCTCCAGTTTCATATGTTGAAATCCTAAGGCCCAAGGTAGTGGCGTTGGGAGGTGGGATTTGGGGGAGGTGATTAGGCTGATTTGGGGGGTGTGATTACATTCCCGCCCTTACAGAAGAGGCCCACGGGGGCTCCTTGCCCCTTCCGCCACATGAAGATGCATGGAGGAGTCTGTGCCACCCACAGGGCCCTCCCCTGACCACCTTGACCGTGGGGTTCTGTCCTCGTAGCCAAACTGAGACGCACCCCACCCACCCAAACATACTGATGTGGTGGCCAGGGCTCGAGCATGTGATCTGGGGTAAGGCTCAGCCTGTGCCTAAAAAGCTGTGTGATCTTAGGAATGTTTCCTCACCCAGAAAATAAGCATAATAATAGTCCCTACATCACTGAATGCATCTTAGGAGGTAAAGAAGCTTAGCCAAGTGTCTGGAAGATAAAAATGTGAGTCGCAAATAACTTTGAGGGGGTGATGGCCAAGGAGGTGGGGTTAAGGGTCACCCTGGAGGCCAAGGGTAGGCTGCAGGATGGGAAGCTGATCTGCACTCATGGCAGGACTGGGGAGTAGTGGTAGGTGACTCCCTGCTGCTCCTTGTTCACTCACCCCGCAGACATCCGGGGAGCTGCGGTGAGCCAGCACCCGGGGGGCCCTGGAGCACAGATGGGCAAGGGGCCCCCACCGTGCCTTAAGCTCTGTGGGAGCAAGGACCAGGTCTGAGCTGCACAGTGCGGCAGCTCTGGCACCCAGTACAGACAGGATGAGCTACATTAGCAGATATTGAATAATTATTTTTTAAATGAGGAAAAAAAAAGCTGTTTGATAATTTTTGTAAAGACTTTATTTATTCATTCATTCATTTCTTTATTTGAGAGAGAGAGACACAGGGAGAGCACAAGCAGGGGGAGGGGCAGAGAGAGGGAGGAACAGACTCCCCGGGATCATGACCCAAGCCAAAGGCAGATGCTTAACTGACTAAGCCACCCACGTACCCCTGGATGGTTATTTTTAATGTGAAGTGGAAATCATAAAAAAATAATGAGTATCTGAAACTCTCTGTGTCTGAATTTGGCTAAATAATGGTCAAATGGTTCTCTTGCACCACTGTGCCTGCTGCCACTCCCCATCACTCCCCACCAGCAGTGGATAAGGACAATTATGTCCCTCATCTCCACCTACCCTCGGCACCTCCCAGTTGTCAAGCACGGCCAGTCTACAATACGTTAAGTAATAGCTCATTTGCTTTGATTCACGTTTTTCTGATTACTGGTACATTTGAGCAGAGCTTCATATGCTTGTTAGTCGTTTGGGTTTTCCTCTTCTAGAAATTGCTTGTTCTTGTCCTTCGCCCAATTCAGCTCCTGGGCCTATATTCCAAAAGCATTCCTCTTTTTAAAGATTTTATTTATTTGTTTGAGAGAGAGAGAGAAAGAGAGAGAGAGAATGAGAGCAGGAGCAGGGAGAGGGACAGAGGGAAACCGAGAAGCAGACTCTCTGCTGAACAGGGAGCCCGACGTGGGGCTCCATCTCAGAATTCCTGGATCATGACCTGATCCAAAGGCAGATGTTTAACCGACTGAGCTACCCAGGTTACCCCGTTTCCAAAAACATTCTTAAACGTACCCAAAGGAGCAATACACAAAAGTAATCATTGCTGTTATTTGACATAGTGAGAGTTGGAGACGGTGTGAGGGCCCTTCCCTCAGAGAGTTACTTGTTCAAGGTGAACAATGAATGAGTGACTATTCTGAGGTGCTATATGACAATTTTAAGTGATTAACTAGATGTATGGGTAGCAGCAGAGAGTCTTAGAAACATAGCGATGGGTGATAAAAAAAAAAAAACAAAACGAGATCTATAAAATGAGGTATGATAACTGGGGTTTATAATATCTAGTTGGTCATTCAGATGACCAACATATATTTTTCATATGTATTGGTCATGGTTCTTGGCACACAGCTCCTAAAACTCTTGGAATTTCCAGTAATAAGGGATAAACCCGTGTCTTTTGTTATGTTAATAAAGGTGACTTTTGGACCCCACCTAATGGCAAGGGCTGGTTGCCCAGAAGGACTCACCATGTGATTACAGGGTTAGAACTTTCAATCCCACTCTGACCTCTAGGGAAGGGAGAGGTTCAGTCAACCAGTGGCCAATGACTTAGTCGGTCATGACCATGCAAGGAAGCCTCCATTAAAATCCAAGAGATCCGGGTTCTGAGAGCTTTCAGGTTGGTGAACACGTGGAGCCTGGGGAGAGCACAGAAGCTCTGCACCCTTTCCCCAGACCTTGCCCTACGCATCTCTTCATCCGGCTGTTGATTCGCAGCCCTTATCATACCCTTTAGTGAACTGGTAAACATTAGTGTTTCTCTGAGTTCTATGAGCCACTCTGACAAATTAATTGAATCTACAGAGGTCATTAGATGCTCCAATCTGTATGTAGCCAGTTGGTCAGAAGCACAGGTAATGCCTGGGGCTTGCAGCTGACCTCTGAAGTGGGGTCTCGTAGGACTGGACTGGGGCAATTCTCGTAGGATTGAGCCCTTAACCTGTGGAAGCTGATGCTGGTGTTGGAGGATTGCGTGATGTGCTGTGGGTACAGTCCCAGCCCCCATGTTGGAACTGGGTCTGGGATCCCTAAAAGACAATGCTATTCACATGTAAATCACAATTCTATGCATATGAAACATCTCCATGTGTGAGTGTGTGTGTATTTTTGAAAGAACATACAAAATACATTAAAGTAGTTGTTAAGGGGCACCTGGGGGGCTCAGCGGTTGGGTGTCTGCCTTCGGTTCAAGGCGTGATCCTGGGGTCCCGGGATCGAGTCCCACATCGGGCTCCCTGCATGGAGCCTGCTTCTCCCTCTGCCTGTGTCTCTGCCTCTCTCTCTCTCTCTGTCTCTCATGAATAAATAAATCTTAAAAAAAAAAAAAAAGATTTCCAAAAAAAAAATGTAGTTGTTAAAAGTGGTGGTGGTGGCTTGGAAAAAGGGTGAAGAATCAGGAGCAAAGAGAATAAAGAAATAAATAAGAAAAAGGGCCTTAGTGATGATAATATTTCAGGAACAAAGGAGTAGGGATGATTCAATCCTGCGTACCTGAGATGAGATAATAATAAAAAAAAATAGTAATTAATAGCCGTAAATAAAACGCTTTCTCTCTCTATGGCTCTTTGAATCTTCTAAAGCATTTCACAGCTGTTTTATTTGATACCGATAGCAAGTAGCCCTGGAGGGAAGACACTCCTGTCCCCAATGTTGAGCGAAAAGAGTCCAGACATGGAGAGATGAATGTCCCTGAGAAGACGCTAAGACCCAGAAATTCCCACTCGGAATCCGCCTCCTTTCCACTACAATGGACGGGTCAGACACTGTCACCAGGCTCCCTGAAGGCTGGTGGAATCGGAATCAAGCCCTTCATTTATCTTTCTTCACATCCCTTCCTGCCGGGTAAAAACCCCTGTGCTTTAGTGGGCTTCCCACTTCCCTACTACATCTCGGCTTTTAACGCTGTTTCACACATAGGGCTCCCATTGACCCTGGCTCTCTCCCTAATTGAACCCAAAGACTAAAACATCCTTTACAATAAGCACTTCTTTGTAATAGACAGATTTCCTGGACCCATAAAACAGCTTTTAGAAAGGGCGAGCTGTATTTAAGGAAGACATTAATATAGTGCCACAAAATGAGGTTTGCTGACATATGACTCTCTGAATAATTTACTTTAAATAAATTAACACTAGAATTTACATTTACCTTTGAAAGTCCGATTTACTGGAGACACTGAGGATGTGCTCCCTGGAGAACGGGAACAACAAAAACCACCAGCCTTTGACCGCCCTGCTAAGAACGATAGTGATGAAATGGCTACTTTTTTCGGAGAAATCTCCGTGCAGCCCACTCTCACGCCGTCCATGGCAGGCCCCCCCGCGTCCCCAGCCGTCCTTCTGTCCGCCGACAGGATAGTGTAGCGCCCAGAGGGGGGCGAGGGAGAGGGGACGGCACCCAAGAAACTCGAGTATAAGTGAAAAGTATTCAAATGTAAGGATTCTGAAGGCAGAGTCCACGCTTAGATTTTTCTTTTACAGAATTATCAAAGAATCAATACTTTAGATATTCAAAGCTATATGATCAACCTAAAAAAAAATGGAAAAGGAAAAACAATATCGAAAGACATGAGGAAAAAAAACCCACCTTCTCTTGGTTCTTAGGTTTCACTCTTACCCAGGTACCTACCTGCATTGAGATTCCAGATTGATTATTTGGGCTTATTCTGTCCTTGCGAGAAGACTTCATTTCTGGTTTTTCAGAGACAGAACATTTTTCTGTGCTTTCGGGGCCGGCGTGGGCTGGTCAGCCTGCCACACAGTGGACAGGGCAAGCAGGCCCCTCGGGCCCCTCGGAGTGAGCACGGCTCACGGGTCCCCTGCACCCGACGGCCTGCAGCAGGGGACCTGCGGGTCACTGGCCGCAACCAGGGCAAGGAAGCCGCTCGGCCGCCGGCCCCACGGACCCGAGTTCGCCTTCGTGGCCTCAGCCCCCAGGCCCAGCAGCCGCAGCCCTGACACCACGCCGGGCTGAGTCTGCCCTTGTGCCCCGCACAGCGCGGAGCCTGGCACGTCCTGCCCCACGGCCGCCTCCCCATGGCCACGTCAAGGCAGTGGGTGCCACAGGTCGGGGTGGGCCCTGAATCAGGCTGGGGGGGGCTGCCTACCTCCATCAGGGACCAGCCAGGTGGCTGTCGGGGGGTGGGGGTACCTACCTCCATCAGGGACCAGCCAGGTGGCTGTGGGGGTGGGAGGGACCTACCTCCATCAGAGACCAGCCGGATGGCAGCGGGAAGGCTTCTCAGCCTCTCTGGATCTTGGTTTTTCATATATTAAATAGGAATAATGACAAAGTGAGGATGAAATGAGACTTTCCATGTGAAGTGCCCAATGTAAATACTTGGGAAATATTAGTTGTTTTTACTACTATTAATATAGAGTGATGAGAGTCCTTAGCTCACAAAATTTTCTGAAAATTAATTGAAATAATATGAGTAAAGCATCTTAAAAGATATAGTCCATTGAAAGTTTAGTTCCCTGGGTTAACACCTGAAAGTCAGCCCGAGTTCTTTTTGTTTTCTCCTCCTAAAATCATTCTACCAGCATATATTACCAGCACTACTGTGAGGAAATTTCCAGAATCCAGCTACTTCTCACCTGCTCCGTGGCTACACCCTACTCCACACTACCACTAGTCTTGGGACTCCCGGGTGGCTCAGTGGTGGAGCATCTGCCTTTGGCTCAGGGCGTGATCCCGGGGTCCCAGGATCGAGTCCCACATCAGGCTCCCTGCAGGGAGCCTGCTTCTCCCTCTGCCTGTGTCTCTGCCTCTCTCTCTCTCTCTCTCTCATGAATAAATAAATAAAAATTAAAAAAAAAAAAAAAAACCTACCACTCGTCTCACCAGAATTATGTCCAGTGCAGCCTTCTAACTGGTTTCTGACTTCTGGTCTTGCACTATACAGTGTATTGCCCGATCTAGCAGCCTTTAGTTAAAGATTCTTATTTCAGTTCTTTAATCTAATTTTTTAAATTGAGATCTAATTGATATGTCCGTTTCAGGTGTATGACATAATATATTTACATATTGTCAGATGACCACCACAATGAGCCTAGTGAATTCCCATAGTGGTTTTATGCGTGTGCGTGAAATAGTGACTTTCAGAAAAGTTCCACAACTAGTATGGACAGTTCACGTGTACCATTTACCCAACTTCCCTTAATCTCAACAATTACATATCACAGGACAATGGTCAAAACCAGGACAGTATTTTAATCAAATTTCCCTTTTGGTCTCAAGTGTTTTCTTTCCTCTTGAAGGATGCCATTCAGGATCCCATGTGACCTGACGTTATCGCTTTAGTTTCCTATAATCTGTGACCATTTCTTGGTTTCTCCTTGACTTTAATGATTTTTGGATGATTACTGGTCAGTTATTTTGTTGGATGTCTGCTGACTTGAGTTTTGTCTGGTATTTCCTCATGATGAGATTAAGATTAAGCTTTTTTTTTTTAAAGATTTGTTTATGTATTTGAGAGAGAAAGAGAGCACGCTCATGAGCAGGACGGGTGGAGGAAGGGGGGGAGAGAGACTCTCAAGCAGACTCCAGGCTGACGGTGGAGCCTGAGGCCGGGCTGGATCTCACAACCCTGAGACCAGGACCTGAGCCAAAACCAGGTCGGATGCTTCACTGACTGCCTCAAGATCACACATTTTTAACAAGCATGCCAAAGGAGGGAGTCCTCCGTGCACCCTGCCCAGGCTACGCAGGGCGGTGGGGAGAGACGCCATAAGATACTGACGTCTTCTTGGTGAGGATAATCTCAACCACTTGATGTCAAGTGCCGTTTATTGGGATTCCCCCACGATCATGGGATTGCCTTCTCCCTCTGCCTGTGTCTCTGCCTCTCTCTCTGCGTCTCTCATGAATAAATAAAATCTTTTTTAAAAAATCGTATCACTATTTTTATTTTGCTCTATAGATTTAATCTAGTTCTATCACTATTTATTTTGCTGTTCAAATTGTCCTAGTTTTGACCTTTGAATATACTCCTGTCGCCTTTGAACATACCCCCCAAAACTTTTTTCAGGCAGGCACTTCCTTTATTGCGGGCACCGAAAGATATTCCATCTTGCATTTTTTCCTACTGTAATCCTAGGAATAACAACTTTTTTTAAGAGCCCTGGCTTCTTTCAGTGGGAAGTGATATTTAGAAGCCGAGATCTAGGTGCCTGATGTACTTGCTGGTGGGGGACGGCATTGCTCCTGGGCCCCATCAGCAGACAGAGCTGTGACGTATGTGCGTGCTGCCCCCTACACAAGCTGTCTTCGGAGGGTAAGTCAGTTCTTGTCATTCCTCTGGTCCACACTCTCCTTTGACTTCTCATTTCACTCAACCCATACAATGGCTCACAAGACCTTACTTGGCCTGGGCCCCCACATCCTCTCTGACTCAATTTCCCTCTCCTGCCCCACTCCAGCCACATTGGTGTCTGCTATTCCTCCAGGGCCACCCAGCCTTTGCACTTATCCCCCAGCTGGAACCCTCTTCCCTTAGATGGCTCCCTTGAATTAGGTCCTTGCTTACGTGTCTCCTTATGAGGGATGATGTTCCTCAGCGGCCAGCCTAAAATAACAGGCTGTCCCCTCCTCACACTAGAACCCTTATGCTCCTCGCCTTGCTTAGAGTTTCCTCCTGCGCTTCACATCTGAGGGCCGCAGCATTGTCTTCCTGCACGTCAACATCTCACATGCTACAGTTTTGCTAGTTTACTGGTTTTTGTCTTTGTCTCTGATAGAATGAAAGCTCTGCTTTGTGCACTCTCTCGTACATAGAAGGATGCCTAGCACATAGTGGACACTCAATAAATATTTGTTCAGTAAATAAATGAATGAATAGGGATCCCTGGGTGGCGCAGTGGTTTAGCGCCTGCCTTTGGCCCAGGGCGCGATCCTGGAGACCTGGGATCGAATCCCATATCGGGCTCCTGATGCATGGAGTCTGCTTCTCCCTCTGCCTATGTCTCTGCGCCTCTCTCTTTCTCTCTCTCTCTCTCTGTGTGACTATCATAAATAAAAAAATAAAAAAAAATAAATAAATGAATGAATAAAAGACTAAATAAAGAATATGAGCTTTGGAATCAGAAAAAAATAATCGATGCCTCAAATCTCACCGGCTGAGGGAAACCAAACAAGTCTGAAAAGGGCTCCGTCCTTCGGTTTCATCATCTGGAGAAAATAATACTTAGCTCATAAGGGGTTATTGCAAGAATTAAATAAGATAATGTGAAGCGATCTTTACCGAATGAATATGTCAAATGCTTGCTAAATAATCCTCAATAAATGATAGCTACTAACGTGATCATCATCCTTAGCTTCTGGCAAAAGAATCCCTTTTGGTCACAGAGTTAGGTCCACTGTAGACTCTCCCCCCGCCCCGCTCTTGGGGGGCCATTTTGGCAAGTTTCCTCCTCCAACTGAGGGGCTTCAAAGAGTCCTGGGTCCCACCTCCTGCAGCTGTCCAAATGAATATTTTTCCAGAGGGTCTGGGACCACTGGGACATTCTCCAGAGCCCTCAGGCATGTTTTGATGTGTTGGCTTGTGTGAGAAAACCCAAAAGGTGTAACTAATTTGTTAAACAGAAATATAAAACAGGCGCCTCTACTTGCATCTGGAAGGAACCAGCAGGGGAAACAAAGAGGTTTGCCAGGACGTCACCCAGGTCCTTTCGAAGGGACAACCTGCCCATGTGATCCTCCAGCAGAGGGACTAGGCTAAGTTGAGGGACCCTAACACACGCCCCCCACACCCCATGCCACCCTACCTCCAGCATGAATTTCCAACACTGATCCCCAGCCAGTCCTTTGGGGTCTCTGGGGGCAACCGAGAGCTGGGAGGGGCTTGGGGTCTTCAGCTGTTACCCGGGTCAGAGGCTCTCCAGGGTACCCGCCCCCCGGGTTCCCATCCGGGCCCCCCGGAGGCCTTAGTTGGCCTCCCCTCTCCTGACACTGACACAGTGGAGAGAGCCTCCATTCTCCAAATGGTCCCTCATGCGGTTTCCCAGTCTGATGCTGAAACATTTTTACAGGCTCTGCCCCAGCAGCTGTGTGCCGGGAAATGGGCCGAGACATCCGGAGGCCTCCCAGTCATCCAACCTCAGGAAATAAGAATGCTGGCTCCCTGCCACGCTGTTGGTCAGTCTCGTTGGGGCCTTAGAAACGTGGAGGAAGCCTGGATGGTGTCTGGACTCAGAACTTGAAGGAGGTTGTGATATGGACCAGGAGAGTGGGCGCAGTCCTCATTTTAATGTGCCTGTGGACAATTTAAGGCAAGGAGAGGAGGCTGGAAGGAACTTGTGGCTAATTTGCTCGAGCAGCAGTCCCGTGGTGGACGGGGCTGTGACCTGGGAGCAGACGCCTGGAGTTCCCCTCCCACTGGGCCACTGTGCTAGCAGCTCTAGCACCTAACTCCAATAAATTATTATGAGGATCAAATGAGGTAAAGTATATAAAAACTCTTTGTAATGTGCTCCTTGACCGTGAGGAGCCCTCACCACTTCTCCCAATCTCCACTACGGCCTCGTCTGCCTCTCTCCGCTGTGTCTCTTTCTTTCTCTATCTCTCTGTACATATGTGCGCACACTCATCCACCTGTTCCTCCAACTGGGTTCTAAACTGGGGTGTTACGGAGGATTCATTGATTCAGGATTACATGGTGGTGGTTAAGCATATGGGCTAGGTGCCGGACTCCCTGAAATCACGGACTCCCTGCTGCTTTCCGCAAGTGACTTCTGGCATGTTCCATAGCCCCTTGATGCCTCAGTTTCCTCAGCTTAAAATGGTGATGGTGATGATGATATGGTCCCTACTTCCACTGAGTTGCTGTGAAGTCCTCAAACTATGTTGAATATCTACAAGTACTCAGTCAATTTAGGCACCAATGTTTCCATACACAAATTGGTGATTTTCCAAAAAAAAAAAAAAAGGAAATGTGATCACGTTTATTTTATGATAAACTGCACTGTATGAATCTGAGTTTCTTTGTGATTTGGCTCAGAAATTGTTCTAAGGGCTTAAAGGACCCCAATTAACACCATGAACATAAATCATCACTGTGTGAGATGGAGAAAGAGTTGACTATTTGAGCTCTTGCACTGTGCGAATTCTGGCTGGCCAAGATGAACCTTGCAGGTCACACTCCATGATTTTAATCTGAAGCCGAAGGGGCCTAATAGGAACAATATCATCGCTAAACTGAAGTCACCAGACAGTGCCTCCTTTGAATGCCTGAGGCTGACATTCAAAAATCCTGTCATTACATGTGAGGTGACCTCTTCTGTGGCTGAGAGCCTTGTTCCAATAAGTGGAATTCCATTGACTGAGTGCATCTCCCAAAGCCAGTTACATGAAACACTAGTTCCTTAGAATGCTAATATTGTTGGGTAAAAATCAGTTCCACGTTCCTTATTTGGGCAATTTGAGATGAAACATAAGTAAGCAGGTTCCTTTTACTAGAGAACTTTCTAGAGCCTTCAACATGTAATCTATACTGTGAATTCCCAAGACTGGGCCATCATTTAGGGGGTTCACAAATATTCTTGACCCCAGACCCATCTTGTAGGGCTTATAGGACCTTGGAAAATGCCAGCATGGTGGGATTTAGAACAGACCCGGAGGAGTGAAGTCCCAACTCTATGATTTACTCCCTGTCAAAGTGATTTTGTAAAGCACATTATTTCATTTCTTTGAGCTCAGTTCTCTCATCCACAAGGTGGGAATAAAGTACACACATGGATAAGCTATATTTGAGAAAGAAAAGTGATGTGTGAATGTATGAGATGAAAAAAAAAAATGAATGCCAGTGTGACATTTCCTGCCATTGGGCCCTAGCGGTAAGAGGTGTCTCCCAACTGTCCAAATCTGTACTTCCATTTTGTGGCTACTCGTCTCATGTGCCTTGTACCAAGACCTTAAAATGTGGCTAATCTATAAATGTAAAATCTGTGCCAAGTTTTGAAGACCTAGCACCCCCCAAGAATGTAAAACATTAAATTATTCCCCATTAAGTGTTGAGATATTTACATATGACGAATAAAATAAAATATATTATTAAAATTAATGTCAGCTGTTTCCTTTTACCCTTTAAAATCCTGCCAATAAATAAATAAATAAATAAATAAATAAATAAATAAGTAAATAAATAAAAATAAAAAATAAAATAAAATCCTGTCACTTTTTAAAAATAAGTCTACTACTAGAAAATTGTAAATGATAGAGCAGCTCACACTTATGCTTTTCTCCTGGAGAGCACGGTCCAAATGGCTGGACGAGTCTTAGAACGGTTCCAAGCTCTCACGTTGTTCGGGCCTTGTCTGCGAGCTGCACAGAGCCACTTCCCAGGCTGCCTGAGCAGCTCTTAGGGGGTCAGCGGCCAGGCTGGATTTCCAGAATATAGCAAGCATGGCCTTTCCTGCCGCAGCAGGTTCAGGAAGAGTTAATGAATGAACTGCGGAAGATGGATAAGCTATGTATAATGGAGGCCAATTTCAAAGTCAAGCCGGGGGAAGGCATTATTTGGTCTGCAGTCTGTTATTCTGGGCTGGATTTTTGATTTCATATCAGACTCACACTCTGTCGGCCTCTGGCAGACAGGCCGGCACTGCCAACGTAATCACTCATTAGGAGTGTCTACATCAACCGGGCACTTTCTCCGAGCTATTCAAGGAGTGAGTTAAACAGACCTTGGGCCTCCTGGGCTTCCAATAGGTACTTGCCTTGAGACAAAGAGTCTCAGGGCTCCAGAATGTCCACCATCCAAAGGGGGGATTGCCTTACAGGTGTAACAAACACCTGAATATTGTGCCCAGGCATTGGGTACAGTGGGCGAATAGCGAAGGCGAGGGCGGAGAGGGGAAAGGGGAATTTCCCTAGTGCTTTGGCTGCGTCTCTCTAAGGACACGCATCACTGCCTACCCTGTATGACGCGTGCGAGGGTGTCTGACCTCCCTTCTTAGAACACAGCTCCAAGGAAGTTTCCAATGAGTATTCATATCGGACTTATCTTTGTGTTATTACCCGGTAGAGAACCTTGAACTTGAATGTTCAGATAATGTATAAGGAAGAAAGTGAAAGAGGGATGGAAGGTGAGGAGGGAGGAAGGAAAGACGGAAGGAAAAGGGGTGGGAGAGTGGGAGGGAGGGAGGAGGGTCAAGAAGCACATCCTACTAGAAGATCATGATCTGAGAGTTCCAGGGAGTCCGGGGCCACACCAGGTAGGCATTCACCGTGGAATGTGTGGAGTTGCTCCTGTACCAAGTCATCTCCCGCCTCCTCAGAGGAGGGCGTCTGAGGGGTGTGATAGGGCCAGAAAACTCTCCTTGAACGCTGTGCTCCGCGCATCTACCAGTCGCTCACCACCAGGTTGCCCAGTGCTCTTTATTGCCACACAAATTATTGTAATTTTGGTTTTTTCTCTTTGCACCTAAGCTCGTTCCTCAAAGGTGTGGGAAGTTTCGCCAGAGACAATGAGCCCCGTAATAAGACGGTGACTACACACGGGGAGCCCAGGTCAGAGAGACAGCCAGGCCGGGCAGGGCCAACGGGGTGCGGGGCTGGTGTCCCCGGGCCCCCCCGGGGGGGGGGGGGGGCTCGATGTGGGTCTGAGCCTGCCGGGCCTGCGGCTGCCCAGGGCTCCTGCCAGGCCCCTCGGGGCCCCCTCCCCTCCCTGCCAGGCCAGCCCCAAGGACGGCGCGGGGCCGGGGACGGAGAGCGGGGGGCGGCCCACGGAGCAGGGGAGCAATTAAGAAATACCGATCAGGGCCTAATTGAGCTGAGGGGAAGCGGGGGACGGCCAGCATGCGCTTGCACCAGCAGCCTTCCAATAAGGGGTGTGTGGGGAGGGAGCCTGGGCCCTCCCCTCAGCCGTCCTCAGCATTCCCATCAGAGGTCCCGGAAGCACGAGCCGGGCTGCTGGCGGGGCCAGGCCTGTGTGGGCGCGACGCCTCCTCTGCTCCGTCCTCGTCCTCCGCCCGGCCCCTCGCCTCCCGGCCCAGAGCCCAGGCCCGAGCACATCTGCTCCCTCCCGTCAGCCTGGCAGCACCGGCTGGCAGGGGTTCCCAAGGAGCCGACTGCACCGCAGGGGCCCTCATTAAGGCCTTCCAGCGCGGTGCCCCTGGAGGTGGGCGAGGGTGAGCAGAAGTGGCACTTGGGCCAGCTGGCGACAGCTGCCCCCCCGTGCCCTGGCACGGCTGCCCGCCCCTGCCCTCCCAGCCCACATCCTGGTAGGACGGATCTGACCCTTAGCCCACTGCCTGATTAGAGATGATGATGCTATTTTTTTTAAAGCCATTCCTCCCTAATGAGCTTCCGCATCCCCGTTTCCAGTCAGAGCCCACACGAGGTAGGAGCTGGGCAGGGCCCGCGTCCTTAGCAGCTGGCTCAGCGCAGCGGCCCTCTGCAGCCTCATTATCACAATTCCCAGAACCGATGCAAGCCTTTGTCTAGGAGCCTGTAACTTGTTAGTGGCTTGAGGCTGATTCACATCTTCTCTGCTTCTGGGGGAAAGGCACAGGACCCCAGACAAGCGCGTCTCCAGCCCCAGCCACGTCAGAGAAGCTACGAAGAACTCCAAGGGTCTCACACTTGGGGTGCGGTGGCTGAGAGGAAAGCACGGGTGTGCACCCCCGTTGTGATGGAAGTCACGCTGTACCACAAGTGTGACATCTGGTGCACTCAGCCTAGCACAAGCGGAGTGGAACTCAGAGGTCACGGTCTGACCTTGAGATGGAGACAAGATGGGTCCAAGTTCCCCCTCCCACGCCTCCACGGAATTCCAAGACCTTCCCTGCATTTCTGGGGATGCCTGCAGGCCTTATATTATCACTGTCACCTCCGGGCTCCTGTGTCCATGCGCGTGGTGTCTCGGCTTTACACACCCAGACCCCCGAGAGCTCCGTCTCTTCCTCGAGGTTCACCCAGCCAGAACACACCCCCCTCCCGGAGCGTCCCTGAGGGCCGTGGACACGGGAGAGCCAGGATCCAGGGGAGACGGAGAAACGAGGGAAGGCTCTGCAGGGGGACCGCCGCGCGTCTTGCAGCCTTAACACGCCGAGGGCCAGAGTCCCGCGGTCTACGTCCCGACTCCCCTCTTCTGTCTGCCTCTCTGATCTCTCAGCCCTTGAGAACACAGATCCCAAAACAAAACCAAATACAAATTTCTCTGTTGCTTCCTGCAGAGAAGCTTAACCATCTCATCTTGTTACAGGGCATCCTGCTGTCCCTTATGCCCCCGGTTCTTTCTGGTCCCCCTCGGAGATTTTTTGAGATATTTTCCCAGAGATAGGGCCCTGGCTACGATGAATTCTATGCTAACTACTCGGGCGTAATATTTTCGCTTTATTATCTTTGCTAAGACGTCATTCTACGCGGCACATTGCTTGCCTACTTCTCCTGATAAGCACTAGAATTCCCTCACTTGACGTGATCTTGGAAACGGATTTTCCCTCCAGTGCAGTGTTAGGAACTTGCTCTTGGATCCCAATCAACGGTTGTTTCACAGGAACTTTTACCGAGGTTTAGGATCCCACTTTGACAGGATCGGAACCCCCCTTTGGGGCCATTCCTGGCTAAGTGAGCTGTCCTCTTGGGGGTTCACAAAGCACCTCGTATGTACACCCGCCCCACCGCTCGCCAGACTGTAACAGCTAAGTGAGGGCTCAGTAGTTCTCTGAGTCAGTTCTGAGACTGAACATCGTTTGCCGTCCTGCACCCGGCACACTGCAGGACCTCAAGACACATTTGTTGAATACGTACACAAACTGCCACCAGCCACCCCTCATCTAGTAAGTGAACTTCCCTACAAGACACCCCTGACTTGTGACCACACTGATCACTTCTGATAGTCTCCAGCCACAGGGAAATCACAGTTTTCTTACGACTAGGAAGTTCTTCGTCTTGTTCAGGCTATATCTGACCTTCCGCAACCCGTAGCCACTGACACCTAGAGTCCAGCGTAACCAAACTCGGCTTAACAGCCCTTCAAATATTTACCCCAGCTCTTTCCCTCTGGGCCTTCCCACATTTTTGTCTTTCTCCCATTTTGTCCCCATCTTTGGCCTCACTACAACCTCTTCCTCTTTCATGTTATAACTTGAATGTCACTTGCCTAGTAACCTCCTGTGAACCATGTCCCCACAATGACACTCTTTCGTAGTCTTATGTTGGTTTCCTTCTCAGTACGTGTCACAATTCGAAATTATAGGACTCTTTTTGTATCGATCAGGACAGAAATCCAACACTAGCTAATTTAACCCATAAAAGGGCCGGCGTCTATTCCCCTACCTAACCCAAAGGCACCTCTAGACCGAGGAGTTCACATGAAGTTTCCAGGGCTCCTCCTCTCTTCATCTCCTAACTTCTGCCTCATTCCAGGCTTACATTAATTTTCAAGAAGATTTTTTTTCCCACGGGATGGCAGAAATGGTCACTGTCTCTTCTAGTATTATACCTTTTACAGACTAAGATCCCTAAGAAAAGGGCACAGGTGTCTTCCCCAGTGGCTTCCACAAAATTCCTGAGCATGATCATGGCCAGACTGAAACCAATCACTGAAGCCAGGGGTCACTGATGGACCAGATCTAGGTCAGTTGCCCTCTTTGGGATCAATGGCTGCACAGGGAAATTAGTAAGGCCAGTACTTCAGAAAAATGTATGCTCCATATGAAAAAGGTAATGGACAATTTCTCAAAGGAAGAAATCCTGAACAACCACAAAATATGGAGGTTTTCCCATTCAATGCCTATCTCCCCCCTTAGTCATAGGTGCCATTTGCTAGAGCCCCCTTTGTTTTCTTTTCCACTTGTCAGGGACCCTAGCACATAGTAGACGTTCAATTTATTGGATGAATGAATGTATCAAGTGTGTCTTCTCTTCTTTAGGCTGAAGACCACTCCTCCCTGTTTCCACAACCTTTCTTCACATTGACTGTTTTTTGGTATTGCCAGCAATCACTACCACACTCTGGATCAGGATGCCGAGCTTCCAACCCATCCCCTTCCACAAATGAGCCAGTTTTCTCATCTATCAAATGGGAAACATAACCCTGGACATCAGTTTTGGAAAAGATTAAGTGAGATAATAGAAGTGTTTTATGGAGTACCCCATATGAGATTTAAGGCAAAAATAGTGCCAGGGGAGCTTCCTTAGAAGTGCTTTCAATGGAATACATGAAAATACGCAGTTAAAGACCCTTTACTGTGATCTCAGATTCACTATCTCTGGGAAGCTCCCCAGCATCTATTCTGGCTGTTGACATAGCATTTTTCAAGATCCCAGGGCCTGGTTGGCGTTGTCAACACTGACCTGGAGACCAGAAAGGAAGGACTATGCTACTTCTGCAAGACGCAGTACCACGGAGGACGAGGAGGCCACAGAACAGATCGACAGGAATATATTGCACATTTACTGCTTCATAGTCTAGTCTACTGCTTTAAGCTCTCTGCTGCACGTGATGCCTAACCCATCCAATGAAAGAAGAACGAACCCACAAATCTTAAGATACCTGGTTTCCTTTCTGGCATTAAAAATAAAACCCTGAATTTGAAAGAAAATCACCTTCCTATTTAAGTATGTTTATGTCCTCAAAACCCAGGTGTCTAAACAACTCACAGAATTCCTTCCTGGCTTGATCCAAACATCTCATCTAATTCCCTCTCTTGCACATTCTGGTCTGGCCTCGGAGACATACTTGCAGTTCCTCAAACTTGCTTTCTCTCTCTCTATTCCTTCCGGGCTTCAGTGCTACCTCTGCCAACCCTTTTCCCTCACCGTTTCTTTTTGCTTTAGTTCATGTCTTCCAGGAAGTCGTTCTTGATCTCTAACCTAAAGGACAGGCTAGGTGTCCCTCAATAAGCTTCCAGAGTGTCCTGTACTTACTGTCTTATCAATGATGGTAGAGACACTGTCTTTATCATTGCTCTGCCTTCTATACAAAAAAAAAAAAAAAAAAAAAAAAAAAATGTAGGGCATAAGTAAGTAAGTATTCAGGTTTTTTTCTCGTGGTTGTTTTTAACATGAATGAACTCTCAACTCGGGATAACAAGAAGAGACACCTACCACTCAGAAATAAAATTTGGAGCATAACTCATTGTCTGCTCCCCTATCACCCTGGGTCTTTTCAATGAGGTCATTGAGAGCCATCATGTCCCACCCACACACATGGAATTTGAACTGTGGCTTGTGACATTTGGAAGGGATTTAGGGATCGTGGTGATTATTTGGATGGATTTGTATCATGTTGTGGGCCCCACAGCATTTCAAGCCCTTGATCAATACACAGAGTGGATGTGGGCCAACAAATTGTGGTATGTGCTAGCGAGGGACCCAGAGTATCATTTCTTAGGGACCATAACACTTGTGGATTTTTCTATGCTTTTTTGGATGGTATTCTTGAGTGCTCACTTTACAACCAGGGCCACGACTTTTTCAGAGATGTTGACAAATACAAACTCACCAGGGAAATTGTAATCATCCCTAATCTAGCTGGAGCTGGAGTCGTAACCTTAATAAGTATAAGTAGATGCCATCTGTCTATCCACCTCCGCACTGCTGCACTAGCCCCTTCTTTATCTGCTCAGTCTGGGAGAACTGCCAACTTCCTGTTAGGGGCCATTCTAAGAGCAAGGAGAGGGCCTCGTGTTTCTCAGTAGGTCCAGGTCTCATCCCTCAAATGAGTGAAAGAACAGCAACATATCTCACTGACTTGTGGGTGTTTTCTAGTCTCTCAGTTTTCAAGGATTCAAAGACTCATACCTCTAGAATCATTCTTCTGGGCTAGAGTATCATTCTCCCAAAGGCCCCTATGAAGTACTTATCACGTAGCACTCTTAATTTCCAGGGATAGAAAACCCAAATCAAAATGCCATAAAGCAAATGCCATATTGGTTTACATCACTGAAAAGACCATGGCATGGGGTGCTAGCTTTGGGCCGAGCTTGATTCGGGGTACCTAACAATGTCCTCAGGGAGCAGGTCCTCCTTCTCCATCTCTCCCTCTGCCTGCTTGGTGTTAACTCCCTCTCAGGAAAGCTCCCAAGGGGGACTTAGCAGTAATAGGCTGCCATTTCTTCCAGTTCCACTTTCGACAGCTCCTGTGCTCAAGCAAAAGTGCCACGATTGGCTCTGATGGGGCATAAATGTTTCATCTTGGGTCCCATGCCCATCCCTAAATGATTCACTGCAACTGGAGATATAAGATGCTAGGCCTGAGGTCATATGCCAAAGGATAGAGGTAGCTCCACAAAACTGCATGGACCAAGGATGTGGTACTAATTATTCTTAGAGGACAATTCAAATGTTACCACTATAAAAAATGGGTATTAGGCAGCCAAAAAAAAAGTAAATTCTTACCACAAATAAACCTGTGCATCAAAGCCTTAAAAATGCTCATTCTTTTTCTCATTCACCTTCTCTCTTTATATTATATAAAATATAAAGAGAGAAGAGAATTATTATATTAATAATAAAATAATATTATTATATTAATATTATTAATAATATTAATATAATAATATAATTAATGATAATATAATAATATATTATATTAATATAATGATATATTAATATAATAATATATCATTAATATTATATATGATATTATTATTAATATATTATATAATATATAAAGACAGAATATATATTCATGCATATATATTTTTTCTAGGGAATATATATATATATATATTTAAAGGAGTAATCATATGTACAAAAATTTGTGCTCAAAGACACAGGGACATCATTGCAACAGTATTTTCCAAGTAAGAGGGAATCAACTACATTATGAAAAGTCGAATCATGGATTATTATGCATGTGCAAAAATGGTATTTTTCAATAATTCATGGCATAAGAAAATGTTCATGATAGAAGAAGAAGTAGAATGAAATGGATATATATTGCATGCACAAATCATATTTAAGAATCGTGTTCATAGTAATTATGTAAGGTGATGATGTGATCACTGCTCTTACAGTGGTCGCCACTCCACAACATGTAAATATGCAAAATCACTGCATTCACACAGTGTTCTGTGCCCACTATATCTCCATAAACCTGGAAAAAGAACATTGAAAATAAGAAACATATTCATAAAAATATAGAAATAAATAGCAAAATGGTAGCAATGGTTATCTTTATGGGTTTAGGACCGCAAGCTATTGTTTTCTTCTTCATGTTTCCTATATAAAGTTCTTTTACAATCAGAGAACAAAGCAAGTTCTTTTTAAATAAAAAGCAACCATGTTACCTTGGGTTTACAGTCACGTCGCTTGGATTACCAACCCTAAGCAGGGCCTTGAGGTCAGGCAAGTGTTGAGAGCTTTCAGGGAAGGTCTGCTCTAGGGAGGCCAGCCTTCATTGCACCAACAGCAGGGTAGCCTGTGGACCTGCTGGAGGAAAAAGAACTTGAGGCAGTAACCAAGAAGCATCGGGAAGGGGAATAGCTTCGTCCTGGTTGGGCTCCAGTCAGGCCTGGGTGGGCCCCGGAACGTCCTTGCAGAAATTCTGCTGCATCTGAGGCTTCCAAAGGGGTGGGCACCGTCCTTAGCTCATTAGAGTGGTGTGTGAAGCATGATAGAGAACAACAAATCCCTGATTTGGGGCATGCGAAGGCAGCACATGAGCTCGCTTGCTGGGAGTGGGTGACACTTCCCACAACTTTCCCCAAATCTGCCAATCCTTTGAGGAACAGCTTGAACAATTATAGAAACCACAATAATTTAATTTCTTATATATGTTTTTAAGGCATTCTTTACTTTTCAAGATACTCTCACATATCCCGCCTCGTCTGATCTTTCCACGGACTCTGTGAAGTAGGGGGTCCAACCAATGTTCCCACTTGTCAGATTTTGAAAAAATGAGGCATTTAGAAGAAGAAAGCTTAGTTGGAGAGACTCTTTTTTTAATTTAGATTCAATTAATTAACATATAATGTATTATTGGTTTCAGAAGTAGAGGCCAGTGATACATCAGTCTTATATAGCACCCAGTGCTCATGACATCACGTGTCCTCCTTAATGTCCATCATGCGATTGTCCCATTCCCCCACCCTTCCCTCTCCAGCAGTTTGTTTCCTATGATTGAAAGTCTCTTATGGTTTGTCTCTCTCTCTGGTTTTGTCTTGTTTTATTTTTTCCTCTCTTCCCCTATGATCCTCAGTTTTAGTTCTTTGATTCCACTTATGAGTGAGATCTCAGGATAATTGTCTTTCTCAGATTCACTTATTTCACTTAGCACAATATCCTCTAGTTCTATCCATGTTGCTGCAAATGGCAAGATTTCTTTTTCCTTTTTTTTTTTTTTTTTTTTTTTGATGGCTGAGTAGTTTCCCACCGTATATACAGACCACATCTTTCTCCATTTACCTGCTAATGGGCATCTGGGGTCTCTCCACAGTTTGGCCATTGTGGACACTGCTGCTCTAAACATTTAGGGTGCAGGTGCCCCGTCAGATCACTACATTTGTATCTTTGGTGTAAATTCCTACTAGTGCAAATGCTGGGTCATAGGCTAGCTCTATTCTCAACTTTTTAGTATTTGTACTGCCGAAGCGAGCACTAGTCTCACCAAACCTCCATCCTGTTTTCCAGGGTGGCTGCACCAGCTTGCATTGGAGAGACTCTTAGTAAGAGGTATTTAAGTTGCATTCCAGCTGATTTGGAAACATGGGGATGCATCATAAATAGAGAGAAGGCAATTCCATGGATACCCCTAGGTCAGGAAATGACCCTGGAGCCTACAAATAGAGGATCAATCATTGCAGCTAATCTCAGGATCTAGAAGAGGAATACAGAGGAGAGAGATAAATTCTAAAGAGGGAGCTCTCTGTGTACAGAAAAAAAAAAAAAAAAAGGTTTTGGGCACCTGGGTGGCTCAGTGGTTGAGCATCTGCCTTTGGCTCAGGTAGTGATCCCAGGTCCTGGGATCGAGTTCCCCTTTTCCTGTGAGGAGCCTGCTTCTCCCTCTGCCTGTGTCTCTGCCTCTGTATCTCTCATGAATAAATAAATAAAAATATTTTTAAAAAATAATGAAAAAAATTAAGATATTTAGAAACCCCAAATACTGGAAAGATCATATTGCCCACCCCCATGAGTAATTCAAAATACAGGACTATATAATAAAATCTTATATACTATCATATTTAGCAATATTCCTTCCCCCCTCAAAAAAAAAAAAAAACCACAAAACTATCCTTTAGAAAAGAAGGGAGTTCCCTTATATTCAAGCTACTTCAAAATGTCTCATATTCTGGGATGCTCACTGTAATACTTCATTTTGAACAAAAAGTACTGTTTGGGGAAGATGGATTAGCCCTAGAACTTTCTCAGTTAAGGCTGGCTTGGGATAATTACTGAGGTTAGCTAGCAGAATTGGTTTAAAAAAAAAAAAAAAAGGAGAGAGAGAGAGAGAGAGAGAGAGAGGCAAATTCAACAGTTTTACTAATTATTATAATTATGAGCCCCTAATTCCAAAAGTTGACCATTGTTGTGAACAGGCTTCTTAAAAGTCATTTTCGTATGCATAAGAGTCAGTGTTGAGGAAAGTACAAATATGTACATATGACAACCTCAAGGATGCTGATGTTCTGGAAATGGCTTCTGTGGGCTTGGAGACAAAATGCCCAGTGACCCCGTCACACGTGGATTCAGTCAGTCTGTACCTCTAACAGCTCATGCAGAAATACAACTGATGTTCTCCGGAAAGAGACTTTTTGAGTCTTAAATGATTAAATGACTCAAAAAAGTGGCTGCCACGATAGCAGATATTAATGCCAAAAATATATTTTTTTATTTTTTTATTTTTATTTTTTTTGCCAAAAATATTTTTGAAGAGTTTGAATAAAGTTGCTTTGTGATATATGAGAAAGAAAAGGCGTAATTTTTTTAAGAGAGAGACAATCCCAAGCAGTCTCCACAGCCAGCAAGGAGCTGGGTACAGGGCTCAGTCTCACAACCCCAACATCATGACCTGAGCCAACATCACAAGTCAGACACTTAACTGACTGAGTGACCCAGGGGCCCCAGAAACGCATATTTCTCCATTGATATAGTATTCCATATGTGGTTTACAGTAGTTGGATGTCACTAAATGACTAAATTAGATACAAGAGGCACGCATTTGATCATTCCATCTACATACCTAGAAGTTCATCTCTTCACGTTGGTAAGCAAAACTTTCTCATTGATTTTCTCACTGAGAGAATAAGAGGAAAACCTAATTTTGGAGACTCAAATGCATAGATGTATGTGTATATATATGTATATATATATATATGATAGATATAAGGAATTCAAAAACAGTTCTGATTTTTGTTATTATGACTCAGTTCTTTTTTGAAATGTCAAGTATCAAAAAGTTCCAAAACGGCCTTTTGGGTGTTCGCCTCTGATGTGGCTGGTCTACGTTTGATCTATGTATCGTACAGCATATTGATCTGCTAATTTGCTCATCTAGGTCTCCTGGGTCTGTGGTCCAAATAGCATCCAAATGCTGAAATCCAAGAGTAGTAAGATCATGTGGTACAGACGCAGACACGGAGAATCACCTCTTTCAGAGTCCGGGGAAGACACCGAATGACAATTCTGTCGTTCTCTTAGGGATTACAGGACCCCTTAATCCTGATTCCTGGTCTCCTGTCTATTCAGGGAGTGAGACTGCAGCAAAATCTCATTAACCCTCTAATTAGTTTCCTAAGGCAGCCGTAACAAATTACCAAACACTTGCTGGCTTACAACAACAGAAATGAATTCTCTCCTGGTGTGGAGGCCACCATGGGTAGTCAGGCTGTGA
Organism: Canis aureus; assembly: GCF_053574225.1. Taxonomy (NCBI): domain Eukaryota; kingdom Metazoa; phylum Chordata; class Mammalia; order Carnivora; family Canidae; genus Canis; species Canis aureus. Next base: position 2,503,620 of record NC_135633.1, read on the forward strand.
GGGAGAAGCCATCCCGGGCCTCTCTCCTAGCTTCTGGTGACTGTCCACGAGCCGGCCTTCCTCGGCCGGTAGGTGTAGTCCAGGCCGTGTCTTTTCTTCACGTGGCTTTCCCCGTGTGTGTCTACGTCTCAAATGTCCCTCTCTTTTCTCTTATAAGGACACAAGCCAACATTAGTCTGGTCTGCTCTAGTGAGGCATGAAAACGAGTAGCTGGAAAGGTAAAGTCAACGTTAAAATAAAGCCTTGGGTGTGGGTAGGGTGCCCCTTCTTTGCACACTTCCCATCATTCACTTTTCTGTACTCTTCAAGAGGCCAACAAGGTCTAAGATAGCAAAGGAGACCATTGTCTCTTCCACTTAAAGCCCAGCACAACGCAGCCACTCTGCAAGTATTTGTTACATGGAAGAATGAATGAATGAATGAATGAATGAGAGGGAGAAAACTTTTTCAGCACATTGGGCTGTGTGCCTCAGACCTAGCTTTCACCTAGGGTCTTATCAGCCCACACTGCCCCTCCCTGGCACCTCCAGACCTTCGAGGTGTGCGCACTCTCCGAGGTATGGGTGCCTCGAAGACTAAAGCACCCAACTTCCTTCCTTCCTTCCTTCCTTCCTTCCTTCCTTCCTTCCTTTCTTCCTTCTTTCCTTCCTTCTCCTTTTTTTCTTTCCATTATTTTTACTAATTTCCTTCCTAAGTATGCCGTCCACAAAGCAGAATTTAAATGGGGCCAAGTCCACGTGATGGGATGAGCACTGGGTGTTATATGTTGGCAAATTGAATTCAATGAAAAATTTTAAAGAATAAATTTTTTTTTAAACGGGGGTGGGTGGGGGAAGGAGGCCAAGTCATGGAGTCTTTCCACTAATGAAGTTCTGGACTTCCAGAAATAGACACAAATGACAGAATCAAACAGAAGATGCCTTTGTAAAACTTCTAAAAGAAATAAACTTATGTAAGGAAGGCTGTGCTGGAGTGTGTGTGTGTGTGTGTGTGTGTGTGTGTGTGGTGTACAGGGTATATAGCTGAAGGTCACCAAAACTGAGAGGTCACGGGGGCGCCTGAGTAGCTCAGTCGGTTAAAGGCCCAACGCTTGGTTCTGGCTCAGGCTGTGATCTGGTGGTCACGGGACCCAGCCCTGCGTCCAGCTCTGTGCTCAGTGCCAGAGTTGGCTTCAGATTCTTCCTCCCTCTCCCTCTGCCCCTCCCTGCTTGTACTCTCTCTCTCTCTCTCTCTCAAATAAATAAATAACATTTTTAAAAACAAACAAAAAACCTGAGAGGTCACAGGAGAGATGCATTTCCTAGAACACCAAACTAGAAGTTCAACCCCCAGAAGACAGAGGCCTTAATGATAATGTGGACTCCCACACTTCTACGGTGCAGGCTCCAAAGGGCGCCGTGAAGGGAGTCCTGATCGTTGCCACCACCCTTTACGGACTCTAGTATAGATATCAACATCCCACCCTCGCATCTCATCAGCCTCTTCCCTCTTCTCTGATGTTTTCTTGCATGGCCCTCATCTGACTTTGCTAACTTATAACTTCTCCACTGTTTACCGTTCCTAAGAGTGGTCATAATTGGGTGGGACAAACTGATGGAAGGCCCCACAGCTTTCCAGCCACAGAAGAATGAATGATGGTGGGGAAGAAATATTTGTTCCACACCACCTAGGTAAGGAGGGACTCTGCTGCCTTGTAGGGCGAACATGGGGACAGCAATCCTCATGTTCCCTCTCTCTCTCTCTCTCTCTCTCTCTCTCTCCTTCTTCTTCTCCTATGTCTAAGGCAACAGTCACTAATTTCTACTATGCATCTTCATAACATTTTATTCTACTAATTCTATTCTTTTATGCTATTCTTTTTTGGGCTCATCCCTCTTCCAAGAAAGATGAGACGTACCAAACGTGACTTACGTTCCCGGCCAGTTTTATTTGGACTCGTTCCAGATTGTTCATAGCAATTAAAAAATGGCACCAAGGCTTTACCTCAGTCATCTTCCTCCCTAGCACCCCAGGAACAGCCTTATTATGCTGTGGGAAAAAAAAAAACTGGGTTGAGTGTCTCTAAGGTAAGCAATGAGTTGAATTTAAGTAAATTATAATCAAAGTAGAAAGAAAAGAGCGTAGTAATTTGAAGTGGGTTCAATTCAAAAGCACAAAATAGTCTGTAATTTCGAGGCAAACTGTATGAACTGAGCACCAATTTCCTCATCCGTAAAATGGAGCTGTTGCTACGTAGCTCACAGGGTTGTGGCAGGTCCTAAATGAAAAGAACATCTGGAAAATGTGTAACACATGAGAGCTATTCAGTAAGTGTCCAATAAATCATAAGCTGTTCAATTAGTTCTCTTACCTCCAGCCCCTAAAAACACTCTGATATGGACTATGTTTTTTTTTTCATAATAAGTGTGACATCTAGACATATTTGTTCCAAATTTCAATACAATTGTATTCAAGCCCAGATTGGTTTCAAATATTGTGTCAGGAGCGTACACGACTTTACATACAGGCTTCTGTTGTACACATAAGACTCGGGCATTTCACTGTATGTAAATTATACTTCAATAAAAAAAAAAATGTCCACTCTCTTCTCTCTCAAAAGTGTGGGACTGGGCTCCTATTCCCTGAAAGGCCCCCTGACATCCCTGCCTGGCCTCCAGCTGCAAATGTGCCCCAGATGGAAAAGGTGAAGACAAGCTGTTTAAATGTTTATGGTACTGCACTTCCTCAATTATAAACCCACATTTTCTCATTTTAATATTTCCAGAGAAGCAACTTACATTCAATGGACATTTGATGCAGGGTTTCTTCCCTCGATGCCCCTGCAGGTCATTCACCCCCTTACTCTCTGCAAAGTCACTCTGAAACCACAGTGTGTGTCAGGTCAGTGCCATCCAGGAACCACTGAGATCTGCTCACTGAATGTAGATAACCTAGGGATACGCAATAACTGATATACTTGGCATTTCCTACGTGCTACGGTTTTACACATATTCACTCATTTGGTCCTCAAAACAAAACCCATTGGGATGGCAAGATCATTATCCCTGCACCACAGACAAGGAAAAGGAGACTCAGAGACGTTAAGGAGCTTGCACAAATTCAGACCGCGTCGAAGTGGAGAGCCGGGTACCTGAAGCCAAGCAGTCTGGCTCCCGAGGCTCGGCCCCTCACCACCAGGCCTCTCTGCCCCTCTACGTGCCCTAATGTCAGTAACAGGAAAACCCGGGTGCACTTGCTGAATGCCCGTTGAGTGCACTGAAAACGAGGGGGCAAAATGTTGTAGTTCCAGGCCTTCGGGACGCTTGAAACCTGAACAACAGAGATGTGGGATGTTAGAAATACTGTTGATGTCAGAGTGCAAGACTTGTGGTGCCCAGGCAAAAAAGAGGCTCTGTGGAAGACACTGCTGGAAGGGGCCTTGGGGGCTGGCTGAGTCCAGTCGAGCTGCTATAATAAGATGCCATAGACTGCGTGGCTTATGCGTAACATACATTTATTTCTCAGGTTCTGGAGTCGGGGAAGTCCCAAATCAAGGTGCCAGCAGATGTGGTGTCTGGTAAGGACCTGCTTCCTGGTTTCCAGACAGCATTCTTGTTGCTCTGTTGTCGTCTGGCAGGTGGGTGCAGGCACCCTCTGAGCCTCCCTTACACAGGAACTAATTCTTTGCATGAGGGCTCCAACCTCAGACCTAAGCACCTCTCAAAGGCTCCACCTCCAAATACCCTCACACTGGGGGATTAAGTTTCAACATAGGAGTTCGTGGGGAGGGCGTACTAAATTGGGCGCAGCCCTCTCGCATCCCTGCGAACAGAAGCCAGGCCCGTCCCTATCTGACTTCGACGAGAGAGGCTCCACGTTTATTTCGAACCTGTTCTTCTTGAGCTTTCACCTTGTTGAATCAATCCTCCATCCTCTTCTTAACTCCATGTCTCAGCGCATGCTCCATCCTTGACCATTTCAGCTGGCAATGAGCCCGGGGGCAACTCCTTTGGTTATTTCCTACGGCATCTTGGTACCTCTCACAATGACTGGCTCTGTGCAACCCTGAGATTTCCACAAGAGACCACAAATTGAGAGCAGGAGTACCCTTCGCCCCCATACCCACCCCTACAGGGAGCCTAGAACTCATTGTGGCTCAAATGCTTAATGACGGTGGCCAGATACCTTGGTTCTCATTGTCCATTGCCACTCAACCTCCGTTTATCTGTCAGGTGCTTAGAAGAGTGTCCACCTCATAGTAGGCAGCAAACAAATACTTCTGAAGGAATAAATAAATAAAGGAATGTGTCCATCTGTACCTGCTTGCAGGTTCCCTGAAGATCAAGGAAGCTCCCATGAACGAAAGCCCATTAGATGCAACAAGTGTCAAGTTTTTTCTTATCTTCAAAGAATGTATAGATAGGATCAAATGCCTACAACGATGGCCATTCCAGTGGTCCGAGGTGACCCCTATTGATCTCTGTTTCCTGGTATTCAGCCCTTGTGAATCAGGGATGAACTGCGCAATCAGAATACTCTAGAACTTACAGTGTGTAACTTCCAAGGCTAGGTCAAAAAAAGGCACCGTCACTTCCGCCCTGAAGGCCTCCTTTGCTGGGAAGCCAGCTGCCATGTCAGGAGAACGCGCGGTTAGCCTGTGGAGGAGCCTTCACAAAGAGGAATTCAGAATTCCCCCCCGCAGCCAGCACCAACTGCCAGCCACGTGAGGGAGCCACCGTTGAACAGGAGCCTCTAGCCTCGGTCCAACCTTCAGATGACTGCAGCCCCAGCCGACGCCTGGAATGTTACCTCACAAGAGACTCTGCTGCAGAAGCACACACCTAAGCTGCCCTGAAGTCCTGGCCCTCAGAAAATATGACAGATGATAAATACAAATTACTGTCCTAAATCCACTAAATCTTGCGGGCCATTTGTTATGGGGTCATGGATTATAAAGGAAAACAAAACAAAAAGTAGAAATACCAAGTATTAAGAGAACCCACTATCTGGTGGCCTGTTTTGCCTGTCCTAGCAGAGAATCCTCACGGTGGGAGAGAGGTTATTCATGTCAGCGGGTGGACACAATGCCCAGGAAGCTTCACGATGGATCCAGGTACGAGAGGAGGGGGAGGACCCTGACCGAGCTAGGAGAATACGCTTCCAGCGAGTGCTTGCCCCCTCTGCTACCTCCCCTGTGTCTTCTCACCTCTCTGACAAGCCCCAAATAAGGAACATTGACCCCATGAGGTGATAAGGGGAACAAAGGACACTGCGCCAGGCCCGGGAGACCTGGGCCAACCTTCTTGCCTTGTCTATACAGGGCTTAGTCCATATAGTGACTAACACAAGTCAAGAAGAGGCGCCCCTTCCTCCCTGCAGCTGCAGCCTCGCTGCGGGACACTTGTGGAAGGACACAGCGTGGCCTGGATTTCCCTACCTCTGGCCCTCTTGGTTGGCACCCTTCTGCACGGCACAGCCCATCCCTTGAGGGGTTATCTTGACAGATCAATGCTCAGACCCTCCGGTTGGCCTGCCTGGTGCTGGTGAGTGGTCAGCAGAGGCCTCGCAGACTTAGCATCCCAGCTTGGTGGGGGGGTGCAGGGTGGAGGCAGGCCCTGCCCACACTGGGAGCAGAAGAGGCAGCAGAGCACACTGCCCCCCGTTGCCTGGGCCAGGGCCCCATGTGTAGGTCTGAGCTCACCCACAGCCTTTATTTTTAGCGAGTAATCAGCCTTCATTTTGTTCCTCTCAACGAGCCCCCCCCCCAAGTCTAAATGGCCCGTGTAATTAGCACCTCACCAGCTCTAATTCCCTCCCTAACTGCCTGGAATGACCATCCAGCTGACCTTTGTTCCCTTAATTGCTGTTGGACTCCTGATCCCTGCACACCACTTCTCTTCTCCCCCTTCCCTCCCTTCTGACTCAAGGAGCTGTTGTTGTTGTTGTTGTTGTTGTTGTTGTTGTTGTCGTTTTTAAAAATTTTATTTATTTATTCATGAGAGACCCATAGAGAGAGGCAGAGACACAGGCAGAGGGAGAAGCATGCTCCATGCAGGGAGCCCGATGCGGGACTTGATCCTGGGACTCCGGGATCACGCCCTGGGCTGAAGGCAGACGCTCAATCGCTGAGTCACCCAGGGATCCCCTCAAGGAGCTGTTGTATACAGTACAGTCAGTATTCAGCTTTTCTTTTTGAATCCCGGGGAGTCTTTGGAATCCCTATAGTTCTGCTAGTTGAGAGCCATCTTCCTGAAAACAACCCTCATTTGCTGTTTGAAACCACATCCTCCTGCCTAGCCTTGCTGGTTTCGTAGAAATTAACTTCCAGGTCAAGAGAATGGGTATAACCAGCCGCCTTTTATAGGAGAGGAAGTTGGGGGCATCAGGGAATTCAGGGCTTACTTGTGCAGCTAGTTACTAATGGGGTGAGCCCACTCTCCTAAGCACTGGACGCAGTGGCCTCTTGCTTCCCTGCTTCTTCCAGTTGCATAACTCAAACGTGGACTGCCTCAAGGATCTTAATTTCTACTCATACTCTCATACTCTCTTAATGCCAGCCACCCCACTCACATTTCGTTTTAATCTCAACCTCGAGTTTTCTGAATTTAAAAATCGCTTTTGCCCCATCTTCTGCCCCAAGATGCTATACAACAATAGTAAAACGTATCATTTCCTCGCCACCTGTCATGTCTCAGGTGCCATTTTGATGCCTTACAGAGACTATCTCATTGTGTTCTCCCCTCAACTCTATGAAACATGATTGCTCTCCCCCTCACTGTGCACACTCAAAAGTCGTGGCTCCAGCTCTAGTTCCTTCCATCTCTTGCAATTTTAGTTTTTCTCACTCCAGGGAATCATGCCTACCAACACACAAATATGACTTAATATCTCCCATCTTCAAAAAATAACCTTTGGGGGCAGCCTGGATGGCTCAGTGGTTTAGTGCCATCTTCAGCCCAGGGCGTGATCCTGGAGACCCAGGATCAAGTCCCACATTGGGCTCCCTGCATGGAGCCGGCTTCTCCCTCTGCCTGTGTCTCTGTCTCTCTCTCTCTCTCTCTCTCTGTGTCTCTCATAAATAAATAAATAAATAAATAAATAAATAAATAAATAAATAAATAAATAAAATCTTAAAAAAAATAACTTTTGGTTCACATGCTCCTTCAGTCTTCACTTATTTCTCTCCTCCCAATTACAGAATAATTTCTATTTTTAAAGAAAGTCAAAAAAATAAAAAAATAAAAAAATAATAAATAATAAATAAAAAGTCTGTATTTTATGCTCCAATTCCTCCCCTCCAACTTCATGGAAGACAATCCAGTTGGTTTTTGTGCTTTCCACAATTCTTGTCAAGGTCACCAATAACTTCCGTGTAGCTAAAGCCAATGAGCAATTCTTATCTCTCATTCTACTTGACTTGCCAGCAGAATTTGACACAGTTGATCTCTCTCTCCTTTTTGACACACTCTTAGACTTCCAGGCACCAGGACACCACTCCCTCTTGCTTCTTCTCCGACCTCCGTGGCCCCTCCTCCTCAGTGACCTTTGCTGGGTCCTCATTTCCATTCCCTCCAAACTGGCTTAGAGTCCAGTTCTTAGACTTCTGTATCAACACGGACTCTCTAGGTCATCCCATTGTGTCTCATGATTTTACATAGTATCTATATGCGATGACTACTCAGTTGGATCTCCAGTCCTGACTTCACCTATGAATCTCTGATTCACATGTCTGATCTCTTACCTGATATCACTACTTGCCTGATGAACAGGCAAACTAAATTTAGCACGTTCAAAACCAAACTTCCATGCAATCTTGGTGGAATGCCTCCCCAAAACTCCTCCTCATCTCAGTAAATGGTAACGTCATTGTCTGACTTGCTCAAGCCCAAAACACTGAGGTCAGCTTTAACTCCTCTTTTTCTCTTCTGTCACAAACCTAACAATCTAGCAAATCTTGTCAGCATCCCCTTACAGTTATATCCACGACCTCATTACTGTTCACCGTTGCTACTTTTACCCCTTTGGTCTAAGATACCAACATTTTTGCATCTATTTTTTTATAAATTTATTTTTTATTGGTGTTCAACTTGCCAACATATAGAATAACACCCAGTGCTCATCCCATCAAGTGCCCCCCTCAGTGCCCGTCACCCAGTCACCCCCACCCCCCGCCCACCTCCCCTTCCACCACCCCTAGTTCGTTTCCCAGAGTTAGGAGTCTCTCATGTTCTGTCTCCCTTTCTGCACCTATTATTAAATAGAATCTTAACTCCTCTCTCTTCTTCCCTCACTTCCTCCTCACATGATATACCAGATCATGTCAGTTGATGACACTCCTCTGTTCAAAGTCCTTGAATGGCCCTATCTCACTCAAAGTGAAATTCAAAATCCAGATGAAGGCCTCTAAAACTCTGCATGACCTGGTCTTACAGTACTCCTCTGAGATTATCTCCTAGTACTCTCCCCTCTGCTCACTCTGCTCGAGCCATACTTGCTCCTTGAACCACCAAGCAAGTTTGGTCTCTTTGAATTTACCATTCCCTCTGCCTGATGAATCTTCCACCAATAACTGTATGGTTTGTTCTCTTGCTTCATGCAAATCATTGCTCACATGTTGCCTTATCTGAGCATCCTTTGACCAGATATGAGGCCTCCTGACCACTGTGATGGACAGATTCCAAAGGTGGCCCTCATGATGCCCACCTTCTGGTGTTCCTCCCTTTATGTAATCCCTCCCCTGGAATGTGGGCCAGACACGTGCTTCTCACGAATGGAATCCGGAAGAAGTGATGAGATGTCACTCCCATGATTGTTAACACTATATAAAGCTCCATTCATCTTGTTGTCAGACTCACTCTAGAGATTTTCTCTCTTGTTGGCTTTGTAGAAGTAAGTATCTATCTGCTGGTTGGGAGGCCTGGGAGCAAGATGCTTAGATCAGCATCTAGGATTTGAGGGCAACCTCGAATCAACAGCCAGCAAGAAACACGAGCCCTCAGTTTTGCATCAACAAGGATATTGATTCTACCATCAATCTGAGTGAATTAGAAGTGGATTAATCCTCAGTTGAGCCTCCAGATGAGAATGCAGCTCAGCTGACACCTTCATTGCAGCCTTCTGACCCCCCAGAGAAGATTCAGCTAAGGAATCCCTGGATTCTCACCTACAGAATCTATGAGATTATTAAGGTGTATTTTCAAGCCACCAAGTTTGTGCTAATCTATTAGGCAGCAATAGATGACACATACAACCACCCTATCAAACTTCATTCCCTGTTATTCCTTTTCTCTTCCCTTCCTTTATTTTTTTCTGTAATCCTTACCACATTTGTTTGGTATATTTGCTTACTATCTTTCTCCTCCACTAAAATGTAAGATCAGAAAGGATTCCCAGCTGAATCTGCAGTTTCAAAAAAGATTTCAGGTTCATAACAGAAATTTAATAAATATTTTTACTTATTAGCAAGTAAATGAATGTTTTTCGGTTTTAATAATAGCTACATTGTTTTATGTGCACCATGGCCTGGTGCTTCTATGATGAAGAGCTGGGGTTATTTTCTCCCCTAGTAAATCACAGACCAATTCTTTCACAAACTGAAAATAAAATGGATTACTCAAAAAAAAAAAGAAATAAAATGAAGCCATTTAAAACAAAATTATTATAGAGTCAAAAGACATAAAACTATCCTGTCAAATTGCTTTAAAAATTTCTAAATGCACACTTATAATTTTTGTACTTGTCTCATTGCAAACCTATAACAGTCCTTGAACAGACATCAATCCAGGGAAAACATGTTAAGTGGCCACTACTGAGCAATAGTCAGTGCTCTGCTCAGATCGCCTCAAATCTTCTTTCCCATTTCTGTCCTAACTTTGGTTGCTCTCCCTCCACTATCCTACCCTAGTAACTCTACTGGTGTGGACTCCCTTCAGGCTACTGGAGCCCAGCTGCCCTGCATTACCCAGAAGTTTAGAATGAGACATAATCCAGAATTTTCCTATGGAATTAGACTAAAGCTACCTTCTTTGGAACATCACTTGAAATCATACCCTTGCTTGGCTTCTTCCCCTTCCCAATCCAGCTTCTCCCCTCCCTTTATTGTTTCTCCTGGAGGCACCTCATTAATAAATCACTTGCATATACATTCCCATCTCAGGGTCTGCTAGACCTATGGCAGGCACTGGACAATTGCACCATGATCCTATGACACAAGTCCTTCATTGACTGTTATAGATCATGAAACTAGGGTACCAGAGTGGAACAAAGTTTCAAAATTGTTGTGTGGGGTTTACTTTAGAATATATCAAGGGCAGCTGGGTAGCTCACAGTTAAGTGTCTGACTTTTGATTTCAGCTTAGGTCATGATCTCAGGGTCATGGGATCAAGCCTTGCATTGGGCTCCGTACTCAGCAAGGAGTCTGTGTGAGATTCTTTCTCTCCCCCTTCCTCTACCCCTCCACCCCTGTGCTTGCTTGCTCTCTCTCTCTCAAATAAATAAATAAATAAATAAATAAATAAATAAATATATAAATAAAATAAACCTTTTAAAATAAAAAATAAAGTACATCAAGCAGAGATGTAGTGACTGATACAAAATAGTTAGCCAACTAGTAGTGGTCAGTAAAATAGAAAAAGTGCCCTGAAGGTAACCTATATTCTAGGATGAGTCAGGTAGCATTTGAAGGAAACAAATGAATAGTTCATACTACAGGTTAGACTAAAGAGTATTCGAAATAATTTATCATTGGTGAAATGAGTGTTTTAAATTTGTGTTTAGCTCTGAGTATTGTACAGGCACCACTGTTCGTGCATAAATGTGACGCAGGAAGTGGTGAACCCAGTACATTAATGGCACCACAAATCTAGAACTTTTTTTACTCGTTGTAGCCATACCTGTAGGAGGACTGTCACCTGAGCCAACGAGAGTACCTTGCCATCCACCCATCATCACATTTGCTCAGAGTGACCCTTTTATGAGAGATGCTCTTCAGAGTCCACTAAGGGTAGCACATGTTTGCAACTGAATAGTTTTGTGAGCCTGTGTCCTGCCTGTAGGACTTTTGGAAGCCCTTCATCCTCTTTCATTCCATCCTAATAAAAACTCTGTCTTACATGTCTTCAGTGTGTGTCACCAGAATTCATGCTATTAAAGGGTCCCCCTCAGATTTTTATAATAATAATCCCATCTCTGGTATCCGCGGTTCTAGCAAAAAGTTATGTGGCCATACCCTTGGACTTTTACCCAGAGCACACTTTTCCTAACAGTAAATCTGATTTTAGCATCTTTTATAATTTGGACAAACCGAGAATATTCAAAAGCATTGAATCCCAGTTCATTTTTGCTTTGTAGTTCTCCCCTCAAGTTATCTCTTTCTTCTTACATTTTACGAAAAGCACTCAGAAGAAACGAGGACACACATTCAACACTTTGCATGGAAATCTCCTCAGGAAAATATCCAAGGTCACTGCTTACAAGTTCTGCTTGTCACCCAACTATAGGACACAACTCAGCTAAATTTTCTGCCACTATATGGAGGGATAACTTTTCTACCAATTTCCAATAACGTGTTCCTCATTTTCTTCTGAGCCCACACCAGAAGTGCCTTTAATGTTGATCTTTCTATAATCATTCTTTTCATGATGATGTATATTCTCTAAGGTGGTTTCTTTTCTCTGCTGTGCTCCTCACTTCTTTCTAGGCCCTCGCTGTGTGCCATCAATATCCATATTTCTACCCATGGTCTGTTTAAAGAGACACAGGCTTTTTGTATCATGCACTTCAACATTCGTCCAGTTTCCACCCATTTCCGACTCCAAAGCTACTTCCACATCTATAGGTACTTATTACACTGCACCATATTTCCTGGCACCATAATCTATTTTAGTTCCCTGTAGCTGCTCTGACACATTGTCACAAACTAGATGACTCAGAAAACGGAAATCTGTTGAAGCCAGAAGTCAAACTGTAGTATCACTGGATTGACATCAAGTTGCTGGTGGGATCACACCCCCTCCAGAGGCTCGAGGAAAGAATGTGTTCCTTGCTTCTTCTACTACAGGTGGCTGCCAGCACTTCTTGGCTTGTGGCCTCACTATTCCAAACTGCCTTCATCTTCACATACCTTCCCCTCTGGATGTGTCTTTTCTCCTCTTTTAGTTCTCTCTTATCAGGACATTTGTGGATGCATTAGGGGTCATCTACATAATTCATATTCTTCTTCATATCCAGATCATTAACTTAATCACACCTGCAAAGGCTCTTTTTCTTCATGAGGCAACATTTATAGATTCCAGTATATCTGATCAGGACCTGATATCTTTGGATATTATTCAGACTACTACACTCAGAGAGGTCAAATAATTAGTCTTAGTCATAAGTCAGAACACGTCACTCCTCTGCTCAAAATCCTACAACAGCTCTTCATCTTAAGGTAAAATCAAAGTCTTTACAACGGCCTCCTACTCTCTCTGATTGTTAGTTCATGTTCTTTTAATTAGAACTGTATTTAACTTTCAAAACAATTAAAATTAAGGGTGGGAAGTGAGTGGGAAGGAAAGACTCTATCTTTTACTGTTGCCAAATCTAGAGCAGAGCTATTCCCTAAAAGAATGCCCCACCTCCCCCTATTTTACTGAAAGCGAGTAGGGGACAGCCTCCTCATTTTGCTGCAAGGGAGTCTGAGAAAGAGGGAGCTGAGGTGGGGGAAGATGCCCCTAAGCTAAAAAATAAGAATCCTTCTCCCTCTTGTGAGGTTATATGGGGTTCTTATTTCCTTTCCTCTGCTTTTCTGCAGCTGCCAAAATTTCTGTGATAAATATATATTAATTTTGAAATATAAAAAAAGTTACTTGGAAAAAAAAATCTTGAAAGAGCCCCCCTTGACTTATATCTGCCCCCAGACAGGTCCTTGATAGCAATGACTCTGAAAATTGCTGTAAGATGGACTCCATGGAGAGACAGTTTGCCAAAGGGTTACTTTGTTTTCATGTCCCAACTATGTTTAGCATCAGATCTGTCTCAGATGGAATAGGTAAGGAGAAAGATGAACAAACAGTAAGAGTTACATGTGTCAGGATGGCAGTGATCTAGGTCTTAGCTACTTTTACTTTTTCCCCCCGTACATATCATTGAGCACATATGAAACCCAGAGGAGTGGAGCAAGAGGGAGAATTGGCACCTACCATGTGCCAAGCATTTTACATACATAATTATGCTTATTCCTATTGACTGGGCACCTGTTATGTGCAAGATACTTTCACAAAACTTTGTCCTTTTACCTTCACAAATTCTAATGAAGCAGATAACATTAGCATCACTTACTCATTAAAAAATGAGAGGTCAAAGAAGAGAATAACTTACTATAGCTAGATTGCTCCTGGGGCTCAGTATCTGTCTTCTCCCTCTCTCAGTTAAAGAACCCCCACATTTGAACTAGGCTGCCCAGAATAAAGACTGTATTTCCCAGCCCCCCTTATAGGTATATATGTACACAAGTAAGCTTTGGCCAGTGGATTAGAAACAAAATTAGTGTGTTCAACCTCTGGAAAATGTTCTTAAATGAAGAGACACAGCATTTCTCCTTCCCATTGTGTGGCATGTTCATTGTGAAGACTGGAGCTAGAGCAGTCGATTTGAACTAAGATAGAAGTCACATATTAAAGATGGTAACTCTAACAGTTCTGGGTGGTCTACCTTTACATGAAAGAGACATGAATTTTTAATTTATTTAGACCATGGTTATTTGGATTTTTCCCCTAAATAACAAACCTGAAATCCCACACCTAGGATGTCATAGAGCACATAGTCAGACACAGGTTCGATTCTAGACCTCCTGATTTCTCCAGTCTATTTTCCTATCTCCAGGAAACTCTAGAAGCTTGGTATTAATCACTGGAAATATGGCTGGATTGGGCACTGGGAACACAGCCTTCTTTGAGATGAAGCCATACTGGGCCCTTCCTTCTCAGGTTAGAGGCAGAGGCAAACAACCAACTCATCAATCATATAACAGAATCCACATCTCCAAATCCAGAGTTTTTCCCACGTTGCCAAGCTAATGTGAAGTCATCAGTCCAAATCACTCATGAGTAAGAGACAGAATCCAATCAGAGGTTTGATTTCCTGATATCTAATCCCACATTTTTACCATCACGCCAGGCTGCCTCAGTGACACCTGAGCCAAATCTGAAAACTCTGGATCCTCTTGTGTATTCTCCAAGAACATAAAGAGATCACCAACAGATAGGAAAGAAAGCGGGAAGACAAACATCACTGTCTGATCCTTCAAGAGCAAGGATTTCCTTTCATTCATCTAGCATTTTATTCCCTAAGGCCTCATATAGGACAGAGCATATACCAGGCATTTAATATAGTCTTCTTGGGAGGAAAAAAATGAAGGGTTAAAAAGCTGAAACCAATGACCCAAACTGACCTGGGTCTATTGTCTGCCACAGCACTTGGGTGGCAGCCATAGCTCCGATGAGGTTCTATGCAATACACTTCATTGGCCGAGAAACCAAGTCTGGGTTTTAATAAAACATCCACATTGACATATTGATTTCTCTTGACTGGGACCCTTGCTCTCAGGCTGTTCTCTCAGGCAAGTCAATCCATAGAGACAACTAGCCAGTTCTCGCTTTTGTCCCCTGGTGACTAGTTGACTTGTTAGCCACAGAGCCCGGGGCAGTTAGGGTTAATCTCTGTTGGGTCACACACAATAAGTATAGACAGTATGGCCTGTTGACAGGGAGGAAAAGAAACATTTTAAACATCAATATGCGTTGCTGTCTACTGGCTGAACCATCATACGCTGATCTTAGTCAAGGTACTTAATCCATCGGCGACTCAGTTTGCTTCATCCGCAGAATGGGAAATTAAAACCATGTGCCTCGTAGAGTTGTTGAGAAGATTTAATGAGTTAATATATGTAAACTACTTAGAACAGTGTCTACCATACAATAAGTGCCCAACAAATACTAGCTGCCCCTGTCCCGGTCTTCATTATCATTATCATCATCACCATCATCATCATGCAATCTACTGAGTTTATTTTTCGAGGAAAGACAGCTTGATTCCTGAGTCTTTCCCTGGGAGTGCTCCTTCTCCTTTAACCATGAGCTAACAATTGAGACACCATATATTGAATGTCCGGACGCTTGGAGTGATGTAGGATTATGCCCATTTCAAAATTTTACACATCTTACTGGAATATTATTTTTGACTTATAGAGTTTACACATTGCCTCTTCCCTCCAGGTTACAAGTGCCCTAATTGTCAAGCCTTACTTCTTCTGCCTCTCCTTCCATTGTGCCTTTTCTATTTCACCAAGACCCTAACGAATCTGCTGCCATGCTCTCCCACGCTGCTCTTCCATTGGCCTCCACACTCACCACTTCTCTGAGGTTAACTCACCCTTCAGGCCTCAGCTCAAGCAGCACTTCTAGGAAATGCTGTCTCACCAGCCCAATCTGAGTTAGCGTGGCTGACGCTGTAAATTGCCCACCCAACAAACAGTCTCAACCTACCTTCTTCCCAAAGCACCTCCCACTCTAAAGACTGACAAAGCCAGATACTTGCTTTCCTGGCCCCTCTGTCAGCTGGAGTGGCCATGTGACCTAACTGCTGGATAAAATATACAGGAAAATCTGCTACAAGTGCTTTATGGAAAGATCTTATTTCCTCTCTGATCAAAGCAGACAGCATGCAGGAGAGGATTGTTTTTTGCCACTCTGGCTGCCCCATATCCTGACTTTGAAAATGATCATGTGGGATCTGGATCTGCAACAATCATCTCGTGACCATGAACAGACCTAAATAATAGCTAAGACATAGACACACAGAAGCATAGACCATGGAACCGCTGCATCAACCTTGGATCCGCCTACTTCCAGACCTCTTGTTAAATAAGCAGTAAATGTCCTATGGCTTAAGCCACAATTAATTGGTTTTTCTATTACTTGCAGCAGAATATAACCTAATTGATACAACCACCTACCTAACAGCATCACCTCATTTGTAGCCAAAGGCACCAGGTCATGACATCTGATTTCCAGACCAAACTGTACTTAACAAGTTGTGTGCCCCAAGTTGGGCTTTATCTACTCAGAAGATGAGATCTTTTTTCCAATTTTCAAGAAGGTAGCCTATGGACTAATGGAGACACGATAGGCTGTCTTCCCAGCCACCCTCTATTTCTTATCATAGCACCTATCCCACACTGTAATTGCTGATTTCTTTTCTGAATTCCCTATAAGAGTGAGTGTCATGAGGACAAGAAACATTTCTGATTTATCCTATACCCTCAAAGCCTAGCAAAGTCCCTGGCATATAATAGATCTAATAATATTCTAAACTAATTTGAATTCAAGTAACAGTTTAATCTTTGGCCAGGTTTGTCCTCATTTTTTAGGACAAATGAGGACAGGAAATATGGTCCCCAGGAAGGATAAAGGCCCAGGGATGTACCATGATGCTTAAAGAGTGCATCTTGGTGATGGCTAGAGCCCGTGCAACTCAGTAGCAAAAGCTTGACTTCAGGCTCCCCCCATACTCCATCCCCACGGTTGTTTCATTTATTCAGCAAAAGGTTTCTGAGTGCCTACTATATGCCAGCTCCATGGCTTCCCTCCTCAATCTCTCTAATTTTAGACCTCCCATACTATCCCTCGAGAAGAAATGTTGTCCTTGACTTCTCTTGGATATCTAATGCAGAATCCATCCTGCCAACTTTTATTTATGGGGTTCCCCTCCCAAGTGTGTTTGCCTTTTCAAGGGAACCCAAGAAAAGGGACAATGTTAGCTTAAAGCAGAGGGTCACAAATCCAAATGTTTGCAGAAGTCAGAGCTTAACTGCCGACAAGTGTAACGCAATGAGGAGTAATGGAGATTGGTTGATCGGAGATCACCCCGCGCCCAATCAAATCCAGCCTATGACTGGAGGGTAGAAGGCTAGGGGTGGCCAAATCTTCTGAGCATTCATGAAAGATCAAAAGTTTGCGTGATGCCCCCCCAGTGTTAGCTGTTTGCAGGTCATTCAAACTTTTTAAATAAAAGCTGTATTGGCCAATCAAAACATATCTGTAGGATAGAACCAATCTGTGGGATATCCTTTTGGGACCTCTGACTTACAGGAGTGAATGGAGGCCTCCTCATGACTCCATGTTTCCCAGTTGGAGAAAGTTGAGGGTAGAGCATGGGGAGAAACAGGGGTATGGCAAAGAAGGACAAAAAACGGGCAAAGATTTAGCTGAGGGCATGGACGACAACTAGCTCTTGCTCAGCTCTGGTCCCTCATATTCTTGCTTGGATCTTCACATTGCCCTCAGGTGAATGGCATCTGTCCGTTTAATAGCTGTATCAGTAGGGAAGCTAGGACTTGAACTCAGGTCTCCTGACTTCTGGTTTGGGCTTTTTCTAATTCATGCCACTGATGCACTTTGTTCTTGCTCACCATCCTTTAAACCTGGGTTAGGTGGTCCGTCTCCATGCATTTTATTTTATTTTTTTTAAGATTTTATTTATTTATTAAGGAGAGACAGAGAGAGAGAGAGGCAGAGACATAGGCAGAGGGAGAAGCAGGCTCCCTGCAGGGAGCCTGATGTGGGGCTTGATCCCGGGACAATGGCTCAAGACCTGAGCCAAAGGCAGACGCTCAACCACTGAGCCAGCCAGGTGCCCCCATCTCCATGCATTTTAAATTGATAAACCACGTTTATCAATGAGGAACCACTTCCTCATTCGTGAAATGGGTGTATAATAGCACCTGTTCATAGACTTGTGCCTGGCACATTGTACACACTTTTTAAATATTTGCTGCTTTCTCTTTGTTCTTATTATTTCATTTACTTTCCTTTTCTCTTTCTTTTTAGGAAAGAGATTTTTTTTTTTTTGAGATTTTTTTTTTTAATCACCATTCCCTGCCTTCAACTCCATTCCTGTGAAAGGGTATACTTACGGGATCTTCCCCACATGGAAATGGTTTATTGACAATGTTGCCCAGATTCCCAACAGGAAGGGAGGAAGGAAGGAAGGAAGGAAGGAAGGAAGGAAGGAAGGAAGGAAGGAAGGAAGGAAGGGTAAGAAATGTTCATTCGCGACGCAGAGTGTGGCTCCCAGGCGTGCCAGGTTCCTGTGCTCACACTTCTCCCTAACACCCTGGGGAGTTGTGCTAGAGCCCAGAAATGACCCTGACAAATCAATGGAAGCAAGGAATGGCGGGTTTACATAGTTTTAAAACGGGTGCACCTCCCACTAAGAAAGCCCATTCTCGTGCCCTAAGATCCAGCCTGCAAGACTAGCATCAAAGATGATACCTTGTGCTTTGGCAAAGAATTCCACTACACGATCAGTTTTAAACTCACCATGGGGTCCCCCTAGTGTATCTGAAATACAACTGTATTGGTCAAAATTTAATTAAAAAATCCATAATTCTAGAGCCGGGGTGAATTGCCGAGATAACCTTCTCCACCTTACGGATAGGGAGAAACGAGGCCCAGAAAGGGGAAGGAACCCACCCCTGCGTGTAGAACCAGCTGTGGCGGAGTCAGCGACGGATTCTTGGTTTGTCTTGTGGTTGTTGTTGTCAAAAGACTGAGCCCTTCATTCCACAGGTGACACAGCCAGCAGGATGGAGGGCTTGCTCGCGGCCCCTCGGCCACTGTCAGTGGGCATCCATCCAAACCAGAGCCTAGGCTTCCAGCCCTCCAGTCCTGGGTATTTGCACCCCATTACGCTGTCCCGCAGGAGTCTAGGATGTACCCGTGGGGGCAAGGAAGAAACGGGCATCGCCCACATACTTGCCGATTCCAGGAGGGGTCAAGGCATCCAGAGTTAACAGACACACCTCCGTGGGCCCCAAACCTTGGAAACGAGGGCCCGTGGTTAAGGGAATCCTGTTGTCGTCATTCCACTCGGTTCCTAGGTCAGGACCTCAGGCAGGGGCAGCCCAGCTGCTCAGAGGAAACGTCACGGACCATCACAGCACAGAGCTCCAGGCCCGCTCCCCCACGCGCCCGGCACACGGCACCTGGCGTCCCTCGTTCCCTAGTCCTCCCACGAGAGACACACAACAGACCCACGCGCTGGCTCCGTACCGCAGAGCCCCTGTGCCCAGAGCTCCATCTGCCGCTTGCTGCTACGGCCACGCGCCCCTGCGGTGCCCGGCTCCCGGAGGCGGCAGCCCACCCGCGGCCTGGCTCACCCGTGGCCTAGTCACCTGTGGCCTGGCTCACCCATGGCCTGGTCACCTGTGGCCTGGCTCACCCATGGTCTGGCTCACCTGAAGCCTGGCTCACCTGTGGCCAGGCCCACCCCTAGCCTGGGTCACCCCTGGCCTGGCTCAACTGTGGCCTGGCCCACCCCTAGCCTGGCTCACCTGTGTCCTGGCTCACCTGTGGCCTGGTTCACCTGTGGCCTGGCCCACCCCTAGCCTGGGTCACCCCTGGCCTGGCTCACCTGTGGCCTGGCCCACCCCTAGCCTGGCTCACCCCTGGCCTGGCTCACCCCTGGCCTGGCCCACCCCTAGCCTGGCTCACCCGTGTCCTGGCTCACCTGTGGCCTGGCTCACCTGTGGCCTGGCCCACCCCTAGCCTGGGTCACCCTTGGCCTGGCTCACCTGTGGCCTGGCCCACCCCTAGCCTGGCTCACCCCTGGCCTGGCTCACCCCTGGCCTGGCTCACCCGTGGCCTGGCTCACCCGTGGCCTGGCTCACCCGTGGCCTGGCTCACCTGTGGCCTGGCCGCGCAGCCGACAGCTCCTGAGCTCGGCCGTTGGCCTGATGCTGGGAGCTCTCACAGAGCCGCGCTGGGGCTCCAGCACCAAGTCCCTTCCAGCGTCCCAGGTGGGAGACGGTCTCGAACCCAGAGGTGAAGAGTTTGGTGGCAATGGCTTTTTAACAGAAGTGTTCCCTGCCTGTCAACCTTCCCGCTAAATCCAGCAATCTGTTTCCATTTCGACACGGTTGTGATTTTTTTTTTTTTCTTGAGACTACATCTGTAGAACTGAGAAGCGTTGGAGCAATTTCCATAATAGCGAGTTTCCTACCCCATTCTTGCCAGTTTACATGAAGTGACAGTGTTTATTGTGTAGGATACGGACATTATGGCTCCGAAGTCATTTTCTTGGATGTCACCCACTCCGCTTTGTTTCTGCTTGTTACTCCAGCAGAACGATTCTCTCAGGAGAAAAACTAAGATTTTTAATAAAAGCACAACACTGTAAAATGGTTTTTAAGGGAAAGTCATTTTTTATGAGCTCTGCTAACTGCCAGACTGCTGAACACATTCCACTTCTTTTTCAATCCCTCGTCCCTTCCCGGGGGCCACTGCCTCACGGGGAACATGTTGTGCTTCCCCTCGGGTCCCGCAGCCTTACTGCAGTCCTGGCAGCGAGGGGGGTGTTTAATCCATGTTTGCGGAAAATGAGAAAATAAACTTCTCTACCTTGTTACGCCCGGTGAAAGGTGGCAGCTGACCAACCCGACGCTGCAAATTGGACTGAGCAGAGAAGTGGGTTTGTCGGGCCAACGCCACAGGAGTCGGCGGCCTCATCAAAATTTCCCCCTTTGCGTAGATCATTCATTCACGAGATTGTTTAAATCTCCCACGCTATGCAAAAAAAGAAATTGGTGTGATACAGAAATCATGCTTTATATCAGGAATTCCCAAAAGACGCAGTCCCGTGCCTCTATTTTTAGGTAATGTTTTAGGAAATTGGGGGAATATTTTTGGTTGTTGCGGTGATTTCGGAGATCGACAGTGTCGGTTAGTAGACAAAGCTCAGGGACGCTCTAGATACCTTGAAATGTTCAGGACAGTCCTAAGAAACACTCTTCATGCCCTGCACGACCTCCTAGCGTCCCACTTAGGATTCACACAGGTGAGAAAGAAACCTGTGTGTGTGTGCGTGCACGCGTCAATGAGCGCCTCCGAGCCTGCAATCCGATCCCGTTTGGCGTGTACTAACTCTTTTAATTTGCAAGGAATAATTTTCTCAGGAAGGTAATTTCCATGTAAATCTAAGGTAGATGGTGAGTTTAAAAAGTAGTTGTACTAAGAGTTGTTTGCCATTAAAAAATAATAATAATTAATTAATTAATTAATTAATTTAAAAAACCCACATCATGGGGCGCCGGGGTGGCTCAGTCAGTTAAGCAGCCGACTTTTGATTCCGGCTCAGGTTGTGATGTCAGGCCCCGTGCTCAGCATGGAGTCTGCTTGAGGATGCTCTCTCTCTCTCCCTCTGCTCCTCCCTCTTGTCTGTCTCAGATAAATAAATAAATCTTAAAAAAAAAATACATCGAGGAAAACAGCATCCCTTATGGCATTTAAGACCAACACCGTGTATGAGCCTGCATGCGCCAAGTTCCTAGAAATTCTACATATAGATGCAAATATTTGACTCTTACACAATGTTTCGTGTGCTTGTGCTGAAGCAAGTACGTACTGACATAGATATTATTATTTACTTTCCTTTTAATAATCCTTTCCTTCACACAACATTACAAATAAACCCTTGTTAACTGTTGAGTGTAGACAGTGTGTTATCCATGATTTTCACTCAAGGTAGGAAATGCTATGTTACAAAATGTTTATTATAAGAAGAAAAGTGGGCCAGCCCAGTGCCTCAGCAGTTTAGCGCCGCCTTCAGCCCAGGGCCTGATCCTGGGGTCCCGAGATCAAGTCCCACGTTGGGCTTCCTGCGTGGAGCCTGCTTCTCCCTCTGCCTGTGTCTCTATGCCTCTCTCTCTCTCTCTGTCTCTCATGAATAAATAAATGAATGAATGAATGAATGAATAAGAAAATAATAAATAAATAAATAAATAAATAAATAAATAAATAAAATCTTAAAAAAAAAAAAAAAGAGGAAGACAGGTGCCCTGAGTTTCATTGCTTGAGAACCACTACCCTGCAGGAGCTCCTCCTACATGCCACACCCTGTGGGAACAGTTGGAGACACAGCGATAAACCAGTCAAACCCAGGTCGGCCTCCTTTGAATGTACAGGCTACCGAGGGAGTCAGATGTCACCATATAATTGGGCCAGTGATTATCTGCTTCCATATGTGGCATGTGCCAGGATGGAGAGTGCGGGTGCGAGTTATAAAGGGGTCTGATTTGTAAAGGCCGAGGTTCCTCTGCGGAGGTGACGGCTGAGTTCTCAAGGCCACGTAAGAGATGCGCAGCAGAATACGGGGTGGAGTCATTCCAGGCTGACGGAAAGGCACGTGGGAAGGCCCGGAGATGTTTGGAGGCAGGGAGAAAGCTGGTGGGACTGGAGCAGAAAGAGTTACTCGATCCTCGTCTTAGCTCAGGCAGCTGTAGCAAAGTAGCATAGACTGGGTGGCTGAAATTCACTTTTTACGTTTCTGGAGGCTGGGAAGTCCAAGGCCGAGGTGCTGGCAGCTTCAGTGTCTGGTTTATAGACGACTGTCTTCTCACTGTGTCCTCACATGGAGGAGGGATCAAGGGAGCTCTCTGGGGGTCTCTTTCATGAGGTCACTAATCCTATTCATGAGGGCTCTGACTTCATGACCTATTCACCCCCCAGAGGCCCCACCTCCAAATACCATCACGTGGAAGATTAGGTTTCAACGCATGAATTTGGAGGGGAGGGACACAAACATCTGGTCTATACTGGGAAAGAGCAGCGTGAGATGAAAGAACACGTATTAGGTTAAAGAAGAAAGGCTTCAAATGTATTTTAAAAATCGGAGCAACCAGAAATCGCTGGAAGGTTTGGAAGATCAATAACCTGCTCAATTTTGCATTTCAGAAAGATAATTCTGACTATTGCACGCAGGATGGATCTGACATGGAGAAAAGACGATGACCAGTTAATAGACTCATAGACTATTCCACGTGAGAGATGGCACCAGGGTGTGATGGAAAGAAACGGCTGATTTTGAAAAATAATTAGGAGGTGGAATCGAAGGAACTTTGAGACTGATTAGAGGTGGACGTGGGAGAGAGGTAGTTATCAAGAAGGTTTCCTGGGCTTGGTCCGGAGCAACGGAACGGGGTACTGAGCGATGGGACAGAGAGCACTGTGCAGTGAGCCGGTTTGGAGAGAGGGCGACGGGCCTGCCTGAGTGACCCTTTGGGCCCCACAGCAGCGCTCCAGGCATGGAAGGTGGCGCCCTGAGAAACTGACTTACGTAGAGTCCAGAATAATGCAGATCGGACGGGGAGTTCCGTTCTCCTGGTTCTTCTCCTTATGCCACATTTGCTAAAAAACCGTTTTCTGTCTCCCAGGAAGTTTTAACCACTGATGATATGAGTAGAGATGCTGACGATGGGTCTACAAATGGCCGCTCAACCAGACCTTGAAAGACGAGTGCATGAGACTGGTCGCGGTTCAATGCTCTGAGATCTCGGGGGGCAGGGGAGCACAGCTGGCTGGAGTGACCGGGGTCCTTCACCGAGAAGCTCGGAAGATGAGCAAAGTGTGGGCAAAATTTTAATAAGTGATCAATATGGTGATCAATGTGGAAGGCAGTTTCATGTGGAAAAAGAGGGCACTGGTGGAAAGCGATGGTTTCAAGCATAGGCTCCGGGATCAAACCATCCTGTATCCTAAACCGGATCTATCATTTTCTAGCCACGTGTCCTGGGACACGAACTTCCCTATTTCCTCTTCTGTAAAAGGAGGATAATGCTGGGCCTACCCCTCAGGCAGCTTGGAGAAGCCAATGAGATCATGCATGTCCTTGTCATGCTCTACAAGGCCCCACTAGGCATGGCCCACTACCACCTGTCAGATCTGAATTCCAGCCCCCTCGTCCCCGGGTCCTGCCTCGCTGGCCTTCTCCTAATTCTCAGGACACCCAGCACACTTCCACTTCACAGCTTTCCATTCCCCGTTCCTTCCGCCTCGAGGAACCTTCCCTTGAAAACCCACATGGCTTTTTCAAGGTCCACGTCATCAAGGAGACCGGTCTCCTCATGCCCTTTAAACAGCACTCCCACTCTAATTTCCTTACCCTTCCTATTTCTTCAAAGCACGTGCCGTTCCTCCACAAATCGTGCATCCACTATTTCTTAACCTATCTCTCTTCTCCAGGATGTATGTGTCGTGAAGGCTGAGATTTACTCCACCTTGTTCAGCGCTGAAAACAGGACCAGGCACACAATTAGCCCCTCGCTAAATGTTTCCTAAATGAATTCATACATGAAACGTATTTTGCATAACTGCTGACATATAGTAAATAATGAGTATTAGTGGGGGTTTTTTCATTATTCCTAAGCCTCATCTGTTGGTATTTTTCTAGCCAAAGCAGGTATTTTTTTTTTATTATGTAGGTTTCCTCTTCCAGCTTCAGCTTACGCTCCACATTGCAGCAGAACTAGTTGAGTATGGGATCCCCATGGCTTAGAAGAAAAAGTCTAAAGTTAATAATGGGGTCCTTCATAATCCGGGCTCCAATGGCCTCTGTAGGCTCATCGCCCGCGGCTTCTTCTGTTCATTAGGTGCTCTAGCCCACTCACTAACCTCCAAGGACGCGAGGCCTAGCCATGTGCCTGCATCCTGCACGTGCTCTCACCGGTACTGAGAATGCCCTCCTCTTCTTTTCTAGCTGGTGAACTCCTATTTACCCTTCAAGACCCAGATCAAATATTTCCAACTCTGTAATATCGTCCTCAATTCTCCTGGACAAATTAATCACTTCCAGCTCCACATTTTTCACGACATTTTCGACACAGCCTACCCCAAACACTTTGTATTAGGATTATATGTACTTGTGTCTAGTCTTCCTCATTGAACTACGAGTCCCTACATGTAGGGATCATGTCCGAATCATTTTTTATCCCTGGGGTAGGCAGATCAGAAGAGTTTCTCGGCTGGGCAACGTCTCACATCCTCGGCTATCGAGCGGTGCTTAGCTCCGCAGTATCACAACGCCTGCACTCGTGCTGCGGCTCCCTGCCTCTGCACCTGCGGCAGCATCGCTAACCCATCAGGAAGCTCTTTCCCGCTGAAGCCGTCCCCGGCTTGAGAACCTTTTTTAGCCAAATGCCCCAGGTAGCCACTTCGAACGTCTCCGTGTTGGCGCGAAACATGAGACATATTTGCTGTCTCTCTGATACCCTAGAACTTGGTAGATGCTCAGTAAATGCTTGTTGAACAGATGCTCAGTTCAGAGCTATTTGCAAGCAACCAAAAGTCTTTTTTTCAAGGACGGATTAGCTTTTTGGTATAATCACAAAAACACTTTTAAGAATCAAGTATCTCCTATATCATCCTTTCTTTCTCCCTTTTATGCCCCTTATCACTCCATCTCTACCGACGCACCCCTTCCTGGGCCCACGGGCATACCAGGCCCCTGCTCCCGGCCAGTCAGTCCCCTCTTCCTACTGAATGCACTTTTCTGAAAGATCCCATCTCCATTTTATAGTTTAAATACTTGTTCTTGCTTCTGCTTTACAACCCTAGCCCTTCCCTAGTTTCTGTTCTCAGTGACTCGTTTAAAATTTTGCCTAAATGGAGAAATGAACACTTATGCTTCCGAGAACGTGGTGCAGGATGGTGACTGCATTTTCTCATTAGACAGTTTCTATATGGATCCACTTTTCTAAATGTAGTGGTAATAACATCTAAAGCTGCCCCTCTTTTCAGCTACTTGTATGATTTTGACCTTTACCATTTTGTGGATAGGACACACCCTAGGGACCAGGAAACAGAACAGGGCATCTAGTTAATTTTGTAGTCTGGTAACCTTAGGGGAAATTCTGAACACGTTTCTGTTTTTTTTTTTCTTAAGTGTTTAAACTTTGTTGTTTAAAGATGTATTTATTTACTTTAGAGAAAGTGTGTGTGTGTATGTGTGTGCACGCGTGTGAGTGGGGAGGGACAGAGGGCAAGGGGGAGACAGAATGTCAAGCAGACCTTGCTAGGTGCAGAGCCTGATGCAGGGGTCAATTCCACAACCCTGAGATCATGACCTGAGCCAAAAACAAGAGTTGGACGTTTAACCAATCAAGCCCCCCAAGAGCCCCCCAAAATGTTTAAAACTCCAGCACAAATACTTGAGGTTTGCTTTCTACCCTAACAAAAACACACAGCTGCCCTAATGGAGCATTAGCTTGGATGACTGAGCGGTCCCCAGGACTCAGTCCCCTTTCCAGTGTCAGCGCTCCTTGCCCAAGGACGCGGCACTTCAGGAGGGGAGCTAAATACGAACGAGAGCCCGAGGACCCGGCTTGTACGTGTTCCCTCGGCACTTAGCAACGTCTCTAACTCCCTGGTGTCTGCCTCATGTTTTGCCGCCTATGAGAGGAAAAAAGCTCCCACCATATGAAATTTCCAGAGCCTGGCTTTTAAATTTTATTTTCGTATTCCTAATTGTATTCTTGTTTCAAGGAGTCTGAGATTAAAGTTAGTAAATATCAATCCACAGACTCTAACCGACTCTCGTCCTAAAAAATCCCGGCTGGTGTTCTTACATCTACCTTCCTGCCAACCCAAGGATGCTGCAGGTCCAGATCGGCACCTGTTGTTCTTCTGACAAAGACGTCTATGTGTGTATGCTGCCTACAAGGTTATCCTACTAAACACATACACACACGCACACACACACACACAAACAAACAAACAAACAAACAAAAACAGGAAGGCAAACCGGAATCATTTAATGTGAATTCTGGTGATTTCAGCACAGCCCATAGCAAAAGCAACAGCTTCACCACTGCCCTTGGCTAAGGTAATGGGGCAAAGAGTTCTAGACACGACGGGAGATCCAAGCCTTACCACAAATTGGGTGTATGACCTTGTGCAAATCACGATTCTCTTTGAGTCACTTCTGCGATCTGCAAAGTGAGGGGGTTGGATTAGATCACTGAAGGCCCCTTCTTGCGAGCACATTCTAAATCTGAACTGTGGCGTTGGCCCTAATTTGGGGAGCAATTTCTCATCGCCTCTTGCGCTCCAGCCCCATCTTCCCAGGCACCCTATATAGAGACTGATAGTATTTCGTTGTTATTTTTTCCCTGCTTTCGCGCTGCTAAGTGGGGTGACTCACAGGGCTGGCTCCAGCGGGGCTCGCAAGCTATGGGTTCCGAGGGGGGAGCTCCCGGGCTCTGACCGGGGGGAAAGGCGCGTCCTGAGCAGAGGACCCGGTTCCGAGCCCCCCACTCACCCCTGCGCGAGCACCTGCGGGAGCACCTGCGCGGCCCAGGGCCCCGGAAGGCTGCGCCCTCAGTACCCGCCCCCCCCCCCCCAGCCGCTCAAGGCTCGGCGCCCTCGTGCCCTGACCATCGATCCGTGCTGGAATCGGGCTCTGACGTCCAGATGATAACAATCGTACACGCATCTTGGTGCGGAAAACGGGCCGGGGGCCCAGGCTTGCCAGCCTGCCCCGGGGCTGACCCCGCATCCCAGGCCGCGGCCGCCCGAGCGCCCACGAAGCTCCCTCCCCGCCCGGCCGGGACCCAGGCTGCCGCCCGCACAGCGCCCCAGGGCACCGCCGCCGCGTCCAAGGGGGCGCGGGCCGCGTGCACCTGGCCGCCCTCCCCGCGCCACCGCTTAGGGACCCCGCGGACGCAGCTCGCGAAGGGAGCGTGGGCGCAGGCCCCGAGTCGGGGCGCCCGGCTGCACGCCGGCTGCAGCGGGTGCTCCAGGGGGCCGCCGGCCGCCCAGCCCCGGGCCTTGCACCGAGCCCTGCGCGGGCCTCAAAACCCGGAGGAGCTCGTACCTGTTCTCAAGAGCCCTCCCCCTCCACGCACACGAGCACGCGTGCACACACGGGCAACACATGCACACACATGCAGACGCACGGGGGCACGGACACATGCACACGGGCAACACATGCACACACGCGTGCACACAAGGACACACGGACGCACGTGCACACGGGTAACACATGCACACACATACACATGTGCACACAAGGACACACGGACACACATGCACAGGTGCAACATATGCACACACATACGCGTGCACACAAGGACACACGGATGCACGTGCACACGGGCAACACATGCACACACATGCACATGTGCACACAAGGACACACACATGCACACGTGCACACAAGGACACACGGACGCACGCGCACACGCGCACAGGAGCACACATGCACCCGCACGCACACGCACTCTGCACGACGCGTGCTGCGGTCACTCAGCTCCTGGTGCGCAGCGGCTCCGTTGCGGTGGTGGTCGGGGCTCCGGGGCCGTCCGGGGCCGCCCAGGGCCGCTCCGCGCAGCGGGGCAGGTGACAGAAGTGCCGGGGCGGAGGCTCAGCAGCCTCTCCCTGAGCTCAGGTCCCCGTGCAAAGGCCGGGCAGGCCCCGGGTTTCATTCTTCCCGCGGCCGCAGGAGAGCCGTGCGCGTCCCCGCCCGAGGTGTGATGCTCCCACCTGCCGACGGGGCGAGGGGCTCCGCGGCCGGGGCGGAGGGCGGCTGCTGAGTCCCGGGGGCACCACGGGGCGCCAAGGCGACCCCCCCATGAGGCCTCCCAAGCACCCCGCAGGGCCCCTTTCTCCCCGCCCGGCCCCGGCCCTGCGCCGCCCGGATCCCCGCGGCCTCGGGAGGCCCTGGGGGTGCGGGCCGCGGGCACAGCGTGGGGAGGTGCCCTGCGCGACCTGGAGCGCCCTGGCTGCGGCTGCCCGGGGCTTGCGGGGAGCGCCTGGTGCCCGGCCCCGCCCGCGCTCCGGATGCTCCTAAGTCATTAATTATTCCACTAAAATTTGGCCTTTGCACAGCTCGTCTCAAACGACGTTCCACGAAGGTACCGCATTTTTAAGCGATCCTCTATTGTGAGGCGTTTAGGATGTTCCCGTGGGTTATCCTATGCTAAGGAAAGTTGACGTTAACGCATGTTCATAGCCGTTCTGTTCCTCTGCGAGCCCTGCCTTCGGATCTATTCCTAGAATTGGGATTTCTTAGCCAATGGAGTGTGAACATTTTTATGGCTCTTGATGGGGTTTGCCAAATAGCGCTTGACAAGGCCGAAGCCAGTAGGGCCGGAGCTGTCCTTATTTTCTGAGTGTTCTCTGTGCGGTGGACGCAGGACCTGCTGAGCTTCGAGCAGACCCCACAGTCCCCCACCCAGCAGGGGTGCACCTGGTGCTCCTCCCGACGGGGTGACAGCCCTCCCGGGAGAAGCAGACATCACAGGGAGTAACGGTGCCCTCACCTGCGGTCCCAGTTACCTTTCTTTTCATCCATGTAGCTTCTCAACCCCACGTCTCATAAATGACTCCTCTGTCCTCCCCACTCCCCATATTGAACCTCGAGCCATTTCAATCGCTTCTGCCCCCAGCATAGAACCCGAAGCTGTAGGCTTCTCGTCATTTCCTTGGCTCCCATGTGACGTTCAGCCTCCACCGGCTCGGGCCTGGACTCTTAAACTAGCCCCTAACTGCTTCCCAAACTATTCTCCACGTAGCAGCTAAAGTGACCTTTTCAAGGCATAAAGCACTAAAGGCGCCTGCCTGCGAGGGCTCCTGGTGCTTGGAACAACCAGCTCGGCCGGCTTCCCCAGCATGCGCTGCGCCGCCTCCCTTCCCGGCCAGGCTGAAGCCACTGGGCCCCTTCTGCCCCAGGAGCCCTAAGCCCACCTCGTAGTAGCCCCCCCGCCCCCGGGTCCTTGGAGAGCTCAGGCCCTCAGGTCACTCAGACTGCGAGCGCCACGCCTTTTCCCTGGCCCTCCAGGCCAAGGGGGTCCCCACCGCGCCCTCCACACGCCCCGCCGCCTTGTGATCCTAAGACACACCTGGACGTGGTGCCTGCGGCCTCCGAAACAAGGTACGGACACAGCCGCGCTTCGCTGGCATTGCAGGCGTGGCTTCGGACCACGCAACAAAGCGAATATTGTAATAAAATGAGTCAAATGAATTTTTTTGGTTTCCCGGTGCTTATAAAAGTCCTGCTTATTCTATACTGTCGTCCAGTAAGTGTGCGACAATATGATGTCTAAGACCACGTACACATCTTAATTTAAAAAGATCCCCCATCGCTCAAACGGGCTAACCGTCACCGGAGCTTTCTGAGGGTCGTGACCTTTATGCAGGTGGAGGGTCTCACCCAGGGGCGACGGCTGCTGGCTGGTCGGGGTGCTGGTGGCTGAGGGTGGCGGGTGCGGAAAATAAGACAAGGGGAAGTTTGCCGCATCGATGGAGTCTCTCACCTGAAGACGTAGGAACCGCTGAGGGTCAGGCATTGGCCTAATCCCGGCGTCGCCGTATCTCGGGGAGCAGGGGGCCTGAGGAGAGGGCGCAGTCGGGCCCCGGGCCACATTCATCAGCCCAGCAACGTGGGTGGCGACGAAGGGCACCGCTCACAGATCGCCGCCACAAACACCGTGATCAGCAGAAGTGAGAAATAATGTGACACTCACCACATGTGACACAGAACCCTGAGGTGAGCAAATGCCGTTGGAAACACAGCAACAGAGCCCTTGCCCCGGGCCGTGGCCCAGACCTTCAACTGCGGAGGAGACACGGTATCTGCGACGCGCACGGGCAAAGTGCAGGGAAACCAGGTCCGCCCGGGCCTTCAAATGATAGTTCAAGGCCCTCTGTCATCTAGGCCCACCTGACCTCCTAGTCTTTCTCTCCGAGGACTAATTTCCGTTCCCACCAACACACACACACACACACACACACACGATTATTCATCCTTCCTAAATTCCTTCTAGCCTTTGCTCACGTCGTCGTCTCAGGATGAGCGTCCCTGACCCACTGAAATACTGCTCGTTTCTCAGTCTCATTCTCAGATATCGCCAGTTCCGGGAAAACTCTTGTCATTTCCTTCAGCCAAAATAAATAGCTTCCCTGTAACATAGAGACGACGGGGAGACTCCTGACGGATTGGTGGCCTGTCCCCGAGGGGCACCTGAGAAGAATTTTGAAGTTGCGTTCAGGCTGCCAGAGAAGGAGGTGGATCACAGGCCTTGTCTGTCGGGGCCGCGGGGCCAGGAGTGGGAGGTGGACAGATAAGCTCTTGCGCTGTCCAGTAGAATGCTCCACGTCGGGCGGGTTGCTTTCATGCTTTATGTAACAGTTACCAACTCAGGCTCTCCCCTTGCCTTTGAATTACCTCGGAAACTGGCTTAGCCGGGTAGGGCCTGGCGTGGCACATGCCACGCGATACACGCTCGCTCTGTTCTTCTGGAGTGTAGCGGCCTCCATGCAGACCAGAGGAGACGAGGCCGCCGGAGAGCAAGGGATGAAGGGAGGTGGGAGCTGACTGAAGGCTGAACCTGCCCCTGATCCGGGGCCGACCGTGCAGCGCTGGCCTGCGGCTGGGGGTTTCTAGAAAGAGCAGAGGCTCTAGGATCCGATGACCCTCCGTCCAAATGTGAGGTTTGCCCCTCGCTAGCAGCCGAGACTTGGCCATCTCCTCAATCTCTCCGAACCCTAGTTGCCTCACCTGTAAAGTGGGGGCCGCACCCCCATCTCACAGTATGTAGGATGTGAGAGTGAATATGTGCATCAACGAGCCCGGCATGTGGTGCCCACTGGCCCCCAAGATCTCTCAGGCTTCCTCCTGTTCTCAGGGCCCAGATGGGCACTTGACGGCCCTCTGACCGAGCATGGAGACACCTGGGACACCTCAGATGGCAGAGGAAGGAAACGAGACCCCCGAAAGGAAGGTGCCAACCAAACCCAGACGGCAAGCGAGAGCCTAGACTTTGAGAATCTGGGTTGGACGGGAGAGCATCTCGGTCTCCGGAGGGCACCTGCCACCCCGTCAGCCCATCCACCCCCACAAGGCGGCTCCTCACCGGCCCCTGAGCCGGGCTCCCCTGGGACCCTGGCCAGCGAGGGAGAGGGGACGGGGGAGGAGCGCGTGTACCCGCCCCCTTCCTGCAGCGCACCTGGGCACCGAGAGCACCGTGCGGTAGCCAGAGGCCCGGGCCGCTCGGCCTTCTGATCACAGGCA
Source organism: Canis aureus (assembly GCF_053574225.1). Taxonomy (NCBI): domain Eukaryota; kingdom Metazoa; phylum Chordata; class Mammalia; order Carnivora; family Canidae; genus Canis; species Canis aureus. Next base: position 2,535,481 of record NC_135633.1, read on the forward strand.
TAAAGCCGTTTCCCATCCCTCTCCGGACCTCTAATGAATACACTTGCAGGCACGCGCACGCATTTTTTTGCCCCAAAACGTTCATTCTTGAATCGAGTGTTCATCTGTGTCCCTTGCCCCAAACGTAGGCTTGCCCTAGGCCTGCGCATCCGGCTCGCGCACAGGGAGCCAGGGGGGTCCAGGGCTCCCTCGTCCTCCCACCTCATCTTCTGCTGAAAACCGACGCTTAGCATGTCGTCCCCGAAGGGCTTGGGTTTGGTGAGCCCTCGAGTTCCAGACGGGAAAACCGAGCCCTGAGAGGAGAGAGGCTTCCTCCAAGGTGAGACGGCACGTCCGCGACGCCCCAGCCCCCCGCGTTGCCCGTGCTCTTCTGCTCCAGCATCCGCCGAACCGCGTGGCCTGAAGAGCTTCCCCCTTCCACGTGGCGCTACCTGGGGAAGAGCAAACGATCCCTCAATGACACGTGCCCGGGGGCTGACGTTGCCTGAGCACCTGCTGCCTTCCGGCCGACGGCGCCCAACATCGTGTGAGGCCCTCGCAGCACCCAGCCGCCTCAGCTGCTACCTTCACCTCGGCATGAGGCACGGAAGATCGGGAAGGGCAGGAAAGGCGCCCGCTGTCCCGCGGCTGCAGGAGCAACGTGGGATTCGACGCCAGGAAGTTGGACTTCGGAAGTGTCCTCCCAAACCGCCTGGTCCTGTGTCCTCTGTCACTGGCGGTGTGGCCCTCGGGACCATCAGACATCCAGCAGCCACCAAAATGGTAGAGCGGAGAACGCGCGGTGCTGCAGGCCCAGCCAGTGGCCAAGCAAGGCCGAGGCACCGCCGGGGATTCGAGGAGCTGAGGGGCCCGTCGAGGCTCGGGGCTGCTAGCCCCGGAAGCTGCCGGAAGGCCAGGCCTGTAGGACCAGGCACCTGGCCCATCGTCCGATCCACAAAAGCAGACCGCTGACTGCCAGCAGCAGGGCCCGTGGGTTCCAGGGCTTTCCCGGTCATCAAGGGTGGCCGCTACGGCTGTGCCGGGGCTGTGAAAACTGCGTTGCTCCAGATGCTGAAGCATCCACTTTCTTTAATTCTGTATATTCTCTCTGAGGAGAGAAACATTTATGGCTCCCACCCTCTCTCCACCTGCCAAGAGACATCATCTTTGCTTCAAGTCCATTTCCCTGCTCTCAGAAAAGAAAGGGATGCTTCTGGATAAAGGCAGAGAGCAGTCGGGGTTGGTCTTGAGAATATGGACCAGTTTTGCTGGTTTTGCTGGTCGGCTCACTGGTGGGAGCCTGTAATCTGACTTCAGTCCTGCCGTGTCCTCCCCTGTCCATCCCTTTATCTCCCCGGCTCTCACCTTTCCCGGGGGTTGAAGGTAAGCGGGAACTCCGGTGACGCTGCACCTCGCGTGAACATGGCCAGCTGTCATGCCTACATCGCTCATGCCCTGGGTTCCGATGGCAGGTGGGGGCAGGCACCCAGGCAGCACGCTGGTGGCGAGGAAGGGAGCTGTGGAGGAAGGGCGCAGACCGCGGGCAGGCCAGCCCTCGGGAAGGACGCGGAACCCGAGAGGGGCTGCAGGGGCCGTGAAGAGTGCAGAGGGCAGCCTCTGGGGCCTCCGCCCTAAGAGATCCGCTCTTTGCTGGGCTTCGGGGAAGGTACGGCCGGGCCTCGAGGGCCTGGGGTTTGCGCTCCATCTATTCCCTGGCATCTTACCTTCCAGTTTCTTCTCTGTGACCCACTGTTCTCAACCATCAGGAGGAACACTTCCACATTGACAGTGCTGAGAAGGATAAGCAGCGAGTTTCAAAGCCTGCCTAGCTAAAAATAAGTAGTTTTGACTTTTGAAACACACACACACACACGTTTGTCATTTTTAATGGTGCCTCAGTAGGAGTAATATCTAATAGCTCCATAGTCTAAAGGGGCCTCTAGGAAACTCCCTAGAGAAATTAGAATCACAGTTCTTCCTGTGGGGGTAGGGAAGCAGATTTGATCACCAAATTACACCTCAAAACTGCCTAAGCAAGCCCAAACCCATAGCAAGAAGGAAAGGTAGAGATAAACATTAGGTCCAGCATTTGGGTCCAAACATTCAATTTCTCCCCACCCAGCACTCTTGCATCCGGTACTAGGAAACAGGATCCGCGGTGTACACTAGCCAGCAGGACCACCCATCAGCTTGGGCTGGGCTAACAGGAGAAGAAGGTTTGTATTCGTGAATTAGTCTGGCTCCAAAGTGTTCAGGGGTGGAATCCTCATCTGCTCCAGAGCAGAGCAGACACGACTTAGGCAGAGCTAAATCCAAAGCCAGCTTCAGCGTACTTACTACCTTGGAGAACTTGGGCAAGGTACATGTCAGCCACTGTTCTTGATCTGTCCCCACATATGCTTCCCTTGACTGGTTGTCATAAGTAATAAAGATAATGTCTGGTTAGACTTCTCAGATTAGGCTGGCAAATTCCTAGGAGTATTTGGCAGTGCACTTGGGAGTATGGGAAGCCATGGCATAAATACAAGGCATGTTCCCAATGTTTCTATTTTACTCAATGGCAACTCACTTACAACCTATTTTTTTTTATGATAAGCCAAACAGGGATCTATTATTGAGTAGGAAGAAAAATCTGCTGCCATCTTAAAGCTCAAAGTGGTAAAGAGCTTTCAAGTACAGACAGCCACTGCGTGGTCCATGGCCCTGGTTCCCTAGGATACACATTCCCTTTCTCTGTCTTCAGGGTACCGCAGCAAAACGTTTGAGAAGCTTTGGTGTACCCAAAATACCTAGCATGGTGTCCCACACATAGTAGGTGGTCAATCATTAATAACGGCCCTGATCCGGAATTTCTGGAAAGGGATAATCCCCTTGGCCCTTGCATTAGCCCCATCACATGTGAGTAGTATGAGGTCCAGTGAGGAGCATCCCTTTTTAAAAGGGACACATCAATCCAGGATGTGTCTAGATCAAAGAGCGAGGGTCAGTCTGGAAACACCTTGATATGAGAGACCGTTGGGACTCCTGGGGGGCTCAGCGGTTGAGCATCTGCCTTGGGCTCAGGGCATGATCCTGGGGTCTAAGGATCGAGTCCCACATTGGGCTCCCTGTGTGGAGCCTGCTTCTCCCTCTGCCCGCGTCTCTGCCTCTTTCTCTCCCTCTGTCTCTTGTGAATAAATAAATAAAAATCTCTGAAAAAAAATATGAGAGACTGTTTGGGGAACTTGAGTGGCTCAGTCTGTTCCATGTCCAACTCTTGGTTTTGGCTCAGGCCATGATCTCAGGGTCCTGGGATAGAGCCCCCATCTGGTTCCACACTCAGCGCTCAGCAAATACTCTGCTTGAGGATTTTCTCCCTCTCCCTGTGTCCCCCCCCACCACTCTAAATAAATAAATAAATAAATAAATAAATAAATAAATAATTTTTTTTAAATTATGAGAAAGTTTTTTTTTTTTTTTAATTATGAGAAGTGGGACTCTTCAGGTTAGAGAGGAAAAGAGAGGACAAGAGAGATTCTTAGGCTGTCTGAGGGGCTGGCAGAAGGGTGACAGGAAACATTCTGAGTAAGCAGACTATGGCCAACCAAGGTGGAATAAACAAAGGGCTGATTAAACCTCTATAAAAAGAAACACGCTTTAACATTTGAGTTCTCCAGCAGCGGGAAGCAGAATATAGTGGTTAAGAGCTCAAATTCTGGAATCCAACTCATGGGTTTAAATCATGGCTTTGACCTATAATAGCTTTGGGTAAGTTGGTTGACTGTGTCTGGCTTCCCTTCCTCACTGTGCAATGGGGATAGTAAGACATTCCACATAGGAGTGTGGTGAAGATTAACAGACACATATAAATACCCAGAACAGTGCCTGACGCACAGTAAATACTCAGTACATTATTTCATGCAGAAGTTGCCTGGAAACTACACACAGGAGTGTTCTAGATTTGTGTACCCTCCAGAATTCATATGTTTAAATTCTATCCCTCCTTGTGATGGTAGGAGGGAGTGGGAGATAATTGGGACTAGATGAGGTCCCGAGACTGGAGCCCTCATGAATGAGATTAGTGCTCAAGAGTCATGAACAAGTTTGCTTCCCGTCTCTTCTGTGAAGACACAGGGAGCAGGTAGCCATCTATGAACCAGAAAGCAGGCCTTCAGCAGACACTGAATCTGCAGATGCTTTGATCTTGGACTTCCCAGCCTCTAGAACTGTGAGAATTAAATGCCCATTGTTTAAGCCACGCAGACCACGATATTTCTGTTCTAGCAGCCCAAATCTACTAAGACAGAGAGATACCAGGGCCCAGGGCTTACGTGAAGCCGTGGATGTTATAAGATTGTCCTACCAGAGAATATCCAGGGAGGGAGAAAAGAGAATCAAAGCAAACTGAAACCCTTAAATACTAGGATTTCAGTATTAGGATTGCCGTATTCAGCTGCAAATAGACAAAACTCCAACTAATAGTGGCTTAACTTACTAATAAAGCCATTTAATAACCTTGCAATAACAATAAGAACCACAGAGGGAAGTGGGTCTCAGGTGGGTCCAGAGTTCAGTGATGTCACGAAGGATCCAGGTTTTTTCCATTTTCTGTTATGCCAATTTTTGCATGTTGACTTTCCGTGTTCAGTTTTGTTGCCTCATGGTCTTTTAGATGGTCGCCAAATCCTAAATTCCATGACCTCACTCAACCATGTTCAAGGCAAGAACATGAAGTAGGGACAAAAGGTTTTCATTTTTTAAGATTCTGTCCTCCATATGGAAAAATAATTCTTCTCAGAAGTCCTCCAGCAGATTTGTCCTTATGTTTCATTGTCTATACCTGGCTCGTGATGGAAAATGAGATTGATATTTCATGATGTATACCCCAGCTCCGAGGTAAGAGCCTACTTTCCCTAAACTCAATAGATGTCTGCCTAACAGCTAAATAAAATGTAGGGGCATGACTTCCACTGTCACATTTGGGCAATACCAATATTTAAAGAGTTAGGAGGGGCACTTAGGTAGTTCAGTGGGGTAGGAGAAGGAAAGAAGACAGCAAAAGGCATTGAGAAGGAAATACCATAGACGTTGAAGGAAAATGAGGACACATCAAGGAGATGGGGGGGGGGAAGTTTTGAGGAAGAGAGAGAGATTATCATGGTCAAATGCTGTAGTATTTAGGTCAATAGAAACTGAGAGGTCCGGTGACTTGGCAACATATAAATTGAGCAAGAGCAATTTCAATGAGGAAAGGGGGGGAAGGAGCTGGGGGGGAAAGGTTACGAGAAGCTGAATAAAGTGAAGGAGTACAACAGGGAATGGAGATCACTCTTCCCAGTTGTCTAACTATAAAGGGAATGACAGATGGATAATTGCTACAGGAGAGCACAGGGTCAGGTGAAGGTTCTTTAAGAGAGGAGACTTCACAGCGCATTTATTCAGGGGAGATAGAGCCAAAATGAAGGACTATATTAAAACATTAGGAAAGGAAGCAAGAAAGAAGATGAAGATAGAACATGCCGGAGAGGATGGCGTTAAGGCCTTGTGTAGAAGTCAAGGATGGAGTTAAGGCCATGTGTGGAGGTCAACCCTGCATAAGAAAGGCATTGTTTCCTCTGAGACATCATGGTGGGAAGGGGTTGGGAAATTGGGAGAAGAAGAAGAAGAAGGAAGCAAGGACAGGTACGGATACAGACAAAACTGGTGCTTCAGGCTCAGAAGGTTCTCAGAAGGGCCTGCCGCACCAGCTGCACGGGAAAGGAAGCGGGGAGGGGGTATAGCTGATAAGAGTTTTCCATGAATAGCCTCAGAAAATCTAGTTTTCTGGACGTGGAGAGAGGAAGACGAAAGGCCATCTTTACCTACCTTTCTCAGGAGAGTTTACTATGAGTCCCTCAGGTTCTCAATGAAAATGGGCACCGTAGGGCCAGACAGACACATTGCCAAATCATTTGTCCAGAAAAGGCCTCCATGCCCCAAAAGCATTTCTTCCCATCCAGCGTCAAGGGCAGGACCCATCCTGCTGTGCCCTTCAAGCCCTTGGCATTTCAGCTCGGGGGAGCTTTTGTAGCCCTCATATTAGCAAACGTCCTAAGTGATGGCTTTATTGTTTCTGGTTGGTCAAGCCTCCTGAGTCTTCAATTAAAAGATAGTTTTTCTCTCCACACCAGTCACATTGTAGGGAAAATGCCCAATCCATTGGACCCAGTACTTGCTCATCTTCCTTGGGAGAGATGCCTTCAGCCCAGCGTTCCTATAACACAGCCGTAACTCAGAATAAATACTCCATCAGGGCCCTCAGAACAAACCATTGACAGACTGGAATCAAAATGGCATTGAAAACCAATTTTGTTCAAAATTATCCTTTCTTTTTTTTCACATTTTAGCCTGGTTATCATTTAGAATTGGTGGGAGGTATCAGTCTATAATTTTTATTCCTTTGAAATACAACTTTTAAAGTGAATGAAAATGCATGGGATTGTCTGAGGGATAAAGTCACAGTGATGGCAATAACTTTAAAATACATTTTATGGCGTCTAGAACATTTTGTCATATATTTCATCCTCCCAACAACCCTAAGAGACAGGTGGTCACTGCCTCCCTTTCAAAGACAAGCAGACAAAAATGTAGAGAGGTTAAAAAAAAAATTCTCCCAAAATCTAAGTATCAGAATGAGGATTTGAACCCAGGTGTTCTTACTTATTTCTATGAGCCTGGGTCTCCAAGTCTTAAAAAACGGGAGTGATGGTGATAGCTGCCTCACAAATGTAGATTTAATAAGACGAAGGCTTTAAAAGCAGCCGATTTGGTGGGTTGTTGTTAGAGAAAAGGTTGGAAGAGGTCAACCAGAATACCACTGAGGAACTCGAGCGGGGCGGCAGTAGGCTGCCGTGTAGGGAGGCACATGGGTCAAGATTCTTGACCGCGAAGCATATAAACTGACTGAAGCAGCAAAGAGATTTGTTGGCCAGGCGCACGCAGAGCGGCTCCCAGCATCAGCAGGGAGGCTGAGGAGCCTGGGCTTGGCAAGGGCCAGGAGATAAAGGAAGATGCATGGCCACACTCACAGCCATGGGGCCTCCTCAGACACAGCCTCTGCCCCACCGCCTCTGCCACCCCTGGGCCCTGGACGCCCTACTTCAGTCCCTTGAGCAAATCTTAAAGAAGTCCATTCATTACCTAATCAATCTGGTTGGAGTATCCGGTTGCCTACCATGTCGATGCACCAGTCTCCAGAGGTGAGAAGAGCAAGTATCAATCTGGCCTCTTCACTCCACAGACTTGGTGACGGCAACCCCCCCCCCCCCACCTCCAAACACACACACACACACACACACGCACACACAGTACGGAACGGAGCTTCGGATTGCACACAGTAAACAAAATGCCAAATGCTCACTGCAGGTGGTCCAACTACATTGTGTTCCTCTTGACCTGACTCCCGTTTTCCTATGGAGTTCATCTCCTCGCACTCGCTCATCTGTAACTTGTGGGCTTCTCAGAATGAGGTATTTGCACGTCCCGACGGAGCCTGCCCATTCCCATGTCCATGCTCCCATCGATTCTTCTTTCTCTTTCTGAAAAGGCCTCAGATTTGATCTGTGGTCCCTCCATTCTCCACGCCTGCTTCTTGACTTTGGCCTGGCGTGTTTGCTGAGCACTGACAAATGTGGTTCTATTATCTTTCAAGAACCTTCCCTGATGAAAATCATCCTCGCTGATACCCCAGATCCCCCCGTGTCCCCCTCCCTCAAAAATATATCCTGTATAGTTCACAGAATTCAGTGACTTGACCGCATATATTACCAGGTCATCAACCAACTGATAGGCGTGGTAATTCGGAGAGAGGGCCAGGAATCAGGGTCTGGTCTACCACCAGCTTGGTGTCCTTCCGTGCACGAGTCGCTTCTATTCTAAGCTGCTGCTCTGTAAATGAATGACATAGATGAAATCTGTGGTTTCCAGCTCGCGTCTTCATTAGAATCACCCGGGGGAACCTCAAATCTGAATTTCTAGGATCCAATACAAATCTTCTAAATATAGATCTTCCCTAGTGAGTCCGGAGTAGGGGTTTTTTTGTTTGGTTCCATTTTCTTCACTTTTTGTTTGTTTGTTTGTTTGTTTTGCTTTGAGCTCACCAAGCCATTCTGCTAATAAGCCAGGTGTGGGACACTGGCCTAATAGATTTCTTGTCCCTTTAACCCTTAGGGAGGGGTGAGGTAGTAGTGGGTAGTAGTTAAAGATCCCACCTCTGGTATCAGACAGAGCCAGGTTCTGACTCCGGGTCTGTAACTCTCCAGTTCTGAAACTTTGTCAAGTTACTCGGTGTCTCTAAGCATCATTTCCTCATTTGAGGCTGCTGATCGTACCCACCCCAGGGGATTTTTGCGAGGATTAGGCGAGGTAAGGCATCTGACTCTCGGAACCGGCGCCTGGCCCGTGAACAACACTCAGCAATGCTAGCTGGATTATTATGATGGCAAAGGGAGGCGAGCTGAGGCATCCGGCTGTGTTGGGGGAGGCTCGAGGAAAGCTGGTGGAAACATGACTTTCTTTTTTCTGTTTTTGTGCTTGATTTAACTATGTAAAAATATAACTGATGAACTTAAAATGTTCAGGATGTTGGCGTTTTTCCTCCTTTTTTCTGGCTGCAGCTTCTCAGAAGACGCGTTCCCAAAGAGGAACATCTCCGCGGCACCAACCAGTATCTGACTCGCTGCTGTCTTGGCACAGGGCTGAATGTGGTCCATAGTAAGCGGCTTTGCCTTAGTGACTCAGCATAGTAGGCCCTTTTTCATTTCTCTCTCATTCCCCAGCCAAGAAACTCTCCCACCTCTCTCTGCCGTATGCTACTGAGATTGCATTTTGTATCATCTGCTGGGAGAGAACACAGTTAAACTGATGCTCGGAACCTTATAAGGGTATAAACACTTCTCTGCAGGATGGACGTCATAATAGCAAATCGAGGGCGAGTGCCAATAATAGATTTCTTGGGTTTCTTTTTTCCTTTGCACATTCTTCAGGGCTCTCCGAGGGGGGACAGAAATGACATGGGAGCCCCGAAATAGTCCAAGGAATCCGACTGAGGAAGGAGCCTCTTGAGCAGGCAGGCAAACCAAATACAGCCCACACCTTCCCAGCACCAGGGCTGCGTCCCCGCAGAAGCCAAGGTGCCCCTTGGGTGGCAGTTGGTTGGAGCCGTGGGAAGATGACGGCTTTGCCGGTGAACAGGTCTGAGGCTTGGCGTCCTCTGCCTCATACCAGCTGCGTGACTTTGGGCGAGGTGTCTGCTTGCCGAGCCTCCTGTTCCCCGACTCTGTAACGAGCAAGGGTGTGCTGATTAAATGAGCTAGCTCCGTGAACCCGCCTGCCGGAGTGGGGCTCAAGCGTGTTTGCTTGTCTCGCATTCTTTCTTTCCTGCAACAGCCCTGCAGAATCAGTCCACTAAAGGTGCAGCTTCCACAACAGGGCGATTCTAGATGGTTCCAACAGGAAAGGATTCACCTCCCCCGTAAAGCCTGCAACGAACTGCCTGGATGGAGTAGTAAAACACACCCAGCTCAGAGTCAGACCCGGACTCGAGTCCTGGTTCATGACTTGCCATCTTTGTGTGACGCCACTAAGTGCGTCTGCATTTGCTGGGGGCTCCCTCGGTGCCAAGGGCTGCACCGACTGCGTACAATGCCGCCTTCTACTCCACCTCGTAGTGACTCCTATGCTATACAGGTAGGAATCAGTAGCCTCCTGTTGTAGAAAAGGGTCTTAAAGGGCGGAGGAATTCAAGAACTTGCCCAAAGTCTCATCGGCCTCAAGGGTGAAGGTTGAATTTGAACCCAGTTCGGTCCTACCCAAGCGTCCTTGTTCCTGACCGCCCTGGGATCTGGCTCCTGCTTACTGTTTCTGCCCCTGTTTTCCCCACACGCAAAACGAAGAGATAATAATCCGTGCCTACCCTCCAGGAATTTCTAGAGAGGAACATATAAGATCATAGACTGAGGAGGCTGTTTATACTAAGAGGACAATGCAATGTACAGAATCATAGTTATTATGACAAAGAGCGCAATGGTCTCCTCGGTCTCAGAAGACAGTCCCTGTTCCCAGAGAAAACCAAAGCCAGAGGGCTGACCGCTCCTGCCTACGCCCAGCAATGTGAGCCTGAGGACAAGGTGGCTTTTGCAGCTACACGATTGTATATTGAGTAGGGTAGAGTACACACTAAATCTGTATTTATACTCGGGAAACCACGCTGTGCTTAAATTAGCACTTGAAGAATAAAAGCTTCTCTAAAGCTGCCCTTCTTAAGTAACACAGACTAACATTTCTATAACTACAGACAACAGTATTTTGAAAGCAGTAGCAAGATGCCTTGAATTCACCCGAAATCCTTAGTCACCCCTCTCCAATCACACCTCCCAACCTCACGGCCCCCGACAACCAGCATCCATCTTAAATCAGAGCGCTTTTCCAGCACTTGAGACCCACGTAAGGTTTGGATAATAAAGACCATTGGAGATTTTTCTGGGATCTCTTGCTTTCTCTGATGGTGTGCTACTCAGGAGTCGCAGCATTCATCACAAAGGGGCCCAGAAGCGTTTAATTAATCAGAGATGCCCAAAGCATCATCATAATAGTATAGGAATCAAATTTCCACATTCATGAAAAACACAAAATAGCATCCAGTCCTTTCCCCTAGCTTTGTGCCAACTCACGAGGGTCACTTCATCTACTGCCCAGTGGCCCCCAAACTCCACCCAGCCTCCTCCTGGGGCTTTTCACACATCAGCATTTGCTCCGTGGAGTTCACTCATGTGCCGGCGTTTTCACCCAGACACACACGCGGATATACTCCCCCCCACACACACACACACACACACACGTATGTGTGCATGGAAGCGCGTACACGCACGCACACACACACACACACACACACCATGCACATCACCAATTCCCATGGAAACCAAACAAGGGGGGATGATCCAAAGGCGATACAGAAACTACACAAGAGCTTCCTCCCCAGACCGACCGCTCTGAGGCCGCTCTAAGATTTCTGTGGGAGGGCGAGCGTTCTTTCACCGTTGAATATACAGATGAAGGGTGATTTCCTTAAGCTAAGAACCAGTAACCGAATAATTGAGCATCACAATGAATAACCAGGAGAGATGCTAATTTTAAAGCAATCATGCAGCCACTGGAACAGACGGAAGCCACTTAGGACTTTTGATCCAAAGTCACCCTTTGCCTAATAAAATATAGGTGTGGGAGGCAAGAAAGAGAGAGAACGGGGAAAGATAGGAGTATTAAATATTTTCCTCACTCCCTGAATAGCTTAAATAGGGACTGAATAAATAACCCCCGGCCATACAAGGGAAACGTGTAGCCTATAAAGAATGAGAGAGAGTTCTAAGTACTGACAGGGAAAGATGTCTAAGTTACAGCGTTATGTAAAAAGAATCGCAGAGCTACATTATTGTATTAACCCACTTAGGTAAAAATGATTACATGTAGAAAAAGTATGTCTTTACTTATATTAGAATACAGCACACGTAGAAAAAATTCCAGAAAAATATAAACTGAAGGAATTCCAGTGGTTGTATCCATGGAGTAAAACTATGAGGAATTCTAATTCCCTAACTCATTCATTCCTGTACAGCTTTTTTTTTTAAAGAGTAGGAATCTACTAAACTTATGATAATAATAAAAAAAAAGCGATAAAGCCAAGCAAAATTCTTCCTCTGCTCTATAGGGACTGATAACCTTGAGATTTGGGGGACCCCTATCATGACATCTGCACTAGCATGCCCTGGGGCCTTCATTTCCCTGTATAAGCAGCTGTATCTGGAAACCCAGGCATGCCACACTCTAGCCAAATCCCTTTTCTTCTATTTTTGAAAAAACCAAAAAAACCACAGTGACTTATGTTCATCATTTCTGGTCCAGCAGTGGCCAAGTGAGTGGGTGGCTGAGTTCCAGGTCCTGATGGATGACAAGACTTCAGTGGCCAAAATGTTAAAGACCTTTCCTTCTTCTTCTCCTTTTGCGGGTTTTTTTCCCCTTTTATGTTGGCAAAACACATTTACAGAGTTGTTGTAATGACAGGTCATCCATCATTAGTCTGTAACATTGCCAAGGACCAGTCTTCCTGTCCGATGTAGAGTCCAGTCCCTTCTCAAAAGAGAATGACATCTGGAACACATGAAATATTTTGATGGAGAAGAAACATGAGTGGGGCTATTTGGTTTGGGGTTTCCCTCAACCTAATTTCTTGGCAAGACTTCTCATTAGAGATTGGGAGACCCTTCTATCCTTGGACAGCCGAGAAGAGATCATAGGTCTTCAATGTGACTAAAAGTAGCCAAACTTAAGTGTTAAATACTTTTGTTGGGAACGTGTCGTGGCTCTGCAGAACCACATGGGCCCCCTTTCTCCGGAGACCACTGTAAATCTGAGCAGCCGAGTCTGGTCCGTATGACCTTCCCAGAGCCTCCCAATTCCAGTTCCATCCTGGATGAGCACCTGAGTCATAGGGGCCGATGAGATTTCCCTGGGGATTTGTGACTGGAAACCAGATTCATCAATTTTGTTTTTGAGGCTAGAAGGGATAAGTACAAAACCCAGAAGCTGTGGTACATTGTGATCATATACACCAGCAAAGGAAGTCATTCTTCAGAAAAAAATAAGAGCAGAGAAGATGCCCAGAGAGAAGCAGCAATGAGATACCATGGAGCAGCAGACACACACACAGAAGCCGCCTGACTATACCCTTGCACTTAGGTTCACTAGGACCCCTCTGTATACCTAAAATGAGTTCCCCACTTTGTTCATGCCAGTTTGAATGGGTTTCTATTGCTGGACACCAGAAGAATCCTCAATAAGGCAACGTGTCAAAACTGTGACAATAGCCAAACTGTGGAAGGAGCCTCGGTGTCCATCGAAAGATGATAAAGAAGATGTGGTTTATGTATACAATGGAATATTCCTCAGCCATTAGAAATGACAAATACCCACCATTTGCTTCGATGTGGATGGACCTGGAGGGTATGATGCTGAGTGAAGTAAGTCAATCGGAGAAGGACAAACATTGTATGTTCTCATTCACTTGGGGAATATAAATAAGAGTGAAAGGGAATAGAAGGGAAGGGAGAAGAAATGTGTGGGAAATATCAGAAAGGGAGAAAGAACATAAAGACTCCTAACTCTGGGAAATGAACTAGAGGGGGTAGAAGGGGAGGAGGGCGGGGGGTGGGGGTGACTGGGTGGCGGGCACTGAGGGGGGCACTTGACGGGATGAGCACTGGTGTTATTCTGTATGTTGGCAAATTGAACACCAATAAAAAATAAATTTATTATTAAAACAAAACAAAATAAAATTGTGATCTTCAAATGAATTCTGTGCACCAAGGTAGATGCCTTCAGGGTTGAGTAACTAAGCAGTTGCTCAAAATTACCGTTGATTAAACCAGTTGGAAACTTCCTTCTGAGAAAGGCTTTCAAAATGAGCCCCTCCATGACTCCTTAATGTTGTCACATGACTTAATCACTGTGTTCATTGGGTGTTTACTGTCAGGCCCTGCAGTGAGAGCTTTATCGACACTATCCCATTCATTCAAACAACTGCCTTTGAAGTAGGTTCTATTATTGTTCCCATTGTACAGAAGACAAAACTGGAGCTCAGTGCTGTAACAACTTGCCAAAGGCCACACAGTGAGTAGGCAATGACAACAGCATTCAGAAATGAGGTCTTTTAGCTGAAAGCATGAACTCTGAATCACTCTGCTGATCCTGCCTGAAACCTGTCGTCATGAGCTTGATTGATTTAATAGACAAGGACTGACCTGATGTCTGGCTGACGTCGAAAATCACATCCATCCTCCAAGGTCTGAGATTTGCTACCCCTGGTACAAAAGATTGTGCCAGTGATGCAGCCACTGTGGAAGATAGTCTTGTGGTTCCTCAAAAAATTGAACATAAAATTATTATACGATCCTGCAATTCTACTTCTGGGTATAGACCCAAAAGAATTGAAATAGGGATTTGAACAGCTGTTTGGACACCACTGTCGATAGCAACATTATTCACAATAGCCAAAAGGTGAGACAACCCAAATGTCCACCAACAGATGAACGGATAAGCAGAATGTGATATAGACACGTACAATGGAATATTAGCCTCAAAAAGAAATGCAATTCTGACACATCTTACAGCATGGATGAACTTTGAAGTCAAACAAACCAGACACAAAAGAACAGATATTGGGACGCCTGGATGGCTCAGCTCGTTAAGCATCTGCCTTCAGCTCAGGTCATGCCCCGGAGTCCTGGGATGGAGCCCCATGTCAGGTTCCCTGCCCAGTGGGGAGGCTGCTTCTCCCTCTGCCTCTGCTCCTCCCCCTGCTCGTGCTCTGGCTCTCTTGCTCTCTTTCTCTATCTTTCTCTCACTCTGTCTCTCAAATAAATAAATAAAATCTTAAAAAAAAAAAAAAAGAACAGATACTGCATGATTCCACTTGAATGATGCATCTACGGTACGGTAAACTCATATAGGCAGGAAATAGAGCGTTGATTGTCAGAAAATGGAAGGGAGTAGGGAGGAAGGGGAACTACTATTTAGCAGATACGAAGTGTCAATTTAGGAAGATAAAAAAGTTCTGGAGGTGGTTGGTGGCAATGGCTGCAAGATAACGTAGACGTACTTAATGGCCCTAGACCATACACTGAAAAATGGTGAGGATGGTAAATTCATGTAGTGTATATTTTATCACCATATTAAAAAAAAAAAAAAAAGAAAAAAGGTGCCTCAACCTCTGGCCAGTATTGGAGTTCTAGACCTGTGGGGTCAGGGAGGCAGCTTTGAACAAAATGCATTCAATTGCCCAGATATTTTCTGAGCGTCTGTTGCATGTCAGGCCTTGTTAGGGGGTTATTTGGAGGATTTAGGGATTGATGAGACTTAGTCCAAGCCTCAAGAAGCTCACATTGTAGAGAGATCTCAGAAAGTCCACAAATACAAGGCGAGGTATGATAAAACTGTAAATGAGGAGCAAATATACCTTGGAAGACTGAGAATTCAGGGAAGAATTAATTGTGTGTTTGACTTACGATGGGCCGTGGGGTATTGACAGCTGTTTTAGACTGAATATTTGTGTCTCCCAACAAATTCATGTATTGCGGTCTAATCTCCACAGTGATGGCATTTCGAGGTGGGGAGTTTCTGAGGTGATTAAGTCGTTAGGGTGGAGCCCTCAGGAATGGAATCAGTGTCCTCGTCAAAGACCCGGAGAGCCCCCCACTCCCTTTTGCCATGTGAGGACGCAGCAAGAGTATGGCTGCCTGTGAACCAGGAAATGGGCTGTCATCTGACCCCAGATCTCCTGGCACCTTAATGTCAGACTTCCCCTCCTCAGGATCTGGGAGAAATAAATATCCGTTGTTTATGAGCTTCCCAGTCCCTGGTATCCTATTCCAGCAGCCGGAGCAGAGGGTGACAGTGGCATTACAACAGGAAGGGGCATCGAAAACAGACAGAGACCAGCAGCCAATCTGAGGAAGAGCAAGTAGAGGGTGGGATAAAAATAGAGGTGGGAATCATTAATTTGAGATTTACTATCAGCCAGGAGCCATTAACAGTATTTCTCACAAAAAAAAATGAGTGGGCAATATCAGAAAGGGAGACAGACCATGAGAGACTCCTAACTCTGGGAAACAAACTAGGGGTGATGGAAGGGGAGGAGGGCGGGGGGTGGGGGTGACTGGGTGACGGGCACTGAGGGGGGCACTTGATGGGTTGAGCTCTGGGTGTTATGCTATATGTTGGTAAATTGAATACCAATAAAAAATAAATTTATAATAAATAAATAAATAAATAAATAAATAATAAATAAAACAGTATTTCTCACATATCTCATCTAATCTTCACAACTGTCTGGGGTAATATTAGGTAATTCTGTAAAGGGCACTTCTGGTCACCTATCCAGTAGCATCCACCACCCACCCCCTTCCTTGCCACAGAACTCTGATTCAATTTTGCAGTTTCCTTCTGGACAGACTTGGGTTGCTGGAAGATCCTCTCCCCCAGCTCCAGGGGGTGACCGTTCATCAGTGGGAGCCAGCGACAGGGATTCCATTCCTGTAGGTGCAGCCTGTGGAGCTAAGGGCAAGGGGCAGTTGGACTCACGGGGAATAGAGGGACAGACACCTGTCAGGGGACTGGTGGACAGGCTTTGTGCTCGGAGAGGTCGGGGGGTGGGGGGGGAAGGACTCTCTTCCTCCTGCGGGGCCTGGATCTCAGGCTGCGGAGCCCGGGGCAGTGGTGGCCTTCTTGGGACTGGGATCACCCGACTCCACCAGAAGGCCGACAGATGACAGTAGACGAAGATGGAGGGAAGCTGCGGGCCTTAAACCCTTGGGTCAAACTAACCCTGCACCCACTTCCCTCCCTGTCTCTTATTTAAGATAAAACTCTTTTTTTTTTTTTTTTTAACTTAAGCCACTCTAGGCTGGGTGTTCTATTGACTGCGAATGAAACGTGCCGCGTGGGTCCCTGAGTGGGCAGGAGGTGAAGTCGGCTGTAGGCTGAAGATCAAGGTCATGGGCTAGGGGAACCCTGGGGTGGGGGTGGGGGGTGGGGGCAGCTCCGAGCAGGGGTTTGGAACCTCAGAAGCCTTGGAAAGAAAGCGGAGGGAGAGGGGTGGCCCTCCCCCGATGAGCCCCAGAGCACCGCGGCCCTGTTTTAGACTCACCCCTCACTGTCGAGGCCCTGGGGGAGGGAACGTGGCGGAGTTTCCGTGGTGACTCAGCCCTTCCCCTCAAAAACTCAAGGAACCGTCAAGTGTGTCCTTGCAGGCGACCTTCCCGTGTCACGCCTGGGTTTATATAGGGCCGAGCTCTTCCTCACGCTTGGCTGGCCCCGCGGCTCCCACCTCCCCGCCTCCCCGTGGGCCCGCGTCATGCCAACCCCTCCCGCCCCCCCTCGGCTCGGGCCCTGCAGCCTCTGAAGCACAACGACCTCCCTCCCCAGGTTCTCACGACCCCTCGAGAGGCAGTGAGAGCTGCTGGATATAAAAATACAAGTCACTGCGCTGGGAGCGGCGGGGCAGGCCCGGCCTGCCTGGCAGAGGCAGGGGGCCCAAGTGTGATCCCTGGCCGGGGTCACACACCCTGGACGTGTGCTCCAGCTTGGCCGCCGGGCGCCGCAGGGCCCTGGGTAGGTCCCACAACCCCCGCCACTGGCTGCATCGCCTGAAGAATGGCCAGGCTGCTGTCTGCCTGCCTACCTGTCTGGGGCTCCCGACAGGGCCCAGGAGGACAAACAGACACAGCCACTGAGCCAACCAAAGTGCCAGACCCGGGGCCAGGCCTCAAACAGAAATTTTCATCTGGGACCGAGGGAAAAAGTTCAGAAAGAGGAATTTTGTAGATCTGACTGTTGGGCGGATCCCCTAAAGGAATCTGGGAAACTGGAAAAGTGTATGTTCCCTGGGGGAGAAGGGGAAGGACCCAGGTGCGCCCAGGAGGCCCTGGGGGGTTGCACACGCTGCCTCATTCAACCTGCCCGACAGCTTTGTCACGTGGGCATCTCCAGCTTTGTTTTATAAATGCAAAAAAGTCACACTGAGACATAGAAGGTACCAGTTAAAGGTAGACCCTGGCCTCCTCACAGCTCAAGTTATGAAAATCAGGTTTTTTGTTTTTGTTTTTGTTTTTTTTTCCCAGAAGGCTTAAAAACTCTTCCTAAATCCTGTTGGCTCCTTAAGAGGAATGAGAGGAGGCAAACCCTCAAGCAACAATCTAGCAGCATCCTGGGAATTTTCGGGCGCTGTGGTCGCAGCCCTCTCCTGAGCAGGGGCCGCCGCCGTCAGTGGGAACCACTCTAGAAGGGACTGAAATGCAGTGGTTGCTCCATGACTGAACTGAATAATGAATATAAAAAACCCTCTGCTATAGTCTAACCGACTTTCTGACTATACAGCTTTGGAAAAACAATGGAATCAGGTCTCATTGTTAAGTAGAAAATAAGAGTTAAGGGGCGCCTGGGGGACTCAGTCAGTTAAGCATCTGACTCTTGATTTCAGCCCGGGTCACGAGCTCAGCCCCATGGTGTCTGCTTGAGATTCTCCTTCCTCTGAGCCTCCCCACCCATGTGCTCGCTCTTCCTCTCTCTCTCTCTCTCTCTCAAATAAATAAATAAATAAATAAATAAATTCCTTAAAAAAAAGAAGAAGAAAATGAGAGTTAGGTCCCCCTTATGTCTATACAAGGAGTCTCAATTATAACCATAGGATGAGAACGATCGACTTTGATAAGTAAGGGGAAGGGGCAGAGGGGGACGGTGGAGCGAGCACTGACTTGGGGGCAAGAGATCTTGAATCCTCAAGTCTTCTCATTTCTAAAATGGAAGATTACACTAGATCCTCGGTTCTCAGCTTTTTTTTATTTCCTTTTAAAATCGTTGAAAGCTTTTGCTGCCTGAAATCTGACATGGAGCCCCAAACAATTAGGTTACGTGTGCTGAGCAGATTGGGACAGCACAGAGATGCAGGGCCGTTCCCTCATCACCCACCCTTCCTTCCCTGCTGCCAATATGCTGGACGCCACAGTGTCAGTGAGGCCTCCCTAACTTGATTTCTGTGCTAAGTAAAGATCGACCCCCTGGGTGCCTTTACTGAATATTCCAAATGCTTTCTAGACCATAACTCCTTCCTCTCACAACAATCCTATAGAATAGGTATTATTAACCCCATTTTACACGTGAAAAAAACAGAGGCACAAAGAGCCTGATCAGAGTGTCCACGAATTAAGACTCCTAACAGAGAATGCCTCCTTCCGTCACGGGAAGAGGTTTCATCTCCCCACAGACATCTGGTCTCCTGCCCAAAGGAAACTAAAGCCAAGCTTAGATAGAACCCTGGTTTTAAAAGAAACACCGGTCACAGATGAAATATTATTTTCCAGATAAGCTTTTCCATAACAGTCCCTTTCGAGAGCTGAGCTGAGCTGGCTACACGGGCTTCGTATCTGGGTCGTGGAGGGAGAAGTCTAGAAAAATTCATGATGTCATAGACGTCGAAAGCACCAAATGTGTCAGACCTCCACCATGTGGGCTGACACAGTAGATCTATGTGCGTAAACAGAGACACTCTTTAGGCATTTTGGAGGGAGATGACTTCTCTGGCTCTAATGAGTGTGGACGTGTCAGAAGCTTGGACTGCGCCCCTGCCTTACTGCGTGAGCTTGCACAAATGAGTGCCTGTGCCTCCGAGAAGTGCTGAGAAGAGAAACAAAGCCATTGTCGCACAAATGAACCATCCAAGTTTCTGGTAATGCTATGAAATACACAGAGATTTACTTAAAAAGAGGGGGAAAAAAAGGCACATTCGAAGCATAAGGATCCTGGTCTCGGGAGTTGGCCCACTATCTTTCCATTACACTTTGCATATGCCGTTGGTACGGCTGGGAAAATGAGTGCTCATCCATTCTGGTGCCATTCCCTTGACTGCCTACTATGTGCCAAGCATTTGCTCAAAACTTTTCCAAACAGGCACGGAGATTCTTGGTAGCACTTTCCTATTCAAGAAGTGTGCACTGAATGCCTGTTGTAGGAGAGATACAGTGAGCATCTTTCCTTCTTTTACCCAGTCAAAGAATATATTTTGAGTTCCTAGGGTGTATACGCCACCTAAATACTCATTCCACACAGACTTATTACATGTCTACTATGGGCAAGATGTTGAGTGAGGGACTGGGGATGCACATGATTCAGATAATGTCCCATTTTTCTGATAACCCCCAACACAGTACCTCTGCTTTCTGTAAATCCCCTCGTCCCACGCAATTTCACTCTCAGACCCTAGGCCAATAGCAGCCTACATGCAAAATTTTAACAGCGATATCTTGGATCCTTAGAAAATCTTTCATGCATAAAGACACATCTGTAAAGATATCACCTTTAAGTGGAAATTAATACAGCACTGGTCCTATGTGCATTAGAAATTTAAAAGCATATCCATCCCAGGAATCCTTGCCCCCAAATTACTTAAAAAAACAACAACAACAACTAAAAATTGGAGAATGGATTGATGTTGCTATGAAAAGCCAAAACAGAGGAAGGAATGAGGAGGAAATGGAAAGGCCACTTGACGTAATTTCTCCATCAATATTCATGGTTAAATTGACCAGATTGCTGTAGCATAATTTTAGGAATTTGCCGTTTGGGGTTTCGTCTGTATGTGTTCAGGGTGTGCAGTTCCAAGAACAACTGTGACTTGACTTCAGAAGTATATATATTTATATATTTCCATCATCATCTTCCCTATCACCATCAAATGTCAGTTCTCTTCCACGAAGGCAGTGGGGCCCACGTGATTTGCTGAGCCCACAGTTATTCATACTTGCTGGTGCCCAAGCCAAGCTTTTGCCAGCCCACATCCAAAGTACCATGCAGCCCGTTTCTAAGGTGGAAGAAGATAGGGTTCGCCAAGGTCAGCTTGGGCCAGGGTCTCTGAGTTGGAGCCACCAAGCAGAAAGGGCATCTACTTCCCTTTCTGAGGGTTCCCCTGATGTCAGGACCTACCATTCATCATTTCCAATTATGGAAACTTGGCATTTGTTTTAGAAAATGCCACATGTGTTTTCCTTGCTTATCTGGGGCCACATGAGTGGTCTGTCCTTAGATCTCTTTTAGAAAAGGAAAGATGCAAAGAAGCAAGCAGATCTTTCTGCCTCTTGCCTGCTGGGTGATCTTGGACGACTTAACTGTCTGAACATCAGTAAAGTCAACAATGGAAGCATTATACCCACTGAAAAGAATTATTGTGAAGATTAAATACAGCACCTGATGCATAATACGTAACAGTATTATTATGAATACTATTATTCATGTTATTTATTGAGTGCTTACAATGTGACATTTGGTAATAATTGTTATTTTTTTCCTTAAGTTGTCTGAACTGTGTTACTTCTTTAAAATTTACCTTATCCGTACAACAACCCTAATAATATTTTACACATTTGCTTTAAGACAGTGGTTCTCAAACTTGAGTATGCATCAGAATCCCTTGGTAAGCTTCTTAAAACATTGATTGCTGGGCTCCACTGCCACTGTTTCTGATTTAGTGGGCCCAGGTTAGAAACTAGCGATTTGCAATTCTAATAATTTCCCAATTAATACCGATGCTAATGGTCCAGGGCCACTACTTAAAGAATCTAAAGATTAAGTTTATTGAGCATCTATTCAACAGATATTTACTGAGCACCTATTGTGTGCCAGGAACTGTTCTAGGTATAGAAGGAAAAGCAGGAAAGGAGACAAAGTCCCAGTCTTCATGAAGCTCACATTCCAGCATGGGAAATACACAAATAAACCTAGAAATAAAAGTAACATACTCGGACGCCTGGGTGGCTCAGCAGTTGAGCATCTGTCTTCAGCTTAAGGTGTGACCCTGGGGTCCTGGGATCAAGTCCCACATAGGGCTCCCCGCAGGGAGCCTACTTCAACCTCTGCCTGTGTCTCTGCCTCTGTTTCTCATAAATAAATAAATAAATAAATAAATAAATAAATAAATAAATATTTTAAAAATGTAACAACATAAGATATTTTGAAAAAAAGTGAAGTAGGTTAAGGGGATAATGGGTTTCATTGGGAAAGTTTTTTCAGATACAGTAGTCAGGGAAGATATCTCTGAAGAGGTGATATTTGATTTAAAATAATAAGAAGGGAAGAAGATATATTTGATCTAGGAGAACATTCTAATATGAGAGAGCAGCAAGTGCAAAGATCCAAGATCCCAAAGAAGAAATAGATTTGAAGACTTTCGGGGAGAGCCAAATGACCAGAGCACAGTGAGCCAAGAAGGGAGAATGGGAATACAATATCAAAGACACAGACAGTGGTGCAACATCGTGTAGAGCATTCTAGACTGTCTTCAACAGGTTGCATCTTATTTGAAGTGTGATGGAAAGTGCCTGGAGGGTTTTCAGCAGGTGATCTGACTTATAGTTCTCAAAGAGCTCTCTGGCTGCTGAGCAGGACAGGAGTGGAAGCAGGTGCAGTTAGGCAGCTGCTGAGATCCTCCAGAAAAGGGATGGGGTGGAGGGGGGAGGGATTGGTCTAAGGTGGTAGCAGAGGAGGTGCCGAGCAGTAATCAGGGTCACATTATACTTTGGAAGTCAAGCTGACAGGACTTGCTATTGAGTTGGGGGTAGCGCGAGAGAAAGAGGGGAATCATGAATGACTCCTGAGAGTTTTGACCTGGTTTGGTTTAAAAGAAAAAAAAATCTATGAGAAAGTATAGGGCACAAAATAAGGGTTCAAAACCCATCTATGTATTTGGAGTTGGGATATTTTCAGTTTGGAAATTCTAAAGCTACCGAAAATGACCATGCAGCCTGGACACTGCACGACTAACAAGGATAGTGATGCAAATGGAGTTGTGTGAAGTAGTTGCTCTGGGAAAGCTCTGACATTCAGCCCTCCTGCTCTTTGTCAATGCTGTTCCTTCAATTGTTCCATCTTTCTGAAACCAAGTATAACCCCAATAAACTGAATTGAACATCCAGTGTGAAAGCCACTGTACCAGGGGCTGAGCATGTGTCACCTATTCAGGAATATTCTAGAACTCAGGGCTTACCTTTGGAGTATAAACCAGTACCAAGAAAAAGAGTCATCATGTCATTAGTAATCAATATTAATGCTGGAGCCTTCTTTCCTGGCATTTCCCTAAGGTCCCTTGCTCAAGTCCTTTGAGCCACTTGCCTCCCCCCCTTGATTATGGGGGCACCTTAAAGTGCTTGTAATACGTAACCTAGTCAAGGACAGCCAGCCTGGATGCCCACCCCCTCCCTGAGCAGGGCTGGCAAGCGTGCTGCAACACCAGCAGAGACAGAAACGAATGTATTCTGTGGGAGCTATCACGTCTGGACTCTAGATCTCTCCAAATATCATCAAGAAAGAAATATGACTCATTGAAATTCAGTTGTATTTTTTAAGAAGTTTGTTCTCATTGTTTATAGCTTAGGAGATTCAGCTTGTGTTGTTCATGCACCAAGATTGTGAAGAAGGCAACGTTTACCACCATCAGCTTCTGTAGCCTACCTTCTGTACTTGCTTTTGGCATTTACCCCTGGATGCCCAAGATCCTCATAGAGAGCTACATCTGTTTCCCATTCCTCTCCTCCCTGGACTTACTCAGCTGCCCATGGTTCAGACTTGAATTTACCGATACCCGTCAACAGTTATTCATTCGGAAAGCATTCATAGATCATGCTATATGTGGTTTACGAAGCACCCACACTGGGTACGGTTCCTGTTAATAATAGCCAGTATTTGTTGAGTGCTTATCATTTGTCAGGCGCTATGCCAAGTGCTTTCACCAGATCATCCCATTTAATTCTCACGGCAATCCTATGATTTTAGGATCATGATTTTGTTATTCCCGTATACAAATGAGAAACCTGTGAAGAGGTGAAATAAAACCCAGGATCAACCAGGAAGCTTACAGCAGGGTGGGTTGCAAACCCAGTCTTTTTGATTCACAACCCATGCTCTTAACCGTCGCCGTACTGTCTTCCAAGGCAGAAGAGAACTAGTATTTATGGAGCACCTACAGTGTGACATGCCCCTTGCAAATGCCACTTGGCTGGATCCTCACAGCAATTCTTCGGGACAGGTATTATTGTCAGCTAGAAGCAAGCAAGAGCCTCAGAAAGGTTAAGAATGTTTTGTAAGACTCACAGTGACTTTAAAAGCAACTGAGCCAGGACTTAAAACCAGATTTCCCGGACACCAATGACCATGTGCTTTCTGTAGCACCCAACAACCCAATTTAATAATTTCATTGAGGAACTATGGTGTCTGTGGGGTTCTTTCAAGGTGGAACAGGATTTCAGCAGATGGAGATGAGGAAGAGCCTTTGGATGTAAAGAATGGCAGGAGCAAACAAAGCAACCCCAACAGCTAGGAGTACACAGAGGAGCCCTCAATGGCCTGGTTTCCCTAGAGCGCTAAGTCAAGGAACGAACATCTTCGCTTTCTACAATGCTATACGTCTTGTCTCCCCTGTCCCTTTGTTCAAAATCCTGCAATGGCTTTCTGTTGAGCAGTGGCTTACATGATCTGGCTCCTGCCTGCTCTCTCCCGGAGTTCACTCACTCTACACTAGCCTCACACTCGCCTCTTTCCTAATCTACAAATTTTATCAGCTCTTTTGCACTTTAGAGATTCATGCAGTTGCTCTGGGCTCTAACAGTAACTTTCTTGTACATCATCTTCCCACAACAAAGACCAGTTCAAATGTTACCTCCTCAGAGAAGCCTTCTCTGTCCCCACAGTCATTCCCATTATGACATTTTGCTTAAATAGTTCTTCAATAAATGAGTCCATGCATCCTTAAATGTTTGCAATTCAAGAAAAAAAAAAATACAGTGTTTGTTACAGGTCTTTTTCCAAAACTGGCTTGTCTGCAGATATATCAGCCCTACCCAAGAACCAAAATCCGTACCCAGTTGAGTCTCCAGACACTCTCAAAGCAGCTTCTTGGTTTATGAAGTTTGAAACTGCAAGCAGTTTTGATAAAAACTAAAACCCATGTAACTTGCCCCATTAAAAGAAGGCAATTGTGAGAGTTTAGGCTCTTCAAAAACTTGGCTTGATGGATTAGAGAGATAAAATAACTATCTGCTCTTTAACCTAAACTATATTTATCCTGCTGACCTGAAATCATACCCAATAATACCAATAGTTTGGAATACACATCAGTGTTTCCATAAGGACAGACTTCATAGATTATAAAAAAAAATCATTTTAATTCCCAGCATTAATTTCAAATATGGCAAATATTATAGATATGACCTATACAAACAAAAGCTCTTTAAAGGTCATCAGCAATTTTTAAATGTAAGACGATTCTGGAGTCAAAATATTTGTGAACCACTGAGTTAAGCAAACCAATAAATTCGATTTTTTGCAGAGTCTATTTTTTGTTGGGTCTCTGTCACATTCAAATGAAAGAGTCTTGGTAGTGTGTTTCATTTCATAGGAAGATAATATTGCTTTGAGAAGTTGAATATTGCAGTGATTAGCCAATAGTAAGCTTTTTTTGTTTCAGACCAAAAAAAAAAAAAAAAAAAATCTCTTCTCCCTTCTCCTATAATCCAAATATGAGGAGAAAGTTTATAGTAAATGAAAACCCAAGGAATGTTAGTGTGCTGCAATGGAAACTACATAGAGGAAAGAGGCCCTTCTGTCTCCTAGCAAATAGATCTGTGAAGCATGTACACATATATACAGCAACTGTACTTGCCAAACCAGAGAGACCCAGTTGTACACAGTTATATAACTTTACAAAAGAGTTTTTGAAAAGTTAGTGTGTTTATACCTTTGGAAGTTTTAAAAATGAATTCCTACTTCAGGAAATACATAACACAATACCAATATCGAAAGATATAAAATTACATGAAATGCCAACTCTACTGGAAGATTTGAGATCTATCTAGAGCAGACACATCGATATACTAGCTTCCTCCCAATTAAACCCAGGAAATGTGATTGACTGGGATCTCATGCTTATGAAAGAATTCTCTCCCCCTTATTCAATTCAGCCAGGGGTAGCACTCTTTGATTAACAACGAGAGTGGCTGTCTCTAGAAATTAAACTCAGAAGTAGTAAAGAAAGAATGTCTTGAAAATTTTTAACTAAATCCACATTGGAAATATCACACCTCGGTACTTTAGTCTGCAGTGATTTGCAAAGAGCATGTTTAATTTTAGTTATAATATGAAACTAATATAAAAGGGCAAGATTTTTTTTGGTGTTTTAACCTGGTAGTTTAAGCAGTTTTAGATGGCCAGGAAGTAACCAAGGATGGCTGAAATAGAAGGTCTTCAAAAAAGGGTAGCCCAGAAAATAGAGAAATAAGATTCCAAGCAGTGGGCTGATTGGTTAAGTACTAAGCCTTTATTCTAAAAGCAATGGCAAGTCACTGAGCTATTTTTAAAAACGTGATATGAGTTATGATCATGCAAACCAAGGGTACTATGAAAGCTCATGCCTGTATTTCTAAACTAGGTCAGGAAATCCAAGAAGATCTCACAGAGGAAGTGATGTTGAAGTTGAGAACCAAAGGAGAAGAAGAGCTAACCAGGGAAGAAGAGGATGGGGAGTGTTCTAGGCAAAGAAGATGTAAGAGCCACACATTTAAGGAACTGGACAACATCCAGAAATGGCTGAAGCATGACTGTGGAGGTGTGGGAGGGTGATGTATCTAGAGAAGTAGGCCGTGAGTAGAGCATGAAAGGCTTTGGAAGCAGCTTTCAGAGGTTAGACTTAAGCATAGGAGCTTTGGAAACTCATTGAATGGGACTGCCATGATCAGATTTATGTTTAAAAAAGATTATTCTGGCTGCACCTGGGGGGAAGGGATGACAGCCTCTGGTTGTAGTCTTTATGGCGACAAATATATATCCCTGTGGGCTATTTTATCCCTGCATAAACTTATATCACTGCAAAAGAAATCTTCCTTTGTCCCCCCCTTTTGGTTCCTTGGTTGAAAAAAATGGAACATCGGATTAAAATAACAGGGGTCCCTCAAAACTGCCCAAGAAGGAAACAAGATTGCGTATACTTGGAAGATTTCCTTGTATGACCAGTGCTCGTTAGATCAGAGCAGAGAGAAACAAAATTATCCAAAATTAAAAGGACTCCAGTCAGAGCAAGCATTTGTCTAAATGCAAAAACCTATCTAAAAAAAGAATTGATCATCCTTGTAACCTCAGACAAAGGCAAATAATGAAGGCAAATCTTGGTGTTGTGATTCCAACCACCATCTGAGACAGAGAGACAGAGACAGAGAGAGTCTTGCCCAACGGACGTGGGTAACACGCCACTGCAAAACCATCCTTATTGTGGAGTCAATTATGTGTTGGATCAATGGTCTCAACCCCGACTGACCAAGAGAATCACATGTAGAGTTGTTAAGAAAAAAAATGCAAATGTCTGGCCCTAATTAGGTCTGAGATGGATCCCAAGCTTCTGAAAATTTTGTAAATTCCACTGGTGCCAGAGACATAGCCAGGGTAGAGAATCCCCATTGTGTCGGGTAATGTTAAACCTGACATTGGAATTAGCTTAATCTGCTTTATGGCGATTCCGTGCTCACCCTACAATCTTCTAGCTATAATATGGTTTCCTTGATAGGATTTTGCACAGAGAAAGAATGTACTGATTCTTGCCACACAAGTATTCCAACTCAAATGATTATGACATTTTTTTTGTGAATTGATAAACTGACACAGGCAATTTATACAACAATCTTAGGATACCTAGTTAACACAAGATTGTCTTTGAGGGGATGATACCTGGTTCTAGGTAATGACAAATCAGGTTTTAGAGGCTATTAAGTCCTGAAGACCATCTAACTTCACCAAGATAGCGTCATCATTTGAGGCTTTGTAGGGATCAGCTCGCAGGTGTACATGATTTTTTATTAACTTTATGCAAATGGTTTATTCCCCACTCCCCCCAAATTATCAAGTTTGATATTTTAAACTCAAGCGTACATGTTAGTGGTTTAGACGTGAGAATCCAGGTACCAGGACATTGAACAGATTCCTTAATGAGTCCCCTGGTTATACTTAAATTAAAAGCCCCACTTACCTTAAAAAATATTGTTTTCATCATCAAGGGAAAGTGTTCCCTGCAGTGTATTAAGCTGCTCCGGGTGAGAGGGAAAATATTAGAATTTAAACGTGGAAAGGAATATAAAGGATGCATCATAAACTTCACAGACCCAGCAGCAGGTACTAAAAGAGATCTTTATTTTATTAAAATATTAACCGACTATTCAGTTGAGTAAGTGGGACTGAAGCTGAGCCGTAGCACTTATTGTTCTGGCTTTCCAACAGAGTCGCTACCCTTTTTCAAATGTAAATGGAGGGTATCTTTTGTCATCAACAAAAGTTACAAGGAACAATGAAGAATGGAAGAAATGTCATAAAAGCAAATGGAAGAAAGCACAGAGGTGGATAATTCAGCTGCAACATCCTTGAAAACAGGCCAAAAATCCTTATCTACTGAGAGAGCTGCAGTGGGGAATGAGAAATTGCTTCTCCCAGAAAGGAGGGCTCCTTGTTTTCCCGTGGAGGTGGCACTGGGCCAGGGTGGCCATCCAGAGGAAAGTGGAAGAATAGGGTTTACTAGAGGGAGGCCCAGGTGAAAGCCACGATTGTGAGTGAAAGGGAAGAAAACAATTACTGGCTGTCTTCCACAGCCTCCTAAGGAAGGACAGCACGAGAGGCCAGCTGAGCCCCTGAGGGTCCCTGGGGCTTTTGAAGGAGACACCCCCAGTAGATAAAGGAAACGCTGACGCCTCTGCCCTGGCTCAGACAGTAACAGGGAGCTGGGCCTCTTGATACTCCAGAGATCCATGCATCCCTACCCCAACCACACAGTCTAGGTCTGAGCAACGAGGGATGTTCATGCTACAGCAATTTTTACGCACCCTCAGTTTAACCTGGTGTTAGCCATATAGCAATGAGGGGTGCCCGGGTGGCTCAGCTGGTTAAGCCTCAAACGGGATTTCAGCTCAGGCCATGATCTCAGGGTTATGAGGTCAAGCCCCACGATGGCTCTGTCCAGCGCAGAGTCTGCTTAAGATTCTCTCTCCCGGGGGCGCCTGTGGGGCTCAGTGGTTGAGCATCTGCCTTCAGGTTGGGCCGTGTCTCCAGGGTCCCAGGATCAAGTCCCCCATCGGGCTCCCCGCATGGAGCCTGCTTCTCCCTCTGCCTGTGTCTCTGCCTCTCTCTCTGTGTCTCTCATGAATAAATAAATAAAATCTTTTTAAAAAAGATTTTTTTCCCACTCCTCTGCACCCCCCCAACTCTCTCTAAAATAAATAAATACATAAAAAATAAATAAATAAATAAATAAATAAATAAATAAATAAATAAATCTTTAAAAATAAAAAAAGAATGAAATGCAGAAATGAGTAAAGGAGAGGACACAGCATTAGGTGCTCAAATTGCATCTCTCTGGGCTGGTGATGGGCATAGTGAATGAGTGGTGAGGCAAACGGATTTGGGAAGTAGAGAGCCCTGATTCTGTACGCCAGGTCTACCGCTGACTGGTCGCATGATCCTGCACACATCACTTAACCTCTCTGGGTTTCCTTCGCCTCGCCTGGTGAGATAGGCAGTGATACCTCTTCCATGGGTTGCTCTGAAAGCTAAATAGGATGTCTGATTAAACAGGATTAGGGCCAGAGAAAGCTCTGACCTGCTATCGACTGTCTTCCCCACTCCGCTTCCACCTTCTCCTCATTTCATTTCTTCACGTGACCTCTGTGACCCTTCAGCCCTCGCAGCTACCCGGGAGTTAACTTTTGCCTCCAAGAACAGAGTCCGCATAGAACCCAGGAAGAAAAGTGTCAAAGTATTGGTTCTTGAACTTCAAGAACTCTGATACAGATGGAAGCCGGGAAAGATGTATAAGTATAAATGGTCAAGTTTTATTTTTCTCTCTCTAGACCAAGTAAAGATGTCAGGCCTGAGAAGAGAGAGGGACTATTGAACATATGAGGTTAGAACAGAATAGGAAGAAATGGCTGAACCTGGCCGAGTACCGTCGATCCTCAGCCCAAAGGAGCCGCCAGCCACAAACTGGGTTAGTACACACATATGGTTCGCTCCCCACTCCTGTGACCCATGTGCCATCCCTGACCTGAGCAGCTATCTTGGCGGCTTCTCATCTGATGAGGATCACCCAGCGATAGCAGCCAGGGCGTCATCCGATGATCATGCAATGACTGAAAGCGATCCCCATTTTACTCCTTAGGCCTTTGCTCATTCCCATCGAACCCATTTTGCGATGCCCCTTCAAGGACGGGGATAATCCTCAGCCCAGTCGACTTAAAGGGTGATGGTGATTCAATAAGAAAAGTCCTCCATATGTAGCAAAGACATTCCTTGGTAGAACCGGGGGGAAATCTCCCACTGAGCCCGGACGGTGTGCCCTACCTGTGCTTCCCGTGTGACAATAGCTATTGTTTTTTAGTTTCTGCCCGTAAAATCCCCAAACAGATTCTGACCACCCTTCATGCTTAATTTAATCTCAAAAAGCAAAGTAAATCTCAGCGTTCTGTGATTTTAGGGAACTTCTGCTAGCTTAGAAAAATTGTGGTTCTATCTTCTGACCCCTTGAATCACACAACTGGGTAGAAAAAGGCTGATTCAAAGCAGCAAAGTAACCAATGACTGTTCTTAGCTATGCCTAAAATGAGCCTTAAAGGAGCCCTATAGGTTATGTCTACGCCTCTACTTGGCAACTCCAGCAACGGCCTCTTCACACCTAGAAGTGGCTGGAGAACCATCTATAGAGTAAGAAAGGAGAACTGTTGCCTCTAAATAATTTCACTTTTAAATATTGGGAGACGGGCAAGAATTGACCCAAGAATTTTCTATGGGGACATGGAGGATAATTTTCAAAATGCCCAGCTTGCCTGAGAATTCAGGCAGCACGTGACACCTTAGGTTTGCTATACGTGAAACACCGGGTATGTGAACAGACCAGAAAGAGCAGGTATAAATTTTCCATGCAGAATGAGCCCTAAGAATAATGTTGGGTAAAAAGAGCACTTGTGAGTAGTGCCTGTGTGATAAGCAGCTATCACAGTAGTTTGCCTTTCTTCTATCTGCCCTCCCCTAATGGGGCATTTTAAAGAGAGTCCACGGGGCCAATTTCAGAACAATTTCTGAAGCCTTCCTCCCCAACTCCAGTATTGATGACACTAATGGAGCACAGGGAATGTTAAAACCCTTGTAACACATTATACATTAAAATCTCTATCTTTCCCTTTCCTTAGCCATCCTCTTATCATACCCCTGGATCTTCCCCCACTTTTTCTTCACTCTCCACTTTCAACTGACCATAAAAGAAATGTGAGCTACATTTTAGAGAAAAGGAGAATGCCAATAACCAGTATAAAGTGTGAGTCGTGAAAGCAGGACCACGTCTGTCTTGTTCACTGCTAAACCCACTGTGCTAAGCCCAGGGTCTGACTCACGGTAGATCCCTAGGCATGCATTCCGTCAGTCAGTCATTTCACAAGTACTTAGTGAGCACCCACTACGTGTAAGATGCTATTCCAAAAGCTTGTTACACAACAGGGAACAGAATAGAGGAAGTCCCTGCCTTCATTAAGCTTCTATTCTGATGGAGTGATTCAAACAATAACTAAATAAAGATATAAAATGTCAAACGTTGATAAATACGTTAGAGGAAAATAAAGTAGAATAATGTGACTGCAAGTGTCAGGTGGATGTAGGCAGCGAGGATTCGGTATATGCTGTTTGATGGCGGCAAAGACCTCTGTGATAAAATGACGTTTAACCAAAGCACTGAAAGAGTCAGGGAGTGAGCCATGTGGTTGTGCAGAGCCAGAGTGTCCAGGCAAAACACAGCAAGTGCAGAGGCACTGAGGAGAGACTACGCTTGTCTGACTTGACTACTATCAGGAGGCCAATGTAGTGAGGGGGAGAGTGGTAAGAGATACAGTCAGAAAAGTACTAGGAACCTTGAGGAGGAGGAAGAGGATAATGTAGAGTCTCAGAGGCCCTTTAAAGACCAAGTCATACAATTTCTTTAAGAATATGGGCTTTTGTGCCAAATGAGGTTGGAAGCCCCTAGAGAGTTTTGAGCAGAGGGGCAACTTGACCTCACTTCTAGTCTAAGATGACCTAAGTGCTATGCTGAGGGATACTAGAAAACACAACACACCCCTGAAATTGGCCAGGGTGGGAGTAGGTAGGTCAATTAAGAGGTAGATAAAATAACCCAAATGAGAGGTAATAATAGCACGGACCAGGGGAATATGGGAGAGCGGCAGGAAGTTGTTGGATTCTGGTTACATTTCAAAGATAAAGGGCTGATAGGATTTGCTGAAATGGAATGTGAGAGAAGGAAAGGAGTTAGAGATGACATCAAGATTTTTATCCCAAACAACTAGAAAAATAAAGTTGCCATTTACAATGTGGGAAGACCATGGGAAAAGCATATGTTGGCGGCAGGGGCATGAACCTGTAGTTTGGATTGGGGCATGTTAGATTTGAGTCACTTATTAAATGTCAGCATCTATCAAGTAGATAATACAAGTCTAGTGTTAAATGGAATGGTCTGAGATGAAGTATAAATTTAATTTATTTTTTTAAGATTTTATTTATTTATTTATTCATGAAAGACACAGAGAGAGAGAGAGAGAGAGGCAGAGACATAAGCAGAGGGAGAAGCAGGCTCCATGCAGGGAACCTGATGTGGGACTTGATCCCAGGACTCCGGATCACGCCCTGAGCCGAAGACAGATGCTCAACCTCTAAGCCACCCAAGCATCCCTGGAAGTATAAATTTTAGAGTCAGATTCTACAAAGGGTACTTGAAGTCATGAAGCTTAATAAATTACCTGAAAACTGATCGTAAATAGAGAAATATACCAAGAACTAAAACCAGGGACTGAAACCCCCATGATTTAGAAGTCTGGGGGTTGAGAAACAATCAGCAAAATGAGATCAAGAAGGAGTGGCCAGTGAGATAAAAAAAAAAAGCAATAGAGAGGACTCCAATAATTTGTTTTATTGAAAATGAATGAATGAATGAATGAATGAATGAATGAAATCATGAATTCTGAGGCAAATACCAAGTCTTGGTCATTCTTGCATTCCTACTTACATGTGGTCTTAAAAGGGCAAATACAGTTTTGAAAATAAAATAATCCTAATATTAATATTTCGAAGTGGAACTTCCAGGAAACCCAGAGTACCAGTTGTGGGCTTCAACTTCCCATCTGAGGCTATAAAGCATTTCACCTAAGAATGCAGACGCTGGGGCTGGACTGTGAGAGTTCTCATCCCAGCCTGATTACTTATTAGCTACAGGACTTTGACCAAGTTACTTAGCCTTTCTTTACCTCGGTTTCATCATCTGTAAAATGAGGATCACAACAGTGTCTATCTCATAGGACTGTTGATACGATTAAATGTCAAGACCTATAAACTCTCTGAACAGTTCCTGGCACTTAGGATGTACTGAGGCAGCTATTATTACTACCTGACACATGATAATCAAGGGCTGATCCAAATTAGTTTTAAACCAAGAATTCCCTCAAAAGAGAAACAAACTAGAAAATAAAGACAGTACAATGGGCACCCAAGTTTCCTGCTTAATGACATGCATGTCTTTTTTTTTTTTTTTTTTTAAACAAGCCATACCGAGGGCCCCTTTGCTAATGCAATCTTTCTCTTTGCGTTGTGTACATACGGTCCCCTTTCTAAAAGTCTCTTATGGGGATGCTAAGGAAAGTCCTTGTGACTTAGTTCATTTGAGCTGCTAAAAAGGATAGCATACTGGGTGGCTTATAAACACAGAAATTCATTTGTCATGGTTCTAGAGGCTGAGAAGTCCAAGATCGAGGCTCTGCTATACTTGGTGTCCGGTGTCTTGCTGTATCCTCACAAGAAGGAAAGTTGAGGGAGCTCTCTGGACCCTCTATAACCAGGGTACTAACCCCATTCTGGAGAGCTCCACCCTCATGACCTAATGATTTCCCAAAGGCCTCACCTCCAACTACCAGCTCGTTGCAGATTAGGTATGGATAAAGGGATTTGGGAGGACACAGCATTTAGCCTATAGTAACTTGTTAAAATTGAAATGCCTCACCTCAAAAAAAAATCCTGTGCTTTGTTAATGTATTTTTTTAAGATTTTATTTACTTATTCATGAGAGACACACACACAGAGACAGAGAGAGAGAGAGGCAGAGACACAGGCAGAGGGAGAAGCAGGCTCCATGCAGGAAGCCAGATGTGGGACTCGATCCCGGGTCTCCAGGATCAGGCCCTGGGCTGAAGGTGGTGCTAAACCGCTGAGCCACCCAGCTTGCCCTAAAGAGTGGACTTTCCTAAAGAAATTAATCTAATGGGAAGTAGATTTTTTTCCAATCAAGGAAGAAAGGAAAATAAATATGTTTTTCTCTATCAAGTGGAGGGGGAAAGGAATTCATGTAGTAACGTTAGTTTCCATATTTTTTCCTTTCACTCCCACTGAGTGCTTTAATTTTGTTTCTTTACTCTGAATTGTTTTTCCTTAAAAAAAACCACTCCTTTCTCCTTGTTTGGCTTCATCTCAGACTCCAGCGCAGGCAATTGAAATTGAGCCCTATATTTTTCTTCTAGGTGTGTGGTACACAAAGAAAATTCAATGCGTAGTTGATCTCATCAAACAGATCAATCAGAGAATGATGATTTGCTTCCAAAGTGATTCTTTGCTTTTCAAAAGAAGGTCCCAATAGGATTTCCTAAAATAGTTTTCATTTGCAGGGCATTGCTACTACAATCCATTGTTGAGAACTTGATTCAGCATATAGTAAATACTTAAGGAATATCTATTTTTGTTGATCCACCTGAAACCATACATATCTGTGTATATATCTGTCCCTCCCCGCGTCAGGATGGCAAATGGATTTTATTGCTTGTTCCAACTCAGATTGATTGGAAAGAGCTGCCTCGAGCACTGCGTTTAAAAGGATTTTGAGATTGAATCCAGGTTCAGAAAGAAAGAGCCCCATGATCGATTGGAAATGTCTGACGTGGGAACAAGAAGGAATACTGGCTGCATGTGTGCTTACCAGCCTGCATGAGCAACGAATATCTTCAGGGAAGCATAGTGCGCACCTTTGAATCACTCAGAGAGCATAGCACAGGTCATAGCCTGTGTGGATGCAATGTGTATTTGTTGAATTCAATTAAATGAAAGGATAGGGCAAAAGTGCTCCTCAAGACTATTTCTAGTAAACCAGGTAACCTCCTTATACATGTCTGGTACTTTGGTCTCCCAAACAACATATTTAATAAGCATCTGTCGGTTGGAAGAAGAAGTCCCTCTATAAATGGGTTGTCCAATCTCTGCTTGGGGAGATCCAAGTGTTCACGCACGCACACACACACACCTTAATCATAAACCCTTGGTAACAGAGTTTTGGGGTTTGCTTTGTTTGCCTGTAGGACCTATGTGTGTCTAGGACTCTGCCTACAGTTACCTCCCCTAGGTTCGTAATCACCCGTGAGCATTGTTGCCTGCTAAAACCATGACAGTGGGCAAATAAAACACAAGTGAACGGGTGGATCTGACCTAGAAGCTGCATAAATACTATGTCACAGCTCTGCCTCCAATGTTCCAAATAAGAGGGTAAACGTTGGCAATCCTTTCA
This sequence comes from Canis aureus, assembly GCF_053574225.1. Taxonomy (NCBI): domain Eukaryota; kingdom Metazoa; phylum Chordata; class Mammalia; order Carnivora; family Canidae; genus Canis; species Canis aureus. The sequence goes on from NC_135633.1 coordinate 2,570,678, forward strand.
TTAAACCGGATCATAATCGCTGAAAAAGCACATACTCTAAAGTCTTTCTGACATCAATAAAAAAGGTCACAAGATTGGGAGAATTTTGACAAACTATAATAATGACAATAAATGTAAGTGTATAAAGCCACTCTGGCCTTTCAGCAGGAAGCTTCCTGTCCTGGGTGCCATGACTGAGCACTGCATGAAACTCTGGGGCAAGGTCAGTAATCGTGTGGGAAACCTCACGAGTAGCACGTGGCATGCTTCGTATAGCAACTTAAATGTTTTCTCAGTTTTACCTACATAGGCTGTTACAGAGCTGGGTTGCATGGAGGGGTTTCTGTAAGTCTGTAACTACTCTAAAATCCCAAGCAAACTTTGGAAAGGGGGTACATTTTTTCTAAGAGATTCCAAAAAAAAGTACAAAGCTAGTTGAGAAGACCTCCTACAAGGCCTTTACTTTGTAATTCATGACCACTCCCCTTTCCTCTTTTCCATGGCCCATCTCCATTCATCTTGATTCCAGGTATATTTTGTAAAATTGTTAGTTTTTTCCAAGATATATACTATCCACGTCAAGGGAGAAAAGGGTGACAAGGTCATATCGGGCGTAGCAATCTTTTCATCACCCATACAAAGCCAAAGGAAGTACTCAGTAAACATTTAGTGATGGAAGGAATGAACCATCTATTTATAACAGCAGAATCATTGAGCTGTTAAGTAAGATCATTATGGGCCTCTAGTTAGGGTTTGATTTGATGTCATTGTGTTCACAACTTGACTTTTTTAAGAGCTTGAGATAAAGGAAGGAACTCATTTTAATTCTGAATTTAAATATTACAATAGACGGCAATTAGCACAGACATCAAAGGAGTGGAGAAAATTTCATCATTAAGAGGATAAGGATGTTATTATAACCAAAGAAAGATGATCAGATGCCAACCTATTAGAGTAGCTGCTAATAAAATAAATCTTCATAAGATGGGTTAAATTACCTCCTTAATATTAAACAAATGATTTTACAGAGTTGTCTTGCTGGAACTGAATATGAGGGCAGGTCGGGGCATATCGGTTCCCTTGTTTCTGCGTTCCATGATGAAAACAGAAAAATGCAATCGTGATCATAGTAATATCTACAGAGTCATCTCACTTTCGAACACCTTCCACATGTTCTCATTCCTTGATTAGATTGAAAGGTATATCAGGCCAGGTTCAGGGTGTCCCAAGACTCAAATGTAGAACCAACTGGAACCTATGGTTGTTTTATTAACAAGGTAACACCTGTGGCCCCTGGCAATTTTTAGTCAGGTCTGTGCCTCTAAAGGAAGGGGAATTCACATTCTCTTCACATTCCATTCTGCTCCCGTACACACAAGGGTCAATCACTGTGATGGACTTTTCATGTTCCAGTGTCATTCTTCAGCGCTGGAGGAAGAAGAAGGTGGTTCTAAAATAGTTCTGATACAGCATTGGGAACAGCCTTTCATCCATGGGAATTACCTGAAATCATACGATGTCTTAACTGGTCACAATTATTAAACCTCAGCAAAACTACATAGTCCTTCGAAAGGAAGCACACGATGGCTTACAAAGGAGGTGACTTCTCTGCTTAATAGCCAAGGACAGCAGCGCAAAAGGATTGGGACGGGAAGCAAAGTCTACCTTGTCCAAATGAAGAGCGCAGGGGAACTCGAAATTGCCAGAATGCAGTTACCCCCACTGGACCTGGGCAGGCCAGCGTCTGACACTTGCAAGCAATGCCGTAGGCCTATGCAGTGGACACGAAGCCTCCAGCTTGGATTTCACCTCCATTCAAGGTATAAAACCTACACTCTGAGAATATCGAGTACAGAGATGTTAATTAGTTCCCTGCTGTCAGGTTCAGAATTGCCCTCCTTGAGACCAATGCCTTCACCTCACCGAGGAAACTGAGGCCTAGAAGTCACTTTGCTTCTCTGTGCCACTAAATCCACGGTTTCCCCCAATTAAGTTTAACTCAACAACTATTTACTGTCCCCTGCTCTGTGTCAGCTCTTTCCCTGAAGTTCTTGGCATTTAGAGAGAGAGACGGGGACCTTGTTTCTGCATTTAAACACGGCCTCTGTGGGACACAAGTAATTTCTTTTTTTTTTTTTTTAATTTTTAAATTATTTTTTATAGGTGTTCAATTTACTAACATACAGAATAATCCCCAGTGCCCGTCACGGACACAAGTAATTTCTATCAGAAGGCAGATGCGCCGTGGGCTAGACTCAAGGACAAATGGGGCCAGGGGTGAGTTCCTTCCAGGGAGGAATCTGGAGAAGTTCCAGAGGAGGCCTGCCGTGCTGTGCTTCCAAAAGCCCCCCGTAACCTCCCCCTGGGTCTGCCCTCCTACTCAGAGTTCCTGCCCTGCCATTTCTCAGGCCCAACTTTTATTCAGAACTTGTCTGGAATTCATGCTCTTGGGCTTTCCTACATTTTGACTTGGGGATGGGGATGGATTCAGGTTCTGTAAGACCTGGAGTGTATACAATCTGGGGGACTCTTTAAGAAAGACCTCAATGTTACAAACACAACCTCAGGTCCAGAAGGAAATGTTTACTTAGAATAAGAAAAAAATATCACAAATAGCGGCAGCTGTGGGAGTGGGTCCTTCTCTTCTTCGGTCTGTCTGTCAACTTGCCAGAAATGCTTACACAGGGATGCTTCCTAATTGCTACCTGGCTTCCGACCGCCACTATCGCACCTCCAGCCTTCTACAGCTCCTGGAAACTCCTGTCTCTCTCCAGGGGTCTGTGCAAGGGAAGTGCTTCATTAGCTTCACAGTAAGCCTGGCTTTGCCTGAGGAAGTGACCACCTCAAGGTCACCTGGCCAATCCAGGACCAGAACCAGGTTGCTTGAGCAGAATGAGCACAGACTTAGAAGTCACACAGACCTGGTCCCAGTCTTGTCTCGGGCACTAAGAGCTGTGTGTCTTTGTGCAAGTCAGTTCTCAGTTTCACCTTTCTCCTCTCTTAGATGGAAATGAGCAGACTAAGCACATGGGGCAGGTAAGTACTCTAATTGCCTAGCACCATTCCTGACTCGAAACAATGCTTGGTAAGTGGTGACTGTTAGGAAGACTCCTTCCAGGATGCCTGGATGGCTCAGTGGTTGAGCATCTGCATTCTGCTCAGGGTGTGATCCTCGATCCCAGGATCGAGTCCCACATCGGGCTCCCTGCATGGAGCCTGCTTCTCCCTCTGCCTGTGTCTCTGCCCCTCTCTCTGTGTGTCTCACGAATAAATAAATAAATAAATAAATAAAATCTTTTAAAAAAAAGAGTCTCCTTTTCCTTGGAAATGACCTCTTCTCCCATGGTTAGAATTCCTAGATTTTAGCTGGGCACATGGATATCCTGACTCAAGTCTACATCCCCGAGCTTGTGTTATCAGATAGGTTTGGCCATGTGACTAAGTTGTGGCCAGTGGCAAAACCCGTGTCCATCTTCCGGGGAGTGTCCTGAAAACCATCGAGTATGCCCTTCTCCAACCATTTTTTTCTTTCCTGATGGTATGGAAGACAGAAAGAGCCTGGATACCTGGCACCATGCAACACCATATGGCACAGGCTACCTACTTGGACTTTCAAAGGAAGTCAAATTTCTAATATATTTAATCTACCTTTTTAGGGGTCCTGAGCCACTTTCAGCCAAAACTAATTCTAGAACACATCAAATCCCACGCTCTTTACACTTGGCTACATGGCCCCCAGTTTACAATGTCATTGTATACATCAATCTCACCAGGTAAAACTAGAACTTTACAGGATTTCGAGTCCTTAAGCTGATATGTCACAACTGGAAGGCGTCAATGGTGGGACTTGGGTCCTGTGGTAGACCACTGAGAGCTGCTTGTTTAGCAGGCGCATCTCACCCAGCTCCACTGACAGCTATAGGTGGCCCGACCTGGTTTTATCATTACAATCAGCGGCAGCATAGCACGCCTATTGCAGGAATGGTGGTTACCATTTAACATGCTCTCTCTCTGCATTAGCAATATGACGTCCAATTAACACATTAAATTATCTCCAAAGCCCACACAGCAGGGGCAATTATCCTTATTTCACAGATGAGGAAACCGAGATCAAAGGCGCCAAGTTACTGAAACCAGACAAGTGACCTGTCGATGGCAGAGTTTATCAAGATCCAAACCTGTCTTAAACCAAATCCCTTAAAAATTGCACCTACTCCTTCCCACAAAATGAGACTTGGTAAGAATGGCTTATAGAGAGTTCATACAACAATAAGCACCCGGTAAATCAGTTCAGAATGTTTATTATATTATTATTACAAGCTATTGTTATAAATTGTTATTTATTATTATTGTAACAAGCTACCCCCAGCCTTAATGGTTTACTTACATCAGCAACCAAGTCATATCTGATGGTTTTGTGACATAGGAATTCAAGCAGGGATCGGCTAGGCAATGCTTGCATTCCCCATGGCATTGATCAGGGAATAACCTGATGGCTTTCAGCTGGGGCCGCGCTGACCTGGAGGTTCCAGGACGGCTTCACGCACATGCACAGCATCCTGGCAGGGCAACCCGGAAGGCTGGGCTCAGCTGGGCCCTTTTCCTTCTCCATGTAGTCTCATGGATTCACGCGGTCTCTCCAGCAGGGTAGTGTTGGACCTCTGACATGGTGGGACAGGGCTCCAAGAGCAAGTGTTTCGAGACACAGTCAACTTCAGTTGATTCCAGGACTAAACTTATTGAAGGAAATTTCACAGAAATAGGAAAGCAGGTAAGTTGGCTTTCTGAAATACATATCAGTTTGCTAGAACTACCATAACAAAATTGCATAGACGGGGTGGCTTTAACAACAGGAATTTACTTTCTCACGGTGTTGGAGACTGGAGGTCCAAGATCAAGTTGCCGGCAGGGTTGGTTTCTTCAGAGGCCTCTCTCTTTGCCTTGCAGATGGCCACCCTCCTGCTTTGTCTTCACATGTGCACGTGCATCCTGGAGTCTCTCCCTTCCTACAGTGACACCGGTTATATTGCATCAGAGCCCTACCCATGCATCCTCCTTTTAACTTAGTCACCTCTTTAGAGACCCCTATCTCTAAATATAGTTACATTCTGAGATACTGAAGATCAGGACTTTAATATATGGATTTGGGGGTGGGGGGATACAATTCAGCCCATAACAAATGTCAAATCTAATGACGTTGTATAAGTAGAAAAACTAGGATCCAGAGACAGATTACAATCTGCCCAGGTCAGACAATACAATTAGTAATAGAGTCAGAAGGAGACTTCTTTCCAGTGCAGCCCTTTCCCCAACATGTCAGAGGATTCCAAGACTTCTCTCCTGCCTTACAGAAGGCAGGAAACAGAGAAACCAAGAAAGGCCCAGTGTGGGGGCCAGAGATGTCTCCTTTTCTCTTGAAATTTCAGGCTTTTCACAATTGCCTCTTCTCCAAGTCATTGGGTACAGACCTAGATCTCTGGCCTACTCATTTCTTTTCCCATTTCTTGGCTGATATTTCTGATGTTCAGGTCACTATTTAGATTCTGAATCACAGGAATATTAGAGAATATGATGTCCTTGTTTCTGCCTTAACATAGATCTGTCAAGACTTTGGGAACATCTCCTCAGCGATTTGCAAGCCCAGGCCCATTCTGGAGCTCTGAGTCATAGCATTGGTGCCCCCTCAGCTTCAGTGTCTACCCCATCTTTGATTTGTAGCTCTTGGGTTTCAAGAAGAACCTGCATCTCAGGGAGGACTTGGCCTTTCTGCTGTCTAGGCTTCTTCTGGGACGCACCTGCCACCTGCTAGGATGGAGGTGAAGGAAGGGGAATCTCCTGATGTGGTTTAAGCCTTCCCGGGACATAAGACAATTGGTATTCAATGCTCTTCTTCCAGTCGCACGGTGCATCCCAATCTATATTTCTATGTTGTTATGAGGTTAGAAAACAAGTGTTCCCAGAGAGAAGAGGGGAGGTTTAATTCTAACTAATGTAATGAAATTCTATTAAGCTTCAATTATCTACCAGCCATGGCATGGGGGTGGGGTGGGGACAGAATAGTTCATTGAGACTGGCCTGTCGCAGTACCCTAACACACATTAGGCTGAAAAAAAAAAGATCAATTGTGGATGTATTAAGGGTGGGAGAAGGCCAGGAGGGGTAAATGTAGCCTTGAAAGCATGAGCTTTGGAATCTGAAAATCTTGAGTTTTAATCCCTACCCTACCGCTAACAGGCGGCTTGACTTTGGGAGAAATCAGTTCGCTTCTCCATAACCTGGTTATAATAGTACATCGTCAAGAGGATTAAACAGAAGAAGGAAGGTAACTTCCTGAACACAGCGCCTGGCACATTGTTCATGCCCAATAGATAGCAGCGGTCATTTTGACCTGTCTCCCGGCGCTGCTGTAAGAATTAAGTGACCTAGACTCTTGACCTTCCCCATCTCTCCCCTACGCTGTACATCTGCTTTTCTTCCAATTTTCTCCAGCCAGTAAATGATTTCTTCAAACGTGCCATTGCTCACGCCAGAACCCTTGGTCACCTCATTCCGCATGACCCCATCACCCAGTCCTTTGATTTTTCCTTCCAAATATATCTCACATCCACTTTTCTAAGTGAAAGCCTTGATCTGTAATAGACTCCTGCCTGGACTCTACACCTAGACCCTTCTCGTCCAGACGTCACAGGGCATCCAGAGTAATCGTTTTAAAATATAAAGTGAATCATGTAACTTCTTCAGTTTAATGGTCTCCCAAAGCACAGAGGATAAAAATCCAAAGCGCCCCAGAGGCCCTGCGTGGTGGAACCACGTGCTCACTTCTAGAGCCTCCTCTTGTCCTCTTCCCTCCCTCCCTCCCTCACTACGCTCCAGCTGCATGGCCCTTCTCGGTACCCAGGTATACAACTTAACATTTCTCCCACCTCTGGTGGCTTTAAAGTACGTTATGCATTTCTTTGACAATCCTCCATTTAATAGGTGAGGTCTGATTTTCTTCTCTTTACACGTAGGCCAGACTTGGTGACTCGCTTGTAACCCATAGAATGTGGCAAAACTGAAGCTCTGTGGTTTCTGAGACGAGGTCATCAGAGGAATGGCTTCTGCCTGGCTTTCTGTTTCTTGGATTCCTTGCTCCAGGGAAGCCACCTGCCATGTTGTAACGACACCCAAGCAGCTTGCGGAGAGGTCCGTGTCGGCGCGGAATCCCACCAACAAACAGCAACAGTTATCCGTGTCCATGAATAGCCTGGAAAGGGATCGTCGCTGGCTCTGTGGAGGCTTTAGATGATGACAGCCCTAGCTGAAATCTCCACGGCAACCTCACAAGAGACCTACCCTGCCCCCCAAGCCAGAGCTTCCCAGCTAAGTATTCCTGACCCGCAGAAAATACGGGTGTAAAGAATGTTTATTTTCGTGTTACACTACCAAGTTTTGGAGTGATTTGTTGCATAGCAGTAACTAAAACATCACCCCGGGAGCTTCTTTCCGGGGCCACTTTCTCTTCTTGCAACACTCATCCCTCCCCTGTTCCTCAGGCTACCGGTTCCTGAGGATGCAGAGGAAGGCGGGGTGGTACGAAAGTGGGGCTAGGCCAGCCCTTGTTGTCCCGATGGAGGGAAAGGTAGCTAGGTAATAACATGCACATGAGCATCACACAGGCCTAAGGAGAAGCCAGAGAGAAACGCCGCCTCCTCCTACCTGCTGCCCTGAATTATTGACCACCACAGCAGCCGGAGACCACTTAGAGCAGTGGACCTAGAACAATTCCTGCCAAGGGCTGTCTAATTGAAAAGACACAGAGCTGAAAATGAATTTTGACAGAAAACTAGAATTCTGAGTTAACCCATGGTATGACTGATATTCTCCAGATAGTTCATGGGGGAATTTTCAAAGTTTCCAGAAAGTGTGTATTTTCTAATACCAAATGGACAAAATTGCATGATTGTCCACTCTAAAAGCTCCATATTTTCCTGCTGTAAAATGAGGGGGTTGACCAGAGTGACCCGCAAGTCCTTCCATCTCTGAGCTTCAGGGGTCAGATGAAGGTGTTAGGATCTCATATGCAAAGTCAGGGACAATGCTTTTTCTATGAATTAAAGAAAAAAAAAAGGAATGTTTTCCAGGATTGATGAAGAGGGAAAAGTAACTTAACGAAGAGTCCTGCACGTTGTAACTGATTATTTACATTTCTTTGCTGAACGGATGGAAAAAGTACCATCTTGGTGATGAAGAGCAAGCAGAAATGTGATGTTACAGAAGCAGAGTCCTTGAGCCTGGGGAATGTTGGTAAAGTTCACCATGTGCTATGAGTGAGGACTTCTACAGGATTAATAGATGCCTATTTTAAATGTTCTCAATGAAGAGATAGATGAGGTCCCCCTTGTCTCCTCATTTTCCAACTCTCACTTATTTCCTGGTCAAAATCCATTTTTTATCCCTCCTTTTGTGACTAGTGAAATTTTGCCAATAGGAACAGTGCTAACTGAGGGCCTTTAGAAAAGCTAGAGCCATTCTTCTGGCCTTCATTCTGTGCCAGAATCTTTCTACTCTTGTTTCCATAAGGCACTCTTGTCGCATCCTATTACTTCCACTACTTTTAGAATGATATCACCTCAGTGAGGTACCATCTTTTCTCTCCTTACAAAAGAAAACAGACCTAGTTTCTTTAACCTTTCAGCAGAAGCAAATTCCCCAAATCCCTCTGTCATTCTGGTTGCCTTCTGCTATGCCTTCTCTAGTTCCAAAATATCCTATTTATAGAAAGAAACCCAGAATGAGCTCAGGACTTATAATATGACCTAACCAATCCTCTTTACATGACTAGAATAATTTTCCTGACTTCATTTCAGTTTTGCAATGTGCCCAGTATATTCCAAGCCAATTCATTTTCCCCTTATTTCAGTGCATATAAAAAGACAAACATTTAAACTATGGCCAATGTTATTTATTTTGAGAGGTTGATGTTAGTTGTGTTCAGGAACTTTCTAGAATTAATGGGTTCAAGAGCAAGTCAGAGTTTGCGGTTGGCGTAATATTAGGGTTAAAAGACGAGGTCTATTACTTGGATTATTTTTTCATTTTTTGGCATTTGCTTCAGTTAATAAAGCGATTAGCTATTTTTTGACAAAGACTGTAATCCCAGTGATGCCATGGGTTGAAGCAGCACGTGGAAAGTGTGGTCCAGCCCCACCACCCGGAAATTTGTTAAAAATGTGAAATCTCGGTCCTCATGCTAGACTCCAAATCTGCTTTTCAAAAAAAGCTGCCCGGGTAGGGTACCTAGCTGGCTCAGTCAATAGCACATGTGACTCTTAATCTCAAGGTTATGAGTTCAAGCCCCACAATGGGGGTAGAGTTTACTTAAAAACAAAAACACAACTACCCAGGAAATTCATGTGCCCATTAAATCATTTGGAAAAAAAAGTATGGTTTAGCATCTGTGAAAGCTTCCTTCCAGATGTTTTAGGCAGCTTAAATATCAAACACAGCCTGGTAGGCCCCACCACGATATAGACGCTATTGCTTTTACGAGTTTCTGTTTGCCTTTTCATGATCCTAAGTTATGGGACTCCTTGGGGACTTGCTTTCTCATTTTATTCAATTTCTAATATTATCTTACATTTAGCTAAGTATATTTTCTTCCAAGCCCTGACCTGACATGCTCTTGACCTGTCTTAATCTTCTATCAGCTTTTCACATTAACAACGTCACTTCTCCCCGACTTGCCACCCATACTTCCTCTTATTCATCTCTTGTCCGTAGGATGGTTTGGAAAGAGTCATTCGGTTCTTCCTCAAAATCCCATGTGGTCTTGCTTCAGCCTCATTATGTGGCTGTCTGGTTTTCCTGAAATTGAGTTAAGTCATGATCAGATCTTTTGTCTCATGCTTACTTGTCAGGCTCAGGAATGCACCAGGATTATTACAACTAAACCATAACTTTTCCAAGGCTTTCTCTTGTTTGCTTCTTTTCGATGCTCTGCTTGTTTCCTCTCTAACTAAACTAGGTTTGTAACTGGAAGATTCTTTGGGTTCTTTTTAAATATGAGCTCAACATCAGGTTCTTGGCAATCATTGCCTATTCTTGTTTTCAGAAAGCTTTCCAAATTGTGCATCGTGATTCTTTGCCTCTCCTTCTATTGCCTGTGGAGAACCATTAAAAATCAGGAAGTGACTAAGGGAGCCAATCTTTCTTCCTACCTGGTCAGAATCACTTCTCATATCATAAACACAACTCTTTTGCTGTGTTTTTTTTTTTTTTGGTTTTTGTTTTTTTAGCTTCCAAGACAGCAATTATGTCACCATCTGAAGATTCTCTATGAACACTCTCCTTCATGGATTATAACAAGTGATCCTGAGGCAATGACTGCTGACATCTGGGCAATAATTAGCCAAACACTCTTCCACTGTGTCATCTTCCCCTAACTCCCCAACCCTTCATGGATTAGATCTTGGCCTTATGAGACTCCGAGATCTGTTAGGCTTGGGAATTATTAATATAGGGATCACCAACTCCCAAGAAGTGGCAGGCACAGAGTAAGTACTGACGGGCAAGAAGAAGTAGGAGTAAGTGAGAAGAAAGGAACTAATCCATCCAACACGAGGTGGAGCACCTGGCAATTAATTACAATCAAATAGATTTAAAAAGAAAAGTTGGAAAGAAAGAATGGAAGTACTGTCTCATCACTTCTGCCTTGATATGAGGGAAGGGAGTACCCAAACCATTCTTTTTACTGTGACACACCGAATTCCCTTTTAGAAGTCAAGGTTTTGTCCCAAGAGATATCCCAAGCATCTGCTTATTCCCCCAAGAAAAAGTAATACTCTTTCATTTCTGATGGTGTAGACTCCTGTTTTGTTACCTCGCTCCCACTAATTCTGAAAATCTTCACACACCTCCCTAATGATATTCTTGTGCCTCCTAGTCTGGATAAGTCCTTTCTTATTAATTTTTACGCTCATCTTCAGAAAGATACAGTCAGAGACCAGATTTTACAACTATGACTTTGGCAGAACACTGCGTGTGAACGTTAGACAATTCACCTACCAGGGACACAATATTCATGGTTTCGAAGCAAAAATCCTTTCTTCTAGGTTTTGTTAATACGCTTTGCTTTAAATCTGGCTACATTGTTAAGTAGTGATCTTTAAGGAACAAGATTTGTTTACTGTTCAGTTTGAAATGTTCTTACCATTGCTAAAAATGAATGGGGTCAGATGAACCTGGAGAAGTGTGATATTCATATCACAGCTGACTCGGGTTGTGCAGAGAAAATGAGATGACCTCAGGAATAAGTGCTCCCAAGATGAAAACTGTGGCAGGTACAATGCTTGGCATATGTCTTAACAAATGAAATGACTGCAATCTTTGCTTATATTAGACACTGGATTTCTGCAGATGGGAAAAAAGAAAAAGAAAATGTGTAAGTGAGTGGAACGAGGTAAGGTGGAGAGCTGATCATGCACCAAGAGAATTCTCATCGCTGGGAAATGAAGAACAGAAAGAAAAATACTATATGTTAAACACCACCTCTTCACTTCTCTCTCCAACTCTCTATGAGAACTCACCTTAAATAGCAGTTCTTGTCCTTCATCTTGGCCCATGACTTGTAGGTTTTAGTTAATGACTCCAAGGAAGAAAGGCAGCGGTCAAACGTATTCCTTGGAAAACATTTTCGGTACGATTATGTGTTGTCTAAATCATTTCAAACTAAGTAATCACTCATGTTTTGAATCCCCAAGCACCCAAGCTAACAACTCAAGGCACCCTACTATAAAATATGGCGTTAGTTTTCAGAATAAAGATCCCTCAGAGAGAGAAATATCTGATAGTCTCTATACAACCTATAAATTGCTGACAAAGAAGCCAAATAAATATAACACATGGATGACAATGGGAATAATTATGTTCATATAGTGATCGTCTCCCTGTGTTATTTCAAGGTTTCAGATCTGTAATGGAGTCACTGAATAGGCAGGGAAACCTAATTATGGCATTTTGAATCGCATTCTCAGGAAACCAGTCTTGTCCACAAAACCTGTACCCCCAAGACCTCTGAGGATGGTATGTACCAGCTGTCCCAGTCTTAGGGCAGCATCTGCTGGCTAATTCATGGATCGACAAAAAGTGGCAGTTTGTGGACAATCTGAGCAGTCCTCTCAGTTGGAGGGAACTGTTGCCTTGATGATGGGGAGGGTGCCTGGCATCCTTTTATCGTGACCTCCCTCAGGTGTCCAGGAGGAGGACGAGTCTAGAACTATCCCTGAGGAGGTCTAGGAAACATCTGTAACTACCCCTAAGGAGGTGTAGGGAACATCTGTATATTTGTACCTTGGTTGGAGCCTCGGATGAATTGGGTTGGCCCCGGAAGCATCTCTAGGGCGCTATCAACTCAACACTGGACTCACTCATAGTAATAATAACCCGGAGCCAATGGGAATTCCAATGAGCAGACGTCCATGTACGCAATTAGGAATTCAAGCCAGTTTTCCAAGGGGAAGGCATTTCTGGGATGGGGGAGGGGGAGGGGGGCAGATCCTTGAGGCAGCCCCAGAACATCCTGTCGCCTCCGATCAGGTCTTCACACGCGAGGAAGCCACGAATGAATGGCGTTCAGACAGGGCGCTTGCGACTGACCTAAAGGAAGTGGAGGCTGGATAGGGCCGGAGGGCCTGAAACTTCAGAGCCATATCCACCATCTTCTGCAGCATCTCTCTGCCTCATCCCTGCAGTCAATAGCGCCGCGGCCAGGGCCTGCGACGCCGCCGATGGGCTCCCCGGGGTGGGGACCCTGCGTGGAGAGTGAAATGATGGTGCTGTTGGTGCCAAAACGACGCCAGCCCCCACCCACCCCCCACCCGCACCCGCACCCGCACGAAACCCTCCTGGGGACTTCCCGGGGCCTCGCGCTCCTCGGGGCGGCCGGCATCTCCATAACAACTGGCGCACGTCCCTCCGCGCGTCCTCGGCTCGGCTCGCGGGCGTCGGCCGGGGGCTGCAAAGGGCGGCCTGGGCGGAGAGAGGCCTCGGGGTGCGCCCCCCAGGCTGCGGGAGCGTCGCGGGGATGGGCACAGCGCGCGCGGCCCGAGCTCCCCGGGCCCCCTCCCCTCCCCTCCCCTCCCCAGGCTTCGGAGGGCGAGGCCCCTCTCCCGGCTGCGGCGCCCGGGGAGGGGGCGCGGGGGCGCTGCGAGCCTCTCCTTGAAGTTCATCCTCCCCTCTGCAAGTTTCTTCCCGCCGGCACGTGACCTCCCCGCGCCCCAGCCTGCGCAGCCACTGGCGAGGACGCGCGTCTCTAAGCCGCGGGGCTTCCTGGGAGAGACCCCTCCCGCCGCGGCGATCCCGGCCCGGCCCCGCGGGCGCGCCCCCGCCGCCCCCCGCAGGCCCCCGGGAGCCCCCAGGCCCGCGCGCAGGCGCCCCCGAGCCGCGCGGCGACCCCCCCCCCCGCGCCCCTGCCCGCGGCTCCGCGCCCCGCGGCGCTCCAGGCCGCCCCAGCCGCGCGCCGGGGCTCTGACTCCCACCGGAGGAGCCATAACCCATTAGAGCACACGCAGTTAGAACTTCATCCAACTCAGCCGCCCGAGAGCTGGGCTTGCACGGGTTCCCGTGGGCAACTGGTGGCTCGCCCCGGTGCCTCTCGCCTAGTCATCGGTCCCTGGGAGGGAGAGGAAAAGTTGTCGGGCTGATGCGCGCTTCGACGCACGCAGTGGTGCCCAAGGGCGAGTCACTCCCCCACACCCCCCGCCGCCCAGCCCCCAGCACCCCCCCGCCCCGGATCATCACTCACGACCTCATCAGCTGGAGACCCTTAGTCATGATGGGGGAGGGGGGCACGAACTTTTCTGAGAAGTTTCCTTTCTACCGAGGGAGTCACAGCGAGCTGGGCACGTAAACAGCCTGGAGAGTCGAGGCCGCCCCCCCTCCCCGCCCCCTCCGCTCCCCTCCGCTCCCCTCCGCTCCCCTCCTCCCCTCCCCCCCTGCGCTCTTCTGCTATTATTATTAAAGCGGTAGCTTGCTGGCGCTGATAAGCAACAAGTTCCCCAGCGGTCTTCCCGCCCTAGCCTGACACGGCGAAGGGTTTCTTACCTGGCGACGGGGAAATCTCCCGAGCCGAGCTCAGCTCTGCCAGAGCCCCAGGTGTGACCTGGGCAGTGGACAAGGGAGCGTTGTGCAGGCTGCACTATTTTTATGAGGGTACCCTTGAAACTCCTCACTTTCCCCGGGAACTTTCTGTGCCAGGACCCAGTGACGGGCGGCTGGGAGGCAGCCCCAGGAACCACCCGCTATTTAGCAGGGCAGTTGGGCAGTCCTCGGTAACCTCGCTCATTCATTAGAATCACGTTAGAACTCCAGAGAAAGCGTGTCTCTCTCGGAGTGAGGGCGTTTGCGTAAATCTATAGGTTTTTCAACACCGATGCCAGTTGCTTTGTCTTCTGTAGTCGCCAAGGTGGTTGAGAGTTTAAGCTTGCGGATATTGCAAAGGGTTATTAGATTCATAAGTCACACCAAGTGGTGGGCGATCCACTGAGCAAAGCCGAACTTCTCACATGATGACTTCAAACAAGACACATTACCTTCCAGCATCTGTTGGGGAGACGGGATTTTAAGACACTTGAGTCTCCAGGACAGCAAAGGCACAATGGTGAGTAGCAATAAACCCTGCATTATAATTGAAAAATCTTGACATGTTGCTTAACAACGGGCATATCACAGCTCTTCCTGGCACTTCACACGCCAAAGAACAGCAGCTACTCAGGCCAGGAGAATCGGGTTTTTACATAGTGCAACTTTAATTGGAATCATTTGAGATTTAACACAGCAATGTGGAACTGCGTGGAACAAACTTGGAGCTGGAGGGGGGGTGTGTGTGTGTGTGTTATATTGGCTGTTCAAGGCTGATGCTTCTCTCCCAGCCTTCTTGCATTCCATCCTTTTCCTCTATGTGTGTGGTGTATGAGCATATTCTATGATTTATATGTGGGCATGTAATTGACATTCGCAAGGGGGTTAATTTCCATCTGAAACCAATAATGCTATTAGAGGTTGGGGTTAGGGGGTGGAGGGGGGGGCAAGGATGGGGTAGAGAATGGGAGTTTGGGTGCGGATGGGGGTGGGGTTGGTGGGGGGAGAAATAAGTCAGAAGTGCATATCACCGGGAATGAAATGGGTAATCCTCTCCTAGAAGAAAAGGGTCTCATCAACATGTGATCAACTATTAACAGGATGGCTTTGGCAAAGCCATCCACACGTGACAAAACGTAAGGAAGTGGAAGAAACCGTCTAGAGCAATATCAAGTATCACTGAATTAGAGATTTTTTAGCCTTTTCCTCCCGCTGCGCCGGGTGTGTAATTGGGCGAGCGGAGTCCATTCAGCACCTTGGACAGAGCCAACGGATTTGTCCGAGGTGGTGGTACCCTAGGTGGCCTCTCGGCCCCGCAGTGAAGCCAGCTCCGTGTCGCCCTTAAGAAGCGTCTTTTCTGAGGTTCGGCTCACACCGAGATCGGGCTGGAGAGAGTCAGATTTTGGAGCGGAGCGTTTGGAAAGCGAGCCCCAGTTTGGTCCCCTCATTGAGCTCGCTGAAGTTGGCTTCCTAGCGGTGTAGGCTGGAATAGACTCTTGGCAAGCTCCGGGTTGGTATACTGGGTTAACTTTGGGAAATGCAAGTGTTTATCTCCAGGATCTAGCCACCGGGGTGGTGTAAGCCGCAAAGAAGGTAAGCATCGGGGCGGGGACCCCCTGCAACCCCAATTCTTGAGCTATTTTGATACTCAGTCTTCCCGAGAGGACTTGTGGTGAAGGGGAGGAGGTGGAAGGAGAGCATGAGAGGGGGGTTGTTTCCTGGTATTTGCCCAGTTTGGATTGCCCTAGGTGAGAGCCTTGGGGTAAAGCGAGAAGGGGGGTGGGGGGGGGGAAACAGAAATAAAGGGGGAAAAAATGCTCAGTCTTCCTGCGGATATAATGAGTTTAGTTAACTTGGACCTGCATATGTCTGATTCAAATGTAAGATTTCTCTTTTTCTCCCCTTCACCTCCTTCTTTTCCGTTCTTTGCCGGTGTGTGTGTGTGTGTGTGTGTGTGTGTGTGTACAGTAGATTCATTACTAATTATGAAGCTTTTACACAACATTCGATCCCCTAAATTTTGACTTTGTGCCATTTAGAATCAGGCGGTGGAGGTGGTGTACGGCGAGGGAAGGGGAGGTGGAGGCTGGGGAGGAGGTAGGAGGTAGCGTTAAATCTCCAACACAAAATGAATCAAGGTAATTTCAGCTCTTCTAGTGAGAAGGATTCATTCTCTATGTATCTCTCCCCCCTCCCTTCCTCTCTCTCCCCCTCCCTGCCTCCCTCCCTCCTTCCCGCCCCCCCTCCTTGTACCCCGCCCCCTCCTCCTGCCTCCATCCCTCCATCCCTCCATCCCTCCCTCATTCTATCGCTTCCCCTCCGTCGCCCTCGCTGGATGTTTCTTTCTGGTGGTTCTTTTTTTTTTTTTTTTTCTTTTTTTTCTTTTTTTTTTTTCCTCCCTCCCCACGAGTTTCGGGCGCTGGCTTGGAGGGCTCCCGCTTTCTCAAGGGAAGGGGAGCCGCCGAGACCGCGCTCCGCTCCCCCGCCGGGCCGGATGCCTCACTGAGCCCAGGTCCGAGTCAGTCGGGGTAACTAAGGAGAGGGGGGGCCTCCGCTCGGTGGAAGAAGGTCCCTTCCGGGCCGGGGGAGGGGGCCTGGGCGGCGGCGAGGAGCGCTCGCAGGCCCGCCCGGAGGATGCTCAGGCCGCCCGGCCCCGGCGAGGGGCGCCCCGGGGGCGCGGGGAGCACCTGCGCCGCTGAGCGCCTCCCCCGCCCCGCCCCGCCCCCGCCCCGGGGGGCGCCCCGCGATGCCCCAGCCTGCGGCGCGCGGTGCTCGGCCTCTCCCGCGGGAGCCCGGGGCCGCCGCCCTCCCCGCCCCCGCGACCTGCGCCCGCCCCCGGGCCGGACCCTTTGTTCCGGCGGCCGAGCCCGGCTCGGGGCTGGGGCGTCCCGGGCTCCTCCCCCCGGCTCAGCCCTGCAGTCAGGAGCCGAGGGGGGGGCGGGGAGCGCCGCGACCCCGGCTGTGCCCGGAGGCGGGGGCGGGCCCGGGGGCGCGGGGCCGGGGGCGCGGGGCCGGGCGCGCAGCAGCCGAGGCGGCTCGGAGGCTCCGGGTGCAGCCGCGCTCCCCGCGCGAGCCCCGCGGAGGGAGCAGGAGGGAGGAGGGAGGAGGGAGGACGCCGGGAGGATGGAGGGAGGGCGGGGCGGGGCGGGGCGGGGCGGGGCGGGGCGTGGGGGCGGGGGGATTTCTGATCCGTCTGATGCAATTCCAAGCGTGCTGCAAAGGAACTCCAAGGAGTCCGCATCACCACCGCCACCCACCCTTCCCAGATGGTGCTGTTTTAAATACGGATCTGCAGGGCTGAACGCAGAACTGGGAGATTTATTGCAAAATCCCGAGAAGGGCGGGAGGGGTGCGGAGGGGAGGGAGGGGAGGAGAGGGGAGGGGGAGCGGGTGGACCGGGAACGGATCGGCAGGATTTAAAGGTGCAACGCTTGCTTTTTCCTTTTTCCCCAATCAAGCGGCAACCGGTCGCATTTTTTTTTTTTTTTTTTTTTTTTTTTTTTTTTTTTTTTACCCTGCCTGGATTCTAATTCACCAAGGAAGAGGTGTAAATATTGTGACATTTTGAGGCGGCTTGATGGATGAGAAAAGAATCATCTGTCACTCTAAATTGCAGAGTTCCCTCTCGGCGAGGTGTCTTGCTCGCGAGTACTCCCCGCTGCCTAATACAGTTGCTAGGGCTTCCGAGGGAGGCATCGCTAAGGGAATATTAGCCTTTTAGTCGACTTGCCAATTTATCTGACAGGCGACCCGAGAAAATTGTAGATTCCGCGTCTCTGGGAGACCAGGAGGGGGAAATGCTTAACAGCCTCATGCTTGTAACCTCGAGATCATTAAGCACTTAAACCTGCAAAGTGTCACGTCATCCTCTGTCACAGACACACACGTCCTCGACTTAGGAGGTAAAATGGTTTCGCCTAGGGCGCCGCGGAGACGAAGGTCCCTTTAAGGATGGTGCACCTGCTAGTCACTGTTGATGTGTATTTACATAGAGCGTCTCAGCAGGAAGGCAAGAAATTTCAATTGTCCGGTTTGCAATCAGAAGGAAGATTAGAAGGTGATACAGAGAGAGAGAGAGAGAGCAAGGAAGGGGGGGGGGGGGCTCTTTTTAACCCTAAAAACCAGCAACCTTCTAGCCTACTTTTGGACCCCTGGTCTTGCATATTAATATTTCCGTGTGTGAGATGTTCGCTTGGTCTAGCTCCCCCAATGGAATATATCAGTATTGATTCAGATGAAAATATATTCATCCTGCCTGTAGCTTTTTCAGTGTCATTGATAGTAAGACCTACAACACAGCAATTTTTGCAGGATAGGAAGAAAAAAAATGTCTGAAAGGGTTTTGCAAACTGGGAAGCAGACGCTCTCCGCAAATGGGAGCTGTCACTATTTTACATTCTCTTTACGTGCAGCACTTTCATTGAATGGAATCAGGGTGCTAATTATTTTTAGATGATCGAAAATTTGTATGGTTAAGGCAGGAATAGGGATTGTACAAGCAAGATTTTTGCTGGCTTACAAAACAGTATTTGTTAATTGCCTACCAGTGTGAGTCGGAAAGAAGGCCTTGAAAAGATACCAAAATCAACGTACGTAAACTTCGTTTATTTGCCAGCCTCTTTTCCTATCAAGTCGCTAATCTAAATTTTTAATAAGAGGAGAAGCTGGTGAATCTAGTTTCTTTTCTTTTCCTGGCCTGTCCTCTAGGGGAAGCGTTAGTAAGAAACAAAATCCCCAAATCAGTCAATGTGCGAGGCAAGGCCTGGATGATGACCACTAAATAGATAATCGGCCACAAAAACCAGCACATGGAAATGAAGAAAAGCCAGCATGGAGGCATTGCCGGAAAAGAATTTTTATTTTTAATTCTATGATTTGGGGACCAGGCTCCAACTTGCTCAAATAGCATTCACCAGATCAAATTGCTTACAATCTGTCAGTTAAAATGATGTCTCACTGAACATATTTTTTATTCAATATACTTCTACCAAAGGCCAGCAAAGCTATTCTTTGCTTTTGATTAGGGCAAACTATTTAAATGATTCTAATGAATACCAACTGATATCATCTGGTTTTAAAATTCTGCTTAAAACTAAATTTTTTTTTCTGAAAAGCACTGACTTGCCAGAAAAATATCTATTTTGGTAGCTTTCTTTTCACTCTATGGATAATTTAATGAGTTGCCTATTTTAATTTTACAACTGCTACCTCAGAAGTAACTCAAATTATCTTTCTTTGGCTCGTGTCTTTCCCTGCTGATCTGCTACTGCTGTGTGTGCGTGCGTGTGTGCGTGTGCGTGTGTAGGGGCATGTTTGTCTCTGTGTCTTTGCTGGTGTCATTAACAAGCGGGGCTCTCTTGAGTTGACACGACACAATCCACGTAAAGAACAGAGTGTGGTACTTAATAAAGATAAATAGTAACACCTAGTGAGAGCATACCACTATTGAATCCTATGGAAATGGGGAGGGGGGGTTGCCTGTAAAGGCAGAAAGACTGAATTCTTCAACAATAAAAAGAAAATTTCCTTCCCCCTTTGACTTAAGAATGATCATACTTTCAACAATTTGAAATCTCTCTCTTTCTTTTTTTTTACTTTGGAAGTTAAAGCTACTGCTTTAACAAGTGTGTCTTGAGGAAGATACACATGTTCCCTGAAGACTAATACCCCAAAACAGCATGATGCAAAGGGCAGAATGTTAAATTCTTTGTCCCTGCCTCCATTTTCATTTGGCAATTTGGGGAGTGTTCATTCTGAGTTTTTAAAAATGTAGGCAGACTTTCTTACTTTTTTTTCTTTTTTCCTAACATTCTAAAGGAGTCCTAGAAAGAATTCTGCTATAATGCAGACTTTATTTGTATTTCCTGATAATAGTATTTTGTAGGCATGTAGTGCTTTGATAGCTTTTTACCTTATTCCTTATTTGATCTCTTTGGCATTTGTGTCGGGTAGGAATTAGCAGTCACCTTTTTACAGATGAGGAAATTCAGATTCAGAGTTGTCCAGGACCACGCTGCTGGTAAGAGGTGAAGACTGACTCAGTCTATTTCTTCAAATTTCACGGATCATGCTTGTTCCTCTCCAGACGGTGCCACCTCAAATCCCACTTAGGCATCTGAGGGAACTGTATGTGTTATCTTTCTCCTATTTTGATTTCTTTGATAAAAAAAAAAAAAACTATTTACAAACAGTTCACCGAATTCTATGACCTTGCCTTTCTAAGCCACTTCAATCTCCTGCAATTGGAGACTCAAAGGAAGGAATCTTCCTGTACCTGACATACCATCTAAGGCACAGTCTCTAAGTCCCCAAAAAAACAACACAGAAAATAGGAAGAGCCAAAGCCAAGAATCATTTTGCTTTTCTAGTGAGTCATAGAATCCAAGGGCTGGGAAGGTTCTCAGAGGTCACTTATCCCAACCCATATCTGATGCTTGAATTCATACTGACTTGTTTTCTTCCAAGCCTCTGGAATTTCATCCCAGCTTTCAATTCCTGGGATCTTGCTTGTCTTGGTAGATACCCTGATACTTACGGGATCATGAACTTGACCGGCCGCTTCCTACTTTGCCCAAAAGGTATACTTTCTAGATGCTAAGATTCATATTTCTATGCAATAAGCATTAACTTACAAGCTGAAGATTCAGCAATAAGGAAGACTAAATGGCACCTATCTTGGTGGAGCTTATAGGTTAGAGACATGACTCGTCCTTTAATTTCCTCCAATCTCCAGAAGGGGACAAACTGCTGGAATCTTACCTTTTTCAAGAGAACACAGTGAACCAAATTAAAAGTCTGAGTTCAAGCTTCCCTCCCAACTAGTTGTCAGGAGCTGAAAAAAAATCCATTAGTCCCTCAGCATCTCTATTTCCTCACACATAAGACAAGGAAGATGTTCTCAAGATAAACTCTCAATTCCATGTTAGCTCCAAGTTTGAGTGATACAACAGATAACTCCTCCTTGGCGGAAGGTAGGGCCTAAGTCACCCTAACCTTTGATGATTTATAATTTGGGGTGCCACCAGGTTTTTAACTTGTTTGTTAGGAAGCACATTATGAGAAGTCAAGGCAACTTATTTAAACCCCATATAGAAGGAATCTAGATGTTGAACCTGTGGTTTTCTGAGAAATGACGACTGGGAGAGTTTTAATTTGAACAATGATCCCAAACTCCTGCAGATTATTTTTCAAATGTATGGGATGATGAGAGAGACTCACTATCAAATTAATTGCTCATCTTCTTTGTGCAAGCATAAGTTCTAATTTTTCAGGTCATTTCCTTTTGAAATCAGAGATATTACATCCTGAAATTGTCTGGGCCTCATGAATAATGCATTATATATACATGATAATAGATAATTAGATGGACCAACCAGGAAAAACATGAAAGGGAGCTGGAAGCTCAAGGATTGCAGAAGGTGTGTGGGCATTTTGACATCCAGGAAATGCTATAGATCTGTCCTTAGCTAACTCAGCCTGGTGGAGATAATTAAGAAAAAATGTGGGTGTAGAAAGGCTGCAAGCCATTCCCTGGGATTGGCTAGCTTGCTGCAGTAGTTCAAAAACAATTGGCACAGCCACCCACACTGGACATGATTGCCCTTTGATGAGGCAGCTATTGACTTTTATAAAGATGCCATATTTAAAATAACTTCTGATGCACTACGGATGACAGATATCATTCTTGAATTCTATTTTGGACAAATGGCAAAATATATTCCAAAGTATTAATTTAAAAATTAAAAAAAAAAAACTTTAAAATCTCGTTTCTAAAAACCAGCAGTTTAGCAACATGTGACCTCTGAATTTAGCAGTAAAGTCTGAAGCTAGGAGAAACATGCGGTCTATGTGAGACATTTTGACCAGTTGCAAGCATTTTCTGGACCACCACAGGAATTTAAAAGTACTTTGCAGATGTTTTTAACCCTTGAGTAAAGGTTAAATGCACCAAAATACTCCTCACGCCGAGAAAGAGAAATCCAATCAATTGCCCTCAACAGCAGAAGAAAATAATCTGCGATCTTTGTGCTCGGAGGACATCGAAGGGCATTTTATAATGTTAGGGAATCTAGAAATTCCTTCAGAATCTGCAGGGTCCCACACTTATCAGCACTAGAAGAAGTTGCAATTGAGTTTATCTTATCTCCAGCTTCAAGGAAAATACCAACTACCCACTCCCTAGGTAATAAGGCGACCTGTGGGAAGAAATACTCAAATTGGGTGATTATGGAAAGGTTCCATACATACCTAAAGCCTTTCCAATGGGACACTGCAGGGTGAGTGACTAGAAAGGAGAAACGTGAACATGAAGAAAATTGAGCAGAAAAAAATAAAAAGCCAAAGTAGGATCACTATTAAAAGAGAGATTCTAGAAGTAACCCCTCTGCGTATCCCCTAAAGCCATTTGTTGAGATTGGTCTGCACCATCCATGCTCCTTATTCTGGTTACTTTGGTGGGAAACCCATTTCTTCTGCTTTTACCAGATTCCTTCACTAAGGGCTACTTTCTTCCCAGCAACTTCCATAATCAATAGTTGAAAATGGGCTTGTTGTTTCTCCTTGGAGTATGTTGGATTAGCATGAGCTCTGTAACCACTCTTGGCCCATGGACTCCACTCTTGGCAGTCTGGTCAAGCCTATCAACCCTTCTCAAAATAATGGTTCTAAGTAAATAAAGAACTATAAGATTGCAAAGGAAGCCAATTATATTTAATAGTCATGAAAATATTAAAAAAAAACAGTATATTGTGTGATATGGTAACGTGTGCTTTTTTAATGCACGAAATAAGATCTAACAGTATGTCAACACTGACGTTTTGCAGTGGTGATTAAGCATCAACGTCTTTTGAGATGTCTGTAACAAGTGACAAGCGATAGGAAGGTGTCTGTGATTTCTATTGGTGGCCAAGTCTGCAAATACTACTCTGTAGCATTTCACAAAGCTATTTGACAACACGACACTTGTTGGCGGGTGCTTATGAACATAGTGTAGACTCAGAAATGCTAATCTAGCCTCTTGCTGTCTGCCAGTATTAGCCATTGAGTTTTCCTCCCTGGCAGAAGGAAACTGGCATTTGGGGAAAACTTTTAAAATATACTTTTACCATTCAACAAGTTGCCAAGTAGAGAAGGAACCAAGTGATGGCGTGGCTAGGGGTATGGTGACGTGTTTCTATTGATTGAGCTTGCTGTCATTCTAATGTTTATCCTTAGTACCACCAGCACTACCCCCACTGCCCTAGAAATCCACTACTGTATTGAAAAAGAGACAAAGTTCACACTCTGGTCACTAACTCAATGCACATTGCCTCGGACACCTTGTGTGACTTCACTAACCTCAACAAACTGTAGACTTCATTTTGTCACTACCGTCCTCTGGGAACTATATGCACATTATGATGGGATGAGATAACATTTATTTTGCATTTATTCAGTGCTAAATTCTTTGCTTTGCATTTGAATATACTGTTTAACCCTCAAAGCGACTCTCTGAGATGGATTATATTCTAATGGTACAAATAAGGAAAGTGGAGCTCAGAGAGTTTCAGTGATTTACCCAAAATTACACAGCCAATCTTAAGTGGAAAAGCTAAAATTAAAACCTAAAGGTTTTCTGGTTCCAAAGTCCATTGTAAAATCATGTCTCCCTATCTCATAGCTACCACCCAGATTTGATATGCGTCTCGCATTTTCGGGTTTGCACATACATTTCATCAAGAGATCTTGCCAAACCCTTTGAGATGGCTGAGAATCTCAAAACTGGTTGCCGCAAATGCTGGTCCAGAATTATATTGAATCTCTGCCAACGAATGAAAGACTTTCAAACTACTCATTGTCACCTATCCTCTTTGGAGTCCCATTCTCGCAGTCACAAAATGGAGACAGGGACAATACTTAGGGTTTTGAGCGGATCCAACCAATTAGCAATAACATCGAAATTTCTTGAGTTCCCTGTGGTGAGCATTCTACATTTCCACAGTTAACTGAATCCTCACAACCATTTTAGGATTATTCCGATTTTAAAGATAAGGAAACTGAGGCATCCATTAATTAAAGAACTGTCCAAAATTTGCATAGCCACTAAGTGGCAAAGCTCGGCTCAAACCCAGGTCAGCCTCATCCCAAAGCCTTTTCTTTTACTTGGTAAACTAATCTGTAAATCCTTTAGCTGTTATTATCACAATTGTTGTCATGTTTAAAACACTAGCAAGAAAGAGAATTTCCAGAAATAAGTATATCATCACTGAAGAGAGAGATGAGTATCTGGAACTCTTCACCTGCCTGTTCTTCCTTCCACTTACTTTAGTTTATTAACCCAATGGATGATGTCTAATTCCTTTCTTAACTTGTTCAGGGCAGCTCCAACTTAGCTGGCTTCTGAGAGTTATTGAGTAAGAAACGTTGTAAATTGTTTAGATTAGGACTTAGTGTGTTTAGAAGCCATTTCATAAATTTGCCTTTTCAAACTGTTAGTGGCTCTCGCGCTGCAGATGCTGTGAGAGGCACACCCTCTCCAACAACACAGTGGATGACAAACCTCCAAAGCTAACATGTTGTTTACAGATATGGAGAAGAGAAGGATGGACAAGCACAATCCTGAATGTAATTACAAGGCTTACAGCCCCTGTTAGGGACTAAAATGTTTATTGGCTTTCCTTGTGCAATTCAATGTTCTTCCTCCAAAGGCTCCAGTCCAAACTTGGAATTTCTCTGGGAATCGCATCTCATTTGGGAGAATGCCAAAACTTGGTGTTTGGGTCCGTTGTGTCTTTGCGCCAACTCAGAACTCGAGCATCAGCTCTAGAAATAAGCTGGGAGATGGTCCAGGTAAGGGAGTCATACCTGGACTTGGGCATCTTCCTGACAAAACTCATCCATCTCCCTCCTGAAAAGCAACTCCTAGAAAGATGTGGCTTTCAGTGAGGGCCCGGAGGCAGACTGGTAAGTCTTGGTAGCACGAGTCAGTGGTGTTTGCAGAGCTGCCGAAGTTATGTAGGGAATCAAAGATGGGGAGACCCCCTCCTGCCTCCGCTCAGATGTGTGCAAGACAGGATGGCCTGAACGCCTAACGTGTTTGTTATGTCCTGGAGCTCAGAAACCATTCCGGCAGGAAAGGATGATCTTAAAGAACACGTTAACCTATGAAAACATCCACTGAAAGCCTTGTCAGAGGTAACTGCGTGCTATAAAGGATAGAAGACTGTGAACTCTAACCTTGGCTCAGGGCTCTAACTTTAGGGGAAATAATGATCCGAGTTTCAAGCTTAGTTTACCAAATGATATACAGTTCCTGGAAGGAGTCTAAATGTAGGGGGAAGGAAGTATCTTAACGATGATTTAGGTCACAGGTACCTCCAGTGCACTGAAGTCACCTGAATCATTTGTTCTTTCTGGGCTACCGTCTGAATGCGCTGCCCGCAGGCCTTAAAATTGCCTGTGACAATGATAGTTCTATTTTCCAAGAATAAAAACATAAGAAAACAATGGATAGCCTAAGTTTATATATAGCTTAATTACTAAAATAGAAACACGATTAACAAGATGTTGACAGCCTGCCAATAAGACATTAGTAATTTTAAATCGATAGGACAAAACTAATTACATTTACATTTTTTTTCAACACTCCACAGTTACTTTACAATGATTGAGACACTAGCTAAGGCAAGATGAATTGAAACCTCAAGTTTTCATTGATTCCTATATTTCTTATCTGAGATTTGACAAAACAGCTTTCTTTGGTTTCCAGTGACAATCTTTGTAGCTTCCTCCCCACTCTGCCTACGAAAACAAAACAAAACAAAAAATTGATTATTTCCCTTAAAATGATCAAAATAGAGGGGAATTCTAATATTAAATTTATTTATTAAAATCCCTAGTCTTAAAAATGATAGGAAATGTTTGCTAATTTAAACTTTATATTTTTTAACCCACATCATTTTCCAAAGAAATATTCTTTTTTTTTTCTTTTTCTTTTTCTTTCTTTTTTCTTTTTCTTTTTCTTTTTCTTTTTTTTTTTCTTTTTTTTTTTTTTTTTTGGTAAGCTCTACACCCAACATGGGTCTTAAACTCATGACTGCAAGATCAAGAGTTGCATGTTCCACTAAGCCAGCCAGGTGCTCCTCAAAGAAATACTCTTTAAAGCTGTTTCTTTATTCTTCATATAACATCCACACACATAATCCCAGTTTTGTGATTAGTTTCTATTATTAAGTACTCTGAAGTTGTGCTCTTATAGAGACCAAGTAATTGAAGGGTAAATTAGATATTTATAAGTTGTTCCTAAAAATGACAAATGCAATTATATAAACAAATATCAACAATATGAGTTCTCAAAAACACAATAACAAAAAGTAATATTAAACATGTCAATTAGCCAAGCAAATAGTCAAGAATATGTCAAACTTCTATATATTTTTTGAGACAAATTGGCATCATGTAGGTTAGTACGATTCTTTTTTATGGAATTCAACTTATTTTTACTCACTTTAATTAGTTTTTGTGTGCAGATAAAATGGAAGGCAATGGAAATTTGGCTTGCAAAGTAGTTCTAAGATGATCTACATCCACAATCTGGTTGTAATGCCATAAGAATATGTTTATTATGTGAGAATGGTAATTCAAATTAGCATTCAGTATAGACATAAAGCAATGAGCAATGCAAGCTAACTTGAGTTATTTATCCTGGGAACTTTTTCTTTTTTTAAATTAAAAAGGTCAGAATATATAATAGTATTGGCTCATTCTTCCCAAGTACTCCAGGAAAACATGTCTATGGAAATAAAAGATCCTCAATGCTAAACATTTTCCTGCATTTGGGAGAGGCATGAAATTTGGTACCAAAGTGTTGGGTCTTCATTTTTCTAATTCAGCATCGAGGCTGTCTCGAGGAAAGCTGACTGTGGTCTGAATTTGCATCCCAGAAATATATTTAATTTGTATCATGGAATCAACGTCTGACTTCCAAAATTGGATACCTAGCCATGTATCCCCCTACCTCACACACATCACCCACCTTTCCCAGGTCATAACCACTGCCCAAGCAGAGAAAAATAGGTATATATAGCAATGACTAGAGGAAGAAAAATCAAGTAAAGAGTCTTGGAATTTAAACGTGTAGCTCTGCTTTCCCCCATTCGTTCCCCATTCTATCCCATCTCTCTGTCCTCGACTTTCATGAAACATTGTATTTGTCCTGTCCATCTGCATCAGCATCACCCTCTCTTAGATCCAACTAGACTTACCACTCATGGGGCCCTGCACTGATGGACTGAGGTTTCAGAAGTGCCTACTTACAGCAAACACTCCTAGTAGTCTTCGTTAGGTCACAGAGTCCCTGGGCAACTTCTCAAAATTATATTATGAAGGGGAAATAAGTGCCCTCCTTTCCTATTCAGTTTCTTTTTAGTGTTGATTTCATTCCATGGCTGGCCTCATTTCTCAGGACTAGTAAGTTGAGTTTGTAGTCACCACAGAATGCCCTAAATATGCCCTAAAGAGACAACCATGAGTAGTGGGAACGGTATTTCTGCTGATCCCATGCTCTTCATCTGGGCTATAAAGAATGAAGAGGCCCCAAATATTTGATTGTGAGGTCATAACAGACATATAAATGACAAGAGAAGTGATCATTTAAATGTGATTCTGGGAATCATGTAGATTAGCATGATGCTTTTGTATGGACTTCAATTTAGTTTTACTCTCTTCTAACGAGGCTTTATACGCAGACAAAATGAAAAGATATGGTTCAAATTAGGAGAAAGTTGAAGCTTTAAAAGTAGTGCAGTGTTTTGTAGTCCTTACCTTCTGAGAGAAATTACATCAAAATAAACCCCTGAGAATATGTAAGCACAATCCCACTTGAACAGATAAAGGTTCACAACTTGGGATATTAAGCGGAGTATAGAAAAATCACTTGTTCTTAAACAATTTTTTTTTTTGAGAAGAAAAGAAATAAAAGCTAAATGTCCTGTTCAAGGCCTATCTCTTTTGCAAAGTGCTTTGTCTAAAAACTAAGGACAGAAGACACAGCTCTGGCATGAAGGCTCATCTTTTTTATGAAACAAACCACTTCTGTCTCTAAGTTGCGAGGGAAGGATTTGTCAATCTGATTGAATCTCCCCTTTAGTTTTTCCCAACAGCTGTGTTCAGATAATTCATGACTCCCATGTTTCCTGAGCCCTGGATAATTTCACACACATGTCTAGTACGGGGCTCTACATTTTCAGAAGAATATGGAGATCTTGGAGGAGTTCCAGAGTAGACCCAGGGAAATGATTAATGGGTTGGAAGTTGGAGTTTATGAAGAAAGGTTGTGAGATCTGATTTCTTGCTATGAGAAAAGTCCGAGTGGTGACTTAATAACACAAGGAAGTTAGTGAGCAGCTGTTCTCCATCTTCACTAAGGTTAGATGAAGTAAAATGAGATATAAATTGCAACAAGAACAAAATTGTGTTGTAAGTTGGAACTTCCAAGCCCTAGAATTGCTGGATCCTTAGGAAGGTCTTCAGAAGAAGGATGTGGAATCTTCTTCAGTGGTCTGCAATGATAGGCCTAGGAGTGGTGAGGAAGACGAGATAATCTCTTACGATCTCTTCTGGATCCATCGTTTTATAAATCTACCTAATCACTCAGAAAAATGATCTGCCTGGACAATGCCTCATTTCCTTCCTGTCACTACTCGCATCGGTTATCCCTTATCATTTGTCTACCTTCTGTAAAATGCCGTTAACCAAGGGTAACTAGGGCTCTGATCGATCATGATGGGCCCTCCCCGGCTGCTAGGTGCCCTTCCAGCTTTGGGAACAGGTTTCTTGTCCATCACTACTATCCCCTGGCCACTGCCAGCATGCTGGAAGGTCGGTCTTCCCACACACCCATCCTATGACAAGGGAAGACAAAACCCGACATAATTTCCCACCTTTCACTCATTCACAAGTGACCTAGCGGATTAAAAGACAAATCTTATGCTCAAGAATTTGAGTGCCGAAAGACCTGAAATATGTCTTATTCATCTGCCTATAACATACTCCGTAGAGTTGGGGCACACGGTTGGCTCAGTCGGTGGAGTGTGTGACTCTTGAATTCAGGGTTGTGAGTTCGAGCCCTACACTGGATGCAGAGATTACTTTTAAAAATAAAATCTTAAAACAAAACATAGTCTGTAGAGCAATGTGTGGCAGTAGGTATTCAGCAAGTTTTCATCAGTTGAATGAGGGTAACCATGACATGAGGACGGTAAACTGAAGATTAACTGAAGTTGAGAAAGTCAAGAGTTTCAGATAATTCTGTGTGCTAGACAAATCTAAATCTCAACCCTTGCCGCCACATGTGTAGCATTGAAGATTTTATTCCTACCATCCCTGTGCTATCTGGAGGACTTGGACCAGCAGCCAGCTGCATGTCCCACGCAGGTCCTTGGTCAAAGAGACCATTCAAGATAGTTTCAGAGTCACATAAAAATAGGCCAAATTCCTAGTGTGATTTTATTTTTAATATGACTTTAGGAAGTTCAATGATTACTTTTTTTCTAAATTCTCTTTTTCTCACGTTTCTAACTTTATCCATGAAGAATATAAAATTTAACGGTAGATAATCTCTCACCACCACCATCAAACAGCCTGTGTAGTTAAGTCTCAAAAATAATGTAATCTGTTCCTTACGGTTTGATCCTGAAACGACCTGAAACCCTTTGGTTTAAACTTGCGAGTTCTTCCAGCTCTTCTCCCAATAAAACCAGCAACATACCATAGGCAGCTATCACTGTCAGTTCTAACTCTTGTCTGTCTACAGTCACGGCCCTTTTGATCACACTTAAAGAAACATTACAATGAGTAAACCAATTTATTCTTTACTATTAATTTTTAAATGTTCTCAGGGAAAACCTGGTAACTCACAGGGTTACAAGTTGATGACTCTCATATGTTTGGGGACTAGTCTCAGTTGTTTTATAATGGTTTTGGCGCGGTTTCTCTCGATCCAACTAAATATTATTCCCAGATGGGACTGGTTTTTGACCTCTTTGTTCTATTCTCCTAACTTTGGCCCTTCTAACATTTTCATACTGTGGCTCTTTTCTTTTGTTTGTTTGCCACTAACGGCCATGCCTGGTTGCATAATTACTGTAACAGGTGTTGACCAATTTGGACACATTTGATTATGGCATAGAGCTGTACTTAGGGTTCGTAAGAAGTTTACATAGAAGAAACACACCTCATATTAAGGTACCGTCTGATGAACAGGAATATTACTTCTCTTTCAAGATTTTTCTCAAAATAGACCTTACTCAATAATTTGTAGGATTAGAGGGGACATACCTGAATGCTGTATTGGGCCTTTGATGTCACGCAGCATGACACTGAAAATACCTTTGCCACTCCGCTAAGCAGGAGAGTTTTCTGTTTACTTATTATTTCCCCTATGCTAATTACTAAGATTTTCAGCAGTTTTTGAGGTCAATTCATTGGATTCTAGACAACTTATTTATTTATTTTGTTGCAAGGAGGATTTAGGGCAGGAGTAACTAGGAAACCTAAATAAACATAATCAAACATAAAATGCTTACAACGATAGTAGAGTTGACCTCAGCCAATTAAAATTATTAATAGAAAAAATACGTCAATGTCAAATCTGAGTCTACCGCCTCTGTCCCCGCTTGGGTAATGAGGATTAGTTTATGTTTCCTGATAAGAATAGATGGGAGTTTGCATTTCTTCCTGACCTTTGTTCTTCTAGAACATTGGGTTAGAATAGAACTGACCCAAAACCAAAAACAAAGATTTTAGGTAATTCAAAATTAATGGGGAAATAGGGAGCATTTTCTTTTCAAGGAGTCAAATCTTTCCTCCTTTGGGTGATTAAGAAAATGTTCAGATCATGAATCTGGAAACTGTTCCTAACATATCAATCACCTGAGAGACTAATGCTTGGAGAGAATCAGAAAGTTGGCTCTACATCCTCAGCATCACCCTTGATCGTAATAGGAAAATAATCTCGTAAAAAGCTTGATCTGGAACCGTCTCCATACGCTACCCGAACTAAACAAATACAAGAATTATTCAGAATTCCATGCCACACACTAGTACAACCTTGGCTTCTTTTAGCTTCATTGTTTTTGAATGCAAGGTGTACTTTTAAGGCAAATAAGCAAGTATCTTAAGTCTCGTCTTTTATTGTTTTGGTAACAGTGGCATCACAAATCAGAACGTTTCAAAATGCTCAGAAATGTCAAGAGGTCTGATTCATCAAAGGGTTTATCTGAATTGGCATTGGTCTTCTTTTATTTCGAAATAGTCCTGCCATTTCTGACTCCTCTGTCTTTTCCTCAGTAAAACTGCACCACACACTGGAAGGTAGAGATACACACATTTATTTGCATAACGTCAAGGGAGAGTAGGAATAAGAACATTGGCCATAGACCACGATCAGAGTCTCGGAAACGAGAACACTTTTTCCTTCAGCAAAAATGCTGATGTGGCAACGTGGATTGGGCAGGTAGAGGATTCGCCATAACTTCCCAGTGAGCAGCACCGGGAATGCTAAGATTCTTGACTTTGGGTAGGTATTCCTCCCCCCCCCCACCCCCCCGCAGGAAGTAAATTACAATTGAGCTTAAAAACCTGAGGAAGTAGCTCATTTTCAAGCAAATTTAAAGTTGGAAAGTAAGCATGGGTTTGAAATTAGCGTAAAGTTATTTTTTCAAAGTTTAGGGTAGGATTCCTGCAGTACTTTAGAAGGCAGTACACGATTTGTGTGTACGCGTGTGTGTTTAATTTACGAATCTAGTCTCTTAAAATGTTTTGCAGAATTAAAAGAAACTGTGTCTGCATTCAGCCTCCACCCCAGGTAATCCATACAGGGGTTCTCTGGGTTGGCCCAGCCCAGCCTCATGCCCCCTGACATTGATTGCTTGTGGCTCGCCTGCCAGTTCCACGCGCATGACACACCTCGCCCTCAACTTCATCATCTGGGGTGCAGGGTACTTGGTTCGGGTCATGTTTCCTGTCAAGTTGATAGAGGTGCAAAGCTAACTGTGTGACACTCGAAGAACATGCTTTTTCCCCCCTTTTTTAAACAATTTGACTATTCAGTCCAACAATTTGCGGACTCCTCCTGACAGCACTTCCACTAAGGGACAGAGAGCTTTGTCTGTTTTGAGGGACGGGGAGGCGGGGGTATTTCCAGCCAGAGTTCCCGAGTTCATTCAAGCCTTGTCTCTGGCATTTATTTAGCTGTGCGGATTTGGATTTGGGCAAATTGTTTCGTGGCACTGAGCCTCAGGTTCTTCGCTTATAAAATAATAACCGCTTCTGTCACTAGTCTTTGGACGCTCTAAAACAGCTGATGTAAGTGAACTCATTTTGTCAACTGCAAACCCTTAGATATAATATTATTACATACTGGGTTCAACACCGCATTCTTGATGACCACAAGAGGGTCCAGGAAAGGAAACTGTTTATAAATCTTCCCCTTTCCCCAAATTAATGCGAGAGTGTTTAGGGAAATTCTTGCAGCAAGGAGTCTTAGCAATTAGTGGGTCAGATCCCTTTGAGATTAGAGAAGAATGCACAGACTCATAAAGCTGCCTACCAAATGGGGGGGGGGATTCCTCTGACACCCACTGATTCATCCCTTGAGGGTTTCTCAGAGGGTGACCTCGGGTTTTCTGCATCTGGAATCCCCGAGGTGCTGGTTGCAATGCTCATTCCTAGACCCGGCCCCACCCCTCCTAAAAATCACCAATTTAGGAGGGGAACCAGCGCTTCAGCTGCACCCAGAGGACCTTCGTGAGCCCGCGGGAGGTCCGGGAGGTCCGGGCCCTCCGTCTGTGTTTTGAGGTCCTTCCCAGCAGCTGCCAATCGGCTGAACTGACGGGAGGAGGACTGAGCTTTAGGACGGGAACCGAGGTGGAGGGTTGGCCGCGGTCGTCCCCAGGGGCCTCGCCCGCGAAGTTCTGCGTGCGGGTGCGGCCGCCTGCGCCCCGGGGCTGCCCCGCGCCGGGGGGAGGGGAGGGGAGGGGAGGGCGCGGGGGGGGGGGCGCGGGGGGGCGCAGGGCGCGCGGGGACGGGGCTGCGCAGCCGGCGTGGCGGCCCGGGATGGGGCAGCGAAGGCGCGGGGCGCGCGCGCGTGCAAGTTTGCTTGGGGGGCGGGGCGCGGACAGCCCTGC
This sequence comes from Canis aureus, assembly GCF_053574225.1. Lineage (NCBI taxonomy): Eukaryota > Metazoa > Chordata > Mammalia > Carnivora > Canidae > Canis > Canis aureus. The sequence continues at coordinate 2,603,938 of NC_135633.1, forward strand.
AGAGCGGCGCGGTGCCCCGCGACGGACCCTCCTAATAAAAAAAAGATGGATCGCTCTGAACGCGCTCGCTTCTGATTCTGCTAATTCGCGCACCGGCGTGTCTCTTTCGAGGCAGCGCAGGTGTCCTGTGACCCGCGCCAGGCCCGGGCCCGCTCGCGCCCCGACTTCCCCCGGCCGGCGGGCGCGCGGACACCCGGAGACGGGCCGCGGCGGCCGGGACCCCGCGAGCCGCCGCCTTGATGCCCGCGTGGACGAGCGGCGGCGGCCAAGGTGGGTCCCGCTACCTGCGGCTCCGCGCGCGAACCCGGGCCGCGCCGCCTCCCCGCCTCCCTGCGCGCCGGCGTCGGCGGGTCCGCGGGGCGGGGGGCGGGGTCGGGGGCGGGAGGGGCGCGGGGGGCGGGGGCGGGGGCGGGAGGGGCGCGGGGGGCATCTCGCCGCCCACCCGGCTGCGGGGCTGCGAAGGGCCGGGGCGCGCGGCAGGCGGGCACGACCCTGGCCCGGCCCCTCCCCTCCCCTCCCCTCCCCACGGCGGGCGCGGCGTCCCGGGGCGGGGGCGGGGGCGGGGGGCGCGGGAGCCCGGGGCCGAGCCCGCGCGGCGGAAAGGCGCGCCGTCCCCTTTAAGCGTCCGCCCCGCACGGGAGTCGGCGGCGGGGCGGGGCGGGGCGGGGCGGGCGGGGCGGGGCGGGGCGGGGGCGGCGCCGCTGGACCAATCGGCGCCCGCCCGAGGAGCTAAATCCCGAGCGGCGGAGCGGGCGGCGCAGGCTGGAGCTCCCGGCCCCGCGCCCGCGCCCCGCGTGGATGAGACGCCCGCACGGCGGCTGCGAGCGCTGCTGCGGGGCCGGCGGCCGGCGGGGCCCACGGGGGCCGGGGCTGCGCGCGGGGGCCAGGAGCCGGGCGACGATGTGACCCCGCCGGGGACCCGCGGGCTGCGAGTGGGCCCCGAGGTAGGCGACGGGCGGGCGCCGCGGGCCGCGGGAAAGTTGGCCGGGGGGCCCCCAAGTTGCGGGAGGACGCGGGAGCCGCCTTCGTCGCCGCCGCGGCCGGGACCCCACCCGGAGGCCGCGGAGCGGGGCCGCAGCCCGGCGGGACCCGGAGCCCTCCCCTCCCCTCCCCTCCCCTCCCCGGGCGCGGGCGCGGGCGGGCGGGCGGGCGCGGGGGTCCGGGACACCGGTGCCTCCCGGGAGCCGGCCGGGCCCCCGCGCCCCCCGAGCCCCCCGCGCCCCCCGCGCCCCGGGGCTGCAGCCGGGCCCCGCGCCACCACCTGCGCCCCACGGGCTGCCCCGCGCGGATCTCGGGGTCCCCGTCCCAGGCCTCCAGCCGGGCCGCCCCCTGCGCCCCACGGGCTGCCCCGCGCGGATCTGGGGGTCCCCCCGCTCCCGCTGCCCCGGGGCTCCGGCCCGGCCGCCCCCTGCGCCCCCCGGGCCGCCCCGCGCGGATCTCGGGGTCCCCGCCCTCCGGGCTGCAGCCGCGCCGCCCCCTGCGCCCCCCGGGCCGCCCCGCGCGGATCTCGGGGTCCCCGCCCCCGCCCCCCGGGGCTCCGGCCCGGCCGCCCCCTGCGCCCCCCGGGCTGCCCCGCGCCGGTCCGTGCCCGTCGGAAAACTTGAGCTCCTCCCGCGGCTGCGGCTGCGCCCGCGCTGCCCCGCCCCGCGCCTCCCGGAGCACCTTGCGGGGCGCGCAGGCCTGGGAACCGGACGGGGCGTCCCGACGGGGTGGGGGGGGCTTCGGGGACGCCCAGGCGGGAGGAGCGGACGGGTGGGCTGTGCCCGGGCGACCGAGCCAGGCCTGGGGGCGGCGGGCGGGCGGGGACGCAGGCCTGGGGGGCGCGGCGGCCGGAGGATGCGCGCGGGGCGGGGGCCGAGGAGGAGGATGCGCGCGGGGCGCGGGGCGCGGGGCGCGGGGGGCACGGGCGGGGACGGAGGCCTGGGGGGCGGGCCGGGGACCGAGGATGCCCGCGGGGCGCAGGGGGGGCCGGGCCGGGGCAGCGCCGGGGACGGAGGCCTGGGGGGCGGGCCGGGGGGCGGGCCGGGGACCGAGGATGCCGGAGGATGCCGGCGGGGCGCGGGGCGCGGGGCGCGGGGCGGAGGGGGCCGGCGCTCGGGGCTAGGGAAGGCCGGGGGCGCCCTCTGCCGGCCGAGCTCCCCGAGCAGCCGCTGGAGCCGGGGGGCGGGGGGGGGGGGGCGGGCTGGCTCTTCGCGACCCCTGCGGGCGCCGGGGGACACCTGTTGAGGATGCTGCTGGCTCCCGACCCGACCCGACCCGACCCGGACGCGCGTGGCTCGTGGCCCCTGTCGGGCGCCCCGCGCGGGGGTCACGAGGGCCGAGGGTGGGCGGCGGGTTAGGGCCCCCAGGGCCCGTTTCGCGGACCTCCGGGTCCCTGACCCTTACTGCCCGATGTCAGGGGGAGCCAGGGGGCAGTTTTTGGACAAGAATGCAGGAATGTCCGTGGCCAGAAGCAAAGAAAATCCTATTTCTGGATGTTTATTAATGCCCCCAGTGCAATTATGTTTTAAAGCAAACCGGTGTCTAATTGGGAATATTGTTGTTGTTTCTGAAATGCATAAAAACGTGGTAGGCTATTAAGTAAGATCTTCACACTGGCTCTGCTTCCTGGAAAATGCTCCTTCTCTATTTTTACCCAGAGATTTATGAGTCTATGTGTTTATTATAAGGTTAAAAGCCATTTTGGTTCTATACCTTTTTTTTTTTTTTTCTTTACAGTTTTACTTACTGGGGTATACTTACAGACTTCATCTGACCATGGGAACCCTCCATGGTTACCTCCTGCAAAACACTATCACTTTCAAGTTGAAGTTTCTGAGATAACGGCTTGCGGTGCTCCATGTTGTTACCCGTAGTAGATCTCATCACACGTTGTCACACGTAGCACCGAGAGTGCAAAGTTTTGGCCCAGGGACCTGCACCCCTTTAAGACACTCCTTAACTCCTGTTCCCTGTTTCTACAAACACCTTATGATTTTTCTCTCGTGAAGTTCACCTCTGGGTTAGCAGCAGAGGTGAGAGAAAGGAAAGAGACACTTGTTGAAACGTAACCGTGACTTTTCCTGGAATTTAAAACATGTTGGTCACCATGACTGGAATTCCAGGGCCATAAGGTCGTTGTCTTTTTTTCTTTGACGTTATTTTGCAAAATGTGATTTAAAAAAAAAAAATGTTGGTAAATACAGACTGGTAATGAGTATTTTGATAGGAGAATTGTTATGTAGGTAGTGCTATTTTAAGTTATTACAGAACGTTTTCTATTTATAAATGATATAAGCAGAAAGAAATTATTTCCAGATAAACAAGACTTACGTACATGTTTTGAAGCACTAGAACATTGCATCCACACTTAGACATCACATTTTTTTTTAAAAGCAAAATAACAGCGTGATTTTCCACATGCCTTTGGAGCCATTCATAGCCCATTCAGAACTGAATTAGTAACTGGAAATCATGTTTATTTTAAGGTGATATGTAAGGTTATTTAAGGTATAAAGTAGGTCAACATTTTAAGCATCCACGGAATAAAGCATTAAGGAAATCTCTTTTAGGATGTCTTTTCAATAAGTGTAACTTTTACTTTCGAATGAGAGGAACCAAGAAAATGATCCTTTGCCTAAAAAGCAAATGATTCATTTATACTAAGTGAATGAATTGTCTAAAGCTCCTAATGGCCAGAGTGGTGGGGTGGGGAGGTGCTGGGATATTGCTGGTTCATTGTGATTTACCAGGAGGGGGGGAAATCCTGTAAATGCAAATTTCTAAAATCCTGGCTTCAAGTCTTTTGGTTTCCTGTTAATAGGGGCACCATTAGAATGTAAGCTATTCCCTTCTTCCTGGAATCTTACTTTTCAGTAGTCAAAAATGCAGATGATTGATAATCCCATTTCTTTCAAACATAAATAGCTCTGGCTTGTAGCTCAGCACACAGCAAGCTGGGCACGCCCACCCGATATAGCAGAGAGCTCTGTTAACATTTTTTTTTTTTTTTTTACCTTTGTCTTTAAAATGTTCTGTAACTATCCCCCTGCCCCCAGACCTCCCTTCACAGGGCACCCAGAGCTTCATGCTCTATATCCAGGTAGAGTCACGGCCAGCAGCTTTGGGTCTCAGTCACGGGCTTACTCCTCAACCAAGCTTCAGGAATATTGGAGATGTACACAGTGGAAAGGTCATGTGCACGCAGTTCATTAGCATTTTAAGATCTAGGCAGTTAGTCCCAGAGTAGAGAGAACAATTTTCGACTTTGTGAATGAAAGCAGAGAGCATGGAAATTGTATGATTGCTAAACTCTGAGCATCTTTTAGAATGAAAGGCACTCCCATTTCGATGCCTATAATACCAAATTTATTTTAATGGTTGAAACATCCTTTTCAACTGCCATCTCCCAGTATGGAAGATTGCAATTTGTGTGAGGGGGCCAGCTCAGCCAAATGCAAGTGAATATGTCCCTTTAATAGGGTAATTGCTAACTTTTCTCAACTTGTTTTCAAACGATTGTTATGGAGCACTCAGTTTCCACTAATTGCAAAATTGCTGCTTAATTGAAGGACTCTCAGCCATCGAGAGCAGCCATTCAGCCGCTGGCAAGCTCTGTAATCTCAAACTGTGAATTGCATTTTAAAGAGGAATGGAGAAGAGAATTCAGGGGGAATTCTAGGTTTTACTGCTGGCTGCTCAGTGGAGGAAGAAGGCATTTGAACAAGAATCACATTAAGTTGCGTTGTGATAAATTGTCTTTACTAGGATGAATAACATACCCAGATGGGCTTCAAAAGTGAGTGAGCAAACTTATTGGTTACCCTTCTGCATCCATTTACTCCGTTTAGTATGGAGTAATGTTAAGCAAGAAATGATGTTGGCAAATGAAATCCGTATGTCATTTGTATGTGGTGGGGCTTAACCCTAGGAAACAGAGGAAAATTTTGGTATTTTTAAGCCTAGGCATATGGATCCTCAAAGCCCTCTTCAAGGCATTGAAGGCATAGAATTGTTCAGTCCTAAATAATTTTATACTTAAACGCATCTCTGGCTTTCTAGAACACTTTTACCAAAGCCTTAGGAGAGGCATAGACCCAATTATTAAATATATGGAGTCATTCTTCATGACAGACATGAAACAATGAAGCTCACCAATATATTGATTTCTGAAAAACTTTGGGGGGTGGGGGGTAAGGGAGTGGGAATACGGTGTGTTCCCCAAGCGCGACAGGAAGGTATTCTCGGCTCAGTAGGAAAACATGCGGTAAGAGGTATGGAAGCTTTCCTTTAGATGCAGGTACTCCTGTTCAAGTTCAAACCCTGGGGCGCTTAGGCTCTTGGTTCACCAAATCTGACCAGATTTGCTAGACGCTAAGAAGCGGTTGATGTCTCATTGGTACATTGTCTGAAGTTTGAGGATGGGTTCCATTAAATGAATTGGGGGGAGCCGGGTGCGGGACCCAGGAGAGTGACTGGGGGCGGGGGGCGGGGGGGAAGCAGAGTCAGTTTACAAGCTTCAGGGACAGCCATAATCTAGCAAAAGTTCATTTCCAGAGAGCCCAGAGAGTAACAAATGCTATGCAGTTTTCCCCCAAAGGTTCACTTGAAAGAACTTTTCATTGGTTGTCATGGTAGTAATGTCCTGATTTTGAAAGCTCACAGAACCTAGTAGCTCTTAAATGTGCTTTCATCTTGATTCCTTTGGTCTGACTGAAGCTTTATGACCACCTTCTGTGTTTTTGACGTGCCTCTGCATATTTAGAGGGAAGAGGGCGGGCAAAGGGAGAGTCCTTAATTCTAAGACAATATAACCAAGGACATGTAAAATCGTGATTAAAAAAAAAATCATTCAACTTCAAACCGGCTTATTAAAATGAAACTGGAAGACAGTCTGTCATTTAATTTCAACTAGTGTATATAAAATTAAGATTTATACTACGGAAATTCAAAAAAAAAAAAAAAGATAAAGCGGCATTTTCAAGAAATTGAAGCAACGCGTCAAAAGTTGAAGTAATAGTGCCACCTAGAGAACAAAATCACCAGCTTTACCAAGCCAAATGGCTTAATTTGCCATATGAGCCATTTCTTTTCAGGCTACAGTTACTTGTAAGTCTCCCCAGCTACTAGGATTGGCTCGCCACCCTCTTCAGATTTGGCGGGGGTAGGGGGCCCGCAGGGGGAAGAGATTTATTATGCATTTGGGATTGTCCATGAGATATTAAAACTGGCAGATCCACAGCTCAATGGGTACAGCAAGTCATTTTAGCATTTTAATATAGTAGCCAAATGTAGAACAGCCTGCCAGGAATAAAGGCTGGCTTTCAATATTTTTTTGACATTTATTATTTTTAATAATATGTATCGAAGCATCAAGTACAAAGGTTCTGATTTTATTCACTTGCTACAGGCAATTCATTGCACTCTCCGAGACACAGTAACACCAAATAAATTGAGTAGAGAGACCTTAAGAATGTCTTTGATCTAAGATCCAATTTTGACTTTAATGATTTGAGAAAAATTAAGAGTAAAATAAAGGATCAGATATGTAACAAGACTTTAAACACCAAGAAAGTGAAGGGGGGAAAGAGACAAGGAGAAGGAAATTTATAAGAGCTGCCTCAGCCTTGGACTAGATAAAGATAGAATCTGAGCCAGCACCAAGTAATAGTAGTGGAGCCAGGAACCGATAATTATAAATTAGCTTAAAATTCTTTGATGACAAAAATCTCTGTTTAGTTCACTTTCGCGTGCTCACACAATAGCCTCCAAAGCCGCGCTGGTAGCAGAGGGGGCCCTTTGACAAACGCTGTTGAAAGAACAAATAGGTGGATTAATAGTTGCTTCAGATTCTGACGAGCTGTGTAGACAATGAAGAAACCTCATAATTGCGGGAAAATGTTTACTTGTTTTGCTGGTAGAGAAGTAGAAGTTGGAAGTAGTAAGTGTAGTGCTGCTTTTTTTGGGGGGGGGGTACCTATTGTTGATGTCCTTTACTTGGCTTAGTTCTGAAATTTCTTATGCATAATTTTCTTCTTTCATAAAATCAATCACGTTTGGAACATAGGAAATGTTAGAGTTGGTTTAGGCAGTAGCAACCGGAAACTTACTGGTGGGTTTTTGTCTAAATGTTTTCCAAGTTTTGGATGTCAGTGACTGTGTTCCAGGGAGTGGAAACCCGTGCACATGTGCGTGTGTATATTTTTTTTAACAGTATATGTTAAGTAAGTGCTAATTTCTTGCAGTAAGCAGATAACCAAAGTCATATATTTTCTGTATTTTGTGTCATGCAAAGGAACGATCGGGTGCAGAAAACTACTTTTCAGGGGGAAAAAAGTACTAAAAAAAGAGGAGGAAGAAAAAGGAAACTCATTGAATAGGATTTTGGGGAGCCCTGGGGGGCTCAGTGGTGGAGCAGCTGCCTTTGGCTCAGGTCATGACCCCAGGGTGTTGGGATCGAGTCTCTCTCTCATGGGGCTTCCTGCATGGAGCCTGCTTCTCCCTCTGCCTGTGTCTCTGCCTCTCTCTGTGTGTCTCTCATGAATAAATAAATAAAATCTTTAAAAAATACAACTTTTGCCACACGAGATTGTGTCCAATCAGTCTTGGTCTTGGAGCTGCTGGCATCAGCATTTGCTGCATTTTCCGATGCTCTTTCTGCCTTCCTCTGTTTTTGAAAACTGAGACTCTGCCCAAATCAGACAAGTTTCTCTTATCTGTTCACGTGTTTGTTTATTTCTTGAATTACGGGGAGTGTTTTTCAACACAGATAAATTTCTTTTACATCCTACGGGATCTGGAGGTCAAGGAATTTGCTTCGCGCTGCTGGAAGGGATGCTGGGCAGAGGCCCAGGCCACATTCCTCGACCAAACGTCAAAGGTGCGGGCTCCCACGCCCCACTGGGAAAGCGCATCCGCAGTAACATGTTGGCTGATGACGTCTCTAAGGGCACAGACGCTCCGCTTACCACATGGAAACACAGAGCCAGAAGACACTGTTGAATCATAGACTTTGCATCGTTTACATTTACTTGGATGTAAAATAGTATGATTCGGTTAAAATCCATCCTATGACCATAGGCTAGAATAGGGAGTTGGGCAAAGGTTTGGGGGGACGACTGTAGAAAGGCAACCTAGGTGTGCTGACGTACCCGCAGGTGTGTGTGACTGGCGGGGTGGCCCCGGGCAGGAGCACAGCCGCTCCCGCGTGGGTCTGCACCCCCGCAAGCGGAGCGCTCACCTGGGGAAGCCAGGGACTCTCCTCCGCTCTTGGATAGACTCTGCGTGGAATGTCATCTTCGAGGGACTCAAGCTGCTTTCCCATACTGAGAGCCCAGGGACACGGAGGCACGGGGCCTCTGAAGTCATTGCATGTGAGGAACGGTGGAGGCGACTTGGAATGCATGGCCAGGAGAGAAAAACTTAGGCTGGAAGGGCCGGTGGGGTTCGGTGTCTCAGCAACCCCATCACATGATCCTGGCCACCTGCAGTGCTGGCTCAGGAAGAGCTCTGAGGCCCCAAGAGAAGGCCCCAAGAGAAAGGATGTTCCTACGGCCCATGGCCCATGCCCCATGCCCGCCGGGGCCTTGGCGGCAGGTTTGGGGACCTCCTTATTTACAGGACGGTCTTCACGTGGGGAGGAGGGAGTGTGTTGGTTTCCTGTCACCCCAGAGAGCAGCTCCGGGACTGTGAGATAATGTGGGTGCCCTCCAGTGTCTGCAGGTGTGCTCAGTGCCATTTAATTCGGCAGATGCTGAATGCTTGCTTAGTGCATACAAAGCGCTTCATCAGGCGGATTTATGATCTAACAAAAAAAGAGGCTTTTTAGGGATAGGGGTCAGTTCCAGGTATAGATGCTTAAGCAGGTTGAAAACCTTGTGGGGAAAAAAAAAAAAAAAAGAAAAAAGAAAACCTTGTGGAAAGGGTGCATGCCAGTGTGGAGGTTGGGGTGCGGTATACGGGGCCAGGAGTACCCAAGTTTTCAGACGCACGGACCATATCGGAAAGTGAGCTCCCCGTTTTCACTTAACGTACAATCCCAATGATGACAATTACCTGTCTTTGCTTTTTTAATCCTCTACCTTTGCAGCTTCATGGAGTATCAGAAAGGCTTCTCATATTTTTACAAAATGCTGCACTTTTTCCCTACTTTCGTATGGATTCCCAAAAGTAGTTCTTTTTTCCTCTAGATCAGACTAAACAGAATGTTTCTAAAAAGAGCTGATCAGATTCAGATGCCCAAATTGCTTAACAAATTAACTTTTGACATTTGGATTTTCTAGAGAGTTCAACAGCGGGGCTAAAAAAAACCCTTGAACATTCACCTCCTCCTTCTGGGAACCAAGAGCTCTTCAAATAGGATGGTTTTCCAGAGTTTCTCTCTTTAAATATAATAGGTCAAAGAAGTGGACCCCTTCCTCAACCCCGGGGGAAACTGGGTTTCAACATAAAATTTCTTTTTTATAACTTATTTTGCTCTTGTGTAGACTAGTTGGAGATTAACCAACATGGATATTGTCATTAAAATGCAAGTTTAGACAATGGGGGTGCACGGCCCACTCCCATACTCATGAATATTTATTCTTTATGACCCATCTCTCAGACTCCTTTCAAGTATCCTATAGTCAGCATGTATGGGTTTACTATTTACGTCCCCTTTAGGACCTCACACATTTTGTAGTTTATGTTGCTGTGTGTATGTTTTCTCCTGTTTCAAAGCATTTCTTTTTAAAAAGTGGGAGTATTCACTTGATGGGATGAGCACTGGGTGTTATTCTATATGTTGGCAAATTGAACACCAATAAAAAATAAATTAAAAAAAAAAAAGAAAGTAGGAGTATTATCCACAGCGATGACTGTTTGACTCCTGAATTCACCAGGCATTCGCCGAGCACCCAGTGGGTGCCAGACACTGGGCTAGAAGGGGTTTCTCTTCCCTGAACGGATCCATCCGCCCTAGGTGCTTGAGAAATCCATTGATTTTCCCCTATAAAGCTTGGTTACCTCTTCATATACTCACTTCAAGAGAGGCCTGGTCCTTAGACAGAAAAAAATCTGAGCAAATTCTCTGACTTCCTCTCCATGCTGTATTTTTAGCTCTGGGCTGTAACATTTTAAAATGACTTCCTCCTCTTTTAAGAGTTGATCTTTTTTATCACTTGACTTTCGGGTGTCATTTTGTATGCAGGTAGAGACAAAAGTGCTTATTAGTCGTGGTCTTCTCATTTTGCTACTTGAGGGTATTCCGCGAGGAAATCTCTGTGCCAGTTGCTGGTAGAAGCCACAGTAGGACTTCTGCACCAAAGATGCTGGTTCATTTCCACTGACTTTGTGATGGATTTTTTCCCTTACATACAAGGACATGTTTGGGCCTCTTAGTATTCAGGAATGTGTCTTTCATTTGACAGTGTTTATAAATGCTGTATGTATATAAATTTAAATTGTGAGAATGCTTCCATTTACTGGAAGCTGGTTTCATGGTTCTGCTGAATAAGGGAAAGATGGAAAACTCAGCGTAGTGAGTACTATCTTGCCTTTAAAGATTAGTCGGTAACAGGTTTAAATTTAGTAATGTGTCTCTTTAGCGTTTACTGAAAACCACTTTTCAATCCATGGGATCTCCTTTCATGGTGAAGTCAGGAGGTGTTTTTGCTCAAATATGCGGTAGAAGTACGAGTCCATATGTGGTGTTCATGGATCATGTAAATACGCCGATATAACTAAGAGCAGTTTGGCACCATCGGCTCAGAAAGGATTGTTTAACTTCTTGATATATAACAAGGAAGCGGATTTTCATGTAGTTCTGTGAATTTCAGAAAAATCAGGAAGTGGATCGAGAGGGGGGTGATAGGTCCCACTTTCCTTCTCATATGCCAAGCTCACAGCCACGTGCCCAGCCCTCTCCTTCGCTCCTGAGCAGGGCGGCGAGAGTAAGCAGTGAATAAACGGTGCCAGAGAACACCCCATGCTTCGTGTTTTGAGACGGACTCAGACAGAGAGAGACACATGTCCACTAACCTCAAAATCAGTGATATAAATATTAATAAGTAAATTGTAGAACTGGCTTTTTCCCCCCTTACAAAACCACATCTAGGAATCGGCATCTGTAAGACAACAGTAAGCAGAGCTGTTCTAATTGAACTGCAGGTGAGAACATCAGTGTCCTGCCCCTTTGACCTCAATTTTGTCCCTTGCAAGAGACCCCTTGACACTCTGCTCTGCAAAACCCAGATGGGAAATGAGTTTTCCAGGTAAAAGTCAGCACATAGAAATCCCAAAGTCCTAAATCTTCCTTCTTTTTTTTCCATGAAAAGGACTATCCTCCTGCCCATTCCTTAGCCATTCATTCTCTTGCATTGAGAGTTGTATTCATCTGCTTGTTCGGAGCATTCCTTAATCAAGGAGATACTTGTACATGACATTTTCCCCATTGCATAGTTTTTAGAAATAATCATAGATGTATAATGGCTGAAAAGCAATGAGGGATGACCTTAAGGATTTTATTGATCATTAAAATTGGTCATTAACAAAATTCATTTTAAAATGCTTTTCCTAAAATATCAGTGTGTTTTTCTAGTTCTCACGTTCTTGACAATGACTTTCTTAAAAGTTGGAAGCCTTTATCATCCTAGAGCCTCTGATTGTTCTTTAGAGTCATTCGCATGTAAAAATCTAGGGGAACTCGCACCATCGCTATTCCAAGCACCATAAGAGGATGTGAAAACTCGCCCTAATGCAGTAAGCATCGGTATTAGACCAAAATTCAGTTGGTTTGTCATCGTTAACGTTCCTACATGGTTTTCTTGGCTTATGTCATATGTAGACAAGACTGCACACAGTAATAATCGTGTCCAAAATCTTGTTTCATATTTTAAAAACACATTCCCATGTCTCATTTCCTTTGATCCTACAAATAACCCTTTGAAAATGATTGAGCGGACATTATTCCCATATAACAGATGGGGAAACTGAAGCTCAGAGTAGTGAAATAATTTGATCCAAGAGCCGGGATTACAACTCAGTGACTGCTCCTGACCTAGTCCTCTTCCATCATGTCTGTCCACCACCATAACCCATGGTATTCAGGTAAGAAACCATATTTCACCCTTGGCACATCAATGTGAGTGTCTGGCACAGGTGTAGGCCAATCGCGTCGCCTTGGCCTAGTGTCCATGCTGTAGAGCAGAGATTGGCGACCTTCTGCATGCCAAGGAGGAAAATGATGATGGGAAGATTTTAAAAGATTGTTTTAAAGAGTTTTTAAATTTAGTTTCCTTTTTTATTTTTTAAGAAGAAAACTCTTGAAGAGAGAAACAGAATAAGTGATTTTTTAAAAAATATTTTATTTATTTATTCATATGAGAGAGAGAGGCAGAGACACAGGCAGAGGGAGAAGCAGGCTCCATGCAGGGAGCCTAATGTGGGACTCGATCCCGGATCTCCAGGATCGCGCCCTGGGCCAAGGACGGTGCTAAACCACTGAGCTACCCGGGCTGCCCTAAATGAATTTTTTGAGCTTGAGCTTCTTCATTAAAATTTTACTTAAAGCCGAGGATCCGGGTAAGTGAACCATTGGAGAACATACCAGAGCGGGATCCTCACACCTGATGATCATCAGAATTACTTTTGAAACTGTAAAAAAAAAACCACCCAATACAGAGATATCAGGTACTAGTCCTTGAGATCCATCGGTTTGGGACAGAGCCCGGACATATGGTTAGAAACTTCCACATGCAGGAAAGCTTAAGAATTGCTGAACGAAAAGCCAAATAAATTGAATATCCTGTCTTTAGAGAGACTTATCATTTACTTCATTGCTCAAATATGTGGATTAGCGCATGGTTAGAAGGGATTTGTGGCCTTGTAAATAATCAGGAGTTCAGAGGCTTTGAGATGGGAGGTCTGCTGAAGACAGTCTCTGACTCCAGAGATATTTCCCCTGAGACTTCGTTGAGAGCAGACGCGCTGGGACACTCTTCCCCAGCTCAGTGATCAAGTTGGAGTCCAGGCCCACCACTTCCTACAGGTGTGACCGCGTGCCTGTCGCGTACACTGTGCCTCAGCCTCTCCGCGGGGTGGTGGTAAGGATTCAGTGCTTTAAAACGCGTAAAGTGCTCGCGGTGGTGCTTGGCGTAGGGAGGGCTTCATGAGTCCTTCAGTCACTGTTGTTGCTGTTGGCACTTTCCAGGCCTACGTAGCACCATTTGTGACTGATTATCAAGACAATTAAAAACTTTATTAACACGCCTCATGCCTACATTTGCTTCACTTGGTACCGAAGTTGACGAGACCAAGACTCTTTTGCTGTACTCTTTGGAGTCTAGTTTGTTTATTAACGACTTTCTCCCCCCCCCCCACCCCCGCCCCATCCATCTAAATCCTGCTCATTCTTGAAGACCCAGCTGGAGTGATGGAGCTGGATTCCAGGTCTGCCCCTCACTAGAGCTGCGATCTTGGGCAAGTTGCCTAAATTCTCCATGCCTTGAGTAATGTTGAGGGAAATACTCCCCCCTCCCCATCCTGTGCTTCTACAAGGGCACTTGCCCTTGTCAATGTGTAAAATGCACACAAGAGAAGGGTCGGATCAGAGAAGCATGCTGGGTCTGCTCTCATCCCCATTACTTGCTCCTTTCTGTGAGAAGTGGTGAATAATCTGGTCAGGGGGCCCTTCCTGAATCTCTCCTCTCCTGGAGTGTATACTCTATGTACATCAAAGCAACGGACCTTCTGTGCTGAAATCGAGCCCACCGCTCTCCTGCTCTGTGGGACCACCACATCCAAATGTGTAGGTTCTTGCCGGTCCAGCCATTATGCAGTAAGCAGTAAGTGCAGGGCAGGCTTCTTCGGGCCCTGCCAAGACCTGTGCCCACCGTGTTTCCCAGCCCAGCTTTGCTAACATGAGGTTGACTCTGTATTTTTGATTCCCTCTTGGCAATTTGCTTCTGTTCTGTTCTCAATTCAGAATCCTGAAGCGAGGAGGTATGGTGACCCTATATACGTACTAATAAGTAGGAAGTTGAATAAACAATAATTTTTTTTTTCAAAGTTGAATGAGTTAGGGTCCTTCTCCCAAAACAGCTGAGTTACCAGTTAGCTTTTGTCTCCCCATGTATTTCAGTCTTTCTACATTTTATTTTAATTCCAATTAGTTAACATACGGTGTTACCTACAGTTACAGGCATAATACAGTGGTTCAGCAACATTGTCCATTTTAGTCTTAATTCTACAATTAAAATTGTAAGCCCTTTGAAAGCAAAACCTATGTGTCTTGTGTTGTCTTAGTTCCTATAGCACATAGCTGACAGGTGGGCATATACATAGTAGGTGGTGCCAGAGGTACTTGCTAAATAAATCAGCATTTCCTTCACGTGTGGGAAAGACCAGCGTTGTCATGTTCAGCTAGGCAAGCACGTGAATGGAAGTGCCCATAAACGAGTCTTGATTTCCAGCTTCCATGTCCCAGGAGCTCACCAACATTGAACTCTCCATGGGCACTTCTCTTTATGGCTTCTAGGTGCTAAGAGGTTAAACAGATCAGATAAAGTCGCCTTCTGCTCTACAGAATATGATTTATACTGAACATAAACCTAAGTCAACAGCCTCCTTCTCTGTCACCCCTCCTCCCTCTCCCTCCCTCTTTTGGAGCTGCCCTTGGGCACGTGTCCATGACAGCGTGTTCTCCAGTCAACTGTAGTTGTTGGTTTGTTCTGTGTCCAACCAGTTCCCCATCCCTTCTCTCTAACAGCGAAGTCCCCAGAGGCAGGGACCCTGCCTCACTCATCGGGGCGTCCCTGGCATCTGCTTAGAGATTGTTAAGGAGCAAAAGGTTAAAAAGCAAATGTTAGGAGAAGGCTAAGTCACAGTCCTCTTAAGCTGTAAGTTTGACGCCTCGACCCCAATGAAAGGCTTTAGAGGATAACCTAGCCACAGAAGGATGGATGATGACCTTTGTGTCCCTGAAAGGAGAAGAGGCGGAAATGGAGCTTTAAAAATACTTGTGGGATTTTCTTTCCTCATGGAATAATGGTGGTCTGCCGCTGAGCTTCTTCACGAGAGAGGATGGCAGAAACACAGCTGGTTATGACCTTCCACTTGAGCGATACGACCGGAGCTCTGCTGGTGGGACACGAGTCTGAATCCCCGACCCCGATGTCCACCGTGGAGGTGTTACCTCATTGGCCCTATGTTCCCATAAACATCTTTAAAGAACTGTTTTTTGATCTTGTGAACCTCTAATTGATAAACTGTGTGAAACTGACCATTTGGGGTGACACGGAAACACTTCCTTGAAAGCTACTGACAGCTGGGAAGTGTTCCCACCTCCGTAGGTCTCAGATTCTCTAGTTATTCTTAAAAGTCAGTGACAGTTTAAACTCAGGGCTTACTCTCTTGAAGACTTTATTGAGTTTACCCAGTCAAGGGGCACCTGGCTGGCCCAGTGAGTAGAGTATTTGACACTTGATCTTGGGGTTGTGTGTTCAAGCTCTATGTTGGGCGTAGAGCTTACTTTAAAAAAAAAGTTTGTCAAATTGATTATTCCCACTTTACATAAAGCAGCCTTGAAAATTACCTCTCTTAAGCAACATACATCCAAACTCGGTAAGTTTTTAATAACCTTTGCTGAATAAATAAACGAATCGTTAACTAACATGTATGTAATGTGTCCTTAATAAGAGATAGCTTATGGCTCTTAGGCAAGAAGAGAGTCCAACTTGAAACACTATAGGTTAGTAAACCTCCTAGGGAAATTTCTGTAAGGGAACACGGTCTGCTGTGAAACATGAAGCTGGCGGTGAGGACATTGCATTTGGCCCAAAGAGGCATTGGTACTTCTCAGAATGGCCTAGAGTCAAGATTCATTTCATTAAGAGGTGATCCCAGAATGCACGGCACCATGTAGACTACTTAAGACTCAGCTGGAACCAGGCACCTTGCACAGGGCCTTCTTTAACCAAAAAGAAAGATGTTCTTTTCTTACTTTTTCTGAACCTTCTGGTTTCTCCCCAGGTGTCTAGGGGCCAGTACCGAGTAGAGCACCTCCAGTGAACTTCTTCCTGTGGTTATTCCCTGCCTCTATGAATGTACCTCAGGAGGCTGTGGAATGCCAGTCTTGGATTTTCATAATTAATTTAACATCGTGGTGTGGCCTTGACCATCCATTTAATGGGAAATCTGCTTTCCAGATGACAATAAATATGAAGATGAGAAGATGGTTGTGTTTTTTTGGTTTTAGGGGAGTTTTTTTGGTCTTTTTTTTTTTTTTTAAAGCATGGTTTTTCATTCAGTCTCTAAATTTGGGGTAAAAGTTCCCTTAGGGAGTATTTTCAGACTGTTTGAAGTTTGCATCTAATTTCGGAGGAAGATTGGAGGCCTACCTGTGTGTGACAGGCACCTGTTGCCGACACCTATACTGATCACAAGGGATAGGGCCAGCATCTTGGATCATTCATTTGACATCGATCTTGCATTTGTGTTTTAAACTCCGTGTCCTTAAAGTTTGCTCCTGTATATATCATATCTCCCTAATTTCCCTGTTAGGCTTATGGAATTTGCAGTATATTCATTTGTAGATGAACACGCTTGGAGTCATTTAACCACATGTCTTCCTCTTCACGTCTGTTTTCGTCAGCCCGCTCTTGTTTTCTGTTTACACTTTGAGATTATTTTGGATATTTCCTCTTCTCCACCACCGCCCCGACCATCTCAGTGTCTCCGAGACTTTTGGTCTTGTGCTCCTCCTGTGTTTGGCTTTGGTCACCCCACAGGCTGGTGGTATGTCTAACAACATTTGTTTGCACAGTTGCCCTTTATGGTTTCCAAAGCCCTTTCCCATGTGTTGATGACCATTGGCATGAGGCTGTGAGTCAGGGAAGGTGAGATTTCTTATCCTCCCTTCACAGAGCTGAGGCAGCAGGGTTCCTCCGATTGGCTCACCCATGAATTTGCCCAATTTGTTGGTTAAAAAATGGCCAATTATCAGCCAGTTCATAGGATCAACTTAATAACAAGTGGGAAAAGCATGCCCAGAACTCAGGTCTTCATTGCCCAGTTTCTTCTAGGAAATTTACCAGAAATTGAGATGGCACCCAACAGACGTCTTGATTTTAGTCACTACTGGGATGTAGCAAGTTAACCTTGTTTCTAGGTCCTGAGATCCATCCCAAATCACAGATGAAGCCTTGCTGGGCTTTAGAACCTTCACACCCCAGGGGCTGCACTTTTCAGGAATGATTTTGCGCTTTCCTGAAGATGTGTGATTGAATAATCAGTACTTTATAAGATAAATTAAAACTGATGGCGTACAGTGTAAACATCGAACTGTGCCGCAGTATTGCTGCACTTCTCCCGTAAAGTTGCCAGCCGGTTCCCTGCAGCATACAAATAGGGGATCGTGGAAAAACACGATGGGGTTTAGAGCCCAGATAATATCTCCACATTTTGAAAAGCATACATTTCCGGTCACGTTCACATGACTCTACCAATCTCATTGAAAAGATTGATTCTTAGTCTTACTTTTCTCTACAGACCATGTGCTTTAATTAGGAAAAAAAAAATCCCTTTAGTTTGCCTAGAAAAGTGGCGGAATGGTTCTTTTTCATAGAATTTTTGATGGGGCCTCTTTAGAAGGGAAAGCCACTCCTCGTCCTGGGTGTGGCCTGGCTGACCTGGGGAGTTGCAGCGATGACTGATGGCCCACACAAGGCTTAGGGTGGCCCTCCAGAAGCTTAGCTGACACACCGCTGATAAAGACGCATTTTCTTTTGTTAATACCTGTGAGGGCTTTCACAACAGGCATTTCCAGTTCTATTCTCAGGCTCTTTGCAGCTGCCTCTCTAGAAGTCTGCTGTCATCCACGGGCTGACGGGGGGCCAGAAGTGTGGCATTCTGGTTTTTGTGCCATGATGCGTCCAACCTGCCACACACGTTCAGGATGTCCTCTTCGGTGTATGTGTTGTATCGACTCAGTGTGGCTGGGGGGTCCACTTGGCCTTTGCTGTTCAGCCCACGGGCCTCTGGGCACCCATTTGGAGGCAGGGAACCCATGTAAGGTCTTCACAACCCTTGTTCCTTTGGCTCTTTGGGCTTGATTTCTCTTGTGGGCGCACTCGGAGGGTCCTCTGCTCCATCCGTGTTGGATCATCTGTTCCCCTGTCTTTGTGGTCATAACTAGTTGCATGAACTACTCCTTAATATATTTGAGGTTGTCCTGCCATACTTTTTGTTTCACTTCCGTCTCAGCCTCTCAGCTCTGTTCTTGAAGAATGGGAGTATGACGTGAGTCACAGGTGGGGTGGCCTAGGGAACCAGGCGTCTCGACTTGGAGAGGATTAGGTTGGTACTAAAAGGAAAGATTTTATGTTGTTGTTGTTGTTTCCTTAGGCACCTTGGCACTTGGGTCTTGATTGAAATCATTCTTACTCAGGTGGAGTTGGGGCTATTTGCCAGTTATGGTTAGTGACCTAAAAAGCACGTGGTTCTGTTCCTGGCCCAATGAGATCTTCTAGGAAAATGTTCTGACATTTCAAACAAATTACCTCCGTGCATTGTGTTGACACTATGCCCTATTAAGTAGGCATGTAGGGCTGAGACCTTGACGATTCAATATGGGGAAGAGATAGTAAAACAGGAATATTCGGGTTAGAGTCAACTTTTGTGGAATTAGTGTGTCAATAAGCTGCTTATCAGGAATGATCATAGAGGACTTTGCTTAAGTAAATATGAAATTGATGCTTAGGGTTTGAAGGTGTCCCTGCCAAGTAGACCTCCCTCAAAATATAAGATCCCATCCACATCTGACCCCATGTGGAAAGAAGCATGCAAGCTCTGGTTCAAATTCCATTTCTACCGTGTGTCTTTAAGTAATTTATTGAACCTCTCTGAGCCTCAGTTTTCTTTTCTTCTTTTTTTTTTTAAGATTTTATTTATTCCTGAGAGACATAGGCAGAGGGAGAAGCAGGCTCCCTGTGGGGAGCCTGATGCCGGACTTGATCCCGGGACCCTGGGATCATGGCCTGAGCTGAAGGCAGACGCTCAACCACTGAGCCACCCAGGCATCCTGAGCATCAGCTTTCTTTGCTGTAAGCTGTGGATAACTGGGGTATCCACCTTGCAGCTTATAAATGTGAGCTGTTATCTTTAATCATTTTTAATACAGAGAGGTTATTTATCCAGCTGCCCACAACTTCTCCCAAAATCTACAACCCCCCCAACCCGCCACTACCACCAGTGCTATGTTTGCTTACAGACACTATGTAGATAAAAAACACATCCCTCATCCTGTTGCTTAGATTAAATATGTTGGTGTTTGAGTTTGCATGTATTCTGTGGGAATCAATGTTTAGTGAAAAGGGAGGGAGACAAACAGATGTTCTCACAGTCCCGATGCTCATGAAACAGAATCGAGTGTTTCCATAAAGGTACAGTCTATTGGCTTAAGCGATGTGGATATTTTCTGACCAGCCATATGGATCTTTTGTCATCCGAGATGTTAATATTTTCCTTGTATTTTATAGTAGCTCTGGAACATGGCCAGTTTCTGGAACAGGGTCCACATGGCTCATTATGCACAGGGCCCAGAAACTGGCCGGCGTGAGCTGTTCACGTGAGCAGGGACACTGAGAAGAGCTGGGGATGCGGGAGGGCAGTGGGCAGGGGAACCAACTGCATGGTGTTTGCTCCTGCATAAGGCTGCAAAGAACGGGCACATCCCTGTGCTCTTTTAAGTGATTAAAAGAAATTGTAGGGGATCCCTGGGTGGCTCAGCGGTTTAGTGCCGCCCTCAGCCCTGGGATCGAGTCCCACATCAGGCTCCCTGCATGGAGACTGCTTTTCCCTCTGCCTGTGTCTCTGCCTCTCTCTCTCTCTCTCTCTCTGTCTGTCTCTCATGAATAAATAAAATCTTTAAAAAAAAAAAAGAAAAAAATTGTAGAGTTAGATGCAAAAATAGCCCGAAGGACAAATGGATGTGTGCAGCAGAGGCACCAGTTTTCCCCACGTGCACAGGAGGTTAATCCTAGTTAAGGCCTGGAACGTTGAGTTTCTGCAGAAAGGGCTGCACGTCCACACACGTCTTGGCAGCTGCCCACACGCATCCTCATGGCGTGACTGTGCATCCCAGAGGGAGGGCTGCGGCGTGCAGAGTTTAACACACTGATCCCTGAAAATGGTCTCATGAAGGTGAGCAACAGGGAGCTACCGACATCCCCTTGTGGGACGTCTTTCCCTTAGGATTGCCTGGTGGGGCTTTAAAGGGGCTGCCCCTGTCATTCCAGGGGCACCCCCTCTGTCCGGCTTCTTCCCCGACCTGTGTTTCACCCCTTGCTTTGTAGGAACCCGTGTTCTCCGATGCAGTTCAGAGGATAGGGTCTGGTCTAGGGGGAGGTGTCTTCACCAGGTGGGAGTCATGTGTCCCAGGCTCATTCGACCCCTTGGCAGTAGTGCCCCCGAAGGCTTCCAGTTTGGATTGCGATGGCTCTCGTGAGCGGATAGTCTGTGATGGAATGCGCTCAGGTGACTGGCTAGCCGCGGGAGGGAAATCACTGGCTGTGGAGGATTTCAGGCGCTCCATCCGTGGAAACGCTGGGACCGCCAGGCCTTCACCAACAGCTCCGGGCCCACTAAGCCTGTGTTAGTGTGGAGACGTGTCTGCTGGGCGTGGGCTCACAGCTGCCAGAATTGCCGTAGCACCTGCTCGCAGGAATTCGGAGGGGGCCCGGCAACACCTTTCCAGCCACCTGTCAACTGGAAGTTTCCAATTCTGAGCAGAGAGACCGCAGTCATCTCTCTTGCTTGTTTTTGGTCTTTGTCTGTAATTGTAATTGTTCTGGCTTGTTTGTTCTCCATGTCGGCCTTGTGGCAAACTTTTTTTAAAGGGGGATTCCTCTTATCCTCTGGCTTGAAAGGGTGTCTGTATGTTCTCCCTTGGGGACAAAGCGTGCAGTCACACCCCCCCTCTTGCACCCCCCTTCTTCACTTTCCGTGAAGTACAGAGCATGCTTATTCCTGGATCCCGGAGCTGGGAAGGCCGTGCTCTGCTGTGGGTTCACAGCACCACCTGGTAGTAGGTGCACCCTGTTTGTCATCTGGAGGGGGCAGTCCCTTAGCTGTGCTCACATCTGTACTGTGTGCGGCTCGAGGTGGAAACCAGTAGTACTTAGGACTGCACCTGGGAAAGGGGGTTCTGTGTCCTCTCAGTCCCACCCATTTGCAGGTGATGTAACAGCAACACTATCAGAGTTCCCGAGTGACTCATCTGTATATGTACTGGTGACTCGGTGACTCGGGTGTTTGGGAACTAGCTGTCTTTGCAATCCTTTGAAAAAAAAAAAAAAAACCTAAACAGTGAAGCAATCTCCAGTTCTGTTGATGAAACTACCCCCATCAGCTCCCGGATGATATCCCAGTGACTCAAAAATTCTTAGGCTTTTCTTTAGAAAGCTGACTTCCCCTCCCCCCCTTTAACCTCCTCCAGTCTTAAAGGAGATGATCCCAGTTGTCAGAACCCGACTGAGAAATCGGGTTGCCTGCTGTGTACCCTACTGACATAAAGATGAATTGGGGTTGGTTAGAGGATTTGGATGCTTGATCTGTTTCAGGGTTTTGTTGTTGTTGCCACTGCTGCTGTTTTACGAATTTTATTTAGGAGTTAGGTGGTAGGAGTTCGCTAATCGGTTAGTTGTAGGAGAGGCTTAGAAACAAATCTTCATGTGGTGAGTGAGTCAGTTTTCCCTGCCTCTGTCTCTGTTTCACCACCAGAGACATCTGGCTGAAAAGAATATTCATGTGTGTGGAAATCTATCACCTGCTAATGCCGTCGGTGTCATTTCCAGTCTGATTCTGATCGAGGGAATGATGTTAGGCTTTGGAAGTGATCCGGGAAGCCAATTATGCTTGTACTTGCTTTGTAGCGTGGAAATAGAAATTAGTGATTGAGTGGAAGTCCAGATTCAGGTCAGTAATACAATATAAATTCTCATTCAGTCCATCATGTTTATAGGCATCCTGCACTGTATTGTGTAAACACAATAGTGGAAAAGACAACAGAGCTAAAGGGAACACAGACTTATTTAGTATCATTACAAAAGGAAAAATATTTTCCTACATAATAAATGTCCCAATAAAATGAGTTGAACCAATGAGGAGAGACGGCAGGTAAGCGCAGAATGTACCAGATACTTAAGTTGAACCCAATTAACCCTTTCATTTCCTTATCTTAAGTAACTTTCCTTCTCTCTGTCATTTACAATCCAGCGTTCCTCAACCTTAATAAGGATACAAATCACCTTGAAGTATATGTGAATCTTGTGGAAGTACAGATTGTTTTAGTGGATAGGGTGGGTGGGATGGAGGAAAGGAAGCTGAGGTTCTTCGTTTCTTATAAGCTCCTAGGTGATGCTATTGCTTCTGGCCCATGGAGCTCACTTTGAGAAGCAAGGTTTCAATTATTTTTTCCAGGTCCTTCCTTACAAACTGGGCCATTGAAACTTAAAGGAACCTTGATCATATGGAAAATCAAGATTTCTGTCTGCCATGTATGGGAATTTGATAATGCATTGTTTTTTTTGCAATTTAATAATTAGAACATTGTTCAAAGAGTGACAAATACCATATGATTTCATTAATATAGGGAATTTTAGAAACAAAAGAAATGAGCAAAGGGGAAAAAAGAGAGAGAGAAACGAATCAAGAAACAGACTCTTCATTACAGAGAACAAACTGATGGTTACCAGATGGAAGAGGTATGGGGGATGGGTTAAACAGGTGATAGGGGTTAAGGTGTGCCCTTGTGATGAGCACCGGGTGATGTATGGAATTGTTGAATCACTATGTTTTACAGTTGAAATTAACATAACGCTGTATGTTAATTAACTATAACTTAGGATAGACTTAAAAAAGTCAAGAAAAATAGTAATAGAATACTGTTAAATCTGAACTTTAGAATTTCAGGTGAGATTTGTTTATAATAAAGATAATGGAATCCTAAATAAAGAGGTCAGGCTTTTTATTAATTGAGTGTTAACTGCCATTTTGTTCTTATGATCTAAAAACCAGCAGTTTAAGAGGCACCTGGCTAGCTCAGCCAGGTAAGAGTCTAGCTCAGGTCATGATCTCAGGGTCGTGAGATGGAGCCCAGGGTCGTGAGATTGAGCCCAGCATCAGGCTCCACGCTCAGCACGAGTCTGCTTGGCATTCTCTAGCTTCTCCCTTCCCCCTTGACCCTCCCCCTGCCCACGTGAGCTTGCACACTTGCTCTCTCAAAATAAATAAATACATAAATAGAATATTTTTTAATAGGAGTTAAAAATGTATTTTAAAAAACAAAATTTTGAATCCATCTATTCGTTTGATAGGCCAGTGACCTGTGTGTGCTGGAAACTCTATTACAGAGACGTGCATTGTTTGGGTGGGATTGCTCTCTGAAGAGGAGGCGAAGGTGAGGGGCAGGGCTTAGATGAGCTGCCAGCTGTGGGTGGCTCTGGCTTTCAGGGGTTCTTCCTTGGTTACAGTAGAAGAGTAGGTTTCTTGGGGCAGTAGTGTTGGAGGAACTTAGGGACCTTTGGATGGTGACAGCCGTGCCTGGGATTGGAATGACAGGTTGGGTGATCTCTGACCAGACCTGGTCCTTGTGCCAGGCATTTCCTACCCTTATTCCAAAACTTGTTCCATCTCATTTTAAGACTTACCATTCTTACTTTGATTTCACCTCCCTAAATACTACACAAATATTACCAGCGCGAAGGGAAGAGAGTCATTTAGCCTGTGTGGGAACCTACTTTATACAAGGTACTGTACAAATTGTAAATCAGAGAGAAGACCCATCCCCATCCTACTGGAGACTACGGTCCTGCTTTACCCCTGGGTGACTTAGGTCTCTGGCCAGTAGAAAGATTTTTGCTTTTTTCAAGGATGGAATGGAATAAAGGGTGTTAATAGAGCATCAGAGCTATATGCTTGCTATCAAAAGTGGTATGTAATTTATCTATCAAATTAGTAATTCAAGGGGCTATACTTTTTTACATGATAATTATGTGTCTGTATTATTCTGGGTCTGTAAGAACCAGCAGTTTCTCTGGCACTCTGAGTAAGACATTCTGTGTCTACAAATGTCACAACTCCATGGAGCATACTAGGGGATCAGAGCGTACTCTGGTTTGAGGGACTGTGTTGTGTAGAAAGCATAATTGGTTGCACATGAACGTAAAATACATTATGGTTAAAAATTTCATTTTTAAAGGCACTTCCTCCATAGCTTTGGAACATCTGCATTATCAGATTTCATTTCCTAAAATATTTGTTAGTTTCAATTGGTTGGTCATTCAGGCAAGTAGGTGAGCATCTGTCATGATCATTAGGCCCCCACCGCCGTCTTATTTATGGATGCCAACTGCCAAGTATTTTCTTTGAGGAATATGAAGTTTTCTGTTTTTGAGTTGTTGTCGTTTATATTCTTCTCAGCCAAGCAGTATATACCTAATGGGAAAATAATGCAGAGGGATAAAAGAAACTGGTCTCTGTAGTTGAAGGCCTAGTTTTCCTTTGGAATCTCAGGTTCTGACCTTGTTCTATCAGGGGAACCACAGAGAGTGGATGAGTTGATTAAAAACTCTGGTCCTCTTTCCTCCTGTACAGAAGGGGGATAATTATAGTTACCTGCACCTCTGGGGTCCTATGAGTCTTAATTAGTTAATATTTGCAAAGTGTTTAGAGATCTTTGAATTAAAAGTGCTGAGCAGTGGAATCCAAGTTCAGTGTAATTATAATTGGAATGAGAGTTTCGATTCCCGTCTTCCCTCTGCCTCGCTCCATGGTGTTCTTTCAGCCAACCCAGACCTGGCCCGTGGGTACCACTCATCCCTGCACACTTTTCTCCAACCCCTTCTGCTTTTGCAACTCACTTCAGCCTAACAGTAGAGAATAGAAGATAGAAATAAGTTAAAAGATATACCCAAGCCCAGAACCCCAATCTCACACTGAAGTAACTGTTCACTAATTCATTCTTTCTTTCTTTCTTTCTTTCTTTCTTTCTTTCTTTCTTTCTTTCTTTTTCTTTCTTTCTTTCTTTCTTTTTGAGAGCGCATGTGCACACAGGGCTGGGGAAGAGAGAGAGAGAGAATCTTAAGCAGGCTCCATGCCTAGCACAGAGCTGGACATAGGGCTCAACCTCACCACCCAGAGATCATGACCTGAGCCAAAATCAAGAGTCGACTGAGCCACTCAGGTGCCCCTCGCTATTTATTTTTAAAGTTTACTGAGAAGAAAACCAGCCAGTTAACTGGTCTGTCCCACTCTGTTACTCAAGGTCCCCCTACACCTGGTGATAAACTGGCTCTCTGGAAGCATTTTCCTGCTCAGAAACTCTCACTGGCTCTCCCATGCCTGTAAGGCAAGATCCAGACTCGTTAAGCATCACCCTGAGAGCCTTCCAGAATCTGACAGTCACTCTCTGTTATTTCTCGCCATTCTCTTCCAAAGCTCTTCTCTGGGGAAATGTACTCCATGACTCCTAACCAAGCCTCCATCCATCCGTCAGCGTCCTTTCTGGACACGTCTAAATCATCCCCATCCTTTGCCTTCCTCTTCACAAAGCATTCTTCATTCTCTAACTGGAAGTAACCTCTTTCTCTTTATAGAATTTTTTCTTTTTACTTTTCCTGGATCGTGTCTACCTTTCTGTTTTAGTTACTTAAATATATGTCCTACTTCCCTCCTACACTGTAACATTTGGAATTAGATTCCTTGTACGATGATTGAACAAGCAAAGCTAATCTATGCATGTAGTGAAACTGGATACAAATGAAAGATTTTACATCTTACATTGATCTGCAAGATTGCATTAAGGTGGTCTTTGAATAGGTTTGCGTCATATATGTCAGGAATTAACTATTAATTGATAATTTCTTCAACAGTACCATTATCCTTGTTGCTTATAGGACTACGCTGAGCAGCCATATCTTTAAACTGCTTGCTTTGATAGCATGCTCATAGACAAAACTCTAAGGGACTGGCTTTGTGTTTTTTCTTCTGTGTGCCTGAATTACCCCTGTTGCTTTTGCTTTCCCTTCCTAGCTTTGGCCATGGAAGTGTTGTTCTATCTAACATGCTTAAATTTTTTGCAGAGCTTTCCTTTAGAGGAAGACCATGTTGTCTGAAATTCCACCTCCTGAAATAATCAAGCCTTAAAGTGGAAGGGACTTCTAGGTCACAATTAATCCAATACTACAAAGTAGTATCTCAGAGGTGCTGCCTTTAGAAAGTTGGGCTCCAGGGTACACACACCTGCAGAGAACCGTGGCCACATCTTAAAAGCTCCTCCTCTGACCACTCTTTGTAGCAGAGCCTCTCTTCTCCCTGCAGTTACATATTCTAAACCCGGCAGCGGGTCCTGATGGTGAAAACTTGGACAAAGAGGTAACCTGTTAACCTCTCTGAACCATAATTGTCTCATCTGTATAATGCGGATAATAATACCCTGTCTTACCTCCTTGTCACAATCAAGTTAGATCATACTTGTGAATGTGCTGTAGTCTTTTAGACAAATGTAAGTCGTTGCTACAGCATCCTGTCCTGGATATTCACCTGGTTGAATGTTGAAGACTTTGGAGTCATGCTTAAAACTAAACTTTCCTTCCATTTTGTCGATTTTCTTTTAGCCCTGTGTACTATATTTAATTTTTTGAGAATAGGGCTAAAAAAAAACAAAAAACAAACCAAAAAACTCCTTCCTAGCATCTTATAGGTATGATGGAGTTGATTGTTGGAAACCTTGGAGCAAAATTAGCACCAGTTGTTTTATTGCATATCAACAGCTGTGTAGACTAACAGTCTCCTTAGCAGCATTACACACCGCCTCTTTATCTCTGGCGTAATGAAGACTCGTCTGAGCGGCTAAAATGTCAGGAATTGTCATGGAAGCTCTTACTTGCTTTTGGGATTCCCTAATACAACGTCTAAAATCACTCAATGAAGAGGTTCAAGGCAAAAGAGGCAGTTACAAGACTAAAAAGCCCAAGCTTTGCCATGATCATTGTTATCACTGGCTGCTTTTCCAAGGGCTTCTATTAAAAACAGAGCTACAGAAATAGGGGCAGTTCGTATGATATCATGTCATTTGCTTTTAGAAATTCTTCAAGTAAAGCTTTCCCCTTTGCAGAAGCTAAAGAGATTCCGTGTGGCTGATCGTTGACATCTATCGGGTCCCTTAGAGCCTATAATTTGGGGTTAGCATGACCTGTACGTGGCCAGATAATTCCAGTGGGCTCACTGGTGCTTTCCAAATGGAAAGACTTCCCATGAAAATTGGGTCAAAACTGTCTTTCCTCATGGTTTAGGAAACCCATTAGTAAGTTTTCCCTGAGAACTATGATATTATTCTGTGTTAAGCATTAGTCGGGTCAGGCATGATTCATTCCCTCAGAGAGCTTATCATCTAACTGCAGACCGGCCATGGTTCGCAAACACTGTTAACAATTAACAAGCGAGTAGGGAACCAGGTACGAGGTGAGATGTAGTGTGCAAATTTTAGAAGACAAGGAGGGCAGCGTGTGCGGGGCAATTAGAGAAGGTGGCGCATATGAGCTGAAGCTTGAATGGGCTGTGAAGGATAAACAAGACTTAGTCAGATAGAGAGAAAAGAGTTGGCCCGAAGAATGGGACAAGTCACTTCCAGGCCATAATGTGTACGGGGCTCCAGGGCCTCTGGTCTGATCAGAGCAGAGGTGAGTAAGGTTAAAGCCAGGTTTTGAAGAGTGTGAATGCCCAGCTTGGTAAAAGAGGTTGGGTAGGATCTAGTGGAACAGAAATGCCATTGCAGGTTTTTGTAAGAGAACGACGAGATTAAGAGTGGTGAGTCAGCCAGTGGTCATCATAGTTGGATGGATCAGAAAGGATGTGAGGTACATCGGGGGGCATCGTCATCCCAAAACAAGGGGGTGACAGCTGAGCCAAGAGGGTGGCAGTGGGATGGATGAGAAACGTGTTTGAAAGGAAAAATGAGCAGGACTTCTTCACTGATTGGATTTGAAGACCACACCCAAATCATGTGGACTTGATTCCAAGATCTCTCACCTTCAGCCTGGACAGCCCAAGCATTCGGAAATCACTGTCAGAAGCAAAAGAGTGAGGAAGGAACGTGGTGGCCCCCACAAAAAAAGGACTGAGTTCGGTGCTGGATACATTACAAGGCCTTGTGGGCGGGTCGGCGGGCAACATCCGGGCAGTGTCCGTCTGGGCAGGGCTGGCCGTGGGGGGGGACTTCAGCACCAGGTCCTTGGTTACTCGTCTGTGCAGATGTCCAGCCTTGAAGGACGCCCCCCTTGGGGCTTCAGGATGAACTTTTTGTTCTTCTGAAATATTTACTTATGGAAGAGCTGAGAAAATGGTATATATACTTTGATAACCAAGAAGTTATTAGTAAAAAGCTGAGACCAGTGAAAAGCAGAGTAAACTTCTTGAAGCCCAGTGTAGGAAAGGTATCATTCAAAGACTCCTTACTGTAGCGGTGGTGATGAGACAGCTGCCCCACTCTGCAGCTGAAGATGCCTGAGTGCTTCGGGTCATTTTAAGGAGCTCGTGTGGGCAGTTAGTAAATATTAATGAAACGTACTCTTTTTCATTAATTCTAAGATGAGCATTTTCTTAATCGTATTTTTAACATCTCTGGAAAGGGTTGTGTCCTACAGTTGATATCATTTTACTGTTCTTGTTGGCCAGGTAGGAATCACAGGTAGGATATCACAGCTGTCATCGCCTTAACCAATATATTTTGCTTAGTTTTCTTTTGTTACATCTGCAGAAAAATTATATGTGATAAAATGTGTCCAAATAAGTCTCAAAGAGCTCCTCAGTAAGTACACGGTAACAGTTCCCAGCGATAAAGAAAGCAATAGTTTAGGGGCGCCCGGGTGGCTCAGCGGTGGAGCATCTGCCTTTGGCCCAGGGCGTGACCCCAGAGTCCCAGGATCGAGTCCCACATCGGGTCCCGGCAGGGAGCCTGCTTCTCCCTCTGCCTGTGTCTCTGCCTCTCTCCCTCTCTCTCTGTGTGTCTCATGAATGAATAAGATAAAATAAAAAAAAAGGAAGCAATAGCTTAATTGACTACATTCTTTATTTCTGGTGGTACATAAAATGGTGTGTCTTATAACGCCAGCATCTTAGATATAATGAAATAAATCATATTAAAAGATAACTGATCGCAGCCAGTCTCTACCAGGGTGATACAGACCGCTGGAGTACGGTACTCTAAATGTGCATTCTTTCCTCGACCTACATTGAGGTGGCCCTTGGGTTGTTTCAATTTGGGCTGGGAACATCAGGAGGAAGGATTTTCATCCAGTGGTGTCAATACCACCTGCCAGGACCAGAAAGCTTCTTTGATGGTGCAGAATCCAGAACGTGCACAAAAAGTTCAGGTGTTCGCGGCATGGGTATCTGTGGCTCATTCAAACCCGTGGGCCCTCCTGCCCCGGGACCCTCAGGTACTCCAGACAGGCCTGGCGTGCTTGCTGTTGGTGCAAAGTGAGAGTGGATCCACCAGGAAAGTTGTGGGTGTTTGGGGTTGTCTCTTCGTGGTCTCCTGTGAGAGCCGAGAACGGAAACCCTCGTTTGTCGGAACCAGCAGTATGGCCTGTTGCGTGGAGGTAGGTTGGTGCCTTCCGTTGGGTAGAAGGAGGCCCGTCCTTTGTCCTGCTGGCTGGCACAGGATGACACCCTGGCACGTTTGTGCCTTGCAAGCGCTTGCTCTGGGCCCGGGAAGCAGGAATAGTTGCGGGGGTGGGGGCTGAGGGTGCCTCTGTGTCTTGCTAAGGGACCTGGTGCTCCAGGTAAGTGCGCTGATGTCCTTTGCCGGGTGACGGTCACCGAGGGGCGGCCTGTAGGTATGTCCGTGTTGGTTGACCCCGTGCCGGCCACTGCCAGGCCTGCCTGTAGACAGACAGACAGCTGGGGTGCAGCAGCCGGCCCATGGGGTGGCCCTCGGGGCTCCCGGGGACCCTGGAGGTGGGGAGGAGGCCCTCGCTGCCTCTTGGGGAACGTGCAGGATGCCACCCGGCGCCGGACAGGTGCTCGGACACGTCCCCGCGGGCCCGGCCCGCCGTGGCCAGCGGGTGCAGGTGCAGGTGTCGGTGCGGGTGCGGGTCCCGCGGGAGGGCGGCGTGGCCGGCTCGCCCCGGAGCACTCGCGCTGTGTGCATGGCCCCAGCCCCGCGCAGAAAATGATGTGTGTTTGGAAATAAGCAAAGCATCTTCAGTTGTGACCACGCAGGTGCAGCAGGAGAACGCGGCAGCCGAAGTCGGGAGCCCCAAGCCCTCGTGTAAACTTTCTTGGGGCCGGGGAGCGAGTCCTCGGAGGCCTTCAGGCTCCTTATCTGCCACGCTTGCTGGAGTTCTCTTTCTGCTTTGTTCTGATAGATGATCTCTACGGGAGGGGGGAAAAGGCAATGGAAAGAAAGGCCCTTTCCAGCTCCCCGCCTTCTTTCTCCTGGTGCCGCTGGTGCCCGGGCACCACGGAGCCGGAGGCCCCCCAGGCCCCGCGGGCCACTGCCCGTCTGTCACAGGCTCCTGCAGCAGGACCATGTTGCTGACTTGGGGGGAAAATTACTATTGCACTTGCAGTTGTTGCTTAGTAACATTTCTGATTTTGTGTTTCCTGTGACAGCCTGAGCAGAGATCATTAAAAATTAAACTTACAAAGCTGCTAAAGCGGGAGGAAGGAGGAAAACTTGAAGCCACCATTTTTTCGCTCGCTCAGAAGCCATCTAAGCTCAGGTTTCAGTGCCACATCTTGCGGCAGACCCTGCACAGTCCCTGGTTTATATTAAACCTATTAAGCCGCGTAGAGCGCGCTGCCGGCGTTAGCTGGTGTCTGGTGCAGCTGGAGTTTGTCACCAGCGCATAAGACCCTTGACCCTGCAGAATGGCCTGGAATAGCAACCACGTGGCCGCACTGCATCCTCGCAAGAGAAAGCCCTAACGAGTTCTGTGTCCTGTTTCTGCTTTTTCCCTACAGTTCCACCAGGTGAGAAGAGTGATGACCATCCTTTTCCTTACTATGGTTATTTCATACTTCGGTTGCATGAAGGCTGCCCCCATGAAAGAAGCGAGCGTCCGAGGACAAGGCAGCTTGGCCTACCCAGGTGTGCGGACCCATGGGACTCTGGAGAGCGTGAGTGGGCCCAAGGCGGGTTCCAGAGGCCTGACGTCGTTGGCCGACACTTTTGAACACGTGATAGAAGAGCTGTTGGACGAGGACCAGAAGGTTCGGCCCAATGAAGAGAACAATAAGGACGCGGACTTGTATACCTCCCGGGTGATGCTCAGCAGTCAAGTGCCTTTGGAGCCTCCTCTTCTCTTTCTGCTTGAGGAATACAAAAATTACCTGGATGCTGCAAACATGTCGATGAGGGTCCGGCGCCACTCCGACCCCGCCCGCCGCGGGGAGCTGAGCGTGTGCGACAGCATTAGCGAGTGGGTGACAGCGGCAGACAAAAAGACTGCAGTGGACATGTCGGGCGGGACGGTCACCGTCCTCGAAAAAGTCCCTGTGTCGAAAGGCCAACTGAAGCAGTACTTCTACGAGACCAAGTGCAATCCCATGGGTTACACGAAGGAGGGCTGCAGGGGCATAGACAAAAGGCATTGGAACTCCCAGTGCCGAACTACCCAGTCGTACGTGCGGGCCCTTACCATGGATAGCAAAAAGAGAATTGGCTGGCGGTTCATAAGGATAGACACTTCCTGTGTGTGTACACTGACCATTAAGAGGGGAAGATAGTGGCTTTATGTTGTATAGATTATATTGAGACAAAAATTATCTATTTGTATATATACATAACAGGGTAAATTATTCAGTTAAGAAAAATAATTTTATGAACTGCATGTATAAATGAAGTTTATACAGTACAGTGGTTCTACAATCTATTTATTGGACATATCCATGACCAGAAGGGAAACAGTCATTTTGCGCACAACTTTAAAAAGTCTGCATTACATTCCTCGATAATATGTTGTGGTTTGTTGCCGTTGCCAAGAATTGAAAACGTAAAAAGTCTAAAAAAATAATAATAATAATGATAATAATAAATTGCATGCTGCTTTAATTGTGAATCGATAATAAACTGTCCTCTTTCAGAAAACAGACAAAAAAAAAAAAAACCAACAAAAATTTGAACCAAAACATTCCGTTTACATTTTAGACAGTAAGTATCTTCGTTCTTGTTAGTACTATTCTCTGTTTTACTGCTTTTAACTTCTGATAGCGTTGGAATTAAAACAATGTCAAGGTGCTGTTGTCATCGCTTTACTGGCTTAGGGAATGGGGGATGGGGGGTATATTTTTTGTTTGTTTTGTGTTTTTTTTTTGTTTGTTTTGTTGTTTTGTTTTGTTTTTGTTTTTCTTTTTTAGTTCCCATAGGGGGTAGGGATGGGGAAAGAATTCCTTCA
This sequence comes from Canis aureus, assembly GCF_053574225.1. Taxonomy (NCBI): domain Eukaryota; kingdom Metazoa; phylum Chordata; class Mammalia; order Carnivora; family Canidae; genus Canis; species Canis aureus. Next base: position 2,636,349 of record NC_135633.1, read on the forward strand.
CTATATATATTCTGGTTGACAAAAGATTTATTTGTATATTGTAAAGATGTTTGCAGTATCAGTCAGATGACTGGAAAATGAATAAAAAATTAAGGCAACCGAACAAAGTTCCCAGCCCACTTCCCATGATGCACCTCCTAGGCTCCCCCGTGCCCTCCCACGTGGTCAGGGGAGGCTGCTTTTGTTGGAAAGAACTACATTTTCTTAGAGCACATTCTTTCCCTCCCGCCCTCTCTGGTCCCCTCTTTGTTTCGTTTTCTCTTAAAGGAAGAAAAATCAGTTGCGCGCCCTGAAATAATTTACCACTGCTGTGAACAAGTGAGCAAATTTTGCCACCGTAGCACTCCTATAAGCATGGAGAACAGTGATTTCTTTTTTTTTTTTCCTTTTCCTTTTTTTTTCTTTTTTTTTTTTTAAGAGGAGAGAAAGACAACAAAACACAAAAACAGATTCTTTTTTATGAGGGGTAGACATTTGGGTAAATCATTGTAAGGCTTAAGAAAATCATGGGAAGGCTTAAGAGTGGTCTCGCAAGTGGAAGGTGGAGCTCTGTACAGACCCAGAAATGCCTAGATCAGGGCAGGAGTCCACACTGCCGGTGGCTGGAGACTGCGCAGCCGTCTGGAGGCCGCGTGGAGCTGACTCATCATCTCCGGGCGGTGCAGGAGGAATTTCTGGGGGCCATCCTGAGGTCTAGGTGGGGGTGGGCAACGGTACATTCCGGAAGGGAGGCCTCTGAGGGACTTTGCAGGGGCGGCTCTGCAATGACTGTGTCGCGTTGCTTGGACCTCGCGCTTTAAGTGCCTACATTATCTAACTGTGCTAAGAGGTTCTCGCTGGAGGACCCCACTCGGGCTGACTGAAGCTCTGCGCCCCTGGGTCATTTGTCCTAGAGCTGGATTAGCCTGGAGCAGGTTCAGAGCCGAGTGTGGCACCGTGATCTTGAGACGGATGCAAGGAGGAAGAAGATGCTTGCGGCAGGAACGCTTGCGGCTGGGACAGTAGACTTGAGGAGACCAGGGTTTTGTCTTCTGAGAACTTTTGGTAAGGGGGCAGGGACAGGAACAGGCCCCCAAACTCAGGTTCGGATGACCAAGGCTACCGAGAGAAAATCTTGTCCAGAGACAAGACTTCGGGGAGGTGTCTGCACATCTGGGACACCAAAGGCCTGAAGGTGCCTTGCGCGATGGAAGAGGCCGGGCCGGCGCTGAGCGAGTCACGCCCTGCAGTGAAGGCCTCCGCGGCCTCCTGCCCGTCCTGTCTCACCTCTGCCCTCTCGGGGTTGGAGAAGTAAAGTGGGGAGTCTGGAGTAGTGGTCGCGGGAGACACGGATCCCAGGGAGAATTAGTGCTAAACCCACTCACCCACGCAGCCCACTACCCAAGCCTGAAAATGCCCTAGGCCAGAGTCCTTGAACAGCAGAAAGCCTGCAGAGGTTGCTGCATCTTAGCAGGGCGAGGGGTAAGCAAAAGAGGCCTTCCACCGTGACCCAGGGCATGAAGACACCATCGCAAATGATTGCCCTTTGTTCAGTCTTTCGTTTAGAGCGAGCCGAGCCTACCCCTTAGGGAACCACCCGAACACCTGTCTTTAGAAGAGGGAAGACTTTAGTGTAGGTTTGTTTTGTGCTGTTTGAAAATGCTGTCTTTGTAATTATTTTTGACATGTAACGAATATCTGCTGTACGTGAACTTTCGCAGCTTGCTTCTGAGGGACAAAATCCTAAAACGGGGAGTCCCAGCGCCATCTCAAAGTCCTGCACAGGCCAGATCTGTTACGTGGTCGCGTAGGAGACATTCGGCAACTGTGTGGTCACTGGCTCTCTCTTACCCGATAGGATGCGTCACAGTCACACGCTTGGTGGTTCACGTTGACCTAAGATTTATTTTGTTAAAATCTCTCTCTGTTGCTGTTCGTTTTTGTTCTGTTCAGTTTTGTTTTGTTTTTAAAGTCTTGCTGTGGTCTCTTTGTGGCAGAAGTGTTTCATGCATGCCGGCAGGCCTGTTGCTTTTTTATGGTGATTCCCATTGAAAATGTAAGTAAATGTCTGTGGCCTTGTTTTCTCTATGGTAAAGATATTATTCACCATGTAAAAACAAAACAAAAAAAATATTTATTGTATTTTAGTATATTTATATAATTATGTTATTGAAAAAAAAATTGGCATTAAAACTTAACCGCATCAGAAGCCTATTGTAAATACAAGTTCTATTTAAGTGTACTAATTAACATATAATATATGTTTTAAATATAGAATTTTTAATGTTTTTAAATATATTTTCAAAGTACATAAAATCTGGGGGTTCTGGGTTTTTTCTCTTCACTGTAAAACAAACATGAAAACGTGTTTTATTATAAATACGCGTGTTCCTTGCTTTAAGACCAACCTGACTAGTTTTAGCAATTGCACAGCCCCCCAAGAGAGGATGCTTGCTTATTTCAAAGCAGGGGAGGCCAATCCTGCAGTCTGTGAGCTTCCGAGAAGCTCTAGGATTGGGCCTGTCTTCCACAGGGGAAGACGGGAGTGTCATATTCTAGGACACTTGAAAGTTTTCTCCTTTTGAAGTGATATAGTTTCATCAAGTACCAAACCATGTATCCTAGCAACATCAGGATCCATGAATCAGGGCTGGCTGGCTCTATTTGATTATAAAATGACTGTTAAAAAAAAAAATCAAAGTAGGTTTACTTAGGAATAATGGGAATAAATTGGCCCAAATTTAGAAAGTCAATGACTGAAAGAAAACATAGAGATTCAATATTTGGAAGCAGGTCATGTACCCTCATTTTGGAAATGGTACCATTTGCATTATGCATTTGTATCCATTGCACTGATTTAATTTTTGTATGTGGAGCATGCAGATTTTATATCATAGTACCCATGATCTAACAGATTGCTAGGATTTCTAAAAAGATTTGCCTCTGTGATGGCTGCCAAGCCGCTGGGTAATTTAGTTAAAGTGTTTAAAGTTATCACTAAATCTTAGGGAAATAAATGGAAGGATTTTAAATTAGAGAAAGAGCCATTAAGGAAAAAAAGCATCTGTTCCTACTCTTCAGACTCCCCATTTGAACACTGACAAACCCATCCCAGAACGTGGTGAACTATATCTGTGCAGTGTATCATTTCTATTTCAAACACACACACATGGTTTCCTCTTGTATTGTCTTATAAATAAGGATCAAGAAAGTCATAACAAACATTGACTTGTGTTGTGTATATGGAAGAACAGATCGAATGAGATGAATGACTCAATCCTAATCTGTCCAGGGGGCTTTGCAAACAAAGTACTCCAAACTCCAGGAGAAGACCCTGACTGGCAGTGGAGGCCCAAGCCCAGCCGTGGAATTAGAGCTTGGGTGAACGTCAGGCTCCACCGGTTTTCGTAGTCAAGGGACACCAAGGTATTTTTGAAAGGATTGTGTGAGAAGGAGAGAATCCAGTGTGGCCTCCAAATTACGTGAAGTTAAAGGAGCGCGGGGTAAACAGTTACTGGGAGTTTTCATTGAAAGATGAGGTCAGAGGAACAAACCACGTAGGCTCTACCAAATTTACCAACTTAGAGTCAGCAGGGCTAGTTAATTTGTACTCGGCTCACTGGGGACAAGCAGTGAAACCTGTTCAGTCACTGGGATGCCTCGAAGTAACCCAGATCCTTGCTTTCTTGGATCGATTGTTTTCCGCCACATTGGGAGGCTTCCGTGGGGATTGGCGGGGTCTATGACGCTTGCTTATTGGCTGTACTGATTCCACGAAGGCGACCCCAGTTGTGACATTCAAAGCACCAGAGAGTGGGTCAGTGCTAACTCTTCTCTTACTCATTTAAGTGATCACTAGCCTCTGGATAAAATGTCCACCCCTCACAAGCCGCAACCAAGGGCTTCCAGCCCGGCCTCCGTGGGGCCAGCAGTGGGGCCGTGTCAGGGCTGAAGCCCGACGCAAACCCTGCCCATCTTCTCCGCGTCCTCTCGTCAAGCCTGTTTCAGACGCCGGTCAAAGTTGAAACGGCTCCACATTTTGGTAAGCTGTTGCTAAGTGAAGGATGCTAATAATTGGCGTAAGAACTAGTATACACGTACACAAATGTAGGCAGATGACGTAGTAAGCATTTCGTAGTCAGCTCAGAGAAACTCATCCATGGATTTGATCCACCCTCATAATGTTGGACAGCAAAACTAGTGATGGAATCTGGGCCCTTTTTAAAATTTTCTGGTTTCCGGTTTTGGGGTTTTTTAGCGGTGGGTTGGTTTAACTCTCGTTGTAAGGTTAGTGGGTTGACGATTTGAAGGGACGGAGGGTTGGGAATCTAATGTCGGTTACGTTAAGCCAACTGGTGGGTGGTTCTGGGAATCCCCACCTAAGAGCCAAACTGAGTGACTAGAGTAGGTGCAGCCGCTGCAAACCAGCCCGCGTCTACGTGCAGTGCAGCTAACACGTGTCTCCCTCCTCAACCTGCACCTCTGTCCCCGGGCTTGAGCATCCTCAGCGACTCCCCCGATTGTAGCCACCATATTAATTCTTTATAGAAAAGCAAAAAGGCCACCTCTTCATCTTTTGATGAGTGATTAAATGCAGTAAATTGCCCGAAGAATGTTTAAATATTAACAGAAAAAAATGTGATCCTACACATTATTATATTCCTCATTAAGAAAGAGTTCTCTAGGCGGCACAGTCTGTAGGACTTCCAGAGGCCCCTAGCTCAACCCCTCTAGTTATTTGCTAGGCACAGAACACCGGAGCGCAGGCCCCCCGACCTGGCACTGGCTTGTCTGATGATAGCGTACCCTCAGGATCATGGCGTTGTACATGCCGGCCTAGTAATCACTCCTCGCTGTGTGCACACATGCACACACGCACACGTGAACAGACGGGACCTTTGCATTCACTATCTGTGTGAGGCGCTAATCTCTTAAATCTGGCAAAACAATTATTTCTCCCTTTCGAAAAATAAGCCCTTCCTTCTGTACTAAAATACCCCGTACAACACACTGCAGTTTAATGACGGGGCATGTCTTCGGCTTGTAAATGACCCAAAAATGTTGACTGGAAGACTGAGCTTGAAGTGCATGTTCTACGTTGAAAAATCATAAGGATGCTTCTGCAGCACGGCACTTTGGGATTGTGTGCTGCTCAGATGGTGCCTTAGAAAGCAGGAGCCGGTCTGCATAGAATGGCTGAACCCAGGGGAAATATTTTTGTCTAGCTTAAGTGCTCACATTTTGGAAAAATCCATATCAAGTATTGCAGTACATACTCAAATTAATTTAGTCGAGCTACATTCTCCACTGAGCCCTAACATCAAAAAAAATTTTTTTTCTGGACTGGAATTTGGTGCATATCAAGCAGGGAAAAGAGGAAAAGACACAGAACGAAGTAGAAACTCCCTAAACAGGAGACCTTCGATAGGTACCAAACAGCACGTACTTGGGAGTTGGGGTCCCCACGCTCTGGTCTAGCTGGACTACCTGCAGTGGCTCCCAGGGTGCACCCTCCAATCAGCAGCAGCCTCTCCAGGAACTTGTTGGAAATGCAGGTTCTCAGGCCCCACCCCAGACTTGTTGAGTAAAACTTTGGAGGTGGAGACAGCAAATCTGTGTTTTCAAAAGGCCCTCCAGGCGATTCTCAGGCCCACACAAGTTGAGGAATCACAGGACGAAGGGAAGGAAGCCACTGGCCCAGCCTGTGCCCTAAATCGCAGGAAGGTGGCACAGCGCGAGAAATTGGAACTGTGAGTTCGAATCCCAGGCAAGCCACTTCCAGGGCCCTGAACACGTTCAGACCATCGAGCTTCTTTTTTCCACTTCCTAGAAGCCACCAGAGCAGAGCAGAGCAGTGGGTGCTCCGGGGGGAGCACTGCTCAGCCGGGACCAAGGCCCTGCTGCTCGAGAAGCCAGCCCAGCCCCTAAATGTGTGCGGGGGACGCTGGCCACAATTTAGAGTCAACAACTTTTTTTTTCTTCTCTTTCGAAGCTACAGCAGGCGTGGATTCAGGACCCAGAGCATGTAGTCGTTTGTAACACACTTGGAACGACTGCGAGAAATGAGAAGCAACATGCAGCAAATTAATAAGGAAAAGATTATTCCATCTGGGGAGCTGGGCTCTGCACCTGCCAACACGGCCCTCGCTCCGTGAAACGAGCTATATTGGTCGCAAATTAAATAAGCTTCCTGAGTTAATCAGCTCTGACCGTCCAGCTGAGGAGGCCGAGCTCACCCTGCGGAGTGACCGGCCCCGAGCCGCCGGCGGCTTCTCTGGGGCAAACCTCTGCCCGTTGCAGGAGCCGTTTGCCGGAGCAGGGCCTGGAGAGGGATGGTTCGCCCCCAGCCTCCCCGTGTGTGCGTGTGCATGTGCGTGTGTGCATGTGGGTGTGTGCACGTGCGTGTGTGCATGTGTGCGTGTGTGCACGTGTGAATGTGCGTGTGTGTGCACGTGTGTGCGTGCACGTGTGAATGTGCATGTGTGTGCGCACTCTCCTGCACGTCGTGGACACCCAGGCAGCCCCGGAACCTTCCCTGCTTGCGGGCTGGGGTGGAGGCGCCCGAATCCGTCGCCCATCTACGGGCAACGTGGAAACCCGGGTTGGGGCGCACGTGCTGGGACCTGGGGTGCCGGTGGCTCAGGTCGCCCCCGGCCAAGCCGCCCGCGGCTCAGAACCTTCGGGGCCCCCTCGCCCGCCGACCCGAGGGTCCTGCAGGGAGACCCCGGCCCCGCGGGCCTGTCCTCCTGCCCTCCCTACTTCATCCCTTGCGGTGCGCAGGGAGCGCAGAGGTGGGGGCGCGCAGCCCTGGGGACACCCCGACTTCACCCGCGCGCCCGCCGCCCTCGCGCACCTGCCACGCGGTGCAGGAGCCGCCCCGCCCAGGCCGCCTTGGCCGCTCAGCCCCGCTGAGCCCCCGCCCCGCCGAGCCCCTGCCCTGCGGAGACCCTGCCCCGCCCAGCCCCTGCCCTGCAGAGACCCTGCCCCGCCGAGCCCCTGCCCTGCGGAGACCCTGCCCTGCGGAGCCCCTGCCCTGCGGAGCCCCTGCCCCGCCGAGCCCCTGCCCTGCGGAGACCCTGCCCCGCCGAGCCCCTGCCCTGCGGAGACCCTGCCCCGCCGAGCCCCTGCCCTGCGGAGACCCTGCCCTGCGGAGACCCTGCCCCGCCGAGCCCCTGCCCTGCGGAGACCCTGCCCTGCGGAGCCCCTGCCCCGCCGAGCCCCTGCCCCGCCGAGCCCCTGCCCTGTGGAGACCCTGCCCCGCCGAGCCCCTGCCCTGCGGAGACCCTGCCCTGCGGAGCCCCTGCCCCGCCGAGCCCCTGCCCCGCCGAGCCCCTGCCCTGCGGAGACCCTGCCCCGCCGAGCCCCCGCCCCGCCGACCCCTGCCCCGCCGACCCCTGCCCTGCGGAGACCCTGCCCCGCCCAGCCCCTGCCCAGCAGAGCCCCTGCCCTGCGGAGCCCGTGCAGGCCCCGGGGCAGTCGTCGGGGATAGGCCCGCGGGGAGGCCTGGCCTTCGCGGATGCCCGCACTAGGCCCCGTGCGCACCTCCCCCCGCCCCGCAGTGCCCCCCCCACAGCGCCCTGGCCCCTGCCCCCAGCCCCCGCAGCGCCCCCAGCCCCCGCTCCCCACCCCCCTGCCCCCCCCTCGGCCAGCTCCCTCGCCCCGCCCCGCGCTCCCCCCACCCCCTCCCTGATCCGGGGAATCGGGCGGGTCCCCCAGCCGGGGGCGGGGCCTGCTCACGCCAGCCCCCAGCTTCGGCTTGTTCGGCGCCCAGGACCCCCTGTGCCACCTGCACGTGCTCTGTGGCTGCGTCGGCTTCGGCTTCGGCTCCCTTCCCGCGGCCGGTGGGCGGGGGTCGCCTCCTCACCTCCCAGCATCCGGGTGGGTAGCAGTGTAGACTCCGCAGCCTGACTGCGGGGGCTGAACCCGGCTCTGCCCCAGGGCTGTGTGGGTGCGGCCTAGTTCCTGACCGCCCCTGTGCCCGGTGTCCTCCTTCTTCTTAAAAGACGAGCAAAAATACTACCACCTGCCTCGGGACTTGGCGACAACCAAGTAAGTGAGTGCACACAGGGCACTGGGAACAGGGATGGAGCAAGGAAACGCCTCAGGAAGGTGCTACGAACCCGTATTCTATTGACCGAGGATGAACTGGGCTCACCTGGCCTGGATGGCAGAGATTCTTCTCCAACATTCTCTGGCTCTCAGAGGGGATCCCATTTCATGTGTGTTTCATTGCGCCCAGGGCACTCTGTGTCTTCTGGAAGACTCCCAGAGGCGGCCCCTGTTGACCCACCGGCCGGCTCTGGCTCTTACCCCGTGGCCAGGACACACACTCAGGCAAATGGAGGAGACGCGCCACAATAAAAGGCATTTTTCTGGGCCATGAAATCCAAACGAAGCCCGTTATCCTTAAGTGTCCGGTGCAGCTGAAGCAGGGCCGCAGCCAGGGCGCAGCACATGAACTCACACAGTGGGAAAGGGAAACCAGGAGCCACAGCCACGGCTCTAAAAATAGCCAGGCCCTCAGGAGGAGGGGGCACCCCTCACGCTTGGGCCCCGCGCACCCCACCACTGCACCCTGAGGATGAGGAGGGCTCGCCCTGGGCCAGCAGGGTTCCACGCACCCCACGCCCATCTAGGTGGCCGTCCCAGTACCCACATGTAGGGGGGAAGGAGGGGCCCAGGGGGGGCCCAGGGGCTGCCCAGAATCCTCACAGTCTGGCCCTGCTGACAGCTGCAGAGGTGAAGAAGTGTGAAGAACATTCGGGAAAAACAGAAACAAAAGAAATGGCAAGCAGCTCCGTGTCTGAGGAGACTTGGGCTTTCACGGAAAAGGGAGAGCGCCAGTGCTGCCCTTACTGTTTGGCTTTGCTCTCTTAAGGGTTAACGCGCACAGAGGCTCATGTTGCAGGGAGGCCCGTCCAAAAGGGGACGCGACACCGCTCTGCACTAAACAATCCCAGGGCTGGGTTTCTCGACTTTGTGCCAGCTGTTTCCAATACCTGGAAACGGGGCAGCTGTCACCCCCTTCAACCTCGTGGCAGATCAGGAGGGTTTCCTGTGCGTTGCCTGGATTGGGCAGACAGAATGTTCTGGAACCACTTGCTAAACTCAGGAATGCCCAATCGCCCCTCCAGGTCAAAAATTTATGAAGTTACTCTGTGTTTGCGATTGCCGGAGGAGAGAGGGCCGGGGCCCAGGCCCCACAGAGGTAGCAGGGGTAGCAGGGGTAGCAGGGGTAGCAGGTGCCACCTCCCGTCCACCCCACCCCTTCCGAGGATGGCAGGCGTCACTAGTAAGTCCTTGCTGAGCTCGGTTTCAGCCTCAGAATCGTTAGAACTGTGCTTCGTGTCATCACCGCCAGCTGAATGTGACTGACCCAAAGGACGACCTCACCTGCCGCCCCCGTTTCCCCAGGTTCTCAGGAATACATCCCGTCGGTAGGGGAATACACCGGGCAGCAAAGTGCCGAGGCCTGCGTGTGCCCATCAGGTCGGAGCAGGACTGGGGGCCGAGAGGGCGAAGAATGTTCCGCAGACAAGTCCGTAGCCACTGGCACCGTCGGCTTTGGATACGTGACCTGGACCTGAGAAGCCCAGTAAGGGGTGATCACGACTCAGGAAGTGGTGGGATGCAAGGAACAGGGTTTGGCGATAGGCAGTAATCTCATAGTCCTGCGGGATGTTGTACGAGGCGCCGAGCTATCTGAAACACGTCAACCACGAGACACGAGTGACTGAGGAGCTAAGGGAACCAACAGCACCCAAGCCTAAATAACTTGCCCGAGGTCACACAGCAATAAATGTGAAATTCAGATCGGAAGCCACATCTGCATGAGCCCAAGGTCCTCAATTTTCAAAAAAAACCAGCCTTGTTTTATTTTCTTTCATCGATCACATGCAACCTAAAAATCTTAGTGCATAAAAAAAAAAAAATCTTAGTGCATTTACTGCTGCCTCTATGTTAACAACCCCTGGCATTCTCAGCACAACCCTGTATTTCCCTGTATTTGCCTTCTTCGCGCATGCCCAGCTTTATTGAGGTAGAATTGACCCGTAACATTGTGGAAGCCTAAGAGGTACAGTGTGACGACGCGAGACACAGGTATCGCCAATGATCACCGCCGCCGCCTTAGCCGACGCCCTCCCCTAATTACCGCCTCGTCTTTGTGGTAGGAACAGTGAAGAGCTACCTCTCAGCGACTGTGAGGTGCCCAGCACAGCGTCGCTAACCGCAGCCACCACGCTGTACATTAGACTTCCCAGGACGTTCTCACCCCCTTGCTGGAAGTTTGTGCTCCGTAACCAACATTTCTGCTCCCCCAGCACCCCCCGCCCCCCGTAGCCACCATCCTAGTCTCTAGTTCCAGGAGTTCAGATTTTTTAGGTTCCACCTGTAAGTGAGAACATACAGTACATGTGTTTCTCTGTCTGACTTACTGCACTTAGCAAAATACCCTCAAAGTCACGGCACGAACGCCAAGGCCCCTCATCTGAACCATGAGACCAGTAGCTCTCGGTCTCTATACACCTGAATCACTTAGGGAATTTTTTTAAAAACTGAGCTATGCCAGCCCCCGCCCCAGAGGGGTTAAGTCAGACTCTCTGGGCGTGGGGCCCAGGCACAGGGGTGTCTTAAAGCCCCCTAGTAGTTCCGTTGGGTGGCCAGCGTGGACCCACCGCCCGCACGGGAGAGGTGCCAGCTGCCGCAGGAGGGCTGAGCCCGCGGACCAGGGGCGAGTGGCCCAGGGACGTGGAGGACGGAGCTCACAGGCCGGGAGGCGGGCAGGTCGTTGCCTGTCCCGCGTCCGGGGGGCCTGCCCGAGCCAGCGACAGGCTCCGACACGTCATTTCACTCAAGCTTCGCTTGTCCCGCTGGACTCCAAAGAGCTTCATAAAGTTCGAGCAGAGAAGAAAGCAAGCGGTCCCCGCCGACTGCTTGGACCGCCTTCTGCTTCCACAGGTGGCCGTCGGATTAGCCTTCGGCCCGGCGGTCGGCTGCTTCTGATGCTTTCGCCTCCCCCCACCCGCCGCAAGCTGCCGAGGGGTCCGTTCTGACTGACACCCCGTGGCGGCTTGTCGGTGTCTCGGGCCCCTCCCGGAGGGCTCCCGTCAGCAGCAAGGCAGGACGTGCCCGGCTGGGGCAGGCCGCGGGGCGAATGGGCAAATGGCCCGTGTCGGCGGGCAGCAGGTGCCCCTGCCCGGTCAGCTGCTTGGAGCGCGAGTGGGCGAGTGCCTGGCTTTCCCCCTGGTTTCCAGGCCACGGAACGGAGTCCCAGCAAGCCCCAGGCTGTGGGGCCAGAGGCTATTTCGGGCAGTCCTCTATCCAATGGCAAGTTAGGGGTGATGTCACCCGAAACCGCCAGGGAGCATCCGGTTTCACCCCCATCTAGACACGAACCGTGAGGAAATGGAAGCGAGGGCAGGGAGGCCAAAATGCGGGAGCCACGACGTCCCTGTCTGTATTTCTGTGTCATCTCTTCTCATGCGTTCCTCTCACTTTCAGAAGCGTCCCCACCACTGCAGGTCGGGTCTACACCAGCTCTCACCTGGACTCTCGCCACGCCCCTGGGGGGCTCCCCACCTCCAGTCCGGCCCCCTACCCCCATGTACCCTCCCGGACAGGCTCTGGGGAAATAAGGAGCGTGAAAGTGCTTTGTGCCCAACCATAGGAATCCCCAGGCCCACCCGCACACCCAGGTACCGCCCGGCTCCTCCCACCAGGGTCGCAGCCCTTACTCGGGGTGAAGACTCGGGCCTGCAGCCTGGGCTTCTGCGAAAGGGTGAAGTGGCCACACCGAGAGCAGTGGTTTGGGGCAGCGGCTGGGAAGGTGTGCCCACCGCGCTGGAGCCCCAACAGGTGCCCCGCAGGCCTTCGGGGGCCCTGTGGGCGGTGCCGCACCCTGCCACCACGGCCACCCCGGCGACAGGCAGGGAGGGACCCGGCGGTGCCCATCTCAGAACTGAGGATGAGTGGGGCCGGCCCACTTGCCCAGCTCCCTTGGGTGCACACTGCGGGCCCCTGCTGCACCCCCCGCTGCGCCCTGCTGACACACACGTGGACAGTCCCCGCTGGATGGGCGGCCGGGTGACCGTGTGGAGGGCACCCCCCACCCCGGACACGAGGAAGGGCTCACCACTGCTGCCAGAGCCGAATCCGGTCACGCTGGCCTGTGGGGCCTCCTGGGATGCAGCCTTAGATCATCTTCCTGCTTCAGTGTCCGGACAACTGTCGCCACTCCCCACACGCAGGGCTCGCGGTCCCCTCCTGTTCCCGGGGTACGCCTCGTCCTCGTGCCCCTGCACCCTTATGCTCACGGCAGGCCTGCCTAGCCGCTCGGCTGTAGGGAGGCCACATAGAACCCAGACGCCCGGTGAAATAGGAGTTTCAGGTAACTCCTGAGTGACTGTGTGACACAGATGCGGCCAGACACGAGGGGGACACGCTCACATTAAGAAATGATCTGTGTTCATTTCAATTCAGATTTAACTCTGTTTTGTAGAGTCTATAACTTTAGTCGACAAACCCGACTACGCGTACCCTCTGGGTTTACTCTGCCCGTGTCAAAGCGGGGTTCAGTGCTCCTCCGTGTTTTCTGTACCAAACCGTCGGTAAACAATGGGTACTTCACTGAGGGTTTCTTAGTAAATATGGAAGCTGGGGTTTACATTTCATAATACCTACCATTTTATCTAAAAAAAAAAAAACAACAAAAAAAAAACAAAACTTACTGAAAATGACCTCACGAGCCTCTGATCTTGGTCAAAAAAGTTCTCAAGTATTCTTTCGACCTCTTTCCTCTGTAGCATTCCGCCCGCTCCCACTCTTTAATGTGCAGAGAAGCTTCCATTTTCCCCACCAGGGCAGCGGGCCCAGGCTCTTCTGCAGGCTACCGAGGACCCACCAAAGCAACTTTTTAATTAGCCATGGCCCTCCATACACAGGCATCATCTCCTAAGAAGATTAAAAAATTGTCCCCCCATTTATAGAATCTTCAAGGTTCGATTCCCTTCAAGGTTCAGGGCTTTCCCAGGAGGACGGAGTCGCTCCTTTCCCAGCTGGGAGTCACTTGTGCAGGGGACGAAGCCCCTGGCTTTACCCCACGCCGCGCTAGGACCATGGATGCTCCATTCACGCCCGCGCCCACCACAGCGTGCCTAGCTAAGTCCGCGAGGAGCATCGATTAAATAGAACGACCCAGTGTAACGCCGCATTTTAAATGCATTTAGCTCCACGTGGCTGTAACCAAGTTAGCGGGAGCTCACGGAACCAATCCCGGTGGCCAAGTAGAGCGGCTGGACAGGCCAAGCGAGTGATCCTCCTCCCATCCGCATGCTGGACAGCTGAGGGGTTTCCTTACAAACATCATCATGTCAAGCCACCATCCCCGGTCAAGTGAGTTAGAAGCTTCGGCATTCGGGCACCCACATTGTTTTCAAAGCTCCCAGGTGATTGTACTGAGCAGCAAAATGATGGGTGGTCGCTCGAGAGGTGGCCCTGACGTGCGCCTCTGGTTCTAATGCACGACACAGAAGAGACAAGAGGATGTAATATGGGAGAGTTACGGTTCTCTTTTTCTTCCCCCCCTTTGTGTTTCCTAGTTTCCTAGAGCTTTTACACACGCACGGACACATGCCACACCCGCCAGAGTCTGGCCATCGAGCCTTGGCTGTGTGTTCCCTTTGTGAGCACGAGGTGCGAGGCGGCTACAGAAGTGCAGCTATGGGAACTGCAGTCCTGGATCTGGCTGGGTCGGGCCTCGCTCTACCAGCTGCCGTGGCCAGTGCCACTCTTTCGGGTTCTGGTTTCACCAAGGAGTCAGACACTGTGATACCTTTTGGATTTGAAAGGTCAAGAAAAACCTGCTAACGCAGAATTGGCCAGCCCTCCACACCTCCCTGCCGCCACGCACCGACCTGAACTAAGCAGAGAGAAACCAAGTCAATGGCTTCCTTTTGGTTTGGCCACACTCCACTTGACGCTCTTCCAGACCTTGCGAAGCAGAATTCCTTTCAGTGCATGGGGCTGTAAAGAGATGGATTCTTGGGGATCCCTGGGTGGTACAGCGGTTTGGCACCTGCCTTTGGCCCAGGGCGCGATCCTGGAGACCCGGGATCGAATCCCACATCGGGCTCCCGGTGCATGGAGCCTGCTTCTCCCTCTGCCTGTGTCTCTGCCTCTCTCTCTCTCTCTCTCCCTGTGACTATCATAAATAAATAAAAATTAAAAAAAAAAAAAAAGAGATGGATTCTTGAAATGGACTCTGGAAAGTGGGGATGAGCATGAGCAGAGGGAAAACGTGGGCCCGGGAGTCAGCAGACTGGAATCCCTGGCCTTGCGCTGCCCCTCCTGCTGTGTGACCTGGGTGTCCCCCTTACTTCTTTCAGCCTTGGCCGTGTCCTCTGCAAAAGGAGGACCCTGGATTCAACGATCCTAAGAGCCCTTCCAGGTCGAAGTGCTCCACGGATCCTAAGTCCTGAAGCGGTACGTGAGAGGTCCGTGGAGACTCTGGGAATCACCCTTAGGAAACAAAACTCTTGCCCCAGGTCCTGCCTGCACACGTGCTCTGTGCACTGAAATGTCCACCTTGGACTGGCTCCGTGTTCTTGAGAAAGTTGTTCTTCCTCTCTGGGTCCTATTCTTGTCAGCTGCGATCTGATGTTCAAGCACATTCTATCTACCATCCCTTTCAGCTCTGCCATTTTAGGGACCTTGGGCGCCCTGGTGGCTGAGGGTTTACGTCACCTCGAATGCAGTACTGGAATGTAGGACACCATCTAGAACACGAAGGAGAGACCAGAATCAAAGACCGAGAAGACACCAGTGGTTCAGGAACCTAGCTGCGAACCAAGCTCAAATGCAAGTAGGAGGAAGGAAGGGAAAAAAGAAGGGAAGAAGGAGCCAAAGAATTCACAAATAAAATCTAAAGCCTGGATATATTTTATTCAGTCAGGGGGAGATACCTATAACTGCAGTTCAACTTAGATATGGAAATCACGTCATACCTCAGAAAGAAAGCTCTTCAAATGAACAAGGATGGTGCTTGCAAAATCAGCTCCCTTTGTGGTTAAAAGAAAAGAAAACTTTATTCTGGTAAACTAGAACTTTTTCAGAAAAGAACTAATCAAATATGCCCATGTTTTGCCAATTTTTACTAATAAATAATCACCATGTCTCAAAGGCTTAGGTCTTATTTAAAATTTTTGTTCTTTTTCCATTTGGTCTTTTTATTTTTGTAATTTTTTAAAAGATTTTATTTATTTACTCATGAGAGACAAAGAGAGAGAGAGAGAGAGAGAGAGAGAGGCAGAGACACGGGCAGAAGGAGAAGCAGGCTCCCTGCGGGAAGCCCGATGGGAGACTCGATCCCGGGACACGGGGTCACGCCCTGGGCCCAAGGCAGATGCTCAGTTGCTGAGCCCCCCAGGGGCCCCAATAAATAAGTCCTTTTAAAAAACTGTAATTCTTTACGGAGCCTAGCACACCGTTGGCACAAAGTAGATGCTCAGGAAATAATCATTTGAAGAAAGTGATCCAATATTTAACTTGAAGAACGTGACCCAGTCAGGTGCACTTTTGCTGTCCTGGGATGAGCTACCTGAACGGCACACTTGTGGTGCGCTGACACGCGCACGTGGCGAGCCTACGCCCTTTCTGCTTTCCCTCCACTGCCTCATGCCTACCAGCTCCGTCGGGAAGCCCAGAGACGCGGCGCTGGCCCTGGAAGAAGGGACTGCATTGTAAAAATTGTTCTCTTTCCAAGGAAATGTCGATAACACTGAAGACACCAAAATGTTTCCGGGGGAGGATAAAGACATAAAAGAATTACTGTTTCACCGTGTGATCTTAGGCAGGTCATTTCTGGTCTCCCAGGCGTAGTCTTCTCATCGCCCCAGGGGCAGGGCTGAACACAGTTCATGATTCCACGTCCTTAGACGGTTCTTTCTTCCCCGGATTCCTCAATATGTGCCATAAGGAAGCCGGGATGCAGAGATGTAGACCTTATCCCTATATCCCTTATCTCATGTAGATGTATCCCTATATGGGATATATTTTCCAAACGCAAAAAAAAAAAAAAAACCGAAGTAAAGGCATTTTTCCTTATAGAATTATTATTTCCGTTACGACTCATGAATTTGCGTGGCATTAGCCGCAAGGGCACCCCCTGTGAATGTGATGCCTTTGCGCTCACACGGGGCTTTTTGAGATGTTTCAAAGGTTTTCACCCTCATCGTTAAGGGATCTCCCGACTCCTGAAAAGCATCGCAGCAAGAACAAGAAAGACAGATGCGTAGAAAGCCTGCATCCCATGTGCATCCCGAACATGTATGAGGCACCCATCATTTTTCTAGGTTCGGTAAAGAAACTTAAAACACATGCCCCGGACTGCATCCCCGTGCCCCCTGGGAGAGAAGACGTGCAGACGTACACACAGCCACGCACCAGCAGGACAAACGTCCTGTGCAAAGACTGGTTTGCCTAAAACATCCTGGGGACCAGGCAATGGGCCAAAAGTTCATTCTAGGATTTTTCCGCCTCAATAATAATAATCCTTTCCAAGTGTGTGGTGCCCTAGAGTTTCCAGAACCTTTCACATGCATTTCTTAATTTAATCCTTGGGACGGACTCACGTCACCCCGCCTCCACCTGCGCGGCTGCAGGTCTCTCTCCTCAGCTTACAGACGGAAACTGTAATTCAGAACCAGAGAAGGCTTGCGGAGGGCAAGAAATGAGCATGAGGCTGACACCAGAGTCGGGTCTTCTGACTCCAAATCCTGCTTTCTTGTCACCTTTCAGACTGTTTATCTGAGGTTTCATGGTGATGAGGGGCTGGCTGGAGAAGTCTGGAGGCTTCGGGTACAGTCCCGGAGAGCAAGAACCGATGGCCGGGAGGGGAGAGGCCAGGGGCCTGCAGGAAAGGAAGACGCGCCGAGCCACCCAGCCCAAGCCGGTTGGACTGGGAAAGCGCTTCTATCTCCAGGTACAGGGGAGGGAACTCAGGTGCAGAGTGATTAGTCCAAAACACACAGCCCAGGGGCGCCTGGGGGGCTCGGGGTGGAGCGTCTGCCTTCGGCCCAGGGCGTCACTCCGGGGTCCTGGATCGAGTCCCACGTCAGGCTCCCGGTGCATGGAGCCCGCTTCTCCCTCTGCCTGGGTCTCTGCCTCTCTCTCTCTCTCTCTCTGTCTCTGTCTCTCATGAATAAATAAATAAAACCTTAAAGGAAAAAAAACCCAAAGCACATAGCTAATGGCAACCTGAAGATTTGAAACTCGGTGGGCCTGACTCTGAAGCACCAGGGAGACGGGGCCGTGGCCCAGGCTGAGACGATGCCCGTGCCAGCTACGTCCACCTGCGCGCCGGCGGGTGTGTGCAGAGTACCTGGCACTGCCATTCTGCGCCCTCCCAGATGGGCACAGGTGGGCGCCGCTCGACGGGGCAGGGCCGTGACCCAGCGCGCCAACAGGGTAGGGGCTGCGGTGCTGCGGGGCCCTGTCTGCGAGCCGCCTCCCCCGCAGGGGCGCAGGTGATGGACACGGGGGTCAGCGCGCAGGTGGGCCTGGCACGGAGGGGCGCGGGTGATGGACACGGGGGTCGGCGCGCAGGTGGGCCGGGCACGGAGGGGCGTGGGTGATGGACACGGGGGTCAGCGGGCAGGTGGGCCTGGCACGGAGGGGCGCAGGGGATGGACACGGGGGTCAGTGCGCAGGTGGGCCAGGCACGGAGGGGCGCGGGTGACGGACACGGGGGTCAGCGCGCAGGTGGGCCTGGCACGGAGGGGCGCGGGTGATGGACACGGGGGTCGGCGCGCAGGTGGGCCGGGCACGGAGGGGCGTGGGTGATGGACACGGGGGTCAGCGGGCAGGTGGGCCTGGCACGGAGGGGCGCAGGTGATGGACACGGGGGTCAGTGCGCAGGTGGGCCAGGCACGGAGGGGCGCGGGTGACGGACACGGGGGTCAGCGCGCAGGTGGGCCTGGCACGGAGGGGCGCGGGTGATGGACACGGGGGTCGGCGCGCAGGTGGGCCGGGCACGGAGGGGCGTGGGTGATGGACACGGGGGTCAGCGGGCAGGTGGGCCTGGCACGGAGGGGCGCAGGTGATGGACACGGGGGTCAGTGCGCAGGTGGGCCGGGCACGGAGGGGCGCGGGTGACGGACACGGGGGTCAGCGCGCAGGTGGGCCTGGCATGGAGGGGCGCGGGTGATGGACACGGGGGTCAGGCTCAGGTGGGTCGGGCACGGAGGGGCACAGGTGATGGATACCGGGTCAGTGGGCAGGTGGGCCAGGCCCAGAGGGGCGTGGGTGATGGATACGGGAGTCAGGGCGCAGGGGGCTGGGCATAGAGAGGCGCAGGTGATGGACTCGGGAGTCAGGGCACAGTGGGCCAGGCATGGGGTGGGGCGCGGGTGATGGACATGGGGGTCAACGCGCAGGTGGGCCGGGCACGGGGTGGGCGTGGGTGATGGACACGGGGGTCAGGCTCAGGTGGGCCGGGCACAGAGGGGCGCAGGTGATGGATACCGGGTCAGCGGGCAGGTGGGCCGGGCACGGAGGGGCGCGGGTAACGGATACGGGGGTCAGGGTGCAGGTGGGCCAGGCACGGAGGGGCGCAGGTGATGGACACGGGGGTCAGCGCAGCTCACGGTGCCAACAGCCGGGTGTCCTGCGCGCCCAGGGAAGGAGCTGGGCAGTGCTGCGCGCACACCTGGAGGGGTCGGGAGACAGGTGCGCCCCTGCTTCCTCGCCAGCACTGCGTCCCTGTGCCCCCCCACCCCGCTGCACACACCGGGGGGGGGGGTTCCCGAGGCCCCGGAGCCCAGGTGGTGCAGGACCCCAAAGGGCCGCACATCCTTGGACCCTCGGGGCGGCTTCTGCAGGGATGAGGGACGAGGCCCCCGAGAGAAGCAGGCGAGGGTGGGACCCCAGCCTTCCCCTCTCCTCAGGAAACAGGTGCGAAGGGTCCAAGAATCTTTGGTTTCCCCCTAAAGAGAAGGCTCTCCCGAGGGAGAGGAGACGGTGAGCTTCGGGTTGTTCCTTGGGGTCCCTAGAGGGGGGTTGGTTTCCCACCTGGGGTCCGGGGGGCCCGGCAGTCCCCGGGGAGGACACCTCCTCAGCGCCCATCTCCTGCATCGGGCCTCGGGTGCTGAGAGCGCCCAGCCCGGGACATCCGGCCCGCTGAGGAGGGGCCGCAGGGCCTGGGGCTCTCCTGGGTGGCCCATCGGGCGCGGGGACATGGTCCTCTAGGCCAGCAGGCTGAGGGATGCTCTCCCAAGCTGCCGGGGATGGATGCACTTTGACATCATCTCCTGCGCGGCCCAAGCGCAAACGCGAAACAGCATCTTGGGAGGCAGGTGGAGGAGGAGATGTCCCCGAGAGAGAGAGAGAGAGAGAGAGAGAGAGAGAGAGAGAGACGGCCGCAAACAAATGCGGACAGAGGTCCCTTGAGAGGCACTGGCGTCAGAGAAGGGAACACATCACAGTGAGGTCGTGGCCCGGGTGGATTAAGAAGCTATCAAATTCACGAAGAACATGATAGTCAAACGAATCCTGGCCCAGCCGAGAGAGAACACTTCCAAGGACTTTATCTTCACTAATCAGATAATTTTAAAATCATCTTTGGCTGGCACTGCAGGCGCAATGGAAAGGGAGGATCCCCATGTGTCAGACGCCTACTGGATTCCGCGCGTGATGGTCACACGTATCTGTAGCTGTGGCACGAGGCGCAGGGCACTGAACCACCCCGAGACTCGATTTGCATCCCTAACATGAGAATGGTGATGTGCGCGTCTTGTAGGATTATTACAGGAAATAAAGCCAAGTATACGAAAGCCCCTGCTACTGGGCCGGGGACACATTAAGTAGTCGATAAGTCATCACCATCAATCAATCATCAATCAATCAATCAATCATCGCCATCCTTATCTTATTATCTCCGATTCCTCCTAACAGCCCAGGGCTATTATCTACTTCCTGATGAGAACTTAAGTGCACAGAGGTTACTAGTCCAAATTGCTTGCCTAAATTCTTCCAGCTAATAAGAAATTCCAGTTTAGGTTTATTTTCAAATTTTTTTTTCCTACAAAGTTTTTTTTTCTGATTTAGTGACACGAGCACGTTGATTTTCTAAATTTTTCTAACCAGAGCTTTTTTTCTTTTTTTTTTTTTTAATTTCTTGAACCAAAATTGAACGAGGCGATGTTTTTATACCCCACAAAACCTTCCCGAGGCCCTCGGTTCATTGCCAGTGCTTTCCTCTATCACCCCAAACAGTTCCGTGATCTGACACCTGGGACCAAGCCCTCTCCTGTCGGTGGCCCCTCTGCTCGGGATCTTGGTTTTGGGGTGTCTGTTCCAGGCCAAGTCGCTCACACACCATTTAGCGGCCGTCGGACACATGATGCCTTCCTAGCTGGGTCTGCACCCTGCACTGGGTTCCTCCTACTTTTTTGCTACTCTCACTCCTTTCCTGAAACTCTGTCCCCTGTTTGTCCGTTGTGTTTCTGACATCCCACATCCTGACATCTGATGATGTTTTGACCTCTGATTTGGCTTCTCCGACCTCTGTTCAGTGTGGCTTTAACGTAGCTCTTAGGTCCCTTTCTTTTTTTCTTTCTTTTTTTTTTTTTTTTTCCCTTGGGTCCCTTTCTTGAAACCAGCTTGTGGAAACCAACTCACGAGAGCGGGCCAGGGTCCACAGGGCGGGAAGTGGAGAACTATGCTGCTGTTTGCAAATAAGCCTGAGTGTTTAATACCCATTAATTACTTGGTCAACCCAGTCAATTCACTTCTAGGCATCAATGATAAAAAAAAATAATAGAAAGGCACGCATATATGTAAACAGTATTACAAGCATTGCTTGTAATAGCACAACAGTGGAGTTTGAGGACCCATCGATGGAGCAATACCCAATGTCATCGAATAAAATAAAGTTAATCTAGAAAGATAGTCAAGCTGCAGTAAGTGAAAAACGAAGTTGCAGCTGCATGTGTAAAGTCTAATCCCCTTTTGGTTTAAAAAGCCACAGCTTATATGTACATAGATATTTGACTTTGTCAGCAAAAGAAAATTCTGAGAAGAAACTCTCCAAGCAGCAACAGTGTGTTGCGGCTTAATTTTTAGAATATTAACTTTCATTTATCCTCCCCATGTTTCTTCCTTTCCTCCACTGTAAGCAGATGGTCAGGGCTTTTGGGGGCCTCTTGCCACCAGGAAATTTTTGTTACAGGGCCAGAAACCAAAGTTGTCTGTAAGACACGTCTGATCCTGGTTCTGGAATTTTATAAAACCCAAACCCATGGAAGAGACTCTATTTGGTATCTTGGAGGAGGAGGAGAGGAAAGGGAAGGCCTTTGAAATGGAAATGGATAGAGGTCTGTGATCCTGGAGTACTCCCAGGAAGAGGAAGACCTCAGATGAACTGGCCTAGGGAGCTCAGAAATCTAAAGTCTCACGAAAGATTTTTCCTGGCTTAAAAGGAGGCCTTGGAGGAGCCAGAACTGGAAGAGATCATGTGGTTTGAGACCGTGAACGCCTCAGCAGTAAACACAGTCTACATCCAATGGTCGAGGGGTCCCCAGGACTTGGTACTACATAGAACCCTGGGACCTTTGCCCAACACCGAGGGTGGCAATAATGGTCGAGACTGAATTTCCAACAACCTGATAGGATGAGGGTGGCTCTAGACTGAGAACTGGATTTAATTTGTGTAAAATAAATAACGTGCTATTTCTTGTACATCTGAGTTTATAAAATAAGATTCGTGTTCCCTACACATAATGGGACTGGAGAGTCAGGGGGCAACTTCACTTCTTGTGTGAATCTTATAAATTTCCAAGTGGTAGGATTATGGATAGCTTTTCTCTTTCTTTTATTGCTGCCCCCTTCCTGTACTTTTCAAATACACCCGTTTCTAATGTTTATTAAGTCACCCCACCCTCTCAGTCCGGTGGCAATCTCTGCAGAAGGACAGTCAATTGCACAACCATCATTCCTGGCCCTTAGACATAGGTCCTCTGTATTCACTTAAACATCACCTGAGGAGCACCGGGGTGGCCCGGTGGGTCAAGCATCGGACTCTCAATTCCAGCTCAGGCCCTGATCTCAGGGTCCTGAGCTAGAGCCCCTCGTCGGGCTCCACACTCAGGGTGGTCCGCTTGGGAATCCTTTCTCCTTCCCTGCTCTCGTCCTGCCCCTCCCCGCTGCTCTTTCTCTCCTTCGAAAATAGCTAAAGAAACCTTTTTATAAAAAATCACATGAAAGATCCACCTGGTCAAATGGTCTGTGACACTCGCTGAAAGGGGAATGCTCCCTCCCTTGGGTGCTGAAGGCCTGCTTCTCTTGGACCCTGCATTCCTCTATTCTCGCAGAAATGAACCCCCATCTGCCACCTCTCCAACCATCTCCTGCCACTGCGAGCTTTCCCCAAAACGTTTGTCACATTGTGCACTTACCTTCACACTCCCTTTATTCTCCAGAGCTCCCTGATGAGCTTGTTTTACAATTTCTTTGGAGGGCTTCCCTCTTAGGAAGGGAAAACGCCTCCAGGGGTGAGTCGGTGGGAGAGATGATGGCTGGGGACGGCGTCCGGGTCTGAAGCGCTCTCTGCTGTCACTGCTGCAGAGACATAACTGAAAGACGCAGTAGGGCCAGCTAAGCCCCCTCCACGGAAGAAACAGCAAGAGGCGCTTTTGTCCCCATCAGTCCTCGGGTCCCATTAATCCCTCCGGTCAGAACCCGTCGCTCTCCAACATCCAGCCTCCCAGCTAGCAGGCCCAACTCTGCGTTGATCCCCGCAAGGCCCATCTCCAGACCTTTGTAGAAGCTGGTTGCCTTTCGTGACAAACCACCTGCATCACGGTTCTGCCACCTTAATCCTGTCTCCTACTATGAAGCTCCCCCTACTTCCTCCTGGCAACGGTCACCTTCTCTGAACGCGGATGTCTCAGGAACACACCTGTATTAGTCAGGGTTCTCCAGAGGAGCACAACCGTATATATATAAGTGTATGTGCAGGTATATATTGTAAGGCAAGCTTGCATGTTGTGACTTCAATCTTGGGGCCCAAATCCACATCTTGAAACATACCTTTACAGCAGAATGTGGACTGGTATTGGGTCAAGCGACTGCGCACCAAAGCCTGGACAAATCGACACCTACTATTAACCATTACCATCTCTTCACTGTTACTCTATGTATTTAAATTGTGTCTCCACGGTAGGATTTTAAGCTATTGGAGAGCAGGGAACAGAATGGTGTCATGAGTTCAGGAAGGAGGTGTCAACTGAAAGCCTCATATAGTAACCAGAATTGGAAATACTGAATCTCAGTCTTCCTTCTGAATGTCAGAATCTCAAATACATTTCCTGTGCCTGTGAACTCAACCATTCAGGGATAGAAGATGTGAATTCTCATTCTTTCTGCTACAGACGTCTGGATGCTTGCTGTGGAAACGGGGTTTCCACGGGAGTTTGGCTCTACGTGAAGAAAGGAAGCAGCTCTCAGCTAAGCCCAGACTTAGCAACTGTCGTAAAGGGTCAGTGGGGGTAGATTGTTGGAAGTTGTCACTGCATTGAAATCCATAATTATCCTTGGATTGCTTTAAGCCATGCTAGCCACGATGGAGAACACACAGGGGCTGAACTGGTCGACAGTAGGTCAAACATTAATTGGGTCGTTCTCGCTTTCTTGTCCTTCACTTCTCAATACACACACATACAGGCACACGCACACTCACTCACTGATCTGACTGAATTTTTGCCTAAATTAACTGAAGGTTGACCAATTAATTACAAGGTAAGTCTGAGAATCAATCTTTATGGAAGATTGGGAACTGAGTCAGAGAAAAGAATACCCAAAGGGGAAGAAGAAGGGCAAACTTATCTGCCTCATGGCCGTTTCTGCTACCCTCCAGAATGAATCACAAATAATTTCAAAAAAGATCCCGACTGCAGTTGACGGTGTTCATACATACAACCCCATTTACAGAATGTGTCTGGTGTGGTAGGGTTGAAATCTTACTGTTCTTATCCTTTCCCTGCAACCTGTCATATCCTAGAGGGATGGGGTATATAAAATTATATTTTAATATTTAATATAAAACACATACAAGTAGTACTTCATCTGCCTGTATCATGTTCCTAGAAGTATATTTAGAATTTTAAGCTGTTCCAACTATTACACATTTTGCCAAATTTCAGTTGTTGAGGGAGTTGTGTTTAAACATCTGTTGACTGCAGATGTTAAGCAGTGTGAAATAGACTTTTAAGATGCCAAAATGCAATTAAAATCATAATATTTTTCCTAGTAACATATCATGCTACACCAATGGAAATTCAAAAAGCTCACACTCCATGAACAATGGTAATAATTCTCTAAACAAATCGGCTGTGGCTCACGGCAGGGGAGAATTAACTTTTAACTAAATTATGTTACATTAGCAATGCCAGTTTGCCCAGTTCTTGAAGAGTTTTGTTTTTTGTTTTTTTTTTCTTTCTCCAAACCAGGCAGTGGTCAGTAAAATGCAAGGAAAGACATCTTTTTTGGCTTGAAGGATAAAGATAATTGGAAGATGAACTTTTCCCTTACTTTTAGCCGGACCACTGAGCCAGTAGATGTCAGTACTTAAAACACAGAAAGGCCAGCTCTTCTAATGTGGGGGTGCCTGACTTCTACGTGGGCTAAGATTCAGAGGAAGATACGTGGAGCGTGGAACCTGGGTGTGCCTCAACCTGGGTGTTAAGCTCCACCTCCAATTGTGGAAGAAACACATCCACAACATAAGCAGAGAGGATTATTCTTCTGTGCTTCCCACCACCTGAAGCTGCCTTGTTTTGGTTGCTAGGTGGGAAGTAGGAGCATTACTGGAGCTTCTAGAAGGGAAGAGAGACACATCTCTTTAGTATGAGTTAAGCACCAACCGGCCAACAGGCCTCACTTTTCAAAATAGCTCCCTCTCCTGCCTGAAATTCTACTGCTAGAGTTTTCTTTAGGTTCAAAATCTTAAAAGCTCTATAATGTTCCTGAGTAGAACAACAGAGCCATTAGCAGTCAATGTCTCTCTTAAGTTCTCTCTCTCTTTTTTTTTTTTTTTTTTTTTTTTCTATTTCAGTTTCAGGTCTAATTCTATCTGCATCCTAAAAATATGTTTCATATTTTCATGAGGACTGGACCTCCAGATATAATTGGTTCAACCACCTTAATTTGTCGACTAAATCGTTCAGAAATTGTTTTCTGAACAAAAGTGAATTCATCAAATTTGGTGACTCACTGTTTCTTATCTCAATCATTGATTGATTGAGCATCTGTTATGTGCCAAGCCTTAGGGGCAATAGGGATAAAGATTCATAATCCCTCTTTCTGGCACCCTGTCAGTCTGATGAGGACACGAGCGCATAACCAGACCATTACTATGTGGTGTGGTAAGTGATAGAGGAAGTAGGCATAGGGTGCTTTCGAGCACAGAGCCACAGCCAGCCTCATCCTGGCAGTGTATTGATGATAACATCCTTGGGTTTCCAAATACAGTATGTTGAAAAGTATAATGAGGAGGTGATAAATTAGTACAGCGTATTCATGTAAAGTTCTACTATGACTCTACACCTATGCCAAGTGTTTGGTTTGGGAATGAGTATTGGAGAAGAATAGAAGTTAGGAA
Organism: Canis aureus; assembly: GCF_053574225.1. Classification (NCBI taxonomy): domain Eukaryota; kingdom Metazoa; phylum Chordata; class Mammalia; order Carnivora; family Canidae; genus Canis; species Canis aureus. The sequence goes on from NC_135633.1 coordinate 2,661,979, forward strand.
GGAAGAAGACATCATCTCCTCCATCAGAGCGTTCACAATTTAATTGTAGGAAATAAGGTGGAACTATTAGGGATTTTTAAAAATCAAGGCAATCTACAAATTCACAAAGCATAAGCATCAGTTGGTGTGGCAAACAATAAGTGATACAGGTAATGAGGAAAGTAAAGACATGATATATTTATAGGATGGTATGATCTCAGAAAGGTCCTCCCAGGAGGAGATGGACATAAGTTGATACAGAGGGGTTGATCCAATTGATGTTGTTAAAGTGAGGGGCCCAAGCTGTCTATACAGTGGGAGCAGCGGGGGCAGATGTCCACAGCTGGCAACGAGGGGGGACATTTTGTTGTGATATGGGTGTTACAAGGGTGGAAATAAGAGATTATGCAATAAGGATCTGAAATTTCGTGCAGGGTCTTTTACTCACTCAATATTGAGGGTCATGCACTGGGCTATATACTGCAGACACAGGTATTAATAAATTCCTGCCATCTTGAATCTTATAATCTAATCCTAGAAAGACATTTAGATTTCTTGGCGTCTCACTGTATTAGAGCCTATGCCCCTTTCATGACACCCTTCAAATGTGATCCACTCAATGAAAGCTCCCCAATCTGTTCAGCTGACATACTTTGTAATGACAATGATACTAGCTAACATTATTAAGTACCTCCTGGATCACCGTACTGTATTAAACATGTTGCATGGCTTATTCACAACAGTAGTTATCATCTAAGTGTTTCGATGCGCCAGGCATATTTCTTGCAAAGATTACATGATTCAATCCTTATAACAAACTTTAGAAGTACGATCTAGGATTATCCCCAATATCTATACAAGAAAAGTGAAACTCTGCAGGGTTAAATAATTTGCCCAAGGTCACCCTTAGCTTTTCGAGAGAGAGGATGCTTAGAGAATGAAATGGCCAACACTGTGGACCTCCCGATATGATAGAATGTGTGGCTCATGGCACCACTTATGAAGTATGTTTGCCAAAAAAATTTGAATGTAGATCCAGTTAGTTCTTTAGATCTCACTTTCAGTTTATTGAAAACAGAAGGATGAAGAATCAAGATGAAAGACACCATAAAGAAGTGAAAGAAAAACTTAGGATTTAAGAATGTAGGACTGACTGCAGGTCAGTCAACTACACGCTAGATGATAGATATGATAGATGATAGATAGATAGATAGATAGATAGACAGACAGTAGAACTTGGTTTGGGTTGAGTTAATTTAATTTTTAAACTTTGGTTCCTGATTTGAGCAAGTTGATTTTAAAAAGACATTTTTAATAAGTGGGAAATTTGAATGTTAATGTGTGTGACTGCCTATTGGAAGATACTAAGCAAATATTCTTTTTTTTAAAGAGTTATTTCTTTGAGAGAGAGAAAGAGTAAGGGGAGGGGCATGGGGAGAGGGAGAGGGAGAGAAGCAGACTCCCTGCTGAGTATGGGGCTCACAGCAGGGCTCCACCTGGGCTCGATGGGGCTCGACCTCACGACCCTGAGATAACAACCTGAGTGGATATCAAGAGTCGGACACTCAACAGACTGAGCCCCCCAGGCACCCTGTTAGGGTACCAAGCAAATATTCTTAATTTTCTTGGGTGTGATCATGGCACTGAGGGTATGGAAGAAAACACTATTTTTTTTTTTTTTTGAGATGTGCACAAGTGAATTAGGAAATGATAGGAGATCTGGGATTTGCTTAAAAATATTTAGCAACAGGCAGCCTGGGTGGCTCAGTGGTTTAGCGCCACCTTCAGCCCAGGCCGTGATCCTGGAGACCCGGGATCAAGTCCCACAACAGGCTCCCTGCATGGAGCCTGCTTCTCCCTCTGCCTGTGTCTCTGCCTCTCTCTCTCTCTCTCTCTCTCTGTCTCTCATGAATAAAAATTTTTAAAAATCTTAAAAAAATATTTAGCAACAATGAGGACAATAGAAAGGGATAAATGATGCCATCATGGCAAATATTGGCTGATTGTGGAAGCTGGTTGATTGTTATATAGGGAACCATTATATTAGTCTCAATTTTTCTCTGTGTTTGAAATTTTTTAATATAAAAATTCATTTAAAACAATACATAGCTTAGGGATGCCTGGCTGGCTCAGTCGGTAGAGCAGACTTTTGATCTCAGGGTTGAGATTTCAAGCTGTATGTTGGGTGTAGAGATTACCCGAATAAAATTTTTAAAAAGTCAAAAAATGCATGGCTTAAATAATCAACTAGGCTGAAAACGGAGGCTCCCGTACCACTGGGCCCAGTTCTGCCTGTAGTAGGTGCTCAGTAAGTACATGGAGTTATTGGAATTGGAGCATGGAAAACAGCTACGGTATGGACGGGAAATGCCTTTGCACTCTTCAATACAGTCACAGCAGTTGTGTGCCAAACAAGAAACCTCTCTTCTCTTTCTTCTCCGGAATGCTGCCTGTTGCTTTTTAACTGAAATATCCTCCTTTTCTCTTTGCCTTCAGGACTGCCCTTCATGTTCATTTGGATCAAAATTCACATGGATGAAATTTTAAATGTGGGCCTTGGCAGGGTGTTCACCTTGTGAGTCCGGCTTGCCTGATTACAGAAAGCTTTGCCTGCAGGCTGGGACTCTGGCCTCATCTCTGAAATTGCAAACAGCAGCCACAACTTCTACATGCACATGATGAAATCAGTGCTTTAAGAAGATCAGTTTCCAGCTCCTCTTCCCAGGGCACCTCCAGGTCTGTCCTCCACGGCGTCGTTTCTCTTGTGGTGAGGTAAAAGCACTCCTAAATCGTGACTGTAGAGGAGTGGGGGCTGCAACAGGCAGAAAGACACTGCCCGTGCTAACCTCCTATTTTGAACATGACCAGACTATTTTTTTCCATATCAAAGCTGCGGGGAATAACAAAAATGACGTCAGCAAATACTTTTCCGGAAAATGATTTCTTAGACCAAATATGAAATTACTGCTACTTTTCCAAGGGGGAAATAAGACAGAGAACTCTGCATGTTAGCGTGGTTATAATAAGATATTTGTTTCTCAATTCTAGAAGCTGGCGATTGAACTCCCAGAAACGAACTGGCACCAATTCCCATGAATGAAATGACTATGAATCATTTCATTCTTGAAAATTAAACAAAGATGTGACTTAACAGGTGATGAGTTGGGTGGACGTGCAATATTTCCACAAACACTCAGCCACAATAGGTGCTCATATTATCGGTATGAACCAGAACTCTAAATGTTCCTGCATCTGAGCCTCGTGAGAGAAAAAAACCTGAGTGTGTCTGTTCGAACATGCTCCACAAATTATTTTTGTGGAGGTTCGTCTTTCAGTGTTTCGGATGAGGTGAGACATAAATTTTGTAGTATGGAATGTCCCATGTAGTCTGGTCATCCTATTAGAAAAAGGTTTCTGCTTTTGAATAGTTCCCTCACCTAACTGAGAGATAAAGGGAAAGAAGACCAGAATTAACAGTCACTTCTTGATGCTTCTTCTACAATCCAGAATTCCACTCATCCATCACTTCGAGCAAGCACTCCCGTACTGTGAAATACTATAACCACCAGCCACACATGACTATTTAAATCAAAATTAATTAAAATTAAAGATTCAGCTTCTTTTTGCACCAGCCACATCTCAAGTACTCAATAGCCACCCATGGCTAGCGCTACCATACTGAAGAGCCAAGATTCGGAACATTTCCATTGTTGCAAAGAGAGTGAGGGGGCATTGACATGATTCCCATTTCCCTATTTTTTTCAAGTTAGAAGAGCAGCATTTGTCCCTGTAGCCCTCATAGAAGGATATCGTAGGATCAATAAGAAAATACCTGAAATTAGTTTCTCCAAAATCCTTTCTAAAACTGAAGACTCGGTTGAAATAGTATAAGATTTTGACTAAATGGGCCCTGAAATATTCAATAAGAATGACCAAATTGAAAAATTTTGGAGTCTACTGGAATAGTTCACTGGACTTTTGATATGTGATAAAAAAAAAATAGCATTTTGTTAGAGCTCATTTGAAACTAAGGGAATGGCCCCATTTACCTAGATGCCTATATTTATATGTATCTATATGCCACTGACTGGAAAAACCCTCACATAAAGAAGATGTGCTTAGGCTCATAAATCTAAGGAAATTATTTGGATGTATGGCTTGACCCAAAGTTAAAACCAATGTTAGATTAAGTAGTGTCTGTCGGCCAATGAAGATTAGTGGAAAAAAAAAAAAAAAAAGCATCACTGTGGGGGAAAAGCATTCATTCAGCAAAAAATGGAACATACCAGTACCAGTCATTGTCTAGGTGCTTAGAGTATTTTAGGAGAAATAGCATTAAAAAGATAACCAAATTAATAATTAATTATAACTGAAATAAGTGTCAAAAATCAAAAAAGAAGAGTAAAAGTCCTATAAAATCACGTAACAGGAGGACCAAATCTACTACTGCGAGTCAGAGATTTTCTTAAAGCCATGATATACAAGGAGACACTTGAAGGATGAGTAGGATTTATCGAGGTCAAGAGGTGGGGAAAGAACGTTTTGGGAGGAGAATATGTGCATTAAAATTGGAAACAGCATTGAACATTTGTTGTGTGGCAAGGTGTGGCAAGCAACAGATAGGAAGGTGTAACACAAGGCTGGTCCTACAAGGCTCATGCAGGACCTTATACACCATGATCAGTAAATAAACTAATCAATGAAATATACACTTGTAGAACTGCTGCTGTTGTTTGTATTCTAATGAACAGTTATAATATATAGTAAAAGGCATAGTTATGCAGAGGCACATAGTTTCGAATGTTACTTAGTTACCCAGATCTATGAAAAGGATTTTCAGATGGAGGGAAACGGTGTTTTCAAATTTGTGGAGGTAAGAATACAGCATTTTCTGGAAATAATTAAGGGCAAGGGCAAGAGAAAAAGTTAAATTGTAGACGAGGCCAGGTTGTTGACATTTTTAAATGACAGGATAAGGTGAATGAGCTTTATCTGTTGTTATGCAGCAGAGAACCCTTGAAGATTTTCATTAGGGAAGGAGCAAAATGAGAACTTTATTTAGGATGATCAATCAAGTGAGAGTGAACAGTTAGGGAGAGAAAAATTTAAATGGATATTAGGGTTTGAATTTGATGTTGTGGCCACAGGCAGGTTCTGTTAGAGTCTTGATGTGAGGAGAAAAACTTAAATTAAAAAAATCATTTAGTAGGTCGAAGAAAGGTGTTGGAACAATGAGGTAAGGAAGGGTTAAGAATGAGTGTGTTGGGGGAAGGGTTGGTTAAGGGGGGTGTATGAAGAGTCAGACTCTGAAAGCCGAGACAGAAGAGGACAAGCTCTTGATGCTTTTCCAGACTCCACTTCCCTCTTCTCTCTTCAACAGCATCGACATTTTCCTTCGGACAACGGCCCACACCTCAGCTTCAAGAAGCATCCAGCTCCTGGTTTTAGTAATTGGCTCAGGCCAAACAGGTGACCCTGTTTGGGCCAATAAGAGACAAGGAGGCTTTTGCTGGGGCTTCTCTGGGAAAGAAGCTTCTTCATAGTTCTCTAAGAGGTAATAGTCTTCCTCCCCCTGAAGAGAGTAAGAAAGGATGTGGAGCCGAAGACAGCTGCAGCCTTTTTATACGAGGATAGGGAACCAGGAGGAGAATGAGCCTGTCGGAGGCAGGGGAGCAGAGGCAAATGAGTCACCGAGAAGTGGGTCAGGACCTGATGACACTGAGAACCTCAACACTCCAGTTACAGGAGCTAATAATTTTACTCCCCCCCCCCCCTTTTTTATGTGCTAGTTTGTGCCGGGATTTCTGTAGCTTGACACCACCCAAATGAGGCTAAACGATAAGGGAAACAAAAATGTGTTCTTTTTTTTTTTTTTTTTCATTTTTTAAAAATAGAGAATCTGTGAGAAATTATCACCAGGAAAGATTAATTTTATCTCAGCTATATGATGAGAACTGGCTTTATAATCAAAAGGATAGATTATAACCTATAAGTGATATAGTAGCACAGGGCGTTAAAACCAAAGATCCCATTTATAGCCATGTGCTGCTGCTTAATTTTTTTTTTCCAGAATTGTTGGTTGCAATAAAGAACCATGACTAATAAGTGAAATTCAAAAATTTAAAGAATATAAAAAAAATCACTGCTCTTAAATTCCCAGTCATTTTTGCACATTCACAAATTTATTTTCACAAAAATGAGATCCTACGGCATGTACCGTATTATAACCTGAGTTTTGCACATGACAATCTGTGATAGACAATGTCCATGTCAATAAATGAAGATTTATGCCATCATCTTTTTTTTTTTTAAGATTTTATTTGAGAGAGAGTGAGCACAAGCCAGGGGAGTGGGGGGCAGAAGCAGAGGGAGAAGCAGACTCCTTGCTGAGCAGGGAGCCCAACGCAGGGCTCCATCCCAGGACTCCATGAGCTGAAGGCAGGTGCGTAACTGACTGAGCCCCCAGGTGCCCCAATTCACATTATCATCTTACTAGCAGTTTCACATACTTGTTTCTACAAAGCATATTTTCTGAAGGTAAAGAGAAAAGATTCCAAGCCAAAGTGTGTGCTCAGAGCCTGCCTCTGCCCCTTACATCTCAAAGACTCTCTGGTTCCTCATTTCTCTTTTGCAGTTTAAATGAAATGCTGCCTCCATGGTCCTTAGGACAATGCCTGGCACAGGGTAACACTTGGTAATGAGAGTTACTATCATCATTTTTAATATACTGTGGCTGCAGGGGCCAAGGTGAGGACATACATATGAGATGTAAATACAAAATAGAACTGAGGCCCTATTCGTACATGACAGAAATGAATCAATAAGAGAAGTAATAAGAAATAACCAAAATTATCATATTCCTTCATTACTAATTTCAAGGTCAAGCCATATTTACAGCACGCTCAATACAAAATTTGAGCAATGGGATTGTTGAAACAACGAACCCTTGAGCCCTTTATCTGATGCCTTCCCACTTTCTGCAAATTAGGATGAACAGAAACAAAGAGTGGAGTTTATGGTCTTTATGAAAAAGTGCTTTTCTCTGTGTCCTTAGGCAAAATGCCTTCAATTGACACAGGCTCCATCTGCACTCCAGGCAAAACTGCACGTTCTTCTTTTTTTAAATGTGTGTCTTTAAAATACCATTTGGCACCCACCCTACAAAGCTTAAAAATTAGCTTTTGGGAAAAAAAATCACCCAAAATGTTGCCTCGCGTGTAGAAGCAAGCAAATTGAATTCATGTAAATGATCCTTAAGAAATGTCTTTAAGTCTGTATTCCAACAACTGCATTTTTAAAAATACACATTGGTTTGCTTTTAAAATTCTCATCTCCTTATATTTTTCTTCCTCTTTTAGGAAAGAACCTGAATTATGCAAATATAGCTTGCATTAAAAACCCTAGTAAGTGGAAACCCCTATTTGCATCATGGAAAAATTAGGGAGTCATTATTTACTCTTCAGAATGATTTCCGAAAATAATTCAAAGTAAAATCCTTTTATTTAGAAAACTTACCAATAAAAAAATATATACAAAAAAAAAAAAAAAAAGGAAAACTTACCAAGGAAATTTAAAACATGATTTAAATATGATACAACTTTTCTGGAATTATTACTAGGTACAGGTACAGCAACACAATAATGCACATGAAAAAAGTTAATATATCGTTCATTATACCCTCAGCAGTATATGTCAGTCTGTAAATATTTGGAATGAAGATAAGATTGCAGTGTCTCTAGCACAAATGACCCTAGTGGTACAAGAAATTGCTCTTACCCAATAGATGCTGGCAAATGGTAATAGTAGGAGTCATTTTTCATTTGGCTGAAGATCTTTCAAGGCAGAGACTATGTCTTACTCATATTTGTATTAGAGTTCTTTTCCCTGTAATACGTTGAGTATTTGCATTCTAAAACTGCCATCTTGTGACCTAGTCAGTAAATAATTGGATTAACTAGCTGACTTTAGAAAAAATAAAGTAGGATCCCTACCACACTCTTTAAAATTTAAAAATGAATTCCACATGGATCAAAGATTTAAACACAAAAAACCGTAGGCTTCTCTTTCAGCAACATGAGAGACTAGTCCTTGCAGACTTTTTCATGGTACAGAACATCTAAAAGTTTGAATTAAATTGTTAAAATATATTTTAATGCGTGGATGAGCTGTCAGGAAGTTAAAGGGAATTTTCAAAATCCTCGAGGCCAGAATCAACAGTACAAAGAAATAATCTAGTACAAAAATTACTTATTCCTGGAAGCCCAAAGCCGTGGTTTTATTGGGCCAGACCTTAGATGCAAAGTTGGAAGTCATCAAAGCAGGATGAGAAAGGAAAGCAAAAATTCCAAAGAAGGAACCTCATGTTCGAAAGGTGATGTCCTCATTAGATGAGAAATAAACTTGCAGCAAGAAGAAAGTGTTGGTCTATCTCAGACTTGACTCTAAATGAAGTTGGGAAGGAGAGAGTGTGGGAGGGAGGGACACCCCGCCCCAAGTTCCTAACCACAGCTGCCCACTCACACTATTTGTGGGGAAGAATTAACAGTATATGTGGATGCTCCCAACAACACAAAAAATAACTGTAGTTATTTCAAAATGTAGTTCAAAGTGATAAAATGTAGTTATTGGACGACTTAATGACATTTTGCTTAAGTAAGGATTGGGAGACTACTAGTGAAATTGTATACCTACTTCACACCGTCCACAAAATATCAATTCCTGATGGATCGATGACATTGAGAAGGGCAAAATTTCAAAACCTTTAATAAAAACTATAGAGTATATTTTTCAACTTGAAATTAGGGAGGAGTTCTTAAACAAGGTATACAATGTGGAAGCCAGAAAAGGAAAGATTGATAAATTTGATCACTAAAATTAAGAACTGTTTAATCAAAAAATACCATAAAGAAAGGAAAATGACAACTCCTAAACAAAAATTATGATAAGCTTGGAAGGCAGACTTCCCATAACCACACAAAAGCCCTTTCTTCAGGCCAGTGTGGATCTATCCACCTGTGTTCTTCATTCACTTGGGGACATTCGTTTGGCTATAACGCCACTATCTTCTTACCATCTTATTTAAGATATTGTCATCGGAGTCGCTGTAAGTGGAGCATATCTGGATTTCAAGAAACATTGTTCCGTTCTGGTCTGCCAGAATTCCTCAGGGAATTCTTCTGTGTGTTCATTCAGCTGCTTATTCATTCATTTATTCGTTTATTTTAATTAGCAAACATTCACTGGGCTTCTACTTTATGCTTAGCACAGCAGTAAGTCCCGAACATCCTCAAGAAAACTAGACTGGATTTTTTTTTTTTAGACTGGATTTTAAAAACGAATGTATTCATTCACTCAACAGCTATCTATTGAGCAACTATAATATATAGCAGGCACTGTTCTAAGCGTCAAGATGTAGCAGGGGGTGAAATGAAAGAATTTCCTGTCCTTATGGAGTTCACTGTCTATTAATACCGGTTAATAGAATACCGGTTCTCTATTAATACCACATTAACATTAATATCTAAAGCTCTCTTCATCCTGCCTTATCTATTCACCCAAAAATTCCAATCCCTTGCATAACTCCCCCCACCATCATTGTGTTTCTGATGGTTGCCAACGGGGGGCATCATTCACCCCACAGTTCAGGACAGGCTGTCACTCACTACTGGCCTTTCCTCCACCATTCTGAGCCAACCACCAAGACGGATGGCTTTAATTGGTCCAAGCTCTGTTAATGCTATTATTAGAAACACAAATTTATATAACTCTAGTAGCTATTCGGCACGTGGTAGGCGCTAAGTCCCTAACACGCATCATTTAATTCCATGAGATACTCTGTGTAGTCTTTAGCTTTGAAATATATCAGCACAGATAGTAATGAGTGTGTTTCAATCTACACCTTAGGGTAGTTAATTATCCTAGATAATTACCCTATTTAAAACCACTTTAGGAAGATTAATTAATATTCAAAGGACTCTACTCAGGAAAATACACTCCGAGGATGTCTGGTTAGCCTTTGAAAGACCCTATTGGAATTCCACATTCCAGAGGCAGTTACTACAAAACTACTTTAGTCTTTTAGCTGTCATGATCTCTGGTCAACCCCAAAAATTTATTAATTAGAATTAGCATAATGGATATTAGAAATCATTTTTGTTGGTGAAATGTGGAGTGTTCCAGATGCTGGATTGGCTACTAATATTATACAGGCACTCTCTCTCGCCGTTGCTAAAACAGAATATAAAAATCTAGTCCCTCGGTTGGCTCAGTAGGTTAAGCGTCCGACTCTTGATCTCAGCTCAGGTCTCAATCTCAGGGTCATGAGTTCAAGCCCATGTTGGGCTCCACACTGGGCATGGAGCTTATTTAAAAAAAAAAATCTAGTCACTCAATAGCTCGATTGCTTCAAAAAGGAATCCCTAGGTTTAGGGTTCTAAAAGAGAGGATGGTGTTACCTGGCTCCTACTAGAAATTTAGACAGAATTATACCCTTAAAAATTGTCACAGTCAAAAAAAAAAAATTTGTCACAGTCGCCTAAACAGAAATACAGAGAGCTGAGATTTTGTCACACTTACAAAATCGTTTGTATGACTGGTGCTTCCTTATCTGTGGCAGAATTGGAGAATTTGGCCCGAGACTTGCTTTTATTGCAGTGAAGCACCTGATAGATTTTGGAGAAGGAAACCTACAGCCCTCATCTACCTCCCTCCCGCCCTCCCTCCCTACCATGTAACTATTATAAGCTACTTACTCTTTACCAAAAATAGCCTAATAGTAATAATCCCTGGAGGATCTGATAGTTCTGAGTAAGCAATAGACTTAGGTCCATTTGCCACAGTAGGTATTACCAATCCATTTTAAAGAGGAGGAAACTAATAAGGTTTGAGATGTTGAATCACTTCATCGAGTTCTTGAAATTAGTATGTGAAGGAAGTGGGATTTGAAAGGCAGGTCTGTGGGATTCCACAAGCTTTATACGAACCCCTTAGCAATTATATGACGATGAAACTTTGCCTTACGTTACGGGGCACACAGCCATCTATTACGCTCTAGCCTTTGGAGACAGAGCTTGGTTGTCTACCCATAGGTGAGTTACATGCACAACTATTGCAACATCGGTCATTCGAAAATACATAACCATCCTATTGAGCTTCCTGTCCACATTGCCACTTCTTCAATTTTGGCTTTTTCCTGGCACAATTTTGGGCACACAAGTGGTTCTGGGCCCCAGACACAGAGGTCTTTTTAACTGTGTCTGCCTCAGAAGGGAAGATGCAGGGCATCCTGAAATCCTGCGAGTTCTCTAAGACACTATTCTCTGAAGGATTCTGCATGGAATCTTGCAGAGAAAAGAAATTGTAGGAAGGGGACAGGTTGCTAGTATTCAATTAGTTTGAACTCAGATGTTCGACAGCATATGAATATGCACTGCTCAGGTCACAGCCGTGTAACGCAGTCCACGTAATGTTCTGCCTAAAGCAGAGACGGCTCAGACCCACTCTGACAGTGGCTCAGGCTGAGGGGCTTCCAGTAAAAGCAGTGAGATGCCCAGACCAGTGGGACTCTGAGGCTTCACCCCTGTTGGGTAGGGCGGCTAGCTTCTCCCCATGTGTTGATATCCTGTGCATGGTGGCTATAGCCGTGCCAGGACTTGCATTAGCCATAGTGCTGCAGAGCTGACTTACGTTCTATTGTCCACCTGTAAGCCTTTGAAGTCACCTGTACAAATGGCCCCAAACCTCCCTGGATGGTGCCTGGTATTGAGAGGAAGGACTCAGTTACTTCGGTAATATAATAATAATAATAATAATAATAATAATAATAATGGAATCATTTTTAATGTTTATTATATGCCAGGTACTAACGTAAGTGCTTTCCATATATTATTCTAGAAGAGCTCACAACAGCCCTCTATCTGGGTATTATTATTATTATCACTGTTGTCTCTCTTTTACAAATAAGGAGACTGAGGCTCAAAGTTTAAATGATTTGGAGCCAGAAATTAATGTGAGTCTGCTTGATACATATTGAGTCTTCTCTTAACTGCTTTTCTTGCAGGCAATCAACTCATGGCCTATGAGACTCCTTTGGATTACAGTAACTCAGATTTAATGCGTTTGATATCTCTCTTGAAGAAATAGTGATTTACCTCAACATGGTAAAGAGAGCATAGTATTTGGAATCAAGGGATCTGGAATCAATCCTGGCTCTATTATTGGCAAACCATCTGATCTTGAACACATTAATTTCCCATAGTCTGCTCTTCTTATCTGTAAGATGGAAAGGATACAAACATCACCCGGTTATTATGTGAATTACGTAAGTCTCACTGCTCTTTGCTTTTTAGTTGACCAAGCACTCTTTTGACTTTCCATTTATTGCAATATTCTGGGCCGATATCTTTGTCTCTTGTCCCATTTGAGATGTTGGAGAAAGCTTAAGCTGAAAGGCTACCAGTAAGTAAAGAAGCAGGAGGAAAACTATAAAATACAGACACAAGATACAATACACAGAAGTTATTTAGCACTGGGGCAAATATCCTAAGAGCCTTTAAAAGTGTCCCTACTTGAGCACATCCAACTAATTATGTTTGTTTAAAAAATGCAGATAATAGTGTAATAGGCTTTAGAAAGCTATCCACTAACCATGCTTAAATTTTAAAATAAAAACATTTACTGTCTAGTAAAATAGACCTGCTACATGGCAATTCAACCAATCAGAAAAATCTTCCGAAGTGTCTCTATCCATTTGTTCAATAATTATGAATACCTCCCAGCTGCCAGACACTGGTCTTGGTGCTAGGAATACAATAGTGAGCAAAATGCACAAAAAGTTCTGCTTTTATGAAGCTCACACTCTTGTGAAGCCTCAAGCAGTGAAAAAGTTAAGTAAATATATATATTTATACATTTAGTGTAGTAGAGAGTGACTTTTGAGTAAAGACATAAAGGAAGTGAAGGAGCTAGATCTGTTGATGCTTGGGTAGCTCCATCTTAAGGCGAAAGAAGAGGAAACATCCCCACATGGGAACATATCTAGCTTGTTGAGGACCAGAGAGACTAGCGGAGCAGAATGAGAGAGGGGAACACAGAGTGGTATTGGGGCAGCGGAGAGAGACAGAGTAGTGACAATGCAAGGGTGAGGGAGGAGGCAGTTCAGGTAGGTTGGGTCTGCAGGTCATATTAAGAACTTTGGATTTTACTCTACATTTGACCGTTAAAATTGATACATTTCCAAGATCACTCTGGCTGCTTCTTGAGAATGGACTACCAAGGGGGCCAGGGCCAAAAGCAGAGAGACCAGCTAGGAAGCTATTTCAATAATCTAGGCAAGAGACGACAAGACTTGGACCACAGTGGGGGCAACGGGAATGGTGAGAAGGGGTTGGAAAACAAACAAACACATAAATTGTCTTATTTTGGAACCGACGGGGTTTGACGACAGACTGGATGCGGTCTGAGTGAGAGAGATGAGTCAAGGACAACACCAAAGTGTTTTGCCAAAGCAATGAAAGAATGATGGAATGATACCAAGACAAATCCCAGACTCCATAGTATGGGAGACGGCACCCTTCACAGGCTCCTTCCACTTTGCTCCCACCATTTTCCCTCTGTGCTCTGACCCATTTTCAGTTCTCTGAGATCATCAATGCTCTCTCTTGCCCATTGGCCTCCACACAAGGCATTTCTTTTTCCTATAAAACTTTTAATTCTCTGAATTCCATGAGAGGGGGGCACGTATCTTCAGCATAGGTTGGTAGTGCTAAAGATATAATTGATTAAATATCTAAATACTCCAGGTGACTGGGGCACCTGGCTGGCTCTGTCAGTAGAGCACATCACTCTTTTTTTTTTTCTTTTTTGCAAAGATTTTATTTATTTATTCATGAGAGACACAGAGAGAAGCAGAGACACAGGCAGAGGGAGAAGCAGGCTCCATGCAGGGAGCCCGATGTGGGACTCGATCCCAGGACCCTGGGGTCACGCCCTGGTCCACAGGCAGATGCTCAACCACTGAGCCACCTAGGTGCCCTGAGCATGCCACTCTTGATCTCAGGGTCACAAGTTCAAGCCCCATGTTGGGTGCATAGCTTATTATTTTTTTTTAAAGTGCGAAATATTCCAGGTAACTGAGGTTTGCCTTGAGGATCCCATGGTGCTAGAAAGAAGTTGGGTCAAGGCTGAGAGGGAAGGCAGGAGCTGAGTCACAAGGAGCTGCCACCATCACTGAAGGATCAGTGTGTATGGGGGTGGAGTAGAGACTGGGGTGCTTGATCCAGATCCCCTTAGCAGCTCCCTCAGCTATTGGAATCAGTGGCTGAGTTTGTCACTGGAAATTGTCTCAGCCACAGGGACTATGTCACTCAAGTTGATGTTTGCATTCAGGGAGCAGCCTGTGTCCCAGGACAGCTTATGTGAAGACACAATGACTGGCTTCCTTGACTCAAGTGGGGACGACTCTGATGGGATGTCCCAACACTAGGATATCTGATAGGATGGCTGAGGCCTGAGTTGGGGCCGTCTTACAGGTCATCTCCCCTGTTCTGCTCCACCTCACAAGAGTATGTCCTAATAAACCTTCTCCAGCAAGGCCCCTTCCCAAAGTCTGCTTCCATAGACCTCCGTCTAGGACAGCACACATCTTTCCAAGCGACAGCTCCATGGTGGACTTCAGCCAGTGGAATCGCTCGTGTACCTTGGGGCTCAGAGAGCCACAGTGGCTTCAGCAGGTGAGACAGCTGTGAGGCTGAGGCTCTGACAACTGGAAAGGTTCATTAGTGAAACTATGCAGTATAATTTCATAGAAGATTATTCTATCTGGAAGCTAACAGATGGCTCTGAAGCCAAATTCGGGACTCTAATTCAACAGAGAGATCCTGCTGATGTCACCAGCACTTGAGCTGTGTGTTCCAGTGTGGGCTTTTTAAGGGTTTTGGTTGTCTTTTTTTTTTTTTCCTCTTCCACAAACAGCCATAGAGCCTCGAGAGTTAATTCAGCCTTGTAGTCACTCCAAGGCCATCTGTTGTTCAAATTAAAATACATATTTTTAACTTTAACCTTTCAATCTCTAAAGTTTTAAACCTTTGCAATAGAAACAGTCACTTTGCAACAGCTTTTCAGCTTCCTGATTCAGTGACATCAATGAAAGGGTAATGTCAGTTTCAGGGACGTCAGTAAGGAACGTTGGCAGGGCTGACATCGGTAGAGGGACATGGAGAATTTACCAGGCTATTTTCTGTTCTTGCATGACATGGTAACGTGCTATGCTCTCATTAGCTGGAGGTAATCGAAACTCTGAATAGATTTCATGAGGGATAATTTAAGAATTCACATTTATTCTGAGACACAAATAAATAAAGAAGGATCTAGAAAAAAAATACAGCAGATTTTAGTTTCCTTTGTTAGTTCTATTAATCTGTTGGCATATTCTAGTGTGGAAGCTAGAATAAAATGTAACCAAAATATTAATGTCTTTGTGAATGATTCGTTTCTATTTAAAAAGCCGTGCGTGCTTATTGTAGAAAATGCAGAAAGCTCCAAAAGATACTCATAATCCTGCTGTCCAGACATAAATCTTTTAACGTCTTGGTGTATTACATTCATATTTTTAAAAGTTTAAATACGTCTTGAATGCGGAGATGAGTGGGTGTCGTAACCTGTGATATGCTGTCCTTGGTATTTGGAGGAGCTATAGCTAATCCCACACTAAAAGGGGCATATGTCTTGAATCTATTTCATCTTATCTCTTCCACCAAGGCTTATGGTTTTGAGGGGGCCATTCCATCTGCCTGATCTGTAACAAATAAATAAATTTGCTAAAACTATTAGAAACTTCACAAATCAAAATGGGGTATTACCATCCTCAGTTTGACTTAATTCAACCACACTTCTTATTTACAATAGGTACTATTGTTCTGTGCTATGCTGGGCGAAGTATAGGGCTGGGGTGGGGTAAGGAGCTACAGGTGAGTCAGCTTCCTGACTCTAGAAGCTCCTGTGTGTTCCTCCACACAACAAATATTTATTGAACACCTACTATATGCCAGGCTTTGCGCTAAGTATTGCCAAGAACAACAAGGACAAGGCCCCTACCTTTGTGGGGCTTAATTCTATTGGAGTAAACAAAAGAAATACATAATAAATGAGATTTTTATTTCAGGCAGTGTGCAGTAATCATGGTTTTTTTTTTTATTTTGTGTGTCTTATTATTTTTCTAGATTAACTCATTTTTATGGAGGTATGATTGACACATATTATCGTATTTGTTTCAGATGTCAGTGTAATGATTCGATATTTTATATATTGCCAAACAATCACCACAATAAATCTAGTTAACGGTCAGTTGCCACACATAGTCACAAAATTTTCTTTCTTTTTTTTTATAAATGTATTTTTTATTGGTGTTCAATTTGCCAACATATAGCATAACACCCAGTGCTCATTCCGTCAAGTGCCCCCTCAGTGCCTGTCACCCAGTCACCCCCACCCCCCGCCCTCCTCCCCTTCCACCACCCCTAGTTCATTTCCCAGAGTCAGAAGTCTCTCATGTTCTGTCTCCCTTTCTGATATTTCCCACTCATTTTTTCTCTTTCCCCTTTATTCCCTTTCACTATTTTTTATATATTTATTTTTATTCCCCAAATGGTCAAAATTTTCTTTCTTACCATGAGAACTTTTAAGCTCTACTCTCTTAGCACCTTTCAAATATGCACGACAGCATCATTGACGATAGCCACCATGCTGTACAGCCCCAGGGCTTATTTATTTTATAACTGGAAGTTTGTACCCATGGTGGGATGTTTTAACATGTTCAAAATCTTGCCGGCCCGGGAGAGCTGACCTCCCCAAGGCTAACCAATTCTCGCCCTGGAGCACGCCCTTCCTACTCAAACCAGCTGATCCTGAGTAGCCTCCCTCCAACTACCCCCTCACCTAATGCCCACACCGCATCCAGATTTCTTCTGCCCTATGTCATCCAGGGCCAGGTACCAGGCAACCAGACCCCCCAAGAGTGCAAAGCCCGCCAGAACTATTCAGACTAATCAGTCCCACGTGGTTTTCTCCGTCTCGCCTTGCGTTTCCCTAAGAAACCTCAACGAAGACCCTGGCGTGGGCTCTCCTCTCGCCCCTGCTTCTATCTCTGCACCAAAACTGAGCATTTCCCCTGCGGCCCTACGGGGTGCTGCACGCCCCCTTCTCTCAGGAGATGAAAGTAGAACATTCTTCTTTCGGTGTTGACCTCTCCTGCTGTCACTCAGTCATCTCCATAAGTGAGAGTCATTGAGGCACAGTAGCAAGTGCTATGAAGGCGTTAAGACAGGGGTGTTATGGAGAAAAGCTGCCACTGAGGGTGGCAGTAAGGAAGAGCTTCTCTAAAGAGGTGGCATTTTGGCTGAGCCCTGGTGGAAGGAGCCAGCCAGGCAAAGAATATCCTAAGCAGAAGTAAACACAAGTGCAAATATCCTGAGGTTAGATGAGCTTTGTTTGTCCAAACCACAGGAAGGCCGGGCTGGCTGGGGCAGAGCGGGGCAGGAGGAGGTGGGAGAGGTAAGCGGGAAAGTTCACGGACGCCCCAGAATAAGGTGGGCCAAGCTCCACATGCAAATAAGCATTACAATATATTGCAAGCCATGCATACTATTTGCACTTCTCTCAAAGTCTTTGGAGACACAATACTAGTGAATCCAAAGGTTTGGATCTCTGGTGCAATTCCAGGAACTGTGGCACAGCAACGAGGAGGATTCTTCTGGGTGGATGCGTTTGGTAGAGCCCCTAAATCACACCCTGGCCTTGCTCTTACATTTCCCGTAAAGTGAGCCTGTGAATTGAAGGACTGCCTTCACCCAGCAGGGCTGAGGGAAACTGCGTAGATCACAACGTGCATAAAAAGGACAAGAATCAAGTGCAAGGTACTCATCTCTACGTGGGTAGAGGTTGGGGGAGGGGGCGGTTCTCCTTAATAAGTTCTTGTTGAAGCTCAGCTTACCAACTGTTGGGTTCAGAGCCCGAGATGAATCATGATTCACAAGCTGCAGCAGATTCCTGATTAGAATGACAACTAGGTGGCTTCGTCCTCGCGGCTGTATAAAATCAGACACAAGAAGACACAGCCTATCCTCCCTTTTGGTTTGATGCGACATACTTGTGTTTCCATTTGCCTGCTAAGCCCATAAAAATATTCAATCTCTAGGTTCAAAAAACAGACTCTAAATATTGTTGGGGAAAGAACTGTTTTAATTTAATTATATCCTTGTGTAACACAGTCCATATATAATTTTCCTCATATATGTCCCTCAAGACAATGGTCATCATAACAATCCATTAAATATTTATTTTATATATGTTTATATTTATTCCACATCATATTCCAAAAAGGATACGAGGCACCTTGAAGAGTATAAACAATTTAACATTATACAAAGGATGACGCAGAGAAAACCGAAGGCAGGAAGGAAAACAGAAGCAGAGACAGGTTGTGTTACCCGGCATATGTGCTCCAAGGCGCTTTGACCTTACCAGACTCCATGAGCGTTATCCCATTTGATCCTTAACATAATCCTACAAAGTTAAACCTAGAAGGCTAGTTACTATCAACCCAATTTTACAGATGGGGGAACTGAGGTACAAGGAACTGACGTGTCTTCTCAGGGCAACAGAAGCCCAGAGGTAGGCTGGGGCCAGGTTCCTATCTCCTCACTCCTGGCCCAGGGCTGGGTGCCTCACGGCGGCCACGCTCCAGGGTGGGAGAGATCCGGGGAACGCAGGGAGGGCCCACGAGCGTCTCCTTGTCCTGCCCTCAGGTACCATTCAAGTACTTCCTGCTGTTTAGGGGATGCCCAGGGCCCCCGCAGAACCGTGCCCCCCCCTGCTCCGCCACATGACCCCCCAAAGGCTCATTTACACTTACCTCCTTGAGCAGCATCAACCCCTCCTGTGTTATGAAAATCACCTCATACGGTTTTGAGGTCCCCCCGGGGCTGTGGGCCACGCGGGGACCCGCTAGCTGTGGTATGGAGGCTTAGACATGTGTCTATTAAGGCAAATCATGAACCAAAGGTGATAGTTACAGAGAAGGATGTTGTGGTCTCGATAGCATCAGGATCCTTCCCACGAGGCTGTCCAAGCAGAGAGGGGGCTGAGCGGCGAGGGAGGTGTGGGTGGTGGTAGGTCCCTCCCTGCACGGCTCGGGCATGGGCTCAACGGCCACTTGTCAGGGGTGGGCCTCTACTCGTGGGCTAGCTGCCTCCGTCTCTACTGCCAACCCTGCAGATTCTCGCGTAGTCTAAGGGGGTCTACACCGAGGGGCCGCTCTAGCCCGGCCTCTCTCCTCTCAGGTAACAGAGAGCCTGCTGGGAGTTGACACCCTCAGTCCAAAGTGGGACCTCACGGGGGAGAGCTCCCCCGGCCTGCTAGGGTTGGGTGGGGAGAGTCCTCACACCCTTCCATTCTGCTGTGGAGAAGCCATGGACCCGGGTAGCCTTGTTTCCTGAGACGACCTGGCTCTCTGTAGAGGTTCCTTGCGAAGCTTCTCTTTTTAGGTTGCCGTTTAAAGGTTTTTCCCTAAAATCACTGAATTGTATCTCTATTTTTAAAAGTTTAAAAGCGTTTCTCAGGGAATTTGAATATCAGGAGACGTCTGAGCATTAAGGCAGCCTTACAACTTAGTCCCGGCTGGTCTCACGGTGATTGTTCCCAACAAGCAATGAGGTTGGAATAGGGCGTCAGGGAGAAGGGCCGTGCACCTTCCCGAGAGGCTCCCATTCCAGGGTTTTCAGGGTAACACATGTTGACGACGCTACCACTGAGACTATCCTGAGAAGCTGACGAAGAGGCACAGTGAATGAAGGACCGGGACACACACAGCCGTGGTCCCCAAAGGCTGACCCCGGTTTTGTGTCCCACGTCGCCCCAGTTGAGGGGCGGGCACACCGCCGACTGGCCTCCACGGCTCCCTCCCCGCCAGCTTACAGGCCAAGTGAGCCATGCCCGGACTGCATGTGGCACATCTCCTTTGCCGGAGCCTGCCTCGAAGGAGCTTATGGTCTTGGGGAGGCTGAAAAATATGAATGTGTTTATTTCTGCTGCATCCTACTCAGAAAAGAATGGAAGGCAGTTTATCTAGAAACAGCATCACACTGTGAACTGAGGCTAATACAAGACTGCAGACCGTAGATGGACCAAGAAACGAAATGTGGCATGTACGTGACGTGGAATATTATTCAGTCTTAAAAAGGAAGGGAATTCCGACACAGCCACACATGCAGCGTGGATTGCCACCCTCCAGGGAGGGGGAGGGAATGGAAATTATTATTTAAGGGGTATGGAGTTTCAGTTTGGGAGGATGCAAAGTTCTGCAGATGAATGGTGGTGATGATCACACAGCAACGTTGGTGTCCTTAAAGCCACTGATCTGTATACATAAAAATGGCTAAAATGGTAAATTTTAAGTCATATATAGTTCACCAAATAAAAGTAAGAGACACTGGATTCCAAAGGCTTCATACAAAAAACAAAACAAAATAAAAACCTCAGACACTTCATTAGTGGGGTGCTTGGGTGGCTCAGTCGGTTAAGTGTCCGACTCTTGGTTTCAGCTCAGGTTGTAATCACAGAGTCATGAGATCGAGCCTGGCATCGGGCGCTACATTCAGTGAAGAGTCTGCCTGATATTCTCTCCCTCTCCCACTGCCTTTCTCTCCCCCAAATAAATAAATAATTTAAAAAAAAAAAAAAACAATGAAATATAATGAACTATGCCCTTAGAGATTGGGGCAAGTCCCACGGGGATCTTCCCATCCTTTTCTTCAGTGAGGCCCATATTATTTCATAGAATGTGTCACAAAAACTGTTCCACCAGTGGCCAGGAGTCCAGGGAACTTCAAAGTAGTGCTGAGTAAATGGTAGAAACCATAAAGTGCCATTGGCATTCAGAGGAGGGTGAACTTGCTGAGAGATCCTCAGTAACCAAGGGCTTCCAAAAGGCTTGGGGGGTGGGGGAGGCAGCCGCTGGAGCTTCAGGAAAAGCAGGATTTAGATTCGTGCCTGGCATGTAGTGGATACTCAGGAAATGTTTGTTGTATGAATGAGTGGTAAAGAAGAAAAACTACAGGCATTTCATGGCCAAAGGAGTAGAGAGGACATTTTGGGGAGCAATATCTGGTTGCAGGATATTAGTCTGGACTTTTTTTAGTGGCAAGTGATAACTTGACCTTGATTTGGCAAAAAAAAAAAAAAAAAGTATGGAAAGCAGATTGAAGTGATTCATAATTAAAAGAAAGCGTTGAACATTAAACAGTGGAGGCCGGCTGAAGGTGGGTCTCTGGGATGGATATGAGAAGGGCCGTCCAGATCCCTTTCAAAGACGGATGTGTTGCCTCAGATATTGGCCATGTGGTCAGTAGACAGCCATCAGCTGTCAGCTACTGCAGGGTTTGCCTCACCCAAAGACACTTACTTGGGGACCCATATCTAGTGACCAGTCACAGTGGGAAGATAAAGGCCGGATCATCTTGGGTGATGCAGGACAATTCCAATGGGCCGTGTGCACTACAGAGCTCTCTGTGGGATCATCCACGGCTTTGTTGGACCTGTGTGCCAGTTCAATTTCTCCCCCTACCCACCTTGTTTCTTCCCTTCCTTTCCATGAATGTTGTGTCCCTTTTTTTTTTTTTTTAAGATTATTTATCTTTTTTTAGAGAGAGATGAGAATGAGCAAGAGGGACAGAGGGCGAGGGAGAGAGATTCTCAAGCAGATGCTGCACTGAGTGCAGAGCCCCATGTAGGGCTTGATCCCATGACCCTGAGATCATGGCCTGAGCCAAAACCAAGAGTTAGATGCTTACCCGACTGCACCATTCAGGAACCCGTGAGTGTTGTTTCCTAATAAATATCCTGTACCCCGAAATCCATCTCAAGGTCTGATTCTTAGGCTTTGACAGCCTAAGAAACATGAAGAGCAAAAGGCTCAAATGCCACCAGGATGCTCTCTCTGTCTGTCATTTCTCCTTTTCTCTGCATCTTTGCTTCTGTCTCTTCCACTCCAGGTTGACTTTCTCCAAATATTGGGAGACCTGCGGAAGACACGGAGATGGTCAACAGACACATGAAAAGATGCTCAGCATTGCTCAGCATTAGGAAAATGGAAATCAAAACTGCAATGAGATAGCACCTCACAGCTGTCAGAATGGCTAATTGAAAACACAAGAAACAAGTGTTGGTGAGGATGTAGAAAAAAAGAAACCAAAAAAAAAAAAAAGAAAGAAAAAACCCTCATGCCATGTTGGTGGGAATGCAAATGGGGGCATCCACTGTGGGAACAGTGTAGAGGTTCCTCATAACATTAAAAATAGAACTACCCTACGATCTAGTCACCACACTACTGTATATTTACCCAAATAATACAAGAACATTAATTTGAAAAGATATATGCACCCCTATGTTTATTGAAGCATTATTTATAATCGCCAATACGTGGAAGCGGCCCAGGTGTCCATCAGTCGATGAATCGATAAAGAAGATGTGGTGTATATACACAATGGAATATTACTCAGCCATAAAAAGAGTGAAATCTTGCCATTTGCAAAACAACATGGATGGAGCTACAGAGTGTAATGCCACGTGAAATAAGTCAATCAGAGAAAGACAAATACCATATGATTTTCACACATACGTGCAAATTAAGAAACAGAACAAAAAAGGAAAGAAAAAAGAGAGAGAGGCAAACCAAGTAACAGGTCCTTAACTACAGAAAACAAACTAAGGTTACTGGTGTGGAGGTAGGTAGGGGGATGGGTGAAATAGGTGATGGGGATTTAAGCGCACACTTGTCATGATGAGCACTGAGTCATGTATGGAATTGCTGATCACTGTGTTGTACACCTGAAACTAATAGAACACTGGATGGCAACTACACTGAGTTAAAAAAACAAGAAAAATGAAAAAGAAAACCCCAAATAAAAGATGTTGCTTTAATATTAAAAAAAAAAATTGGGAGACCTGAACATGAAGTGTTTCTCATAGTCTTTGCCACAGAAATGAACAGATTGCTGTTGTTTAGTTTCTAAAAATAATTGTTTAAAATCCCAGAGCCCAGCTGAGGTCAGGTGCCCGGCCCCAAGCAAATCACCTCTGGCCTGGATCTCAAGATATTATAATTGGCTAGATTTGGGTCAAAGACTGATTCTCAGGAACAGAATTATATGAGAACAAACATGGTGGCCCCCATAGGGCCATGAGGTTTGTGGGAGGATTGGTGAGCAAAAACCTGGATGGTATCTCCTACATTTCAGGGAGTGGGAGCAATTGCCTTTGGAAGATTGATTTGTGATTGTGAATGTCAAAAGAGATAAGGCGTCTTTATCTATTTGTTGATTTTTAGGCAAACACTTAAAGCAACAGGACTCTTAAATAAAGTTCAATTTGGGAATACCAAATTGATAACAGCGGAGCTGCTGATTTTTTATTTTTATCTTTTATTTATGTTTTTGTATATTTTTTTATTTGGAGTTCAATTTGCCAACATAGAGCATAACACCCAGTGCTCATCCTGTCCAGGGCCCCCCTCAGTGCCCATCACCCAGTCACCCCAACCCCCCACCCACTTCCCTTTCCACTACCCCTTGTTCATTTCCCAGAGTTAGAGAGAAAGTAGAATCTAGTCTTCTCATCTTCTCAAATTCCATACAGCAACCAATGGGTCACCTAATTCATTCATTCATTTTATAAATTTTTTCCGGGTACTTATTCTGCCCCAGGCATTATTCTAGACACTGGAAAGACAACAGCTTAGTAAAAATAAGCAGCACATTTCTGGAGCTTATTATGTATGGTCCTGAGAACACAGTTTGAAACCCACTATTCTGGGCAATTTTGTGGGAGTAGGAGGATGAGGGAGTGAGAGAATGAAAGGGATTCTTTAGGAATACTGACCTGGTGGTTGTAGATGCGGTCAGCTTGATTTGGTGACGACTGGCATGTTGATTAATTGGGGGACCATTGCAATAACCAAGATATGAAGTGCTGGTCCTAAATTACAGAAAAAGAAGAGGAAATGAGAAAGAAGCACGGATACAAGAAATATAATGTAAGAAAAATTGATGAGTTTTGGTGACACCTTCTTAATGGATCTGGCCAGCACCTATTAATGCACAATATTAAAACAATCCTACATACATTTATAGGTACTAGGCTCCCCCTACTTTTTCCACTCAATCAAATGTGCAATATATTCCAATCCATGTCACTGTACTTACATATTAATCAGACATTTTTGACAGCCCATTTCTGTCCCATTCTTTCAGCACATGGCCACACACATATATCTCTCATGGCTCCGAGTACAATACTCTCTCCTGACGAAAGAAATCCATGCCAGTCTTTATGTCTTCTTTGTATTCCACTATAAGCAGTAATAAATTCCTGAACATTTGCAGAGCAATTAATGTCAAATACCCCTTTAGACAAGACATTGTCCTCTGGTTTCTCAGGGATTTATTTTGTGTTGTATGAAAAATTTTTAATATTCCTCTTACACATTTTAAGTTCATGTATAGGTCAATGTGATAAAGAGAGAAGGTCCATTTTTCTGGCTGTATTTGTGATGACTCAGTATTTTCTAGCATCTTTGGGATGAAGATGCTTGTAAAACTATTCTCTGGTATATTCACTTTGCAATTTAGATTTTCTAAAAGTTTTATGAAGATTACCTTTAGGAAGGTCCTATTCAATCATCACGCAGTGCCTGACCTCACTTGGTTTTCACAGATGAGGAACGTGGATTCTAGAGAGTTAAGAGACTATACCCTGGACTTCTTAATTTCAGCTCTGTGTTCTTTTGCTACTAGAAGGCGATATGAGAAAAAGTAGGCAAGCATATATTTTTATGGCAATCACCATAAAGGATCAGAGTAATTAGTAACTGAGCTCTGGTCACAAAGCTTGGGGCAAAGGTTTAAACTTAATTCCTGCTGTAGAACCTTTTTTCTGTGTTAGAGCTTTGTGCACTTGATCCTAAGTATCTACCCAGGCAGCAGGCTAATTGAAGAGAGAGGCCGTGTATTATCTGTCCTTGTATCTCACACACTACTTTACTGGAAACAAAGATTCTAGGTCACATTTTATTCATATACTTATTCATTTAACAAATATTTATTGAGTAGCTCCAATGTACCAGACACTAGTCTAGGTGTTTGGGATAAAGCAATAAGTAAAGAAGACACAGTCTTTACCCTGTGGGACATATTGTATAATAGGAAAACAAGACATTGAACAGGTAGAATCTAGTAAAAAAGAGAATATTCAACAAGTAATAGGAAGTCTGACCAGGCTCACAAAAAAGGAGTACAATCTCTGGGAACTACTATTAATAGACCACCACCCGTTCCTCTCCTTTCTTCGTCATTTTATATAATGAAAACACCATAAAGTCCAGAGGCAACTGGCAAACTAGAAAAAAAAAGATTCATAACATATACCACAGACAAATGGGTAGTATACCTAATATATAAAGACCTCTTTTTTTTAAGATTTTATTTATTTATTTGAGATAAAGAGAGAGAAAGAATGAGTGGGGATGAAGGGCAGAGGAAGAAGCAGATTCCCCACTGAGCAGGGAGCCTGACATGGAGCTTGATCCCAGGACCCTGAGATCATGACCAGAGCTGAAGATAGATGTTTAGCTGACTGACCCACCCAGGCGCCTCCACATAAAGAATTCTTAATAATTGAGATACTGAGGATTAAAAACTCAATAAAAAATGGGAAAAGACATGGACAGGTAATACACATAAAATAGATACTAAAAATGGACCTCATATATATAGAAAAAAGGCTCAAAGTCACTCATAATTAGAAAAATATAAATTAAAACAACACGGAGATCTTATTTCTCACCTATTAGACTAGCAAAGCTTTAAAAGTATGACAGCATATTCTGTTGGTGATGCTGTAGGGAAAAGTGTTTTTTTTTTTAAGATTTTTATTTATTTGTTTATCTATTTGAGAGAGAGACAGAGACACAGAGAGAACACGGGCAGGGGGTGGGGGAGAGGAAGAAGTAGACTCCCTACTGAGTAGGGAGCCCTATGTGGGGCTTGATCTCGGGACCCTGGCATCATGATATGAACCGAAGGCAGACGCTTAACTAAGCCACCCAGGCGCTTATGGAGGAAAATGTTATTTTTGTAAATTGCTGGTGAAAATGCAAATTTGTACACCCTTTCCACATAGAAATTTGGCAATACTTAAGAAGACTACATACATATTTATCTTTCCACCCAACAATCCCACTTCTAGGAATCTACCCTAAAGAGATATATATATATATATATCTTTATTTTTTTTAGGGGGGGGCGAGCAGAGGGAGTGAAAGAATCTTAAGCAGGCTCCATGCCCAACGTGGAGCCCAATGTGGGGCTCAATCTCACAATCCTGAGATCATGACCTGAGCTGAAATCAAGAGTTGGGTGCTTAACCAACTGAGCCACCCAGGC
This sequence comes from Canis aureus, assembly GCF_053574225.1. NCBI lineage: Eukaryota > Metazoa > Chordata > Mammalia > Carnivora > Canidae > Canis > Canis aureus. The sequence continues at coordinate 2,688,447 of NC_135633.1, forward strand.
GCCCCAAGATACACTTTCAATGATGCAAAAATACACACATACCAGAATATTTGTTGCAGCATCGTTTGTAGTTGTCAAATATTGGAAACCACCAAAGGCCCATATATAAGAGAGTGATTGGATAAACCATGATACATCCATACAATAGAATACTATGCAGCTACAGAAATTAATGAGGAAGATTTCTACAAAAAGTAATATTGAATGATTTCCAGGACATACTGTTAAATGAGAAAAGCAAAGCCCCAAAGAGCATCTCTAAAATACTATCCTTCATGGAAGAAGAAGAGGTTATAAGAAAATAATACAAATATCTAAAAAAAAAAATTAAATAAATAAATTTTAAAAATTGAAAAGAAGGAGCGCCTGGGGGGCTCAGTTGGTTAAGCATCTGCCTTCCAGGCAGGCCATGTTCCTGGACTCCCAAGATCGAGCCCCAAGTCTGGCTCCCTGCTTAGCCAGGAGTCTTCTCCCTCTCTCTCTGCTCATCCCCCTACTAGTGCTCTCTCTCTTTTACTCTCTCTCTCTCAAATAAATAATTAACATCTTTTTAAAAATTGAAAATAAAAGAGAATATATACAGGTATAATTTCATTTACCTACAAGAGGTAAGTGGAAAAGAGGTGGAATGAGTGGGGAATGGGAACAGAGCAGCAAGATTGAATGACGGTCTCTAAGTCTACCTTTTTGTACAACATTGACACCTAGAACTGTAGTAATATTTCACAAACCCTTTGCATACCTTCAAAATAAGCAAACAGTTAAAAATCAACCAGTATGAGAGGAAAAGAGGACCCAGGATGCTATAGCTGTACCACATATGAATAGCATAACACCTCTGAAATGGATGCAGAAGAAAGGAACTAACCTAAGGAAGGCTGGAAGAATGTGTCTTTTTTTTTTAAGATTTTATTTATTTATTCATGAGAGACACAGAGAGAGAGGCAGAGATACAGGCAGGAGGAGAAGCAGGCTCCATGCAGGGAGCCCGACGTGGGACTCGATCCCAAGACCCCAGGATCACGTCCTGGGCTGAAGGCGGCACTAAACCGCTGGGCCACCCGGACTGTCCTGGAAGAATGTGTCTTAGGATACTGTGAGGCTAAAGAGAAAAAGAACTGCGCATAAGTGCTGTGATCTAGTCAGTAAAAGTGTTTCTCACAGAGGTATGGATTAGCAATTCTGAAACTACTTTATGTAAGCAGGAGAATTGAGAATTGAATAAGCAAGTAGATAAATTGTGGGTGATAAGAGCTGAAGTTTTTACCATTGGAAAAAGAAGTTATAAATAAGGAAAAGGGGGGATGTTAGAAGGAACCCTATGGTTATGGAGTGGAATCAGAGGTATCAGTATACGGTCTACATGCCTACATAGGTTCATATATGTATACATATATGTTCTCCAGCTCTGTCTGCTGGTAGCAGTAATAGATCAGCAATAATGAACAAACTCGGCACCCGGAGCCTTGGTCTCTAAGCACCATTCTTCTCAGTGAAGAGAACTCCTAGAAGTGGTTGATTTCAAACCAGAGGCAGAGTAAACACAAGATGATCCCGGAACTCACTATGGTGGCGAAAAGGAAGAAGAGGCCGAAATAAGATGGCAGCATGTCCAAGAAAACAGGAGGCAACCTGAAGGAGATCCTAATGGCCAGAGCTGGAACAATAGGAACACAAAATAAATATTGATATAATTGGATTTGCCTCCAGAGAATAATGTGTCCATGTGGATATAATAAATCATCATATAAATGAGTGGGGGGATGCAAGAGCTCTTTCTCAGAACAGATTCCAATTGATAAACCTAGAAGAGAAGAGGGACATAAAGAATCATCATTAGAGAAACATAACAGTAATTATTGCAGACGAGATGCACTGATGGATACAAGTTTGAGGAGGAGTAGGATTTGCATAATCGAAAGTGCCTCTCCCAAGATACTTAGCAATGACAAAGGCAAAAGTGATAACTTTACAATGAAGAAACCGGTCGGACACCAACTTAATCAAGTGATCATGGTAATAATCCACCACAGTTGGACACATTGACCTCATGAACCCCTTGATAGGATGCACTGAGAGAGATACAGGAGCATTTTGTAGTATTCTATCTAAAATTGCATAGCCCCAATCTATGAAAAAATATCAGATAAACCGAAATCAAGTGAAAATCTACAAAGTATCTGACCAGTATTTATCAAAACCAGTATTGGTCAAAAAAGTGAAGACTGAGAAACTCTTACTATTAGAAGAGAGTAAGTAGAAACAACAGCTAAATACAATGTGGGGTCATCTTCAGGATCCTAGTACCCAAAAAAAGACATTAGAGAGGAAAATGGTGAAATTCAAATCAAGTCTGGTGTTTAGTTGTCTATATTGTGCCAATGATAATATTCTGTTCTTCAGCCTTATATTATGGTGAGGTAAGATGTACTGTTCTTGAAACTCTTTTGTAAGTTTAAAATTGGTTTAAAATAAGCAGTCTTTGTAAAAAAGCCCTTCATGGGAGATAGAAGGGCTCCTTAGATCTTAAGGTGATAGGAACCCCCTGCTGGGCAGGTGTCCCAGTCCTTGAAGTCTGTGGGCCTCTGTGCCTCCGTGCGAACCCAGAGCTTCAGCCTGAGCCTGCAACAGTGTTGAAGATAATTACTGAGCTCCGGGCTCCCATTTACCATTCTGTCTCTGCACTGACCTTGAATAATAAGAAGAACCTCACAGTCCTCTACTAATTCCTAATGAATGACCATCTGACCTGAGCTGAAATTTCACGGTACAAAGATTTTACTAAGGAAATGTGAAAAATAGGGCATGCTTAACCTGTTTTTTTTGTTGTTGTTTTTTTGTTGTTGTTGTTTAAAAAAAGTGCATTGCAGCATTATTTATAATAGCCAATGTATGGGGGGAAAATAGTGTCCAAAACTAGGGGATTGGTTAATAACTTATGTTATATTCATACGTCACTGAAGAGCAATTTAAAGTTATGTGGACTATTCAATGATATTCCATATCATGTTCACAAAAATTCAATAAATAGGGTTAAAAAATAACATGCAGGTTAAACAATTATTTATGTATCAATTTACTTATAGAGAAATTGAAAAAGAGAACATTTGGAAAAATATTCTCTAAAATGCTAACAGGAGTCTCCACAGATTGGTGAAACCAGCAATTCTTCCCTTCACTTTTTTTTTCACTTTTCTGCATTTGCCAACATGTCCACAGTGAACATAATCCCTTTTGAATTTAAAAATAAAGCAAGGGGATTTCTGGTTTTAACATGGTAGAGTAAGGACATCTGTGCCCTTCCTCTTCTCCAAAGTCACCTTGCAACAACAAACAGAAGGAAAGCAGAAATGCAGCCTCCATCTTTGAAAGAACTAGGAAATAAGTAGAAATCTGAACCACAGTATGTGAGCAAGGAGCTGCTCCAAACAGAGACTGCCAGGGACACCCATGGAAAGATCATGCTGGGCCCCACCTGCAAATGCAGAGCTCAAGCAAAAACCCACAGAGGAACCAGTTTTCCTAAGAAATGGGAGACCCTGAAAGGAGAGGCCACCAGTTCCTTGCTTGAACAATGATAGTGGAACATGCAGTCTTGTAACGGAAGCCTCTTTGGTCTCCATCTGTCACCCCAGACAAGCGGGGAAGCTGGCTGGGGTTGAAAACAGAACCACACAAACATGACCTCTCAACAGGAAGTAATCTCTTGGTGAGATGAGGCAAGGTGAAAAGACCCTGAACTGCCAGCTGCCACCTTCCCTAGCCCTGAAAAACCAAGGACAAAAGCAATTCTTTCACACACCTGTATACCCACACTCACTCATGCAACCCTCCATCATAAGGAGCTTTATCACTGAGGTGCCAGGGTGGCTCAGTCAGTAGAGGGTCTGACTCCTGATTGCAGCTCAGGTCATGGGATCAAGCCCCACATCGGGCTCCAAGCTCAACTCAAAGTCTACTTGTCCCTCTCCCTCTGCCCGTCCCCCCATGCAATGATTGCATACTTGCTCTCTCTCTCAAATAAATTAAATCTTTTTTAAAATTATTTTTTAAAAAGTTTTATTACTGTGTCAGTTTAGACTAAGCTCAACTACATAACAGAAAAACCCCATCCTCATAATAGATGTTTATTTCTCTCTCACTTAAAATAATTTTTAAAATAAGATTTATATGGTAGCTTCAGGGTGTCATCAGAGAACCCAGCTCCTAACTATGTGCTCTGCTTGCCTCTGCACGTGGTTTCCACCTTCAAGCCTACTTCATGGATTAAGACAGCTTCTGGAGCTCCAATCATCCACAGTCTATGCTGAAGGGCTAAGAGGAAGGCTTCATTCCCCTCCCACGTGCAAGGAGCTGACCCAGAAGCCATACTCATCACTTTGGCTTTCCATATTCCTTTACATGTAGAGTTAGTCACGCAGCGTTAACCAGCTATAAAGAGAGCTGGGAAGTTTAGGGCTTTAGTTGGGCACAATGACAAGGAATAGAGTCGGGTTTCTGTTGTTATAGAGGAAAGAAATGGATGTTGGAGAATGAACTATAAGTGGACAGAATTCTGTATAACTCAGAAATACAGGGGCGCCTGCGTGCTTCAGTCGGGGAAGCATCTGACTCCTGGTCTTGGCTCAGGTCATGACTTCTTGGGCCATGACATCAAGCCCCACCTCCCACCTCAGGCTCCACACTCAGCCAGGAATCTTCTGCTTGAAGATTCCCTCCCTCGGCCCTCCCCCCACTAGTACATGTATTCCCTCTCTCTCAAATAATTAAATAAATAAATCTTGAAAAAAAGAAATAGAAAAAAAAAAAAAAAGAAACACAATCTCGTTCTGTCTCTACAAATCTCCTGCAAATAGCTACTTCAGAAAGAATTTACCTCATTCAAAGGTAAATAGTGATTATAAAGGAGCCAGTAAATAAAAATAGAAAGGAGATAAAGAAGAAAATAAACAGAACAACAACAAAAAAAAAAAAAAACAAATGGCAGTGAAGAACATTCACCTCCCTCCAAAAAAATGTTTCCAGGAGACACTTAAAATCATGATCACACATATTGTCATACACCCCAAGAATTTAATAAAGTTTTTAACAATCTCAAAGCAGTATACAAGAGCCAAGGAGGAGAGAAATGGATATTACTGAGAATACCATACGGTATACAGAGGACAAGGCTTTAAAAAATGAGCAAAATGAAATACATATGAAAAAAGCACTACAGAAGTTAAATGAAAAAGTACATAACTGGTATCCTTGAATTACAGGTGTCCAATTCTGTACATAATTAAGATGGATTTAAAAATAAACAAAAAAATCAAATGTGCAGTGTTCCAAGAAAATTAATGTAAAACAACTGACGCCAAGATATAGCCTGCTGGATTTCAAGGATAAAGACTCCTTTCAGCATTCAGGCAAAAGGGCCATGCCACTAATGTGGGTGAAGGAAGGGTGGGTGGGAACCGAGCCGTCCTCTGACATCCTCACAGCATCATTTAACATCAGGAAATAGAAGAGCGATGCCTAAAAATGTCCTGCAGTCCAAGGATTTTAGAATGAACTAAACCAGGGGTCAGAAAACTTCTTCAGTGAAGAATCCGGTAGTAAATGTCTTCAGCTGTGTGGGTCACACCCTTGGTTGCAATTCTGCTATCACGTTGGAAAGCAGACATGGACAATACCTAACTGAAAGGACATGACAGTGTTCCAATAAAACTTTATTTACAAAACCTGTGGCCCACGGGCCATAGTCTACAGACCCCTGAACTCAACTACCGCTTAGAGATAAAAAGCAAAAGAATAGTATTTCTGAAGTTGTGGGATCTTCAGAGATACATCCACATAACTTAATGTCAGAAGGCAAACTTCAGTGGGCAAAAAAAAGATAAATGAAGAAATTGAAGCAAAAGTACTGGCAAGAAATAAAAAAAGCTAAAATATGCTCTACTACCTGGAGAACAACAACAAAAAAGGCATACCTTCCGGCTCCTTTGGCAGCAAGTGCTTCAGAAGCCCCATGACGTGAAAGGATAATTCAAGAAACCAAGACATCTGTTGGAAACCATGAAAATTATGATCAGTTCTAAATAAAGAAAGTGATGTCACATTCACAGAGCCCTTTTAAAAACATCTCACAATTCACAGGGATATTTGGATTGTTAACCTACAGTGACAGCTGAAGTAAAAGGGCCTCAATTTCTCAAAAGTAAAAATGAAGGAGTTGAATTAAACCAGAGCTTTTCAGTCCTGACTGCTCATTAAAATCACCTGAGGCATTTTTCCCCCCAAATGTCTGGGTCCCATCCCAGACCAGTTCCATTTCTGGAAATAGGAAAGGCAAAAGTATTTTTTTAAGTTCCACAAATCTTCAGATGCATAGCTGTGGTGGAGAACCTGTGGACTAGATGGTTTTTGAGGCACACATCAATTCAGATATTCTATAATTATATATAGATATTTATATAGAGAGAATTATTCCAAATTTGGAAATTTAGCAATCGCCACACAAAAGAGGTTAAAATAGTCAGTTTGGGATGTGAGTTTCTATAACAGAACCTTATAGTCCACGCTGGTCCAAGTAACAGAGGCTTCTCCAGAGAACCTAAAGAACTCATGCCATTCTAATGCAACAAAGCTGGTAATTAGTCACGAATGAAGTATATAACTCCCAACTGACAATGTAATTTAAATCAATTATTTAAAAAAAAAAAAAAAAGTGTCCACGTGCCTGTCAAGGAACTTGTAAATGTCAAATGTTCCTTATTGTTGACTGTCTAAGGCCCTTGCGATGATGTTTGCTTACTTTTATTCTTAAAAAATTTTATTAAGTTTTAAATTTTAATCTAGTATAGTCAACATACAGTGTTCTATTAGTTTCATGTGTACAATTTAGTGATTGAACAATTCTTTATGTTACTCATTGTTCATCACGATAAGTGTTCTCTTAACCCCCTTCACCTATTTCATCCGTCCCTCTCCTACTCCCCTCTGGTAACCATCGGTTTGTTCTCTGTGTTGAGTCTGTTTCTTGGTTTGTCTCTCTCCCTCTCCCTCTCTCTCTTTTTTCCCCCTTTGTTCGTTTGTTTTGTTTCTTAAATTACACATGGTGAAGTCATACGGTATTTGTCTTTTTCTCTGACTGACTTATTTCACTTAGCACTATACCCTCTAGCTCCATCCATGTTGTTGCAAATGGCAAAATCTCATTCTTTTTGATGGCTGAGTGATATTCCATTGTATGTCTGTACCACATCTTCTTTATCCATCCATCTATGGAGGGACAGTATTTGTTTGCTTTTAAAGACCATTTATTGAAAAAAAAAAATAAAGACCATTTATTGGTTTGCTTTTAAAGAGCATTTCAGCAAGTCTAGTCCTTAATATATTTCTTAAATAACTGACTTCCAAAAAATCAGCAAAATCAAAGAGAAATTTAAACATGCCAAGAAAAATAAATGAATCCCAATAGAAAAAAATAGCTCCCTAGATAAACCAGATAATCATTAATTATCAGGGTGACAATAGTTCCAGTCTGCCCAGGGTGATCTTGATGTGTACCTGTTATTCCAGAACAATTAGTAACAGTACCTCCTTTCACACTCAAACATTTCCTAGTACAGGCAATACGTTGCATGGTGACTCTACCGCTGATGTTCAATAATAAATGGGCTGTATCTCTTCATTACAGCAGATGCAAAGGTATATTCTTTCAAGTATATTAATGACGAAAACTGTACCCTCCAAAGAAGGGACAGAATCAGTAGCAAGAGTGTAGAAGTGGGGCTCAGGCCTAGGCTGTGGCGTGGAAGGTAGAGCGGAATACACAGTGGAGTCACAATTAGTATTTTCATAAGAGGGTGTCATGAGATATTTAAAGATACCTTCTAGGAAGCCAAGTTGGAGTTGTTGAGGATGGGATTGAAGGAGTTTGGTTCAGACAGAACTTGCTAAAACGCTAAGGGAAAAGCAGGTGCAGGGACCAGGGTCTCAGGGACCAAACCTGATCAGGAGCAGTTAGGGGAGGAGGGAGTCCCAGAAAGGGAGGGTTTGGTATAGGACAATTTTGCCCAAGGCCTTCTACTTGTTTCTTCCAACTTTACAAATGGCCTAGTTTCACCACCGGAGCGTCTAAAGCACTAAGGTTGTTTTTGGCACTTAAGTGAAGGTAAAATTTGTACCAAAAAATGTAAAATAAAGTCCATTCTTGCCAATATTTCTTACTTCAGATCTTTGATTCAAACTTCAGTTTTGTTTTTTTTTTTTAATTTTCAAATCAGGAAGTCTGGCTTGGAGAGAAAACGGAATGGTTTGCTAAGATAATTATCCTGAACTAGTGTTACTGATCTTCTAAGATGCTCATGCATTATATAGAAAATTAGAGTCTGCAGAAAACACAGAGAGTAAGTGTCAGACCAGTCAAATCAATCGTGTCAGTCAATGAAGTGACGAATGTCCCTGTCCCATCTCCTTGATAGCCAAGAAGGAATAGGTGACAGCACCCCAAAAATGAAGTATAGCATTTATTCATTCAGCACGCATGTATTCAGATATTACTATGTACATAACACTGCTCCAGCCTGGAAAATTATGAGGGTTTTTGAAAACATGTGAAAAATGAACTACAACAACAATAAATGTTTGAACCCATAGAGGCAGGGAGCTAATGAACAAGCTGTTCAAAAATGCTCAGCTTTGTTTCTTTTCCTAGAGTTTAGCAACCATCCCTGTTCTTTTTTCAATAAATTCCCCTTTTTTGCTTAAGCAAATTTAGACTGATTTCTGTTAGTTGCAAATATAGAACATTGACTAAAATGGATAACAATGGCAAATCCGATATTTTACTACAGGAAAGTAAGTGTAACCCAGGCATTCCTGACATTTGGTAGAAATTCATATCAGGAATATAGCAACCAAAGGGAGTATCTGCTTGGAAAGAAATGGATCAAATATGAAAGGAAGGGAAGAAGCCCAGGGATAAATAAGAATAAGATCAGTGGGAATTCTCAAACTTGACACTGGAAGCATAGAAGGCAAAGGAGAAAATGAGAATGAAGCGGAAGAGATAGTTACGGAAGCGTTCTACTGCTGATTTAATCGATAGAAGTTGTAGATGGTGCCTTCCTAAAACATACTAGCAGCCCCGAGTTTTTATGATTGCATATTGAAACTCTTAAACTTACTTTTCCGTGTTGAATTTGAGCATTCATCCACAAACTTCTGAACAAACACTTCTAGCTGTCACTAGGTGTTGACCTCGCCTGTTGGATGACGTGTTGGTTGACCGAAACAGCTTGGTTTTAGCCCTGTGGCCACTTTTGTCCTTACCACACTGTTTGTGCGATTATTTGTGTATTCTTTTACATAAACTTTTGTGATTATTTTCTAAAATGTGAGTGGGGGATAGAAAGATTAGTATGCTACCACTAAGCAATATATTCCTCATTAGTTTACTACAATTAAAACCAAGATTGACATCATTAATTGTATCAAAAATAGTGAATTTTTTGCCATCAACTGAGGCCACTAGAATTAGGCTGTCAAGTGATACTTAAGTCTTTTGGGTTTTTTAAAAGTTTTTGTTTTTTTATTTTTTAAAGATTTTATTTATTTATTTGACACAGAGAGAGCACATACAAGTAGGGGGAGCGGCTGGCAGAAGGAGAGGGAGAAGCCGGTAAGGCACTGGATGCAGGGCTCCATCCAAGGACCTCAGGACCATGACTTGAGCTGAAGACAGACGCTCAACTAACTGAACCACCCAGGCACCTCAACTGATACTCAGTTTAAAGGAAAATAATGATATTAAGGAAAATATTGGAAGACAGAACTATCATCAACTTTTTTCTCTAAAAGTTGTGGTATAACTAATGATTTTACTGCATTATTCTAGAAACAGAGTCCTCCACTATAATACCCCATCTACTATTTAATCCCTGTACATCTGATTCCCTGCACAGTGTTAAGAAACTATCATATATTAAAATAAGGGAGTGCTTCTGTGACAAAGTTGGCACAGAGACAGGCTATATGTTGATGGGAAATCTCAACTCTCTTGACATCTACTAGAAGTCTTTTACAGCTCAAAGTAAAGTAGTTAAAATTGTTTTACCCACCTTACTGAATATCATCTCTGAAATAATAGAAGCTGCCGCAAGAAGACTGCTATTTTGGACCAACTTCTCTGACAAGGAAGAAGTGAGTGGTTGCCGTGTCATCTTGGAATTTGTAATAAGGAGAGGAAATATACAGCAGAGGCTGATGTGTGCTGAAGGTTTTAAGAAAGCAGATGTCAAAAGCTTCAAAAGAAAGGAAGGAGTTATAGCACAGGGGGCGGGGAAAGCGGTGGGAAGAGCTCAGACTACAGACTCGAGAAAAATGTAGGTTTGAATCCTAAGTGTGCCACTTACTAGTTGCGTGACACTAAGCAAGATATTCAACCTTTCTAAATCTCAGTGCTCCTTGCAGATTAAGCGTAGAAAGGAAGAGCTACAAACTGCCTGGGAAGAAAAGAGGTTTAGTGAAACCTTTTTAATCTTATTAAAAAAAAAAAAACACACACATACAAGGATAGTAATTATGTACGTCACATAGGTTTGTGGGAAGAGTTAACTATGAAAAGTTCTATGAAATACTTAGCACTGTGTTTGGTAAATAGTAAGCATTTTTTTCAAAATGCATGCACAAACATATTTTATGATCTCTAAAATTCTAAAAGAGAAATAAGCGATGAATTCATGAAAAGAACTATTCTAGCTAGACCAGATTTCAAATGAAGGGAAGATGGAGTAAATGAGAATCTAGCTAAGAATGAACACCAAAGGCAAACCCAGGCCTCTAAGAACTGAGTTTTAAAAGGGCAATGCTCAAAAAGAAATGAAGTTATATTTCTAAAGACAAGGAGGCTTCTTCAGGCACATTTTGTAAGAAGAAGACAATGAATAAAATACCTGCACTCTTTGGGGTCTTTTATAGAAAGTTACCAAGTGAAAAAGAGAAGGAGGAGCCACATCATTTCTATTTGAGGTCAGCATTTCCCAACAAGAAGAACAGTCCTTAGCCGGTGGAGGTGGGGGAGGAAGCCAGGCAAAAGGAATATGTACCAAAAGAAGGGTTAGAAGAGAGAAAGGGAGGACAGAATTACATGGATTCAAATCTCCAGATCCATAGACTAGGTGGTGCCTCAGATTTTTTCCAGAATCATAAATGCAATTGCTGGACATAAAAGGATTTGTTATAACAATGAAGATCTGAAATTATTCTGACAAAGAAACATTGATATGGAGATAGAGATATACTCGTTTAAATAAATTGGCCACCCAGATCTTTATAGATTTTATTGGGCTTTATAAATCATACACAGTTTTTTACTTTGATACATTCTTGTGTCGAATATTTAATTACTTAAGTCAAATAAGACGCTGCTAAAGCCAGTCAACCATTAGTGGACATCATCCATTACAAAAGTCTGCTTCATCCTTCTAAAGTCTGGCAAATAGCTCAATGAAAATCTTTTTTTTCTTTTTTCTTTCTTTTTTTTTTTTTTTTTTTTTTTTTTTTTTTTTTTTTGAGAGAAAGAGAGAGTACGTGCATGAGCGGGGAGGAGCAAAGGGAGAAGGAGAGAGACAATCTGAAGCAGGCTCTACACTCAATGTGGAGCCTGACATGGGGCTTGATATCACGACCCTGAGATAGTGACCTGAACCAAAATCAAGAGTTGGAGGCTTAACCGACTGAGCCCCGCAGGAGGCTCTCAATGAAACTAACTCTTAATCATCCAACAAGGATTTGAACTTTTATCACTGCGAGGGAACTAAAGATGATCTCTTCTTTCTATAGAGTGAGAGAGACGATCATGTAAAGAGGTTGAAGTTCAAAACATAGTTTGTCTGACACACCAAACATAGGTACAAGAAAATTGCTACAGGAATGCAAAGAGAAAATAATAATTCTGAGTTGAGAAATCAAAGAAAGGGGACGCCTGGGTGGCTCAGCGGTTGAGCGTCTGCCTTTGGCTCAGGGCATGACCCCGGGGTCCTGGGATCAATTCCCACATGGGGCTCCCCTGCAGGGAACCTGCTTCTCCCTCTGCCTGTGTCTCTGCCTCTCTCTGTGTCTCTCATGAATAAATAAATAAACCTAAAAAAAAAAAAAAAGAAATCAAAGAAAGGAAAGCTTGCAGGCAAGATTGCTACCAAAAAGACATAACAACTAATATGAAATGACCAGTCAGAATGGACCTCTGACAAACCAGAACAGGCTCAGGCAGTAAGTATCCAGTATAGTGATACTGGTGGGAGCCAGTTGAAAGCTAGCAGTGGTTAGAGCAGAGGTCTCATAAAGACTAATCCTCAAAAGTTTTGTGGACTTTTGATAGGTTTAGAATAGCAACAAATCAAACAAACAAACACACCATCTAATCTAAAAGAAGAATATAAACAATGGACAAAAACATGAATTGCATAATATGTAACTAAGAACTTTGAGCTCATTGGTATGTGGTAGAGCTGGTCGTTATGACTTGTGGAGAGACGTAGATGTGGCTGGAAAGTTTTTTGAGGCTCATCTATCACTTAAATACCAGAATAAATGGTTTGAATTTAATTTTACAATAACCACAATAAGAGCTACAGTTTATGGAGCACGCGCTATGTAACAAAAATTTTATATGCATTATTTCATTTAATTCTTACAATCACCCTATGAGAAGGATCCAGTTATGACTCCCACTTTACAAATGAAGCCTTAAGAGGTTTATTGACATGCCTGTGTTCACACAGCTAATTAAGGGTTAGTATTTAGATCCAAATCCATAGCCACTAAATGAGCTGTATGTCTTTGACTGTGGAGAAGATGGGAACAATGACCGATTTTTGAGAGGCAGCCATAATTAAAACGGAGTTTCTAGAAGATAAAATATGATGGCAATGGGTTTCTAAGAGGAGTGAGGAACTCAAAGTGGGAAGTTCAGTTAAAAAGTTTAGTTCAGATGAGAGACATAAGGGCCCTGAATGAGACATGAGAGCAAGAAAGAAAAAAGGACAGATAAAAATATTGAAAAGGAAGAATTAAGGGAATTTAATGTATTAGGTTTTCTATGCCACATAACAAATTAACACAAACTTAGTCGCTTAAAGCAACAAGTATTTATTATCTCACACTAAACATACATGTATTATCTCCAGAGTCTGAACACAGCTTAGGTCTCTGCACAAGGCTGCCGTCAAGGTGTCAGTTGGGTTGTGATCTTATCTGGAGGCTTGACTAGGGAAGAGTCTGCTTCCAAGCCCATGTTGGGAGAATTCATTTCTTTGTGTTTATATGACTCAGTTCCCCCATTGTGTTGGCAGCTGTCATTGGGGAACACCTCTCAGTTACTAGAGGTCTCTCCAAGATCCCTTCCCCATGCTTCCTCCCCACAAACACTGCAGATTACTACCTCAAGGCCAGCAAGGGGATCTCTGCTATTTCAAGTCTCTGGGGTCAAGGAAGGCTAAATGCCTTTCTTTAAGGGACTCATCTGATTAGGCCAGGCCCACCCAAGTAATCCCTTTTGATTAACTCAAAATCAACTGATTAGGGAACCTTAATCACATCTGCAAAATCCTTTACCTTTGCCATATAATGTAACCAACCTAATTACTGGAGTGTCATCCATCAGGCTCTACACACACTCAGTGGGAAGAGATTATACAGGATGTGTTATATTCGGGGGAGGTGGGGGGGGTCTGGAGGCTACCTTGGAGTTCTGCTCGACACATTTAACAGTTGATTCGATACAAGAAGACACAGACCACTCAAAGTTTTTAACCTGAGTATTTAAGATGATATTCATTAATAGGGATATGATGTAGAAGAGGAAAAGAGGTTTAATGAGAAAGATCAAGAATCTTGCTCAGGATTGCTCATCAGCGGTAGGTACCCCCAATGGTTTCAAACAAATTGCATCAGTTAATTTCAATGGTATTTAATATTTTATTAAGATGATGTGGAGAAGAGGGGCTTCTTACATCTGGAAGTGACTCTATCATAAAGTACACAATTTTTTAAAATGTTACAAAGAGCCATGAACTTGAGAAACATTTAGCAAGTTGATTATGTTTTAGATTCATGTCTTCCTTTTATCCCAGCAACCAGTCATAGTGTTTTTTTTTTTTTTTTAATTGGGTTGTTTTGATAAATGTTCCTTTCAGGCTCTGTTATTCCTGAGAAATAGCCAAACATCTTTTTTCCTCATGAATGTTTATCTTAAAATATATCCAGTAATAGCTGAATGAGTTGTTAAGCAAGTAGATAAATGAAATACCCAAAATAACCAAGAAAATATCAGGGTTTTAGTGCTAGTATAAATTAGAACAAATCATCCAAACTCTCATTTTAAACTATCTGAATTATCCCATGGCTTTGGGGTTAATACAGATTACATGTTCCCTGGCACACAGCGAAATGCAGATTATTATTGATTGGCCAACTTAGAAAAGAAATAGTTACTGAGAGTTTTCCTAATGCCGGGCCCTATACTAGAACTTTTACATATGCTCTCATTTTATTCTAACAACTCCAGACTAGGGATATATCAGCCTTATTCTTTTTTTTTTTTTTAGTAGATAAGGCAGTTGAGGCTGAGAAGTTAAATGCTGCATCCAAGCTGGGAAATGGGAATAGCCTGATTTCAGACCCAAATTTATCTTATTCTTCATGAACTTACTTACTCTTTCCACTATTAATCTTTCTTCAGTTCTTAGATTAGCTATGCCTCCCTCCAGGAAGACTCCCCTGGCCACTCTGGGATCATCCAACACTACATCGGTCGCACGTTCCCACCATCATGTGTTCCCATACAACCAAGTAGGATCAAAGTGCCTGATTTGTACAAATGCACAGATAGGATTCAAATTGCACCTTTACATTTGCTAAGTGCATAGACTTGCAAAATTGACTAAGCCTCAGGCTTTACACTGGTAAAATAGGAGTAATATACAGTACCTGGCTCAAGGGGTAGCTGAGAGAATGAGCCCAGGAACACAAATCCCTGTCACCGCCATCATCATCATCATCACCATCATCATCAGATGTTATTTTACTTATTACACTGGGTTGCGATAGCCTCTTTACTTTCCTGTGTTTCACACTAGACTGTAAAACCATCCCTTGGACAGAGGCTATGTCTTATTAGCATTTTCCCAGAGCCTAGCACAGTGCCTACCTGGCACATAGCTGGCACTCAAAAACTTCTGCTGAGAGAGAAACGGAAGGAAGAATGGGGGGAAAGAAGGAAGATGGAGGGATAGAGGCATGGAGGGAGGAAGGAAGGAGGAAGGGGGGAGAGGAAGCAGGATAGGAGACGGCCCATTATGTAGGTGTTCTTACTTTTCATTGGCGCAGCCTCAGAAAAGGCACAAACTCTCATGTTTCTTGCATTATTCACAATAGTCAAGATGTGGAATCAACCTAAGTGTCCATCAACTAATGAATAGACAATTGAGATGTAATTTAGATAGATGATAGATAGGTAGAGAGAGAGAGAGAGAGAGAGAGAGAGAGATGAGACAGAGATAGATATCTCAGCCATGAGAAAGAAGAAAATAATCCTACCATTTGGGACAATGAGGATGAAACTTGAGGACATTATGCTCAGTGAAATAAGTCTGACAGAGAAAGACAGATAACTACTAACTACTAAATACTATATGATATCACTTATATGTGGAATCTAAAGTCATAGAAACAGAGTAGAGTAGAGGTTACCAGGGTGTGTGTGTGGGGGGGGGGGCGGGGGGCTAGGAATGGGGAATATCGGTCAAAAAGTGCAAACTTCCAGTTTAAGATAAATAAATTCCGGGGATCGAATGCACAGCATGGTGATTAGAGTTAATAACACGATACTAAAGACTAAGAGAGAAGATCTTAAATGTTCTCACCACAAAAAGAAATTGTGATTATGCGACACAATACAGGTCTTGGCTGGAGCTGCAGTGGTAACCACTTTGCCATCATACGAGTGCGTCAAATGCACAGGTTTTACACCGTGAACTTATACGATGTTATCGGTCAATCATATCTAAATAAAACTGGAAAAAAAAATAGGGCATGAGAATGTATGCTGATGAAAATAAGCCGTGACTTCCCCTGAATTATATTTAAGGACCAGAAGCCTTAGAAAGTAAGGTTTGTTATGACACCCTTAATGCCAAATATGATCTGAAAATCCTAATTGTTGAATTGTGCCTGGAAAAGGTCAAGCCCAGGCAGCCTCTTAGCCAGGGAGCATTGTCCCTCCTCGGGAGAAAAGATAGCCAGCCTTCCCCTTACAGCCTGAGAGTGATGTGCTAAATGCAACGCCCTCCACCCCACGGGGGGAGCCCGCTCCCAGCCACCACCAAGTCCACGCCTGCTGTGAGACGTGCCCCTGGCTCCCACCGGTGCCTCCACGTCAAATTACCTCACTTTTATATTTATGTCCATATAGTGGACATAAAATGTGTACGTCTAAGGCATACCACGTGTGGACTTGATGTAGTTTCCTATTGCGGCATGATTAGCACCTTAGCCCTGGCTAACGCCGTCATCACGTCCCATCGTCCTCACTTCTTTTCCATGGTGAGAACAGGTAAGGTCTAGTCTCTCAGCAGCGCTGAAGCGTAGAGCCCAGATGGCTGACTGGCACCGCCACCTGCACAGTAAGTAGGTCTCTAGGACTGACTTACCCACCGCCGTGCTGCCCTGTAGGTCTCTGGGACTGACCCACCGTCTGACTGCAGGTTTATACCCTTTGACCAGCAGGTGCCCGTGTTCCCCCCGCCCAGGCCCTGGTGACCAGCGTTCACCTGGTCGCTATGTGTTTGCCTCCCTACTTTTTATTTGATGTCTCAGCTGTACCCATTCCCACTTCATCACCTTTGGCTCCTAGCAGGCCGGTGCCCGTTTTTATCCTCCTGATGGAAAGAGCATATTTGCATTGGCGTGTGCATGTGCACGTGCACATGTCTGTGTGTCTGCAGGTGATCATGGAGGGACCCAGCGGGAGCCCCGCATCCAGCGTGAACAAACTACCCGGACCGGTCTACATCACTAACACAGGATCAGCCAGTGTAGGCGCTTGTGGGCCGTGGTGCTAACAGAGGATTCCTCATATTTATCACATTTTTTGTAATAGTCAAAGTCAGGTAAAAATGCAAATTAGGTGAAAGTAACCCCAGGAAAGAGACACTAATACGAAGATGAACAGCCCTATTCATCTGTGATGCAAACTCCATTATTGGGAGCAAATCTCCTGGGACAGACTTGTGCGGCTGCATAATTCACCGAGCCCAACCGTCCGGAGGAAGTGATGGTTAAATATTGAGCATCTGATTGGAAGACAGCGGTGGCTTCCTGCGCTCTCCTGTAGTGGCCTTGTCCGGTTTTTCTCATGAACCATGTAGCACTGGAATGTTCTCCTACGCTGGGACGCACCCTCCTGGGAGCGCTGCCCTGAAGGCGAGGGCTCGGGCTCCACGGGGGTTATCTGACGGAGGACCTCCTTGTGCCCTCTGCACCTGTCATTGCCCTTCCCTCATCCACCCCCCAGTGATGCGTGGAACCCATGAGCCTCCCTTGAGCCTGCACCCCCCGCACCCCACTGCCTCCTGCACATTACAGCAGCCTAATGAGTGCAAGAGGCAAGGCCAGCCCAGGCTTCTTATTACCATCACATTCCATTTTCTTCAAACAAACCCCACACAGAACAAAAGCAGGGCCTTCTGGACACAGTCTTTGTTGTGGATGTTTAATCATAACATTTTGGTGGGACCCAGAATATTATGGTGATGGCTTTCAAGCAATTTGTGATATGCATGCCTCGCTGATGATGTCACCGCACGCTGCCACTGTGTTTTCTGCTCCATGGCTTCATGCAGCATAGTTTCCTGTGACAGTCGACTCTACAAATGCAAACAGATGTGTTTCCCATGACCTTAACCCTGACAAGTACAGGGTTGCTTCATGTACTTCCCCGGTTAACGTTTTTTAGAGCTTCAAAATGCAGTCTCCTAAGGTCTCTCTGTGCTGGAGCATTTTATACTTTTTAACTATTTTAGGTATTTTAGGAATGCGATAACACTAATGAGACCTTAGGGCAAGAAAAATGACGAAAAGCACACAGGCTCCAACTTTTAAACCCATTGGTTTCCCTTATGCGTAAGCTCTCAATCAACTGGCCAAAATGATAATTAGGAGCTTTTTGGAGCATTACATTTTAACGCACAAATATTCAAGGGAGGAACATCTGGAATAAGGTGATGTCTGAATACACATATGAGAACCTAGCGAGAAGAATTCATAGTATGTCATGAGATCACTCCGTAACAAGCAAGTGGGATTTGTCCTCCGAGAGCTGATACATAAAATCCACGAAACCATCCGGCCTCAAATGTCATAATTGTCTCAAGAAACCATTTCCTCTTTTGTGTTTGTTCTCCTAGGGCCTAAGGAAATGAAAAGAATTTGAGTCACTGGGCATGTCCCTTATTTGTGCCAACTTGTGAACGTCGGTAGCCATCTCCGCGTCGGGCCCTCACTAGTGTCGGATAGTGTGTAGGAGCGCTGGCCTTGAAGTCAGACGGGCTTGAAGCTAGAACATCTCAAAAAGTCGTCTGTTACAACTGATCTTTTAAAATCATTGCTTATTTTGAAATAGATTTTGGCTCACAAAATAGACTCTAGAAATAATACAGAGAAGTTTCATGTATTTCACTCGGTTCCCCCTGATGACAATATCTTCCATAATCATAGCGCACTGTCAAAACCAAGAACCGGACCTGGGTACGATACTGTTCTCTAGTACAGGCCTTATTGAGATCCCACGAGCTCCAGCCTGGGCTCTTTCTTGGGGGAAGGTTCTTATGTCGTTCTGTAACCGGTGTGGCCATCACCATAGCGAGGATCAGAACTGCTCCATCCTTACACAGAAGTTCCTTTGGGTTATACCTTCACGGTTATACCCTCCTCCCAAACCTAACTCCTGGCCATCACTGATCGGTTCACCATTATGATTTTTGCCTCTTCAAGAATATTATAGAGGCGCCCTGGTGGCTCCATCAGTGAAGAGTCTGCCTTCAGCTTAGGTTGTGATCTCGGGGTTTTGGGATCGAGTCCCCCATCGGGCTCCCTGCTCAGTGGGGAGTCTGCTTCTCCCTCTCCCTCTGCCTCTCCCCCTGCTGTGCTCTCTCTCTCTTTCTCTCTCTCTGTCTCTCTGTCTCTCATTTAAGTAAATAAATAAAATCTTTTAAAAAAAGAATATTACACAAATGGAACCAGGCCATATGTGACTCTTCGAGACTGGCTTCTTTCACTTGGCATGATTCCTTTGAAATACCTCTAAATTGTTACATGTGTCAAGAGTTGATTTTATTGCTGGGCAGTTACTCCACAGCATAGATTTACTGCAGTTTGCTTATCCGCTCACCCGTTGCAGGACATTTGGGTTGCTTCCAGTTGCTGACTATTACAAAGAAAGCCACAGTGAACATTTGTACACAGGTTTTTGTGTGACTGTAACTTTTCGTGTCTCTAAGATAAATGCCCATGACAGTATTGCTGGGTCAGATGATATGTGTATATACAACTTTACAGGAAACTGATAAATTACTTTCTAAAGTGGCTAAACCATCTTACATTCCTCATCAGCCCTTAGCACTATTGATATTTTTAATTTTTTGTTATTTTGTGTGTGTGTGTGTGTAATATGGAGCACATGCAGCTTTAATTTGTATTTCCCTAGAGGCTTATGTGTTTATTTACCATCAGTGTGTCCTCTTTAGACAAGTGTTCATGCAAGTGTTTTGCCCGTATTTTAATTGGATTGTTTGTTTTCTTTCTATTGAGGTTAGCGAGTTCTTTATTATTCTAAGTACAAGTCCATCATGAGATGGCAACTGAGAGTATTTTCACCAAGTGTGTGACTTTTTTTTTTTTTTCATCCTTTGGGCAGGTATTTTACAAAAAGCAAAAGACTTTCATTTTGAGGAAGTCTAATTTACCCATTTTGTTTCCGCTTTAATGCAGGGCAGGGATGGAGGTCAGGGTTCCATGCACAGGCTCTGCCAGAGAGGCGCACCTCCTCATTATTGCAGGACAGGATTTGTCATGAACTGAATTGTGCCCCTCCCTCAAAAAAAATCATATATTGCATCCCTATCCCAGTGTGATTGTATCTAGAGGTAGGGCCTAAAAAGAGGTAATTAAGGGTAAATGAGGTCTTAAAGGTAGGACCCTACACTGATAGGACCAGTGTCCTATCAAAGGAGGAGACATCTTTGTCTTCGGCACATTAGTGGAGGAAGGGTCATGGGAGCACACAATGCAGAGGCCGCCATCTGCAAGCCAGGAATCCAGATGTCACCAGAAACCAATCCAAAGCTACCCTGAACTCAGACTCCAGCCTTCAGAGCTGTGAGAAAATAATTTTCTGTTGTTTCAGCCGCTCAGTCTGTGGCTCCTACTATGGCAGCCTGAACTGACTAATAGAGGGGTGCGAGTCAGAGTTCCACCCACAGGTCAGGGCCCCCATCTCCTTAGTGCAAAGAGGCTGGCCACCGGGTTGTGCCCCACGGACTCTATCCCTGCACCTGTTGGGGTGGAGGACTGGCATGACCCGCCCATGGTGTGAGCCCTGTGAGCAAGCAGGTATGGGTGAAGGTTTCTGACCCACTGGGCTGCACTTTTCACAAAGAACTTTTCCCATTCTTTGTGTGGAGACCCCAGGCTCCTATTGCAGCTATTTTCTGGTCTTCACCTGTTTCCAAGCTGTAGGCTTCTCTAGTGGGCAGACCAAGACAAATAGGAGGCAGGAAAAAGTCCCCAGGAAATTCACTTCCAGGTGATTACTCTAGTCCTGAGGCTTCTAGGCAATTCAACTTCTCTATTTTTCAGACTTACATATTTTTGTCCAGGGGTTTTTGTTGTGATTAGTGGGAGGAGGAAAATGAGATGTTTCCTTCATCCTGCCCAGAACTGGAAACTGTTGTTTTTTTTTTTTTTTAAATAAACTTAAAACTAATATTTCAGGAGAATAACAACAGCATTCTCAGGGATTGGTTTTCTTGATTGGGGGAAATATCCAGGATTTATTGACAGCCCAGTACAGAAAACACTGTGCTTGGTAGGCTCTTCTCAATTCTAGATCGAGGAGTCAGTTTCTGTGTGACCTTGGGCAAATTGCCTGACCTGTCTATGTCTCAAGCTCTTTATTTATCAAAGACATACTTGGACTTGATCTAGGTTAGTAAATAGGTTTCATCTCTTGAACCAATAGAACGAAATAAGAAAGCTTTTTGAGTACTCTAAGACCATGATTAGTCTTAGTGAGAAGGAAAAGGAACACTGTATTTTATTAGGAATGTCTGCCTTATGCACAACATAAGATTATGATAGCATACTTTCTTTATTTTTTATCCTTGGATTAGAAGATCACTCAGAACCTTTCGAGTTCTAAAATCCTATAATTCTAGTACAAAAAGGAAATAACTTCAATATATAGATATTTTAAATAAAAGTAAATGAGGTAAAAATGATCTTATAAGAAGGGAAGATAATCCATATTAGGAACACAGAATGAATTAATTGAGAAAAAATTTGTCTTGGTTTCCTGACAGTAAAAAGGGACAGTCATTGATTACCTGGATCTTACCCTTTTCTGCCTCTTTTTACCTCCTCTCCTACCTTTAGATTAACTGATAAAAATTTTTATATTCTCTTTACTCTGTATGAATTTGGAAGCTTTAGAGAGTATTTCTATCCTTTTAATGGTTACTCTTAAATTTAAAAAATATGTACTTTACAAATGTTTCAAGAAGAGTGTAAAGTTATTCAGCATTAGTACCTCTATCCTCCTCTCAAACAGGTTAGAGATGTTAATGCACTAAGTATTCAGAGAAGACTCCACCTTATTTTCCATTATTCTTGTTCAGAGATTTAGCTTCATGTTTTAGATACTTTTCCACTTACTTTTTTCAGTTTCTCTGCTTAGTTTTGCATCTTGTATTAGAGTCTTCCTCTGAGTTAAAACTTCTTCTTGCTAACATATATCCTTTATAATTCTTTTAATGATGATTTGTGAGTAAAAAATTCTCTTGGTCATATATGTGGGAAAGTGTTTTTATTTCCCTACAATAAGAGTGTGTCACCACTAGCAGTGATCACAAGTTAGGATTGGCAATCAAATTCACATAACACAATACGGTTGAATCTATCATCATATTTATTTAGATTCATGGAAAAACAGAAGGCAAGAAAAACAGTATTTTTCCCATTGAAAAGGCATAAAGCTATATATGTACACAGCTTCTTGTTTCTCCTCTTACCTACTGAAGATGTATGCAACAGATAGGGATGACTTCAATATGTATGTGGTTTAGCTTAGCACAGAGAAGCTACTGCTTTAACCCATCAGTCTTTTATATTGTTCCTGTCACATAATTCCAAGGCTTGTGTGCCTACTCGTAACAACCTCAGTCCAGAAGTACTCCCACCAATCAGAAATTTCACAGTAAATAAGACAGATAATTATTTCTTATACATAACATTCCACATTTGTCTTAACAAGAGTCCAAAGAAATGATGCTGTGAGAGGGAAGAACAGAGGTCTTCTTCCCAGGAAAGCCTGGGCCTGATCTCACAGGTGGTTTAGTCAGGCATAGAATTCTAGATTGAGAGTGGCTTTCCCTCAGCAATTGGAAGGCACTGCTCCATTGTCCACTAGAATCTATAGTTGCTGATGTGAAGTCTGCTGTCTGCCTAAAGGTCATTTCTTTAAAAATCTGATTTTTCCTTTCTTCTTTCTTTCTTTCTTTCTTTCTTTCTTTCTTTCTTTCTTTCTTTCTTTCTTTCTTTCTTTCTTTTGTCTTTTTTTTAAGTAGGCTGCATACCCAGTGTGGAGTCCAACATGGACCTTGAACCCACAACCCTGAGATCAAGACCTGAGCTGAGATCAAGAGTCAGACACTTAACTGAGTCACCCGGGTGCCCCAAGAATCTGATTTTTCTAATAGATTTTAATATTTTCTCTTTATTTTTAATTTCATTATATTTAATTATTTTTAATTTCATTTAGTTTTATTTATCCTTCTTAGACTCTGGATTACATTTTTATTTTATTATTTATGTATTTATGTATTTATTTATTTATTTATTCATAAGTCACAGAGAGAGAGAGAGAGAAAGAGGCAGAGACACAGGCAGAGGTAGAAGCAGGCTCCATGCAGGGAGCCCGATGTGGGACTCAATTCTGGGTCTCCAGGATCACACCCCAGGCTGAAGTTGGCGCTAAACCGCTGAGCCACCAGGGCTGCCCTAGATTACATTTTTAATCTGAGGATTTGTGTCTTTGACATTTAAGCCAGTCTCTTCAACTACTGCTTCTCTACTTTTTCCTCTATTCTGATTTTTTGAAGCCTCTGTTAACCTAAATTTTACCAATCTATCCTCCAATTCTCCAAACTGCGCTTTCATAAGTTCTTCAGTTCTATTTTATGATTTACTCATTCTTTGACTGTGTCTTTTATAAAGTTTATACAATCTTATTCTAATAACTCTAATAACCCATTTCTAGATCCGCCTGTTATTGTTTTGTTTCTGCATGTTTTTCTTGTTTTCTAGTCTGAATTATTTCCTTATTTTACCTTATTGGTGAAAGTCTGTAAGTATCTCACTATAAAACCTTTTCCAGATTGTTCCATTTTTTTTTCACTTCATCTGAAAATGTATTTAAATAATTTATTTTGGTGGCTATCTTTTCTTAGGATCTTTTCTTTGTAAATTACACAAATTAAATTAGATTTTCAGATTTATCTTCAGTAGGAGGAAGTTTTGTCCATCATTTAGGGGTTTCTTCCTCCATGGGTCTTCTCTCCTTCTTTTCCTTTCTGGTTGTTTTTCAACTGTCCCCAACCAATCCAGCTAGCCTCCCAAACTGAGATGAAATCTTACATTGATATATCAGGTAGCCTGTCCCATAAGGATAGGCTAACATGGCAGGTATCATGACATTAGAGCTCTAATTACTGGTTGACATCCTGGCTTCAAAGCTGTGTCTGTATCTTCCTTTCTTGGATATTCAGGTAGTAGTAGACAGAAGTTTGTTTGTTTATTTATTTGTTTGTTTTAAGCTTTCGTTTATGGCATGGTATCCCATCTCATCCCCTCATTTCAGACAATTATCCCAAGTCTGATCCCCACTTGCTTGGCACCTTTCAACCTTGTCACCCCATTGGAACTGAACTTTCGTTGTCTCTACCTCGTTATGGTGCCAGAGCCTAGCAGACCCTTAGCTACAGCCCCATTTATTGCTTTGTATTTCTGTTCTCTTTCTGGTTCCAAGAAACATTTATTTTGTTCTGTAGAGTATTGTTATCCTTTAAATTTCTCTTTTATTGTTTTTTTCCATAATAACTGTCACCCAGATAAAGGAGTAGCTCAAATGATGAAACTTTGTCTTGAACAGAATTATGATAGATCTCATTACCCAATATAAAAAGTATTCCACTTCCTTAGAAACATTCTTTTGAAGATACATTTAGTAAGATAATGGAAAAATACTTTAGAGGTGGTTCTTCTGAAGTAGACATTTCTTTATCACTCCTGCATAAAACCAGTTAGCATATTACTTAAATGTCATTCAATGATGACATTTCTAATGGAATTAGAGCTGTAGTCTAAATAAATTTTTAAACTTGGTTTAAGGTTAAAATGTAGAGACTGAATGGTTAGCTTCAAATATCCCTCAAATATCACTCTTCTCAGCTAAGCTTTTTGACAGGGCTGAATTTCAGTCAGTCCAAGATTGAGCTCTTTAGAGGAAGTGAAGACATTGTGTTGATTGAAAAGAGATCCATATGCTTTAGGCATATGTTTTAGACTGTCAGGTGGCAAGGCTGACATTCTGTTATAAAAATTCAGGAGCCTGACTTGTATTCTCACCCCAGCAGAAGGCCTTCTCACCCCCCAAAGTGAGCCATAGCAATGCCTGTGAAAAAGCTAAACTTTTTATTTAAAAAGAGCTTCAAATCCTCTCAATGTCTTGGTAGAAACCTCACTTGAGGTTTTTCTATAGCACAGGAGGAATTTTCTAGGACCCAGAGGAAAATATTGATAAAAGAAGACCTTAGTTCAGAGGGTCTTTTAAAAGGAAGGGGCACACATGTCTCCTTTATTCAGAGTTGAATTCAACAAGGAGCCTCCATGTCCCCATCTCTTACTCCATTCTGAGGATAGAGAAATGACGGTTGGTTCTTATCCTTGAAAGATTAGATCAGAACAAGACTAGAGACAGAGAGAGGAACCAGAAAATTACTAGTCATCATGAGACATAGAAAGACCAAACTAAGTCAATAAGAATGTTAAAATAGATAAGGAAGGTTTAAAATGTACTTAAGAAATAGAATTCAGATCTATTATAGAGAGAGGATATAAGAAGATTTTATAATTCCAGAATGATTCTTACATCTTTTGCTTGACAGAGATGATTGGTAGGGCCATTAATCAGCACCAAAAAAAAAATTGCAAGAAGATAAGGAAAAGGACCAATAAGGCAAGGGTTAAGGTGTTAGATAGATTGGACTTGAAGTGTTAGGGAGACATCTAGAGAGAAGAATCTAGGGGGCAGTGTATATACAGTAGATTTCAGGACACAAACTATAAATTTGGGAGTTATCAACATATAGGGATGCAGAATTAAAAGAGAAATAACTCTAGAGGGGAGAGTAGGAGAAAGTCATCACTTTTCAATCCATCAAAAATTTCCCAGTTGAGATAAATGAATAAAAATCACAGATTTAACTTTTTTTTTTAACATCCTGAAGCCACAGAATACCCACCTTCTTTACCTTAGTTGTATCTTGAAATTGGCTCAGCACATCTCAAGTGCTGACAAAATAACCAAGCAACCTGAAAAGTTGGATTGGAGACTAGACTCATTCTCTGAAATACATAAACTGCTAGCAAAACGCTCAGTCTGAGAGAGAGAGAGGGAGAGATCATGGAATCCCACAGAGGTTCCAGCCCGTGATATCAAAGAACACAAATCCAAGTAAGCAGTATCTCTCATATATAGACCAAAAACTAAAATAAAAAAGAGAGACAGATATGGGGTGGGGGAGGTTTCCAACTGCTTCATAAGGAGTCATCAGAAGGTAGCAGGCCCCCAGGGATCAGGTGAAAGTAGGAGAACAGGTTAGGAGAAGACTCAGACAGTTAGGACCCCCAGCAGTGGAGCCCCAGCAACTCCAGAAACAAGGCAGATTATGTATTATCAGAACCGTGGTCCCTGAAGCTTGGATCTCAGAGAAGAGGTCCTAAAACACCTGAAATCAGTGCCTGAGTGACTCAGTCAGTAAAGCATCTGCCTTCAGCTCAGGTCATGATCCCAGGGTCCTGGGATGGAGCCCTGAGTCAGGCTCCCTGCTCAGTGGGGAGTCTGCTGCTCCCTCTCTCTCTGTAGTTCCTCCTGCTTGTGCTGCCTCTCTCATAAATAAATAAATAAATGCATAAATACATAAATAAAATCTTAAAAAAAAAAAAGCAAAAAACCCAACAGATAAACTACTTCCTCAACAGTGCTCCAATCCATGTGTTCTTTACATTTTCACTGCTGCTTTGGTTCAGGCCACCATCATGTCTTGCTGGAATTATTGAAACAGCCTTTTACTAGATCATTCCACCTCCAGTTCTACTCTCTCATCTTGACTCCACTCTTGTCACTGCACCTGGAGTGACTCTTTAAAAGTAGAAGTCTGATCCTATCACAGCCACCTTCCATTTTAAAACCATTCCCTGCAATCCTCCTTCTCAAAGGTAAAGTCTGAATCCTTAATGTGACTTTACGTTTTTTAATGATCTGGCCCCACTCACTTCTGTTATTCTGTTTCTCACCACGTGCTGCCCCCTGTTCCATGGCCGGGACACACTAAATAACGAGCGGGTCTCTAAACTTTCTCCCTGCCGAGAATACTTTTTAATTTCTTCATCCGGGGATGCCTGTTCTCCTTGCATCTCAACCGAGACCTCACCTCCCCCCAGACCGGAGTAAATGGGGTAAGCCACGCGCTCCGAGAGCGCCGCGTATTGCCTACCACCTTGTCCTGCCGAGTTGCAGTTCTCTCTGGCCAGGTCGGCTGTGACCCTACAGCCGCCAGGACAGGAAGGGCTGTGCTGGTTACCCCTTGGCCCTCAGCACTCATCCTGGTTTCTTGGAAGTGGTCAGAGCCACTCGCTGACTGACCGCTGGGCTTTCCCGCTGAACTACAGAGCGGTGGGCTGTGTTGGGGAAGACGCCCTCTCCGCGACGGCCCAGTCAGTACAGTGACCGAGGCGGACCGAGGATGGTAACAGCCAGGACCCCCGGCTGAAGAGAAAGGAGGACTGCCAAAATCCTGGGGTCTTTGCACCCTGTTCTTTACCATATAAGCATCCGAAAAAATAAGTGTGAGTCTGCCTACAGCGGATCTGGGTTACCCTGTAGGTGGGACCTCTCCTCTAGTTTGCGCCGTGAGGGACTGACACCACGTTCAAAGTCTAAGGTTGGCCCTTGACCTCAACATGGTCAATTAGAGCGTGCTCTTCCCTCTGCTCCACCAAGGCCCACGTGGCCTCAGCTCCAACGGGAGCCTCGCTCGGCACTTTCACTGGAGCAGAAACGAAGGCCTCCTGGAGGTGGTGTAAAGTAGCACACAGAAGGCCCCCGCTTGACCTACCTAAATGTAGAGTCATAAAAGACTTGCTACATAAATAAATCAAAAAACATGAAACCACCTAGAATAGTGATATCTCTGATCAATTGTTCAGTGAATAAAGTCACATGTTTTTATGCACATATCTGTGTTGCACAGATTTACATGCGCGTTTATCATTGATGTTTACGTAGATAGGTGCAGGGACGTAACGGGAAAACTGTTACCCTGGTTGTATTTCTACCCCTTCTGACTTGCACCTATAACAAAGTTACCAGAGACAAGACAGAATGGCACTGTTTTTTCAAAAATTATCCCCCTATATTAGGGTGCTTGTCGTGGGGGGGGGGGTCCTAAGGCCAGCGGGCCACTTAGCAGCCAGGAAGGCTGCTGTCCTCCCAGGGGAACAGGTGCCCCCGGGGACAGCTCATGTCCAGGGAGGAAACACGGAGGCCAGGGCCTGGGGCCAGGGGAGACCCAGACCCAGAGTGTGAATATTTTCGGCTCCGCAGGCCATACCGCCCGTGTCGCAGCGTCTCAGCACTGCCACTGTAGTGCGAACACCGAGTCACACACAGTGAGAGCGAGCAAGTGTGGCCGTGGGCCAGCGCGACTTCAGTCTCCCAGAAGCACGGGCGTGGATGGGCCCCGGAGCCGCCGTGTGCAGGCGCCGGGCGGGGAGCCTCTCTCCCAGGGACAGCAGGGGCACAGGGATGCCAGGGGGGCACCCGGGGGGGGGTCCCACGGCCACGAGGGAGCAGCCCCGGCTGAGCAGCCCGGATTCTGCAGCCCGTGGGTGCAGAACTCGGCCAGGGAGGGGAGACTCGGGGAGGGGAGACTCGAGGAGGGTCGGGGAGGTGACCAGGACTGGGGAGGTGACCAGAGCTGGGGAGGCGACCAGGGTGGGGGAGGTGACCAGGGCCAGGGGGGTGACCAGGGCCGGGGTGCTGACTAGGGCTTGGGGGGTGAGGTTCGGGGAGGTGAGGCTCAGGGAGGTGACCAGGGCCAGGGAAGTGACCAGGGCTGGGGAGGTGACCAGGGTCGGGGGAGCACCAGGGCCGGGGGGGTGACCAGGGCCAGGGTGGTGACCAGGGCTGGGGAGGTGACTAGGGCCAGAGAGGTGACCAGGGGCGGGGGGGTGACCATGGTCGGGGTGGTGACCAGGGCCAGGGGGTGACCAGAGCTGGGAGGTGACCAGGGCCAGGGAGGTGACCAGGGCCAGGGGGTGACCAGGGTCAGGGGGGGAACCAGGGCCAGGGGGTGACCAGGGCCAGGGTGGTGACCAGAGCTGGGGAGGTGACCAGGGGCGGGGGGTGGTGACCAGGGTCGGGGTGGTGACCAGGGCCAGGGGGTGACCAGAGACGGGAGGTGACCAGGGCCAGGGAGGTGACCAGGGCCAGGGGGTGACCAGGGTCAGGGGGCAACCAGGGCCAGGGGGTGACCAGGGCCAGGGTGGTGACCAGGGCTGGGGAGGTGACTAGGGCCAGGGAGGTGACCAGGGGTGGGGGGTGGTGGTGACCAGGGTCGGGGTGGTGACCAGGGCCAGAGGGTGACCAGGGCCAGGGTGGTGACCAAGGCTGGGGAGGTGACCAGGGCTGGGGAGGTGACCAGGGCTGGGGGATGACCAGGGTCGGGGGAGCAACCAGGGCCGGGGGGTGACCAGGGCCACGGAGGTGACCAGGGCTGGGTAGGTGACCAGAGTCGGGGGGGTGACCAGGGCCCGGGGTGACCAGGGCCGGGGGGTGACCAGGGTCAGGGAGGTGACCAGGGCCGGGGGCGTGGGCTCCAGCCCCCGGGGACCAAACCCGTGGCAGCGGTGGGGCGGGGGAGGGGGGTGGAGGGGGGCGGGAGGGGGAGCCCTGGGGAGCCCGGTGCTGGGGGGGTGCCCTGGGGAAGGCCGGCCCGAGGGCCTGTCCCACCAGTCCCCGTCCCGGGGCGCCTGGGGCTACTGTTCCCTCTGACAATCATCCCACTTGCTGGGCTACCTGCACCTGCACCTGCACCTGCACCTGCACCTGCCCCCCAAAGAGCAGCCGGGAAACTCTAGGGGAAAACACTGAAGAGCCTGGAAGGGGAGAAAGCGCTGGAGGTGGAAAGCCCCAAGGACCTTTGGGGGTGCGGGGGGGGGCAGCTCCCTCCCAGGCTCTCCTCCCCGCGGGCCCAGATGCCCCTCGCTGCCTGCACTGTAAGGGACAGAGGCAGAAGAGGGTCCCGGGGGCCGCGTGGTGCCTGCGGGGACCCCTGGCCCGGCCGCACCCCGCGGCAGAGCCCCGGCATCGGCCTCGGCCTCGGCCTCGGCAGCAGAGCAAGGCGGTGAAGAGCGGCCTCAGCAGTGGGAGCTCCGGGGGCCGCAGAGCATCCCGCGCCCCGCAGGCCCTGCCCGGAGCCCGGAGCCCTGAGCCCGGCCCGAGGAAACTCCCCCAGCTGCCCCGTAGACGCCTCAGGAATCCTGTCTTGACCCTCGCCTTCAGCCACCGCCCCTCCCGGATCCTAGTGATGCCCTAACTCGCAGCTCGTCTGACCTCTAATCACCTCCAGGAGGCGGAGGCCCCAAACTTGGTGCCCTCAGTCACAGAGCCGGGCATGCTTTGTTCTCGTCCATCCCCTCTCAGGCCCGAGTATCGGAAACATCCTTGCCCCTCGGTTTCCAGCCTTCAAAGATGAAGCTCAAGAAAACTTCCCTCGCCTTTTTATTTTTGAGATTTTTGTTTTTGACTCATCTTTACACCCCACGCGGGGCTGAACCTCAACAGCCCCCAGATCACGAGTGGCTCCCTCCGGTGTCTGAGCGCAACTTCCTTCTCCTTTGGACCCTAATGTTAGCAAAACCCCTGAGAACTCTTCCTCGAGGGTCCTCGTCTTCCTGCACTGAGAATGTCACCCAAGAAGAAAGGTTATCCCCTTGTCCTGGGGACAGTGTGCAACCCGGGAGCCTCTAGTCTGGGTGATTCCAGCAGCCTAGGCCCACGTGGGAATGACCTGAAAGAAGAGAAAATAGGCTGGTGGCTGGCACCCGGCGGCCGCAGATGTCCCCGCGCACTGCTGGGGAGCCCGGCGCCTTCCAGCTGACCCTGACCTCAGAGCTGTCCCCAGGCCCTAGGCCGTCATCAGCCAAGAGCCGGCAGGTGAGATAAAGCCAGTTAGGAGTAAATACCACTGAGGCGGACCCAAAGCTCCGCCTTAAAGGACTCGTGCGACCTTTCATATCAAGGCTTCTGTTGCGCCAGAATTGGAGAATCGGGGCTTTCACTCCCAAATGTACGTGTACCCCGGTTCCCCGCGAGGTGTTGGGTTCACAGGGGCCCGATGCTCTAAGAGAAGATCGTTACATGGAACAATCCTGCTTTGGGTAAAAACTTACAGGCTGAAATGGTCCTTCTGAAGTTATTTGGTCCTTTCTTTAAAGCAATCCTGCATTTTATTTTCCACGTTTGCTATTTAGGTGCCAAAAATCAAGGTTTTTGCAGCCACCCCTGGAGGCCCACACAAATCCTTTCCTGTATTTTCCTTGCTGGCAGCCTCAGATTTTGCTTGGACTTCCTAGGGCTTTATTTGCCCCGTTGGGCAGCGTGTGCATTCTGATTGCTTGGTGCCATGCTTTATCTGATGGTGAATATTTTGAATGCTACACTCTAGTTTTCCACCCTCTGTGTGGTCCTGTGCTCAGGGAAGGGGCTCCTACTTACTGCCAGGAGCGAATTGCAATTTTTCTAGGTCAAAGTGACCTCACTCCCCTTGCCGGTGATTGGTTTAGGCATTCACATGTAGCCCCATGTAGTAAGTCTAGTGGGAAAGCTTCTGGGAAAATGTCTTTAGTATTAAAAAAAAAAAAAAAAAGAAAGAAAGAAATCCAAAAGGCTTCACAATAAAGTTGACAGATTAAATACATGTATTCCCTACTGGTCCTTTCCAAAGCCCCACTAAAAAGACAGTAAATGAAAATTCCTCCAAGGCACAGATCTGTAAAAACAAAGAAACTAAGAGAGGAAAGAAGACCAACAAAATTTTTAAGGCTAAAATGTTTAAATGTAGGAACCGACTTAGCAGACCCACGAAAGCTGAATTCGAAACCATCAGTGAAGAAGGCTGACAGAAAAATCTAATTTCACAAGAGTGCTCTGAAGTATCAAAAAGTGGAAATTCTGGGCCCAGGAGTAAAGGCCAGGCTGAAAACAAAAGGATCGTTTTTTATGTTTTAAATCTGTTAAGGGGGAGGGGAAAGACATCTGTAAACCCCCTCTGCACATCTAGTAATTTCTATCCATCCCCACCCCGAGAGGTGACACTGCAAAAGGCATCAGGGGATCTCTTAAGGACCACGGAGCAAAGCTGAGGACAGGGTGGGTGTAGTGAAGGAGACCGAGTGAAATTCCACACACTCAGACTCTTCCGGAAGTCGGGTCCCCAAAACGGTGACCCTCAGGATTACACCCTTCAGGCGGGAGACTGGAAGATTCTTCCTTGGGCAATCTGTCCAACTAAGGGTGGGGGGGGGGGGCGGGACAACAATTGTGTTAACGAAGATTCTTCCAGTAAATCTACTCCAACCAATCACACGGCAGCAGAGCTCGCAGCTGATGAGGCCCAAGCATGTGCAAAGTGTTTCCAGTTAGCTTTTTAGTGGTCCGCTCTTGGGTAAGAGTCGGTGGCAAAGGATCGTCAGAGCCTTCCTCAAATGTCCAGACAAATATAGAAAAACAATTGGCAAGATACAGCTATGAGATGGGGAGAAAAGACTTCTTCATCGACGTCCTCAGAGAGATAAGAGTCCATTAAGCATCTACAAAACAAGATAGGTTTTTTTTTTGTTTGGTTCTGTTTTGTTTTGTTTTGTTTTTTTTCATTTTTACAAAAGAGGTAAGGGAGAGAGGCAAAGAATAGGAAAGATCTTTCAAAAATTAAAAATAAGAGAAATGACGAAAGGTTTAGATAATAAAGCTGGGGAAATCTTCCTAAAAATAGAACAAAAAGTAAAAAAAAAAAAAGGAGGAAGGGCAACAGAGCAAAAAAAAAAAAAAAAATCCAATATCTAAGTAATAAAATTTCTAGAAAACACATGGGGATAGATATAACGAAAGAATTAAACACCAGGGCGTCCCGGGTGGCTCAGCGGTTTAGTGCCTGCCTTCAGCCAGGGCATGATCCTGGAGACCCAGGATCGAGTCCCACATCGGGCTCCCTGCATGGAGCCTGCTTCTCCCTCTGCTTGTGTCCCTGCCTCTCTCTGCATATCTCTGCATCTCTCATGGATAAATAAATAAAATCTTTTAAAAATATATAAATAAATAACTAAAAATAAACACCAGTACTTAAGGTCATAAGTTGCCAGGCTAAAGGGTTTTCTGAGTACCAAACAATAAAAAAAAAGGTTCACACTAATGCACCAAGGCACATCATTATGAAATTTCAAAACACTGGAGGAAAAGAGAGTCTATTATAGAGGGAAGGGAAAAAATCAATTACGTATTAAGGACCAAGAATCAGAATGACATGGGACTTCTCTATGGGAACACAGGAAGCTGGGTAGTCATAGAGCCATGGCTTCAAACCTCTGAGTGAAAATTACTTCCAAGCCATAATCTATACTCAGCCAAACTATCAATCAAATATAAGGATAAAATTAAGATGCTTTCAACTATTTAATGTCTCATAAAAAAATTTATTACCCATGTGCCCCTTCTCAGAAAGCTACTGGGGAATTTATTCCACCAAAACAAGGGAATAAACCAAGAAAGGTGAAGATGAGAAATCTGGGAAGAAGAGGATTCAACACAACAAACAGACCCAGAAAACTCCAGAATGATGGTGGAGAGAGACCTCAGAGGGCCCACTGACTAGCAAGCTTAGGGAAATCAGTCCATGCTGGCACAGGTTAGGAGATTGCAGGAGATACATCATCTTTGAGAACAACAACAGCAGAAAGGTTGATAAATGGAGCTGCTAGCGGTGTCCGGCGTCCATGGGGGAACCAGCTTAGTCAAAAGTCAAAACACTGAGTATAGACCATCCTGCTCTCCAGACTTTGTGATATGTGAGACAATCAATGCCCTCTAGTTTCAGTGGCTTTCACTTGAGTTTTCTGTTCCTTGTGGCCAAAATCATCCAGTTGGTCCAGAGACGAGAAGGGGTCGGTGCCTGACACCCGCTGGAGACCCAACACCAGGCTAGGCAGCTCCCTCATGAGGTCACATGAACACTGCACTCACTTTCTCCTGAATCCATTCAATGTTCTCTCTTCAACCACGGTTTCCTCTGCTACTTTTTAAGCTGATGGTGGGTCACAACCCTCCTCTACCTCATGGCTGCTTTTCAACTTCCGCTCCCGTTGTCACAATACATATTTTCTAGTGATTTCTTGAGAAAGTAAACGGGCTAGGCCCCGCTCGTATTTTAATGCCAGGTCACATGTTGTCTCTGATGTTCCTCATTGGCTTCCTGTGGTTACAATTCCCATTCCTGGTCTACCCAGCTGGTGTTGTGGGGAGAGGAAAAGAGGCACTAGGGTCATGATGATAGAAGACTGGCTCCCTAGACCCACGCACCACCTCATCGGAGGTACTGACAGTAGGAAGGAGCCGCGGCTTCTTAGAATGGGCTATGGAATACGATGGCTTAATCAATTTCAGAGAACTCGGGTGCCTTTTTGAAACATCAAAAAAAAAAAAAAGAGAGAGAGAGAGAGAATACAAACTCTTTTAATGACTCATGCCCTCTATACTACCTCATGAGAAAGGCATTTTAAAGCCTAAACCACAGCTTCCTGCTACAATCATTTTCTCTTGTGGCCTCGCTGGAAATGAGATACGGCCGTTTCTCACCACTTCTATAGTATCCATTCTGGAAATATTATACCCCTGGAGTAGTCTCATCTCCGGGGAAAAGAGGTTCCATTTCTTTACATTGCCGTTTTAAGGACTAAGGAAAAAAAAATATCCCATTCATCACATTTATAAAACTTATCTCCACAAAATGAATGTGTTGATCAGTTTTTGTTCAACAGTAATGAAGACGTTATGCAAATACCAAAGGCAATATTTTAAGTCATGGCGTTTTTATTCATAGACTATGTACCGAATACAATTTGAATATGCAAATCTTTTGTTTTTCCATTGATCACAAGCCACACAGCCATTCTCTGTGGGGAGCCAGAAATTCATGATGAGTGATAGAATAATATGTAGGCACGCAAGCAGACCCAGGGTCCGTTGCGGAGGTGCATATGCAGAGCAAACGTGTAGGCTCACGTAAGCTTTGTGATGATAGCTCGATGCGTGTAAATCTGTTTCTACATAATTCTACGTTATGTGTATATATATATATCGGGAAGCCTGCATGTGTGTAAATAGATGTGTTGAGGGAGGGAGAGAAGGAAAGGGTGTCTTTAAAGACAGGTATTAATCTGTTCTAAAGATACATTAGCATCATACTGTATCTTCAATATACATGTTAATAAGCCTTTAACGCCAGCGCTGGGGCAGCCCAGCAAATACAGGCCCAGCCGGCGGCTGAGTCCTGGCAGGTTCAGGGAGGCCCGTTGGAATGTAAGGCCTGTGTCGCTGGGAGCCTGTGTCTGTCCAGTGCCCATGGGTACAAGGTCGCGGTGGCCGAGTCCTCAGCAAGTGCCAGGAAGAGTGCAAGGAAGGGACCACACGGGCGCCCTCCTCCTACTGTCCCCAGGTTCATCACAAGACATCGCATCCTAGGAGGGGGCCAGAGAGAGACGGGTGGGACACGGCTGGCTTAGCCAAGTTGGAATCTATCTGCCCGCCCCGGGGATCCTTGGACAAACTGGTGTGAGCTTTGTGCTGTGGGACACTGTCCGAGTGGGCAGAGGAGCTCCGAGGCTCCTATGCAACAGACAATCTGCACACCCCAAAGCTCCCCCAGTTTCCACCCCCAGGCGTGGGGGGCTGTAGGGAGGCTGGGCCCACAGTTATCAGGGCCCCGAGCTCCGGGTGGGAGGAGGGAACCTGCTCGCCTGGATGATCATGGACACTGACTGCCCCACCAGCGGGGACCACCGTGTTCTCCCAACCCACTGCTCAAAGCCACTTTATAGGGAGGCATTCACACTGCACCGCACCCCCCCCCCCATCCCAACAGCCCGGTTCCTCCACTGGACATTTGTAACGTGGATGACACGCACAGACTTGCCAACCCGCCACCTTGTCCAGGCCACCGCTTCCTTAACTACAGGGGTGGGTTTAACTTCCAGGGGTGGAGGATTGAGACGGGGGGAGACACGTCTGGCAAAGCTCAGAGCAGCTGTTCCTAATCAGGAAACATTAAGGAAGAAAGCAACCCATCAGGTCGGAATGACTGCAAAAACCAATCACAGAGCCTAAGAGCTCATCTTCCTCTGTCTCTGCTGAATTAAGCCAGTTGTTCCAGACTTTTCTTTCTAATCAACATCTTACCTTGTGTAAGGACTCGACTACGGTTACTCTTACAGAAAAATCAAAGGTGTTCCTCTAAGGCTCTTTTACCTGTGCAATCTACACAGGTAGCTGATGTAAAATGATGGTGGTAATTTTATTTTATTTTATTTTTTTGGTGGCAATTACTTTGAATATATCAAGTGGGCAGCTCCGTAATGGTTCAGATGTTTAGATTTCTATAACTGCCTTTAATCTAATAATATCTTTCTCATATTATGTAAATAATAGACACATATCATCTTGCAAATTTTCATTTAAGATTTTGAAATTTTTCTATTACATGCATTGCCATACTAATGGATAATTGGGTAGTCTACAATCTTTTACTTTTATAAATAGAACATCAATAAACATCTTTGTATGTGCTAAAAAAAAAAAGAAAAAGAATTTATGCTTAGTATAAAAAAACCTGGAAAATAATGTTAAGCCTAAGAAAGAATATAAAGATCATAATATTTCCCATGCTAAATATTTACTGTTTTGGAATATATTCATCCAGTCTTTTTTCTATTCATATAGTGTTTTTTTTTTTTTAAAAAAGAAGTATATGTCACACATCTATTATTGTATAACAACCTTCCTTCTCTCAATAACTTGCATGCATGCTATATGCATTAGGTAATTCTCTCATAACATTGTTTTCCATGGCTACAAAGTAGTCTGTTAAATGGTTGTACCCCAACTTTTTAAATCTTATACTTCAATCTTAAAAATCCTATTGTACATTTCGATTGTTTCTCGTTTTTACCATTAAAAACATTGTTGTGATGAGTCATGGTTGATAAATTTTGGGGTGCGTCGACGACCATTTCCTCCGGCTCTCTTCCTCAGGATAGATATGCTGGGTCAGAGTTTGCAAAATGTTAATACTCTAAAAGTTATTCACGGAAGATTCATTAAGCCAAGAATTTCATTATAAGAGAGAGAAATGTTGTGCCAACTGTATTTTTTTAAATCTCGGATTCTTTTAGAGTAAATGAAAGGAAATTACTTCTGGAGAGTCTAATTTAAATGCTCTGGAGTGGAGCCCAGGCCAGGCACATACATTTTTTTTTAAGTTCTGTAGCTGAGTTTTCAGTCCAGCTCGGGCTGGGGACCACTGGGACTCGTTAGTGAGCTTCCCGGTCTACCGAGGAATTTTACTTCCAGGAAAGAGGTAACTGAATTACAATCCCATAAACAATTAAAAACACAACACAAAACAAAACATAATGACTGGAACAGAAACTTTTCTAACAGATGCAACTGTGAGTCCTCGCAAATGAATTTTCTAGAGTATCTTCTGTTTGCGTGCATCTGTGAAGTGCACATACGCAAATATTGAAGTTACAGCAATGACCCATGAAAGGAATGTACCTTGTACTCCCTGCCCCATCCCTGCCCCATCACGCCCTTGCTCTGGAGTCCGCAAGTTACTCTGCAACAAACAAACGAGGCACGCCTTTTCACCTCTATTTTGTCATCTTTATTTGGTAATTTTTTTAAAGGAATGGATGAATAAAAAGCCCTGGAAACATGGTCTCCAACATCATAAATTCTCAGGGGCAGGAAGATGAGAGATCCTACGACTTCCTCTTTCTAAGCTTAAGTAATCTCTCAGAACATTATAATCCCCACATCATCCTAGAGAAATTCAATCAGCAGCTTACTCATGCTGCTCTCGGTTTCTAGGACCCTTTTGCTTCAATAACTGCCACCCCCCATCCTTCCTGCCTTCCAGTCCGTACCCTCACCCCCCGCACTGGCCCAGTCCCCTGTGCACATTGATGCCACTTGACTCCTTGATGCCTCCACTCTACCCCCCACCCTCCTAGTAGAATGCCCTTCCATTTATATCTTTAGGATTGTCTCATCACTTGTCCCAGCCAAGCTCAGGCCCCTACATCCAACTGTGAATACCTCTACAGCTGCCTTCGAGGGGCCTAGCCATACCAGCTTAAACCACACACGGATCGATTTACAGAAGACAGGAACTATGTGTGTCCAAAAATGTTGCCTTTTATTGTCTTTGGCCATTTCCTACAGAACGGAGCTACACACCCAATTAATAATAAAGGTGAAACCTAGCATCTGTCAAACATTTCATTTGCTAAGCCTGGCACTACCGTAAGTGCTTTATATGTATTCTCTTCAGCGCTAACACATTACCTGTTTTTCGGGGGAGGAAATTGAGACTTACAGAGGTCAAGGCATTACTGAAGGTTATACTACTGGTAGGTAACTGAGCGAACTCAAGCGGAGATCCACCATCCAACTTAAATACCCGCCTGCTTATTCATTATGTTCCTAAACTTAGTCTCGAATTGAAGACCATTCATTCTCCCCTCTCATTTATCTGCTAGCCAAACTCCAGCCAAATTGTCCTACTCCCGGTTCCCCCGGAACACCATCTGGAATTATGGCAAGGGAACAATCTCTTTCACTAGAGTAAACTACAGGAACTTTCAGATTACTCCTAGAGAACTCTAGAAGGATAGTGTTCAAGTAGAAGGAGAATAAAATATCTGTTCATATGTATCTACCCACCCCAATATTTTTCTGCCAGGTCTTGTTTCATTTTCAAAAGGCAGTCCGTTTCCTCGTAGCTCTTCTTTCTCTTTATACCAAGTCTACGCATCCCTCAAGACCACGCTCATACCCTCTGCGCAATATATTTGCAGCCCATTTACCACCAGGGAAGGTAACTCCCCTTTTCCCATAATTTCTCGTCCACCCAACTGCACAAATGCATTTGGAAAGGGACCAAACGTGAGGTTATGTGAACTACTGTATGCACGCAATACTTGTGGTGGAGAACAGCTTTATGTTAACAGGAAGATTTGGACACTAGCTAAATATGGCCGTGGGAGAGTGGGAAGCATCTTGGCCAAGTGACTTCACTTCTGGGCCTTCAACTTCATCATCTTTCAAATAAAGAGGTTGGGTTAAATAAACTCAGTTCTTATTTCTTGCACAGTTTTTATACCTTCCACTGTCTGCACCACCGCAGGTGCCCAACTAGCAGCGTTGAAATGACTAACTTTGAGTCTTGCAATAAAAATATGTGTCTAAACCCTAAACACACATAACTACTAAGTGGCTTCAAGTTTTGCATTTCTGGCAAAACTGAAATTTTGATTTTGAAATTCTGATTTACCTTGGCTTGGTGATTTGCTGTGAGAGTAATCTTCGCACCAAAACCTTATTCAAGATCCAAATCCAGATAAGCCAAAGCTTCATGAAGGCACTTCCTTGCTGCTCATTTACTCCTGCAGCTGTGTCCCTCTGGCTCTTGCCCCTGCCTCAATCCTAAAAGTGCTTTTGCAAAATCACCAATGACCTAGTTGCCGAACACAATGATGTATTTTCAAACCTCATCGTATACCTACCATGCCATCAGAGATCTCTGACTCTTCTTACTGGACTCTCTTGGCCTGCATGACCCTTTTCTCTCCTCTGATGCCTTATTCCTCCTCCTAATCTCCTTCATGAGTTCTTCTTATTATTTTCCATCAAATAGTCCCTGGGTTCCATCCTTGGTCCTTGTCTCAATTTCTGCATTTTCCCTGAGTGATTTCATCTAAACCCTGAATTTCCTAAACAGGATTCCTCACCCCCAGCTCTCTCCTGCATTTTAGATGTGTATATGAGAAACGTCTACACTGGAAACATCCCACAAATACCTTAAGGCCAAC
Source organism: Canis aureus (assembly GCF_053574225.1). NCBI lineage: Eukaryota > Metazoa > Chordata > Mammalia > Carnivora > Canidae > Canis > Canis aureus. The sequence goes on from NC_135633.1 coordinate 2,728,251, forward strand.
TTACACAGAGCTAAATCATTATATTTCATCCAACGATGAATTCCAACCTCATTAATATGGACATGCATGTAAGCTAATCATCTCCCCCATCACCATGCTTCATCTTTTTCCTTTCTCTGTAGGTGATAGGTGAACATAGGTTATCTAGGAAATAAATGCAACCAAATTTAGAAAGCTTTATTTCAACTCCCAACTCCTGAAGTCCTTCAGCGCCAAAAAATCCTCAAGTAAGTATTTTACTTTAGTTTTTGTTTATTTTAGATTTATTTAGATTTATTTGAGAGAGAGAGAGAGAGAGGGTGTGCAAGTGGAGGGAGCACAGAGAGAGGGAGAGAGAGAGGATCTCAAGCAGACTCCTCGCTGAGCACAGAGCCCAACATGGGGCTCAGTCTCAGGACCCAGAGAGCATGACCTGAGCCAAAATCAAGAGTTTAGCCAACTGAGCCACTCAGGCGCCAAATTTACTTTTAAATTAACATATAATGTAATCGTTTTTTTTTTTTTTTTGTATACGGTTCTACAAATTTTAACACATGAATGGATTTCTGTAACTACCTCCACAATGAAAGTACAGAACAGTTCCATATTTTGCTCAAAAAAAATTTCCCTTGTGTTTCCCTTCGTAGTGAGACCCTCTTCTTACTCCTCAGCCCTGGAAGTAACTGATCTTTCCCTTATCGCTACACTTCTGTCTTTGAGAGAATGACATATGAATAGAATTATATAGTATGTAAACCCTTAAAAAGCAGATTCTTTAAATAATTATAATGCCTTTTACATCAATCCAAATTGTTTTGTGTACAAATAATTTGTTCCTTTTATTACCGAATAGTATTTTGTGGTACAGATGCAACATGATTTGTCTATACATTCACCCATTGAAGGACATGTGGGTGTTTCCAATTCTTGGTGATTATGAATAGAGCTTCTATAAATATTCATATTCACGGACAGGTTTTTTATAGGAATATAAGTTTTCACTTCTCTAGGGCAAATACTCAGGAATGAGATTACTGGGTCATGTGAGAAATATATGCTTAATTTTATTTTATGTTAATTTTTTAAAGATTTATTTAGTTATTTGAGAGAGAGAGAGAGAGAGAAAGAGAGAGCGTGAGCAGGGAGGGCCAGAGGGAGAGAGAGAAGCAGGCCCCCCACTAAGCAGGGAGCCCAGACTGGGGCTCGATTCCAGGACCCTGGGATCACGACATGAGTCGAGAGCAGATGCTTAATGGCCTGAGGTACCCAGGTGCTCTATTTGTTCCCAAATTTAAGGAAAGAGCATTTAGTCTTTCACCATTAAATATGTAAGCTATGTGTTTTACAGATACCCTTTATTGGGTTAAGAAAATTTTCTTCTATTTCTAGTTTGTTGAGAATCTTTCTCTAAAATGATGTCGAATTTCATCAAATCCTTTTTCTGCATCAATTGATATGATCATGTGATTTTTTTTCTTTACATTGTTAATATGGTGAATTACATTTACTGATTATCTAACACTGCGCCAATCTCACATTCCCACTGTAATCTCTACTCGGTCATGGTGTTTTTCTGTTTTCATATATTGAAATCTTCAACTCCTTAGTATTTTATTGGATTTTATTATATTTATGGTCATGAGGCATTTTTGGCTTCTAGTGGTTTTTTGTTTTGATTTTTTTTCTAGCGCTATCTTTGTTTAGTTTGGTATTTGGGTAATGCTGGCTTTATAAATTGGGAACGTCCTTTCCTCTTCTAATTTCTGGAAGAGATTGTGTAGAATAGGTGTTAATTCTTCTTTAAATATTTGGTAAATTTTGCCAATGCTACCATCTGTGTTTAGCGATTGCTTTTTTGGAAACATTCAAGTGCAAATTTAATTTGTTTGTTACCTAATTTTTTATCTGTTACATCTTTGGTGAGTTTTGGTAGTGTACTGTTTTCAAGAAATTATTCTACTTCATCTGTTTTCAAATTTGTGTCAGTAAAGTCCTTAGGATTCCCTTAATACCTTTTTAACATCTATGAGATAGGGATATCCCATCTTTCATTCCTGATATTGATAATTTATGGCTTATCTCTTTTTTCTTTGTCAGTCTTGCTGAAGGCTTATCAATATTATTAATCTCAAAGAATCAGTTTTTGTTTTTATTGATTTGCTCCATTGCTTTCTTTCTTCAATTTCACTGATCTCTACTATTATATTTATTTTTCATCATTTCTGCTTCCTTTGTGTTTATTTTATTACTATTTTTCCAGTTTTTCTTTTTTTTAATGAAAGTGTAGGGATGCCTGGGTGGCTCAGCTGTTAAGCGTCTGCCTTCAGATGGGATCGAGTCCCTCATCAAGCTCTTTGCAGGGAGCCTGTTTCTCCCTCTGCCTATGTCTCTGCCTCTCTCTCTGTATGTCTCTCATTAATAGATAAAGTCTTAAAAAATGAAAATCTAGGTTATTGATTTGACACTTTCTTTTCTTAGATAAGCATATAATTCTATGGTTTTAAAAAAATTTTTTTATGGAAAATTCTGTGCAGTAGAAAAATACTCAGACCTAGCATAGGGTGCATCAGATTTCATTTGAATGCAAGACAAGAAAGAATGAATCCATCACCCGTTTTGATAGAGGGGAACAAATGATTCCAATGTAAACTCTCTAGTTGGTCCAGTACAGAATTAGTCACAGAGAATTAATAGGCAAGAGCTGTCAGGGAGCAAACAATGGACAAAAATTCTCTGCAACAGTGTAGGAAACTCTCCTGCAAGGCTCTTGGTCTTTTCTACTAAAAATTAACACTCTGATAGCTTTCCGTATTTTCTTCAGTCACACATGCTCCTACCTTTATGCCTCTTCTGCTTAGAAACACCAACATGCGTTGTGGAAGTGTCCCTGGAACGTAGTTTATAATATACTCAATTGCACCCTACGTGATTCACTCAGTAAATATTAATAAACATTTCTGGTGTGTCTGAGGTTGCAAAAGAATTACTTAAAGCTGTATATTTTAATGAACTTAAGGGAGGACACAGTATACACAAATGAGATCTACATCAATCAGTAACAGCTATTATTTATTTAAAACACACTGTGTGCCAGACATTGCATATGCTGTATACTTTATGTGCACTTAATCTCGGTCGCCATCCTGTAAGATATAGATATTTTGGAGGATGGTTTCATGGGAAGAATATAGGCTTGGGAAACAGAAACCAAGTTTGAATCTCTGCTCTCTCTCTTAACATGGCTTAAGCCAGTTACTTAAACTCCCTGAACTTCAGGGTTTGGGTTTTTTTTTTTAATTAAAAAAATGGGGATAGAGTTTGTTGTGAGGATAAAATGGGATAATATATGAAAAGGGCTTAATTGGGTAGGGAATATAGGGGTTTTGAAATTTAAAATTTTGACTTCAAACCCACAATCAGCACATATTAGTTATGAGTACTTTGGTAAATTACCCTCTCTGAGTTTTGATCTCATAAAGATAAAGACAGACAGGTCATCTTCCCCTTCACCACCACAAAGCCTCTCCTGGAGGTGTCCCCTTCTCAATACCAGTGACTCCACCCATCCTCTCGGTTGCTCAGCTCAAACAGTTTGGGATGATTTTTGACTCTCCCCGTAACTCAATCAATCCGAAAGCAAATCTTGTTGGTTCTACCTTAAAATCTATTTGCATTTCTTCTACCTCTCCTATCCCCCTTCCATTGTCATGGTCTGCGCCACCTGCCCGACTGTCATCAATTCCTAACTGCTTTTCTCACTTCCTCCCTCAACCACCACTATTATCATCACAGCAGCCAGGCTGACTTTTTTAAACACCAGTCAGATCAAGTTCTCCAACAGCTTCCCATCTCAAAGTGAAAATCAGTCTTGACAATGGCTTAAAATGTCCCTCCAGGGCTCGTCCATCCCTGCCACCCATCCTACCCCCTGACCCACCCCATAATCTCTTCTCCTATGTGCTTCCTGCACCTGCTCTGCTCCAGATCCACTACCCCCATGCCTTTCTGGGGACCCTTCAGGTTCTCTTCCACCTGAGTGATCTTATACTTTCCATTCTTTCCACCTGGAATGTTCTTCAGCCAAATAGCCTCAAGCCTCCCTACTTTACCTCCTTTAAATCCTTGCCCAAATTTCATCTTTTTAGCAAAGCCTCCCCTATCCACTCCATTTAAGATTCCAAAAGCCCCCAAGGGGCACCTGGGTGGCTCAGTCAGTTAAGCATCTGACTTCTGATTTCAGCTCAGGTCATGATCTCAGGATTGTGAGATCAAGCCCTGTGTCAGGCTCCACACTGGGATTGGAGCCTGCTTGGGATCCTTTCTCTCTCCCCCTCCCTCGGCCCCTCCCCTGCTCACTCTTTCTCTAAAATAAGAAATTCCAACAGCCCTCCAACTCACCAAGTAGTACTCGATGCCCTTACTCTACTTACTTCTCTTTATAACATTTATCTCCATCTAGCAGTGCTATATTGTAATTACTTACTTTTTGGTGGTGGTGTCTGTTCCTCCAACACACACACACAGGAACTCCATGAGAGCAGGTATTTTGGGTTGTTTTGTTCCTTGTTGCATCCCCAGTCTTAGAGTGGTATCTAGCATCTGGTACTCTCTCTCCCCTTCTCTCTTGCTCTTCTGCTCTACCTTGCTCCGCCCTCCCTCTCCCCTCTTGCCTCCCCTCCCCCTCCCTCCCTTACTCTGCCTTCCCCTTCCTCTCTCCTCTCCAAATATCTATGTAATATGCATATCATGATAGAACGTCTGGATTCATGGAACCCTAAAACAGTGGCATAAAGCCTATCTTAGTTTCCCTAGCTTGTTACAAACAACTCCCCTTCATTGGGAAAGAGCATAGGATTCACGGTGCCTATAATATGTGTGTACCAGCCCCTATTGTGAACCAGGTATGGCTTTAAGATAAAGAAGATACCATCTGAGTCCTCAGCTCACTGTCTAGTTTGAAAAAGGATCGAGTAAACATGTAAGAAATGAGAGAAAGGTACTTGCAATAAATTTTTTTTTTTAACTTGGTGAGGGGGCACTGTGAGAGATTTAAAAATAGGTCTGATGGGGTCAAGACAAACTGGCAATAACAATCAAGTGGAAGAGTAAAGGCACAGTATGTTTGGTGCAGAAGTTTTGATCAATCCAGGGGGTTGATCGAGATGATTCAAGTGTTCCTTTGACAATGAGTCATCCATAATCTCATGACTGCTTTTGCCTGTGTTCGTGGTTATGAAATGATCCTCACACTACAATTCCTAATATTAGAAGGTTCCCTTCCAACCAGTACAGATTGTTAGGCCAGGGAGTGGGTGTTTATAGTGTGGCTTATTTGTTCTCCAGTGGGCTGGGGTTACAGTGCACTCAGCATTTACTGAATAAGAAACACACACTAGAACCTTCCCTAATATGCTGAATGGGAGTAAACAAAAGGTGCTTGGGGGCACATTCAGGGGAACTCAAAGAGCTAGATGGAGGAATGGGAAAGGTGAACAGTAATAGCTGAAGTGTTCTTGTATTATTAAAACAAAATTGCCCTTCTGAGTAGACATTTAGCAAACTGGCAGATTCATAACTCCGGTGTGCAGAGGGATGAATGCACCAATAGCCACAGCAAAAAGGAGCCTTGAGGACATACCTCCCATTTCCAAACCTTATTTCATTAGTGGAAACTTCTGGAGTGCTGCTTCATGCCCTAGAAGTAGAACTCTGTGCGAGCTTGAGGGTGGAAGCTTAGACACAAAGAAGCGTCTGGAGGAGGACCATACATTCTTCAACGATGCTCTTCGGGAACTTGGTGATAACTGCGTGGTATTTGGTGATGTCACGTGTGTTATCTCATCTCATCCTCACAACACCCCTGAGAGGTAAGTACTCTCATTTTCTTTATTTGATAAAATATGAAACTGAGATTCAGAAAGATGAAGTGGCTTTTCCCAAGGGGCAGAATCAGGACTTGAATTTTGGTCTTTTCACTCCCAATCCTATGTGCATCTTCCCCTACTTGCCATGATGAAATTCTGGAAAGTTCTGGTCTAGAGCAGTGCTTCTCAATTTTGGTTGCATACTGAAAGCCCCTGGGGTTGTCTACAAACCCTGATGTCTGGTTGCCAACACTAGAGATTCGGACTTAATTGGTCTGGGGTACAATCTGGACAATGGGGGTTTTGTTTGTTTGACTGTTTTTTTAAAGTAATCTCCACAAGATCAAGAGTCTTGTGCTCTACACTCTACTAGCTAAACCAACCAGGTCCCCCTGGACAATGTTGTGTTGTTGTTGTTGTTGTTGTTGTTGTTGTTGTTTTAAGATCCCTAATGATTCTAAAGTTTAGTCCAAATTGAGAACAACTATGGGGAAATTATATTAAATTACAGCTTCCCTGAGCTCCAACCTAAGCTTACTGAATTAGAGTTCACAGATGAGTTGGGGTCATTGTGTGATTTTACAATCTTCCCAGGTTGTTCTAGGAAGTAGCCAGATCTTGGGCCTCGTGGGGTGGATAATTCCTGAAGATCCCGGCGCTGGTCCTACCTCTGTCCTTGTTCATGTTCTTATAGGGAACTGATTTATCTTCACAACCTCTCAGTTGTTTCTTTATCCAAAAATGAGGCTGTTGATATTCGTCCCATCAATATCTTTGGAATGTCCAGAGGAAAAGCTATGGATGGCCTAAAAGTGATAACACATCCTACACTTGCCAAGTATTATTATTATTGCTCCTCACTGGTGTGCCTGGCTTTTATCTCTCAGACCAAGTGCCCTCTGGAGCGGCCACTTCCGTAGGAGGAGGATTCTGGTCTTCCCTTCCTTCTTTCTCTTTCGTCCTCTTTGCAAGTCACCAGGAGGCACCGTATGGCTGAGAAAAAGGGTCAGTGCAGATTCTCCTTCCCATCAGAGGAAATGATACAAGGAGGAAGTGTGCTCCCGCAGGGGAGCATGGTCCCAACTGCAGGCCCTTGTCAGAGATACAGATGTAACTAGGGGACTGGGACACCGGCCAATGTGCTCTCCCAGCTCTCCAATTCACAAATGAGACTGCCTGTTACCAGTAACATCCCATTCAGCCCAGAGTGAGCAGCTTCTCCAGCAGGGCTGGGCCCAGGCTTTGTGCGTCTAGCTCTACGTTAGCACTGACTGGGGGGCGGGAGGACACACGGAATGGAGGAGACGCCTTCCCAGTTCAGATCCAACTTCTCGTTCCAATAGCTCACGGCTCTGCAAATTTTCGGGAGGATGGCAGGAGGGGACCGATGGCTGTCCTCAAGGTTTTAACCCTTTCAAGCCTAGGGAAGAGTCTGCCAAGGAACAATGCCTGGGGTCCACCCCCACGGGTTGGGACGTAAGTGTTTGCAGAGGGCACCCTGTCGTGATCTCCAGGGAGGTGGCAGTGGGCAGCTGGTGTTGAGGCTGCCAGGAGGAGAGGGCAGTCTCGGAGGGGCCAGTCTGGGCTGCTGGTCCTTACTCTCCCCTGGGCGCCCTTGGGCAGCCTGACTGCCCACCCACTGCCATCCTGACCTTAGGGGAGCAGCCCTCCTCCCTTAAAGCTCTGTGCCAACTGCCTCAAGTTACAAGACAGATCCAGCCATGAGCTTTAAAAAAATTTTTATTTAAATTGAATTTAGTTAACATATCCTGTATTATTAGTTCAGGGGTAGAATTTAGTGATTCATCAGTTGTATACAACACCCAGTGCTCATTCCATCACGTGCCCTCCCTAACGCCCATCACCCAGGTACCCCATTACCCCCACCCCCTTCCCCTCTAGTGACCCTCAGTGTGTTTTCTAGAGTTAAGAGTCATGGTTTGCCCCCCTCTGCTTTCATCTTATTTTATTTTTCCTTCCCTTCCTCTATGTGTTACTCTGTTTTGTTTCTTAAATTCCACATGAGTGAGATCGTATGGTATTTGTCTTTCTCTGACTGACTGATTTCACTTACTTAGCATGATACCTCTAGTTCCATCCATGTTGTTGCAAATGGTAGGATTTTATTCTTTTACATTGCTGAGTAATATTCCATTATATATATATATACATATATAAAACATCTCTTTTATCCATTCATCTATTGATGGACATCTGGGCTCTTTCCATAGTTTGGCTATTGTGGGCGTTGCTGCTATGAACACTGGGGGACATGTGCCCCTTCGAATCACTATGTTTGTATCCTTTAGATAAATACCTGGTAGTGCAGGGGTGCCTGTGTGACTCAGTCAGTTAAGCATCTGCCTTTGGCCCAGGTTATGGTCTCAGGGTCCTGGGATCAAGCCCTGAGTCAGGCTTCCTGCTCAGTGGGGAACCTGCTTCTCCCTCTCCCTCTTCCCTTTCCCCTGCTTGTGCTCATTCTCTCAAATAAATAAAATCTTAAAAAAACAAAAACAAAAAACAAAAAACAACCTAGTAGTGTAATTGCTGGGTCATAGGGCAGCTCTATTTCTAACTCTTTGAGGAAGCTCCACACTGTTTCCCAGAGTGGCTGCACAAGCCGGTGCAGCCGTGCACGAGGGCTCCCTTTCTCTGCATCCTCGCCAACGTTTGTTTCCTTCTGACTTGTTGATTTTAGCCATTCTGACTGGTGTGAGGTGGTATCTCATTGCAGTGTTGATTTGCTATTTCCCTGATGACAAGTAATGTTGAGCATTTTTTCATGTGTTTGTTGTTAGCCATGATTTTTTTAAAAATCTTGCCTGAATTTTGAGGGAGAACCAAAAGAAAATGACCAAGAAAATGAAAAGAAATGAAAATGAAAGAGATAAATGAAAGAATGATAAAAAACATAAATGAAAGATAAATGTCTGTCAAAGATAGCACTTGCCAGCAGCCTGCTCTCACCAGAAATCCTCCTGACCACAGCTCCCCACAGTCCATCATTGCCAAGAGAGTGTTTTCCAGAACGTAAATAGGTATTTCAGCATGTGTGCATGGGTGCACACGTGCGCACACACACTCACAGAACAGTAGATTAGACAAATATATATATATATATATATATATATATATATACACACATGACCATTTTTAAAAAATTATCCCTCAGAAAAGAAAGAATTGTTATATATTCTAGTTCTTACACAGTCATATATATATTACTGGGCTCTCTTATAATTGTTTTATTTTTCTTTAATTTTTTAAAAATTTTTTTATAATTGTTTTGTTTTTAACAACAGTATGCTACTTAGGATAGACCTGTTAACTGAATCAATGCTGGTTTGAGATGTCTAACTGATAGAAGTTACCTGACAAAATCATTGAATAGAAGGCAAGTAAATTTAACAAAACTTAGTAATTATTCCTGGGATTATAATGTTACAATTTTAATTGTTTTAAGAAATATGTTTTAAAGATAATGTAACATAACAATCACAAATATATATCTGCAGGGTGAATATTTTTAAAAAGCAACATCCTGGTGTTATACAAATGAGTACTTGAAACTGGCAATAACATTTACTGTTTCAGAGGATATGCATTTAAAAGGTGCTGTGCCTCGGAGGCCTGGGTGGCTCAGCGGTTGAGCATCTGCCTTTGGCTCCGGGCATGACCCCGGGGTACTGGGATCGAGTCCCACATCAGGCTTCCTGCAAGGAGCCTGCTTCTCCCTCTGCCTGAGTCTCTGCCTCTCTCTCTGGATCTCTCATGAATAAATAAATAAAATCTAAAATTAAATAAATAAATAAAAGGTGCTGTGCCTCAAACTAGTGAGAAGATAAGTGCTCTAGAAAACTGTTAGATGACAGTAAAGCAATCCTAGAAATAAGGAAAACATTGGTGCCTTGCTCATAAAGTGTAAGAAAAAAAGTTATGAAATTTGAGATCAAGAAAGCAAACTTCTAACTATATATTTTCCTACAATATGTCATTAAGAATACCGATGGTCATTTACATTTATAAACGAAGTATTGTAGGTAAGCATTTTACTGTTTCACTCATTTCCAAAGCTGACATATGTATGCACCCCCAACTCTTTTTAAAAACTTTTTTTTAATGGGGAAAATTAAGGAATCACCCATGATGAAGCATGAATAGGAGAAGGGTTGATTCTCACAGTATTTGTAGAGCCCTAAATGCCTCATAGGCATTGTGACTTCCTAAAGTGGGAAACAAATACATCGTGGTGCATTTCCCATTCTTATTTGACCCTGGAAACTGTATCCACAGGAGAGAAGAATTCTACAGAACGCGTATTGGGAAACACTGCTCTTGCCCAGAAGGATCCAACCCACCTCAAAACCCCTTTAGCAGCCTCCTTTCCTTTGATCTTGAGCAGAGAGCCTCCAATCTTACCCCCACCACACTGAAGCGCTCGCCTGAGAAGTTAGTACCTTTAGCCTAAGAGAAACTTGTCGCTTTGTTCTTCTCTGGGTCCTGCCACTCCCTGGGGTTCCAACTTTACTGAATGATTGACATGACCAATGAGCTCGCGGTCCAGGTGTGATCCTAAGCCCTGAAACAGAGACTACTCTGGTCATTTTCAAAGTCAGCAGTATGATAGTGCCCTACCAGGCACCACCCAAACCATCCACCCCAAATCGGAGCACTTTCCATTATAATGGGTAATAATATAAATTGTGACTACAATGCAGTGAGCATACCTTGGCCTGTGGTCCTGATGCCAAAATGAATATAATGATTACCGGTGATATGAATGACCGGGTACGGAGCATGTGCTGCGTGGCAAGCTCTGTACCAAGTTCCTAACCTTTAATTCTCACACAACGATGCCCACAAGATTGGTACTGTCACCTCCATTTTACAATTAACTAAACTAGGGCTCAAAGTCAAAATAACTTGTCCTAAATCACATAACTAGTAAGGGACCAGTCCAATTACTTAGCCCTCCGTGACACTGAATTTCTCAATCTTCAATTCTTCAGTTTATTCCAAGCTGTTTGCAGTCAAAGGCAGCCCAGCTGCATATTCCAGAGTTACACCTGGAACTCTAAAGGGAATGGTTTTTGTACAGTAGCTCCAGCTGGTGGCAGACCAAAGGAAATAAAATGGATTTGTAAAAGGCTTATCTAATATTTACCCAGAACTTCAAAAAGTCCAACAATTGACTAGAAATGGTTTGTATAAACATCTTTATTGTTATATTACTTTTAAAACTAATCATTCTATTATATTTGATGACTTTTCTATGAAAAAAAAAAATCCTAGGAATTGTTTCCCCAAAGAGGAGCTATTGCTATGGTAGGAGAAAAACAAGCTGGCCTGGGTCTGAATCTCAGCTTCCCCATGATTTTTGGTAAGATACTTAAGCACTTCTTGTCTAAAAAAAGCGGATAATTATATCCTCCTTTTAGAGCTGTCATGAGATATAGTCAGGTAATGCCATTTGTAAAGACAGGCACATAGAATTTGTCCAGCAAATTATAGTTCTCCTCTCCCCTGGGGGGGGGAAAATTGGAAAGGGTCCATCTATTCTTCTGTCCTTTAGCACTTCGGCGTGGGTACCGTGGGCAAGTTTCCACTAGGAGGTGATCACACGGTGCTCAAAGTCATATTCTATTTTCAAGTGGCTCAGGTTTGGCTGGAAAAGGTAACACTAACTATAAGGGAGTTCTAAATCCTGTCAGGGCCTCACCTTGGGCTACGACGTCACAACTTCCCACCTGTGAAAAGGCAGGTATATGCACCACGGAGCTTCAGTGATGTAAGCTGTAAGCCATAGGATGGTCTATATCTACTTCGTGCGCTTTGGTCAGTGTGCACGCTGGTAGCTCCCCGGCCCCCAGGAAAGCTTCCTAGCCAGAGAACCCTTTAATTCAACGAACGATTATGGGTACTAATTGCATACTCTATTAAAGCCATATAATACAGATTGAGGATTTGGTATAAGTCATAATTAAAGCTGTTAAATCTTCATACAATGACATATGTGGGAACACTAATATTTTATTTTCTCTTCATATTTTGATCACAAATTATTAATAAAGTGTTTGTATCAGCACTGTTTCAGATTTATGTGTTTTTTTAAAAATATAACTAAATCTTTCCTACTTTACAGATGGAGGGGATTATTAAAAAAAAAAAATCAAATGCAGTGGAGTTTGTCAACGTAGGAGACCTGACTATAATTTTGGAAAGTTTAAATGTTTCAAAATGTAAATGCTGTAAACTGGAACAGATAGCACAGGTATGCTTACATCCTGATGGTGCGACTCACTAGCTTCAATTACTTGTCAGTAAAATGAGGACCATTTTATATAATTTGTGGAATTGATACAAAGACTAGATAAAACGGCCTGTATAAAGAACCTACCGTGAGACCCAGCATGGCGTAGACCCTCAACAGATATTACTTCTTTTTTTGCTTTTTCCTGTGTGAAGATGGGCTTCGCTAGCAGATTCTGATTCCATAGAAATGGTTTAAATATTCTTTGGGGACAGAGAAAGCAGCTTTTAGCAGGCAGCTTTAAACCCTCAGAAACCTCGAGTGAACACTAACCAAAAATAAAATAAATTAAAAGTCAGTGTGAAAATTATAAACATAGACATATTCAGTTATTTTTTGTAAAGCTTGTAGAAAACATTTAAAATATGTAAATGAAAAAGAAGGAGGTGAGGAGCTGTCATAACTCAGACAACAATTCTGTGGCTTTGAAGAGTTTATGCTCATCTTTATGCCTTGGTTCATCCACCTTCCTCACAGGGATAAAATAGAGAAAACAAAGAATATACCAAAAGGCTCAAGGCTCTTCCCCTCAAAACTCACTTTTATGACATAAAAGCAGCTATTTGTAAGGCAATGCTTAGGATTCCTATTGGTATATAATTAGAATGAATTACATTCTCTTGTCTTCCATTTATTGAAAATCAGGGGAAATCAAATTTTGCATGATGGCCATTTGGATAGAAATGCCTGGTCACTGAAAGACTTATAATGTTACCTTTATTTCAGCCAAATTCAACCTATATCCCAATGGAAATGATATAAATAAGATGCATAATAACTGAATGAACTACCCAAAAGAAAATTCCCTTATATTGATCGATTTCCAGTCATTTTCTTGGGGCTTGGAACTGGGTCTTCAACTCACCGGGACCAGCAGTCTTCCTACCTTTGACACACAAAATAGGCTATACCAGGTAGCTAGCTAATAAAAGCAATAAGGAAATAAGGATAACCATAGCCTGTGTTTGTGAGATAAAGCACTTTCATAGCCATGATCTCATTTGACCATCAGTCATTCTGCGGCATGTGGCAATCCAGGTCTTTCTCACTAGCCCCATTTTACTTACAAGGAAAGGACATCAGCTCTCTACGGGGATGGGGTGGTATGTAAGAAGTTCAAGTTTTTAGCAAAAGTGGGAAGTGGCTAATATATGATAGCAGTTCCCTCCACCTGCATGTCATCTTTATAGGTTCCTGGGCTTAACCCCGAGATGCTTTGCAGCTAGTTACTAGAATATAAGTAATGTGATTCATTCTGACACCATTTAAACTTCAAGTTCTACTCAAATGCAAGGACAGAGGAGAATGTGCCACCAAGCTGGTTTATTTGGGTGAATATAAGAGCAGATTACCCAAAGCTTAAAAAAAAAAAAAAAATAAAAAAACCGAAATGGGCTGTCTTCCTTACCCCACCCTTAGGGAGTGTTGGCTAGAAGAACTTGCCCATTGTATTAGGTAGCAGGAAAGGGGAAAAACAAAGGAAGGCAACCCTAAGTCAAAATCAACAACCTTTGTGAATTCCAGCCATGGACTCTTTGCCTAAAGGGGATGAGGGAGGAACTGAGTTTCCACCCTTTTAATGCAGAAATGACAATTGTTGATAGAAAAAAGGAAAATATTTTCCTCTCCTCCCTCCCCAGGAACAGCATCATTAAAAAACAACACAATGGTGCCACTCCAAACCCCCATGTCCTAATTAGAAAGCAAAAATGACATGCTTTAAAAAAAAAATTACATGTTTCAGATAAAAAATAACAACAAAGTAGAGTGTCTCCAACCTTGGGTGTAATGTGATTACACACGGTAATTAACAATGACTTTGTAACCGGCCCTGTTGGCTCTGTTCAGATGCCAAGGATGGGAGTCCAGTGGATCGCCAGTTATGGGTGTAGATCACTAATCTAAAGGCCTTGAAACTTCTGAGGGATGAGCAATGACTTGAAGGAAAGGAACAAGGCTTTTGAGACTGAAAACCAGCCAGACACCTGGGTTGCTTTCTTGGTGCCAAAAGTCATCCCTCTGGTCCACAGACCTTTGGGACAGAACCAAACTCAAGCCCAGCATATGTAGAGACCCAGCCCAGCACTTAACTCCCTGGCAGCCTGAGACGAGCCCTGAGGACATCTGTCCCAGCCAGGAAAGGAGGAGTGCCAGAAAGTCTGAATTCAGCCTGCCGTCCTGTGTTTGCTAGGACTTGCAGCATCAGTATCGACAGAGAGAATTTTGATGCTGGATGGCAAATTCCTGTAGACTTGGCTTTGTACAAGGCCAAATAGAAAGATCTTCTTAATAAAGGATTTGCATGATGGATTATGGTCCCACGGTGATCAAACCATTTCAGCCATTCCCACACAGAGGGATCACATCACCATCAATGGAAGCGGGCCAGCCCGAGGCCAAATGAAAAAGTAGGGCAAATCTGTCCTTGGCATGCTCAAGGCTGGGTCCCTACCCGCCTTCCTTCTTTCAACATGCTCCACCTTCCCTGCCTTCTCCCTATTTTCCACCCCAGCAAGGCCCAAACGCTCCTTCTTGCCTCTGGCTATCCAAGGATCCCTCTCAGTAAACCAGTTATCTGAAGCAAGGCCTTACCCAACCCCAACATTGTTTGAGTCTTAATTACGGGACAGATAAAATAACATATATAAGAAAGACGAATATATAAAAAATGCTCCTGAGCCTTGATGAGAAGAGCCTTATAATTGACTCAACAACATGTACTGAGTCTCCTCCTGCGAGCAGGAGGTAGTGGTGCATAGCTGGGCAGGCAAGAAAATATGGAGATGAGAATACGCATTCACGTCCTCCAGAAGTCCCTGGGACTCGAGAAGGCTTAAGAAAAAAGAGAGGTAGAACCATGTAATGGAAAGAACCAGAATGTCTTGCCCAGTCACTGCAAAAGCTTCTAATTGCTCTCCCTGCTTCTGCTTCTGTCCCCTGGAATAATAAAAACAACAATAACGATAATACATTATATTATAATAAAAATCTATTCACCACTCAAGAGCCAGAGTTTTCTTTTTTTTTTTTAATTTTTATTTATTTGTGATAGTCACAGAGAGAGAGAGAGAGGCAGAGACACAGGCAGAGGGAGAAGCAGGCTCCATGCACCGGGAGCCCGACGTGGGATTCGATCCCGGGTCTCCAGGATCGCGCCCTGGGCCAAAGGGGGGCGCCAAACCGCTGCGCCACCCAGGGATCCCCAGAGTTTTCTTTTTAATGCATAAATTAGATCATGCCACTTCTATCTTAAAACTTCCCAAATGCCAGCCAGGGCACAGGCCATAGAACCCAAACTCCTTCATCGTGACGGGCAAGCGCTGGCTGGCTGAACTCTGGACAGACACCTTGGTCCTTCTCTGTTCTTCAGATGCTCCTGCCTCAGGGCTTTTAGCTTTGTAGGGCCCTCTGACCCTAATGCTCTTCTAGAGTTTGTGTGGCTGGCCTCATTTCATCATCCAGGACTTAGTTTAAGTGCCCCTTTCCTGAGGTGCTTCTACTGACAAGTCTGTCTCAGGAGCACTCCCCCAGTCCCTCCACGGCTTCTTTCTTTTCTCCATGACACATGTCACTAGCTAAAACTGTCTTTATCTATTTATTTTTTTTAATTTGTCTAACAGAAAATTCAAACTTAAGAAATCCCAATTGGTCTATGATCTGCCATCTTGAAACCTGCTCCATTGACTGACATCCTTGTCTCTCCAGAAAAGCAGCTCCACTCTTCCAGTTCTTACGGTGGCACCGGATCAAAACCCCGGAGCACCCTGGACTCCTTGTTTTCTTTTTTTTTTTTAATTTATGATAGTCACACAGAGAGAGAGAGAGAGGCAGAGACACAGGCAGAAGGAGAAGCAGGCTCCATGCACCGGGAGCCCGACGTGGGATTCGATCCCGGGTCTCCAGGATTGCGCCCTGGGCCAAAGGCAGGCGCCAAACCGCTGCGCCACTCAGGGATCCCTCCTTGTTTTCTTGATAATCCATCTGGAAATCCTATTCATTCCATCCTCAAAATATAACCACTTGCTATATTTCTTACAGTATAACCGCCCCACTATCTCCTCTCTGTCACCTGCAGCAGCCCTCCCACCCGGGCTCTCTGCTTCCTCTTCTCTCCCACTTAGTCTCTTTTCAACCTAGCAGCCAGAGTAACCTTTTAAAAAATAAGTTCAAGTCAAGGTGTTTCCCACCTCAGAACTTGGCGGTGACTCCTTTCTCTCTCAGTGAAAGCCAATGTCCACCATGTAGAGCCAAGCTGTAGAAAACAGTAGCCACTAACCACGTGTGGCTACTGAGCACTTAAAATGTAGCTACGTCAAACTGAGATGTGCTCTAAGAGTAAAATGCACTCTAGGTTTCAAAGACTTGGTATGAAAAAAGAATGGAAAACATCAATGATTTTATATTGATTATACACTAAAGTGTTACTATTTTGGATATATTGAGAAAACCAAAATGTATTTTTTTTCCAAAATGTATTCTTAAAAATAATCTATTTCTTTTTACTCTTCATAATGTGGCTACTAGAAAATTCAAAATTACCTCTATGACTCATATTTGTGGTTCACATCATATTCCTCTTGGACAGTGCTGTTATTGATACTATGTAGTTTTAACACTGGGCAAGATCATCTGGGGAGGGGTGTAGACAGAGCACAGAAGAGTCTTTAGATAGAATTCTGGGGACCCTGCAGAATTAGGAGGTCAGGCAGGTAAAGAAGAACCATTAAAGAAGACAGGGGCACCTGGGTGGCTCAGTCAGTTGAGTCTTAATTATGCAACCCTTAATTTCGGCTCAGGTCATGATCTCAGGGTCACAGGCTTGAGCCTCACCTTGGGCTCAGTGCTCAGTGCAGAGTCAGCTTGAGATTCTCTCTCCCTCTCCCTCTACTCCTCCCCCTGCTCACACTCTGTCATGAAATAAGTAAATAAATAAAATCTTCAAACAACAACAAAGAAGAAGAAGACCACAAATGTCCACTGAGTTCAGAGAAGGCTTGAGAGGTGATACACCAGAAGCCAAATGCAGATGTTTCAATGAGGAAATAATCAATTGTTTCAAGTGAGATAGGGACTGAGAACTGACCATTTGCTTTGACAAAAGGGAAATCATTGGAGACACTGGCCGTTTTGGTGCAACGGTGTAGATAAAACTCCAATTATAGTGGTTCATGGGAGAGCGTGGGAAGCAGACACGGAGACTACAAATATGAACAAATCTTTAAAGGAGTTTTGCTATAGAGACGATAAGAAAAATGGAAAAGTATTTGGAGGGAAGCTTGGCATCGAGGGGAGTATTTTACTATGAGAAACATAGCATGTTTGTGTGCCGATGGAAATAAACGGACAATGAAGAAGAGAGCCTCTCTAAAATTGCTAGAGTAAAATTGCTTGAGTAATCTCCTTGAGGAGATGTGGGGTGCTGGGACCTACTGCCCAAGAGGAGAGATGTGCCTTCGATGGGAACATGAACAGTTGCTCATGCAAGATGGAACACAGATACAGATACCAGTAGGTTGGTAGGAGTGATGGAAGCAATATGTGGAAGGTCTCTTCTGGTTGCTTCCATTTTCTCGGTGAAAGGGAATTAAGGTCATCAGCTGAAGACGATGAAGGAGGAAAAGGACTAAAAGTTGGAGGACACAGAAGATATGAAATAAGAGTTAACAGATTAGGGAAAGAGAATTGGTGGGTCTGCTCAAGTTTAGTGCTTCATGAGTTTAAAATAAGGCCACGCAGTAAAGTTGGGTATTTTCCTTCGGACAAGTTTAGGAATCAGAAAACAGGCACAGAGCAGGAAGAGAGTTGCCAATTACCAGGACTGGGGTTTTGCCAGAGGAAGACAAAGAAATGAGAGGAGCTCCAGAGAGTAAAGGGTGTGCAAAGCGAGTGACTGTTAGGATCGACTATAAAGTCTAGGATGGATAAAGAGGTAAGTAAGGACGTGTGGGGTATGAAGACGGTGAAAAGATGGTAAGACACAGGCAGTGTCTGGTGGGAGATGTCGCACTGGGACGATATGAGGTGTGGTCCTAGAGTGGAAATGCTTAAGATTATGGAAGGGTAGCAGCCACTGACAAGGACCAGGTCTAGAGTAGGGGGTGAGGGGCCCATTTGTGGGGATGAGTAGCTGAAGTTGAGAAAGAAGGAGATCATTAGAGAAGAAGAGGTCAAGGAAATCGGGAGGCCAGAAGATTGGAATGGTCGTCAATATGCAGATTGAAATCGCCCAGAATTATGACAGGCACATTATCGGAAAGAGTGAGGTTGTGCTCAGAGTTTAAATTTTCAAGAGGTGTGGGGAGTGACCCCATGTCAACAGAGGACGCAGTCCTAAGGGGCTGCTGATAGTAAGGTCGTAAGCTTCATGCCCAAGTGCCCTACGAGAAAACAGAACTTGATCTGGGAGGCGCAACGGAAACCAAAGAGACAGCCCCTCCTCCCAGGCCCAGAATTCTGTTCTAAATCCACATTCCGAATATAGATTTTTGATGTCACAAAAGTCATACCCTGTCCCCAAAGAAGCTAGTGTGACTAGAGGCTTCATGCTTCAGCTCGAAGGAAATACTAAATGCTGAGACCAGAGGCGTCGCATACCACCAGTGTGGGAAAGAGATTTTGGAAAAGGGTCTTTAAACTGTCCCTGGGCATTGTCCCACATGTGCAGCTGTTCCTGTGTAGAACCTTCCTCACATCAACAGCAACAATAAAAGCACAAAAAAGTCAGCGTATGGACAAACGTTTATTAATGATTAAAAAAATAAAATTTTACCTGATACTCTGAATGAGGAATGTTCAGGTCAAGCTAATTGAAAACTGGTGGATGAGTCAGTGGCTAAAATCCGTAGAAGTGCTCTTAATGATTTTTACAATTGTTTCCTTAATAATGGAACCTTAATAAGCGGGTCGATGTTAAATTAATAACATGCAGGCATTCTGAAAAGCATATTGAAACATGATTTTAGTCCATTCACTCAAGGCTTAAAGCCATACCCTGGGTTTTTTGATTCCTGGTAGGATATCATCTATCAGAAGGAAATTTTTGAGCTAGAAAATGAAGTTTGAGATGTAAAATTAATAAGGAAAAGTGTAGTTTTTACAACATGCGCGCAGAGGCAACGTAGGCCCAGAGTACAATCCTTTGGCCATTCATGGACTTCACTTCATTCAACGAATGATCACGGAGTATAGGAAATATGCCAGATACTTTGCTACCTAACGGAGGGTCAGAGAAGAATAAAATACCATTCTCACCCCTTCCAGTGAGCCTGAGGGTAAGAGGGTTCACCTAAGGGTTCACTACCTGATTGGCGAAAAAGAAACACCTCTGCTAACACAACACACTATTGATACTTGTCTAAAGTGCGGTGCAGAGAATAGGACAATTGAAGTGGATTTGAAGAGTCAGCAGAAATTTGCTCCACCGAGAGGAAGAGCATCCCAACCAGAAAGAAGAGCAGCCAAGTGTGGGATATCTGGGAAGCCTGCGCACTGCTGTGGGGCAGGGCCGTAGGAGCTTGAGAGGAAGCAGTGGGAAGTGAAATGACTAATTACAGAAGCATCTAAATTCTTTCCCCCACTTCCGGCCAGTGTTGCCCCCTTTCTTACCACCCTTCTCCCCCAACGTCCAGTCAACCCAAATACAGTCCTCTTCCACAGGAAACCCCAATACGAGTTGTGTTGTGACGTCTGAAAACGCTACTGCAGATTTGGAGGCCACAGGGAAGGATCTCCCAGCATAGGATTCAACGATGCACCCGTCTCTCACCCCCGGGCCCTCCTCACTATCCATCCCGCAGCAGTCCACACCGTCACCAGCACACCTAGTCCAGTTGTGTAGAATTTCTCCTCTCTTCTCTGAAGTTCTGGTGCTTTCCAACAATCATAGCTTAATGACAGACAACCCTCAAATATGAGGAATTTTCTTATTATACGCTTATTATACACTTCAATAATTGAAGCTCTTTCCTTGGATTATATTTCTCTCTTTTTTTTTAAAAAAAAAAGATGTATTTATTTGAGATTGGAGAGGGGCATGCAGGTGAGCTGGGGCAGAGGGAGAGAGAGAGAAATTCAAGTGGACTCTGAGCTTGATCCCATGACCTGAGCTGAAACCAAGAGTCAGATGCTTAGCCGACTGTGCCACCCAGGTGCCCCCTTCCTCAGATTATATTTGTAAAATATAGTTCTAATCCTAGCTCTTCAATTTTTACAGTCCTTCAGGGGCTCACTCTAGCCCAAAGAATAAATCCAAGCATCTGGGAGCCACCACAGTCCACCTCAACCTAAGTGTTAAGCGCCCTTTCCTTCCATGCTTTCCCCATCCCCGGTGTACACTCTGTACCCCACCGAGGCCCTCCTCACTTCCTAGACAGGGCATTCATTTCCTCCTGCATGGCTTTGCTCACCTGGCCCTCTCGCTGGCATTCCCACCCCCACTCACCCACTCGCTAAATCCTGATCATCCCTGTAAAAAATGTTTCCCCCTTGCTAAGGTTTATCAGCCTTGGCGCTCTTGGCCTTTTGTCGGATAATTCTTTGTGGGGGCAGGTGGGGAGCTGTCCTGGGCAAGGTGACATGTTTAGCGGCATCCCTGGCTTCTACTCTCTAGATGCCAGTCGCAACCCTCACCCCCCAACCCACCATTTGACAATTAAGAATGTTTCCAGACGTTGTCAAATGTTGCCTGGACTTCAAAACCGCCCCTGGTTGAGAACCACTGCCTTGTAGAGCTTTCTCTGGTGACCACCAACGAGAACTCTATTCCACAGAGCTTTGCCCTCTGTTAAAATCCTTGCAGCTAAAGAAACAACAAGAGCAGCGACTACAATAACAATCAGCACCATCTCTGCTTTGATTCTGTGACTGCTTATATGTCTGTTCCCTTCGGTGGGTCTGTGAGCTCTTTGAAAGCTGAGTGTCTTCCCGGTACCTCTAGGACCCGCACGTGCCCTGGTACAGGGGGTAAGCAGGACAAATTCGCTGCCCTGAGGCGGTGAGACAGCTGCCAGCGTCTGTCCTCTCGCCAGCCATTTGATGACCACATCACCTGCGAGACTGAGAAGCTCATGATTCTAAGGCTGTTTTGCAAGGTTCCGTTCATACCTGGCAAGTGATAAGAAGCAAAAAGAACAATGGATCCTGGAAGGTTTGTTTTGGGTTTTTTTGTTGTTGTTTTTTATTTTTTATTTTTATTTTTTTTTAAAGATTTTATTTATTTATTCATGAGAGACACACACACACAGAGAGGCAGAGATGCAGGCAGAGGGAGGAGCAGACTTCATGCCCGGAGCCCGACGTGGGACCCGATCTGGGTCTCCAGGATCACGCCCTGGGCCAAAGGCAGGCGCTAAACCACTGAGCCACTGGGGCTGCCCCTTGTTGTTGTTTGTTTTTTAAATATTTACATTTTGGGATGGTTTGGAGTTGAGTAAATTTGAATTTTCAGATTTGGTTTCCATTAAAGGAATGTGGTTCATTTCAATGAATATTTTAGTTTGAGTCAGTTTGTACACAACATCGTTTTGTTTCTTAAGTCTGAAATGCAACTATGAAGTGGGGGTCTACACTGTAAACCGTAGCCCTTCATAGATGCTGGCAGACAGCATTGTGGATTGATTCATTTATATAGGTCTCATTTGCCCAGATCACGTGAGGGTACTGGAGGGTAGGAGCCCAGCTGGCGTTCCCCGCGTCTCCACAGCACCTGCTGGGTAAGTACTTGTAGGCAACTGGCTGAGACTTTCCAAAGGAGGAACAACCTACTGACCCGGAATGCTGTAAGAACCGAGTTTTGAAGTAGATTCTAGAAGCTGTGGTAAAGTATGGCAAAGATTCCTGGGGGATTATGTCAGCATGCATGTCCCTCTTCCTCCCCAGGGACAGGGTTGAGATTTTGTAGCTGGGCCCTTTGTCAACCGAAATAAAAGCCTCGATTTCCCAATCCGATTGCCGCAAGCTGGAGCCACGTAAATGAGTTCTGAGCAATGACATACAGCTCAGAATATTATGTGAGACTTCTCTGAAATCTGCTTAGAAGATGCTAACTTGGGGCGCCCGGGTGGCTCAGTCTCTTACGTGTCTGCCTTCGGCTCAGGTCATGATCTCAGGGTCCTGGGATCGAGCCCCACTTCAGCCTCCCTGCTCAGCGGGGAGTCGGGTTCCCCCTCTGCCCCTCCCTCCCTCTTGTGCTTGCTCAGCCTCTCGCTCTCTCACTCTCTCTTTCTCTGAAATTAAAAAAAAAAAAAAAAAAAAAGATACTGACCTGACTAGACAGGCTGATTGTTATGTTTGTGCAAAAAATATATTCCTTTTTTCTGGCCTGCAACTCACATGTGATAACTGGAACTCCTGCAGCCGTCTTAAATCATGAGTAAACTTGCTGATCAAAGCCCCGTCCTAGGACACCGGTTCTACATCCCAGAGGCCAGGATCCCGAATGAAACTGTGGAGCCTTCGCACTTGCCCCAAGTTGCCTATCCCTGGCTTTCCTTTACTTTCCTTAAATGCACTATTACTTTGGACGTCCATGCTTTTATGAAGCTGCACGTGATGTTAACTGGTACATAAATATTCCACTGTAATTCAACGATATTTCTGAATGACTAATATGTGCTAGGTCGGTAGTTCTCAACGAAGAGCACATCCCCAAAACCTTCATAATTCCCAGAAAATGAAAATACTCATTTCACACTCAAGGCTTTCTGAATCAAAATTTACATGGTGGGCCTCTGGTATGAAGAATTAATTAAATATATATATATATATATATATATATATACACACACTATTAAATACATGAACTAATTATATAAATTAGATGTATGAGTATATAGTCCTGTATAATACATAGTTATGTATAATACACAGAGTTAGATTTAATATATATTTTATGTAACGTATATGTAACGTATTTTTATTTCTGTAAGCTTGGTAGTAATTCCTGATTTTAATAATCCGAATTTTCATTATTTCCTGGCCAGTTTAGCTAAAGGTTTGTCCACTTTGTTGGTCTTTTCAAGAAGCCCAGTTTTAGTTTCACTAATTTTCATACTTGTTTTTTATTTCTATTCTTTTTTTCTCTGCTATCCTGGTTTTTGCTCTTCCAATTCTATTTCTCACTCTAAACTTTATTTTGTCCCCTTCTTTCTACTTGCTTTGGGTTTAGTTTACTCCTCTTTTTTGAGTGTCTTAAAGTTTAGGTTATTGATTTGAGGTCTTTCTCCTTTTTAGGCACTTACAGCTATAAATTTCCCTCTAAACACTGCTTTAGCCACATCATGAATGTACTTTTAAAGCCCTGTAGAGCGGAGGATTCTGGTGTAGACTTGGTGGGCAAATGCCGTACTTCTTTGCCATCATAAGATTTTCGGGTTTTACCTGTGTGCACCTGTATACGTGTGTGGTTTTTTCCATTCTCCAATGTAGTTGCTAAACTGTCGAGTAGACAAAGCTTTTCTTCTAAAGCAAAATGCCTCGGGGATCCCTGGGTGGCGCAGCGGTTTGGCGCCTGCCTTTGGCTCAGGGCGCGATCCTGGAGACCCAGGATCGAATCCCACGTCAGGCTCCCGGTGCATGGAGCCTGCTTCTCCCTCTGCCTGTGTCTCTGCCTCTCTCTCTCTCTCTCTCTGTGACTATCCTAAATAAATAAATAAAATATTAAAAAAAAAAAAAAAAAAAAAAACAAAATGCCTCGGCCGGGGTTTGGTTGGATTTGCAGAAAGACTCTTGCTTATAGCTCAAAGATTCCTTTCACAGCCTAATGCAAATAGCAAGGGCATGTTTGTTTTACTTGATTTTCTCTGTAAAGTGGAGATTTCCTAGGCTATACGGGCCCTCCTTAAAGGGCCCTTTCTGTTGGAAGTTTCCTTCTCTGCCTGTATTTCTACTGAGCGTATTTTTGGCAGCCCTGACGCAATGTTTATGTCCTGTAAGTAGAGGTCAGCTGGTAGTGAAAACTTCCTGTGCTACCGCAAGTCCTTTCCCTTGGCCTGGGTGCTTTGTTATTTGCCATGCTTTGTCCACAATTTGGCAGCACCATTACCCACTCTACGTGACAAATGACATCATTGCTATAATGAGAATTCCAAGCAGCACCACTGGATCAAAGCCCATCTGTGTGCCTGCTCCCACACTTGACAAAACAAATTCCAAATTCATTCAGCATGCCGGTGCCATTTAGTCACTGTGACATATCCCAAATTTTGGACTCTGTGCAAAAACCAATCTGTGCCCACAAAATTAATCATGGAACACATTTTATGACGTTTGACAACAACTTAAAAGGTTCTCATCTCTGGCAGGTGGCTCTGCCAATCTGCAAGTATGTGCATGACAAATTCTGAACAATATATTATGTGGCTGAAAATATATCATGCAGGATGCACACCCTGGAGAGAACCAGAATGAGTCCAAACAATCCTGAGGTCTGTCTCAGGGATATATAAGCCAGACTGCTGTCTTGTGAAGGAAGGATGATGGCCCCAGGTACACACAGAAAGCCAAAGAAAAGGCAACAGCTCGTATGCCAGTAAATGCTGAGAACATTGGCACAATCGCCTGTGTTGGCAGGACCAAGAGTTTGAGATGGCTAATTTAAGCGACAAGATCCTGGCAAACAGATTTATTTAGGGCAAGGGTGCGTCAGAAAGATGCCAGAAAAATACATCAATCTGTGCCTTTACATGTACCGTAGAGTGATGATGAGACAGTTGACATTAAAAAAGTAAACCCTTACACTTTAATATAATCTGCAGCTCATCCTCACAACAAGCAGGGTTTTACTTTAGATCCCGGGCACTCCAAGATGGGGTTCTGTGTTCTCATCTGAGCTCCTCGATCAAGAACATTTTTCTTCAACAGGTGTTCTTGAAGAGATTTCCCCATATGGCTGTGTTGAATCGATCACACTCGTGTGTTTATATATTGTTTAGTTTATTTAAACATGTAGGCTATTTCGCATTTGACAATATCATTGGCTTCAAGTAAAGGAAGCCACTTGTCTAAAATCTTACTTTACTGAGGAGTATATTACAGGAATTCAGTTTTTTTAAAAAAAAAAAATAAAGAAAATGGGGACTTTAGTTGTCCCGATTGAACTCTTCACTTAAGAGCAGGATCTCACCCTGTCCTAAGACGCAAGTGTTTTGCGTATCTAGCCTGTACGGTGGTGCAGGGTGCAACCCGCAATAAAGCAGTAAAATGTGGGGGGGAAAAAAACATAGTAAAACATTCCACTTGGTGTGTCTGGCTTCCTCATATTACTTTGCATGTTCCATTTCCCATCTCTAGACATCCTCCTACCACCCATTTTCCCCACACGCTCCCTCCTTCTCTGACTTGATGCTTAGTACCTGGTGTCTGCAATGTCTTGGGTTAGGAAAGCTTCCATAACCTGGCGGCCTACTTAGGACTTTTATTCCTCATATGATGATAAAACGTGCATAATTTAGCTTTTGCTTGGATTTGTTTCCGCTCCGAGTTGCTGTTCTGATTTGACTCTACCATTCCATCTCTGAGGCAGGAAATGGTATGAGGAAGCAACAGGTAAAGAGGAGTCCTTCTGCAGGAAGAGCAATTCTTGGCTAGGAAGTGAGTCCTAATAACCTGGTGAGCCGGTAACCTGATAGAGGCATAAAACTCAAAAGCAGCTCTGCCTCATCTGTGCTCACAATTGCCTCCTTTGAGACGCAGGGCAGTAATCACTCCTCTTCCTCCGGAAAGTGAAGGAAGGAGCTGGACTTTGGCGTCTCTCACCTCCCAGGATCAGGGATTTGTGAGTTAGGAGTGTCATTTTAGGGACTCTCTCCTTATACAAAAACCGATTCTTTAATTTTGTGCATTGGATACAAATGGATTGTTAATGGACTCATATTTTTCCTGTTCAGTAGCTCCCAAAAGTTTTTTTCTTCCTTTCCTATGCTTAAATAATTAATGATCTGTAACTGTTCTGATTCCCAATTCTTAGATCGTGACTTTTCAGTCTTTTCGTTTTCTCTGAAAATTTTTAGGATTTTCTATTTATCCCTGGAATTCTGAAATTTTATGATGATTATTATGTTCGGAAATTACCAAGGATGGGGAGCCTGGGTGGCTCCATCAGTTAAGCATGGACTCTTAGTTTTAGGTCAGGTCATGAGCTCTGGGTCCTGAGATCAAGCCCTTGAGTAGTCATTGTCATTGGGCTGCCCACTCAGCAGGGAGTTCACTTCCCCCATCTGCCCCCCCCCCCCATGCACTCTCTCTCTAATACATTTTTTTTTTTTTTTAAGGGAAATTACCAAGGACAAGGAAAGGATCACTCAAAAGGAGCAAACAGTCCACAGTCCCAACTACTGAGAATTGTTCCTGTTCCTACCGGTCAAGCTACAGCCACCTAATTCATGAGACATGGTATAAAGGACTTAGAAGGGCACTGACGCAGTAGTGGGGCGTGATCAGCCGTACAGAAAAGGCTCAGCTGGTTCCACCTAACAAAGCTTAAAAATTAATCCTCAAAGGACAGAATTGTTTTCAAGTTTCCTATCTGTACTTCAAAACAAACCTCAAAAATACTCATAGAGATACAAAAATATCCGGCACCCGAAAAGTAAATTTCACAATGCCTGGCCTATATCTCACTCACATATATGTATATATCTCACTGGTCAGGCCAGAAACAGGAAATTACGGGTCGAAACGAAGAGAAAAATCAATCTATAGAAACAGTGCCGGAAATTGCACAGATGAGAGAATTAGAATAAAACCATTAAGATCGTCATTATAATCACATTCTGTAGGTTCAAGACGCTGTGGGAAAGATCGAACATGGTAAGAAAGGACATGCAAAATGTCAAAACGCACACACACACACACGTAAATCTAATCATTACGGATAAAAACTATAACTCTGAAATGAAAACTGAACCATTGGGATCAAGAGAATATTAGATGCTGAAAAGAGAAAACTTTGAAAAAACAAAATGAATACAGTGCCAGCGAGCTGTGAGACAGGGTTGGACAGTGGGGTGTACCTGAGAGTCAGGTCACTGAGGGGAGGGCTGGAGGCTGGAGGAAAAGGAAGTATCTGAAGAAAGAAGGGCCATGTCTGCATTTGTCTCGTGCTGAGCGGCCTTCCCAGGAGCAAGGCGCCTGGTGCACACTAGACATAAGGTGTTTGTGGCCGAACAAGGAGTAAAAGACGAGCACGTGCGTGGTGCTGCAGGGCTGGGGGCCAGCAGGGATGGAGGGGAACACGCTGGGGAACTGCCAGCTGGGCCCAGTGGTGCCTCCTGAGCAGCCAGGGAGGGGGAGGCAGGTGCAGCTGGAGGGGTGCAGGGCTGGGGACCAGCAGGGATGGAGGGGAACACGCTGGGGAACCCCCAGCTGGGCCCAGTGGTACTTCCAGAGCAGCCGGGAGGTGGGTTCACTGGGAAGGGGTGCAGGCCTGGGGGACCAGCAGGGCCCGAGGGGAACACGGGGAGAACCCCCAGCTGGGCCCAGTGGTGCCTCCCGAGCAGCCGGGGAGGGGGAGGCAGGTGCAGCTGGAGGGGTGCAGGGCTGGGGACCAGCAGGGATGGAGGAGAACACGCTGGGGAACCCCCAGCTGGGCCCAGTGGTGCCTCCCGAGCAGCCCGGGAGGGGGAGGCAGGTGCAGCGGGAGGGGTGCAGGGCTGGGGACCAGCAGGGCCCGAGGGGAACACGCTGGGGAACCCCCAGCTGGACCCAGTGGTGCCTCCCGAGCAGCCGGGGAGGGGGAGGCAGGTGCAGCTGGAGGGGTGCAGGGCTGGGGACCAGCAGGGATGGAGGAGAACACGCTGGGGAACCCCCAGCTGGGCCCAGTGGTGCCTCCCGAGCAGCCGGGGAGCGGGAGGCGCGGTGGGTGCAGCGGGAGGGCTGCAGGGCCGGGCGGCAGTGGGCGGCGCCCCGCAGCTGGAGGTCGCTCTGGGGGCGGAGGCGGCCGGGCTCCCAGGGCTCGGAGCCTGCGGGTCTCCGGGGGCGGGAAGCGGCGCGGGAGGGGCCGCTGCAGGTTCCCGACGCGGAGCTCCGGGGAGGAGCTGGGGAGGACGTAGGGGCCGGCGCGGGACTCGAACCCGGGGCCCCGGGGTCACGACCAGGAACCACGCAGGTGCCCCGGGCCAGGTCCTTAAGACCGCGTGTGTGCAATCGGCGCCCCGGAGCGGAGGGGACCCAGGGCGGCCCCCAGCGAGCCCCCCGCCCCCGCCCCCGCCGGAGCACCGCGCCGACTCTCGCGATGCGGCCAGGCCCCGCCCCCGGCGGCCGCTAAGCCCCGCCCCCGCCGCGCCCCGTGTCGTCATTTCCTGTGGGTCGCGGGCAAAGGGAGAAGATGGCGGCGCTGGGGGAGCCCGTGCGGCTGGAGCGGGGTGAGTGCGGCCGAGGCCCCGCGCCCCGGATCCCGGCTGCCCGTCGCCGAAGGTCGCCGCGCCCGGCCGCTGGGGGAGGGGGCGCCTGCGGTCCCCCGGGCGGGGCCCCGCGCGCTCCTCGGCGCCCGCCCCGCCGGCAGCGGCCGTGCCCGGGGCGCAGCCCACCCGCCCTCGCCGCCCACGCGCTCCCACGCGCTCCCGGGGCGGCGTCCGGAGCCGGGTCCCCCCGAGGCGAGCGCCGCGCCGGCCCCGCGGGCGGTTACGTAACGCGGCGGACGCGGCAGGTGCGGTCGCGGCCTCGACTCGGGAGCCGGGCGCTGCTGCTCCGCGGTGCGCCTCGCCGCCGGCCTCGCTGCGGGGTGCAGGGGGCTCGGCGGTGGAGCATCTGCCCGCGGCCCAGGGCGTGACCCCGGGTCCCGGGTTCGAGTCCTGCGTGGGGCCTGCTGCTGCCTCTGCCTCCCTCTCTGTGTGTTCTCATGAGTAAATAAATAAAATCTTTAAAAAATACGTATCCATGAGAATACACAGAGAGGGAGGCAGAGACGCAGGCGGAGGGAGCAGCAGGCCCGACGCGGGACTCGACCCCTTGACCCGGGGTCACGCCCTGGGCCGCGGGCAGATGCTCCACCGCCCCCCCCCGCCCCGGGCGCCCGAGTCACAGCATCCTTTCTGACCCAGGAGGAAGGTCCTCTGGGGAGACTTTCTCGGTCAGCCCCGAGACCGTGACCACCTCCTCCTCCTCCTCCTCCTCCTCCTCCTGAGCGCAGCGGCGCTGTGCTCTGCAGATGGGAGCAGGTGTGTTCTCCGTTAGCAGGAGTAGGTGTTCTCCTTTTTGAGAGCCGGTGGTGGTGGTGGGATTCCGACACGCCGGCTGGCGGTCTTTTGTATTTGCAAGCGCAGCACGGACTGTGAGACGGCACCTCTGGCACTTACCCTATAGGGGGGTGGTCGCGGCTTTGGTTTTTTTTGTTTTGTTTTGTTTTGCTTTTTTGTTTTTTTGCTTTTTCAGAGTCCTTGTCGGGTCTGTGACAGAAGGCTCAGCAGCTTAGTAGGATGAATTCCTAGTGGCTGCCATGTAGCCGGACAAGAAAGAGGACACCCACTGTCGCTTCCCTAGAGTTCTGGTTAACAAACACTGCCAGCAGCGCTCAGTGTAAAATTAGTGCCTCACGATCAGGGTCCTGAGCGTCTTCTAAAATAGTCAAAACCTGATTCAGTTGGAGGACATGTGAACACGTAACGAGGTACATACACTTGAGGTTCAGCAAAGAGTTGTTTCGTCTCCATCTCTTGTTGATTGGAAATATTTATATAGCCTACATGTTGTGACTTTGTAGATTAAAGTAATCCATGAGCCAACAGTCGGGTTCACCAGTCATTTGAATTGTGGGAAATCAGAATGGGGAAAGTCTGATTCCGTTGCATGTGATCAACATCAGTTGAAGCTTTTATTAGCTGAAATCGGGAAAGCTACTGCTTGTTTCACTACATTTATTCCTACTTTTGCAGCTGCATACACAAAGAAGGCCGTATTAATTCTATAAAGAAAAAGTTCCAGGCTTGCGGTATTAGTATAAAGTTTAGAGCTTTTTCCTTTTAAAAGGAGGCAAAGGGGATCCCTGGGTGGCGCAGCGGTTTGGCACCTGCCTTTGGCCCAGGGCGCGATCCTGGAGACCCGGGATCGAATCCCACATCGGGCTCCCGGTGCATGGAGCCTGCTTCTCCCTCTGCCTGTGTCTCTGCTTCTCTCTCTCTCTGTGACTATCATAAATAAATAAAAATTAAAAAAAAAATAAATTTTAAAAAAAATAAATAAAAGGAGGCAAAGAATAATAGGTACTCTAGCCTCCTGGGGTACAAAAACACAGTTTAAAAAAAAAAATAGAGGCAGTTATAACAGTGTTTTAACATGACTGACTCTTTTTTTTTGTTGTTTTAATAAAAGATGTTATTTACGTACTTGAGAGAGGGGGATGGAGCCAGGAGGGGGGCAGAGAGAAAGGGAGCAGCAGACTTCCCAGTGCCCGAGGCTCATCCCAGGACCCTGAGATCATGACCTGAGCCAAAGGCAGACGCTCAACCAACTGAGCCACCCAGGTGCCCCAACATGACTCTGAATCTTAAAAAATGTATTGATTTATAAAACGCACTTCCCCTGGGAATTTCCGAACGTGTTTTACCATTGTTTTAACTGTGTTCCTGCCACTAACTGCATCTGTTGTTGAATGGTTCATATCCACATGTAAATTGTGGTTTTCTTTCAGAAATGAACAAGGATTTCCCTAGCACACAGTGTTTGTGATACTCAGTGCTTTGATTACTGATAATGATAGATAAATTTTTAGTGACTAATGAGCTCCAGATAGAACCATCAGCATTTTGAAGCAATCCAATGTTCGTGTGTCTGTCACATTTGAACCCCTGTCCTTTTCTGTAACATTTAGTATTTTATATTCAGTTTTCCTTCATCTCAAAGATAATTTTTTCCAGATCTTACATGTATGCAACATAAGGCTCCTAATTACATAAAATTTAGCATTCTCAGATTTTGCACTCCCTCCCTCGTATGTGTATTCACATACCCCCTCAAACATGCAAGCTCATACTCTTAGGCTTTTTTTCCCTCTGTATTCTACATTTTCCTGGTTAATCCCTGAGTACTGAATCCTGTTACAAGGCATTTAACGAATCTTCAGAGAAAATGATCAGTGTGTGTCTGTTTGACTTTAGATATTTGTAGAGCAATAGAGTTGTTGGAAAAACTGCAAAGAAGTGGAGAGGTGCCACCACAGAAACTGCAGGCCTTACAAAGAGTCCTTCAAAGTGAATTCTGCAATGCTGTGAGAGAGGTGAGTAAATAGGGTTAAATTTACTAAACACTTGAGTTAATTGGATGTAAGATCATACTCTGAAATTTGGTCAGAAGTTTTTAGGAAACAAACTTTAGAAAATTTTAGAACCTCCCCCTCTCATTTTTTGGAAAAAAATTTTTTTGAAGTATAATAAATCTACAATGCTGTATGAATTTCAGGCATACAGTATATTCCACGATTCTGTTCGTCATTCAGTGCTCACCACAATAAGTCTAGTCATCCTCTGTCCCCAAACGTGTTATGACAATATGAAAACTGTATACCCTATGCTATACGTTTCATGCCTGTGACTTTTTTTTTTTTGACTTATTTATTTTTTAACTGGAATTTTGTACCTCTTCATTTTTTGGGATTTTTTTTAGAGAGATATTTTACCAAGATGGCATAACTTTGCCTAAAACTTGAACACTGATTAACTTGACTTAGACCTCAAATGTGGTATATTCTGAAATTTTAAAGCATGATGATATCTCTGGGTTTTACAGGTATATGAACACGTCTATGAGACTGTGGACATCAGTAGCAGTCCCGAAGTGAGAGCTAATGCAACTGCAAAGGTAGTTTTTTGTTTTTTGTTTTTTTTCCAGCTAGTAAAAATGAGAAAATGTATCATAAATGAGAGGTTTAAAATATGTAATTCTTAGATATTTGATAGGCTTCTTTTGAAAGCTGATAACATGGATTATCCTTCACATCACACTAGACTATCTCAAGTACAGAGAAGACATTTTTATTGGCTTTACAACAAATATTTTATCATACAGTTTCGATAATGCATTAAACATACACTTGCACACAAATAATACACATGTTAATACACAACTTCTATATATAGTATACATACTGTATCATTAATTATGTAACTTTTCATCAAAATTCTGAAATATATTATTATCCTCATTTTCTTGATGAGGAAGCATTACATTAGGTTATTTTTCTCCACACAGACAGCATATGGTAGACAGCGTACACTCCCGGGCTGCTCTTTGTTTTTCTCCTTTACCTCAACTCTGCAAATACGGGGTAATGTCATAGGTTAGGTTACCTCTTCAGAGCTGCCTGCATATGACAGGTTTCAATGTGCTTTTCTGTGCCAGTGTTCTAGAACCTCCTATATTTCTAGCATCAATGTGTCTCATGTCTTGTTAGAATAACTTAGTTTCAGCAGTAGGTGACTTACACTAGAACTAGTCATTAGCAGGTAATTTTGCCTTGATAGTTACTGGTCCATAAAAGGAAGTATTGGATTCTCTGTTGAATATAAACACTTAAACATGTGGATATAGTTTGGAAGAGTATAAAAAGACCTAGAAACTTGGCTTGAAATTCCTTAGTTTTATGACCTTCACAGCTTACTGAATTTCTTGTTCTATAATCTAAAACAAGGCTTCTTTCAGAGCTTGGTACCTAGTAGTATTCAACACATCTTGATTTCCTTCTTGTCCTACTCCCCATTTTTGCTCATGCACCCTGATCTGTCGTGAAAAATGGTACCAGATTACTTAATTACCTTTAAAAGCAGAATGAAGCCAAATAACCTAACTTTGTGTTAGGATTAGTGTACATTAGCCTAAATTTCAAGTTTTAAAGACGAGTTAAAGTAGGGTTTTAGTCATAACTGGGTAGTTCACTAAAGCAACAGAAAAATTCACATTGGTCACGTGTACCTGTCTTTTTCTCGATACTGAATTATTTATTTATTTAGCATATAGTACAGATGATACAGCCGCCCAAATGACTGCCTAAGAACACCTATCTCCTTATAGGTTACTGTGTAGGTAGGTTGTGTCTTGTACAGAAGCTCCTTCCTAAAGGAGCCAGGCGCAGGGCTGCTGGCTGCAGGAGGAGTTTTCTCATCTCATCTGCCAAGCGAGCCTGCTTGCCAATTGCTGCACAGCAGTTCTGGACACTGGGTGGGCTGAGTGACCTAACCAATCTTAACACCTCCTACATAGACACCCAGGGTATGCTTTCCAGTCATCGTTTCTAAAATCCCCTGCGCTCGGCTTTACCTTCTCCTCCAGACTGCCAGTCAATTTGTGAGCATGCAGACATCAAAAGTGAGGTAGTTTTTAAAAAGAGACAAAAGAACTGAAACAAAGATCACATTTTAAAAATATGTAAAATTTTCTTTGAGGCTACTGTGGCTGCGTTTGCTGCCAGCGAAGGACATTCTCATCCTCGAGTTGTTGAGCTACCAAAAACAGAAGAAGGCCTTGGATTCAATATTATGGGAGGCAAAGAACAAAACTCTCCAATCTATATATCTCGAATAATTCCGGGTGGAATTGCTGATAGACATGGGGGCCTCAAGCGAGGAGATCAACTCCTTTCTGTTAACGGAGTGGTATGGATGACTTTTATTCCTATTTGTAGTAACTCAGTGTAACCACTTGGGGGTGTATTTGAGTTATGGAAACAGAAGATAATGGGGGTGGGGGGATCAAAGAACCCTAGTTTAGAAATCCCTTGGGGAAATCCTGGGCAGTAGTATTTAGTACGGTGATAACTTTTTAAAGCATTTTAAGTGTGTTTTGCTGCTTTTCCAATGTAAATTAGCGATTCTTAGTGTGATTTTTATGAAGTAATTAAGCTCTTTAGTAGTTAATACATTAAATTAGAAGTCTGCCCTGATTTTAGTCTTACAGAATAGCAGTTGGCTAATTTACTTCTGACTTCGTGAAATAATCGGGCAAATAGATTGGTATTCAGAGTAATTATTTGAAACTTAAAAACCAGTTTCTGGGCTATAAACAGAATATGATTTACTTTTATGTTTATTTTTTAAGATTTTATTCATTTATTCATGAGAGACACAGAGAGGCAGAGACACAGGAAGAGGGAGGAGTAGGCTCCACGCAGGGAGCCTGATGCGGGACTAGATCCCAGGACCCCAGGGTCACGCCCTGGGCCAAAGGCAGACGGGCAGACACTCAACCGCTGAGCCACCCAGGCGTCCCAAACAGAAGATAATTAGCAGAGGATTTCACATCCATTAAAATGATAAAGCCAGATTATGTCATAGGTTTGTAGTGTTTGAGATGATACAGCATTAAAACATTTTTACTTACATGTATTTTAAACATTTCTGTGTTTTGAGTTACTTAACAAAACCTGGGATATTAATTGTGTGTGTGTTCATGTCTATTTTTTTTCCTAGAGCGTTGAAGGAGAACATCATGAAAAAGCTGTAGAACTGCTGAAAGCAGCTCAGGGAAAGGTTAAATTAGTAGTACGATATACACCCAAGGTCCTAGAAGAAATGGAGTCACGCTTTGAAAAAATGAGATCAGCAAAACGCAGGCAACAGACCTAATGCAATTCAAAACTGTATATTCCATTTTGCTTTTAGCTAGAAAAGTTTTACTTGTGACCTACTGATGGCCGCAATGCCAATGATTGTAAAAAAGAAACAGAAACTTCCCGTGAAATCCTCCTTGCCATTTTATAAACACCTCTTTTAACATTGTTTATGGTTCCAGAGATGCATACACTTTTTTCTGACAAAAAGTGAAAGGTGATGAGGGCAATTCTGTCCTGCTGTTTTTACAGGCCTTTTTCAAATGCAGATTTTGTCATAAAGTTGTTATAGATTTTTAAAAATGCTTTTTTAATATTAAAAAGTACTTTTACATTCTTAATCTTTTTTTAGGAAAAAAAGTTTTCTTCATTTGGCTGCTTATTTAAAAGTAACAGTTCTCCAGCTCTTTTTTTGCTTACTCTATTTTTTTTAACGTGTAAAATTTCTTTACGGTTTTCCAAGAAATGAAACATAACAGTCTCAGCTACAGCAGCAGTTCACTACACTATCAGTGTTAACACCACTGCTGCATTTTGTACTTCGAACACTCATAATATATATAATCAGTGGTAAATCATAACACAGAAGAGTGGAAATTTTTTACTTTTATTTAAACATAACGTATAATGAATATTCATTTATACTGATTTATAAAAGTTTTTAAACACTGAAACAATCATTGCTAAAATATATATTCTTTCATAATATTTGAGCAGTGAGGCAAGAGGATGTAATTTGGTTGTTGGCATTACTGATTATATCTCTATGTTCAACAATAGATCATAAATTATAGATGCAAAAACAGGTTCAGGATTCATCTTTTGCAGATTTTTTTTAATGCTATTCATTTTTATTTAAATATATTTCTTATATTTTGGTTTTTGCATTCCTAGAGATGAGCCAGTTAGTTTGTGCCGGGAAATAGCAGAAGCAAAGACGAAATACTACCTTTAACCTCACTAGCCTCAAGAGTTACACACTCTTAACTAGCTCACTTAGAGAATTGACTTTAAATAGGAAGAAGATAGAAGGATATGCTTAAGATAATATAGAAATTATGAGGTGATATATTCCTAAGAGTCTGCACACTCTTAAGTCCAAATGAGTAGGAACTCATTCATACCGAGATGGTTGAATGTAGAGATGTGATCTTTGATTCAAAGGATGGGAATTCTGAGAGATACTTTGATTTGTCCACTGGATGTCACTCTTTTACTGAAAGGCAGCTACTAGCGTAGGACCGTGACTGAGGTCTTTTTTAAAGGTGGAAATTACGAGTTAGAGGTCACTTTCGGTCCCAACTTATAGGAACATTTGTATGGTTTATAAGAATTTTAAGTGACAGATGCTAAAAAGAAGATAATGGGTTGAAATGCATAAGGAATTTATCCTAATTACCCTGTAAAAAGTGGGCATTCTGTAACATTCCTTCAGGAAGAATAGCAATGTATACCTTTTTCTGCATGTGTGTGAGCACTGTGAGTCTTACAAGATTATTCCAGTTTTCAATGATTTTCAGAATAAAAGTCAATCAGCATTGTTATTTATCATTTAGGTATTGAACACTGGATTGCATGGTTGAATGTGTCTTTAGTCCACTACAAAACGTGCTTGTATTGATAGGATCATGTTGTTAAATTGTGTATTTTCAAAATTAATTGATGTTTTAAAACGTTGAGACCAAAGTAGTGTAGAAGAATTATGGACTTATTTTAATTTAATTGTAAAGTTATTAGAGGTATTTGTTGTAGAGCTTTACATTATTAAAGAGAGAGATCGGTGCATATAAAAACAGTAATATTAGTATGCTCGTATTC
Source organism: Canis aureus (assembly GCF_053574225.1). Classification (NCBI taxonomy): domain Eukaryota; kingdom Metazoa; phylum Chordata; class Mammalia; order Carnivora; family Canidae; genus Canis; species Canis aureus. The sequence goes on from NC_135633.1 coordinate 2,764,753, forward strand.
TTGCATTACAGGGTAAGTAAATCCTGAAAAATCTTATTTTAGTATAGCTACAGCTGTAGTAGCTTTTAAGGGCGTGTCAACATTTCATTATAAATTATAGCTTCCTGGTTCAGTATCTCCGCTGTTTCAGAACTTTCAGCCAAGTTCAATCTTTTTTGGTGTTGAAACTTAGTAAGTTGAGTAAGCTAATTTTTTTTTCTTCTGCAGTAATCCACAATCTGTTCGTTGTGTGGGTTGGCACTTATTTATAATTCTTAAAATAAGGATAGCTTAAAGGAGCCAAATACAGTAGTTTTGCTTGCTACTGTTGAGCATGAGTAGCAGTAGTTTGTTTTTGTTAATGCAGTTTTCACAGTGTATCCCAGAATTTTAAATCTTGACCATAGAAAAATACATTCAGTGGCAAAGATGTACAGTAGTGGTCTTACTTAGCGAGAGAGAGTGAAGGGGATTGTCATCTTAATAAATAAATAGTCTGATTCATGAACGTAACTAGGCACATTATAAGTATAAAATAAGCTTTTGATTTGTAAATTATAAACTACCCAGTTTCCATCTGTTTTCTTGGTATTTCAAAATGGGTGGATTCAGTGGTTTCTCAATCTTCACTGCGCATTAGAAAACCCCGCAGAGCTTTAAAAAAACTCTATTACAGGAGTCCCATTCCATAGCAGGTACGTTCAGAATCTCCCAGGGTGGGACCAGATACTTACTTTTTTAAGCTTTCCAGGTGGTTCTAAAGGACATGTAGGGTAGAGAACCACTTGCTTTCCCCTTTATAAAATGCTCTAATTACACTGGACTCTATCTGGAAGTATCAGAACAGAATAGTTCAATTTATAGCTACTGTTTAGTAGCTGCAGATACAATAATTGATTATCTTCCTTAGTACTTTCTTGAGGAATAAAAGATACTTGGCATTCCTTATTTGGGAAGTAATTATAGTTTATCTTTTTTTCTTTAATTGGCCAGTAGTTTAATGTCTGTCATCTTTCTGCCCCCTTGGCCTTTAAAATTTAACAAAAATAAATTTATTAATTGAGAAAGCCTATTTAAAAACTGCAGATGAGAAATGCTGTCATTGATAATTATGTACTGTCTTCATAGGGCCACTTTATCCATTAGTATACTAGATTATAATGGCCTAGTTCTTTGGGATTTGGTAATCAGATGTGTTTTTAAAAAATCATTGTCTTCCTCTACTAAATTTTTTAGTTCTTTTGCTCAGTACTTAATACTTAAGTAGTTTGGCTCAAGTACTTTGTTTACAATTTACATGGATATTATAGCATTTAATGGCTGTGGCTTATCTGAAAAGAATGTCAGCATGACTTGGTGTAGACTTAAAAAGAATACATGTTGTGAATATTTTATAATGTGGAATGATCACTGAAATATCAAGGACTCTGGTAATTGTATTTCTTGAATAAATGTATGTTTATGAATTTTCTAACTTTTGTTGTCTCCTAACAATCTGGTTTTACACTTTCTGTTGTCCAGAATTTCACTAATAGCGTTTCTCCAACGTTTGTTGCAGTTCTTTGATGATGAAATAGTGGAGAAAACCAAATTGCTTGCTCATTAACTTTCCAAGAACTTCCAAACTAACTTGTATCTGGACATAGTTTTTAAAAATATCAGCAACAGTATGCTTCTACTTTAATTCTTTGGTTTGAGGCAAAGAAATATACTCCAACTAGATTTAACACTTTTTCGATAGATGACTTCATTTACCAATTTAATTCTGATTCTGAGGTTTATTTAAAATGTATTATGTTCTTGTTTGTTGGATTTGGGGAAGAAATGGTATAACTACACAATAAATGTGTTTCTGAAAGCTCTGTATAAAATGACTTCTAAATAAGGTAAAAAGCATAATGTATGATGGTTGCCAGAGTGAAACTTTGAACTCCCGTATTTTGTCTTTCATAAAATATAACTACAGAAAAAAATTCTCGTGTGTTACTTTGAGAGAGGCAGCATGGCATGATCGGCCACACAGCGCTGGGGGCTGGCTGCCCTAGTGGGAATCCTAGACCCACCGTCGCCCTGTAATCTGACGGGAGTTGCTTCTCTGTGCCTCGGTTCCCTCGTCTGTCGCGGGCAGCAGTGCCTGTAGCGGTGAGGTCACGATCTGTGAAGCCCTTAGAACGGCGATCGCTGCGTGTGTTGGCTATTGTTTGCGTGTAAAAGCTTCAGGGAAGTTATTAGCCAAGGGAAGACTGTGGCCACGTAATTAAAACGAGCAAGTTCTTTCTTTTGATGCCTAGGAGTCCGTCCTATCCTTTAAATAATGCTTAAAAACAAGGAATAGGAATAAAAGTTTTGTAAGGAATAAGATTCCTAAGGAATTGTCACATTTCTGTCCACTCGTATCAAAGAAACTAACGGAATTCTAAGTGCAGTTTTAGGGGCGGAGGACTGGGGCCACACTCTGAATGAAAATCATACCAAGTGCAAGTAGGGGATTTGTTCCATCGGAAAGGAATTGGTAAGGACGATAGGACCTGGCTCGAGAGACCGCGGGGCTGCTGGAAAGGGAGCCCGACGAGCAAATAAATGCATCCTGCAAAAGGCATCATGAATTCTCAAAATGCACGGAGAGGTCCCGAGCCGCAGGGGGGTAGTGAGGGGCGCTTGCGGGTCGCTTCCACTTCCTTAGGAGTATTAGCCCCGTACCCGTTCTGGTTCTGCAGTTCAGGGTCTTTGTGATTTTAATGAAGTAGCGACCAGTTTTTGTTTGTTTGTTTGTTTTGGTGCACTTCTTTATTGCGTGGCAGATAGGCTCCACCTGAGGGAATTTTTAAGATTGTAAGGTAAGCCAAAGGTACATTCCTACAGATTCGTTTAGTGAATATTCTTTGATTTTAGATTTTCTTTAAAAAGAGCAGCATGCTTCTATACGGACTGTGAGAGCTCGCCTGGTTCTCGTCAACTGCAGAAGCGCATTTCCCCCCGAGCGCCCTGGGTTCCCTGCCGTCCAGGGGCGTTTGCTCAGCCCGAGCCAGCGGTGCTGCTCCGTCCCGACGGCTGACCCTTGTGCTCGGGAGACGCTCTGCACACCTTGCGATGCCCCTGCTCCCCCGCAGCCGCCCCTCCTCCCGCCCCCCGCTCCCCCTGCAGCCGCCTCCCCCCCCCCCCCCCGGCCGAGGCCGCGCTCTCCGCCCCCCCCACCCCGCCCGGGAGAGCGCGCCGCCGCCGGGCCAGGGAACCTCGAGCCTCAGAGAGTGCTTGGGCGCCCAATAACGTTTGAACCGTCGTTCAAATCATTTTTAAAATGTGCAGACGTTGGGAGAATGGGAGTTGTGTCATAAATGTTTTCGTTTTTAAAAAGATTTTTGAGAGAGACATAATGAGAGCGCCAGTGCCCCGCTTGTGCTCTTGCTCAAATAAAATGTATGTTCATGAGACACCCAGAGAGGGAGGCAGAGACCCAGGCAGAGGGAGAAGCAGGCGCCCTGCGGGGACCCCGATGCGGGACTCGATCCCGGGACCCCGGGGCCGCGGACTGGGGCTCAGCCGCGGAGCGCCCCGGGCGCCCCAGATAAAATATTCTTTAAAAATAAATGTTATAGAGGCCGGAGGGCGGCACTGGCACAACCCCCCACCCCCCACCCCCCACCCCCGCGCGGAGCCGCAGGGGTACCTGCCCCGTCGTTTTCCTCGCAGCCTTTCACGTTTGGCCACAAGAGGGCGCCCGCGGGCTGTCTTTCCCGCTTCGCAGCCCCGGCGCTCCACGCCCCGCCCGGCCGAGGCCCCGTGGGACCAGGCGGGCGGGCGGGCGGGCGGCTGCCCCCCTGCACGCGGTCCCGGGCGCGCCCCCTGCCGGCGGCCCCCGCGGCCTGCAGCCCGGCGGGCCCACCCCGCCCCGCCCCGCCCCGGCCCGCCCCGGCCGGTCTGCCGCCGCTGGCCCAGCCCGACGCTGCCACCGGGGCCGGGGCCGGAGCCGCACCGAAAGGCCCTCCGAGCCTGCGCTGCGTCCCGGAGGGTGGCAGCGGGAGGGCCGCGGGGGAGGAGGGCCGCGGGGGGAGGAGGGCCGCAGGGGAAGAGGGGGGAGAAGGGCCGCGGCGGGGGGAGGGCTGGGGGGGAGGGCCGCGGGTTGGAGGAGGGCCGCGGCGGGGAGGAGGGCGGGGAGGAGGGCCGCGGGGGGAGGGCCGCAGGGGGAGGAAGGCCATTGGAGGAGGAGAGCTGAGCGAGGAGGAGGGCCGCGGGGGAGGAGGGCCGCGGGGGGAGGGCCGCAGAGGGGAGGAGGGTTGAGGGAGGAGGAGGGCCGCGGGGGGGGGGGGAAGGAGGGGGGGGGAAGGAGGGCCGCGGGAGTGGGGAGGAGGGCCGCAGGGGGAGGGCCGCAGGGGAAGGAAGGCCATTGGAGGAGGAGGGCCGCGGGGGGGAGGGCCGCAGGGGGAGAGGGGGGAGGAGGGCCGCGTGGGGAGAAGGGCCGCGTGGGGAGGGCCGCAGAGGGGAGGAGGGTTGAGGGAGGAGGAGGACCGCGGGGGGGGGGAGGAGGGCCGCGGGGTGAGGAGGGCCGCGGGGAGGAGGAGGGTTGAGGCAGGAGGAGGGCCGTGGGAGGAGGGCCGCGGGAGAAGGAAGGCCATTGGAGGAGGAGGGCCGCGGGGGGAGGGCCGCAGGGGGAGGAGGGGGGAGGAGGGCCGCGTGGGGAGAAGGGCCGCGTGGGGAGGGCCGCAGAGGGGAGGAGGGTTGAGGGAGGAGGAGGACCGCGGGGGGGGGGAGGAGGGCCGCGGGGTGAGGAGGGCCGCGGGGGGGAGGAGGGTTGAGGCAGGAGGAGGGCCGTGGGAGGAGGGCCGCGGGAGAAGGAAGGCCATTGGAGGAGGAGGGCCGCGGGGGGAGGGCCGCAGGGGGAGGAGGGGGGAGGAGGGCCGCGTGGGGAGAAGGGCCGCGTGGGGAGGGCCGCAGAGGGGAGGAGGGTTGAGGGAGGAGGAGGGCCGCGGGGGGGGGGGGGAGGAGGGCCGCGGGGTGAGGAGGGCCGCGGGGGAAGGAAGGCCATTGTAGGAAGAGGGCCGCGGGTTGGAGGAGGGCCCCGAGGGGAGGCCGCGGGGGGAGGGAGGAGGGCCCCTGGGAGGAGGGCCGCGGGAGGAGAACCACAGCAGCCGCAAGGGAGGGCCGCGGGAGGAGAACCACAGCAGCCGCAAGGGTGCTGCGCACCTTCTGCGGTCACATAACAGCTTCTGTACAATCTTTGCTTTTAAATGCAAAATCAAATGTATTTTATAAAATTCAAAACTTTGTCACTGAGGAAACTCAAACACTGCCTGCAAGGAAACCAGCCCTCCCTCAGCGTTACCCACAGCCGAGCCTAGGTGGCCGCGGCTGGGCAGAGCGGGGCAGGGCCTGCGGGGCGCAGGGGCTGGTGTCATCTTAGGCCTCCGACTCCCAACCGCATCAGTCGACTGGGCAGTATCTTTGGCTTTCGGCCTCTTCCTTATCTTCCCCGGAGCCCAGACAGGATGTTTGATGGAGAGAAAAGTCCTTTCAGAGAGGACGGGCACGTTCTGTAAATAAACCAAAGACCATCTGAGGCCTTGCGATTACCTCGCTTCGTGGGACAGTAAATGTGTGAAGAATTTTGTCTTTTCCCTACAAATTAAAAACACAGAGTAACCCGACTATAGAGCCACTGGCCCAGGGACGCGCCCCGCTCACTGGCTGACTGTCCCCCACGTGCCAGCCTTCTCCCTCCTGCACGTCGGGGTTTTACACACGTGCTGCACGTGTCCTTGTACTTCTGAGCACTTCCCAGCATCCAGGAGGATGTAACCACACGGCCTGGTGCTTTCTGGAGGTCCACGGGCCCGTGGATGGCCTGGGCTGCTGGTGGGCATGAATGTGCTGCTCCTCGACGGATCCCAGAGTGACACAGACGCTGTGGCCCATTCTGCAGCCTCAGGCAGGTGGTTGAACAAGCCTTTAGGTCCTTTCTAGCCCTAAGTTTTCTAGATTCCATAAATTAAGGTGGACTAGAAGGCGCCTGAAGGGAGGCAGGCCTCGTCAGAGGCTCTTCGGCCGTGGACACGCAACTCGGACCACAGGGAGGCCAAGTGACCGACAGCCCCGCTGGGCTGGACCCGGACAGTGACCAGCACAGCAGCTGGAGACTCAGGAGACAAGGACTCTACGTGGTGAGTGTCCCCCAGACGGGGATGGAAGCGCCCTTCTGACGGAGACTCACCCACCCTCTCGCCCTTCCTTCTCTCCCGGCCTGGAGTCAAACCTGTGTCTCGACCCTCGTCCCACGGCTCCTAGCGTCTCACTCTGCCGTCCCCTCCCCATTTTCCTCAGAAGCATCGCCCTCCATACCCTCCCAGCTCCCCCAGTAGGCCGAGCCATCCTGCCGTCGGGTTTGCTCCCCAGGGAGCCAGCGGGCACAATCTTCTAGCAGAGTGTTGGACACTGGGGTGGGAGACGACCTCGGCATCGGGGACTTTGAGGTACTGAGAGTCCGGGCCCACCCCAGGCCTAGGACATCAGAACCAGTGCACGGGCCAGTTTTAGACATCTTCCTCGGGTGGTTGACGGTGGACTGCCCTGCATTAACCTAAACTCTTTATTCCCTAGCAGAGCAGTCTCAGGAGTAGGAAGGTGGTAAAAATTGCTTGGACAAAAAAAAAAAAAAAAAAAAAAAAAAAAATTCCAGAAAATGTTAGAAATCTTCGCAAGTTTGTGTTATTCTGAAATAAAAGGAGCAAACTGGCCAAGTGACGATAATATGTTTCTCTGTCACCTCAGGGCACCTGGCAGGTTCAGTGGGTAGAACATGTGACTCTTGATCACCGGGGCATGCGTTCGAACCCCGCACTGGCTGTAGAGCTCACTGGAAAGTGTGTGTGTGTGTGTGTGTGTGTGTGTGTGTGTCCATCACCTCAAGGTCCTCCATTCACTCTTTCATATTGAAATTTTTTAACTTTCCTCATTGTCTTCTATGAACTGAATTAATATATTTTAACACTAACATGAAGCTAAAGAGAGATTAATAAATAGTAGTAAGAGTTTGCCGCCCAGGCTCCCAGAGCAGTATTTTTGGCATCTTCCTAACGCCCAACACCACTGACCCAGTCTCCATTGCTTTCTTTGCTCCTTTCTCAGGTAATCTGGAAAATTACAGACAGTTGGTAGTTTGCCTGGGTTTTAAAAAGCGTGGTCTCTGCACCTAACTCTGGGAAACGAACAAGGGGTGGTGGAAAGGGAGGTGGGCGGAGGGTGGGGGTGACTGGGTGATGGGCACTGAGGGGGGCACTCGGCGGGATGAGCACTGGGAGTTACGCTATATGTTGGCAAATTGAACTCCAATACATAAAAGTTAAAAAAATTAAAAAATAAAAATAAAATTTCAATGAGCTTGCTTAAAAATAAAATAAATTGGGGATATATAAAAAAAAAAGCATGGTCTCTGATTTTTTGGTTTGTTTCAAAAAAGATTTTAAAGGCATTTGGGGGATTTGAGGATTGTTCAAGTTTTCATCGTGCTCGCCCCTCCTTGGTGTGAGGAGGTTGTCGTAACTGTCACCGGACAAAAAGAAAGGCCTTGGAATTACCCACGGAGGGCCTGTCCTCGTGGACACAGTCGTCGGCGTGCAAGGCGGGAGCAGGATGTGCAGCGCGTCCTGTCTTCTCTCCCCACCCCCATAGCTTCTCCTGCCGCCTCCTTTTCTCGATTCCTTCCCAAGTCCGTTCCTGCAGACAAAGAAGAGCGTTCCAGGCTATTTCGGGAGCCAGGTACGACCTGGCCCAGGGCTGGTCCTCTGTGTGCGCTTATTTTGTGAGCTGCACACATTTTGCACGTAGTTCTTTGACGTGGCTGTCTCGTGCTATGGTCTTCCTCACGTGTGCAAAGTTTTATTGGGAATCCTGAGAGAGTAAAAAGGAACCCAAGTCAGTGACAGAACTTTATCAACACTTTGGCCCTAACAAATCCTCAGTGTGACTAGGTTATAATCTTTCTAGACTTCCTTTCTGATTTTTTTTTTTTTTTACCTTTACCGTTGCACGGGTCACAGTGCCTGGCTTCTGTAACGCTTTTCCCCTCTGTCTAGGTCGGGCCCAGTACTTTATGCGCTCAGGCCTTGGGAGCCACAGGCGGTTCCGTCATTCAGGAGCTGTTCCCTTGAGTGTCACTCTCCTCTTGGGAGAGATCAGGATGAGAAAATCAGGTTTGCAAGGATTAGGTATGAATAGGCAAATATTTCTGATATTTACCTAAATGTGTGGAAATGTGGGGTCAATATGGGTCTTCAGAACTATTGAAAAGGGTCTCTGACCCCCCGCGATGTCCAACCAGGTCTGGAATCTAAGGACTCTTTGGTGACGTCTTGAAAAGGGCTGGTTTCCAGAAGCCTCGCTGCCTGTCCTCACATCCCAAGGGCTCTCAGTTCTGCACAAATAGCAGTAGACGAAGTGGGCCCAGAAGCCCAAATTTGGCCACAAGTGCAACTGAAGTGATTATTTTTAATATGTCAACAATTTTGGGGCGCCTGGGTGGCTCAGCGGTTAAGCATCTGCCTTGGGCTCAGGTTGTGACCCCAGGGTCAAGTCCCACATCGGGCTCCCCACAGGGAGCCTGCTTCTCCCCCTGCCTGTGTCTCTGCCTCTCTCTGTGTGTCTCTCATGAATGAATAAATAAAATCTTAAAAAAAAAAGTAAAAAATTTCACATTGTTATTTTTTGTGTTTCAAACTGATTGTTGTTGTTTTAAATTATCCCTAAAAAATAGGTCGTATCCACAATAGGACCACTCTAGGGACACTGAGTCATGGAAGAGAAGGACAAGGGGTGAAAGTGCCTATTTAAGACCAGGATGGAAAGCCCGCAAGCCTCTGAACCAGCGTGGGAGCTCTGCTAGCCCCAAATGCAAATGTGGAGGACTCACAGCATAGAGACAGCAGCCCTTGAGGACTCCAATGTTAGCTATAAACCGGATTGCTGATGGGTGTGATAGTCTTTCTTTATTCCCTGAATCTCTCATGTTTGGAAATGTTTATGTACATGTACACATCGATACCCGTTTATACATATATATATGCAAATCAATATGTCTTTAATAAACATGTTCAGCTTATAACTTGGAGTGGCAGGCTTGGCACTCATGCTTTTATAAAGTCAACAGCCATTTTTCATGCGATTGCCTCAGGTCAAAAATTTTGGGGGTGCCTTTTGGATGCAAAATAAGATAAACCTGAGTGCCCAGGACTCTTTGTGGACCATTCATTCCAGAAAGGGGAGCATTTTTTTTTTTTTTTTTTGCCTTGCAATGGGCTCTTCTGAGCTCATTCTGCAATATAAGCTTCAGTATGAGCTCACCACAGAGCCCAGAAATTTGCAAGTGCTTGATCTTAACTTGGAGGAAAAGATGATCACCTTTGAGGTGTGTCCCTGTGAATTTCACATAATCCTGCAAATAGTTTTCCAAAATAATCAGACTTCGATAGGCACTTAGCACCTATAAAACAGGGCTGGGAAACTATGGCCCATGAGCCAGAACTAGTCCAACATCTATTTTTGCCCAAAAAGTCTTATAGGAACACAGCCAGATCTATTTGTTTATATGTCATTTACGGCTGCTTTTATGCTACACTGGCAGAGTTGAATAGTTGTGACAGAGACCATATGGCTGGCAAAGCCCAAAGTATTAACTATCTGGCCCTAAAAATGAAAACAAATATGAACAACCCGATAGAAAACAAACAGGCAAAGGAAATGAATAGGCAATGCAAATGCACAGGAGAGTGCCCTGGAATGTCCAATAACTAGATGAAAAGATGGAGCTGTAATCAGAGAAATTGAACTTTAAACTACACTGAGATTGCATTTCATATGCACCAGATTTGCGAACATTTAGGTCGTGCAACATCAGCTGTTGGTAGGGCATAGAGAAATGGGAATTTTTATTCTCTGCCGTGGGAAGCACAAGTAAGTGCAATCACTTTTGAAAGCAATTTCACAATATCCAATAATGGTGAGTGCACATAATTCACTCCTAGACACACACGCACGCACGCACACATACACGTGTAGCAAGGAAAGGCACGTTAGAGAAGCTGTCACATGCGTGAACAAGGGGACTTGTACACGAATATTCATGGTAGCATTGTTAGAAAAAGTAGAAATGAGTTTAATATTAATAACAGAATGAATAAATACGGGGTGCATCCTTAAAATAGATGCTATGTAATAACGATGAATTAACGACGATGAGATATTTCATGAACACGTATTTCATAAAGCTACCAGGTTGAGTTGACTTGGGAAGTCAACAAAGATTGGAGAGAGGTACAAAGGGAGCTTTGCGTACGTTTGTGGCATTTTTGTATCTTAAGCTGATGGCTGTGAACTCAGATTTTTGTTTTTCCTATAAGTTGGAAATAAGTCATAAAAATGAAATTCTGTATGTTTGAGGCCTTTAATCATTACGGCATAGAGGAGACCCCCCAAGACCTCCCGGTTTTTATTTCCACAGCAGCCCGTGGCCCAGCAGCCAGAGCCTCTTGCAGACACTTATGCAGCCTGGTGAGGAGGTGAGTGGGACCAAAGTCTGGCTTGTCCACTACTCTGTCACCTTGTTGTGCCCGTTGCCCAAGAGCCCCTAGGTGAGCATCGCTCAAAAAGGGGGCCTTTCCCCTGCCCACGCGTGCCCTGTGGAGTGTGCAGAAGCTCTGCAGCCAGGCCGCACGTGCTCTCGCTTAGCCTGTGGGGCTACGCACGCCCTCACCCACCGCAGGGAGGAAGGGGGAAGGGGAGCCTGTCTGGAAACAGAGACTCTGCTGCCTGTTTGCTTGCTAACACATGTTGGCTCATCCTCGTATCTTTCTAGGTCCTTACGGTTCCAGAGCTGATCATTTTTCTCTAGTTATCTGGGTATAGGCTCTAAAAAATTAATTTGTTTTGCTCTCTTAGGACATCTTATCCAAAAAGTGAAGATTAATTGGCCAATTTATCTTCAGTGTAAAGCACATATAGGAACTGTAAGAGATAGTAACGTGCTAACAGCAAGGCCATTGCTGTGGATATTTTGTCTTCTTGGACAAGCTGCAAATTGGAACCCTCTTTTCTTACCTTCTTCACCTGATAGACAATAGGAACTCATCCTTCAGTACAATCTACATCTCTCTTTTCTCCAAAATCTGAATCTCTCCTTTCACCTAAGTTGCCAGCCCTAATATCTCATTCCTTGGAAGCAAAGGACCAATGTGGTTTATGGACTACCCATATCACTTTCACGCAATGTGCATCAAAATGCTGATTTCTGGGCTCCCCCCAAGCCTATTACATCACTTTGCATTTTTAATCAAGCTTTGCATGTGACTCTCAAGCTTCTGGAAGTCTAAAAACCACTACTTTAGAAGAGAGAAAAGTTATTTGGGGCAAAAAAAAAAATCACCCTAATATATAATTCTCATTTTAAAGCAGCATAGGAAAGTGGTATCTCGGCAGGAGAAATTCTGTCCTCTTTCATCGTTGTTATAAAGGAGCGGTCTTAAAAGAATCAAAGAAACCAAATTTACAATGTTTTCTCACTTCACTTTCTCATGGCAGTTGCTAGAAAATAATAGAAACGATTTAGGTGATGGGCGCCAATTTAGGGAAGGCTCTGAGGGCACAAGACAAGGAGCCGGGAGACCGGGAGTCGTCCTGTGATGGTCTTGGGCAGAGCACAGGACTTGAGGGCTTCAGATTTCTCATCTATGAAACCAGGGGCTTGTCCATATATCTTTAAGTTCTCTTTCAGACACACAATCAGAGGAAACATGTCATTCTTAAAAACTGTAAGTCCAAGCACGTTTGTATTTATCCACTCTCTAGCGTATAAATCACTTTATTGTATGTTAGTCATGGACCCAACGGGGCATTGTTTTTTGAAGATAAACTCTCAAATGCAAAGCTGATTGGCAGTGTTCCGTTTCAAACTTCTTAGGTCTGTTTCAACTTATTTCCATTTTCTTTAATTTTACCTAGGTGAGGTGAGTGGTAAACTTCACGGTAGCATCTTCAACCCCACCTGCCTTAAAGCATTCAGGAAAACCATCTTCGACGTAGATAATAAAACAACCCAAAAGGCGCAGTGGAAAGGGAGAGGGGAGGCGCCCATAAGACAGTATTGGGTGCGAATAATGACTTCCACGGGGTTGCGAAGCCACAGAAGTCCACAAGGGGAGGGGATGCTGACCATTACCCGCCCCCAAAGTTGCTGCTGACTTCTCAGTGTTTTCTCCTTTGCAAAAAGTGTGCAGTGTTTGGAAACATCAGCCCCGTGGCCTCTTAGGAGATTCCTGCGTTTGAGGGTTTTAAGGTCCCTGAGAAGGACTCTGGGTGGAGAGCACCCGAACTCCGTGTCCTGGGTGGTTCACTGCTTGCTAAGACCTAGCTCCCCGGTGCCTCTCCACGGAGGTGCACAGAGCTCAGGTGCAGGGAGGGGCCTGGATGCGCGGGCTGCGCTGCTTTGCTGCGGGGCAGAGCCGGAGCCTCGGAGCAAGCCCGCGTGCGTGTCCCAAGAAGGGAGGCTTGTCCCCTCCTCCTCGAGACCTTCTTCCCCTTTGCACAGCTCGCAGGGTCCGCGCCCTCCGGGCCGCGCAGGTCGCCGCTGTAGGGGCTGCCGCCGTGCCCCGGGGCCGGGCCGGGCCGGAGCCCCCCATCCCCCCCATCCCCCCCGCCCCGCCCCGCCCCGCCCCGCCCGGGCCGGCCTCGCGGAGGAGCGTCCCGGGGCCCCGCTGTCACTCACGCGCGGGGACCCGCCCCCGCGGCCCTGCCCCGGCCCTGCCCGCCGATGAGCGCGGCGCCCGCCGGCCAATGGCGCTCCGCGGGCCCGGGCGCTCGGCACCGACCTGGGTGATTTGCATAACCCGGCGGCCCGGGGCCCGCGGCGCGCAGCCCTGCACCGAGCGGGACGCCAGGCGGGGGCGGCGGCGGCGGCGGCGGCGGCGGCGGCGGGGAGCGAGCCCGGGGGTCTGCGCGGGAGCCGGGCGGGGGGCGGGGCGGGGCGGGGCGGGGCGGGATGGCTGCGGGCGGCGCCGCGCGGCGCTGAGGGGCCCGGGGGCCGGGCCGGGGCGGGAGCCATGGCCGAGCGCGGCGCCCGCGGCTGCGCACGGCCGGGCCGGCTGGCCTGAGCCGCGGGAGGAGCGGAGCGGGGCTGCGTCTGCGCTTCCATGGGGCGGCGGGGGGGGCCGCACGCCGGAGCGCCGCGTCCCTGCGCTGCTGCCGCGGGCCGCTGAGCCCGCCGACCACACGCCCGCCCCGGCCCGAGCCCGGGCTGCAGCCGCCGCCGGAGCCCCAGTCCCCGCCGAGCCCGGGCTGCACCCGGAGCCGCAGCCGCAGCCCGAGCTGCACCCGGAGCGCGAGCTGCACCCGGAGCCGCAGCCAGAGCCGGAGCCGCAGCCGGAGCCGCAGCCAGAGCCGGAGCCCGAGCTGCACCCGGAGCCGCAGCCCGAGCCGCAGCCGCAGCCGGAGCCCGAGCCCGCCCGGCCGCCCCGCCGCCGCGATGCCGGGCCCGCTGGGGCTGCTGTGCCTCCTCGCCCTGGGGCTGCGCGGCGCGGCCGAGCCCAGCGGAGCGGCGCCCCCCCTCTGCGCGGCGCCCTGCAGCTGCGACGGCGACCGTCGGGTGGACTGCTCGGGGAAGGGGCTGACGGCCGTGCCCGAGGGCCTGAGCGCCTTCACCCAAGCGCTGTGAGTGCGGGGACGGGGTGCGGGAGGCCGGGGCTGCAGGGACGGGGCGCTGCGGGCGGGGGCGGGGCCACCCGCGTGGGGGCTGCTGGGCGGCGCCCCCGCCTGCCCGGGAGGAGGAAGCCGGAGCCCCCCGCCGCGGGCTCACAGACCCGGCCGCGGGGGGACACCTGCCCCCGCCAGGGCGAGCCCCGCCCGGTGGCCCCGGGCCGCCCCCTCGGGCCAGGGCGCAGGGGCCTCCACCGCGGGGGGCGGCCCAGACCCGGCTCCTGCCCCCCCCGCCCCCCCAGGCCCGAGGTCCAGAAGCGGGAGGAGCCCGAGCAGGTGGGGGCGGCCTCGGCGGAGCCACCCAGAGGGAAGCAGCGCTGGGGGCCGCGGGCGGGCAGGTGCGGGCCGGGCGCTGTGGGCCGCGGAGCCCTCGCCGCGGGAGCGGAGGCTTCCGAAGGGTCCTGGGTGCAGGGACCTCCCCACCCCCCAGCCGAGGCGGGGACCCCCGGAGCAGCCGGCCGCCCGGGTCCTTGCGGTGCCGCCCGGGTCCTTGCGGTGCGGCCCGGGCCTCGCTGCGCCTCCCGGCGGCTGCGCCGAGGCCTCCCTCTGCTGCGCTGCAGCCCGGCCCGCGACTCTGCCTCACCCTCGGCCTCCAGCTCCCCCCCTTTATTTTTCCTGCCTCCCCTGTCACTTAGGGGCTTCAAGTCCTTCTCCTCCCGTAGAGTGAAATTGACTTTTTACCAAAGAAAATCGCTTTTGCGGCAAAGAGCAACTTACCCCCCCCCCCCAGAAGGTACATTGCAAGTGGGCAGGTGGGACTGGGAGTGGGGAAAAGCGAGGCAGGGAGGACGGGGTAGGGGAGACCGGGCTGTTTCTTCCTGTCTCCTGAAGCTTAAGGAATTCATGCAGGAAGAGGTGCCTCTACCTGACGTCCCTCAAGCCTCTCGAGTCCTAGAAAAGCATGTTTTTACTGTCGTGACCAGGAGTAGAGACCTTGTCTAGCCGATTCCTCCGGTTTTGATGAGGAGACTTGTCCAGTGATTAAAAGGGCTCTTTTACACCCATACCTAAAACCACGGTGAAATAACCACACGTCGATGACCGCGCGCTCCTGTCTGCAGAGCATCTTTAGGATGCGCTGGGGGTAGTACAGGGCCACGGTGTCCGCTGGGAGCCTAACAGAACTCAGTGTTGGAGGCTTGGGAAACCCGTGGTCGGCGCCCTGCAGGTTAGAGTGCCCGCTGCCGGGAGCAGGTGTGCTCTCTGTGACCTGCAGCTGCAGCGAGCGGACATCCCCATGATCCTTACTGCATCTCAGCACTCTTCATTCTCAAGAGCATGTATTATGGGACTGCCCCACCTAAAGGGCGTTTCAAGGGCAGTGGGTTTGCATTTTGAGAAAGCAGCTAGTTTGCTGAATCTCCAAAGCCGAGATGAGGCCGGGCAGGGGCCGTGGGTGTGCACCCTCCGATTGCTTTGGGATCACCTGGGATCTTGTTCCAAGTACTTCTGACCTGCTGCCCCATTATAGCTTTAGTGAGCCACAGTGACACACCAAGGGGCTAGACCCATGGTCCCGGACTTTTGTTCGCCGATTCCTAATTTCCGGAGCCTGCACACCCGTGCCTGTTACACGGAAGACTACAGACACAGATACACGTCAAAAAAGATGAGGCTGATGAATCAAAGTTCTTTTATTTGCTTCTCTTGGCTCAGTGGTAGATGGGGTTTCTTCAGCTCCCCTGGGGATGTCTGCATCCCACCTTGGAGACCCTGGGACCGAGCAAGAGCACAGATTTGCTTTTGCTCAGCTTGGGGTCCACGGGGCCTGGTACACAGGAGGCCCTTGAAAACGTTGCAGTGAAGAGAGAATAACTGGAGGCCACACCGAAGGCAGACTCGGGGCTTGGAATTCAGACGCCATTCCCACACAGGATTGCCAAATCCAGCATTCTCAGCATTTAGTCTTTTGTCCAGATTTGAGAAAGCCCCAGAGAGAGGATACTGCTGCTCCTCCTGTAGGCTCGTTTAAACTTGTTCAGTCCAACAGTGTCTGTTTCCTGCTGAAAGCTGCTTTATCCGAGTCTGGGGGCAGAGTCAGACGTAATCCCCAGCATTGTTGACGGGATTCCCGTGTTCACACTGGTGGCTGCACCTGTACTGATTATTTATATTTTGCAAGAGCAGTTCTCAGTCCTGTGTCACAATACGCTGGCTTGTCACAGTCCACCCTGGGGTGTTTTAAGGGAAGTAATCTCACTGGTATTAAAATTCCAAAGTTTATTTTATCAGAGAGATTCAAGGTTATTCCTATAGTAATGGTAACAGGTCACTCTTGGTCACCTGCGCGCCCAGAGTCTTGAGAGAAAGAGATGAAGGCCCAGTGGCGGGGGAGGCGGGGGGAGAGGATTGTGCACGCGTGGCCCCTGGTGTGTGTGTTGCTGCCTCGCCGTGGGGTGCCGTGGATCCGGAGCACAGGTCTCCACACCCTGGAGCATGTCTCATGACCAGTTTTACAATTATTACAGGCTGTGCCTGTGGCTTCATAGAGACCATGGTGGGTCTGAGCCGTGGTCATGGTCCTTACCAGCCACGAAGTAATTTTGTGGCCTCGGGCAAGTTATTGTCCCTTTTATTGGGGGGGGGGCGGAGGGGAGCGTTAACGATTTTCTCGTCTGAAAAATGAAGTAGTTGGATTCACAAGATTATATCTAAGGCCGCCTGCCTGTAGCTTCCAGAAGTTCTATGATTTTGATGATTCTTAATAATTTTAGGATGGCAAGGTGACGATCGTGTCACGATCCTCTCGTCAAAGATCCCAGGAGCACAGAATTTCGTTCTGGGTGAGGTTGCACAAGCCTCTTCATTACCACTCACTTGGAGGAGGAGTTCTTTGTGTTTAGAAGTGTGTGTTAGGAAATTTGCCATGGAGACTTGTTGCAGAATGCATGACTAGCTAAGGCGCTTCCTAGGGTAGAAAGCCCCGCTTGTTTCCTGTGGGTATGGCTTAACGCTCGGAAAAGAAAATCATTCTGTTTCAGTAATTTGGACACTGTACAGAAAGTTACTCAACGTCCTCACTTCCATGTAATTAGTCATGATCTCTCCCACCTTCACCGCGCGTGGGTCCCGTGCACTGGGGCGGGTGGCCGAGCCCTCTGTAAAGAACTGAGGGTCGCCCGAGAGGCTCCGAGGTCTTTTTTAAAAAATGATCTCTTCTGTTTTCTTCTTTTGGAAGCAGCATCTCAGATTCTTCCTCAAGATGTATTTTTTTCACTACCCCAGACACGTTTTTCTTCCCTTCATAGTATCATTTGCCAGCATTTTCCTCTGCTTCCTTCACCCTCTGCTGTATTCTCTGGCCGGTCAGTCATCAGTGGCTAAGGGTCTGCACCAGTTTTTGGGGATACGATTTTGACATCTCTTGATTTCTGAATTAGAATCTTCAAGTTTCAATGTCAGTGTGTAGTGTGTCTTTCTAGAGATCATTAATATCACAGACAAGTGCATTTTGTGCTAAGTTAGGCCAATATTTGAATATCTTTACATTTATTTATTTATTTATTTATTTATTTATTTATTTATTTATTTATTTAAAGGATATTATTTATTTATTCATGAGAGACCCAGAGAGAGAGAGAGAGAGAGAACGAGGCAGAGACACAGGCAGAGGGAGAAGCAGGCTCCATGCAGGGAGCCCGACGTGGGACTTGATCCTGGGACTCCAGGATCACGCCCTGGGCCGAAGGCGGCGCCAAACCGCTGAGCCACCCAGGCGTCCCATATCTTTACGTTTAGATCCTTTATTCTACAAGCCAGCTGAACTACTGGCTGGGTTCTCTTTAAATACAAAGGAAAGAGCGTTCTGCTGGGACTTGGAGAGCTGATTTCCTGACCTGTCAATAAATCACACAAGTGACCTTGAGTGGGTGACATGCTTAACCCCTCGGGGTCTGGGTTTCTTCACCTGTACCACAAGGAAGTAAACAACTCTAACTGCCAAGAGTTTCCTTTCTCTTGAATTAGATTTTTTTTTCTTCTACATTTCTTGCATCCTCTCGGTTGCTTAAGGGAAGCATAGTCTGAATTATGGAATGTGTCACCCACCCAGGAGACTTCTCCAGCCGTCCAGCTCTACTGGAATATTTCCATTGAATGGGGAGCTCACTGCCTCACAAGGCAGCAGTGTGCCGGGTGTGATCTGAACAAAACCCAGGACTTGAACCCATAAATCTCTTATTCGAGGCTCCTTAAGATTTCGCAATAACCGCTAATGTTTTATGATTTCCAATCGAATTAAATGCTAGTGACAGTTACGGTATCACAAGCATTTAGTGTCCAGGCCCTTGGCTCTTACCTTTAGAATTGTAAGGTAACGTTTGACAGCTTAATCTCTTAGGGAAGATCAAAGTTTTGTACTGGTAGGTGGATCCAGGCAAGTTTAGGCATTTTCTTGGCCTCTTTTAGTCTCTCTCTCTCAAATTCTTATTTTAGTCATCTTTAAAATAGTGAAAGTACCAACAGCTACAAGTTTGGATTTTGCTTTCTGGTCTCCGTGTTTGTGCCTATCCTTTCATTCCCACTTTTTCTTATCAATAAATGATGGATATTGGGTTAGATGATGGCAAATGTCCCTCACTGCTTTGAGTTTCTCTGAACCTGTGTAAACGGTTAAGCAGGTAAGGTTCTAGAATCCTTTGGTGATTTATTGAAATTTTTTCCTAAGACTGGCTGTCACTGTTTCTCTATAAAAAATATACAAATTTCCATAAAAGTGCACTATTTGTTGGTGTACTTGGGTTAAAAGTTAAACCCTGCCAGATGTGCCTTTCACTCTAAAAAATGTGACTATTATAACCCAGTGTTCTTGATAAGACAGCTTTGCTCTTTTAATTTTCTAAGCTAGATCTCAAGGTTTTGGCTTTAGGAAGGTGTTAGCCAGCTCGCCTTAACTGTCTCGGGCAGCTTAGGGTTTTGGCAATGCCAGCAGCTTTTCTTATATATGAAAGACTATGGATGACTTTTTCCTTTCCCTCCCTAGCTTTGTTAAGTGAACTGTAGTTTTCTTTTCAGAGCTTCGTTTTTAAGTTCTGCCGGAGAATAAAAGGAAAATACTAGGGCATTTAGCAAATCAGTACTCTTACAGGAAGAGTGTCCGATTTATCTGCCTTTCTAGGCGTTCCTTTTGTGTTGAATTCTTGATGGTCAAACTGAAGGCCACGTAGCACCTTTATGGTCTGAAATTGGGTGAGTTCCAAAATGAGTTTAGAAATCAGTCTTAGCAAGAGACAGATCATGATTTTATAGTTCATAGACATTTAATAACCTCAATTTCTGAAGACTTTAGCAAGTTAGTACTCAAATACCCCTTTTAAATGGCAAGACGTAATTATGTAGTAGTGTACGCTGGATTCACTCCCTCCACAGATACTTGTTCCTTTTTTTTTTTTTTTAATTAATTTATTTATTAGATCGAGAGAGAGCTGGGTGAGGGGTAGAGAGAGACGCAGACTCCCTCCCTGTGCGGGCTCTGTCCCAGGACCCCAGGATCATGACCTGAGCCAAAGGTACCTGCCACCCAGGTGTGTGCCCCCAACCAAGTATTTGTTCTTAAACACTGCATATGGCTGGCATTGTTTTTTTAGCAAGGTTCTTAAAGTGTCGCGAGGTGTGTTGTGTCATGTACAAGCAGTTAAAACTCTGAATGTTTGGCTTGGTTGTTTATACCCTCTAAAGCTTGTTTTGATACCATTATATATTTTAATTGCTGAACACGGTAGCCAGGTCCTCTGGCTCTGCACTAAGCCGGCAGCAAGGTTTGGCATTGGGCATCTCTTTTTTGAGATGCAAGTGGTCGAGGTTCAGGACTGCCCTTCCAACAGTCCAGGTCCAAGAAGCGAACATCTTTAAAAAATGTATTTTTCTGGTTTTCCCAGCTTTTCTGTACCGAAAGGCCATACAGGGAAAGCATTGAATCACCCCCCTCTCCTCCCTGTGGCAACATGTTGGCCCATAAGAATATAAGAATAGCCTTGTATGGAAATATAAACCATAGATATTTTGGGAGGCAGCTGGGCCATTTAGATCCCAGGCTGGTCTGATGTCTGTTCGAGTGAGAAACGTGTGTGTGTGTGTGGGGTGAGGGGGTGGGGGGAGGCATATCTAATATATTTCAACTTATTTAATGATGCTTTATCCTTTATATTTAATTTGTATTTGAGTATTAGAAATCAAGAGAAATGAAAGGTTATATAAGCCCCTTTAGCTAGTTTTTTCTTTTCCTCTATTTTTACAATGGAATGTAGCCTTTTTTTTTTTTCTTTTAACAGAGTCTTACATATAAACATAAAGTTGACCATTGAACGAATGGAAATCTTAGTGTACGCTGACAATAAAATATTTTTGATGCTTGAATCAGATTTCAGAACCTCACACAGAAAATTCAGGAATTAAAATTTCCCCAGTCCTGTACATTTTTAAGGTTTTATTTGGGGAAATTTTCCCTCCGAGAAGAGGGACATAAATTTGGCTGGGGGATGGTAACTTTATCTTGGAGCTGTACTAGGCGGGGCCAAGGAATGAGCCCAGTTTACTTGGGTCCCACTTCCCCATTCCCCCTCAGGCTGTGAAGTTCCTACAGGTCGTTCCTAGTGTGAGCTGCAGGCGGTGACTTAGTACATGTGGGTGACATCAAAGCCTCCCTGAACTTGATTACAACTGCTTTCCTAGGGAGATAGGTGGATGTGCCAATTCTCACTTTCATCATGGTTCTTGTTATTTGTAAAGATTTACTTTTTATTTGTGTGTGAAAGAGAGAGAGAGAGCTCAAGCACAGGGTGGGGGCTGGGGGTGTGTGGAGCACAGAGAAGGGAAGAGAGAGAGAGAGAGAGAGAGAGAGAGAATGAATGTCAAGGAGAGATTCGCAAGCAGAGTACCCGATGGGGGGCTGGATCTCACAACCCTGTGACCCCAAAATCATGACTGAGATCATGACCAGAGCCAAAATCAAGAGTTTGATGCTTAACCGACTGAGTCACTCAGGTGCCCCATGATTCCCGTTTTAAAGGTGCAGGCTAGGGCGTTCGCTTCCAAGTGGGCTATCTTTACTCAGAAACTCTAGGGATTGGGCTGTGTTGTTGATTGACTTCTGGGTTTTCCCCATTTTCCTAAGAGAAAATGTCAAGAGGGCCTTGGAGAAACCATGTGGGTTATCCAAGAAGGGCTTGGCAGACAGGATTTGCCCAGGAGAGAGGAGCCCGGTGGCCACTGCTCTGTTCCTAGAGCGTCACCCTGCTTGTGTGGGAGCCATCCCGGAGGGCTGCTTCTCTGTGGGGGAATTCTCCGGAAAAGGTCACGTGCTCTTCTTGAGTAATTTATACTGGAGGATCTCTGTTCTGAAGTCGGCCAACTCTTGGGGGACCAGCCTGGCCCAGTTGGCCAACCGTGCGACCCTTGACCTCAGGGTGGGGAGTTTAAGCCCCATGTTGGGCATAGAGTTTGCTTAAAAAAATAAAAAATGAAGCCTGCCAAGCCTTTTTGGAGTTGGAGGGAGAGAGAACTATGTCGACTGACCTTTCAGTTTCTCGATGTTCTTGAGGACTGTTCATACGTTCTGGTGTTTTCGGCACTTGATTCACGTAGTCTTTGCATTTTCCAAAGTGATAATTGCCCTTTGATCCTCTGCAGGTTCTCCTTTCTTCACATAAATGGAAGCATACACAGAATTCTTACAAAATATGATCAAAATGAAGAGAATGGGGCCCCTGGGTGGCTCAGTAGACTGGGCGTCTGCCTTCGGCTCAGGTCACGATCTGGGCCTGGGATCCAGTCCCACGTCAGGCTCCATGCTCAGTGGGGAGCCCGCTTCTCCCTCTGTCCCTCCTCCTTGCTTGCGCTCGCCCGCTCTCTCAAATAAATACAACTTAAAAAAAAAAAAAATTAAGGGACTATCAAGTAAATTTAATCCACTTCAAATACCTTAGTATCATGTTTTCAGAACTAGACATTGTGTTTTTGCTGATATTTAGCAGTTTCTCACGATCTCAGTTTTTATCCTTTCTGTGCTGCTTCTACTAGTTCATCTCATTTGATTAGTTTTTTTTTTTTTTTTTAAATCTTAACATTTTTCCTATCTTTGTAACAAAGAAAGATTTTCTTGTTGGCCTTCTGTTCTTTTCAAGGTCACTTTGAGTCCATGGTCACGTAATCCAGCTTTTCTGTCGCTATTCTCGAGTCTTTTTTTTTATAGGCCTATCTTTAGGAGCAGGCCTTCCAAAATGGTCTTGTTTTTGAGAGTCCGGCCCAAAGACTCAAGACCCCCTGAGTTCCCAAATCAGTGTGGGCACCACACTGTAATGTAAGCACTTTGAACATTGGCTTTTCCATCTGCAAAAAGAGGTGACTTTACTTTGTCCCTGAGG
This sequence comes from Canis aureus, assembly GCF_053574225.1. Classification (NCBI taxonomy): domain Eukaryota; kingdom Metazoa; phylum Chordata; class Mammalia; order Carnivora; family Canidae; genus Canis; species Canis aureus. Next base: position 2,786,823 of record NC_135633.1, read on the forward strand.
GTCACACCTAGGAAACCGCAGCATGACCCGTTTGAGTGACAGCAAGGACCCAACTGGTGGTCATTTCTTTCGGGAGTGATTAAGCAGTTGTGTGTGTGTGTGAAGCCTGTTTCTCTGGTTCCTGGAATGTATGCCAGGTCCAAAGCCTGTTGTCGACTTGACAAGTGAGCCCTTGTGCTAATAGCAAACAGTCTACTTAGCTGGCAGATTTTTTTCATTCAGAAACCCATGAAAGAGTAGTATATACACTCTCGCCAAAATACCTTCTCAAAGGAGGGGCTATTCCCCTTTTACCAGGAAAGCCCGGGGGTGGGGGGGGCAGTTACAGTTTCTGCGGAGGAGGGAGCTCAGGGGAAATTGCGTTTGCTCTCTGCATCCTGCATCTCTGCGGTTGGCCGTGTCTTCCTGAGGCGGCTGGTCAAGGGCAAGGGTGCTGCCCTGACAGGGCACACGGCGGGTCTGCCCAGAGCAAACAGGCGTGCGACCTTAGGCAGCGGCAGGGTGATCTTTAAGAATGTCTTATTTTGTTTGGGGATGGAGAGGCGCAGAGGGAGACGGGGAGAGAATCCCAAGCAGACTCCGTGCTGAGCCTGAGGAGGGGCTCGATCTCAGGACCCAGAGATCACCGCCTGAGCCAAAGCCAAGGGTCGGGTGCTCGACCGGTGGATCCACCCAGGCTCCCCGTCAGTGTGATCTTAAGGTACGAATTCTCTCCTTCCAGCCTTTGGAACAGTGGGGATTCTCATTAAGCCTCATGCCAACGACTGCCTGCCCTACTTTCTCGGAGCCTTCCCCATTTTGGGGATGTAAGATTGACTCTCGTGATTGACAGTTTAGGCGCGTTCTTGTTTCTCCATATCACTTCATTTCTAGAAATATTCAGATTATGAGACAACTTTTTAAGTACTTTAAAAATGGTGTTTTAGGGCAGCCCGAATGGCTCAGTGGTTTAGCGCCTGCCTTCAGCCCAGGGCCTGATCCTGGAGACCCAGGATCGAGTCCCACGTCGGGCTCCCGGTGCATGGAGCCTGCTTCTCCCTCTGCCTTGTCTCTGCCTCTCTCTCTCTCTCTCTGTGTGTGTGTGTCTCTCACGAATAAATAAATTTAAAAAAGAAGATATTTTATTGGATATTTAGATACCTCTGTCTTTTTTTTTTTTTTTTTGCATTTGAGATTAATGCTCAAGTTTTGTGGATAATTTGGGAACTGAAGTCCATTCTTTAAGATCTTCTGTATTTTTAAGAAGTTACGCAGCATTCTTGCTAATAAGCACAGTCAGATCATTCTCAGGAACTTTAAGAACTTTCCTGGGCTTTGACCGAGACCTGATTTGAGAGCGAACGATAAAGCCCCAACGGCGGCTCCAGCGGGTAGCGGCGCTCACGGCCGCTTTAGATGGGCCGAGTGTCTCCAATACAGTTGTGCATTTTCTACCCTGGGTCTCTCTTTCTTTAAACAAAAAAAAAATGTTTGAGATGTTTTTCCCATTACCATCTTGACATCTGCCTGGTTACACATGAATAGCTTGACCCAGGCCCGCCGCGGGGAGACTGCCGTGGCCTTGCTTTCAATAGCCGTGTCACTGACAAAGAAAACATATGGAATATTTCATTCCTGTCCTTCGCGAACAGTCTGGGGCCGTGAGGGCGTGCAGCAGAAGGCTTCGTGCTTCACGGCAGCCTGGCACGTCGTGTGCTCCCCGCGGGATGTGCTGCCAGCCGGCCGACTGTGCTTTCCAAAGCCCTGTTGCATTCTAGAAAGGCGAATCTTGTGTTTCGGATAAATCAGTTTCTAACACCAGCGTGAATGAAGGTTGTGTGAGCTGGTTCCGTGGTGGGTTTCCGACTCGATCACGGATTTCCCCGGGGGAACTTGCGTGGCCGCGGGTGAGTGTGAGTGCAGGACATGTGGATGCTGTGTCCGCGATGGATGCGCGTGCTGGGCACGCGGGCTCGGTTCCCAGTGGAGCGGGCCTCGAGGACCGTCTGCCTCCGCGTGTGCCTTCTTGTCAGCTCCAGCCCAAAGGAGCACTTTCTAGTAACCACGCTCGGCAGCCCCCGGGGCTTCTGCGCCTAGGACCGGCCTTCCACCGGGCACTCTGTCCGGCGTTGGCGGCTCTGCCTTGTGGCATCTGGGTCCAGGGCGCAGAGGCCTGGTGTGGGCCCGCAGGTGTGGCAGGAGAGGCTGAGAACGTGAAAAACGGGTGAATCCACTGTTGTCTTTTTCAGGTCTTCTTTGTTAAAGGAGTTTGCCCTTGGCACCACCCTGGCCAAGGTGGCATTCCGGAAGGAGGAAAAACTAAAGCCTGTGACGTCTCAGGATGAGAAGATGCATGACTTTGGTGGAGATAATGCCATATATATCGTCAGGGTCCTTTCCAACCAAGTTACCCCAGCCTGAAATTCTAGTTTCATTGTTTCTCAGACATGTGGGCTGGTTTTGACAGGAGTTGATTTACCGAAAAGGAAATGGGCTCCTGTATTATCCCAGATAGAGCCAAATACTTAAATGTCAACGTGCATCTTATCTAGAAGGTATTTCTGATGGTTCTTGGTGTCATTACTGAACATTAGCTGTAAAAACAATGTGCTAAGAGCAATCATTGCCTTTCACATTTTCTTATTAAGTGTAATTCCTTTAGTTCTTGATCATCGTAGTCTTGATTTATCTTTACATTTTATTTGTCTCTAGGAAGGTTACATTTTCAAAACCTTAGGTTTCATGGCTCTTCACAAGTGAGTCTTTTTGAGGTCCTCCCTTTTCTTTTAGTGCCTTCCTGTTTTTATCATAAAAAATTAGTTTGATCATCGGTGTTTCATCTTCCTTCTTTGACTATTTAACTCACTTTTCATAACTTTGAATTCATAGGAAAAGTCTCCCAAATCTCTCAATTTTAAAATGCACTCTCTTTTTTTTTTTTTTTTTAAGATTTTATTTATTTATTCATGAGAGACACACAGAGAGAGAGAGGCAGAGACACAGGCAGAGGGAGAAGCAGGCTCCATGCAGGGAGCCTGATGCGGGACTCGATCCCAGGACCCCGGGGTCACCCCGTGGGGTGAAGGCAGATGCTCAACCGCTGAGCCACCCAGGGGCCCCAGTATATACCCTTTTTTAGTGTACAGCTCTGCTAATATTGAAGCGCACAAAGTAACGTAAGCACTATCACAGTCAAGATCTGGAACATTTCCATTCCTCCTCTCCATCCATGTCCTTGGTCATCCTCCCCTCGCCTAGCCCTTGGCAGCTGGTGAACTGTTTTCTACCTTGGGCTCTTACATTGTTTTGCATTTATCAGAATGTCCTATAGATTGAGTGAAACAGGATGTAGTCTTGTGTGTCTGGCTTCCTTTCCTTACCATGGTGCTTTTAAGATTGCACCGTGTGGGACATATGCTATTATGTAATAGTCCTTTTCATCGCTGAGCAGCATTCCATGATACAGCCGTGCCACAATTTATTTGCCCATTCCCCATTTGAGAAACACTTGCTTTGTTTTCTAGTTTTTGGCAATTATTATTTTTAAAAATATTTAATTAATTAATTTATTTATTCACGAGAGACACAGGCAGAGGGAGAAGCTCCCCTGCAGGGAGCCCGACGTGGGACTCGATCCCAGGACCCTGGGGTCACACCCTGGGCTGAAGGCAGATGCTCAACCACTGAGCCACCCAGGCGTCCCTAGTTTTGGGCAATTATAAATAAAGCCAATATTAATATTCACATAGAGATTTCGTGTGAACATAGGTTTTTGTTTCACTTTTGTAAATACCTAGGAGTGAGATCCTGGGTCAGAGGGTAAGTGTATGTTAATAAAATGTTGGCCTAGGTGTTGATGACTTAGAGCTGGAGCAAGGTTTGATATTACTAATTACTTACGGTTTCAACCTATTGTTAGTGTGATATGTATGAAATAATAGCAAAAGGTGTTAAAAACCGAATTTGTTTAAATGCCTGTAAGTTTTAAAGGAGTAGAATTATTATTGTAATTTTTTAAAGTAAGCTCTCCTCCCGACGTGGGGCTTGAGCTCAAAACTCCAAGACCAGGCACCGACCTAGCCAGCCAGGTGCCCCGGAGGAGAATCCTTGGCTCCCTTCTTGGTATCCGACAGCTGCTGTGCTTCCCCCGGTGGAGGCCTTGCGGAGAAATGCCCCCGACGTGGAGCGCTGTGCTCATGGTGACGAAAGTTTGCATTTTTTAGCATGTCCATGTTTGGAAAAGTCTGACTCAAAAAATGGGAATTTGGTGAGGAATTGCTGGGCTTCCTTGTGTATCGGGCATGTTCCACGTGTGAAGTATAATTTCCGGGGTGATCATTCCAGGCCCCTGGCGTGGATCCCGCCTGAGAGCTGCGTATACGGAGATGTGAAAGGGCTCAGTGACGTGCTCCAGCGTCCCACAGCTCGTGGGTGGGAGTTTGTGGAGCTCAGGTGTTGGCTTTTTGTTTGTGCCTCCTGCAGTTTGCTTGGCTAGTTGACAAGTTTACTAGGAGAGGGGAAGGTAAAAAGAGAAGCAAAATGGGGCGAAGCTACAGGTTTTCACAGGGGGGGAAGGATCAGATCGGAAGGAAGGGAAAGCATCCAGCAAAAGCATCCACGTGTGTATGGATAGTGGGAGACGGAGTTGATTTAGGAGAAGCTTACAAAAAATACTATTTACTGCATAAAATTACCTTTTACTCAGGGCAGAATTTTTTTTTTTTTTTTGAAAAGTACATCTCCATCTCTGCTTTTTGTACTTATTCGTTTAAAAGCTTTCGCATTTTCTCTGTTGATGGTGTTTTTCTATGTCAGCAAAATAAATAGCAGTTGTGTGCATTTTGGCTTACCTTTTCTTTCTTCTGTGGCGTCCGCTTACATGGCCTATGAGGATCCATTAGCATGCTCACTTTTCTGCTTCTTAAAGCACAAATTTCTGAATATGCTGCTTTGAACCAAAACCCTGGAGTAAATGAAAAAGTGAAGTGTGCACTATGATGGTTTCCATATAGTGCTCCCCTGCACTCACTGGAATTTCCTGCCTCTCCTGTTGAAGATGTTTTTATAGGGAAGTCAGCATAAAAGTGAATCACCCATGAGCCTTTTTCCCCCCGAGGCATTTCATTTAGTCAACTTGGTATTAATTTAGTTGGTACTCTTTAGTTGACTTGAACACTGTGTTTGTTGATTGTGTGAGCTGATGTTTATTAAGCTGTTAATATTTTACAGACTGGATGGGCTCCTCTTTGGATCTCTGTGCCCTTTTCTTTACCAGCAGGGCTGCTCATGATGGACTCTGTGGCCACAGTTTTGACTTTGAATGGGGTGACGGCCAGCCCCACGCCGGACAGTTATTTGGTGACTCTAAAGGTTTTCTCTTGGAAGCATTTTTTCCCTTTTTCATTCCATTCACAGTGTGGTCTTGGTCTTCCTTGTGATCTGTCTTTCCATTCAGATAAACCGTCATTGTCATCTTGTTATTAACTTCGATGCTAATAATAATAAATGCTATTGAGTTACCAGGTATTCTATGGGAAGTGCTTTACATGCTATCTGTTGAATGCTTTTAAGAAATGTTTTTATTTTTGTTTTTATGGATATTCTTAATGGCCCTCTAAAGCACACGCTGTTGCTCGCTCCATTTTAGAGATGAAGAAACTGCAGGAGAGAGGGCACACAGGTCACGAACAGGGTTTTGTAGATGAGGTATTATTGGATCTCAGTTTTTCAGAGCGGGATTATGCGGTCAAGTGGGTTGTATGCTAGTGTTCTTTGGTGTTCCTTCTGGATGTAGGCATCCATCCGTCTTGTGTGTCAAGGATATCATGAACTGCCCATTTTACAGATGACGAATTAGGTCTGGAGAAGTTAGGTGTGGTTTGTTCTCAGCCTGAAGTGTTCTCAGCCCCTGGGAATATAGACGTGCACCCTTCCAGATCTTACGGGTCATCGCTACAGTGGTGCTAACGCGCTTCTGTGTGTGATGGGCCACTCAGCAAAGAGGCGAGGTCTTTCTTTCGATTTAGGAAACAAAAAGTCCATCTCTTCCCCAATCCCAGGACATACATTTACATGTTTATAGGCTCCATACCTATTTATTACTTGCTAAACCTTTCAGTTACGTAAATCGTCACACCAAATGCTTGCATATGTTTTTCAGACTCTCCCTCCTCAGTCTACTTCTTTTAAGACTAATCGAGAACAGGAGCCCCTGGGTGGCTCAGTTGGTTGAGCGTCTGCCTTTGGCTCAGGTCATGATCCTGGGGTCCTGGGACCAAGAGCCAGGGTGTCAGGCTCCCTGCTCCCCTGGCAGTCTGATTCTCCCTCTGCCCCTCCCCCTGCTTGTGCGTGCTGCTTGCTCTCGCAAGTAAATAAAATCTTTTTTTTTTTTTTTTTAATTTTTATTTATTTATGATAGTCACAGAGAGAGAGAGAGGCAGAGACACAGGCAGAGGGAGAAGCAGGCTCCATGCACCGGGAGCCCGATGTGGGATTTGATCCTGGGTCTCCAGGATCGCGCCCTAGGCCAAAGGCAGGCGCCAAACCGCTGCGCCACCCAGGGATCCCTAAATAAAATCTTTAAAAAAAAAAAAAAGACCAGTTGAAGACAGTTGATCTCATTTAAATTCTTTGTGTAACAGAGCAGAAGTCCACTTATATTTAATTGTATGACTTACCTAGAACTTGGTAACCCTCCGGGGTATGTTAAAACAAAGTACAAAATTAACAAAATAAAGCACATTAACACGAAAGACGGTCTTTTCTTTGAATATATAAACCTTTAGCATTTACTTTTTATTTGTAAAGATTTTATTTATTTATTCATGAGCGACAGAGAGAGAGAGAGAGAGAGAGAGAGAGGCAGAGACCGAGGCAGAGGGAGAAGCAGGCTCCATGCAGGAAGCCTGATGCGGACTGGATCCCAGGCCCCCGGGGGTCACACCCTGAGCCAAAGGCAGATGCTTAATCACTGAGCCCCTCAGGTGGCCCTAAACATTTAACATTTAAAAAGACTTTTGACTTGAGTTGCTTGTGGCTTGCACTTGGCAAATGTAAAATTTTCTGTGCTCTTTCCTTGTGTTTTTGTACGGTCTTTCATGGGTCCAGTACTTTGTTGAAATTGTAGGAGATGGTTGTTTTGTGGAGGTGAATTAAAAGGTTTCATACAAGTAATTTTACCAGTTCAACACTGTTTTTTGAGACCCACTATTTGTGTAATGGCTCATGAGATCAGTGGTCTTTCAACTTTAAAATGGTAATTATTGAGATAAGTCAATATTCAAAAAATTAATTAATTTAACCTTGACTGAGTGCTTCATGTGTTAGGAACTGTTCTTGGTGCTGGAGACAGTGATGAGACCGCACACCTGCCCTCATGTAATTTACCTAGCTTGGGATGGGATAGTGGTGGTGGACCGTTAAGGGATAAATACGATAAACCTGAGGTCAGGTAGTATTAAGTACTGTGAAAAAAATAACGGGGGGTGAAGGGGACTCGCTATTTAAGTAGGGCCGTCAGAGAAGGCTTGAACGGGATGATTAAGATAATTACTGATTAAGATGCCATTTATTGGAATGTGAACCATCTTAAGCAATGGCAAAACAAGACATAAAAGTTCCTCCTCACCCCATCGTGATGATTAAAACACAAAAAGAATAAAATCGATATGCCATCATCAACTGGTATATCAATGCCATGGAATAGTACACAGCGGTAAAAAATGAGATTATTGCGTCATGCCATGGATAGATTGCAAGGATCTTATGGGTAGATTACAAGGCTCTTGGGGGTAGATTGCAAGGATCTTATGGGTAGATTACAAGGCTCTTGGGGGGTAGATTGCAAGGATCTTATGGGTAGATTACAAGGCTTTTGGGGGTAGATTGCAAGGCTCTTGGGGATGGATTGCAAAGATCTTATGGATAGATTACAAGGCTCTTGGGGGGTAGATTGCAAGGATCTTATGGGTAGATTACAAGGCTTTTGGGGGTAGATTGCAAGGCTCTTGGGGATGGATTGCAAGGATTTTATGGATAGATTACAAGGCTCTTGGGGGTAGATTGCAAGGATCTTATGGGTAGATTACAAGGCTCTTAGGAGTAGATTGCAAGGATATTGTGGGTAGATTGCAAGGCCCTTGGGGGTAGATTGCAAGGCTCTTGGGGATGGATTGCAAGGATCTTATGGATATATTACAAGGCTCTTGGGGGTAGATTGCAAGGATTTTATGGGTAGATTACAAGGATTTTATGGGTAGATTACAAGGCTCTTGGGGGTAGATTACAAGGATCTTATGGGTAGATTGCAAGGATCTTATGGGTAGATTACAAGGCTCTTCGGGGTAGATTGCAAGGATTTTATGGGTAGATTACAAGGATTTTATGGGTAGATTACAAGGCTCTTGGGGGTAGATTACAAGGCTCTTGGGGGTAGATTGCAAGGATCTTATGGGTAGATTGCAAGGATCTTATGGGTAGATTACAAGGCTCTTGGGGGTAGATTGCAAGGATCTTATGGGTAGATTGCAAGGCTCTTGGGGGTAGATTACAAGGCTCTTGGGGGTGGATTGCAAAGATCTTACGCTGAGTGGAAAAGCCAATCTCAGTAGGTTGCATATGCTGAATGTTTTCATTTAAAACACTATAGAAATGACAAAATTCTATAAATGGAGAAAGGTCAGGGGTTGCTAGGGTTAGAGGTGGGAGGGCAGCGGTGTGACCTAAAGCGGGAGCAGGAGGGAGTGGTGCAGGAGCAATGGCAAAGGCGTGTCTCTGTTTCATTTTGCTTCGTTTTTATGTAGGTACAGTAGATCTGCAGCCTACAGCAAGGAACGGAGGGGGGGACAACATGTTCCCTGAGAGTATTTTTTTTTTTTTTTTGATTTCACGGCAGCACATGATGGGAAGTTCTATTTCCTTTTCCAAGTGGAAGTTTGTGGAATTGAAAGTGTCTGTTTTCTTCGAGGAATCGAAAACATTCTGCCGGGAGGAATTGGAGGCATTCATTCCACCCAGGGCTTCATTTCAGGTAGAGCCATATGCCCGCGTTGCCGTTGTGGCAGTGGAGCGGTTCCTTGTGATTATAGTGGTGACCGCGTGAATCCGTACGTGTGATTAAGAAATGAGTGCACGTAAAAAGTGGTGAAATCTGAGTAGGGTCAGTAGTTAATAGTGAACCAAAGTAAATTTCCTGGTTTAGCTAATGTATTATGCTTATGTAAGATGCTGCCGTTCGGAAAAGCTGGCTCAAAGATGCACAGGAACTCTGTACTGGTTTTGTAAATTTTGATGAGTCTGAAGGCGTTTAAAAACAGCAACAGGGTGCCTGGGTGGCTCAGTCGGTTAAGCATCTACCTTTGGCTCAAGTCATGATCTCAGGGCCCTGGGAGCAGCTGAGTCAGGCTCTCAGCTCAGTGGGGAGTCCGCTTCTCCCCCCCTCCCCCACTTGTGCACATGTGCTCGCCCTCTCTCTCTCAGATAAAATCTTTAAAAATAACAATAACAACAACAGATACACCAAATCAATTTAGGTCTTGAGAAATCTTTGTCTTGGCCTCACTCATTTTTTTTTTTTAAAGATTTTATTTATTTATTCATGAGAGACACAGAGAGAGGCAGAGGCATAGGCAGAGGGAGAAGCAGGCTCCCTGTGGGGAGCCCGACCTGGGACTCGATCCCGGGACCTGAAGGCAGATGCTCAACCACTGAGCCCCCCAGGGGCCCCCGGCCTCACTCCTTAAATAACAGGGGAAAACGGAGTCTCTGAAGTGAGACGATAAACTGAGGTTGCAGAATAAAAACTCTGAATCTAGATTTTTTATATGTTTATTTTTAAGTTTTGTCAGTGAACAGACATGCAGTACTGGCTTCAGGGGTGGAACTCAGGGATTCGTCACTAACCTACAGCAGCCAGCGCTCATCACAAGTGCCCTCCTTAACACCCACCCCATCTAGCCCACCCCCACCCACCTCCCGCCGTGAACCCTCAGTTTGTTCTCTATCCTTAAGAGTCTCTTATGGCTTGTTTCCTTCTCTCCTTTTTTTTTTCTTTTCCCCCTTTCCATATGTTCATCTGTTTTCTGAAATTCCACATATGAGTGAAATCATATGGTATTTGTCTTTCTCTGACTGACTTATTTCACTTAGCATAATACCCTCTAGTTCCATCTACGTTGTTGCAAATGGCAAGTGAATCCAGACTTTTTGGCTTTTAGGTCAACATTATTTTGCTCCCTTAGAACACAGCCAGTTTTAATTGCTATTGAGCAGTTGTTGGGACATTATGCATGTGCCATCTTTCGCCCCAGCTTCCTTAAGTCCCCTCCGTGTGTGTGTGTGTGTGTGTGTGTGTGTGTGAGAGAGAGAGAATTCTCTTCTATGACCTGCAGCTTAGAAAAGTGTAAGATAAGATAGAAAGTATGCATTGGGTTTATCATTTAAGTGGTTTTAGCCATATATTGGAGTAAAGCCCCGATGCCTGTCCCATTGAGGGATTTGGTTTCGGAGCACTTGGTATAGTCCAAGTAGCATGGGGATGATGTTGGATCTCTGCCTGTGAATTAGTAGCTGAGTGGTGTTTTACTTCTGATGATTCAGTATATTTGCCTTAATTGCTGGATTAACCAATTTCTTGCCTCCCACAAAAAGCACACACATTTGTGTAAAGAGAGGGTACATGAATGAAGTTTTAGGGACTAATTTTTGTGGTATTTAAACAACAATAGTCTAGATTACCCACAACCTTAATTTCCTTTCATGAGTCCTATAGATGGGCTTTGTCACCATTTACACTTGATTACTTCATTGTTAACCCCAGTGATGTGATTTAGCGTGCAAAGACTTAATTATTCCTTTCTGGCCTAGTGAGAAATTTCCTTCCAATAATTGCCTCCACTGTCCTTTAGCCTCTTAAGCATTTAGTTTGTTTGGAACAACATGGTTGCTCAGAAAGCATTTCCATGCCCAGCAGTGCCTGGAGCTGTCTCTGAGCCATAATTTATACCTTTGACGTAATGGCTTAGGTCTCCGTTCTCGCGCAGTGTGACTGGGGGATGCTCTTCGTTAGAGCAGGGGGGTGATACATGGGCCTGAGGTTGCAGGAAGCCAACCAAGCTCATGACTGAACGACACTGAAGAGTTCTCTTGCGGTCTCTCTTTCTCAATTTAACATTTCCTTATTTTAACTGAGCACTTATGCCAACTTTGGAAATAACATTAGATTCTAAAAAAAAAAAACAAAAAAAAGCTTTAGTGTTTGAAAGAAATGTTTTTGCAAGGCAGCCCCACGCAGTCCTGGTGTAGAAGGGATCACTGTCCCTGTCCACGTGAGCATCAGGCCTGCTGGATGAAATGGAAAGGTCTAAGCAGGGTTGGCAAAGATGGGTCTTCGTTTCCCTTTGATTTTTGCTATAGGCGTTGCATCTGGAGCCCTACAGCAAGGAGTGGAGATGAGAGGACAAGTTTCCGTGAGAGTATTTTTTATTTCACGGCAACAACATTACGGGAAATTCTGTTTCATTTTCCAAGTAGAGGTTTGTGGAATTGAAAGTGTCTATTTTCTGCAAGGAATTGAAAACCCTCTGCCAGGAGAAGTTGAAAGTATTAATTCTGCCCAGGGCCTTATGTCAAGTAGAGTAAAATTCCCATGTCTCTATAGGCAGTTTGAGGCTCCTTTTAAAATCCCTGGGGGTGCGGAGGGGGACAGCATAGTTTCAGCACCTTACTCCTAAAGCCTCTGTCACCCAGCTTTAAAATTCTATCCCTTTGCATTCCTTAAACAATATTAACCGCTCCACGTTTCCCAGAGAAGTTCTAGAACAACAATGGCATCATAGGGTAATTGGATATTCTATAATAAAAATACTTACGTGCCCTTCTGTTGTTGGAGGTACAGCTGATTCATTAGAAAGTAAACTATCAGATTCATCACACTAATTAGAAATGTTTCTACAGGAGGTGTCTTATGTAGTAGCCAGGTTCCACCTTTTCATTTCCATGCTTTATAAGACGTTTTTGGCTTAAATGACCAGTTTTTAGGAAAACAACTCATTGTGTTAACATAAGAAATAAAGGAGCGCTTGAGAGATGTAGGTAACGAAACGGTTGTAATTGTTGAAAAATTGTTCGGGATGCACAACAGAAACCATCGAAGCCCTTCCGTAATGTATTACCTGCCATAGTTTTAGAGTTTAAAATACTCAGCATAATCCAGAGATTTGCCCTTTGATATCTGTAAAGACTATCTCCAGTAATAGCATTTCGCTCATAAATGACACTTTCAAAATTTCACACAATGATCGAAATAGATTTCTGTTAAACTCTATTCTGATACAATAATAAATTCAATATTATCCTTTTTAAAGTCTCAGCGATGGTTTGAAGATTCAGTATATTTAAGTACGCATTGATTATTTTACAGACAGCTAATTAAATATTTGGACACTGTTAAGAGGATGGATGCCACTTTCTTGGATGAAGATAATCAGACTCTTGACATAGATCGATTTGTTGTTACAGCGTAGTTAACCTACAGTCATTAGATATTGCCACCTAGGTGAGATAGCCTCCCTCCGTTTGTTAAATGGAAATGGAAAAATAAGAAAAATAATAAGAAAAGCAAAAATAAGAAAATAAGAAAAACTAAGAAAATAAGAAAAGCAACCGAAATTTATCATGGTGGGGTTTCTTGGTTTTTTTTGAATTTGAAATATCCATGAGAGACGGCAAAGGATGCTTGTTGGTGATCTAGTCTGGTGAGAGGAGGTAAGAGGCCGCGCGTCCCTGCTTGTCTTCGGGGGGCTTGCTCCAGTTGTTGGCTTAAGGAGACCATTTCTGTTGGTCTGTGGCTACTCGCCCCTAAAGAGAATGGGATGCAGTAAATCTGTCTTGATGTTGGCAAATGCAAGTAGATGTAGATTAAGAATCTCATGAAATAAGTGTTTTATGACAAAAGGATTTGGGTCATGAACAAGTGTGTAGCAAAATCATTTTGGTTCCATGACTTCTTTTTAACTAAAGAATAACTGAAACTCTGGATAATTTATTTTAAATCAGTAAGGGTTTGTATTTTTTTTTATTTTTATCTTTTTTTTTAGTAAGGGTTTTTAAAATCAGTAGTGATTTCGTTGAAGTCAGTCTTAACTGACTAAACTTGCAACATTAACTAAATTAAATTAACTAAGTTTGCAACATTTTAAACAAGTGATTTCTGTACTTCATGATAAAATCTTTGAAAAGAGCATAATGGAAACAATGATTTTGCTACACATTTGTTCATGACCCAGATTTTAAAATTTCATGCGTAAGTAGTTTAGATTCTTACAGTGCTCCAGACAGCAATAACTGTTCTCCCAGAACCAGAGGGCATGGACCTGTAACCATCGCTTGCGCTATATTAACATGGAGCAGTAGTAAGCGTTACAGGGTTCATCGAGGTCTATAAAATATAACATCCTTAAACTCTTACTTCCTTTAGCTAAATGAGCCACATTGGTTGTACATAGTCTTTAAAATATTTGATGGTTTAGGGATCCCTGGGTGGCGCAGCGGTTTAGCGTCTGCCTTTGGCCCAGGGCGCGATCCTGGAGACCCGGGATTGAATCCCATATCGGGCTCCTGGTGCATGGAGCCTGCTTCTCCCTCTGCCTATGTCTCCGCCTCTCTCTCTCTCTCTCTCTCTGTGTGACTATCATAAATAAATAAAAATTAAAAAAAATAAAATATTTGATGGTTTAATATACTGTTGAGAAAATGCACGTTGTGAAACACAATCAGCCATGGATGTAATGGTCCTATATTTCTAGTGCCGCATGCTCAGAATTGCTGGTAAGCTTTTTGAGGGCGGGAATCAGATCTCATCCAACATGTCTTTAGCTATTCCCTTGCCTATATTTGTGCTTGGCATGAAACATGCCTTTTTTTTTTTTTAAGAGAGCGAGAGAGGGGGGTTGGGAGGGGCAGAGGGAGAGGTAGAAGCAGACTCCCTGCTGAGCCCTGAGTCTGTGAGATCAGGACCTGAGCTGAAAGCAGATGCCTAACCGCCTAACCGGCTGAGCCGCCCAGCACCCAGAAGGAGACAGATTCTGGAGCAGGCTCCCTGCTGAGTGCGGAGACCCAAGCGGGGCTCCGTGTCACGACCCTGAGATCAGGACCTGAGCTGAAATCAAGAGTCAGATGCTTAACTGGGTCACCCAGGCACCCCTCGCATGAAGCATACTCTTCAATGTCACCTAAATTGAAGGATGTGGAAAGATTACCTTTGGGGATTGTATTTTACTCATGACTTTTTATTAAAACTAAACTCGCTTAGCAGAAGTTGTTACCATGAACATGGAGTACCTGTTATCCCTCCAGCTGTGCTCCCTTGTTCACTGGGGGAGAAAAGATACAGATTCTGCTTCCATTTTTTTTTAAAGATTTTATTTATTTATTCATGATAGACATAGAGAGAGAGAGGTAGAGACACAGGCAGAGGGAGAAGCAGGCTCCATGCAGGGAGCCCGACGTGAGACTCGATCCCAGGACTCCAGGATCACGCCCTGGGCCGAGAGCAGGCGCTAAACCGCTGAGCTCCCCCAGCGATCCCTCTGCTTCCATTTTTAAACATGGGTCATACCGTCCTTTTTTTTTTTTTTTTTTTTTTTTTAAGATTTATGTATTTGAGAGAGAGTGTGCACGTGCTTGCACAGCTTGGGGGAGGGGCAGGAGGAGAGAAACCCAAGTAGACTCTTTGCTGAGTGTGTGGAGCCGTAGGCCTGGCTCGATCTCAGGACGCTGGGATCGTGACCTCAGCGAAATCAGGAATTAGACGCTTAGCTGACCGAGCCACCCAGGCGCCCCAACACTGGTCACACTCTCGATATGCACCTGGCGTCGGGCAAAGAGCTTTACGATTACATTGTGGCCGGATCGTCACATCAGCTGTACTCTTTATCCTCATTTTAAGCTGACAACTGTACGTGGCAGGCCGCATGCTTTATGGTCTGTAAGCAGGGCGGGAACCCCAGTGGCCTTACTGCAGAGCCCGTGATCCTGCAGTCCACCACGCTGGCTCCCACGGACCGTGCTGATGTGCTGTGCTGGGGAAGACGGCCCTAGACCCACCCACGGGGCGGCCTGCCGGGGGGCGGGGTGAACAAAGCCCGTGGGAGCAAAGAGGAAAGGGACTGCAGTGCTGTGGGGAGCTGGGAGGCTTCGCAGCAGAGGTGACATTTGAGCTGGGTCATTCAGTCTTCTGCGGGGCAGCTGCCCAGGCCGCCTCGTTTGAAATAAGCACATTTACAAGAGAATAGTAGAGCACATTCCACTTGATGGATTGGATTGACAGTTTGGAAGTAACTCCCCAGAATGATGGCTTTGTTAGGTATTTATTCTCCGAGAACCCTACCTGCCACTCCCCTTTGGTGAATTGTGGCAAGAAAGCTGTCACATTAAGCCGTCACTCAGGATATTTGCAAGAGGGGGAGGGAGGAACAAATTATGGGCAGAACTAGATATTTTCAGAACGGCCTAAAACCCGGAAAGATTGTATTTCAGAGTATTTGAAAGCGAACACAACAGCCTTTTTTAAGTCGTGCAAAAAAGAAGATTGAATAATGAAAACTTAATTAGGCTATGGATATTTTTAAAGCTAGACATTCTGATTCTTATCCACCGTAATTATGTGAAGCTTTGGGAAGGGCCAGGATGGGGGGCGGGGGCGGTGGGATCTTGGAGGCAGAAATCAGTTCTAGAACTGTACAAAGTTTTTAGAGATTGTCTAAAGGGAAAATGCTTGATCTTTTTCTACGATTTTTAAGGAACGTGTACGAAGTAGGTTCAGTCATGACTCGCGTTACCCCTCGTCCCTGTTGTCTAGTTGTTTGCTCAAAAACTTGTCTCCCGCGTTGTGCGGTTTCTTTGAATGTGTGTGTGTGTGTTAAGCTATTGAGGGGCTTGAGAGACCCGTCGAGGTCTTTCTAAATTATGTCCGCTAACAGTTTTATTTCTGGGGAGATGGTTGTGTGACGCTTCTTGGAGTTGGCACTCCTCTCCTCCCCCACCCCGCTTTCCCCACCTCCCTTCCGCACAAGCCCTTATTCACCCTCCGCTCCCCAAGCCCGAAATGGAAAGAACTTGCTTTGTTACTGATGATAATATTTAAGCTCTAAAATTTTAACAGTATTTCAGTTGCAAATAAATGGAAATTGTGTATTCTGTTTAATGTGTTTCAGAAAATCCCTGCTATTTTTTTTTTTCTTTAAATACAAGAAAACAGGCGTGTAATGCCTCATTGAAAAAAGCCTGTAGGGGTGCTTTGTGCAGGTCTTAATTAAGGGCTTTGAAAGACCAAACAAAAGGAAAAAGGAAAATGCTACAGGGTTATTGTTATTCCACCCCATTGGCTCAGCTAGCTGACCATCCATTGGAGCATTTTGTCCATTTTGAAACTGAATGACACTTTTGTTCGTGATTAACAGAGGTGAAAGAAGCCAATTATTGGGCCGTCTTTTTCCATAGAGCAGCTGCTGTTGGATTTAACTGCAGGCAAATATGGCCTTTTACTACCACAAGGATGTTGTGATGACAGTTTATTTTTATAGAACTATGTGGTGGAAAACAAAATCTGTCTGACTCCTGTTATGAATATGCCCTGGAATTTATCATGAAAGGGTGATTTTAATGTTCTCGCTGCGCCACAGTTCTCTTTTCCACGATAACGTCTATGTGTGTGTGTGCGTGTAATACACATCTGCACACATGCTTAGACGGCTTTTTATGTCTGAGATCACAACGTGATGGTCATCGACGTGTTAGTATGCACATCTGTAAGCTGCTTCAGCGTTTCCCCCACTGCTCGTTCAAGTTGCGGCGTAATTAGTAGAAGACAGAGTGCTGTTGCCTGGGTCTCCAGGTTTTGATGCGTGGACTGTTTAGGTGGGACAGATGGGTCTCAGAGACACCTACCCCTTCCTGCAGACTTCTGGCCTCTCCCCCTCTGTGGTAGGAATGTAACGGGAGAGGACTCTGGCGTTGGATGAATGTGTAGTAACGGGGTGTAGCTGGGGGAGGGCCCCAGGGGCTCTCAGATCCACCCTACTCTGATATGCTCCTAGTGTGGGGCAGGGGGTGGGCTTTTGGGGTCCCAGGGGTCAGCCAGGACTTTCCCTCTGTAAGACTCCACGTTTTGCTTTTTATGCTGGTGCCGTGGACAAAGCACCCTGTCCAGTCTCCTTGGGCAAGTTTCTTCTCCTTCTTCAGCCTATCCCCTTAGTTGGTGTTTAAAATGCCCGTCTTTCCTAGTGATTGTGAGGATTCAATGACTGAGTGTGTGTGTGTGTGTGTGTGTGTGTGTGTCTAGCACCGTGCCGTGCATGCGGAAAACGTGTGATGTGCGTGAATTCCCTTCCTCTTTTGCAAGGTGGCTCCTAATTCCTACATCTGAAGCCAAGGGGCAAGAATCTAAGAACTTGGCTTCTTACCCAATTAGTTTTGTTCTTACCAGATTTCCAAGTAGCAGAGGGCTGAGGTTCCAGGGATAATTTAATGAGATTAAATGGTTTCCCCCTGCAGCCTTCTCTTCCTCTTTGGCCTAGGACGCAACCATCATGACCCCGCCGTGCATCGTGGAGCATCTGCCAACAGCCTGCAATATTGACTTGGTCTTTGAGAGCCGTTGTCACAGGTCACAGTTCAGGTCTTCTCAGGCCTGGCTCTGTCTTGCTCCGTAATCCTGGGAAAGCTCAACTTCTGCGTTTCTTTATGGGCAGCATAGCAGTAATAACACTGAACTCGTTACCTGCTCTCAGGTATGTTTTGAAAGATGATGACGTCATAGGCAGTTTTTAAAGGACTTTATAGAAGCCACTGCATTAAAATGGAGAGGTGAGGTCCGCAAAATACGTGTTTGTGACTCACTACGTAAGTGAGTTGTGTAGCTGCATGGGATTCAGTTTCAGCTGAGCACGGCGTTTACTGAGGTTCAGTTTGTTAGCTCCTGGAGTCTGCAGAAGCATTTTCATCCCCCGGGGAAAGTGAGTCATTTTGCTAGGATTGTAGACTTCCCGGAAGACGTGGTGTTGGAGCTGGTTTGTGCCCCTTATCTCCTGACTTGACTTCTCATTCCTCCTCTCCATGCCAAATCCGTGCCCCATGTTCTCCAAAACTCTCCTTGGGCTGATGCTCTCTCCTACCCCCACAGCCTCTTCACTGGTTCTTCCTTGAGGACACTGCTTCCCTGCAGCCTTTGGGTTATGTGTTGCTCATTTTCTCATGCCATTAAAATCTTAGCATTGGAGTTTTTGCCACTCCTCACCGCTGCCTGTAGGTCCCTAAGCTCCCCTCTTCTCGTACAACCTCTGTCCCTCCTGCGGTGTGCGACCCCTCACTAGTACTGTCATCTACTGGCTTCTCTGTTGGTCCCCGGCAGGAAAGACTTGGGGGCACCTGGGTGGCTCAGTTGGTTACGCGTCCCACTCTTGATTTCAGCCCAGGTCACGATCTTGGAGTCCTGGGATGGAGCCCCGTGTCAGGCTCCTCATTGAGCAGGGAATCTGCTTGGAGACTCTCTCTTACTCTTTCCCCCCTCTCTATTTAATAAGAGAGGTCAATCAGCCAATCAATCTTTAAAAGGAAAAAGAAAAGAATTAGGTCCTAGCTCACGGTCTTCTCATTTCTGCTGCCCCTACAGGACCATGAGTTGTATTATTTACCCCACATGGGTAATCTTCTCGATGCTCTCCCTCTCGGTTCATTTCTCTCTGTTGTGCTGGGGAGCCTGTGTGTCTCCACCGTGCTGGGGGGCTTGTGTGTCTCCATCGTGCTGGGGGGCCTGTGTGTCTCCATCGTGCTGGGGGGCCTGTGTGTCTCTGTCGTGCTGGGGAGCCTGTGTGTCTCCACCGTGCTGGGGGGCTTGTGTGTCTCCATCGTGCTGGGGAGCCTGTGTGTCTCCATCGTGCTGGGGAGCCTGTGTGTCTCCATCGTGCTGGGGGGCCTGTGTGTCTCTGTCGTGCTGGGGAGCCTGTGTGTCTCCGTCGTGCTGGGGAGCCTGTGTGTCTCCACCGTGCTGGGGAGCCTGTGTGTCTCCATCGTGCTGGGGAGCCTGTGTGTCTCTGTCGTGCTGGGGAGCCTGTGTCTCTCTGTTGTGCTGGGGAGGCTGTGTGTCTCCATCGTGCTGGGGGGCCTGTGTGTCTCCATCGTGCTGGGGGGCCTGTGTGTCTCCATCGTGCTGGGGGGCCTGTGTGTCTCCATCGTGCTGGGGGGCCTGTGTGTCTCCATCGTGCTGGGGGGCCTGTGTGTCTCCGTCGTGCTGGGGGGCCTGTGTGTCTCCGTCGTGCTGGGGGGCCTGTGTGTCTCCATCGTGCTGGGGAGCCTGTGTGTCTCCATCGTGCTGGGGAGCCTGTGTGTCTCCATCATGCTGGGGAGCCTGTTTCTCTCCGTTGTGCTGGGGAGCCCTGCTTAGTCATCTTTGCTACTTTTTTGGTGAAGTACCCAGTTGGTCCCAAGCTGAGTACTTACCACCCACGCCGCAGGGGAATACAAGGCGACTCATCGTTTGAGGAGGTACTTACTGTTAGAGAAGTGCTTTGTTGGGGAATGAGCTTCCCATGATGATGCTGTGTGGTCTTACTCAGATCGTGGAGCCTTCTGGGCTTCTGGCTGCCTCCTCTAGATAATGACACTGCTTGGCTATGTGATACCCATTTTTTTTTCTAGCCCTACACATTACATAATACTAAAACTAATTTGTTCTAATTCTCCATTTCCTTAGTTATGTCACTTTAGACAAGTCAGGTGATCTGGGCCTTGGTTTCCTCACTTTTAAAAAGGGACGCTGCCTAGCTCTTCCTGCTTCACAAGGTCGTGGAGAAATACAAGCAATAGCAGGAGGATAAAACTGCTTTTTTGTAAGGTCTATAGGCAGTTGGGTCCCTGTAATGTGTATTTGAATCACCAGGAGAAGGGCTAAGTATAACTCAGATAGCCACCCTCTGCCCAGGTTTTTGATTCAGTAGACCTGGGGTAGGGCCTGATAACATGCACTTCTAATAAATTCTTAGGCAAGGGGATCCCTGGGTGGCCCAGCGGTTTAGTGCCTGCCTTCACCCCAGGGCATGATCCTGGAGTCCTGGGATCGAGTCCCACATCGGGCTCCCTGCATGGAGCCTGCTTCTCCCTCTGCCTCTCTCTCTCTCTCTCTCTGTGTGTGTGTGTGTGTCTCTCTCATGAATAAATAAATAAAATCTTTAAAAAAAATAAAATTCATAGGCGATACTATGCTGCCCATCCTGAGAGCCCACTTTGAGAACCACTGCTTTCAGGAGTCCTAGGTTTGTGAAAGATTGCCTCATCACCCTCTCGCACAGCTTTATGTAGTACTTCTTAGTTAAAAATCAGGAGAAGCCTAAAGTTCTTTGTGGGATCAAGGACACATTAATTGGAATTCAGACTCTTTCTGAGTGTCTTGGGCTGCTTGTCCTGTAGGTAAGTATGTCAAGCTACATTTCTCCAAGAATTAACTCCTAGAAATGACTGAGTTTGGGCCAAATATTCACTGTCCCCTGTTAATACCAGAATCTTTTCCATAAATACAGGATTGCAAAAATCCTAAAACTCTTTTTTCTGGAAGAAGGTACCACAGAGAAAACTCCAAATGTTATGTGGGATTATCTCTATCAGGTTTCACAGACTGGAGTCAGGTGGCTTTCAGAGTGGGTTTGGAGTGGTGCGCCTGGCAGGCGTAGTCGGTAGAGCATGTGAGTCTTGGTCTTGGGGTTGTACGTTCAAGCCCCATGTCGGGGGCAGAGAGTACTTTAAAATTTTTAAAAAGATTTATTTATTTGAGAGAGAAAGAACTAGTGAAAACGACAACGAGCAGGAGGAAGCAGAGGGAGAAGCAGGCTCCCTGCTCAGCTCGATGCCAGGCCTGACTGAGCTAAAGGCAGATGCTTAACCAACTGAACCACCAGGGTACCCCGAGATTGATTTTATTTAATTTTTTTAACTTAAAATCTTTATTTATGTATTTAATTTTTTTTAAATATTATTTTTTAAAAGAATGGATTTAGGGAATGGTCATCTGCTGGGCATGCAGATGTATTTCTTTGTATGCTCTTCACACCCCTTCACCCTGGTTAAGATGCATTGTAGAAATTGTTCCTCAAGGAAAATAGGTGACTATTCAGATTTTTAAAAAATTTTTGTTTATCTATTTATATATTTTTTTACTATTCAGATTTAAAAAAAAAATCATTCCCTAGGGTTTCTTTAAGAGTACTCTGATTTGGGATCCCTGGGTGGCACAGCGGTTTGGCGCCTGCCTTTGGCCTGGGGCGCAATCCTGGAGACCCGGGATTGAATCCCACGTCGGGCTCCCTGCATGGAGCCTGCTTCTCCCTCTGCCTGTGTCTCTGCCTCTCTGTCTCTCTCTGTGTGACTATCATGAATAAATAAATAACATCTTTTTTTTTTTTAAAAAAAAGAGTTCTCTGATTTTAAAAGTATTGGTTCGCTACCTGCTTCATGAAAGGGCCAGGGTATAGGAAAGAAGGAGAGCAGAGAGAGGTAGACAGAGGAAGACTTCAGAAACTGGTGGTCAGAATGCACTTGAAGGAACGTAAAATGGTGCAGCTACTATGCTAGTTCCTCAAAAATTTTAAAACGAACCATATGATCCAGCAGTTCTCCTGCAAATGTACCCCAAAGATTTGAAAGCAGAGCCCTGAAGAGATATTTGCACACGTATTCATGGGAGCCTTGTTCACAATAGTCAGAAGCAGAAGCCACCCAAGTGCCCATCGATCCAGATGGATAAACCAAATGTGGCGTGTACGCACAGTGGGATCGCATCCAGCCTCAAATCCTGGCACGTATTCTTGCGTGGATGAACTCTGAGGACTTTCTGTTCAGTGAAGCAAGCCAGTCACAAAAGGACAAATTCTGGATGGTTCCATTCATATGAGGGTGCCTAGAGGAGTCAGATTCCCAGCGCCGGTAGGACGGTGGTTGTCAGGGGCTGGGGGTGGTAGGTAGTAGGGAACGGAGGATTATTATCGAAGGAGTACGGAGTTTCAGTTTGGAAAGGTGAAAAAAAGTTTTGTGGATGGATGGTGGTGGCGGTTGCACGGCAGCGGGAATTTGCTTCGTGCCACTCTACGGCATGCTTAGAAACGGTTAAAATGATGCCATGTATGGTACATACAACATCTTTACCATGAAAACGTCAGGATTTGGCTGCCAGAGCCTTTCAGCCTTAGCCTTGGCATTTTGCACTAGGTGATCTTTATCGTGGGAGTCTGTATTATGGGAGTTCTCCCGAGAAACAGAACCCAGGAGGATATGACTTTATGAGAGACTGACTCTTCTCTAGAGGCTGAGAAGTCCCAAGAGACGCAGTTGCCAAGCTAGAGATGCAGGAGAGCTAACAGCATAGGTCCAGTCTGAGTCTGCATTCCGGGGCAGGAGGAGACCGATGTCCCAGTGTGAAGTTGGGCGGAGGCAACCGTTGACCCTTACTCTACATTCCTGTTCTGTTCAGGCCTTCGACAGCTAAGGTGAGGCCCACCCACTCTGGGCAGAGCAAGCAACTTTATTCAATCCGCAGATTCAAATCCAGAATAATGTGTAACTACCTCTCCGGGCACCCTGGGGCCTAGTCACATCGACACACACAGTTAACCGTCACAGGGCCCGTCCGTGCATTGTACGAGGTTTAGCACCATCCCTCGCCTCCATTCACCAGATGCCAGTAACAACCCCACCTCTCCAGTTGTGGGGATAACTAAAAATATCTCCAGACCCTGCCCCATGTCTCCCCAGGGGACAACATTGCCCTTGGTTGAGAATCATCGCTCTCCATTCTTCAGATCTTAGGTAAGGAAAATAGATGTTCTTTGTAGATTTGCATTTGTTTGGCTATCTTTCTCGTCGTCTTCTGA
This sequence comes from Canis aureus, assembly GCF_053574225.1. NCBI lineage: Eukaryota > Metazoa > Chordata > Mammalia > Carnivora > Canidae > Canis > Canis aureus. Next base: position 2,809,715 of record NC_135633.1, read on the forward strand.
TTTAGATTTTGTGTGTGATACACATTAGTTACCAGTTTGTTGTGGAAGGAATGTAGGAAATGCTGAGACCTAGATTCTGGTTTCGATTCTGGGGGTGTGGGCTTTGAAAAAAGCAATTGTCTCATTTTGGGGCTTAGATTTATTCATCAGTACAAGCTCTGGGGGCAGGGGTGGGGTTGGATGAGCTAGGTCATCTCTGTGGCTTCATTTAGCATCAACACACACAAAACATCCGACTCAGAGGAGATTTAGGTAAAAATCCATAGACTTGAGCGGTGGGAGCATCTTTTCCCCGTGCCTAGCGTGACGAGGACTGGAAGGACAGACTTCATTGCTCTTCTTTGCAGGAAATACCTGCCCAGGTGACATTCAGTAAAAACAGCCACTCTTTCTCAGTTTTAACTCACTGTTTATTTAAAAGCACTCTGTAGAGAGTGCATTTTTATGGAGACACATTGCTTTTAATGATTGCTCCTAGGTACCATTTTGAAACTTTTTTCAATGCTAGAAAATAGCATGTCATAGCTTGTCATTGGTCTGTGCACCATGCATGGATAATCATGATTTTTTTTCAAAACAGCAATTGATTAAAGAAAAAAAAAAGGCCCAAACAGTAGGGTTCCTTGGCTATTTTTTTAAGGAAGACATTACTAAGATGCAAAATCAGTTTTAAAATAAAGAACGAGTGTGTGTATATTTGGACTAACTTACATGTTTACATTGGTTGTCCTGGCTCAGCCACATAAGTGGCAGTTTGCACTCTGGGCCAAACATTTTAGCCTGGCCATCCCCCAAATTGAAGAGCCATTCCAACTTCTATGGCTCATCTTGCTGCCTAAATATTGGGTGGAAACGAGGGAAGAACCAAAATAAAATGGGGGAGGGGGGCTGGTATTTGAAATTAAAACTAGTTAGTAACCAAATCTGCAGATGTGCCAGGTTTTTTAGTGTCTCCCCCTCAGCCTCCCAAACACCTCCACCCGCCCCCACACCCGCCCCCCTCCTGGTTATAGTGCAAAGACTCGGGTACATCATACAGATACAGGGTTTGCAAACACATGATATTTAGGCCTGGATGTTTATGGTCCTTTCTCAAGTGTGTGACGGTTGCAGGATAGCATTGGGAACAAACAACATCGTTAATACCCGCGACAAGGGTAAGCGGTCTAGTAGTGATTTTTCACTACCGTGTTGTAAACTATAATTATGAAAATTGTAGGGCTCCTAGGAAACATCTTTACTGCTATCAGACATTTTCCTGAGATTTTCTTTTCTCCACCCCCCACCCCTGACCCAGGATGAAAAATTATGGAGGAAAAACTGTGCCATACATATTGTAGTTATGTAAGTGACTTCGCTTTTCACCAAAACGAATGAAACTCCCATTCTTAGAAGATAAATTTCCTGGGTACGTAGATGGTTTTAGAACATTTCTTAGAATAATTTTTTAGTGCTTGACAGTTTTTTTTTTTTTTTAAGTGTTTGTTTATTTATTCATGAGGGGCACAGAGAGAGAGGCAGAGACACAGAGACACAGTCCCCGATGGAGGACTCGATCCCAGGACCCCAGGGTCATGCCCCGGGCCCAAGGCAGGTGCTAAACTGCTGAGCCACCCAGGGATCCCCTGTGCCTCCTTTTAAAATAAGTTGATGGGTGTGTTGCACATGTTTTAGAACATGGTTTCCCCAGGTGTGTGGGATTCGGGGCTGTATTGGCGGGCGGTACCAGATTCCCCGGGCCGGCGCTGTCTCGTTCCCTAAGAGGCCTCAGCAGCCACAGGGATGACAGGTACACGTCTTGGGGGAAAGTCCACGTCGAGGAGAATTAGGTTGGGTTGTGGGGGAAGCAGCAGAGGGGCGTCCCACGTGAGGGGTCGAGGGCGGTGTGCCTCACAGTACCTGGCTGGCGGGCCAGTGCGTTTACCTGGACCCGTGTGGTTTGATGGGTCTGTAAACACGATGCAGATTAACTTTTAGGAAAATAAAGTGGGAAAAAAAGAAAAAAAAATACAATGGAAAAATACCAACCCAAAGTTTTCTTCTTTTTTGGGGGGGGGGCATAAAATGACTTTATGGAGTTGCTCGGATGTGAACTCTTCGGTATCTGCTGGTCTCTCGGGGCACGTGAGCAGTTCATGGACCCGTCCCCGTGTTGAGTGGCACTGGTCTAGGTGCGCAGAAGTGGGGACACCTGGGCTGGGGTGCGGGGACGGGGGGGCCACCCGGGTCTGGGCGCACAGCGGGGTCGAGGGGGTGGTGACTGAGAGGGTGTCTCGACCCTGGGGGGGAAGCTTAGCTTTGGCACCGTGAGCGGCGGGAGCCCTTGCAGGCCTGTGCCGCGCTGTAGGCTGCTCCTGGGGCGTCCACATACTGGCTCCTGTGTGAGCTCTTCTGTATCTAAAACTCCTTTGTGGGGACCCTGGGGGGCCCAGCGGTTTAGCACTGCCTGCGGCCCAGGGCGTGATCCTAGAGTCCTGGGATCGAGTCCCCCATCGGGCTCCCTGCAGGGAGCCTGCTTCTCCCTCTGCCTGTGTCTCTGTCCCTCTCTCTCTCTCTCTGTGTCTCTCATGAATAAATACATAAAATCTTCAAAAATAGAATAGAATAAAATTAATAAAATAAAATAAAATATAAAATAAAATAAAAATAAAATAATGAAATAAACTCCCTTGTTTCCTGTCCACTACTCTTCCGTGGTTTCTGGTTTTCTTCGTTTCCCTCTGTTGGTGTCACTCAGGTAGCAGCAGTGGCCGCCTTGCATTTGCCGGGGCCTTGGCCGGGCCGGACGCTCCTGGGCAGAGCAGGCTGGCCCTTTCCGCACGCCCCCGTCCCGCTGCTTTCCCACCGTCTGTGCAGGTGCATTCCACTGCACGAGGCTTCTGGGAGGCGTGTAACTTTCTAGGCAAAATACGGTTGATCCCTGAACAACACTGGTTGTATTTTCATGAAAAGGCATTTTTTTCTTCCTTACGATTTTCTTAATAATGTTCTCTCTTCAAGGCGCCTGGGTGGCTCAGTTGATTAAGTGGCCGACTCTTGATTTTGGCTCAGGCCATGATCACGGGGTTGTGAGATCGAGCCCCGATTCGGGGTCCGTGCCGGGAGCGGAGCCTGCTTAAGGTTCTCCGTCTCCCTCTGCCTCTCTATCCCCACCCCCCATGATGTTTTCTCTTCTCTGGCTTCCTTTATTGTAAGAATAAAGTATTTACTACATGTAACATAAAAACTGTGTTTTTAAACTTGACTGTTTATGCTACTGGTAAAGCTCTGGTCAACAGGAGGCTATTAGCCGTCAAGTGGGGTGTCCGACGTCGTTCTTGGATCTTTGTGTGGGGAGCAGGGGGGGAGGTTGGTGCCCCTAACTAACCCCTGTGTTGTTTTAGGGTCAACTGTACTTGTTTTGTTGCTGAGCACTTGGAAAGCAAGGTCAAACATGGGGATTGGGAGGAAAAGGCTGTGTGGACGGGGGTAATTAGGGGACTGTAGAGACAGCCCATCTGGGGTAGCATCAGATCTCCTGATGCACGGAGCGCCTTCCTATTTGTGCTCGACGGAGGGACAGAGCTTTGCTATATAGAGCGTTATTTTGGTCTTGAACCACCGTGACCGAGAATTCGCCCAAGACCTGAGGCTAATGAGCCATAGGACACGGGCATGATGTTGACAGCCCACGTGTAGGGAGCAAGTGGAAGGGATAAGGATGGCAGCAGGGAGACCCGCTTGGTGGCCGCTCTGGTGGGGAGAGAGGGTGGGCGTGGATGAGGGATTAGGGTGGGGAGGGAAGGACGGAGCTGTTGTGCTGTTTACCACAGCGTTGGAGCTCCTCGTGGGGGCCCAGCACAGTGAAAAAGAGCTATTGGGGATCCCCGGGGTGGCTCGGCGGTTTAGCGCCTGCCTTCGGCCCAGGGCATCCTGGAGACCTGGGATCAAGTCCTGCGTCGGGCTCCCCGCATGGAGCCTGCTTCTCCCTCTGCCTGGGTCTCTGCCTCTCTGTGTCTCCCATGAATGAATAAATAAATAAATCTTAAAAAAAAAAAAAAAAGAAAGAAAGAAAACGAGCTGTTATCAAGAGCTGCTCGGATGCCTGGCCCTCTGTCCGGCCGGGGGACCCCTCGCCCGCTGGGGCACTTAGCCACCGGGACAGCTCGTCCTGAGAGCTCTGGTTTAGCTGCATTACCGTGGAGCATAATCTGTGTGTGTGTCATTGCTTAATTGTTGGCATGTAGTGACTCAACTGGTAATTTGAATTAATAGACGGTGCCTATAAGCACACTATTGTTCTTCTTAGATCTCGATGGAGCTTTGATTGGCACTTAAGTGATGGTGTATTTGAATTAATTACCGTAGCTGAGCCGGAGCTGGGAAAACACATTAGGAACAAAATAGATAGTTGTGACGAGGGGTGGAAGGAACACATGCGAGGTGGGAGTGAGCCGGGGTTGGAGGCGGGTGGAGGGACCCGAGGGGTGCCCTGTGCTCGGAGCCCCCCCACCCCCGGGGGCCCCTGCGGGAGGCCCAGGCGCGCCGTCGCCCTCGCCCCGTGTGTCCCTGTGCGTCGGGTCCCAGCCCAGGCGGTTCCACCTCAGGCGGGCTCTTGCTCACATGTTTACACACATCCTCTTTAAACCTCCTGTTCCTTTTCCTTTTCTCTTTTAAATCTTGCCCAGTTACCTAAGGAGATTCTCTCCCTTTGTTCTCTTCCCAGAGCCCGAATAAAAGGGGGGCAGAATTCTCGTTATGGTTAATATTCATGAGATTCACGCCGCGATAAGCCTATTGACAAATGATCTAATTACCAAATCCCGTGGCTAATATAGTTGCTGATGACTTGGCAGCCTGGGACAGGGGAGTGCCCGGCTCGGCGACACGTCCCCGGACTGCGCCGCCCTCCCTGACCGTCCCTCCCTGCTGGGCCCTCGCGTCCTCTTGGCTGTGCGCCCCCCTCGCTGGGCCGGGCCCGGGCATCCCTGCCCAGCGCTGCGGACCAAGCACCGGCTCCCTGCCACGGTCACCCTTGGTCCCTTGGTTCTCGGGCCCTAGTCGCGAGGCCCCGCTGCCCTGCCTCTCGAAGGCTCTTCCCTTCCTTTCCCCTCTGCCCCCGGGCGACGGCCTTGCCTCCAGGCCTCAGCACCCCTCCAGCGGCTCCCCGCCTCCACCCCTCCTCCGCAGGCCCCCTCGGGCCACCCATGTCTGTCCCCTGGGAGTGCCAGGCCCCCAGGGGGTGCTCACACAATGCCAGCGTGATCTTACCTTATTCTAAAAAGGAATTTAAGATCGCCTCTAAGGGTGGAGCATAAAATACAGAATCGGTGCCTGAGAAGACCAGGAGCATCGCAGGCTAGGAGCACCTGGGGCCAGGAGCATCCTGGGTTAGGAGCATCCCAGGCCAGGAGCATCGTAGGCTTGGAGCGCCCTGGGCTAGGAGCAACCCGGGCCAGGAGCATCGCAGGCCAGAAGCTTCAAGGGCCAGGAACATTGTGGGCTAAGAGTGTCCCAGGAAGGAGCGTCCCAGGTAGGAGTGTCCTGAGCTAGGAGCATGGCGGGCCAGGAGCATCGTGGGCTAAGAGTGTCCTGGGCTAAGAGCATCACGGGCTAGGAGCATCCTGGGCCAGGAGCGTCATGGGCTAGGAGCATCCCGGGCCAGGAGCATCCCAGAGTCCCATCCGGATAGGAACTGACCCCGGCACACTGGAGCCCCGGCAGCTGCTCCCGTGATGCTCATGGCGAGAAGGGCCAGGGTACGGGTTGGGGTACCCGGTAGGCAGGGCGTGGGTCCACATGGTCCTCGGGGGGGAAAGGCCACGCCTGCGGGAGGAACACAGCTGTCTCGGACTGGTCGGAGGAGCTGTTCCCCCAAGGGCCCCGGGAAAGGGAGTGTGGCGCGGCCCCGCACGCTGTGACCTTCGCGCCCTCCTACAGTGTCCCTGGCTGGTGTCCCCAGTGCCGCCGCCCCTCCGCCAGCCAGTGGAGGATGCCGCCTGCCATCTCAGTAAGGGGGGGTCCGACTGTAGACAACGTACCCATCCACCAGGGATGGGTAAATCCGCCTTCCTTATGTTCCTTTAAAAAAAGTGTTCCAGAGCCTCTTGTTTCTGCCTCAAACTCGTTCTTACGTGGTCGTGTCCTCGTAGTCTGGGCCTGCGCTGTCATTCTGGGTTTGCCCCCCACCTCAGCTCTGCGTCCCGGCCGGCCCAGGGCACTTGCCGCTTCCTGACTGGTCTGTCCTCTCGAATCCACCTGCATGCAGGCTGTTCCTTTAGCTTTGGAGGACCTTCTCTACCTTTTTACCTGGTTTGCATTCAGCTCCCCTTCCCCTTTTATTTTTATTATTTTTTTAAGATCACAGGGACAGTTTATCCATCCTGCCAACAAAGATTTGTGCATCAATAAGAGCAATAGGTACAAATTCTTTAAGTTCGACTGATGTATCACCACTGATGCATCCACATCTTGTAGAGGTATCTAGAATTCCACTTTAGCAGTTTGCCTCATTTTAAACTTACAACTTCAAGGACCAATATTCTTAATAAGTAAGAAGAGATTTTTCATCCATGTGCTTGGTTGAGTACAGGTAGTATCGGTTTATTTGTTTCTGTGTTTTGTTTGTGACATTCGTTCATCAGTTGAACTACAGCGAGGGGCTCTGCCGACTGCTTACCCATTAACCTCAGAATCTAAGCACCATTGAACACATTGCTCCTGGGGAAGTTGTTTTCCCAAGATCAAGGGCATATTGCCGAAAGCGTCACTGCCGCATGCTCCAGCTTGGGAGAGTAGAAAGATCCCTGGACTTGGATTTATCCTTCTTATTTTTTTAAAGATTATTTATTTTTGAGAGAGAGCACGTAAGCATGAGAGTTGGGGGAAGGGCAGAGGGAGAGGGAGAGAGAGAATCCCCAGCAGAGTCCCTGCTAAGTGTGGAGCCAAACACGGGGCTCGACCCCCCGACCTTGAGATCATGACCTCAGCCAAAATCAAGAGCTGGACGCTCAACGGACTGAGCCACCCAGGCGCCCTTAGAATTTATCTTTTTGATTTTGACCTTGGTTCTTTAATTATTTAACCCTCCTGGGCCTTAGTTGCCTCATTATTAAAATGAGATGGTGAGATTAGATGGTGATCAGGTGATGTAATCACAAAATAATAATTGCAGAGTTTGATTGAGTTTTGGCTGTGGGCTAGTTGTTGCTAGGCTGGGCACTGGCTGAAGTCACATCATCTAACCCTCACAACGATGTTCTGAAATCAGAAGTGTTATCACCATTTCGTTGAGGAAACTGAGGCACGTATAGAGATTAAGGGACTTGCCCAGGGTTATATAGCTGATGAGTGAGCAGAGCTGTGCTCAAACCTAGGGCATTTGGTTTGGCTTCTGGGGAAGCATTTAACCACTATGCTTTCTAGTTCAGTGGTTCCATGAGATGCTATTTTTAGGACACAGCCTGTATTTTAAAATTTTGAGGAAGAAAAATTAGTTTTACTGAAATCCAAATTTACATCATTCCTCCCAAGCTATTTTTAAGTCCCAGAACTTGTATTTAAATGAATGTTTTTCTCTCTTTCTTGCCTTTTCCCAAATGTGTTTGCATGTAGGGTTATTATTTGGTTACAGCAATAGGCTTTGGGAGGAAATCTGTCATTAACACTCTTTGCTCTCCATAAGAAATATTGTGTTCCTGATTGTTCCATAATCGAGTCAATTATAAAATTTGTAAAAAAGAGGGTATGTTCTGTGTTCTTTCTTTCTTCCCTCTCACAACCAGGGCATTGACTTCCTTTAGATTACTGGAAAATTAAGTCTTTTTTAAAATTTATTTTTTTGGAAATGCTAAGTATGTATTTGCTACCATGACCATTAAAGCATTTAACACAGTGTCTGGCATGCCATTCACTCAACTGTGGCCACACAGTATGCCACAGGCTTGGGCACAGTAGTGAGCAAAGCACACACCCTGCCCTAGTAGAGCATATGGTCCAGCTGGAGGAACAGCAAGTTGATCACAGCAATATTTACAAACTCTACAGAAGTTTGATAACTTGTTTTTCATATTATTATCCATATAGTATTATATAGAGGAGGAATTAGCTTTTTATTCAAACCTTCCCCAATCCAAACCAAGATTTCCACTTCTTCCCATCACAAACCATTCGACATCATTCACTCAAACCTACTGCTGTTAGTGGGATGATCATTTCATATATCATCCCAATGACTGTACCTCTGAGAGGGAAAAGGAGTACCATGAATAGTGTGCTGAGACAATGGTTGTAAACTGGGGTTGTCCCAGGCAGGCTGGGGTTTATTGGCATCTTGCTTATTGGTATCTGAATTGACTTTCCAATCTTACAATCTTTTTTTAAAAAATATTTTATTTATTTATTCATGAGAGACACAGAGAGAGGCAGAGACAGAGGCAGAGGGAGAAGCAGGCTCCATGCAGGGAGCCTGATATGGGACTCGATCCCAGGCCCTGGGGCCACGCCCTGAGCCGAAGGGAGGCACTCAACTGCTGAGCCACCCAGGGATCCCAACAATCTTTTATTATAGGTCAAGCTCTTTTTGGAGTGTGTGTGTGTGTGTGTGTGTGTGTGTGTGTGAAGTCAGAAGTGTGTATCTGGTTTCACTGGGGGTTAAGGTATTAAGTGTTCTCTTTCTTATAGGAGTTTATTTTCTAAGATATTATTTCTTCTCTCCTTACCAATTAATAACTCTTCCAACAAACATTGTCAACCTTAGAACTGACGGATAATCTTCAACAAACAACCTAAAGCAATTAATCTGAATGTATTTTGGAGTTCCTAGAGTATATCTGTGAGTGTCTCTCTCTCTTTTTTAATAACCAAATTTCAGGGTAGCCCATTGTTCTCTGTCCAAGGTAAAAAATAAAGAACCGTATGATCCATGTTGATTGCAGAAAATAAAAAGAATTTAAGTTTTGTTTCCGAGATTGTTTAGAACTTAAAGACTTGCTACAAATGGAGCTGTCCAGGAGTATTATAAAACCAAATTTGAGGATCTTTGCTCAAAGATTGAGGACTACCTCAGATTGGATGGCATAGCTTCTCCTATAGTGAATAGATCATTAGTGGCTGTAATGACTTGTTAAGTCATTCCCAAGGGAATATCTTGAATAACTTTTTATAAACCATCATTATCAATGTCTGTTGTCTTATAGTCAACAGAAATGATTGAGTCATCTCAGTTACAATTTTGAGTCATTCCTTTAAGGATAGAATATGTTTTATAAGCCTTTTTAAAAATGGCCATCAGAGGGGAGAAAGGAGAGTATGTGGTATGTGTGTTTGTGAGGGGTATTTATTTCATGCCTCATAACCTGAAGGGAAGCACTTGCCCCACAAGGCCTGCATTAAAGGGTTGCTGAAATCTCAGCCTGTCTCTGAGTTTAGGCCTAGACCTCATCTTTTAGAATTTTCTTGTTTCATTATTATGAGGTCAGTGCCTCAGTGTCTTAGAAATTAGAGCTTTTCTTGCTTAGGATGATTGTTGAATGTACAAACACTGATTTATCATGTGCTTGTAGAAATCCCCATAGAGAGAAGAATGGATGAACACAGAGTTTCAAGAAAGCTAGACAATATTTAAGTGCCAATTAGAGCCGAAGAATACAATAACAGAAGTGAGAAATACGCCACGGGGAATAAATAACTGGGTAGATGATACAGAAGCTGGACTAATGATCTGGAAGGCAGGTTAATAGAAATCACCCAAACTGAACTTCAAAAAGAAAAAAGAATTTTTAAAAAGGAAGATAGTTTAAGAGTCTTCCGGGACAACATGAAGCATATTAACATTCATACCACAGGGACCCAGAAGAAGAGCGAGGGAAAGGGGCAGAAAACTTATTTGGAGAAACAGTAGTTCTGAAAACTTCCTTAGTTTGAGGAAGGAAACAGACATTTGCGTCCAGGAATCACAGAGAGCCCCAAACAAGATGAACCCAAAGAGATCTACACCAAAATACATTATAGTCAAAATGTAAAAACAAAAACAAAAACAAAAAAAAAAACAACTAAAAATAATTCTGAAAGCATGAAGAGAAAGTAGTTAGTTACGTATAAGGGAACCCCATGATGGGCCATCAGCCAGTTTTTCAGCTCAAATGCAGGCCAGAGGGAGTGGCATGATATATTAAACGTGCTGAAAGGAAAAAACTTAAAGTCAAGAATACTCTACCCAGCAGGTTATCATTCAGAATTGAAGGGAAGATCAAGAGTTTCCCAGACAAGCAAAGGCTGAAGCAGTTCATCACTACTAACCCAGCTTTACAAGAAATATTAGAAGGGACTTCTTTAAGTGGAAACAGAAAGGCCATAAATAGAAAAAAGAGAATATGTGAAAGAAAACAATCTCATCGGTGAAGCAAATATATAGCAAAGATAGTGGATCAGTCACTTAAAAAGCTAGTATGAAGTTCAAACAATGACAAAATTGGCATAATCACTATTATCACAATAAGGGATACACAAAAAGATGTAAAATATACTGCCCCAAATAAAAACATATACATACCTATCAATAATTACTTTAAATGTAAGTGGACTAGCATCCAACTCTCAGTTTCAGTTCAGGTCATGATCTCAGGGTCGTGAGATTGAGCCCCGCGTCAGGTTCCATGCTCAGCCTAAGAGTCTCTCTCTGCCTTTTCCTCACTCGTGCACATATACTCTCTCTCTTAAAAAAAAATAAAAATTAAAAAATTAAAAAGTGGACTAAATGCCTTTTAAAAAAAAGTTTATTTATTTTTAAAGTAACCTCTACACCCAATGTGGGGCTTGAACTCATGACTCTGAGATCAAGAGATCAAGATCTCATATTCTTCCAACTGAGCCAGCCAGGCACCCTATAGTTTATTTATTTATTATAAGTGGACTAATTGCTTTAATCGAAAGACACAGGGAGGCTGAATGGATAAAAAACAAGTCCCATCTGTATGCTCCCTACCAGAGACTCACCTGAGATCTAAAGACACACAGGCTGGAAGTAAGGGGATGGAAAAAGATATTTCATGTAATCAGAAACAAAAATAAAGCTGGGATAGTAATACGTGTATCAGACAAAATAGCAAGAGACAAGGGAATTACATAATAAAAGGACTAATCTGGGATCCCTGGGTGGCGCAGCGGTTTGGCGCCTGCCTTTGGCCCAGGGCGCGATCCTGGAGACCCGGGATCGAATCCCACGTCGGGCTCCCGGTGCATGGAGCCTGCTTCTCCTTCTGCCTATGTCTCTGCCTCTCTCTCTCTCTCTCTCTCTGTGTGTGACTATCATAAATAAATTAAAAAAATTAAAAAAAAAATAAAAGGACTAATCCAACCAGAGTATGTGACACATGTCAATATAGCATATGAAGCAATATTAGCAGACACAAAGGGAGAGAGTGACAGTAGTACAGTCATAGTAGACACCTCAACAGCCCACTTACATCAATGGAGGATAATATGACAAAATTCATAAGGAAACACTGGCCTTAACCCAGACGGACTGAGTAGCTATGTACAGAGCCTTGTGTTCAAAAACTTCTTAAGTGCACACGAACCATTTCCCAGGATAGACCGCACGTTAGGTCAGAAAACAAGCCTCAGTAAATCTAAGAAGGTTGAAGACATCTCCAGCATCTTTTCCTACCACAACAGAATGAAACTAGAAATCGATTACAAGGAGAAAACTGGAAGAGACGCAAACATGTAGAGAGTAAACAGCATTGCTGCTGAACCACCAATGGGTCGATGAAGGGATCAAAGAAGAAATTAAAAACAAACAAACAAACAAAAATGCCATGAGACCAGAGAAAATTGAAAACACAATGGTCCAAAATCTATGGAGTATATAGCAAAGCAATTCCAAGAGGGAAGTTTATAGGTGAAGGAAGACTTTCAAGTTTGCTAAATGCATTGAGCCGATCTTGTGCTGGGAAAGCAGCTGTAGTTGTGACTCCATCGAGGGGCGGGTGGAGAATAAAAATTACTTGACGGGATGAGCACTGGGTGTTCTGTATGTTGGCAAATTGAACACCAATAAAAAATAAATTTATTATTAAAAAAAATAAGTATTTGGCTTTAATAGCCAAACCCTTGAATTCGTGGTTCTGACTATATTTCACAGACGATATATGTGAACTTGAGACGTGGCAGTCAGTAAGGCAGAAACACACGCTGAAACCAGAATTTCCCGAAACAGTACTTACTGTTATTACATTTGATGTATTCTGATTTTTTTTTTCTATCCTATTCTAGTCTTTCCTATTTAAATGTGGAAAAAAAAAGTTGGCTATGGTCCATTAAAATGATTTCATAACCCATTAATTGGTTGTGAGTTGAAGTTCAAAAAAAATGCGCGTCTAAACAGAAGTTTTCGTGGGTGTGCGCGTTTGAAGGCAGGGCCATGAAGTAATGTTTTCCTATCAGTGGTGTTAATAAGTGTAGCCATAATAAAACATAAACCGTTTAGTTAATTAGAATATTTACCATAATAAATGCTGTTGGATTGATTTCTTTATGAATAGTGCATTTTGTCTGCTAGGATGAAGTAATTGAGTGTTTCCAATCTGCCCAGCTGACAATCCGTACAATACTTCTTGTTGGAGTTAAATGGACTATTGAAATACCATTCTGTCTGTGTGTCTTGGCTGGTAATGAGCACTGTTTTGTCATCGTTAGGGTTACCAGAACAGCTGTTGACACCCGAAGAATGCCTGAGAACACCCGTTAAGTAGCAAGAAAACAAGGAATATTAGAGGTTAACCCTTGTCTGTTCCATGGGATGCCAGATGCTAGTATACTTGATCAAGCTATAGAAAGAAATGTTCTTTTTCTCTTTGGCATTCATTTTTTTTCTTGGCCATTTAGTAAACGTTAACTTCCAGATTTCAAGCATTTTACATTTTTCTCTTTACACTCGAAAACCAGGCTGCGTTTAAAAAGGCAAAAACAAAAACAAACCCTCCAGAAACAAGTGGAACAACTTGTTTCGATATTAGAAAATATTGAATTAGCCTAACTATTTTTTATTTTGTAAAGTTACCCCTTGAAGGATGTATAATTTCAGCCACACCTGCCTTTCGTCGTGGTGTGGTATTTTCACACCAGCGTTTTGTGCTGTCTCTTTACCAACTCGTTGGGTTAGCATCTCCTTGAAGAACACACCCTTAAATGTCTCCTAGGCTGCATTGCTTCATTGAGAGCATAAACAATTACAGCATAAAATATTACCTTTGGAAATGAAGTCATGCGTCTTTCTTAATTGCTGAACCCTTGTAATTCTGAAGGGGGTATGTTTTAAAAGTCTGTGCTCATTCACACACTTGCTAACACAAGCAAATGTGCCTGCGCATATAGGAAAAACATGAATCTAAGAGTTGCTTATTTTCTACTGATTATGCATGGAATGTGCAGAATCAGGAATGCCAAAGTAGGCGTCGTAATGATAGATTCGGAAAGGACCTGAGAACTAGTGAGTGCACGTTATTTTAGAGTCAGGGAAACCACGTTCCAGAAGGGCTGAATTTCTTCTTTCCCTCCTTTCCTTCCACTGTCCTCTACGGCTGCCAGAGTGATCTTTCTGCAGCAGACGTGACCTGCTTAAGCTTCCTCTGGCAGCAACGAGTTCTGGAGGTCACATCCACGAGGCTTTTGGGGTTGGACTTTCTGCTCGTCTTGGTAGCCTCTCTCGCCACCTGCAGCCATGCTTTTAATGTTCAAGTTCCTGGAGAGGGTTCTCTCTTTGACCACTCTGGCTTTGTCTCAGTAGACCGTGCTTTCAGGTGTCATCGTCCCTGGGCCTGGAAGGCACCTCCACCCCAACAGACAATCATCTAGTTCAGAGTCTTAAGGTTTTTTTTTCCTTTTCCCCATGAATCCAGTGAAGACTACATCTTACACCGTGAACCAGTATATGTGCAAAAATCCAAATGATTGTTGTGAAACAATACTGGTTCTTCTGTGTGATGTATTGACTTGATACTCACTCTTCATTATATTTTTTTAGATGCCATATTCCCCTTGCTAAATAGATTCCATCTCCCTCTTTGCGCTACCAGCTTGCTTTGGGAAGGTTAGAAGTGTTTGGGGAATGTTTTTAGTTGCACTAATTAGTGCGCTGGCGTGAACAGGGTTGCCAAGTGCCCTATAGTGAGCAAGGTTGTCTTGAATAATGAAGAATTATCCTGCTCGACATGCCAGTTGCGTCTCTGCTGAGAAGCAGTGCCAACCTAATGAGTGAGAGCACAGATTGAAATAGCAGCCCTCGATAGAGTAATATCTGGCCTTTGCACCTTGGCACAACAGCCTTGCCTTTGGAAGCCTTTCTCCAGTTCCAAGTTTGGTTGATCATCTTCCCGTGCTGCGCCACACATACCACAATGTTTACTTGTCGTTTAGTGTTGCCTTTCTACTGTCTCAGAGTGCTCTTCGGGTAAACGCTGTCTTGTCTTCATATACCCGGGACCCAGCACACAGGCACAGACCTACTGGGTGCTTAGTAAAGAGAGAATGAAGAGGTTTGGCCCAATGTCCCGCTGTAAGTGGATAGCAGAGGTTGGAAAAACAAAGCGAATGAAAAAGCAACACCACAAAACCGCGTCTTTCCTGACTCTGAAGCCAGCTCTGTGCGTGACATTTTGGATGAAGCTGGCAAAGAGGACCTCTGGCCACAGAATTAGTTCTTTTTCCTGTGGGAGAAATGTAAGGGGGTGATATATTTGCCCTTATTTATCAAAGGCAGGTGTTGAGGTTTAAGCTACACCCAGCAAACTCTCACGTTTTAATAAACAGTTCTAAGAGTTGTGATGCATATGATCATACGACCATCATGGAAACCAAGATGCAGAGCTTTTCCACCACGCCAGAAAGTTCTCCTGTGCCCGTTTTCTCCCACTCCATCCTCCCAGCTCTTGGCCACCAGCGACCCGCTTTCTGTCTCTACAAGTTCGCCGTTTCCCGTACGCCGTATGAGTGGAATGCAGTGCGTAGCCTTTGGAGGCAGGCTTTGATTTCACGTAAGGTATTTGAGATGCATCCGTGCTCCTGCTTGTATCAGTAGTCTCCTCGTTGCTCGTGTTATTCCGTCGTGTAGATCCACCAGAGTTTCTTTATCCATTCACCCGTTGAAGGCTCCTTGGGGTGCTTCCAGTTTTGACAGTCATATGTCATACCATCTGACAGCGTTGCTGAGTCAGATGGTCATAAGGACATGTTTAATTTTATAAGAAACTGCCAAACTGTTTTCCAAAGTGGTGGTACCATTTTGCATGCCCACCAGCAGCAGCGTAGGAGAGTTCCCGCTGTTCCATATCCTTGTCACCACTCGGCATTTTCAACTTTCTTTCCTTTTTTTTTTTCCCCTATATTTTAGCCATTCTGATAATTATGTGGTGTGTATCTTGTGATTTATTTTGCATTTCTCTACTGGCTAATGTTGAACATCTTTTTTTTTTTTTAATTTATTTATGATAGTCACACAGAGAGAGAGAGAGAGGCAGAGACACAAGCAGAGGGAGAAGCAGGCTCCATGCACTGGGATCCCAACGTGGGATTCGATCCCGGGTCTCTAGGATCGCGCCCTGGGCCAAAGGCAGGCGCTAAACCTCTGCGCCACCCAGGGATCCTGAACATCTTTTTTTTTTTTTTTTTAATTTTTATTTATTTATGATAGTCACAGAGAGAGAGAGAGAGGGAGGCAGAGAGAGAAGCAGGCTCCATGCACCGGGAGCCCGACGTGGGATTCGATCCCGGGTCTCCAGGATCGCGCCCTGGGCCAAAGGCAGGCGCCAAACCGCTGCGCCACCCAGGGATCCCTGAACATCTTGTTTTTAATGTGCTTTTTGACGTTGGTATCATCATCTCTGACGAAGTGTCAGTTCAAATCTTTTTTTGCCCACCTAAAAATCACGTTTATTTTCTCAATGAGTTTTGAGAGCTCTTTCTGTATTGTAAATCCCTTTTTCGCGAGTGTTTTGCAAGTCTTTTCCTTCAGTCTGTTTCATGTCTTTTTCATTTTCTTAGCAATGGCAGTATAATCATTAATCGAAAAATTCTAAAAGAGCCTGAAGTGGAAGTTGTAATCCACTGGAATAGATGATCATAAAATGAATTACTCATTCTTCTATCTCCAATAGCACAAAGTTTGCCTTTTTTTTTAAGATTTGAGGTTGGCATTTTCTCTAGACTTTCTATATTATTAGGAAGGTTATATGCCAGGATATTCAAGTACTTTAAATAGATAAGGACTTTACAAGGTGATAGCTTTTCTCTGCAGTAATTAAAATTTATTTTTCAGTGTCATAGTTTAACCACTATGGTGGATTGTAGCAGATACCTTCTTAAGGACTGCAGGCCTGCAGGGAAGCAAGTTTTGGATTCTTTCTGCTGGAAAGCACTGTGTCTTTGTATTTGCAACACCAAGGAAGGCTCCAGATCACATGGAGCCAATTTCTCTTCCTGCCTAAAACTGTAGTAGAAATGTTCCACATGGCATGAGAAGGGTGTCTATTGTGATATCTACTTGGACTCTAGTAGTGCTAAAACATGTAAGGTCAGGAAAATATCTCTGGAGCAAAATCTGAGTGAAATGGCATAGAAACTGTTTTGGCCTCATTTCTACAGTGCAAACAGCAGCATCTTCACATATCCATAGCTGCTCGGATTGCTTTCATGGTGCAATAATGCATATTTTCAAGATGCACACAATCAAGAAAAAGAAAATAACTGTGAACACATCTTTTGATACAAAAACCTCACCACCCTAGCACATTGCCTTGTACATACGTGGCTAATGTTAAATGGGTGGCATGTATCTCCTTTTACAGGAAAATTTCTAATTAACCTTTTTTTTTTTTTTTTTCCCTTTTGGCATGCTGGCTTTCACTAGCAAAGACTTTCTCATCCCATGTATATGGCGTGCCAAAAACAGCATCAAGATATGTCAAATAATAATGTGTGTACTCTTATTAAAATGTAAAACTTCAGAAAAGTTTTTATTTCATTTTGCACATGAAGAGTCAATCTTAGGTGCCAGTAGGTAAACATGTCCAGAACTATATGATATTTGTAAAAATATGCACCAAACATAGAAAAAACCCTGTGATGATACCGATGAAATATGGCAGCAGTTAGGTCTGGGGAGCTGAGTGGATACTGTGGGTGTCCTTCTCTGTATTTCAGTTTGGGAAAAAAAACTAATAACGTAGATCACTTTTGTTATAAAGAGAGGGAGAGCGAGAGCAGGAGATTGCTTGCCTAAGGATATGGAATCGTGTCAGAAAAGGAATGAACCTTCATAGGCTTTGAGTAGAACCTTGGTGTTCTATGTGTGTCGGCACTACTGGTGGACACCAGAGAGACCTTCCCTTCAAATTTGTTCCACCAGAAGCATTTTTCACCTTTAGTTTTTTTGGTTTCTGTCCATACTGGAGACATCCGTGAACCGAAGATGGACCTGAAACGTTTGCTTACCTCCAAAAGACCCTAGAGAAGTCCTTGGGATGGTATTCACTGTCAATATATGTTTGTCGAGTTTAAAGACACAACCATCTCCTAGAGAACACGTAGAGGAGCCCCGTGTTCTCTGGCACCTGTGTGTCGTTTAGTGACTTTAAACTGCCGGGTAGCGTCTGAGATATGATCAACAGTGTGGTAGTAGCAGTACGGTTTTATCTAGTACAAATAGGAGGGCTTATTCAAATGTAGATAACATTGGGTCAATCACAGTCTATTGAAAATTAAATAATCCTATGGCAGGAGGCCCAGGCCCAGCGAGCATGCAATGGCGGAGTCCCTGGTGGTACACGCTTGGCCGTCAGCAAACAGGTTAGGTGGCTTCTGGAGCATTTTACGGGGATTTTAAAAAGGTACCTTGTTGAAACATGATGTTCCTCTTTACTCTGTAGGTACTTTAGAAGTAGTGAATTTTATGAGGGGAGAAAAGATGAGAGTTTAACCACTAGGGAGATGTAGCAGTTTCAATTAAACAATTGTACCCTTTAAATTTTAACGTTGAAGCCAGTGACTGCTGGCATCAGAGCATTCAGCTTTATTTTTCTAGTGAGGCCATGTGCTTTTGGGTTTCTGATCTCTGTGGTAAGAGCTTGGGAGTGTTGCACGGTGTCGGTGTAACATGCAGACAGATGTCCTGTTCCGGTTGGTGTACTTGGAGAGAGCGACGTATGAAGAAGTCGGTTACGGAACAAGTACGCGTAGAAACATAGAGTCAAGCTCCCCATTGGAGGTTCTGGGTTCTCTTCCCTGGTTATCACTAAACCGTGTGAAGTCATCTTCGGCTTTTTGAACATGGCTCCTCTTCCCTTGTCCTTCCAAAAATTTCCTGTAAGAATATAATTTCCTTTCCTGCCCCCCCCCACCCCTCCCCTTTCTTTTGGGTGCTTGACCCTGTCAACACCTGGGCCTCAACTCTTTTCTTTTAAAATGAAGTATTTGACTTCAAAGGGCTCTTCTGGCTCAAAAATCCTGGCTCCCGGAGTTCTGGAGTGTAGAGTCTAGTTCTGTAGTTGGAATGACTCCCGGTTCTAGGTCCACCAGGTGGTGTGATGCTTGGCCTGCCAGCCTCCGCTGCTCCCGACTCCGCCAGCCTCCAGGAGCAGCAAACATACGGATGATAGTAGCTGGTACCTCATCACTTACCTCGTTTCTTGCGTGTAGCTTGACATTTTCTGATCTTGAGCGGCCTACAAGGTTTTAGTTATTCCTGCCTCTCTCTCTCTCTCTCTCTCTCTCTCTCTTTTCTTTTCCCAAATGAAGAAGCTAGGGCTTAGGAAAGATGAACAGCTTGCCCAAGGTCACCCAGTAGGTAGATCTTGGTCTGTGTGGTGCGTGGCCTGTGCACTTCCAGCTCCATCAGGCTGACTCCAGACAAGGCCATCCACTCTCTCGGAAGTGCCCTCGGAGGCGTTTGTGAGCTGGTGGTGCTCTGACCTTGCTTGGTTTGTTTTCTAGGTGATATTTATGTTCTTCATGGGGCCCCAGGACGGCACATCAGTGGGTTTGATTTTCAGAGGTTACTGCTAAGATTGCGTTGCTCCTGTGAATGTCAAACCACCGATCTCGAGGCTTATCTTTTAGCCGAACATTTTCTGTACAAAATATTTTTGACTTATGTGTTTTAAAACTTCAAATGGGGCAGCCCCAGTGGCTCAGCAGTTTAGCGCCGCCTTTGGCCTGGGGTGTGATCCTGGAGACCCGGGATCGAGTCCTGCATCGGGCTCCCTGCGTGGAGCCTGCTTCTCCCTCTGCCTGTGTCTCTGCCTCTCTCTCTCTGTGTCTGTCATGAATAAATAAATAAAATCTTAAAAATAAAAAAAAATAAAAATAAAATAAAAATTCATATGACTTGTGAGGCTGAGATGTTTGTAATGATGGCATAGGGCTTCCATCTGCAAATGGTGACGGTTAACTTATCATCCCAAGCATCCTTTCCAACCATAAGCTCTGTTGTCGGTGTCGGTGATGTCAGGTCTGGAATCTTCTCTAAGGCTTCTCTGTAGGTTGTTTATCACCATTAGCCCTCATTATTTTAAATGAGTACCCACCCACCTTATAATCTGTAACCACATGTTTTCAGAGCTTCTCTGGAGATAACATCTTGTAGGCTCCCCCTTCTTCTTCTTCTTCTTCTTCTTGTTTTCTTCTTCCTTATTCCCAGATGTTTTGTTTAATGCCCAGAAAATATGAGGGGAAACACCTATAAGGATAGAACCTCTCTAGGTGTGTGAAATTCAGAACATTTTGGAAATAAGTGTTAACCCCCGAATTCGAAGCTTTGAAACAAAACCTCACCACATGTTTAAAACATATTAGTGTGTAAATATGGAACCCTACTAATTGCATTTATAGCTCCCAGCAAAACTACCTGTCATGTCTTGTTACTCTGAGGGGTAAAAATGAGAGAATTGCATAGGTGTATATGTTTTAAAAAATTGGAACGCAGAGAATAGTGTGGTGTAATTTCTAATTATGTGCCTTTTTATGGTGACGCGAGTAATCAGTTTTTCTGTTACTGCGCTATTCACCTGAATTCAGGTGTGCCAAACTTTGGAAAACTGTATGGAGTGCTGCCTTCTGTCAAGTAATAAATTGTGGTTGCCCTCCTTTCTCCATTTATTGAAATGGCTAAAGAGCCTCAAAGTTGTGTGATATTTTACAGAGTCACTGCTTACTCAGATTATTATTTTGCCTTACAGTGTGACTAAACGTTTTGTTGTATTCTTAAGAATGATTTTATTGGTTAAGGGTAAATGGGTTTCCAGCGGGAATGACTCAGTGGTTTTATGATGGCAAACTAATAAGTCTTTAAATTTCGTGTTATGGTAAATTTTTCCGAAACATACCTTTTCCAACAAAAATGAGCCTCATATATTTTCATCAGGGAGGATGGTCCCCTCCGTGAAAACTATGGGAAAATGTGAATCATAGAAGTATACAGTTTGAGGCTGGGAAGCCCCTCAACCCATCAGCTCAGTGCTCTCATTTTACAGATGAGTAAACTGAGGCCCAAGACTACACGGTGGCTAGGTGGCGGTACCAGGAGCTGAGCCTGCTTCCTCAGACTCCCATTTTGGTACTGTTTCATCAGTATCTTGCTTGAGTGCTTATGAAAAACAAAGGGTTTTCCTTCCCCTGCCCAAGGAGATCGATCCCTGATTAAAGTACCATGCAGGGCCTGTGTTCAAAAATAATTTTTTGAGATGTATAGTAATTTTGTTTTTCTTATAAGTTATCTTTATCAGAATTTGAGCTGTGTTCAATGGTAAAATTTTAGAGTGCATGGGAATCTCTGTGGACATTGGATTCACCTCTCGAACAGTTTCATGCTCAAAGACATTTATATGAATTTGGTCCCTCCCTTTCTAAAGCTATTTATAATTCGTTTTTTTTTTTTTTTTTTTTTTTTTGAATGAGCAAAAGTGCTCTCACCGAGATTCGCGGATGATCATAGCAAGATCTTGGGGGCAGCATCCCTCTGGCTTTTATCCTTGGTAGGACCGTGGGTTTGCTTTGTATCTTGACTATCACTGGAGAGAAGTAACTGGATCTGCATGATACTTGGGAAGACTCAGTGGACAGTCAAAATCAGGGACTCTGGAGTTCACGTTACCTGTGACACCATCCGTTGGGTGCCTTGGGGAGGTCCCGTACCCCAGGAAGCCCCAGTTTTCCCATTTGAAAAGGGAGATCCCATATGGGGTCGTCACCACGGTTTCAGTGTTCTTTGCCCCTAGCTGCTACTGCTGGGGCTGGTTTTGTGCCTGCTGTCGCTGTCATTCCCCAGCCAGGCAGGTTTCCAGTCATGCCATGGGAAGGGCTCCGAAAGAGGGGAGCAGATTCCATTTCCAAGGTTTAGTGAGTGGGAAAGATGGGGAGAAGCAGTTCACCTACCTTGGTACTGCAGGTGTCCACTTAAAAAAAAAAAAAAATTCCAGGTGACCAAATTAATCAACATCACAGTGGTTTGTGTGTGGCTGTTAGCTGATTTTCGGTGCTTTATTGTTAGCTGATTTCTCTTCTACCTTCCTACGTCCATGTGTCTAACCTAGTGATGAGGCCATCCCCGTGGTGACTTTTCTTGGTGGTTTTGAGAGAGGAGAGACCCGCCGGCCCAGCTGCAGACAAGGGCCAGAGGCACCTGCGGGGAGGCGGTGGCCCAGGTGGCCCAGGGCTCCCAGGCCTTCCCCGCTGAGGCCGCCTTGATCAGCCTTTTCCCGGGGTCCCCCTACCACGGCGTGTGGGAAGAGAAAACCGGTTGAGAAGGCAGTTGCCAGGGAAGAAGGAAATGGTTAACGAAGTATTTTTTAAGCTGTTTGAACTAGTTAATTGTCAAGTCCTATCATCCAGCGAGTTCTCTCCTTTCTGCTGCTTCTCGAGGGAAAAACTGGAACTGGACAGCATACCTGTCGTGTACGCACATGTCTCTAGGCTGCATCTGTGTGTAGGCCAAAAATGAAATCCCCTTACAGCTATTACCTGGAGGACTTTTATAGGTTTTGCAGAAAATATGACTGGAATACAGCTAGGACCTGTTTTATTGTCCCTGACAGCGCCTTAAGAAGCCACCCTTGCCTGCAAATCTTTGATCATACCCCGGGGTATGCATTTGTTTATTTTTATCAGGTACAGCACTTTGAATCCCAGAGCACTGTGAAGTCAAACTAGCCCACTCGTTGGAGGCAGTTGGAGGCATTTTTCTTTCTTTCTTTCTTTTTTCTCCAAGAAAACTTAAGGTGGGAAAGGAAAACCCAGTATCTGGGTACATTTCTATGTTCATTACTAAATTGTGGAACATCATCTATAAGTAAAGGTTTAACTTTGCATTGGGAAGTCACGTTTTGACTATCCCTGTGTCTGACTTGTGTGCTCATGTTTCTCATTTCTTTACAGAATGTCAGCATCTAATTATTTTTCTGTTGAATTAAGTTCCTTAAGTCTAATATCACTGAGTCAAAAATCTTCTTAACTTTGTGTTTTCCAGGGATATCAGTATGAACAACATTACTCAATTACCAGAAGATGCATTTAAGAACTTCCCTTTTCTAGAGGAGCTGTAAGTAATGTTTTGAAAAATGTATTTTATTTATGTGTTTGTTTCTCTCAATCTCTTTGGAAGCTCTTACAAGAGAGAGAGTCTAATGTTTCTTCGGGGGCATTCAGATAGCTTACTTTCAGTGAGCTTTGCGCAGAGGAAATCATGTTTTTCTTTTTTTCTTTTTTCTTTTTTTTTTTTTTCGGGGAAAGAAACTTGATTTTTTTTTTCAAGCGGTGTAATTGCTGAAGTTATTTTTGAAAGCCAGAACTAAAAATATTACTTTCATAGGAATTTTTTGCTACAATTATTATAACCATGAATGCTACAGTGACACAAGTTAATTACAGTGTTATCCTGAGATAACAAGCTGGGGTAATTACCATTGTTGCCAAAGGAGTTGCTGTGTGGGTAACACAACCATAAAAAAAATAATACGTGGAATTTTCGGGTCATGATGCAGGAGATGGTATTGTTGCAAGTGAGCAGAAAACTGAGAGTGTAAGTCCCCTTAGACATTTGCACATGACTTTTAAGGATGGGGAGAAGGCATGGAAAATCATCTCAGTCTCTTAGGACACCTTTAAGAATGTTTCTGGACTTGTCAGGTGCAGCTCACACTTCCAGTTGAACAATTTACATTGTGGAAAAATTCTTCCCATCTGTTTTAACCTCCATTTCATTTTGCTTTCCACACTTTTTTTTTTTTTTTGAAGTTTGTGATCAAAATAGTCACAATTACATTTTAAAGTAATTGGAAATGATGCATTATTTTTAATTTCAATGTTTTTGTTTTATTTATTTATTTATTTATTTATTTATTTATTTATTTATTTATTTTGGAGATTATGCATTATATTAAGATTCCAGGTGAAAAAAAAATAAAATCAGATTTAAATCAAGTTAAATACAGGTTTTTTTAGTGGCCAGGCTAATGGATTATATAATATGTGTACGTAAGAAGGTGACAGTTTGATACTAAGAACATCAAAGACATACAGCCCTGAAGGAATCTAAATTCATCTCACAGATCGTATCCTACAGCCCAGCTGTTGAATAGTAGATCCACGTCAGTGAATGCTTCCTACCAAGCTCAGCCTCTCCCCCAACATGGGGAACAGGAATCAAATATAAGCCACACAGGTTAGATGTGCTCCATTGCTTCTGACAAGAGCATTGAAATAGCAGTTAAGGATTTAATAAAGTTTAGGTGAAATTTTTCTTCCCACACTACTTAGCTGAACACCATGTTCCCACAGCAAAAACTGAACAGAGATTATTTGCCACTTTCTAAGCTTGTGAACTGGGTCAAGTTACTTAACCTCCCTCTGCTCAGTTTCTTTGTCTATAAGGTACAGATAGCAACAGTCCCCCTCATAGTATTCTGGTGAAGACAGAATGAATTAATAGATGTTAAATGCTTGGGACAGTGCATGAAACAGAGCAAGTGTTATGTAAATAGCCAGTATTTATTTTACTATTTTAAAAGGGCGCAAGAAAAGAAAGAAAAGCAGTGGAATATATAATACTAAATGTTACCTTTGGGTAAAAAAATTAAGTGTATATTTTATTTTTGCCTCCCTTTTTTTCTTACAGTGAACATTAGTTATTTTGTAGTAAATGGTTATTCATTTTCTTATTGAGATGCAGTTGACTAACTTCAGGTGTTCAACATAATGATTTGTGTATACTATGAAATTATCACCACAATCAGTCTAGTTTATGTCCATCACCATTAGTTACACCTTTATTCTTGTGATGAGAACTTTCAAGATTTACTTTCTTAACCACTTTCAAATATGTAATACAGTATTATTAACTGTAGACAATGTGCTGTACCTTACATCCCCATGACTTATTTATTTTGTAATTGGAAGTTGGCTCCTTTTGACCCTCTTCATCCATTTTGCCCACCACTTCCTAATTATTCATTTTTAATTAAATTTTAATTTTTTTTTTTTTTATTTATTCATGATAGTCACAGAGAGAGAGAGAGAGAGAGAGAGAGAGGCAGAGACACAGGCAGAGGGAGAAGCAGGCTCCATGCACCGGGAGCCCGACGTGGGATTCGATCCCGGGTCTCCAGGATCGCGCCCTGGGCCAAAGGCAGGCGCCAAACCGCTGCGCCACCCAGGGATCCCCATTTTTAATTAAATTTTAAATTAAGAAGGAGTGAACTATGTGTTTGAAGCCCCCACCTCCTCACTCCCACCAGCTGAGCTGTTCAAGATGCTTTACCTATTTATTTTTTCCTTATTATTTATATCTTTATAAGTATTTACTATATAAATATATTTATTTATTTATAGAGTTTTAGACTTCAGGATTAGTCTCCCTTTGCAGAATTATGCAACGAAAGGACATTTACAAGTGGCTGTTCATCTGTTGTGTAACCACTGTGGGATGTGTGATGCACCAGATAGGAGATGGAGAGGCTCTCCTTGCTCTAGGTGCAGCGATTGGGTGCAGACCACCTTCATTGATGCCATGGAGCGCCAGCTCCATTCTGAGGGATTTTGCAGTGAGGGCCTGGATATCGAGTGAAACATGCTTAGTCTCCACTTTGTGAAGTTCACATCTTGGATTTCTTAAAATCTCAAATGTCAAGCTCATGAATTCTGTTAATTGAGACTTTTCATTGGAACCAAATTGCATTTGACTGCGAGTTCTTTGTAGGTAGGTCACATCCTTTCTATATTCTGCTTTGGCAGTGATGGAGCCCATCAAATCTAGCCAGTACATCTTATCCAAATATTGGATGGGATTTCAAAAATGATTTAAGTTAGGAGAGCTAATGGGTGTTTTTGAAGAATACTTCAGAATAGTCTTTAATACTCTGGGAATACTTCAGGCATTTAAAGGAATTTTTTTTCCATGTTAATAAAAGCATGGTAAAGAGCCCATTTTTTCCTTTATAAAACATTGTAGTTGATTTTGACATTCCAAAATGATGCTGCCATGACTATTGTAATATTTCATAAACAGTGTAACCATTTATCCAGAAGTCATCTGGAAGTCATTTAAGAGTGATTGTGAAGCTGAAGTGCCCTGAGTCGAAATGAATGATTTGCTGACGTTTTTAGTTTTTAGTTTAGTTTTTTTTTTTTTCCCATTATAATTAATGAGGCGCATTTTACAAGATGTGACTGGGTTGGCCGCATTTTATATGTTGATACAGAATGCTTGGACTAGTAGGTGGAATCATTTCCCAATAATACATAAGAAGTGTTTATAGATACTTAAACATCTACTTATTCTTTCAACAAATATTGTATCCTGCTCTGTGCCAGGTTCTGTAGTAGGTACCAGGGGTACAGAGATAATTAAGTATGGTCTCTGTCCTTGGAGGTGACAGTAGGTCTGTGGCCTTGCTGCCTAATGCCATAGCCATTAGCCATAAGTAGCTATTTAGTTTTAGATTTAAAATTATTAAAATTAAATAAAAAGTCCAGTTCCTTAGCTAAGCTAGCCATCTTTCGAGTACTCAGCAGCCCCCCGGGGGTAGGGGCTATTGTATTTGACAGTATAGACAATAGAGCATTCAGAGCACTGCAGAAAGTTCAGTTGTACAACATTGGTCTAGAGGAAGATATGGAAGTAACACTTGGTATAGCGTGATGAAGACAGAGAAGTGTGTGTAAGGTCAGCGAAAGCCTAAAGTAATATGTTTACTCGAGTTTGTAGGATTTGGGCAAAGCTTCCTCGAATAGCTTCAGCAGAGTCTTGAAAGACTTGAAAGGCTTGAATTCTCAGATGGGAATAAGGATGGATGCCCCAGGAAGAACCGTGTAACATGTGCAAAGACATAGACCATAGACGTAGACATTTCAGAAGTGTTAAAACATCCGTAGTAACAGTTACTCTTCATGAAATGGACAGAAGTGTGATACATTGAAAGATAGAGAAGTATCAGGATATGTGGCCAGATCATAAAGGGACTTTTTAAGCCAAACAGTTTAGACTTAATCCTGAAGGAACGAAATTGGATATAGGGGCGAGCAGTAGGGAAAAGACTAGATGCCATTCACAGATCCCCCCCACCCCTTTCTGGGAATACAAAAATATTCTAATCCAACATCAGAAACTTTGGAACAGTCTCTTGATTTTTGCCTCCTGGTTTCCTACTCTAGCATGGAACTCCTCACAGGAGTGTTTTAAACGGAAAATGGAATAATTTATGTAAAAGTGCTTTGTGGCCTTACAAAGTACTATATCCACAGGAGGAAGGGCGAGTTCAGTAATCTTCATAAACATTGCAGTCTTTGTTTTTCTTGAAGTATTTCAGGGGGAGGTTATTTTGCTTGGGGATGGACATTGGAATGGGTCAGTATAGGTTTCTGTTAGCAACGTCAAAGGAAAAAGCCAGAGTTCTTAGAAAATATTCACTTAGCATTCACAGAATCTAGTCTGATGTGATTATGAGCACAACTATTTTCAGCTTTCCTTCAGACCTGCAGGGCACTGGTAGGCATTTGGGGAATGGCTGAAATGTGGAGTCGTGAACATGATTTAATTAGAAACAACAGAGGGGGGAATATCCAACCGCTTTTCCATAGGCTGCCACCAAAAAGTCCATGGATGTTACTTTGAGTTTAGATGTTGAAAAAGCAGTTAGAAACCGTTGCCAGCTTTGGCGCTTGCACAGTGTATTGTTTAATACATTCTAGAAGATGAGGATAATTCCATTTGTTTCAAGAAGCGCTTTGACTTTGGAAGGCTCACAATGCTAAAGTAAGACTTAGGTCTCCGAGCACTGTTCAAGCTCACTCATCATCTTTCTCATCGGTAGGACAGTTAATTCTAAATTAGGGCATTACCGTGCAAGAAGAGGACTAGTGAGTAATTTGAACAGGGAGATTTCAAATCCGGTACAAGCAGTGGGTCAAAACCCCATAGTTTCAAATAGTTTAATCTGGCCTATTTACATATCGAACGTGCTTTTATATAGGTATGTATGTGTAAATATGTGCATATGCGCGCACACACACGTTAACATTTCAGACTTATGAACTGTTGCAAGCGTAAAGAATGTTCGCGTGTACCATTTAGTCAGAGTTCCCAAATTCCCCAAATGTTAACATTCTCTTTCCATATACACGCACACAATAGGAGAGCTAAAATACATATGTACGTTTTTTACCCCTAAACCATTTGAGAGTAAGTTGCGGTCATAATTCCCCTTTACCACTGCATACGGCATTGTTACTCCAAACACAAAGATATTCATTTAAATGACTGCAGTACAGTTGCCAAACTCAGAAAAATAGCGTTGATGTCTATTATTATCTGATCTGTAATTCTCATTCAAGTTTAACAGCTGTTCCATAGATAATTCTCTATAGCAGAAGAAAAATAAAATTCTGGTCCATTATACGATCGAGAGCCACAAGTTATATCTGATTGTTGTGTCTTGATAATTTATTTTAAGTTTCAAAAATCATTTTTTTCCCCCAGAAAATGTGAGTTTCTCAGTGGCTCTGGTGGTATTTGATAGTTAAAAAAATACTCTGTTCTTGGTAGCATTCTCTTGCTCCACCTTATAGTGCTCTGTTGGGATGGTTTGGTAGGAAAGATAATTGCTCTTACTGTTGGGAAGTACGCAGTGAGCTCTCAGAGGGACACTGCTTGTCTGGTTCATGTAAATTCCGAGTGTCACTTGGAAAACTCTCAGATTAGGGAGTAAGGGTGTAAAAAGAAAAATAAGAAGAGAACTTGCACTAATTGGGCCAGCTTCCCCCAGAACAGATGTTGTTTTGTTTTTATTCATAAACTGCTGAGCTGTATTCAGTCCCATTTTGCTGATGAGGAAGCGGAGGTTTTCCTCCGAGAGGTTAAGTAACTTGCCGAGGTTACATAGCACGTTAGTCATGGACCTGGCTCTCCTCCCAGGCTATGCCTCTGTGGATGTGGAGAGCATGGGGAAAGACTTGTAAGGCAATTTGTTAATTCAACAAACTTTTGTTAGGTAGAGCAGGGTGTTCAGTGTTAAATTAAATGGGATCCTTGCCTTCGAGGGAGATGAGTGGTGTATTAGAGTTTGGGGAGTTCAGAGAAGAAACAAAGTCTCTCTTATTAAAAAAGATTAGGGAAGACTTCATCCAAGAGTTGGTATTTCTGGGGAGTCTTGAGGGATGGTAGGAATTAATTCCTAAGGAGATGTGGAAGAGGGAGTGTGAGCAAAGATATAAAGACTGGTACAGGTGTTAGGAATGGCGATTGGCTTGCTTGTAGGGCTGAGTTCCTGAAAGGAAGTTAGGAGAAAGAAACCTAGAAAGGAGTTAGGGGCCAGACTGAAGCTCCAATCCTGTGCCTCTTTCCTGGCAGACTAATGAGGAGATTCAACTTTTGCATGACTATTGAAAGCTTTTTGAGCTAAGAAATGACTTGACCAGATATGACCTTCAGTAAAGGTGATCTCACCACACCTAGTAGGATGTTTGTGATTGAGACAGTGCAGAGAGACAAATGGAGATGCTGATGGCAATGGTCCAGATGAGAATGAGGGGAATCTGAATTAGGGCACCTAGGGAACCTCTGCAAAAGATGCATGGAAATAGAATCAAGAGGACATCTCATCTGGAATGATGGGGTGACATCTGTAACACTTTCACGTAGGATTCCCAGGAGTCTGGTGTGCTTTGATAAAAGATACAACATTCAGACGTTATAGAAAGGGCAATTGTCTTGGAAGAGAAGCTATTATCCTTGAATACACATATGGAATTTAGGTGGGATATGAGTAGGGGGTCTCTGGAGATATAGGCATGGAGTCCAGAATAGAGATTCGTGGGTATAGATTATAGAATTAGAGTACTATGGGTATATATTTGGGAGTCTTTTATTTTAAGGTGATTACTGGAAACATGAGATTGAAAGAGCTTGCCAAGAGAGCGAGGGTAAAAGAAAAGGGAAGGAAGCCAAAGACAACTCCTTGGGAAACACTTGAATCCGGGTGTGGGAAGAAGACCAAGTGCCAGAGGAGCAGGAGAACTAGGGCAGAACTGTGCCCCAGGAGCTGTGGGAGGAGAGATTTTTCACAAGAAAAGAAGGATCAACATTGACAGGCTGGAGAAAGGTGCCTGTGGCCAGATATTGAGAAAAGGCCTTGAATTTAAGTTTTTTAAAGAATCATTTCAGTGGGGTTGTGAGATTGACTTTGGGGTCAGGAAGTGCATGAAGAGGCAGACATTTGGGGCCTGCTGTAGGTGGTTTTGGTTTTGGGAGAATAGCTAAAGCTTGGGATATGTACTGTATTTGACAGGAGTCCCCAGGGGTTAAGAGACAGAAACCCAGCTGAGGCATAATAGAGGATTCATTGTTTCATGTAGAACTAGAAATTCCAGAGGTGGAGTTGGCTACAGATGGTACTGGATCTCAAGGTTTAAAAGTCATGAGAGTCTTCTTATGTCTCCATTTCTTAACTTTGTCTCTAATTTTGTGTTTTGGCTTCATTCTTTCCTGTTGCAAATAGGCTGTCTCCATATGGAGGGAAACCCAGGTGTAGGAAGAAGACCAAGTGGCAGCCCTAAGCACGTCTTTGCATCTTGAGATCCAAAATGAGTTTTCTAAAGTCTTCCTTGTGCTTTCAGCAGAAAAATCGTAGGAGGACTCTGGTTAGCCAGACTTACCTCATGTGCTTGTCCTTGAACCAGTTACTTTGTTTGGGATGGCAGGGTCCAGTGTGGCTTATGAATTGCTCCCCCCCACCCACTGGGACTACTTGAGGTGGACAGTCCTCCCGGAGGAAGCCGAAGGGAGAAGAAAGACTGGCAGAAAGAAAGCATAGTTATCTCAGCCGATTAGAATCTAGTAACTAGACACATTGTTGGAAATGTTTGTTTAATTGGGTCAATCCGAAATGAACAAAGGATCAGTGAAGAATATAGAAAGGTCTCAGTTAAAGCCTAGGTAATATTATAGTGGAACCAATGGGTTCTGTAGCTTTGTCCTCCAGTGCTTTGCAGTTCAGCAGTAGAGGTGATGAAACGTGGGGTGTACTCAGATTTTGGATTTGATAAGTCAGGACTTCATAGGGGAGTAGGGGAAATCAACCAGGAGAATTCAAGCAGTTCATTGTTAAAAGACTTGACATGGGATTCCGAACGTGTAGAGATGCAACTAGAAACCGGTTTGTTGGTTTACTTATGTATTTTTAAAATTTAAAAAAAATCTAAAAAATATTTTATTTATTTATTCATGAGAGACAGAGAGAGAGAGGCAGAGACACAGGCAGAGGGAGAAGCAGGCTCCATGCAGGGAGCCTGATGTGGGACTCGATCCCGGGACTCCAGGATCGTGCCTTGGGCCGAAGGCAGGTGCTAAACCGCTGAGCCACCCAGGTGTCCCTACTTATGTATTTTAATCAAGGCTATTTTTTTGTCCTTTGATTAAAAATAGTAATGACTTGAAGTAAGTGAACACATATTTGGTTTTCTACTAGCATAATTTAATTTCCCAGTGAGGAAATAGGCTAAGTCATTTCTTCCATGTATTGTCCATTCTTAATCAATCCATGCTTGTTTAACACAGTATTATATGCTTTAGTGGAACCTTTTATTCAGAATCTGTGTATTATTTTCTTCTAATAGGTATTTTCACTTCCTCTTAGTTTGGATTATGTTTATATCATAGATAATGTTGGAGGTGCTAAAAAGTCTGTATTATAGGCACACTGAACTTTTTAATAAAATGTTCATAAAATTAACAGATACTCAATTTTTAAAATCTGGATCCTTATAAAAATAAGGTAGAAAGAGAAGAGAGGAAAAAGTAAGTACCCATTATCTCCAACGTAAATGGCTTACACACCTAAGGTGCACGTGCATGCATGCACACACACACGTATCTATGGAACTATTTTGGTGCATTGCAAAGTCATCAGGGATGGAGGTTCTGATGCTCTGCATTTCTCATTCATTCTATAGCTACCATCTCAAGATCACAAAATGACTGTCTACATACGCTGTAGCCATCATGACCCGGTTCTCAACAATAGGAAAGATGAAGGAGGAAAGAAAGAGGGGAATATTTCCCAGTAGTCAGCTTCAAGAAGCCATCTTAAGCCTCCCATATAAACTTCTGCTCACATCTCATTGGCTAGGACTTAGTTACGTGGGCAGACTAACTATGGGATGCGGGGAAGTATGGCTTTTGAACTGGGCATATTGCTGTCTAGACCAAAATCTCAAGGTTCTATTACTAGGTAAGAAGGGAAGAATGGTCATTGGTTGGGCAGTTGGTTAAAGTACGTTTGGCTGCAAGAAACAAATTAAATTTGGAGTAGCTTCAACAGTAAGGAAATGTACTATCTTGCATAACGAGAAGACCTCCCCTAGAGCTGGTTAATGGAGTTAGGTCACATCCTCAGGAACCCAGTTTCTTTGCCTTCCTACTCTGCTCCTCTGGTTCAGGTAGCACCGGGGTTGCAGTCACTTCACAAAGTCTATTTAGATGGGGTAGCATCCAGAAAGAGAAGAGAGTCATCCCTTCTATTGTATCCCCATTTAGGAGGAAAGCTACCTTTCCCAGAAACCCCCAGCTGACTTCCTGTAGCCAGAGCTGGGGTCACAGGTCCAACCCTAAACCAGCCACTGGAATGGGATCAGTATCACTGATTAAAAGCAGTCGAAATTTACTCATTGAGCGGCGTCATGTGAAGGAGGTGATCTTTTCGAATGAACCCAGGCTATGCCAGGAAGGCATGGATATTTGCTAAGCATGATTCCTCTCTCTCCTCTTCACGTCTTACCCATTTCATAGGGTCCATTTTGAGCCCTTTCTGCCATAGGGAGCCTTCCTGGTCTTGCTTTTCCAAGTTCCTCTTGCACTTTTCTTTGCTCCTCTCTACGAAGCGCTGGAGTGCGTGCCCTGTTACTCGGTGCTCAAGGTGCGTCAGTGTGCACGTGTCTCGGCAACTCCTCTGCCTTTCCTCTGAGGGCTCCTATTTGGGGCCTGTTGTCACCCACTCCAGTATGACCTGGTGAAGGTAACCGCATTTTTTGAGCTTGAAATTGAGGCAGGAGTTAAGACAGGATTTCTTCTTCATTTTGAATTTATTGATGTTAGAAACTACCAGACTATATAAAAACTAAATTCTCCTGAAGTTTTATGGTTAATGAATTATCCTTATTTAAAAGAAATGAAATGGGACGTTTCCTGGGAAAGCACAGTACTTACTTTGCCAAACCTATGGTGCTTCGCCTAGAGTCAAAGGTCAATATTTGCTGGTAGATGTTAGTTGTAAAACTTCTTTTTTTTTTTTTAGTTGTAAAACTTCTTAAAAGCGGTAACATATTTCCTCATCTGGGTGGATATTGCGTGTGTTTATTGCCAGAGGTTGTCAGGATAACTTTGCCCAGGAAATGTAACCATTGCCAGGGGTTTTATTGATCTACCTGTGATATATGTGGGTATATTCAAATAGATAAATGAAATAATTTCCCCCTTCTCAAGCAAATCTACTTTAAAAACCTTGGGAATTTAAGAAGGGTTCTTAATACCTGTGTGTTCTTAAAACATATTCAGTTTTTACGTGCACTTACATAAAAGTTATATGAAGATATAAAACTCTTCCTGGTTTGTGAAGAAATAGGGTGAGTAAAACACTGTTAGCTGACTCAGGACTCTGATACACGGTATCAGATGAAGTTTATTTAACCTTGATAAGAAGAATGTCCAAGGGGAGCTATTTACTTGTTAGCCCTTCTATTTACTAAGAAAATAACTACATCCTTTGGTTCTCTTAAAGCCATTCATAGAAAATACACAAAGCAACAGTGTTCTGTTTCTGGAATTTGCATTATTTTACCTTATTCACCTTGTTTTATTTCTAGGATTTACATTATTTAGCTGTGGTATAGGACCTTGGGCAAGGCACGAAGGAAACAGAGACACTTTGTTCTGTTTTAAAAGACAGCAGAGCTGGGGGTCCCTGGGTGGCTCAGCAGTTGACTGCCTGCCTTCAGGATTGCGTCCCACGTCGGGCTCCCTGCATGGAGCCTGCTTCTCCCTCTGCCTGTGTCTCTGCCTCTCTCTCTCTCTCTCTCATGAATAAATAAATAAATAAATAAAATATTTAACAAATAAAAAAAAAACAGCGGAGGGATGTGATAACGAGGGTGAGTATATAGGATAATTAAAATGAAAGGGTGCTAAGGTGACGTCACTTTTTGTCTATATATTTCACATTTACATATTTATTTTAGAGAGAGCACGGTAGGAAGTGCAGAGGGAGAGGGAGAGAATCTGAAGCAGACTCTGCCCTGGGTACGGAGCCAGTTGCAAGGGCTCCATCTCATGACCCTGAGATCATGACCTGAGTCAAAACCAAGAGTCAGACGTTCAACCAACTGAGCTGCCCCAACTTTTTGTCAATATATATTGATACTAAATATCTCTAACTGGAAACCAGTGTACCTCTTGGGGTCTTTCACAGGAGGCCGCAGAG
Organism: Canis aureus; assembly: GCF_053574225.1. NCBI lineage: Eukaryota > Metazoa > Chordata > Mammalia > Carnivora > Canidae > Canis > Canis aureus. Next base: position 2,843,707 of record NC_135633.1, read on the forward strand.
TTCCAAGCACATAGCGGGGCCTTAACACATAAATACATGGTTGGGGACTTGGGTGAGGGGTGTGCATGACCATGGTTTTTGCTTGTACTTTAATACGGTTGCCGACATGGTAGGGCCTGCAGGTTTCGGGTTCTCTTTCATGAGGGGGTGCCCCTCGCCTCCGGTTAGACACTCCCTGCGGCCGTGCTCGCCCGGTCAGCCTTGGCCTAGAAATGCCTCCTGTGGAGGCGCAGGCCGCCCGGGGTTGTGTCTGGGGCGCCCACCTGCCTCACAGGGCTCGGCGGCAGGGCAGGCCGGGCGGCCGGACGTATTGGGGCGCAGCCTGCCGTAGTTCCCATGTGCAGGTCCCGTGTGCCAGGTGGGGAAAGGTAGGTGTCGGACGGAGTGCCGAGGGGGGAGAGGAGGCCCCGGAAGGGAAGGGTGGTGCTTACCGCGCTTTTCGGTCAGGGCTCGAGGGCAGCGGGGCGCCGGGCCCTGGTCACCTCCTCTGCCCGAGGAAGGCAGCGGGCGCGGGGGGTGGGGGCTTTGGCACCCTCGACCCTGACGTCTCCCAGTGTGCTAGAGGGATTGCCCTGAGTGAAGCTCTCTGTTGTTGGGACGCGAGCGAGCTCGGGGCCGGGGCCTGGCTGCTGCAGTTGCCTAACTCCCGCCTTCTCCACGCCAGGCTCCTCACAACAGCTGCTGGAAGCTGCTGCGCCCTCATCCGCCCTCCTCCTGGCTCGGTCCATATGTCCAGTCAGTGTGTACATTGTAGTCCTGAGTCACTGGGTCTTGGCCAGAATTCCAGCCAAATGGCTACAGTGAAGTTTCTGTGGCAGGCCAGAAGAAACCCAAATCCAGGCATTTCTTAGAGAAATAACACCAACTGTGTTTTTTGTTTTTTTTTTTAATCTGTTTCACACTTGCCTCTCTCGTTCCTTTAAATTGCTTCCCAAGTGAAGAAATGCCAGCCTGATTCCGCACATTTCTCGAAAGTATGAACCGTCTGGCGCAGATGACATAGTAGAATGTGGCCTGCTTGTTCGTACCCACCGTTAATCTGTGCCCACTTAGCCAGCGCTGTCCCTGCTTCCCCCTCCTGGGACCGACGGCAGACAGAAAATATCATGTAGCATATGCATTAAGAAGAGAGGATATAATCGAAGACCCTAGCTTCCCCTGGAAAGAGCCGCTAATGTGAGCCCGTGGACCTTATGAATAATAAATGCGTACGAAACAGATTCATAAAGACATTACACACTGAGCCACTTGTATCCTGCTTCCTGGAATGGCTCCAAATCCAGTGGGAGAGCGGAAGTCTGACGGCTTGCCCTTTCCCCATCCTCCGCCCTTTCTCTGTCTCTCCCCTCCCTGTCGTTGCTCTCTCTGCTTCTGAGACTGTTGCAACAAGCAGAATAAATAGGAGTTGCCTTGAGGTAGACTGTGTCCCCATTTGAAGTCCTGCTAGACTTGTTCCAGCTCTGTGTGATCATGTGCACGGCCCAGAGTGTGTCCAGATGATCCTGTTGACCTGTGGGCTGGCGTTCCCGTGTTTCGGGCCCACCCTCCACTTCCCTAAGAAAGTGCACTCCCGGAATATGTTAAGAAGGAAAATTGTTGCCATAGCACTTTAAAATCTAGCCAAGTGGTTCTTTCATGTCGGGAGACTGGGGGGCAGTAGGGGAGCAGAAATGAAACGAGAGGAGAAAACTTGCAGAAAAGAGAAGATAAACAGGAAGCTTTCCCCACCCTTTCAGTAGCAGTCGAGTCCCGAGTCCTGCTGGGGCTTAGTTGCGGCATTATGGCAAATACCAAGTGTCTGCAGCGCGTAGGGCCCCGTGCAAGGGAAGACAAAATGAGTACGACTCGGTCCCTGCCCATAAGGGACATATAGTACGGCTTGAGGGGATGTGGCCAGTTTGTAGTAACGAGAGGCAGAATAAGATGTGTGCCCCGTGAGAGCTTCGTCTAATACCGGTGGAATCAAAGGAAGCTGCTAGCACGATGGTTTCGTATTTGTGGCAGTATCCAACTTGGACAGTACTGATGAGTAATGTTTCACTTGGCAGAGACCGGAGTCAGGGTATTTCAGGCGAAGGAAGTGTCATGAGCAAAGAATCAGAGATGGGAAGGCATGGCGTGCTAAGCCGTAGGACACGGGGCGCGTTGTGGGATCAGGTAAGCAAGGCAGAGACGATCCACGGTGGAATTCCAGCTAAGTCAGCAGGGAAAAAAAAGCCTTTGGGAAAATGCTCAGAGTTGTGCTTTTTTAAGATGTGGCTCCCACAGTGTTATAATTAAGTGGTTGAGGCAGGAGTCTTGCGGAGGTTCATGGCAGTAATCTGGTGGAGGGTGGAGGGGAATTGGGGGCTTAGACTCAGGTGACGGCAGGAAGAGGAAGAGTGAATGGATTGAAACCTTGCAAGGAGGCTCTTGGTCTTTGGAGAGAGGAGCTTCAGGGCGCAGAGGGGAAGGAAGTGATGTCTGGGACCTTGTCCCCTTAGCATGCAGAAAATTGTACCATGTCCACCTTTCTGTTCTTACACTGCTCCCATTGGAACAGTAGTAATAATGTATATCTGTGTATCCTCACTTAGCGAATTAAACGGGTTTTCTGGGGCCAGCCAATACATCCTCTCTTTTTCCATGAGAGTTTGCATTAAAAGAAGCACAACCAAGACTCCTCTACGTCCCAAATAAAGTCCCAGTGAGTTTTAGGGCCCGCCCTCACCCTGGGATCCCATCCTTAGCCCCTTTCCCACTGCTCATCTCTGGCTGTGGAAAGGATGGCACTGGTGGTCTGTTGGAAATTCCTCCATGGCTGCATTCGGGAGCTCTTAGGTCCACAGGCCCTACTCGGGGCTCCAGGCTACCAGGGGAGAGCGTCGATGCTCAGAGCAAGGCTATTGCCCAAGTCCACTCTGTTCCACCTCTCGGGGAGGTATTTCCCAACTTCTTGGTGACACACCAGGGGCATTGACGTGAATAAGCAGTGGCGCTGGAATGCTGGCTCCTCCGCCTCCCCTCCGTGCGCCGTCCGCCAAGTCACCTAGCCCCCCAGGGACTCGGGGAAACGGGGCCACGGCAATGAGATGATTCAAATGGAAGAATGTCCGTAAGCCGTGGATCTCCGGGCCTGCGACTCCTGTGGGCTCATTCCATAGGCCTCTTTCCTTTCAGAGCTCTTGGGACTTTGTCCCTAACCCTGTTACTTATTCACTTCGCTCTCCCCGGATCTGAGGTTTTGATGCGAGGCGTCCCCAGCGTCTACTGCAAGAAATTCTGGCTCACGAAAGAAGCAAAATGGGATGGGACTTTGGGGCACGCGGCTGCTGGATCTGGAGAGCCTTCTCCAAGCTGTCGTGTTTAGGATTCATGAACGCGACAGCTCGGGAAGCGTGTGTTGATGCGGCCCTACAGGCTCCACACGATACGTTTACTGTAGTTAAGAAATGGGACTGCCGCGGCAGTGTGCGGTAGGGTCCCCTCTCGGCTCCGTTGGCACCATCCACTGCATCCTCCAAGGGTTTATCTCCGGAGAGTGGGCCTGTATTTTGGCAAAAACCACACGAAGGGAGCTCATTTGGTCATTTCTGTTAACGATAAGTAGTGGAGGAAGAGAGGCTACTTCTTGAAGCTCAGTTACTCTAGTTTTCCCTTGGCCTATAAAGGGGGCAGGGATTTGGGAAGAGGGAGCAAGGATCTTGGCTGAGGTGGTAAACAGTCTTTTTTGTTGACAAGTAAAGGTAATCAGGTGCTCTGCATTTTGTTATTTTTTAAAACACTCTTTCATGCGGCCCTAGTGTAATAGATTGAGCTCAAGGAAAGCTCATAGATACGGGGACATTAAAAACTAATGTTAGAGAGAAAAATCACGAATCCTGTAACAACGTCAGTCTGTTTATGGTGTTTGTCTTTTACTGGACCTGAGCTTTTCTTTTTTTGATCTTTTAAAAAATTATATTTAAGTAATCTCTGCATGCAGTGTTTGGCGGGGTTCAAACTTACAGCCCTGAGATCAATAGTCTCCTGTGCTTCCAACTGGGCCCGCCGTGTGCCACCCACCCCCCCCCCCGCCTTTTTTTTTTTTTTTTTTAAGATTTTATTTTTGAGTATAATCTCTACAGCCAACACGGGGCTTGAACTTACAACCCCGAGATCAAGAATAGTATGCTCTACTGACGGAGCCAGCCGGGTGCCCCAGACTCGAGCTGTTTAAGGCAGATCTTTGAGATAACCCGGGCAGCAGCCATAGTCACATGATTACTTGCAGCCCTGCGGGGAAAGAAGGCTATGGCCCCGTACGGTATGATTTGATTTTTTTTTTTTTGAAATGTGATCTTTTTTTTTTTTTTTTTTTACTTATTTAAAGATTTTATTTATTTATTTGAGAGAGAGAGAGAGGGAGATCACAAGCAGGGAGGAGGGGCAGAGGGAGAAGCGGGCTCCCAGGACCCCGGGATATGCCTGAACCGAAGGCAGATGCTTAGCCGACTGAGCCACCCAGGCCCCCAGAAATGTGATCTTTTAAATATTCCCTTTACGGCATGAGCATTATTAATTGAATCTTAATTAGTAAATCTGAGATATAGAAAGGCCTCTTCTATATCTCAGATATAGAGAGAGCTTGCACCAAGTGTGCATTAGGGTAGACAGTGGGGGCTGGGGGCTGTGGCATCGGAATGGCGAGTATTTTCAATGGGGAAAATTCTCAGAAAACGGTTTCTGACTGATGAGTTGGCGTGTTGGTGGGTAGTAACACAAGTGTGAGATGCATGCCCGATCGGGGCACTGCTTGTGCTTGACCTAAAAGGCCAATGTGCAAGGAACAACCAGTAGGTTGTAGCCTGTGTTTACGAGTTCTAGGCGTGTTCACGAAAACTGAAGTCTTCGCGGGAAGTAACGCTGGAGTCGGGTATTCGAGGAGCGAAGGGGAGGTTGGGGGGTAAAGCACGGGAAGACCAGCGGTGGCGCTGGCTAGGCTAGAACCCAGAGGGTTGCTGAGGACAAATCACTTTAAATATTTTTAACCTTCAGGAGGTATTAAGACTGTCTTTTTCAGTCTCTCACTTTACATATGGTGAACCTTGGGAGGTAAAAGGCCGAGAGCCTGATGGTACAAAGTAAGCAATTTTGAGTCTGGATCTTGGGAAGCCTTGAAAGGTATGAGGGTGCCCGGTGTGTGGTGAGAGGGCTTTTTAGGAGGAATTTAGTTCAGGTCGACCCTGTGCGACACCCGTGGTGTTGCCTGAGAAGCCAGTGTCGTGATCCTTGCTACCGAAGAAGTAATTTTACGTAGTCACTCTTGGTTTCTGAGTCCCCTGGTTCTCCACCCGCACCGGCACCGTCCCGTTGCCCAACACACACCTTCAGGCCACATCCCTACGGTAAGGCTAGGTAAGGACCAAGCGGGGTCCTTTCCAGGGCTATTTGCATTTTAACTGGGACAAAGAGTTCTAGAGAAAATAACGCGTCTACAAAGTAGTTTCAGGCCTCAGTGACTTCAGATGAAGGAGCGTTTCTTGTGTCCCTAAAATCAGGGAGTACTAGAGGGGTGGATTGGAAGGCGAGGGGGACCAGAGGTCTAGGAGGAGCATGTCGTACCCCTGGTGCTTAGTAGACCCTCATGTTTGTTGATGAACGAACGAAACTTTTCAGTGAACGAGTGACTCGATGAAGGTGGCTCCGAGGTGCAGGCTGCTTGCAGGGAGGAGAGGGAGGGATGAAAACGGAACCTTTAAAGGAGGGATTAGAGACTCCTAACTCTGGCACACGAACAAGGGGTGGTGGAAGGGGAGGTGGGCGGGGGTGGGGTGACTGGGTGACGGGCACTGAGGGGGGCACTTGACGGGATGAGCACTGGGTGTTATGCTATATGTTGGCAAATCGAAGTCCAATAAAAAGAAATTTAAAAAAAATTAAGGAGGGATTACTAGGACTTGATGATGCTAGGGCACGTGATGCTAGGGCACAGGGAGGGAGAGCACTTTAAAAAAAAGCAACTTACAGATACGAAACCTGTTGCTGGGGGAAGTGCCCCTGGTGAAACCAGGCCGTGTTGAGGGATGGGGCGGGGGGTGTGGTCCTGTGTCCTTAACGTCCAGGCACACGGCCCTCGTTCCTAAGTCCGGCTTGGAGACCTCCCTCCAGCCCACCTGTGTACAGGTTACTCACTCGAGCTGCTGCCTTACGTCCCGCTCCTTGTCCCTAAAGTCCTGTGCAGCTTCTCCTCCCGTTTCTGTGTGCCTGGGAAGTGGGGCACGGCAGGAACTGTGGGCTCAGACTGTCTTACAAAAGGACCCCAGGAATTCTGGTCTTTTCCTTACTCACCCTTACTCCCTGTTACATTTGTCACTTTAGAATTTCTTTAGGAAAACCTTTCTCAAAAACACCCCATACATACATACACGTCTGTGTGTGCATACACACGGGTGCACACCCCCCTGCCCCCGAATGTGCCTGTTTGAATTATTGTGGTGGGAGTTAAAAGAAAAAATTGCAGACATATATCTCATTGGGAGAATCTTATACACACACACATATGCCTTTGCTTGGAAAATCCTGCTTATAGTGACTTTCACTTTTCGCTTCCCTTTTGCACAGAGTACGCCCGCCCTTGGTAATGGAGAGATAACAGGCTGACTTGCCTCCGGGAGGCATTCCTCCTTAACAGACTGGTTTGCTCTGATCTGTATAAACACTCCTGCCTGCTGACCAGTGGTCTGTATTTATGAGGCACTTGGAAAACACTGCAAGCTGCAGAGAGTGACCATGAATAGCAAACTTAATTTGGTTTAATGTGTTTTGGCTTGCTTGACCTCACCAGAATAAAAATGTGCCTGTTTGAATTATTGTATTGGGAGTCTAAAAAAAAAAAAAAATTCTAGAGACATTTATCTCATTGGGAGAATCTTGGGATCGCTTTAGCAAAGGTTTAAGTCCATGTTGAATGTCAGACAGACTTGAGAAATGTTTAACATAGAGCTTTAATCACAGATTAGTTTATTGTGAGTTCTGAATTTTAAGAGCCTGAATTACAATTTTTTTTTTTCTTGCTACTTTTTTCCCCCTAGACGATTGGCTGGCAACGACCTTTCTTTTATCCACCCAAAGGCCTTGTCTGGGTTGAAAGAACTCAAAGTTCTGTAAGTAATGCAATTTTAGAGTTTCACAGCTGGCTGTGTATTTTCTTTTTGCATAGTCAACATGCTTGGAGCTAGGGTAAGCACAGTTTCTTTTAGTTCAGGATTAAAAGATTTAAGGAGTGGCCAATGGGTAGTGTGGGAGGCGAGGGCTGATTTAGGCAACCTTGGGTCTAGATAACAAAAGTTAAAACTCTAAATAATAGGTGTTCTGACCTTCAGTGCATTACAGTTGAATGTATTAGGCTTTTTGTGGGGCTAATGGATTGAATCAAAATCATATTTAAGCTTTACTGGTAGAGCTGTTTCTACTTACCGGATAGCTGTAAGAACTTTGAATTAGCTGACCCCAAAGGGAGAAAAAGGCTTACAAAAGCTCGAAATGTTAAAATAGTTTTTTAAAGCCAAAAGGAATTAAGACGTCTATAATTCACAGAGTCTGTGAGGGACCAGGAAATAAATTCCTGGCAGTGGGTAGGGGTTTGGACCATGGCAGATGAACAGGTGAACTGACTGCCACTACCTTGCTGGGCAATCCTCTGCAAGTCACTGGACCTCTCTGGTTCGGTGAGTTCTGTGGCTTTTACCCTTCCATTCTGTGGTCGTGATTCCTGTCAAGCAGTCACTGTATTAGTATGACTAGAAGAGGCTTAGACAACAGCAGTGAAGACCTCATTTTCAGTACCAGTAAATGCCTCTCTTCTCTCTAACCGTTACATACAGTTGAAGCCCTTTTTTTCTGCTCCGGGCCCTCCATTCACTAAGGACGTGTCTGCTGCTCCCTAAGAGCTCAGGGTCTGCAGTCTTCTTGGAAAAATTGGCTTTACCTAATGCCCGTGTTTCTGGGCTCTGCTTTATTCCAGCTTGAAAAGGCACTAGGGGCTCCAGCCGGTTTGCTTGTTCTACCTCCCAGTTAACTTGTTACACTTCCTAATTAACCTTAACCGTCCCTAGGGTGATGAATATTAATTAGGGTGTCTTAGTTCCTGAGAGTGAAAGATCCCTGGAAACGTGTATTACCAGTAGGTCTGTGTCCAGAGATGGCTTGGGATAGCGGCTTCGGTTTCATTGCGGGCTTTATAGCAAATGCTTCTTGCTTTTTTTGCACTTCTCTTTCCTTGGGTGCTTTCCACCTTGACCTCTCCTCCTTTCCTGCCTTTGGAAATATTTTTTTGGATAGAAAGGGCTCTGAATTCTTCTAAGAAAAAAAAATAGTAACAATTGCTTTTTATTCACTAACCAAAAATTTCCTTCCAGAACCCTGCAGAACAATCAGTTGAAAACAGTACCCAGTGAAGCCATTCGAGGACTGAGTGCTTTGCAGTCTTTGTAAGTAAGCTTTTTTGGTTTCCTGCGTTCTTAGATCATTAGTAGACCCCTCTGGCTGCTAACGGTGAAAAGACGTGCAGTCCCAGGAAAAGGGGAGATTTATTCTCTCATCTGGGATGAAACTGGGGATGGCCAGGTGCTGCTATCAAAATGCCATATGGTGAGGGACAAGGACATGGTTCCGTTGACCCCCCCCTCGTCTCAGGTGCTGGGAGAGACGTTACCACCATACACCGCCAGGTATGATTCCCGGAGCTTGTGCATGGCAGGGGATGGCCACCCCTCCAGGACCAGAGTTACGTGTGTACAGAAGGTCTAAGCGTCTTGTGCCGTGATGGTCGGGAAACGCCAACAGCCACAGAGACGTTTCTGTTTTGGGCAGCCCCGATAATCAGAACCAACTGATTATAATTCCCCATCCGTGGGCCTTGCACTCACATTGGACGTGGTAACTTAGTCTCTTGCACTGCCTTCTTCCCAAGTTTTTCTTTTTGAAGAGGGTTTGGTTTTAAGTGGAGTGTTCAAGATGTTAACTTTTGGTTTTTACCATGTTCAAAAGCTTGGTTTTCGTTCATTTCAAAAGCTTTTTTTTTTTTTTTTTCTTTTTAAGATTTTTTTTAGGGAGAGAGCGTGCATGCAAGCAGGTGAGAGTGAGCGGGGTCAGGGGCAGAGGGAGGGAGAGAGAGAGCGAGCGAGCCTAGGGAGACTCTGCTGAGCCCAGAGCCCTACACGGGGCTCGGTTCCATGACCCTGAGATCATGACCTGAGCGGACATCAAGAGTCAGACGCTCAACTGACTGAGCCACACAGGCGCCCTAAACGCTTTTTCTCTTTTTATTTATTTTATTTATTTTATTTATTTTGTTTTTATTTTTTTCGTAAACGCTTTTTCATATAGCACTTCACTTTGTTCTTTTTTGCATCGTTTCCCATATGTATGTACGTACGTACATGATCCGAGAACAGTAATCGCTGCTCCCGCTGTTCTGATGCCCCTACCCCACCCCTCCCTTCCCCCTCCGGTGGGGCGATCCAGTAGGCAGCAGTGGCGTCCCAGCGGCCATGCAACATCCATAGAAGACTTTGAAGAAGCAACTGTTTTTATATTAAACCAACATTTCTTAATGACTAGAATGAATATTATAAGCTAGTGTTGTTAAGGCTACAACTTTATAGTTTTTCTCATGTTTGGGACTAGAAGACCCAACCCCTCTATCTCCAGGGGCATCTTAACAGAAGAGAGTGTGGAGCGCTGAACTGATGCATGTGGGGATTGCGGTTCGTTTCCTGCCAAGATTAAGAAAAGCCATTAGCGTCTTTATCGGGCTCGTCTGGGTTTGGATCTCCACTTTGCCACTTGCTAGCTGTGGGAGGTTGTGCAAGTTACCTAAAGTTCTCCATACAGTAGTGTGTTCGTTACTTGCCATATACTTTCATGCACGAACAGCACTTATAGCAATATCTGACGTGTGGCATCTACTGATGATAATAATGAAATATTTTATTGGTGCTTCCTTTTGGTTATTAGTTTATCCAATTTATATAAACCAGGTGACGGGGATGGCTGAAAGTAACGAAAAAGTATTCATTAATTTGTTTTTATTTCTTTGGAAAAGTATTCTTTTAAACGAGGAGCTTGGTTCGTTAGCCTGTCATTGTACCAGAGTAAGGAACGCCCGCGTACGCTGCATCGGCGCGTGTCCCGATTCCATGTACAGCGGGAGGAAGGCGTAGTTTCTCAAAGTGTGGCACTTTGTCCGCTTGCATCGGAAGTACCAGCTTCTGTTAAAATGCAGACCCCTACGCCATCTCCTCGAAGTAATGGTATTTTCTCTTTAAAGGTAGGACGCTATAGGAAGCTGTATTTAAAAAAAATTTCCCCAGGTAATTCTTATGTACATGGAATCACTCTGAATTAAAACAGAATTTAATTCACACGTATATGTTCTGGGTTACACAATTAGATTTTAACTTTATCATGTAGTCGTGTATTCTAATCTGCCCCATTCGTCTTTTTTTTTTTAAAGGGTATACTGCTGCCCTATGTACTGTTCTTTTTTTTTTTAAAGGCTTTATTTATTTATTCATGAGAGACACACAGAGAGAAAGAGCCAGAGACCCAGGCAGAGGGAGAAGCAGGCTCCATGCAGGGAGCCTGACGTGGGACTCGATCCCGGGTCTCCAGGATCATGCCCTGGGCCGAAGGTGGCGCTAAACTGCTGGGCCACCTGGGCTGCCCACGTCTTTCTTTTTATTGCCCTTTGAAATAACTTCGAATGTAGGCTTTTGTAGGAAACGCCTGTAGTAGAAGATTTGATTGAAAATGTTTGAACTGCTTGTCTCATCTGCTTGCTGATATAAAACCATTTTTAACCCCCCCCCCAAAAAAACACATCACTGGAAATTAGACGACCTTATCATTTAGATTAGATAATCTCCTGGTTAATGAGAAATGAATGTGAAATTAAAATGTGGACTAATACAGGGGTGACTGAGGGGCTCAGTTGATTGCGCGTCTGACCCTTGATTTTGGCTCCGGTCGTGATCTGGGGGTCATGAGCTCCAGTCCTGTGTTGGGTTCCAAGCTCAGGGCAGTGTGCTGGAGAATCTCTCCCTGTCCCTCTCCCCTCCCCTGCTTGCTCTCTCTCTCCCTCTCTCTCAAATAAGTAAACCTTTCAAAAATATATGTGCCAATAAAACATATCCTACGCTGTAAAGGTCAAACTTTAAAATGTATCTAATGTCATCAAAAGAGAGTATCCAAGGTATTCACCATTTAATTTCAAGTTTAAATAGAAGTTTAATTAAAGGCACAAATATATTAAGTCGCTAATTTTGCCACAGTGCCAAGTTACGGAGCGTAGGATATGTTATTTGCCATAACCATGTGCGTAGACTCTGAGGAGACTCTTTCAGTGAATCCATTGAGACATGTGACTTTGTCACCTCTACACACTTTGTGACCTTGGACACATGTACCCAGAGGGAACCATCCTACCCCCTCAGACCTGAATTCATTAGACGTTTCAAATAGTCATTTTCTTGTGCTTCTTCAGAGTTCATTTCACTTCAAGAACTTCATGCAGAATTGTTCTTATTTCCCAAGACTAAAGGATCAAAATATTCGCTCGTTTGGCCTGGTTTGGAAGGCTGAGAAAGGCAAAGCTAAAATCTTTGAGTTTTATTTTATTTTATTTTATTTTATTTTTTTATTTTTTATTTTTTAAATCTTTGAGTTTTAGAACAGAAAAACTACCAGGAAAACATACAAATAGACTGTGGACGAGAAGCGCGTAAAGCCCACGTGACATTTGTTGATCGTGGAGATGATCTTGAAGTGCTTTTCACGGTAGTTTTCTCCCTGTAATAGTTTTAAAAAGCACGTTGTGCGCATCACTTGTTGAGTGAATTGCGTGGTTTAAATTCTCTCCAAAATTGGGAGAGGGGTAGAGGTGGAGAGGAGTCAAAGCAAACTATTTAAAAAAAGGGGGGGGGGGCACGGGGACCTTTATCTGCATCAGAAACACAGGGAGCCGTGTCAGGCCTGTTTCACCCAAGAAGGAAACGCACTCGGGTTTGTTAGCTTAGTGGGTGTAGCAGTCAAGTCAGATACAATTGAAATTTTGTCGTGGTGTCAAACAGTCTTATCGGCCCCTCGAGTTCAGTTTGCAAATCTGATCTTCAGACCTGAATTACATGAAAGATTTCCTTGTGGTTCCAAGCAGTGCTTTCAGGGAGCAAAGGTTGCGGGGCTGAAACCAACCTGAGGTGCTTGTGCACGACGAGCACCAGGAACCCTCAAAGGGAGCTGGCGGAGCTCGTGCAAAGGGCCTGTGGAGCACGCTGTGGAAGTGTGTCTGGATTGGCTCCACCGGATTTGTTTTTTTGCCCCTTAAGTTAGGTTACACGTACATTGAACAGTAAAGGAGGATTTCAAGGACTGAAATTCCTAGGTTTTCCACAATAACGTGTTATCCTGACAATTTGTACTTGAAACTGGTAACAAAATACACCACTCTATAGGGAAAGCTCTTGATGACACAGGATGGATGTTGGTAACAGACATTTGTCCGCAAAATCTGCATATGGACTTGTTGTCACTTCATTTAAGGCACGAAAAAAAAAAGCGTGTGAGTCTCGGTAGGATAAGAAACAGGCTTTTGAGAATAGGGAATAGAAGCACATTTTAAAGACAGAAATGGTAAGGGAATTCAGTTAGGGCAATGTTAACCCTTTAACACCTGAGGTACACTTCAGTAATCGTTCTCTGCTGCCAGGGGACCGGCCCACGTCACCCCCTGACCGGTGACATACCGGCTGCTGCTGTGCATCTCGTGAATCAGTGGTGGTATTTTCTTGTCTCTTAGGATGAATATTAAATATGCAGGTCATGGGTACAAAGTCCTGATTCTAAGACGGTGTCTCTGTGAAACACTGATCTTGGTGGAGCCGCAGACTACATTTTTAAAAAAAAATTTATTTATTCACGAGAGACACACAGGGAGAGAGAGAGAGAGGCGGAGACACAGGCAGAGGGAGAAGCAGGCTCCAGGCAGGGAGCCCGATGTGGGACTCGATCCTGGGACTCCAGGATCACACCTGGGCTGAAGGCGGCGCTAAACTGCTGAGCCACCCGGGCTGCCCCGACTCTTTACATTTATGAATGTGCCCCCAACATCCGCATGTGGATTTAGGTGTAAGGCTTGACCATGGGATCACCACCCATCCTTTTTACCTCACTTAGCTCCTTATTTACGTGCCTCATTTTCCCAGAATTCTTCCTTAGATGCAACTTTACCATTTGGGGACGTTTTTAGCACAGAGGAAATTGTGCCAGTGCATGGGCTGTTGTATCACTGTCTTGCACAGGAGATAATTTCCTTGCTATCCGAGCTCAGAACCTGCGTGGGTATCTTGCCCTGAGCCAAGGCCATCTCTTTCTACGGCGGCACATGGCACAGTGTCCTGCAGGAGGGTAAATGGTGTACCGAATACTGAAATCAGGCTGGAAGGGTGGGGATGGCCCTCCTTACAAGACTTTGCCACGTCTTAATGAAAGTGTAGTGTTTTGGCACTCCACTGAATTGAAGGCCTTTCTCCCTTTAGGGCTTCGTTCTGGTGGAGAGTTGTATGCGAAAGGCCGTGAGCCTTGCTCATTATCCTGTTGCATAGGAATGCACGTGATCATCAATACCACGGCATAGGCAATTTAAACTTTTAAGCTGCTCCAATGCTGAGAAACTGGAAAGGCACTTCCATTTGTACAATTAAGATACAATCTAAGTCCCTTGCCTGGCCTCATGGGGTCTATATGACTTGGTCCCCCATTTGCACCTCCAGCTAGGTCTGCCCTGGACCCTCCACACCTTCCTTGTGTGTTCGCGTCACGCTGACCTTCTGGGACTTGCTGGGACCACAGCCCACTGGTTTCCACGGAGTCTCCGCCCTCTGGGTTGCAGTTGGAGTAGCTCCTTTGTAGAGATGCTTTTCCTGACCAGTGCATTTGAAGGAGCTACCCTCCCCCCAGTAATAGCCTTATGAGTCTATTTATTTATTTCATAGCGCTCCGTAGGCATTCTGTAGTCACTTTTGTGGGCCATTCTCCATTGGAATGCCCATCTCGTGAGGGACAGGCCTCATGTCTGAATTGACCATTTTTTTTTTATCTTTTGTGCCTGACAAGATGCACAGGTTAGATGCTTTGAATAAAGTGCAGAAGCTTAAATTAACGACAAGTGGAATGTAATTGCATTAACTATGTAGTTACATTATATGGTTGATTATATGATTATATGTCCAGTGTCTCTCTTCCCCTAAGTGGAAACTCCGGAAGGTTGTGGAGTGTGTGTGTGTGTGTGTGTGTGTGTGTGTCTGTGTGTGTGTGTGAGACAGAGACAGAGAGGGAGAGAGAGAATGCTATCTACCTATTACAGCCCATCTCCTAAGCCGCTCCACAGCCAGGACTGTGCGTCTGTATGTCGACGATGCCTGTCTCTTCTCCGGGGTTGGTGCGAGAGAGTCTAAGGAATAAACAGGATGGAAAATGCCTGTTTCTAAAGGGATTCTTACGGCAGCTGCTCAGTTCCTGCCCTGTTACTCTTTAGTGCTTATCTCGACTTTATCAAAAAGCAGCTACCATCAGATCCTCACCAGGACCAAGGGTCCTTAACCCCCGCTAATCCGGGCCGGGAGCAGGTGGTTGGACCCAGGCGCAGCATTTGCCTGCAGGGGAAAGGGGCAATTATATGGCAGGCCTGAGCCCAGGCGGCCGGGAAACGGGAGGCACAGGCACCCCTCTCAAAGTCCGAAATTCCTGAACTCGACAGCTGCCGCAATCCATGTCTTTAAAAGCAGGCTGTCATTTTGACTTTTCACGTTTTTCGTGTTCCCTGATTTTCTCCAAGGGGGTCCACGCCTGGAAGGTAGGAGTCTAAGTGGTGAAGCTGTGTCAGCAAGGGATTCGTGCACACAGCTGGGATTTGCCCGGCGCACACTGTCAGGTTGTCCCCGTGTCAGGAAGCGATCATCCCAACAATTACGCCTCGTGGTGCAGCCAGCAACACTCAGGACAGAATTTTCCCAGATTTTTAGATGGAGACTAATTTTTTTAAGTTTGGGTAATCCTATTGGCAAGGTGTCTTTCATTCTAGAATTTTGGGAGAATTAAAAGAAGCCTTAAGGCCAAAATGACATCGATGGGAGGGAGCTGTTGAGTTTTTCCTGTGGACGGTTTGTTCTTTTCTTAGTAACTGTTAATTTTGAACTTAGTGCTAAGAGAGGAGGAGAAGGTTATTTGACCGGGACATGACACTTACAGTTTTAACTTGGTTGGTGGCAAGAAGGATCGTTAAAAATCTCTTGAAATGATTTATTGCTGTAAACATTTTTTGGGGGTAAATATTTCCTTATTTTCCCCTCCTTTGGTACAAGTCTAAATAGCAATTAATGTCAGATATTGGTTGTGATGTAAAATTTTAAGTATAGTAGCTTATTTACTCAGCTTAGGTTTTTTTCTTTCTTTTTCTTTTCTTTTCTTTCTTTCTTTCTTTCTTTCTTTCTTTCTTTCTTTCTTTCTTTCTTTCTTTCTTTTTCTCCTTCCTTCCTACCTTCCTTCTCTTTCTCTTTCTTTCTCTCTTTCTCTTTCTTTCTTTCTTTCTTTCTTTCTTTCTTTCTTTCTTTCTTCCTCCTTTCCTTTCTTTTCCTTTCCTTTTTCCTTTTTCCTTTTTCCTTTTTCCTTTTTCCTTTTTCCTTTTTCCTTTTTCCTTTTTTTTTCCTTTCCTTGAAATAGATTCCAAAACATGAAATTCTAGCTTGGCCTTCTTGAGAATTTTCTTCCTTTTTTTTTTTTTTTTTTTTTTTAAGAAACCTCATTTTACTGTAAAGTTAGTTTAGCCAGAGATTCTCGAAAGATTGAGATTTGCATTCATCCCTTTGTTATGTAAGAAGGGAAAGAACAGACTTCCACACTGTGGTCTCGGAAAAGCGGCTCGATTTTATGAGACTTTCTAGAGAAATTGAAGAAAGAAGGAATGCCACGACTCTGGTCATTTTTGTAACTCCCTTCTGTTTTGGAAACTGGGAGGTGTGTGGGACTTGGCTCGTGCTGCTAGAATCCGTTCTCGAACGAGGTTGTTTCTGTCTCTGTCAGGCGTCTAGATGCCAACCATATTACCTCAGTCCCCGAGGACAGTTTTGAGGGGCTCGCTCAGTTACGACACCTGTGGCTGGACGACAACAGCTTGACGGAGGTGCCTGTGCATCCTCTCAGCAACCTGCCCACCCTGCAGGCCCTCACCCTGGCTCTCAACAAAATCTCAAGCATCCCCGACTATGCGTTTACCAACCTCTCGAGCCTGGTGGTTCTGTAAGTATCACCCCCTTAAACACCGTATATTGGGGGGGGCAGGCACAGATTTCTCGTGACACATTATTATGAAAGCACCTCACCTTTGAGGGTGCTGTTGAAGAGATACTTGGTCTGGGGGAGTTGCTTTTTCTTTTTTACGAAATTAAACATGCTGACTTCTTAAAAACACAAGGTAGGCTAATTAAAAAACCAACGTCTGCTCACTGTTGAATCGTTCTAAACCACGTGGCCTTTTGTAACCATAAGGAGAAATGGGGACGTTTAGCAAATGCTTGGACAGCTTTTACTTAACGTACCAGTGATGTCCTCGGCGTGAGGAGAAGCCGCATTGTTTGAGGCACTCACAGAAGAGAAGCTTCAGTGATATTTCAGGTTTCGACCAACTTGTCTGTTCAAAGAATATATATGATTCTCTGTGTTTTTAATCTTTGAAAACGTGGACATTAAAAAACGGCATTTCTTTTAAAATCTGACACTGGCTGTCAGTGGTGGGAGGCGATGCGCTCCCTCCGGGCTACTTCCCACCTCCTCCCAAGGGGAGCTCGCCAGAATTTCACTTTAGATCATGAAAGGCTCATCAGAGCTTTGGTTCTGATATGGGTAAATATTAAAGAATTTTCAATGTGTGTACCATTTTCCCGCCAGAGATGCTTTCCCTCTTCTTTGGCATTCTGTGTTTGGCGAGGCCGAGTCTGTGCAGCAATGTCAAGAGAGGTGCTATTTGCTGTTTCCACCAGTCAAGGGTTGAAATGCTTACCTACATGGTTCCTTTAAGAGGCTATTTAGGCTTAAAAAATATTATCGTAGTTGCTACTGGTTGATGTAAAAGTCACTTCGGTGCTTTTTTTCCATAGGCATCTTCATAACAATAAAATTAAAAACCTGGGTCAGCACTGTTTCGATGGACTAGATAACCTGGAGACCTTGTAAGTTGATTCCTGTTTCAGGTGGTTACATTGCGATATGGATGATGTGCTTTTGTATTTCGTTTCAGAAAAGGGGAAAATGATGGTCTTGAGTTTGGCTCACTATGAATTGGCTTTTTTGTTTTTTTATTAACTGGCTTTAATACGTGATTAAAATCTTGCCATCAAGTAACACGGTTAGGAATACTAATCTCGCGCATGGTTAAAAATGTTGCACCAGTTTGAATTTGGTATTTCTTTCAAAAATACATGTAAAAAGCAGCTCACTCTGCTGGTATGTCTACTTTCTAAAAAAAATGTTAGTTTTGTTAAAATATATGAGAGACAGTTTTGGAACACTGAACCTTATAAAATTAATTCTGGAAAAAAATCTTACCTGGTTATTAACCCTGGGTTTGAATATTTTCTCTGCTTTCTTGTATGCTAAATGAAGTAAAGCTTTCCATTAGGATACTTTTATTGTTGTTCCTGTTAAAGTATTTGAATTGTACGTACATTGCACCACCGTTTGAGCCAAAGGCATCGGACAGCTATGTGTAATTAAGAGGAGGCGTCTTTATTTTTGTTGTTTTAGCTTATTTTAGTTGTCTTCATTAGAAGATTTGTAGGATTTGCTATTGTGGTATAGTAAATAAGTCAGAATATGTCCCCGTTTGTTGGGTTAATGACATTTGATTGGAATGCTCAGCGTTTGTAATATTTTGTTTAGGTGAACGTTCTGGTTAGCTGTCAGTTAACGAGAAGACGTAGAATCTTTTAGTTCCTTATTAATCTACTTTCCTGTCTAAACCACGGAAGGATAGTGAGCACCAGTGGATATTTGAAGGTGGAAGTTCTTGAAGAAGATAGTTCCAAGCTCAGTTATCCTTTACTAAGTATGTAAATGTCAGCGTAACAGAAGACCAGATGGATCTTCGGATGCTGGACCGCGTATACTCTTCCAATTATATTGCCATGGAGACTCTTCTTCCCGGCTGAATTTTTTATTTGCCACTTCTCTTCCTATGTAGAAAAGGAAAATAAAATAGGTCCCTCAAGAGCTGGACTTTTGATTTTATGTTACTCTCATTCTGAAATCGACCATGATAATCATAGGCCAACATTCTCTTAAGGTTATAAAAGAAACGAAAACTTAAACCCTCAGAATTAAGACTTTTAAGTACAGATCATTGTAGCTTTTCTCTGCGCTAATTAATGTAACGTTTTCAACATTTTATAACCTACTTCACGGCAATAGTGCTGTGGAGCCATTATCGACCTTCCCCTTGTTCGTACTTCTGTCAGGTCATCCACCCGATAGGAGGGCTGAGGTCCTCTGCCCTCATGCTAGAATTTCAGGAAGCCATTCTAAACCCCAAACAGAAACTTTGGTTTCAGACCAAAGTTCTAAATATTCATTTAGAAATGGATATTCCATAGATTTTGTTTTATGGTAACTTTCCTGAGAAATGTCATTCAGAATTGTTTATTTAATGCACCAGCCATGTGTGATTGGGAATTCCTTGACCTTGTGAAATTAACTCAAAACTATCATGAATGATGAATTATGATTCTTTTTTTCTATTCAGAATTCTAAGAGAAGGTGCAAGTTAAACCACAGAGTTTGAAATGGCACTATGGTTGGGAAGGAGAGACTACCCTGCAGAGGATGTGTTTTTTTAAGGAATACATTCATACCAAATGCCTTAAAAATTATGACTACTCTTCAGTGTTCTTATATGTTTCCCCCATTTTTTTCCTAGGGACTTGAATTATAACAACTTGGGGGAATTTCCTCAGGCTATTAAAGCCCTTCCTAGCCTAAAAGAGCTGTGAGTATTGTTTTGCTCTCTCTGTATTTTCATATCCTTAGAATTCACCACCTGATGTTCCAGCAGTGAGATTTGAAAACCTCTTTGCTCCATATGACACAATACACAAACACACACAAACACACATAGGCTCATACAGACTGGATGACGTTAGCGCAGACGGTTTTGGGCTTGGATCTCTGAAACAAGAGCCATAATGTATGGTCCTTGCCAGCTAGAAGCCTGGCGTCTTGGGGGCACTGGGGAGGCCTACTGTGTAGGACAGAGAACACTTCCTCGGTAGAAATAAGCGCTAAATGAAGAGGGTAAATGAATCATTCCAGAAAAAGGCCTCCCTGAGAACCGGGGTCATCAGAAAAGGTAGCGTTAAAGAGAAAGAATTTGACTAGAGTTAAAAGGGTAGATGTGTGTGTGTGTGTATTTATTCGTTTATTTATTGTAAAGATTTTATTTATTTATTTTAGTGAGAGAGGGAGTTCGAGCAGCGGGGAAGGGGCAGAGGGAGAGCGAGACTCTCAAGCAGACTCCACGCCTGGTGCAGAGCCTGGTTACAGGGCTCGACCACATGTCCTGAAATCATGACCTGAGCTGAAGTCGACACTCTGACATTTAACAGACTGAGCCTCCCACGTGCCCCAAAAGGGTGGAAATATTTAAATAAATGAAAGGCTAAGGGGGCATTTTAGACATTGGCTCTGTCAAGGGCAGAGGCAGGAATACCCATGGCCTCACAGGGCTTGTGTGTCGTGCGTTGGTGGCAAATCCTCTGAAGCTCTTTGCTTAAGGATTAAATGCAGGTGCCAGAGGAATATAGAGGTCAAAACCCCTTAAGATTCTCACTCATGGTCTGAAGTTCTTTGTTGACACAGCAACTGCTCAGCGCGTAAGAGAGCCCTGAGCGATACCGGGGTAAGCCTGGGTTGAAGAAGAATTAGGTATATGGCCCCGGAAAGTATGAGATGGAATTGAAACTTCTGTTTCCTCACGCTTCTGGGACTCTCATGTGTTCCACATCTTGCTGAGCGGGGCTAGACACTCGGGTTTTAGCTCACCTCACAACAGGACATGCATTTCAAGATGTTCTTCTCCTCCCTGTTTAGGTTATTTCATAGTAATTCTATTTCTGTTATCCCCGATGGAGCCTTTGATGGCAATCCACTCTTAAGAACGATGTAAGTAGTTTTGCTTCACTATAAAATCATGTAAAGCATGTCTGTATGATGCCAGACATCTCAGTGAAAAATGAAAATTCAGGCTTTTAGATATATGGACTTTGTGACCATAAAGGTAGTGTTGGATGGCTTGCGAACATAGGAAAACTTTACTTTTTTTGGATATTTTTACAGACATTTGTATGATAATCCTCTGTCTTTTGTGGGGAACTCAGCATTTCACAATTTATCTGATCTGCATTCCTTGTAAGTATTACACAAATTTTATTTTTTTATTTTTATTCTTTTTTTTTAGCATTATACAAATTTTAATATTATGCAGTTTCTTAATATTTATGCAGTTTCTTTAATGGAAAACTAGGATGTATCACTATCTCATTGTTGCTCCAGAAGACAAAAATCTTTTATTTATTTTTTTTCCCTTGGATGAAAGTCCAAAGGACAATTCTGAAGATTTGTGAGGCTTATTTATGTGAACACTTAGCCTAATTATCACAGTTTCAGGTACATTCAAGAATTGAAACTGATTTTGTTTTTGGGTATAGTAGTACTATAATATTGAACTGTTTAAAAAACAAAATGAAAACATTATCTATGAAAGCCCTTTATTTTAAATTCCCTTTTCTTTCCTAATTTCTTGAAGAGTCATTCGGGGTGCAAGCATGGTGCAGCAGTTCCCCAACCTGACTGGAACTGTCCATCTGGAGAGTCTGTAAGTGTGGCTGTTTGAAGAGGGGTAGTACGAAAGTAACACGCGGACCTCCTCGTGGGGTGCCAGTGCTTTTTGATGATGATGATGGGTTTGGGTTGGTTCCTGCACTCTCTGTGAATGGCATGCATAGAGATGGATATATATGGATATTAGATCTGAGGAGTTCACTGAAAATACAAGGCAGTAAGCAAACACCAGATTTGAGGCAGTGCTTTGGGAACTCACAAGTGGCGCAGCTGATGTAGGGTGTCCGAGGAAGCTTTAGGGAGGAAGGGTGACGTTTTATTTTATTTTATTTTATTTTATTTTATTTTATTTTATTTTATTTTATTTTATTTTATTTTATTTATTTTATTTATTTTATTTTATTTTATTTTTAAGATTTTTATTTATTTATTCATGAGATACAGAGAGAGAGAGAGAGAGAGAGGCAGAGAGAGAGGCAAAGACACAGGCAGAGGGAGAAGCAGGCTCCATGCAAGGAGCCTGATGTGGGACTCGATCCCGGACTCCAGGATCACACCCTGGGCTGAAGGCAAGGGCTAAACCGCTGAGCCACCCAGGGATCCCCAGGAAGGGTAACATTTTCAAAATTGAATACTCTCAGGTTTCCCAGAGTTGGGTCTTCTATTAGAAAGGCAAAATGGGGAATACTGAGCATTTCCTCAGGGATCGTATAGAGCTAGACTTGCACGTGTTTAACGGAATGCGGTGTGACCTGGAGACATCGGGGAGATCATTTGGGTCACAGTTAAAATGGCAGCCTTTGAACATTGAACACGTGGTTATGGCAGATCTTCCCAGTGGATGGTCTGTGAATGGGGTACGTATGGGTCCGAGCGTTTGCTGACCTTGCAGGCAGCCAGGAGAAGCACGAGGTGGCTAAGGGTCTCCAGCCACAAGGAGCCTTAGCAGAGGGGGTCACATTAATGTTACAGTTTTCACGTATGCCAAGAGGTAAAGAGAAAGAGGTCAGGAACACAGGGCTCAGGGGTTTAAACTTGACTGTTCAGGATGTGTTGAGTATGTTATAGCAGGTGGCGTGAGGAGGGTAGCAGGGACCCGAGATGGGAAGAACCACAAGGAGGCCCTGGGAATAATCCCCTTGCTAAGCGAACACCTTCACCACCACTGGCGTTCCCCCTGTGTGGCCTGAGACCCCTCCACCCCTCTGTGCATCATTTCACGCGTGATCTGCGCAGCCGCAGTAGCAGTGAAGAGGGGGTCAGATGCTGGAAGCAGCCCCAAGGGGAAAGCACAGGACTCGGTGTTGACCGCAGGTGGGAACATGGAAAGGGAGCGGGGAAGAGAGGACATTTCCGAATGGTGAGTTGGGTTGCCTGAAAACACAGAAACAAAGTCCGGGGCGCAGGATGCTAAGTTGCCTTGGCTGTTTGGGTGTGAGGCCGTGTTGCAGGGGATTGTAGTCAGGCTGTGGCCGTGGATTACCGTTGTCGTTGGCCCACGTGAGAAGGCAGTCTTGTCTCGTCGTCTGGGCAATATCAACATCTTGTGTCACAAGCTTTTCGGCCTTCCTATGCAAATGAGACCCATAAAGGAGGGCTAATCCCACATGCCTGACCTCAAGGAGTCGGTAGGTGGTGGGATACAGACTCTGGTTCATCTGCAATCATGGGTGTCTTTGTGTACGTGAGAATCGCGTTTTGTTTACCATCTCAACTTGGGACCATTTCTTAGATGAACAATGTTTTTCCACAGGACCTTGACAGGCACAAAGATAAGCAGCATATCCAGTAACTTGTGCCAAGAACAAAAGATGCTTAGGACTTTGTAAGTCGGGTCCCTCTTCCCTTCCCATACCTTTTCTTTTTATACCGAGTTTTATTTTTGATAAGCTGTTTTCATTGGCTGATTTTAAGGTAGAATTATGTCTTCTTTGTTCCCTTTATGTAAATGAGCAGTTTTTTAGTGACCTTTGGGTCGGTCATGTATATTTCAATTTGGTTTTAAGGTTATATGGATGTCACACATCTTGTGACTTTTACTTTGAACAGAGTAAAACCAGACAGGCTCTTCCTTGGTATTTTTCTTACTTGGACTCCCTGTCCTTCTTCGAGATGCCTCAGGAGAGTCAGCTCTCCACAATTTTCTCTCTCATCCATAGCCTAAGCAGAGCCCAAATCTTTCTTGGGTCAGGAACCAGCTAAGCATGGAGCTTTCCAAAAACTTTAAACTCTCCTGGAAATTAAAAGTAAATAAAGGATGTCAAAATGTCACAAGAACAAACAATGAAGTTACTAAGTTGTTAACAAGCATTCAGCGGAGAGAGTAACGAAATAAGTGACTGATTGATTAGGCAAATCATTAAATGCTCTGGAGCATCAAGCATCGTGATCACTACTGAGGAAACACTGCAGTGGGATTAGCTGAGTTATTGAGTCTTCAAATTTAAGAAAATTTTTCTGAAAATGCGAGCTCTGCATACCACTCTTCACAGCTTTATTATTAAATAACAACAGAGAAATTATTTATCATATAAACAGTACTATAAAGATATAAATTAAAAACCACATAAATTACCACTGAGACATTATTTTTATGGATTTTCCATATTATATGTTTATGTATTTCTTTTCTATGCTTAATGTTTTTTAATTTTATTTAAAAATTTTTAAAAAATTTAAGTGTTTTTAATATATTTTATATTGTCTATACTCAATATTATGTACATGAAGTTTGCAAATCTTAAGCCTGTTCTATCACTAAGGTACTCTAGAAGGTTACAAGAAAAAAAAAATAGTTGCTTTTTTTCAGCGCTCTCTTTATTTTAGATCTTCTTACCTGGACTCTCTGAGTATAGCTCTTTTAATTTAGTATTCTGTTACTAAATACTAAGTATAGTATTTGATACTTTGATACTCCTGAGTATAGCTCTTTTAACTTAGTATTCTGATAACGTAGAAATTAATTTGTTAATTTTCGTTGTTTTAAGGGACTTGTCTTACAACAATATAAAAGACCTTCCAAGCTTTGATGGTTGCCATGCTCTGGAAGAAATGTAAGTGGGTCTTTGATATATACTCTTTTTGCTGTGGTTTATTGTTGATTCATCGAATGAACATGTTCTATTTTAAGTAATGGCTTTACTATTAAGAATTCAGAAATATTAAGGAAAGACATGCGTATAGTCAAGTGTTCCTGTGAATAAATGTCAAATCGTACTAGGTATGGTCGTGCAGCCAGCGTATATTGGGTACTTATCGGGCATTCTGTGAGATTTCATGGGCGGAGGGCTGTGTACACCAAAAAACACACAAATAAAACCTGTTCTTGGCTATTGAGGGAAACCAAACGTGGACACCTACTGTGTACCTATAAGCTCTGGTGGAAGTTGGTTTGGAGCAGGGAGAGGAGGGGGGTTCATTCTCCCTTTCCTGATCCCTTTCTTCCTACAGCATTTGGTATGGTTGTCTTGTCCTGAGTCCTTTTTTTTTTTTTTTTTTTTTACCATGTGGCCTTCCTGCTCTCCTGAGTGAGGTTGCTAAGGAATTTAGTTAGTACACGTTAATTCCCAGTATCCATTGGGATGGAATACCAATTAGTCCAACCCTTTGGTGTTACAACCGAGGAAATGGCAGTTCTCTTTACTTTCAACGAGATTAATCAGTGTTAATCAGGAATTTAAACTGAGAAAATGTTGAAGAGATGTTCTCTTTCAAATTCAAAAAAATATATATATATATATTTTTTTTTTTAGTTCTCTGCAACGTAATCAGATCCACCAAATAAAAGAAGGTACTTTTCAAGGCCTGGTCTCTCTGCGGATCCTGTAAGTTTCTCTTTGATTATTTAGAAACAAATACAATTTTTGTCCACCTATAAATTAATACATTATAATTCCCATAAGTGATACACTTAAAGATGCAATTTATTATGTATAAGTATTGTTCAAATTATACCACATGGTGCTTTATCAATAATCTGCTTTCAGTATTTTTTTTTTAACCTTTCACTTTTTATTTAGTAATTTTTACCTTAGCTGATTTATGATACCGTACATTGGTAGGTGAAAAAGCGTGATGTGCGTATAACCTGAGAAATGGAGCTTGTTTGTTTTCTCGTGGTACTAATGAGGTTTGCAAGTGCATTAGGGCAGCGAGAGGCAAAGGGTCCAGTCTGCCTCCGATTTTGGCAAGTTAGGTTTTATTGGAACAAAGCCTTGCCCTTTCGTGTAAGCGTTGTCCAGGGCTGCTTTTACCATACTGTGGCAGAGTTGACTAGTAAGGGGCCATATGACCTAATGGTGAAAATATTTACCCCCTGGCCCTCCACACAAGAAATTTGCTGACCCTTGCACTGGGGTATGTATCATAACAAATATAGCTAATAATATGCAGCAGAAGCACTCATTGGAAAAAATGTATTTGTATTTGAGTGTGTATTTGTGCCAAATACTCTATTAAGCACTTGGAGATAGAGAGGTGGCTAAGACAGGCCTTGTCCCCGCCTTCACAGAACCTCAGTGCAGGAAACACAACACACTGAAATACAGTGAGCATTTTTAAAATAACAGAGCAAATTTGGAAATTTGAAGATGGAGTGAAATTACATGTATTGAATCCTATCTTCCAGTAGCTCTCCAGTAAGACATTGAAAATGCTTTCTACTAGAAAATATTTTGTTAGAGGTTGGGATCCTTCCTTGTGCCTGACAGGCTTGCCGTGTGTGGGTCTGGGCAGTAGCGAGGAAGGGGGCTGGCTCCTAGCTGCCATCACTTCTGGAGCGCTGATAAGCGACAACAATGAAAAGCTGGCCTTTCCATGATTCGGAACCAAGTTTGTCCGGCTGTCTGTTATCTGGGAGATGCGTAATGGAATGACTTTATCCAGCCTCTGAATTTCCATCAAGGCTCCGTCTAAGTGTGGTTGCAGATTATTTCTCTGTGTTACTAATTTCTCAGGGTGTGTTTTTGAATATAGTACAGCTCTGGTGTTGATATGATTTTTATTTCCTGCTCAGGGGGGAAAAGAATGATATCTGAAGCCCTTCTGGAATGCTCTTGTTTACATATTGATTGTTTGTCTTCCGTGGGGGCCTTATCACTGACCTTTGAGAAGGCAAATAGTATGAAACCTGTTTTTATTTTCAGCTTTGTCAGGAGCTGAGTTTTTCTTCGCCTACTAAATAGTGCCAAAGGTTATATCACATCATTTATATTTTTGAACTGGTACCAGAATGATAAGGTGGAGAAAATTCACAACTGTTTTAAAACAGATGCCAGCTAGAATTACTGAGCCGCGGAACCCATTCCAAGAAATAGATTTTTGTGAAGGGGGGGAGGGATTGAACATAAACACGAAGTTGTTGGACAAGATTAATAAGATTTGTTATCTTATCAGGGATACTGTGACTACTTCAGATTCCAAAGTATAGTCAAACTAACTGCAATTTGAATTTATTTGGAAAGATTAACATGCTCCTCTTGCCCTTGCAGAGATCTGAGTAGGAACCAGATCCATGAAATTCACAACAGAGCTTTTGCCAAGCTTGGGTCAATAACTAACCTGTAAGTTGATGATTTTATGCAGTCATACCGTGAAGGTGATGCATAATCTACAGAAACTTGTGTCTTAACATTGTCCTACGGAAGTATTTTCCTGTTCGGTTGCTCCCTTGCGTAAATGCGAACCTGCATTGATAGGGTAATGCCTTCTTAGATGGCAATATGAATGCCAGGCCTGTTGTTTCAGCACAGCTGAACTTCCTCTTGGGGCTCTAATATTTATGATGTTTACACACGTACAGATGTTCTTGCATCTTAGGAGTTAATGTGAGCTCTCATTCACATTTCAGAGATATAAGTTTCAATGAATTAACTTCATTTCCTACGGAAGGCCTCAGTGGACTAAATCAGCTGAAACTTGTTGGCAACTTGAAGCTAAAAGAAGCCTTGGCAGCAAAAGATTTTGTTAATCTCAGGTGTGTTTTTGCTTATTTTTCTTTTTTGTTGAACCTATGGCGAGCCCCTAAATTATAGAGTATGCTGGTTTTTTGCTGTGGTTCCCAGATTTTCTGGGAGGCTATAATTTAAGAGTATTTTCTACCTCAGTCCTCACAAATTTGGTAAAAAGTAGAACACAAGCATTATTTCCTAGATTTTGAGATCATGAATTGGAGCCCTTGAGACTGTCAGGGAGATAACATAGCCATTCATCAGACTGGCTTTTTTTTTTTTTTTTTTTTTAACTTTTTACAGCAGATTTGTCACTAACACTGTAGCAGGAACCACATAAATGTGAACCTACAGAAAACTGACACAATGCTATATTTCACAAAGACATTTTGATATAATAGAGACAGGACTTGCGGATAGTACTGTGGGAGAAGAGAATAAATATTTTTACTATACTTTGTGAACAGAATAAATTCATTTAATGGTAAAAAGTTGTAAATGATCTGAGACATTACTTTTAACTGAAACTACGAGTATCATGATAAATTAGGCATGGTTTATTCATGGGTTAAAGGAGTCTGATAAGATTTCACTTTAAACTGCTGTATTACTGCTAAATTTTATTTTATTTTTATTTTTTATTTTTTTTACTGCTAAATTTTAAATATGGGTTGTTTTAAAATCAGTTTTTAAAAGCTTATATCAGATGAAGAGAGGAAGTCAGGGTTGTCATCTGACACCAGAGTCTTTTCACAGATGGGGATACTGAGGCCCCAGAGAGGCTAGTGGCCAGCGTTTAAAGCATGTGACAGTCAGGTCTTTCTGACTCCCGGGGCTCTTAAAGCTGGAAGTACTTTCTACAAAACAAAAGCATCTGTGTGAGGTTGTTATTCAATGTAGGTTTTACCATTTTTTCCAGGTCTTTATCAGTACCATATGCTTATCAGTGTTGTGCATTTTGGGGTTGTGACTCGTATGCACATTCAAACACGGAAGATACCAGCCTCCAAGACCACAGTGTGGCAAAGGAGAAAGGCAAGTGCATGTACTTTTAAGAACAGAACACTCTCGATGCCGCTGATTAAAGTCTCTCCTATTGTAATCGTTTGTGAAGGACAGATATGAAATACGTGAGAAAATGGCATTTGCTGTGTTACTGGCATCCTTAATATGTTACAAAGCCTCATGGAGGCTGACCTTAGGTCATGGACAAGAGAGAAGACTGCAGAAAAGTGTGGTTCTTTTCGATTGCATAAAGCTTGAATTAAACACAGTTCATGTCATCTATTCAGGTCCCACCGATGTAGCCGGTGTCACGAGCAGTGCAGAAAATGAAGAACATAGTCAAATAATTATCCACTGTACGCCCTCCACAGGTATGCCCTGCACATCTTGCCGCAGTTTCTTGCTTTCAGTGAATGTTAGGCAAACATATCTGAAAGTTGTGGGGAGAGATGTGATCTTTGTAACAGGAGTGGGACTGGATGATGTCATAAGGCCTCTGCCTTGAAGCGTGGTCTGTGTACCAGGAGCTCAGGCATCTCTTACAGAAGCTCGGTCCCAGGCTCACTGACTTGGGGTCTCGGTGTTCATAAGCTCTCCAGCAGGTTGTGTGCATTCAAAACGGAGAGGCAGTTTCTGAGCGCTTCTTGAACTCTAGGGCTAGTTCTGAAAGTTACTACCTGCAAGGATTTTTAGTGTTATATATATATCTTTTAATGCAACCTTGCTTTTCCTTTTCTTTCTACTCTATTTCATTGAACTTTAGTAGACTTGGGAAAGTTACAAAAATGAGACCGCATATTTGGTTGTGACGTAACGTTGGATTATGACTCATCTCTCAGGGAAGATGGATTTGGAATTCTACTGTGAAAGAAAAATAATTGGCCACCTTGTGTGCTATGAAGTAGAGTCTTTTTTTTTTTTTTAAGATTTTATTTATTTACTTATTTGAGAGAGAGCGAGTGAGAGAGCACAGGCAGGGGGAGGGGCAGAGGGAGAGGGAGAAGCAGACCCCCTGCTGAGCAGGGAGCCTGATGTGGGGCTGGATCCCAGGACCCTAAGGTCATCACTTGAGCCAAAGGCAGATGCTTAACCAGCTGAGCCCCCTGGCCTCCCTGAATCGTGAGCTTTTTAAGGGGCTGTGTTTGTATTCTTTTTAATACTTAGTACAGTGCCTTGTGGAGAATGAGCTTAAGGTGACCAGATGAGCGAATGGAATTGGCAAGATCATTTCAGTTTAGGCAATGTATTTGGTCTCTGAATGAATTGTTGGAAGTTAAGAGGGTGCAGCTCGCTGCCTCCCCGGCCTTCCTGGGGTCCTTGTGTTGGAGAATGTGCCTAAGGACCCGACATCCCAATGGGAAGGGAAGAGCTTGGTTACAGGGGAGACTAGTCCTGAAGGGGCTGCAGCCGAGAGATCCGCGGCAGGCCTGCCCCCCCACTCGGTTGTAACTACGCACAGACACCCACGGGCTCAGTCAGAAGCAGGAGGTAGTGACGCATGGGGTCCTCCTGTTAGAACAAGAGGACGCAGCAGCTTTTCAAAGACAGAGACCTGGGTGGAGCCTGCTTCCCAGGCTTGTAGGGGAAAGTACCTCCACCTGCCAAACACTTGCAGAAGGGTGTCCTGTTCTCAAGCCAGAGGAGCCTACTCCCTCCTTCCTCGAAGGAGGATGAATTCAGATACAGAGAGAAAAGCAAAAGCTTCCTCTTAACATTCCCTGAGGGAGGAATAAAAATATTAATTACTTGATCAAAAGAATTTTTTTAAAGGTTCTTGTGATATTTGGAAATCAGGGATATAGGCGTTACAGAGCTGGCTCGCTAGGTCTGTGAATGTTTCAGTGATCTAAATGGTTTTATGGGACGGCTCCAGGGTCATGACAGTTCCGAAGGATAAATCAGAACATGTGTTTAGGCAACTGTAACACATAGTTTTCTTGTGCTCTGTAAACAACATTTCGTTTTTCTTTACTAATTTTAAAATAAAATAGCTGTCATTTGTGACATAACTAGCCTGCCGGAGTCCGTTACTAGAACATACAATTTAGTTACTAAATTAGTTCCTGCAATCCTAGTGTAAGTTGCACGGGGCCTCAGTGGATATAGCTTCGTATGCATTTAACATCCAGCGTGGTTTTGCCCTCCCTCCACTGTCTTATTGAATAACCTTTATCAGGTCAATCGAACACTTT
Source organism: Canis aureus (assembly GCF_053574225.1). NCBI lineage: Eukaryota > Metazoa > Chordata > Mammalia > Carnivora > Canidae > Canis > Canis aureus. The sequence continues at coordinate 2,873,756 of NC_135633.1, forward strand.
GACATCTCAGTTTCTCTGGATGAAAAGTGGGTATAATAATGTCTATCTTCACCTACTTCATCAGGTTGCCCTTGAAAGTCATAAGAAATGTGGGAAAAAATAGTCATATACATACATATGTGTAGATTAATAGTTTTTAAAAGCTGTATCAGCACTAGGAAGGAGGAAGAAAAGGACCTCGTATTCATTGAAGGCCAACAATGTACCTAGTGACCTGCTTAGGTACCTCATGTATATAATTTTACTTAAGCTACATGGTGCTGTGAATTAGGCATTATTATCCAGGAGCGAGAAAATGAAATGTAGAGGGTTAAGCTGCTTTCTCAAGAGCAGCAAGTTATGAACCCTAAATTAAAACCCTCGTTTAGGGTCACCTGGGTGGCTCAGCGGTTTGGCACCTGCCTTCAGCTGAGGGCGTGACCCCGGGGTCCTGGGATCGAGTCCCCCCATCGGGTTCCCTGTAGGGAGCCTGCTTCTCCCTCGGCCTGTGTCTCTGCCTCTCTCTGGGTGTCTCTCATGAATAAATGAATAAAATCTTTTTAAAAATTAAAAAAAAAAACCCTAGTTTATGTGATTCCACGCCTTCAGTTTACCAAGTACTTTTCACGTATAAGACACTGTACTATATATATATATATATATATATATATATATATATATATATATGCATATCCCTGTATGGCTTTACTGAATATTTAATAAATAGCCTAGTCCAATGACTAGAATAGCTAAGAAACAGTAATTTTAAAAATTTGGTTCAATTCAGTTTTGGTAGCAGATTTAATTATCCTAAATGGACTGCCTTTACTTTTTCTCTGAACCTATAGCATATGGGAATATGGTGTTTTCTAAATTGTCTTTTATTTCTCTCTCTTGTTTTAGGTGCTTTTAAGCCCTGTGAATATTTACTGGGAAGTTGGATGATCCGTCTTACTGTGTGGTTCATTTTCTTGGTCGCATTGTCTTTCAACCTGCTTGTCATTATAACCACATTTGCCTCTTGTTCATCTCTGCCTTCCTCCAAATTGTTCATAGGCCTGATTTCTGTATCCAACTTATTCATGGGAGCTTACACCGGCATCTTAACTTTTCTGGATGCCGTGTCCTGGGGCAGGTTTGCTGAATTTGGCATTTGGTGGGAGATCGGCAGTGGGTGCAGAATAGCGGGGTTCCTTGCTATTTTCTCCTCAGAAAGTGCCATATTTCTATTGATGTTGGCAGCTGTGGAAAGAAGCTTATCTGTCAAAGATATGATGAAAAATGGGAAAAGCAATCATCTGAAACAGTTCCGGATTGCTGCCCTTTTTGCTTTTCTGGGAGCTGCAGCGGCAGGCTGTTTTCCACTTTTCCATAGAGGGGAATACTCTGCATCACCGCTGTGCTTGCCATTCCCCACAGGAGAAACGCCCTCGTTAGGATTTACTGTAACCTTAGTGCTATTAAACTCGTTAGCATTTTTATTAATGGCCATTATCTACACAAAACTTTACTGCAACCTGGAAAAAGAGGACCTTTCAGAGAACTCGCATTCTAGCATGATTAAGCATGTCGCCTGGCTCATCTTCACCAATTGCATCTTTTTCTGCCCCGTTGCGTTTTTCTCATTTGCGCCGTTGATCACTGCAATCTCCATCAGCCCTGAAATAATGAAGTCTGTTACGCTGATATTTTTCCCGTTGCCCGCTTGCCTGAATCCAGTCCTCTATGTTTTCTTCAACCCAAAGTTTAAAGAAGACTGGAAGTTACTGAAGCGACACATCACCAAGAAAAGCGGCTCGGTGTCAGTCTCCATCAGTAGCCAAGCAGGCTGTGTGGACCAGGATTTCTACTATGACTGTGGCATGTACTCGCATTTGCAGGGTAACCTGACTGTGTGTGACTGCTGTGAATCCTTTCTTTTGACAAAGCCAGTGTCCTGCAAACACTTAATAAAATCACACAGCTGTCCTGCGTTGGCCGTGGGTTCTTGCCAAAGACCAGACAGCTATTGGTCTGACTGTGGCACGCAATCGGCCCACTCCGATTATGCGGATGAAGAAGACTCCTTCGTCTCCGACAGTTCTGACCAGGTGCAGGCCTGTGGACGAGCCTGCTTCTATCAGAGTCGAGGATTCCCTTTGGTGCGCTATGCTTACAATCTACCACGAGTTAAAGACTGAACTGATGTGTCTGTAACTGTTTCCCCCCCCATGAACCAAAATCCCAGCATTTATAGACTGAACCCTAGTCTCATCTTTCATCTGGGAAGCACTTCTGTGATCACTGCCTGGTGTGTCACTTAGAAGGAGGAGAGGGTGGCAGTTTATTTCTTAAACCAGACGTTTTCGAAGAACAAGTGCCTAAACTGTCAATCGATGAAAAAAAAAAAATGCAATGTCCAAGCAATGTGTGGTCTCTTTGGAACCAATTTGTAACTTGAAAAGATTTTGTGTGTATCGTAGCAATATAACATTAGGCTTTCCTGATCCATAAGGAGCAAATTGATACCTATCTCTGAATTAAGCACAAGATGAAGAACAGCTGTTAATATTTTTTTAAGAATATTTTAAAATGTGATTTTATGTAACTAAGAAAAAAATCCTTCTCATTTTACCTAATGTTGCATTATTAATCTCAGGACAACTTACTGCAGGGCCAAAAAAAAGGGATTGTCTCCCAGGTAGAGCTGTGAGAGTAGAGGAATAGGCATCGTCACCTTATTGCATTTTCTGGTCCCATCTTTGACATAATAGAATCATAAATTTTGTTTGACTTATAAACCTAAAACCTGGAGATGTTTTTAAAACAATATTAACAACTGTTAGATTCTTAAAGAATAGCTCAACTTTTGTTTTCAGTCATTACACATTTCTTTGGTGAGATCACAGTGATTTTTTTTCCTCTATGTCTTGTGACCACACTAGAAAAAAGTAAAGGACTAATTGTTGTGTGGGTTTGGTAGAGATTTGGATAAGCTACTAACTAATATGGGATTTCAGTAGTATCTGAGGGATTTGATGGCTCCGTGGGATGTTCTCATGAATAAACATTTCTTAATGTCATTGGCTGTACCAACATCTTCCAATTTTGTTGGTATGTTGTCTACGTAGAGTGTGAACTACACAGAAGGTAAACAGTGGTAAATTATTGTATCAGTTTGGAAGAAATTGGGAGTAATTATGACGCAAAGCACTTATAATTATTTCTTAGTGAGCTGGATTCTCCGGAACCTGTGCTATTACAAGGTAGCTTCCATATAGTTTTTCCTTACTGTGATTTAAATACAGAAGAGCCTATGCAACAGTTCAGATGCTGTGTTCTTGCGAGACAAAACAAATGTTTTATTAAAGAAAAAAATGAATAAGCTTAGGCCTATGTCTTCAGCAATTAGAATTTTTACTTGATTCTTATCTACGGACTTTTGACATGTCGCTATGTGGAGTCTTAAAGTCATAAATGTTCAGTACGTTTTTTGAACAATATGCTAAATCGATAGCAAACCCACTGCCATATTAGTTATTCAGGATATACTAAAAGACATTAAGCTAGATTGCAGTTTAATAATTAAACTGTATATACTGTGCATATAATGAATTTTTATCTTATGTAAATTATTTTTAGAACACAAGTTGGGAAATGTGGCTTCTGTTCATTTCGTTTAATTAAAGCTACCTCCTAAACTATAGTGGCTGCCAGTAGCAGAATGTTAAATTGTGGTTTATATACTTTTTTGCATTGTAAATAGTCTTGGTTGTACATTGTCCGTGTAATAAAAACAGAATCTTTGTATATCAAAATCATGTAGTTTGTATAAAATGCGGGAGGGATTTATTTACAGTGTGTTGTAATTTTGTAAGGCCAACTATTCACAAGTTTTTAAAGTTGCTATCATGTTTGTATATTTACACATCTGATAAATATTAAATCATAACTTGGTAAAAAAAAATGTAACTAAAGGTTTTTCTTTCTCCAAAAGTCAAGTCACATAAAACTTTGCATTCATTTAAAATATAGAATAGCAGATACGTAAACTATGTGGTAAATTGTGCTGTAGACGTAGTGGGAGATACACTATGATACGCAGTGTTTTGAATTACTGAAGTTCTAGAAATCTGGCAATCTGTTTTGCCTTAATGTGTAACGAGGTATGATCATGAATCTGCTTAACATTAAAGTAAGCAAATTAAAACATTTTTTGAGTGAAGAGTATTAGAAGAAATGTTTGAAGAACACTTTGCTGAAATTTAGAGATAAGTCTGAACCCTACACATGGAAAACAAATTGTGAAATTTAAGAGAACAGATCTTTATTGAAAAGCAAGTGATTGGACGGAGGGAGGAGGGGGCTGACTGGCTCAGTAGGCGGTGCGTGCCACTCTCGATCTCAGGGTCTTGGGTCTGAGCCCCACATTGGGTGTAGAGATTACTTAGAAATAAAATCTTAAAAACAACAACAATAAATGATTGGGGCTCCCGGCTGGCTTAGTGGGTGGAGTGTGCGACTGGCGATCTTGGGTTGTAAGTTCCAGCCCCATGTTGAATGTAGCAATTACCTAAAAATAAATAATAGATAGGGGATCCCTGGGTGGCACAGCGGTTTGGCGCCTGCCTTCGGCCCAGGGTGCGATCCTGGGGACCCAGGATCGAATCCCACGTCGGGCTCCCGGTGCATGGAGCCTGCTTCTCCCTCTGCCTGTGTCTCTGCCTCTCTCTCTCTCTCTCTCTGTGACTATCATAAAATAAAAATAATAATAATAATAAATCTTTAAAAAAATCCTCTTTTAAAAAATAAATAATAGATAAAAGCAAACAATTTAAAATCCCACTTGTTACCAAATGTAGTCAGTTGCCCAAATGCTTAGATCTAAATATTCACAATCATGAAGCCCTTGTTTTACAGATGAGAAAATAGGCAGCTTGATGAAATTTAAGTGAATACCTAAGTCACACACAACAAATTAGAAACCAAATCAGCACCCAGTGCCTCTTAATTTGAGACCTAGCTTTTTGGTTTCGTTCATTTGTTTTAAACTTAAGTATATGTCTGGAATTCCCATAACAAAAAGGAGAATAGTATAATTACTCCTCCCATCCCTTCGGCCTTCAGCCCAGGTACCCATCACCCAAATGTGGCAATTATCAACAGCACAGGGTAAGTCTTGTTTCAACTCCACCCCATTCACTAGCTCCTTCTAATTCGTATGCCCCCTTGGATTAGTATTATTTTTTAAAGATTTACTTATTTATTTGGGGGGGGGGGCAGTTTTAAGCAGGGTCCCTGCTGAGCACAAAGCCAGACACAGGCCCGGGCCCAGACCTTTGAAACCATGACCTGAGCCGAAACTGAGATTTGACGCCCCACCCACCGCGCTACTCAGGGGGCACATGCCCCTTGAATTATTTTGAAGTGGACCTAAGACATGTTTCATCTGTAAATATTTCAATATGTCCAGGGACAAATTTTTAAGTTGCTTAATATATTGCTACAAGGCTAACGGTGTTATTTTTGTAACAAAGTCAGGGATTTTTAAGCCAAAGTTACTCTATACAAGGTTTTACAAAGCTAGCAAAAAATATAAATTCATCTCAAATATATACTGTCAAAGTAAAAAAAAAAAATGAGTAGTGAGAAGTTACTAAATTAATATCCACAAACTTAAGGGGAGAGGCCTCCTTTTAAGCTTATTTATACGTTTATATATAATTCTACCAAACTTGAGGGGCGCCTGGGTGGCTCAGTTTGTAAAGTGTCTGCCTTTAGCTCGGGTCATGATCTCAGGGTCCTGGGATCCAGCCCCCCTACCTCGGCTCAGCGGGGAGTCTGTTGTCCCTCTCCTCAAGCCCCCCACCCTCGTACTGTCTCTCAAATAAACAAAAGAGGAAATTTTTTAAAAAAATTCTACCCAACTTGATTATGGCCTCGGCGTCTCAGCAATGACAAGGCCCTGCAAGAAGGGAGACCGTGGGACTCCATCGTGTTCCAGCAGCAGCACCAGGCCCATGCACTGCTGCGTGGGGAGTCCCAGTGCTGCCACAGCTAGTGCAGGGCTTGGTCATCACGAGGATGCTGAGGCATCAAGGAGAGGACATCCTTTGTTTTGTGAGACATTTTGAGGAGGCAGAGAGGTGCACGACCTCTTAGCTTCCTACACCAAGAGGGTGAGAAGTGCAAGTTTGGGAGTTTAAACGACCCAATTTATCATTTACTGTTTTCTCGGTCACGTCCTGTGCCAGAAACTTTGGCTTTCCTAAGTCCTGACTCACTGCTTTGCAACAGGGGAAGAACCTGCCTCCCAGTCGTATTATCGCATTAATTCTCACAGCTTCTGAACACTTGTTTAAGGAGACCCAGTGAGTAAGAGGAAAATCACTGGTTCGAATCCTGGTCCTTTATTATTATTTTTTTTTATTTTTATTTTTATTTTATTGTATTTATTTTTTCCAGGTCCTTTTTTAAACTAGGACTTGTGCTCCTTCCTATTTTGCTTCGGGCCTGTCTTTGGGAAGAGCCCACGTTAAGTTTCCTATGAAGCCCTGGAGGGGCCCTTGGCCTTTCGATGCTGTTACTGATTCCGGGAAGGTTCTCCCAAGCGGTTTTAGCCAGATTTGCCAAAACCGAGTAACTGGGGGAGAGAATGTGACCCACGAAGGCATTTCATTTCTTCATCAATTTTATCACTCGGTGAAACTGGTCCAATTTCCTCCCGTTTTCATTTTGTCGTGATTGCCGATCTTCACCAAATTAAGGGCGCACCGAGACCGAGTCAGCCACGTGCTGCTCCACAGCGCTGCGGGCCGCTGCGCCTCCCGCGCATCTCGTCGTCCTGCGTCCGGTTCTGCGGGTGTAGACGGCAGCCGGGGCTTCGCAAGGCGGGTCAGCCGCGGGGGCTGGGCGCGACCCCCGCCTGCGTCCGCGCCGCTCCGGGCCCCGGGAGCGCGCATTCGGGCTGCGCAGAAGCCGCAGTTCGGGCGCTGGAGGAAGGCACCGGCTTCGTCGTCCGCCGCCTCCTCCCGCCTGCCTGCGTGCCTGGCCCAGGACCTGGGGGCACACGCTCCTCCCGAGGCCCCCCCGGGGGTCACACAGTACTGCGGCTGCGCGCCGTGCGGGGGGCGGGCAGGTGCGGGGGGCGGGCACTGTGCACACGGTGCGGGGGGCGGGCACGGTGCGGGAGGTGGGCAGGTGCGGGAGGCGGGCACGTGCGGGGGGCGGGCACGTGCGGGGGGGCGGGCAGGTGTGGGGGGCGGGCACTGTGCACACGGTGCGGGGGGCGGGCACGGTGCGGGAGGCGGGCACAGTGCGGGAGGCGGGCAGGTGCGGGAGGCGGGCAGGTGCGGGGGGCGGGGACGTGCGGGGGGCGGGCACGTGCGGGAGGCGGGCAGGTGCGGGAGGCGGGCAGGTGTGGGAGGCGGGCACGTGCGGGAGGCGAGCAGGTGCGGGGGGGCGGGCAGGTGCGGGGGGCGGGGACGTGCGGGGGGCGGGCACGTGCGGGAGGTGGGCAGGTGCGGGAGGTGGGCAGGTGCGGGGGGCGGGCACGTGAGGGGGGGCGGGCAGGTGCGGGAGGCGGGCACGTGCGGGAGGCGGGCAGGTGCGGGGGGCGGGGACGTGCGGGGGGCGGGCACGTGCGGGAGGCGGGCAGGTGCGGGAGGCGGGCAGGTGTGGGAGGCGGGCACGTGCGGGAGGCGAGCAGGTGCGGGAGGCGGGCACGTGCGGGAGGCGGGCAGGTGCGGGGGACGGGGACGTGCGGGGGGCGGGCACGTGCGGGAGGTGGGCAGGTGCGGGGGGCGGGCACGTGAGGGGGGGCGGGCACGTGCGGGAGGCGGGCAGGTGCGGGAGGCGGGCACGTGCGGGAGGCGGGCAGGTGCGGGGGACGGGGACGTGCGGGGGGCGGGCACGTGCGGGAGGCGGGCAGGTGCGGGAGGTGGGCAGGTGCGGGGGGCGGGCACGTGAGGGGGGGCGGGCAGGTGCGGGGGGGCGGGCAGGTGCGGGAGGCGGGCAGGTGGGCACAGTGCGGGGGGCGGGCAGGTGCGGGAGGCGGGCAGGGTCGCCGGCGGGGCGGCCGCTCCCGCAGCTGCAGGGCCCCTTGGCCGCAGAGCCCAGGGCGCACTCGGGCCGTCACCCTGCGGGGCCGCGCAGCAGCGGAAGCCCGTCCCCCACGTGCACCCCGGGTGCCCGGCGCAGCGCGGTGAAAGTCGGGCGGCGCGGTGGAGCGAGGCGCGGGCCGAGGGAGCCGCCGCCCGCCGCCCGCCGCCGCCCCACAAAGCCCCGCGGCCCGCACGCGTCGCCATGGCAGCGCGCCCCGCCCCCTGACGCCGGCCGGCGCGCGGAGCCTGCTGGGAGCGCCCGCCCGCCGCCCCGCCGGCCTGGAGGTGGCGGCCCCGATGTGGGCGGCCGGACGCTGGGGGCCTGGCTCGCCGCCTCCGTCCTCCCGCGCCGCGGCCGTGCTGGGGGCGGGCGGCGGAGGGCAGGGCCCGCCGAGCCGCAGCGACTCCACGCTGTCGCTCTTGTCGCCCCTCGGCCACCAGAGCTGCCCGCTGGACTCGGACGACGGCGACGCGGAGGATGGGGCCGGCGCGGAGGCGGAGGTGGGGGTGCAGGTGGAGCTGGAGGTGGAGGTGGCCGCCCTGCGAGGCCTGCGGTTCCGCGGGAGCGCCAGGTAACCGCCCGGCTGCGGCCTCCGCGTGCTCCCACCCCCTACCCCGCCCCGGGCACCTCGGGCACCTGCGAGCATCTGCGGGCACCTGTGGGCCTCGTGCACCCCGACCCGGGCGCCTCGGGCACCTGCGGGCGTCTGCGGGCACCTGCGTGCACCCCGCCCCCCGGGCACCTGCGGGCCACCGCGTGCGCTCGGTCCCCGGGCACCTCGGGCACCTGCGGGCACCTGTGGGCCTCCGCGTGCGCCCCGCCCCCGGGCACCTCGGGCACCTCTGTGCACCCTGCGCCCAGGTACCTGCGGGTGCCTGCTCCTCCTCGCCCCGGGCTGCCCCCAACACGTGGCTGGTTCTAGCAGGGCCGGGCCTAGCAGTGAGGCCTGCTGACCCTGCCCCCTCTCCTCCTCGCGCTGCATGCCCGGGCCTGGGTACAGAGACGTGAGAACCAGGGCTGCCCCTGCGGGAGTGGCTTTCGGAGCGGGCCTGGTAAGGTAGGTCCCTAGTGCCCGGGACTCCTTCGCCACGTCCGGAAGGCATCCGCGCAGTGCCGGGTTTCTGACTGTCCCGCGGTGCAAGGCACAGGACAGGAGACCACAGACGTACGGAGCGCAGAGCCCGGGCTGCGTGTGCAAGCAGCAACATAGCGCCTCCGGTGCCAAGCGTTCCTACCCGGAGCGAGTGGCCAGAGCCATGTGAAGCGACTCAGCGACAGCAGGGAGCCTCTTAACAGTGACAAGTAAAAGTAGGTCCCTTGATGGGAATGGAGGTCGGTAGGGGTAACCACGCAAGCCACCGGCCGGACTTGTTGTAGCAACAGCAACAGGCCTCTGATCAGCCTGGTAGGAGAGCTCGATGATGGGGCTGCGGGACTCCATTTTCATGTGGGTCTTCACAGGCATTCTTCAGGATCAAGTTGGTCCCAAAGATTCTTAGAATTATTTTAAGGCTTTGGAACATACCTCCTGAGCCCGACCAACAGGACTGAGCAGCCTGGACCCTGCTGAGCTATCAGTCCCTGGCACGATGGCTGTCAAAACCACAGCTCAGCCGCCGAGACCTTGCATGAGCTTCCAGGAGCCAAAGCCCTAACCAGACAGAGCTCAGGAGAAGAGCCAAACAGATTTCTGGTCTCACTGTCTGTCGCCCAGTAAGCTGGTGGCATCCCAGGGCTCAGGCTGCCTTCCTCACCACTGCCTTATCCCGGGTCATCCGCCGTGAATCCAAGGGAACAGGTAGGATGCAGCCCGGAAAGAGTGAAGGAGTGACCGGCCTTCTGTGCAGCGAGTGCAGATGCCTGGGTCCTTCCTGCTCCTGGAGAACAGATACATGCAGCCGTTGTCTCCAGGTGCTTCACGAAACCTAGCATTTCCTTGCAGGGAAGATCCACATTCACAGAATTTCCTCAGTGGCCCTCCCTTCCTCTCACCTTTAGTTGGCGCCCTGGACGGTTGGGGCATGATGAGAGGAGGCGGCCAGCGGCCTCGGCTGCAGTCCTAGTCCCAGTCCCCGGTGGTGAGCGTGCTCTCCGGGGACCGGGAATACATGCAGAGCCGTGTGGGACTTTACGCCTTCTGTGCGCTCTTCATCTGCCACAAAGACAGACGCAGGCAGGCATCAGGGGCTCATGGTGATGTGAGCTCCGGGTGTTTGAGGTGCACATAGAGCCATGCTGAGAGGATGCATGGACCTTCAGGTGTGTCGGAAAGGACGGAGACGAAGCTCACCGTTGACTTCAGAGGGGATGACAAGTATTTTCCTAGAGTCTTTTATAATATGCCTTGGGCCTTCTGTTTATTCAGCTCTCTCCTGGTTTTTATATCACTGTATCCATTAGGAAGACCGTGCTTTAATAAATATCTTAGTCATAAAAAGCTGCTTATCAAGCCTCTCTTGATTATGGCTAGAGCTGTAGTGTATATGCTATACGTTTGGTTGTGTATATGTTGTCATTTGTTAAAAATGTTAAGGAGTCTAATATTTAAAATGTCGTTTTTTAGGGATGCCTGGGTGGCTCAGCCGGTTAAGCTTCTGCCTTCGGCTCAGTTCATGATCTCAGGGTCCTGGGATTGAGCCCCGAATCGAGCCTCTTTCTCCCTCTTCTTCTGCCAGCTGGTCCCCCTGCTTGCGCTCTCTTTAATTCTGTCAAATAAATATATGAAATCTTTTTTTAAATTTTTAAATGTCGTTTTCTAAAGATTTTGTTTATTTATTAGAGAGGGAGAGAGGAGGGGCAGAGAGAGAGGGAGAAACAACTCCCAGCTGAGCAGGGAACCCAAAGCCGGGCTTGATCCCAGGACCTCGAGATCATGACCTGAGCAGGAGGCAGACACTTAACCAACTGAGCCGCTCAGGTGCCCCTAAAAGGTCATTTGAAAAAAAAAAAAAAAAACATAAAACACTTACGTTCTTTCAACAAATATTTCTTAGGAGGTTAATATATTCTAGGCCCTAAGCTAGGCTCTTGAAATAAAAAAATGAGTTAAAACATGCTTTCTGTTTGTACAGATTCAAAGCCTATGGCAGAGATGAACAAACTATGGAAAGACTGAGGCACTTAGTCCAGATTTTTTTTGCAGAGTTTTACTGTGAGGCAATAAAGATTAATGCCTGAGTTGAATCTGGAAGGGAGAATAGCAATTAGCCATCGTCCTCCTCCTCCTACTAAACGACGTGTGTCAGATGCTTACTAAGTGCCCAGAATCCCTCTGCGTACTTTAGCGTAGATTGTCTTGTGCAGTACTGCCTGTGAGGTAGCCTCCGCTGCTACACCATTATTACAGGTGACAATAGAGGCCCAACTAGGTTTAGAAATGGACTTAGCCAGGAGGAAGCATGTAGGGATTTACCCTGAATGTTTTACTCCCAAACCTAAGTTCTCGCACGGATACATAAGGAGGTCGAAGCAGTTCAGTTTTAGACAAAGCTGCGGAGGGCATGGCCCTTCATCAGTCTGCTTAAGTTCAACAAAACTGAAATAGTCCAGATCAGCCAGTGGCATAGGAAGAAGCCGGGAAAATAGGCAGCAGCTAATTCGTGGGTGTCAGGCCGTGGGGTTTAGGCTTCATCTTGTGGGCAGAGGAGCCACAGAAGAACTTTGAGGTAGAGAGTGACATGATAGAAGGATGCATTTGAAAGGTGGATGTGGCAACAGTTGTGGAAAATGGCTTGAAACAGGAAGAAAGGCCAGTTACGTCCAGACAGTGGTTGTAAGGTTGGAGATGAGGAGAATGGCTTGAGAAAATGGAAAGAAGTAGAAGAGACCCGACTAGTAGTCATGTGGCCGTGGGTGGTAGGGGGAGTCAAAGTGGAGAGGGCACCGGAGGAGTCGCAGGGCTGGGTTTCTGGCACGGCTAGCTGGGTGGGTATGGGTACTCTTCACTGATGTAGGGTTATAAGAGGAAGAGTAAAATTTTTCTTGGTGGACAAGGTAGTGGGTAGGGGGTAGAAGATGATTTGGCTCAGTTGTCACTGGTTGATATTTAAGTGGAGCTGTCTATCAAGCAGTTGGAAATAAGTTTAGAGCTCAGGGAGAAAGAGCTGCCCTGGAATGACTGATCATCAGCACCTGGTGATAGTTGTTGAGACAGGGGGAGCAGATAAAGTCTGGGGAAGGGAAGATACCTGCGAGAAACAACACATCGACAGTGTCCCCTTTCCACCGGAATAGAAGTTGCAGAAGGACATGGATGGGTGGAGAAAGAGCAGCAAAAGAAAGTGACTAAGCTGAAGCTACGAGGTAGGAAAAGTCATGCCGAGCAGTGGGAAAGGCTGTTGGTTGCCTGAAGCAGGAATGTTAAAGAGGCAGAGGAGCTGAGTTTATAAACACCTAGTCTTTAGAGCTACCTTGGGCCCTGAACAACCTTTCTTTTCTTGGGTCCTAATGGTTCTGCTTTTGCTCAGTTTTATGAGGCTTGTGTGTCTGGCTGAGGCCCAGTATCTCCCCGCACCCGCCCTTCTCCTGAGCTTGAGTGAGTGGTTATCCGCGTGCCCAGAAGCGACAACCGGCAGGTGCATAGTGGAGATGAGGGAACAGAAACGGGGAGTCGTGGACCCCATGTCTGAAGAATTGGCGAAAGGCAGTCAACTAAAACATTAAAATACAAGAGCCATAAATTTTTTTGTGACTTTATTTCAAGACCATTTAAAACTTACAGAAAAGTTGAGAATTTCTGGGGCACCTGGCTGGCTCAGTCCGCAGAGCATGGCGCTCTTAATCTCGGGGTTTGAGCCCCACGCTGGGTGTAGAGATTACTTAAAAATAAAATCTTAAAAAAAAATGGAATTTTTGTTCACCCTTCACCCAGAATCCTTAATTGTTAACATATTTGCTTTATTATTCTGTGTATATATATACATATATATATATATATATATTCTTTTTTTCCCCCTGAACTATTTATTTGAGGAAAAGGGAAAAGTCTGCTCCAGGGTATGATTAGGATCATGCGTTGTAATTAGTTGTCCAGACAAGAAATTTTTAAGAATAAAAAATTATTGTCATTGAGGCAAATGGACTGGGTGTGAGTTATCCCAATGACTTTTTAAGTAATGTGATTTTAGAAGATGAAGGAATTCCAAGGCAGTTTGATAGATAAACCAATTCAAATATTGGACTTCCTGTTTATGATTTTCCAAGTGTATGTTTGTGTATAATTCATACATATGCATTTATAAAAATCACAGTATTGTAAATCTGTTATTAAATTTTGCTTTTGCTGCCTGGTTAAGTGATTTTGACTGTGAAGCCAAAGAGTTTTGAGTACAAATGCTTTGTGTCCCCTGTTTTGGAATAGTGTGGTTGAATCAGAAGATAATCAAGAAGAACAGAAACAGGTGCACCTACCAGAGAGCCGCCTGACACCATGGGAAGTGTGGTTTGTTGGCAAAGAAAAAGAAGAACGTGACCGTCTGCAACAGAAGGCACTGGAGGTAAAACTAGGCAGTATCCTTTTTTGCTTAATTTATGAGTTCACATATTAGAGCTGCTGTCAGAATTAAAATGTTAATGTTATTATCCCTCAAAACAAAATTTTTCCATTTGTTTGTATTAGTTTGCTAGATCCATTTTAATAACTCCTCTAGTAGAAATAACATATGTTCACTGTAAGCACATTTGGGAAATACAACTAAGCATAATTAAGAACATTAGAATCTCTGATTTCACCACCTAAAGATAAAAATGGTTACTATTATTGCATATAGGCTTCCTTCCAGATTTTCTTCTGTGTATATTAAAAAACATCTATAAACGTTATACGAAGACACATAAAATGGAGCTTCACCATATGTACATTTAACTAAAGTAAATGCAACTATATTTACTTGGTAAAATTCCTAAGAAAGAGAAACCAAAGTTGAAATAGAGACTGGAATCTACCCCCATATTACTCAGAGGCTGAGCCCTAGAGCGGGTGAGTGTGGGGGGATGGGAATCTGCTGGGCTTTCAGGGTTTTTCAGTTCTCTGTGCCGCTGTGTCTCGCTGATGGACATCTCTGTGTTTGTGATTGTCTCTGAACTCTCACTCTCGAAACTCAAAAAGTAGTGTGAGATACATTATCACATGAATCCTTCATTTTTTTAACTCTTATATTTACTGTTGGGAACCTAGCAACTGAGTAGATTGGGATGATTTGGCGTCCCCTAGTATCCAGACTCACTCTCTGAATTCTTCCTATCTGATCACAGGAACCAAGTAGATTTGAATGGTGAGGAGTAGGTCTTATTTCTAATGAAACAAGGATCAAACTTTTTGGTAACTTTTTCCTGCCTGTAACACTGTTAATATATTTCTATATCATTAAATATTTTTACAACATTATTTCTGAGTGGCTGGCTAAGACTATTAAAATATATTTTAAATGTATTAGATAGAGGGTGCCTGAGTGGCCTGGTCGGTTAAGTGTCCGACTCTTGATTTCGGCTCAGGTCCTGATCTCAGGGTTGCGGGATGGAGCCTCACACCACGCTTCCTTACTGGGAGTAGAGTAAGCTTGAGACTCTCTTTCCCTCTCCCTCTTTCTCTGCCCCTCCCCCCACACTCCCCCCGCACTCTCTCTCCCTCCCTCTCAATTAAATAAATAGAACCTTTTAAAAATGTATCAGATGTATATTAGAATATAGTTAATTGGTTCCCTATTTTCATATATTTAAGTTAATCTGTTAGTAATTATGTTGCCATAAAAATCCTTAGATCTAAAAGCCTTGCCATTCATGATCTTCCTTGAAATAAATTTTTCATATCAGTTTTGAAACTAGTTATTTCTGGGATGGATTTTGAACCAGATAGGCAGTCACATATTTAGGAGGCTTGGCATGATTCAAATGATTGTAGAAGTCAGTGCATTCTATTTCCCTTATTGCATGATATTTGCATTCTAAAAAAATATGTTCCTGGAAAAGTGCACAGAACTCCTTTCCTTTGGAAGGGCACAGGGCTTGAGAAAGACCTTAAGATTTGATGCCAGGCAGGCTTGTGTAAGCTTTTTTGCTTCAATTTCCTTTCTGTATAATAAGAATAAAAATAATACCTATGTCACAGGATTTTTGTGAGGTTTAAATGAGACGAAATATGGTGACTGGTGGTGTTTTATTAGTGTTGTTACTGATATCATTGTTATTCATAGCCTTCTTGAAGGTTTTTTATTTTCAGAATTAGTGTGTATTATTGAGACCCCAGACTCCTATCTTAGCCTCAAGTTTCAACATTACCAATTACATTATTTAGTGTAGTAGCTTTCAAAACATTTTGTTCATGGTGAAAAATCTGCTTTGTTTCATGTCACACACAAATCCATACATGTACGTATCTGAAATGTCTTAATTTTGTGCAAAACCTGGTATGCTATTCTTTCTTTCCTTTTATGTTTTGTTTTTAAAGGCCAATCATAACCCACTAAATTGGTTTTATTTTTTTTTAAAGATTTATTTATTTATTCATGAGAGACACAGAGAAAGAGAGAGAGAGAGAGAGAGGTGGAGACACAGGCAGAGGGAGAAGCAGGCTCCCTGCAGGGAGCACCATGTGGGACTCGATCCCGATCCTGAGACTGCAGGATCACGCCCTGGGCGGAAGGCAGGCGCTTAACTGCTGAGCCCCCCAGGTGTCCCAACTAAATTGGCTTTAGACTTACAGTTTGGAAAACACTGATACAGTGAGCCATGGATAAAGTGGAGTTCAGTTTATTGTAGTTAGCTTTATCTCTAACCTCACTAGAATTCACTTGTTATAATAAGGATAAGAGGACCACTTTAAGTCATTTTTAGAGTCGGCATACAATAAAAAGTTAATTAAATTACAAAAAATTCATAAGGGAGTCTGGGCTTTGGAGTCACACAGAAGAAGGCTGAAATTATCCTTGCCATTCTGTGACCTTGAGAAAGTTACCCAACTTCTCTGAGCCCCAGGCTCTTTATCTATAAACCAGATGTTAGGCAATTGTGAAGTGGCTAAAAGCAGAAATGCTTGAGCTTCCTGGATTCAAAACTTGGATCTTGGGCATATGCTTAACCTAGCTGTGCCTCAACTTCTTTATCAATGAGAGGGAGAAGAATAATATTCACCTCCTAGTGTTGTCATGAGGGCTAAGTGAACGTAAGGATATAGCCTAGTGTATAGGAAACATTCAATGAAAGTTCATTGTTGTCACACGTTAAAGCAGATGGTAATAATAACTACTGAAGCTATGTTTGGAGAACAGATTAGAATAATGAATGTAAAGTCCCTATCACAATGATTAAGCATGTAGCAGAGTATAATTAGTTGAAAGATTAAAATCTCTTCATGTATTTTGCAGTTTGAAATTTCTTATGGCTATCTCATTACTTAACTCTAAAGCAATTAAAAATATTTTAGAATAAATCTTAGTGTATCAGTCACGCCAGGGATATCATAACATATAGGCCAGCTACTTACTTTGTAAGTTTATTTTGTGCTGTTGTGGTAGGCACATTTTTCATGCCTTTTCCTTGTTCTATTTTCTAAGTGATGCTTTTCTTATTTTTCTGTTCTAATTTACTGCATTCTTTAATTTGTTTACAGATCCTATCATTAAAAGCCTAGATTATTAACCACAGAAACAGTTCATCTCAGATTCCTATTGAGGGCCAGAAAGTAACTTTGCCAATGTTTCATTTTATGGCAAAGCTGGGACTGGGTCCTGGTTCTTTCAACTTTTAATGTAATAAGTGCATGTGGGTTTTTTATCCCCCCCCCCCATAATATCAAGATCTATTGTAGAAATAAATGGGTCAGACTTTGTATTCAATTTCAAACTTACCCCGGTGGTCTTATTTTCTTCCTTGAAAACTTAAAGGGAAGTTTAAAGGATAATTGACTCATTAAAAAGATCATCTCTTCTCATAAATTCTATTTCAGCAGCAGACATGTAGACACAAAATTACCTGCTTACGAAATTTTTTACATTTGTAACTGATGTTGAAAAATATAGTAAATGTTGAACATTAGTATCATGAAAAACTAGCATATCGGTTTTATAGATCATTTACATTCTATATTTAAATTTTTATTATAAAAAAATTCTTTAGCAGAATCCTGTAAATTCTCTATAACCTTTGGTTTAATTCTAATTTTTAACATTTGCTTTAACATTTTAATAAAGTCTGTTCTAAATTACAAAATATGAGGTAGTTTGTGAATAACCCAGGTGCTTTTGTCTCCCCCCCCCCCCATGTGCCTATGACCATTTTACTCATCAGCCTTCAACAAAGAAATAGGTCAAGATTTAGAGTTGGTGAAACTCAAAACTGCCACTTTTCCTGATTGTTACCCTTAGTGGTAAAAAGGTCTTTGAAAGTCAGCAAAAGCTATTGAAATAAAAATGTATTGTTTAAAATCCTCTTTGGATTTTGGTTTTCCACAACCAAATGTTCACTGTGTGGGAAAATTGCTATAATCATGTTGAAACTCAGTGGTCTCCCAGAAGACATGGTAGGAGCCCCAAGGGGAGAGGACCCTGTTGTGTCCAGAGGAGGTGTGTGCCCTGGTGGTAAACAGGTGGGGGCATTCTGGCGGGATTCTGAGAGGGGCAGCCTTGTGTGTGTTTGGGAGCGAGGTTGTGTCTCAGAAAGGGATGTGTGTTCTGGGGTAGCAAGTTCCCTGAACAGACATCATGAGAGTAGAGCACAGTTTGGGTCTGCTTTGCATTTTCCAGGTACTTTTCACCTTTCATCTTTAATTTTTTTTTCTAAAGATTTTATTTATTTATTCGTGAGAGATAGAGAGAGAGAGGCAGAGACACAGGCAGAGGGGGAAGCAGGCTCCACACAGGGAGCCTGACGTGGGACTCGATCCCGGGTCTCCAGGATCACGCCCCGGGCCAATGGCGGTGCTAAACCGCCGAGCCACCCGGGCTGCCCTCATCTTTAATTCTTGTGTCAACTAAAGGTTGGGACACAACGTCTGCTTTTTCTCCCCCTGATTTTTGAATTTAGTTATGTGAGGAATCTTAAAAGGGTACATAGATACAATCAGTCACTGTAAGTTGTATGTTTAAACAATTACTTTCCTTGAAAATAAGACTGGTTTTGAAAACTTTGGGTCTGTAGTTGTCGGATCTGTGTCCGGCCTGTCACACAGTCCTCAGCTCTTCTGCCCCTCGCAGCTCCTCCACCGCGCCAGCCTCCCGGTCCACTCCTTCCGATGCATCTGCAGCCTTTACACGTTCAGAATCCTCCCCTTGGCCCTGTGTCCCAGCCTTATGGTCCTCAGTTTCCTCTGCCTGTCTCGAAGGACCTTTACCCATCTGGTTGGTCCTGCACTCTCGTCTTCTAGCCGTCACCCCGCCGCCCCACCTAGTCCCAGCATCTCCTCGTTGTGTCTCTCTAATGGTACGCATTTCTGACTGCCCTGGTCCACACTGCTTCTCCTCTCATCTTCTCTTCCCTCCCCTCCCTTTCCCTTTCCCTTTCCTGAGGTGGTATGCACAGCCCCTCCCAATGTGGTGCCTTCAGAGTCACAGTAGATCCGTGACACCTGGAATGGCATCTGTATCTGTGCTTGCCATCTTTACAGCAGGAGCTGCATCGAAAAAGCGTGGAGTGAATGAGCAAGGCACGGCCTCTGCAGAGGTCATGAGGAATCCCTTTAAAACCCAGATGGATGTTTTACTCTGTGTGTGGGGGGGTGAGGAGTATACAGCGTTTAAAAGTTGGAAGACTCTCTGAATGAGTGAGGGCAGCTATTTTCTGTGCAGCAGGATTTTAGGATGAGAGGTCGCGGAGGACAGGTGTCCCACGACCAGTTGTTCTGAAGTCTAAAAGATATGTTCTCGGTGTCAGGTTTTATCTTCATTTCATTTAACAAACTGGAATTGTCTGAGAGTTGAAAAATTGGCCTTCCCACTAGCACCCATGCTCAGGTGGGGAGGTCTTTGGGAAAGGGAGGGATGGGAAGGAGTGAGGTCCACCGAAAGATAAATAAAAGTTTCCGATTATTAGTATCTAAGGAGGGAGAAGAAAAATAACCAGTAATTATGGCAGTGGAGTCCTAGGAGTCTAGTTTGAACAGCATTCTCAACTAATGCAGTAATTTAACTGATGAGTGACAGAGTGGTGGCATTCAGCTCAAAGTTTTATTTGGCTATACCTTCTACATTCTTTCTCCTGAGGAAATGCCCAAACGTGTAGATTCGAGTGACAGCAAGGCAGTTAAATAATCTGGGATATGAATGTGGTTTTGTTTTACACTCCAGCAGCTATAAAATCAGTGAAGAAAAATCTGGATTCTTTTTTTTTTTTTTTTCCTTAAGAAAATGGAATCACTTCTTTACATTTCTTTGGTTAAATCTGAATCAAAATTTTAATTTAGGGATTATTTAATTCCGATCCTTTATCTGCATTAAGATCTAGAAGCTTTTTATAACTAAAAAAGTTGCAGTTCTCTTGAGCTTCTGCCAATAGCGTACAATGATGCCAAAATTTATGTGTGGGAAAGTTGATTTCAATGAGGGTAATTTAGCTGAAGTTTAGTCTAAGAAACTAGTGTTTTGCTGCCAAGCAATTATTTGCATTTCTAAAAAATGACTTATAGTTTTTACCAATGCTTTCTTTTCATCATAGGCTACTTACTTAAGTTATTGTTACTAATGGTGTATTTTCTATAAAGGAAATTATATTCTTGTTTAATTTGGTTAATGTCAGCCTTGTTTTTGATATGTGATTTTAGTACTTCTATTAAATGCTGCCTTTATTTGAATAAAAATCCGTAGGAATTAAATCAACAGCTAGAAAAAAGAAAAGAAATGGAAGAACGTGAAAAAAGAAAGGCAATTGCTGAAGAAAAGCACAAGGAATGGGTTCAGAAAAAGAACAAACAGGTAAGGACCCACATACTGACAGCTCTTTTGCAAAGTCTTTTTTTCATTACCTCCTCATAACCTAGGTTTTTGAAGAATCTGTCAGATTCTTTGGCTTGATATTTTTGCCCCCTACCTTCGTGGACATTTATGAGATCTCTGTCTTTACCCTTTGTTCTCTGCTTCTCTCCCTTTCCCCTCATGTGGCTTCCTTGTATCTTGCAGCAGGTAGTCATGAGTCTGTATCTCGAGGCCTGACTTCCTGGAGTCTTAGAGTTCCGCATCTTAGGTTGGCAGACACCTCCGAGCCTGCAAATCTATAACACTTATCCATTTTTATCTATTCTCCTTTGATTTCTGCTATAGTATGACTCATATCAATTAGCCAGGCATCATCAAAGTTATTCTATTGTTTGTGACCTCCCTTCACCCCTCATTTCCTTTATAGTCACCACTCTGCTGTTTCCAGTCTCTTCCTGTCTGGTCTCGTTACATCTTTCAACTTATTTACTGTTTATTTCCCCATACTTGATGTAAGCTCCATAAGACCAGAGATTTTTGTCCCTGTTATTCAGTTCTCCAGCATCTAGATCAGTGCCCGACACATAACAGATGCCCGAAAATACGTGTTGAGTGAACGAAGCCATCCTCTGTGGCTTCGCCAGACTGATCTTGCTGAAAAAGTTGAATATCATTCCCCAATTCAAAATATATTTTTTTATGATTCCCTAAATCCCTCTGAATAATGTTTTAATAATTCTAGTGTGCTGGTTAAAGATCCACCACTCTCTGCTCTCTGAGCCATATCTTCTTCCATCCGTGGTTCCCTTCATTGCTTCGTACCAGAATTCTTTTGAAAGCAAACATAGGATAATCATGGCTCATCTTATTATTAGTTATACTGGAAATTTGGGGGAGGAACAATATTATTTTCATGTTAAAGCAGGCATAGATATTTAGTGGAGATAGAATATAAATTTTATATTATTTTTAAGAACACGGTAGATTTCAGAGAAATCTCAAGCAATAGACTGTGCTTCCCACCCCCCAAGGATATGTATTCATGAGAAATCTTGAGAACACTTCTGTTTCTCACCTCCTTATCTTTTTATATTATACTTCATCAGCATGGAATCTCTTCATATCCCCCACCCTACCTTTCCCTTTATTATCCTACTCAAAGTATATCCTACATGAATCATTCACCGATCACATGCTAGAAATAGAAAATCTTTCCTTCTCTGAATCCTTGTTCAATTTATATCACTTTGTATTTTGTATATATTTTGTTGCTATTTTGGGTTATGCATATGTCCTTGCTTCCTTGTAATTTTAAGACTTAAGGGTAGGAATTATTTATTTTTATTTTTTAAAGATTTTTATTTATTCCTGAGAGACAGAGAGAGTCAGAGACATAGGCGGAAGGAGATGCAGGCTCCCTGCAGGGAGCCCGGTGCAGGACTCGATCCCAGGACTCCAAGGTTATGACCTGAGCCAAAGGCAACGCTCAACCTCTGAGCCACTCAGGCATCCCAGGAATTGTTTTTTATATTACTTTTTATCTGTTATAGGATCTAGCATCATGCTTTGTAATACAGTAAGCATTTGTTATTGGAATGAATGAATAAATCTATTCTCTTTCAGTTTTTTTTTTTTTTTTAAGATTTTACTTATTTATTCATGAGAGACACAGAAAGAGAGAGGGAGAGAGAGGCAGAGACATAGGCAGAGGGAGAAGCAGGCTCCCTGCAGGGAGCCTGACGTGGGACTCGATCCCCAGGTCTCCAGGATCACGCCCTGGGCTGAAGGCAGCGCTAAACCACTGAGCCACCTGGGATGCCCCATCTTTCATTTTTAATACATTCTTTTACTGGATCACAAATTAGAAATTTTGAAAATACCTATTTTTTGTCTCTTTTCTATTATGATTTTCACATATTTAGAATGGTATTGTTTTTATTATTTGATTCAATTTTATATGGATTTTAAAATTTTAATTCTAATTGTCCTTAACTATTGTTGAATGTAATGCTCAGTGGGATTAGTAAGAGTACTCGTCAATAATTTCAGTAGGTTGAAGATGGCATAGCTTTTGTCATTCAGCTGTTGTAAGAAGGAAATTGGCTGGATGTCTGTGTGTTATACCATAAATGTTCTTTATTTAAGAAGTAAATTATTATTATTTTTAAGTTTGCTTCATTCCATAATACAACAAGAAAGTCCTTTGTGAATCAGTGCCCAAATCCGATTAAGTCAGTGTGACTATTTGCAAAGTCTGTGTGATATTTTGTGCAGTCTGTAGCCATAAAACTAAACAGTTTTACATGTACAGAGTAGTATCCTCTCTCCTCTAAAAGCTTCTCTTATCTTCTGGCTCCATTAAGCTCATTTTACCATGCCAGTCAAATATAGTTGTTGTTTGTCTAAGAATGTAAGATACTGCTGAGAGATGATATAGTCTCTATTTTAATTAGTGTCAGTAGATCTAATCCAGTTATTTGAGAAAGAATTTTTTTTTCTTTTGGAGGGAAATGGCTTGTCCTGACATAAATCACCAATTATTGAAAGCAAAATTCCATAAGTATGAGAATGGTTCAAAAATAAGCTCTGAGAAATTAAATTTATTTATTCTGTAGAACTCTTGTGCAAGTTAAGGAATAATTGATTACTCTGTCCTTTTTTTTCCTTTTAGGCCTATCAGATTTCCTATGCAGTCTTAGATTTACCTCTCTTTGTAAAGACTGCTCTCCTGGTTCTTCTCTTCCCGTCTGGCATCTCTGTTTACATTTCTTGGTGTGTGGTCCTCCACTGCCTCAAGCTTCATTCACATTTTAGTTATATCTGTGGCATAATTTTCTTGAAGTCATTTT
The DNA here is from genome assembly GCF_053574225.1 of Canis aureus. Taxonomy (NCBI): domain Eukaryota; kingdom Metazoa; phylum Chordata; class Mammalia; order Carnivora; family Canidae; genus Canis; species Canis aureus. Next base: position 2,896,566 of record NC_135633.1, read on the forward strand.
TGCTGTGTTCTATCAAAAAATCAGACAAAAAGAATTTATGTTATCTATTAGCAAAGTTAGTTTCTTCTAATACGACACTAAATTGTTAAATCCTTTTCAAATAAATGGCTCATCTGGTACTCTTACATTTGTGTGGCCATATCACACGTGTTGTAAAAGGGCCTTATTTACCTTCATTGTTTTAAAAAATATTTAGAAATAAAATTACTTTTAATTCTCAAAAGATGGAACTGACTTTTTAGTACAAAAAATTAGTTCAGATCAATAAAGCATATGATAACACTATTATCCAGGCATCATTCATGCATTCAGCACTTTCCAGATAATACTGAAGGAACCAAAGTAGAAGTTAGAAACTTTAAGTAGCCAGTCATTTTGTTTGTTTCCTTTAGTTGCAAGAAACAAAGGTTCTCTGGGGGGCCCATCTTAAAAAAGGGAAGATTTATTGTTGTGCTCTGTGGTCTAGCGCTGGAGTGCCAGAAAATCTGAAGTCACTTAGCAGTGGGCTGCTCTCTCCTCGTGCATCCCTCTGAGTGCCTGCTCTGTTCTCCTTTAGCTAACTAAAGGCATTCCATGTTCTCTTTTCTAGTTTAGATTCTACAGAAAGTCCTTTTGATTGATGTTTAAAAGAAACTTCATTGAGCTGTAATTTACATACAATAAAATAAACCCATCTTAAGTTGGATGAGGTTTGACAAACTTACGTACCTGTATAATAAACAGCACCACACTCAAGATAATAGAATATTCCCGTCTCTCCAAAAAGTTCCCTTGTGCCCCTTTGCATATAACCACCTGCCCCGCACCTCCAACCAGCCCCAGCTACAAGGAAACCATTAGTCTGTTTTCTGTCCCTTAGATTATAGATTTGCCTTTTCCAGAATTTCATATAAATGGAATTGTAGAATATATATCTTCTTCTGCATTGGGCCTCTTTTGTTTTTAAAATGTCCTACTATTAAGATTGTACCTTTTTATTGTTGAGTAGTACTCTATTCTGTGCAGTACCACGAATTATATATCCATTTACCAATTGATGGAAAAATGGGTTGTTTCCAGTTTTGGGTTATTATGAATAAAATTTTCTGACCACTTATGTATAAGCCTTTGTGTGGATATTTGTTTTCATCTCTTGGGTAAATACTTAGGCCCTGAATTGCCAAGTTGTATGGTGAGTATATTCAAAAGAAATTGCCAAACTGTTTTTTAATGTGCTTGTGTCATTTTATATTTTCGGGACTGTGGTAGGAAAGTTGCAGTTGCACCACATCCTTGCCCAACTTGGTGTTGTCTGTCTTTTTCATTTAAGTAATTCTAGTAAACATGTGGTAGTATGTCATTGTTCTAATTGTCGTTTCCCTGAGATCTAAGGATATTTAGCATCTTTCATAAGCTTAACTGTATTAGTCTACCAGGGCTGCCATAACAAAATACCACAGTCTGGGTGACTTAAACAACAGAAATTTATTTTCTTCCAGTTCTGGAGGCCGGAAGTCTAAAATGCAGGTTATCAGTGAAGGTTTCTCCTGAGGCCCCTCTCCTTGACTTGCAAGATTCCTTCTCTCCATACCCTCACATGCCCTTTTCTCAACATGAATATCCCCGATGTCTCTTCTTCTTCTTTTTTTTTTTTTTTAAACTTATTTATGATAGTCACAGAGAGAGAGAGAGAGAGAGAGAGAGGCAGAGACACAGGCAGAGGGAGAAGCAGGCTCCACGCACCGGGAGCGTGACGTGGGATTCGATCCCGGGTCTCCAGGATCGCGCCCTGGGCCAAAGGCAGGCGCCAAACCGCTGCGCCACCCAGGGATCCCTCTTCTTCTTCTTATAAGGACACCAATCCCATGGAATTAGGGCTCTGCCCTTCTGACTTTAATCTCCTTCATTAACTCTTTAAAGGTCTTGTCTCCAAATATAGTCACTTTGAAGGTTAAAACCTCAACATAAAAATTTGGGGGGACACAATTCAGTCTATAACACTGTCAACCATGTCTACAATCACTTTTCTTGTTTTTGTTTTGTTTTATGCTTAAGTTTTTCCCATTTTGTGGAAAGATTGTATGTCTTTTTTATAAGTTGTATGATTATATATTCTTTTCCTGTCACATGTATGTATTGCAAGTATTTCTTCCCATTTAATTTTCCTTAATGGTATTTTTTTAAGAGAAGTCTTAAATTTTGATAAAGTTCCATATTTAAAAACATTTTATATAGCTTGTGGGTTTTGTGTCCTAGTTAAGAAACATTTGCCTTCATCAAGCATTTATAAATATTCTCCATTGTTTTCTTTGGGGATTTGTGTAACTTTAGTTTTTACCTGTGTGTGTAATTGAGTTCATTTTAATGTGTGGTATGAGTTAAGGGTCAAGGTTCATTCTTTTGTGTATGGAGGTCCAATTGTTCTAACACTATTTGTTGAAAAGATAATCTTTTCCCCATTTAATTACCTTGGCACTTTTGTTTAAAATCAATTGACCATATAAGCATGGGTCTGTTTCTGACTCTATTCTCTCCCTTTGATCTAATCCTGAGACAGTACCACAGGAGCCTGTTACTATAGCTTTATAATTATTGAATTTATAATTATTCTAATCAGTGTAAATCTTCTACCTTTTTTCTTCTTTTTCAAAATTGTTTTTAGTTACTCTGTATCTTTCCCTATACGATTTAGAATCAGCTTATGAGTTTCTCTGATCATGTTTGCTTTAATAGTGCCTGACACTATTGTGATTTCATTAAAAATATAGATCATTTGGGAGAAAATGGCCATCTTGATAATACCAAATTCTAAATCTATAAACATCATTTTTCTTTCTATTTGTTGAGGTCATCATTAATTTCTCTCAGTAATGTTTTTTAGTTTTCAAGGTACAATGCTATTATACATCTCTTGTTAAATGTATCTGTAAGAATTTCATGTTTTTGATGATGAGAACAGTTATCTTGCCTTATTCCTCATCGTAAATTATGACTTCCATGCCTGGTTTTGATATCAGAGTAATACTAGGCTCTTAAAACGAGTCTGGGTGTGCTCCCTTTTTCTTTATTTTCTGAAATTCTTTGTGTAGTAATTGGTATTATTTCTTCCTTAAGTGTGCAATGGAATCTGGCAGTGAAGGTATTAGAGGCTGGGGTTTTCTGTGTGGGAAAGTTTTAAATTCTGAGTTATTTGTACGTACTCTGTTTTCTTTTTGAATCAGTTTTGGAAAATGATATTTTAAGGAATTTTGACATTTCATTTAAATCAAATTAATTGACGTAAAATTATTTTTAACATTCATTTCAATATCTGCATGTGATCTGCCACTTACCATCTGAATGACTTTAGGCAAATGACTTCATTGTGCCTCATTTCCTCATTTGTAAGTTGAGAATATAACAGTGCCTACCTCATACTGTGGTTGCAAGAATTGACACAGTACATATGTATAAAGTATATGGAAAAATAACAGGAAGAGTCCGCACTCAATAAATATTAGCTGTTACAATTGAAGACAGCATAGGGATGACTGCTTGTTGGTGAGGTTGTGGAGGAGTCTCGTGAGTCAGAGTGAATGACATATGCTGTGACATCCTTTTTAATCTTGTAACTTTTCTGACAGTATGAAGTACTTAAAATCCAGTATTGTTTCAATGGAAATTAGATTTTCAGCAAGGAAGGATTCCTTTTTGTAGCTGTTGACAGCCCAGCAAGACAGAAGTACACATAGTATCTCGGGGAATGACTCAGGCTTGATTTTCTTTCTTTTTTTTTTTTTTTAAGATTTATATATTTATTTGAGGAGCCCACGTGAGCTCCATGACCCTGAGGGCCCATGATCCTGAGATCGTGATCTGAGCTGAAACCAAGAGTTGGTGGTTCAGCCAACTGAGCCACCCAGGCACTCTGGGCTTTGAATTTTAAGACCTGTCTTTCTTGTACGGCCCCCCTGACATATATTCTATGTAACTGATGTTTGTTACTTGAGTGTTAATTGAATTGCTCGTATTATTCTATAAGATGCTTTCAAAGGAAGAATTTTTTTCTTTGCTCATGTATCTTTTGCTTGTGAAGGGTGATGAATCTGGCATTTGTATTGCATACAGTTATGCCTTACAGATTATTTTCTAAACCTTTGATAAAGAGAGTAGGCCATGTCATTGGTTTAGAATGTAGGTGGGTCGGTAAGTTATCTTCAGAATGAAAAGGAAAAAAAAAAAATTGAGTCATAGTCAATTTTTTTCTGTAAAGGGCCAGATAAATAGTTGTCTTTCCAGGCCATACAGTCGCTGTTGTAGCTACTCAGTTTTGCTATTGTAGTGCAAAAACAGCCATAGACAACAAATGTATAATAAATGGGTGTGGCCATGTTTCAATAAAACTTTACTTACAAATGCAGGTCTGTGGACCATAGTTTGCCAAGCTCTGGCCTGGGTAAGATGTATAAGAATTATGTAGCTAGAGATTTGACTGTATGTGCCCTTATAACAGTGTTTAATGGTCCAAAATGTTATTTTTTTGTCCTCTGTAGCTTACAGATAGTGAAGATTTTATCTAAGCATTTGTATTGGCAAACTGTCAGGAAATGTACATATATGGCAGCTATTTTAGAGTAAAGGTAAACATTACTAAAAAACACCAGATTCAGAACACTCTAACAGGTTGTGATTTCTGTTCACTAATCAGCAAATCTTTATTGAGCAACTACTGTTTACGTAGCACTGTCACAGGCTCCGAGTATACTTTGGTGAGCAGGGTCTTTGTTACTATCATGAAGAAACTTCTAGCTGAGCTACTAGACTAAAATTGACCAGGGGATTACAGGTATGTTTTATATATTTTCATAAGCCCACATTGTGTCAACCACTGTGTTAACCACCTATTTTAAGAAATAACTGAAACTTAGAAAATTACTGCATATAGCACTCCTTGCTTATATGAGCATTATTACAGACTCCAATTAAAATTTATTCATTTTTATTTAAGCAAAGAAAAGAAAGAGAACAAAAAATTAATAAGGAAATGGAGGAAAAAGCAGCAAAAGAATTGGAGAAAGAACATTTACAAGAAAAGGCAAAAGAAAAATATCAAGAATGGCTAAAGAAGAAAAATGCTCAAGAATGTGAGAAAAAGAAGAAAGAAAAGGTATTTTTACTAAAGTGGACAATGGGAATGTATGGCTCTGGTGTTCATATGTGCCAACTATATTGTATAGAAAGTTTCCAATAGAAAATTTGCACCACCTTAGCACAGAAATAAATATGTGAAGCTATTCCTACTTATTTATACTATGTGTAAGTTTCAGAAATGAATATGCATTTGTGGTTTTCTTAGGTTGAGAAATATTAACAAGCCTGTTGATGTATTTTCAGTCAGGTTCAAACTTTTTTTCATCGTTTATGCTTTTAAATATTTTTTGATGCACTTTTACAAAAGTCTTATTTATTGTAAATTACTGTTCTATTTTAAAATAGCAAATTGCTTTTTTCTTCTTGGGTCTGATGGCTTACTGTTTAGAAATAATCATTTTTAGATCACATCCCTGATCATGTTAAATTTTACTATCAAATTATAGAAATAAGATTTAATATTTATGATCAGTAAGCCATTGGGGTGGGAAGTTCTTGGGGAAAAGAGTCAGTAGAATATGAATAGAATTTTTAGCTACAGAACACCACTAGAAATTCTTTGGTCTTGTCATTTTAAGGAAAAAGAAAAACAACGGCAAGCTGAATTACAGGAAAAAAAGGAAATAGCAGAGAAAAAGTTTAAGGAATGGTTGGAAAATGCAAAAAATAAACCTCGTCCAGCTGCAAAGAGCTATGGTTATGCCAATGGAAAACTTACAGGTTGGTTGTTATGTTATGTGGCTTACATAAATATGGCTTGCAGGAGCAAATATTGTACATTATGTTTCCTTTTGACAGAAATAGAAATGTGTAAAAATCATTTTTCTTTCAAATTACTATTTTCTGGAAGATTATAGCATACTATGTTTCTATAGAAATACTACAAACTTTTTTGTTATTCTCTTATAAATCTGATTTTATAGGCAGTAGTTGCAAAACTGTAAAGTAATGATTTCTAACTTTAAGAAACACATAAAACTTTCTTACATTTTTGGTTTTTGAAGCTTTAATGAGGATATATTTAAGAGGTCATTTTTCTTCCCCTTCTTCTAACTGTCTCTGAGCCAGAGCTTCCAATCAGTGTCTTTGGCACATTCCTTTTGCAGGATGGAATACTAGGCAGCACATGAACCCCACACAGAACTGGTTGGCCTTTAGGCTCGCTCTGATTATAAATGGCAGTGCATGTTTTTCTTTGTACTTCATGTTGGAAGCTCATACCTTGCTGACAGCTGCCTTCACTTGTTTAAGTGATTTATTATTAAAAATACTCCCATTCTGTTCTGTTCACACAATAGAACATATTCCAGACTTTGTTTTGACCGTCTTGGTGAAGTGTGTGTTGACATATCTATGCAGTCAAAGTGGGTTGCCAGTGTCGGAACGACACATTCCTGCTGTCAGGGTTTAGGCCGCTCCTACGTGTCACAAAAGCCATCCATTACAGCTACTAGGCACTAGACATGGTCTGCTTGTTTCTGTCTCTTTTTCTGTTTGAAAAAAGGAGTAAGTAGTGATTTTAACCAACCAATTGGATAGTAAAGTTAGAACTTCAGGTGGGAATATATATAATATATATCGGTTAGAAGTTGTTTGTTACAGTAATGGATTATTTTATTAACTTTTTTCCACTTTAATATTTTGTTCAAGTAAACATTTGTCTGCAAGTGCTTTACGGCTCTTAATAATCAAAATTACAGTGGTACTTTGAAATCTGATTGAGTGATAGTAATATAATATTTCAGTGATTCTGAATAAGAGTTTTGATTCACTTTAGCTATATATACATCATAGCTTTTTTTTCTCTAAAGTTCAGTGTCTGATGAGGGAAAACTAGTATGCAATCTGGTTTCCCAGACTGAGTTAAGAAAATGAAGATTTTGATCAGTTTAAGGGTTCTAAAAGTAATTTCTTAGTAAAATTTTTCTATTTTTTATTTATGTAGATTTTACAGCACTCTTTGGACTTTCTTAGTTATTTATATTTTAATTTTTACTGCAATACTTGCTGTCTTTGAAAAATGTTACTTGTTTGAACCTATTGTAGAGTTCAAATTTTAATTGTATTAAATTGGCTTGTCAGTGATGTTTTTGCTGTTTTGATACTGTAACATTTTTCTAGGAATTTAAAAATAGTTTATTTGATCTCAAGGAGTTATTTCTGGTTTGTTTTGTTCTTTTTAATAATTTTAGATTTTTACAGTGGAAATTCTTATCCAGAACCAGCCTTTTATAATCCAATTCCATGGAAACCCATTCATATGCCTCCTTCCAAAGAAGCTAAGGACCTATCGGGAAAGAAGACTAAAAGGCCTGTGATAAGTCAGCCACACAGGTCATCGTCGTCTCTGGTGGCTCAGAAAGCCAGAAGCAATCTTTGCCTTGGAACTCTATGCAGAATACAGAGATAGTGGGTGTAGGACATTACATGCTTTTACCTGGAGCTATTTAATTTTAAAAGTAGAATCATTTTTGACTCCTCAGTCAACAGCTCCACATTTGATGTGATTATTGACACTTTCACATTTTGCATTTGTATATGTTGTCCTTAGAGTTAATTGAAGAAGGTGTTTTATACATTTTCATTTTTATAAGTGCTTCAACGTTGATCTTGACATTTTGTTTCACAGGATAAACGACTGAATATCTAACTGTTGTGTTTATATTTCGCTTGTATTAAAACTACACTGTAATACCAATAAAACCAACAGTTTGTGTTGTGTTCTTTCGTATTCTGTGTTTATGTTTACGAGCATAGTAAGATTAAGCTTAAATTGTTCAAACAAGCATTTCCAAACTGTATCACCAAGATAATTCTTAGAAGTATTTAAATGGGTTAGATTCCTAGAGTAATCAATAACAGTCTTTGTAGATAACTTTTGGTGTATTTTTTCCTCTGTAAATATTTTCAAATAACTAGAGGCATGTTTTATAACAAGGAAATAAGGTTGAGTTCTTGAAAGGGAAATTTTATATGCTCTGGATCTTAGATAGCAATCTTGAGACACTACTAATATTTTGCTACACTTTGTACAACACATACATTAATTATAATTAGGTGTTAAATTTTTGAAATTAAGATCAGTACATTATTTTTTATTTTTTAAAAATTTTTAAGAGTTATTTATTTATTTTTATTTATGATAGACAGAGAGAGAGAGAGAGGCAGAGACACAGGAGGAGGGAGAAGCAGGCTCCATGCCGGGAGCCTGACGTGGGACTCGATCCCGGGACTCCAGGATTGCGCACTGGGCCAAAGGCAGGCGCCAAACTGCTGAGCCACCCAGGGATCCCCTAGTACATTATTTTTTAATGTTAAAGATTAAGTGAGATTTTATTGAAACAGATCTTATTAGTAAATACATAAGTAAAGTAGTTCAAAACATTAGTAAAATAGCATTCAGCACTTTTTACTAAATTTTACAAGTTTTTATCTTTTTTTAGGAACCGTCAAGAAAAGAAGATTTGTTGTGACAATACAAAGTTCAGTAAGTTCATTTAGAAGTGATTCCTATTTAGAGCATATTCCATGTTTCTGCTAAATTGGTCATCTGTTAGGTTTCTGGTGATGAATGTACAGTGGTGTTGACCAACATAAACAACAGTAGGTTCTTTGAAGGGTATTCATGTCATCAGAGATCTAGGAAAATCCACTTCTAAGCAAAGAACAGTTTAGGAGGAGTCAGTAGGGTTCATTGGGTCAGAATATTGGTGAGATTTAGAGGCCTGACCATCCTCAGAACCTCTCAGACACAGCGATATTTCTAGGTGATCATTCTACTTGAACAAATTTACCTGTGTAGGGAGAATGTACAATTAGCCAGGCTAGTGATAAACTCGTGTATTAAAAACAAAGCATACATAGGCCTGAATTCCTGGGGGTTTTCGATGTGTGTTACATTTAAGAAATCTTTAATTTCACACAGTTGATTAAGTCATTTAGATAACTTGTAACTATAACTCTAATTCTAATAAGACTTTGTTCAATCAGTAGTTTACCCAGTATTACAGTAGTCCCCTCTTATCTGCAGTTTTGATTTCCGTGGTTTTAGTTAAGCTGTGGTCAACCACAGTCTCAAAGAAGGGTAAGTACGGTACAATGAGTATTTTGAGAGAGAGACCACATTCACATAATTTAGTATAGTATATTGTAATTGTTCTGAATTGTCGTTAATCTCTTAGTGTGCTTAATATATGAGTTAAACGTCATCATAGGTATGGATATATAGGTATATATGGGGTTTGGTACTATCTGTGGTTTCAGGAATCCACTAGGGGAGGGGTCTTGGAACATATCCCCACAGATAAGGGAGGGAGTACTCTAATTGAACGTTTACTCTGTGACAGATGTTTTGCGTTTTGATTTAGGAATTTAAATGGCATATTTCTTTAATTCAGTCATCATTTACAGCCTAGTCAGGAAAACCTGTGTCAGACTAAGTGCTGTGATATTATACTCCTTAAAGCCAAGTTCAAAGTTTCATCTGGGAACATAGAGGAGAGATAGTTCAGCCTGTGAAGGGATTAAGAAAGTTTACAAAGAGGAGGTGACATTTGAGCTGGTAAAAGATAAGCAGGGATTTTCCAAATGGTTGTGAGGCTGACCATACTCATGGACACACGGCGAGAAGTAGCTGGGGGAGACGTAGAGGTAAGAGTAAAAAGCATCTGTGTACGCTGCAGAATTTGGACGCTTGCAGAATCTTGATCTTATGGACATGTGATGTCCTGTTTTCTACTCCAAAGATCTGTTGTAAAAAGATTTTGACTACCAAACCCATTTATTATTAAAATCCCATTTTATTAATCAAATACTTCAGTTTACCTGATTACCAGGAGGTTAGTGTTTTTAACCTAAATCCATTTTTTTAAAATTTTTATTTATTTATGATAGTCAAAGAGAGAGAGAGAGAGGCAGAGACATAGGCAGAGGGAGAAGCAGGCTCCATGCATCGGGAGCCCGACGTGGGATTCGATCCCGGGTCTCCAGAATCACGCCCTGGGCCAAAGACAGGCGCCAAACTGCTGCGCCACCCAGGGATCCCATAAATCCATTTTTCTTGATGTCAGGATACTTGATATTTTAGGCATTAGAAGCGTAACATTTGAAATCTCTGCTGAGGTTTTGAAAATATCTCTGACTTCTTTCGCTTTGATTGGAATTGCTCTGAAATAGCTAGATAATACCCACAAAATCATGTTCCGATAGAAAGAACATAGGTCTTGCAGACCTGGGTCTGTGAGTCCTTTCTTTATGTCTACTTACCTGGAAGATGCCTCAGTTTTTTTTTCAGTTTTCAGTATCTTATCCAATTTAGAAACTTATCACAGGATTACAAAATAATAAGTGGAAGTCCCGAAAAATGCAGGTTAGTTTGTTTTTCGTATGATAATTCTGATAAGATGTACCAATATTCTTTTTCTATAATGATAATTGATTTGCATAATAACTGACTTCGGTTAACATACTGGTCTTGGCTGAGGACATCCCGACAGTAAGTTAACTCGTCAGAGCCTGGGACATGCTTTCATTTACCCGTCTGCTAAAAGTAAAGAGTGAATACTGTTTTCATTTTCTTCAAATTGATTCAATAAATACTTCCATTGAATGAGAATGTGGAGACTATACGTGAAGACAGCTCTTAGGAGAAGTTTTGGTGGAGAGGAGATAAATGGGATGGAACCTGGCCGAGGGCATAGGTCAAGGACATTGTTTGTTTGTTTTGCTTAAGATCGATGATATTAAACATGCTTCTGTGCTGATGTTGATGATCCAGGTAAAAGAGGGGACTTGAAGAGTTAGGAGAGATCAAGGATGGTTTTAGGAATGTAGTTCTTAAATGGAACTTAAGTTCTTAAGTGGAAGGAAGTTTCCTCCATGTTGACAGGAGAAAACACAGTACGTGGGTTCAGGTGTAGCTGGATTCGTAGCATTGGTGGTAGGAGGATGAGAGACGTAGTTCTTGTCGCACTGGGTTCTCAGTGAAGTGTGAAAGGGAGGCAAGTAGAGGGATAGAAGAAGTTACTGCAGGTAGGAGAGAAGAGGGAGAGGTCAAGAGAATGAGCCTCTTGCCAGGAGGAAAGCAAACGTACCAGAGAAAATAATGAGATGATGGGCGATGTTGTTTGGCAAAATGGGACCAATGAGCAGGACTCTGTCATGTTTTACTCTGTTTCTGAGGATAATTTAGCTACTTGGGATTAGGAGCAGAGTGAGGCTTTATTTATTAGGGTTGGACAAGTAGGGCAAGTAGGATGGGAGGGAGAACAGAACAATGCATTTAAAGAATGTTTTCCAAGGAGTGATTATAGCACTGAAACATGGTATTTAACCATGGATTGAGGATAGTGAGGAAGAGGTTTTCGGTTGATGACTGTTCCCAGTGCTCCTGCAGAATGCGGGGTTGGAGGCGCTTGAGGGAAGTTGGAGTGGTAGGCGTTGTGGTCAGATGATGGTGTGACAGGATCCTGGCTATGACCACAGCAGTGGGTGGCCCAGATGAAATATATTGATGGAATTGAGAAGATAAAAAAAAAAAAACAAAAAAACCAACCTGACAGGCAAGGATTTGGGAAGACTTTTTTATATGGATATTCAAATTGCCAAGAATTATGACGGTAGTAGTAGAAGATGGTGAGCTGGGTGCTAGGATTTCAGTAACTAGGGTGACTTAGCCTTATGACAGTCAGAAAGAGCAGTATTGGGTTGTGTGGTCAGGTGACGGTCAGAAGAACTGGGAGTTTCGAAGTGGTTAGGAGATAAAGTGGTTTGAAAGTGGCAGTGGGGATCCGGGTAGGTAGGGCAAACACCCACCCACTGCCTCCAAGCCTTGAGGTATGCCCTGAACCTGGGGGACTGTAAAGAGAGAGCAATGTCAGGCCCCCACTGCAGGCATGCGAAGCTGCTAAAAGCATGGCAATAGCAGGATGGCTTTGGCAGGGTGGGTGGGGTGGGCAGGGCGTAGAGGGACATTAGTAATGGTATTGTGGAGCCAGTCCCGGGACAGGTGGCAAGATCAGATAAGGACAGTAGGGATAGAGAGGGGGAACGTATGAAAAATCTATCCAAAGTAGAACTGGAAAGGGTTGTTTCAGAGCTAACTGATGTTGATAGTATTAGTGGAGAAAGGGAATACGGAAAAGTAGGACAGATGTAGGGGTAAGAAATGGAGGATTTTTTTTTTTCCTTCTACTAACTTGATAATGAGGGTAATATATACACATGGTGCAAAAATCAAATAGCACTGGGGCGCCCGGGTGGCTCAGTCTGTTAAATGTCCGACTCTTGATTTTGGCTCAGGTCATGATCTCAGGGTGGAGCGCGGGGAATCTCTGTGCTTAGCGGGGAATCTGCTTGAAGGTTCTCTCCCTCTGCCCCTCCACCTCCTCTCTCTCTCTCTCAAAAAAAAAAAAAAAATCAAATAGTACTAAAAATTTTTTGATAGAAAACTCTTTTGCCTCACTTCACACTACCTTCACGATCCTGAGCTCTGGGGGGATATTTACTTGTTTTTTTTCCTCGATAATTTCCTCCCCACAACATTCTCTGTTACTTTTTTCTGCAGTTTGTTTAGGCAGTTATTAGTGTTTTTGAATCGATTCTCTAACCTTTTTTTTTTTTTTTCTGCTTGAATCTCTGTGCCCCCAGGGGAGGGATCGAGATGTCTTTGATGTCATCTTCTAGTTCTTATATAAGTTTTTTATAGCTACCTCATTTTAAATTCCAAGCATGCTTTCTTCCATTTATTCCTTTTTCATAGCATCCTATACTTATTTTATGGATGTAATATCTTTCTCATCTCCAAGGACATTAGTTCCATTTTTTTCCCCTTCTTAATTGGCTGTGTTTCCATCGGGTGCTTTTTTTCCCCCTTCATATTCTCTTTTTTAGTCCTCAGATGTTTGTTAATCCCTGTCTGACATTTATGTTCATACTATCAATCCCTGTCTGTTCAAACTTAAGAATAGGGCATTAAAAAGGCTGAGTGGAAGCTGTGTGGGCACAGGCAGGGCTTGTTGATGGTGGATTTTATTTGTTGTTGAGGAAACCTCCAAATACTTGGAAGTCTTCTCCTCAGGCTATTCAGTTTCTAAGAGAAGAATCTTCTAATCTTCCTGGGGATATAAGCCAGCTGCCAGTTTTCCTGAGTAGAGTTTGGAAGGCAGCTCTGTGTATCATTGTTCATTATGTAAACTATCACTTCAGGGTGTTTCAGCCCAGCTAGGGCATGAGCTCTCCTAGTGCAGCTTCTGGAGGCTGAATCCGTTCTCCCCCCACCCCCCGCCCTCTCCCCCACCCCAGGATCTATTTTAGCTTTTAGAAACCTTTAAACAGTAAAAGAGAACAGGAAAAAAGGCCCCTGGAGGAAACAGAGCCAATTTAAAAAGAAGCAAAAAATGCAACCATTATTAGTATTCTTAGAGGTGATTTTTAAAAAATGCCACATCCATACCGTCCTAACTTGGTTATTTCACCTCCATCCACTTCCTGTCTTCCAACAATGCATTGAAACCTTCAGTTAACTATTGTATTCTCTTCTGTTCGCCTTGCTCTTGTGGATCTGTACCTTTTCTTTTTTCTAAAAGAAACTCCTTTGCTGTCATTTTAGCAGAGGTTGGAGAGGGAACAGGGGTAATTGTATTTTAATTAATCTTTTTAATTGGAAATCCTAAGTTTAGTTGTGAGCATATTGACATAAGGGTTCTTGTGGAGACACAGGTTTGTTGCCCAGGTGAGAAATTTAGTTTGGGGATAGATATTTAGATCTCCTCAGTTTAACATAATTATGGAAGCCATGGAGATGGATAACATTTCCCCACGAGAGTTTGAAGCATGGCATTCATCCATTCATTCATTCCACACAAATTTATTAAGTGCCTATCATGTGCTGGCAGGGAGAAGATGGACTAGGCTGGAATGTAGGGAGCCCACATAAAGGTAAGGCAGTGGGAAAGAAGCCATTGGAAGAGCAATAGGAAAGGTTGGAAGGGGATGAGAGGACCGTACTCCCACCGGGGAGGGAACTTTAGGGAAGGGAGCACAGATGTTTTCCATAATATCAAGTGCTACATAAGGGTTCAGATGGAATGAGGGAAGCCTTCTCTTTGAGTATTCCATTCATATTTATTGAATTTGTAGCGTGGTGCTAGATTCTGGGGATGGAGTGATCAACAAGACTGAGCTGATCTTTGATCCGTTAGAGCTTACATTCTAGTGAGGATAGAGGTAAACCAGGACCTATGGTAAAGCATGAGCTATGGGGCACATGAGGAGGAAGTTAACTTTTTTTTTTATGGGGGTGGGGGTCAGGAAATGCTTTCAAATAGAATTGATTAAGCTGAGACCCAGTTTTGAGCCCTGAATAAACGACACTTAGCATTTAATCATTTTGGAGGCTGGAGAGGAAAGAATGGGCCTAGAACAGGGAAGACCACTGATAGGTAATATGACGGCTTTTGAACATCAGAGGGCCTTTCAGATGGCTTTTATACATTGACATACTCTATAGAGTTACAAGGGAAATTTCTAGAATCTTAGTCATTTCTATAGACAAATCATAAATATTCCATGGGAAAGTAAACCTTGAAATTTGATGATTAAGAACACACCATCTATGGCTTCAGGGTCTATTTATTTAAATATGGGACTTTATTTAAAAAATAAACTGCTAGTGATCTAATTAGCAATTCACAGGTTGGACTCTCACTGATTTGCTTAGTGTGATACCCAGGACCCAGATGAAGAACAAAGTATAGAGTAGTTTATATTATACTAGCAAATTGCACTTTATGACTTAAACTAAAAACTAATTTTTCTTTACTCAAAAAAAAGAGAAACATACCAAATAATATTCAAGTGTTTACCATGCCCATTAGTATTCTAAATTAAATTAATATGTTGGCTTGAGAAGAAATAAAACAGACGAAGTTACTTTGCAGTGAATATTTACCTACTGTTGATAATGGCAGTCTGCCTGAGAGAGAAAATTTTTCAGAAAGGGCAGTAGTGACTTGAATTTCCTCCTAAAATTGGAAGGGTGTAGGAACACTTGAGAAGGGAAAATACTCAATTATCTGTCAATAGGGAGAAAGTTGTATTTTATGTGCAGGAGAAAAAAGTTGGCAAGGAGCACTGCCCTTTTTTTCCCCCCAGAAACCAGAGCCTCCCGCTTTTCCTTTCTCACTCACCTGCCCTAAGCTGATGGAACTAGCACAGGAACTTGGAAAAAAAGGAGGAGCCTCTCCCTTCCCACCAGCTTCATGGTCCTGGGAACCACCTGAGGGCCAGAGGGAGATGCAAGCAATCTTTGTTTCTCTTTGGTGGTGTGGGAGCGGAATGTTTTCAACTCTAGTTTGAATAAATTTACCAAAACCACTGTCTAGGGGCCTGTCTACGACTCTCAGCCCAGGGCTTTCCTCTACTGGTGTGGGCTGAGATGCAAAGTGCCCACAGAGGTAAATCTAAGAGACAAATCTTAAAAGGTGTATGTTTCTTAATAAAATAGAGGAAATTCTCACCAATTTATTTAGCTGACCAGATTAGATTTTTTTTTTTTTTTCTAAGTAGACTCCATGCCCAGCATGGAGCCCAGTGCAGAGCCTGGTGTGGGGTTGAACTCACAACCCCAAGATCAAGTCCTAAGCTAAGACCAAGAATCGGATGCCTAACCAACGGAGCCACCAGGCACCCCGTTATTTAGCTGTTGAAAGAAGACGAGACTAGATGATCGTGACAGTCCCTTCCTGCACTGTTTCTGTTATTCTATGTAGTTCATTTTTGCATTTGTGAAATGAGGACTTGGTCACTGCTTACACCTAGTGAGGATGATGAGGGCAACATCCTCTCCCTCTTAGAGTGTGACAAAAACGACTGACTTGAGGAAGCCTTCCTCTGGCCCAGGCCAGGAGGCAGCCTTGCTCGGGAGCAGCAGACTCCCGGAGTTTGTGTATGTGCTCTGCTCCCTCTGCTGTGGGAACGAGACAGGTGTCTGAGACCTCCCTAGCCTCAGTTTATTCTTCTAAAAGATGGACCCAATAATACTTTGTCCAGATGATGGTTGCAAAGATTAACATACCATGTAAATAAAGTGCCCAGTACACAATGTGTGACACATAGAAGACGCTTTATATATCATCTTGTGTATTTTTTGATAATGGAAGTAATATTTTACTTCCTGGCAGTAGATGACATGAGGATACATATTTTCCAACCAGTGGTACAATTAAGGAGAATTACTAACTCATGCTACTGTTGTGTTTTCTTCGTTGTGATGCCAGTTTGTAATTTTTTTCTTAAAACATCTGGCCTTTGAAAGTAGCAGTAGCATTTTCAGGTAAGGTGTATGCTTTTGGGGTGCTTTTAATGTAATGGGTCTCTTTGTTAAGATTGTGCAGAAATCTTCCATATGAATTTGATGAGGGAAATTCAGGCATATGTGGGCTTTGAATTTGAAGTTTTGCTAGTATGCTTCTTGGAAGCTCATTTAATTTATCTTTGGCTGAAATTACAGGGAGTTGTTTCCCATATTTCATAAGAATCAAATAGGAAAACTAATTTTTAAAAAAGTTAAAACCTTGTATGTTAGTTTGGATCCCACGAGAAACAGACACCAAGACAGGATTAGTCATGCAAGAGATTGCTTGAGTGGTAGCCTGAGAGGCGTACGGGGAGGGAGCCAGGAGCGGGGAGAGCCGTCAGACCATGGTGTAGGTCTGACCCACATGTGGGGGACAGAAGGAAGGAAGGGCTGGTAGGAAGAGGCTTAGGAGCAGCGAAGTTCTAAGAAGAGTGCAGCGCCAGTGAGGCCCCCAACCCCGCTGCCCCTCAGAGAGCCCACCTCTTGTAGTTGTGACCTGGCCCAGAGCCTCTGCTGCTGTCATTGGCTGGGAAGAGCGGCCTTGGTTAGAACTCGGAGGCAGACGCAGAGCACAGTATCTGGGGCCCTTGGTCACTTGTGCTTCTGATGATAAATCTGACAGGCCCATTTCCGTGGCCTCCACACTTCCCCGCACTTCTATAGCCCGTGTTGTGAAGCTTTATGACCTGCCCGGTTCATGTTTCCCTCAAGTATTTGTCACAAGATGATTGAAGAGGAACACGTAGTGCTGCACCGAGATACACCTGACGGTGTTGTCCGGTGCTGGAGACATGGGCTTCATGCATCCTGGACATCCTCCTCCCACATTTTCAACTCCAGCCAATCAGCAACTGAGTTCTGCTGCTTTCATCCCCCACGCCGGTGATTCCCCCTACAGGTCTGCACTTCAGAATCACGTGGGGATCTTTAAAAAATTTCAAAGGCCAGGCCACATCAAGATCAATTAAATCACAAGTTTGTTTGTTTTTTAAGCTTTTCAAATGACTCCAGATAACTTTGGAAACCAGTGTCTCAAATATTTTCAAATCTGACTTCTCTCCATCCCACCTACCACGGCCCTAGTCTTCCTCACTTGGATGAATGACTTGACCAGCTTCCTACTTAGTCTCTGTGCTCATCTCTTCCATCCACAGAACCTATTGACTTCCCAGAAATGCAGCTCTTACTATGTCCCTATTCTGCCTACGGCCCCTCATATCTGAGGTACTACTCCTGAACCCTTTCTTCCTCCTGCCTCCACAGCATCCACCAGCATAACACACGTCCTCAGAGCGTACTAGACATGGTGGTTTTCAACCTATTCGGATATGTTACGTTCCCCCTGGGGGAGGAGTGTCTGAACATTGGAGAAAGCCTCATAGACTGGGCATCTCGGAAAACACTTTTTCTCCCTCCCCCTTTTTCTCCCCCCTCCCCCATTCCTATGTGTGATCTCCTGCTAAAGGGCTTAACCCCTAATACGGAACACAAGACCACCTTTGGATCTGGTCCTACCTCCCTGATCTCATCTTTCGCCTTGTTACTGAGTATGTATGTTCCCAACTTCTGAAAATTCCTGGTATAAACCACGTTGTTCCCATCTTTTATGCCTTTGCTTTTTTTCTTCCCCCCATTTCTGGAATGCCTCCCCTTTTACCTTCTCCTGCAGCGCTTTCCCTTTTAAACTAACTTGAAGTTTTTAAAAGCAACCAGTAAGTCTCAACTCTGTGGTTACCTCCGCAAAGCCTTCTCTGACTCACTGCTCCAGCCAGCCTGGGACCCTCCTTTCATTATCAAGGACGCTGTGTACTCGTTTTATTAATTTTGCAGTGTTGTACTGGTGTTAGCTGTTTTAAGGGATCTAGGTTCACTGTTCTCTTTTTCTAGAATTACAGTTTTTCTAATTCTTTGATTTCATTTACTCTGAGATTTTTGAATCCACATAATTTGGAGCAGTGCATTATGATTAACAGAAACTAGAATCATTTGAAGGGACTTTTAAAGGTAATTTTGTTCAATCACAAAGGTTTTGTTTTACATTTAATAAATTTGAAGAGGGTGCTATTTATCCAAATGGAAATATCCCAGCATATTTTGGGAATACAAAATTATAGTACATGCTGGAGAAATTAACAGAAAAGAAGGGAGGAAGCCTCCAAGGGAAAGAGTACAGATAGAAGACAAAGGACAGGTGACCCATCATTGGGCAACACCTGCTCAGAAAGCATGAAGCGATTAACAGATGCCAGTTCAGGAGACAGAAGATTTCCAGAAGGAAAAGCAATGTGGTCTTATAAAAAACAGAGAAAGGAGTATTTTAAGAAGCAGGAAGTGGCTGTGGGGCTAGTACTCAGAGAGGCTCAGACAGCAGTGGTTCCATAAAGTTCCTTTCGGATGAGATACCTGCTCTTAGGAAGCAATATCCACTGAGGAAGAATTTGAACCTCCAAGAAATCAGACTGGACAAATTTATCCCTCCAGCCAGAACCTAAAATTAAGTAGCTCTTTCCTGTTTTTTGGGACCCGGAAGACAATTGAATAAAATCTACTCACTCTGTCCTCAGAAAAATGCATATAAGCGCACATACATATACAGTTTTTTTTTCTTAAATATTTATTTATTGATTCATGAGAAACACAGAGAGGCAGAGACGCAGGCAGAGGGAGAAGCAGGCTCCACGCAGGGAGCCCGATGTGGGACTCGATCCCGGGTCTCCAGGATCACGCCCTGAGCTGCAGGCACTAAACTGCTGAGCCACCCAGGGTCCCCCCATATACAGTTTTATATACAATTTTTCATAGTTCTATTACCCGACCCAAGCTGTTGCTACTCAAGCTTCTCCAGGGACCCTCACGGTAGCACACATTGTTCTGCTGTAGGTCCCAAGGCTTGCTTGGGTGATGAGGATGGGTGATGCTTGAGGATTAAGAACTATTTCCCCCTGCTCAAATCTTAGCTGGACTGAACCTGTAGGGGCCTTAGAAATTCTGTTTTGCTTTACCGTTCTAAGGAGCACTAGACTGAGTAGAGGTATTCTTAGGCGCTCCCCAGACTGCCCAGTATGCAGATTGCCCATTTTCCTGGATTCCTGTCTGTTGACTAACCATGTCACTCACTTAGGCTTGCTAGCTACTGTGCTTTGGCTTTTGAAAAGGCCTCCTTGTGAATTTTAACCAGTGATCATGACTTAGCTCATTTCCACCTGTCTGGCTTCTGACTTCCACTTCTTTTAAATGACTCACCCTCGTTTATTCCCTTTTCAAATTAAAGATCTTAGAGAGGCAATGAAAATATTCTGGCTTGCAGAAATAGAAAAATTGTTTAAATTTTTATGGGAAAGGGAGCAGAGTTACAGCCAACCTTTGCCAATCTCAGTCCAATAGGATTGCAGTGACATGGAAAATTCAAAGCATTGGACAATTTTTAAAAATCCTAAATTTGTGACTTATATTATGGAAGGTTTTTTTGTACCTATTTTTTTCTGCTTTTCTTAGAAATGTCACAATAACGGGGAGTTCCCTCTGTGGCTCAGTCAGTTAAGTGTCTGACTTCAGCTCAGGTCATGATCTCAGGGTCCTGGGACGGAGCCCCACATCGAGCTCCCTGCTCAGGGGGGAGTCTGCTTGTGGCTCTCCCTGCACTTTGTGCTCTCACTCTTACTCTGTCTCTCTCTCAAATAAATAAAATCTTGGAAAAGGAGAGAGAAATGTTTTCACAATAACTAGATGGAGAATGGAAGTGGACACATTGGGAAGTTGCCCTGGGATACAACATGTACTTTGGTTGACTCGTACATGTTGATAATGGGAACTAGATATCTACTCAAGAGAGAATTTTAGAGTTTGATAAATAATAGTGCTTTCTTAAAGTGGAACATGAACTTTGGATAAAAAAAGTAAAAAGTGTGAAAAATATTAGTCTAGAAATGATTATTTTAGTCAATTGTATATTGGATTTTTAAAGGGGTATGAGTCTGAATATGTCATTGAAAATGCTGCCCCCACTGCACAATGAGATTTTTAGGATGATGGGCCTGGTCCGTATGGTCCTGTGGTGTTGAATTACATAACCGTATACATTTCTCAAAACTCATAGAATTGTTTACCACAAGAGTAGCTTTTACTGCCTACAGAAAACACACAGGATGCCAGGGAATTCAGGATGAAATGCAGACTGTGACAAATGAACCTAACTATATTACAAACATAGGGCATAGTCTCTCTGAAGGGGATGGGACAGAAAGGAATTGACCCAAATAACTAGGGAAAATAGTGTTTTGGCTAGATTCTGTAAGGATAAAGGCAGAGAGAACTGTACAAAACCACTGGTAAATTTATTTCTCTTAGGGGTACAGTTTAGCAACTCCCAACACCATTTTTCATGTTTTCTAGGGTTGAACAAACATGTAAATATATTGTAGATGGTAAGAATCAGGTGCCAGGTTCTTTATTTATGAGAAAAACAAGTGACAAATACATGGGATGGGGTGGGAGCTAGGGTTACCTATAAGAATAGGAAATGAATAATATGAATAAATCAACATAAGTAGGTTATATCTAAATATTTATGTTTAGATAAAAACATGGATATTTACAGTGGTTACTGTGGTGTACATATTTCCCAGCTCTGTTCCTTGGGAAGGCTGAGAAGCAATGGCACCCAGTAGCAGCAAGCACACCCAAGATCTTGTTTTCTTTTTTTTTTTTTTTTTAATTTTATTTATTTATGATAGTCACAGAGAGAGAGAGAGAGGCAGAGACACAGGCAGAGGGAGAAGCAGGCTCCATGCACCGGGAGCCCGACGTGGGATTCGATCCCGGGTCTCCAGGATCGCGCCCTGGGCCAAAGGCAGGCGCCAAACCGCTGCGCCACCCAGGGATCCCTCTTGTTTTCTTAATACTAGTCTTCAATAAAAGGAGCCAGGATTCCCTGGAGAAATGGCTGATTGTTTTTAGGACTAGGGCAGGAAGGATACAAGATGAGCCCGGAGTGTCTTTAGAGTATCAGAAAGTAAAGATGGGGGCAGATGGGATGAAGGCATGTCATAAGGACAAAGGGGCCAACCAGAAGAAGCTGCCATTGGCCAAAGCTGGAACAATTTGAGTAACAAAATAAATGGAAGTCATTAGACTGTGATCTAAAAAAATAAAATAAATATCCATAGATTCATGTCCATAACAGGTTTAATAAATAAGTTAATAAATAAAGGTACAGGGTGGAGAGGGACAAATCTTATCTACAAGGAAGGAAGGAAATAGAAATCTGTAGAAATCACCATTAAAACACCACGACGCCTGGGTGGCCCAGCGGTTGAGTGTCTGCCTTCAGCCCAGGGTGTGATCCTGGGGTCCTGGGATCGAGTCCCGTGTCAGGCTCCCTGCAGGGAGCCTGCTTCTCCCTCTGCCTGTGTCTCTGCCTCTCTGTGTGTCTCTCATGAATACATAAATAAAATCTTAAAAAAAAAAAACAA
The DNA here is from genome assembly GCF_053574225.1 of Canis aureus. Taxonomy (NCBI): domain Eukaryota; kingdom Metazoa; phylum Chordata; class Mammalia; order Carnivora; family Canidae; genus Canis; species Canis aureus. The sequence goes on from NC_135633.1 coordinate 2,918,502, forward strand.
ACCCAAAACACCACGGTAGTAACTGCTACAGGCAGGATCCCCCTGACGAATGCCAAAGGCATTTTTCTAACGGAAAACAGAGTATTTGCATAGTTTCAAATTCAAACCGTCTCCCCTCCAAACAGCCATTCACTGCTGTAGTGGTTTTCCCATAGCTGTAAATATTTTGTATTCTCGAATCCCCGAGGTGGGGGTTAATTCCTGTCCCATTAACTGCAGGCCGTCCTTAGTGCCTCACTCGTAGGGAAGAGAATATAGAGAAACCTGGCAGGCAGCCCCTGAACCAAGTCAAGGGTAATACCGTGGGTTGATAGAAGCTTCTGATGTGATGCAACTGAAACGGCAACTTGACCTCTGGAGTCTTCCCTCAAACCCGTAACCTCGGTCTGATCTTGAGAAAACATCAGGCAAACTGGAATGGAGAGACATGGTACAAAAACAGCTAATCACCGCTCTTCAAAACAAGTCGAAGTTACAAAAAGACAAGGAAAGGCCGAGATTGAACCCATGGAAAAAACTAAATGCAACAAAGTACTCTGGATTGGATCCTGGAACAGGAACCCGAAGACCATCTACAGTGTAGTTGATAGTGTTGTAGCAGTGTTAATTTCTTAGTTTTGATATATGTCGTGGCTACACAAATGTTTATAAAGGGTTGTATAAATATTCTACGGTTATAGCTAAGGGAAGGCTGGCGAGACGTATATGGGAAAACTCAGGACTATGGTTTTGCAATTTTTTTGGTAAATCTCAAGTTACTCTGGGGCTTCCGGGCGGCTCAGTCGGGTACGTGTCTGCCTTCAGCTCAGGTCATGATCCAGGGGTCCTAGGATCGAGCCCCACGTCGGGCTCGCTGCCCAGCGAGGAGCCTGCTTCTCCCTCTCTCTCTGTCCCTCCCCCTCTCTGTCTCTCTCTCTTGCTCTCGCTCTGTCAAATATATAAATGAAATCCTAAAATAATAATAATAATAATAAAGTTACCTTAATATAAAAAGTCAAAAAAATATGCTGCTCCTGAAATTCATACTTACAAATTCAGAGCTGCTCAGGTTTTTGGGTTTATTCTTTTTTAAATAAATAATATTGTGTGTTTTGTTATTTTTTTTCTCTTTTAACATGATAACTTGTCATTTGGTAGAAGAGCATTTAAACGTAGTTATTAATACCTGGGATTTATTTAAAGTATAAAGGCTTTTCCCACTTTATTATAGGTCTTAAAAAACAGAACTAAATTCGAGGTGAATAATGATGAAGACTAAATAAAGCAAGTCAGGTTATGAATGTGCACAAATGGCCACATTGCATTCAATATAAGGCTTTCACTGAGCAGAGAAGAACTTGTGTTTGGAATATTTCCAACAGAGTAATGATCACAGAGAAAAGTGCATAATTCCGAGCTAAATACATGAAAGGAAACTAATCTCACGGTGTCATTGGGGGAGAGAAACAGCCTTTCTCTTGTCATAGTGTCTTCTGTTTTTTAGTAATGTGTATATATGTAATGTATATATATGTAATGTATATATATGATCAATAGTAATGTGTATATATGTATTCAAGTAAGCCAAATTCTTCTTTTGATTAATCTCTCTCTAATAGTTTGAAACCATGAAACAATATAGTAAGTTTATAGACTATTGAAAATTGTCTGATTTAAGTTGTAATGCCAGCATTTGCAAATTGATGGTCCATGGGCTACATTTAACTGTGGGTACATTTCATTGGCTGCCACAGTTTGAATTTTTTGAGTTAGTTGCCAGTATCTGTCTGTCTGTCTATCTAGATTATTTATTTTAGAGAGAGAGTGAGCTCAAGAGCGTGAGCAGGAGGGGCAGAGAGAAGGGAGAGAGAATCTCAAGCCAACTCCCCGCTGAGCCCCAGTGGGACGCAGGGCTTGAGCTCCCCATCCGAGCCGAGACCAAGAGTCGGGCGCTAAACAGACTATGCCACCAGGCGCCCCTTGCCAGCATTTAACAATAGTGGGTTTTTACATGAAATTCTGAGTTTCATTCTCTCTCAAACAGTAAGACCCAGCAACACTGAGTGTCCATTCTGACACCGCGGCCCTTGGCAAGGACTGGCCGATGGATGCCTGCCATAAAGGTGAACCCTTTCTAGTTTGCCACATTCCTTTTGTTGTTAGTGTACGGATTTTTTTTAAACTGAGGTGAAACTCACATAATGCAAAATTAACTGTTTCAAAGTGGACAATTCAGTGGTATTTAGTACCTTCACAATGTGCAACCACTGCCTCTAGTTGCAGAACTTTTCATCACCCCAAAAGAAGCTCCATTCTAGTTAGGCAGTCGCTCCCCAGCCCCCGCTCCCGCAGCCCCTGGCACCCACCTGCCTGCCCTGTCTCTCTGGATTTACCTGTTCTGGATGCCTCATATAAATGGAACCATGTAACGCATGACGTTTTGTGTCTGGCTTCTTTCACTTAGCATAACGTCTTCAAGGTTCGGCGGTGTCATAGCACTTCCCGGTACTGCTTTCCTTTTACGGCCAAAGAGCATGCCGTGGTTATGGACACAGTCCACATTTTGTTTATTCATTCATAGCTTGTGGACACTTGGTCGTTTCTACCCTTTGAGCTTTATGAACAGCGCTGCCATCAACATCTGTGTACAAGGTTTTGTTTGAATAAATGCCGTATTTTTTAATATTTTCTATGGATGTTAACATTTCAGTCACTCTTCTTGGCACTGCCTGTTGCCTGCTGCCTCCCCCTCTGGTCTGCTTTATTTACTTATTTCCATTGGCTTTTGCATTTATGTTTTCTGGTATGTAATGGGGGTGGGCATATGCATTTCCTCCATTTCTGTACTTTCTTCCAGCACAGAACTTGAACTAATTAATGAAAACCTTTCTTTGTTTTTCTTAAAAACGTACCTCTACACTAGATTTGCCTTTTCGTCCTCAATTTTGGTCATTGTCTGATAAATATTGGTTGTGGATGAGAATTGTTCTATTTTTTTTTTTTACGTTAAAAGTTGGACAGTTTTAGAAGATCTAAAATTGGGGAAGAGCTTTGCCCCTTTTATAGTGAGCAGTGCCTTTATATATGCATCTGGGTTTAATTATAGTTGGCATCCTTGAACTCTGAGGGAAATTATGCATTGCTGGGATGTCATGTGTTTCTGGCAGTCTAAGAGTGTAATCACTCAAACGTAAAGTCACTCCCCTGGCTTTCTTTAACCTGGCCTCAAGGACTGCCTTACCTCCCTCTCCCTGCCCCTGAACTCCTGGGAGGGCCCCCTTTTTCACTTCAATCCTTATCTGCTACTCCTCTGATTTGCCCTTATTTGCCATTTAATCATTCACTCTAAGTAATATGACTTAACTTCTTTATGGTTGTATCTTGCCTCCCTAACTAGATTATAAAGCTCTGCTGAACAGGGTGTAGTTTTGTTTATTTTTTATATGCTTCAGTGCAAAGCATATAGTGTGCAATAAATACCTGCGTTAGTGACTCACCAAACCAAAAAAAAAAAAAAAAAAAAGCCCTTTTAAATATATCTAACTACTCAGTTATTAAGTTGAACAAGTTTAAAAGTGTTCAAATTCATTTTTCGTGTGTCTTTTTTTTATATTGAAGTATAATCAGCATACAGCGTTATATTAGGTTCAGGTGTACAGCACATCAGCGCGACAGTTCTGTACTCAGTGCTCCCCGTGATAGGTATAGTCACCTGGAGGAAATACCCACGAGTGCATTTGCTGATTTATATGGTCAATTTTTTTTTTCTTTTTAAGAAACTGCCAAACTATTTTCCAAAGTGGCCATACAACCATACAATGTTATTACTGTATTAGGGCTAATAGCAAGTTGGGGAATAAAGTTGTGTGTGATAGCTATGGCAACTAAATCCCTTTTCAAATCTAATTAATATGCTAGTAGAAGTTGGGGATACTAAAACATGTGTGTTTCAAACTGCCTGCATCGGAATTCCTGTGGTGTTGGTTAAAAATGCAGATCGTTGAACCCACCCCTGAATTTATACACTAATACCTTCTGATGGTTGAACCCGGGAATCTGCAATTTAAAAAAAAAAAGTGTTATGTACTCTGTTATGAGTGTTATGTACTCTTAAGTTTTGAGAACAATTGGGGTTGTTTGAGAAGAAGTTAATACCTTCATTTGGGGGATCCCTGGGTGGCGCAGCGGTTTGGCACCTGCCTTTGGCCCAGGGCGTGATCCTGGAGACCCGGGATCGAATCCCACGTCGGGCTCCCGGTGCATGGAGCCTGCTTCTCCCTCTGCCTGTGTCTCTGCCTCTCTCTCTCTCTCTGTGACTATCATAAAAAAAAACAAAAAACAAAACAAAACAAAACCTTCATTTGGGATATTTCAGAAGTTCAACTTAAGTTGAAAACAGGGACAATAAACAATGAAACTGTACATTTAATGAATTATAATTATGCTAATTTTTTTTTTTAGTTTTTAAAACACTACATTGAAACAATTATAGGAAAAATAGTGCTGAGAGGTCCTGTGTGCCCTTCACCCCGTTTCTTCCTATGGGTCCACCTTACATTCTGAAGTATAATGCCAAAAGCAGGGAACTGACGTTGCTCTGATGTGTGCGTATGGTTTCAGGCCACTGTGTCACATATAGGACTCGCAGGACCAGCCCCCACCGCAGCAAGACACAGAATGGCTCCATCACCTCAAAGATCTCTGTCGTGCTACTCCTTTGTAGTCGCACCCACCCCCTTCCAACTACATCACAACCACAAATCTGTTCTCCATCACAATAATTTGTCATGTTGACATAAGTGGATTCCATAAGTGGAATCATGCGGTATGTGACCTTACGAGATTGGCTCTTCTCACTCAGCGTAGTGCCTTTGAGATCCATGCAGGATGTTGCTTTTTATTGCTGAGTTGTGTTCCATGGTGTGGATGCGTGGTGTTTTGTCTGACCATTCACCTACTGGAGGACATTTGGATTGTTTCTGATTTGGGGATATTAGAAATAAAGCTGCTATGAACAACTGTGTGCGGGTTTTTGTGTGGACATAAGTTTTCATTTATCTGAAGTAAACGCCCAGGGGTATGTTTGCTGAGTCGTATGGTAGTTGCTTACTGATTTTTTTATTTTTTTAAAAGAAACTGCCAAACTCTTTCCTAAAGTGGCCCTACGGTTTACATTTGTACAGCAATGTAGGAGAGATCCAGTTTCTCCATATCTTTGCCAGCATTTGGTGTCGTCATTATTTTTTTTATTTTAGCTCTTCAAGTAGGTATATAGGGACATCTCCGCATGGTTTTAATTTGCATTTCCCTAATATCTGGGGATGTTGAACATCTTTTCATATGCTCATGTGCCATGTATATGTGCTCTTCATTGAAATACCTATTCATATAGTTTGTCTTTCCTCTAATTGGAATTTTTAGTATTGTTTTGAGAGTTCTTTATATATATGAGATAGTCCTTTGTGGGGCATGTCATTTGCAAATATTTTCCTTGAAGTCTAATTTACCAGTTTTTAATGTTTTGTATCCTGCTTTTGGTATATGTCTCAGAACTCATCACCAAACCCAGTTCCTGAAAGTTTTCTCCTATGTCTTCTAAAGGTTTCATAATCTTGCATTTATATCTATGTCCATTTTGAGTGAATTTTGGTATAGCTATAAGGTTTAGGTCAGGGTTTTTGTTTTTTTTTTGTTTTTTTTGGTTTGTTTGTTTTGTTTTTTTGCTTGTGGGTTATCCAGTTGCTCCCGCATCATTTGTTGAGGAGATGGTCCTTTCTCTGTTGAATTGCCTTTGCTCCTTTGTCAAAAACCAATTGGCCATGCTTGTGTGAGTCTATTCTGGGTTTTCTGTTCTGTTTCATCGATGTATGTGTGTATCTCTCTGCCAGTACCACTTTTTTTTTTTTAACATATAGTGCTTTATTAGTTTCAGGTGCACTATATATAGTGATTGAACAATTCTGTATATTACTCAGTGCTCATTATGGTAAGTTTACTCAATTCCCATCACCGATTTAACGAATTTATAATTTTAATTCAATATTTGGGAAGTTAATTTTCTTGACGTTAATTTACAAATGAGTATTATTAATGCTGCATAATTTTAATGGCATGGAATGAAAATCCTAGAAATTTAACAAATCCCAACTAACCTGAGAATTGCTGAGTTGAAACAGAATGAAATCATTTAAAAACACCCTGCATATGATTCACACATAAGTTACTCCTAGGACATAATTATATAACAAAATGCTGCTCTCTCATCCAAAAGCTGCAAATGCAGTTGAAAAAATAATTACATGGCACCCTCCAAATTATGGTTAGTGTTTACTGATATTTTTAAAATCCTGCATCATTTATTGTTATTATGAAGAAGTTCTGGAATATGTTGAGCAGTGGCCTTTCAAGGTACTGCATTCAGATGATACAAAGTTCTGTGTCCCAGGAGTTAAGTAAAGCATTAATAAGTAACCCAGCAGTATAATGAAACGATCACCAAATGAAAGTGGCACAGTACATTGCTTGCTGGTAGCTAGAAAGTTAAATGAAACATTTGTTTATATTTTGGGTAATATAAAGGAATAATGGCAAGCATTTGAATGGAGGCCTTTCTGTTAGAAAAATCAAGAGTTTTGTGGCTGTGTTTTTCATCCACGTTACAATGTTTTTCTCCCTTTTGACCTTTTGACATTTTTGATATCTTGCACTTCTTAGATTTATCACTTTTAGTAGGCCTTGATTGGGTAGTGGAGTAACGGTGTTTTTCATTGATTCTGAAGAGATGTCTACAGTATATTTTCCTTGTGGGATTTATTTAAATCTTTCTATAGATTGATAATTCACTGTATGATTTGGCAGAAGCCGAGGTTTTTTTCAACCTCAAGCTAATAAAATAGAGCTGTCATTTATACAGAACTAAATATGTACCAAGGAGGAGACGGATGCTCCATCACACGTCACATTTAACCTCACTGCAATCAGCTTGTGCAGAAAGGAAAATAAGAGGACAGAGTGTGGGACCCGATTTAAGATCATCTAGTATCTGTTTTCTCTTGTTTCATACACTGTGTGGTCCTGTTGGCACTGGCAAGGCACATTTTCTTCCTCACTTAATGGAAGATATAAGCCACAAGCACCGCTGGCTGAGAAAGGGGATCTACTTAGGTCGGTAGTCTTGCAAAGGAAGTCTTAACTCCTGGCAAAACTGAAAGCAGAAGGAGACAGGGATAAGTTCCAGGTCAAGAATCTGGACTGTTTGACCTAGTTCTTTAAGTCAAACAGTGTGATCTCATTAGGTGGTTTCTGTTTCCAATCCGAAGAACTCCAGTTATACCCAGGACCGAATGCAATTACCAAAACACATTTATTTCAAAATCATGTAAATGGGGCACCTGGATGGCTCATCCAGTTAAGTGTCTGCCTTCAGCTCAGGTCATGATCCCACAGTCCTGGGACTGAGTCCTGCACAGGGCTCCCTGCTTAGTGGGTAGTCTGCTCCTCCCTCTCCCTCTGCTTCTCCCCGCTGCTTGTGCTCTCTTGTTCTCTCTCTTAAATAAATAAATAAAATCTTTTAAAAAATCATATAAATGATTTTTGGATTATCTGGGTCATTGGTCCCCCTCCACTAATGTGTATAACCAAGAGCTGATGATATCATACATGATAAGCAATCCTTTAACGGAGGATTTGATATATAATTCCTTGTAGGAGTTCAGCTTTGTTTTTACAAGTTTTAGTTTTGACACACCTATTATTGAAGAATGCCCTGTTCAGTTGTCTGGATTTTAGAATGTCATTTGAAGTACTTAACTATTTATGAAAAGGGCGGGGGGAGATTCCAACTGGGAGTGAGAATTTAAGTCAGATTGGACAACATAAAGTTTCAATTATGGCTATGACAGAAAAAGTTTGTAATCATAAACTAGACTCCCATCAAAATGGAGAGTCACTCTTTCCCTCCAGTTTATTCCTTTCTCTTACATACAACATTTATAATACACTTGTCAAGCTAGTCGTTACATTCTCATTTGTATGCTGACCATGAGGACTGTTTTGGCTTCTAAGTTGGTCAAGTTGAACTGCTTTGAAGCTAGTAATCTGCTGAATTAGCAGACTTCTTTCATAGTATTCCAGAACAAACAGATCCCCTTTAAAAAAAAATTCCCACTTTTGTTATTTCAGGTGGTTCAAGTCTGTTATTTTTACATAAAGATGTTAAGGTTCTTCCAAGAGAGGTTCAAAGAGAAATTTAGTAATAAAATGTTAAGCAGATTAAAAGGACCTTTAGTATAATAATCATGTCACTGGGTGAAAGATGAGGTTAAAATTGGTCATCACTTTATTGTGTAGCCAGTCATGGTTTTTATTCTAAACTTGCATAGGAGGTCTTACAGTAACTCTAAGTTTTAGGAAGCAATGTCATCGCTAGGACAAACATCAGAATAATAATATTTATTTGAATGCTTACTCTAAGGACCCTGGGAAGGAGGCATTATTATTATTTCCATTTTATAGATGAGGAAACTGAGGCACAAAGGGGGTAAGGCCATTTGCTGAAGATAAGAATGAAAAGCTGGCACATTGAGGAGGCAGTGCAGCATCATGTAGAGCATCACCTTCAAAGACATGCAGAAATGGGTTCAGATTCCAACTGTGATGCTCATTAGCTGGGTAACTTAGAGCACTTTCTTAGCCTCTGAGCCTCAGTGTTCTCATCTGTAAAGTGGGATTATAATATCTGTTCCAAAGGGTGGTTTTGAGTATTAATTTAAATAATAGTAAATAATCTCAGATCTTTATTATTTATTATGTACCAGGCATTATTCTAAGCCCTTTATGTTAATTTTTACAACTCCATTATGTATGTATTTTTATTATCTAGATTTTTATGCTAAGGAAACATTAGTGTAAGTCAAAACAGTATGGTACTGGCACAAAAATAGATCAATAGAACAGAATAGAGAGTCCAGAAACCCACAATTTTATGGTCAATTAATCTACAACAAAGGAAGCAAGAATATGCAATGAGCAAAAGTCTCTTCAACAAGTGGTGCTGGGAAAACTGGACAGCAACATGCAAAAGAATGAAACTGGATCACTTTCTTATACCATACACAAAAATAAATTCAAAATGGGTTTTTTAAAGGTCTTTTTTTAAATATTTTATTTATTTATTCATGAGAGACACAGCGAGAGAGGCAGAGACACAGGCAGAGGGAGAAGCAGGCTCCATGCAGGGAACACAACGTGGGACTCAATCCCAGGTCTCCAGGATCACACCCTGGCCTGAAGGCGGCGCTAAACCACTAAGCCACCCAGGCTGCCCATCAGAATGGATTAAAGAACTAAATGAAACGCCTGAAACCATAAAATTCTTAGAAGAAAATATAGGCAGTGATTTCTTTGATGTTGGCCATAGAAACATTTTTCTAGATGTCTCCTCTGGCAAGGGAAATAAGCAAAATTAAATCACTGGGACTTCACCAAAATAAAAAAACTTCTACATAGTGAAGGAAGCCATCAACAAAAGATAATCTTCTGAATGGGAGGAGATATTTGCAAATAATGTATCCAATAAGGGGTTAATATGCAAAACATATAAAGAATTTATACAACTCAACACCAAAAAAAACCCCAAAATAATTTAATTAAAAATTGGCAGAGGGCCTGAATATTTTTCTAAAGAAGGCATGCAGCTAGCCAACAGAAAAATGAAAAAAATATGCTCAACATCACTAATTATCAGGAAGATACAAATTAAAACCACAATGAGATATCACTTCACACCTGTCAGCATGGCTAAAATAAAAAGGACAAGAAATAACAAGTGTTGGCAAGGATACAGAGGAAAATAACCCTTGTGTACTATTGTTAGGAATGCAAATTGGTGCAGGCACTGTGGAAAATGCTATGGAGGTTTCTCAAAAACTTAAAAATAGAATTACCATGTGATCCAGTAATTGCAATACTGGGTATCGGAAGAAAACAAAACACCCAATTTGTAACAATATGTGCACCCCTATGTTTAATGCAGCATTATTTACAATAGCCAAAATATGGAAGCAACCCAAGTGTCCATCCATAGTTGAATAAATAAAAGTGTTGTGTGTGTGTGTGTGTGTGTTTGTATGGAATACTAGTCAGCCATAAAAAGAATGAGATCATGCGATTCATAACAACATGGGTGGACCTAGAAGGTATAATGGTAAGTGATGTAAGTAACTCAGAGAAAGACAGATATCAAATGATTTCACTCATATATGGAATTTAAGAAACAAATTAACAAAGAAAAAAATAAAAAAAACCCAGACTCTTAAAGTCAGAGAACAAACTGGTGGTTTCCAGAGGGGAGTTGGGTGGGGAATGGGTGAATGAAATAGATAAAGAGAATTAAGAGTATACTTATCCTGATGACCATTGAGAAACATATAGAATTGTTGAATCATTATATCGTACACATGAAACTAATATGGCACTGTATGTTAATTATACTTAAATAAAAAATAAAAAGAGAATGCGTTAGTGTAGAGGAGATAACTTGCTAGTTAGTAATACAACTGGGTTTCAAAATACTAGCATAATACCTTACATGTAATAGGCATTGGTAATAGTGACTATGTTATTGGTACCTAAAGAAAGGGAGGGGCCTCTGGGTGGCTCAGGCAGTGAAGCGTCCAACTCTTGATTTCAGTTCAGGCCATGATCTCAGGGTCATGAGATCGAGCCCCACATTGGGCTCCATCCTGGGCTCCAAGCTGGGTGTGGAGCCTGCTTAAGATTCTCTCTCTCCTGCCCCTCCCTTTCTTTCTCTCTCTCTTTTGCTCCCCCTTCTAAAAGAAAAATAAAATAAAAAATTAAAAAGGGAACTATATCAGAATAACAGTAATTCTTCCCTTTTCTCATGATGCCTTTACTAATGAGTATTGGAAAATGACAAAGTAGAAAAAACACCAGATTCATAGGGCCTATTTAGGGTGATCTAAACCTATGCATCAGGATGAAATAAAATAGGAATGAACTAATTTTTAACAAATTCAGTTTCAACTCTGTTGCATGGGATACATTAAAACAATGCTGCTGCTTTTTCATCATGGGGGCCACTCAAGTGGATGTGCTTAGGCAAAGCAGGAAGAATAGTAGACCATTATTTCTAGATACATACCCGATGTTTGTGTGTAACAAGGTTTTGTTGTCACCAAGATTAATTTAATTAGTAAGAACTCTAAACTTCTGTTTTGGGACTGTTTTTCTTTTCTTTTTTTGAAGTGTCTTAAGATAATTTTTTAAAAAATATTTTTATTCATTTATTTGATCAGAAAGAGAGCGAGAGTGAGAGAGAGAGAGAGCATGCAAATAGGCAGAGCAGCAGTCAGAGGGAGAGGGAGAAGCAGGCTCCCCGCTGAGCAGGGAGCCTGATGTGGGGCCTGATGGCTTGGTCGCAGGATCATGACCAGGGCCAGAGGCAGACGCTTAACCCGCTGAGCCACCCAGGTGCCCCAAGGGACTGTCTTTCTTTTGACATTTGTTGTCTGTCTTTTTTGACTGTGAATGTTGCCATGTGAGTTTACTTCTAAAACATAGTCCTCCAAACCCCACTTTCTCTCTTCTTCTCCTGTATCCAGCCCTATCCATGGCCCCAACACACACACACACACACACACACACACACACACACCCCAGAGTTATACAAAGTATAGCTTTTAAAACACTATCATTAAGCATAAAAAGACCAAAGAATGTTTGTAGCCGGTATTCTGGAGCCAAAAAGATTTCTTACATTCTAAAAAAGAATCTTTGGCATTAATGGAGAAACCAGAACCAATTGTAAAGCATAATTACTGCACAAACATGCAGTATGTGTGAAGCTACGATTGTCCCTTTAATCTCTCATACCAGAGAAAACCTAGACAATGTGTCCGTTGTTTCAGTTCCCACGCACACTCCTCCCAGATCCTGCTAAAACATTGCTTTGTTTATACATTTATATGAAATGCAAGCAAATACTGAAGCTCAACTTCTTGGAAATCTGGTTTGAGTTCTTGAAGGAGATTCAAGAGTTTTGGCTCTTCATGCAGGTTAAAAAAAAGGCGGGTCACACAGCTAGCTTTATGGCTCCAATTTCAGTGACTAAATGGTCTCATGCAAATAAATGGCTATTTTCCACTCCCAAGCAATAACTACCACTTCAGGAAGCTATGTACGGAACTCATTCTTAGGAAGGAAACCCCTTATTTTTTTTTACTTTTGTGAAACTAATTTCCCAGCAGAGTCTTTGAAAGCGTTTAGAGGTCTTCCTACCACATGAGGATTTCTGTAACATCATAATTTTTTTTGGGGGGGATGCTTTGTTACACAATTACACATTAATAATAATCATAATCATGATAATTGAGACTAGTGGAGCTTGAACTATGTTCCAAGCACCTTGCCAACTAAGCCCTTTATGAAAACTTGCAGAATTTGTTCAGTAACACCACTGGGTGGATAGTATCATTATACTCATTTTTCTGGTGACTTTTGGTCTGTATCAAGTTTTTAAAAACTCTCTGTTACCCAGCTCTTCAGTTTTTAGAGAGAACACCCTTTCTTGAAAATCATCATGATTTTCTTAACTTCATGATTTTATTAATTTCTGCTTAATCTTTATAAAACATAATTTTATTTATTCAGTACATATATGTAATGAGCTAGGAACTCTGCTACACTATTTGCTGGGCATACAGAGATGGGGGGGGATTTCCCATCCTCAGAGCTCATTGTGTAGGAGGGAAGGCAAAAATGTAAACAAAAATTATTGCATAATAAATTCAGTGATGGAAATATGTACAAGATATAGAGATAGCGAAGTGGAGGAAATGTGCAGGGGGGATGAGGGGCATCAAAGAAGACCAGCTGAATGAGCTGATATATGAATAGGAAGTTAAAGGGCAAGAAAGAGATGAACAAAAGGAGAAAGACATCCCGTGGAAAACAGGCAATGTGTGCAAAGGCACAGAAGCATTAAACCACTTGGTATGTTTAATAAATAAAAAAAAATCATATAATATATATTACTGGCAGTAAGGTTTGTAATGGAAGAGAAGAAAAAGAAAGTAGGTATCTGGTAGGGAAGGGCCAAGGAAGCAATGCTAAGGGGTTTAGACTTTATTCCATAGATAATAAGCATGTGTAGGTTTTAAGTGGTTAAGACAAGATAGGCTTATGTTTTAGAAAACCTTCAGGGGCGCCTGGGGGCTCAGTCAGTTAAGTGTCTGCCTTCAGCTCAAATCAGGATCCTGGGATCCTGGAGTAGAGCCCTGACCTAAGCAGAATGCCTGACCTCCCTCTGCCCCTCCCCACTGACTCATGCTCTCACTCTCTCAAATAAATAAATAAAATCTTAAAAAAAAAAAATGAAAGAAACTTCCTTCAATAGTCACTGTGTTAGTCTAAGCAAAAAGCATTGAGATCTTGAAGTAAACTTGGGTAGCATGAAATGAGAGGTAAGGAAAGATTTGAGAGGTATTTAGGGGTCAAAGTCAGGATTTATTTGATGAGGGAGGCAAGGAAGAAAAAAAAGAATTTAGTGTGACTAAGTTTCCAGAGTTGGCAGATGTGTTACTTCAGCCTAGACTTGCTGTTTATAACCCTCCCTTGTCCTCCAGAATAACAGAGGCTTAAACACAGACGTTCATTTCTCTCCCATAAAAGAAGTCCAGAGATAGATGGTTTAGGCTGATACGTCTCCATGGGGTCGGTAGAGAACCTTGCTCCTATCTTCCTGCTTCATCATCTTGCTACAGAGCTTCCAATCTTGTGCAGGATGGATGCTGGATCTCCACTTATCATTATGTCCATGTTGCAGGACAGAAGATGGAAGAAAGACAGAAGCACTGAGAAGAGCCCTTCTCAGCTGCATCAGCTTCCTTTGAGTAGTCTTCCTCAACACCCCATATAACATGCTCTACATTGTTGGCCATAACTTAGTCATGTGGCTCTATTTAAATGCTCGGAAGTCTGGGGAATAAGTTGTTCTGGGCAGCATTGTGCCAGATAAAAATGAGGTCTTTACGAGGGAGGGGGGAAGAGAGGATGAATGGTTCTGAGGTTGGCAACTGGTAGTCCATGGGTCATGAGATTCAGTGAAAGATAATGCCACAAAGAGAAAATCAGAGCACTGAGAAGAAATGAACAAAAGAGGATCCAGTGAGAAGAAATTGGAGGCAGAAGTAGAATTAGAAAGAATGATGTAAAAGAAGCCAAAGAGAAAAGAGTGATCGAATGTGACAGATATTACAGATTATTCAAATAAGACAGAGAATGAGACGTGTCTGTTGGATTTGGTAAAAGGAAGTCATCACTGTCGGTTTTCTAAGACCAGTTTTATTGGAGACCTAGAGTAGGATACAGACTACAATAGGTTACAGCATGAATTAAAGATTAGAAAACAGAGGCCACTGTAGACAGCACCTTTAAAAAGCCTGGCAAGTGTGAAAGAAGGCTGCAGTGAAGAGAGAGGATTCACAATCAAGTGAGAATTTAATGGTGATAGACACCGAATGTGTTCTTGGCTGATGAGAGGGAGTTAGTAGAAAAGAAGAGGCACAAACGGAAATCCCGATGCTGTCAGCACCTCAGAATAGCGTGTCTGAACTCTTGAAATCATGTGCTTTTCTTTTATTGGTTGCGTGGAGTGAGGGGGACAAGACAACGTGTAGGTCCTGCTCATGTAGTATTCTGAATAGAGGAAACATGCAAAACGTTGGGACTCCCAAGGCTCTATGTAAAGGTGAACGAGAAATGAACTTGGCCACGCACAAGGAGGTAGTAGCAAAGCTTTCCTTTCTCAACAACGGTGTTGAGTGGAGGCAGGGACTATCGCTTGAGGGTTTCTTATTTGCACACTCAAGTGAAGAATTTAATTTTAAAGTTGTCCTTAGCTGATAGAGTTTTCAAGTCACTGGCAAAAGCAAATATAAATCCTTTCTAAAGGAAGTCAACTCTAGATCAAGTTTCAAAGAATTACCCCAAAGTCCTAGGGAAAAACCTGCAGCTCACTGTTAAAAGTCGCAAAATACATAAGGACACTGTTCAGACTTTTGCTGCCGGCTAAGAGGGAGTGGAGTGACAGGGATCCAATGCATCCTACCGCCTGGAATAACTAAAAAAAGAAAGGGGGGGGGGGTTTGGAATGCACGGAACAGCAATTTTCAGACTTTGGAGATGAGGCAATGAAGGACAGTGATCTCCAAGTTTATTGCCTGGGAGAATTTGCACCTCATGTGCCGTGGGGGTGGAACCCAGGCCTGAGTTCAGGAGATGGAGCTGAAAATCTTGGGAAGCCAAGGTGACAGAGGTCGCAGGGAAGCACACCAGAGAGGCTCGAACTGAACAGAAAGCTGACTCGACATCAGCAGAGCCCCTCCAGTTTTTAGCCAAGTACTAACCAGTGCACACCCATGAGGAGACTACCTGAGGCTGAGGAAACACCCAAAAGGATTGCAAGATTCAAGTCGCAAGGCCCACGTAGTGACGGTTCCTGCTTTCACCAGCCAGGGTCCAAAACCTCATGATCGTAGTCACCCAGGATATTACTCAGAAGAACTTGGCCTCAGTAGTGGGACAAAATTGGTCTGAGAATAAATGCTTCTGTACTCCCGCATAGCAAAGCTTAAAAAGCAAGACCTCCAGAATCAAGTAGTCTCCAAATACCTTAACTGCATCTTAGAAGATGGTTCAAGGATATTTCACAGACAAAGCCTGGAAATGACTCAATGTCCATCATTGTGTGATATGCAAATAGTTGTATTACACAATGGAATACTACTCAGCAATTAAAAAAATACAATACACTATAGACATACAGTATGGATGAACCTCAATGTAATTTAATAAAGGAGTTAGACTAAAAAGAATATGTACCATACAATTTCATTTAGGTAAATTTCTAGAAAATATCAGCTCATGTATACTCATAAAAAGTGATGGTTGCTTGAGAACAGGGGTGTTGGGATTGGCAGGGAAGTTCTTGAGGGAGGATTTACAAAAAGCTAGGAGAAAATTTCGGGGAGGGGGTAATGCATATGTCCATTATATTGACTGTGGTGATGTTTCACAGATGTATACATATGTCAAAATTTATCAGATTATACATCTTAAATATGTACAGTTTATTGAATCTCAACTATACCTTAATAGTCATTAAAAAAAGACAAGGAAAATTCAAAATTAGACCAGAAACTTATGAAGAACAAGGTGTGGAGGGGCTTGCCTTACCAAGATTTAGGACTAATTATAAAGCTATACTGTTTCAGACATTGTATTGACCCAGAGGTAGACAAATAGATCCATGGATCAAAATAGAGAGCACAGAAACACATCCAATTGTGCATGCAAGCTTGATGCATGATGAAGTCATTACGGATCACTGAGGAAGAGATCCTACATGTGGTAATGGTGCTGGGAAGATCCATGGAGATTAGAATAACAAAACTGGATCCCTACCTTGAACCATACATAAACATCAGTTTTTGGCAGATGAAAGACTTAACTGTGAACGCACAAGCATAGAGATTTAGAAGACTCTGTAGCTTAATACAACCTTCTGATACAGAAGTTTTTAAGACATTAAACAACAAATAAAATGCAAACCATAAAAGACTGATCAACTATATTACATAATTTTAGTTCATCGGAAACCACATGGAACAAAGTCAAAAGGCAAGGCACAAAGTGGGAGATGGTATTTGCAACTCATTTCCAATGAAGGTTCAGCACCTCAAAAATGTAAAGGATTTCTATGAATATACAAGATACAGATATCCTAATAGAAAAATGGCCAAAAAATATAGACCGGTATTTCAGGGAGGAGGAAACACAAATGGTCCATAAACAGAAAAATATGCTCCATCTCACTAGTAACCATGGAAATGCAACTACAATGAGCTACGATATCAACAAATTAGAAAATTTTTAAACGATTCATTTGTCACCACCTTAGCAAGGGCATGGAACAATGTAACTTCTATGTCCTGGTGGTAGGAGTATAAATTGAGAGAGTGCCATCGGAACACGGCGTGTCAGTAAAACCTGTACATGCTTTGTAACCTAACAGTGTTACTCTGAGGTATTTGTCCTAAAGCTGTTTCAATTTTTCTTGATTACGGTCAGATCACACTGGTGGACGAATCAGTATTAAAAACAAAAACAAAAAATGAAGATCATGATATGCTACAATTCAACACAATAGACTAGAAATAGAAAATACCAGGATGTATTGCTGATGATAAAGTGATGCCTTCTTTTGTTGATTTTCTGGATTGCTAGTAGTAAGATTTTGTATTCTATTAGTAATGGTGGGTTATGTCATAAAACATATTTCTTGTTACGAGTTGTGTTAAAAATTTTTTGAAAGCCATTTCCCTAACAAAATCCTTAAATACACACTAGGACTCAACTACGAGAATGTCTAAATGGTGTCTCTTATGATAGCAAGCTGAAAACGGCTCAGATATCCAACAATAGTAACATGATAAATAAATTGTAGGTTAGTCATGTAATAGAAGATTGTATAGAAATAAAAGCGAAGGAAACTTGTGGATTAATCATGGAATGACATACTCAACAGAAGTGAAAATAAAGGACCTGCCACTATCCACACCAAATAGGTAAATCTCAAGAGCATAATATTGGTATGAGTCACAGAATATGATCAGTATAATTTCATTTACGGGAAATCTGCGCTAAGCAAAATGAAACAATATGTTGCTTACGTCTACATCCATAGGTGTTAAAACTATAATGAAAGACCAGAGCTTACTCTTGGGTGGGAGGGAGATACAATGGGGGTGTATATACAGTCTCCCCATTTGGAGGGACTAACCGTGCTCTATTAACCTGGGTGATGGGCACACACGTGCTTGTATTTTTGTTATTATTTAACCCAAACAGATAACGCTTATGCATTCATGTATGCAGGCTGTATTCCACAACTTAAAATAATTAAGGTAGAAACAAGTTGGCGAGAGCTTAATTCATGGAGTAAGATCCTTGAGGCAATGCGTCAGGTGGGCTTTAGGACATGTGGACAGACATTTCTCGAACAGAAAGGAGGGTGACCCCTATCCTGAGAGCAGCGCAGAAAGCAGAAGGCTGAGAGTGGTGGCAGGTGGGCTTTCAGGTAGAAGTACGGAGTGAGACGAGTCCATGAAAAGCTTGATGGCATTAAAGTCTGCTGGGCTCTTTCTAAAAATATCACTAATACTTAATTATTTGAGAACAGTGTTGCCTAATGTAACAATGATGAAAATGTTCCGCATCTGAGTTGTCCCGTACGGCAGCTATAGCCACGTGTGGCTGGTGAGTGTAATGTGCCCGATACCTCTGACGAGCTGCATTTGTCGCTTTGCTTCACTTCGATTAATTTAAACTCAGTGACATGGGCCGAGTAACTACACATGGGAGATCTCCACTCTATTGCTTCAGTGAACTTTGGATAGAAAACTCTAGATCCCCATCCCAGGGCAGAATGGGTGGGGAGAATTTCCTTGTGGGTCAACAAACAGGTGGAACCTTTTCTTCTCCCCAAAACCCAGAGTCGGCCTCCAGGGGCATAGCAAAGCCAGCTAGTTCTCCCAGGAGGGTTGTGGACTGGAGGGTTTGGTGGAGCAGGAAGCGGGGGTCGAGAACAGGGAAGTGGAGTGAGTGCCCACTGGGGACCTGCTGCGAGTGAGCAGGGAGGTTTGGGGAGAGGCGTGGGGAAGGCCGCGAAACGGTAGAAAGGTATTTCACAAAGTGCCACCGGCACAGCCCTGTTGATACCCAGAGGCAATTTTCCTGGACTCATAGGCAAGGTTGTTTATAAATTTTTACAGTTATGAATTTATTTAAATGTAAAGGTTTTCTCCATTTTATAGTTTCGTTTTAACTTTGATGTATATTAAGAAAAAACAATTAGCACGTCAAACCTAGTATTTGATGGAGGTTACTTATAAATCAAAACACTGTCTTAAAATCGAGTAAATATTAGTTCAGGTGCTACTTTGATATAACAGAAATCCCAAAGGTGGTGTTCAAATTTTTGAGAAACTTTGATTTAAGTATGATAACCAACAGGGCAGTTGGGAAAAGCCAGGGTTGTGCTGAGACTCCACCTGCAAGTGAAATCGCAGCTTTGCAGTGGTTTAGACAATGATTCTTTATGGAGAAGCGCCTGTGCTTTCAAGGGGATGTTTCCAATAACTTCTGAAAAAATTGGATTTGCTAGAAGCAAGATAACTGGAGGGTGAGACAGTCCACCTTTTTTTTTTTTTTTTTTTTTTTTTACTTAAAACAACATAAATGCATTATTCTGCAGTTCTGGAGGTCAGAAGTCTTCGACGGATCTCATTGGGCTGGGATCAAGGTGTTGGCTGGGCTGGCTTGTTTTCCGGAAGCGCTAGGGGAGAAATCCATCTCCTGGTCTCCTCAGCATCCAGAGGCCTCCTGCATTCCTTGGCTTCAAGGTCAGCAATGTCAGCTGAGCCCTTCCCCCTGCTTCTCTCCTGCCTCCCTTTCTCTGTCGTCCATTCTTGAATTGAGCAAGGCCCACCTCTCTCGCCGGTCTTGCTGCACATGCAAGAGGAGGGGCAGCAGCATGTAAAGGAACCCAGCATGGTCATAAAGTTCTGAACTCTGCTATAGGGAAGGTGAGAGTTGTTGACCACCAGGGCTGAGGACATCTTTGGGGTGACGTTTCACCAGGTGAGCGGGCTTGGTGAGAAGCTGAGGGAAGTCACACTATGAAAACTCAGGGGGGTGGAGGGGCATGCTGAGTAGAGGTTGTGTGAGATGATCCAGAAGGACCTTCCTCACTCCTTCATAATGGCCCCGGCGGCTGGATGGTCTAGTCACTAGAGCGTCACATTTTACTCAAAGATTGATCTATCCCTTAAAAACAAAAACAAAAACAAACTGTGCTGTCCTTTCTGGGAGGGCTAAGGCAGGAAGCTGTGATCATCCCTTAGGTTTGTTTGTAACCCAGTGTGGACTGTGGGTGTGGGTCATGGAATAGAGAACAGGATTTTTCATGGGAGCAGCCAAGGATCTGGAACCTGAGGTTGCCTATAGAGTGTTCTAGGCCAACGTCCTAGGTAACCAGAGGCCGCTGACTAACTAGGGGGGGACATGAGCGGTTTCCCGGAGGGGCTCACTCAGAGATGACCATTCACACGGTCATCCGTCGGATTTCTGCGGAGCGCACTGCAGGGCCGGGGCTGTGCTCCTACCCTCACGGAGCTTACGTGGAAGAGGCTTCCGCGAACCAGCAAAGCATCGCTGGTGACTCGGGCTTTTCCAGAGCCTTTGCAGGCGCCAGGATGAAAAGAGCTGAGAATTCGGAGGCAATACTGGTTTTCGCTCACTGAAAAAAGTCCTGTATATATTCACTGTGTTGCTCCTTTAGATCCTCCAGAGCCAGCCGGGGAGACTGTGGTATGCTCTTACATTTGAAAAAAATGCTTTCAAATTACCACTTTCCTAGAAACATCTCAGTTTGCCGCTAATCCCAGGCATGCCTGTGGGAAGGCCAGAATGCCTTGACGGCAATATCCACAGGCTTTTCCTTAAATGTTAGCAAATATATACTAATTTGTTCAATCCTTGTAAATACTCCGAACAATAGGGTAAAGAGGTAACTGGATAAGCATGGAAAACATCATAATTAAAGGAAAGAATAAAGAACTTCAGAGTTCCTATTCTTTGAGTTCTTGATATCTCAAGATTAGATCCAGTCGATGTCAATACATTTTTAACGTAGGGTCCTTGGAGATCCGGAGGGTTAGTAGACACCCTTCAGGGTGATCCACGTGCTTCCCGAGGTTGTATGGAAAAATGTATGGGGTTGGGCCACAGCTCTCATCAGATTCTCAAAGGGACGCCCTGAAAGTCAAGAATCGCTTCTGTAGATCCCTTAAAAATGCTTCCATGCACGCCCTGTAGGAGAATAGTCGTGGAGGAGCTGACACAATGGCCACAGAGCATGAGGCGGTGCAGCAGGACACGGGGGACGAGGCTTCCAGTGGCAGCTCTCCTGTTACAGCCGTGTGACTGCGCAGGTCTTGGCCCATTGGAGCCTCAGTTTCTTACCTATTAAATGGGAGAAAGAGTACTTCCATTTTTCAGGTTTCTGTGTTGAGTGATCAGACCTTAGTGAAAATGCTGTAGAAACTTCACGGTGCTTTGGGACAAGAGGCTTTGGAAGAGGTTTCCTATTTGTACCTGCAGCGGCGTTAGGTTCTTGGTCACTAGAGGGAGCCTTAGGACTCAGGGGAGAGAGACACCGTCTCTCCTTGAAAGCTTGAGGTCTCTATGACATTCTTTAAAAAAAAATGGATTTTATAAATATCCATTTAGGTTTTTCTTTTTTTTTTTTATTCAGATAAAGATCCATAAGAACAAACACGACCAAAATTCCTTGTGACACAGATATTCCCACCCATTAACCTATGAGATGTTTCCTTCTGAATTTCTCTATGGTTCAAAAAAAAAAAAACAGAAAGAAACCAACCTTCTAGAAGGCTACAGGAAGCAAGGACTTTTCCATCAGCAGAGATGATTCATTATGATTCGGTGACATGCGGCGATGGCTGTTGGAGGATATTTGTTCCGGGCAGGATGGGCGAGTCCCGGCCCACCTCGGCATCAGTTAGAGCTGTCCCTCGGGGCTCCTGCTGGCACGCTCTCTCTGTAACTCTCCTTTTAGAACCTCCTTGTTGAAGAGAGTGTGGCTGTTGCACCAGACGGCCCAGAACAGTTGAAACACGGAGGCATGAGAGAGGGAAAGACTCCAACCTTGCGCATTAGGGACCCCAGAAGCTCACCGACCCACTGTGTGTTTGGGGGAAATCTTCGTTCCCTGTAGCCCGTGCCTAGACACCCGTGGTCAGATGGTGTTTCTTCATGAAAAAGGGAACGTTAGGGGACCAGATGCGGGCCCCACATGACGCCGGGCAAAGGTTTGCAGGAACAGGAAGCTCTTGGATTCGTCTGATTTTCAATCCAAATGCATTTGGAGAAGGTGGCGTCTAGATATTTCTCTTCCCTGCAGCCCTCTAGGCTGTACGTCGGTGCTGCAGAGAAGCGGACGACTGCACCGAGCGGTGACCATCGTTTCCCCCACATGCACTTGCACGTAGACGCTGACCTGTAAAGACTTCATTGCTGCCGCCCGTTAGCAAAACTGGCCGAGGAGACGCGCAGGCACAGAGGTGCCAGCTCTTCTTGATTCTAGGATGTCCCCTCGCAGACGCTGCCCTCCTCAATTTTACTTTTTAAAAACGGGGTCCTGTCTGTGATTTATGTAAAGAACTGTTGGTCACCCCTCCTGAGAAGCTATTTTAAATCGAGGCTGTTTCCTGTGATCAGTGGCCTTTTTGAATTGAGCAAGTATCCTAGGAAATCCTTTATTTTTGTTTTATGCCTTTCTCACATCTGGATGCCGAAGAAGGCCCCTCCGCTGCCACACTCCTGCTCTCTGGGTGGCTCTCCGTGTCTCAGAAGTCACCGCGGCAGAAAGGATTTCCGTCCGCGGACAGAGGCAGGAGTTTGCAGGTTATAAAGGACAAGGCCTGACGACTGACCCAGGCCCATCCGCTGACTGGGGTCACAACAAGCCCGAGGGGCGGCCGGCCCCCATTTCAAGCACAGCTGTAGCATGTTAGCAGTGGGAAATTTTCTAAAAACGGTGCAAACCCTTGATCAATGATTTCATTAATGATCACAGGCCGAGTAACTTTCTCCCTTTTTTATTTTCCAGAAGCTACTACTTCTTCATAAAGCTTTCCAGGGGGTAAAGGTCAGAAGGTGGGCAACAGAATCATTGTTCCCCGGTTTAGGACTTCTCAAATTTCAAGGCACACAACCGTGGGGAAATCTTAGGGTTTTTAAAAGTTTTTATTTAAATTCTAGCTAGTTCACATAAAGTGTATTATTAGTTTCAGGAATAGAACTTAGTGACTCATCACTTCCATATAACACCCAGTCCCCATAATCAGTGTCCTCCTCAATACCCGTCACCCATTTAGCTCTTCCCCTGCCCCCCTCCCTCCAGCAACCCTCGGTTCTCCATGGTTAAGCATCTCACGGTTTGGCTCTCTCTCTTTTCCTTCCCTTCCCCTATGTCCATCTGTTTTTGTTTCTTAACTTCCACATAGGAGTGAAATCATACAGTACTGGTCTTTCTCTGACTGACATATTTTGCTTAGCATAAGACACTCTAGCTCTAACCATGTTGCTGCAAATGATGAAATTTAATTTTTTTGATGCCTGAATAATAATCCATTGTATACATAAATATATCACATCTTCTTTATCCATTCATCAGCTGATGGACGTTCAGGCTCTTCCCGTAATTGGGCTATTGTTGACAATGCTGCCAAAAACATTGGGTGCATGTTCCCCTTTGCATCTGTGCTTTTCTGTCCTTTGGTTAAATGCCTAGTATTGCAATTTTTGGGTCATAGGGTAGTTCCATTTTTTACTTTTTGAGGACCCTCCACACTGTTCTCCACAGTGGCTGCACCAGCTTGCATTCCCACCAATAGGGTAAGAGGCTCCCCTTCTTCACATCCTCCCCAACATCTGTTGTTTCTCTGTTGTTAATTTTAGCCATTCTGACAGATATCTCATCGTGGTTTTGATCTGCATTTCCCTGATGATGAGTGATGTTGGACATCTTTTCATGTGTCAGCCATCTGCATGTCTTCTTTGGAGAAATGTCTATTCATGCCTTCTGCCCATTTCTTAACTGAATTATTTGTTTTTCATTGGGTATTGAGTTTGATAAGTTCTTTATAGATTTTGGATAATGACCCTTTATCTGATTTGTCATTTGCATATACCTTCTTCCATTCCATAGGTTGCCTTTTAGTTTTGTTGTTTCCTTTGCTGTGTAGAAGCTTTTTATTTTTCTTTTCTTTAAAAGATCTATTTATTTATTTTACAGAGAGCCTGGGGAGGAGTGTAAGGGGGGAGGGAAAGAAAGTCTTAAGCAGTCTCTGTGCAGAGTGCAGAGCCTGACCTGGGGCTCAATCCCATGACCCTGAGATCATGACCTGAGCTGAAACCAAAAGAGCAAGACAAGAGTCAGATGCTCAATAGACTGAGCCACCCAGACACCCCCAAAAGCTTTTTATGATGAAATCCCAATAGTTCATTTTTGCTTTTGTTTCTTGGGGTGATCTTGTTAAAATGCAGATTCTGATTCAGCAAATCTAGGAGTAGGGAGGGAAGAGCTGAGGTTCTGTTCTTCTTTGGTGCAGAGCTCCTAGGAGGTAACATTGCAGCTGGTCGCTGGACCTCACTGGGTAGCAAGGCCCTAGTTAATTTTTATCTCTTTCCTGTTTCAAGCTGACTCAGGTTAGTAGGATTAAGAATACCTTTTCTAATCTGATCCACAAGCACTGTCAGAAGTGAAGAATGAATAAGTAATGATAATAAGCCCATAGGAAATCATGAGGTCATGGATTCTACCTTCTAAGTTAACAGTTAAGTTTGGCAAGCCATGACTTCGAATTCTAATGTACTGCAAAGCCAAATAGTGAGACAAGACCCATAGTGTGCACAAATGCAGAGAACAGAATTCAAGCAGATCCGCTTTTTCTCATGAGATGGCAAAGCAGCTGTTTATTTGAGGTCATTATTATTATTTATTGGCAAGCATCATGCTCTGAACTGCATATGAGTAGGAACCTGACAGGAGCTACATGGGAACTGGTGTACCAATCCCTCTGGCTCTGAATCATCTGCGTACTTTTCCTTTATCCTCACTACCAGGAATCCCATCTAATTATTGCTCATGCAAAAGGATGCAATCTTCCTTGATGGGAAGAAATTTGGGGTCTTTCTTGAATGTTCTCAGGACAGCTGGTTTTGGCATTTCTGTATTGAGTTTTTGGACCTTTAATTTGGTTTACTATGTATTGCTTTGAATCTGCTATGATTTCCACAATTTCTCTTTTCTTGGTTAAATTGTAAATTCATTGTAACTGGTGGTCATTTCTTCTGTTTTTTAGAACTGGAAAATTGGAAGTGAATTGTGAACCTGTAATGCCAATCTCCTCCGTCATATCTGAATTTCTGCATACCAGCCTCTGCTTGAAACACATTTAGTGGGATCCCTGGGTGGCGCAGCGGTTTGGTGCCTGCCTTTGGCCCAGGGCGTGATCCTGGAGACCCGGGATCGAATCCCACGTCGGGCTCCCGGTGCATGGAGCCTGCTTCTCCCTCTGCCTGTGTCTCTGCCTCTCTCTCTCTCTCTCTCTGTGTGACTATCATAAAAAAAAAAAAAAAAACACACACACATCTAGTGATGGGGATTTTAGTATCTTACATTCTATCCTTGAACAGCCCTGTTAGGAAGTCTTTCCTAATTTTGGATCAACAGTTGTCTCTCTGTGGCTTTTGCCCACTAGCCTGGTTTGGCTCACTGGGAGCAATTCCTTTGCCTCGAATAGAATACGGACATAATACATATTGTTGAGTAACTGACTTGTTCAGACCCAGCCCTTGGGGTTCCCAGCACCCTTGGCAGTTTCTCGTGCAGCAGGGTAGCCTTCAACATCTGACTTGAGGAATAAACCTGGGGCGAGGCGCAGAGCTGCAGTGCCAGCCGTAGCATGAGTCAGGGTAAGGCAGGACAGTCGCTGCCCATAAGCCTTTTATGCTGCTTCATTCCAGGGGCTTAAGATTTCCTGCATTTCTTTCTTACAGTCAGCCTGACTTAAGCCTTCAATGAAATGCAGGATAAGGATTCATGATTACTCATGACTTTTCACACAACCACATCATTTGATAGGAATCTTGGAAATGGCTCCAATTTCCAAAATATTATTTATCTTTCCGTCGGTTCTCACCTAAAGCAAAATTTAAAATTGGCAAATTGGACGCCAGTCTTCCTCTCCTATGCCCCTTCCGATTCGATACTCCACGGGTGACCTGATCTCCAAGGCTTCCCCCGGGGAAGGATCATCCTGTGTCTTAGGGCCATTCATTACCTCGCCCCTCCCCTTTATCCTCACCGAAACCTACCTGTCCTGGGTCCGGTTCTCTCGGCAGCTGGTTTTATCCAACGTGACCTTGGCTTTCATGAGGTTTGGTCCCTTAACAACACTCGGAAATGTGTAAGAGAGCTCTTGTTTAACTTCCTGTCTCAGCGCCATAATTCCTTAAGCCACTCAAACACATGTCTCCCAGGGGCCTCTACGTAGTAGTTGTTTAGTGGGGAGGGATAGACCTCATGATAAGATCATGCACAAGAAATTGTTTTGGGTCCCTTAGCACAACTATTTTGCTTTCTCAGGAATAGCACTGAGATGCCTCAGTCACCCAACTCCCATTAGATGATGCGATGCTTCTTGTGCCAGAATTGCTGAAACTGTCCCTCTCCTGAACAACACACACACACACACACACACACACACACACACACACACACACTCAGCAACTTTTTAACTAGCCCCAGGTAGGATGTGTTGGTATCCTTCCCTCCATGGTAGATGGAGCGCCCCTTAGCACACTGCACAACTGCGTGTCATGTATCTCCTCGTCATATGGTACTAGTTCTATTCTCCATAAACAGGACTGACAATAGGTCTTACTGCACAGGGTTATTAATTACTAAGTAGAGACTTAGTCCAGGTACTGTGACTAGGGCTTCACAAGCTGTTTCTTTAGTGTTCATAAAAACCCTGAGGTATAGGAAGAGTTATTCACATTTTACTGATGTGAACTGTAGTTCAGAGAGGTTGGGCAATTTGCCTAGCGTCACGCAGCTACTGCATTGCAGGGATAGGGCTCAAACCAACGTCTGCCTGAAGCTTATGCTCTTAACCATGCAGCCTCCTCTTCTCTGGTCAACAGAGCAGAAACTTAAGATCCGTGAGATTCCTCAGACAAGCCCTGCTGTGTCCACCTTAAACAGTCTTCATGCTTAAATCAAAACAAAACAAAACAAAACAAAACAAACCTACACCTTGCTCATCCCTATCCTCTCAACTCTCACCTCTATCACTTTTCTGTGCTGTGGGAAACTTCTGACTTCTGCATGCACAAGAATAACAAGTGTTTGTTATTTAATTACAAGGATTTATTATAGAGGGAGGGATACTAACACATTCCATCCAGGGCTAATTAAAAATAACTGTGTCCCTGAGTGTATGTGGGCTTTTTGGTCTGTTTTGTTTTTGCTTTTATTTTGTTTTGTTTTTGAGAAGAACAATTCCAGCAAGAATTTTTTTTGGCACAAGAAGCATGGGATGGTTTAATAGGAGTTGGATGACTGAGGTATCTCTGCTATTTCTAAGAAAGCAAGATGGTTCATCACCTTCAATGAACAGGAGGTGGAGTTGCCTATGTGTCAGCCTTGGGCACAGGTATCTGTGCCTGGATTTGTTACTTTTTTTTTTTTTTTTTGAAAGGACATCTCTGTGAAAATCTCCTTTTGGATCAAAGAGAATAAAAAGATGTCAAAATACTGCTTCCAGCGTGGGTTTGGAACTTGCATTTATCTTATGTGCCTAGTTCTGGAACTGCCTGCCACACCTCCCCAGCAATCATTATTAAAAAGTTACCTCGAGCCAATGACATGCTAGACAACGATGACTAGAACACCTGGCTGAGGCAAATACATTCTAACAAAAAGATTTTAAGATAAAATACATTATTAGGGATAAAGAAGCTGTTCTACTTGAGGGGTTCATGCCCCCCACCCCCCAGCTGCCAGGAGCTGGCCAAGGGTTAACTGGAGTGGTTGTGAATCTCCAGACACCCTGGTCTTTCTTGGGCAAAGTGGCTCCAGTAGCCTGAGTGATGAAGCAGAGTTTTAGGTGTTGGCCATTGGAAGCAAAAGCACCCCAAACCTAGTGAGGGGTAGAGGAACCCTAGGGAACCTGGGTGGAGCACAGTGTCCCCTCCAATTGATTAAAAGAAAAAACTAATAATACAGTCAAACATTTAGGAAAACTTTTTAAAAAAGGCTCGGCATTCACAAACTGTCTTAGAAATGAGGGTTCATCTCTTTGTGTCTTCCTCAGTTTCTTTCAAAAGTGTTCTGTAGTTTTTAGGGTATAGATCCTTTGGTTAGATTTATTCCTAGGTATCTTATGCTTTTGGTGCAATTGTAAATGGGATTGACTCCTTAATTTCTCTTTCTTCAGTCTCATTGTTAGTGTATGGAAATGCCACTGACTTCTGGGCATTGATTTTGTATCCTGCCACGCTGCCAAATTGCTGTATGAGTTCTAGCAATCTTGGGGTGGAGGCTTTTGGGTTTTCTATGTAGAGTATCATGTCATCAGCGTAGAGGGAGAGTTTGACTTCTTCTTTGCCAATTTGAATCCCTTTTATTTCTTTTTGTTGTCTGATTGCTGAGGCTAGGACTTCCAGTACTATGTTGAATAGCAGTGGTGAGGGTGGACATCCCTGTCTTGTTCCTGATCTTAGGGGAAAGGCTCCCAAGTGCTTCCCCAGTGAGAATGATATTTGCTGTGGGCTTTTCGTAGATGGCTTTTAAGATGTTGAGGAATGTTCCCTCTATCCCTACACTCTGAAGAGTTTTGATCAGGAATGGAAAAATATTCCATGGAATATTAATTCCGTGGATTGGCAGAATTAATATTGTAAAAATGTCAATGTTACCCAGGGCAATTTACACGTTTCATGCAATCCCTATCAAAATATAATGGACTTTCTTCAGAGAGTTGGAACAAATTATTTTAAGATTTGTGTGGAATCAGAAAAGACCCCGAATAGCCAGGGGAATTTTAAAAAAGAAAACCAAAGCTGGGGGCATCACAATGCCAGATTTCAGGTTGTACTACAAAGCTGTGGTCATCAAGACAGTGTGGTACTGGCACAAAAACAGACACATAGATCAGTGGAACAGAATAGAGAACGCAGAAGTGGACCCTGAACTTTATGGTCAACTAATATTCGACAAAGGAGGAAAGACTATCTATTGGAAGAAAGTCTCTTCAATAAATGGTGCTGGGAAAATTGGACATCCACATGCAGAAGAATGAAACTAGACCACTCTCTTGCACCAGACACAAAGATAAACTCAAAATGGATGAAAGATCTAAATGTGAGACAAGATTCCATCAAAATCCTAGAGAACACAGGCAACGCCCTTTTTGAACTTGGCCACAGTAACTTCTTGCAAGATCCATCCATGAAGGCAAGGGAAACAAAAGCAAAAATGAACTATTGGGACTTCGTCAAGATAAAAAGCTTCTGCAGCATAAGAAACCGTCAACAAAACTCAAAGACAACCTACAGAATGGGAGAAGATATTTGCAAATGATGTATCAGATAAAGGGCTAATTTCCAAGATCTATAAAGAACTTATTAAACTCAACACCAAAGAAACAAACAATCCAATCATGAAATGGGCAAAAGACATGAACAGAAATCTCACAGAGGAAGACATAGACATGGCCAACACGCACATGAGAACATGCTCCGCATCCCTGGCCATGAGGGAAATACAAATCAAAACCACAATGAGATCCCACCTCACACCAGTGAGAATGGGGAACATTAACAAGGCAGGAAACCACAAATGTTGGAGAGGATGCGGAGAAAAGGGAACCCTCTTACACTGTTGGTGGGAATGTGAACTGGTGCAGCCACTCTGGAAAACTGTGTGGAGGTTCCTCAAAGAGTTAAAAATAGACCTGCCCTACGACCCAGCAATTACAGTGCTGGGGATTTACCCCAAAGATTCAGATGCAATGAAATGCCAGGACACCTGCAACCGATGTTTCTAGCAGCAATGGCCACAATAGCCAAACTGTGGAAGGAGCCTCGGTGTCCATCGACAGATGATGGATAAAGAAGATGCGGTTTATGTATACAGTGGGATATTCCTCAGCCATTAGAAACGACAAATACCCACCATTTGCTTCAACGTGGGTGGAACTGGAGGGTCTTATGCTGAGTGAAGTCAATTGGAGAAGGACAAACATTATATGGTCTCATTCATTTGGGGAATATAAAAAATAGTGACAAGGAATAATGGGGAAAGGAGAAAAAAATGAGGGGGAAATATCAGAAAGGGAGACAGAACATGAAGACTCCTAACTGTGGGAAACAAACTAGGGGTGGTGGAAGGGGAGGAGGGCAGGGAATGGGGGTGACTGGGTGATGGGCACTGAGGGGAGCACTTGATGGGATGAGCACTGGGTGTTATTTTATATGTTGGCAAATTGAAGACCAATAAAAAATAAATTTACAAGAAAAAAAAAAGAAATGAGGGTTCATAACTACAGATTGTATTAAAGATAAACAAGAAGATAGTATTATACAAATAAATTAAAAAAGACAGAAATGATCAATGTCCTAGAAAAATGTGACTTATCAAAACTATCCCAAGAAGAAATGGAAATAGGAGTATAATCTTTATCATTAAAGAAGTGGAATCAGTTTTTAATAGTGCACCCACTGCACTTCCATAGGACCAGAGGAGTTTGGGTAAACATTTGAGGAATCACATGCTCATGCCAACTTTATCAAGAGTAGAAGATAGGGAACATTATCCAGCTGATACAAGGAGACTACAAGAAGGGGAGATTATGACCAGCCATGTTTATAAATATATGTGTATAAATAAGCAAAATACTAGAAAATTAATAATTGCGTTAAAATAAAATTGGATGCTCAACATTGCTAATCATCTAAGGAAATGTAAATCAAAAACATAATGAGATATCACCTCACAGCTGTCAGAATAGCTAAAATTAAAAAGACAAGAAACAAAGACTGTGGGTGAGGCTGTGGAGAACAAGGAGCCCTCATGTCCTGCTGATGAGAATGCACACTGGTGCAGCCACTGTGGAAAACAACGGAGGCTCCTCAAAAATTGAAGATAGAATTACCATATGATTCAGTAATTCCAACACTGAGTATTTACCCAAAGAAAACAAAACCACGAATCCAAAGAGATACACGTACTCCTTCCTGTGTTTATTGCAGCATTATTTACAACAGCCAAGATACGGAAGCAACCTGAGTGTCCGTTGATAATATTCATATTCAATCAGCCGTAAAAAAGAATGAAATCTTGCCATTTGCAACAAGTTAGATGGACCTAGGAAATACAACACTCCATAAAATAAGACAGAGAAAGACAAATACCATCTGATTTCACTCATATGTGGAATTTAAGAAACAAAACAAAGAAAAAAGGGGCAGACTCAAGCACAGGAACAAACTGGTGGCTGCCAGAGGGAAGGTGAGTGTGGATGAGTGTGTGGATGAAAGAGATAAAAGAGGATTAAGGGAAAAAAATGGATTTATCGTAGGAATGCAAAGACGGTTTGACGTTAAAAAGACTAAAGAAAAAAACTATGTAATTGTCTCAATAGCATTTGATAAAATGTAATACCTATACACAGAAACTCTCTTAGCCAACTCTTAGCAGAATAGGAATAGAGGAACCTCGCTTAATTTAATAAAGGACGTCTACTAAAAACCTATGTAAATATTTTGAAGGATAAACTGGTAAAATATTTTTCTTAAAAATCAGAAACAAGACCAAGACTCCTGTCAATGGTGGGGAAAGCTATAGACATAGAGAAACATTGATGTGATGACTCGGTATCAAGCAGGTATCAATTCTCCCAAGTTAACTTGCAAATTGAAACAAAAATCTCAATAGAGTTTTCCTGGAACTTAATCAGGTAATTGTAAACTTGATTCGAAAGGGCAGAGGTCAATATCAAAAAAAAAAAAAAAAAAAGAAAAGAAAAGAAAAAAGAAAAGAAAAGAAAGCAGAAGAAAGAAGAGAGACAAGATGTGTGGGGAAGGGTGCTGGAATTGTTCTACCAGATGTAAACTTATTGAAAAGCTGTAAGCAATTAAGATTGTGTGATGTTGTGATAGGAACAGACAACGGAGCTCATAGCCTAACTCACAAAGTTATGTAAACTCAGAGTATGAGGAAGGTGACGTTATCAGTGTGGAAAAGATGACAGTATTGGGGACAAGTGATTCCAGGAAGATTGGTTGTCCATTTGGAACAAAATATATATATTATATTCCTTACCTCATGTTTCAATCCAAAATTCCGGATAAATTATAAATTCGAATATCAAAGACGTAGAAGAAAATACAGGAGAGATATTTCTATGATTGGGGAATTTTTTTTTCTATTCTTAATATTTTGATTTTTTAAAATTTCTAATCGAGAGAGGACAGATGAAAAGACTGATAAATACGACCCATTATAATAAAAATAAAACTTCTGGGCACTAATAGCAATCACTGTGTGGGGGGCCTAACTCTGTTAATACAGGAGGAGCCGGTAAGCTTTACTGTGTGCCCGAACACGTACTAAACACTACAAAGTATTTGCTGTTACTATTTCCTTCGTATTTTCCCCCACACCGACTGCGATTAAGTTAGCTTTACCACGTATTTTTTTCTCTTGAAGACATACATCTTGTAGATATGCAGCAAATAATGTAACTAAAGGGAGGGAACAGTATCTGAAAAACAATATGGAAAGAAGGATTTCAGTTTTAGATGAGCTTGGCTATTCTTTGGATGCGGGCCTCTCCTCCGGGAGCCCAGCCCTCATCTGCATGACCTCCGCAGCTTGCGCTCCTTTCCTGGTAGTGTCAACGCGGAGCAGAGTCCCCGGTGACTTGCTCTGTGTGCGGGGAATGCGGCTGCCACATCTCATGGGGTCACCGCGCCCCCCCCCGTGCCCCCCGGCAGGCCTGAGCCCGCCCACCGCGGGTGGAAACCAGGGGACCTCGCTGCATTCACCTCATGAACTTTTGATCCTGGGTCATTTTACTTTATTTTATTTGTATTTTTATTTTTTAAAGATTTTATTTATTTATGCATGAGAGACCTAGACAGAGAGAGAGGCAGAGACACAGGCAGAGGGAGAAGCAGGCTCCATGCAGGGAGCCCGACGTGGGACTCGGGTGACCGCGGGTCTCCAGGATCAGGCCCTGGGCTGAAGGCAGGCACTAACCCGCTGAGCCACCCGGGCTGCCTGGGGTTCAGTTCCTAATCACCCCAGCGGCCTCGGCCTCCCCCGGAGCTCCGGAGACGAGGTGTCCGGGTGCCCCGCGGGCCTACCGACCCCCCTCGGCAGCCGAGCAAGACCCCGTGTGACTCGGGGAGTAGTCGGGTATGAGAAGCTCGGCTCTCGCGCTGGCCGTCCTAAATCCGACAGCCCTTTGAAAACCTGTCATCGCATGGTCACGGGAGGTGCCGCTGTCCCTTGGAAAACTGTTGGGGTGCGGGGAGGGGCTGGCGTGGAGATGTGAGGACCTGGGTGCCTGGATGGGGAGGTGGTGGCTTTCCCTGGGACTCCGGGCACAGCACGTTGAGTCATGGAGGCAAATGTCTGGCTGTCCTGATGAGTATCGGGGTCTCCTGTCCGTCAAGGAATGCTAGATGTCGTGGTGTGTGCAGTTTCAGGCCCTGTTGTGTGTTGTCAGACACCAGCTGGAGGACCCGGTGCTCGGTTTCCGTGGGTGCAGAAAGGGACATCCTCCTTGCTTTCTTTCTCGGGGAGAAACGAAGTGAGTTGGAGGTTATCCGCTGAGAATGCATCTGTTACAAGGAGGGTGGCACGTCCTGGATTTTCTGGGACCACCCCAGGTTAATACCTGCTTCCCAGAAAAATTACTGGTGTCCGCTTCCACATTTAAAACGTATCTCAATTTGAACAATAAATCGTGATCACGCTGGTTATCACAGGGTCCAGGGGGAAGCGGACCCGTCTTAAGGACTGGGTGGAAATGAATCTAACAGGCTGAGAAGCACCAGAGAGAAGCACCCTGGGTTCTATCCGTTGCCAAGGCCCACGGCCAGGAAGGTTTCCCCTCACTCGGTGTCCCTGAAACTAGATATTTAAGGGCATTTTGGTCACCTGGACTGTTCTAAGATTATCCTTTGTCAGCTTGGTCTGAACTCTGACTTGTCCGGTCTTGGCTGTCTTTCTGGTTGTGGGAGCAGACCCTGTGGTTTGGACTTCCTTGGACTTCTGTCACCACCCATGACACGGCGAAGAGTGCATTCCTGTGACTCTTCGGTCTTTATGTCTCCTGACTCATATTTAGGGTAGAGGAGATCGTGCTGCAAATAATTGAAGTTCCTTGCACCCTGGACTGGAAATAGAGGGCTAACAAGTTAGCGGCAGCAAGGAGGCAAGACACTTTTAGACCAACCTTATTTCATTGAACTTTTGAGGCTGACACCATATCTCACACCTGATGGTTAAGAGCGGGAAGACGGAGAGTCACCGAGACATGGCTTACGGGGCCGCCCCAACATATCTCAACTCTTCCCGATGCATTTCAAGGGCCGTAAAGTAGGTCACGGAAGGCAGGGCCAAAGCCCTGGGCTCACTACTGTCCTCCGCACGTGGCTCCCCCCACTTACGGTGGGACTCAGAAAATGCTCTCCCGCCCCGTTCCGCACAGAAGCTGCTCGGCAAACATTCTGCTGGTGCTAATGGGATCTCAGAGCAGAGTTTTGTTTGTCCGCCCTGGGGCAGGTCCTAGCAGATCTGGGGGTGACGGAGCATGAGCAGGTGGGCTCTGAGGGGTGTCCACACTGGGCTGGAACGTACCGTGATGCCGTCCCCGGGAGCCGGTATTTGTTTTTCCAGTCATGCTTCGTCCTGGGGGGTGTTGTGTTTCCCTAAGTCCTTCAGGACTCGTGACCCCAGGAGCTCAGGTTCCACTCCCTGCCTCCTCGGCCTTGTTTGCCTTGCTCTTCAGAAGGAACACAGCAAACTCTCAGAGTGGTCACTTGTTGAAAGGACCGCTTGGAGAAAGCGCTTTGTAAGTTCAAAGGCGCCACATGTGGAGGCGGGACTGTCCTGACACAACAGGCTTCTCTTTCAGAAAGGCCCCTTGGGTGCCTGCCTCCCTCTTCATGCTCAGTTACCTTTTGAGCCAGTTTGGGAGACACAGTGGGGATCTGGTCACTGTGAAGTTTCACCTCCTTTTTGACCTACACACACCCCTGTCCGGCTTGGCCTCTCGGCTGGTCCATCCGACGGGGCTCGGAGTACCCGCTGGCCGGCCCAGCGATCCAAGCCTCCCTCTGCGGGCTGTGGTGTCCCCATTACTGAGGAGACCCAGTAGTGTGCACTAGACTCTTCAGGCGATGTCTTGGGATAAGGGTCCAGCTTCTAAGAGGTGACCTGCAGGGAAGTCAATGCTTATCTGGAATACACCCCCCCCCCCCCCCCCCCCGCCAAGTCTGTACCAACGACCTCCAGTCAGCGTTTGCCACTTTCCTAGTGGGTTAATACACAGTCTTTGTTTATTTGTCGTTTTGGTTTGGTAGTTTCGGCAGGAGTAGCCAGTGGGTCGCTTGCTAACTCATTTGTTGATAAATCCATCCTCCCATCCGTTCATTCAGTTAAAATCTGCTTGGCCTTTAACTCTCAGTGGTAAAGACGACGTGGTCATCCACATGGGGGAGATAGTTGGACCTTAACCAGGGAGGCCCCCACACGCGTGTGAGCAAAATGAAACCCACTGCGGTCCGTGCTGAGGAGGAGGGGGACACGGTGGAGCTTGGGGACAGGCTCAAGGACAGCTGTCCCGCCCGGCCGGAGGGTGCGAAGGGGCGTGGACGTGATCCGCTGAAGGGCAGGGGAGTGCAGGGCCTCAGCAGGGCATGCGTGCTCCCCTCGCTTCCAGGCCCGCTGGGGGTTCTTGTCTTCATCCTGGAAGCAGCTAAGCCGCACGTGGGGCTGGGATGAGGCGGGGCCGGGACCTCATGCGCATCTCGAGGCCTCCCCGGACGCCCAGGGTCCCGCTGTGACCCGGCCTCACCCCCTTTGTGCTCCAGGCTCCTTGCTCGGCCCTCGCAGTGCCCGGCGCGGCTGGCGGCAGTGCGGGGTCCAGGCCGGCCTGTCCCTGCGCGGCGGGCGCTCCGGCAGCGCGCACCTGCTCCCCGCGCACCTGCTCCCCGCGCACCTGCTCCCCGCGCACCTGCTCCCCGCGCACCTGCTCCCCGCCGCCCAGGCCTCCCGCGCTCCCGGCCTCCCGCTCCCCGGGGGCTCGCCCGGCCTCCGCCAGAGGGGCTGCGCGGGAGGGTCCGCACCCAGGGCCTCGGTCCCCGCGGGCTCCGCTCACGCCGGGGCGCCGGGGCTCGGGTGGGTCCTGCGTGCCCCGGAGCCCGCCCAGGGCCTCCCGACCCCCGGCCTCGCGGCACACCCGGGCCTCAGGGCGCCCCCCAGCCTCTCCGCGCCCCGTGGGCTTTGGGCCGGCCCGGCGTGGGTTCCCGGCGCCCCCTCCGGCCTCCGCACGGCCCGCACGTCCGTTCCTGCGGTTCCCGCTGTTCCCGCCCACGCGGTCTGGTGTCTTGGGAGAGTCCGGCGCGGGAGGCTCTCCTGGGTCCCGCCCGCAGCGTCCCCCCCGCATCCCCCCGCCCCTCCCGCAGCGCCCCCCTCCCGCAGCGCCCCCCTCTCCGCACCCCTCCCGCAGCGCACCCGCTCCGCGCCCCCCACCGCGCTGCCCGCGCACCCTGCGGCCCCGCGTGGGTCGGAGCAGCCCCGGGGACAGGGCCGCGTCGCGGGGGCGCTGGGGCTGCTGCCTGCCCTCGCGGGATGCGCGGGATGCGGGGATGCGCGGGATGCGCGGGCGCAGAGTCCCCGGCGCTGTCCTGGGCGCCCCTTGGCCCCGCTCCCGCCGCAGCGCCCCCGGCCTCCCCCACCACCCGCAAGGCCGGGGGCGGACCCCTCCCGTCACCCTTGCAGCGCGGCGGGTCCTTCTGGGCTCGGCATCCGCCACCTGCGCGCCGTGAGGCCCGCGTGCGCCGCCCGGGCCACGACAGGTGCAGGTGCGGCAGGTGTGCCCGCCACGCCCTAGCCGGCCGGCAGGTGTGCTGGGCGCCGACACAGAGCCCTTGCTCCTGAGCCCGCGGAGAAGTTAGAAGTTAGGGACCCTTGCACTGCATGGGGAGCCTCAGCCTAGAGCCCCGGCTTTCCGCGGCCTTGCCGGAGGCGCCGCCTGTGTGCGCCCGGCCTGGTTGGAGAGGAGACTGCAGAGGATGTGAAGCTTATTCTTAGAAAAAAATATGAAATGGATAAAGTTGTTTTTTGTTTTTTTGTTTTTTTACAATTCCTCTTTTCCTTTACCTTTTCTCTGTCCTCAGGGATGCCTTCATACCGCCCCATGACAGCCACCCCACAAGGCCAGACCCCGTCTTCCGCTCTCCTGCCCTGCCCTGGAGCTCACCTTCCCTGTCTCGAGCCCCATTTCCTTCTACCTCCTACCGTTCTCCCATTATGGGTAGTTCCTCGACCCCAAAAGTAAAAGCGATGGTCACACTCCTCTAGGAAGGCCGGAAACCTGTAAAGAAGAGCATCACTGGCTGCTCCAATGCCCAGAGAAAGCCCTTCTACTTAAGAAAAGACACGTATCGGAAACCCGTGTGGTTCGAGGGGTTCACGGGTGGCAATGCCTTAGTCCCGTCTTCCCCTGTGGTTACTTTTCGTTCTGAACCAACTAGTCTTCCTCTCTCTGAATTTGAAGCAGTGGCTTATAGGTGGACCTTGTAGTCGCCGTCACCGAGCTGCCATTTGCTTAGCTTCCCTCCAGCGACACCAGCAAGGCAGCCGCTCACTCCACGTTCCTGGAACCACGTCCCCTCTCCTTAGGAGCCCGTGTGCAGAAGATGCAACTTAAT
The DNA here is from genome assembly GCF_053574225.1 of Canis aureus. Lineage (NCBI taxonomy): Eukaryota > Metazoa > Chordata > Mammalia > Carnivora > Canidae > Canis > Canis aureus. Next base: position 2,956,161 of record NC_135633.1, read on the forward strand.
ACTCTTCCCCTGTTTCCTCATGCAGTTACTCATCCAGGGCTCCCTCCCCACTCCCAGGCAGCTCTCCAACTCCCAGGGATGTTTATTAGGGACAGGCCACCCAGTGAGTCCCAGGCTTCCCTGAATTGCTATTATATTTTATTGTCTCTTCTACTTGCCTTTTCCAGCCTTGTATTTTTCTTTAGTTGTTTCTTATAAAGAAGGCCTGTCTTTCATCCAGACGTGACTCCAAGGCCCAAATCTGCGCCTTACCCAGGAAAATCTCATTTCATCAGAATGCTTGAGGACCTCGGGGCTGGTGCATTGACTGTAAATGTGTTACTCACCATTAGTCGGAAGCCCCCCCCGCCCCTCCCCGGTGTGTCCAGAACAACTCGAGTCCTCTTTCAGGCCTCCGTCATAAAGACTAGAGAAGATCTTGTGACGTTCCCATGCGTTTGGAAGCGCTTGCAGTTTCGGCGCTCTGCAAAGGGTTCTTCTTGCCGAAATTGAACTGTTGAAGCAAGAACGTGGGATTCAAGCTTGTGTCATTTCTTCTCACTCTTTATCCGCAAGAATAGCTTGACCTTCAGTCAAGCCCAAGCTCCTGATGAAAGTGATGATGAAAGATGACATCAGTGAGGCAAGAGCATCTCCAAGTCGTGGCGGGACCCCCTCCTGGGAGGGGGGGGATGCTGGGGCGGCAGCTCCAGGTCAAGGCCATGGCACTTCCAAGGAGGAGAGTAAATCAGGTGCCACCTTTCATAGCACATGGCTGGGGGGAGGGGGCGGGGGGGGCGCTGTAGAGCTGGGTCCCAGGGACTCCGTTCTTAAGCTAAGGGGAGACTCATCTCACTGAAGTTGTTTCTGCTCTTTTTCTTTCTCAGCATCTATTCATTCCTTCTCTTTTGAACTCCTTCGGGCCTACGATTGAGACGCTGTTGCTGAACAGGTAACGGGCGGAAACGTAAAGCTTCAGAGGCTGGCACGTAGGAAGCGGCCAGTGCATACTTGGGCGCTGGATAAATGGGCACACAGATTGGAGCCCCGCCTTTGCCTCTAATTTCTTGGGTGACCTTGGAAAGTTTCTGGATCTCGCTAAGCCACAGTCTTGTCGTCTCTAAAATGAGGGCGCTAGTAATTTCCTTACAGAATTGCCGTGAGGATCGAATGGACCAGTGCCTGTAAATTGTAAGAGTACAGTGATTTTTTTCGAAGTAAAATAGCGACGGCAGCAGGGCTCCCCACGATCGCCATCGTCCCTGCTGGTGGCGGGCAGGGCCCGCAGAGAGGCCCCCTCGCTCCCGTCCTCGCCGACTCACCGCTCCGCACACGTCCCCACAGCCGGCAAGGCCCCAGTGGACGTTCGTCGTTGTACCAGAGACAAGATTAGAATCTACTCCTTTCATCCTTCTGCCCCTCAGACCCTCCGGCCTCCTCCCTGCTCACCGGATTGTTGAAGGAGTCTGGTCACGCGGGCAAGTCCCGCGCTTGTGATGCGCCAGGTGACTCCTGCTCCGCCGACGTTGCCGTTGATGTCATGGGGGTATTCCTGGGGGGAAGCTGGTTCACGATTTTTAAGAGGTTGACCTGCCCTGGCCAGAAGCCATGACCTCCAGGGCCTTGGTGGGATGTAGAGAGAAGGGAAACAGGCTTCTTGAGAGGAAGTGAGAGCTCTGCAGAAATATGTTTTTTTTTTTTTTTTTTTTTTAGATTTTACTTATTTATTCATGAGAGACACAGAGAGAGAGAGAGGCAGGGACACAGGCAGAGGGAGAAGCAGGCTCCATGCGGGGAGCCCGATGCGGGACTCGATCCCAGGACCCCGGGGTCACGACCTGAGCTGAAAGCAGATGCTCAACCGCTGAGCCCCCAGGTGTCCCTCGGCAGAAATATCTTAATCTTCAAAATCCTGGCTCCACATCGCACTTCTTTGTCTTACAAGGGGCCGTACTTCCCGGCACTGGTGCTCTGGTGAGGCCGCCTCCCCCACCTCGGTTCTGGGCTTGGCCCACGGGGAATGCGTGACCATGACGCGAGCAGAGGCCTGGTACGGCCTGCACACGGGAGCACGCCCCGTGGGGAGACCTGTGGGGTCCAGACTCTGGGTGGTGGAGGAGCCCGAGACGGACCGCGGAATGCGGGGGGGCCACTCGGGAAGACTGCAGGGTGAGAGCCGGCCTGGGCGTCCTGCCTCCGCTGCATGCAGCACTTGAGTGACCTCAGCCACGCTCCAGGGTCCTCTCTAGACCTCCCGCTTCCGTCAGCCCGGCCAACCCACAGCCAACCCACCTGTCAAGGGTAGTAACACACTGTAATTTTAAGCCATTAAATTTGGGGTGGCTCCTTTATGTAGCAGTGGATCATGGATCCGCAGCCTTCTTCCTCCCTTCCTCCTGGGCCCCTGGGCAGACCACAGGGAAGCACCCCTTGATATAGCTCCAAAACATGAATTGGTGTGTTCACGGTGATCAGCCCTCGGGTGGCCTGGAAAGAGATGGTTTTTGTTTTTTGCTTTTCCTCCTCAGATGTTTTCATTTTACAAATGCAAGACTGAGGCTCAGAGAGCATAAGGAACTTGTCTAGGCCTCCCGATTCAGCATCTAATATCCCTTCCACGAAGAGCCATCGGAATATCTTTGGTTTCAAAGGGAATTGTATTTTATTTTTTTACATTTAAAAAAATTTTAAATTCGATTTGCCAACATATAGTATATAACACCCAGTGCTCCTCCTGTCAGGTGCCCTCCTCAGTGCCCCGTTCAAAGGGAATTTTAAAAAATCTTAATTCCAACGTAGCTAACACACCGTGTTACATTAGTTTCAGGTGTACAATATAGTGAGTGAAACGATATTGTACGACGATTCCATATGTTACCTGGTGCTCGTCATGGCAAGGGCGCTCCTCAATCCCCATCCCCTATCTACCGCAACCCCACCTCCCCCCTGGTGACCATCAGTTTGTTCTCTATAGTTAAGAGTCTATTTCTTGGTGCCCCTCCCTTTTTCCTTTGCTTATGTGTTTTGTTTCTTAAATTACCCATATGAGTGAGATCACATGGTATTTGTCTTTCTCTGACTGACGCATTGTACTGAACGTTGTACCCTCTAGCTCCAACCATGTTGTTGCAAATGGCAAGATTTCGTTCTTTTCAATGGCTGAGTGATATTCCACGGGCTGAATATACACCACATCTTCTTTATCCGTTCATCCCTCTCTCTCTTTTTAGAGAGAGTGAGAGTGCACATGTGTGCAAGGGGACAGGGACGGGCAGAGGAAGAGGGAGAGAAAGGATCTTAAGTAGGTTCCACACTCAGCACAGAGCCTGGCACGGGGCTTGATCTCACAACCCTGAGATTATGATCTGAGCCAAAATCAAGAGTGGGACACGTAACTAACTGAGCCCCCCGGGTGCTCCTAACCTAATTCATCTCTTGCTGGACACGTAGGCTTATTCCATACTTCGGCTATTGTAGATGATGCTGCTATAAATATAGGGGTGCGTGTATTCCTCCAAATACGTGTTTTTATATTTTGGGGGTAGATTCTCAATAGTGTGATTGCCGGATTGTAGTACAGTTCTATTTTTAATGTTTTGAGGCATCTTCGGATTTGTTTTGCTTTCTTTTCCGGAGTGTCTGCGCCATTTTGCATTCCCACCAGCCTTGCAAGAGGGTTTGTTTTTCCCTACATCCTTGCCAACCCTTGTTTCTTGTGTTTTTTATTTTGGTCAGGCATGAGGTGCGAGGTGATCTCTCAGTGTAGAGAGAGATTTGCATTTCCCTAATGGTGAGTGATGTTGACCCTATTTTCATGTGTCTGCTGGCACATGGAGAAATATCTGTTTGTATCTTCTGCTCAAAGGGAATTTTTAACCAAAATCATGACATATAATGTTATATATATATATACATACATACATAAAACACTTTTTATCTACTTATGTAATAATCTCTGTTGACTGGACATGATCATTTGATTATTTTCTAATTCGAAAAAATCATACCTGGTGAGAGTCATGGAAATTTGTAGCTAATTTAGCCCAGAGAGTCAAGTGCTGGCAAAAATGCAAATGGGGATCTGCAGAAGGAATAGAGACATAATTCATACTAATTTCCGCAAAAAGTTACATGAGGCCTTTAGGAGTACAAATCATGCCTCCCCTGGTTCTGCAGACTTACTCGTTCAGCTCTTATCTATCGGGCGCTTCCTGTGCGCCAGGTGTGAGGTGGATACCAGGATCGATCGTGAATGATACAGTGTTTGCCCTCGACAGCATTCGACACGAAGGTCGAGTGACCGATTCAGGCTCACACAGCTAGAGAGCATTAAATCCCGGGCTGTCCCCGGGGGCCGGTCCCCCTAGTGCCTGCCAACCAAGTGCCTCATTGACTTCTGGAGTTGTCAGCCGTGCTTACTTTTAGTAATCATGGCTTTAAGAGACAACATTTTCTTTGGGTGCCTATCTCCGTTTAAGTTAGAGTTGTGATTTCTGAGGGATTTGCCATAGTTTACCCTAAGATTCCCCTTTATGTGTTAAGGAAAGCTTTCTTACAGATTCGATTCAGCTCTTCTCTCTTCATTGGGGCAGATATGATCTGTGCTATTGTGTTGTAGTTGCATTCCTAAGAAGTCACTCTGAATTAAAAAAATCACTTTAAAATAATTATTTCAGAAAGCAAATATGGGATTTGGGTCTGGAGCATTCAGACTCACAATAATAGAGTAATTTTGCCTGGAGGCATTTCAATAATACTGGTGTTTTTATAGCTTTAAGTCTATAGTTATAAAGCTAAACATCCCTAAGAAAAATCCAGCCTCAATTACATCTAGCTTTTGATCAAGAGGAATGGCCTTTGTTTTTCGATCCTCACCAAGACCATCATTGGCGCAAGGCTTCTTAGCCATTTTTATCACATTTTTCACCCATTGTTGGATAAACATATCCCGAAGTCACTCAAACAAAGCAGCTGACACAGCAAGTTTCTTCCTCTTTGTCTGAGATAATGTTAGTTCTTGCATTACAACCATGTGTGTAATGAAAATCATGTGTCTCATTATTTACTCAACAAGTGTTTTCCGAGGCCGACATGGTCAGGCACTGAATAAGGCCTGGGGATGTAGTGGTAAGCAAGACAGACAAGTCCCTGTTGCCATGGAGCTTGCATTCCAATCGAGGAGATGGTCCATGAACAGGTAAATACACAATATGACGTCATTTGGTGTGAATGGTATGGAGAAAAATAAAATAGAGTACGAGAGGGACCAGTGGCTAGATCATGCTGAGCCTTAGGGACATTGAAAGGACTTTGGATTTTTTTTGGAAACCATTAGACGTTTTTGAGCAGAGGGATGATGCAGTAGGCTTGATATTTTAGGAGGCCTGCTCTGGCTGCCGTAGAACAGACTATCGAAGGTTAAAGAGGGATCGTTGGGGAAAATTAGGAGGTTGTTGCCTAGTCCAGTTTCCTCTCTGAACCTGAATCTGAGGCAAGGGCTTGTGTGTTGGTCAGTCTGTCTTGGAAAGTGATCCAAGGGACGTAAGTGGAAGACGAGGAAGTGTTAGGTGAGAAAGAAGGCAAAGTCTACCCAGTTATGTGGCAGGTGCTGGTGACTTCCATAGACAACGGACCCTGTCTGTCACCAGGGACCTGTAAAGGCCAGGTGGGGATACACTGAATTGTTCAGCCCTCAGCCCTTTGGTGGAGGGTCGCCCACTGGCATGTTGACTCCCCTGCACTACGAGGTTCGTGCATGAAGCAGAGTGACGAGCAGCGCCTGCGGTCACCCGCACTCCCAGCAAGAGTTTCTGCGGAAGCAAGAGTTCTGTGGAGCCGTGGGGCCCGAGGAAGGCAGCTCTCCCCAAGAGGCACCCGATGCAGAAGCTCGCGCAGCAGGAAGGACGGGAGCTTGGGTTTGGGGGGCAGTAGCAAGGTGGTGACAGTGGCCACATCCATGGGTTGGACCCAAACTACATAGTGAAAATTTGCATTGGAATAAGAAGCGTCTGTATATCTCCCGGTGCAGCCGGCTGCTGATCTCGCTCCACCCGCGTCCGTGGTCTTTCCACTCCGTGGTCCTGCCCGCAAGCCCGCACACGCAGCTTTCTGTTTGTCCGCCTCAAAGTTTACCATTTAGCACAACCAAACTGATGAGCGAAGATTTAATAACCCACAGACAAGCCTCTTTCGCCTTATGTGTCTTCTGTGTTTAACACATTTGACAGATTGTGGAGGCAGACAAAGGTGATGGAAGGGGAACCGGCCGCAGGACCGGCTGCGTCCTTGGGAACTATACAGCAGAAGAATGCCCTCTGCTTTAGACAAGCGTCTAAAAGGGTAGAAGACTTACGGACAAGTTTTCGAAATGTCTGTTTAAAGATTGAAAAACAAAAGAGTACCCCAGCCCTGGTCACGGTTATTTAGGTTTCTTGTGTTGGGCTAGTCCAAGGGCAGGAGTAAAACGTTCATGGCATGAAACTCAACATTTTGAAAAGTAATATGCATTGGAGTGTTTCTCAGGAAAAGAAGAACATCTGTAACTGGTTTCGAGAAATGTCCTTGCGGATGAAGGTGCCTAGGAGAGTGATTCTGGAGAAGGATAGGCCAAAGGATGCTGGCGGAAGCCACAGTGAAAAGTGAGTAGAAATGCATCGCGGTGTGAGAGCACCTCGGGGTGCTCCCAGGAAGCTTTGTCCTCCTTGCCTGCAGCTTGGCTCTGCTGCATTTTATCTTTCTCTACAGTCGCCGGAAGCTTTCTATTTAACCCCATTTAGGCAAAGTGGCAATACTACTGCTGCTGCTGCTGCTGCTGCTGCTGCTGCTGCTCCTGCTGCTACTACTACTTTCCATGAGTCAAGCCCTGTACATACATATGCAGTGAAAAAGAGCAAATGTTTTGTTAGTAGGTGATGTAGAAATATTTTGTGGAGAGAGACACGTTTTGCAGAAAGATGTCTTCAACCCAGTGAAATGTGGAAGGAAGCTCTGGGGTTGGGAGCGGTGGTGTCAGGCTATTCCCAAACTTAAAAATAAGGAGAACTCTTGGTGTTAGCAAGTGGGGATAAAAGAGAGAAGGTGGAGGGTTCAAAAACTGCTGTATGTAGAGGGTGAGCGGAGAGGCCCCCGTGGCTAGAACCAGGAGGAGGGATGCTTTCAAGTGAGCCATTTGTACTCTTTGTGCCGAGAGTCCTCCCCTGACAGATCATTGTGAAACTATGAGCCACGCGTGGATGGACCTGGAGGCCATTACGCGGAGTGAAGTAAGTCAGTCGGAGAAGGACAGTCATCATATGGTCTCGCTCCTACGGGGAAGATAAGACATAGTGCAAGGGACCATAGGGAAAGGGGGGAACTGAGTGGGGAAAATCCGAGAGGAAGACAAACCATGGGGACTCCTGACTCTGGGAAACAAACTGTGGGTGCTGGAGGGGAGGTGGGCAGGGGGATGGGGTGACTGGGTGATGGGCACTGAGGGGGGCACTTGACAGGATGAACGCTGGGTGTTAGACTATATGTTGGCAAATCAAATTTAAATTAAAAAAAAAAAGAAAAAAGAAAAACCAAACACAATTATGAGTCATGATTTCTAGTGAACTAGCTGTTTGGCTTCAAGGTGGGCCTGGAGGTGACTCATGGGGCTTTGCAGGTAGGGAGGAGGAGAGAGAGACACCAAGTGGGTGTAGGCATGGAGGTGAATCCTAGCTCTACCATGTCTTAGCTCCCTCGCTTGGCCCTTCCTGGCTGTTCCTAGCTCTGTGCTGGACCCCTGGCAGCTGACCCCTGTGTCCTAGGTCCCCCGCACTCCCCTGATCTCTCACTCCAGCTGACTGCCCAGTGAGGTGGGATGCTGATAGGAGGAGGGGAGAACGGGAGAGAAGGGAGAGCAGGAGATCCTCGCCCGCCAGGCCGCGGTCTGTGGCCCATGTGCGTGGCTGTCCCCTGGTTTGAGCCTGTCACTCTCTTCTCCTGCCCCTCAGGCCTGGGAGCGATCATGACTTTCCGTCGGGTAGTCCCTGGACCCGTTATCCTTGTTCTACTCGTTCCCTTAGTTCTTTGTTCACCTTTATTAAACATTCTGCTTCCCTTTGAGCCTGCTCACCTCTCTGATTAATTATTACAGTGAGTGACTTTGTGCAAGTTACTTAACTGTTCTCTGCGGCCATTTCCCTGTCAGGTGGAGATGGTATTGGATATGCCACGTGGAGCTGGGTGCTGGAGGGTTAACAAGGGAATACACACAGAGTACTTTGCATGTAATAAGTAATACAGTAATAATAACTGTATTACTTATTATAGTAATAAGAAAATAAAATTTCTCATTGCAGCCTCTATATAACTCTATATTGTAGGTATTATTTTCCTTATTTTACACGGGGAGAAATTAAGACCTAGAGAAGCTTAGACAAGAGAGTCATGATTCAAAAACCAAGTCAGATGTGGAAGCTATTTTTCATCTCATTATACAAAATGAGATTTCCCACTTATTTAAAGGGGAGAGACTAAATAGTAAAATCAGCAGTTAGCAAAAGGCATGCTGAAAACTCACATATTTTTTAAAAAGATTTTATTTATTTATTCATTAGAGACACAGAGAGAGAGAGGGAGAGAGAGAGAGAGGCAGAGACACAGGCAGAGGGAGAAGCAGGCTCCACGCAGGGAGCCCGACGTGGGACTCGATCCCGGGTCTCCAGGATCACGCCCTGGGCTGAAGGCGGTGCTGACCACTGAGCCACCTGGGCTGCCCACAGATTTGTTTTTAAAGAAACCCATCCCCTAGAAGTGATTTTGGACAAGAAAAAATAACTTTAATCTGTGTTCTACCAATCATGCCATGACATATGGCTTTTTTAATTTTAATTTTTTTAATATTTATTTTTTGCATCAGAGTTTGTCACTTACATTTTTGGTTTTTTTGAGCCAATTGATCCCCTCCTGCCCTTTTGTTCCCTTTTAGTATAGTTTTGTGTTTCAAGCCTTGACTCTGGTAAAAACAAAACAAAACAAAACAAAACATTTTCATCTTTTTTATTGCCCCCACTGAAAAGATCTGAAATGTTATGATTAATGAGATAATTCTCACTCTCATTTCCAAGGTAGGGCTTTTGTACTGAAAGGAGGGTAGAAGAGTGAAACTGGAAAGACCCAGTTTCACATTAAACCTTCCCTTAAAGCCCTGACTGTTGTGTAAGGGGAGACAAGGAGACAATGAATGTAATCAAACTGGATTTGTCTAAGCCACTGAAACAGCATCTCCTAAAACCTGTTTTGGAGGAAATAAATTCCTTTTGGCTTCTACAGCTTGGGGGAGGTATTATCTTTCAGACTGGAAACAAAATGGTGGGCCCCAGACAAAGATAACCTGGTAAACTGTGTGCCAAGTTCTGTTCAACAGTCTCCTCTGGGGCAGAGGGACCAGAGGAGGAAGTGCTGAGTGTGTGTCAGGAAGGAGGTTGGCCAGAGGTCCAGGATGATGGTTCTATGTGTCAGCAAGATGGCTGAATAAGATGTCTTTCATTCATATCCTCCCTCAACAATCTGGCATCTACCCACAGACAAAGATGCCTTTGTGGGAGCTGTGGGGTCCAGCACCATATGCCAAGAAACCCAGGAAAAATATCACTCACTTGTGCATTGGGTAATAGGCATACAGAACTCAGACCCATCTGGAGACCTTGCAGCATCCCATGGATTGACTCCAACTCCTATTGGCCATGGTCTGAAGCCCTGGAAAAAAATTCCTTAGACTCAGGGCCAAGAGAGACTTTGTGGATGCTCAAGAGTCCAGTGGAGAAGTTCCAGCAGACCACTGGAGAAAAAAAAATATGAGTTTGGAGGTGTTGGAGAAGGTAAGAGGAACAGTTCCAATTTACTCATGTCACTTCTTCCAAGGCAGCCCAGCTCAGTGCCGAGAAAGACCTTCTCAGCTGTAACTTCTCCTTTGGGAGAAAGTGAGACCATGTAAGTGAGCAACCTGCTTCCCCAACTATGCAGGACTCGATCGAAGAGGCTCATTTCTTTCTCATCCCATACAGGAGGATAAATATCGTTGAAATATCCAGGCTGCCCAAAGCCATCCATAGATTTCATGCAATACCTGTCAAAATTCCGTCATTTTTCACAGAAATAGAAAAAAACAATCTTAAAACTAATAGAGAATCACAAAGGACTCTGGATAGCTAAAGTAATCCCGAGACAGAAGAACAAAGCCGGAGGCATCACACTTCTTGGTTTCAAACTATGTTGCAAAGTTATAGTGATCAAAACAGTATGGTGCTGGCATTCTGGTTCCAACGGAACAGAATTAAGAGCCCAGATATCGTGAACTGATCTTTGACAAGGGAGTCAAGAGTATTCAATGGGGAAGGGAGAGTCTCTTTAATAAATGGTGTTGGGAGAATGATAATCACATGCAGGCAAATGAAATTAGGACCCTTATCTTACACTATTCCCAAAGATTAACTCAAAATGGATAAAAGACTTCAGTGTAAGACTTCAAGCCATAAAACTCTTAGAAGAAAACAGGGAGAAATCTCACTGACGTTGGTCTTGGTAACAATGTTTTGGATGGGACAACCCAAAGCGCAAGGAACAAAAGCAAAATAAATAAGTGGGACTACCTAAAAATAAAAAGCTTCTGCACAGCAAAGTAAATGTTAAACAAGATAAAACTGTAATCAGGTCAATGGGAGAAAATACCTATGAACCATCTACCTGATAAAAGGTTAATAACCAAAACATATAAGGAACACATACAAGTCAATCAGGATCCTGGAGGTATCTCAGCACTCCCATGTCCATTGCAGCATTAGTCGCAGCAGCCAAGATAGGGCAACAACCTCGGTGTCTATCAGTGAGTAAAGGGATGAAGAAGGTGAAGTGTGTGTGTGTGCAATATTATTTAGCCATAAGAAAGAAGGAAATCCTGCCATTTGTGACAACGCGAATGAATCTTGAGAGCGTTACGCTAGTGAAATAAGTCCGACAGAGAAGGGCAAATACCGTGTGATGTCATTTATACGTGGCATCTAAAGAAGCTGAACTCCTAGAAACAGTAGAACTGTGGGAGCCAGGGGCTGGAGGGTTGGGGAAATGAGGCGGTGTTGGTCAAAGGATACAAACTTTGAGCTAGAAGGTGAATCGGTTCTGGGGATAGAATGTACTGGACATGGTGGCTTATAGTTAATGACACTCTATTGGATACTCGAAAGTTAGAGAGAGTAGATCTTCTATATTCTCACCACCAAAAAGAAATGGTAATTACGTGAGGCACGGAGGTGCCAACTCTACTATGCTGGTCAGTTTTCAATCTACAGGTTTCAAGACATCACACTGTATACCTCAAACGTACACGGCGTTATACGTCCATTATATCTCAATAAAGGTTGGAAAAAATATTCGTTCTATCCGAAAAGTTACGTTAAGGGTAGAAAAAAATAGAAATTAGCTAAATGCAAAGCTAGATACTACATATACTATATATGTCTATTTAGTCTGTATCTCCCCAGGAGAAAAATAATCCACTTGGAACCTCGAAGTGATGGAAAATAAGACTTCGGGACAGAGGTCACCATTCACTTGTCTCTCTGTATGAATCCATAGCCAACTCCCCAGCCTCCTTCCTTTTCTTCTCCCCATCAGCCTTGGCTGGGGTGGGACGGTGCCTGCATTAGCACATACAGACTAAAGGTGACCAGAAACAATCTTCCCATCTCAGTGACAAGCATAATAAAGTTCATTTCCTGTTCACGTCATGGTCCAATGACAACCACTAGAGCGTATTTACGAGATTTATTTTCTTTTGTTTAAAACATCTACATAACCAGATGCTTTTCGCCCCTTCCCCTAACTAGCGGAGCTCTCCAAGCAGGAAGAGGCATCGTCAGCGTGGTCTTCATCATCATCGTCCTCATCGCTAGCGCCAGCAGACTGAGGAGACCCACCAGACCACTGAGTGCTCCTGGGCATCACTTATCACGACAAACATTGCACGCGGCTAAGGAACACGTTCTTTACCCCCATTTAATAGATTAGGAAACCGAAGCTTAGAATCCCATGGTTAGTAAGGTGGAGCTGGAATTCAGGCCCGTATCTATTTAAATCTTAAGTTTTATATTTTTTACTACTTCCCTATACTGTCCTAATATGTCTTAATTATAGAGAAGAAGACGGAAAAAGTAGGAGACTCTCAATCCAATTTACTTTCCACTTAGAATGAAGTGGAGAAACTCCTGTAAGATTTAATCAGTTCTTAGGGTTTGAACCTTGGTCCTTAACCCCTGCAACCTGAGTTTGCCAACACACACAAGCTATCGCTTTCCCTCATCGACTAAGCAGCGAAACTCTGGACTTTCCTGCATTTGCATGAAAGCCTCACTTACATAAACGCGTGCATATATTTACTAGATTTTATGAAATTTTTGGGATGTGGTTGGGGGATAGAAGAACAGTTTACATTGTCAGAAAGCAAATAACTTCAATCTGAACGTCAGATACCACTCAGCCCCCGGCCTGTACACGGTCAGGTCATCCTCCGTGTCCTATCCGCAGGTCATCTCCTCTTCTGGCCCCTTTCACAGTCTGTTCTGGATTGTTTCCCAAACTCCACGTTCTTCTTATTCTATTAAGTAGGGCCGTTCAGTTTTCTCCAGCTTCAGACTCTACTTGGTGCTCACCTTTGTGAATCCAAATCCATCAAGATGCTCAATAGAGCCACAGGGCTCTCTATATTACAGACTCCACCTCTCCTAGAAGACAGGTGGTAGAAATGTCCTCTCTAGGGCCACCACCCTTGAGAGACTGGACCCGCTCCTGCAAGGACCTAGCAGAGCCTTAAATCACTGCTAAGGGTAATCCAGCATCCCACACCTCTCCTGCTAGCCTGAACCAAGCAGATTCCCCAGAGACTTAATTTTGCTGGGTCTAGGTCTGGGTCTCTGCCTTCTGCTACTTCTGGGCTAGGCTGCAGTTTCTGGAACCCAGGGGACTGCTTGGGCTTCTGGGCTCCTTAAAGGGCATTTGGCACCCTGTAAAAACTGCTTATTAAAGGAAACAGTAGGACTGCTTCCCCTTTTATAGCCTAGCCATGGAAAGTATGACCCACTTGGGGAGGTTGGAGGTGGAAGATCGTAGACTTTGAGACAGTAGGTCGAGCCTGTAGATGGAAAACATGGGCCCTCGAGCTCTGAGGCCAAGTTCCTGGTGGTCAAAAGCCCAGTGAGGGCTCTACAACAAATAATGACAGCAGTTAAGACATTCAACGGTTGAGCTTCGAGCTGAAGTTTCACATTTTGCTTTTTTTCCTTCTTCTTCTTCACTCTTGAGGTTTGGCTCACCACTTTTTCCTCTCTCCTGAGGTCCTGTTCATACAAGAGTGTCATTAAGGCATCTGCAAGGGGGGGCGAACGGTGACCATGTCACACAGGAAGGCTGGCTGGCTGGCTGGAACTCTGCCCTCCTCCTCCTCCTCCTCCTCTAGCTGGCCTGAATCTCTTTGGTTTTTAGTTCTTCCTGAAGGGTCTTGGCATGGATGGCCTGCGTCTCTTTTCAAAATAATTAGAACCAAAGGAATTCAAATTACATCCTTTCTTGCCGTTAATGCTGTTTTGCCATAGTTTGTGAGGTAGGTAGGTGGAAGCAGGGTACCACTGGGACGTTTGGGTTTCCTTCCTGGACCTGAACCCAGTCAACTTCTCCTGCAGAGTATGCCCAGGCTGCGCTAGCCCCTGAAACATGAACGGCAAGTTATGAGCACACGTGAGGCTCTTCGCACTCCCAAACTTGTGGCAGAAATTACTAATGAACCAAGGCTTCTTTACCCCCCTCAGCTGAGCCTGGACGATCCTGTGATCCTCCTTAATACAACTCGCCCAGCAGCTACTACTGGTTCTTGAGGTTGGCTTAGTGATTGGAATCCGCTTAGCTTCCCGGTCCTTACCCTACGTTGCTCTGAGGCCCGGGAGGCGCGGCCTTGGCCTTCTCCGCAGGGGCTCGGCCAAAGGCAAGGTTAGTTGCATAAATTGTACGTTTGCTTCTGAATCCAAAAGAAGCTCCTTCCCAAGCCTTCAGATATCTCGTACCTTCTTTCTCCCCTCTCCTGTCTACGTCCACTCTTCCTCTGCTCAGAATGCACGCTGGCCTCCCAGGGAAGACTCTCTGCTTTCCAGGATACTTGCTGTCAGTGATGAAAGGGCCCACCTACTTCAGCTGAGACTCCCTTAGCCATAAATTTACACCACTTAACAGCAATTATTTTGGGTTGGGCCTTCAGTTAAAATGAGAAATACATTACCTAGAAGAAACTGAGCTGTCTGGAGTTTCTGGAATGTTGAGTGGGTGGCAGCTGGTTGACAGAATGGTTGACTCAGGGTACTAGGGTGGATAGAGCGGAACTCAAATTGCTATTAGACCACTTACTTGTCGGGTGACCTTTGGATAGTTAATTGAACCTCTTTGAACATCCGTTTCCTCATCAGTAAAACCCTAAGTCCTTATCTGATGTTGCGTTATGAGGAGAAAATAAGTTCATACCTGTAAGGTACCTGGCACGGTTTGGCAAGTTCTGTGTACACGTGAGGCCCCTCCCCCCACCCCACCCTGGTGGCAGATAACACTAATGGACTGACACGCTCCATGAATTTGTGCTGATTTTAATCTCTGCTTATTGGCCACTTGACCAAAAGATGACATTAGTTGTCCAAGGTCGCACAGCTACTAAGGGATAGAACTGGGTTTTGATTCTAGGTCTACAGGAAACTACCTTGTTATTCTTAACTACTGGCTGACGTTAGGCAAACTACCCCAATCACTGGTTTCCTAGAGGAAGAAGTCATTTCCTCACCTGGAAAATGGAGGCCGTGTAACCTATCCTACTGAGCTACTACAAGGATGAAATCCATCAGTGTTGCAGTGGAAGGCGTGATATGTTATGACTACGTGCTCTCACCTATTTGCTGTCATTGTCGTTGTCGTCGTCGTTGTCGTCGTCCTCCTCCTCCTCATTATCACTGTTGTTAGATTTTTTTCTGCATCTGCTCCCCCCTCCCCGGCACCCGGCACTGTAGCTAGCATGTGACAGGTGTTTAGGATGCGTTAGCAGCTCAGTGAGGGCAGCATATGGTATTGTTACTCTAGTCAGGGAGGAGAAACGAATGACTTTTGGGGCTGAGAACTCTGGCTGACCTCCTGGAATCCTCATAAACAATTCCAGGAAACCTCTTTCTAGCTACCTGGGGAAAAGCCCGAAGAAGTAGCTCAGCCAAGCAAGGTTCAGAAGCTCTTCCCAGGCCCCACCGGATCTTGGCTGTTTATGGGTATCCTGCAGGGGTTGACCTCCTAAATGGCCAGTAAGATAAGACTCGTTCTCTCAGGTTCATGAGGGAATAGCTCGTAGGCCTCCCGTGTGTGGGAAGAACAGATGATTGGATCATGTGGGAAAGGAGATCTCATTAACTGTTGTGTCCCTATTTTTAACACCAATGCCTGAAATAGACCACTCCTGTTGAGATTGTTTAGAGAGGTGTTTCTGTCACCAAGAGCTCCAAGAAAATCAGGATTCCCTGAGCTATGGCCTGAACTATACCCGGACAAATGCTAACATAAGATTAATTATCTGGATTATTATGCTTCCCCATTCCTGGTAGGGACTCACTGATTTGGGCAGCCTTCCTTTAACCTCTCAGTGGTCATTTCCTTCTTGCAAACATGTGAGTTCCAGTGATGGCAACTTTTATCTCTATTGACCAAATGGAAGTGGTATACTTTGCTTCCAGAATGCATATATCTGTTTTTCCTCACGGTTCACCTGTTTTGTTTTTTTTAAATATTTTTATAAGCTTTTAACTTCCAAATAATTGGAGATTTACAGAAAAGTTGCAAAGATAGTACAGATAGTTCTCATATCCTTCACCCAACTTTCCCTAACATCTTGCACAATCACGGTACATTTGTCAGAACTGGAAATTAACATCAGTACCGTGATAGTAACCAAGGCACAGATTTTTTTTGTGGATTTTTTTTTTTTTGATTCCATGATCCAACCCAGGATTTCACAATGTTGTATTTTTTGTTTTTTTAAAAAGATTTTATTTATTTATTTATTTATTTATTTATTTATTTATTTGAGAAAGAGAAAGAGAGAGAGGTGAGGGGCAGAGGGAGAAGCAGACTCCCTGCTGAGCAGGGAGCCCAGTGTAGGGCTCCATCCCAGGACCCCAGGAGCATGACCTGAGCTGAAGGCAGATGTTTCACCAAGTAAGCCACCCAGGCACCCTGACTTTCCTTGTTTTTTGATGAACTTGATACTTTTGAGGAGTACTCATCAGGCATTTTGTAGACTGTCCCTCAGTTGGAATTTGTCTTGCGTTGCTTCCTCATAATTAGACTAGGGTTATGGCTTTTTGGGCAAAGACTATAGACGTAAAGTGCCTTTTTTATTGTATCATATAAAGGGCATGTACTCTCACATAATTTATGATTGTTGATGTTGGCTTTGATATCACGGCTGAGGTAGTGTTAGGTGTTACTCCACAAAGTTACTCCCCCTATCCATACTGTACTCTTCATCAGAAAGTCCCGATGAATAGCCCATCTTTACGGAGATTATTATGCTTCCCCATTCCTGATAGGGACTCACTGATTTGGGCAGCCTTCCTTTAACCTCTCAGTGATCATTTCCTACTTGCAAACATGTGAGTTCCAGTGATGGCAACTTTTATCTCTATTGACCAATGGAAGTGGTATACCTTGCTTCCAGAATGCATATATCTGTTTTTCCTCATGGTTCACCTGTTGTTGTTGTTGTTGTTTTTAATATTTTTATAAGCTTTAACTTCCAAATAATTGGAGATTTACAGAAAAGTTGCAAAGATAGTGCAGATAGTTCTCCTGAATAATACCCACCCAACGGCCATAGGACTAAGAATTTCCAAGAAAGACTTGCAGGCAAGCGTCAGGACTCAGAACAGAACAGGTCAAACATGGAGGAATCGGATGGCCGCTCTCAGCCTGATGTTGCTTCTAGATTGTTTTAACATTTTCTTGATTAATCCTCCTATTGGTTTTCTGCATTTTAGGCTGAGTCCTTTGAAAAAGTCCATACTTTTGCTCCTTTTAAGCTGCATTTAAGCTTCAAGGACAAGGTCACATTGAGTCTCTGTAGGTGGCAATGGAAGTGTAATAAGAGAAATCCTCTAAGGGAAGAAAATATTAGAGGCCAAAAGTTGAGGTTATTTGTGTGGCCGGGTCCTTCCCAACGCTGAATTTCCAAGGAGCACATCTCTGTTCTAGTTTTAGAAGGAAAACTTTCTATTTGGTTCCTTTGAGGGTAAGGGCGATTCTCTTACCGTGTGTTTATGCAGAGCTACAGTTGAGACCTCTTTCGCCTGCATCATCATCTCTCAGTCAAGAAGAGGTACTGTGGGGTGGCTTCCTTACCCAGGATTAACGGAGGAAAATGGCTTCTCTCTTTGAAAGGGTGATGGAAACACAATCCCTTCACTGGTCTCAAATTCAGGCAGATCATTCCAAGATAAGTATTTTTTATTGAACTGTTTTCATTTTCCCAGTGAGGTCACCACTCTGCCTCCCCGGGAGGCCTCCCACACAGAGAACACCACACCATCGCACTCAGCCCTAGAGAGTCTGGCTGGCTGGCCTGGCACGTGTCCCGAGCCTGAGACGTGGTGGGAGCAGATATGGCTCCTCCTTGTCTCAACCACAAAGATGTAAATCTCAGGGCCATGAGTGACAGTTTTGTGGTTTACAGATGGTGAGAAGTACTCATGGAACCGAAGGCGCACTCGTTTAATCTGAGGGTGCTGTTTGGGATGAAGGCTGCAAAAACTTTGGGGAATTTTCCACTTTCATCAGTATTTCTTTGTTACAAGTTTCTATAATTATTAGCTTCTGGAATGTTCTGAAGGCCAAGGTAACCATGTCTTTCACAGGAGAAAAAAAAAATTCTAGCATATTGGTTAGTCTCCACATGTGTGTGTTTTTTTCCCAGTTTTTTCCTTGTTATTAATCTCTAGTTTCATACCTTTGTGGTCAGGAAAGTTGCATGATACGTTTTCAATCTTCAATTTATTGAGACTTGTTCTGTGGCCTACCATGTGATCCATCCTGGAGAATGTTCCGTGTGCACTTGAAAAGAATGTGTATTCTGTTGTTTTTGGATGGAATGTTCTGTATGTATCTGTTATGTCCATCTGGCAAAAGAGAGAGAATTCTAAACATCACAAAAGCCCGCTGTCATCTCTAAGCCCAGACACGTATTTTTTCATTGTTTACATCACCACCAACAAAACCAACAAAACGAAACTGCCTGTGGCACCTAAAAATGTCTCCTTTATATTTCCTGGGATTTCACTTTCAAAAGATATTCTAAGTTAAGATGTCTTTTCACTGACATTATACATCATCCTTTGAACTGATGCACACGAGACATCAGTTATTCGTGCTTTGATGTTGTTTAATTCTGTAACTTGCTTTTTTTTCTGATGTCCTTCTGATCAGCACCTAAAGAAATGGACGTCTTGGGTTACCTGTGTGGCTCAGTTGGTTAAGTGTCCAACTCTTGATTTTGGCACAGGTCGTGATCTCAGGGTTGTGAGATTGAGCCCCATGTTGGGCTCTGCGCTAGGCATGGAGCCTGCTTAAGATGCTCTCTCTCTCCCTCTCCCTCTGCTGCTCCTGAAAAAAGAAGAAGAAATGGAGATTTTATTGGAAAGGAGTGGAGTAGAGGTGGGAAGGACTTACCCTGGGGATCGCTGGATCACATCGAAGACTCCTATCAACCGTAAGATTTTTCTTTTGTTGGAAATATCTTCCTTAAAAAAATTTATGTCCTATATTTGAGCCAATCCAGAGTATAACATGTGGTTATATTAATACACACCTGCAAATAGTCACCTAACAAACACTCAGCTAATTCAATTTAGTGACAAGAGTGCAGTTCCCAGCAAGTGGCTCTTAAGGAGGTCTCAAGCCATTGGTGGCTGTGACTACAGGGTGAGTTAGGAAGGTCAAAAGGAAAGTGGTATCCTAGTTTCTGAGGTGGTCATGGCAACCAGTGTAAAGCACACTTCAAAATACGCGCCACAACTCCTTTAGCTCTGTGATAGCCTGTCACTTTTCTACGCCTCCTTCATCACTCTCCCCTGGAAGACGTTTGACCCATTATAGCACATGCTCGTTCATTCACTTATTCATTCATTTCCAAGCAGGTATAAGTTGCATTTCTTTTTAAAGCAAAAACAATAGAAGCCGACTTTGACTAACTATATTTAAAAAGGGACGTATTGGAAAATCAACAAGGAGCTGAGTAACAAAGTTGTGGAAGTTTGCAGATAGGACCACATTTTTTATCCACCCCCCATATCCAAACCCTCGCAATGTGCCTTTGCAGCTCCTCCCATCAAGGAGTAGGTGCCAGTTCCCAGCCTCTTGAACCTGGTCCTGTGGCCTGCTTCGGCGTGCCACGTCTGAGCCTAGGCCTCGGCAGTCTCGTATGCTTCCACTCCCTCTCCTGGAATTCTGCGCAGCTGCTTGCGAATGCATTCAGTGGAAGATGAGACACGACGCAGGACCGAGATAATTCCACCGAGGGGACGCTAGACCAGCCAGCTTCTAATCCACCGATGGCTGGCTGCATAAGATGTATGAGCCAATCCTTCCCAGACCAGGAGAGAGGCCCAGCTTAGCCAAGCGCAAGCTGCTGAGCTCCAGAATTTTGAGATGAATAAATGGGTATTATTTTATGCTACTATTTTTTGGGGGGGATTATTTGTTATACAGCAAAAGTTCACTGGTACACAAGCCTCGAGAAGGAGAGAAGCCACGAGCTGGGTCTCTTGTGGCTCTTCCACCGAGCCGCCACCAGATGACACGGTTCCATTTGCCTTTTATTCTTTTTGAGCCCTGCCCGTTCCTGGGTAAAAGAATTTGATGGGTCCCTCTCGGGTCAGGGGCTCTCCTCCCTAGGACAGTGGTGGAGTCCTCGGGTTTAACAGCCTTGCCCCAACTACAAGGAGTAGTGAACAGGCAGTTCCTTACAAAAGGGAGTGGAGGCTGCTATTTCCAAGAAAAGAGAAGAGGAGAGCCTAGGTAGGTAAAATCCGGGTCTATCATAAGCTTTTACTTTGCGCGCTTTCTCAAGGAACGTAAGACACTCACCTTCCTCGAGGCCGTCTTGGTCTAATGGAGGAGGCTGGCAAGTGGCGGTGACAGTGTGGTTACTCACTGGGGTCACCGAGGGACCAGAGGTGACTGAGAGCCTAGAGGGCGGACGTCTAACCCAGACCCACTACCCGAAAAAAGATTCCTGGTGGAGACAACCTCGGAACTGAGCTCTGTGAGATGCCTACTGAGCCAGGTGAAGAGGCAAGAGTGGCGAGCAGCACTGAGGTCCTGCAAGGCGCTTAGAGTGGCCTGAGTGAGAACCTAGAGTCGGAGTTTTAAACTTGTCACCCTGGCCAAAATTACATGACACTTATGCCTGGTGTGGCTCAACTTCTTTGGAGAGGAAAGAAAAAAAGAATTCTTAAAAAACAACAACAACCCAATTTCCACTAGTTTCTCCATTGTTTTGCCTCCGTTCTTCATAGACAGCCTGCGTGCTTGGTAAGGAATGCATGTCTTCTCCTCCAAGCAGTGGGGAGCTATTGTAGGAATGGAGCAAGGAGGGCAGTTAGGCTCATATTTGTATTTCAAAAAAATTGTGCTTACAGCAAAGAGAAGAAAGATGGCAAAGGGCAAGAGAGGAGGCAGGGAGGCCAACGGGGGAGCTGTTGTTTTCTTGACAAGGAGTAATGGCTTCAACTAAAGGGGTGGAATGAGGACGTGGCGAGGACGGGATGGACCTTTTGGTAACATCCTCAAAGGATATATGAAGACACCAGTTGCTTCTATCTTTAAAACTACTGTTGTTCCCTTAGAGACATAGTGAAAAAGGGCTTTGTGTTTGATAACAGATCTTCCTTTATGTGAGATAAGACACACCTGTTATGAAGAAATTGGTGATAAGCTTACAAGATGCCAAAAAAATCCCTCCTTGTTCTTGTTTAGAAAAACAAACAGCGCTCCTTGGATCCACGCAACCTGCGAGAGAACCAAACAGTCTCCACACCCACTTAGAGCCATGGTGTGAGACAGAGGGCTGTCAAAGGCCAGCCCTGAACTAGAACCAGATGGGAGAAGATTCATGCCAGAGACCATCATCCAAACCTCTTGATTTCCAGTGATCAGCAGTTGAGTGTTCAGAGAAAGTGCATTTGATGGCTTAGTCACAACTGGATCAACTGAAATAACAATGCAAGGAGGTATCTGCCCCTGGGGGGATGAGAGGAACAGCTGCCAAGTGATCCTTGCTAGCCTTCTGCGGAGGGGAGGAGAGGGAAGGGGTGGTATCTTTGCTCAAAAGGGTTGGACAGAAAAAAAAAAAAAAAAAAAAAAAAGATTGATTTGAGGTTTTCTCTTTTAATATGATGGAGGAGGCTTGGAGAGTAGATGCAGATGCAGCTCTCCAGGGTGTGTGCAAGTGGAAGATAAAAAATACGCATTTACAGTGGAAAGTATATTTCTGTTATCACTTAAAAGAACTTGATATTTAAAAAGTATCAGTAATTTGTTTAGTAGGTCACATGTTTGTTAGGAGCATGGAAAGTCACAGCAGACTTCCCATGGTTGGGAAGTTCAGACATTTGCATTGAAAAATGCCAACAGCAATACAAGGAATAGAGGCTGATGGCAATCAGGATCTGGTGGTGTTGGTGAAGGGGGCGGGTGCCTAAGGAGGGCAATTTGATAATGAAACCCAATTTGAGACTTGTTTTTTTTCTCTAAATGATACCATTGCATTGCAGAGCTTCTCTGACGTGACTGAAAGAAGACTTTGTACGTGTACAGCTTGTTCTCCTCAGGCCACGCTGCCTCCACAATGTGTGCTCCGCGCATTATTTGTTTTTCATAAATCTTGAAATATGTTGTCAATTGCATGATTTTATTGTATTGTGGTTTTGCACATGTGTTTATTTTTTCATTTATTTTTTAGAAAGATTTTATTCATTCATTTATGAAAGACACTCAGAGAGAGGCAGAGACACAGGCGGAGGGAGCAGCAGGCTCCCCATGGAAATCCCAATGTGGGACTCGAATCTGGGAATCACGCTCTGAGCCGAAGGCAGATACTCAACCGCTGAGCCACCCAGGCGTTCTGTGTATGTGTTTAAAACACTGATTTGTTAAATATAACATCTCAAATATTTTATATGTTTTATAATCCCATTTTTCCACTTTTCTATTTTTATTTTACCTTTTTTATTAAATGAGGCAGCTCCAGAAAATGGAAGTCCATCTGTCCTCTCTTGGCAGCGGAGAGCTCCTGGTTTCAATGCAGGAAATGTTAGGGCACTCTCTGATTAATTCCCAAATAATAGTGGCTGCTCCTTATCAAAGACCTATTATAAGCCAGTTACTTTACCCATATCCTTTAAAATTAAAAACAAATTGAAATAAATGCATCAGAGCAGACACTATAGAAAAGTCAAATGAGGAAGAAAATAAGTACTTGCAATGTAAGTACTGCAGGAAATCCCATCCCTGGCGATCCCTGTTAAGGGGTCTTTCTACCATATTGTCTCAGAGTCATGATGTCGCAGAGATGGATGAAGGGTCAGCGCTGCCTTGCTCCAGACAATGGAGCTGAGCGTGGCAGAAAGGTAAGGAAGACACTTTAAGGGACCAAAGTCGGAGACATCTCTAGAGTACTGGGCACAGTTCCCTTTTTTTTTTTTTTTCTTTAAGTAGGTGAGGCTTGAACTCATGACCCTGAGATCAAGACCCAAACAGGGATAGAGTTAGATGCTTGACTGAGACACCCAGGTGCCCCTGGACACTGCTCCTTGACAAGGAAATATAACTCTGAGGTGTCAGTGAGGGGGCAAGGGCCTCATGGAACCAAAGTGGGCACCATCATTGGGTGACTTCTTGCTTCGGGCTGGCTACCCTGTAGAAAATGCCCCCAGCCTTTGCTTTCAGACGTCCTCCTTTTCTGGTGAGGGGCCCCAAGGCTCTTGTAAACCATCAGCCCCTCTTGCTCACACCCAACGGCCAAAGTCTGGGTGTGCGGGCGGTGTCAACCCCTGCCCAGGATTCAGAGGCCCCTGTGCCATTGCTCAGACTCCAACAACAGAGCAAGTGGTTTCTCCTTTCCCTGTGATTTTGCTCCTCTGCGGATCGGTTTATTTTATTTTCATTTTGTGTCTCTCCCATTCCTGCCAAAGGTCGGGGGGAGGTATTTCACCTGGTGAAGACATCTCCTTAGCGGCTGATGATGTCGCCTGTCACTCGAGTTTCAAGAAGGCTGTAACCTACAGGCAATGCGATGCTGTGCTTAAAGCAGGACCTTCCCGAGCCCTACATGTTCTGACTTTTGTAGTCGCCACCACACAAAACATCAGGTACATCAGCTGCATCCGTATCTCACATTAAGTATACTTATTTTTTTTTTTTTTGTTTTAAGAATCTTCATAGGGTTTTTAATTTACGATTGGCTATGAGTTCCCAACAATTACTGTGTACGCTATGAATAGGGGAATTTGTGAAGTGGGAGAACTGACCCTGTAAGTTGCATTCGAGGGAATGAAATCCTTATGAATGCTAATGCTAATTTAACAGTGAACGAAGCTGGCATGTTGGTACATTTTGTAGACATTTAGTTAAACATTTATTAATTTTTACATTTATTGTTTTCTTTTGTAGATTTGGAACCAACAACTGTTTTTCTACCTGGGTGTCATGCATTTTTCTAGATTCCCAAGAAGCTCTTACCTCTGGGATTTCATTGTACTGGTAAGATTCTTGTACAATAGTAATTCTCAAATACTCTGGCTTCAGGAACGTTTTTACTTTTAAAAATTATTGAGGACCCCAAAGAACCTTTTTATTTTTTTATTTTTTAGTGTAGGTTGTATCTACTAATATTTATTGTATTAGAAATTACAACTGAGACATTGAAAAATCATTTAACCTACTAATTTATTTTAAAATAACAATAATGAACTGATTAGAAGTTACATAATTAACATTTTTTGTGATAATCGAAAAAATTTCAGTGGGGAAAGTGACATTTTTTGCAAATCTCTTTAATGTGTGACTTAATGGAAGACAGATTCTTATAACCTCTTCTGCATTCAATGTGTTGCCATATGTTGTTTTGCTTGCAGTATAAAAAAAACCATTTAGCCTCTTGTGGATATGTAGTTGTAAAAGGAAAAGGTACTTTAATAGACTTTTTTGATACTAAATCAAAACTTGGCTGCCAGTTTCTTAAAAGAGTTGATTGTAATATGGAATCTGAAAACATATTAATGAAATTTTCATACTATGTTACCTTAAGATCCATTGGCTATTTTGCGCTTAAATCGGTGTTTTGCCTGTGTGTGATTTTGCAACATGGCGTATTGGGCGTTTGGAAAATACTGATTTACTGAATTATGCAGTTCATCCAGGTTTTGACACATTATTTTATACAACATCAAAATATCACTTTCATTAATGCCACCACAGATCTCATCTGAAAAGGCTTTAGGTATTGAGAAGCTGGGAAGTTATCGATGGCATATATATTTTCCAAAATTCTAATTTCCATGCAGAAGCTTGAACATTACCACTGGCAACAGATACTGTCAGTTGTTTCCCTTTGCATAACAGGCTCATTTACTTAATTTTTGAGGTCACATCTCCCCATTACTCAGGTCTGAGTGCCCATAGTTTTATAATTCGTTCTTTCAGGCACAAATGGTAATCCGTGAAAAAAATTCAATTCCAACAATGGAGCGGGTGCCTTTCCTTGAAACAACCATGGTACTTGGACATGTGTAGAAGTGCACTATGCGATCTTCCCATTTGCCCATGCAGAGAGAGTCTTTTTTTTTTTTTTTTTTTTTTTTTGAGAGAGAAAGAGAGTGTGTGTGCCTGCGCATGCAGTGTAGGGCGTGGGTAGGGGTGGAGAGAGAATCCCAAGCAGGCTCCACACTCATCCGGGGACCCAATGTGAGGCTCCATCTCACCACCCTGAGATCATGACCTTAGCTGAACTCAAGTCAGATGCTGAACCAAATGAGCCACCCAGGCGCCCCGAGGGCTCTCTTTCCTACTGAGACTTGCATATGAGTACCTCTTCTTCTTTTTCATAGTCACCCTTGGGCCGAGGCTGCTGCTGCTCCTGTGGACTCTGGGAAAGGGCCTCCTCCACGAATTCCCACTTGTTCCATGGCCCACCCCTGACTCCCCAGCTCTCACAGTCTAGCCTAGACACCCTGACGAGGTGGAGGATGTAATTACACCTTGAAACACTATGCACTGGTGACCCAGCTCCTTGCATGTGTGACTCAAGCCCCAAGAGGTCAGTGAAATCTAATCATTCCTGTGTCCAGATAAGCTGGAAGTAGGACCCTCGAGGTCCAGGGTCTAGTTGCTTTTAGCACACAGCATTTTTTTTTTTTTAACTTGAAACCAGTTTCTAGAGTTGAGTTCAGTTTCAAGCAACGAATGGGTCTTGTGCACTGCGCTCTCCCCACCACACTGTGCCCGTCATGGTGCTGCTGGTTCTCTGGGTCTCATGCTCCTTCCTGCTTTCCTCGGCCTTGCTCTGTGCCTGGGGGGGTGACCTTTACTGCCAGTGTCCCCAGCCCCTTGCCCTCTGGCCTCCTGGCTAGGGCAAGCGCAGTGGAGATGAGCCGGTCGAGGAGGAGCAGCCCCCAGCCCCCCGAGCTGGTTCCCTTGGGCCACAGCTTCTGTCTGGTGGCTCCTCTTCCACGCTGCCAGCCGGCGATCACTCTCGCCACACTCACGCCATCTTCTCCCCTGGCCCCTCTAGGGTGGTGACGTGACGCCTGTCGCTGGGCCCAGTCCCTGGCAACCCCCAACCCTGCCACCTTGTGTCCTGCCCCCCACATCTCAGAGCTGTCCTTCCCTGGGCCCTTCCCAGTTCAGCCCGTGGCTGCACCTGTTCTCTGGCCGGCCCCGGGCTGGCACGAGCGGGACCCTGCCCCCGAGGGGCTCGCCGTCTCCTAGGCTTATTGCCCAAGACAGTCACCACTGTGTGCCAGGTCACAGCTCCCCCGCCCAAGAGCAGCTCGACCACTAGCGCACAACTAGTACGCCACCTTAATTCAGGTAAAAAAAGAAGCTTTTATCACCAGCTAAATAGAAAATGCATGTCCTTGCCCAAAATAGAAGACAAGGGTAAAAACACAACAATTTTGGTAAACTCTAGCCCAGGGTTGGTGACTGCGGTTAAGGGCATAGTCTGCTTAGGTTGGAATCCTGGTTCTCCCACTTCTCAACTATATGACTATGATGAGGGCTTCTCTGTGCCTCAGTTTCTCCATTTGTGAACTGAAAATCACGATTCTATCTACTTCATAAAGCTACGGGATTCGTGGAGGTAATTCACGCGAGCATCTGTAAAGCTCACAGATGACCCTGGCAGGCTCACACCACGGGAATTTAAGGCCCCAAGGTGTGACGGTGATGAAGATGGGCAGTGGTGGGGTTACCTGACCCGGGCTCTGACTCGGAGGATTCTTAGCGAGGGGGTGAAGTCACGTCGGCCCCAGACTGAGGCTTGCTTCCTGCTGTAAAGGGGGTTGGAAAGAACTGAAAGCGAGGACTGTTTCACCTGTGGTTCGATGCCGATTCTCTGTGCACCATCCGGATTTACTGATGCCTCGGGAACATCTTACACTTTAGGAAACACGGGCAGGGAATCAAATAACTGTTCCATCACAGCAAACATAAGCAACAGGTCAGAGGCAGCACGGAGACGCGAGGCACAGCCTTGGGGGTGCGGGTCTGCGGGGGAAGCCGTTGACCAGGCCTATGAGAGGCTGAGTCGGGGTTGCAGAGTGCAGGTGAGAGCGTCTCCGGGGAAGGGGGACGAGCCTGCCTGCAGCAGATGCACGACCTCGCAAGGTCTGTTCAGGAAAGGCCGATGCTCACAGAGGACTGGCGACTCCCTAACAAAAAGCGGCAGCAATGGCTTGGGAAGAGCTGCCTAGGGAAGCGGGTCTCAACAGGTGGTTCCCGGAGCTGCAGCATCAACAGGAGTTAGGAACCCGTTAGAAATGCACATTCCGGGGATCCCTGGATGGCTCGGTGGTTTGGCGTCACCTTTGGCCCAAGGCCTGATCCTGGAGTCCCGGGATTGAGTCTGGCGTCGGGCTCCCTGCATGGAGCCTGCTTCTCCCTCGGCCTGTGTCTCTGCCTCTCTCTATATATATGTATCATGAATAAATAAATAAAATCTTAAAAAAAATCACATTCCCCAGGGTCCCCAGCCTTTGGGGTCAGGAACTCGGGGGACAGGGCCCTCCCAACCGACCCTGAGCCTTATGCACGTAGAGCTTGGCCGCCGCGGGCCCGGAGGAAGGGGGGAGAGTAGAGGCCGTAACGGAGGATGAGGTTTTGCGGTAATGGGGGGCCCTTTCAGGCGGCAGGTGTTGTGCAGGTCATGCGCCGCTCTATGTCCTGCGACCCTCACATCGGCTCCCACAGCTGGATACCCTCTAGTGGGGGTTTGTAAAGCAGCGCACGGGAGCTGGAGCTGGAGCTGGAGCTGGAGCTGGAGCTGGAGCCGGAGCTGGAGCTGGAGCTCGCTAACCGTTCCCTAGTGACATCGGGTGCGACTACTGTCACCAGGGAAAGGAGTGTTGAGCTTTACTTAATTTTAATGACTTTAAGTATAAACAGCCAGATAGGGCCAGTGGTGACGGTCCCAGTGCAGGTCTAACATCAGACCAAGTGAGTTCAGGGCTAGGGCTTGACCTTCGGCCTGCCGGGACCCCCACGCCGGGCGCTCAGCGCAGAGTGTCGCTTGCCCGCTGTCCGAGAAGGCCTGCGGTCTGGTCCTGGTTGAGTCCCTGGGAAAGGACCTCACCACCCTGGGGTGGCTCTTGGAGTCCCCTGCCCGTAGCCGATCGGGGTTTGCGCGGCGGGTGGAAGTGAGGCAGAGGAGCGCGGGCACAGGCTGCGCCCCAGCGCCCCCCACGTTGCAGAGGCCACTGCCCGGAGCCAAGGGGTTGCCCGCCGGCGTCATCCCGCCCGGGCTTTCACCATGCCCCCCGCCTCGGCCCTTAAGTCAGTGTAGACGTGGGTGGCCTGACCAGAGCCTCCAGGAGGTCTCCTAGAAGAGAGATTTCTTAAGCTGAATTCCAGAACCCGAGCCCGTTTCATTTCTTACTCGCTGGATCCTGCACGGGGCGGGTGGAAGCCTGGAAGCCCCCGCTCCCAGCGATCCTTGGCCTGCGCAGCCCCAGAAAGCGTCGGATCCACCCCTGCTGCCACCTCGGCAGCAGCCCGTGACCTCAGCCTCCAGGCCAGGGGTTGGGACGTGGCTGCAGGAGCCGGGCGGGAAGCGCGTGGGCCCTGAGCCACAGCCCGTCTGTCTTGTGCTCTGCTCGGTGCCAGCTGCGCTGGTTTGTTTGGGTTTCTGTCTGTCTGTCTGTCTGTTTTAAAGGCACCCCTCGAATGCGATGACCATTCGTGAGTGTCAGTGGCCAGTCTCCTCCCGGCACCGGGATACTCGGGGCCGGTGGTGGGCGCCGCAGGGCCGTGCTCCTCAGTGGCACTGGGCGGCCGCGTGGGGACCGTGTGGCTGGTCCACCAGCCTCGGCGACAGTTCTGACACACAGGGCCCACGGTCCCCTTTTTGAGAAAATCAGTTGGAGGTGCAAGGGCAGCTTGAGCCCACGAGGGACAGATGGGGATGGAGGCACCAGGCGGGGCGGGCAGGTGCTGGCCCCAGAGCTTCGGGTGGGGGCCCCAGAGAGCACCGGCCGTCCGAGGAAGACGGGGCTGCCCAAGGCAGAGCAAGAGGATGGGGAGAGACTTGGATCTTTGGGGATTTGCTGTAGCTGCTGGGAAAGCCCCTCCCACCCCCACCCCAAAAGTCGCCACGCCGTGGTGCTTTCAACAAAATCTCCTTTATTGCCTAGGCCCCTGAGTCGGAGTCCCCGTTGCAAGCACCCTAACGGGTACAGACCCCTCTCGCCACCACTCTTTGATCCGCCTCTTTTGAGAGAGCCGCCTTTGAAGGAATACTCCCAGGGCAGCATCCAAATGTTTAATCCTCTAACTGTCGAGGCCTTTGGAAGAGGCTGGGTAGGTCACCCGGACCTCCCGCACCCGAAGGCGGGGTGCGCTGGGTTGGGTTGAAAGCGGGCCAGCTCTGCAATCCGGAGACTTTGGCTTGGGATCTTGCTTCAGTCATCATGTAACTGTTTGCAGTGGGCACGTTACTGATTTCCCTGGGCTGAGCTTTCTCGTCTGGAAAATGATGGTTGGGGGGCGGGGGTGGAAGAAACTTTTTTAGGCCCCTTTTGTTCTATTACTGTTGCGTTCTAATTGTCAACACTGCTCCCCTTGAGGGTTCTTTCTTTCTTTTTTTTTTTTTTTTAAAGATTTTATGTATTTATTCATGAGAGACAGAGAGAGAGGCAGAGACACAGGCAGAGGGAGAAGCAGGCTCCACGCAGGGAGCCCAACGCAGGACTCGATCCCAGGACCCGCGGTCACGCCCTGGGCTGAAAGCGGCGCTAAACCGCTGAGCCACCCGGGCTGCCCCGCCTTGAGGTTTCTCTGCCTTTGTCCTCATACATTCTCTCTTTATATTCTCTCTCCCCTTCCCTTCCCCTCTTTTTTTTTTTTTCCTTTCCAAAGAAGAAACACACACACACACACACACACACACACACCCCAGAGCATTGACTTTGGCCCCTTCTGTTCTTCCCTGGCAGAACTTGTGTCCCAGAGGAGCTCGTATACATGTTTGCATTTGAATCAACAACCCTCGAAGGTTTCTCTAGGGAACTTGAACATTTCCTTCCTAGTTTGAAGAATGGAGCTAATTGACACAATATGAATTTTGATCGGATGGAAACACCCCCCCTCCCCCAATTTGGTAAAAAGTAATCAGACGAGTTGATTGAACAGCAGCAATGATTAAAAAAAAAAAAAAAAAAAGAGGTGCTCCCTGGGGCAGGTGGGGTGGTGGCGTGAGCTCGTGTGCCCGACCCGGGGCAGCAGCCACCCCTCCTGGAGGCGTTTTGTCTTCGCGGAGAGAGGACTCAGCTCATTCCACCCTCGGCGTGTTGCGACAGGAGCCGGGGAGGCCGAGGTGGCTGGGGCGCACACTCACGCGAGATCACTCCTGTTTGAGAATTCGTGTCGCTTATTCCTTTATTGATTGATTGATTTGAAATCTGAAGGCATCGCACGCTCGAGGAGGGAGAGAAGTAGAGCGGAGAACACACAAAGGAAAGACGCAGAAACACAAATCATCCAGTGACCCCACAGCCCAGAGATGACCCCATGTGGCCTTGGTGGGGGTTTTTTAAACTGTTTTTATTTCAACAATCTCTCTTCTCATCACCAAAGCAATATACGCCTGATGCTCGAGCAGACACTAACTAGAAAAAGGAATCACGACCCCGCCGCCGCCGGGAGAGGCCGGGGATCCGAGCGCCCCGTGCCCCCCAGCCCCGCGCCCTGCACCCCGCCTGCCCCACGGCCCGTCCCCCACCGCGCCGCCCGGGTCACTGGCTCCGGGTGAACACGGGGCTGCGCTAGGGCTGTGACTGAATAAAGGACAGGGGACAGGGACGCTCCCCCAACCGCGGCAGCTTATGTTCCTACGGGGGCGGGGGGCACCTTCTGCAGGTGTCCTCCTCCCCAGGGGCCCAGGAGGGCCAGCAGGCCAGGGACACCGAGGTCACACGCCAGGTCACACCAGGTCACACGCCGGGGAGTGACGGTTGCAAGGGAAGGATAGCGGCTGCGCCGCGCAGGCCGGGTGGGCCGAGAACAGCGCTGCTGCTCCCACCCCGAGGCCCCCTCCCCACCAGCCCACGATGAAGACCCGGGCTGGGGAGGCAGAGGGGTCAAGTTTGCATGGTGCTCCGAGCCTCCGCCTCCTGGGGTGGCAGGTGGCAATGCCTGGCGCGGCCTCCTGAGGACCCAGGGAGCTCAGTAG
The DNA here is from genome assembly GCF_053574225.1 of Canis aureus. Classification (NCBI taxonomy): domain Eukaryota; kingdom Metazoa; phylum Chordata; class Mammalia; order Carnivora; family Canidae; genus Canis; species Canis aureus. Next base: position 2,987,170 of record NC_135633.1, read on the forward strand.
GCCCAGGGAAGGTCGCCCCGGCTGCAGAGAGCTGCACGGCTCCCTGCCTGTGGGGACCGCCCAGCCCGGCCGCACCCGGAGATGCCCCCAAGCCACCCGGTTTCCCGCTCCTGGAGCGCAGTGTCGGCGGCGAGTTCCCCGGAAGCCCAAGCGATTGCATCTGGGGACCCGAGAGGGACGGTGGCGGCCCCAGGACCCCTCCCGACCGTCTCACGCGTCCTGCCTTCTGCCCCCCTGAAGAAAAGCCGGGTGAACACCCGCTTTGCTCCTTTTACAGGTTAGGTTTGTTGTTTCTGCGGCGCTGGTCTGAGGTGTCGCGGCTGCCAGTTGCATCTGGTTTGGGCAACAGTGTCCTGGCGGGAGAACGAGAGACACGAGGCTCGGCAGCTGCAGAAATGGTGTCAATGTCACCTGCACCCCGCCCCGTCTGTGGCAGCCCGGCCACGGAGCTCGCTGAGGCGGGGCAGGCCCCTGCCCTCTGGCCTGTCCGCCTGTCCGCGGATGCTCAGGTGGGTGGGGGTCCCCGGGCGCCTTGCCGTGCGGTGGTGGTTTGTGCTTGTGAACAGATGTTTAACTTGGTGCTAAACGGGGGGCGAGACAGGGGATGACTCGCGCTGCCGCAGTCTGATGTCGCGGCCCCTGAGACTCGTCTCCTCCGTCGGACGCTGGAGACGTGAGCTGTGCCTACTTCCCAGGGGACGCGGGACGCTCGCTCTAAAGCGCTCGGAACAGCGGCGGCCACAGCCCTCAACGGGCGCCGCTGCTATGATCATAATCACAGGTCAGGGTGGGCGGCTGCGTCCGTGGATGCTCCCCCACGCTGGGCCTCGTGGCTGGGGGGCTGTGCCAGGAGGGGGGCCGCGGGGCTGCTGCTGGCGCTGGGTGACCCAGGACGTGCTGGAACCGACGGCAACCCGGGCTCTAGCCGGGGCAAGGTGGGAAGCCCGGCTCCTCTCCCGCCCGGCGGCCTCGGGGGCCACGCGGTGCGTCATCCTTGGTATTTGTAGTGCCTGGAGCAGGGGGAGGCTCTCTGCCGCAGGGGTCGGGGCAAGGCCGGCCAGGGACAGCCGGGCACCCGGGCACACCTGCAGCAGGTGCAGGACACGAGGCCACCGGGCCCGCCGGCTGCTGGGGAGAAGGATGGCCAGAGCCTGCCCCCACTGCCCTGGCCGACCTGCAGGTCCATCAGCCCGACGGCTCGACCTCGCGACCTCTGGGGCCGGCGGGCCTCCCTGTTCCACGGACGAGGGCGACGAGGGCGTTCTGGAGCTCAGGGCAGGGCAAGGGGCCTTCGGGCCGAGCCCCCACCCCGAGCCCCGGCTCCCCGCACGGCCCCCACGGCAGCACCTGCCTCTTCTTCAGTGGAAGCGCGCCCGGCCCGGGGCCAGGCTGGCAGGGCCTGAAGGACGGGCCCAACCCTACTAATCCGGCCTGCGCCTTCCTGCCCCCGCGCCCTAGGCAGGCCTGTGACCCGGAGCGCACCCTGTCCCAGGGCCAGCCCAGCAGGCCCAGCCCCGGCGACAATAGCCGGAAGGGCCTCTCGGAGCAAGTACTTCCTGAAGTGCCCGGAGCGGCCGCGTCCCCGCAGCTCAGGAACAATCACAGCCCGGCCGCTTCCTCCCCTGCAGGGCGTCCTGCACTCGGGGAGGCCCTGGGCCCTGGGGGGGGCACCCCGGAGCGGGGCGCTCGGGTTCCCGACACACCTTGACAGATTCACACTTCCCCCCAGACCCTCAGTCTTCTTTGTCCTTCCCGTAAACCAGCTGCCTCATCCTTGACCTTGGTTCTTGTGTCATCTTTCTTGGGGATTTAAAAAAAAAATTTATTTGTTCCTGAGAGACTCACAGAGAGAGGCAGAGACCCAGGCAGAAGGAGAAGCAGGCTCCACGCAGGGAGCCCAACGCGGGACTCGATCCCAGGACCCCGGGGTCATGCCCTGAGCCCAGGGCAGATGCTCAATGGCTGAGCCGCCCGGGCGCCCCTTTCTTTGGGATCTTTAAAAGAGCAAGGAGAGAAGGAGGGGAAACGCCCAAGGGGAAGGTAAATCCTGGGATCCCGCCGTGCACCCAGCTGTCCTTCAGCAGCAGCGGGTGAGGCCTGGGCGTCCAGCACTCCCCCCGACCGACGCACTTACCCGCCCATTTCATGATCCGCTGCAGCTGCTGCGGCGTCCCCCGCATTGTGGAGGCGGCGTGAGCCCGGCCCCACGCGGGGGTGCACGGGGAGCCGGCAGTTGGCATCCCCGGTTTACTGGGTGAGCGCGGAGCAGCCGAGGGCGACGGGAGGTGAGCGCAGCAGGTGTGGGGGGGACCTTGAACGCAGTCCTGGGGGATACAGGGCCAGAGCCCGAGGACTGGGGCGGGAGCACGATGGCACCGGGTGGTGGCCCTGGGTAACTCCAGCCGCCCGTCCCCCTGCGTCCTCCGCCCGAGCGCTCCACCTGTGGGACTCCGGGTCCCTGTCTGCGGAGTGCAGGGGAGGAGGGCGGCGCACCTACTGCATAGGGGGCGACGCCGATGAACGCGGGCCGGCACACACCCCGGCACCCGCGGCGCAGCGAGCCGGGACCCGGTGGGGACAGGCAGGGACCCGTGCTGCACGCCCGTCGTGAGCTCCGGCCCGGCCGGGCGCTGCCCATCCAAGCAGGCCCGGCAAGGCGCAGCTCGGGCCTGCGGGGACCCGCAGGTGCCCTGCTGCTAGGATCCCGCACCCGGCGCCCGAGAGACCCGGATTCCCATGTCACGTCGCCTGCACACGGTGGGCCCTTCTGGGGCCTCAGTGCTCCCGTCTGTGAAACGGGTGTGGCGGTGGTGCATTCCTCCTGGGGTCGCCGTGGGGGCTACCGCGTGCCACGAGCACAGCCCAGAAAGTACAGGGCTACGCGAATGACAGCCTCGGACGCAGCTGGCATCGAGTGAAAGAGAAGCAGTACCGGGGGGGCGGGGGTGTCTTGCAATAACCTGGGTGCCGGCACCTTTGGGCCACAGCCTTTCCACGCTCCCCTGGCTCGGTTCGCAGCTTGTCCTGTCTTCACCTTTCCTGCCCGCACGTCCTCTGCCTGCAGGTCCCCGAGCCCTCCATCGGGTCAGGGGAGCTTGTTTACGAGGAGAGACTTCCCTGACCCCAGGGGGCCCGGGGCGTGTGCCCTGCCACACGGTCCCCGAAGCTGCGCTTTGGCCCCTGCCTGTCCCCGCACCTGCCGGTGGGATCCAGGAACCCAGAGGTCATGGCTGTTCTGGTCCCCACGGCACCTGCGGCGCCCAGGCCGGTTTCCACCATAAAGAGCCCGGCCCCAGGGACTGGATGCACAGACGGGGACCACGCGGGGCTCGACTCCTCGGCAGGGGCGAGCTGGCCCCATCCCCGAGCCCAGCCACGGCCCAGCGACACTATGGGCGCGGGCGGCGCTCCCCCAGACCCGGGGCACATGGGGCCTCCGGAGCATCCCGCGGCCCCGGATCCTGCTGCAGCCCCGCGCACGGGCCGTTTTCAGCGGGGAGAGGACCGTGGGAGGGAGGGCGCGGGGGGCGGGTGGGGGGCATCTGGAGACCGGGTGTGAGCCGAGCTGCTCTGCCCCACACACCCCGCAACGCTTGGGACCGGCGACCTCCCTGTGGCTGGGTGACGGGGCCCGCAGGTGCAGGGCCACCTCCTCGGCCCCTGGCTCAGCGAGGCCCCGGCCAGCCGGCGGCACCACCGGCCTCCAGTGCCTCCTCCTATGGGCTCCGCGACCAGGAAGCCACGTCGGGGCGTCACCAGAGCGGCTGGTGGTGACAGCCCCAAGCCCCCGGTGCTGCTCACGTCGCCGCCCGGCCGCCTGGGGGATGCGTGGCCACATGGGGTGCCAGGGCCCGGGGGCGTGCCGGGTCACACGGCGGCAAGTGGCGGCGCCAGCTCTGGGCCCGGTGTCGTGCCTGTGCTCTGTCCTGGCAGGAAAGGACGACCGTGGCTTGCGGGGTGGTCAGGAGGCTGGCAGTGGGGGGGCAACTGCCGGGGGAGACACGGGGTCTCTGGGTAACGGGGCTCCGCGGCGGTGGGCGCCCAGGGTCCTGGCCAGCACGGGCCTGAAGCGCAGAGATCCCGGCCGCCAGGCACAGCTGGGTCTGCACCCACGTCCCGCAGCTTGCCGCCTGGCTGCCCGGGGCGCTTGGTCGACTCTGATGGGGGTTTCAGGGCACCGTCCGGGGTTCGGAGTGTTGTGCGGGTTGCGTGGGGAGATGTCTGGGTCTCTTCCCTCCCCTTTGCATCACGGTCCCAAGAAGGCGAATTTATTTAACCAATAATTTAATCAATTTTAGCCAATGCCCCCCCTTTATGGACTCGGTCGCATCCCAAAGCTGGTTTGGGGTGTGCTTGTCCTCTGGGTTTTCGGACAAGCAGCATCATTTGTTGAAAGTCTTTCTCAGGTCGGGGTAGCTGATGGTCTCAGGGTCACTTCCACGCTCCTGCCTGGTCTGCCGAGCAGCCATCCCCCTGCCCTTCGGTCCCAGCCGGTGGTGCCTCCTCCCCAGGGCGCGGCCCCGTGCGGGTGGAGTCGCGGCCCCATCCAGGGACGAGCTGCGGCGGCCAGGCTTGGGGCTTCCGCACACGCGGCACCCGTTCTCCGCCGGGTCTCTGAGCCCAGGCCTGTGGCCGTTCAATGGAGGGGGGGGTGGGCAGCTGCCTGGCTGGCTCCGGCCTCGGCTGGGGAACTCGGGGAGCTGCTGGGGCCCGCGTCCTATGAGGGGGCAGAAGCCACGAGTGCCGACGATAGGCCCAAGCCTGAGCCCGTGCTGCCTCCCTGGCCTCGCTCCCCGCAGAGTGAAGCAGAGTCCAGCCAGGTTGGGGGCGGGGGGGGGACAGGGACTGTACAGGAAGGGGCCGCAACGCTGGGTTGAATCTGGAGAAGGTCAACATCCAAGAGAGGAAGGTTCTAGATAAGCCCAGGGAGAGATCTATGCCCGGATTCACAAAAAAGAAGGTACACGGTGGCGCGAGAGTGCCAGGTGTTTGAGACAGAGGGTGAAGGTGGGGCGCAGGCAGTGCGTCCGGCCCCGGAAGGCAGCCCGATAACATCTGGAACTCCCCAGCCACACCAGCTTGGGGGCAAATATCCAAGTGGGGGTGACCGGGGGTCACAGGATAACAGGAGGGAGAGCTGACTTGGGTTCTCAGACCCCATGTCGGTGGTGCTAAGCGCGCGTGCATGCTCCCAAGGCCTGCGTGGGTCGGGAGCTGTGAACCTGTGATCCCCGAGGGCCTGCAGAGGTCTGTAGGGTTAGGGCGTGTGGTCTCCGTTTTACAGCCGAAGAGCCTGGGCCTCAGGAAAACGGGCGGAACTGACGGGTTGGCCAAATCGCTGAAGACGGGAGGGCTGGAGGAGTGATTTCTGACTCCTCGGCTTTCCCTCTTAGCATGTTTTCTGGGCTCCCGAGCCTTCCCTCCCACACCCGTCCTCCCCCCTGGCGGGGTCCCGGGAGGCTCCTGGTCCGATTGGCAGCCAGAACAGTTTGGTGGCTCCTGTCATTTCTCCCACTTAGGGGTTCCTAACCGAGAGGCCGTGGGCCTTCTCTCCCCCCACTAACGGGCCCCCGGCGCCTGGGAGAGCTCCCCTGACCAGTGTTGGGATGTCGGGGGGGGGCCAGATTCCAGGTCAGGGGACTCCTGAGCAGCACCACGCGGGGTCCCTCACAGGTGGGCCCGTCCCCCGGTCATTAATGGTGCTTCAGGACCGAGCCGTGGGCCTTTCACTTTCTCCTTCCGCTGAATGGTGACCCCCCCACTGAGAAGCCTCCCCACGGATGCTGTGCATCTGCCTTCTGCAGCGGGAGGGAGCCCGTCTGTCCTGGTGTCCCCGCAGCAGCTCACTCAAGGCTCTTATGCAAAAGGAGCACTTCAAGCAATGCTCTGAGAGCCCCTTAGAGGCAGAAGAAGGTCTCGACCGCTCCCCCTTTTTTGGACAGAGCAGTGTGAGGCTTGGTCCATGTTCCCACAGTGGTGGTACGTTCACGAACACGGATGGCCGGGACCTCAGGAATGCCCCCTTGGTCGGTCCTGTTCCTCGTCCTCCTTTCCAAGTTCAGGGACCCGAAAGCCCGTTTTGGTGTCTGCCGGGTTGTGGACGACGGCCCCTTCCCTCCCTCTACCATCTTTGCTCAGTTTATATCACTCGAGGGGCCAAGCCTGTGTCAGGGAATGTTCCGTATGGTGGTGACCTGAGATGGACCCTGCTTTGGCAAGCCTCCCGCTGCCACGGAGGTGACGGACGCGAGGATAGGCAACTGGCAGATGATAAGCGCTCCCCTCAAGGGAGTGGCAGGTGAGGCAGGGACGGGCGCCCCTAAGGAGGTCGGGGGGCGGGGGGCTCCCGAGGCAAGTAAAGGCTCAGCGACACCCACACATAGGAGGGGCCGGGAGAGAGCGAGACACACCACGACTTGTGTCGTGCATTTCCCTACTCCACAGGGGACAGTCCTGGTCACTGTGGGCGTGGGATGAAGGTGGAAACAAAGACCCAGAATTCTTTTTTTTTTTTTTAAGATTTTATTCATTTATTCATGTTAGACACACACAGAGAGAGAGAGAGGCAGAGACACAGGCAGAGGGAGAAGCAGGCTCCATGCACCGGGAGCCCGACGTGGGATTCGATCCCGGGACCCCAGGATCGCTCCCCGGGCCAAAGGCAGGTGCCAAACCGCTGAGCCCCCCAGGGATCCCCAAAGACGAAGAATTCTAATTAGAGGCTCACGTCGTCGAAAGTTTGCAAAGGTCGTGGCTCTTCTCTTCGGTCTCCCCCGCACTCAGCCCTGCACAGACCCACCTCCGCATGGCTAAATTCGTTGAGTCCCGGCTGACACTGCCAGGCAAGAGGATCTATAAAACAGGGGGTCACCAAAAGGTGGGGAGACTTGAGCTCTCGTCCTATAAGGAACGGGGCGTATTTTGAGGAGGCTGTCCTTAGGCAGCGGCCTATCGCCGTAGGAAGGCTCCCGTCTTGCCCGGGGACAGGGTCGACCTCCGTCCCCCTCCTCCTCCTCACACACGCACACACTCCAGGTGGAAGGTTCTACGTCATGACTCCGAGTCAGTAATAACTCGACTACTTGTGCAGCCCGGAGATTAGGGAGCCCAGAGTCTGTTGTGTTGAAGTGGTGCTGGGGGCGGGGTGGGGGGTGCGCTCTCTCCGGAGCCCGGGCCGGGGACGCCTCGCCAGACCAGGGTTCGTAGAGTGTTTAGACTGTGAGTCATGAAGGTCTTAGATGAATAAATACGCTCTTTCTGCTGTGACTGTTGACAGGCCTGGCGACAGCTCACCTTTGCAGTTGCCAAGGAGAATCGGACTCTGATTGTTGCCACACGCGACTCCGCGAGCGCAGACCGAGCCGGGGGAAGACGGGAAGCAGTGGGGCCGTGGGTAGGGTCTGGAGGCAGGAAAGCAGGAGAGCAACTGTGTCCTCTCGGCCGAGGGAGAGGAAGGCAGGATTGGAGCAAGAAAGCTTTCTGCTCCTAGGACTGGAGGAACGTGGTCTTAGAGTTTTCACGTGGCTCATTGGTCACGGGCTGTCGCTTCGGTAACAGGCCCCGAGCTTCCTAATTCTTGTGAGAAGAAAGGTGGCCGTCCTTCTGGAAACAACTACGTGGTTCAGGACATAGTTGGCAACAAGCAAGCAACACATCTGACTGGTGGTGGCCCAAGCCATGAAGATGTGCGATGATCTCAAATTCTGGGAAGTCTGGAGGTGAGGCAAGTGCCTACAACGAGAATAGACGCTCAGTGGGGCCGTCAGGATGCCAGGCGCTTTTCCATCCTCTGCAGGTGTGTGCCTCATTGATTCTCCTGCTGGCTGCCTCATGGCTGCGGGGCGGCTGCCGCGCCTCCGGACCTCACGACTGTATTCAGAGGTAGAAAGGTGGCAGGGGTCGCGGTGTGAGGTGGCAAAGCATCCTTTTCCTGGAACGACTGTGCCACATCAAGTGGGGGAGTGAATGCATCTCGGAAGCTTTCCCAGCGGCCTGACCCTGGTCACCGACCAGAGCCTTCTCCACCAGCGCAGGGTCACGTCAGCCGCGGGGGGCTGCGGGGGCTGCGGCTGGCAGGTGCCGATGGACTATTAACGTCTGGCTTGTAGCCGTTGTGATTCCACCCCCGGGGCCTGGACGCCTTGCTGCCTTGACTACAGCTGGGGTGTGCAGGCCCCGGCGAGGAGTCCTGGGCCCAGGGGGTGCGCGGCGGGGCCTTGTGGGGTCAGCGGGCCCTCTGCCCGGGGTGTCGTCAGCACACGACGAGAATCCCCCAGACGCAGCAGGGAGTTTCCCTAATTTTCGAGGCCGGAAGGCCCATCGGCACCTGGTGGGTTCCGCAGCCACCAGGAGCACCTGCTTACCCTTCCAGTCCCCAGTGTGGCCGGCTTGGTGACCCTGGCCCCAGGCCCCCAGGCCTTGCTGGGCACCGCATCCTTGCCACGCCCCCCCGTGCACCCCCCGGGCTCAGTGATCCCCACCCCCAGGCCCCACTGGGTGCCCCGTCCTCGCCCCCACCATGCACCCTGCACCCCCTGGGCTCAGTGATCCCCACCCCCAGACCCCACTGGGTGCCCTGTCCTCGCCCCCCCATGCACCCTGCACCCCCTGGGCTCAGTGATCCCCACCCCCAGGCCCCACTGGGTGCCCCGTCCTCGCCCCCCGCCCCGTGACCCTGCACCCCCGCCCCCCCGGTGGTGGCATCAGCAGCCTGAGGTCAGAGTCGGCAGGTTTCTCCAGGGCCCCTCCCTGTGCCCTGTGCTGCGCTTGCAGGGTCCGCGCCCCAGAGGCCTCCGAGGCTCCCTGGCCCGCAGGGCTGAGTATGCAGGAAGGGGGACCCAGGCGAGGCCTCGGCCCCACTCAGCCCTCCTGCCCACCCTTGGAACCCCAATCCTGCTGTCTCGCATTCCCTCTGGGGCCCCTCTTGGCCTCGGGCCCCCAGGGTGGCGTCAGTGGCTGTCCTGACCCCGGGCCACGGCGGTGGCCCTCTCTGCAGGTCCGCAGTCTCGCTGACGGCAGGTGGGAGCCCCGAGTGGCTCCGGGGAGCACCTGGGCCTGCAGGGCTGCTGCTGCCCTGTCCCCGCCCCTGGGCCCGGCCTGGACAGCTGGGCCACACGTCTCCATCCCGCGTCCAGTGCCGCATGGGGGCAAGGCCACAGCTGCAGCCCCGGGGCGGGGGCCTGTGAGCGCCTGAAGGGGGTGCACCCGGGTCATCGCCCCCGGTGACCCCCCACTGCTGATCCAGGGCGGAGCTGTCCCGGCCCGGCACCAACATTTGTCTTCTGGACCCACACAAGAGGAGGAGGCGGAAGGATTGGTTTTCAACTTGTTTTTCCTTTTAACAGGAAAACTGAAACATCGCGCTGAGTCGGATCACAGATGGGGAACAGGGGAGGGACTGAAGGAGGCCGACACAGTCTAGACTTCTGTTGGGGCCGCAACGAATCCCCGCCAAGTTAGCGGCTTACGGCAGCACGAGTCCACTATGTTCCGTTCCCCTAGTTAGTCGGAGGGTGTCACTGGGAGGAGATCCAATCCCTGGCTGGGAGGCTGCGGCCCTTCTGGAGACCCGAGGCACAGCCTCTGCAGAGTGCTGCGCCCGGTGCCCGGCCGGCGGTCCGCGTTCGGCACACGGTAGCTGTTTTCACTCTGAGGGGCCCACGGTCCCGTCCATTCCACTCCCTGGTCCATCACCTCGGTTCAAAACCCGTCTGCAGCAGATGGGGTGAAAAACTGGTTTCCCGGGTAAGTTGCCACCATACTGCAGTCTGTGTGTGTGTGTGTGTGTGTGTGTGTGTGTGTCTTCCCAAGTTCCAGTTGTTCTACCTCAACGACGAAGTATATTTTTGTGCCTCTGGCATCAGAGACACGTTGTTCTCTTGAGCACCTGGAATAAATGGGGGATACGGTGGGCACCATGAGAACGAGGAGGCTGGGAGGACCCTCCCGTACGCTCAAAATGTGGAAAAACCTGGATGCACAAAGACACTAATTGCAGCTTTATCCGTGATAGTCCTAAGCGCACGGCACCTCACACTGTCCGCGTGGGAGAAGCAAGGGCTTAGTGACCGGGGCGCCCCCAGCAGATGCGTGGAGCGCAGCCCGGCTCCCAGCATGCGGATGCGCCTGGCCCGGGAGCTGGACGAGCCGGGGCGCAGGCTACGCCCTGCTGCGGACGTGCAGCCTCAGCTCTGCGCTGGTACGAAGCAGGTTGGAGAAGAAACCATTCCTGCTTGTTCCCAGGCGTCCGGAGAATAGAAAGAAAGGATTCCCGCCCCTCTTATTACCACGATTTCTCTGTTTCCCATCTTTTGCAAACGAACGGCTAGCACGGGGTTTAAGCAGGCTGGCCGCGGAGCCCGGCTGCCTCCTGACCCGTCTCAACCTCTCCAAATCTCAGCGTTCTCATCTGTCGTGCGGGAGCAATAATCATTCCTCGCCTGTAGGATGGCTGCGAGCGCAAAGGGGTAACCCGGGTGAAGGGCTTGGCGCAGCACTTTGTACACAGAGAGGGATCAAGGGATGCCAGCTGGTACCGGGATTTTCCGATTACGAAACTACGTGCAACAGAACTCAAGGCTCTAAGGAAGAGGAATGTGCCGTCCGGTCTCCCACCGTTCGCTCCCAGTCTTCCCCCAAAGGATTATTTAACAAATGCTCTTTTTTTTTTCTAGTCCTTAATCACTATGATACGTTGAGAAGTGGCTAAATAGCAGCCTTCTGTAGGAATCAACTCCCATGTGTCAACACTTAGAGAAGGTGTCCCTCGGTGCCCCTCCGTGTCCCCAGCAGCGGGGTCTGCATGTAACCAGAGGCCAGCCAGGGCCGGGTAAACGGGTGTATTAGTGACTTATTGCTGGAAAACAAACTGACACGAATTTATGCATGCATTTTCTTGCAGTTTTTGTGACTCGAGAATCTTGGCATGGCTTGGCTACGCCCTTAGCTCGGGGTGTCACGAGGCTGCAGCGAAGGGGTTAGCGGGGCTGCCTTCTCATGTGGTGGCTTGGCCGGGGAGGGATGCCCCTCCCAGCTCATCAGGTTGTCGGCACAGTGGATTTCCTTGTCGCCGTGGGACTGTGGGCCTTTGCCGCCCTGGCCCTGGCCGTCAGCTCCTAAGGACCACGGCTACCGACTTCACTAATCCCACAAGGAGAGTCTCTGCAGCAAGTCTGCCAACAAGGTGAGGCCTTACGTGATCTAACGCGGTCACGGGAGTGACATTCCATCCCCTCTGCCCTATTTTGTGGGCTCAAAGCTAGTCACCCTCATTTTTAAAGGGAGTAGATCACGCGAAGACATGCCCCGCAACGGGTGGGGATCACGGGGACCACTTCTGCGTCTGCCCACCCGCAGCACAAGGGGAGGCCTGTCTTCCCTGGGTGGGAAGAAGCTGGCGCACACCCGGTGGGGGTTGAAGGAGCCTTCCCACGCTGCCGTCCGTGCCCCGGGCTCTTTACTTCTTACCGTTTGATCATCTTTCATCTCTTGGATCGTAAGATTAGGAGCTGCTTCTCTAAGTTTCACCTCCTCATTCAAAGAAGGAAGAATGACAAAGCACAAAAGCCACAAAGCAGGCAAGTGTGACTCCTTTTTAGCAGCAAGACCACAGCCTTCCAGAAACCCACCCGTATCCTTGTCCCCTGCCTCCCGCTGGCCTTTTCTGAAACACCCGGCTGCTTCCAGTGTGCAGGGCATTGGAAAATATATATGTTTCATTAACCAGTATCCGAGGGACCCCCCCTCCGAATGAGTGGGGTCCGCCACAGATGTTTCCAGTACGTGGGCACACGGGTGGAGCTGCCGGTGAGGCTCGCCTGGGATGGGCCCCCACTCGAGCGGGGAGAGCCTTTGCACAGTGCCTGATGCTCGGTCTCTTCTCCCCCCCTCTGCTGCCCCAAGAGCAGCCCCTCCAGAGTTAAGCCCCGTGCCAAGCAGACAAGCCTACATTTGGGGCCTGCAGGAGGACTGCGGAGGGAGGACTGCGGAGGGAGGACTGCGGAGGGAGGACTGCGAGAGCCCAGCCTGGACGAGGAGCAGCGACTGCAACACCCTCCCTTGCCCCAGGGAGGAGCAGCTTGGAAACTTTTTATGAGATTCCAGAAGCAGCAAGGTCAGCAGGTTTATGGCCATTCTGCTTCGTTTGTAAATACAGCCTTTGAATGAGAGTGTTCAGGCTCCTTGACGGGAACAGGGCTGGTGTTGGCTCCTCTGGAAGAGGGGACAATAAGATAGGAGGTATTGGGTCCCACGTGACCGCAAGGCCTTGGGAGTCACCTGGGCCCCAGGACAGCAGCGACGGGCTGTGTCCCTTCAGAGAGCTCATTTCCAGGCGGCCTCACGGCAAAGGCCCCGGGGGGTCGGGGGCAGGTCGTCGGAGTTGTCAGGCGGCTGCAAAGCTCTGGGTTGGCCCGTCCGAGGGGACAGCTGTGTCCATGTGGGAGCACGTGGGGACCAGCCCCGCGAGGGCCACTGATCCTTCCCGGACTGCTTGCCCCACCGTGCTTACCGCCGGGAAGCCCTGGGTCCCTGCCAGGGCCGGCTCTGGGGGCGGCTGGCCGCGGGGACCCGGTCACCCGGGTCACACAGAGCCAGAGCCGCCGTGTGTCCCTGGGGGGGGGGAGGATCAGGAGACAGCAAGGGGACAGTTCCCCGAACGATGCAAGTCCCCTCCACGGTGCGGCAGTCACCACGCCTTGATGATGAGCACCTGCTGTGTGAGGACGGGGCGGGGGGTGGTTCTTCGTTTAACCGATATTTACCAGGTGCCAGTTCTGGGCCAGGGCCCTCCACCCGATGACACAATTCAAAATTTAACAGACGAGATCTGTGTTCTGGAAGTTACATTCTGCTGAGGGATGAAGACAGAAGTAGACAGAGAAGCGAGGTGACTAGAGAGAGTGACGGATGCCGGGGGGACAGGGAGGACGGGGCAGGGGGCCGGACAGGGGCCGGGGGCAGCCTTCCCCCCACGGGGCGAGTGCGCAGCCGAGAGCAGGTGCGGGGCGTGCTGGTCCCGAGCCCTGTGGGCCTGAGCAGTCCCCGCGAGCCGGGCGCATCTCTGGAAGGCAGAAGACAACTGAAGCTACAAAAGAGAGGGAGCTTGTAGTTCAGGGGGCTCAGCTGCGGAGGGGGCTCAGCTTTCTTCTGGAACCTGGGCAAAGAGGAGGAAGTAAATAAAAAATCAAGGAGTAGGAGTAAGCGGTTGTGTTGAAAACGAGACACGCGATGGCAGGTCTAGGCGGCTCTCCGTCCCTGACCGGCTCCGGGCGGCTACGGTCCCTCCCAAAGGCAAGCAGGGTCAAGTGTTGTTCTCTGGAGACCCTGAGGGGGCCTAGACAGAGGACCTTCCCACGGAGGAATTGAGGGGATCCGTCAGCGGGACGGTAGCTCCTGCCTGCCCACCACAGACGGAAGCCTGCTGGCTGGCCCGACTCCCCAGGGTACACAGAGCTGCCCAGGCAACTGTTGATCACCTTCTTGGTAAACCTGGGAGTTAATTAAGCTTCACTGGACACACGAACGATGCTTGCGACATAGGCGACGGAATAGTGTTTCTGCCTATTAAATTACTGGGCTGTGAAAGTTTCGCTTAGAGTTTATCAGACATGGGGGATCCTTAGATGCTGGGGTGGTCATTTAGCTTTGAGCATCACAGAGCCCGAAAGCTGTCAAAATGGGAGTTTTTACATCGTCTAGAAACGCACACATAGGATCGAAAGGGGAAGATGCTCAGTATACACCTTAGACTCGTGTCCCAATCCTGGACCACGGTATCTGAACACCAGGAATCAACACGTGAGGCCTCTAATTAACTTTAGAAGAACATAATGACGTCATATTTTATTTTTATTTAATTTTTAAGTAAGCTCTAGGCCAAACACAGAGCTCGAACTCACGACCCCAAGAGCGAGAGTTGTACGCTCCACCAACCGAGCATTTAAAGTCTAACTTTGTTAAATATAAACATTTTACGCACAGGAAAACATGTTAAAGGCTGTTTTGGCATTTCTTTTTTAAAGCTTACTATGAGCCTCGAGACATGGAAAGGGCCTGGGTCCCTGAATCATCTGGGTGGGAGTCTGAGCGTTCCCCAAAGCATCGTCACACATTTGCAGCAGTTGCTTGGAGGATTCACACTTAGGACTAGGCTAGTTCTACTTGCGTAGGATTTTTACTCGTTTATCACCCAGAAGAAGTCCTTATACCTGGGGTCACGGGAAGTCCCCTCGGTGGACAGAGCTAGCGATTCGGACCTTCTCAGCCTACGCCGGAGAGAGCCCCGGGCTTCCCTCAGCATTCTTTAGGAGCATCTTCGACATGGTAAGAGAAGTTGTAGGTAATGAAGACGTGGAATTAAAACTGCATTAAAGTGTAGAAAATGAGGAGTCCAGGAGGCTCGGAGAGGTGGTAAATGGAAGAATATTGGATGTCAAGAGAAGCCTTGACTCTTTCCTGAAACTCTGCCTTTTGTAAAGATTGTCAGGTGGACTTTCGCAGCCTTCCCCTTCATTATACCGGTCAGCTACAATCCTGTCCGTTTGGGGGTGAGGGGGGCGCCTGGGTGGCTCCGTGGGTTAAGCATCTGCCTTCAGCCCAGGCTCCCTGCTCAGTGGGGAGCCTGCTTCTGAACCCTCTCCCCACGCCCCCCTCTGTCTCACATAAATAAATAAAATCTTTTTTTTTTAATTTTGTTTATTTATTCATGAGAGACAGAGAGAGAGATTGAGAGAGAGAGAGAGAGAGAGGAAGAAGCAGGCTCCATGCAGGGAGCCCAACGTGGGACTCGATCCCGGGTCTCCAGGATCACACCCTGGGCTGAAGGCGGTGCTAAACCACTGAGCCACCGGGGCTGCCCAATAAATAAAATCTTAAAAAAAAAAAATCCTATCCATTTGTCAAGGGCCATCTCAATGCTCCACTGAAAGCCACGAAGCTCTTCTTGAATGTGCAGTTGGGAGTCATCACTCCTTCCCCCGTGTTCTCATGTTGTACTTCGATCCTTCTCGCTCTCTCTCATCCTCATCCTCATCCATCCTGTGCTTTGATCTCGGCTGGGCACTAACATTCGTTCAGTGCTTTATGTTTCACAAAGTGACTTTCTTGTACATTTACTCACTTAATTCTTTGTGACTCCACGATGCCAAGAAGGAAACACAGAGGCCAGAGATGCAAGGACATTAGTAGATTAGCTTCGTAAATTGTGACGACAGGTCAGATAAAATCATGTGAGATCTCTAAAATTCAGCAGCCAGAGAGTGCGGCATTCTGTTAAGAGTTAGAAAGGACATTCACCTAGCTCTGGATCCCATTACATTCAAAAGTCTGTAACATTTGATGGACGAGACACGCTGAGATCTTAAGAGCCAAAGAAAATGCATAGTCTGACCGAGACGCCAGGCTGAGTTGCGTCGCAGACGTTTGTGAGCAGACATTTATGAGGTGGATTCACCACGTGCATGTAACCTGGATCCCAGGATGTGACCAAGCCCCACTTTGAAGTTATGGAATCACCGACGTGACCCTTAAAAATAGAGTTCAGGATGTCACATCAAGGCTACCAAAATCTCTGATCACTGGGAATCCCAAGAATGCTGAGAGAACAACTCCCCCTACTTCTTGGGATGATTTAATAGTTTTCTTAGTTTTTGTGAAGAGCACCACCCGGGAAGCCTGAATTTCGAAATCACGTTTCCAGCCAAATAGCTCTGTGTAAGGTAATCTCAGTTAGCAGGGATGATTGTCTTTCTTAGTGGTAAGCATCTTACATTTCCTGGAAGTTTCAGATTACATATACGCATGTCTAAAATCATCAAAACCATAGTATAAATATTTTTGTATTAAGAAAGAGGCCGTATTTCATATTTCTATATGCTTGCAATGTTTAAGAAAAGTTAGCCTGTTAAAATGATACACATAATTTTTTTTTAAGATTTTATTTATTTCTTCATGAGAGACCCAGAGAGAGAGGCAGAGACACAGGCAGAGGGAGATGCAGGCTCCATGTAGGAGCCTGATGCGGAACTCGATCCCAGGACCCCGGGGTCACGACCTGAGCCAAAGGCAGACGCTCAACCACTGAGCCAGCCGGGCGTCCCGATACTCATAATTCTAACTTAAAAAATATAACTGACAAAGTATTGAGACTCACAACTTTAAATGGAAATTCACGTCAATCACATCTAGAAGCAGATTTTCGTTAGATTAAATGTTGGGGGACATTCGTTGATTAGGCAATTGATGTGCTTAAAATGAAAACTGAATTTATAAATGCAATTTAAACTATTTGAGAAGATTCAGTGACTTAACATTTGCAATCTTAACCAAACATCGGTCAAACGTTCTTTAAAAATGAGTAAAAAGGGTGCCCCCGGGTCCTGCACCTGTGCTTTAATAAAACCACTTAAAAAAAAGGCAACCAATAACAAATAGGAGAAAATTTGCGGGATCCCTGGGTGGCGCAGCGGTTTGGCGCCTGCCTTTGGCCCAGGGCGCCATCCTGGAGACCCAGGATCGAATCCCACGTCGGGCTCCCGGTGCATGGAGCCTGCTTCTCCCTCTGCCTGTGTCTCTGCCTCTCTCTCTCTCTCTCTGTGTGTGACTATCATAAATAAATAAAAAATTAAAAAAATATAAAAAAATAAAAAAAGAAAATTTGCTCCACTTCTACATAGAAAAATAAGATTTGTAAGTGGAATGTAAACCTAAGAAGAAAATACATGTATGACTTCAATAAATTAACATAAAAACCCAAGATGAATTTGTCAATAGCCTTTTCAGGACACAGAACTCACTCTCAGAGCCTCAAAATACCCTCGATTCGTAGAGGTGACCTCATGAACGGCCCGCTCACAACTTGGACCGGGGTCCAGATCCTACATCCTTTGGCTCCACTTCTGTAATTCTTTTATAATACCCGAATTACTTTGCCCTGGATTCGGGTTATTTCTCTGTGTCTTAGGCTGACTGCTTGCCTCTCCCCAGCTGCCAGCCCAGGGCCAGGGGGAGGGTGGAGGTCAGGGGAAATCCAGTGAGTGTGTCGGGTTCCAATGATCGTAGGCCACACACGGCCTGTGAGAGATGGTGGCTGGCCTGGGGGACCCACGATGTCATCTCCCCGTCACACTGGTTAGCCTGAAGGGGGTCCGACTCCAGAGATCTAAGCTCCGATGACAATGACGTGGGTGTGATTAGCCACATGCTGTCTGCCTTGTTTTAAGGTCTCCTTCCAGGGAGCTCCTCCAGGGCCTTCCCCCCGCTCCGGACAGAGAGCAGCCCTTCCCCTGCTTGGCGAGGCTGCCAGGCCCCGCTCCGCCCACCTCCCTAACTCTCGGTCCACCTGCTGTGACTGCGGGGCCAGGGACCAGCGAGTGTCCTGAGCCAACCGCGGTGTTCCCCAGATGCGGTCGGGTCTCCCCCTCGCGCGTCCTCGTCACTTGCTGAACCTTTCCGTCACAGCTCTTGCTAGAGGTTGTAATCGTGCATTTTTATTTGTAGTTGTTTGTTTACTATCCTCCTCCCATGGAAGGCCTTTAGCCCCGTGCACCCGGCCCGTGTTTCTCACCATGGTCCTTGCCGCATGATAGGGCGTCACGAGTAGAGGGCGTCATAAATGTCGACTTTTATATGATTGCCGTTGGCGTTTGCCAAATGGCTGCTGTTGGGGGGAGGAGTGAATGAGGCATGTGGGAGGATGGAGTCTATGGTGATCTTTTAGGCTGGCCTGGTCTCCATTCAGCCAGGAAGGACTGGAGATGAAATCTTATCAGACAGATAGGGGACGCGATGTCTGAGATTCCTTCCAGGCCACTGAGCCTTTTGCTCCGGGAAGGCTATTTGTCACTTTGCTTTAGCCATTGCTTTTATCATTCTCACTGAGAACTGTGCGTGTGTGTGTGTGTGTGTGTGTGTGTGAGAGAGAGAGAGAGAGACAGAGAGAGAGAGAGAGAGAGAGAGGAGGAGACAGAGACAAAGACAGGGCGAGAGAAGGAGGCCGAGCTGGCATGCCGAGTGACGGGCAGTGACCCCGGGAGGCCCCCGGACACGAACCTGGCCCCTGTCCTTGCCTCATTCAAGCAGGTGAGACCTCATTTGGCGGGGAGCGGGCAAGCTGCAAAACGTCAGGCCCCTGCACATCAATGAGTTTTGCGTTTCCAAGGGATGGGTTTATGATTAAACTCCAATAACTCAAACGCACCATCCGTGAAGAACGCCAGTTGCAACTGGTAGTTCTTGTTCTCTCTAATCCCCCCCCAACCCCGCCCCGTATTTCTTTAAGCCGTGCCTCCAAATCCCTCAGAGCCCAGCCACGGGCGGGGGTTTGATTCAATTTCCTGATGACACGGAGATGCTCCCTGAGGATGGGGAACCCATCCTAAAGATTGCAGAAGACACCCAGGAGCCCGAGGCTGGACGGGCAGACAGGTCTCTATAAACAAGCGGTAGCGGCCTTCCTTCCTTGGTCGGGCGCCCGGAGTCACTCTGACCTCTGGCTGAGTGGAGGGAGCCAGTTCCGCTCTACTCTGGTTGGACCTGGGCTGATCTGAAATCAGAGAGAACATCTGGAAATCTTCTCTTGGCCCCCCCCCCCCAATGTTTCCTGTATGTCTCCTGACTTCTCGTCCCCTCCTCAGGCACTGTTACCAACCATCTACCCGGTGTTCACCACGCGCCAGGTACTGTGAGCTCCCCCCCAGCGGCCCCCGCCAGGTGGCCCTTATTGCGTCTGGTTTCCCGGCAGGACGACGGAGGCTCAGAGAGTCCTGTGACTTGCCCAGCACGTACTATTGTGGGGTGGCGGAACCAGGACCCTAAACTGGCTCCGTCAGCCCCAACGCCTATCCTCCTTCCCCTGGCTCCCACCTGGCAGCAACCTCGGGGGAATCCGGGTGTCTGGTCCGCTTCCCTCCTCGCAGGGGCCTGCTCTTTGGAGGAAGTCTCTGGATCACCGGGCTCATTGGTTCTGCTCCTACCTTACTAGTTCCCGGTAATCTTCGGAAGCCGGGCTGAGTCTTGATGCGGTTGTGTGAGTTCCTGTAAAGGCAGCCAGCGGCCCCCCATCGCTTCCCTACATCTCCACTCCTGCAGACCCAGAGCTCTGCCTTCAGCCATCAGGGGGACCGCGTCGGAGGGAATCAGCGCAGCTACTCCCCAGGATGGCCTGGAAGGGGATCGGAAAACCCAGCGGGGGGTGACCTGTCCAAGAGCGTGTGATTCAGTTTTCTGTTGATCTTTCTCTGTGTGTGTTTAGGACGTTCTAGCTGAGATTTTTTGTTGTTGTTGTTGATGAATGGGTTTCAGGCTAACCCGATTAAGACGGGGGTGGGGGCAGTGGGGTGTAGGAAAACAGTTTCATTCCCGCTTTGATGACATGATTGGGCTGAGCGTGTGGGTGCCAAATGGGTGCAATAATGAAAGGAGGAGTTCTGGGGGGGAAGAGGCAATAAAATTCTTAGTTCTTTTAAAAATACACGAGCCGAAAAAAATAAAAAATAAAAAATAATAATAAATAAAAAATATATAAAAATACATGAGCCTATAGAAGGACGGTTTTCGCTGGTGTAGCGGGTGTCCCTGCTTCCCCGGCGGGGCGCTTCCAGCAGGCATCCAGCGTGGCTGCTGACGTGGCTCGGCCTTTTCGGAGGCCTGCGGGCTGGGAGACGTCATGCTAACGGCCTTTTTCTATGTTGCTTCCTTTGCACAGAAGCTTGCATCGGGCACTCTGACAAGTTCCTAGTAAGGTGCAGTGTTTACCTGGCGTCCCGGTACCTCTGTTTTCTCATTTAATACACTCATAGCTACCCAACCAGTAAAAAATAATCAGATGCTGCTCTTTCAGACATCTCCTACATAAACTGTATTTCTTTGTTTAAGAAATTTGAGTACAACATTCAGACTCTATTCTTAAATTTCTTAATATGACAGTGCCACCTATTCAAAGCTGCAAATGCTTCCTTTTCCTTCGCCCGGCACTGCCTCACCTTCATTGCATACACACTTCCCAATGCTGGATTCCATTCTGTGCCACCGTGGATGAGCCACGGTTTAGTTCACGAATCTCTCATTGTTGAGCATTTTGATTTTTTTATGACATTTTGATCGTATGCACATTCCCGTGATGCTTGTAGGCACACAGGATTATTCCGTAGCATACATTTTCAGAAGTGGGGTTGCCAGGCCAAGAGTGACGGTTCCACTTTGGAAACCATGTACTTCAATTCCTCCTCTGAAAAGTTCTCCTAACTTACCTTTTATCCGCGACTGTGCATTTACCCCAAGGCTTAGGCCTATACCAAGTGACTTCCCAACCTACTAAGAAGTAGCATAAAAGAAAAGAAAGAAAACCAAAACACAAAACACTGATAAAGCTGGAGACTTTGATAAAGTCTCGTGGACAATAATATGAGCGAGGCACTCTGCGAGCTGGCAAGAGGACAGATACTGCTGAGACGAGCCATCGTGTATGGGAACCCCACTCTATGGTGCAGGATGGACATGAAAGAACAGAGGGTGTGCGGAGAAATGCTGGCAGCCTGGGGTGGCCGGAGTGAAGCATGTGATGGGAGATGAGACAGAGGACGGAGAAGAGGGGCTCTTGAATTTCCCTCTGAGGGCCTGGGCTCTTCTGTTGGCTGTGGATAGACACGTAGGCTTGTGAGAAGGGGACTGTTATGGGTAGATTTGATTTTTTTTTGGAAAGCATTTTGGTTCTCTCTCCTCTTAGCCTCCCTCCCCTTTACCAGCTGGTGCCCCTGCTTCCTTTAGGAAGCCAGAAGACCGAGTTGAGATGGTACATGGTTGTTTATGTCTGCATGCATTACTCACTTCTTAAAATTAAAAGTTACAGGTACTGAGGGATTTTCTTGTTGTGTTGGTGTTCCTATAGAAACCTGGGGGAGCTTAAGGACAAAACAGAGGGCCAGCCAGAAGTGTTGTTGACCTCATCATGCAAGCTTAATTGCATATTCTTTTTTTTTTTTCCTGCTCTTCCCCCCCATCCCTCCCAAAATGGAGACTGATTCTGGAAAAAAATTTACTAATTCAGATTTTAAAAAAACCACTCCCATTTTTCTATTTGCATTTTTAATTTATCCATTTAAAATATTAAATGAATAACAATTGTCTGACTTTGTTTTGGGAAATTAAATATTATGCACTGCACTCTGGGTAAAGATGAATCAACACGTCAGTTGAGATAAATCAACACGTCAGTTGAGTTCTGCAAAGGATGTTATATTTGAAAATCTAACAAGTTAAAAAAATAAGGATATTCATGGAGAAAGGGCAAATGAAGGAAGGAAAGAAGGGAAGAGGTGATGGGAGAAAGAAGGGAAATAGAAAGCTTGAGCAAGGTTTTTCAAGTCCTTTTCTGAAGCAAAGCTCCTGAAGCATTTTTTCCCCACCTTTTTGTGTAAACTGTTAGAAACAAAATGAAAATCACATCCCATAATTATGATAAATTCTGGCATCTGTATCTTTGTATTGCATCCTTTGGCATCATGTAGAAGGCAACTCAAGGAGCCTTAAAACTCTGACCGCCAACACGGCATGTCACCAGAGCGGGTTCCCTCCAAAACCTGGAGCCTCACTCTTATCTTTCAGCTCACAGGACCCTGGAGAGAAGGTTGCAGATGTAGAAGTTTTCCAGAAAGTAAGAAGAAAATTCTTTATAAGCATAAACCTTTTGAAAAATTATTGTTCTCTTTTAGTTTACTTTGCCATAACAAATTGAGACACACACACAAGATCAGGGACCCCATAATCTGTTGTCAGGACAGGATCTCCCAGTGACGTATCCACCTCTGTCTCCTTGTCGTCAATAGAGAATGAATCCCAGAGTATTGCTGTGCAGTTGGCAACTGGTTTCCTTTGAATATCTCTGATTCCAATCCTTCCAGAACAGACTACACTGTTTCTGTTTCACATGTGTGCGTTTCCCCCCTTGATAACCGAAACCAAGGTCATATCCATGACCCTTCTGATACAAATAATTTTTTACTAATTGGTCTTATAATGTCTTAAATATTGACCAGGAGTTTTATTGACTTTTTTTTTTTTGGTTTTGTTTAAAAATGAATAGTAATAAAAACAGGAGTAACAGTCCTTACATTCCAGAATTTCTGAAGTACTGTGTTTGATGAATGGACTCTAATTTGATAGCACAAATATCTCCTTTATAGAACTAGAAGAGCCATTTTTACATTTTGTTGTTTTATAACTAATTTGTTTACAAAGACTTGCAGTATAACTTCATTATGGAACTTAAAAGAATAGTCATATGATCATTTTCTCCTGCATTAGACACTTGAAACCCTATACCCTCACTTAAAAGTGTTCAGTGGGGGATCCTGAGTGGCTCAGTCGGTTAAGGGTCCAGCTGTTGATTTTGGCTCAGGTCATGATCTCAGTGTTCTGAGATTGAGCCCTGCATCTGGCTCTGCACCCAGTCAGGAGTCTGCTTGAGAGTCTCTCTCTCTCTCTCTCTCTCCCTCTGCTCCTCCCCTGAGCTCTCTCTCTCTCTCAAATAAATAAATAAATCTTAAAAACATGTTCAGTAATTTTTCCCAAAGAGATCTACCTCTCCCCTGCATCTTTATCTCTCATACTGTAAAGATATTTTCTATGTGTAGCTGGAAATACCCCAACGTTCTTTAAATCTTGCTGGCTTTGGATTGGCCCACGATGTTCTCTTTGGGGCTAATCTAGTAAGGGAAAGAATGTTAGATTATCCAGGGCTATTGGCTCAGCCTCCAATGAAATGATCATAGGTCTCGGTTGAGATGAAGGGAATTGATGAGCCTGTCCTGGCTGGAATTATTGATGGAGGACTTGAGTTGCCCAAGCTGACCCTTTGGCCTTCAAATCTGGTGTGACATAGAAAACCACTCCCACAGCTATCGTTCTTCATGGCAGTGTCAGGAGCCTTCTGTTTGAACATCTGACTTGTCTGGAGCCCTACACGAGAGACAAGGCATACTCTGAGAGAGTTGATGTTTACCATGAGCAGGAAAGAAGATTGATGGAAAGTCCCAGCTTATCTAAAACACAGGGGCAAGGCCTTGAGATAACAACATACTGTTTCAAAAGCATCTATGTCCAGAAAGAGGAATTTGCAAGGCGCCAAAGTATGGCCATTGTGGCATGACTAGGGTCTCCCTAACCACTGCCTTAACCCTGGATTGTCTATTTTGGAAAGCATAAAGATATTGCTGGGAAAGGAAATTATATAGTGCTTATAGGCCTAAAATCTTAACAACGGGTAATGGCAAAGTGAGACTGTCTTGGTTTGGGAGAAAATGAGGTAAAATATAAAGAGAGAGACTTACTTATGCATACCCCCTCCACACTTGCTAATAATAACCATCAACTTAAGGGCTTACTGTTCGAAATGCTTTCATAGAGACTTAACAACAACCTTGATTTTATCATCCTCTTTCACAGATACGGAAGCTGAGGGCTAGAAAATTTAAATAACTTTCTTATGACCCAGAGCTGCATGCGCAAGTGCTCGTACATAGACAGATGAAGGTGCTCTTGACTGAGTGGGACTGATGAACGACGCGTGTTAACTGAGGATCTCTCTCTACTGTTAAGAGCAAGAGGCCAGTTAGTAGACTGCTTGACAAATTGCATAATTTCCCTCAAAAAATGCAATGCCAATAATAGCAAACAGCCAATCCTGGTGATTTTGTGAAAACAGTAAAGATTCACTTCTATGTATTTTTCATCTTCACCCACTCCCCTGAATGGTAACTGGTGAAGTTATTACTGGTGAAAAAACAGTGCCAATGCTCCGGTCAGATTTTCAGTTTACAAAGAACATTACTGTCATTTTTGCCAACTTTGACTTCCAGAGCACCACAGTAGATTCATACTTTCTGGAAAAAGACTTTCAAGCAAAAATAGAAGAAACAC
Source organism: Canis aureus (assembly GCF_053574225.1). Classification (NCBI taxonomy): domain Eukaryota; kingdom Metazoa; phylum Chordata; class Mammalia; order Carnivora; family Canidae; genus Canis; species Canis aureus. Next base: position 3,011,083 of record NC_135633.1, read on the forward strand.
AAAACTGGTTTTACTTATTCCTCAGTTTACCCAGGGCATTTCAGCTCATTAAAGTTTCTCGGTACTGATTTGATACATTTCAAGGAACAGAAAGGATAGTGTGGCTGGACAAAGTGAATGCCAGGAGACTGGTAGATGAGGGCAGAGAGGTGTCTTGACCAGGTCATAGTGTGCTTTGTGAGCCCTGTAGAGGATCTGGGGTTTTATTACAGTCCAAAGAGATTAGAGCCAGAGAGTGACATGAGTTGGTGTATAATTTTAATGGGTAATCCTGGCTGCTTTTTGTAATTAATACTTGTATAATTAATGCATTGGAAGGGGACAGAAGAGGCCAAGGCATCTTAGACTTGGGTGGGTGACAATGGTGATGGAAAAAAGTGAATGGATTTTAGAAATATTTTGGAAGTAGGAATTATGGGATTTGACAATTGATTGGTGGCAGTGAGGGAAAAAGTCAAGGATGACTCAGGTTTCCTGGCTTGAGCAACTGGATAAGATAATGGTGACATTTGTTAAGATGGAGAAGACTGCCAGAGTGAAAGCCTGAAGGAGATAATCAAGGGTTCACTACGGATACATTTAGCAGATATCCACGCAGGCCTGCAATAAGCAGCTAGAGGAATGGATTAGGAGGTCAAAGCAGCTATCTGACATGGAGAGAGAAATATGAGAATCGTTGACATATGGATGGTCTTTGAAGCCTTGGGAATGAATAAAAACTCCCATTTTTATTTTTTCTTCATTTATTTATTTTTATTTTTTAAAGAGAGAGAGAGTGTTGGAGGGGCAGAAGGAGAGAGAGAATCCTAGGCAGGCTCCCTGCCCCACACAGAGCTCAGTGCTCTGAAGACCCTGAGATCATGACTTGAGCCAAAATCAAGAGCCAGACGCTTAACTGACCAAGCCACCCAAGCACTTCAAATATAAACCCTCACGATTAAAATGTCAAGTGAGAAGAAAAAGACTCAGCACTGTGCGTTGAGGACCCCAACATGCTCAGTTTAGTGGGGGAGCTGGAACCGATAAAGGAAACTGAGAGGGACCTACCAGAATAGAAACCAAAGGAGGAATAGTTCAAAAAGGAGGAGGCAGTCAGTTATATCAATTGGGATCAAGTAAAATGAGAACGGCATTGCAAGGTGAAATATACATTTACCAGGGGAAGTCATATGCCACGAGTAGTCTCAAAATTAGGGATTTGTAAATGTCTCAGAACATAGATGGGGCAAATATTAAGATTTTACTGTTAGCTTGTCGAGTATAAAGGCAGTTTATTTTATTTTAAAGATTTTTTTATTTATTCATGAGAGACAGAGAGAGAGAGAGAGAGAGGCAGAGACCCAGGCAGAGGGAGAAGCAGGCTCCACGCAGGGATCCTGATGTGGGACTTGATCCCAGGACTCCGATCACGCCCTGGGCCAAAGGCAGGCTCTAAACCGCTGAGCCACCCAGGCGTCCCTAAAGGCAGCTTTAAATTAGTTTTCAAAATAGCTAGGTTATTAATATGGCAGGGGCAGTAACTGAGGGTAGTCAGAACTCCTCATCCAGTTGAAATCTTCTAAGAGCAACTCATACAGACCACAAATTTCTTAGGAGCAACATGTGTCATAATTAAGGAAGGAAGTGAATTCAGGGAATGTTCTTGGCAAAGCCTAGAGCAGGATAGACAGGGCAGAGGATATTGACTTTATGGTCACAACAGAGCTGTTAGTCACTTTATTTCATCTTCACTTACCAGACTCTTTTGAGAGCAGATCCAGCAGGGGGAATCTTGAGAAAACCAAAGATTGTATTAAGCCTTTGAAGGTGGGATCTTGCTTTTGGGGTTCAGACCAGGGGCTGGGATTCTCTTTAGAAAAAGAAAAGAAGAGAATCATGTTTTTTATGTGATTGGTACCAAGATTTCCCTTCAGGCGTGTTTGAAAATAAGCTGAGCAAACCTGCTTTGCCCGATTTAGGCTTCCTTTGAGGTTGGAAAAAAAAAAAAAAAACCCAAAAACAACCTGGAGACTAAAATAGAACAGGAGATTATATCCAAAGGAGATTAAGAGATTTTTTTGGCAATTGCTGCAGAGAATCAGAGGGACACATACGCAGAGCTGGAGAGACGGAGCGAATAGGGCGCAGCTCACAGAGAGAGCACGGGTACAGCCCTGGAGGGCTCGGATGAGACCACATGCTGCCACTCTCCTAGCTTTATTTATGGAGGACCAAATGGTTTCTCTGATTAGGTCCCAGACCTTTTCCCAGCATCCTTCCAAGTCAAGAAAATAACGCATGTGGGAAGGGTTAAGGACATGGGAGGTTTTATTTGTAGTGCAGAGCGTCGGAGTTTCTTTGAACTTCTGGTCAGTTCAGGGTGAAGTCAACATCTCCCTGAGGGGATAAAAGTATAAGTACCAAGCAGAACCCACCCATTGGAACATAAGCACAATGAGAGAATATTTTATGAGCTTTTATGAACATCCGAAGGGACATCTGGTGGATTCTAGTGCGACCGCTTACATTAAGATACTCAACAACTAAATTAATTCACTTGTTCAACAAGTATTTATTGAGTGTCTACACCATGTGCCAGGCATGCTGGGTGCTAGGCACACAGGTTAGAGCGGAGCAGACAGGGGCCCTGACTTCATGGTGCCCACATCCTGGAAGAAAACACAGAAAATGAACAAGCAAACAGAAAACAATATAATTTCAGTTAGTGATAAGGGATGGGAAGAAAACGCAACAGAGCGAGAATGCCTTGTTGGGGGAGAATGCCTGTGTGTGGAATGGATGGAATTTTACTGTGTGATCAAGAAAGACTTCTCTGAAGAGATGACATTTGTTCTGAGATAAGAGGGAGGCAGACGTAGACAGATCTGGGAGGGGACATACCCGGCTCACAAAGCTGCAACTGCAAAGTTTGAAGCAGGAAAACAAAGTCCATGTGGCTGGAGCTCGGTGAGAAGGGGGAGAATGGTGGACAAGATATTTGGAGAAATGGTCAGGGGCCTGAGGACCAAAGATATGGGTGTTGGGTTTTGTTCCAAGTGCAGTGGGAAACCCTTGAAGGGTTTGAGCAAAGGAGTATTATGGTTTAGTTTAAAATAACATACCGAGGAGAATGAGGAGAATAAGGACGACGGCCTGAGATGCACAGAGCAGGGACACGGAACGCGATTAGGAAGCCATTGCCGTAGAGGTTCAGGCAAGAAAGAAGCTCTGGTAGCTAGAGCTGGGGCGGAACTGGAATAGAGCATCTGGGCTGGGGAAGACTTACAGTCCAGCTTTTCAACATAGCATGTGGAAAGCCATGGGGTCGAGGTGAGGGGCAGCAGGGCTGGTCAGGGCCGGCAGAGGATTGGACAGGTGGACGTCCTTACCTCTCTGGCCTTCCTTTCAACCAGGGCTTGATCAAGACCCGGGGCATCCTGGACAGGCTGGTAATGTTGCATTCCTTTAAAGAGAGTATCTTTACACTTTTGTTGACCATTTAGAGTTGAGAGAGAGCCTTGCCTTTTGGATGACACAGGAGGTTACCATGTTTAGCTTCTCTTCTGTTATCACAAGCCATTCAGCTCTGGCCCCAAACCTATAAAGTGGCTCAAGGAGAACTCTATCTCACAGGCCCGACACAGTTTAAGAAATAGTTTGACAACTTTAAGCCCTTCATTTGAAGGAAGTACACCTCATGGTGGGGGAGGGAGGCGTCACTCCCATCTCATGTGGTTACCATACTGGTTTTTCCAATAATACGTTGTATTGCCAGAAAGAATTCTGGAAAATGGTTTTTGCATCTTGTTACATTTCCAGTGTTCACAGTCATCCTTTTAGATTCTCTTTCTTCCCCTAAGTGGAGAACCCTTTAACTCAATTTTACCTTTTAGCCTTGGCATCCCCCACTCATCTCCCACATATATTGCAAATGGGCTCAAAGTTGCATTTCATAAAAGGGTTCCAATGCCAAAAAATCATTGGGAAACCATTAATCTAATCTAATCACACTTGACAGCTGAGAAAGTAGAGGCTCAGAGACAGAAAGTGATTTCCTCAAGGTTGTACAGGGAGTCAGTGGCTAAGCCAGAGAACCTCCTTTGTCCTAGATATTTGTTCTGCCAATATACAGCTCCCTTCAAAGCAAGCAAACAAACAAATATACCCCTGTCGGAGGATGGCCCGGATTTATTTTGGGACAAATGGAGGAATTTCATAGGTAACCACTTCCTCTTCTGAGGCAGTAATTCCTAGCCCCTAGGCATAACTCATCATGGTGTCCCGGAGCTAAAGCAGGCAAGGTCCAGGGCAGGATTCTGTAGTAAGGCCCATCCTTGCAAGTAGACACAAAGACAACACAAAGCTTAGGAGCCGGGGGCTACTTGCTCAAGGGAAAAATTTGCCTCTTCTTTGTTCCCTGAAGGGACTAAGTTTGAGCAGAGACTCACTCACACACTGACTTGGACTTGGAGTTGTCCCAGGACGGAGATAATCACTGGAGATTTGGTAACCCGGGGCCACAATGGGTAGGGCTGCAGAGCGTTCAGTGGTGTGCTGGTAAATGATTAACAGCTGGCTCTGGTGGGAGGGAGAGGCCTAGAGGTTAGTGTTCAGCAATTGCCTGCTGCAGGGTCCCCACAGTGGCTGCCAAGGTTAATGTCACTGAACACAAATGGGGAAAAGTTGTGCATGACCGGCTCTTTGCAGCCTGTGCTAGCGACTCCAGCAGGCCACTGACCGCTTTCCTCACGTCCAATCCTGCTTCTGGCTACCGTGGCTGGCTCCTGAGAACTGGGCAGCTGGAGCCATCGGTTCAGTTGTCACAGCCGCAGTCACAAGAAGTGTGGAGAGATGGGTCTCCCTCCCTATAAGTAGGCAGCTGCCTCTACTCTTTCTGGAGCGGGTTTGGGTGAACTCTCCGGAAACAGCCCCCATGCCTCCGTCCATGCCCAGAGTTTTGCCATTTGGAAATAATTTTTTTTTCTTTTTCTTCCTGGAGTCCTCCAAGAAAGCAGGATTTCTTGGGTCGAGAGTGGTGAGTCTCTCGCACTTTGACATGAGCACATTTGCCCGAATGGAGATAGAGGCCCTGACCTTGCAGGGTGGAGAGAGGAACCAAACACCAAATGCAGAGATGGCCTTGGGTCAGCATTCTCCTTCCTCTCACTCTACTGATTTAGTGAGCACTCCAACTGAGTAGGGGAGGATGCAACTTAAATACTTGCTACCCTAAAGTCCTCAGGTAAATCCCATGGTTCAAAGACTTCAGCTGTCCTAAGGGAAAACGCTTTTGGCTGGCCTGGAAAAAGGAGTTTCTAGGACAGTTCAGAAAGATTCCACACTACCTTATATCAGAACCCAAATAAATTCCAGATGACATTAAATGGAAAAAGCAAAATCTTCAAGTCTTTAGAAGGAAACATAGGAGAATATCTGTATGACCCGGAGGAGAAAAGGATTTATTAAACAAAAAAGACTTGAAAAGTACTGTAAGTAACAGAGAAGAAGTAAATTCAACCACATTAAAATTAACTTCTGTTCCTCAAAGGCCCCATTAAAAAAAAAGACAGACTTCTAATTGGGAGAAGATATTTGTGATATAGTAAACTATCAAAGGAGCAGTATAGAAAATAACCTCTGAAAAGCCATATGATAAATGTGAACAAATTGTTAAAAGAGAAATGGGCAAATTCTGTGAACAAGAAATTCACAGAAGAGGAAACAAACGGCCAACGGCCATACCGAGTCTCCTTAGTAGTCAGTACTATAATGCTACCCATTGTATTCCAACTAGACTGGCCAATATTAAAAAAAAAATGTAACTACCAATGTTGCATAAGATGTGGAGTAATGAGACGGAAACTGCTGATGAGTGTAGAAATTGGTGCAATTGCTTTAGTAAACAATCTGATGCTGTCTTGAAAATTTGAAGATGAGCATACTTGTAATTCAGCAACTTCCCTCTAAGTATATCCTCTAGACCAGGGTTTTTCAACCCTGGTACTGTGGACCTTTGGGGCTAGATTATTCCTTTTTGTGCAGAGCTGTACTGTGCATTTTAGGCCATCTATTGGCATTCTTAGTTCCTACCCACCAGCCAGTATTGCTTGCTGCCTCTACTTCCTCCACCCATTTCCCCGGTTGTGACAATAGAAAATGTATCTGGACATTGCCAAATGTCCCCCCAAGAGGCAAACTTGCTCTGATTGAGAATTACTGCTCTAGAGAAATTGCTGTATGCTTGTAGCGGGAAACAAGCTAAAAATGTTCATAGAATTATTCTCAGCAGCAACAATGCATGTCTGGAAACAATTCAAGAATCACTCAGTAGTAGCATGGATGCATGAATCGTGGCGCTTCCATACAACGGAATACTATGTAATAGTGAAGGTGAGTGGACTATAACTTTGGAAGTCTTTAAAATATAACTTTGAGTGAAAATCAAACTGCAGAAGAATGCCAACGACATGATTCCGTTTGCATAGCATTTAAGAACAAGTGGAGCAACAAAAGATGCAACGTCTAAGAATATACGCATCCATAGCAAAGCTCTGAAGAGAAACGTAGGGAATGAGGGGAAAAAGCAAAACTGAAGATAATAGATTTCTCTTGGGAGGGAGGTAGACAGGCATCGTGAGAGAGGGGCACCCAAGTAACTTCTATTTCTTAAATTAAGGGGCAGATTACGGATGCTTATTATATTTTGTGCTTTATTCATGGTGTGCGTTATTACGTTATTTGATAGGCAGCAAAATTCCACAAAGAAAAAAACTGAAAAAGGAAGAAGAAATTGTAGGATATCTTTTGTAAAGGTTTTATTTATTTGAGAGAGAGAGAGGTTGGGGAGGGGGGGACTGAGCAGGGGAAGGGGCAGAGGCAGAGGGAGAAGGAAGCTCCCCGCCGAGCAGGGAGGCCGATGTGGGGCTCGGTCCCAGGACCCTGGGCCCCATTACAGCCGACTGAGCCACCCCGATGCCCCATCATGGGATATTTTTAGAAGAAGAAACCAGGAGTGCCAGGAAGGGCTAGCTGAGGCCGGAGAGCCAGCCAGGCCCTGAGAACACAAAGCAACGTGGACGCTTCTCTTGCACCCGCCCACTCTCCACTCCTGGCCTGATCTGCCGCGGGGGGTTCACCACCTGGAAGCTTACTCCTTGCCTCTTACCCGAGTGACCTCCACCAGGTTCCCTTCCTGCTCTGGGGTTTAGTTTCCCCAACTGAAAAAAAAAAAAAAAAAAGAAGTGGGGCCTGGGGTGTGAATGAGAGTCGGTGACTCCATGCCTCCCCCTGCGCTCTGTGCCCGCCGCACACGTGACCGATGGGTCACCACCCTCGTTCTCGGGGGGGACCCCCCAGGGGCTTTCAGCGGGACTTCAGTCCATTGGTCACATGTGGCAATAGAGGAGAAACCTCGACTTCTAATACCTTGTTTTGAAAGTTCCTTCAAGCTTTGCTGTTCTTTACGTGCCTTGCACCCCCCACCTCACCCCCGTGACTCTGGGAGCTCGCTGCGGGGTGTCTTACGTCCCCGCTGCCACCCGTGCCTTCTGCTTAGTGGACAGCAGAGTCTCAGGAATCGCTGGCTGGCTGGAAAGCACCCCCCGCCCCCGTCAGTCTGTTGTGCCACCTGTGCCCCAGATGGAGGAGGGAGCAAATCGGGGGAGCAGGCCGCACTGGAGAGGACCAGGGTCTAGTTTCCCCGGGGCTTTGAGGGAAGGACAAGGGACACTGTGTGTGAAATGAGGGGGGGACGGCTCGAAACTGGGCTGAGAGGTGGCTCCTGGAGGGGCTGATGCCAAGGGGGAAGGGGCCCTGGGGGGCACCCGGCCGATCCAGGCCCTTGGCGGCTTCGCCCACTCACCTAATCCCTTCGCTGTTAACTGGGCCACGGGCACCAGGCGCTTTCTCGGCCTCTGGGATCCGGGTTTGATGGAGATGGACGGGCAGGGCCAGGGAGCCCAGGACACTGCCACAGCCGAGCGCGGCTCGCCCTCCAGTGGTGCTCGCGAAAACCAGGAGCAGCGCAGGAGGAGAAGGGAAGGCTGGCCCAGAGAGGCTTCTGGAATGCTCCACATCTTGCTCTCCGCGGGACCCCCAGGAGGCTGCCAGGGGGTGTGCCTGCGACCCTATCCGTGTCCACGGTGTCAGAGCCGGATCCAGCACAGAAGCGGCGTCATCCAAGGTTTCATTACAGCCAGGAGCCGGAGTTCCCGAGGTAGGGGGACAGGTGGTGGCGTCCTGCTCCCGGCTCCGTGCCGCGCGGTGCCACTCCGCCCCGCGTGCCCGCGGCAGGGGCCTCCGAGCCGGGGATGCTGAGGGCAGCTTTGAGCCGCCGAGTCCTACTCTTCGCCCGGCGCTATCGGGGATGCTTTGCCGTTACCTCGTCTTCGGTCTCCCGCGGCCTGTGAGGTCGTAGAGCATCCTCATTTAGTAGATGAAGAAACCGAGGCTCAAAGGGTATTACGGGCGTTACTAAAAGAAGTAAGTGGTTTGCCTCTGCCCTCAAGCCATCCACAGCCGAGGTGGAAAGACAAGCGAAGACACCTCCAGAAGGAACCGCGGCTGATTGGTCCAGCACACGGAGGTTTGGAGCGAGGGCACCGAGGCCTGACCCGGGAGGTGGGTTTTCCAGGCGGATTTCCTCGTAATGTTGATGGATGGGACGCGCATCCGCGCTTCTTGCTTGAGGGTGACCAGCAGGCTTCATCTCTCGTGGTTAGGCCTGTAGCATAGCGTCCGTGCCGTGCTCTATCCGGTGGTCACGTCGAGGCTCGGGAGGAAACTGCGGTGGACACTAGTGATCCCTGCTGTGGGTGGGTGATGGGGGTGGTCGGCGGGATGCCATGTGATTGCCACGCTTGCTCCACCTGGCCTAAACCCTCCACCGCCTATGCGTCCTGCGTCTGCAGGCCCGTCTGCAGCCGTCTGCAGGCCCGGAGGAAGGGCATCACTCAAGAGCTTCACAGACACGCACAAGTCCAGGCCCCGTCCCACACCTACTGCACGGGACCCCTCATCGTAACTAAAGCCCGAGCTGATCTGCGTGCCCGTCATCGGTAGACGGTGCTGCTGCAAAGCTCATTGCCAGACACAGTAGCAAATGGGACATTTGGGAGGACTGGAAAGTGGATGGTCGAAGGACAGGGGCTGGAGAGGGAGCAAGGCACCGGGCGGGCAGCAGGGGCCACAGGACAGCGGCGCCGTGGCAGGTGGGGACGATGCTGGCCAAGGGTCCTCTCTGCACTTTGCACCAGGTCCCATGGCCGCCGGGTGGTGACGGCCTCGGGGCTACGGAGAGGCCTTTGGCGGTGGCAGCGCAGCCCCTGCCCTGACGCCCATGGGACCGTCGAGGAGGGTGGGTGACAGGCGCCCACCTGTTCTCCTGCAGGGGACGGAGTCCCACGCTTTGCAACGTCCGACAACCATTGGCTTGGCGACAAACGTTGGACAAGGTCCCAGGACCAAGCCTGCTGTGTCAGCTGCGTGGCTTTGCGCAATTCAGTTGCGAGATCGAGCTGCAGGAGGACCGTGCAGGCCAGTAAGTGACCGCTGCCCAGCCGGCCGAGGGGCCCGCACGGCCCTGGTTGCACAGGAGGGACAGCAGGTGCAAAGCCGGGCCCGTCCCTCGCCGACCATGGCCCTAGTCGCGGGGGTCCCTGTCTAGCCAAGGAGGACAGACGCCGCCGGACGGATGACTCTTGGTGGGGGACCCCGTGAGGCCAGAGGCGCCTTAGAGGGCCTGTTGTCCCCCTGTCCAAAGTCTGGGGTTTCATCGCTGGTGCATTGGAAGCCTCCTCGGTTGGGAAGGCAGCTGCCCGAGACCCGCGTCCACGGGGGAAAACGTTTTTTCCCTTCCTGACTGTGTGAACATGTGGTATTTCCTGAGCCACGGGAAAACAATCATAAAGAATATTCTAGTAGAAGATCTTCCTCCCGGACTTTGGTTGGTTTTGGAGGATTGGAAAACGACCGACCCGAGGACGCTCCTTCCTGGCAGAAGAGCTGTGTCCCTCGGGCGCATGGGATGCGGGTGGCCGGGCCCGTCGCGTCCCCGGAGGTGGCCAGGGTCGCTGTCCCCTCCCGGGCCGGGAGCTCGCCCTTAGGAGGTGAGGCGCTCGCCCAGCCTCGTCCAGCTCCAAGGGCCACTGCGAAGCCGGAGCCTTGGGCGCCGGGAGAGAGCGTAGCCTGAGAGCCCAGCTGTCAAGTGACTCTCAGCCCCACAAAGCAGGAGGCCAAGGGGAGAAGACCGGGGTGGGGTGGGGATGGGGGCGTGTCTCCAGCCCTTCTCCGCAGCCTGGCGCCAGGCGGTGAGCTCCGGGGGCCCTGCGACCCGGCAGGCGGCCTCCCCTCGGGCTTGGGGCGTCCTGGCCCCCAGTCGGACCCCGTCCACAAGCTGGGGTCCCCCCCGCCCCGGCCACCAGCGTCAGGGGCAGGAGAGGAGCGCACTCCACGGCTGGAGGTACAGCCCGGGCTTCGGGCACGAGGTCCAGAGCCCGGAGCCTCGCCAGCCGGGATCTGAATTCTCTAGAACAAACCCTGGACTTTGATTCCCGCCCGACCCCAGTATTTGGCCTGGGATGCTCGTCCCTGGCGGCGGCCCGGGGGCTTTGGGACTGAGCGACGGGCCTGTGGAGGATCCGCAGCACCGCCTGGCACCGGGTGGCCCTGTCCTGAGCAGCGGGAAGCCGACTGCCGTCGTGGCCCGGGCCTGGCAGCGGCCGGAGGGGTCGGCTGGCCAGCGAGGCCCACCTGGCACGGAAGCCTGTCCCCAGCCGGCTGGCCTCTGTGTGTCACCCCCGGGGACCACAGCGGCGGCTCCTGCTCCCCGGCCAGGGCTCCCCAGCAGCGTCCTGCCCCCTCGGCTGCTGCCCACAGGCCCCTGCAGCCGCTCAGCCTGGGCCTGGTGGTGCCACCTGCCGGCTCCACTATCCCGGGAAATTTTACCAGCCTCTTTGTGCCTCAGTCTCCCTCTCCATGAAATGAGGATCCTAATCACACCCACCTAATCAGAGTTTTTGAGACAGTCACCCGAGACTGTACATACACGGAGGCCGGAGCAGGGCCGGGCACACAGTGAACGCCCCATAAACATCAGGCGTCACTATCACAGGGGGCTTTGGGCGATTGGAGTTTCGGTGGTGTCCCTGGCTAGCCTCTTGCACTCTGTGCCTCAGTTTCCCCATCTGTGAGATAAAATCCGTGTTGCTTCACGTTGCTTCACCATTCAAGATTGAACTCACTCACTCACATGCTGTGCAGTGGAGGCACCGAGGCGCTTGCTAATCTGGTCATTGACAACGACTAGCTTTGAGGGCCAGCTGTGCAGGCAAGGTGGGCAAGACGGAGGCGGTCCCTGTTCTCAAGGAGTTCTCAGCCTGTGGGGGAGACAGGAAATTATGCAAACAGCGACAAGTAAGGATGGGAATTGTTTGGAGAGTTGCAGTACCGGAGCTGGGGATGTACGCAGCAGGGGAAACTCCATGGGTGGGGGGCGGGGAGGTTAAGGAAGACGTCGTGGACTTGATAACTGGGACCTAGAGGATGAGTACGGCTCAACCAGGCAAAGAGAGAGTGTTCTAGAAAGTGAGAGCCGAACACATGAAAGTCCAGACATCAGAGGGAGCAAGTGAATAAAGTGGTTCTACTGTATCTGATCTACTTTGAGACGCCGCTGATTTTAAGGTGAGCCCACATTTTTTTATGCTCCCAAGAAAGAGAAGAACACTCCCAGTTAACTACGGCCTAGGGTTTCTTACAACTTAGGGTTTAAATACTATCTGAAAGAGCAATTTATTTTTTATTATTTTTTTTTAATTTTTTTTGTTCCTAGGAACTTTCTACTCCACCATCCTCCCAGGCTCCAGAGTTTTTTTTAATTCTTAATCAGACATACATTTTAATCAAATTGTAATTGTATGTTATCAAATACAAGCAAAATAATATAAATGTAAAATAATTTGCTTTCAATATTCCTGAAACTTCACTTTCGGAGTCAGATTCTTTTAAAAGGAGTTTTGAAGTCAGAGGCATCGACTCCAAGCCTTTCCACACAACACGGTCAAGAGCATTGGCGATACAGCATTTCTGAAGAGAATTCATGGAAGAGCTGAGCCCCCGGGGCTGGGCTGCTCGGATGGGTTTCCATCTCCGGAAGCGGTCTGCTTTGGATTCCTCCTTGGGTGACGTTGCTAAATGCCTCGGATTCACCACGTCCCCCAGAACCTCCTCATAATTTGGTACCTAGGGGTTAAAAGGGTGGTCCACTGTTGTTCCCGGGATCGTATTCCAAGCTAACACCCATTTGGACGGTGTTGAAACCGGGGCTTTTCGTGTTTGTGCACGCAAGGCCAGAACTATTAGTTAACAGCTTTGCCTGTCTTACAATGATTTTCAGATGTGTCCCAGCCTCAAGGGTATTATGGTGGGAAAAAAATGTGCATCTCCAAGGATGATGAGAAATGGCTGAAGCAGACTCTGTGTGTGTGCGTGTGCATGCGCAGGGAGCAGAGTGAGGTGAGCAAGCAGTGGCCTGTGGTCAGACCAAGGCATTTTGACTTAATCTGAAAAGCCTTAGCTCAGCTAATAAGGGTATGGAGTAGAAGAATGATCACCTTGCTGCCAAACGTAGAATACGTTGGACGGGAACAGATCCAGGGAAGAGGCAGCCCGTAAAGGACGCCTGCTTTGTAGGTTATCGTAATAGAAAGCGGAGGAATGATCCTCATCATCTTGGGAACGTTCGGTGGGGGCTTCAGCCCCAGACTACTAATCAAGGGTAGCCAGCAATTCCCCAATTCTGCAGAAAAGGTGGCGTCCCAGGGAGAGGACCAAACACAGAAAGACTCTTAGCTTTTGACCTCGAATGAATATCCCAGATAACTGAAACTCACCTCTTTAGGAACTAAATTCTCTTTTGGATGAGGATCTATTTCAATTCAATACAATTCAATACAAATTTAGATGCTTTCTTACATGGCGCCTATTAAATATAATCTGATCTTTTTTTTTAAATTTTTATTTATTTATGATAGAGAGAGAGAGAGAGAGAGAGAGAGGCAGAGACACGGGCAGAGGGAGAAGCAGGCTCCATGCACCGGGAGCCCGATGTGGGATTCGATCCCGGGTCTCCAGGATTGCGCCCTGGGCCAAAGGCAGGCGCTAAACCGCTGCGCCACCCGGGGATCCCTAATCTGATCTTTTTAAACCAAGTGCTGTCACTAAGAATATTAATATTCTTTGTACAACAAAAAGAATATCACTGTTAATGAACGAATGAAATAGTGATGCAATGAGTTCTAAAGGGTTACTGAGTTGTATGAAACAATCTGCCCTGATTTTTTTTTAAGTGGTAACACCCACTACTTAGTCTTCTTGTTATGGTTTTCTTTTTCTTTTTTTTTAATAATAAATTTATTTTTTATTGGTGTTCAGTTTGCCAACATACAGAATAACACCCAGTGCTCATCCCGTCAAGGGCCCCCCTCAGTGCCTGTCACCCAGTCACCCCCACCCCCCGCTCTCCTCCCCTTCCAACACCCCTAGTTTGTTTCCCAGAGTTAGGAGTCTTCATGTTCTGTCTCCCTTTCTGATATTTCCTACCCATTTCTTCTCCCTTCCCCTTTATTCCCTTTCACTATTATTTATATTCCCCAAATTAATGAGACCATATAATGTTTGTCCTTCTCCGACTGACTTACTTCACTCAGCATAATACCCTCCAGTTCCACCCACGTGGAAGCAAATGGTGGGTATTTGCCATTTCTAATGGCTGAGGAATATTCCATTGTATACATGGCCCACAGCTTCTTGATCCATCATCTTTCGATGGACACTGAGGCTCCTTCCACAGTTTGGCTATTGTGGACATTGCTGCTAGAAACATTGGGGTGCAGGTGTCCCGGTGTTTCAGTTCATCTGCATGTTTGGGGTAAAGGCTGTTTGCATCCATGATCTCATTGGTCCCTGAGACATTCTGTGTCAAGTCAGGTACTCCTGGGAGCAGATGGCAAGTTGAAACTAGGAGTGTGAGAGATTCATTGAGGGAATTGCCTGTGAACGGTCAAGGGGATAGGCAGGGAGAACCTTCAAGTACAATCCTGGTCTGAAAGCTCTGGAAGGACCAGAGGAGGGAGATGAGTAGGAAGAGGCTCTGATGGCAAGGTGGTGGCTTGGGGTATGTCTTCGGGGCCGATGGGGAGCTCCTGAACAGAGTGCTGGCTAGAGAAGCCTGTGACGAAGCAGAAGTGGTCTGGTTCTAGTTCCACTGCCACACTCAGTCACTGGCGAGGAACAGCCTGGGGCGGGTGTGGTCCCAGAGTACATACTATCACAGATGGCCAAAATGAGGCATCTGGAAGCTGCTAGCCAACTGTGCTCCCCGGGCAGTTTTTCCTTTTTAATAAGGGAGGTCCTCCCAGCAGGCCTCCGTGGCTACCACACCCTGTGACGCAGACAGAGCCGTTACCATTAACCCCATTTTAAAGAAGTTTCAGATAATTAGAAACGGTCAGTATGATAGTGACAGATCCCAGGATTCACGGTTGTCTTGTTAAGTAGGTTTTTAAAGTATTCTTGAAAACCCAGTTGTGGTAGATGGTCTTCAAAGACGGCCACCATGAGCACTTCCCTTCCTGTAGGTCCATCTGCTCCTGCATTCCAGGGTGGAATCTCTTCCCCTCCCCTTGAATCTCACTGCCTCTCTGTCTTGCCTTGGCCAAGTGAAGCTTAAGTGTTGCTCCGCAGGCGTTCACAGGACAAGCAGATCCCTCTTTTCCCCTTTAGAAGCCAGACACCACGTACGTAGATTGGCCATAACCTCATTCCAGTTACGAATTAGAGAAAACACCAGATAGAGCCAAACTGAGAAGTGTTCTACCAAATAACTGACTAGTGCTTGTCAAAAGTGTCAAGACCATGAAAGACAAGGCTGGTGAACTGTTACAGATCAGAAGAGAGTAAGGGGAAGCAACTAAATAAAATACAGGATCCTGGTTGGGGTCTTGGGATTGAAAAGGATCACTAGTAGTCACCTGGTGAAATGTAATAGGGTCTGTAGTTCACAGTATCTCAAGTTGGTGTCGGAAGTTAATATTAGTGGACCCTAGGTGATGGGTATACGGGAACTCTCCACACTATTGGTGTAACACAAAGTTTCAGGGGGATTGGTCATGCACGGAAGATACCCGGAACGTCAGAACAGAGGCAGCAGCTCAGATATTCCCAGCAGGGTTTCTCTTATGTTGGGGCCTTTGGAATAAAGGTCTGATCTCAAGACTGAGGGGCTAGTCCCTTTTTCTGTGGCATTATCTGAGGGGGCCAAGTGACCCTTGGTCTCCAAACAACCCCTTCGTTCACCTGTCTCCAAGCTGCAATTCCCATTCCTCTGGTAATCCATTAATTTAAGGCAAATGCCATAAAAGGCATGTTGTGTAACAGTAATTCTTGGAGAGCAACCACAAAAGAAGAACATTTGGTTAAATGTTTGGGAAACAATCTCGCAGTTGATCTACTTCTTGGAGATTGTCTATGAACCTTAGTAAGTGAAAGTCTCTGGAAATTCTCCAGTAAAGAAATCTATGTAACTTTATTTAACCTAGTATTTATTCCCCAAATGTATTCAAACACAGAATCCCAAATGAGTGCCTGCAAAAATTTTCTTGCAAAAGACACTTCAGTGAATGCCAGATGAAGGCACGGTGAACTGCAAAGGATTTTACGTGGCAAAATGAGTCCCCTTTCCTGGATAGCATAGAAAGGAGGCTGGATGTCAAAATTACTGTAAGAAGTTCTCTCACACTAGGTGATGGGTCAAACTCAATAACCTCACGATATTTTCCCCCACTTCAAAAGTCTGTCATTTCCTGGAAGGGTGTGTATTAGTCCAGATTCTTCATTATAAGAAACAGAATCCATTCTAGGAGAGGGACTTATGATGGGGCATTACTAAGTTTACTACATTTAAATCAGGGCCAGGGAGCTTGTTTTGATGCTACGCAGCTAGAAGAATATAGCAAGTGCAAGGCCCCGGCTACTAAACAAAGGCACCTAGAAGAGATGCTGTTTCCAGAGGTGACCAGCTCTTATCACCTGCGAAGCCAGAGGCGTGCTCACACCTACGCGGAGGAAGCGAGCAGCACCCCAGAGGATGCCGTCTTGTGGAATGCGGCCACTCTGTCACGTCACGTCTTGGGTCGTCTTGGGTCGTCTTGGGTCGTCTTGTCATCTGTGTCTCTTCTGCTCTCCAGGGACTGAGAGGAGGGGTTTCTTCACAGACTGTAGATAATGAGCATCCCAGCCACAAAGGATTCTGGGAGACGTAGTTTTCTCCATTTCTAGCCATCAGCCTGCAGGAAGGCGCACAAACAGGATTTCGAGCAGGGTTTTTGAACAGGACTCAAACGCTGTGTTCATCTCTTATTAGCTGTGTGGCCTTAGGCAAATGATTTCTCTTCTCCGAACCTTGTGTTCACGTATTAATAATACTTTTCTCCATAGGTTGTTATGAAAAACAACAAAGGGATGGTGCCTGGCACAGTTCTTCGCACACGGCAGGTGCTTTGCAGCTGGTATTCCAGCCCCTGAGCTGTGTTGTCTGCTCCGTCCCACGGGGCCGTTATTTTTTGTTGGATAAACCCATTTATAGCATTAGCCGAAGAGTTCTGCATTTACCCATTTTTCATGTGACATGTGCAAACGTGAGATTTTTTTAATATCACGATTGTCTTTTTTTCCTGTCTCTATCCAGACCATGAAACTATTTCTTAAACACTAAACATGGCAATAATGATAAAATCTAGAACTGTAATAATGAACATCACCATAAAACCCAGTACTAAAATAATACATGCAATAGAGTATTAACGACCGGCCAAGTGCTGTAGTTAAACTAAAGTTTAAAACTATGGTAATGAAACTCAATGCTAATGAAATTCATTATCAGGGTAAAATAAAATTAAGTATTATAATGGAAATAAAACTGGATAGGGATCCCTGGGTGGCGCAGCGGTTTGGCGCCTGCCTTTGGCCCAGGGCGTGATCCTGGAGACCCGGGATCGAATCCCACGTCGGGCTCCCGGTGCATGGAGCCTGCTTCTCCCTCTGCCTATGTCTCTGCCTCTCTCTCTCTCTCTGTGACTATCATAAAAAATAAAAAAAATAAAAAAAAATAAAAAAAAACTGAATATTCTAAATAGACTGAATACTATGGGTTACGCCTCAGTATTTGAACTTTGTTCTTTTCCTCTTGGTGGTTAAGAACGTGGGTTCTAGAATCACAGTGTCTGGCTCTACCCTGACTTTCTGACATTAGGTTACTTGGGTAAGCAATTTAGTTCTCAGTTTCTTGTTATGAACTGGAGGTAACTAACGGTGGTGGTGTCTCCCTCATAGGGATGATGCGAGAATAGAATGAGAAAAAGCAGGAAAGTCTCCTGCCCACAGGAAGCGATCTATAAACGTCAGGCTGTAGTCAGGGGAGGATGTGGGGAATGTCAGTTCTCTGCTTTCCCAGACCTAGAAGCCTGCCTCGGTCATCTACTCTTCCATGATGGATTCCCGGGCAGCTCCCTATTTAGCTCTTTCCTGATGAGTTATCTATCCACCACTACCTAGTGGGATGGCCACCCACTTCTAGTTTTGGACTGACCCCTACTTACAGACATGGAGTTTGGGAGCTACATTTTGTCATAGAGCCGTTAGGCACTTTCTGGACCTCTGGCTTTAGGGACTAGTCTTCCCTAGAGCTCAGGGGTCTGCCTACACCTTTAACAATCTTGCCTTGACAAAGGCTTTGGAGCCAGTCACAGGTGGACTCAAACACTGTGTTCATCTCTTATTAGCTGTGTGACCTTGGCAAATGATTTCTCTTCTCCGAACCTTGTGTTCACGTGCAAAACGGTATTAATAATACTTTTCTCCATAGGTTGCTATGAAAAACAACAAAGAGAGGGTGCCTGGCACAGTTCTTCGCACACGGCAGGTGCTTTGTAGGTAGTATTCCAGCCCCTGAGCTGTGTCGTCTGCTCTGTCCCACGGGGCCGTTATTTTTTGTTATAATAATGTGTGTGCAGCAGTGGGGGCTGGATGCTGGACCCTGAATTTGTTATGATCCCAGAAAGCACCTAGATGTTGTTGCAATTTTTCTTTTCGTTCAAGAAAAAAAATTCAGTTTGTTCCCTTGTGTGTTTTTTTCCCTAGAAGTGTGGGACTCAGCTTAAATTCTGGGAATAGAGAGTTCGCAGGTTAACTGGGTTCTGCTTGAGAGGTTTTGCTGTGTCTCCTCATTGGGCAGGTTGTTCCACATCTCTTGCTTAGTTGGGCAAGTACATTACTTACTTTTTACTTAATAGATTAATGACTACATTTTCCTTTGGGCCCATAGAGACTTTGCACAGCTTCCGAGACTCTACGTTGAATTTGGATGTAACTGTATGATCTTAGTATAATCTCAACGTAATTATGATTGCAGTGCTGGCATTTACTATTTCAACTGTCAGGCAGAGAACAGAGATTGTAGAGGGCTAGATCCAGGCTTTCGTCCTAGGCTGTAGGGCAGAGAAAATCACAGCCAAGCCTCTTGGTGTGCTGTGGAGGGCTCTGCTAGTGCCCCCCGCTCTTGGGTGGCTAACAGGGCCTCGCGTGGCCAGTCCCCCATAGATGATTTCTTATGGTTGCCAATGCCTACAATGGGCTGTCCAAATGGTATCCTTTTCTATTTGTGGCTTGACTTGACAGACCATGAGTTCTTCATCTGTAAAGTGGTTCTAACAATACTATCTACCTCGTGGGATGCTATAAGGATTCAAATAATATTTATGAAATGTTTACAACAGGATCTATGACATAGTAACTAATATATGTAAGCAATTATTATATGTATTATAGATAATGTAACTATTATCTATTAATCGGGATTTATAAATATTTATTTTGTACTTCAGATAATAGTCGGATACTAGCATATCTCAAACATATTGAGGGTTTGGTTCCAGACCACCACAATAAAGCAAATGGCGCAATAAAGTGAGTCAACTGAACTTTTTGGTTTCTCAGTGCATATAAAAATTATGTTCATAATATTCTGTAGTTTATCAAGTATGCATAGCATTTTGTGTTTAAAAAACTGTGTCCATACCTTAATTTAAAAAGTTATTGCTAAAAAGTGATAAACATCATCTGAGCTTTCAGCGAGTCATAATCACGATCACAGTTCACAGTAACAAATATAACAGTAATGAAAAAGTTTGAAATATTGCAAGAATTACCAAAATGTGATAGAGAAACACACAGTCCGCGTGCTGTTGGAAAAATGGCCCTGATAGACTTGCTTAGCCCAAGAGCGCTGCACACTCTCAGTTTGTAAAAAAAAAAGGCAATAGACTGTCAAATACAAGAGTGAAGGGCAGTAAAATGAGGCATGCCCGTACTCTGCCACTGTGTTACTCAAATTGTTCTGACTCCACTGGGAGCTTTTTCAAGTTGACTCCTGTTTGCCTTTGGTGTGCCTCCATTCTTCTGTTTTTTCAGTGTTTCTTTACTGTGCAGCATTTCAAGATTCTCCAGACTGACTTTGTATTTTTCCTGCACCAGTTCTCAGATTGTCCATTTTACCAAGAAGGCCTAGTTTCTTCTACTGAAGAATGGAGTTAGAAATCAATAAACATTTCTCCAAAAAAGATACACAGATGGCCAACAGACACACGAGAAGATGTGTCCTCGTCAGGGAAATGCAAATCACAACAACAATGAGATATCACCTCATGCTTATCAGAATGGCTAAAATCAAGAAGACAAGAAACAGCAAATGTTGGTGAGGATGTGGAGAAAAAGGAACCCTCCTGTGCTGCTGGTGAGCGTGTAAATTGGAACAGCCACTGTGGAAAACAGTATGGCAGTTCCTGGAAAAAATAATAAAAATGAGATATCATATGGCCCAATAATTCCACTACTGGGTATTTACCCAGGGAAAGTGAAAGCACTAACTTAAAAAGATATATGCACCTCTATGTTTATTGGAGCATTATTTATAATATCCAAAGACATGGAAGCAGCCTAAATTTCCATCAATATAGGAATGGATAAAAAAAAATGTGGAGTGTGTGCATACATACATATATATATATTATATATAAAAGGGTATGTATATAATATGTATATTATATATTTAACAAACCTTAAAAAACGATGAGATAGTGTTGTTTGAGACTACATGGGTGGACCTAGAAGGTCTTATGCTAAGTGAAATAAATCAGACTGAGGAAGACAAATGGTATATGATCCCACTCAAATGGAATCTTAAAAATGAATAAATAACAAAAAGCAGAATCAGAACTATATATACAGCGAGCAAACGGATGGTTGGTTGCCAGGGGGAGGGGAGTGGGAGATCGAGCAAAATGGATAAAGGGGAGAGAGAGAGAGAGAGGCAGGCCTCTGGTTATGGAATGAGTAAGGCACAGGAATAAAAAGGAGAGCGTAAGGAATACTTCATAATCCGTAAGAGCGATGAGCTGAGGCCGAGGGTAGCTATGGCTGTGGCGAGCGTAGCATAATGTATAAACCTGTCAAATCACTAAGTTGTACCTGAAACTAGTGTCTGTATGTTGTCAACTAGACTCAAATTAAAAAAAATGTCCAAAGAGGTAAATGGCTCAAGATAATTGGCTTCCATTTTGTTATAACTTGTGCAAGCCACGTGGCTACATTCACTTTAGTAGAACATTTGAGAAGGGAGGTATTTAGCAAAAAGGAAGAAGAGGAAGAAACCGAGATCCAGGTGATGAGTGAGCCACTAGATTTTGACCCAGATACTTCTGGTGTGATGTTAATGCCTACTAAAGGACACAGAATTGAGCTGGTTAGGGAGGCGCTGTGGGGCAGGCGCAGGATCATAATACCAAGCCAGGGTCAAAGCTAAGAGAGTCTTTGCTAGAGCTGGAGACAGTCCCAGCGGGACCCCTGCTTAGGGGAGCCCGCACAGGAAATTGAGCGTGTGTTTACAGACAGCAAGAGACGTGATGATTCTGCAGGAATGTTCCCGTTTGAATGATTCCTGGCTCGTCCGGTATCGTTTTAAGTCTTTCAGTCTGTTACACTTCCTACTGCTGTGTGACAAATGCCTCCAAAAACTTAGTGGTTCGAAAGGACAATTATTTCATTATATCACTCTTGGTTTCTGTGGGTCAATGATTTGGGGGAAAACCTCTGATGGATGGTTCTGGAGTCTTTCATTCAGTTTTAGTCAGTTGGTAGCTGCCACTAGAGCAGCAGGTGTCTATGGCATCGGGGGACCAGCCAGACACCTCTCTGGTGTCTCTCTTTGTAGAGCCTCAGGGCCTGTCCCTGTGAACTAGTTTGGGTTTCTCATGCACGGTGGCCTCAGAACCGGTGTACTGATTCCACGCCTTCCCCAGGGCAGGAGCTTCAGTGAGGACGGCAGAGGGAGCCTCCCCGCTTCTGACTTAGTGTTGGAATTTACTTGCACTTTATTCTATTGGTGCTAAGTGAGTCCTTAGACCACTCGGATTCAAGGGAAGGGGGCAGAGACCCACCTTTCAATGGGCGGAGAGCCAAAGTTAGGAGGTCTGTGGGATGCGAGATACTGTTTTGGTCATCTTTGGGCAAAGAATCCTGCCGTACAATTCTGCTGCCAAGATTTCCAACATTTGAAAATGTGTCACAGGCCCACAAAACCTGGAATCTGCTGCCTGAAAACCAACGGGCCTTTCACGGGTGCTTTTCCATCTCTCTCTCCATCTATTCTCACACTCTCATGGCTTCTTAGGACTCCTTTGCCACCCACCCACCATCCCTCATCTGCTTTGCTGGGTCATGTTTTCCGATTCTCCCTTGAGGAGCATAAAGATTTCCTTTAAAAACACTGTTTGCTCTTAGTGTGGCTGAAAGGAAACATGTCAAGTGAAGAAGCATGTAGAGTGAAAAGACACAGATGAACAATGGGAAACACAAATGGGGACGAGCAGTGACGGGCAGCAGAGTCAGCGGCACCGCGTGATGTGTGAGAGCGTGTGGAGAAGGGGCTGAAACACTTTGAAGGGTGGATGGATATCAGGACATTTTAAAGAGTGGGGAAGACTGTACCAGTGCTAAGAGTTGTCATGGGCCTAGCGTTTATGGAATAGTGAGCTTAGAGATTAGGGATGGCTTTGGGGGACATCCTTAAACCACCAAAATTGTGTGCAAAATTATATATAAAATGGGAGAAAAGGGTCCATAGCCCTTTTCAGAACTGGAAAGGGGTATGTGGTCAAAGAAGCTTTAAAATACACTAACAATGAATGTCAGAAGCTCATATGGGGAAGTACTTAATCAAAGTCCCATGATGATAGGAGCGGGGGTCACTTGTCTGAGGTCACTTGTCTGGGGCCCGTAACTAAATATCCTGGTTGATGTTTGTCTCGTTTTGGTCACACCCTGCCTCCCAGTCCTGGGAGGCACCAGGCCTGCAAGTGTGTGTGTCTGCTTTTATCACACTGTGCGTGTCACTCATTCTCCTTTTGTTCTTGCTGACGTGTACCCTTTACCCCCATCTTTGGCAAATGCCATCGTCTACTCTGTTCCACAACTGGGCTCTTCCTCAGCATACCCGAACCCTACACACACACACACTACACAATACACCCCCATCCCCTTTCCCCCCATATACACGTTTGATCCTCGTGGTTGTTAGGAATCATATTTCTTCTATGTGCAACCAGATAAACCGGATGTAAGACCTCCAGGAGTGGAGAGGACACAGCAAAACCCAGCGGCTAAGAAATCTATAGTCCCCGGGCAGAGGGATGGGGTTCAGTGGGCTCAGGACAAACCTTGCCAGGCAATAAGAGGAAAATTTCTCTATCTTCATCAAGCCTGTGAAAGGACACTGTGCGTGCATGTGTGTGTGTGTCTGTGTGTGTAAAATAAAGACGTGGGGGTAATTTCTAGAGCAAACCACTAGATGGAGTTCCTGCCTCAAGAACACACTCAGGTCGGGCACTCCACAATCTGCGCATTTTCTCCTCTAAATGAAAACATGAATTGGGGGCACAGGGTGAAACCCCAGTCTATCCAAGAGGCTCTGTAATCTTGTCTCGTTGTGGAACACACTTTCTCTCAAGCTGCTTCCTCCATTTCTTCTCAGGAATTGCCCCAAATATGGGTCACTGGGTGCCATGTGGTTTATTGCGCGTAGACGACTATAGGAGGGTTTACTTTCCCAATGCTTCTTTCCCTCTGAATGCCTGAACAGCAAGTTTTGTCTTTTTTTCCTCCCATTTCACAAGCTTTAAGTACTGCCTGTCCTGTGAAGAGCTCTTTGTTCCTCGAAAGGAAACTTTGCAAAAACAGGTAATTCTCCCAATACAGGCTCTGAGTGCAAAAACAGGGCCGTAAATAAACTCAGACAAATCTGGAGCTAGCTTACTTCTCTTTCTGGGGCTTGAGTCGAGTTTTTCTGACTGATCCCGATGACCCCATAGCTTAGGAACTTGGGACAGACCTTATTTTTATTACAAGGATTACTAGAAGCAAGTGTGCATTTATTCTGCAAATAAAACTCCATTAATTTAAACATACAATAGATCGATTTAATGAGCTATGAACTCACAAATATTTGACATTTTTGCCAACAAAAAGCTTCACGCTTGAGATTTATGAGTGAACTGAAAATTCACAGGGTTTGCCTGTTTCCCTTTGGTGTGTGAGAAAGCAAAAACCTTGCACCTGACAAGGAATGATTTGTTTTCTAGCTAAACCAGATGGAGAATTAGGTTATACCACTGCTAGCCCTGGGAAATCCTGATACCAAGTAGCCTCTGAATCCCTCTTGGCTAGGCTGACCAAGGTCAAGGAGGCTGAGAGAAAAAGGAGGGCTGAAGACATTTCTTTCCAGTGTCTTTGATGCTCACTTAGCCCCTCTTTACTTCTGCATTTCTTGGAATCAGTAGCAGGGGCCCCATATGGTTATCACTTTGCCTTCTTGCTTCTACCCCTTGGTCAAGACTGGGAAGAGGGCAACGTTACCCCACCATCCCAAACAACTAGACCAGGTGATTCCTGCAGGATCTCCCAGGATAGCCTAAAGTTCTCTGTGTATTTGAAACACAGGAGGAAATCTAACCAGGTCATTGGTTATACAACTGATAGAGGAGCTGCAGAGACTAAGAGGACAGGGAGGTAACCCAAGATTAACACCAGCAAGAAGTCTTTACTACCTCTGGGCCTGAAGGGACACAGGGAGAAGGAGGTGCGACCTGAACCCAGGGGCTAGGGTCACCAGTTAGAGCTTGGCGCCCTAGAAGCCCTGACAGCAGGAACTGGAGCCATGGGGAAGATGCATTCCCTCCTTGAGACGCCATCCTGGCGGAGTAACAATACTCTGGCTTTCCCCATCATGGCTTTCCGGTCTTTCAATAAGGTCTTCCATTGTCCAAACTCATCAGAAGCCAGCTGACAGGGACCTTGGGAAACACTTCCTACAGGGACCAGGCCCCTGGCTATAGAACAAAGCAGAGGAAGGGCAAACGGGCTCAGGAAAAGTACAACAGGCCAACATTCATACCAAGTAACACCGAGCCAACATTTTCTTCTGGGAATTAGGATGGACTTTGGAAACTAGTGTCATTGCTTTTGAGTATTGTAGCTGGGGGGTCCTATAGAGCTAGGTGTGGTCTCCTGTTATGTTTATGACTTTTGCTAAAGGGGAGAGAACCAATATGGAAAGAGCAAAGGAGAAAGGGAGAAGGTAATAGAAGGTGTATCTAAGAGAATGAGGGAGAAAGAGAATCTTTGCTGGTCTTAAGGTACAGGGAGCTAAAAGTAGGAAATCAGGGCCTGACAGAGGACTAAATACTTCAAATAAAAGACAAGGCATGGGAGGAAGTAAATAATGCTTGGAGTATCTCTATTATAGGGAAGGGCCTACAATTTTGTAGCATCTAAATCTGGTGACACATTTAAAAGAATTATATATTTTTTTGGTTCACTGTTGCCTTCTAATAAATCATTAAATAAAGATATTTTAAATAAAAACAAAGAGGGAGTATCTTTGGGCACATTTGGGCTGAGTTTTTAATCCATTTAATGCAAAAAATATAGAAGAAAGCTACTATCTACTACTTAGCAGATTTGGCTCTGAGTTTTCTAGGAAACTCAGCACCTGTAGAGAAAGTATTTTTTAACTCAATATCTAATAGTCTACTGAAAAGAGTCAACTTCAGGTGTCAAGTTATTTTTTTAAAGATTTATTTATTTATTTATTCATGAGAGCTATAGACTGAGAGAGAGAGAGAGGCAGAGACACAGGCAGAGGGAGAAGCAGACCCCTCGCAGGGAGCCGATGCAGGACTTGATCCCGGACTCCAGGATCACGACCTGAGGCGAAGGCAGATGCTCAACCGCTGAGCCACCCAGGCGTCCCTAGGTGTCAAGTTATTAACCATAAAATGTAATTTTGAAGTTTGCAGGCAGTTTTATGAAAAAAAAAATCAAGATAACATTATGTAAAACAAAGCATTCAGTAGCATACTAGTGACATGGTATTAGACACAGGTATATGTTCCAAAAATATTCTGTTCATTTTTCTGATGTTCGTATTGTCAACTTAAAGAAGCTTTTAAAATTGAAAAAAAAAATAAATAAAATAAAATTGTTCAACGTTCACAGACGTGCGTCATCTTGACTTTTTAAAATGGTTTAAAAATAGTTTTAAAATGAATCTATTTTATAGATCCAGTGCTACACTAAAACCAGCTTGTCGATCAGTAAGTATGCATTAAAATAAATAATCAGACCCACTCTACCTGAAGGCCCCCTGGAGCAGTCAGGCTCAGAGTGGGTTTTGTGGACTCTGAGCTCCCCAGCAGCCACCTGAGGGAGGACAGAGCCTCTCACCTCCTACTCCCCTTAAATACGTCCTTGTGGACATTTTATCTCTCCAGCAGGAAGGTTTAGGCCCCTAGTGCTCACTGAGACTCTATACTGTACTTCATTGTTAATTGTTCACCCCGACGGCAGACTGTTAGTAATTCTTATTAACATTTCAGAAATTACCCATAGAACAAATTAGTAGTTCTCTGGAGGAGAAAATATTATAATATACTCTTTCTTGCTTGGACTATAGGTTATTCCTGCAGATAATATCCTTATGCTTTCCAATTATGTGAGATAACCAGAACTGACAAAGGAGCAAGCAAACAACTCAAGTAAGAAACAAACAAACAAAAAAACAATATTAAGGCAATGAAAATTACAACAAAAAGAGGCAGGGTCAAAGAATCAAATGAAATTAAACCATGATGAGTCCCTAAAACGAATGAACACAAGAAAGCAATAGAAATAATAATAAAAACACAGAGTAGACCTGAGGACAATACAATAAAAGAGTGAAAATAAAAGGAATAAAAGATTCAAAGACTGGATCAAGCCAAAAAGAGATGAAAGTTAAGTTCAGGTTTCAGTTTATAAAAACTACATCAGTTGAAGATTGGGTGAGGACTGGGCCACGTTAGGAGTTCTTTGCCTCACCCTGTCATGTGAAAATAAGCTTGGCCTTACTGGCTAAGCCAGGCCTGGAAATTCTAGAGGCTCGCAGGACTCGGGATGGAAGGCCACGGCAGAGGGCCGTCCGTGCTACGGGGCGAAGGCCGAATGCAGCTTAAATCTCTCAAGAGCAAACTCTGAGGCCTGACTATTTAGTTCACGGATCTGTACAGTAGATGGTTCCTCAGAAGAACAACTTGGTGCAATCTCCTTTGCATAGATTTGCAAACTGGAGCCTCCTTGAAGAAACCAGTATAATTTCAGTGTTGGGGGTGGATGGACGGAGACATAGGGGACCTTTCTCGGCAATACCATCTGATTCGGAGGCCTGTCCCATTAAAGATCCTACCCTCGGCCCCTGTCCAAATAATTCTTTTTCTTGCACCTGAAATTTTGAAATGGACACACGTTTGCTTGATTTGCTTGATGCACAGTTCGCTTGATGGGATCCATTCCCCGCACTGACTGGATGGGTTGCGGGGAGTTGAGCCGCACAGCTGAGCTGTGTCCAAGAACAGTGGTTTCCCTTTAAAGACTCAGGAAGCCATGCTGGCCTGGGTGAATCAAGGCTGATGGCGAGGAGGGGAGTGGGAGAGGATTGTCCTGAGAACCCTGGGCTGGGTTTGGTGGAGCAGATGGAGAAAGCTGTGAAAGGGGGGAAAAGGTTGCAGAGGAGACCAGGATCCTGGGCCAGCCCTATCTGGGTCAGCTCTCAGGTGGTGCTGGGGATGTCTGCACGGCTGCCTCCAGGAAAGGGGCCCAAGCACAGAGCTGGTGGCGGGTCAGGACGTCTAAGGTAAGACCGAGTGGCCTGCAGGCCTCCTTGCTTGTGCCAGTTCTGGGGTGAGAGACCGTATGCATTTTCTATTACTGCTGCAAAAAACCACCACACACCGGGTGGCTTAAAACAACACAAATTTATGATCTTACAGTTTTGGAGGTCAGAAGGCTGAAATGAATCTTATGGGGGTAAAATCAAGGTGTTGGCAGGGCAAATTCCTTTTGGAGATCCTAGGGGAAAATATATTTGTTGCCTTTTCTAGCTTCCCAGGACTGTTGGCATTTCTTGGTTTCTGGCTCCTTTCTCCATCTTCCAGCAAGGTTGCATCTTCGAATCTTCCCCCAGCAGCTCCCTGCCTTCTCCTTTTCTCTTTCCCATGAGTAATTCCTACTCCAGCTTTACTGCTTTGCTCTTCTAAGGGGCTTGGTGATTACATTGGGCCCACTTGGTGATCCAGGATAATCTCCTCTCAAAATCCTTAATTTATCAGAGCTTATCCCTGTGTCATGCAAGATAACACATTCATAGAGTCAGGGATTAAGATGTGGACATCTTCAGGGATCAGATTGGAGGACTCCGTATTTAATAAAATAAAATCTACATACAGAAATGCTGGCAGGATGGCCAAAAAAAAAAAAAAAAAAAAAAAAAGAACTTAGTAAACATTATGTCCTCCTTCCTGGCCCCGTGGGCTGGTCTTACACAAAACAAAATGGTTCCCTTGGTGTGGACACGTCTGCCATTCCTGCATGAGGGCTCTCCTCCACCCTGGACTGCCCAAGGCATTCGCTAAGCCATTAAAAGGGGTCTCAGAGATAAACCTCAGGGCCTGATCCCCCAGCCAAGCTGAATTCACATCCCCCCTCCCTCCACACTCGCTTCTCCACCCTGTCTCCTAACTCAGGAAAGAGCTCCATCAGCCACCCCCTGGCCCAAGCCCTATGAGCAAGCCTTGCTTTTCCCTCTTGCTCAGTCTCAGCGACCATCACTCGCCTAACCCCTCTGCTGCCGCATCTAACATCAGGCGATGCTGTATGATCCCCCTCCATTCCCGGCGCAGCTCTCCAAGCAGAGGCCTCACCATCGCGTCCTACACTACGGTGACGCTCTCTTCCCTAGCCTCCCTCTAACCTGGGAGGGATGCCTCCCATCTCTTCTGACCTTGACCCTAGATCAACTTCCAACACACAAATCCAGCTGATCCTCAGCCACTATGTACCCATCTTGCCATAACAGTTGTTGGAGAGGTTATTGTGAACACCACTTGTTAAATACTGAGCCTCATCCCATTGCTCACCCTGTCGCGCTCTGCCCTAAAACCATTCTCTTTTGATTCTCTTTAAAATTTATTGCCTTTAAAAATGAAAAAATAAAAAAATAAAAATAAAAAATAAAATTTATCTCCTTTGAGGGAAACAAAGGCAAAAATGAACTATTGGGGGGGTTGTCAAGACCAAAATCTTCTGCACAGCAAAGGAAACGATCAACAAAACCAAAAGACAGCCTACAGAATGGAAGAAGATATTTGCAAATGACACATCAGATAAAGGGCTAGGATCTAAGGTCTACAAAGAACTTACCAAACTCAACACCCAAAGAACAAATAATCCAGTCAAGAAACGGGCAGAAGACATGAGCACACATTTCTCCAGAGACCTACAAATGGCCAATAGACAGATGAGAAAAGGCTCAGCATCACTTGGCATCAGGGGAATACAATCAAAACCACAAGGAGGTGCCACCTCACGCAGGTCAGAATTGGCAAAATTATCAAGATGGGAAACGACAGATGTTGGCCAGGATGCAGAGAAAGAGGAGCCCTCTTACACTGCTTGTGGAAATGCAAGCTGCCGTAGCCACTCCGGAAAGCAGTGTGGAGGTGCCTCAAAAAGTTGAGAATAGAGCTGCCCTATGACCCAGCAATTGCACTACTGGTATTTACCCCAAAGGTACAAATGTAGTGATCTGAAGGGGCACCTGCACCCCAATGTTTAGAGCAGCAGTGTCCACAATGGCCAAACTGTGGAGAGAGCCCAGATGCCCATCGGCAGGTGAATGGAGAAAGATGTGGTCTGTATATACGGTGGGAAACTACTCAGTTCTTTATCGTATGGTCTCACTCACATGAGGCATTTAAGAAACAAAACAGAGGAGCATAGGGGAAGGGAGGGAAAAAGAAAACAAGAGAAGATCAGAGAGGGAGACAAGCCATAAGAGGCTCTTAATCATTAAAAAAAAAAAAAACCTGCTAGAGGGGGGCATGGGGAAGTGGGTGATGGGCATTAAGGAGGACACATGATGTAATGAGCACTGGGTGTGATACACAACTGATGAACCACTGACCCCTACCTCTGGAACTTATAATACACTATATGTTAATTGAATTTAGATGTTATAATGTAGAAGGAAAAAATTTAAAAAAATAAAATTTATCGCCTTCAGGCCTGTCATGTTAGGAGATGGCACAGCGTCCCCGCGGAAACACCCACATCGAAGATGCTTGTTCATCAGCTCTTGGTGGCAGCTTCCTTAAATGATAAGTGGCCGAGCCAGCTGCTTCAGGGCTAGCCGAGGACGCCACCTTCTCTTGCAGTTCTCTGCAGCTTAGGCCTCTGGTGACTTCGGAAGATCGGAGCTGACGGCCGGCTATAAAACGTTTTAGTGGCAGATGCGTTCCCAATATGTACTGGGTACTGAACACTAGACACAACTGGTCACGGAGACCAATTACTCTCCGATTTTGTTGATTTTGCTTGTTGTCTCCCCACATGCTGGAATCCAAGCTTCACTAGAGCACAGATTTTGTATTATTTGCTACTAAATGCTGATGCCAGCTGAGTTGGCTATAAATTCGCAACAAATTTTCGCTGAATCAACAGAAAATACGATTTTGACCTCAGTGAACATGTAATGCAATATGCTGGACAAGAGGTTGGCAAATTCTGGCCCTCAGGACAAATCTCATCTACCACTTGTGTTTGTAAGTAAAGTTTTATTGAATTACTGTTCTACCCATTTATTCAGGTATTGTCTTTGGCTGTTCGGTGCTACAATAGCGGAGTTGAGTGGCTACAACAGACAGCAAAGGTTGCAAATTGGGGCTAAAATATCTGCCGTCTGGCCCTCTACAGATCAAATTAGTTATCCCCTGGGCTGACAGGTAAATGGTAACTTCGTTGTGTATCAGATCTGTGATGGAGAATATACTATAGGACGCCCGTGGTTATTCTTGGGGTGTCTCATGCTCCCAACGTCATGTCATTAGAGAGTATCTAGTGGGGTATCAATCATCTGTCCATAATGGTTGTCATGAAGAGCCCATTGCTTCAGTCTCCATGGTCCCTGCAGGTTTGCTGTTTTATCACCCAGCACAATCTTTGTTGAGGTGAGAGCTCCAATGCCCAGGACCTGGATTCCCTGGACGGGCCATTCTGTGTTCCTGTCCAAGGTCTCTCCACGTTCTTGCTGGAATGTCGGGGAGTAGGGCTTGGATCCCCACCGTCGACACATTTCTCCCTTCCCTGCAATGTCTTGCAATTGTCTGCTCTGACTTCATCACGTCTAATATAATCTGATGTCTTCAAAAGGTTTAGCTCTTTACAAAACACTCAAGCTTCTAGTTAGTTTTTTTCTCAACACAATCCCTAAGGCAAGGAATCACAAAGTTTGGTTACTGGTTTGGAAAAGATATTAGGTGGAAATGGTGATAACAAACAAATATTGTTCTTTTAGGAAATTATCCTGCCTTCTTTGCATTGCTAAGTAGTTGGACTATATCCTGAAGTGCTCATTACATCATGTGCCCTCCTTAATGCCCATCACCCACTTCCCCATGCCCCCCTCTAGCAGTTTTTTTTTTTTTTTTATGATTAAGAGCCTCTTATGGCTTGTCTCCCTCTCTGATCTTCTCTTGTTTTCTTTTTCCCTCCCTTCCCCTATGCTCCTCTGTTTTGTCTCTTAAATCCCGCATGTGAGTGAGACCATACAGTAAAGAACTGAGTAGTTTCCCACCGTAGATACAGACCACATCTTCTTTCTCCATTCACCTGCCGATGGGCATCTGGGCTCTCTCCACAGTTTGGCCATTGTGGACACTGCTGCTCTAAACATTGGGGTGCAGGTGCCCCTTCAGATCACTACATTTGTACCTTTGGGGTAAATACCAGTAGTGCAATTGCTGGGTCATAGGGCAGCTCTATTCTCAACTTTTCGAGGCACCTCCACACTGTTTTTTGGAGTGGCTGCGGCAGCTTGCATTTCCACAAACAGTGTAAGAGGGCTCCTCTTTCTCTGCATCCTGGCCAACATCTGTCATTTCCCATCTTGATAATTTTGCCAATTCTGACCCGCGTGGGGTGGCACCTCCTTGTGGTTTTGATTGTATTCCCCTGATGCCAAGTGATGCTGAGCCTTTTCTCATCTGTCTATTGGCCATTTGTAGGTCTTCTCTGGAGAAATGTCTGCTCATGTCTTCTGCCCGTTTCTTGACTGGATTATTTGTTCTTTGGGTGTTGAGTTTGGTAAGGTCTTTGTAGACCTTGGATCCTAGCCCTTTATCTGATGTGTCATTTGCAAATATCTTCTCCCATTCTGTAGGCTGTCTTTTGGTATTGTTGATCGTTTCCTTTGCTGTGCAGAAGCTTTTTGTCTTGACAAAGCCCCAATAGTTCGGTTTTGCCTTTGTTTCCCTTGACAGTGATAAATTTTAAAAAGAATCAAAAGAGAATGGTTTTAAGGAAGAGGGCGACAGGGTGAGCAATGGGATGAGGCTCAGTATTTAACAAGTGGTGTTCACAATAACCTCTCCAACAACTGTTATGGCAAGATGGGTACATAGTGGCTGAGGATCAGCTGGATTTGTGTGTTGGAAGTTGATCTAGGGTCAAGGTCAGAAGAGATGGGAGGCATCCCTCCCAGGTTAGAGGGAGGCTAGGGAAGAGAGCGTCACCGTAGTGTAGGACGCGATGGTGAGGCCTCTGCTTGGAGAGCTGCGCCGGGAATGGAGGGGGATCATACAGCATCGCCTGATGTTAGATGCGGCAGCAGAGGGGTTAGGCGAGTGATGGTCGCTGAGACTGAGCAAGAGGGAAAAGCAAGGCTTGCTCATAGGGCTTGGGCCAGGGGGTGGCTGATGGAGCTCTTTCCTGAGTTAGGAGACAGGGTGGAGAAGCGAGTGTGGAGGGAGGGGGGATGTGAATTCAGCTTGGCTGGGGGATCAGGCCCTGAGGTTTACCTCTGAGACCTCCTTTTCATGGCTTAGCGAATGCCTTGGGCAGTCCAGGGTGGAGGAGAGCCCTCATGCAGGAATGGCAGACGTGTCCACGCCAAGGGAACCATTTTGTTTTGTGTAAGACCAGCCCAGGGGGCCAGGAAGGAGGATGTAATGTTTACTAAGTTCTTTTTTTTTTTTTTTTTGCCATCCTGCCAGCATTTCTGTATGTAGATTTTATTTTATTAAACACGGAGTCCTCCGATCTGATCTCTTTTCCTCTCTTTTAGGTCCAAATAGTTCTATGTAGCCTTTAGGATTACATGAAATCACACACACACGCACAAAAACCCTTTTCCATTCTGATTCTGTTAAGAGTTATATTTTCTTTATTTTTTTTCCTTCAAAATAAGTTTTGCAAACTCCATCAAACACAACACATACTGGTTTCTTCTTCTTCTTTTTTTAAAGATTTTTATTTATTTATTCATGAGAGACCCAGAGAGACAGAGACATGGGCAGAGAGAGAAGTAGGCTCCCTGTGGGGAGCCCGATGTGGGACTCGATCCCTGGACCTCGGGATCTCACCCTGGGCCAAAGGCAGACGCTCAACCACTGAGCCACCCAGGCGGCCCCCATACTGGTTTAATTTACTGTGATTTTACAGAGATTTCCCGACAGGGGAGTGCAGACAAGGCCCGTGGCAAAATTGACATTGGGCCTGTATTTTGTTCTAACCCCAGATACCATGAATAATCCCTGTCCCGTAAGAACAGGATATGACAATA
The DNA here is from genome assembly GCF_053574225.1 of Canis aureus. Classification (NCBI taxonomy): domain Eukaryota; kingdom Metazoa; phylum Chordata; class Mammalia; order Carnivora; family Canidae; genus Canis; species Canis aureus. The sequence goes on from NC_135633.1 coordinate 3,044,378, forward strand.
GCATAATGGTTGTTTTTAGGTCAATCAAAATATGATCTGCCATAGAAGCAGAGGGCAAAGTTATGAAAAGAGACTATTTAAAATTACTTTCTCCTCCCTCAGTTCCCCTTTCTCCCATCCTGTCCTCCTTTTCCTCCCTCTGTTCCTCCTCTTCCTTTTTCTCATGAAAGTAAGCGCCGATGACCATCCAGTAGCCTAAATATCCTTCTCCGCCCAGAGTTCCCAAAACAGAAAATAAGGAGAGTTTAAGGGTTGCATTTATTGGAAAACTGTTCAAAACTTTTCCAAGGAAAATTTAGTTTTTCATTCAGTCCAAATTCTTTTTCACTTAAGTGGCTGGATCAAACTTAGGATCTCTTCAGAGAGCAAAATAAAACATTGAGAAGTAAAATCCTTTTGGTAATTTAGCAATACTGAGGCCTGCTGTTCTCGTCTTTCCATTCGATTCTTAGCCAGTGGATAGATGTGCTGAACATGTAAATGTGCTTTCATAGACAGTTTATTTTTATTTTTTAATTAATAAACATTTTTTTGAGCAGTTTTAGGTTCATAGAAAAATGGAGCTGAAAGCATAGAGAATCTCTGTCACTCCCTGTACGTACGTGTGAACAACCTCCTATACCACAGGTGGTACATTTGTTAAAATCCATGAACTGATATGGACTCATCATCACCCAAGGTCCATAACAGGGCTCATTCCTGGTGTTGTACCTTCTATGGGTTTGACGGATGTATGATGACCTGTATCCACCACTGGAGTATCACACAAAAAAATTTCGCTGGCCTGAAAATCCTCTTCCAGAAACACCATAGACTCCCCCAGAAATAGTATTTTCCTAGTTGTCTGGACATCTTGAGCCCAGTTAACCTGACACAGAAAAATCAATGACCATGGCAATACTTGCTTTAAACATTTATATGTATTTTAAAGATATTAAGAAAGAAAACTTATTTTTTTAGTTTACTCTTTTTACAATTTTGAATACGCTCGGCTCATTCTTAAACACCTGCGTTTACCTACGCTACCAAATCCTTTCAGCCTGAAGAACTCCTTTTAGTATTTCTCATCTAGATTCACTGGCAATCTGTTCTCTTATTTTACACGAAAGCAGCTTTTTTTATTTTCATTCTTGAAGATATGTTCATTGGATATAGAGTTCCAGGTTGATAATTTTCTTTTAGCAATTTAAAGATGTGGTTCTACTGGTTTTTTTTTTTTTTTGGTCCCTATAATTCTTGATAAGAAGTTCATGGTTATTTGAATCCTCGTGTCCCTTTATGTAATATGTTTATCTCTGGTTGCTTTCAATGTTTTCTCTTCATCTTTGGTTTCAGCAGCTTGGTTATGATATGCCAAGATGGGATTTTTATTCACACTTTTCCTGTTTAGTGTTTGCTGAGGTTCTTTAAACTTTGGATCAGTATACATATCCTCTACTACATTTAGGAATTTTTCAGTATTCCTTCTTCAAATAGGTTTTTCTTTTCATTCTCTTTTTCTCTTTTGGACCGAAATGACCCATATGCTATCCATTTCCTTGTTCTTCACATTCAAATAATTTCAGATGTGAGTTTATATATCAGGACTCTGTATACTGTTTTAATACTCCAAGGAGTATTGATATTTTTATTCTAGCAGGCAACTAACTTGGTGAAACTCAAGCTGGAAAGTCTGTCTTAACTGTGGTGGAAGTTTAAATCTCAGATGGATTCTTTCAATTCTAGGTGAGTCATTTGAGCGTGTCCAGCACATACAATTCAAAGTTCTTATGCATAATTTTGGGCCCCTCCTTCTCTAAACATCCCCTCCCCCCCCATCAGAGATTGCCTGTGGTTTCTCTGGGCTCCACTACTCAGTTCGTCAAGTGAGCAGGATAGAGGGGTTTCTATCAGACGGCTAGTCACCCTACAGCATGTTGTGACTACAGCTTATCTATAGGCCAAGAGTCACGAGGCACAGGAATTAAAATGCAGACTTTGCAGTAGAAAGACTGGATTTGTACAGTGACTCTCCACCTTGTTACCTAATGACCTTGAGCAAAATATTTACCGTCTGTTCCTTGACCTGCTAAGGAATAATGGAAAAACATCGTGTGGAATGCTAGGCAGTGACTTTCACATTGGAGGTACTCAGTAAATCCTAGTTTCTCTCACTTTGGGTGACTCCATATATTTATATTGGATAAATAAAATGCAAAATGAAATAACTTTCGATAGAGGGTTAAACAGACGAGCAATGAAGGACCATCTCCCACAATAGGAGAAGAAATGGGAGAGCTTCCTGAAGCTGAGTTGTTATTGAAAAATTAATTCGTAGTTTTTCATGTTTTCTCTGTAATGTCATTTGTTAAATGTTTTGGAAATATTTTCTTTCAGTCCATCATCTGACTTTTGTCTTTATTTACGTCGATGTTCGTAGTATAGAAGTTTTACATTTTTGTGAGGTCTGATCTTCCCCTTATTTTCTAGGTTTTATATCTTGTTCACGAAATCTTCCCTACTCCATGATTATAAAATACTCTCTAATAGTTCTTACTATATCTTCATATTCTGCACATTTATTTTATTTTATTTTTTTATTTTTATTTTTTGCACATTTATTTTAAATCCAAAATCTATCTGAAGGTTTTGTGTGTATGTGTGTGTGTAGAGAGTGAGGTCTTGTAATGCACAGCGTCTGAATTTAATACTTTCAAAATGGATGGCTAATGGTTTTCCAGTATTAAAAAGAACATCTTCCCCTATTGACATAAAATGCCACTTTTATAATAAATTATAGATGTATTTTTGGACTCCACATTATACCATGAGTCTTCTATTCTTGTGCCAACACCATGGTTTCTGTTACTACAACATAGTTCTCTTTGACATGGGGTGGGGTAGAAGCCCTTGTTCTTCTTCCTTTACTCTGTTTTTAATGTTCTTTGCTATTCTTACACATTTTATCTTTTACATAAATTCTAGAATAGCTTGTCAGAGTCCATAAATGATCCAGTTGGAGGGTCGCCTGGAAGACTCAGTCAATAAGCCTCTGCCTTTGGCTCAGATCATGATCCCAGGCTCCTACGACCATCCCTGCATCAGGCTTCCTGCTCAGTGGGGCGTCTGCTTCTCTTCTCTCTCTTCCTCTGCCCCTCTACCTTGCCCCTACTCAAGCTCTCTCTCTCTCAAATAAATAAGTAAAATATTTAAAAAGAATAATCTAGTTGGAATTATGGTTCTAATTTCACTTTATTATGAATTAATTAACTAGAACAGAACTGACATATTACAACATTGAGCTTTTACACCCAGGACAAGGGTAACTCTACGTTGTCTATGTCTTTCAAAGGGTGTTGGTAAAGTTAACATTGTTTTTTATTTGGATCTTTCACATCTGTTGCCAGATTCATTTATTCCTGTATATTCTAAGTTTCCTTTTAAATTGCTTCCTCTAGTTGGTATTGCCAATCCTGTTTGGGCAAGATTTTATTGGTCTCAGAGAAACTGATTTGTTCGAATCGTATAAGATTCTTGCATTGAGTAATATGGTAGCACTAATTCGAACTAGGAAAAAAAATACTAGATTTAGAATCACAAAAAATGGGATTGTGCCCCACTCATATAAACATTGAACATTTTTGTTGCTGTTCTCTGTTCTCATCTGTAAAAGGGGAGCAATAATTTTAACTTCTTACAGGGTCCTTAGAAGTATCTAATGAGATAGCATTTGGCAATATGCTTTATATTAACGTAGATTTTCAGTAGAATTCTAACTTTTACTAAAATCCTTGGATAAAAGGTAAGACTTCTCATGGATTTGAGGAGCTCTGGGAGATTCCTGTGACTGAACTATCCCTACATGCTATGATACCCCTGTAAGTTAAAGAGAAATAAAAACTTGTCAGAAAACTTTTTCAAAAGCCTGTTAGAACCACTGCAGAGGTATAGTTTTGAGAGCTCCAGGTTGTAGAATAGCTTTCATTTATTGGACCTTCTATGCTTGAGTTATAGCACTTAGCACTTTATACACATATTATTTAAATCTACAAGGTAAATATGATTACCTCCATATTAAAGGTTCTTTCCTTTCTCCTTTCAAACTTACTGAAAAGTTGCAAGAATAGTAAAAAGGACTTTTGTAAAATCTTAACTCAGATTCTCTAAACGTTAACATTCTGTATTTATAGAAATGCTTTATTTCTTATATTTACCTGTTCATTCTTCCCCCATCCACATATTTCACCTATAATGTTTATTATTGTATTATTATTGCTCAAACTTCAGAGAAAGAACAAATTGAAGCTGAAATGCCTTATTGCTCTTTAATACTTGAAGAAGCCTCTCCTATAAAATCACTGGACAATTAGAAGCCAGTAATATCGATACAATACTAACATTCAGACCCAGGCCCCACTTAAATTTTGGCCCATTGTCTCAATAAGGTCTTTGTAAACACATCCCTTCCTTTTTCTCCAGGATCTGCTAACATTAAATTGTCACATCCTCTTAATCTCCTTTAATCAAGGAAGAGTTTTCTCATTTTGTTTTCTTTGTCAATCATGACCTTGACATTCTTTACGTACAGGCAAGTTGATTTGTAGAACGTTCCTCAGTTGGGTTATCTGATGTTTTCCCATGTTTGGATTGATGTTGTACACTTTTTTCCTTTGGCCAGAATAGCATAAGGATGCTGTGTTCTTCCTACAAGGAAGCAGATGGCATCTATTCGAACCCTTGCTTTTGATGTTGACTTTTATCACTAGGTTAAGATGGTGCCTGCAAGCTTCTTCTACATTGAAGTTCACTTGTGGGTATATTGTACTTGGCCACTAATACATAATTATGTTAATAAGTAGTTAATACGTGCCTTATGGGCAGCAACTTTGAGACTATGTAAATATTCTGTTCCTCAACAAATTTTCACCTACTAGTTTCAATATTCACTGAAGATATTTTAAAAAAGATTTTATTTATTTATTCATGAGAGACACAGAGAGAGTCAGAGACACAGGCAGAAAGAGAAGCAGACTTCCTGTGGGGAGCCTGATGCAGGACTCGATCCCGGGACCCTGGGGGTCACTCCCTGAACTGAAGGCAGACGCTCAACCACTGAGCCCCCCAGGAGTCTCTCACTGAACATTTTTATCTGAATTAGTTATTACTATCATGGCAGTTTAATTCCATTATCTCTTCACATGACTAATGGACATTCTACTGAAAGGTGGAGCTTTCCATTCACCTCCATCTATTTATTTATATCAGTATAGACTCTGAAATTACTTTTTATGCAAATCTGTAGCCGTAGTCCCTTATTTGAAGCTCAAATTGTCCCATATATGGTCAGTGGAATCCCTTCAAGCTGGCTTTCATTTATTTATAGAATTTCAATTATATTGAGACTTATTTTTGCCATCCTATTTTACTTAAAAATTTCACTGTATTGTCTTTCTAGTTTAATCTAATCCCACTAATGATGAATTTCCTCATCCATTCTTAGCTGATCTCATCCTGCTGTTTGTCTCATATATTTCACTCTTGATTTCAACAACTGTGTTTTTCATATCTGTTATTTTCCCTAACTTTTAAAAGAATCATGTTATTTGAATTCAATTTAAACATATAGAATAACACCCAGTCAGTCCCTAACTTTTTAGATGAATTTTTATTATTGCTTTATATTACTCTTATATTTCCTTATCTCCTTAATGATACATTTTCATGTTTATTTTAAATTATCAGCCGCTCTGTTCTGGGTGGATCTTTAGTTGCTGCTTCTCTTTCAAGTGGTCACATCCTTAGGTGAGTTGTTATTTTGTCTTGTGGGATCACATCGCCCTAAAGGTAATAATTGCTCTGGAAATGAGGTTACTTAAGGGCCAAGGCCAAGCCCTCATCTCTGTCCACCACAGTGGGTTTGAGGAGGGGAGAAGAATGAGGCTTTGCACCCCAGTGTCCCTGCAAATCATTCTTGTTGACGTCTGCTCCGCCAGCTAACTTCTCTTTAAACTCTTAGGGAGAAGTAGCAGAGGAAGTAGTGGCTATAGGTTGTAATATTGCCAGTCCTGGGGATTTTGGAGAGAGAAGGGTAGGTTGTGGAAGTGGTATCCGTTTTCAATAATTCTTCACCTTGTTAGGGTGGCCTTGGTTTTACCTGGCTGACTCCGGTAGCTCTGGCAATTGTTGATTTGGGTGCTTAAGGAACAGGCCATGATTTCCCCAAGGTAAATAAGACTGAGACAGGAGGAGAATTGAAAGGATTTTCTACAGTTGATCTCACTGTTTTCCAGACCATTCCTGGCCCATGCCGCATTTACCATTTCCTACACAACCCAGTTACGGAGTCATCTTTGCATTTCCTTGATGATTCTGGGAATCCGTCTATCCCCGCTTATGTCTGTGGTTTTATCAGGTTTGACATTCAGCAAGGAGCCAGCAGCAGCCCCTGCTGGTCTGTACTCTAATAAAACACTTGCAAAAAATTGTTTCTGTATAGTTGAATGGTGATAATTTCTGTAAGTTTTGGGTTTTCAATGCAGATTGTACATGCAGTCGCCTAGGTTTAGTTTCAGGATTTTAGTCTTTCAGAAAAATTGAAGCCATTCATCTATCCATAGTTTATTTCTGTGGCTGGTATAAGGTAAGGATGGGGAAATTTCTATGTTTCTAGAAGGATAAACTTCTATGTCATCATCAGTAAATAATCCATCCTTTTACTTGAGAAGTGAACTACCATATTTGTCATACGATAAATTCGTTTACATGGTAGGTTTTATTCCTGGATTCCCTCTTCCCTTTCACTGATCTGTTTGGCTATTCAGTGCCAATACCATAATGAATGGACTAAAGAGGCTCTGTTACCGAGCTCTTGGACCACCAGCGGCTCTGCTGTCGTTACTCTCAGGACACATTCTATCACCAAGGATGAGACACCTCTCCAGGTCGGCAATGCTGGCTGTGGCTCCCAATCTTAATCGGAAATACTTGCTGAATCCCCTTTTGTGCATGCCAAAACACAGAAAGTAAAATATGCTAAAAATCAGCAGTCAGCGTGAGGATTGTATGGTTTGGTTGGCTTACTAGATAAGAAAATCATAGTCGTTTCTATTTCTTTTTAAATACCACACTGTTTTTTAACATGAATGTAAAAGGCTGCACAATTGTGGTTGCTGCCAAGGGAAAGCAAAAGGCATCTTACTTAAGTCTTACTTAGGGGGTTTTCTACTTGGATCCTGGTTCAGTTTCTTCAGCAGATAACGCCAACGGGGAACAACTCGGTGATGGCTTCAGATGTGGTCTTCAGACTTGAGATCAGACCTTTCTTTAATTCCTGGGGAAGAAGGTGCATTATTCATCACTACCAGTATTTTCAGTTGTATCCAAGAAAAAAAAAATACAGGACTTTCTGCAGATTGCTAAATGTTAGCTTTCACCAGAGTTTCGTTTGAATTCTTGTTGAATCCAATATTTCAAAGACACTGCCTAAAATTTGAAAGCAAACTGTATAGGGGAAAAATAAAAACCACTAAATAAATTTTCTTTAATGTGCATATTTATATTCATTGCATCTTTTTTTTTTCCCATCTGGCCCTGCCCCACCAAGAATTAGGTCTTTCTATGCATGACTTGACTCAGAACAACAAGGACTGTAATTTTGCCTCAGCGTATTAAAAAGGAGATGCTGTGATTTATGTCTTAGAATGAAACCACATATCTATACACATTGCATCTTCTCTACCGTGCCTTCCCACCACCAGCTGAAGAGTTAGGTCTCTCTGTGTACGATTTAACCCAGAACAATTCTGGTGGTAAGATCTGTAATTTTACATAAATGTATTAAAAGGGAAACCTTGTGATTTATGTTTTTAAATATATAATGGACACTATGCAGCTGGGTCAGCACTCTGAGATTTCTTGGAGAGAAATCATAGCAGTATTTGGGTTCATCAAGCATCATTGACAGTGATTGTTTCCATATGGCTTTCTGAGAATGTAAAGCTTAGGCCGAACCACTGCTTGCATCATACACAAATAAGCCAAAAGCACCCCTTTTGCTCTCATTGTAAATGTTTGCTCATTATATTCATTTCAGCAACTTGAGAACACTTGTAATCAGCATTTTCTTGGGCACATCATAGGATGACCATTAGAAATGCTACTTTCTCCAAAAATAAAAGGAAGGAAAAAATTTCCTCTCTTCTACCAAATGTGAAATTTGAATATTTTCAAAAGAAAAAAAATCTATACCCAAAGGTGATAGTTTGCTTGTTTAATCAGCAACTGTTCATTGAGTATCTTCTGGCTCCCAAGTATACTGTATATTGTGAATATAACAATGTTCAGGGGGAAGAAAAGACCCCAGATAATTAATTATGCAGAAAACCCTTTGATTACAGGGGTAAATGCTGCCAAGGAACCGTTCAGTTTGTAAGGAGAGTCGGTGATCCCTAATAATCTACAATAGGGTAGGAGACCCTGTCTAGGATATGCCTCTTTTTGCTAAGGGTGTACCAAAGGAGAAGAAGGGAAGTCCTGAGCAAGAAGAACAAAGCAAGTGCAGACAACGTGTGGCTATTGAAGGTCTCAGAGGCCTTCTCAGTGAGGACTGGAATGCTTCTTTGGGATCATGTGATTGGAACACTGTTTCTGAAAGTGTGGTCTGTGGCCACCTACATCCCTACCTCTGAGATTCCTGTTAAATGTCAAGATTTGTAGACCTAGCCTATAGGAACCAAATGGAGGTGTATTGGGAGTCAGCATTCTAAACAAGCTTCCAGATTTTTTTTTTCTGCCCTCCATCATTTGACAACTTTCATACTGATTTAGATTCTCATGTTTACGAAATCCTCAAATGACCTTTTTTATCCTTTGACTTTTGTCCCTGCATCAATTCTGGGAATGTAAAGTAAAGCCATTGGTCAGACATTTAGAAATAGAAAGTAGCCTACCTAACTCTACGTGAAATTGAAATATTCATAGTGTGGAAAAGTGGAAAGAGACCTGAACTGGAAACCCAGTTTGTGTTTGAATTGTTCATGTATTGTTATATATGGTCATGGAAAGTATTTTCTCCTGTCAGTTCTGTTTGCTTGTTCACAAAATGGTCAGCATTCTCCAAACTTTGATCAGTGCAGTACCACCTTCAAAATAGTACTGCTTACAGTATTAAAAATATTATCTTTTAATAGTTACTTAAGGTTAATTTTTTTATAATTTTTATTTATTTATGATAGTCACAGAGAGAGAGAGAGAGAGAGAGAGGCAGAGACACAGGCAGAGGGAGAAGCAGGCTCCATGCACCGGGAGCCCGAAGTGGGATTTGATCCCAGGTCTCCAGGATCGCGCCCTGGGCCAAAGGCAGGCGCCAAACCACTGCACCCCCAGGGATCCCAAGGTTAATTTTTTAAGAAGCTTTATGGCATCACCATAAGTAGAAACCAATCATCACTTACTGTAAAACATACAACAATTAAAAATTTTAAAAGTCTATCCCTGAAATTCTAAATTAAAAGTACATATTGTTAATGATATTGTCATGATACTTTGGGTAACAGTAAATTAAATACTGTTTAAGACTCATTTCTGCATTATGAATCTAAGTGTTTATTAGAATATCATGCAAATGGTTATTTCAATATTTTTGGGAGAAAAGTCCAAACTTATAAAGCAATTTCTGAAAAGTCAACCATTGGTGATTATCAGGCAAAAATTCTATAGTAGAAGCTGACAAAAAAAATGATCTATTTTGGGCAGTCTGGGTGGCTCAGTGGTTTGGCGCCTGCCTGCAGCCCAGGATGTGATCCTGGAGTCCCGGAATCGAGTCCCGCATCGGGCTCCCTGCGTGGAGCCTGTTTCTTCCTCTGCCTGTGTCTCTGCCTCTCTCTCTCTCTTTCTCTCGGTGTGTCTCTCATGGATAAATAAATAAAAATCTTTAAAAAAATGAGCCTTTTTCCTCAAAAGGAATGGCACTTAGTGTTACTCAAATATTTAATTAAATGCTTATATCAAGTACACAGTATTTAAGCAAGAAATATCTTTCTTAATAACATCTGCTAACGCCATCTGTTTCTTTTTTCAAATCACTAAAACTAGAATGGAATTTGAAAAAAAACATTACAGTTGTAGCAGAAATGAAATTCCAAATCTGCTCACGGTGTACTTATAGTATATCATTTTTTTCTCAGCTTTATTGAGATATAATTGACATATCACATTGTGTAAATTTAAGGTACAGAATGTCTTGATTTGATGCATTTATATGTTGCAATGTGATTGCTACCATAGTGTTAACTGACACGTCTATAGTGTCCCACAATTCCCATGTCTTTTTGTGGTGGGAATATTTAAGACAGAAGCTCCTAGCCAATTTCAAAGTACTTAGTAGAGTATTGTCATCTATGACCACAGCCCTGTGCATTAGGTCCTCAGAACCTACTCATCTTCTACCTGGACCTTTGCACTCTTTGACCAACATCTCCCTGTTTCCCCATCCATGGACCCTTGGTAGTCACCACTCTGCTCTCTATTCCTGAGTTTGTTTGGTTTTTTTTTAGATTCTGTATATAAAAGAGATCATACAGTATTGTCTTCCTTTTCTAACTTATTTCACTTAGCATAATGCCCTCAAGGTAAATTCATGCTGCCGTAAATAGCAGGATTTCCTTTCTCATGGTGAAATAATATTCCATTGTATATATACATATATATATATATTACATAATGAAATGGGATGTTATATATATATATTATAGTTTTATACATTATTATATATTATATATATTAACATATACGTATATCATCTTTATCTGTTCATCCATTGATGGACACTTGTATTGTTTCTGTATTTTAGCTATTATAAATGATGCTGCAATAACATAGGAGTGTAGACATATCTTTGATATCCTGCTTTTGTTTTCTTTGCATATACACCCAGGAGTGGAATTACTGAATCATATGGTAGTTCTATTTTTATTTTTTGAGGAACCTCCACACTGTTGTCCATAGTGGCTGCACCAGTTTGCCTTCCCACCAATAGTACAAGAGGGTTCCCTTTATCCCACGTCCTTGCCAATACTTATCTTGTCTTTTGGATGATAGCAGTTCTAACAGTGTGAGGTTATATCTCATGGTGGTTTGATTGTATTTCCCTGATAATTAGTGATGAGCATCTTTTCATGTACCCGTCAACCATTTTTGTATGTCTTTTCTGGGAAAATGTCTACTTAGTTCCTCTGCCCTATTTTCAAATGGATTGTTGTTGGTGTATGATTTCTGTGTATATTTTGGACATGAACACCTTATCAGATATATGAGCCTATATATCTAAATACATTAAGCAGATCCTAACAGCTCTGAAGGAAGAAATAGACAGCAATACAGGAATAGTATGGGACTTCAATACCCTACTTCTAGCAGCGGATAGGTTATCCAGATAGAAAATCAAATCAATTATATTCAAATTGTAGCTGTCCCACAGTCCTTGGATATTCTGTTCTTTTCTTTTTTTCAATCTTTTTTCCTTTTGCTTTTCAGTTTGGAAATTTCTACTTTCACACCCTCAGGCTCAGATATTCTTTCCTCAGCTGTGTCCACTTCATTTATGAGCTTGTCAAAGACATTCTTCATTTCTTTCATAGCATTATAGCATTTTTGATCTCTAGCATTTCTTTTTTGATGATTTCTTAGAATTTCCATCTGTTATTGCATGTTTCCTACTTTTCTATTAAAGATCTTAGCATATTAATCGTAGGTTTTTTTTTTTTTTTTTTTTTTTTTTTTAAGAATTACTGGTCTGATAATTCCAACACACCTACCATATCAGACTCTGGTTCTGAGATTTGTTCAATCTCTTCAAATTCTGTTGGTTTTTTAAAAAAATCTTTTAGTAAGCCTTGTAATTTTTTTGTTGAAAGGTGAACATGGTATGTGAAGTAAATGGAATAGTGGTAAATAGTCCTTTAATAAGGTAGTGATCAGATGTTAGGAGGGAGGGGAAATGCTCTGTAATCCTATGATTAGGTCTCAGTCTTTTGGTGAGTGTGTGCCTGTGGACTGTGAACTTCAGTGCTTCTCAATTTGTTCCCTTCTTTAGGTGGCTCAGGATGGGTGAAGGAGTCTAGAGTTGTATATTTTATATCTTCCAGGCATATTAGGCTCTGATATAGTCCCAGCAGCTTAAGCTCTGGTAAAATAGTTTATCCAGAGGCTGGTCCTTTTTAAGGAGAATAGAATACTCTGGCACATTTCAAAATGGCTCACTTTCCTTCTCCCTCATCCCTAATAGGTATCCCTATCTGATATCATAATATCAGAGGATTTTTTTCTTCTGATATTCACTAAGAGGACCCGATAGGGCTCCTGGAGGCAAAACTCACAAAAGCAAGAGGGCGTTCCTATGATTGAGTATCCCTGGTGGTTTTTTTTCTCTTTGGCTTGTCCACATTGAGCCCTCAGCAGTTTGCCAATTATAATTCAGGTCTTCCTACCCTGGCACTGGTTCCTGTGGAGGTTTCTGCTCTGGTGAGTTGTGATTCTCTGTATTTGCCTTCTGTTTGTACAATATTCAGGGCAGCAGTTTCCCCTATGATCTCACTTGTCTGATAGATCTAAGAAGAGTTGTTGATTTTTCAGTCTGTTCCATTTTTTTACTTCCTGTGAGGATGGAGCAAGGATTGGAAATGGGAAGTTCCTTATCAGAGTGTTTTAAATTGGTGAAGGGACTGATTCTGGTAGAGAGTGGGAAAGCCTCTGAGGCTGAAATTTGGTATGTGCATGTATAAAATGTGTTATGTAGAAGAGAGGGAGAAAGAAATGAGGTCCTATTCTGATAGAAAAAAATTGAGACTTTCTTGGATGATTGAGATCCTGAGGATGTGATCTGATTTCATTAAGGATGTAAAACAAAGTACTCAAAGAAACAACCACCTTAGTTCCCCTCACTTATTTCACAAACATTGAGGCACCAGAGAGACAGAAATGAACATATCTCTGCCTAAAGATTTCATCATATATTGGACACTATTTGTTGGCTAGCTGGCTTCTAGACTCATGGCCTTCTTCAAGGGTATCATGCTGCCTTCCATGTCAGAGTCTTCACTCTTTGTTCTCCCTGCCTGCTCTGCATTCATCTAGACAAGTTTCTCCTATCTAGTGAGGACACTGTGCTATCAGCCAACATACCATCTAACCTTCATCTTTATCTCAAATTTTTAGTTATTCACTCCTCCTCCACACAACCACAAGCACCAGTGATAGAAACCACCTCCCCAGCCACAAGGAAGGTCCTGGATCCTTTAAGTTTGTCATGGAAATCCCAGTTCCTTCTGCCAGTAGTTGGTTGAGGAGAGTGTATTTGACCTAATTGTGTTTGAGAAGGCCTGAAGAGAAGCATGTCAAAGGGGTTCTCAGAAGGGTTTGTAAGCCTCTAAGAAAGAAAAATAAGAAAAGTCTGTTTCTTTCTTTCTCCTTCTTCAGTCATGTCTGAATGTGAGGCCTGGACCTTCTGTAGTCATTTTACTAGCTTTACCAGAGGATAAAGTACACACATGAAGGAAGACAGGCAGGATAGCTACACAGAGGCAGGAATGGGGGCACACAATATGGGGAAGCTTCTGGACTTCATGTTTTGTGAGGTTAAAAAATTTCCTTACTGGGGTGCCTGGGAAGGAAAAGCTGTATGCATTTCATTGCTGACTGCAGGTTTCTTTCAGATTACGTTCATCAGTCTGTGTGTATACAATATGAAGAATGATCTGAAGTAATTGTGCTGTATTTATGTTTATCCACCAGTCTTTGATAAAATAAAAAGGAAAACCATAAAAAAAAAAAAAGCTGAGTGGTTGAGCTTCTGACCCTTTGATTACAGCTCAGGTTGGGATCTCAGGGTTGTGAGATTGAGCCCTGTGTTGGGCTCCACATTCAGTGGGGAGTCTGCTTGAGATTATCTCTCTCCCTCTTCCTCTGTCCCCCCCCCCCCGTTCTATAAATAAATAAATAAATAAATCCTTAAAAAATGTCTTTATTGTTAGATTTAGAGTTCCTGTTAATTGAGGTCAAAGGATCATCATTGTATATCATTCTTCATCGAACATCTCAAGAGCTACTTCCTGAGGAAGCCTTCCCTGAGCTCCATTTTCTTCTTGTCAGTCCTATCCTCTTATTTTCTGCTCCTGTAGCCTCTTGGACTTCCCACCTATAGCATTTGCCATAATTCAAAATTATTTATTTCTGTAATTATTTGATCAATGCCTGATATTCCCACTAAGCCATTAGCTCTAAAGAGAGCTCTTTTGTCTGTCGTGCTCATCACTGCATTACCAGTCCACTGAATAGTGTCTGGTACATACTACTTGCTCATGAATATTGCTAGAATGAATGGATAAATATATAAACCTGTATGAAAAGCTCCCACTGGACCCAGAAGAAAGGGTTCTTAAGCCATACTAGAAGAATAAGGAAAGGTTTCATAGGGGAGGTGAAATTTAACCTGAATTTTGAAGGGGGAAGAATTTTCTAGGCTTAAAAGACAGTAGGGAAGAGTATTCCAGGCAGCTGTGCAGAGACAGAGAAGTGTGCTCCAAACCATTAAGATCAACTAAATCACATTTTCATTGCAAGAATGTGTCCTCAAAATAATATTTAATATAAAACGGTATTTTTGTTTATAAAATGTTTCCTGTCTCCTAGTGTAAATTCTTGAATAGTGAGATTACCCTCAGTGCCACTCAATTTCTCCATAGAATTCCTTCTTTCACATAAATTCCCTGTACCAATATTCACTTCCTTACCTTTTAGTGGTTGGCTAGAGGGAGAAATAGAGACCAACAAAGATATTTTGTGGCATGTCATTCTCGTGACCTGTGGAGTTCTTCCAATTAACTAGCCAAGCAGCTAATATTCTCCAAGTCAAATCAGAGCAATGGAACAGACAGTAAGAATCCCCACTGCCAAATATGGGTAAACTCCAATCCAAGTTACCTCAGATCTATTATGAGTTTGGGGGAAAGTCAAATCTTTAGACCGTTATATCCAGGAAACCCAATCATCTTTAGTCGGCACCAGCTGCTGTAGCCCATAATATGTCATGTCCTATATAACACTTCAGAAATTGTTGCAACTGCATCCAATCCTTCTGTCCCTCCTTTCCAGGACAGAAATAATTTCTGACAGAGAAGGAAACAGCCAGGCCATGGGGTGCTGGCTTGGAATGCTGTCTTCTAGCAACAAAATATGGTATGTAAGAGGTCTAGCTGAGTTGGAATGTAAGCCACTGCAGATTCTTTATGTTCAAAGTGTAATTGATTCCACAAACTAGGCCAATATCATTAGCTTATCATCCTACCATGAGGCTTGTGACCTTGGTCACAATCACTAAATGTCTCCAGGAAAACAAGTGATGATTTCATCCACCACCTATGTACTTTCCAAATGGGGCTCTCCAATCCAGGTGTCCATCCTGAACTGTGTGTGTGTATACATACGTTCAGCTGCCAAGTGGACTAACTCAGGGGCAATTCCAATTCAGTCTGTTCAAAAGTGGATTTGTCTTCTTGCCAAAAAGCTTGCTTCTGCTGTTGTGGTTTCTCTCCTTGTAACTAGGAATCGCTGTTAAAGTACCTATCCCAAGTAGAAACTCAGGAGACATCTTAAACATCTCCATCCTTCTTTATGTGCCTTGGGTCCTCAGGTTCTTTAGATTTGGTGTCTAAGTATCTCTCCTTTCCTTGTCCCTTCTCATTCAATCGTTTCTAATTTCTCATCTGGCTTCTTGCAGTAAATAGATTCACAACCTCAGAAGTGGAGTTATGGCCTCTAGTCTTGCTCATTCCATCCACGATGTAGTCAAATGCATCTTTAAATAATGAATATCTGATCAAGGCACTTTAATGTTTAAAAACATCTAAATGGCTCCTCATTGCTTTCAAGATAAAAATATCAGCTCTGTAGTACAACATACATTTCGACATTTTATGACTTAGCCCTGTCTCTGTCTCCAGCTTCATATATGTCTTTTTACCCTAATCGACCCTCTTCCTCTACAACCTCTGTTATTGTAACTAATAATAATTAATATCTGTTGAATACTTACTTTCAGCTAGGAAATATGCAATGCTTTACATAAATATTTTTCAAACGTCTCTGATGAGGCATATCACCTGAGATCTTTGATAAAGACACAGTTTCTGGTCCTTATCCTAGACTCACTGAATCACAGTCTTTTGAGAATGAGTCTAGGAAGTTGTATTAAAACAAACACATTCACAGAATTAGAACAAACAATTCTAAAATTTGTGTGGAGCCACAAAAGACCCTGCAGAGGCAAAGGAGTCTTGAAAAAGAAAAGCAAAGCTGGAGGAATCACAATTCCAGACTTCAAGTTATATTACAAGGCTGTAGTGGTCAAATCGGTGCGGTACTGGCACAAAAATAGACACATAGATCAATGGAACACAACAGAAGACCTAGAAATAAACCCACAAGTATATGGTCAATTACTCTTGACAAAGCAAGAAAGAATATGCAATGGGAAAAAGCATCTTCAACAAATAGGGTTGGGAAAACTGGACAGCAACATGTGAAAGAAAGAAACTAGACCACTTTCTTACACCATATACAAAAATAAACTCAGAATGGATTAAAGATCTGAATGTGAGACCTAGAATCATAAAGATCTTAGAAGAGAGCACAGGTGGTGACTTCTTTGGCATCAACCTAGTAACTTCTTTATAGATATGTCTGATGAGGCAAGAGAAACAAAAGCAAAAACAAACTATTGTGACTTCATCAAGATAAAAGCTTCTGCACAGAGAAGGAAACAATCAACAAAACTAGAAGGCAACCTATGGAATGGGAGAAGATTTTTGCAAATGACATAGCTGATAACGAACTAGTATCCAGAATCTATGAAGAACTTCTAAAATTCAACACCCCAAAAACAACCCAATTAAAAATGAGGGAAGACATGAACATTTTTCCAAAGAAGACATCCAGGTGGCTAAAAAGACACATGAAAAGATGTTCAACATCACTCATCATCTGGGAAATGCAAATCAATGTCACAATGAGATAGCACCTCACACCTGTCAGAGTAGCTAAGTCAATAACAAAAGAAATAACAGGCATTGGCAAAGCTGTGGAAAAAAGGAACCCCCACTCACTGTTGCTGGGAATGTAAAGCAGTATAGGCACTGTGGGAAACAGTATGGGGTCCCTCAAAAAGTTAAAATAGAATTACCCTATGATCCTGCAATTGCACTACTGGGTATTGACCCAAAGAATACAAAAACACTAATTTAAAGGGATACATGCACCCCTGTGTTTATAAGAGCACTATTTACAATAGCCAAGATATGGGAGCAGCCCAAGTGTACAGAGATGTGTGCACAAACACACACACACAATTGAATATTATTCAGCCATAAAAAAGTGAAATCTTGCTAAAGACATGGACAGAGCTGGAGAGTATAATGCTCAGCAAAATAAGTCAGTCAGAAAAAGACAAATACCATATGACTTCACTTATGTTTGGAGTTTAAGAAAATAAAGCAAAGGAAAATGAGAGACAAATCAAGAAACAGACTCTTAATTATAGAGAACAAACTGGTGGTATGTTAATGGGAATTAAAATAAAAACTTAAAAAGTCAAAAAAAGAAGATTATAGAGAGATAGATGATAGATAGATATCCACACACATGCACACACACATAAACTTAAAAACAACACACACAAGTCAACATGGTGGTTCATCATTTGAGAAGTTTGGGAAAACATTGCTTTTTACGTGAACTTTCATTTAATCATAAAAATTTAATGAGATAAGAACTGTCACTGGTCATTTATAGATAGAAAAGCTGAGGCTTCAGGAAAGATGTTATATGTCTAAATACACAGTTAATTGATTGTCATCATTGTAGTTTGAACCTAGGCATCCAGTCCCAGAATTTATACCACTGCTTTTCCTCGGATTTTTCACTTTTAGTCAACACGTGCACTCTGTTCACTCTCAGTTCTCTGTGCCGCTTCTGCCCTCTGACTTGGAAAAAAGTCATGTTCCCTTCTTTGCCTGGAGAACTACGACTGACACCCATTCAACTCAGACTGAAGTTCTGATCAATCTTCTCAGTCTCGTTTTTGCTTTCCTGTGAACCATTCTGCTGACATGGCATCATCTGTATCCTTCTCTGTTCCCCCCACCAGATTACAAGCAGGCACTTCTCAAGTTGTTCTGTGACCTTCGTCTAGCAGAGTATGTGATTTTTACCAGGTATGTGATAAATATCTGCTAAATGAATAAAAGTATAATAAGTCACGTTAGCCTGGCAATTGCCTAGGGTTTAGATGCTTTAAATGGATGAAGCTAGGGTCCCTCCAGAAAATTATTTTTACATATTGAATGCTGCCTCTTAGAATCAGGGCACGTCTCTATTGAACTCACCTGTTTTCATCCTAGGAGTGCCTTAGGAGGGATGGGATTGAAGACCCAACCCATTCCTTCTGAAGTTCAAAGACATTAGCTGTACATGATATATTACCATCGCCTTGATCAAGACCAGATGATGGAAACGGACAATGAAGGGCCAGAAAAAGTCAGTGTTGTCAGGGAAAGGGGAGTCTAGGCGGGCGATGTGGACTCAGTCCCAGACTTTAGAGAATCAGAAGAGTATGCTGACGTGGGCTCACAGCCCCTGTGATCTAGCCTCCCATTGCCATGGGCACCCAGGGAGTGTGAAGTAGAAGTAACACACGGATGGACGTAGAGCTTTCACTTGGTCTTAAGGCAACAGGTAGAGCTCCACGGTGGTGAGTCATTAACACTTTAAAAGTAAGGAGGCTGGTTATTTAGGTCCCCGAAAGTATCAACTAAAAATCTATGTATTACCAGGATTTCAGCAAATGGTAATTTGCTTTCAACAGGGATAGAGAAGAGACTGGGCTCCACAGGAGCGAGACTTCCAAGGCTGGCAGTGACATCTGTGTTCCACCATTGGGGACAAGGAGTGGCCATAGCAGGCAAGATCAGCAGGCGAAGCTGTCCTCAGGTTAGAGACATCACTTCTGGGTGTGAGTGTTGCACGCACCTTGGTTGTATCTTTTCTAGTTAGTAGTTGAAGGGAAGGAGTGAGAACTGATTCACAGACGGGTGTAAGCTCTCCTGGCAATCCTTAGGAGCATTTACTTAGGGCAAGAGAAACTTAGGGCGCCTAGATTTTTTTTTTTTAATTTTACATGTGTGGGTTTGGTGTCATAATTCAGCTGTTAAAGAAGATGTTGAGATCCCAGGTGGTTGAGGTCTGAAAATTTAGATGATAGAAATCTATAATAACAGTGACTAAAACAGATCTTTGAAAATATGAGGCCTTTTTCCAATCATGCTGACGGTCCCATGTCGTCATGAAGACGGAGGCTCTGCAGGCAACTGAGCGGAAACATATTTTGAGATGAGTTTTATTGGAAACACAAGCTTTATTTAAAAAGAGCTTTATCTGACCAAGTTTTATTTGACACTAAACTATTTGTAGGCATTCTGGAGACTCATATACAGGCAAGAGAAATTAGGTCATACGTACAATAGAACCGGAGAGATGCTCTATCTGGGAAGAGCAGGGCTCAGCCGTCTACAGAGTGGGCTCGCTGTATGAGCACAAAGGAAGGGAACCCGTTCAAGAGAGGGGACGTGTTCGACGGGAAAGAAATTAGTATGTAAAGGCCATGGGTCATGGTCGAGGAAGGCCACCTTGCCATATCGGACAAAATATAGTCATTGGAACCTTACTGAGCTCACAGACGGGAGAGTCAGTTTCTGTGTTGGACCCCCTGCCTTAGGATCCGAAGCCTGGACATCACTACGTCCCAGTCGGCGTAGGCGCCTTCCAGGTGCCGGGAAATCTCGGTTCCTGCTTCGTAGCTGCGTCGGCCGTGCAGTAAGCGCCAGTTGTCAAAAGTAATCACATCACCTAGACAGAAGAATTTGTGTTTTCAACATGAACGATCATCATGGATTTAAAAGATTTGCAGCGCTATAAAATGGAAGATGCAAAATTACATTGCTACTTCCTTCGTATCAAGAAACAGTAGGTTTGTCTTATTTTTTTGTTGTTGTTTCAAGTTTTGATTTAAATTCTAGCTAGTTAACATAGTGTAGTACTAGTTGCACGAGTAGGATTTAGTGACTCATCACTTACATGCAACAGTCAGTGCTCATCGCAACCAGCGACCCCCTAGTCCCCAGCCCAGGTCCAGGCCGCAGCCCCCCACCTCAGCTCCAGCAGCCCTCAGTTTGTTCTGTTAAGAGCCTGTTTCATGGTTTGCCTCCCTCTCTTTTTTCCCTCTAGGTTCATCTGTTTTTGTTTCGTAAATTCCAGTATGAGTGAAATCATACGGTATTTGTCTTTCTCTGACTGAAAATGGCCCATTGACTTTTTCCTGCACATCAGGCCATTGGACTGCAAACCGCTTTAGACCTTTTGACATTCAAAGTACAGGCTTTCTAAAGTAGACCCTTTTAGGATTTCTACTTAAGATATTATCTTCGTGTAAGACTTCGAACTGTTTTTCCGGTTGTTATTTAGCTCTTACTTAGAAATGTTTGTTTCCAGTTTAATGGCTTCAAATGATTTTAAGGATCGTGACTTGGTTTGTCTTCTCTGTTCTCAGTATTTTGTGCACTTTATTTCTAAGCCTCATGAAAATCCTGAAAAGAGTGTTGGCTCATCTTTTTGTGTGAGAAAACTGAGGCTCCAGGAGGTTGAGGGATTTGCCCAAAGTTACACCATTAAATAGTGGAGCTTGGATTCCAACTTGTATTTATTTATATTGGGGGGGGGGCATTTTTCTCACATGGTATTTCAATGTTGTATGTTACTGCTCTTAAAATCAGCCTGTGCTGACTGCATTATCAGTGGATTTGTAGAGATTTCTAGTATTACTTTATCATGCCAAAGATCAATTCAAAAAATAATCAGAAGTTAAAAGTATGTTCCACTTGGCCAAAACAGCAGTGGAGAGAAATTCCGTTTACTATAGATATGGAAAGCCTCAAGCTTGAGGTCACCTCGCTGAGTAGAGATGGTCCAGAACAAACACAACACTTTGTTTCTTTATTCCAAGTAGCTGGACTACTTCAAATACCCCTTTATTTCAGGTAGCACTATCTTTGCCAGATCAGATAAGCTAAACGAGTAAACATGACTCATGTACTTCATGAGCGGGAATCATGGGGATAATTCTATCTGTTTACTGGGATCGAAAAATTAAGTAGAAGCCTCCGTTCATATTGACTGGCGACCAGGACAGAAAATACAGGTCGTCAGGTCTTGACCTCAGACATGAGGCTTACAGCTTGTCTTTCACGTATTTCTTCTTTAAGTCGGAAGTCAAAAAAATTCAGTGTGCTTAAAGATTCCCTAGGGGTCTGTTAAGAATAAGTATTTTTAAGTCCGGAGAGGCAACAGAGCAGGGGTGAGGGCTGCTCACAAAGATCCTAAGTGTCCCACATGCTGTATTTGAGAAAAACTGCTCTAAATGGTTAAGGCTGAAAAACATCCATATTTTCAGTTGTTTGAGAAAATGTGTCCACTGACCTGGATTCATCTTGAAAGTAAACTTGAATTCTTTACAGTTCATGAGGTCAACAAACTCCTTCAGAGCTGCATAAAAAGGCTGAACTCTTTGAACGGGTACATCAAATACCGTGTCTCTGGTTGCGTTGTTGAAGTTGATGCGAACCACTTGGCCTTTATCATCTAATCTATTTTTTAAAGAGAAAAAAGTTAAAAAGCCATGAAGTATTTATTTACATTTCTGAGGATCAGTTTGTCTTGGAAGATGTGTCTGAAACATGGTACTAAAGAATCCAAAAACATGTACAAAAGGTATTAAGGTTGTCTATGGTACGATGTAGTCATTTGTTCTTGATTCATTCATTTAGCAGTTTTTGAAAGATGTTAAATCCAGCGTAGTTAGCATACCGTGTCATATTAGGCGGCATTGTTCAGTGTAGCATTTGGCAAGTCTGTATACACCACCCACTGCTCATCAAGGGGACTGTGCTCTTAATCCCCTCTACCTATTTTGCCAATTGTCCCACCCCACGCCCCTCTGGCAACCATCCGTTTGTTCTCTGTAGCTAAGAGTCTGTTTCTTGGTTTGTCTCTTTTTTCTTTGTCTAGTTTCTGAAATTCCACATAGTACAATTACTGCATTATGGGGTAGCTCTATTTTCAACTTTTTGATGAATCTCTGTACTGTTTTCCACAGTGGCTGCACCAGTTTGTATTCCCACCAACAATGCATAAGGGTGCCTTTGCCACATCCTTGCCAACACTTGCTGTTTCTTGTGTGTTTGATTTTAGCCATTTTGATGGGTGTGAGGTGATAGCTCATTGTGGTGTAGATTTGCATTTCCCTGATGAGTGATGTTGAGCATCTTTTCATGTTGGCCACCCATTTAGCAGGTATTTTTTTAAAACTTTCTTTCTTTTTTTTTTTTGATTTTTATTTATTTATGATCAGCACACAGTGAGAGAGAGAGAGACAGAGACACAGGCAGAGGGAGAAGCAGGCTCCATGCACCGGGAGCCCGACGTGGGATTCGATCCCAAGTCTCCAGGATCGCGCCCTGGGACAAAGGCAGGCGCTAAACCGCTGCGCCACCCAGGGATCCCAGCAGGTATTTTTTGAAATCTTACTTATAAGTACCAGAATGATTCAAATTAATTTAAAATAAATGTTACTGAAAGATTCTAATTAAATTTTTAATATTCAGGGAAATGAATTTATTCTTCCTTCTTTAAAATAGTAGCTTTTATGGAATAAAGTATTTTTATGTTACAAGTTCATGGGTCAACCACCTTATTAGGGTTTTTTTTCCTTATCGGGATTTTAAGTATGATTTTACTGAAGAATGATTGGGAATAAAAATCTATTTTCTGAGTTTGAAGTTCACTCTTCTAATTCAATCCTTAGTTTGCAGGTATGGAAACCATGACAGAGAAGAAAAGAATCTAGCCTAAGACATGTTCTTTGTATCTCTCAACCTATGCTGTGTATCTTAGTAGGTAGGCTTCTAGAAGATCAATACTCTACCTCATTTAATGTTGTATTCTTAGCACTTAACATAGGCCTGCACATAACAGGCAGTTAATACATTTCATTGGATATGTGACTTTTTTTTTCTTTTTGGTACCTTGGGAGGGTACTAACATCTTTTTAGTGCTTTTGAGATAGCATTTTGAGATCTCTCTATCTTTCCTTAGAATATGGATCATGATCATGATAATGTAAGGTAAAATTACTTTTGATATGTAAAAAAAGATATCATTAATTTGAATTTAAACTATGCTCAGGGATCCCTGGGTGGTGCAGCGGTTTGGCGCCTGCCTTTGGCAGGGCGCGATCCTGGAGACCCGGGATCGAATCCCACGTCGGGCTCCCCGTGCATGGAGCCTACTTCTCCCTCTGCCTGTGTCTCTGCCTCTCTCTCTCTCTCTGTATGATTATCATAAATCTAAAATAAATAAATAAATAAATAAAAAATAAAAAAATAAACTATGCTCATTGTAATAAGCACAGCATGAGCACTGTCTACACACAGAAGCAAAAGGAAGGTATATATTTTAAGCTTACTGGGAAGGTACACTTTTAGCCAGTCTTAAAGCATCTACCCACTCTATCCTCTCTTTAGAGAAAAGAAAGGAAGGATGGACAAAAACTGAAGGTGGGAGAGGATCATGGCAAAGTGCCTAGAGTTGTCCCTGGGACAGCCCAGGAGGTGGTACTATGAGCCTACCCTGGACAGGAATCCAGACCTGATGGGTCAAACCAATAGACTATCACATGTGCCAAGGCTTGGTGACACTGATTTGGGGTCTAGATCATATTTCACTTACACAGAGTAAACCATTATCAATAAATCAGAGTACAGGAGGAAACGTGATTGCCTGTGATGTATAAATTAAGGCTCTCTGGGTCTCTGTGCTTAATATCCAGTCCTCTGAGCCAGAGGCAATTGTAATCGTAAACTCCAAGAACCTGTCATTAGTGGCAACTCTTTGCTTTTTGATAGTGACAGTGAACTACCTATTGAACCCACACTGGGGAAAGGAAGTGAAAGAAAGGAACAGGTTTTCAATAAGGCTCTTGGACTCTTAAAACCAGAATTTACACATATTGATTAAAAAACAAATATGACTAACTAGGCAGGAAGTGCCTCCTTCCTTCCCCTATCCTCTCCACCTAGGTAGAGAATACTCTGTGGCCTGCAGGTTGCAGCTTAATGAACGAAGGACCAATCAAGGAAAAGGTAACCTAAAATGCAAAATTGCGTCCCAGTAAGCATTCTGGGTGCAGCTGCAGAATGAAAGGGAGGTCCCAGTGCAGGGTTACAGGCTAAGGAAGGGTAAAAAGCCTCCAAAGACGAGAAGAGCAACTTGCTATATGCCAACAGTACACAAAGGACAAACATTTACACATAAACCAGCATCCTGGTGACTGCAGATCAGCGAAAGCAAAATGTCATCAGTGATGCCAACAAAAGAACCCAGTGAAAGGACTGTAGGGTCACGTCCTGTGATCAGAGTTGGTGCTGTGACCACTTCTCGGGAGTTACCATAGTCTGCCCCATGGAGAGCTTTGATATTTGGTGGGACCACTTGTATTTGTGGTGGGTGTGTCACTGCGGTGCTGCCCACCACTTCACATTCTCCTGGGATCTGCAGGAAAACTTTCTTTCACACTTCAGAAGTATGTTGGAACTTGCAAACTGACCCCGTTCCCCTCCGGGCGATGGTCTGCAGAAGCTCAAAGCTGAAACTGAAATCTTTCACTGGTAGCTGTGTTGGACTTTGTAGGACTGGGCCAGCTACGATTTATTCTTCCCTTTCCGAGCCAGGCCCCGCGGGAGGGGAGTCTATCTACTGTCTCTCTAATTCCCACTGCGACTGTACGTGGCGGGCAGTGATTTTACTCCCTTTTCCCGGCAAAGAGACGCTGGCTCAGCGAGCCTGAGTCACCAGACCACGACTGCCCCACGGACGAGGAGCAGCATCCATGGGATTGAATCTGCCACCGTGCGGGTGCCCTGCTGTCGCTTCATCTCACCATTTATTACTTTTTCCTAGTTTCTTTATCTGCTTACCTTTCATTATGCTGGAAATAATGTCATTGTCATTGTCTCCTAACTCTGCCGGCAGCCGCCAAGGTCTGCTTGTACTAGGTAGGACAACACATCTCAAAGGAGTTAAAAAATTTCACCGTGAGGAAAATTAAGTTAACCCAAACCCACAGGTGAGCAAGTCCCTCCATTAATTGAAAGCCCTATTTGTTTTATGTCCTGTTGTTAAAATACATTTTTTAAGTGGATTAACCTTACCCACTTGGTATTCTCTGGGGCTATCCCCGAGGCGTTGAAAATGGCCAAATTCTGGAATTTTACTACGAAAAGTAACCAACTGTGATTCAGATGGTGAACATTCAATTAATCTTACTCAATAACTAGGGTTTGTTTGTTTTGTCTCCACTCACTAGGCTGCCAGAATCTGCGATTATATCCTGCCACAACCAAATTACAATCTGCGGTGGGTTTTTAAGGTGATTTGTGAGAACTTAAAACGGTCACGTTGAAACAGGGAATCCAAGTTATTTCTTCTCTTTCCCACCTTGATGACTGACCTCTCAGAGAATATTATTTTGAACTAGAGTTTATTTTTGATGGCTTCCTTTCTCTCACACCCTTCATCCAATCTGTCAGGAAAATATGCTGTTCCAACCTGCAAACCACACGCCTAGATACTTCTCCACACGGCCACTGCCACCGTGTGGGCTACTCACGTTCAAGCCCCCGTCCCGTCCAGCCTGCATCCTACAGTGGCTTCCTGACTCGTCTCCTGGCTCCTGCCCTTGCCCTTCTTCACTAAATTCAGCACAAACAGCCCAGGTGACCCATTTAAATGTGAGTAAAGTTACATAAATATAAATGTCTCTCTTCTGGTCAAAACCATGCAGCAGCTCCCTATTTTACTAAGAGTGAAAGGCAATATATTTTTAAACAATGGGTAACAAGGCTTGACACGAACTTACTCCCATCTGACCTCCTTCCTTAACACTCTGCTCCATGCCGGCCTCCCCGCTGTCCCCTCCCTGTGGTCTCAGGGCCGTCTTAGGACATTTGCTCCAGCTGTTCCTGGAAACTGCTCTTCTTCTGGGCAAATTCCTTCACTCCTTTAGATTTTTGTTCAAATATCACCTACTTAGTAAAGCTTTTCCTCACCACACATTAATGATGCAACCTCCATCTTCTCTAAGTCTTTGGTTTTACAGATTCCCCTAATCCTACCCTACTTCTTCTTTATTCTTCAATATTTAAAAAAACTGTTTTATTGGTTACTGTAATTTACTCATTTGTTTTAAAACCTGTAACTTTCTCTTCCCCTGTTAGACTTTAGGCTACACAAGGGCAGGAATCTTTGTTTTGTCCACAGATGTATCCCAACCACCAAGAAGAGCGGCTGCTTTTTCAACAAATACTTGTTGGATGAGTACATGAAGGCCATATGTTTATATAAGAAAGATGAGTTAGTATGTTGGGGACTTGATTATTTGTTAGATGAGTTAATTTTCATATTATTTGGCTGTTTCTACTAAAAGAAGAAAACAAACTCAACTCTAAACTTGGAAATATCCGTAAGACCCAGCAATTGCATTACTAGTCATTTACTCAAAGGATACAAAAATACAGATTTAAAGGGGCACATACACCCCGATGTTTATAGCAGTGTTATCAACAATAGCCAAACCATGGAGAGCCAGATGTCCATTGACTGATGAATGGATAAAGATGTGGCATGTATACGCAATGGCATGTATTACTCAGCCATCAAAAAAAAAATATATTGCCATTTGTAACGACGTGGATGGAGCTCGACTGTATTTTGCTAAGTGAAATAAGTCAGAGAAAGACCAATACCATGTGATGTCACTCATATGTGGAATTTAAAAAAGAAAAAAGATGAACATAGGGGAAGGAGGAGGTTAGGGAGAGAGGGAAATAAGACATAAGAGACTCTTAAGGATAGAGAACAAACTGAGGGTTCACGGCGGGAGGTGGGTGGGGGTGGGCTAGATGGGGTGGGTGTTAAGGAGGGCACTTGTGATGAGCGCTGGCTGCTGTAAGTGATGAATCACTGAGTTCTACTTCAGAAACCAATACTGCATGTCTCTTAACCAAGTGAAATTTAAAACATAACAAAATGAAATAAAATAAAAAATTGGAAACACCACAAAATCTATGAACTCATGTCTGATTAAATAAAATTATGTCTGAGCAACACAGGGTAAGATAATTCTCAAATAAAAGGATAGATTTGTGGTCTTTGTAGATACTTGAAAAAATCATGATGAAATACTGTTAAATGAAAAAAAATAATAAAATGTACGTAGGGAATTACGATTTTTGTTGGCATCAATTTAGGCAGACATTCTTGTTTCATTCTCAGCCCACGTGGTTCCAATGAGACGGACTTTGGTCCAGAGAGGAACATGTAATCCGGGAATGGCCAATCGGAATTCTCTGACTGCCTGGCCATGAGGATTGCTTCAAGGACAGACTTACATACAAATCTGGCAGTGGGTCACCTATTTTTGTTAGAGCTCTGGGGGAAATGAGGGCTTTTGTGTATGTGATTACCAGCACTGAGGACAATGCAAATGCAGAGCTTCTGTTGCCATGTCTGAAAAGGAAGCCAACACAGAGGATGGATGTTCATCTATCGGATCGACCTAATTTCAGTTAGATTCTCTCATTTCTGGCTGAAAGGATTCTGGCTACTACAATCACACTGATTATAATTCTGTAGAGCTTGTATATTTAAAAAATCAAGTGTATATAGTCTTAATTATTTTTCTTAATTAGGAAGAGAAAGCTCAGAGAATTTGATGAAGATTTTTTTATGGTGAAAATATTCTTTTTTTCCCTCTAAAATTGGATTAAATTGGTAATAAAAAGTAAACTCTGGAGTTAATCAGAGCTTTTCTTCTGTTTAAGCTTTAGGTTTAGGGTAATGAAGCTTTTGCAGTTAGCTATTCTGTTGCTATGAGAAAAGTATAAATAGTACTTACTCTATTATCTTGTGTTTGGACTGTACGGAGAAATCACAGTAATCCACTCCAATGTCTGTAAAGTCCACAAAAGTGGAGGACAAAATCTGGAACGCTCGAGGATTTTTTTCCTTGAGCTTTTGGCATACATTAAACCCATCTACAATTTCCGAATCACCCCCAGTGACTGTTTGTTTTATGCAGTGCAGAAGCTGAACCTGCAAAAAGAAATAGATGTGTTCCAAAATGCTAAACATTTACCTTGTTGGACACTTAAAGATTCAGAAAGTTATGGAGGCACGGACGTCAACTAACCTCTTACATCTCTTCTGTGTCAGCACAGAAAGGGTTGGGAGAGAAAAAACTGCTTTTAATCAGTGTTCTATCATTCAAACATTGTTTCAGTTTGAGACATGAACATAGGCATGAAAATGTTCTTTAGGAAACCAAAGACGGATCATAATAGCTGCAACAAGCGAACACTTCATGTTGGAATATTTGCACACTTCGTGTTGGCTTCACAGAGGAGAGGAACCGGGGTGGCTCAGTGGGTTAAGCATCTGCCTTTGGCTCAGGTCATGATCTCAGCATCCTGGGATGGAGCCCCGCACTGGGCTCTCTGCTTAGTGGGGAATCTGCTTCTCCTTCTCCCCATGTGCTCTCTCACTTCTTCTCTCATAAATAAATAATAAATAAATAAATAAATAAATAAATAAATAAATAAAATCTTAAAAAAAAACTAGGCAAAGGAGGATGGATAAGATTTTGGACATAGAGAGAGAGCAAATCAAGTGCATTGATAATGGATGTGCAAAAATACACACCTCCCTGGCTATCAAAAGTTTGGCCACAACAGACGGTCACAACGAAAAAGAATAGATCCAGTGGAAGAAGTCTTTGAAGCTCTCATCGTGGAGTCTTGAATGTCAGATGAACAAAATTGTACTTTCTCTTGTGCACCAAGGGGAATTGTTGAAGGCTTTTGAATACAGACATAATGTAGCCAAGACTGAGTTGAAGAATATTAGTTCAGTGATGTTACTTGGGATACATTTTTTTTTTTTTTATAAAGGAGCAATTAGTGAGGCAGTAACTACTTGAGAGTCTAATGAGACAGTTCAGGTATGAGGACAAGAAGGAAATAGAGGTTGGGTGGAGTTATGAGGATGGATAAACCCAAGAAACAAAGGGAATAAAAAAAACCCAAAAGGATAGTTTATTTTATTTTATTTTATTATTTTATTTTATTTTATTTTATTTTATTTTATTTTATTATTATTTTATTTTATTTTATTTTATTTTATTTTATTTTATTTTATTTTATTTTATTTAAGATTTTATTTACTTATTCATGAGAGACCTAGAGAGAGAGGCAGAGGCACAGGCAGAGGGAGAAGCAGGCTCCCTGCAAGGAGTCTGATGGGGGACTCGATCCCAGGACCCCGGGATCATGACCTGAGCTGAAGGCAGATGCCCAACCACTGAACCACCCAGGCGTCCCAAGGATAGTTATTTTAACTAAGATTTATGGGGACATGTTGGACATTATTTCATTCTGAAAAACAAAATATAGTAAAATTTAGAAGTATATTTTTTGAATGATGTTCCTATGACTCCTTTTGTTACGTCAGCATGAGTGAGTGATTTGAATACCTAAGATTTTCCACCTAATGATTTTTTTCTATTTAAAGAATATTCAGATTTTCTGCTTAAAGAAACAAACACTATTCAACTATGGAAACATTCTGAGTTAAATAAAAATAAGAAAGAGGCAAATATTATCAAACATCCAGAACAGCGGGAACATGAGTGGGAAAAATATCCATTTGGCTTGGTTATTTCCATAGATGGTCTAGAGCAGGGTCCATTGGAACGTTCTGTGGTGACAGACTGTTCTCTACTGCCCAATAAAGTAGACACCAGTCCCACATGGCTGTTGTGCACTTGAAATGTGGTCCGTGTGAATGAGAAACTGCATTTTAAATTTTATTTAAACATAATTTTAAATTGAAATTTAAATGATCACATATGGCTAGTGACTATTGCATAGTGCAGATCTAGAACACAAATCCTGCCTTCTTCCCCAAACTGCACAATTTTTTTTTCTCAATTTTTTTTAAGTCTTCTACATACTTGTTTTCAAATTATGACTGTACATTTATCGGTTCCTCACAACATCCCTTAGAATTTGGTACTTTCATCTCCATTTTATGGTTGAAGAACCTGGGACCCAGGAGAGAAAAAGTTGGCCAGCTAGTAAGAACTCAGCTCCTCCCTGGTAAAACTGACTTTCAAACCTTAGTCTGTTTGGCTT
Source organism: Canis aureus (assembly GCF_053574225.1). Taxonomy (NCBI): domain Eukaryota; kingdom Metazoa; phylum Chordata; class Mammalia; order Carnivora; family Canidae; genus Canis; species Canis aureus. Next base: position 3,074,761 of record NC_135633.1, read on the forward strand.
AAAATCATCATACAGCAAGTTCCTTTCCTACAAAAGGGCAGAATCCCCTTATGGGACTCTTAATAATTCAGTATCGTGTGGTGTGTGGATGTATGTGCTCTGTAGGCTTAAAACCCCATTTCAGGTTGATGATGCCTTCTCTTCTTAAAAGATGTTTTGTATTTATTTTTTTGACATACACAGAGGGGGAAAAGAACATAGGCCAGGGGAGTGGTAGGGAGAGGGAGAGGGAGAAGCAGGCTCCCTACCGAGCAGGGAGCCTGATTTGGGATCCATCCCAGGTCCCTGGGATCATGACCTGAGCAGAAGGCAGATGCTTACCCGACCGTGCCATCCCGGGGTCCCTCTTACTTTCCGATGTTAGGAGAGACCTGGTTTACACTCATTATTGTTCTGTCCTTAAACTGATACCAGTTTTTTAAACTTGAAAAAATATGTGCATAAGCTGACAAAGTCATTGTAGAAAACTCTCTCATCACCAGGGCGACGAGGAATGAAGGGGTATGATCAACGAGAGGAGGAGATGGAAACGTCAACCTCGTCTACCGAACTCCCAGAAGGCAAAACAAAGGCATAGCTCTGTCTCTGAGAGAACCAGTGTTCTTTAAATCCTCTTAGTTTTTGCCATGATGAAGTCACAGAATACTTCAAATACAAATCTTTTAAAAAGATCAACTGATGTCTTTTACATATATAGTAAGGCCAAGTAATAATCTTCTTTTATGTAATTATAAGTTAATGCAATCTTATGAAAGAACAAAGATGATGGTGCCAGACAACACTTGCATCACTAAGTCAAAAAGTATGTATGCACCTGATGTGTCTAAAATCCAATTTAATTTCATGTAATTCATTCAGAACCAAAAATGTTTTCTTTCTAGATGTTACTTTATGGCAGCATGTGACTTTAGGCCCAAAGACAGTGAGCAAAGGAACATCTATGTTTCTTTAAAGATGTGTCACCTTATCCCTGCCCTACATGATCCAAATTGATAAAATTCAACTTTCAGCAGGTAACTTGTTATTCCAATCATTTCATCTGCACTGAAAAGTGACTTACTCTATTTGTTATAAAAAGCTCGGACTTTGGTACAAAGACCCCTGAGTGATTCTAAATGGAACCTTGAAAACAAACAGGTGCCTACGTTCTAATTATTCTCCTACTACAATCTAGACATTTTAGAAAACATGTTTCATTAAAAAGTCTTCTATCAGGTCATTTATCTTCGAACGTTTCATTTGCTGATGGAGACAGGTAAGACTTTGTGGCATTTCTTTGCCTCTTTATAGCGTATCTATGAAGTCTCCCTTACGTGAAAGGTGCTGGGTTATGTCTTGAGATAGAGAAAAGTGGAAGATTGGAAGATGCTCATCACATTATATAAATTATGGTAATTAGAAAGTCCAACTCCAGATCAGCATGGTATGGTGAAAAAACTAATTAGAGGCCTGGGTTCCATTTCATGTGTTCCGTTAGTCAGATGTCACTCTGTGAAAGCATTTAACATTGCTGTGTGTCATTTTGTTGTCTAACACAAAAAGACAGGATCAGTCATCTACCTCAAGGACTGTTAAGAGGAACTAGACAAAATAATATATGTAGCAGTACTTTTAAAAAGTATAAAATGCTATGAAAATGCCAAGCATTATATTATACTTTAAGAAAATTTATAAAGCCACATAATCACTTTTCCTTAGGCTTTCAAGAAACGAAACCTGAACTCAGAAAAAAGTAGGTAATTAAAATGTTAAATTAGAATCTAGTTTTCTAGTCTAATTTTTTAAAATTTTATCTTGTCCAACTCTCCAAGCTATCTTTGGTAGATAAATTGAGCTGATTAGTTTGGCTTTTACCCCCTCAGAGCTTTAGAGAATCTCTGGGTCATATTTAGAAAAATCACATTGTGTGTCCTCCCCACCCCTTCATCTCTATCCAAAGGGTGACTATAGGAGTCATTTCACTGTCATCATTTTGTTCAAAAAAATTATGTGGTGTTTTACAGTCAAGGAAATAATTTAAAATGTGTGAAGTTACTACTGGCAAGGAAAATGGGTTAACAACTAGGGTGCAGAGAAAACTTTTTCCATCAACACGATGGAAAAAAAAAACCAGACTAATTTTGATTTTGGCCTACTTTGCCTTCATTAACTAGAGAATCGCCCCAAACGTCCATTACCTTTGAAGATACAGATTTCTGTGTGGCTATTTCATTTAATCCCATTTAGCTATAAAAGTATGAAGAAAATACCTTTTCAAAGGTAGTGTCCTGACCATTTATTTCTTGGCGTAGCAAAGGTGCTGCTTTTGTAAATACGTCACTGGTTTAGCAAAAATGGCAATTTTGTGAAAATGTAGTGGTGGAGTGTCCTCCCAGAAACTGTCCTGGAGGGTCTGGGGCTCTGTGCTGAACATCTCCCTCCTCGAGGAGGAATCTGATAGTGGGACAGTAGACAGTTTCCAAAAATAACCATGGTTATTCCTCTCCTTGCATTCCCACTTCTTGCAGCTGGGCGAACCCACTACGACTTCTCTAGACTAGTAAAACACGACAGAAGGGACCTGGGCCGCTTACTAACGTAGGTCTCACGAGGCCTCTATGTTTCGGCCTGCTCTCCGAAGACCCACATGAGCCTGGCTGGCTTGCTGGGGGGTGACAGGGCACGAGCTGCAGAGACCGAGCACCCTAGGTTGTTGGCCAGGCCAACCGGCTCCCAGCCCCGCAGCAGGACTGCCCGGCTGACCACAGCCCACGTTGTAAAAACACGCACCAAGCAAACGGCTGGTCCCCTCGGCCACTAAGTCATGAAGTGATTTTTACCCAGTGACCGCTAACTGATACGAATGGTGGCCAGGTGACGTCGGGGGAAAACGCTACACCGTCCATTCCCTCTCTTGTTTTTAGCTCTCTTGGGAATGGTAAATATGCAAAAAGACCTCAAGGTGTACTGCTGTTGTGAAGCTCGTCTAGGCAAAGCAAAAAGCACCAACGGTTATTTCTAAAAGGAAACAAAGAAAAAAGAATTTTAATACACCAAAATCTTCTATCCCTTGGGAATGTCAGGCCATTCCGGGTTTAGGCAAAGAGATTTTGTCTGGATTGTGCTTGAAGGAGGATCTACGTAAGACAAATTAGCTGGCAAAACGTAGAGTCTTTTAGACTCAAAATACAGGAGGATATTGGTCCTTGGCCTGCCTTGTGGAAAATACGCTGAGGCTCACCTTACCCCAGGTGGATGATGGAGGGCCGGATAGTCAGTGTGAAAGCTTAGCTTCCCGGTTGTGTAGGCCACATTGTTTGCGTCAATTTTGTCTTGCACTTGCCAAGTATGTCTGTAAAATACAAGAAACATATGTTTAAACAGGCTGTGGGTAAGCCAGAGGAAATGTGTTAGAATGAAGTGGATACATGAGGGAAATGGAAACTTTTCATTTTATGAAATAATTACCATAACGATGTGAGCCAGGAAGAGGGCCCGACCTTCCCTTGTCCAAAGTCGCCATTTGAGAACATACACCTCCTCCTTTCTTGTCTCTTCTCCAGAGAAAAGTACATTTACACGTGAGTCTATCCCATAGAGTTTATAAAGAGGAACGTGTGGGATTGTCGGTTATGCTTTTTAATAGGTTAGTGCATTTAAAAATCATTTATTGAAGTGAAATTCACATAATGCAAAATGACCCATTTAGTGAATGACTGAGTGGCCCTTAGGACTTTCACAGGGTCGGTAAGCATCACCCGTATTATGTAGGTGCGAGACACTTCCATCACGCCACACGGAAACCTCTTACCCTTCAAGAAGTGTTTTCTTCCCATTCTTCCCTCCTCCCAGTCCCTGGCCAACACCAACACTCATTCTGTCTCTAAGGATTTACCTATTGGGGATATTTAATAAAAATGGAATCATATAATGTGTAGCCTCTTGTGTCTGGTTTGTTCTACTTAACAGAACCTTCCTGAGATTCATCCATGATGGATGATGTATCATTACTTCATTCCTTACTATGGTTGACTAATATTCTATTGCCTGGATACGCCACAATTTGTTTATTGATTCATCAGCTGTTGGACATTTGCACTATTTCTACTCCTTGGTTGTTGCAAATAGTGCTGGCGTGAGCATGTGAGTGCACGTACATAACTGAATGCCTGTTTTCAATTCTGTTGGGTCATGGCTAGGAGTGGAATGATGGAATTATATCATAATTCTATCTTTAACTTGTTAAGGAGACGCCAAACCATTTCCACAGTGGTTGGGCCACTTTACATTCCCACCAGCAACATGTGAGGGTTCCAGTTACTTTCCCATCAACACTTGTTATTTTCTGGATTTGGGTGGTGGTGGTGGTGGTGTCGTTGTTGGTTTTGACCATCCCAGTGGGAATAAAGTGGTATCTCATAGTTTTGATGTATATTTTCCTGATGGTTAACGATGTTGAGCATTTGTATGCTTGTTGGCCATCTGTATATTTACTTTGGACAAACATATATTCAAGTCCTCTGACCATTTCTAAATTGGATGCTTTGACCTTTTTAAATTTCTCTGAGTGCTTTATATAGCCTGGATACTAGACCCATAACAGACATATGATACACAACTATTTTTTACCCCTTCCATAAATGGTCTTTTCATTTTCTTAGTGATGTTCAAAAATTTTAAATTTTGATGAAATCCCATTCATCTATTTTTATTGTTGCTTGTATTTCTGGTGTTATATCTGAGAATCCATCACCCAATCCAAGGTCATGAAGATTTACACTCAAGTTTTCTTCAAAGAATTTTACGGTTTTATGTGGAGGTCCTCGATCCATTTGAGCTAATTTTTGTATAATGTATGAGGAAGGAGTCCAATTTAATTCTTCTTGCATGTGCATATACAATTGTCCCAGAATTATTCATTGAAGGGGCTGTTCTCTCCCCATTAAAAGGTTTCAGCACCCTTGTTAAAATTCAGCCATAGAGGGGCAGCCCGGGTGGCTCAGCAGTTTGGTGCCACCTTCGGCCCAGGGTGTGATCCTGGGGACACGGGGTCGAGTCCCACGTCGGGCTCCCTGCATGGAGCCTGCTTCTCCCTCTGCCTGTGTCTCAGCCTTTCTCTCTCTCTCTCTCTCTCTCTCTGTCTGTCATGAATAAATAAAATCTTAAAAAAAAATCAGCCATAGATTCATGGGCTTGCTTCTGGACTCTCAGTTCTATTCTATTAATCTGTATGTTTATCTTTATCCCAGCACCACAGTATTTTGATTTCTATAGATTTGTAGTAAGTTTTGAAATCAGGAACTCCGAATCCTCCCACTTTGTTCTTGTTTTTTATTATTGTCTTGGTTATTCAGAGGCCCTTACAGTTTCATATGGATTTGAGCATTTCCATTTCTACAAGAAGGCTGTTGGAATCTTGGTAAGCATTGTATTGAATCCGTAGACTGCTTTGGGTAGTAATCACAGCTTAATAATATTATGTCTTCCAATCCAAGAAGGTGGGATTCCTTCCATTTATTATGTCTTCTTTAATTTCCTTTAGCAATGTTTTATAGTTTTCTTTTTAAAAGTTTTTCACCTCCTTGGTTAAGTTTATTCCTAGGTATTTTATTCCTCTGGGTGCTATTGTAAATGGAATCATTTTTTTAAAATTTCCTTTTCAGATTATTCATTGCTAGTATATATAAACACAACTCATTTCTCTGTATTGTTCTTGTATCCTGCAACTTTGCTGAATTCATCCCTTAGCTCTCGTAGCCTTTCTGTGCATAGATTCTGTGTACAGGGTTTTCTATATATAGGATTATGCTATCTATGAGTAGAGATAGACTTCTTCCTTTCTCATTTGGATGCCTTTATTTCTATTTGTTGCCTACCTGCCCTGGCCAGAACTTCCAATACCACATTGAATAGTAGTGGTGAAAACCAGTACTCTTGTCTTGTTCCTGATCTTAGAGGGAACTTAATGAATATTTATTTTATTTTATTTTATTTTGTTTTATTTTATTAACTTAATTAATTTTTAATTACACTCTTGTAACTATTACTCAGATCAGGAAATACAACTTTAAGGTTATATGTCCTGTCCCAGCCAAAATCTCATCTCTCTTCTCCAAAGTAACCATACCATGACTTCTCTATAATTTCTTTGCATTTATTTTTATTTTTACCCTTAATGTGCATCCTTAGACACTATGTTTAATATTGCCCATTAGCAACAACTGTTAATGTTCCCCTCCAGCCTGTTCTTCTTACAATTTATTGTTTGAAGAACTTAAGGAGTTTGACCCATAGAATTCCTCACAGTCTGGACTTTGCTGATTGCATATGGTGGTGTGGTTCAACATGTTTCCCTGTTCTTTGTGTTTCTAGAAAATTTGCAACTAAATGCAGAGGCTTGGACAAACTCTATTTTCTCTCTTTGGCAGAACTATAGATGGCATTGTGCTCTTTTTTACAAAAAAAAAAAAAAAAGAATTGTCAAGTTGTCTTTCTTTTTGTGATATTTGCACACACTTTTATGCTCAGTGGCTAGATCCACTAATTCATTGGGGTCCCAAATAGTGGAATTCCAAATTAATAATTTCTTTTCTATTTATCGGTTGGAATACTTTTTGAAATATCTAATTTCCTTCATATAGGTTACATGGGGTAACCAGATACTAGATGGAGGAAAGTAGATAGCTTACACAGGGATAATGAAATCAGTGCTTGATTCTTCCCCTTTATTTACCGTTTTATAATATAATGGATTAGTTTTCTACCACTCCAAGATGAATAATTAGCTTTTAAAAATAATATTGATGAAAATGCATTAAAACTAGATAGAGGTAGTGGTTTCATAACATTGTCCATGTACCAAATGACACAAAAACTGTACACTTTAAAATTGTTAATTTTGTGTTATATCAATTTACCTCTAGTACCAAAAGAAATAGCTTGGCTTAAAAGTTAAAAAAAAAGAAAGTTAATAAGTGAACTAGGGACTGTTTGCAATTCTGTGGCAAGAAAACAAACCAATATTCAGATTTTGTAAGGCTTTTCCCTCAGAAGACTGAGACAATGCATAGTTGGAAGGAAGCTCTGTTTTAAAATAAACCGAAGCTGGTTTGGAAAATGTATCGCCATATATGCATGTCATCTTATTGCTGTCATAATGTCTATTTATTAACTTATGTTCCCATTCATCAAATCACTTTTCAATAAATACATATTTATTGTACTAATTCTATTCCAGGCATTGTTTTAGCGTTAGAGATAGAGCAGGGAACAGGAGAGACAAATAAACAAGTAATCACCAAATGTAATAACAGAAATAAGTGCTGTGAAGAAAGTAAAGCAAAGAGGGGAGAAAAGGATTGGGGGCCAGGAGAATAACACAGCAAAGATGATGCTTTGGGAAGTGCTCCAGAAGACCTGGAAGAAAAGGAAACATGAATTTCTGGGAGATGTATTTTAGAAAGAGGAATATGAAGTGAAAGACAGGGTTTCTTCCCCATTCTCTGGGATTGAGGATGCATCTGGCTCTGGTTCTTGCTTTGTTTTGTTTTGTTTTTTCAACTAATTTTAAAATGGAAAGCCTGGTAAGCCTTTCACCAAAGTTTAAGAACCATCCATATGTGGCCGTAAACCAAAAAGAGACCCAGTGAAAGAAGAGGAGTATGTATAGCCTGTTGCAACTTACTTCAAATAGGAGCCAGACAGACCACTGTACTGTGGTGACTGTAGCCAGGAAATACACGTTCTCTACGAAACTCCTGTCGCTCCAGGACCCATATCTAATGTAGATTATGCCTATTGTCACCGTCAGCATTCCAACAATAATCAACATGTAGGAAAGGATTTAAGAATAAAACAAAAAATAATAATTTCATCAAGTTGTAGAACATATAATATCTTCTGAGAAGGTGATACCTTTGACATTGTGAGTAGGAAATGACTATATTTGGGTATTCTTTTCAGGGGTGATGACGGTTTTGCATTGATTCACCTACATTCCCTTTCCTGGTTCCTCCTATGATCAAGGGTGAACTTAACTGAATTTTCATGCAGCCTAGAGCTGGCTGAGATTCAAGGTGCACATCTTAGCCAGGGAACAGATCTTTTCTTTGTTTGAGATTAACTGACTTCTACAGGGATGGGGCCTGTGACCTGGCATCATTGGAGTAGTTCTCCAACACTCTGTGCTAACTGGCAGGGGATGATAAACATTTTTCAGCCCTAAAGTGTTTTAGGCACGGTATGGGATACGTAGCCTAAAAGTCTATGCTTGCACATAATGATAAATCCCAGGAAAAAGGGGCTTGCCAATTCCAATCATAAAACATTCTCATAATAGTCATAGCATAACTCTGGAAAAATCCTAGAAATGTCACTTGGTCTACCTTTCTACCTCCTTATAGAAATGAATCATGCCAAGAAGGCTGCTTGCTGATTGTTTATAACCCTAAGCTTTCACGTATCCTTCTCAAATCCAAAGGAAAACACAGAAAAATAAATGCAAATGCGATCCATTGGCCTGTAGAGAAACTTTTTTAAAAACCCACTTGTGAGGCCTTAGTGAGATGAGGGTGTATTTTTTGGCCTCTTTCATTAGAAACAGATTCTAATGTTCTTCCAAGTAAAGCAACTCAAGCAGACGGTCAGGAACTGTCATGACTGAAGCAGAGGGGCAGGACCCAGGTTTTTCTAAAACTAAAGAGGGAGGCTCAGCATAGATCTTAGCCCCCTGGTATAGACTTGCCTGATGTTGTGCTGGGACAGGCAGCTGAAGCCGTGCACATAATCCTGATTTTGCCAGTGATACTATTTTAAACTAATCTAGGTATTTCCAGTGAGCTGCTTGTGTTATTGTCAAACTCAGATACACCGAAACACTGACTCTTAACTATGGAGAACAAAGTGGTGGTTACCAGAGGGGCGATGGGGTGGGGGTGATGGGGGATATAGGTGGAGGGGATAGAGAGCGCACTTACTATGATGTGCACTGAGTGATAGAACTGTTAAATCACTATACTGTATACCTGAAACTAGTATAGCACTGTGTATGTTAACTACACAGGTTTAAAATTAAAAAAAAAAAGAAATTTCTTTTATATTTTCCATTTAAGGGTTTTGCCAAAAGCTCCTGTACACTGAAATCATGACTTTTAGAGGCTCTTTTGTGGGCTTGGTTTGAATACTTATTCACTAGATCCACCCAAGTTTAGATGGCCAGTCATAAGTATTCATATCTCATGAAATTAATAGTGCTTTGTGACAAGTTTGAATCTTTTAGTGTTAATGAAATGCTTACATATTGTTTTTGCTAGATTTGTTCTTTATACCCTTAGTGATAGATTTTGTAATCTTTTGGTTAGTGGCTCACACCTGGAAAATCATGCTGGATTTATTTTTAATCTCTGTCTTTTTTAAAGTACCACTTACATGAGAAGATGTTCTACAACGGCAACCTGGATTTTTTACCACCAACAGCTACGATCTCTAATCTCAACCTGCTGCAAGCTGCTCTCACCAGGTAATAAAAGAATGCTTTCTTTTGATTATCATTACTTGTCCTGTTGGATCTAAAACATATTGCTCATATGTTATTTTTATTTTTTAAGTTTTAACATATAAAATCTTCTCCTTGGGGCGCCTGGGTGGCTCAGTTGGTTAAGTGTCTGACTCTTGATTTTGGCTGAGGTCATGATCTCAGGGTCATGGATTAAGCCTGTGTTTGGCTCCCTGCTCAGTGGAGAGTCTGAGATTCTTTCTCTCCCTCTCCCTTTGTCTTTCCCCTCCCCTGCCCTCACGTGCACCTGCACATGTGCACACATGTGCTCTCTCTTTCAAATAAATAAATCTTTTAAAAAAGGAAATTATCTCCTAGCTAAAATAAACACAAACATTTATAATCATCCAAAGGAATATTATACTGTGTATCATTTATTTTTTATTTATTTATTTTTTAAAAGATTTATTTATTTGAGAGGGAGAGAGAATGAGAAAGAGAGGAAGAACACAGGAGCAGGGGGAGGGAGAAGCGACTCCCCACTGAGCAAGGATGACATGTGGTCCATCCCAGGACCCTGGGATCATGACCTGAGCTGAAGGCAGACGCTTAACCCACCAAGCCACCCAGAAACCCCTATCATTTCTAACTGTAGTTGTGACACATCCACATATGACTTCCCAGATACAGTCACTCTTCTGAGCTTCAGATATTTATTTTTCTACTATCACCTGTAGACACACACAATGGGCCAGGAACTGAGGATGCAGAAGTGAACAGACTGACATGAGATTTGCACCTCAAGGAACATACAGTATGTGGGGGAGAAAAATCAGTGTGACTTATGTTCCAAAGCTAAAGTACAATAAAGAAGTGAAGATTAGGTCGAGATCTGAAGACTGAGTAGGATTTATCTAGAAGAGTAAAGGTCATTGTGGGCAGAAGAAATAGTGTGTGAGGATGCGCAGTGGAGGGGGAGACCCTGGCCTATCAGGGGAAGCAAGAGAAGTCTAATATGGGCTGGAGTGGGGACAGTTTGCTCTATAGCTGTTCTTGACTTTGCTTCAAATTTCTGCTTCCCTTATTGTCCTGTAAAGTCTTAAAAAAAAAAAAATCTCATTACATTAGGGAACTAAGTTGAAACATACTTTTTATCTCATAGCATTTAACCCACAGCCAAAAATATTTGTTAAATGAAGGCATAGACTGTAAAATAGTAAATTGTGTTATTTTCCTGACCGACTGGCTATTAACTTTAATCCTGGCCAAAGCTATATGTTTTAGGTATATTTAAATTATGAATAATTTGGTCACCAGTCATTTTTGTTGTCAGAATTCCAGGAGATGTGTTACAGTTGTTTATAAACAGTACTTGGAAAAATTGTGTTTTAAAAAGCCATCATCTCTTCAGTTCTACCTATATTATGGATACTCATTTACACTGCATTTATTCCTGAAAATGAAAAAATTCCATACCATTTTTGGTAAGAATTAATATCTCTAATAAAAACAAGAAGAACAAAAGTAACCTGTCTGATATCTAGCATTGCTCTTAGTCAGTCCATTGGACTCATATGGAAATCTCCATGAAACATAAAGATACAAGTAAACAAGGAAGGTCCTGGAATGAGGATGTTGGCACAGTTTTTCTTCTCCCCGAATTTCTCCATAGGATATCTAGAGTACAAACCCCAAAATTCAGGGACACCATCTAAACCAAAATTAGGTGACAGATATTTCCATGAAGCTCAAAAATAGAGACAGACCTTCCAAAGCCACAATATGTGGTATCAGAAATCGTGTAGAGGAGGAAGCAGAGGGGAGCAAGTAGGTACTGGGTGGCATCGAAACATTCACAAATCCCTAAGGGACAGTTACTGGCACCTGCAGGAGGCCAACTTGAGAATAGCAGTCAACCTGAGAGGGTACTTGCCAATTCCAACGTAGCTGAGCCTGAGAGGTCCAGGCTAAGGGACAGGGTTAGTCTGGGCCCTCGGGAACCCTAAGAACTTCACAGACAAAACTCTCATCTGTGAGGAAGTTTCCTTCTGTGAAAAAGATTCCAAATCAAGTGGTTCAGGGACCATAAGGACAAAGGAAAAAGAAGTTCCAGATAAAAGTAAAAGAAGGACACCAGGAAGTCTTAGAAGGCTATCAGCCATCATTTTGAAATACAGCTTAAAACCATAACCAAAGGTTTCTGAATCATATTTCATTTTAATAATTAAGGAAAAAAATTCACATAAAAATTAGAAATGTAACATGATTAAGATTTCATTTCATACAGTTATTTTAAAGAAAAAAAAAGAGAATGAACGCAAAATATCATACCTATAGCTAATAGATGCCGGAAGGCTATGACCCCAAATATAAAAAATATTCTAGTTTTTCTATGTTTCATTTTTGTTTTCTATTTATACCTACTTCTACAAGTCAAGAAGACACTAATGAAATACAATATAGGAAAGAATAACTTACATCAGAGATAGAAACTCAGAAATGGAATGATATGCTCAGATATGAGCTCACTAAATTTTAATTTTCCACTCACTAAAAATGAAGACTAAGCTAGAAGGCATGCAATATTTGAATAATAAGCACAACAGATAACACCTTTGGATAAAATGAGAAGATTAAAAGGAGAAAAACATATCAAAAGAGATGAAAGACCTGAGAGAAAGTAATAAATTCTTTTAAAAGACTTTATTTGAGAGAGAGAGAGAATGAGTGGTGGGGAGGGGCAGAGGGAGAGGGAGAGAGAAGCAGACTCCCTACTAAGCAGGAAGCCCTATGTGGGGCTCGATCCCAGGACTCCAGGATCATGACCGAAGTCAGACCTTAACCGACTGAGCCACCCAGGTGCCCAGAGAAAGTAATATATTCTAATAAATTTTAATTAACAGAAGATTTAATATACACATAATAGGAGTCCTCGAAGAAGCCCAAGGTAAAGAGGATAAATATTAAAAACTATGATTCAAAATATTCTTGAATTTAAACAAAAAGATTTGAAACATTGAAAGACCGAACCATACACTCCCTGAAAAAAAGTTGGCCCAGAACAAGAAACACCAAGATAGTCTGTGAAATTACTGGTCTTTAAAGAGGAAAATCTTTTGGGCATCCAAGTAAAAATATCAAGTTATTTATAAGGAAAAGAAAATGAGATTACCAATAAAACTGTAGTGACATATTAAAGATGCTGTGAGCCAAGAATTTTATATTTAGCCAAACTGATTTTCAAGTATAAAGACCTTAAATTGCTGTCAACATGCAAGAATTTAGAGGATATTGTTCTCATGGGTCCTTCCTGAGGAATTTACAAGAGAATAGGATTCAGACAACCAAAATGAATAGAAATATGTTCACAGAGCACTGGTGCTAAGCAGTAAACTTTATTGACTGATAGAATTAATCACGGGAAAAAAATCTTAAAAAATTGGGAAACTAAACTACTGTTAAGGGCTGCACATTTTGGAGCTAATACTCTAAATCAGGAAAACAAGATAGTGAATGCCATAAAAATCAGGAGAGCTCTTCCATTTGGGGGAGAAAAGAGAGGTTTATGACTGCTTGGGGTATGTGGATGGGTTCTGGGGTGACCGGCGATGTTCTATTTCTTGACCTGGATGGCCTTTTATGTGCCTTACGAAGATTCGGTAAGCTATCCATTGGTCTTATGTGATTTTTCTATGTCTGTATTGTGTTTTATCATGAGAAAGCGTTTTTAAAAATTCATTTTGAAAGGCTAATAATACTCCCAATAGTAAAAATAAAGACAGGTAGTGATAGAAAGATGGCAACTACCTCTAAAAACAAAGAAAAAAGTTATAGCAATTTCCTCCAAAGTTCCAAAGTCTCTCATTATGAAAAACTAAGAATCCTGTGCATTGAAAAAAAAAAAAAAAAAAGCTCATGAGAATTCCACATTGAGTGTATTTAGCAGTTTTGGCAGGGGATTGGTAGGTCAAATTGTGCTTAATTTACTTCTGGAGAACAGGAGCTACATGGTAGTTTAGGTGTTTGATGTGAAAGATTAAACCTAATTTTCTCTTGTCACAAATTCTCGGATTCGTTGTCAATCGTCCCTTTCCCTTCGCACAGTTGCCTCTAATCTGAACTGAATGGAGGGGATGGGAAGGAGTACCCTGGTGCTGTTGTCATGACTTACGTTGAGAAGTTTCTGTATGATCCTGTGGAAGCGTTCCCTTGCATCTGAGCCATAAATACGAGTGGGAACCACATTTCATAGTTAATAATTACTATGGCTTTAGGAACTACGGGGCCAGTGCTAGATGGGCTGCCATGGAAGGACGGCCCAAGGAAGGACTGCAGACTGTTGACTTGGGTAAACCTGGGTGTGAAGGCTGTTTCTACTGCCTCCGTTTCCTCATCTGTAAATTGGGTTGGGGCACCTGGGGGGCTAAGCATCTGCCTTCGACTCAGGTCATGCTCCTGGGGCTCTGGGATCGAGCCCCCCGTCGAGCTCCCTGCTTAGTGGGGAGTCTGCTTCTCCCCCTCCCTCTGCCCCTACCCCCTGCCACTTGTGCTCTCTCTCTCTCTCTCCCTCTCTCAGTTAAATAATAAAATCTTTAACAAATAAAAAATTAAAATGGGGATGATGGTTCTTACTACAATTGTGAAGAGTCAAGAGAATGACTGTAACACATTGAGCTGAACACGCAGCACATGGAAGGTGCTTAATGGGAAATTATTTGGTCCCATCCCAATACCAGCTACCCGTCCTGGATGGTCCGAGGAAAACCAAAGGGCAGGGGGGTCAGGGCTGCTGGAGAGGCAAGCGGGTTACTAGGGCCTCAAAATTGCCTCAAGTGATTTCTAGGGGAGCATGAGACACAGAAATTATTTTTCCTTTCATTCACGAGATGACCTCATACTCAAGTGGTTTTGCTGGCAGCAACTTTAATTACTGCAAACCCGAGTATTACAAAGGGAGCCCCAGGGGCTGTGTCTTGGCCCAAGACGTCAGCTGGGGTTCACAACGGCCGAAGGAGCACAGCTTGTCTCCCCTTGAGAACCCCAGACTCTCCCAAGAATACACATCTTAAAGGTCCTGTCCCTGGACTCAAACCCTGAGGGTCAGTACTAAATCTGAAACAACTCATTAAGAAACCCCAGCGTGATTTTTTTTTTTTTTTCTTTACAAAGTTGGATGGAATTACAAGTAGACTCAGAACCCAGACAGGTTTTCTTTGTTTTCTTCCCAAGTCTAAATTGCATTATTTGGTTGGTTTTTTCATAACTCAGAGCCATTTGTATTCAAGAAGGGCTATGTGGTTTTCTCAAGCAATTTCTTGGCTAGAAACTTCACCAACATGGGTAAACTCGTGTTTTTTCTTTCCCCGCTGAGGCCCCACACTTCACAAGTGTTTTCTGGTAACATGTATATCAAACAAGTAGCTGTTTTAAAGTCAGGTTGGGAGGCCGTGCTAATGGTCGGAGCAATTGCTAAGGGGCCAGGAGCCAAGGAATAATCATATTTTTCACTCATAACGTCCTCAATCTCTAATACAACCAAATGTGTGAAATGCTGCTGGGCTGGCTTACAGAAATGCTAGCAGAAATCCAGTGAACGCTGGAAAGGATGTATTCTTGTACTCCCCAGAGGCCATTTCAATATTGTTAATTCTTAACTGGCCTGGCTGGTGTGTTTGACAAAGAGCCCACTAGAAACATTTTTGGTTTGACATTATTTTATTCATCTGATGAAGCCTGCACGCAAGGCGCTCATGCAGATGCAAAACTGGGCAGCAGTCGTAGGCTCTTCTACTTTCCAGCAAACGTTTTTTAAAGGTTTCAAAGGGCATGCCAGGTATTAAAACAGTCCTGTAGGAAGAGGGAAGCAAGGCCCCCGTAGAGGAGACTCCTGGAGCTCCGGGCAATCGCATGGAAAGCTTAGATCCCTTTCTCACCCCCAAATGGCCAGCGGAGGAACCACGATTGGACGGTGTTCCCCTCTGGGTCCTGGGGGCCGCTCCCTGGGCCGTAATGTAGTGCAGATGCTCTGAGGCGCTGGGGCTTCAGCTCTCCCCTCGCCTTTGTGGAATGAAGTGTTTCCCAAGTATTTATTTAAATTTTTCCACTACAATTTGTAACCTTGTAAGATTTATTCAGCGATTGTACAGCTTCCACGGTGGTCTCCACAAGACCACGTTTGGCCACTTCCAAGATCCATGAAGTTTCTTTTACCCCTTTTCCTCTTTGTCGCCGCCTATTCTACTCCTGACCTGGGTGTTTCAGAAAAACATAGTTTTCATCTTCACCTCATTCTTATTAGTCTAATCCCTGCTACACGTGCTAATGCAAATTGCTGGTGCCAGCAAATAACGCACTCTTAGCAAGAGGAGAATCTGAAACTTCCAGACTGTGTGCTGGAAAGAAGGCAGCCTTGCTAGCGAGGGCTGAAGCCCGTATCCCTTCGGCCTGACTTTCTGATGAAGAAGGGTTACTCAGAGTTGCTCACAAGGTTACTTTTCTAACTAAGGGCTCACAAATGTCGACAGTGCTGAGAAAGGATTTTTGACATCTTGACCAAATCAAGTGCTCAATATCTTAGCAGCAGACATTCCCTCTTATTAGGATTCCCCGGGTGACTGCTGTGTGTCAGGCACGGAGCTAGTGCTGAAGATTTCAGCCTGCGCGGAGCTCAATATGACAGCGACAGCAGCTTCCTTTCAGGTTTATTCTGCTGTTGCATACTTTAAAAAAAAAAAAAAAGATTTTATTTATTTATTTGAGAGAGAGCGAGCACAGTGGGAGGAGGGGCAGAGAGAGCGGGAGCAGGGAGCCTGATGTGGGCTGGATCCCAGGACCTGGGGACCAGGAGCCGCAGGCAGAGACCTACCCAGCTGCGCCACCCAGGCCCCCCTCTGCGGGTTGCCTTCGTGAAAACATTCTAACTTGGTATAATCGCTGAAGATAGCAGTGAATAGAAAAAGTATAGTTTGGGATCCCTGGGTGGCGCAGCGGTTTGGCACCTGCCTTTGGCCCAGGGCGCGATCCTGGAGACCCGGGATTGAGTCCCACATTGGGCTCCCGATGCGTGGAGCCTGCTTCTCCCTCTGCCTGTGTCTCTGCCTCTCTCTCTCTGTGACTATCATAAATAAATAAAAATTAAAAAAAATTAAAAAAAAAGAAAAAGTGTAGTTTACAGTGACTATTTCCCATTGGGTTAGATTATGTCATAAATTCATTGAAGAAATTATCATCAAAAGCACAATGAGGCATCTCACCTCCCATCTGTCAGGATGGGCTAAAATCAAAAGCATGAGAAACAGCGAATGCTGGCGGGGCTGTGGAGACCCAGGGAGCCTCACGCACTGCTGGTGGGCGTGCAAACTGGGGCAGCCACTGTGGCAAAGAGCGGGGAGGGTCCTCAGAAAATTAAAACCAGAACTAACATACAATCTGGTAATTCCACTGCTGGGTATTTGCCCAAGGAAAACAGAAACACTAATTTGAAAAAAATGTACATGCCCCTATGTTTATTACAGCGTTATGTATAGTTGCCAAGATACGGAAGCGGCCCGGGCGTCCATCCATAGGCGAGTGGACCAAGAAGATGTGCTGTGTACACAGTGGCATATCACTCAGACAAGGATGAGTGACATCCTGCCACCTGCAACTACATGGATGAAATCAGTATGAGGCTAAGCAAAACAAGCTGGAGAAAGACAAGTACCGTATCACATGTGGAATTTAAGAAATAGATGGACAAAAAAAAAAAAAAAAAAAGAAGAAGAGACAAATGAAGAAACAGATTTAAATATAGAGGACAATTTGGTGGTTGCCAGAGGGGAGGCAGGTGGGGAGAGCATGAGTTAGATAAGAGGGATCAAAAGTACACTTGTTGTGAGGAGCACTGGGTAACGCAGGGGATTGCTCAATCATTATTGTACTCCTGAAGTGAGTATAACTCTGTATATTAATTATATGTAGATGTTTAAAATAAATAAATAAATAATTAGTTAGAAAAGAAATTATCCATGGGGCGCCTGGGTGGCTCAGCAGTTGAACATCTGCCTTCAGCTCAAGTTGTGATCCTGAGGTCCTGGGATCGAGTTCCCCATTGGGCTTCCCTCATGTGCCTGCTTCTCCCTCTGCCTGTGTCTCTGTTTCTCTCATGAATTTTATATATATATATATATATATATATATATATATATATATATATATAAAAGGAACTATCCAGAAAAGTATTTTTATTGATTTTGGGGGGAAGTTCAGGGACATGAGATGTGGCGTTGGCCCTGCTCTTTAAAAACTATATTGATCCAGATTAAAGGTCTAAATCCTTCTGAAAATGTTATCTCATTACATACTGTCCCACATATATACACCTGACAAAACTGACAATGAGAGTTTCTTTACCAAGTCTTATCCTTTTCTCCCAGGAAAGCTTTCATCCTCAAGGCAGTTGCTGAGCGTTTCACAGAGTTGCATGACAAAAATATTGTCTAGATGACGAATGACAAAATACTGACAAGCATCTGAGAAAACACAGGCATGGAAAGGCCACATGCTTTTGTCCTAAAGCTATTACCTTTCCAATTTAGCCTCTGAACACAATGTTATAATCATGAAATGCTCTAATAACTATTGCATCCACCTGCCGCTCTATAGTTTTGAGAGCATCTAGGTGTGCATCTGTCATTAAACGCTAATCCCTCTCCCGCTATTTGTTAAGACTGTGCAAAATGCTGGACTCTACTGTTTTTATTGGTCTGACCAGCCCTTTAACAATTGAGATGACAGCCAAGAACCAAGAAATAGATATTATCACTCTCACTTCAGACGCACGCATTCAAATTCTCCAAACCAGTAATCCTATTTGAATGGGAAAGTGCTAGGAGGGTGTTTGTTTCCTGAGGGAGGCGTGTGTAAAGTAGCACTAGGCTATTATTATTTTTGGCACCTAAGCAAGAGTCGAAACCAGGCTCCTTGAAAAAAATCTCCATGGAATGCAAAGTTCGCCTTTGGCCTTCCTGTCTCCACTTTCCTCTCTGCACCGGCTCTTACTCGGGCAGTCCCTCCCCTCCATTCCTGAGGGCCTTCATTTATTCATTGCATTTGCTCACTCACCTGTCAACTCGTTTTCCGATAAGAGCAAAGCACTTTTCCGGTGGGGAAGCAAAGCTAGGAGAGGGGGGGACCATGCTGAAGGCCGCTGCTGGTTCTGTTACAGAGATGAGTCACGTCCAGGCCTTGCCACAGGAGCAAGACCATGGAAGATGCTGCCACTGAGGGTGCATAACTGCTGAGGATGTAGGGCACCCGAGTCCTACAGCAGCTGACACCTGCCTTCTCTCCAAGGGACCCTCCCCTCAGCCAGAGCCTTGGAACCTTAGCCACACACACAAGAATCACCAGCAGCGTCTTTACAAGTCTTGATACTTGGGTCAAATCCAAACCCCCTTCTGAAAAGTCTCAGGAGAATGGACCCAGATGTCAGCATTTTTAAAATTGGCTACTCCGACGTGCAACCTCACTTGAGAACTATTGCTCCAAGTGTCCCTTCTTTTATTTATTTTTTATTTTTTCAAGGATTGTATTTATTTACTAGAGAGAGAGAGAGAGAGAGAGAGAGCAAGCATGAACAGAGGGAGCAGCAGAGGGAAAGGAAGAAGCAGGCTCGATGTGGGGCTCGATCCCAGGACCTCAGGATCATGATCCGAGCCCAAGGCAGATGCTTAGCTGCCTGAGCCTCCCAGAAGCCCCTCCCATCTTCTTTTAAATCTCAGGATACAGAAATTTGAACATCACTGTCCACATTACTGTGGGAAGGAGCAGAATAGGAAAATAACTTCAGGAAACCATTCAGTCTTCTCATCCTCTTAACTAAAAACAAAGCAAGTCCTCTTCTGTAAGTTCTTGAAGTAAAGAATTAAAACTTAAAAAAAAAACAAACAAACAAACCCAGGAAGGCCTTTCTTGGCATGTGGTACAGTTGGAGAGATTCAGGGAAGAAATGTGATCCTCTGCAGGGAAGATGAGATTGAGTAGGTTAAACCACCTAGTTAGCTGCAAAGGTCTTGGACAAAGGAAATGCAATCCTAGCAGGTGGCCTGATTTGTTTCTGACAACAAACCTTGAGTATTTATTTCAATAAATTTCACCATATTAGATCAGTGGCCAAATTATCAAGTCGTTTTAGGATTTCCAACAACAAGATGAAACAGGAGGCAAGTCATACATCAGGACTAAGGATCTGACCCTAAGTGTGAGGGATGGGGGTGAGCATTGGGAAACTATAACAAAGAGCCTCCCCCCCCCCCATTTTTGGCTGCTGTTGTGAAATTGTGAACTGTGTTGCGGGGATACAACAAGTCTGTTGTCAGCAAATAACAACTTAGTAAAAGAAGATAGAAGAGATTTATTTGGAAGTATTCTGTTGACTTCTGGTGCCGAAAAGCATCCTTTCCATGCTCTTCCTTCATATCATGATGGTGAGGTGGATTAGGAAGCCTGTGCGTCAGACAGACCTGGATTCTAACTATGGTTCCTCTTCCACTACCTGTGAAAACTTGGATTATAGTTTAATTCTCTGGACTTCAGATTCCTTATCAGTGAACTGGGGGATAATGTCTATTTCAGAAAACTGTGGACATTAAATAAACAACAAATAATTGGATTGAGGCTCTTAGTAATTTCAAGACTTTTTCCTACTCTTTGTTTTGTCTGTTGTTACTGATAATAATCTGTAAAACAGCTCACATTTTTAAAAATATTTATTTATTTATTTATTTATTTATTTATTTATTTATTTATTTATTTATTTATGATTTTACTTATTTATCCATGAGAGGCACAGAGAGAGAGGCAGAGACACAGGCAGAGGGAGAAGCAGGCTCCGTGTGGGGAGCCTGATGCGGGATTCGATCCCAGGATCCTGGGATCATGCCCTGGGCTGAAGGCAGATGCTCAACCACTGAGTCACCCAAGCATCCCTACTTATTTTTTATTTTAGAGAGAGTAGGAGCATGGGTGAGTGGGGGGAGCGGCAGAGGGATAGAGGCGGTGTCAAGCAGGCTCCCATGACCCAGAGGTCATGACCTGAGTCAGAATCAAATCAGCTGCTTGACCCACTGAGCCACCCAGGCACCCCAAAACAGCTTAAATTCTTGCAGATGTAGGGGAGATAAAAATTACGTAGGCCACAAGTGTGCTGATGGCACAAGTAGGTTCTTGGGCTGGGGTGGGGGCTGGGTCGTCGAAGCCTACATAAGACAGAGTCTTTTGCCCTGAAAAAACTCGATCCAATCATTGGAGGCAAATGATCAGCTATTTTTGAACCTCTGTTTACCTACGGATAGGGTCTTGCTCTAGGTCAGGGGTGGCAACCTCCAGGGCAGGCAGGGCCCTCGCAGGTCTGAGGTGGGAGTGGGGGCACACTTTGTGCAACTGGCCCCTGAGGACGTGCTCTCTTCCCCGGGGCACCCTCTGCTTACATCAAGCAGGTTCCTGGCACGCAGAGATTTGGTCTCCATTGTTGCCAGATTTGATTTTTCACATAAAGTCAGATCCATATTTAATATAAAATCTCCCAGTTTTTAAGTGTTGACAACTAATTCTATTTTCTTTCAGCATCTTGTGGGCCAACCAAAACATATCCGCACACAGCCTGTGCGCTACCAGTTTTGCAACCTTTGAAGTTTGAAGGTCCTTTTCACCCCCAGGGGCCTCTGCTCGAGAGCCCAAGAATAGTTGGATGTGTCCCACAGGAAGGGTTCACCCTGCAGATTGGAAATGCATAACCCCCACCTCCAAATAAGCGTTTCCTGTTGTTAGTGTTTCATTATCCATAATGCATGTTACCTCCCAGGCAATTCTTATGCAAACGGCCTTTTGTTCCAAAGTTAAAATCAGTTACATTTCCTGTTCCTCGCTCCAGTGTGTAGACTTAATTTTCTGCATGTTAGTTTTATCTTTTTTTAACACATCTGGTGGCTGGTTTCATTCCCCTAGGGCCCTACTTTATTTTGCGCCAAGTCTTGGGTGGTAAAAATTTAATGAAGTTCAGCATTTATAAAAGTCTTCGTGAAACAAAGTCTTCCATCCTACCTGCTATGAACTGAACGGTGCTCCACCCCCTCCCCCCCAGTCCAATGACGAAGCCCTAATCACCAAGGTGACTGTATTTGGAGACAGAGCCTTTAAGAAGGTGACTAAAGTTAAATGAAGTCGTAAGGGTGGGGCCCTCCTCCAATAGGACTGGTGCCCTTAGAAGAAGAGGAAGACACACCAGCAGCACAGGTACAGAGAGGAGAGGCCACGTGGAAACCCCGTGAGAGGGTGGCCATCTCCAGGTCAGGAAGAGAGCTCTCACCAGAAACCAAACCTGCCGGCACCTTCATAGTGGACTTCTGTTGTTTGAGCCACCTACTCTATGGGATCCTCTTATGGTAGCCCTAGCAAACTAACCCAACACCTGCAACTAGTATCTTTGATGTCTGATGCCTCTGGGCTTTTAGGATCCTTTAAAATCTCAGTAATTCTCAGAGAAATGCCACTTTTAGGCTCATCTTCCCATCTGACTTCCCACTAGGGCCATTATGGAAACAGGGTATCTCCAATCAAAAGAGTCTCCCTTCTGGGAAATACATCAAACTTTGTATATAGTGGCAAAATATAAAGTATTCTGTGACTCACCCATAAAATGTGAGATAAAGGAAACCAATCCTTTTCCCAAGTTTTAAAACTTGTCCTCGTTTGTCAGATGCTCCCGTGAGTCGTACTATGCCTACTTTCTTGAGGCTGGAGAGCCACTGGTAGGCGTGTTCATCATTTTTTAAGACATCTTCAAAATCCAGTGTAGGTAGCTGGAGCTCTGCGCCCCAGTACTGACATTCTGTGAGTAAGAAAAAGAAGAAACCAGATGGGATTACATTGTTTTTTACAAAAACCAAGAACCTCAGCGAAGGGACTAGTTCATTGAAGTCAACCTCTGATTGATCATGGAATTTATGAAATTTCAGTCACATTAAATTGCTCAAGCTACTAGTTTTTCTTCCCTGGAGCCATGTCAGTCTACCATATACCTCCTGCCCACCACTGCCCGACCCATGACAGTATTCACTATACCCCATTTGTCAAGAGAATGTTTAGCTTATGGGTAGTTCTTGATCTCTATGTCCTTAGGGCTTTTTTTTTTGCCTGGACTCTTGTTTGGAAACGTCCCTACTGGGACACTGTGTGTTTCAATGGCCATGGGACATTGGTCAACTCCAAAAAGATGATAAAATCTGAAAGACGGACTTAGAACAGCATATGCGCATTCCTAGAGGTGGGAGGAGTGTTTGCTACAGTACAGCTCCTTCTTCCTCTAATTTCACCTGATAAGAAGCTTTCTCTGAGGTCAAATCGTTCTTTGGAGTCAACAGAAATAGTTCATGGGGAAGAAAAGATGAAAGGTGTGGTCCTGGGATGCATATAAAATGCATTTTGCATAGATCCTTTGATGACAGCACCACTGTAGATAAAGCCAAATGCATTCATTGGCTTTCTAATTCCTCATGACCAAATGCTCATGAAAAATGTTTACTTGAAGAAACAGAAAGGAAATCAAATGGAAAAAAAATAATTTGCTTTGCAAACCAGGCTCTCCCAAAGGAGGCAGAATGTAATTCTGCCAAGGGAAATAACTCAGATATTAATAACTGCCTTCAGGAGACACCTAACTCTAGCTAATCCATTTGATTTCTTTATTTTTTGGAAGAAAAAATTCTGCCTTAGGAAAGCAAACCTTCCTTAACAAGTGACAAATGAGATCTTATGATCTCAATATCATCCTGAGCAGTGCCTCACCTCTCAAACTGGGGGATGTACATCATGTCATAGAAAACAACCTCAAGCCCCCAGTTTAAGAATGAGGAATGGAACAGTGTTCCGCTGTAGTTGTTGTGACTGGAAATCATTCCCTCTTCTTTGATGTCAACATGGCTGTTTCTGCAGAAACAAGGATTTCTTAGGAGTCAGATAGTAGCTTTAGGGGTGAAAAAGTGCCTGCAGGTTCAGGAGGTCACCTCCTGCTCTTCCACCAGCTAGTTAGCCACCAGCTAAACAGCCTATGCAGTCGGTACCAAATGAAATAGGATATGAATAGGGTAAACAATATGGAGGCACAGGGACCGGGTTTGAATCATTGTCCTGCATCTTACCAGCTAGTTTCCTGGTGTCTTTTCTCTTATAAAATAGTCATAATTATATTTACTGTGCAGGTCATCTGTTGACCATGCAAAGAGCCTAGTAGAGTGCCTGGCACAGTAGACTACTGCTATTCCTACCACCTATGATAATAGCTGGTATTTGCTGAGCGCTTTCTAGATGTTAGGCACAGTGCTAGGTGCTTTCCACATGTTATCCTTTAATGTCCACAAAAAAAATTTGCAAAAGATGCTTTCAGCATTCCCAAGTTATAGTGAAGGGAACAGAGATCCAAATCATGCGGAGCTAATGATTTGCAGAGGTAGCTCGTCAAATCCAGGCAACCGATTCCAAAGTCTATAATTTTAATGACTACACATAAACAAGTGATGCTTTGACATACTGTTGTCACCTGTATTTTTATAACCTATGTCTGAGTGTCCATTGCTTCTTCTGTCCCTTACAAAGGAAATCCACTAGATAAAAAAGAAAGCAAAGCAAGTTACACTTAGGACCACTTTGTCAGAACTTGTTCAAGCATGGGGGCTTAAAGATAAATCTTGAATATAACACTCTGTGTTAATTATATTGGAATTAAAAAAAAATTCTATACCTGATCTTAGCCATAAGGCCAAGAAGCAATGGAATGAAAAAAACATATATATATATTTATATCTTTGCTCCTAGGTAGGATTTTAAATTCAGAAAAAGCATGATGAGTAGGTTTCATTATACAACACCACCACTGCTGTTCACCTTTTGTGAAATGAACCAAGGCTTAAAAACCAGCTAGCTTCTCTTCTTTGATTCATACCAGTGTAT
This sequence comes from Canis aureus, assembly GCF_053574225.1. Classification (NCBI taxonomy): domain Eukaryota; kingdom Metazoa; phylum Chordata; class Mammalia; order Carnivora; family Canidae; genus Canis; species Canis aureus. The sequence goes on from NC_135633.1 coordinate 3,099,218, forward strand.
TTCAGGTTTCCATGATAATTTGATTTTACTTAAGGCCATTATCACATTCCAGAAAGTGTCGGTGACTGTGTGTCAGGGAAATAGAACACATAGAGATTGAAAAAACATTTTCCAAGTTCATATTTTGACTACTTTGTGGATTCAAGGAGGATCTCCTTGGGCACATACTGTATATATATCTATAGACGTTTATAGCATGTTTTAATGAGTTTTTGTTTCTTTCTTTGTTGGTTTAAAGATTTTATTTATTTGAGATTGAGCAAGAGAGAGAGAGAGAGAGAGAGAGCATGAGCAGGGGGAAGGGGCAGAGGGAGAGGGAAAGCAGCTCTCCACCGAGCAGGGAGTCTGATGCGGGGCTTGATCCCAGGATCAGGACCTGAGTGGAGGGCAGATGTTTAACCCGAATGAGCTACCCCAGCCCCCAAGTTTTTGTTTCTACGTGAATTGTTTTCCCATTATAGAATCTCTCTCTCTCTCTCTCTCTCTCTCTCTCTCATACACACACACACACACACACACACACGCACACACGCTATTCTTTGTTTTAAAAACACAGAATGAGTTAGGTTTCAATAAATATGTTACTCTTTACGTGTATAAAATTAACCATATTCACACTGAGACTCCAGTATAAAGCCAGGCTGTCAGTACTCTACACAGTTAGTCTTCCACTATAAGGAATTTCTGATTTACAGGACATTATACTATCAGAGGGTGGTAACCAGGACTTTTAAGTTCTGCAAAGTTCACAATTTTCCAACTAAAGCTCTCATTCTGGCATGGCCCGGCAAGGACTTTACAAAAATCGCAACCAAGGGCCACAGCTCACTATAGAAACTGTGTCCTAACGTGAGCCACTCATACCTTCCGTTACACTAAATGTGACTTTCCGAGATAGCACTGTGACCAACCAGTTTCTAAATTCATCATAGCTTCCAAATATAAAATATTCTAATTTATGGGGGGAAATAAACTATGTTTCAATCCACTGGTAAAATCATTTCATGATAGCTGCACAGAAAATTTAACATTGAAAAGTAATTTAAAAGCACCTCCCCGGTCTCCCCCAACTACGAAACATAACTACCACGGACCCAAGAGAAAACATGTTTGAGTAGAGTAAATCATTCGTCAGGTGAATACATTAAAAGCAAATTTAAATTTCACACGTGGGTCTGGATACATAAACAGTATGGAAAATGACGGAATATTTAAGGCATGAACCACCCTTTCTAATTTAACTTATGGCCTACTAATAAATACTTCCTTGAACATGTGCTTCACACATCATAAAATTTATGAACAAGCTACATGCTGGCTTTCAAGGAACCATTTGTACAGGGGTTTCCTCTTTGGGGTTAAGCATCACATTCCTGGATCCTGAGCTGTATTTCAAAAAAGGAAAAGACACAAAGAAGCTCTTTAGTTCAAGATTCAGGAGGGCAGCATGCTGGGTTGCAATGTGTTCTTTTGCCTTTAGAACCTTCTGTCCGGCGGTGCTGCACTGTGCTCTGGGCGCTGACACAGCTAGTCTAATGTGCTGAGGATCAGCCCATCTCTTATTCTCTCTTCCTAGGAATACTTTGCAGGGACCCAGCCAAAACCAAAATCCGACCCTTGTAGAGGAAAATACCTGGGTGGAAATAGGGCTTTGAGTCCCTTCCATGTGCTAAGAGGAGACTGCCTCTTTGGATATTCTTTTACTTCTTGTCTGGTGAACTCAACACGTATCAAGAATCTGGGGGCCCCTGAGGTGGCTCAGTGGTTGAGCATCTGCCTTTGGCTCAGGCCGTGACCCTGGGGTCCTGGGATCCAGGCCCTCATCGGGCTCCCCATGGAGAGCCTGCTTCTCCCTCTGCCTGTGTCTCTGCCTCTCTCTCTGTGTCTCTCATGAATAAATTAAAAAAATATATTAAAAAAAAGTATCTGATCACTTGTCCTCTCTTAGACTCTGAGGTTTTCTAGAAGCTGACCTAAGGTGAGGATCTGAATGCAAGCAATGTATTGAGGAGATTTCCCTGGAAGAACTAATAGGAGGTAGGGACATTAAGACTAGGAAGGAAGCTTCTGGAAATCATTCTAATGAATGGTTAAAAGAACTGCTGGACCATATGGCAATCCTGTAAACTATAATTGAGAGTTGTCCTACCCGGGGACAAGCAGGCTGGGGTGCACAGGCCACCCATGCCTACTCCCATTGACTGCTTCTCTAGGCACTTCTGGGTCTTTCTGTGTTAGTCAAGCCAGAGAAAACCCTCCAGCAGAGTGGCAGCCCTGCACAGGCAAGTGGTGGAATCCATGGGAAGAGGACTGAGGGGCCACGGTGGGGAATTGCCCGCCTCCGCGATGCCCTCCTCTAGGGCCAGTAAGAATCAGCTAGATGGTTGTCCCCTGTGGTCCCCCAGCACCGAAACACACCTCCGTCTCAGCGCCCTCCACATTACGCTGAAATGATCTTGTACTTATTCAACACATACTGGTTGAAAGCCTTGCGATTCTAAAGAGGTCACATTAGTGAATAAAAACAGATGTGATTGCACATCTGCTTTGTGAAGGGAAAGGTGAATGAGCAAACAAATACATAAAAACACTGTAGCAAGTGCTACGGAGGTAACAAATGGGGCGCATTGGCAGACAATTGGGAGTGGGGTGGGGGACCTAGCTAGACATGGCAGTTAAGAAAGTTCTAGCTAAAGAGATGCTACTTACGCCAGATCCCAGGGGGTGAGAGAAGGCAGTCATGAAAAAGCCAGGGAGAAGTGTGGTGTGTCTCAGTGGGAGGGACAGCAGGAAGATGGAAAATCTCTCCTCTTTTGGGAGGAACTCAGTCACTAGGGCTAGAACCCAGGCAAAGCGAAGGACGAAGGATGGGAGACAAAGCAGAAAAGCAAGCAAGGGTCAATCAGGCCAAACTTCAGCTCATTCTTCCACTAGGACTGCAGGTTCCCTGCAAGGGATGGAGACTATGGCAGGTGTCTTTACTTCCTCACCTCCACAGCCCCTGCCTGCCCCCCAGTCCCAAGCACATAGGCCAACGCTGGCAAGCAGTAGGTTTCCAGAAAACCCAAACGTTCTGTATCCCAAACAAACCTTTGCTTATTTTCTAATGAGGACTAGAGACTGGAAGCAACCCCTGAAAAAGAAGATTGTCTGAGCACTCTTCAGTATTTTAAAAGATGGAGAAATCAATAAAACTTTTTCCCTAGGGTCTTGATAATCCCACCAAATTCAAAAAGTCTCCGCGAGAATGTATAAAACACACTTCTACACGGGTTTATGTTGCCTGAAAGGAGAGAAACACATTTTTGTTTTGGACTAGTAGGTACCTGGTGTATTCTAAATGCTTAGCCCTATGACAACAGTGATCTTCTAGGTGGAGAATCCAAGAACACATGATAAAACAAGGCAGGGACCCTAAAAGGCAGGGTGTGATGAGTACTTGAAAACCGAGAGCTAACATTTATCGAGCACTTAGGATTCTAGGCACACTTCTGAGCACTTCACAAGGATCCATTCATGTAATCCTCACAACAAACCCTATAACAGAAGTCCTAGTATCGTCCATTTCATTGATGAGAAGACAGGCCTAAGGATCTTAGATAATTTGTGTAGCATCACACAGCTCATGCTTGTCAGGGCTGGGAAACCCCACAATTACTGTGATTACAGAGCTTCAGGAAGGGGTGTATGTTGAAGGAAAACAAACACATACGATGTCAAGAAGGGAGATTTTTATCTCAGCCGTCCCTTAGAATTTCAGGGCAAACAGGAAATTCAGTTTTACCTTTTGTTCATGCTGTGACTATCCCCTATGACATCCATGAAAAGGTTATAGAAAACCCTCTTGGTCACTTTCCATCGTGTATCCCACATAGATCTCCCTATGGAGTGGTCCATATTGGTTCCAGACAGTTCCAGTGGTCACACGCTTCTTCCTCATGCTAACATACACTCTACTGCTGCCACCCCTCTTTTAGGCCCCGTGCTCCCTAATCACACAGAATAGGACAGTCCTGGAGATGCATATAAGCACAGCTACCGGGCTAAGTTCCTCTAAATTCAAATAGCTCTTGGATTACCCAGGTTTTTCATGTTTTATGGCTTCCAAGCCCTGCCCTGGGCTCTCTGCTCCCCGTTGTATGATGTGCTCGAGTTTGCTGATGCTCTCCAACAGCACTGGTGTCTGAAACCAGCACTAGATGTGGTCTGGCCCATGCCCGCACAGTGGGCTCGCTGCCTCGTTTTCATTCATGCAACCCAAATTTAATTAATCTTTTTTTTTTTTTGTCTGTCTCAACTCTGTTGACTCAGATTAACTTTTTAGTCAACAAAAATGTATAAAAATTGTCTGTCAGTCATGTCTTCTTTTCCAAAGCTAGTTCACTGAGAATGTGTGAAGCCTGTGTAGAGATGGGATGCAGCTCCAATTTGTTAGGGACATTGTGTCAACGTTAGTAGCTTGAGGTCTGAGGGTGACAGATCTGGATTCAAACCTGACTTCTGAGACTTCCCATCTGCAAGAACTTCAGAAAGTGATACACTATCTCAGTTTGGTTATTCCACCCGGAAAATACAGGATGAAAATGACTTGCGGGGTTGTTATGAAATGTGAATGGTACGCTGTCTATGAACAATTTCACACAGTGTTCCTGATTAAATCTGCACATGAACCAGAGCCACTGAACAGGAAAACACACCACCAAGACTGCTCTTATTGTGTGTTTGCTAACGTCTGCGTAACTTTCTCTTACTAGCTGACCTTTTCTCATGTTCTCCATCCTCAAACTATCCACTTCCTCCTCCTACTTATGCTCAACTGACAACTTTGCTACTTATTTCGGTGAAAAGGTAGAAGAGAACATCCATACATCCCCACCACCCCCTGTGTCTGTGTCTTCATGGCACTTGATATGCTGTAGATGTATTTGCAAATTTATATATATTATACATAGTGTGTACACACATATATATATTTAAAAATATATATATTTGTAGATTTATTGATTTTTTTCTCCGACAGAATGTAAACTCCCTATAAATAGAGTCTTTCTCTGTTTTGTTCACCACCGCATCCCCACCACATAGAACGGTACCTGTTCTAGAACATAGAAAGCAAATATTTGCTGAATAAATTCATAGTGCATAGTAGGTACTCAATAAATGACACCTTTACTAATATTAATTATTTCCCTAGATTAGTTATTCCCCAACTGGCTAGTGGGGAAGACGGTCAAACACACAGGACAATGACCATTCAGTGCAACAATTGCGGTGACGCAGAATGAGGAGCCCACACAAATCACAGGAACCACATGGAAGAGGGGAGAGTGACGGAATGGTATTTAACAGAACAGATGTTAAATCTTGGCTCCGTTGTGTGTTTGTGTTGTTTCTTTGATTTTGGACTAGTTACTTAATTTTTATCATTTTCCTTATGTGTAAAAGAGTTATAATACTAACGCTGCTTTTGTGAGGTTGTTGCTAGGATTTTTTTTATTTTTTTATTTTTTATTTATTTATTTATTTATTTATTTATTTATTTATTTATTTTTTGTTGTTGCTAGGATTAAATAGAGCAATAAATAGTAGCTACTGAGGCCAGTGCCTGACACAGAGTAATGCTTTCGAAAAATGCGAAGAAGGAAGACTGGAGAAGGAGTAGAAAAGGCAGAGGAAGAAGAGGGTGTATGACGTTGGTAGTTGGTAGTGGAGGTAGTGAGATGTGGATGGATTCTATATTACTTTGACTGACATCTAAATAACAATAGATTTTCTTGATAGACTGGATGTATGTAAAAGAGATCAAGAGGATGGTCCTGCTCCCAGAGAGATGGAATTGCCTCAACTAAGATGGGAAAGACTGGAGCAAGTTTCTCTAAAATCATTTGTACTGTCAGGGGGGCTGTCTTACCTCCGGTTTCCTCATTTGGGGGGGGGGCTCCAAGTAAATCACTTTATAAATCCCCTTTTGGTTTCCATCATATATTTGGATTGATCGATTTATTCTAGAAACTCCTATTATGCTCTATTGACGTTAGGGCTTCGAGACTCTGTGCTTCCTTCTTGAATGAGCACATTGTTCTCTTTAGATAGATACCTTCCCTTTATCTTTGTTACTGAGATTATCTGCTTTTATATGGTCATGAGATTGTAGCTAGTTTGGGTCAGAGATTTTTTTTCCTGAAGATATTTAGCTCCTATGTGGAAAATGTCTGCTGATGGCTGGTATTCTCATCTGTAGCAGTCCTTAGCTAATAGACAACACAGCCACTTTCTCCCAAGTTTGCTGATCGTCCCAGCTTCAGCAAATATTTCTATGTCCCTGATTGCAATTAGGTTCATAGTTGACCAGTCTTTTCACTTCTTTCTTAAATTTATTTAAATAAATAAAATAAAACCTCTGCCAAGTAGGTGAAATTTTGGCTCAGATTTCAAATCAATGCCTGAGCAATTAAAATCCCTCTCATAGCAAAGATTCACCTCCAAGCCACCCTCATGTTTTTAGTCAGGAACATGACATGATTATTCTCCATGTAACGGGAACTCAAACAGAAGATATTGTCATGTCACCATTATTTATTTCTCCTTCCGTCCTTACCCAAATACTCTTTTCTATGCCTCTGCTCCTATGTTCATCTATGTTCATAGCTGTCTACTTTGGAGGAAAAAGGGAACAAGCACCTACATTTCACCATTTAACTCTCTACATTCCAAAACTGAGAGGCATTACCTTTCTACATATGAAAAAAAAAATGAGGTTCAGATCATTTATGAAACTAAGTTCACAGAGCAGAGAGTCAAAGCCAGCTCTACTGTCTCCAAAGCCTGTTCTCATTCCATAACACAATGTTGTTTCACAGGTGAAGAGCTTTCTTGACCTACCACACTTGACTTTCTCTCCTAACAAATTCTAACAAAATTCTTTTTTGAAGAAACGGGTATGCTTCCATTGTTATGTTACAGCCTTGCACTTCAGTATTACCAGTGAAATGAGATCTGTTTTCTGGGCTTTCTTTCTTATCTGTACTTTGTAAATTGGCTTAGGGATACTGTAAATATAGGGTACGATTGTTGGCAAAGGGTTTCAATGGGATGCGAGGTGGGCCTTGCAGAACGGAGAGGTGAAGTTTGGCCAGAGAGAAAGAATGGAATAAGTGATCTAGGAAACAGGCAGAGTTTAGACAAAATCTACAGATTTGTGGAGGGGGCGTCAGGCTGGGATGATTGAAAAGCTCCAGTGAAGACCTAGGACTTTATCGTGCTGCAGTGAGACAGCAGAGCCAGGCAGAAGAGATTTGAAGGTGGGCATCAGAAAGATTACCCTGCAGGGCTGTGCAAGGTGGGCGTGAGCAGAGGCCATGTTATTTTAGTAATCTACATAAGAGGTGATAAAAAGCTCCAATTAAGTTGTTGGCAAGAGTGACAGCCCATACAATCGTTTCTCCCTATAACTTGTTGAATACCAGTCTTCTCTGGACAAGCAGACCATATACATAGGAGCCTGACAGCCAGTGGGAGTAAAAGAGAAAAATTTCACTAACAGAATTCTGTATTTTTAATTTTAATTTTAATTTTTTGGGAAACTGATATACTGTTCAAGAGGGTCAAGCCCCTCTCAGAGCTGTTCTCTAGTTATTTATAGTGCTTTCGAGGGAGTGGTGTAAGGATGAAGTGAATTTATATGTGAAGTATGACAGTGCTTTTCACCCAACCTGGCACTCCTTAAAGTTAAATAGGTGCTATCTCTATCATACAGATAAAGGTGGTGGGGTACAGAAAAGTAAGTTGCTCAAAATCGCACACCTAACAAGGCCACGGGTCAAGCACACTGATTTTCGTGCAATGTTGCTCTTTTGATTAAGAGCAAAGTTGCAGATTAAGAAAAATACAAAATTTTGAGAAAAATAATAAAGTTAGGGAATCCATTGAGTGGAGTAGAGCTTAATAATTATTTTTTTGTTTACTAAATTAGAAATCAGGCAAATTGATAGAATGTATAAATAGCAACATCACTTGTTTTAATCTTTTTTTCCCTGTAGAGATAGAAAAATTGAAAGAAAAAATAAATCAATTTTTTTTTCCATGGGCACATTTGAAAGTTTGGGATTGGAATTCCAAGGAAGGAATTTAAGTATAATAAAGATATCTATTATCCCAAAACTAAAGTTGTGTATTTCAGTGGTCTGCCATCTTGAAAACGCAAAGTGGAACCAGAGTGAGAAATAATAGCTTTTAAATCAGTTGTCCCATTTTTTTTTTTGACTGGTGAATCTCCTGATGTGTAGGTCCTAGCAAAGATGACAGGTTAAGTATACAACTTATGCATAGGTTTGGGAAAAATAAAGCCAGCATATTAAGTAATCCAATTTTACTTCTTGAAATTGCCACCATGTGGAATTTTCTAAATTTATAAATTCAAAATTTGCCATCCAATAGCCATATGCTATAAAATTCATTCCTGGGCTGTAAGAAAAAGCAAACCTAGTTTGTGAGAAACTGAAGCTTTTCCCTCATTTAAGAAAGCCCACTCTACTTTTACACTCTTTGGAAAAAAAAAAAAAAAAAAGCAAAGAAAAACAGAGAAAAGAAAAGAAAAAAATTTACTTTAGTGTAATAACAGAAAATTACTTTTCCAAGAGTAAAAAATGTTAGTATATTTTCCTTAATTTTGAGTGTGGTAAGTATACTGAGAAAATGGGAAAAGGAAACCTACCACAATAATTCTTCCTTAAGATACATTTGTTTTAGGTTCTCAAAAATAGCCACAGACTTTTTCAAGACTTTTGAAGACACCAGCTTTTTAAGGTCCTGTTTAGCAGTAACATTGGGTGATGCAATGGTATTTTCCTCTATGAAGTTGTTAAGTAATTAAAAATTGATTTTTTAAAAAATCAAAAAATTTTTTCTTCAAAAGAATGTCGTTAATGTTTCTTATCTAAGAATTCTTAAAAGTAATAAGAGAATATATGGACTCTGTTTTTCGTATTTCTGTAATGTACCCAACTGTAAGATAGAGTTATCTTTAATATTTATTTCTGAGAATGTGGTTATGTGTTTTCTTGCTGGAAGTATAAATGGAGATAAGCGAGGATGAAAGAAAGAGGATTTTACCTAAAGTTTAGAAATGAATTCCCAAACTAGGCAGATGGCTGTGGGAACATCCACCAGGTTAGTGGCGTCTGCTGCATAGAGGGCACTGCAGGGCTCTTCTCAAGCTGTGAGCCTCCCACCTCAGCCCACCGACAGGACAGGACGAGGGAGGCTCCATCCCACGTCGGGATGTTAGACTCTTTAGATAGTATGTCCGAGTTCATCAAGTACATGCAGACACTGAGTAGAAGAATAAATGCCTTGTAATTCAGAGAAAAATTGGACAAACTGGAAGACAGCAATACGGCACAGAGGAAACAGGGAGCAAAACACACATTCATAAACTCACAGACATTCAAGACACGCCTGTGTGTGTGAAACATTACAGGTTTCATTAAAACCCCAAAGACATTTCTCTGAAACTCACTAGGTCCATTTCAGACAGGGTAGGCCAAAGGAACAGAGACTGGCTTCTTACACAGACGACGACTGAGCCAGTCTCCCACCTGCACACCAGAGTGTGAGCCTGGATGACAGCAGGCGAGGGATGCTGACTAGTTCTTTCTCGAGAAGGGAATACATCTGGGCACAAGACATGGTGGCTTGACTGTTCTGATGCAGCGGATTGGTTTTGTTTTGTTAAGGTTGATTTATTTATGAGAGAGAGAGCATGTGAGTGAGGGCAGGGGCAGAGCGAGAGAGAGGGAGAATCTTGAGCGGACTCCCCGCTGAGTGAGGAGCCTCACACGGGGCTCAATCCCCAAACCCTGAGGCCACGACATGAGCAGAAATCAAGGGTTGGATGCTCAGCTGGCTGAGCCACCCAGACACCCCCTGATGCAGCTTTTTCAAGAACTGTTCCAAAGCCTACTAACGGCAGCCCTGACACAGCTGGGGCACTCCGAGGCAGAAAAAAAAACATACTCCCAGTCCTTTTTGTAATTACCAAGTAGTAGATGAAGCAAATACCCTCACTCCATTCCTGACTTGCACTGCAGATTCCCACCTGTAGGACTTCAAGAATGAGTCAAGTGTGGAGCAAGGCTTAGGGAACGGGGGAATTATCAGTGGGAGTTAGACATATGTATTGTGTTCATTACTTGTTAATTTAAAAAAATAGTGATTTTTGCTTTTTTAACCAGATCTGTTCTTCCTGCCATAATAAAAACCTTCATTTTCAAGGAAATGCATGGCTTTCTGCAAGAAAGGGGGAGCTCTGCTTTTTCTTCCCCCTGCTATGGGAAAGGCCCAGAGATTTTAGAGGGCCCTGCGAGTTATATGAGAGTTTTGACTCCCTCTTGTGGCATGTTCCTTTTGAAACAAAAGGGGGGCTTATAGCTATGGACTGATGAGTGGTAATTCAACTAAATAAGTAGGTGAAGATTCACTCTGCTATAGTGAATTGAGGGGAAATGTTCTTTTCTGACTATGCAATGTACTCAGCACCTGGGCTGCTGAGAAAAAGTGAGCAGACTGCTTCCATGGAAAAAAGAGTTTCTTCAAATTGCAATCTTTTAAACCTCAATTTGACATGACAAATATTAAAGTCAGAGGATAGTATACAAATATTTTAGTACCAGTTCAAGTAGATAGAAAAATGAGCATTCATTCTGATGCTGAATATTAATAAAAAGAACAAGTCTTCGGGTTCCTATATATAAGATCATACTATATATTGATTTTTCCCATTTTAGTCCCATCTATCATGTTTTGGGAATTTTGATTCTCAAAATTAAGCACAAAAATGAGTGTATAATCGCTTCAATTTGACATGGAAGCTAAAATACAATTACATTCATGAAAATCTTCATATCTCCAATGTTTTATTGGAGTTTTCAATTTTCATTCCTATGTTTGGAAACATTTACATGCTAGGCTTCAAAGTCAGCTTTTAAATTGGTGGAGAATAGGGAACGAGGCCAGCTACCTCCTCTCTTACAGGTCAATATATGTTTCTCTTGGATACAAAGTCTTTCCCATCATCTCTGCTACTCCCCTGGCTTAAGTTCTCAATGCCTCTTGTTGGGCTATTTCTGGGCCATGCTATGGTCCCCTTGCTCCCCGCCCCACTCCCCACGCCAATCCATCCAACACAGGTGACCATGACCAAGAGTTTCCACCACAGGGCCACTCGCTCCACTCTCTTCTGTAAGAGAAACACAAGCCAAGAACCAACGGGTACTACCACAAGATGGGAGAACCCAACCAGAGAAAGAGGAAGCTAAGACGATCTTCACAAGCTTGTAAGTATTTTAGAAATTATACACATCTGGTCAAAATCAAAATGATGTAATTCTGAAGATGTAAAATGCATTCAAAAGAAAATGAAGCAAACTTCTTAAACGTACAGAGATATTAAACTCGATTCTCTGGCCCTATAGGAAGAGATTCAGCCTGGAAACAAATGGAAGGAAATACACTTGAGCTCTATGTTGAGAAATGTCCTTCCCATGGGATTTTGGATTGAGCTCCTTCGTAGGGCATGATGCTGCTTCAAGGTTTGGCCACTTCCTTCTTCCCTGCTGCCTTAACGATTTGAACTTCACTAATATTAAACTAATTGCAATTTCCAAGCCTACCCTACTATTTTACACATCCACTATTTCCTACACGCCCTTTTCTCTGTCAAGACTTTCCTTACTATCTTTGTCTGATGAACCAATCTTTCAAATCCAGCTCCCGTATCACCAGGCTTCTGAGGATTATTTTCTTGTCTCTTCAGATTTCTTCCTCTACGTTATAATTAACCTTCTCTGCATGCTTTCATGTACTTCAAATAACATATTATACTTATTTGTTTTCATGGCTGGGGCCCCCCTCCTAGACATGATAAATCCTTGAGGACAGAATCTGTGTCTTTTTTTAACTTGGTATTTCCTTACAGGGTTTCCGGCACAAAAGAGATGTTCAGTATATGTGCAACTGAATAGAAATTTATGAGGGAATGACTATTATCCATGTCTTCCTTCCAGCTGCGGCTGTCCATTGACAAGAGTTGTTTTGTTTGGTTTTTCTGGCTCATCATTATGCATCTTTTCACTTTTTGAGTTCGACAGCTAGTGCCAAGGGAAGATCAAGGAAAAGTGGCCTGCATCTTGATGCCAGATTTTAAAAGTCTTCCCTCGCTCTAAAGCAGAAGAGGGAACATGGCCACTGGGGATGAAAAACAAAATCTTTTCACAAAGGTAACTGGGTTTGTTTACATGTTCTGGAGTATCAATGTTCAAAGAAATATGCGATGGCAGGACAATGAGGTGTCAAGTTCTACAGGCAAAAAGCCATAGAAGGAATATTCCAAAGATGGCCTGTCGCTTTCTCCTTTACCCCACCAAGTGCACAGCTTGAGAATGTATTTTAAAAATCTGATCTTGTTTTAAACCATTAAAGTATTTTCCAGGGTCTAAATAGCAGCCAGTTCTCCGTATATTATTCATGACTGCAGCCTGTCAGTGTGACTTGTTTTTTCCACTACTTAACTGAGTGTAGTATCATTTCCATTTTGCTACTGCCCGATAGTCCTGAGAAATGGAAGCTATAAAACTGCATTAGTCGAGAAGTATTAGTGGAGGAGGGTGGCTGTATCTTTTTACAAAGCTTAAAAGCTTACGCTGTAATAATAAAACGTTGGCTTTCTCCCCTCCTCGAATAATCAAAAGAAGAACTTGAAGGAAATGAAAGCAAAATCCAACAGGATTACAAAATCGGGGCAGAGTTAAGGAAAAATATTTTGAGTACCAGAAGAAATCTAAAATAAATAAAAAATAATAATACATTCGTGAAAGTGCTATTTGACCCAGATAATTGCTACTCAGTTATGTAACTGGAGACTCCTTGAAGAATCTAGCAGTGCACACACCAGGGAAGGCCGGATAAACATCTTTCCCCAGATGCCCATCTGGATTCCCCCAGCTAGCTAGCTAAAGAAGAAAGCGGATTCCTGGCAGTTTAGACAGAAAGCACGAGAGCAAAACCTGGTCAGTTGCCAGAATGATGAAACTAGGGACATAGAGGAACCCAGTTCTGGACCGCACGGGCCTGTGCCTGAACAGGAAGGGGACAACGTCGCGCCCTACCGATGACCATGGGACAAAGCAGAGCTGCGTGGCTCCAGCTCATTAATTAGTGACATCTGTTAACCCAGGAACCTAGCGTTTGAAACCACTTACTATCCATGTTTGAGAATTCCGGATCTGAAAGGAGGAGGTGAGGTCTCTGTCTTGGTGCATGACCCAGAATTCTCAGAAGGGGTGTTGCAGAATTCAACAAGGCTCATCCAATATATCTGGTCAACGGTGGAAAAGGAAGTTCAGGGAGACCTGCCTGGCCAGTGTGCTTGTAGAAGTCAAGATTCTGCTAAATACACAGGAATCATGATATTTTCAGAGTTTTTCTTTGTCCCATGTCATCTTACGATACAAACGTTCCAAGTATACAGAGAGGACATAATTAACTTTTTACCTGTATTGGTATTTCTTTTATCCTGTCTCTCAGTCAAGAATAATCTTTTTCCACCAGACCCAACTGTGGCAGATTTTCTGAACATTTTTGTGGTCACACATTTACATTTTCTTGAGACCCATCCATCTCTCCCCACACAAATGTGCTAAGCACACACAGCATGCGTGCACCCATGCACACGCTCCCATTCTCATTTGACAGTATTGTAGGGGAATCACATAATTTTATCTGTGGGTACCCGGCTAGGAATTCCCACTTTGTCGATTTTGTATTGTTCTGGCTTTAGATAAAAATAAGAAGGGCACGTCTGCTTCCCCCACCTACTCCTTTGCCGCGGTCACTCAGGGAGTATCCAGTGTGCTGGGTTCATGTTAGACGACAAGGGGACAAGTTTGCTGTCCCTCTTCTCTTCCTGTCTCTTTAGGATGTCTAGAACTCGTCTATATTTCCTTTCATCCTAACAAATGCTCTGCACTGGTAAATCATTAAACATCCCGCATAAATTACGATAAACGTCTTAACCAAAGCACAAGGCTTTGAATTGGCTTCTGGGCAAAATGTCTTACAAGTTTTTAAAAGACATTGACGGTCTTGGTCAAGGTTACCTGGCAAAAACAATTCTCTCTGGAGTTTTTCCCTGGCCTGTTGTGAAAAGCATCTTTTCTTCAGCCAGTCAGCTTCAAATTCACTGCAATGCTCGTTCGGCCACGTGATGCAAACCTGGTAACACAGAAAGCGAGTGTCACCTTGTATTCTGCGTACATGCCCTTGGGTTCCCTGTAGCTGTTTCTGAAGGTCACCTTAAGATAATCAGGGGATGCAATTAGGCTTTAGTCTTTTATTTATTTATTTTGTGTGTGTGTGTGTGTGTGTGTGTGTGCGTGTGTGTGTTTTCACATATGTACTTGCAGGCCTTGGAAGACAAGCAAGCTGAATGCCAAGGGGATACAGGTGTGGTCAGAGGCCTCTTGGACGCCACGTAAGAAATAAAACCGAGCTAGATGCGGAGTTCTTGTGCTGTGGCCTCTACACCTGTCATTTCCAAACGTCCCGTGATGACTTGAAGTCAGACATCACGGAGTTCACCCCTCTAGGAGTGTCAGAACTCGGAGGGATGATGAGGAGACACACCATCATCATAATCAGTGACAGTGACAACCGCCCCTTGTCCTGTAAGACGAGCACCACAGGCGTAACTCTTCTCGTCCTCGTGCGACTCTAGAAGGAAGGAACTACTAGTAGTCACTTTTTCAAGTGAGGGACGGAAGGGTAAATAGTGGTTCTAAGGTCACACAGCGAGTGACCAGTGAACCCTGGGAATAAAGTCCTTGAGCCCAGATGGCGACAGGAGTCGGGGGGAGAGCCGTGACCTCGCTGGTCACACTTGCTCTCCTGCTAACTCTCCTGGTGAGTCTGGGAGAAACACAGGCTGCTGGCCCCATCCAGTCTGTGGTTTTGAGAGCTAGGGTTTTGGGGAATCCTAAAACAGGCCTTGCCTATCGACTCTCTCATTTGACTCAAAACGCGTCCATCAGTCCGCGTTTCTGGGTGCTCACTGCGAGCCAGACACCGGGGTGAGCGTTTCCACCCACATCTTCCCGCTGAATCCTCGTGTCGCCTCTACGGATAGCCGTGCTAGTAGCCCTACTTTACAGGGAGGAACTAAAGCCCAGAAGCATTCTTTTTCTTGTAGAAGTCACCGGCCCGGGTCTGAGGCTGTCACGCTCTGAAGGAATGCTGAGCCACACTGCCACAGGAGCAGAGGTACAGATGGCAGTGACGATAAGAGAAGCCCCCTTTCACCGAGCGAGCTTACTTTGCACCAGGTGCACGTGGTTCTCTAGTATTTTATATGCACAATCAAATGACGAAGAGGTCACTATTTGAGTTATCGGAGACTGGGCCCTTCCTTCAACCTGGGAGGGAAAGGAGGGAGAGTTTAGAGCCGGTTACCTTTCTTCTGTCGAATGTCAAGCCTTTAATAACAATGTTCACATCAAGAGCTTCGACGAGAAGTTTCCGTGCTTTTGCCGAGTCCAGGTAGCAGTCGGGGCACTGGCAGTTGTCTCTCAGCCATACAGCCGGGTAGAGAGACTCCGCGCCATCGTGCCACAAGATCTGCATCAGATGAGCCCCGTCCAGCACCTCTGCCTTTTGGATGGCACAGTGCATGTTTCTGCTCCTTGCAGGTGAATCCTGTCAGCCACCTGCCGCGAGCGACAAATCCCAGTTACAAGGAATCTCAGGCAGATCGAGTCTGAACGCGACTTCTAAGAGTGCGAACAATTCAAGGGGACTCTGGCTCCTGCCGTTCGGTCGGCTGCCAGAGTTTGGGGTTTGACTTATCAACGCTGGGACCTTTGTTCTGGGGAGAGTGTTTCATGTGCTGTAAACAGAAACACAGTGGCTAAAAGTAAATAAGATAGATAAACATGCTGAATCAGGATCCAGAGGAAAAGAGTTCTTTGTGGGTTTTTTTCCCAGAAATTTTAGATAAGTTCCGAACCAAGGACATACGCACTTTCATAATTGTGTTTGCTTAAAAGCTCCGAAAATTTCTTTTTTTTTTTTTTTTTTTTTTTTTAAGATTTTATCTATTTGTTCATGAGAGACACAGGAGAGAGAGAGGCAGGGACCCAGGCAGAGGGAGAAGCAGGCTCCATGCAGGGAGCCCGACGTGGGACTCGATCCTGGGACTCCAGGATCACGCCCTGGGCCGAAGGCTGGCGCCAAACCGCTGAGCCACCCAGGGATCCCCAGAAGCTCCGAAAATTTCTTAAGGGAGAAAAATACCCCACACATTGAAGGTACAACTAATCATCTCTGTGCTATTTTAACTGACATTCAATTGCACATGACTTTTGGGGGAAAAAATGCTTTTAAGATGCTAAATTAGTACACTTGTTCTACTGAGGGGGATTTTAATGCAATTTATTTATTCTAGGAGGTACTATCACCCAGTGCATTGTGCTATTTCTCTTCCATCATCTACTTTTTTACTTATACGTTTCATTTTCTAAATGCAGTATAAAAGTTCCCAGGCTCTGCGAGCAACCCACTCTTGTCTCACTTTATTTCTCTGGGATTTTTATGTTTTAAAATAGTGTGCCTCGATATTATGGTTAGTTTATTTTTTAAAAGATTTATTTATTTGAGAGAGAGTGAGAGAGAGAGCATGAGCAGCAGAAGGGGCAGAAGCAGAGGGAGAAGCAAATCCTCACTGAGCAGGGAGCCTGACGTGGGGCTCGATCCCAGCACCTTGAGGTCATGACCTGAGCCGAAGGCAGATGCCTAACCGACTGAGGTACCTGGGTGCCCCACGTATTCTGGTTTAGTTTAATCTAAACCTTCACTGAGTATTTTTATGAATCTTCATCTTCCTTAGGAATCCATGACTTCTTTTTATGAAGAAACACACCAAATTTTGAGGGCATGAAGTATTTATAGGAAAGAAAATCAAGCGAAAAGAGAGCCACAAGGCATTGCGGACTGAGCACCTCAGCGTTGACTATGATTCCATTAACGACTACATATTTGGCCTTCTGAAATTGGGTCGACGTGTCAGTGTTCAATTGTGTCAGTCTCACTCCCCTCGCATATAATATTCTAGGATTTCAGATTGACAAAGAAGAAGTAGAACACCTTCACTTGTTCCATATAATGATTAGCTCCTCATTAGCAGAAAGTGACACTTGACCATAGAAACGGGACTTCGCTGTCATGGGATGAAGGGGAGGCACATCCACACACACACACACACACACACACACACACACACACACACACAGTGACTGCTTAACAGGCCCCTTCTACGTAGTAGATCCCGCCCCCCTACGTACCAGGTACCGCAGTAGACACTGGGAGATTCAAGGTCAGGCAGGACGAAACAGCTCGTGGCCTTCCTTGAACTTACAGATAGGAAGACTTTATGTGCCATTAACGTAACTTTAAAAAATACTTTCCATTAAAAGAACACAACTTTCAGGTGATAGTTTTACATATACCTCCTCAAATCATTAACTTGGATGATTTAGGTTATGAAGCCGGGCCAAGACAAGAAAAGACTGTTTTCTGCAGTTAGCTCAACCACACTAAAGTTACCTAATGATAAAAAGAGAGACGCAATTGGCAGGGCTTCATGTGCTTATGCTTACTCAGGTACCCTCGTCCAGTTTTTTTTTTCTTAATACCTTACAATAGCCACAGGGCAGTACTATGACCTAGAGAAATCATCAAAGATATTATTTAGTTCAAACTTGGGCATTTACCTCATAGATTTCGAGTAAGGGGCTCACAGGAAGTGCAAACATAAGCAGAATGGGTAGGGCACCTAATTTCCCTGATAGCATAAGGGGAGGCTGGCAGGTTTTTCCTTAAAGGTGGTTTCAGAGGACAGTGATGGTTCCAGTAAGTACAGAATAATATAACCAGGTCCTTAAATAACGTGCCATTCGTAAGGACAAGAAAAGGAGAAATGTTGTGACTGTTTAAGTCTGGGGTGACAAATATTTCACGCAAAAGGACAGACAGCACATATTTTTGGCTTTCCAGGCTATCTACAGTCCCTAGCACGAATTCTTGTTTTTATTTTTTAAAAATTTGTAAGAATGTAAAAACTCTTCTGACCTCCTAAGCTGGACAAAGCAGGCTGCAGGCCATACTTGGCCCACAGGCAAGACCTTGCCTGGCCTCAATCGGGTTTCGGAAGGCGCGCTTCCATTACGGTGGTAGACAATCATACTTCAACACAGAAAACAGATCTTTCATTTCTCCTTGTATATAAAGTTAAACACATCATTCAGATAATACTAAGCCCCTTCTTTTGGCCAGCAGTGCTGTACCAGAAAGTTCAAAGATCACCACGAGGTTCCAGAGTTCGAGAAAAAGTGAGGTAATTACAAAAGTAAGAATGGCACCCTGAGTTGTCTGAGAGGCTCCAGGACACCCCCGTAGAGAGAAAGTGTATCTGAGGAAGCCTCCCGGGATGGGATCAATGCTTCTGAAGGCACATTGACTCCTCACTCCTATCGACGCCCATACGGACATGTGCCTCTGTGTACCAGACATGAGGCTATTATAAGTCTTCTTTGTATAAGGCTATGCTTTTCCAGTGGGTGGCAAGCCGACGACAGGTAGAAAAGGTTCTGGTTTCATAGCAAATAAACATCAACATGGAAGATGGAGCGTCCACAGGCAAAACACAAGTGGGGACAAAAAATACATGCACGTATCCTAATTTGTTTATCTTGTTATTTATTCTTGTTGGTACTTAACCTGATCTATTTATAAACCGAGGGGTTGTTCCCTTGCTCAAACTACCTGCCAAGAATCAAAGGCAAAAGACACCTCAAAATATCAACACACGCTGAATAAACGTACGTGGCTTCCAAACTCACCTTCTCTATATTGAGACCCAGTTACCTTTTTCTGTTTGAGAAAGAGAGAGATGGAGAGAGAAAGAGGCCATGGGGGGGTGGGGAGGCTGGGGGAAAGGGAAGGAGGGAGGGAGAGAGAGAGAGAATCTCAGGCAAGCTCCACACCCAATGCAGAGCCAGATGCCAGCCCTGAGATCAGGACCTGAGCTGAAATCAAGAGTCAGGACGCTTAACCCACTGGGTCACCCAGGCGCCTCAACAGAGCTACCTTTTAAGATACATTCGACATCTTGGTCCTGATGTGATTTCAAAACCGTGTAGGACGTGTTTATCCCACTCTACCAGTCCTTCAGTTACAGTCCACTAAAATCACGTGTCTCCTTCATTCCCTCTTTCTCCAAGTCTACTCAATTTCTCAGCCTATTCTTTATAACGTGGGGTCTCTTGATTCTGTACCTTTCAGGATGCATGGTTACTTTCTAGGTTATCAATGTCTTTCAAAATGTGGGACTTTGAATTACTACATTTCTAGTGTTAAAAGAGAGAGAGAGAGAAATGAGTACCTTAATGAGGAAGGATTTCTTATTTTTTATTATTTATTTATTTATTTATTTATTTATTTATTTATTTATTTTTTACCTTGAGAGTTTGGAAGAATAGTGGTAACTGTTTATGGGATCTTAGGATAGAGTAACCGGGTTGGTTGTACAGTAAGAATATTGGTTTTAGTTATATTGACAGTAAGCTGACAGTACTAGTAATAATAGTAAACGTTTTATTTACCAAATGCCTTCTTCATGCCAATCACATGCTAAGTGCTTGACAGACGATAACTCCTTGGATCTTCATCATAACCCAATGAAACATGTGCTGCGATTACCTGAATAGGCCGCAGAAGAAAGAGGCGAGGGGGTGTCGGCCTGCAGATGGTCCGCAGAATGTCTTAAGCTCTCCAAGGGAGTGAGACAATTAAGGAAAATATAAATTCTTTTCATTTATTTTTATCACCAACATCCCACGCCTGTCAGTGTATATTCCGGACTCCACTCATTTTCTATGACGTGTTCATTGACGGGTTGGAAGAAGTTTTGGCTGAACGGATTTTTACAAAACTTGGAACTCGATACCTTGATTCTTGATGGATACCTTGCGTGAAGGGTACATTTCCCACGACCACAAACGTTGTCCCTGTCCTCGAAGACGACACGGTGCCCATGTCCCCCTGACTGCTGCAAGTGCTCACACCTACAGGCATCTGAACCAAGCAACACTAATTACATTCCAACCTGCCATTTGAAGCTTTCCGTCTCCCTCTGTCGCTCTTTTCTTTTTCTCTTTCCTTTTTTCTACCTAACATGTTTGAACTGGAAAGGAAAAAGCACACTTCCAGATATAGGGGAACCTGATGCCCCCGGCCCCCCGGCCCCCCACCAGCCTGCTTGGCCAAATGGATATGCTGAGGAGGGTATTTCAAGGGAGGAGGTGCTTTCGAGACCAGTGGCTGATGGGAGCTGCCCGAGGCCCAGGCAAGAGTGTGGAAGAACAGGAAAGACTTGGGTGTTGCTGAGGCTCGATTGTTTGGGTGTCTGTGAAGGAGCTTGCCGGGTCATTTCTACTCTTCACAATCCCTTTCTCAACTCATGACAAAGGTGAATGGTAATCCAAACAAAAGCAGAGAGAAATGGGAAAACTGTTTCCCTCTTTAACCTGTCTTGTTACTCAAAGCTCTGTTGGGCTTTTATTCTATGCGATGAACTTTCAAAAAAGAGAAAGAAAAAGCAAGGATCACCAGTATTTAAAGGCAAATTTTTTTCTGAAAAATTTATAGGCTTATCCGTGAGTATGATTTGTTGAAATCTGGTTTTCCATTTAGCCCACGTGACCTGTTCAAATTGAAGCCCTGTGGAAGCATCATAGACGTGGAGTTATCTGATCAACTACTGTGTTTTTTCGAAGAGGAGGAAAAAAAGAGAAAAAGGAAAAAGTAGATGTTCCCAGCTAAATATATATTAAATATATACTTTACCAATGGGTCCTCTTTGCTCAGTTAAAGAGCACCTATAAAACAAAAACGTCTCTTTCTTTCAGGACTTCTTACTTGGCTTCTCCTTACAATTACCATTTGGCTTATGAAACAATCAGATTGGTTTGTGTGGGAGGGAGTAGACTTGCTTGTCCTGAAAAACAGATCATGGGGCAGGGGGATTCCAACCTGATAGGATCGATTTCTTTTAATTTAATCCCAGCACTTGGGGTGTACGCGTGTGTGTGTGTGTGTGTGTGTGTTCCTTCCTAACTGACTCACCATATTTTTCCCCTTCAGAGTTATGGAAGTTTATTTGGGGCTCCTGTTTGGCGCAACTAAATGGTCTGTTTTAGAGATTACCCTACTTCAGCAATGGGCGTGGTTCTCTCCTTTTAAAAATTTTATAAATTCAAGTTCTGTCAGCTGGTTTTCTCGAGCACAGTTTGGAAACTCAAGGAAGTAGCTCTGCAAGTTATTTTATGCCTTGATCTTGGAAATGAAAGAACTCAGAACTCGAAGTCTCCGGGCCTGAGAGAAACAGCTCGTGCTATCACTGGGCTCAGTGCCCTCATCTGATAGGCGAGCATGACGGACGCTCAGATGCTGGTGTGATGTGCAAGCCCACGACGCTGGCTGGTGGGGGGCCGCTCCACCCTGGCTTTGCCAGTTCACCCGGCACACATAAAGTAAACAGTTTCTGGTTCTAATGAAAGACGGTGCAAAATTTCTTCAAACACCAATCACAACTATTTTGAACCATGGGGTTTGGAGAAGCTTCTCAGGAAGTTGATGAGAAGCTTCCCAGTTACTATACGTGAAATTTAAATTGACGGGAATTACTAAGATACATCGAAGGAGGCTGATTCATCCACTAGATTACCGACCCCTAAAATAAAAGACTATAATTTTTTTTTTGGACCGTTTTTCGTAAGAGAAGGAAGGAATAGGGCTCATGTTATCAAATGTGAATTTCCACCTTCTTCTTCGGGTAAGTCATCAGCCCTGCTATCAGATAGCGGGGTCCTCCAACGTGTCTGTCCTCCTGCTCCTGGGTGGTAGGATCAGAAAATGATCACAATGCAGGAAACATGTAAATTGTGTGTGAGTGTGTGTGTGTGTGTTTCTGTATAAAATCATTCATTTTGCACTTATTCTGTTCTGGCCCTCTGCTAATGCCTTCGATTATATTAATTTGATTTAATCCTCTGGAAAACACTGAGCTCTGCACCATCACTTCTATTTTACAGGTGACCTAGAGCTTGGACAGGAGAAGCAACCGACTTGAGAGCAGGGGAAATGGGAACCTGCCCACTACACTGAACTACGTCATGGGGAATCTGTGGCTGAATAATTTCTCAGGCGAACATTTTAATTTACCAAAAATATGCTGTTAAAAGAGTCGCCAGATCTCGAGTTTGTTGGTTGTTAGTTGACCTCACTGTCCGACATTGCATCATTGGAAGAGGAGGAAGTTTTCCAGACATTACACCATAAAGGCTTAGACAGTATTACTATTCTTTTATATATCAACCTTTAAATCATAAAACTCAACTCACCTGGTAAGGTAAGGGTTGACCAGGCTCTATTTGCGTGTTTGAACGTCTGAACCTGAGTATCTGCTGCACACATGCACACTCATTACCCTTGCTGCCTACGGGCCTTCAGCTCAGAGGCCGTTGTCTTTTATTTATTTGTTTGACTTGATTTAGTAGGAGGCTGAGCCACTTAATAATTCATGAATATACTCCTGTGGGTAATGAGTCCTATAAAGCCATTAGAAAAAAAAACAGTCTCCATTCTCTTGAGTAGGTTCACCAGTCTGCCTGCCACTGTGTTGAAAGTATCAGATTTTGTGCAAACACTTCCTTCCTAAATGATTAAAAGGAAAACTTTTCACAAAAAGCTTCACTCTGGGAGAATGACCCCAATCCGATCCAAACTCCTCTATCAAAGTGCTCCCTGACGGGTGTAATGCAGGGCACTGGGTCTAGATCTTTGAACCAGAACATGTATTCGTTATGAGAAATCCTATGTTTTATAATAAAATCCATCCAAAACACCTGTCATGTCTCCTCTTGAGCTACATTTGGGGGTAAAAAAAGAACTGAAAATGCACACAAAGGTCGGTCTTAGCTGAGCAGTATCCTGCAGAAGCACGTCACACTCAGCTTTCTGGCCTTAACAAAGGGCCAAGGTACAATATGCAGCCCTTTCTTCGGGCTGGGCTGTGGATTATTCGGTGACTGTTTCCAAATCCAGCCCGAACCCGCCCTTTCCCGCCACCCAGTCTGCTCTTTAGACAGTATCCTCTCTGTCCCCTGGTAGGCTTTCTGGATCAGCCCAGGGACTGTCAAGTAACTTGACTACCAGACTAAGCCAAACATAATTGGGAAAGGAAGGCTGCCAAGAAGCAATCGGATCCACCGCATTCCCAAATCAAGCCTATTCGGGGTGAGAGGGCCCATCCCCGTGGGGGCCCACAAGCCGGGAGACACACGTGCCTGGGTTCCCAATGGGATGCTCCCCCGTCCCAGCCCCCAGCCCCGGCGCCCTTCAAATAAGGCAAAGCTGAGCTTAATCGTACCTGTTCTCAGATGTGCTTCAGGCGCCAAACCACGCACCACTTGCCCAGGAAAGGAAACGTCAGCTTTGATCCTCACCGTCCTCTGGAGAGGGAGCCTTCTGGGAACCGGCACATCCCGGATTGACCTGCCTGCAGTTTCCCCACATCTGACATGTGATGTAGCTACTGCTTGGGAGCCTTTCTGCTCCTGGCAGCTCCACGGAAGCCCTGCCCCCAGACACGGCTGAGGCTTGCAAATGAGGAAGGATGTCCCAATCTGAAGGTGTAGCAACTCCCAGAGGGAGCTTGGGGGGGGGGGGGAAGGGGGGAGAGTGGTGCGGGGAGAGAGATGGAGATAGGAAAGGAAGGGAAGAAGGGAAGGAGGGAGGGAAGGGAAGGAGGGAGGGAAGGAGGGAAAAGAGGTAGGGAGGGAAGGGAAGGAAGGAGGGAAGGAGGGAAGGAAGGAGTGAAGGAAGGGAAGGAAGGAGGGAAGGAAGGGAAGGAAGGAGGGAAGGAAAGGAAGGGACGGAAGGAAGGGAAGAATGAATTCCCGCCCCGAAAACAAGCAGCAAACCCACCATACTCTTGACCCCGACACCCACTCTTGGCCATGTCCTTCCCCTTCTTTTCCCTCTTCCTCTTTCCCCCTTCCCTTCCCTTTCCATGTCCCCCTTCCACCTTCCCCCTCTCCCTTCCCCCTCCCACCTTCCCTTCTCCCTTTCCCCCCTTCCTCCGTCTCCCTTCCCCCTTCTCCCCCTTCCCCCTTCAGCCTTCCCCCTTCTGCCTTCCCTTCTCCCTTCCCCCTTCCCTTCCCTTTCCACTTCCCCTTCCCCTTTCCTCCTTCCCCCTTCCCTTCCCTTTTCACTTCCCCTTTCCCCCTTCTCCTTTCCCCCTTCCCCCTTCTCCCCCCTTCCCCTTTCTCCCTTCCCCCTTCCCCCTTCTCCCCCCTTCCCCTTTCTCCCTTCCCCCTTCAGTCTTCCCCCTTCTGTCTTCCCTTCTCCCTTCCCTTCCCTTTCCACTTCCCCCTTCTCCCTTCCCCTTTCCTCCTTCCCCCTTCCCTTCCCTTTCCACTTCCCCTTTCCCCCTTCCCTTCCCATTTAAGAAAACTTTCTTCTTAAAATCAGCTCCCTGTTGAGTCACATGAACTTCAGTTCCCGTAGGCTACACCCCCCAGGAGGTCTGGGTGAGACCGGGAGAGGTGCCACTCCCCTGGGGAGCCAGGTGTGTTTGCAGGGGAGGAGGCCTGGGCGCTCCAGGGGCAGGGCAGGGACATGGGGTTGTAGTGACCACACGGGGACACCCGGGGACCTGTTGATGGCCGGGCCGAGTTTCAGCGAAACCTAGGACCAATGGAGAAGTTCTGCTGCTTGCACAATTTCCCATTTTGAAGAAGGAGAAACAGTAGGATTTACGAAGAATATTTGCCACATAAGCAGTTGATATACACAGCATTCTCCTAGTTCAAATTTTAGTCATTTTCAAAAGGTTTCAAAAGTTCAAAAAGTGTTCGAATGACATTAAAAAGACTATAATTTATATATAATTTTATATAAAGAAGAAAACCAAAATAGCCCATCATCCCCTTGCCCTCACATTATTAAGAAAAAAAAAAGAGAAAGATTAAAGAAAAGTTTTTCTTCTCCCTCTTTTGAATTCCTTTTCCCAAATATAATAATTATTTTTTTTTTCCTATACCGAGGCATTTACTATACAAATGTGTAACCCAGCGGTGTGCTGGCAAATAATGAACAGGTGACCACATAGTCCTAATCCTCAAGTAAATAACACAAGTGTTTTTATTATCCATGGTGACAGGTCCCATGAGTAAGAAGCAAGCCCAGTCTAGAATTTGCAAAACGATTCAGGCAGGTAGGTCAGAAGGAACATTTGCATTGAGTGGGACGCTGTCCTCAGTCTGTCCCATAACTAATACTGTGACAATAAATAAATACCAGTAATCATTTTGCCAACTGCAATCAATGATCAGCTAGCTAGGCTCTGAGGTTTTTAGCCATTCTGATTCCAAGAACTTAGTAATTCTGAGTAAATAACAAACTGTCCATAGATGGTAAATATTAAATATTTTCCTCTTGGGTTGATGAAAGGGGTGGTAATATGACCAATTTGGTCTTGGAAATAATTTGTTTTAAATAATTAAACTGGTATCTTTCCCCTTAGTGGGACGTGAACTCCATGAGGGCTTTGGAACTCCTGTATTTTGTGCCATTCTTCAAATAGGAAGTAGTGCTTTGGGTTTTAGGGGCCCCTACTCTGGCCCTCCTTCCTCTGTACCATGTGTCATCCATTTATGAGACCAAGGGACCCAGCCGGAGCCCTCACCATCCCTCTATTTTAGATAATGCTCTGCAAGCCGAGGCCCTGAAACTTCAGAGCTGCAAGGACTTGTGCCTCTTCTAGGGTCTGCGAGTGATCTCTTCTGTTTCTCCAGGCCACGGAGGTGGTACTGTAGCCCTGGTATATACACACCAAGGCCCAGGGGATGATCCAGGGGATGATCCAGGGGCAGCTGTGCATGTGTGTAGGGTGTACGGATAGGTGAAGCTTGGATGTGCATTCTGGGGCATCCACACAGTTTCCCTCCCTGTGCAGGATGAAACTCAGTGTAGGATGAAAAGTGGAGGGGTCCGAGGCTCTCAGGCTGCAGGCTGGGGCCTATAGTCTAGGGACTGGCCCTCCCTCCCTTCCCAAATTCTGGCGCGGAACAACAAGGCATCTGGGAATTCTATTTTTTTTTAATTGCTGTTATTGCTTCATATTTTTATTTAAATTCTAGTTAGTTAGCATATAGTGTAATATGGCATCTGGGAATTCTAAGTTCAAAGTTGGACTTCTAGGTTATTATGAAGGTATATTTTTCAAGGTTGGAGGATAGAATATATTTCATTCAGCCGTTAGATTGTTAGAAGCAGTGGTGTGCTGTTAAGTGTTCACCAAGATGCTCCCTGAAAACAGCAACCGTCACCACCCGATTTGTGGCATTTGCCCTTTGTTGTGGTGTATAAATGCTCCTGCCATGGCCAATTTTAAGGTACAGAGGCAACACGACTGAATGTGAATTTGGGAAGCGAGAAATCCAGTTGGCTCTTCTGGGCTCAGAACAGCTAGACGCAGCGCACCTCTGTTCATAATGTTAAATACTTAGACATGTGGTCTAGGGGCTTTAATTTATACCCTCATCCTTGGCCTTCCCAATGCTAACGACGTACCCCAGTGCACAGAAAAGTGCTGGCATATAGTGGACCCTTAATAAATACCTCTTGAATAAAAAGCCCCATTACTTGTGTGACTTTAGGTAAGCCATTTATCTATCAAGTAATCTGTACTTTACAGAGTTCTTGACCAAATTATACAGTTCATGGAAAAGCATCTGGCATAGTTCTTGGCACCTAATACAATCGATAAGTGCCGTTGAAAGAATGAATAATTGGCATTCAATAAATTTTAATATCCTTTTTATTATCATATTTGGGCAAGATTCAAGTTTTTAGTTTAAGCCATTCCTAGGTGTTTGTAATTTTCTGCAGTTGTCTCTAGGTCAAGACAAATGCCCGCTTCTTTCAGGGTTTTTCTTGGAGAACCCTTTGAGATAGACATCTCATTTTTATATAGTTCCCAAGGGAACCGCGCTCACACAATGTTACTCATTTTAGAAAGTTTGGTAAAATTCCATTTGGCAACAAATCTGTTATCTGAGCCTAGGGGAGAAAGGCTTTTTTTTTTTTTTTTTTTTAATGCTCTAACTTTGTTCTCAGCTGTATTTTGTATCCTGGGATAGTAGAGAGAAGAAAAAAATGGCTTTGAATTAATACTGAAGATTTAGTCATTCCATATGTTCTCTCAGTGAGGAATATACTGAGTTTTTAAGACAAACATGTGAGAAATCAGAAATCTAAAGGCCTCAGCAGTGGTATTCTTCTCTCCTGCTCGGTTAATTGAATGAAGCTTAATGATGAGTGATAATTTCTACTTGAGAACGTTGTTCCCATGAACATCTTCCATTGGCTGGTAATGGTTACACTGAGTAGAAGAACTGTTTCTTTTCAGAAAGAAAATAATTAATTTCTTTAAATTAAATTTAAATTAATTAATTAATTTAATTCCTAAATAGCAGGTATCTACTTTCTCTTGAGGATGTTTTCTTCCTCTCCAAATATTTCAGTGTTGCTACTATGTGCTCAATGGGCCCCTTTTCCCACACCTCAACAGGTTTTTTTGTTTGTTTGTTTGTTTTTTAGCAGTTAGACATCTTTTTCTCTTCACAGTGCCACAAGTAGTTTTTCGTTTTACCAACAATTCCTCCCCAAAAGTTGCTTAGCTGAGCTCTGTTCCTATAAACTCAAAACTTTGGAAGGAAATCTCTCATAAATGTAGAAAAGATCTTGTGTGGGAACCTACCTTTATTTATACTATCAAAAATGATCTCCACAAAGATCAGATCAGAAAAGAGTTGGAAACTCATCCGACAGGCTGTTAATGAAAACACAGACTCATTGATATGAACATCAACTTAAAGGCAGAGCTCAGGAAAATCATCAGTAAATGCAGACTATAATTTGCCTTTTGGAAGAGTCTTAGACATCTTCTGATTTAGCAATATTATTTTATAGATGGTGAATCTGAAACATTTCTAAGCTTTATTTTTTTATTTTTTTTATTTTTTTCTTTCTTTTAAATATTTTATTTATTTATTCATGAGAGACACACAGAGAGAGGCAGATACAGGCAGAGGGAGAAGCAGGCTCCATGCAGGGAGCCCGATGTGGGACTCGATCCGGGAACCCCGAGATCATGCCCTGAGCGGAAGGCAGATGCTTAACCGCTAAGCCACCTGGGCATCCACATTTCTAAGCTTTAAAAAACAAACAAACAAAAATAATAACAACCAATAACCTAGATACTCATCAGGGAACACTAGAGATTTTCACTTTAATATTATATTAGTGAGGGCAGGTTTGGTTATCATGCAAAAACAAATAGCTGCAAAAGCTCAGTAGCTTAAGACAATTGAGGGAGGTATGTCTCTTACACTCACGATATGCCCATCATGGATGGGCGGGGAGATGTGCTCCAGGAGCTCAAGTATCAAGATTGATGATGTCCTGGAATATCACCAGATGCTGCGGCAGAGGGAAAGTTAGAATGGCTAATCACGCCTAGAATTTTAAAGACTCCCACCTGTTAGGACATATGGGTTCCACCCATTTCATCAATTAAGCAAGTCAATAGTCATGTATCCCTTCAAGGAGGTAGGGAACCGCAATCCAGCTATGTTATTGGAAGGAAGAAAGTGGAATATTTGTGAAGAGCCTCAGTGTCTACAAATCCTCATTACTCCTATAGTCATTGGCAATTTTCAAATGTGTGAGCTCAGTCATAGATTATAAACATAGAATGTACTAAAGCATAATAAGACCTTCAAAAAGATGCTTAGAGAATGCAATTGTAGAAAATTAATTCCAGAAAATTATAGTGGAATTTCATAGCTAACCGGCTGTGTAGTTTCTTCCATCTCTTCCCCTGGCTAAATTAGTAAATTTAATGATGATGCTAAGATAGCTAAGGACGGGATCAGTTGGAAGATGAGGGATCATTAAAAAACAGAAATTAGAAGAGGAAAGCTGATATCACCCCTCCAGCTCCATCAAAGGCAGTACAGATGGATGCTTTAGTGTCGGGTAGCAGAGCCCCAGTAACATCTAACATCCACAAATAGTTCTTGCTCACCAAGCCATTTTACCTAAAAATTTCATCTTCATGGATTTTTTTTTTCTTAGCAGAACTTCTCAGGCTAACGTGAATTATTTGAAGGGAAGGGCTCTTATTCTTTTTTTTTTAGATTTTTATTTATTTATTTTGGAGGGGAGAGAGCATGCCTTTGAGTAGGGGGAGGGGCAAAGGGAGAGGGTGAGAGAATCTCAAGCAGACCTCACCCTGAGCAGGAGACCCACCACCCTGAGATCACCACGAGAACTGAAATCAAGAGAGTGCTCAAGCCACGGAGCCACCCAGGTGCCCCAAGGGCTCTTATTCTAATTCAATAAATTGATCCCTCGTTTATATGCTTTAGTTCGGATATTGCAGGGCAGCCTCACTGAATCTGATCAGCTCTGGGAGACTCACATTCCCGGATCTACACGGCTAATAATGGACCGTGGGAAATTCACTCAGGAAATGCTGCTGGATACGACCTTCTCACCAGTCAGGTAACCTTCAGGCAACACCTGACCCGTCTCAACCATTTCTCTCCCAAAGACAGTTCTGGCCTTCTCCACCGGCAATGTTATCTTCAAAGTGTGATGTGAACACTGCTAGTTAACTTGCCTTCTTACTATGATCTCCTCTCTGCCCCCCAAAATGTCCAGGCTGGTATTAGGGGTAATGAATTGTACAGTTTCTCAGTCCTCTTCATCTCCAGGGAAAGGATCTAGTGATGAGACTCGAGAGAGAGTTGAAGCAGTGAAGGTCTAACAAGTGAAAATACTCCCCAGAGTTGTAGGGTGGCCTGACTCGAAGCTAGGTAGCAGCCGGCTGCGTTCCTCACTGGGTTACTTTTATGGCGGTCGATTGGGTCTCCTCCTTCCTATCTTGTCGTTGCCATGCCACCCCCTGGATCCGCCCAGGTTTGTGCACCTCCAACCTTTGCGCAGGCTCATGTACACCATCTTCCCATGAGCACCTGAGTGAAACCCATGGAGGCAACGTAAAAGATATTATAATGATATGAAAATAACTAATTATAATGGTATTAAAATAACTAATAAGTAACTGAGGGTTACTAGAGGGCACGGTTTTCCGTAAGTGTGCATGCTCCAAAATTGGACACCCATCTCCGGCTTATCAGGCCGTGCTAAACCACAAAAGGGGCTGATCTATGGGAGCCGGGGTGGTCTCTGGGCAGAGACTGGTGGCCCCGGGCAATCTCCCCCCTGCCGTCCTGCTTTCTTCCCTCCTACTCAGGTCTGCCTAACTGCCTAGTCCAGCCCTGGGGTCGGGTAGGAGGGGTCCCACTGTTGGCAAAGCACAACATCTCCTCCTTAATATTCCTGATCTTTTCAAACATAAATGTCCTTTGATAGAAATCCAACTTCCTCACTAGTGTTTACTGAGCGTTTCTTATGGAGCAGAAACTTTGGTCTGTGTTTTATGCTTTATTTTGTTTAATCTTCAGAGAACTCAATGAAGTAGATGCTATTATTTCCACTTTACAGGTGGGTAACTCATCCAAGTTACTAAACTGTCATTAGCAAGGGTAGGATTCGAATGCAGTTCTGAGATCAAAACATGAGCTTCTCATTACTGTGGTAGCAAGGTAGAGAGTAAAAGCGACTGCGATAATCATTTACTCATTTATTTGACAAGCATGTTTACGAGTCCGCCTTGAACTCTTCAAGATGCTCCTCAAAGAGCTCTTAGTGCACTGAGGAGCACAGGCCGTAAGTGAATAAGTTAATGAGATCATTTCAGTTAGTGGTAAGTGGTCTAAAAATACTAAGCATTGTAATGAGATGCAGAGAAATTTGAGAGAAGGATATTAGTATATTAGTGCGATGGTCCAGGGAAGCTTTTTAAAAATTATTTTGTTTTATTTATTTATTTATTTTATGGAGAAAATGCTCCAGCTGAGATCTGAATAGTAAGACAGACCAGCTTTTGGGAGAGGGTAAAAAGCATTCCAGGCAGAGAGAACAGGAGGACAGGAGGGAGTGTGAGAACATTCCAGGCTGGGAGAAGAACCATGCAAAAATGGTGAGCTGGAGGTCAGGGTGATGCCCTGGAGGAACAGATCCCTGCCGATGCGCGGACGGAGGGGCAGTGGGAAGAGTCCAAGTTACACAGATGGGCAGGACCCAGGGCAGAAAAGAGGGGAACAACATCTGCTCCTGGATGCAAGTAAAAGGCTCAAGAAGGAAAAGGTGGAGAGTTTTGGAAGACCGAGTGTGTGTGTGTGTGTATACACACAGATATTTCCTTCTGGGGGCTAGCCCTGCTCCTAGCAATTCTTAGCCTCTGTCCGCCAAGGCCCAGAGGGATACACTGCAGTTTTGGCTTTAGATATGCAAACCGTTGCATTCCTTCGAACACCTGTTGAACACAAGACAGGAGGTTGTCTACAGTCCTGAGTGCAGTTAGTCCAGCCAACCTTCTTGCAACTAGCCGGGCCTCAGCTACCTTCACGGCCTTCCAGAAGTCAGTGCTGAGGATTTTACATTTAGAACAATGTGTACCAAACTGATGGTGGTTGAGCTTAACTCAAAAAGCTGGAAATGAGACTAAATGGACGTTACCCGTGGATTTGAGCACCTAAACTGATAAATCATTGCCTTCCCAAGACTTTCAAGTGGTTCTCAAACCAATATTGTAAACTTGGCAACATTGGTCTGAATCCTGTACGTCCTCCCTGAAATTAATGGGTTTCTTTTGAGTGTCAGTACAAAAGTTCAAGTGATCTCCATTATGGACCATGTCTTTAATTCTACAGCTAAATTCTAGGAGACCCAGTGGGACTCGAGAGAACTTTCCTGTGCTGTTTTCTTGTACGTGTATCTCCCGCATGAACCCTTTCTGGAAACCAGCAATCAAATTACTTCAACAAAGTTACAGATAATTCTGTTGGCTGAATTGTTGTTTAACAAATGAAGTACTCTCCAGGCTATTTGAATACCTCAGCAAAGCACTTCCACATATGTCTGGGAAAAGGGGTTTAGGATTTGATGGTATGCTGTGGAAGATGGATTTAGAATGTGGAAGATGAATTTAGAATGTGTCTAGAAAAAAAAATGCTACATTGAAATCTCTTCAAGAACGTGGTCCAAATGTGTGTAAGTCATGGGCAAGCTTGCATTTGGGAAAGCATACTAATGTCTTTTGCGCTCTTGAAACTAAATCTTATATCGTTATCCAGATGTATTTACAATACGTTTTATTTGTTCTTAGCTTTATGGGGCTTTTTGTTTTTCTTTCATGATCATTTTTCCAATTAGCTCACAAGACTCTGATTGCATTTTTGGCATAAAAGAGTGTAACTCCTTACTCACTACATGACTGGAATAATGGGAGGGGAGGACACGCTGCTTATATAAAGCATCCGAGACACGATGACTCGTACGTTCGCTTTTGTCTAGCCAGATATCAATTCCTCAAAATCTTTTATTTTTTTCCTTTTTTTTTTGATTTTTTCCTCTTCAGAGAATGTGTCATCTTGAGTATCAAAAGACACTAAAAAAAAAAAAAAGTTTCATCCAGACATGTGCACTTGATTTGCAACTACAGCAGTAAATTTCAATTTTGAGATGCTGTTAGGTAGATAAACTGGAGATACGGAAACATCTCAATAGAGAAATTGTTTTACTCTTCTAGTAAATTAAAGGATTAGGTTAGTCCATTAATGGCTTCTTAAAAAAAGAGGATAAACACAGAGATCTGAGACTGAAAGCCTCCTGAAATACAAGTGGAAATCTTGATTTATTAATTAAAAAAATTTTTTTAAAGATGTTATTTATTTATCTGAGAGAGAGAGAGAGAGAGAGTGCAAAGTGGGAGGCGGGGCAGAGGGAGAGGGAGAAAGAAGGTTCCTGCGGGTCAGGGAGGCAGAGAGCTCAGGTCCCTGGGATCATGACCTGAGCTGAAGTCAGACACTTGATGGAGCGAGCCACCCAGGTGCCCCTAGACTCATTTGTCTTAGATTATATTAACATTACTTGGTTGCTTCCATGTGCCCAGTCACAGATATATCTAGAATGAGATTTTAAAGATTTCATCCCTCTGTAATTAATAAGAGGAGTATCATTACTGACTGCCTTATCAATAAGCAATTTTAAAACACTTTTATTTATCACTTATATCTGATATATCACTAAGTCAAATAACGCTAATGTAAATGTCAAGCGCACAAGAGCTGTGATCTCTTACATGACCCTGTGACCTTATTTCTCACTGAGGTTGGAAATAACCCATTACTTGGAGATTATGGCCGCCTAGTTCTGGAAAATAAGACTTTTGCTTTATTTTCAAAGAAACATTATTATCTGTATCTTTCTTTTGTTATAAAATCTTCCATGATCATAAAATTTTAAACAATGCAGAACTAATAAAGTACACCACTAAAGTTCGCTCTTCATTCCCTTGTCCTCACGTGAGTTTGTAAGAGAGAATCGTGCTAACAGTTTGGAGAATATTTTTCCAGATTTTAATAATTTATATAAACTTAAATAAAGGTATGCCTACATACACACACACATGCATTTGCACACATTTATATGTGAGGCACGTGCAAGTTGCTATGTGCATACAAGAAATGAGATCATGTCACGTACAGTTCTGCAACTTGCTTTTTCACTTGTGTTGTGGAAACCCTTCCACGTGTGCACACAGAGTAATACTTTATCATTTTCAACCAATGATGTTGAATGAAGGAGACTTTTTTCACCCTCAGTTTGGTAAAATTGGAAAAGTTTGTTAAGGCCTGTCCTTAGGAGGGAAGGGAAACACAGGCCCTCCTCTTATAGCCAGTGGGAGGGAATGTCGAAGTGATGATATGCGTAGTTAGAAGAGCTCTCCAGGTAATTTTGGCAGCGTATGACCAAGTCTTAGTGTGCGATACCTTTGGCCCAGAAATTC
This sequence comes from Canis aureus, assembly GCF_053574225.1. Classification (NCBI taxonomy): domain Eukaryota; kingdom Metazoa; phylum Chordata; class Mammalia; order Carnivora; family Canidae; genus Canis; species Canis aureus. The sequence goes on from NC_135633.1 coordinate 3,133,368, forward strand.
CTCTGCTAGTTCTCTAGCTTATAGAACTCATCTCTCATACGCACAACGATATATGGAAAGAGACGTTCATTGAAGCAAATTCGAAACTTAAAAAAAATTGAAAGGATAAAAACCTAATGCTTATCAATATAGTAGAATGGCTAAATTATCTCTCCATCCATCTACTTCTCACATTTCACCAGTTGGTTAGGCTCCAGCTGTTCTAGACAGGGCTTGGCTATAGCTCATGAGTTGGGTTTATGCCCTCTTCACGTGTCTTCCATTCTTTTCTGGCCAGTGACCAACAGCGGCATGTTCTTCTTATGGTGAAAGGCAGGAGTGGAAAAGAGCCAGCCAATCCGCATAAATGCTGCTTAAGTTCTGGCTTATACCAGGTCTGCCAATACCCCATATGCCAAAGAAAGTGCCATAGCCGTGCCCCACACCAATGGGCAGGATTCATGCTATTTTTTTCCAGCCTATGGAAGAGGTCAAGGGGGTAGAGGGACCGTTTGCAAATGACCTAATGACATTTATTATGCTAGTAATCTGAACTATTTTAGATCTCACAGGTGTCTGGTAAATTTTAGATACAAAGAAGTTCAATCCAGTCTAGTTGAATTGAAGGCCTCGATGTCATAGTCAGTGTATTGCTTTTGCCCTGCTCTTTTGCATCGAACTTCGGATTGACCCAAGGTAAAGATCTCTCTTTTCTCTCTTCCTCTCTCTTTCTCTAGTATGGAAGAAGATGGAATAGGAGTGTCTTTAACTTAGCTGGTCACTTCAATCCCACATGTCCCTTGGCAGTCTCTGAGTCTCTGGCTAAAACCAGCTAGCTGCTGATGGAAGAGTTCAATTGCTCGCTCTACTGTGGGATGCAAGAGGGCCCTCTGAGATTTCCTTATTGCATAGTTTTCTAATATGAGATGCTTTCTAGCTTAACCTTCTTGAAACCATTCAGTTTTTGCTCTTGGCAGTTTATCCCACAGCGTCTTCATATATTACGAGTGCTCAGCCCTCTTGGATGTGTTACCAGCAAGATGTTTCCTGTTCAACTACCTTTTGCAATGTCTACTTAACCTTGAAATTTTTGCACACCTTTGGAAGTTTCACATTGATGCCCCATCTGCATGCTGCCATCTGTCCTTAGTCCCTTTACCCTGCTGAAATAGGCAGATTAATCTGCATTGTATTGATTAAGCAAAGGTCAGCTGAGGAATGGGATGACAATTCCACACCACCGTAGGTACCCCCAGGTTCTAATGTGGTTCCCTGAGTGCCCTCTTCACTTGGTTTGGGATGAAGTTAGAGGGCCCAATGATTCCTTATGCCCACACACCTCTGGCTCTGACTTTCTCTTTATTTAGGCTGGAGGCTAGGGAGAAGGGGGAAAGGAAGAAGAATTCATGTAGCTGAGATACAGCGGGGTTTGGAAGAGCCAGGTCCATTGCTTCTAAATAAGTCCTAGAGTCTGGATCAACTTTGTTTTTCATTATTTTAAAAATATCACATTTTTTGTTGTCAGCATTGGGTCTTAAGAGTCAATTCTAAGGAAATTGGGAAAATTCCATTCAATTTCATATTACGTAGTATATGTGAAGTGGATTTCTAGTCAAGAGCAGCCATGCTACTAGGGAAATTGTTTATCCTTCAGGATATAACTTGAGTGCGTGGAAAGATCCTGTAGTGGTTAAAGATACACACTCTTAGGGGCTCCTGGGTGGCTCCATTGGTTGAGCGTCTGACTCTTGATCTCAGCTCAGGTCTGAATCTCAGGGTCAGTGAGTTCAAGTCCCTTGTTGGGCTCCATACTGGGCACAGAGCCTACTTAAAAAAATACACACTCTTAAAATTCTAAACTGATGGGAGCCCAGGGATAAGTGTTATTTCCAGAAGGACGAAGCCAAGAGAACATCTGTCTCTTCTATTATCAGTTAAACATCAGGCACCCTATATCTTGGTGGGCCAGAATTGGGTAGATAATTGGAACCACCTTGTTATGCAAAGTGCAATGATATCATCTGTACTCACCCTATACAGTACCAGCTGTAGCCTTCCCATTAGAAAAACTCTCATCAAAATAAGGAAATCGTTATTCTTTCCAGTACATTGTTAATAACATTATTGACTCTGAGCTAGACTTTTAGCTGCTTATCATGGTGAGGAGGAGTAAGAGGTGCCAGAATGAGAGAAATTCACCTTATAATCCTGATCTGCTACTTCCTAGCTCTGTGATTTTAGGCAGTTAACCTTTCTAAAGTCAGTGTCTACATCTGAAAATTATAAATCCTGATAACTACCAGATGGCATCATTGTGGCTAAATGGTATAATGTATAGAAACTCTTAGTACACAGTATGTGCTTAACAAATGGTTACTGTTAGAAAAAGTATGAAAAATATGAAAGTAGATAATTGATTGAGTTAGTAGGACATGTCCATCCTTGGCTGGACAATATCTGCTATTGTCTCCTAGTAACATAGACTACAGAAATTGTTTGAAAAATTGTCTCTTTTTACACGTCTTCATTTTGAAGAACCTACAATAAATATCAATTATTCTTTTTTTTAAAGATTTTATTTATTTATTAGAGAGAGAGAGAGAGAGCATGAGCTGGAGGGAGAGGGAGAGAGAATCTGAAGCAGACTGCACTGAACGTAGAGCCTAATGCAGGGCTCAGTCTCATGACTGTGAGATCATGACCTGAGCTGAAACCAAGGGTAGGTCGCTCAACTGACTGAGCCACCTAGGTGCCCCAATATTGATTATTCTTGAATGCAATAGACTCTAATTGACTATCTGACCAAAGTTAAAAAAAAAAAATTCTATAATTTGTGAAGTAATTCCCAGGAAAGGTGGTCTTGGATGACAATCAACATATGCTGATTTTCAGTGTTACGATCATTTCCATTTTTCTTTATTTCCCTGTGTTCATTCCAATGTGCACACACATACCAGGTCAGTGTAGTTTCTTCCCCAAGTTACTAATTCAAGAATGACTAGCTCTTTGGATAATGCAGTTCCTTAGTGGCCATCCATGGATTCAGGCATAATGAGGAGGCACCTCACCGCTTTGCCTGGGTTATGTTTTTAATACTCTAGCAAACGCAGTCCCTTAGTCCAGGGAGCACATGTGCCCTAGCGTCACGGACCTTCTTGCTTAAGGTCTCCATGATCATGTGGTAGCACAAAGTCATTTTTGATCTTTCACATTTAGCAACCTGCATTACATTGGGAAGACCATGAGATTTGGAGTCTGTAGTGGAAGTCACTAGCTGTCCACTCAGATTTACTTTTTCCACATTTGCCGCCCCCCCCCCCCACAGCTAAATGTGCTCGAGTGACATTTTCTCTAACGCCACTTGAGTAGGAATACTGAATATCATTTTAAACCTGGCCTATACAACTCCCTAAGATGGGGACTCCAAAGTCCCCATCTTTCATGTTCTTTCCTGCATACAATGGTAAGGATCTAGAGGGTTATGGAGCCACAGGTGGAAGGAGTGTAGGCCACTGGATGACCACACAGAGCAGAGCTACTTCAGTGACTCCAGTGATGTGCCTGGGACATTTATGTGGGTGAGAAGTGAATATCTATTGTGTTAAGCCACCAAAAGTTTGGGGGTTAGAGTCCCTGCAGCTTAATCAAACCAACATATAATCAGATAAAATTATATCCAAATCTGATATTTAATTCTTATTAGATACTTAGTGTGGGGTATTCACTTATCCTTTGTGAGCCAGTCATTTTATGTGAAATATGGACATATAAGTAGCTACGTCACAAATTACTATTTGGATTTTAGATAAGGCATATAAACCACCTAAGTTAAAGCTATATAAAGTCATTTTTTCCTTTTGTGTTGCACTTAGAAGCACACAGCATTGGATTAATCATAGTCTTTGGTCATGAAATACTCTCACCACTGACTCATGAGTTTGTTTAGTCATTTGCTCATTTGCTTATAATTACTTATTTGTTTTTAAAATATGACAACCACCTAAGGACTCACCACTCCATATAAGAACTAGAATTTTACTTGAAAAATCCCCTTGGGCCACTCCATTACGGGGTGGGTCACAGTTATCGCGCATAGCCAGATATAAGACCATAGAAGATTCTGGTTCTTAAAGGTACTCCAGCTCCATTCCCAATGTGATCAGCGTCCAAGGTAAAACTGCAAAGTGACATAGTAGAACTTTCAGTCCGGTCCTGTCTTGCTGGTTGAAGCTTCTTAGTAGATGGTACCATCAACCTCTCTCCCGCAGCGATCAGGAGGTCGAGTTCCCACTCTGTCACTTGTAGCTATTCGCCGATGTGAGTGAGTGGAAGAATTTGCCACTTGACATGAGTGTTTATGTTTGCAGAGTCACGAGTCCCTCATGGGACATTGTCAGAGGGGCTGCAGTGTAAGCCTTGGGCTTACCCAGAATCCGTGTTGCCTTAAGGATGTGGCCAGGGCTGGCTTCCATGGCGCTTTGCAGGAGGCCAGCTGCATTTCTGGAAGATCAGCTTGTAGTGGATGGGTCTTTGAAAGTTAATCTTTACCTCTCAGTCTTACTCACCTACATTTTCCCCAACACTTGGTAATTGCCAAACATTAGCATTTTCGTTTTTATTATTTTCCAGTTTAAAGGGTCTAAAATGGTATCTTATGTTGTAATTTGTATTTTCCGGATATCTGATGAAACAAAATCTTTTTTTGTATGTATATCAGCAATATACCAATATATTGCCATTTTCTTTACCTCCGAGTGCTTGCTTGTGTATTTGACCGTTTGTTATTATTTTATTTATGCTTTTCTTATGATTTCCAAATGTTCCATATATGTTGTTATTAATCTTTTATTGGTCATATATGTTAAAAATATCTTCTTCCAGTTTATAACATGAATTTTCATTCTCTTCAATGTGTCTCCTCGTTTGCAAGTGGTGTTGATTTTAATATAGTTAAATTCATCCATTTTTTTTTAAACCTACATCAGCACATTTCATGTTTTAAGAAATCCCTTTCTACCTTAAGGTCAGAAGGAAATTTACCTATACTTCCCACTAAAATGTTCGTTTTTGACATTGAGATCTTTAACCCATCTGGAATTAATTTTTGTGGGGCTGGCAGAAATTTAATTTTTTTCCCATATGGATAACCAATTTGTGGTGGTTTATCTATTACACCATTGGTAATCTCTGGAATTTGGGTTTGACATTCCATAGGTTCCACCAAATCCTTTCTTCCCTGAGACAAAGTCCCCATCATCACTCTTTAGCAAACCCAGTTTAACTTTCTTTCTTACATTTTTCTTACTGGCACAATTATTTGATTTGCTTTGCTCTAAGCCATTTCTCTTAAAGAAGATCTTTCAGGGTGATTTTCCTGGACTTGCGCATATACCATTGCCCCCCAAACCTCCCTCCCTGATCGTAATCAGTGACTGAAGATGAAGCATGTGTGCCTGAGTGTCGCATCTCCCTCAGTGGGGGTCTCATCCATGACATTCAAGGGTCACTTTGATACTTCAAGCCTTGAGTGTTCTGCAAAGTTGAGGAAGGACATACTGGGTCAGGAATGAGAAGCTGCTGAGACGGTGCTGTCTCCATGGCGTCTGTGTGCCCCGTAGAAGCACGGGGTGGTATTTTGTGAGTTCTGTGGCCTACTTGATGAAATTCAGATCTCTGCGGTCAGCAAGAACTAGTGGTTTTCAATAACGGTTCTCATCAGGGAGAGACGTTCATTCTCAGGAAGAAGTAAAAATACCAGTTGACAAAGTTAGCAGATGGTCTTGTTTTGGTAAACTTTTGAGTCACATAAATACTGGCCTTTTTTTTTTTTTTTTTCAATGAAAGTCCATTCTTGGGCACTTGGGTGGCTCAGTGATCATGATGTCAGGGTCCTGGGATTGAGCCCCACATTGGGCTCCCTGGTCAGCCAGGAGCCTGCTTCTCCCTCTCCCTCCGCCCCTCCCCCTTTTTGTTCTCTCTCTTCTCGCTCTCTCATGTCTCTCTCTCTCAATGAAATAAATCTTTTTTACAAAGTCCATTTTTTAATTTTTAAAATGTATCTTACTTAATAAGTTGCTTAAGAAGAAGAGTTTCCCAGGAACATGACTGCAGTCTCTCAGTTTTACTTAACAGACTTCTGCACAACTGCCAAGTAGAATTGATATAACGCTGGATAAGGGAGGTACTATAGAAACCCAGCAACAGAGGGAGAAAACACTTTTTTTTTTTTTTTTTTTTAATCCGGAGCTTCAGCAGGAAGAAACCAGTGCACACTATTATCTGCAATTCCGATTCAGCATACATTGCTCCATCTGATTCTGCAAACCCGTGTTGCTGTTAGAGTCTGTAGTGAAACTGGAGGCCCAGGCTAACAGTGCGTTCCCTTAGAGCCACTTCACAGTGACATGCTGCCGACAAACGCGGGCAGTTGCTTTGGAACGACATGACTTGTAGACCCTTGCCAGAACTCCTAGTAACAGTGCGACACATAATTTGTCTAAGAAATGTTTAAATAAAGAGTTGCTGAAATCTTATTTGTCAAGATTCCAGACTGTGATCTTGTGAGCTCAGTTTTCTGAATGGTGGTGAAATCTTCTAGTTTCATGGTTGCTATGGGTCTGAGAAAAGCCTGTTCAATTCAGTTCACTTCAATTCATCTCTAGTTGCTGAATACCTAGTACACAACAGGTCGATTGTACAGACTTTATTGAGCACCTATTATATACAAGGCATTGCACTGGGGAAGTGATGAGAAGCCATTTTGCTGCTTTCATGAGGAGACTAAATACTTCTTGGCAGCGAGTCATAAAAATCCTCTGGCTACTCGATGCAAATGGATTTAGTAGAAGAATTTCAGAAGATCATAAAATCCGAATTATTTTCTCTTGTCATTTATAACTCCCATATGAGCAAAGAGCCATATAAACAAAATTCATATAACCACTAATGACTTAGACGTACACTTGTCATTGTACATTTGTCCTCATCTCCATGTATTTGTTTTTGTAAGATGTATGACAAAATAAACATCAAAAGTTTATAAATTCTGATCATATGCATCCTTGTTTATACCTTTCAGAAGCCAGATAAAACATCTGAGAACACGTGAGTAATGGTGTATAATCACATTTATTTAATTACAAATAAATACATTAACACTTTAATTAATTAACATTAATAACATGCTATTACCTTTGCAACAACCTGAGCAATATTGTTGAAGGTCTGACAAGCAGGGGGCAGGTTTTAAAAAATTAGTCTTTTGTTGTTTTCTTCTGTGAAAAGTCTATTGATTTGTACTGTATATTAAGTATTTATATTCAGCTTGTTTCAGAGCTAATGAGATTGTTAGAGATAAGCAGCTGAATAAGTGTTGAGATACTCAATGTGCTGAAATTAATAGTTTTGATAAATCTCATAGCTGGCAATGGAGTTGTGTTAGAGAAATCTGAGCTCTAGTACAAAAGGATTACCTAGCCAAGGCTTCAAACTCAAGATATCTATCAGAAATGTCCTCATAGGCAATAAAAGTATTACAACATTTTTAAAAAAGGTAGTAGAAAGACAAGACTTAGAAATGATAGAAACCAATGTATAAAAAAAAAAAAAGAAACCAATGTATAATATGATATGACATAAGCTAATGTTATTTTTATTACAATAGATATAATGCATAGTATAATATGTAAATTATATAATATGTATTATATCCTTTATATTTATTATGTATGTATAATACATATTATATGTGTGTGTCTATATAAATGTCAGTCTACATATATTAATCCAGAGCCCACAATGCACTCTGCTTGGACCATTTGGCAAATATCCGTAGCATTCTGTATGCTGGCGATACCGTGGTGCCTGCCACTCTGTCCTCCCCTGTCATAAGAATGACTGCCCCTCAAAATCCCAGAAACTTCCCATTGATTGAGATTTGGCCACAGTCCTGTTCTGACTGAACCAGAGTCTGGTCCACAGTTGGAGGTGGGCATTTGCAAGCCAGGAATTACCTTTCCACCAATGGTAAATATAAGGAGGACAAGGTAACTCCCCAACAGGAAACTGGGGGACCATTGAGAAGAGAGATTATGTTGGGCACTGCCCACGGCAGGCAAGGTGGGCACTGTCGTGTTGCATAGAGGAGAAGGAAGATGAGAACCAACAAGTGGCCATCGAATTCAGAGATGAGTTAGAAGACCACTACTGTTGGTGAAAGATGAGGTAACAATGAAGGACCGTCAAAGGACACCCAGAAAGTGAAACAGGATGGCCACAGAGAGTTACACCAAAAAACCAGCGCTTCAGGTTTGATGGATCGGAGACAGGCAGTTACACAAGAGACAGATTGCTGCTGTCCTGGCCGGTTAGACAGGATTGAAACCTGACTGAAGACATTACCTTATCAAAGGAAAGAATGTGTCATTCAGAAGGGATGTTGGCCAAAAAGACAGAAGCAGAGACACAAGCCAGAGAAGCCAGTACCCTGATTAGATGGCACAAACATCCCCCCCCCTTTTTTTTTTTTTTTCCACGGGCAGATGCCTGCTTATCCTGGAAGCGGACACCCTGGAGTCATAAACATTCCAATCTCCAGAGTCGACCACAAGAGATCGAGTTCTTTGCCTACCGAGGTGCCTTCTGATCAACTGGCTTCCATGTGGCTTTTCTACTGGGAAAGAACATGGCCCAGAAGTGTTTGTTCTATTTGTCTTTTTAAACACATATCCTGGGTTCTACGTTCGGTTCAGCACGAGTCATCATCACAGACGTAATCAACTCCGAGGGACTGTTAAGACCAAGTTTATGACTAACTTTTAAGAGACGAGACTCAAAGAAGAGACAGTTGAGTAAAGCCAGGCTTCAGGAGGTTAAACCCTGAAAACATCTTAATAATAACACTCTTGTAAGCTTTTGCAGTGTCTTAAAGTTTTCGGAACGCTTTCAACTTCTGTTGTCTCATTTCACTGTTTTGTGAGGGAAGCAAGGATTTCACAACCCACTTGAAAGTAGGGATTCTGGCATTTAGAGGTTGTATAATTTTCAGGTGAGATGTGCAGAGAAGGAACTATTTCTCCTACCATTTTAGTGTCTTCCCTTTGGTCTACACTTCCTATAATTTCTCAAGTGTTGTGGTGATCACCATGGGATTGTAAAAGGTGGCGGAAACACCGTTCTGGCCCTCAAAGGGCAGGCAGTGCTACAAAGCTACGTGCTTACATAATTTATGCTGTGTTTGCTCTAAGAGGCATCAGTTCGTCATGTACTAACCCACTCTAAGCACCAGCACCGTAACGGACAATAGGCAGATACGAGCTGGCCCTCGTCAACCTTTCAACTATGGAAAGTACTGGGTGTCTATTTTCTGTTTGCTTTGAGGCTGAGCGGCTTAGAACTCTAAATTATTGAATGTGTATGACTATGCACAGTCCCAGGGACATTGTATGAATTATTCCACAAAATTCTCTTAACCACTTTATAAGGGGAATTTGCTAAATGAAAATCTTTTGAGGGGATTCTCAGCTCGCTTATCATCTTCTTTGCGGATGTCTCTTTCCCTGGACAAACTTTAAGCTCCATGAGGACAGTGGCTAGCCGTCCTGCCCACAGCTGTAGTCTCTGAAGCTAGCAAGGAAGGTATCCATAATATTTCTTGAACTGAATGGAAAGAACTTGCCTTTTAGAGATGAATAGCTAAATAAAGTTCCTAATTTCTAGGGATTGCAAGTGGTGAATCAAAGAATCAAACAAAAATCCCAAAGAATCCAGTCTGTATTTACTTGTTGATCTGAATCTTATCTCTCTATAGCTAGTATTTTTTGCTCAAACTCAACTCAGAGCTATATAACCATGAATATCCATTCATTTATGCTAACAATTTACCTAATAGTTAAGTAAACAATAACGGGAAAGAACATAATTCCCACTCTCTTGCTGGACGTAATCATGTGAAGATTTTGTCAAACAAGTCATATCTTCTCTGAATTCCCTCACCAGTTCTAATCCCCTCATTTAAAGACTGCTAGAGCAACATCTTCTCAGTTAACTCATCTGTCATAGTTGCAACTATCCATCTATTCACTTAATTTACAAATATTTATTGAGCATTCTGCCCTATGCCAGGCATTGGTCTAGGCACAGGGTTACAGCAAGAAGCAGTACCGGTGAATTCCCTGTCCTCACTGTTTTTCTCCTGTTGGAGGAGACAGCAGAAAAGTAAAGAAAACAACTTTAGGTAGTGATTGGAGCTTTAAAGAAAATAAAATGGAGTAATGTGACAGAAAGAGAATGTGGTAGAGATCTACCTTAGATATGATGTATTACAGCTATTGTTGCATAACAAATGGCCTCCATACTTTGTGGCTTAAACCAATGGCAATTTAAATTTCTCACAATTTCTTGGGTTGACTGGGTCCACCTGGGTAGTTGTCCTCTTCCACATTGTGAGATGTTTTTGCCAATGTGGCTACATTTGTGAGATCTGTTGGCCTGCTACGATCAACAACATTGGCCTCTCACCTTCCCAGGTCTCTCTCCACATGGGCTCCTATGTTTGGGGGTCTAGCCCACTGCTCCTCACCCCTTGATGGCTAGCCTCCAGGAGTAAGGGTGGAAGTTTTAAAGTTTGAGTCCAGCCTTGGCACAATGTCACTTCCAACAGTCTATTGGTAAAAGCAAGTCACAAGGTCATCAAGATTCAAGACGAGGGAAGTAAATGCCACTTTCTGATGAATGAAGTAGTAAAGAGCTGGGACTAGATCTAATTCATCAGAAGGTAAATGGGACACCTGGGTGGCTCAGTGGTTGAGCATTTGCCTTCAGCTCAGGGAGCGATCCCGGAGTCCCAGGATCAAGTCCTGCATCTGGCTCCCTGCACAGAGCCTGCTTCTCCCTCTGCCTGTGTCTCTGCCTCTCTCATGAATAAATAAATAAAATCATTAAAAAAAAAAAAGAAGGTAAATGATCACTATTGCTTGATTACAAGTTTTACTAGACTTTAAGTTCTAAGAATACAGTGATAGTATCTATTGTTGCTCACTGTTGCTACACAGGTGCCTAACGCTGATACCAAACATGAATGACAATGTCAATAAATGTCAGGAAAGGATGAGGAAGGCAGATGCTTGATTCATGTCACCTCTTCTCTGCCTTGAAATCATCAAAGGCACTACATTATGAATCATAGAAGTTTTTCTCCTTGAACTTTAGTAGGACTTTGATATCCTACTTGACACTGATCCCAGTAGCTTTTACCAATCAAAACTGTTATGTATCATATCACTGTCTACAGGATCCTCAGAGAAGGCTTTAGGGAGATGGAATGAGCTAGACTTGGAAAGATAGAGATGATTTGAAAAGGTTGATAAAAGACCTTCACTGGTCAATAATATTCCTTTAGATGAATTAGAACAAGGTGTCCCTTCTTGGCTGATGAATAAAAAATAAAACAAAACCCAAATAACACAAAAGATAATATTCCCCCTTCTGGCTGGACACATTCCCTTGGGTTGGTGAGCTGACAGGAACGTATGTGGGAATAAAAAGGGGCCCCCGTCTTCTGGCTGACATCCATCTGGTCCAAGGACTATGGCTTGACCTAATGCTTTTATGGGTCACAACTGTGAGAGGGTGTTTGAAGAGGAGCAGTCACAGGGAAACATAAACGAAGGTTATCTTCGAGTCCTTCGTTCTCAATTCTAGAGCTCCCCTTTCTTATAAGCAATGATCTTTCAGGCTGAAGATTCATACCTACAATTCTTTATTTTAGGACCAGTTGATTGTACCCTGTTATCAGCTGGGTTTACAGAGATGACTAGAAAGTACCCAATGATGATTATGATTCCTCCAAGTCAAAACCACCAAGTGAAGAACAAAAGTGCCAATCAACCTTCTGTTTTGTCTGCATCATGCCAAACTATTAGTTAGACTAAATCAACACCTCTCATCCCCTTTAATTGTCTTGCCAGCGTGTAGAGGAAGCCCTAATTAATGGAAAGAACAGAAACCCAGCCTTTTTGTTTGCAGAAGCCAAGGAGATAAAATTAGCCTGTTGATAGATGCTTGCACTTTTTAGCCAGATGTTGGGACATTATAACCATAATACTATATAAAATACACGAATTTGCATGAGAATGCCTGGAATTCTCTCATATATGTTCTAATATATTAGACAAACCTTGGTAATCCACACCTTGCTAAAACTCTATTTCCTTCATGCCTTGAATTCTGTAATAAACTCATTACCTTTGGGAAGGATTTTAGTCTGATATTCAGGATCCTCCCCTGGTCCCACTGTGTCCTGTGTTTTACACATTATAGGTCAATGTTTCTCACATAGTGGGCTAGATAATACTTTGTCATGGGGGTTTTCCTGTGCACTGTAAGATGCTCGTCAGCCTCTTTGGCCTCAACCCCCCCTCTTTGTTTCCCACGTCACACTCTATCCCTCAATGTGTGTGGTTCTTCCACCTTGATAAACTTTTTGTTGGGAAGTGGGGTGGATAATGTGTCAGTGCTGTGTGTTTTCCTTACTACTAAGAGCCAGGAGAGAGATAGAGAAGAAGAAGAAGAAGAAGAAGAAGAAGAAGAAGAAGAAGAAGAAGAAGAGAAGAAGAAGAAGAAGAAGAAGAAGAAGAAGAAGAAGAAGAAGAAGAAGAAGAAGAAGAAGAAGAAGAAGAAGAAGAAGAAGAAGAAAGAAGAAAGAAGAAGGAGGAGGAGAAGGAGGAGGAGGAGAAGAAGAAAAAGGAGGAGGAGGAGGAGGAAGAAGAGGAGGGGGAGGAGGAGGAGGAGAGGCCAAACAGGCAAGGGATAGGAGAAAGTGTATGGACTGTAGGTATGAATTATTTCAATCTAATGGGACATCATACTAATAGGATAAAGACTGATTGCTCTCTGTCACTTTTCACCTCACGGATTGGTGTAACACCCGTGCCAGACCATATACCAAGCGGGATTCTTTTATTTGATCTTCTTCAAAATCTCTGAGACTTCAGTCATTTACCACAGGTTGCCCTGATAACCAAAGAAGGAGCCGTGATCAATGCAAGTCAGGCTGTTCATCGGTCTCTCCTTCATGCTACACTAAAGTTTATAATGATTTAGGCGATATTATCCTGGAGATAGTTTGCTTTGGTTTCATCTTCCTATTATTGAAAGATGGATCACCTGGGAGAAAAAGCCAATTGAATTCCCATCTCCCCTGTATATTTCCATTCCAGGACTTTCATTTGCTTTTAATGACTTTCTCAGGCTTTCCTCTTGAGAGTGAGACCTTCCAGGGCTGAGCTCAGCCCAAACATGAAACTTTTGGGAAAGGGTTAGGAAAGTCTGTTCAGCTGTTTTTGTAGAAGGGGGAAAAAAAGATATAAAGTACCTTTTCTCCCATTCCCAAAATAACTTAGTGTTTGGGCTTTCAAATTCGCATGTGGTCAGACCTTTATGAGAAAGTCCAGCATTAGTTTAAAAAGGCTTGAATTTAAGACTCTTCCCTCCTTACCCCTTACTGAACAGAGTCCTGAGCATGAAGCACATCAGATGGTTGAAGAGCTTGTGAAAGTATGGCCCGCAGAGAAAGCTCATCAGCTGTGGCCACTTTGGGTTTTCATTTAGGTCTTTCTTCTTCATTTTTCCTTTGGCCCTTTCCTCCACTGGGTGTTCTCCAGGCTTGCTATTCATTCTATAAAACTCCCTCATTAGCATGCGACTAGGGGTTCATTCATTCATCCATTTAAATAGATTTTCAATTTCTATGAAGTGCCAGATAGGATGCTTGGAGTTTTGTGTGTGTTCTTTCGTTTATGCACGCAAACAGCCCTTGGAGGTGCGTATTGTCATCACCAATTTACATAAAGGGAACCTAGGGTGTGATCAGAAAAAGTAAACTTACCTTTAGACATTAACGTTAGTACAGAACAGATTCAGCCCATAGGTCTATCTGTTTGCAAAGCTCAGGCTTCTAGCCACGGTAAATCATGGCTTCTTGTAGAGCTATTGTTCGGTTATTGTTGAAATTACAAAAGGAGGGGTTGGAGGAACTTGGGATATTGAGCCCACCCCAGGGAGCAGCTAGGTCTTTGATTAGCTTGACGTGGAAAAGGGATAAGTGGGGGCTGTGGGTTCCTGAATGACGGAAGCCACATGGGGAGAGGTTTTATTTTATTTTATTTTATTTTATTTTATTTTATTTTATTTTATTTTATTTTATTTTATTATTTTATTTTATTTTATTTTATTTATTTTATTTATTTATTTATTTATATTTATTTATTTTTTAATTGGAGTTCCATTTGCCAACATATAGCATAACTCCCAGTGCTCATCCCGCCAAATGACCCCCCTCTCAGGAGAGGTTTTAGATCAAAATACCGAGGGACTTCCTAAGAGTTGGAACTCCCCGACAGAAGAAAGCACTCCTCCAGAGAGAAGGGAGTGCCCCATAATTGGAGGAGGGCGAGCGTGGGCTCCACACTCACTTGGCAAGGCTGCAATATTACAGGAAAGACTCAGGCAGTTGGTGACCCAGTGAATATGGAGCTTGGCCCTCTGAGTTGTGATCCTGTGACACCCTGGCCTCAATACCATGAATTTATCTGACCCAGAACAGATTTCTTTACCTGTTTAGACTTCAGATTCTCCATGTGTGAAGGTTATTTCTAGCTCTGATGTTCTCAGCTCCCAGGGCCAAAACTATATGTAGGGAAATAGTTACAAGTACAGTTTTATTACCCTTTTAACCTGACAGAGGTTAACATAATGTTGGAATCTTGAGTTTCATTGTCAGGTTGGCTGGCTCAATCCCGGAAACTCGAGCCTGGGGTCAAGTTCTCTCTTGCTAATTTCTTCTCATTTTGTTCTCAGTTAAACCCGAAGTTTGTTTTATTTAGCTCCCTAGGTCACTGAGGAAGAACTCTCTCCAAATATTCCTGAACTCCTGATTTAAAGACTTCCTGCTACTTCCAGAATAAGGGTTCCACTAGAGGACAGGATGTACCAGATCAGAAGAGGCTGGTGGTCAGAGAGGAGACTGTGGCAAGGCTGGAGATCTGGGGGGAGACAACAAAAAGTGCTGGCTTAGGCATCAGGTGATATTCTAGAAGGGGAGCTGAGCGGTTTATAAACAATTCTTGTGAAAAGGTTGTTGTGAGGATTATTCGTGTTAAATATATGTGATATGTTCAGAATAGTGTGTTGGGCCCATGGTAAGTAGTATAAAAATATTGTCTGGGTTTTGTTGGTATTGTCTTGTTTTATTGTTATTACCATTATTATTGCAATTATTATCCTCTGAGTCTAGTCCAATGATTGCACATAGTAGGTACTCAGGAAGTACTTATTGAATGAATAGAAAAATGAATGAATAGCCCCTTTGAAAACCTATTTTTTTTTAAACAATGGTTGAAAGGCAAAGTGGTAGCTGCATATTTTGGTGATGGTGAGGTTTTTACAGAGGAAATGGGAAAGCCCTGTAAACCCTGACATCCTGTTAATATTATGTCGTTATTATGAACTGTCAGTCCAGATTTTTCACTGTGATTCTTTTAATGGTAAAACTCTTGGAAATTAGAGGGTCTATGGAAAATGTGATTTGGGATAAGTATTTATCATTAGTCTGCTCTTTGCCAGTTTCTAAGCCTGAATGAGTTTTTGTTTGAGCCAAACAGTGAAAAATTGTTCTACTTCTGAAGTTTGCCAAGTGACCAAAATACCTCTAATTAGGAAAAAAAAAAATACTGTTTATTCACCCCTTATATTTATTGCTCAATATATGCACATATTCATGTTCACTGGGCCAACATGTCTGCTTTCATATTGAAGAGGATGTAGATTCAAGTCTCTTCTGGGCATGAGTTGTGGGATCACCATGCCGTCTCCTGAGTCCTTGTTCAGTTGAGCCACAGCCTCTTTGCAGCCTGGCTAGAGGTCGCACAGAAACAGAAGCAGGTGCGTTATACAATTACAAAGCTGCCTTCTTACTTCAGAAAGTCTGCAAAACTACAAATGCTCCGGGTGCTCCCACTGACGCCCACTTATATGTGAGTGAAAACAAGGCTTGGATCATTCCATTCTGTCAGCACTGGCAAGCCCATGAGCTGGAGACTCTAGAGGCCCACCAGGCCGCTGGGGACAGCAAATCACACAGAGAGAGTCTGAAGTTACATAAAGAGACTCATGTCTTCTTCACCCGACTGCTTTCCACGTTGAGATCACCACAGAGGGTCTGGCCTTCAGTCGTATTGGCCTAACAACTGGAGTTTTCCAAGGTGCCCAGAACCAAGTGTATAATCGCTACTCAAAAATATGAGGGATTAATATTCTTATTCTTTCTCACCTGGTAGCCCCATTGCCAAGTTTGGAGAGTTTTCTCACTGTAGCTCCTAGATGCTGAAACTCCCACCTCACCCCCATGCTGGAGGCAAAAAGCAAAGGCACTGCTAACATCTGGCAAGGAAGGGTAAGCAAGGTTGCTAACTTATTTACTGCTGCAGAATTCATTCTCTTGGCCCAAATAGCGAAGAATGCTTGCAGCACAAACCCGTGCACAGGAGCCTCTCTTATATGAATGGGAACAAGCGCATCTTTGCCTTCTGAGGTGCCTGCGTAGAACGGGAAGGAAGGTCAATACTGGTTCATGGGACCTTAGAATGTCTAAGGCTTATCTGAAATACTTTTTCTAAAAGCAAAATGAAATACTTTTTCTTTTCTTTTTTTAAATTTCAACCTTCTTAAAAGACTGTCCCTTCTCAAAGAGGTTCTTCAATGAGCTACAGTACACATGGTCAGCGTGGGACTTGGCGCTTACTTCTTACTTCTACTCAGGATTATAGTAACTCTTTTCCATACATGGGTTTATCAAATCCTCACAAAAACCGTGCAAACTATGTATCATAATCCCCATGGCACAGCGGGAAGAAGTGAGGCTCCCAGAAGTTACACAACTTGCTTAGGTCCTGCAGTTAATACATTGCAGAGGCATTATGGAAAACAGAGTTTTTTTTTGCCTCTACTTCCCATGCTCCTAACAGTAAGAAGAGAGGCAGCAAGAAGGAGGAAACAGGAAAGAGCTTGGTCAAGGCAAGGGGAGGGGTGGGGAAACCAGGGCAGGAGAAAACTGACACTTGAGGGGTAGGCAAAAATATAATTCAGAGCAAAGCGAATCCACTAGGTTTTCTGCTCTTTATAATTTAATTTGTAGTAGAATCATGTGGAAAATGTTAGTGGTTGACTCGGTGGGACTGCCAGCAAAGCATACATTTTGAAAGTTGAGTGGAGCACCCGCAGTTGCTTGGTCTTGGAATGAACACTGGGTAAAGATCAAAGCAAGAGAAGACGTTCAGGAAACACATTTCTTTAACTGCCTGCAGGAGGAAACTTTTTACAACTGGAAAATGTACGCCATTACTGCCAACCTTGGAGCATGGAGGCTTTACCTCATTAATCATACCTGTCAGGTTCCTCTCTGTAAACAGCAAGCTGTTGACATGCAAAATATCTTCTGGTGGGATTTTTTTTTTTTTTTTTTGGTTTCATATTGATGGGGAGGGAAGGGGGATAGCAAAAAATGGTGCAGTGTACAAGACTTCTGAGAAAATGCTTCTTAGAGTCAAAGTAAGATGCTCTCTGTCTTCACCGAATATATGCAATGCAAAATTCTGAAGTCATCAGAAAGCCTCAAGAGAGAAGTTTTACCTTTAGATACAGCTTCTCTACTTAAAGCTCTTGTGAGGAAAAATGCAGAAATACAGTGATGCTGCTTGAGAGCATTAATGAAGGGAAGATTGATATCTAAGCTTTTGTACAATCACAGCTATTTTTGTGCACTAGCCAACCATGTGAGGCATTCCTGTGGTTGAGTGCAAATCTCCACCTTCAGAGGGGTGTCATTCCAGCCCATCAAGGAGGTTAGACAGAGCTTGGGCTGGTGTGCCCGAGGTGGGGTCGGCTGGGGTCCATATATTTCCTGGTGTAGTCAGGAAAGCAGCTGAATTCCATTCATACATATCCAACCACCTTGGTGGGGGAGGGGAAGGTGGTCAAGAATCTGAGGGAGGCGGTGCTGTCAAACTGAAAATTGGAGGAAGAGAAGAAATGGAGCCAAGAGTGAAGGAATTGGATCAACAAATGAGAAGATTGGGAAGAATGACACACATTCTTCTGGGACAAAAGCAGCAATGGGACGTGTAGAAGATGGGGGTCACTTCCTGCCACCTTCACCACTACCTACCTTGAACAAACCTCCATCATCTCTCATCAGCACCACCTGGCAGCCACCCAACCAAGTGGCCTTCCTGCTTCCACTCTTACTTCCCTACAGATAATCTTTCCCAGAGTGTCTTTTTTGGGTAAATCAGATCATATCACTCCTGTCCTGAGACCTCCAGTGGATTGAAATTCAACTGGCATTTAGATCATTGAAATTCGAATAATATCCAAATATTATTCATTAGTACTCAAATATACTACTTACATATATGATCTAAAATATATCAATTAGTATCCAAAAATATCCTCTCCTTAGATCTCCAGTGCATTAAAATTAGAATAAAATTCAAATTTCTTATGCTGTCCATCTAGTTCCTAGATCACCTAGCCCAGATCTCCTCTCTGACTTCAAGTTCTCTAATTGTTTCTTTGATTTGCTCTGCTGCAGTCCCCGCCCCTTTCAAACATAAAAACTTTCTCTGCCTGGAGGACTTTGTACTTGCTATTCTTTTACCAGGAACGCTTTTTACTCTGACATTTATATCCTTGGTCTTCTACTCGAGATTTAATGCTCCATTCTAATATCGGTTACTTACTCAGAGAGGTCTTTCTTAACCATCTTAACTAAAATAGGACATATCACTGCCTAACATCCCATTATATATATATAATACATATATATTTAAATTTATTTGTTATCACTGCACTAGAGGACTCCTAATGCTTCCTTAAACTTGCATATTTCAATATAAGATGGAGGAGAGCATGGATTTGTCTGATTGCTGTACCCTGAACAGTGCCTGCTCCTTAGTAGGCATTCAATGACTGTAGTTTGTTCCAACTTTCGCATTCAGGCTGCCGAAGCAAGCACTCGATGAGATGAGTGTGTTTTGAATGGATAAAGCGATGCGGGAAAGGCAGATCTGTAACGTGGGTGGGGTGGTGCCCGGACAGGGAATCTTTACGTCTACCTTCAGTCTTGACTGAATAACTTTTCTAGATGCGAACGTTGGGCTCCCATCACCAAATGCTGAACACCACGAACTGTCCCGGCCAGTTCAGCATCAATGCGCATGTGTTGTCAGCTGTGATAGTACAGGTGAAAGTGCTTGGAAAATACAAGGTTTTGCAAGAAGCCAGTTGCTCTTGGGCAAAGAATCACAGAGCAACACACGCACGTGTAAGGAGATACTTCGCCCAACATAAAACCAAGCAGAGAAATAAGTTCTGTGAGAGAGATAGGGTTTGGATTTTTTCAATTAAGGAGATCATTAAGGAAAATGTTCATTTCATAGGCCATTTAGAATAGGAAGGGAATTGAGAAATCATGTGTCTCATCTCCCGCCTTCAGAGAGAAAAAGCATCATTAGCGGTTAGTACGGTAGTAGAGGACTCAGACTGCCTGCACTGGGAATCTCGACCCCATTCCTGTCTGGCTGTGAGACCTTGGGTAAGTCTCTTAACCTCTTTGTGCCTCGGTCTCCTTTTCCAAAAAGTTCAGAGAATAAAACATCTTCCTGAAATATGACTCTGCGAGGATTATGTAAGATAATGCACCAAAAACACTCGAGCAGTGCCTGTTTAATAAATATTGGCTATTAGCTTCATTTTGCAAACAAAGTGCTGGAATTTCAGAACACTTAAGAGATTTGTTCAAAGCTGCACAGCTAGCACATGGTGGGGCAAGATCTAGAACCCAGAACCTCTGCCTCCTGAAGTCCTGCGGGGGAGATTTAAGGTGTTTCAAAGATCTACGCTATTGAGCATATTTAATACTCGAGGTAGACCTATGCTGCAGAACAGTGTGTTACTAGGGTGCTAGTAAAGCCACAATGGCATTTATATTTCACA
Organism: Canis aureus; assembly: GCF_053574225.1. NCBI lineage: Eukaryota > Metazoa > Chordata > Mammalia > Carnivora > Canidae > Canis > Canis aureus. The sequence goes on from NC_135633.1 coordinate 3,153,396, forward strand.
ACCAATTATTATTTCTTATCAAGAAGATTCTAATAATCCTCCTCTGAAAAACGTCCCAAGGAAATGTGAGCACGCTACCTATTTAGGGTGACTTCCTATCTTTAGTGGTTTTCAAGGACATTTTTATTACTTGCTAAAATGGTTTATAATCTAAGTTTCGAGGCTTCGCTCAGAAAGCGTTGAGCCTATTTCCTTAGCAGAGTTATTTATAAACAAGAGTTTAAAAGGCAATGCGAAGTATGTGAGCTATGGAACAGCCTCTCCGTGCTGCCTTTCGTCACACACCTCCACCGGCAGGCTTTTGTGGCCTTGGCCAATGCAGAGGCTAGCCTCATCTGGTGTCCTTTATCGACAGACGCGAGATAGATACCCATGGAATGTCTCAAAGTAGGTATACGGAAAATTTCACGTGATCGGACTGGGAGAGTGGGGAGTCATGGTATTTATCAATGCATCACACAGAAAGTTTCAAAATTCTGTAAACACAGGAGCCATTCACCTTCGGCCACAGGTCAGACACCTGAACTGCTGTAAGATGCCGGTTGACTGGCCTACAGGGACAACGTTTGCAGTAGAGAGCTGGTGGTCCCAGTGGACCCCTACCCTCCACATTCTTCTTTTATTTGATCTGTACTCCGCTAGATAACCATCAGTTTAAAAAGTGAAAGTATAGAAGACATCACACAGTTTGCACCTTGTGGCAATTACCTTGGCTTTCTGGGCCTCAGTTACCAAACTAACGATAATAATAACTAACATTTATTGAGGATTCACTCTGTGTCAGGTACTGTTCAAAGCACTTGGCATTGAATAATTCCTTTTCTTTCTTTTTTTAAGATTTTATTTATTCATGAGAGACACACAGAGAGAGGCAGAGACACAGGCAGAGGCAGAAGCAGGCTCCATGCTGGGAGCCTGACGCTGGACTCGATCCCAGGACCCCGGGGTCACACCCTGAGCCCAAGGCAGATGCTCAACCACTGAGCCCCCCTGGGGCCACAGATTAATTCCTTTTCTATGCTACTTTCCTTACACAGCTTGTTGCTAGAATTAAGGGAAGTAATTCAGGCAAAGTTCTTAGCACAGGCCCTGAGCTCTCAAAAAATTTAGCTATTTTCTTGTTGTTACAACTAACTAGAAATTATAACAATAACAAAAATGCCTTCTACTCAGATAAAACTTCAAGAGGCTTTTTAAAACGTTTAGTTGGGTTAAGTCCCAAAGGCTTGGTGATATCCCAGAAGCACCCACAACCTAACTCAGCACCAGACACATGTTAAGTGATTGATTAATATTATAAAAATAATAAATACCCTAGATTGTATGGACATTTTGGTAAGATTTCTCAGGGAAGAAAGTATGTAGCTTTCTTCAGATTCTCAAAATATTATTTCATGGTCTGAGAAATCAAGAAGCACTCCTGAAAAGAAGTTGTCACCTGGCCAGTAAGGAAGTCCTAATAAGCATAACAAGGAAGTGGGGAGGAAGGATCCAGTGGAGCTGGCTCCCCACCATGAGAGGATTTGGAAAAGCCTGTGGATGCCGGCCTCTGGGCCTCTGGGCCTCTGGGCCTCTGGGTCTGTGTCCAGGATGGCTCACCGCCACCCCCACCCCCCAAACTGGGAGATTCTCATTTACCGTCTACGGCCATTTCCAGGAGACCCTGTGGGATTACTGGCTGTACGTCTAGCCTCGAACGGATGATTCAATGTCAGATCATTTCGTTCTGGTTTTGCAGGAATCATAGAATGTTCGCGCTGGAAAGAACCTCATACATAATCTGTTTCAGGGTTTTCAGATCTGTAGCAGATGTGCCACTGCTTCTCTTTCTGCACCCACGGGAGGCCTCTCTGACTGCGGACACACTCTTTGCATCCCTGCCTTTAGGCCCTTAGCATAATCGTGCAGCTCAGCGGGCACCGATTGATTGAAATCAGAGGCACAGGGCAGCCGGTTCTCCAGCCGCATCCTGTGCTCAGTATTCTCCTACTACCGAGGGGAAAACTGGAGAGACGGCATTTGACATGTCCACGGGTTGGACGTGAGTCCTGTGAAGTGAGTGACAGGAAAGGTTTGAGTTATTTTTTTTTTTTTTTGGTTTGAGTTATTAAGTGTTGTGACTCCCAGCTACAGTCATTTGAGCGCCAAACACTGTCTCCTTTGCCTCTGCGGGTTTCCCCTCATCGTTCATAGGCTACGGACGGAAACCCTGTCCAACCTTCTCCTCGCAGCCCAGGATAGGGGCAGCTAAAAACAGGCTCCTGAGGGATGCAAAGAGCCTACAAATGATTATTCTAAGTATTATCCCATGTGTTGTTCTTTTCTCTTTTAAACAATGAGGGAGCTATGCAAAGGTTCGGGCCCCAGCATCCTTGCAAGGAGCAATGTGGGAAAGTTCTGTACTTAAATCTAAGAGACCCGGAGCTGTTACAACACGTTGTCAGTCACTTTCTGGGCCTCAGTTTCCCCTACAGTAATAGGAGGATATTAGGGACACATCATAGGGGCAGAAAACGGGATTCTTTGTGTATGAGAGAGAAAAGATGGCTCACCGTCGAAGGGGAGATTATGAACATTTATTTATTTTGCTCTGTGTGTGCGCACATATGTGTGTGTTTGTGTGAAAGGAAAGCATATTCAAGGCGAGAGGGAGGGGCTAGGGACAGACATGAAATAAAGTGCATTTCCACCTTTTAAAGGCATCAATAACATAGGCCTGGTTTCAAAATTATGAAGCCTCGTTAGAGCTCCTACAAGCAAGAATGGAACCCTCCGTCTGCATTAGAGGGAATATAACTTATGAGCCTTGTCATAAACTTTTCCAGGTGCTTCTCTGGGAAAAACGGGGGGTGGGGGGTGGGGGGAATGGAGCTTTTAAGCAGTCCAGCAGAGATCAGCTTCTCGCAGGACCTAGATGTTTTTCTTTCGAGTCTGGTAAGGGTGGCCAGGGAAGAGAGGGTGGCTCAGTGGGTAGCCGCCCGCCATACACTCTGAGGCAACTGGCTTAAATCCCACCCTTCTGGTGCCTCGTGCACTGCGCCCCTGTCTGCAATAGGAAAGTCACGGATATCAATTAGAAAATAAGCCAGTCTTACACGAGAACATATTTATTGGCTGAATAATAAAACTTAGCTCAGGAGTTACTAGGATGAGAATCCCCCCTTCTCGGAGTACAGGTTTCCCATAAGCACACAGAAGCGAAGCCCCCAACGCAGGCCCGGTGCATGGGTGACCCAGGCCTCGGGGTGTGTTCAAACGAGCTATCTACTTGTCTCCCTAACGGGCTGCGGCTCTGAGGGTGCAGGATACAGCGAGCGGCAGGCGGCGGGCCCTGCGTCACCTGCGCCCACCCGCAGCCACCTGCGCCCGCCTGCGCACCTGCGCCACCTGCGCCACCCCAGCGCCGGGCCTTCCACGTGGCCACGTGAGCTTACGCGCACCCAGGCACCCGGGGCGTCTCCGCCGCGAAGGGCGCATAGAGTTTGCAGGCGATGCGCCTACGAAAGCCCCCAGAGTTAAAGCCCAGCAACCCCAGAAAGCCCCCACACTAGACACAGAACCTTGGAGACCCTGGTTAATAAATAAGAGAGCCGAGGAGAAGGCGAGGCGGCGGGGCGGGCGCCCGGGAAAGGGCCCGGGGCGCGGGGAGCGGGAGGGCGGGAGGCGAGGCTGCCCTGCGCGCCGCGGGGTCCAGGGCGGGGGACGGGGTGGGGGTCCGGCGCTCCCCGCTGCATCACCCGTGTCCTCGGGTGCGTGGCTGCGACGGGTGCGTCTGCGGAGCCCCGGGCCCTGGGGGGAGGGGGGTGGAGCCGCTCCCCGCTGCATCACCCGAGTCCTCGGGGACGTGGCTGCAACAGGTGCGTCTGAGGAGCTCCGGGCCCTCGGGGGAGGGGGGTGGAGCCGCTCCCCGCTGCATCACCCGTGTCCTCGGGTGCGTGGCTGCGACAGGTGCGTCTGCGGAGTCCTGGGCCCTGGAGGGGGAGCCGCTCCCCGCTCCATCACCCATGTCCTCGGGGACGTGGCTGCGACAGGTGCGTCTGAGGAGCCCCGGACCCTTGGGGGGAGGGGGGTGGAGCCGCTCCCCCTGCATCACCCGTGTCCTCGGGTGCGTGGCTGCGACAGGTGCGTCTGCGGAGTCCTGGGCCCTGGGGGGGGAGCCGCTCCCCGCTCCATCACCCATGTCCTCGGGGACGTGGCTGCGACAGGTGCGTCTGAGGAGCCCCGGACCCTTGGGGGGAGGGGGGTGGAGCCGCTCCCCCTGCATCACCCGTGTCCTCGGGTGCGTGGCTGCGACAGGTGCGTCTGCGGAGCCCCGGGCCCTGGGGGTGGAGCCGCTCCCCGCTGCATCACCCATGTCCTCGGGGACGTGGCTGCGACAGGTGCGTCTGCGGAGCCCCGGACCCTTGGGGGGAGGGGGGTGGAGCCGCTCCCCGCTGCATCACCCGTGTCCTCGGGTGCGTGGCTGCGACAGGTGCGTCTGCGGAGCCCCGGGCCCTGGGGGTGGAGCCGTTCCCCGCTGCATCACCCGTGTCCTCGGGTGCGTGGCTGCGACAGGTGCATCTGCGGAGCCCCGGGCCCTGGGAGGGGGGGAGCTTCCCGCGTCCTCGGAGCCCCGGGTCCGCGCAGGAGCGCGCCCGCCCCCGACGGAGCAGGTCCCGGGGTGGGGGTGGGTGGGGTCGGGGCGGGGGTCGGGGTGCGGGGGAGCGCCCCCGCGGCCGCCCGCACCTAGGCCTTCAGGTGCTCGTTCTTCAGCCGCCCGAGCCGGGTGCCGTGGCTGCGCACGGTGAGCGCCAGCAGCTCGTACCTGTCGCCGAGCCCCGCGGCCACGGCGAGCGTGTCCTTGAGCAGGGCGGCCGTGCGGCGCAGCATGCCCAGGAAGTCGTCGCCCAGCCTGCCGTCGGGCCGCCCCGCCTGCTCCTGGCCCTGCCGGAACTTGCTCTCCAGCTCGGCGAGCGAGCGGTCCGAGAGCGAGTAGGCGTCGCCGATCTGGTGCGACTCGCGCCGCAGGTACTTGCCGTAGCTCTCCTCGCCGTCCAGGTCGTACGAGATGCTCTTGCTGAGGCCCTCCAGCACGCGGCCCGCGTCCTCCACCTGGCGGCCCAGCACCGTGAACTCGTCGCGGAGGCTGAGGCTCAGCGCCCCGCGGCCCGGGCCCGCGTCCCCGGGAGGGCAGCGCCGGCGCTCGCTCACGCGGAACAGCAGCTGGCACTTCTCGGGGTCGTCGTTCTCCTCGTAGTCCCCGTCGGGCACGAAGTAGTGGTGCAGGGTGCCGTTGGACATCTCGGGGTACAGCGGGCCGTCGAAGTAGCCGCCGCACAGGTGCCAGAGGACGCCCACCCAGAGGAGCCCCAGGGCGCGCATCCTGCCGGGCCGCGAGGATGCTCGGCGCGCGGAGCTCGGGGCCCCGGAGTCAGCGCCGCCCCGGGACGGCGGCCGCCGCGGTCCCCGCCGGCTGGCTGCGCCCTGGCCCCCCCGCCCCAGCCGGCCTCATGTGGCTGAGCCCGGGCGCCTGGGTCGCGCGGCCCCGCGGCGCGGGAGGCGCCCGGCTCCGCGCCTCTAGCCGCGTCCCTAACCGCGTCCCTAACCGCGTCCCTAACCGCGTCCCTAACCGCGGCTCCAACCGCGTCCCTCTGCGCGCCCCTGCGCCTGCGCGTCCGCTCGGGGCTGGAGCTGAGCCTGCTCTTCCCCGGGCGGCGGCGGGGATGCGGGCAGGAGGCGGGACCCCTCCTCCAGGGCTCTGCAGCACCCCCGCCCCGGCTCCCTGCCCCTCTCTATCTCTGGGAGGTCCCCCCTCGCTCCTGAGAGATGGAGCCTCCGGCTGCACAGGAAGGCTCTAGTCTTCTGATAGGACCTCAACCTCTGCACTGGGTGGGAATGTGGAGCTTTTCCTTTGGCTAATGATATCCCGAGGATCTCTCCGCTCTCGAATTACAGCTGGTTTCGTCACTTGGAAGCCAGGGAACAAGTTTGGAAAGAAACCTCTCGCCAGGTCTCTGTTATTAAAGGTACAGAATCTTTTTTTTTTTTTTTTGGAAGACTGGAAGGGAAAATAGAATTTAAATAGAATGAGAAAATAGAAACTTAAAAATAGAAAATAGAATTTAAAGCAGAGAATGAGAACACGGTAAATAGAATTCCCACAACAGGAAGACTGATTTGCTATTAATGGATGAGGCGGGGGGGGGGAAGGGGGGTGACCCCGGAGAAATTCTACTTCTCATTTTATGTAAGGACCGGTCAGGTTGGATTCGTTAAGGGTTTCTATTTTTATTTATTTATTTATTTATTTATTTATTTATTTATTTATTTATTTATGATAGTCACACAGAGAGAGAGAGAGGCAGAGACATAGGCAGAGGGAGAAGCAGGCTCCATGCACCGGGAGCCCGACGTGGGATTCGATCCTGGGTCTCCAGGATCGCGCCCTGGCCCAAAGGCAGGCGCCAAACTGCTGCGCCACCCAGGGATCCCAGGGTTTCTATTTTTATCATGAAAATGTTGGTGACTTTGAAGGCAAGTTTGCAAGGTTGTGTGGAAATGCTCACTTAGTTAAAAGTCTCAATAGCAATACTTTGGAAGCAACAAAATATAGAAAACTGAGTGATGCACGGTTGCCAGTATGTACAGGAACACAGGCTGAAACGAAAGTTTGCCTATTTATTTTATTTATTTATCGCCAATTTAATAAGTAAGTTGACAACGGAGATAACTGTTGCATCCTGTGCAACCCCATCCACGCTAAGCGTCCGCAATGCAGCTTTAGCCGGACGCCTTTGCGGCTACTGCCTCTCTAGAGATGCCTTTGGAAGAGCGTAGGCCTGGCACTGTCATGTCCATTTTCCAGGTGGAGAAACTGAGGGACGTGATGGGAAACAAATTGTTCGTAGTCGCAGAGTCAGACTGCAGTGCAGCCAGCACCAGGGCCTTTTCATTTAACCTAGAAAAACAAGGTATTTTTTGTGTCAGCAGGCCATATTAGTTTCTGACCTATGACTTAGTGGCGACCTGCCACCCAGCAGGCTAAGTCGTGTTAATGAGGACAAGCTATTGAGCATCTACTCTATGCAAGAGTCTATTTTAGATACTGCTAACAGAGCCGTGGGCGGAAAATATATAAACAAACACTTGCCCTCTTGAAGCTTATATTCGAAAATTAAATGACTGTAAATAAAGAAGATAGACTGCACGTTGACAGCGATGGGGTTGGAGAAAAGACAGGGAAAGGATGGGGAAGTGAAGGCGGCGTTCCTCTTTTTGTAGTTATTTCCCGTCTGCCTTGGAATGTGGCTGAAATACTCATGTGAGCGGCCTGTGTTAGCACTTACCTTCCTGTCCACGTCATAAGGGACTGGTGTCATTCAGAGCTTCAGTGCCCTGCAGTTCTGGGACTGTCGTGCTTGTTTCCGTCACTTTCTGACATAAACAACCCAGACGCCTGAATACACAAATGAGAAGTCTGGTTAAGTTACTGGATTTTTTGTCACTGCGGTGCCACAGGCATAGATTTTTTGAGACACGTTGACTGCACATTTTGATTCTTACCCAGATATTTGGCATCGTGAAAACAATGACAAAAGGAGTTTTCTTAGCGACTAACGCTAACCAAAAACACCATGACTTATTTTACTGCATTCCAGCAGGAAACTACCACCTTCTCCATCGGAGAGACTGGACTGTTGGACTCAAGAGCCGTATGACTTCATTCTTTTTTTTTTTTCCTGGGACATTCACAAATGACAACAGATGGATTCAACTTGGTTGCTTGGCCAAAGAAAGGAAGAAGAATTTACTCGGATTCACTCCACTTCTTGCACAATCCTTCCCTGGCTTACTAACCAATTCAATTAAGCAAACCTAAATTAAGCACTTATTACTACGAGTCCCCCACTCCGTGCACGTGTTAAGTTAGCTATAGATGCAAAGATGCGCAGCAAGAAGTTTCAGCCTACAAAGAGTTTGCTCGCAGGTTAAAGAGTCAGGCATATATACACAAATAATCATGATGAGAATGGCTAAGAGTATTTATTTTTTCCTACAATTACCCCATCTAAATATATAAACTCCATGTCATGTATCAGGAAGGCATCACTCTGGTACAAGTAACTGAAAGTCTAATTCAATCACACTAAAGTGAAAAAGGAATTCACTGACTTACAGAAAGTCTGTAATTAGATTTTCAGTCTATGCCTGGTCCAGAATCTAGTTTCCCTCTCGCCATTTTTTTTTTTTTTATTCTACTTCCTCAGCTTAAATTCATTCTTGGGTAGTTCTTTTCATTGGAGGTTCCAGGACAGCTCCCAGTGTCTCCTGGGGCTACGAACTTCCTTGTTCAGATATAATAGGAATGAGGGGTTATGCATGGCAGGTCCTGCCAATCAACCTCAGTAGCCTTGTTGGTTTGATGGGACTCATTAATTCATCCTTGAACCAGGCTGACTGTAGTCAGGAGTTTGGGATTGGCCACTGGGCTTAAGACAATAAGGGCCCGGGTCAGTAGCTAAAGGCAAGGTACCATGAAAACTACATGGATGAAGAGTTGAAGGTCTTATTTAGGAAGGGGGTAGTATGAGAATGGATTCTGGGGAAGTAGCTACAAATATTTCCCCTAACCCGTGCATTTGTCTTTACCAACCACTTTTGAAAGATACCAGCACTCGTTTGTAGTTGTGTGCCTTCAAGTATTTAACAGCCAGCTGTATGCTCTTTGTAGCATTTGCTGATTTCCATGGTGTGAATACACTCACCATGCCTGGGTCACTGAACACACAGTCAGGAGGATGTGTGCAATGGCACACCATTACATAGCATTTCTATCATATGGGTCCCTTAGATCCAGGTAACCCCTAAAGCATAGAAAATAGTAAAATAATTACAAAGTGGTGAGTTTTATATATGCATTCCTTTAATTGTAATATAATTTATTTAACTACAAGTTTAAATAACAGAATTTTTAATAATGACTGTGTTTAACAACTGACTTGCAAAATTCCCAAAAACCTAACCATTGGCTCTCATGAGCCAGTGCTAGTCAGCTCCAGCACACCATGGCCTTTTGCACTGTTGCTTCATCTTGTTCATTTTTAAAAGTTACTTATTATAAGGGTGCCCCCATATGTGCCCAATCCCATCTTGGGCTGGTCTCCTAGAGTCAGAGTTAAAGTGGGCTTCTAAGGATTGGCCTGAAGTAAATGCAGCCAGAGGAAATATCCAAACCCAGACATGCAAGAGAGAGGACTTGGAAGAGTAAACTCGAGAAGTACCATCTGCTGATAGGGACGATAGTTGAGTCTAGGGCTGAAAACTAGAGATGAAGTCAAAGGGCAGGAAGTGGGTAAATTTAAGAGTAAAGGAGGACCCCAGGGCAGTGGCCAGAGTCATGGAAGTAGGTAAGCGCTGTCATCCAGTACCAGCTGCTGATTTGCGATCCTCACCATGTGATGCAGCAGGGTTGGCTAGCTCACAGCTTGTGTATCCTTCCTTCTTTTCAGTGAACTTTAAACTCGTGTTCCTTTGGTCCAGTTACCACTTCAGAGAAAGAAGCAGGAAATCAGGCTGGGACCATCGCTAAAGACCTCTAAGACTTCTTAAGCTCCACGATGTCCCCCTGCCAAAGAGCTTGGTGATCCCCTGACCATTTCTGATTATGATACTAGTGGAATTTTTATAGAAAAGAGGCTTGTATGAGATGAGGTCCCACTATGAGGTCTGGAAACCCAAAACGTGTCTCTGGGAAGTGGAAGCTCTCACTCTCAACAGCTCTCCTCTCCCAAACCATCAGTCTGAATCCCTGGACCATGTCAGAGAAGAAACAAGAACAAGGAGTTAGCTTGGACCAGAGTAGAAGTTTTGGGGTCGGAAAATGGAGAAAAAGAGGACAAAGAGGGTAAGAAGTCCCCAGTACATAGCACTTTGGGTATTATCTTTTCAATTAACAGCTAATCAGTAGCATTTATGAAATCTTCATTGTCTACAGAGGGTGGGAAGGAGAAAAGAAGAGAAATAGATGAGAAGAAGGAAAAGAGAAAATTAGGGAAGGAAGAAAGGTAGCAAGCAAAGGAGGAAGAAAAGACAGAAGGAAAAAAGAGGAGAGCGAGTGGGAGAAATTCTGGTGATCTAATCTCCTGTTTGTCCAGTTGCTCAGTGAAGTGATTATTAGTATTTGCTGTAAGAACATTGATGAGGGCAGAGCATTATTTAACAAGAACAGTCACAAAGTCCCTATGAAATATGGTCAATAAAACACACCCATGAAAACGTAACGGGAGGACTTGCACGGAAATAAGTGTATTGTGGGAAGAGGTCAGTTCTCCCAGTCGGTCTCCATCGGTAGAGCAGGCTGTGATATGCTGCGTAACAAACATCACCGACTCGCTACCACCAAGTTCAAGCCTGCTGCGAGTCAGGGTGACCCAGTGACTCCCCTCTACGCCTTAACTATGGTGGCATTTCCTCTGAAAGCCTCTCCTTCGTTTCTCAATTTTAATCCGTTTTCCCTCTCGGTTTCTTTTATACCACTCTGGTTTTTCCCTCAAGGCACTTTCCATTGTTTATAATTGTAATTTAATTTATGTGTTTGGTTGTTCTAGGTTCCTCTCTCAAGCTTGATTTTCCCTACGGAAAGACAGGGGCTATGTTCCCTTCCATCTCCCCGGTGCCTACTACAGTGCCTGGATCACAGGAAGTGCTGAGTGACTATATGTCAACACCCGAGGCGAAGGTGGTCGCTTTCTATTGTGTTTCGGCAAGTTGTTTTTTTGCAGCTAGTGTTTCTTCTTCTTTTTTTCTTTGTCTTTTTTTTTTTTTAATTTAGATTCAATTAATTAACATGTAGGGGATTAGTAATTTCAGAGGTAGAGTTTGGTGATTAATCAGTTGCACTGAGGTTAGTGTTTCTTTTTTCTTTTCTTCTTTTTTTTTTTGAGGTTAGTGTTTCAATGGCACTTTTTTCTTCGTTCTTCTATTATGTGTGTTGCATTGCATTGGATTGTCTCTGAACTAGTCTGTCTTCCTCACTTGACTGTGAATTCCTCAAGGGTAGCGGTGTATTTTATTTATTTACCTTTATATTCTCTGTGATCAGCACAGAGCCAAATCTTGGTTGTTGTGAGAGTTAAACTGTAGAATTTAAGGAATTCTATTATTTAATGATGGTCAGATAATCTATCTATTTGAGTACATATTTTGTCTGGCAAACAGTCAGGCAGTGATGTCTCACACTTAATCTGGCAGGAGGGAAGGGAAAAAGTCTTGCAAATTCCAATATTCAGAACATTCAGAAGGGAGTATCACTCAGAAGGGCGACTTTCGATCCATCCCAAGTAAACTATGCAGCAGTCTGTACACACGGTCAGCGAGTGTTCTGGTCTGTAAGCTACAGAAGCATCAGACCCACCCTGCAGAGTAATTTGCTATTTGCCTGGTAAAGATTTTCACTTTGCTTCACTACTGGAAGTGCATGTCCGGGGTTATAATCCAGCCAGGTCGGAGAAGAATCAAACCTTGTCTGCTTCCCCTCTTTGAGCAGTGTTTTATTTTTCCTCATCATCTTAATTATAAAGACCAGAAGAATTGCAGGAGATGAGAAAAGGCAGAGAGATGGAGAAAGAGAGAGGATATACCAGCTTCACTTTGATTCTGCAAGCACTTAGTTCAGCAACCACATGGGAGGACGAGGAGGAATAGAAGCAGCTCTACAATCTGCTGAGGTTGTGGGGGACTTGGGGTGCAAAGAGTATGCAGGTGGAAGTATACGATGAGGGTCAGACGAGAGGAACCTGCAGAAACTGTGATAATTTGACAGAGTGAAAGCTCACGTCTGAGCTTGGGAATAGGACAAGTGGCATGAAATGTTTAGGCCGAGAGCCACTGACTGAGGTTACTGAGGAACAATGGGGCTGAGTCAGTCCCCTGATTCAAGGAACTCTGCTAGTTCTGGTCTTAATAAAACCCAGAAAGGAGTCCACAAGATGGCCAAACAGATGCCCCTCTGAAATCAGTTGGGGTGTGGTGTGGAGGGATGTGGCAGGATTAGTAATAGCGTTTCACTGTCTTTGTCAGAAAACAGGAACATCTTCCCTGCTTGTGTTTCTTGGTTCTTGGCTGCCTTTTCTCAAGATCTTGGAGGTTTTAAAGTTGTCTCGCAGTGAAAAAGTCCTTGATTATGTTTTGAATCCAAATCCAGTTTTTAATTCTAGAGAAATGCACTGGAAACAGATGATAGGGGCTATTTTGAAGACGAGTCAAAATGGGCTTGTCAGTGTTGCCTTTGGGAGGAAAAGTCTGAATGCATTTCAGAAAGCTTATTTCCAGATCCTAGTCCCAGGCTGGACCCAATTTCCTCTGCTTCTTATTTTGCAGTTTTGTTTATGCTGCCTAATGAACACCTACACTTAACTTCTCACCCCTGTTACCTCCTCCTTTGGTCCTTATTGCTGATGACCCTAAATGTTGAACAGATGGAGGCAGAATAGTAGCCTCATAGAGACATTTGCAATGTAACAATTTACTTAATAATGCCTTCAGGCATTGAATCTGTTTAGGGCATGCACGTTCTCGGTTAAGACTAGGATGCTCTTCCATCTGAACTCAGCAAATATTTGTTGTTGGAGGTTTTTAAGCCAACGATTATAAGTGAGCTTGTCAATTTAATACTGATCGTATGTTTTGAACCATGGACGCAAGAGGGCTCAATGGGACAGACTTAAGATACAATTCATTAGTGTGGTTAAGACTCTTCAACAGGGTCTACGGATCGTGTAACTAGAGATTATTTAGATGGGGGAAACATACTCATTGGCTGATGACCTTTTCTGGCAAAGGTTTTGTTCCTAATCAACAACTCGGTTTGTCAGGAGTGAGTCTGGGTCACAGCTTGCCTTGTCTTCAGCTTGTTGTTGCAGCTCTGCAGAGAACAAACAGCAAATAAAACCACGTAAAGTTCTACAAAAGGAAAGTATGGTGGATTTGGTTATATACAAAAGCATACGTGAGAACTGGTATAGTCACGATTGTGAATTGGGACATGTGCAACACATTTTGATAAGAAATATTTAATATTCTTAATTCTCAATAAGAAAAACACTAGAACCTCAGGAGATAAATGAGCAAGTGACACGAGTAGGCAGTTTTCAGTGGAGAAAATTACTTTCCTATTTAACATATAAAGTATAGAGCTTTGTAAGTAATAAAAAACCAGAAATGAAAATAATAATGAGATAGTATTTGTCCTCATATTAGTATAAAATAGATATACCTCCTCTTAATGCTATAATTATGTAGAAAGACAAATCTCATATATTGAGGATGGAGATATTAATGGGTTTGACCTTTCTGCAGAGCAATAGAGTTATCGGTATTGAAAGATTTAAAATTTTTCATATCCTTAGACCTGGCAATTTTGTTTCTAGAATATATGCCAGAAACATAAGTACATACAGAAATACATTGAAAGATTTATAAACAAAGACATCCACTGCTGCATGGTTTTTAAGAACAGAAGGTAGAAATAAGCAAAATATCCCAAAAAGAAAAAAAAAGGAATTAAATACATAGTGTATCCTTATGTTAGAAAGATTTTATACCTTTGAAAGTTAAATTTTTGTTAAGACTTATTTATTTTAAGGGGAGAGGGGCAGAGGGAGAAGAAACTGAAGCAGACACCACGCGGAATGTGGAGGCGAGATGGTGTTCCATCTCACAACCGTGAGATCATGGCCTGAGCTGAAATCAAGAGTTGGATGCTTAACTGACTGCACCACAAAGGTGCCCCTGAAAATTAGATTTAAGATAATTTTAATAAAATGAGAAGGTACTGCCATATAATACTATATGAAAAATGATTTAATAAAGAAAACAATAAAAACACTACAAAGCCAAGATGGCAATATGACAAAAGATAACATACTTTCTTCTATGGAGGTACTGGCTGTTTATACTTTAATGTGGTCTGGTTTTCTCACATTTTCCATAATACGGTATAATATGAAATTTAGGAAGAAAAAAGAGAAAGAAAGGAAAATAGTAGTGAAAGGTAGACAATATTAGGCCACATTCTGAAAGTCCCTGCCTTACAGAGTTCCTGACTTTACATTCTTTAGGCAGGGTGCTTCTCTCACATCCTGATTCTGGGTCTGCAAACAGCAGACTTTGCATTGGTCTCCTAAACCACTTGGTGCTGGAGCCAGATACCCAAATCCTTTGGATTTGGGAACCTCTGGTAAATTCATCCCCCTGTCAAAATAACAACATGTTCTATTACTACGGATTTTGAGGTTAAATTCCTAAATTTTTTGGATTGGAATTTTTATTGCCAGTATTAAGGGATGGGCTGGAGGGCAAGGTGAGGGGAAGTGCATCCCTATGTGTTGCAGAGTGCTATTTTGTGATAAAGCTTCTCTACACTTGGGTAGGATTTCTAACCAGAAATCCTAAAATCCAGGAATTACAGTCAAGCTAAATAATTCAAGACAAATGGATTTTAATTTTTTTCCTTTCTCAAGTCCAGGTCCCTTGTATATTTATTAAGACTGCTGCTTCCCAGATTTTGCCTCATACCACCATCTAAATGGAAGGAATTTCTATTAGGTAGCTTCAGAGACTAAATCAGTAATATACACAAGAAAATTAAAAAATCTGAATAATAGATACTTACCATTTCTTTTAATGTAAATGAAGTTTTCCTTCAGGGAGAGTTAAACCAAATCTGAGGATGTGTGGTTATCTACATGCAAATGTTATCAATAAAGTAGGAGAAAAAGTATGATTTCCCATTCTCAATGATGAAAAATAAAGAGGACAGGTTTTAATAAACTACAACAACAAAATCTGTCTGGGTCCTAACACAATTCACAGAAAATATCCTTTGAAGTATTTTCTTTAAAGCTGCATAAAAATAAAAATGAAGTTTGGATTTTAAGAAAGTTTAAAAATACAGCATATGCCACCAGGGAGGTCTGTCAAGTAACCAAATAACTGATGATGTTTAGACAGACTCTTAACTATATTTAAAAAAAAAAATAGAGAATCTCTTTTTTTCCCCCAAAGTAGGCCAGTGCCTGGTACAAACTGACAGCAAATTCTAATTTATGAATTGTGGAAAGACTTGTGACTCAGAATAACATTGTTGTGACAGCACAGTAATATAATAGGATTGAAGATATTTACTATAGAGAGAGCACAGAATAAAAATGTTCTCAGTTTAGAGATTTTAGTTAGTACTACGTATACTGAGCCACTTCACTGTGGGGTGTGTCACTGGATCCATGTATGTTTGGATAAGATGAGCATGAGGCTTTCTGCCTAGGATAAGCCATCTTCCTTTTTTCTCCTCTCAAATGGTTTATTGATAATGGCTTTATCTCAAAAGTAGAAGCCAAATGGAAAAGGACAAAATGATCCCCAGAGAAGACAAATATTCCTGTCAAGAATAATATAAACAAGCTTAAAAATAACTAAAAGTGATTTGTCATTTAAATTTTGCTTTCCACTTGTAGAATGATTTTTACAGTCTCCAATTAGAGACAAATATTTCTTATTTTTAACCTCTTGGACCCTGCTTGGCTTAGTTATGGCTACATTCCAAAGCTACTTGAAGGCAAGAAAGGGATTAGCTTTGGAATGGTGAATTGTCTGTGGTTTGCACTCATGGATACCGAGCTCCAACAGCTGACAGGAAAGAGGAAAATGTAAGCATTCAGATGTTAGGTCTATATGAAACCAAACATCAGGCTACTTGGATATGTCTAGATTTTAGATACTTGGCAACGTGTAAGCAAGATGTTTCTGTGGTTGACTCTTCCTCTAGATATTTTAATACATCAGGATCTTAGCTTTAGAATCCTAAACATGGAGATAGATGTTTACAGATACTTCAGTGTGAGGAAGAAATACTGTTGATTGAAATGTGCCATCCCAAATCACCTCAAACAGAAATTATCAGAATATTTGACCTCAAATATTACCAGTAAACTTAAGACTAGTTCTGGGATCAAGTCCCACATCGGGCTCCTCTTAGGGAGCCTGCTTTGCCCTCTGCCTGTGTCTCTGCCTCTCTTTCTGTGTCACTCATGAATTAATAAATAAAATCTTAAAAAAATAATGTCTAATATTTAATGAAATATTACCAGGCATACACATTTACCAGGCATTCCTCATTTAGGTAAACAGAACCCATGATGAGGAGAAAAATCAGTCATTTGCAACTGAACTAGAAATGGCACAGACTGAATTATTAGACAAGAACATTAAATTATTAGACAGGGGCATTAAAACAGGACATTAAACCAGTTATAATTGCTTCTCTTTTATTCAAGACACTAGAAGAAAGATTGATGATACTATGTAGAGACATAGGAAGTATAAAAAAGAAACAAACTCAACTACAGAGATGAAAGTTAGAACGCCTGATATATAAAATAAACCCAAATGGATGAAAGGTAGAGATAAGTCATGGCAGAAAAAGATTAGTGAACTTGAAGACATAAAAAATATCCAAAATGAAACACAGAATCACAAAAGACTAAGAAAGCATGAAGACAGCATCAGCGAGCTGTGGAATAGCAGCCTTCTGTATATGTAATGGCAGTTCTTGAAGGAGAACAGGAAGGATAAACAGAAAAAATATTCGAACATACCATGGTCAAAATTTTTCCAAATTTGATTAAAACTATAAACCCTCTGACCCAAAAAACTTGAAACAATGTAATACAATAATCATGACTCATTCTACTTAAAATTTGTGGTTAGGACAGGGACGCCTGGGTGGCTCAGTGGTTGAGCATCTGCCTTTGGCTCAAGACATGATCCCGGTATCCCAGGATCGAGTCCCACATCAGGCTCCCTTCAGGGAACCTGCTTCTCCCTCTGCCTGGGTTTCTGCCCCTCTGTGTGTCTCTCATGAATAAGTAAATAAAAATCTTTTAAGAAACAAAACAAAACAAGCTTGTGATTAAGACAAGACCTAAAAATCAACTGAAGGAAAAGGACAAATTATGAGCAGAGGAACAAAGATGAGGGTGGCAGCAGATTTCCTTTGTGGTAAAGGCTGTAAGCCAGAAGACAGTAGAGAATCTTTAAGTTACTGAAAGAATAAAGACAAACAAACAAACAAACAAAAAACCCAAAAAACTATCAACCAAGAATTCTGTATCCACCACAAATATCTTTAAAAAAAAAAAAAAAAAACGAAGCCAGGGAAGACATGGCCTGGAAGTAGGATCACGCTTGCCCTGATGGTATAAATCACTGGACTCACAAACGTACCCCATAGTAAATCCAGCAGTAGGCTGTCGGTAGAGTGAGAGGCCAGACATGGTAAGGACACTAGAAGGTCGGTGTAACACTGGCCATTTACCCAGATGCCTTACTCCCCTGTATATGCGCTGGTAGTGTGGAAGCTTGTAGGGCCTTGCCGCCCTCAATACCTCCAGAGGCAATGGGCCCCCCTGCCACATCTCCTACTGCTGTACTGGCAAGTGTCAGGTATTTCTTTTTCTTGGGCTGCACCCAAGAAAAATGACCCAGGAGTTTTCTACTTTGGGATTTGGGATTTATATTACAGGTTCAATTGTTTTCCCTTCCTCCTATCCCAGGGCTCTCTTCTTGGAGTGAAAGATATGTAGGCTCACCACATTCTATCTAACTCTTTTACTTTCTCTGAAAACTTTCTTCCTATTTCTTCCGGCCCATAGAAGTTCCGTGTGTCCTCTCTATAGGAGGAAACTCTGGTTAGCTTCCTGTGATTCTGTTGCTTAGAATTCTGAACTCCTGGGAGCTTAAAAGCTTCAAGTTGAGTTATTTTATTTTTATTATTTGTGTTTCTTTCACTGCATCCCTTCAGAGAGAGATTGTAGAAGACCAAAAAAAATACCACATGTACCCAGGTTACCATTCCGTTAGAATCGTAAATATTTTCTCCTGGCACATTGCTTGTGTGTAGCTTTATTCTGTTATTTCACAGCCAGCTCAGAGTCAGAAAAGTACTCTGTGTGTATGTGCATGCACAGGTGGGCACACTTACCATGAGTTATTAAGGGGAAGGAGGGTGACACTCAAGACAAATTCAGAAGACGGGCAAGATTTTTTGAGGGCTATCCCTGGTAATGATCTTGAGAACCTTCTCTAATGCCTTCCTTGGTCTATAGACCATTACTGGGTTTGGGAGCTTACAGCCCTGGCAGGAAGTTCACTGGGGAAAAAAAAATCTATTGAATCTTTTCTTGGATTAAACAGGCAAATCAGTCACGTGTGTGAGCCTAGAAGTGTTACCAGAAGTTCCCCAGGAGAAAAGTCACAGGAGGTTACCAAACCTAACTTGAGATGAAAGAGATACGTAAGTGGCCGAATTTTTAATTTCTGTCTAATTGGATGGTCGCTGTTGTACATGTTATAAAATGGGCCCTGATGGTTATGGAGCAATTTTAAAAGTGTAAAGTGGCTCTGTTTTTCTATGAATAAATATTTTGGGGAGAAATGTTGCTGACGTTAGAGCTCTCTAGCTATCACAATAGCTAACCCTTACCATAGTTCATCCATTCTGTTACCAGCTTTAGGATGTACCATCATTTTGTGTACCAGAAGAAAAAATAAGTCAATAAAACTACAGCAGAATGGTATCTTATTTTTTAAATAATTTATTGAAAAAGCCCTTTTTAGCTTATTTAAACATAGGTTTTTATCACTTATCCCTTTGAGGCGTACATTAAAAGAAACGAACAAGAGAAATTCCTTCCTTCCTTCCTTCCTTCCTTCCTTCCTTCCTTCCTTCCTTCCTTCCTTCCTTCCTTCCTTCCCTCCTCCCGCTCTTGTTTTGGTCTTCATGATCCTAAAGCTCTAGAAGTTAAGTTCAAAGTTAGAAGGATATATATATATATATATATATATATATATATATATATATATATTTTTTTTTTTTTTACAAATTCTTGTTTAATACCGTATTGTGCTATGTAAAATATGAATTGGTCGTATCAGCTTGTCATTTCTTGAAGATTCCTTTGGTCTCTTCCAGATACCAGTTTATCCTGCCTTATTTCTACTGCTTGGTGTGTGACAGATGATACCTAGGTAGCAAATCGTTCACGGCTTCGCTCACTTGCAGGTACTGGCCCGGTTTGGAGTTCTGAGGTCCAGAGCCAATGGCCAGGAAGGAATTCTTGAGATGACTTTGGTACAAAAAGATGGTTTTACTAAAGCACAGGGACAGGACTCGTGAGCAGTAAGAGCTGCCGGCCCAGGATTACGGAGGAGCAATTTATTATACTCTTTGGAGTTGGGGAAAGGAAAGATAAGGGGAAATTTCCACAAGGATTTTCATATGCTAAAGAAGATCCCGGGATGCTGGAGGCCTAACTATTGTCAAGCTAATGTTTCTCCTTCCCAGAAAAGCCTTCACAGGAAGATGGTTGGGAGTTTCTGGAGGAATGTTACCCGCTGCCTGCCTCAAGTATTTGTGAATGGGCTGCAGGTCATAAAAACATTCCATTTTACCTGCGTTTCTTTCTGCCTCTGTTCTCCACATCAGGGATCATTCTCTCTTAGGTCTTGATTGTTGCTTTGCAAGAAAATATGGAATTTTGTGGGTTTTTTTTCAACAATGATATTTGTGTCCTTAATATCAAATGTCACAATATTCCTTTTCTGTGACCTCAGGCATACGTTTTAACTTTTGCGTCAATTGGAATCATCGTGCTGTCTTTTTAAAAAACACTGAAAGAGCCAGTGACGCTCAGCACCTATGCAAACAGCTATGCACATACGTCAGTTGAAGTGACCATAAAGTGGGCATCCGTGGTTGAAATCACACAGGCGCAGAGGGTGACATTGACCTCACAAATGCTCCCTAGTCAACAGGGACTACAAATTACCTTGTTTTGGGTTGCTCTGAGCCTCTTGACAATAATGCTGTAAGGTAGAAGTGCCTGGGGGCACTCACCTGGGCCCACGCCAGGGTGAACCCTCACAGATGTTTCCTGCTTGGAGACAATACTCTTCCTGGACTGGCCCTTGTGGTTCTTCATGTGATTGCAGAGCACACCTCAGAAACAACCATTAGGGAACTTTGATCAACAACAAAATGTATTTACTCCCGAGTCCTGGAGGCTCCCTGGCACATCCAGGGCCATGGGGTAAGTAAGGTAGCGGAAAGAGAGGCAAAGAGAGGGACAGAGACCGAGAGACAGACCTAGAGTTTTCCAGATTTACTCTAAAAGTGGATTTAAAACTTAGAGTGGGAAGTAAGCCCAGAGAAGGGAAAGCAGGGTTACTCAGACAGGGCTTTCTAAAAGGGGAAATTCATGGGTGGGGAGGCCTGGCTCTTTATGGAGTTGTGCAGTTGCCAATGTGTTTGAGATGGATGTCTTTGAAATGGACGCCTTGGCAACCAAAGCTTAATGTCCAGCACTTACATTATAATAAAACTAGCTAATTGTCAGGCATTTACACTACCCGTCTATTGTAAGTCACTTCCTAATTTCAAGAGATGTTAAAATGTTACAGAAAATGTGTTTTGGGGCAGCCCAGGTGGCTCAGTGGTTTAGCGCCGCCTTCAGTCCAGGGCGTGATCCTGGATTCCGGGGATCGAGTCCTGAGTTGGGCTCCCTGCATGGAGCCTGCTTCTCCCTTGCCTATGGCTCTGCCTCTCTCTCCGTGTGTGTCTCTCATGAGTAAGTGAATAAAATTAAAAAAAAAAAAAAAAAAAAAGAAAATGCATTTTGGAACTGAAGGAATGCAGCACTGAGCATTTATCACTGGCTAAGTACATAGCGCGC
Source organism: Canis aureus (assembly GCF_053574225.1). Lineage (NCBI taxonomy): Eukaryota > Metazoa > Chordata > Mammalia > Carnivora > Canidae > Canis > Canis aureus. The sequence goes on from NC_135633.1 coordinate 3,174,161, forward strand.
ATTTAATCATGGCAAATCCGGATTACCACGTTTCATCTCCATTTTGCAGACGAGGGAATTGAAGCTCCCGTGGTCATAAGACTAGTAAATTGAGGAACTGAGATTTTAACACAAATCTGCCTGACACAAGCACCCACGCTCCAGACCACTGTGCTAACCTTTCTTTGGGGCCTGGAATGAAGGGTCCAAGGCTGCTTCAAGGTTAGTATGGCTCTCCCAAATCACTTTGACATTATTTTTGTTCTAAACTATTTGCTTGCTCTCAAAGCAAGCTTCATTGTCTGGCTTCGGGTAAGTATTCACTATACATTCGTAGAATGAATAAAGGCTGTTAATCTGTTCTGAGCATGGAATGCCCATAATAGGCCAAAGTTATAGGAAAATACAACTTTTGAGAAAAGACTTGTCATGGGAACTTACTTTCATAAAGATGCCTGCAAAAGTCCAGATAGTTTGGATAACTCCAGTGTCCAACAGTGTTAGCTATTACTGTTATATTAAAAGGTATTAAATACCACTTAAAAGGTAGTACTTGACAGCCAACAAATAATAGACCATCTTGTGATCATCTTTATTTTGATTGTGTCTATTTTTTCTGTTTGGCTATAATACCAAAGGCAATGAGCATAGATTCTCATGCTCAAAATGGAGTGAGCTGGGCAAAGGAGAAGAGCAGAGTGAGAGAGCGAGCCACATGCACCTGTCTGAGCACATCTGTTTCTGGGAGGCCAGGTCCAGATGTGGTGCAAGAGACTGCTATTCATTAAAGACCTCAGGGTTATGCCTCCTCTATTCCTTCTTTGATTCAGTACTGGGTTGGGGTAGCTGCTTTCTTTTTTATTTTATTTTATTTTATTTATTTTATTTTATTTTACTTTTTTATTTTATTTTATTTTATTTTATTTTATTTTATTTTATTTTATTTTATTTATGATAGTCACAGAGAGAGAGAGAGAGAGAGAGAGAGAGAGAGAGAGAGGCAGAGACATAGGCAGAGGGAGAAGCAGGCTCCATGCACCGGGAGCCCGACGTGGGATTCGATCCCGGGTCTCCAGGATCGCGCCCTGGGCCAAAGGCAGGCGCCAAACCGCTGCGCCACCCAGAGATCCCGGTTAGCTGCTTTCTTACCCAAATCTTTGCAATGAGAATCACATGCTCTCTCCCAGCCATCCCCACCCACTGGGAGGTTCCAGGAATGTAACTGCAAACAAGTAACATCTTCTCGGGATACCAAGGCCCCTTTTATCATCTCTCAGCTCTTCCTTAGGGATCAAATAAATAGAGTCCATGCTGGGGTTTGCACAATACAGAGTGGGTTAAAGTCTGGAGATACTTTATTCACTATGAAAGATACGGTACATTACTTGTGTCGTGTATGTGACATAATACTAACCAACTTGATTTTTCTTATGTTATTCTATGGAGTCAGTCAATCATGGAATTTTATAGCTAGGGGGTTTCTGAGATATCATCTCATCTAACTCCCAGTGCAACAGAGGAATAGTCTCAATCATATCACTAGCAAGTGGCCACTGATGGCTACTGGAATTTCTCCAGGGATGGAGAAAAAAGCAGTTTATTCTATTATTGGAGAGTGTTTATTTTTGCTAAGCTAAACTTTATATCCTGCCATGATCCATCTGGTGGTATTAGTGCTATACCCTCTAGTATATCTTCTTGCTTAGACATATTTGTACTGGATTTGTTAATTTTTCTTTTTAGTTTAACCCCTCCTGCCCATTGGGCAACAGATGACTGAGTTAAGAGCAGACAGTTGACCCAGGAATTAAACCCCCTTGAAAAGTTGAACCAAAGGACACTGAAACCATGACTGATCATGGAGCACTTCACAGTGGATCCTCCAGGATTTAAAGTGTTAATGTCCGTGGGGTCTACTAGAGAGAAAACAAAGCCCAAGTGGAAGGACTGACTGTATCTTGAATCACCAGGAAAAAAAAGGTAGAGTCCGTTGGTATAGAGAGAGTCCTGAAGAGAGTCTTGTCAGGTGGCATTAATATTGTTTTCTATTATTTTAATTAAATCTTTCAGTATAAGTCTATTTCAAGAGTATTAGCAAAGTGGGATGTGACAAAAGAATACATTTCTTGTTTTAATGGACATCAAATAAAGCGGGATATAAATAATATCCTTTATCTGGCCCATTTGCTGCAGCAAAAATTAGGATAGAATTGCTAATAGCGTCAACCTCTAGGTCTTGCTGGACAGGGGCCAAGGGCTGAGCTCCACAGAACGCCACCTTAAGAGGCAGTATATTGGTCTTTGGGAGGACATCCCTGCATGGAGCCTGCTTCTCCCTCTGCCTGTGTCTCTGCCCCTCTCTCTGTGTATGTGTGTGTCTCCATGAATAAATAAATAAAATCTTAAAAAAAAAAAAAGATGGAACCTCTCTCAGCCTGTTTCTTCGAGTGACTGGAATGAGCAGAAGCCACTGCCAAGCCAACTGGACACTGGGCATGAGTGATAAATAAACTTTAGGTCTGCTTGCTGCTGAATTTTGCAGTTATTTGTTACCACATCATAACCCACTGTATCCAGAAAGACCTGAGAGAGGTCAATTTCTGCCTCAACTGTTGTCTTTGTTCAGTGCTGCGTGTGGGAATGTGAAATGATTAGGGTATTCTGAGAGGACTACATTAGCAGGTACTCTAGTTAGCATACCCCAAATGCAAGATACGTTAGCTGTAAATATTTTGAATGTTTAACCGAGGCGCCCATCCCCACATAGGGACTTACCTGCCCGAAGAGGACTGGGGAAGCCGCACCTTTAACCACTGCACCATCTTCACTGAATGGTCTTCAATCAGCACTGTTGAGAACTGCCGCTCTGACTCGCTCCTTTCCCATATTCTTTGTGGACAAACTCTCAATCTCCTGCCTCTTCTGAGTTTGAACATCTGGGATGTGACCACGAGTAAAGCAGCCAACCCTTGCACATTTCAATCCCTAATCTCCTATTGTGTCTTTATTTTGCAATTTGGCTCCTGGAGGCCAATCTATTTACGCCAATGTCCCCATTTTTTAAACCTCATTTTCTCGCACAACTTGCCTGTTAAGCCAGATTTAAGGCTAAATTAATCTGGCCTCCAGGACTGATGTCTTACTACAAGATAGAAGCTATAGGACATAGGCTGTGCTACAGCCATGGCCTACATCACGAATCGATCACAACACGCTTGCTATCTTAGCCTTACATCTTTCTCGGCAGGGTTGTAGGCAATTACTGCCAATAAATTCATTCATTCATCTGTGGGTTCATTACCTCAGCAAGAATTGTTAGTATTGTTATTCAAAGATGTTTATAATTTTCGAACCTCAGCAAGTATTTATTGAACACTTACTATGTGCCAGGTCCTGCTCTGGGCACCGGATATAAACTAGAAATTATAATCCTGAACTTGAGTTTCCAAGATGAAATAAGACAATGCATATAAATACCCTTGTGAACTCTAAAGCTCTATCCAAAGAGATTGGAAAGAAGTTCCCACATTCCTCAATTTCTAATTTTCTCGTTTAGTAACATTTTTGTAATGGATGGCACCTAATTTGTCATTGATATTTTACGTGGTAGTAAACCATAGGCAGAAAGTTGCACAGGCTCAGAAATCTAACTGATTTGTTTTAAGAAATCTGAAATGTTTGCGTGGTCAGGCCATTTAACTTTTTGGGGTCTCTGTTTTTTTATTGTGGAGATATTTAACATAGGAATAGATACATAAGGATTCTTTACAAGTATTTGTAAAGTGTTTAGCATTGTGATTAGCACATGGTAAGATTTCAATAATAATGTTGATTATTGTTAGTACCCTAAAGTCTAATAACAAGCGTTTTTCTCCATAAGGTTCAATAAAACTATGAATTTTGAAGAAAAAAAAGTGGCTTATAAACATTTTTATTTTCTTTAAATTATCCCTTGTGAAAAAAAAAAAAAGTTGCTTACCAGGGATTAAGCATTGTTATCCCCTGAGGATTACTATAAATACAGAATTTCAGAACCATCCCTAGGCCAGATGAATCAGAATCTGCATTTTAGCAAGGTCCCTGGGTATCGGGATGCACACTAGCTTTGAAGAAGCTTTAACTGGGTGGAGAGGTGCATAGAAGTTGCTCATGGCTGATCGGATTCATTTTCATTCCTGTTCATGCTTCAGGTTTGGGTATATCAGATTCACTATCCCATTCAGCTTTTTAGTTTTCCATAATTAATGTCCAGAAACAAACAAAAAAATGAAAACAAAGAAGGGCAGAGTATAGAATGAACTTTAACTTGTCATCCAGTTCATGGTGTCAAATTCAACCATGTACTCCACACATGAATGCTTCATCTAAAGTCTATTTAGGGGACGCCTGGGTGGCTCAGTGGTTGAGCCTCTGCCTCTGGCTCAGGGTGTGATCCTGGAGTCCTGGGATCGAGTCCTGCACTGGCCTCTGCCTGTGTCTCTGCCTCTCTCTCTGGGTCTCTCATGAAGAAATAAATAAAATCTTTAAAAAAAAAAAAAGTCTATTTAGTCCACGTAACAAAGATCCAAGATAGGCATTATTAGCTTCATGTTATAAGAAATGAAACTGAGTCTCAGTGAAATTACAAATGCTTCAAAAGGAAACAGAGCCAGAGGTGGAAAAGCTGGATTTGAATCTAGGTTTGTTTTTTCTCTAGATTAGATCTTTTGTTTTGTTTCCCAATACACCAGTGTGCCATTGCATCAGTTGCCTTACATTTCTGCTCTGTAGGTAATGGATCAAAAAGGAGGCTTTCTTCCTTTCCAACAGATTGGAAACACAATACGTCCATCTATCCAAAAGTCTTTATCTTGCTACATTAGTCCCCTCCCCTCTGTTTTTATTGGGTCTTAAAATGGTACACATTTTGCAAATGTGAATTATTGAGCCAACATATGGTTTCAATTGAACAATTCCAATATATCACTGTGGAAAAAAAAAAAGGAAAACACAAACTAACCCTTGTACTTTTGCAAATGCATTTTAATAAAAATCTATAAAGAAAGATCCAGATTTAAGTAGAGACACATTTATAGTTGTTTATTTTTACCTTCACTGTTGATCATGCCTAACAGCCAGAGCACTGTAGACACAGCTTTCATTCATCTGCTTTTATGATTTCCCCGAAGTTTGGGGCACTATTTACCAGAATTCAGACTATAGCTTACTGTGCCTGCCTATGGCCTGGTGGTGGCTCCGGAGCTGCCAACTTGAGTTGGGTATTTGTTCCAGAAAGATTGTAAGGATTTAACACACTGCTCCCATTTTACTGAAAGAGAGATTTATATCCTTGGATAGGTCTGACCTCAGAAATGTTTTAGATTAGGACTCACAGAATTTCCATTAGATTGTGGTTATCCACACCTGACACAGTTTGGTAAAACCTATGCGGGGAGGTGGGTTATGGGAGAATTCGATCTTTTCAAGCAGATTTGGCACAAAGTGGAGGAATCTTTGCGCATGACTATAATGATAACAATCACTGTCATCGTTTGTGTGGGGCTCCCAGTCTTTCATATCCACTTTGCATTTCACCTGTGTAATGGATGTTTTGAGGTAGGTACTACCAATATACTAACACACAGGTGTGGGAAATGCAGTTCCGCAAAGTTGTGACTTGCCTTGGTGACAGTTGGTGACTAATGTCACAGGTCATAAATGACACTCTTGTTTCATATATTTTTTAAGATTTTATTTATTTGAGAGAGAGACAGAGTGGACAAGCTGGGGGAGGGGCAAAGGGAGAGGGTCAAGCAGACTCCCCGATAAAGAGGGATCCCAATGTGGCACTTGATTCCAAGACCCTGAGATCATGACCTGAGCCGAAGTCAGACACTTAACTGATGGAGCCACCCAGGAGCCCCCTCACTTTGCATTTTGAGACTTTGCTTAGCTTTTCTGCCGTCAAATTCTCCTGGTTTTCTTCCTCTTGTAGCTGTCACTTTCAAAGGCCTTCTCATATTTTCCTCTGGTTGACTGGGGCTGTATCTGTTGAGGTGCCCTGGGGCATGTTCCTTGCACCCTCTCCCTCTATTTTCTCATAGATGCTCATGCTCCTTCTAATGTCTTTAAATACCATCCATATTCTGATGAATCTCAAATCAAGCAGAATGGATTTATTACTTCCGTTCTTTGATAGATAAAATAGTCGTGACTTCCCCATATTCCTTCTCTTTCTCACACAGGTTTGAAAATAAAGAAATCCAAAATGACAAAGTCATGAGCAAACGAAGCTCACCATTGCCTCTACCGGCATACTATATCACCCAACGAATAATATTCGTATGAATAATGCAGTGCATGACCATAGACTACAGAAACTGTACTTTCCGTGAACTTCGTAAATGCATTAAATCATGTCTTTTCCTGCTCCATCTGTATTTTTATCATGATTAGTTGTAATACATCTTAGCAGATTCCACTTCATTTTATACTTAGTTATATATTTTCTCAGCTTTGAAAGCATTCCTTCCTGCAGTTATTTCACACAGATCACTCAGGCTAATTCTTCAGTCACTTCAAACTCAGTATTAACTCCTTGAATAAGCAACAACCCAGGAGTGTTGGCAACAATGCTATAAGAGCCGTGAGAAGCACATAAAAGCACATAAAAGTTGTTTTGTTTTTGACTATTGATATCATTCCCCATGTTCTCAACTATTTTTGAGCAGTGGTTTTAGTTATTAAAAGGGTAATAACTAAGCAAGTGTACTCTGCACACATCTCTTGGGCCACTGCAATCAAACCTGATTTAACTCAGCATCTGTAACTTTCCCTGCTTAGCCAGCTAACAAATGAGCCCCTTGGAAATATACTTTGGTTGTAGCCTTACTTTTATTTATTTATTTATTTATTTATTTATTTATTTATTCTTACTTTTATTTATATCTGTGTGAAGAAATTCTGCTGCGAGGAGATATTAAGTTTTAAGCTAACTGTTGGGACTGTTGATCTCCTGTGAATTGGGAATATTGTGGTGAATGCTTGATACGGTCACATGTCATCACATAATGCATTGTCTAGCTGCAGTGTCATCGCATAATGAACACACTGCTTTGCAGTTTAATTCGATATCAGAATAATCCACGCTCCACTGTGTCTGAAAAGCATAACATCTGAGGTCCACTTTTCTCTTTCCTGCTTTTGATGCGGTGGGTATTCACTGGTAATAAAAATTGCATAAAAATATCACATCGTGATAATACACGTGACATATAGTATTGCTGAGTAGTAACTATGCCGCCGTGATTTATTGTGTGCTGATGGGAAGTGTGAGCTTGGTGTCACATGTGGTTTCTGTCACAAAAGCTCAACCCTGTCACTGCAGTGGGAAAGACAACGTGTAAGTGAATGAGTGCTGCTGCATTCCAACAGGCTTTCCTCTTCACACTGAAATTTGGATTTCACATAATTTTCCCATGTCACAAATATTTTTCTGTTGATGTTCAGCCGTTTATGAGTGTAAAAACTATTCTTAGCTTATAGGCCATACAAAAACAGGAGGCCAGTTGGATTTGGCCTAAAGTCCATAATTCAATTTCTGATTTTGAGGAGTACAGTGTCCATAATTAAACCACTGTTTGTAGTTCCCAAACCTATTATTCTTCCATCCTCTTCACTTCTATGAACAACAACACTACAATTACTTGAGGTAAAACTTTACTTCAATCCTTAGATTCTTCTACACACAGATACTGACTATATTTTACTATTTACTTTTCATCTGTTTATATTTAGAATAAACTTCTCAAAAATACAATTTTTTTTCTTTTAAATTTGACAATCTTTGTCTTTTAATTGAGGTGATTGAGACAATTTACATTTTATGAAATTATTGATGTAGTTGTACATAAACTTACCATTTGGTTATTTATCCTTTGTCCCATTTGCCTTTTGTTTCTTTTTCTCTTTCTTCTTTTCTCAAAAAAATGAATATTTAAATATTTTATTTCCATAACATTTTGTTATATCTATAAGTATTTGCTCTACTAGGGTTTTTGATATATATATTTAACTCATAATCATCTACTTTCAAGCAATATACCACTGCACATTTAGAAGAAGAACCTTAACACATATATTTCTAATTCTTTCATCTTATCATTTGTGTTATTGTTGGCATACATTTTACTTCTACATATTTGACGTACTCCAAAATATATTCTTATTGTTTTTCATTTGGTCATTGACGATCCCTGAAAACTATTAAAATCAAGAAAAAGAGTGTGTTTTAATATTTACTCTCCTTTGGACCCTTCTGGCCCTGATCATTTCTTTGGGTAAATCCAAATATTCATCTGGTATCTTGAATCTTCTGCTTAAGAATTTTCTTGAACATTTCTTATAGTGCAGGGGTGTTGACAATAAATGGTCTCAGTTCTTGTTTGTCTAAAAGATATTTTTGCTTGATATAAATCAGTTCTTGTTTGTCTAAAGGATATTTTTGCTTGATATAAAATTCTGGGTTGACAAATTTTTTGTGAGTACTTGAAAGATGTTATTTTTCTTTTTACATGCTTGTCTGTATGAATTTTCTTTGCTTCTATGTAATATACAGATTTTCTAACTGCCATCAATATTTTCTCTTTCTCTTTCTTTTTATTTTTTAAAATATTTTATTTATTCATGAGAGACACAGAGGGAGAGAGACGCAGAGACACAGGCAGTGAGAAAAGCAGGCTCCATGCAGGGAGCCTGATGTGGGACCTGATCCCAGGTCCCCAGAATCAGGCCCTGGGCTGAAGGCGGTGCTAAACCGCTGAGCCACCTGGGCTCCCCTCTCTTTCTTTTTCAACAGGATAACTCCAATGTATCTAGAGGTGAGTGTGTGAGTGTGTGTGTGTGTGTGTGTGTGTATTTATCCTGTTTACTGTTCTCTGAACTTCTTAGATCTGTGGATTATTAACTTTCCTTTTTTTTTTGGAAATTCTCAGCTGTATTTCTTCATATATTTCTCTTGCCCTCTTTTCTTGAGAGACTCCAGTTACACCTGGGCTAGACAGATACCCAATAATTTGGATGCTCTGTTCTGTTTTTCATCAGTTCTCTTTCCTTTCCTTCCCTTCTTTTCCTCCCTTTTTTCTTTCCCTCACCCCCCTTCTTCTTCCACTTTGCTGCTTTTATTTACAATGAGAATAAAATTTCAGGTTATCAAAATTAGCTACACACTCTTTGTTTCCATATTAAATACAATGATCAAGCTTTAGTAGATACCGCCCTTATTGCTTTAGCTTTTGGAAGGCAGGACACTTTACACTCTCCAAGTGCCCTTTGTCCCAGAGTAAGTGTGTGCTTGAAGTGAATGAACACAGAGGAATTTCTGGACTTTGTACTGGAGATTCTGCAGGCTTTTTGGCCTTTTCTCTGGCACTTCCCTCTTCACAATCCTTTGGAGAGTGGCGGAGGTTTGTTATCTCTAATGCTAGCTCACAATGGATGTTGTATAAGCAACTGTGTTAGATCTTAACAAAGAAACCAGCCTCTTCCCAAGTGTATTTAGAAGGGTGAGCAAACAAAACCAGCAAGCAGTTATACAGTTTGTAAACATTAAATATTTTTCTCAGTGCAAATATGCAGACATCATACATGAAAATATGTAGCTCACTGTGGCACAACTTGTTTAACAACGATGGCCAGTGACATTAATGCTTTATGATATCACACACACACACACAAAGTCATCATACACATGGTTTGTGCCAGGAGAACTTAGAGTTATTTTTTCCTGTCACTTTAATACATCTCCAGTTTTCTGCTGTTTATCTACACAACCAGTAGGTCATAATTCGTCCGTTACCACTAGTATACAGTTTTAATCTTTTTTGAAAGATTAAGTCACTCTTACATTTGTTCTTAAAATATACCATAAACACACACATTTCACCCCTGTGATCCTAGCACATAGCACAGACACTGGTGCATCGTTGGCAAATCTCTGTCCAGGGAATGCATCAATGCCAGAAATCTGAGTCTTTTGAGCAATTTAATTCAGAAGCTGCCTACCCCCCTTGCACAAAGCCGATTTTACATCTTGGGCCCCTGAATCCAGTGCTTCTCTGGTCTGCTTATATTTGAGTTGAATCCCCAGGATGTATGCTTTCTAGCTTATATGCTTCCTAGCCATCAAATCCTTCCCAGGGAGAATAGGAACCTGGCACTGCTTTTGATGACACATCAATGACGTGATGTCTAGTTTCTATTAAAAATTGAAAAGCAAAAGATTTAATGCCAGAAACAAAAGTATAGACAATGTCATGTGTAAACCTTAGTATATTGCTTAATATACTAAGCAACCAGCCTTGAGGGCTGCCAGGAAGTCCTGGACCAAAGCAGACGACCATACGAGAGGCCTAGGCAAGTACGGCTTATCCCAAATACCACAGGCACATGGCACAGGCAACCACGGGCTTCCATTACAGTTTTTTTGAATTTCCTGTTAAATAGTCTTTGTTAAGTTAGCTAGAACTGTGGTAACTACCCAGTTAGAAACAAAGTAGTTTCCTGATAGGGGGTCATGCATCTTTTGAGTTCAGAGTTTTAAAGTGAAGTAAGCCCAATTGCCTAAATTTGGGACACATATATTATGCGTTCAGATTTGCCACATGTACAGAGTGGGGCGTGGCCCCCTACAGACTCAAGACTTCACTGTATTTGCGCTATGATTTGCACTAGGTTCCAAGGTCTCCTCTTTCTGGAAATGAAAATAAATATATTGTCCAACAAAAGACTGAGTACCTACTGTATGCCAGGCTCTGCATGTGTTCAGGGAGAAAGAGATAAATAAGATTAGTGTTTTGCTCTCTAGGAGCACACAGCATAGTGGGAGAGAAAGATATGTAACTTGAAAAAGAAGCAATTCCGTATAAGGAGAGTCCTTCTGGGGGATGTACAAGACAGGACACTGAACAAACCACGGAAAAGGTCACAGGCATTTTCGGAGATGATGGCTGTCAGATTCCAGGTGCTCACCAGGGATTACGATTCATTCTTCCTTGGCCCAGGAATTGGAAAAGTTCAAAATAAAATATAATGTGTGGGCAGGTGTTCCAGACTTAATGTTTGTAACCCCCACCCTAGGTCATGTGTTGAAATCCTGTGTTACAGTGTGACGGCGTTAGGAAGTGAGGCCTTTGGGAGGTGATTAGGTCCTGAGGGGGGAGCCCTTGTGAGTGGGTATAGTGTCTTAAACAGAGACCCCACAGAGCTCTCTTGCTTTCTTTCTTCCACATAAGGACACAATGAGGTGGCCATATAGGACCAGGAAGGGTGCCCCCACCGGCCACCAGATCTTTGACTCCCTGATCTTAAACTTGCCTGTGGGCAGAACCATGAGAAATAAATGTTTGTAGCTTAAGCTACCAACCCTATGGCGCTTTGTCATAGCAGCCCAAACTGACTCGGATGACAGGTGACCCACCAATAGAACAAAGAGTAGAAGGGCCATGGGGTCCCCCAGGGAGGAGATTTTTTTTGCCCATAGATAAGGAGGGGTATTAATATTTAAACATTAATATCTAACACTTCATTCTATTATGTGTTACGAAGCATTCTGAGAACTTTACATGTATCATCTCATCTAATCCTCTAATCATCCTACACCCTCAGGATCATCTCAAGAATAAGAATCTTTCAGAGAAAAGAGAAGGCAAATGTTGTGGACCAAGGAAAGGTGCTCCATTGCGGAAGACAGAGGCCAGGGGTAGAAACTGAGTGAACTCTGAAGAAAGCGTCTGAGGGAGGGTCTTACAAGGGGACGGACTTCTTGGACTAGAATCCGAGGCAGCGTAAGGGGACTTTGTCGTGCTGAGGTCTTGCTCTGGAGCCTAGTTTTCCTCTGTGCTTAGTGTCTTAAGAGGACTAATTGAAAGAGCCGATGGGCACACGAGGGCCGGTGGGTGATTATCTTTTTCTACAAGTGTATTTCAAATCTTGGCCGTCAACAGTTTGATAGGGGGGTCTACCCTCAGATTTTTACTTCCTTGGGAAGATAACTTACCTTCTCCTTCACATGGATACGAAGTAATAATAATTGTAATAATTGGTGTTTTTTTTTTTTTAGGGGGTCTATGATGTGCCAAGAACTATTTCAAGCTCTGAGCAGACATTATTCATGAACTCAAATAAGGAGTATAAGAGGAGTGAGCAATAATCACTCCCATTTGATAGATGAGAAAACTGAGATTTGGAGAGCTGAGGGCATTTGCCTCAGGTTCCTGTCTCTTAGCAAGTGATGGAGCCAACAGCGAACACTGGAGCCCTGCGATTTCCAGAGACTTCCACTGGAAACTGAGGAAAGGGTTAGAATAGAAGTCAAGGCAAAACATTTCAGCTGTGGTGGAAAAGTCAAAGAAGTAAATGGTAGCAGGATGTGTTCTTTCAAACTCAAAATATGGTTTAAGTGTTTAAAGATTTTTGCTGTGAGGCGTTGCAGGCCGCTGAGAAATGTGCAATGTGCGCTGTCTGGGGCAGGGATGGGAAGCCCCGCCGTGGAAGCTTCCGGGCGTCACCCTGCGGTTCCTGCAGCTGCGGTTTTCCAGGAGGCAGCCCTGGACCAGCTGGCAGCTGGCTTCTTGATGCCAAAGCCTCCCGAAGGCACAAGTTCCTCACCAGTTGGGTCTCCAGTCCCTGGAGCCTCAAGGAGTCTGGGTCACCTGCCTCGCACCTGCCCTGGGTCCCCTGTTGTGCCAGGACCTTGGCCTGCAGGTGACTTTTCCTCACGTCAGTGGTCTCATTCTTGCCCCAAATCGTTTTTATCCCGACGGGGGTAGAAGATCTTTTGATGACGTGGTTGATGTTTCACTGGAACAGGCCTGCACTATTCCTTTTCAAAATGTTTTAGATGGCAGCAAACAGCCTGGGAGGTTTTGACGTGCTGGGGGCAAAGAAGGAACTCACGGGAAAGGAGTTTCAGGACATTTGCACAGAAAAAATATTCAAGCTGTTTCAAATGCAGCGCTGCCTGCCAAAGTGGCCTTCCCAGGAGCTCAGGTCCCAATGGTTTTGGGTTGAAGACATTATTATTAATATATTCTTATGATTTTATGAGTATCTTTTCTTCTCCAAAATTGACATTAAAATAGCAACTTTAGTAGTAGTTTTGATAGAAATATTATATTTAGTAAATTTAATAAATTTAATAGTGAATTTAATAAAAAATAGCAATCTTAATAGTAAAATTCTCTGTGTTGATATTGACTCTTTCTTCATTAAGAAGACCCTAGAAGACTTCAGCCTTTGTCTACCGGCCAGGTCCCCTGCCCCTGTCCCACAGGCACCGCCAAGCGCTCAGGACTGCTGCGGATGAGCAGCTCAGTCTGGTCCATGGGGGCTTGAGCTAGCCCAGGCTCTTCCAACATCCCGGTCCTAAGTACTGTTTTGGAAGCACTTCTACCCATGGCTCTCAGTTTGGCTCCCTGGGCTGCCTGGGAGGGTGGATTCCCCTTTCCAGGTGAGAGGTCCCCAAATAATGAAGATACTGGGCAAGTTCTGAACCGCTCCGGGTCTCAGTTTACTGATATGTAAAGTGAAGATTGTTGTTTCATACCATGGGGGTTTCCTGAGGATCCAAAACATACGTGTTTGAAAAGAGCTGAGCGTACAGCAGATGCTCGATGAGGGGGAGAGTGTCAAAGCCAGTCTGTTTCCCCAGCTTCTAGGAGTTTCTGTCTGTGTGACTAATTATTGTTGAGGATGATTAGGCAATCATCAGTTGCTCTCCTGCAGGACACAGATGGGGAGGTTCCGGTCTTCACTGAGCGCCTGCAGGCCTCCCTGGTTTGGGTCCGGGCCATGTCTCCTTGGCACTCTCTCACCTTTCCTGGTCCCTTGTGTCCCTGGCAGCCCTGACCTGGCGATGCCTGGTCTCACCTCTGACCTCTGTTGCAGGGTCTCCCTATTTCCCTGGGGTTCAGCAGACCTCGAAACTCACTTGGTGCCCACATGTGTGCGTTGGTCCGCTTGGCCAGGTCAAGGAGACTGCTGGGCACAGGCTGCGGATGCGGCCAACGGTACCCAAGGGTTGGCTCCTGAGGCTGTGGCTTACAGTGTAAACGTCTCCACTGCTGTCTTGGTTTCCAGCTTCTTCGGGCCAGCAGGGATGAGCCTGAGGTGTGCGAGAGTCAAGGTCCCGGGGGGCACCCTTTGACTACTAGGGGCTAAGGGCGATCCCTCCTTTTTACTCCCCGACAGCCAGTTTTGGAGAGAGTAATTGCAGGCAGCTCTCTGAAGATGCCCCAGGAGACCGAGCACTTGGTAGTGCTTGTTAGGAACGTGCTATAACACTCCTTCTCCTCCTTTCCCTGCCCTACCCCTCTTTTTCTCTCATTCTCATTTTCAGGGATTACGATCCCATTACTTTTGGGGAGCAGTTAGTATGTAAACTTTTGTCTTTAGCATTTTTGGGAACCTTGACAAAGAGGTAACATTATTATCATTGCCACTACCCTTCCTCTTGCTCGGATTTAACTTGATGATCAGCTCTCTACTCTCCTACTCAGAAAGTAAAGTTTATTTCTCTGCTTTACGAGTCAACGCCTTTGGCCCAGATCATTCTCCTTCTTTGTCCCTGCCAGAGTTCTTTCAATTCTCACTCCCTGCTTCCAAACGTCCTGTGGTGATTTGGTCTAAGATAATACAGTAAAAGGACAAGTGGCTTTGTTGTGCGATGTGTCACTTATTGGAGGTAGCATGTGGAACTTTCACAAGGGTTTTCTGAAGAAAGACAGCCTTAGCTGGAAGCAAGGAGTTGGCAAACTTCTACTAAAGGGTGACAGAAAGGGTCAATATTTTAGGCTTTGTGGGATACGGCCATAAACGGGCTATTGCCATTATTTGATTCTACACGTCTAATGGAAAAGATACCATAGCAAATATGTCAAAGAATGGGCATGGCTGTGTTTCTAAAACTTTATTTATGAAAACAGGTTCAGGGTCAGATTGAACGCATGGGCTATAGTTGCAGACCTTTGCATTGGTGGAATTACAAGAAAATGAGGAAAGCCCAATTTTGAGAAAATACGGCATATTTAATATCTCTCAATTTCTTTAATTTCAATTCATTTTATTTCAGTAAAAATACATCAAGGGAAGGAAAATGAACAAACTGTTACGGAATGAACCAGAGTCTAAGCTGGGGGTTTCCATATGATATAAAGCTCACTGTTCTTGGCAATCCTATTACTATGATTATTAGTTTTTTAATGAGATGAAAAAAAAATAAAACGAGAGACATCTCTTCATCAAAAAGTAGTGTCAAGATTCACAAACAGGCCACCTCTCTCTAGCCCGAAGGCCCATATCCTAATTAAGCACCTGCCCTGGGCAAAGTTCTGTACTTCTGCTGCATAAAATACAAAGATAAGCCAGTTCCATTTTTAAGTCTAGAACAGGAAGAAGCAGTGCCTACTGGAGAGGTGCGCACCATCGAAGATAGGCCTTGCCTTCTTCATAAGTTGGCCCAAAGTTTTTTTGCTCAGGCCTCTGCCCCCTCTGAGTCTAGCTCTGGCCTGGGCTTGGTCGTTCCTTAAGTGAACTCAACCTCGTCTAAGCTCTTGGATGGGTGTCTCATTGACTACTCAGGACTAAGAAAGAATTTTGATCAATAGGAACAAAAGGTCACAGAGTGAGCTAGAGGGTCAGAGGTTGAGTAGATGCCAGAGGAAAAGAATGCAGAAAATAGTCACAGGCAGGACACCAAGGACACAGAGAGCAACGAAGTCTCATGATAGAATGGGCAGGCCAAGATCGACTATGTTCATGTCATTGACTCTTCCTACGTTGTGAGGTCGATGAGGTCAGGGACCCTGTCTGTCCCTTTCAACATTTTAGTTTTTTCGTCTTGCACATTGTACCTGCTCGATAAATATTTGGCCATTGCTTGACGGAATGAATGATTGAAGTCAGCTAGAGGCTCCTTTCGCAGTTAGAGAGCTAAGGCCCAAATCTTGTCCCAGCCTCCCTCGGCAGGAACTGCCCCTTCCACAGAGTCCTATAATCCACTGGTGCTTCCCACATGCTCCTCCCAGTCGACGAAGGCTCAAGGCCAGGAGGAAGTGCTCAAACCACCTAGAGTAACCAAGAGTCTTGCATCATCCACAGAGACAGGGAGATGGTCCAAGTTCTTGTTGCTGTGGAGAGATGAGGTCAAATTGTAAGAGGTCAGCGGTGTTCTTAACACTGCCTTTGTGTTGTTTTCATATAAATATTTTTACTGGGACATTTTTTGGCAACCAAGGCTAGCTCCCAGGACTGTGGAGAGAGGGGAAGCTTTGCTCACCACATGCCAATGGTATGCACTTGAGTCAACTGAGGGCCAGTGTGATTTGATATCGTGTCCTTTTTCACTTTTGTCTTGATGCTTTCCCACTGACTCAGTGTCTACCCTTTATCCTTTCTTCAAATGGGAAACAGCTGGGCTAAAGTTAAGTTCAAGTCCAAATTCCCCGCCCCCTCCTCCTTCAACATCCCCACGTCCTTCCCGGGCCAAGAAAGCAGCAGCTGTTTCTGAGACACTAATCCTATTACAGATGTTTTGCTAATTATCAGAACGCTCACTTTGGAAGCCTGTTGATGGGTAGTTAATCAGATTCGCACACTTAAACATTTTTGTGCCTCTCACCTACGGGTCTGTGGCAGGACTGTTACACAATTTGGTTGGAGCAGCTCTGAGAGGGCGGCTCTTTACTGAAGTAAGTGAGTTTCTTTAAGAAAATTCAAACGACGACCCCTTGATCCTTTCAGAGAGTGTGTGGTGGGTTCATTCACGTGGGTGCCTCCACCCTGCAATGTCCCACCCATACCAGTGTTAAGGATGATGGTCGGAGGTGCAAAATAACACGTTCGAAACTATATGTTGCATATTTCTCTTGGTTGTGGTTCTGCTTTGTCCACAGCGCATTTGACCTGCTTCCTTGGGCTAAAGACTAAACTGAAATACTGTCTAGTAATGAGATCCTGTGAAAATAAAAATACCTTACATAGTAAAGAGTTTTACGTCTTTTTTTCAGATACTTTCCTAGCCATAATCTTAGTTCATTTGTTCTACCCTATAAGGTGAGTGAGATGCATTATTTTTTATTTCTGGGGTTTTCCTTCCCTTTAATTGCCATATCCAATATAAATCCAAGCCATCAATTCTACTTCTGCAGAGGTTCCCAAGTCAATTCCTTACATGATCCTACAGTGTTATTGGATCCAAACTGTCATTTTTCTCTCATAGAGAGCCTTGCAATTGTAGCCACGCTGGTCGCCTTAAGTTCTGATTCTCCTACTGACAAAATTGTCACGAACTTTGCAAAGTATGGAGTTGATCTTGCCACTGCCCTTCTTCTGGCATGCCAGTAAATCCCCTCTGCCTACTGGGGCAAATCCAAACCCATTGGTGTGATGCATAAGATCCTTCCTCAGGTCCTTGCCCACCTCTGCTCAGTTTCCAAACAAGTGGTGATGGCTGAGACATCTCACGCTCCTTCACATCTCTGTGCCTTCGTGGACTGCGGCAGAGAAAGTGCTAACAGGTTTTGGCAACCTCACCTCCTTTCCAGAAGGCCCGTTTAATAAAGAATTCGAGCGCTTGGGTAATCCTTGATATGTTTAGAAAGTAGGTTGTATCAGAACATTCTCTGAGCCCTAATTAAATTAATTTTCCCTTTTTGCTTCTGTACATAATAAGTGTAAAAATAAATACTTGTGGAATGAGTACATTCTTAGGCTTCTCTCTAGCCAGCAATTCAATTGGCAAGCACTGTGTTCTCTCTGGAATGATCACCTACTCACTCTAGCACATACATCACCTCTCTCCTGTGAGCTGCCTTTGCTCCCTGACTTTGGAAACAGTTGACTGTGGGGTGTCATTAGATACTTCTGAACACACATGTGTGTCTCTGAGTAACGTCCAAGTCCCTTCGGCAGGACAGGCCCTTGTTTGTCCCATTGCACTGGTCAGCATTCAGTAGCTACTTAGTAGCCCTGGTAAGGTAGTCTCTAAAATGAGAATTTTAGGGACAAGAGAAGGAGGTTTATAACGGTATTGGGGTAATATAGGTGTGTGCTTTGTGTACACAGACCTATAATCTCAAGAATACAGGGTGAGACAATCCCTGCATTGGTGAGATAATATGTTATATTTAGTTCTAGCCACTGTCTTCTGACAAATAAGGACAATCTGGAGCACAATCAGAAGAGAGAGACAAGGTTGGCGACTGAATGGAAAGCATGTTATGCAAAGACTGGTTCAGTGCTCTGGAGGCATTGGCTCAGGGTAGAGAGGGATTAGAGGTGGCATGATAGCCGCCTGAAAATACCTGAAGGGCTGCCCTGGAGCAGCAGGGTTGGGTTTACTGTTATGTGTCTTCACAGGGTAAAACTAATCACAGAGATTAGTTGGTGGAAAATATAGGCAAGTGTGGAGAGGGATCCCTCTTCCCTGTTCCCCAGACCAGCTCCTGCTTGTCTCTTGAGCGTCTATGTCTGAAATCACAAAATCCCCAAATCGGAATATGTTTACTGAGTTCAAGGATGTGCGTTGATCCCAAAGCATTGTTTTTTGGATGAGATATAGGGTCACGTACTGCTGCATGAGGACAAATATTTGGGGCTTATCCCCTGCTTGGAAATCTTCCACCAGAAAATGAATTTGGGAAGGAAAGTATGATACTCAGCAAACAAACCCAAGTAACTACATGAAATCTAGACCCCAGGACTTGGGTCCCCAAATCTGGTAGATCCATGCTACCGCCCTGTGAAGGCTCTGAAGTATTTTAATAACTAGAGCATCGGATATATTCAAAGTTTGAAAACCATTTGACTGATTCCTTCCATCATCATTTATTTCTAACAGAGGCAGCGGTAGTGGGCTCTTGAAATTAGGGGAAGAATCTGAGCCTCCCTGATTCACCAGTGACCTAAGGCTGATCTCATTATAATCTTCTATTGGAAATTAGATTTCCTAGGGATGTCTTCCTAGGAGCTGGAGTTGCCAGAAGATGAAATGTATTGCCTTGATGCATGATAAACTTTCTTGACCTCTTCAAGCATGAACTAAGCAAACAGTCTCCTGACTGTTTCTGACCCTACAGAGAGCAGAAGAGCTAAAGGCATGGGACTTGCAGGGGTTCGGTTCTACCTGTGTCACTCAACCACTCCTGAGCCCCAAACACAGCCGTTGGGAAGCCACCGTGCACACGCTTGCCATTTTCCATCTTTGTTCTCATCCACTTTTCTTAAACCATTCCTTGACCTACTCCCATCTGACATGTCTCCCTTCAGTAATGCATTTCACTATTAATTCTCCAAAAGCCATCCCAGTCTTACCCCTAGGACTTGATGTTTTGTCCTATGACTCTGACTGTCGCATTGCTTCTCTAACTCAGCAAAGCTGCTTCTGAGCGACTAAGGTAAGAACAGCCCTTGGTTTCCTTGGCCTGGGACCTTCTATCGGAGATCTCTTTCCCCTGATCTTCCATCTGCAAGTTGCCTTTAGCTCCCATCAATGGTTATAGTAGCAACCTAGAGATTTCTCAATTCTCCGAATCCTTTCCTTAATGCAAAGTCAACTGGTTCTCAAGATTGTGGACACATGCACTGAAGAAAGAAGTCAGATGCTCTGCCTTTTTCCCAACCACTTGGAAGGCTGAGTTCCTCCATCTGGCCCTAATTCCATGGTTTCCAAGTGCAGAAAAGAGCCCTTACTAAAAAAGCAATACAATTAGGTATGCTTCTGTCCCTCAACATCTGTGTCTCCCTCACTGAACTATGCTTCGTACCACATAGCCTAATTAAAGCACTTTTACACGCAGCGACATATTAGATTTAATATTTTTTTCAAGGAAAAAGTGAAACCGAGCAATAAAGGAAAATGAGCTGTTTCAATAAAAAGCATCTGAGCTATTTTGCAACTTTTCTAATTTAGGCTCACTAGTTGGTAAAACAATTGTACTCTTAAATTTTCTTCACTAACTTGCCTTTCAAGCCCACCCTAATGGCATAAAGTAATGTCTGTCTGGATATAATTTTTAAAAAACTTTTCCATTTTTTAAAACTCATTTCATGTGACATCCTGGATTTCTCATGCATCCTTGACTCCCAGAAAGCTGGTTTTTAGATACATCAGTGCAATTAACAGAGATGCTCCAGCTCAGAAATGTTTTTAAGGATACCTCTTCATAATTAAATACAAACTAGGGATCCCTGGGTGGCGCAGCGGTTTGGTGCCTGCCTTTGGCCCAGGGCGCGATCCTGGAGACCCGGGATCGAATCCCACATCGGGCTACCGGTGCATGGAGCCTGCTTCTCCCTCTGCCTGTGTCTCTGCGCCTCTCTCTCTCTCTCTCTGTGACTATCATAAATAAATAAAAATTTAAAAAAAAATTATTAAATACAAACTAGCAGAGCATTTAAAAAATATATTTCTAAAAAAAAAATAAATAAAAAATATATTTCTCTTTGGATAGTAACCGGTACACCCACAAATGAATCACCTGGAATCTGGAGCGTGAGAGTGAAGCTGAAATGTAAATTTGGAAGTGAGGAGCAGTGCCAAGCAATGGGGCCACAGTGTGTGTGTTTCTAGGCACTCACCTGAGCCAGACCTTTGGATAGAAGAGAATAAACAGGTTTGAACAACTCTCTGGTTTCTTTCATTCAACTGACATTGCTTGGACCAGTGGTTCTTAACATTTTTGGGGTCACAGACTTCTTTGAGTATTTGATCAAAGCCTCGGACAACCTCCTCAGAAAAAGACTCACTCCCACAGGAGTAATTTTGGTTATGTAGAGATCAGACAAGAGCCTCAAGCAAGGAGGCTGGGGGTGAAGAACTCAGTGTAAACTTGAGGTCTAATTTGAGCTCAGAATTCAACTAGCACTATTTTAATTAATTAATTAATTAATTAATTAATTAATTAATTTATTTATGACACACACACACACACACACACAGAGGCAGAGACACAGGCAGAGGGAGAAGCAGGCTCATGCCGGGAGCCTGACGTAGGACTCCATTCCAGGTCTCCAGGATCAGGCCCTGAGCTGAAGGTGGTGCTAAACCCCTCAGCCACTTGGGCTGCCCAACTAGCACTATTTTTCACACGAATTCCCTTCTCTGGCTCCAGAGTTTCAGACACATATTTTAACAACTTGCTAAACATCCTTACTGAATATCCATCTATATGTGTCATCAGCAGTTCAGATTTGATCTACCTAAAATTTAACATTCAAGCTCAAAATCTGAGTCATTATGATTTGTTCCTCTGCGTTCTTTTTTTTTAAATAATAAATTTATTTTTTATTGGTGTTCAATTTGCCAACATACAGAATAACACCCAGTGCTCATCCCGTCAAGTGCCCCACTCAGTGCTCGCCACCCAGTCACCCCCACTCCCCGCCCTCCTCCCCTTCCACCACCCCTAGTTCCTTTCTCAGAGTTAGGAGTCTTCATGTTCTGTCTCCCTTTCTGATATTTCCTACCCGTTTCTTCTCCCTTCCCCTCTATTCCCTTTCACTATTATTTATATTCCCCAAATGAATGAGACCATATAATGTTTGTCCTTCTCTGATTGACTCATTTCACTCAGCATAATACCCTCCAGTTCCATCCAACTTGGGACTTCATCAAGATAAGAATCTTCTGCACAACGAAGGATACAGTCAACAAAACTAAAAGACAACCTACAGAATGGGAGAAGATATTTGCAAATGACGTATCAGATAAAGGGCTAGTATCCAAGATCTATAAAGAACTTCTTAAACTCAACAGCAAAGAAACACACAATCCAATCATGAAATGGGCAAAAGACATGAAGAGAAATCTCACAGAGGAAGACATAGACATGGTCAACAAGCACATGAGAAAATGCTCCGCATCACTTGCCATCAGGGAAATACAAATCAGAACCACAATGAGATCCCACCTCACACCAGTGAGAATGGGGAACATTAACAAGGCAGGAAACCACACATGTTGGAGAGGATGTGGAGAAAGGGGAACCCTCTGCACTGTTGGTGGGAATGTGAACTGGTGCAGCCACTCTGGAAAACTGTGTGGAGGTTCCTCAAAGAGTTAAAAATAGATCTGCCCTACGACCCAGCAATTGCTCTGCTGGGGATTTACCCCAAAGATACAGCTGCAGTGAAATGCCGGGACACCTGCACCCCGATGTTTCTAGCAGCAATGTCCACAATAGCCAGACTGTGGAGGGAGCCTCGGTGTCCATCGAAAGATGAATGGATAAAGAAGATGTGGTTTATGTATACAATGGAATATTCCTCAGCCATTAGAAATGACAAATTCCTCTGCGTTCTTCCCAGTAGTCAGTCAGTGTGTTCCTCTACTGCTCTCCTGCTCCCTCCCCTACTGCCTCCCCCCCCCCCCCCCAGGATCTCTTACAGGTACTCCCTCACTGCTGCTCCCTCTGCTAGCTAGGCAGATCTTTATCACCTCTCATGTGGTTTGGCAGTAGATTTTCAGCTGCTCTTCTTGCCTGCATCCAAAAGTCATGCTTGCTTGCTTGCTTGCTTTATTTATTTATTTATTTATTTATCTAGACTCAAAAGCATTTCATTTTCTTTACTATCTCATAGATTACATCTAAAATTCTTAGCATGAATTTAAGACTCACCAGCCTAAACTTTGATTCCTCTTTTTATTAAAATGCTTCTGTCTACCTGTGACTTCATGTCTGCTTGCATATATCATATATATACATATATATATGTATATATACACACACACATAGTTTTATATATAGCTTTATTGAGGTACAATTTACATTTCATAAAGTTCATCCTTTTTAAACGTGCAATTCAACAATTTTTAGTAAATTGACAGATTTGTGTAACCATCCTCACAATCCAGTTCTGTATTTATGGCAACTTCTTACCTCTGGTGTCAGGCACGATAGTCAGCATATTACTCTCATAATTACCAACATTCTGAAGGTAGTAATTATTTCTAGTTTATGAATGAAGAACTGAAGATTTAGTGATATTAAGTAATTGTCTGAAGTCACACCACCATCAAGAAGTCATGTGAGGATTGGAATCCAGTTCTGCCTAACTGCAAATACCGTATTTTTAGACTCTACGACATAATGTTACTCACATAAGAAAAAAATCCTACCTTAAGACTATAATTTACTAAATAAAATGTAGATTAGTTTTATCCATGGTTGTATCTAAGCTCCTAGCACACATATAAGCAAGCAATAAACATCTGTTATGTGACTTATGAATCTATACCCGTGTTTCTCGGTGGGGTTACTTTAGGATCATCTTTCTGTTATTTTTGCTCAAATGATAGGCCACCGATTGATTGAGGTGTTGGAATAATTTGTGTAACAAAGGCTGAGGGTGAGGTGGGGGAAGGTGTCATTCATCAACTTTCAGGTGAGCGAGATGTATAGGGTCACTAACTATGCCACCCTTGAGCTAGATAATCTCTCAGGGTTTTAGCTTTCTGACCTCTAACATGGGATAGCAGTACCCTCTGTACTCACCTTGCAGAATGATAATAACGAGAAATTTGTGAAATAACAGTGGGAAAAAATTAAGAATAAGGAAGGTGGGAAGGAAGGGACACAGCTAACTACGCTGAAGGAACGTTCACCGCCTCTTTCTCTCTTGCTCACGTCCCAACAGCAGATCTATCTCTTTTCTTGACAAAAGTAAAGAAAAGAGACTCACAGTTCTCTTGACTTCCCTGAAATGCGAGGATTTTTCTTGTTAATAGGGATCTAGTGTAGTCACGGTTGATTGAAGCATTGTCTGGGCTGGCTTTTACTTCATTTTACAAAGAAACTTTGCCAAATTTGACTATGGAAAGAGGGAAGAAGTGAATAAAGAAAAGGTAAAGAAAGTAAGGGAATGATGACAGGGAAGGAAGAAAGGAATGGTCAAGAAGGAAGAGTAATTGAAGGAAGACAAGAGAAGGAAAAAGGGAAAAATAGAAAGCAAAGAAAGAAGGAGGAGAGAGAAAAGAGAAGAGGGAAACAATAGGAATGTGGAAAAGTTTGAAAGGCAGAGAAGAGAGACACTAAGCTCAAAGGATTCCAGGCAGGCCTGTGCATTTTGAAGCAATACTTTTTGAATCTATGCTTTAACCAAGAGCCTTGAAATGCAGTTTGAAGTGGAAACAGCCTCCACCCTGACATTTCTCCAAATGTTTTTCTGCTGAAAAAACTGCCTAAAGCATGGGGTCCTTCTGCGTCCCAGTCTGTGTTCAAAAGCAAACCCGAACGTCTTGTTCTTTCATTTCCACAAGCAGAGAAGGCTTCCTGCCTTGGGTTAGCCAGACAAGGGACATGCTCAACGCACAAACACGTGCTGGCCAACGGAGAGAAATTGGAGTTTTACATTGCTGCAGGAGGGCCAGCTTGTTTCATGTCTTTCCTGGTCCCGCTCCAGCGTGATCTCACCCATAGTGACAAGGATTCTATCTCACTCAGTGACAGTGGTCCTCATTAAGTGAACCTCAGAAGACTTGGCAAGGCAGAAGAAAGATGGCATGGGACACAGAAAGGGACTGTCTTAGGGACTCGGGACACAGGAAGGACGCTGGACTTTCGCTCAAAATGCTAACGTCCAATTCTCAAGATAACTCATCAATCATACGATCCTTCTGGATCTTCCTTGCAAATGATCTGTGTAGTCTATTTATTTGGGGAAATGAACATAGCCATTTCTGTCCAACTGCTGTGTTTCTCAAGACAGTGATTTGTTATCTGTTTTATATTGTGGTAAAATGATAAAACACACGAGTAGCTTCCAGAGAAGGTTGTTTATAGTGTAGACATTTCTACCGTACTCTTCACCAGTATACTGGAGATACTGATTGGGTCATCCATATTTGTCAGAGCTTAATTGTTTGCTAGATGAAGTCAAAGCCAACCACAGAACATGTTTATTTAATTGTGATTATACTCAGCCCATTATTAACTAGAAATTCCTAGCATTTCATACCATTTCAGAGGGAATCACGGGAGTATATATTTTTTTTATGGCCTAAAAGTTTGTGTCTACTGCCCTCCTGCCCAAATTCATATCCTGAAGCCCTAACCCCCAGTGTGGCTATATTTGGAGATGCGACCCATACAGTAGTAATTAAAGTTAAATGAAGTCAGAAGAGTAGGAAGTTGATCCTATAGAATCAGCGTCCTAATATGAAGACACACCAGAGAACCATCTTGTTCCCCCCACCCCCACCCATCCTCTGTCTCTCTCCATGCACTAAGGAAACCTCATGTAAGGATGTAGAAGAAAGTGGCTCATCTGCAAGCCAGAGAGACTGAGTGGGTTGGTGCCTAGATCCTGGACTTCCCAGCTTCTAGAACTTCGAAGAAATAAATTTCTGTTGTTCAAGTCACCCATTCTGTGGTCTTTTGAGTCTGTGGTCTTTTGATACGGCAGCTTGAACTGACTAATACAGTATTCTTTACTTTTTTGCAAGGTAGAAATGGGATGCATGTGCAATCAAGACATGACCAAGTAAGAAGGAAGTTCCCTTCACGATAGTCAGTAGTTTCTCCTTATTTCTGAAAACAATACTTTCATCTTCTTAAAATATTTGGGATTATGTAACTATTCCCAGAGCATTTTGACACTGATCTACTGATGCCACAGTAACGTACAAATGTGTACAAATGAAATACTCCAGATACCACGTTTTTCCTCAGAGACACTAGTGGCCTCACACTGAACGATCGCCTTCAAAGCAGAAGAGGAAATTCTATGGAAAGGGAAGTTTCACATTCTCTTTAGCTTATAGACTCAATGTACCGATTCACAGAAGCTCCAGTATTCAGATGACTGTGATATTTGCTAAGTGTTTCAGTCTAAGTCCAAAGCTTTCTGAGGAATTGTTAGACATTAAGCACTAGGAGCCTTCAACAGATCTTCCTTCCCTTTGTAGAAGTTTATGATCTAAACCTGGTGGACCTGCCTCTGCTCCCAGGAGATGGCTTCCATTGAGGTCTTCCCTTCTACCCACCTGCTTTTCTCTGGGTCCTTTCTCAGTACACACCCTTGTTCCCTCTTGTCCTAAACATACTAACTGCCTGCAGGTCCCTGAAGGCTCCAGACTCACTCACATCTCTGGCCTCTGTACTTGCTAATCTCTCTGGGAAGTGATTCTCCACTGGGCTAATCTTATTATCCATTTTAATTGTGTGTATTCAATTCACAGTGAGAGTTTACAATTGGACGGGTGTGTCCTCAAAGCTTCACAGACATCGACTCATTTAGCCCTCATCATACTCTGAATTTTCCAATTTTAGAGATTAGTGAGGCAAGGGTTAAAAATCAGTTGTCTGCCTACTGTCTCTGGTGTGTAACGCTGGGATCTGAACCCAGATAGATGGACTGATATCAGTCTGTGCTCTTAAGGGCACGCAGTTCTCTCACCAAATCACCCACAGATGTCACTTTCTCTAAGACTTCTCTCTAAGGCTAGATTTACTGTTTTGTTTTTCCCGTGTGTTCCCACAGCCTGTGGTGTTCACTATTATGGCATTTGCCACTGTGGTAGCATCACTGATTATTTCCTTCCACTATCACTAATATATGGTGAGCTACGGAGAAAAGACATTATTTCTTTTGTTTATTGTCTTTTTTTCCCCACTTAGTGCTTGGTCCATGGTAGGCCACACACGAACGTTGAGACAACGAATGAAGTTGGTGTCTATGCTATTTCTGTAGTTCTACTTCTCTAGGTTGGCTGGTTTATGGTAAAAACTGATGGGGGTGGGTCTGTTGGTTTGGAAGTTCAACTCCTTTTTTACAACTATCTTACTTTGTTCTTTGGCATTTGGCACCGAGCAGATAAATCCTTATATAATCATTAAGTATTCAATGAAGAATTGATTATCTGACAAATATTGTTCTAGGCACCAGGAAGCTCTTGATATATGTGAGTAAGACAGACAAAGATCCTTGCTCTTAGGAATATCATGTTCTACCTTAAGTCACAGGTTGGGTTCCCTGGAAAGCACACTCTGATGTGGGGTTTAGGGGCCAAGAGGTTTATTATGAGGTGCTCTCATTGTCAAAATCTGTGGAAGGAAAAGGAAAAAAAAAACAAAAAACAGGATTAGAAGGAGGGAAAATGAAGCCACAATGTAGGCTCAAGTGACAGTTCCAGTCACCAAAATGGGGATGTTGGGAGCTACAACAGCCAGTCAAAATTGTCCCTACTGAAATGACTCTATTGCCCACCTTGAATAGTCATTGTATGTGAGCTTTTCCAGGAAAGGAATGACTTTGGGCAAGGTGGTTGTCTGCAGTGGAAACAGTCCCTAAGAGGGAAAAAGACTGAAGGCTCTGTGAGGAGCAGGAGGTGTATCCGACAGCGCGTACCATACCAATGCATCACGTGTTACAGGCTGCATAGTATACATCATATAATCCCAGGATAGGTGTGCTTAAAATTATACAAGCCCGAATCCCAAATCCATGGATTTTTTTCTTTATTTTTTTGTTAATTATTAGCAACAAACTATTGTAAAAAACAGAAACAGTTGATCGAACTTACATACTTTGGGAAACGAGAGAACATTAGAATGCTAATTATTACATAAGGGACACGCAAATAGTATAGACATGTGATGATCCAAATTTCATATAATTTTCTTATTTTTAGCACATGTTTAAAAAATAAATGGGAGCTTTAAATCCTTTTGTATACAAGTGGCATGGGAAATACATAAGTACATGCTTATGTACATACGTAAAAGAGGATGCTTAATATTATTTAGTGTTTATCAGATTATAGACTTCAAAAATATCAATCCTCCAAGAAGGAAAAAAAATCTGTGAAATTCCTGTACCAAACTTTGGTGTAGAACATATAGTCACTACGCAACTTGGTCTACTCTAATGTTTGGGGATGTGTAAACTACTGAAGATGCTGAGACCCATCAGAGAAAGGCTCTTCTTGCCACCTGTCTGATCTCTGATATGCTTTTGTGTTATCCCTTACGTTTGGTGTTTGGCTAATTCTAGAGACAGGTTTTTGGTCATTTTTATTGTCTCTACTTTCCCTTCATGTAACTCTATGATTCTAGGAAATAATTCTAGCTGTCACTGCTCAGCATCATGGACACTTTTTTGCCCTCACTTTCATAAGCTTCTCCGCCTCCAACTTTGAGGCTAGACCAGAATATATGTGCACGGTCATCATCCATAATCTTTAGCTGTCTCTAGGGTCAGTCAAGGTGACCAAGAGACGTAGAAGCGAAATACCATACTAGTTAACTGCCAGGTACCTATATTAAACATATCTGGTTAGAATTCCAAATGTATACCTTCCTAACTGTGTGATCTTGGGAGAGGGACTTGACCTCTCTGAGCTGTAGTCTCTTAGCTGTAATATGGGAAAAATAGTAGCCACGAGAGGGATGCATTAAATAGTGCATGTAAAGTGCCGAGTGTAGTGTTTCATGAATAATAAGCACTCAATAAATTATTATTTCCTTTAAAAAATCATTTCTATTATTATTATTTGTTAACACCAGCATGAAGGAATTGTAGTTGATGTAAACAAAATGGTAAGCCACTTGGCTGGGTTATAGTGTCCACAGGAGGACAGTATATTAAGAGATTATATTAACAATTAGTATGGTATATAAAATACAGGGAATCAAGGTGCAAAAATATACCTGTACATCTCCAGTTTCTTCAAGGAAAGGGCACAGTAGTTTCTAGGCATAGTCTCTTTGTCCCTTGAGAGGAGAAGGGATAATTTATGAGGCTCTTGTAGCTTGATGGAACTACTGCTTGAAAATTCTCAATTTCCAATTCTTTCCCAATATTTCAACTTCCTCTCGGTCAAAATTTCTCTTTCTTAAAATGAAAACCTTCTTGAAATGCCATTTTATTGTCAGGCACACTTGGAAAATGTTGTAAATGGTTTACTGCTCCGGGAGTTATATTAGCATATTAAGCTCTAAGTAGGGGCACATGGGTGGCTTAGTCGGTTAAGCGACCACCTCCTGGATTCGGCTCAGGTTATGATCTCAGGGTCCTGGGATTGGCCCATGTTGGGCTCCGTGCTCAGAGCAGAGTCTGCTTGAGAATTCTCTCCTTCCTCTGCTACTCCCCCCACTCTCACCCCAAGCTTGTGATTTCCCAGGTACACACAGATCTAGGACCAATAGGGGTTACCTGCCATAGATAAAGGCTTATTGAACTTCAGCCTCTACTTGCCTTGGCAGGCACATGCCAAGAGTCCAAAACAACAACTTGTGGCCCTGACCTGTGGCAAAGTAGACCTTGTCACAACTAGACCTGGGTAGCTCTCTGATTGAATGAAATAACCTTTGCAGTATAGGATGAGACGAAGGGAAAATTTGGCCCTTTCACCAGGAACCCAAGGTAAAGTAATGGGAGAGAGAGAGAGACTCTCAAAAGACTCTCCACTGAGCAGAGAGCCCAATTCGGGGCTCAATCTCATGACCCTGAGATCCCGACCTGAGCCAAAATCAAGAGTCAGATGCTTAACAGGTGGAGCCACCCAGGTGCCCCAATGGGTGTGCAGTCTTACAGCAGGGCCTAAGGCACCCTGGGTCCCTCATGGCCATTGCTTTCAAGAAGTGACAAAGTGTTTACTCAGGTTAGTACACTTCACACAGTAAGTGGAGAAACAAAGAGAAATGCAGGGGCACATGTGCGCACGCGCACACACACAAGACTACACATATTCTCTGTTTTGTGTTTTCCAGGGAACTCCAGAATCTCCCGGGCAGATAATTGTCCCTCACTCTAGAACCAGGGATGTCTTCTCCCCAGCCCAGCTGAAGTTAGTCTTTGTGAATGGGTTCAGCACACTTATCTGCCAAAACCCAATAATCTTTAAAGTGTTAAAAAATCTAGTTTCTGAACCTGCAAAACTAAGCCCGTTAAGTGGCCCCATAAGTAGCAGATGTAATGGGGTGGACAGGCAATGAGAAGATGAGGATTTGGGTCCTCGTTTTGCTATCAGGCAACTGTCCTTGGCAAGTTATTTATTAAGCTCTCTGCTCTGCATTCCCCCCTTCCTGTAGTACGGGGATGATAATGCCAGTGTCGCACTTGGTAGTTGAGAAGTGCTACGGAGGTTCATGGGTTTCATGACGATACAGAAACCCTTGAAATCATTATTCGCATAGCTGGAAGGCATTTGAGAGATTGTATCTTCTAGGTTCTGCCTTTAGAACAGTGACTGTCTCAATCAGCACTGAGAGAGCCCCTGACTGATTTAATTCCTAACTCAAAGGAAAAAAAAATCGCACATGGGAAAAATATGGCTTTCCAGATATCCTAGCAGTCTCTCAACAAATACTTGTCCAAATGAATTAAACTGAAACATTTTATGCAGCAAGCAGCTGATGTTAAAATTTCAAGTATGCAAAAACAAACTGTATTTTCCGTGCAATTGGTCTTTCGTTCCCGAACCTCTCTTCCACTTGCCACGGATCCCTTGACCTAGTCACTTCCAGGTGATCTTGGTCAACTCAGATGGCCCATTCATGATTTTCCTCTAGCTCTCCAATCTGTTCCCCCCAGTTCCTGGGACTGATGTCCCTACAGTGGTCATCTGCACTGGTATTTTCCGGGAGGGACAGTCGTCCAGTTGCTCTTCAGTCATCTCCTGAAGAGATCGAAACCTCTCTGACTTATGATGGGATTACATCCTGTTAAACCCATTTGAAGTTGAAAATATCCTAAAAGGAAAATACATTTAGTAGCTTAGCCTCACCTACCTTAGGTGTGCTCAGAACACTTAACAGTAGCTAACAATTGGGCAAAGTCATCTCATACAGAGCCTATTTTATTTATTTTTTATTTTTTTTAATTTTTTTATTTATTTATGATAGTCACACACACAGAGAGAGAGAGAGAGAGAGAGAGAGGCAGAGACACAGGCAGAGGGAGAAGCAGGCTCTATGCACCGAGAGCCCGACATGGGATTCGATCCCGGGTCTCCAGGATCATGCCCTGGGCCAAAGGCAGGCGCCAAACCGCTGCGCCACCCAGGGATCCCCAGAGCCTATTTTAGAATAGAGTGTGGAATATCCCAGGTAATTTATCAAATACTGTACTAAAAGTAAAAGACAGAATGGTTGTGTGGGTATGGGGTGGTTGTGAGTGTATCACTGTTGACCCTGGTGATCACGTGGCTGACTGGGAGCTGGGGCTGCCACTGCCCAGAATCGCGAGAGAGGATCCTAAGTGCATATCGCTGGCCTGGGACAAGATCCGAATTCAAAATTCCAAGCATGGTTTCTACTGAATGTGTACTGCTTGCACACCGTCCCAAAGTTGAAAAATCATTAAGTAGAACCATCGTTAGGTCAGATGGTCTATATTTGCATCTATTGAGAGGTCCTTTCTCCACCTGGCTTCCATGGCTCATGGTCTAGGTGCCGCCTCTTCTTCCTCCTTCCCATATCCTTCTTGCCTTCTCTCCCTTTCCCTTCTCCTTCATTTGTTTCTCTCTCTGTCGCTCTCCTTCCCTGCTTCTCAAACACACACACATACACACACACCATTTATTGAACACATAGTGTCAGCCCTACAAAAGCTGCTAAACTGTGGTCCTTGGCCTTCAGGAGCTCTCAGATAAAGGGACCTGTATTAACAAGGTAGGGCCAAAAATGTGAGCTTTGAAAAAGCTCTAAATCTCTCAAAAGAACTTTTCCGTGAAGGAGGCCAAATCTCCAAGCACCAAAGATACTGAATCCTGAAATCATCTTGTCTCTGAATCATCTCAGACCAAATCCTACCCCATCACCTGCCTCACTGCCAGAAATAAGAGCCCTGCAGGAGTCCACAGGCTCCCTTTGTTTGAGGATAAGCAGGGAGAGACTCATCTTCACCATCTCTTGTTAATCACCCTCGCTTGACTGTGGTTACCGATGAGGTAAAGTCCCTCGGCAAGCTGAGGCAATATTTTCCAAAGGAAAGCAAGTTTTGTTTTGCATTCGGTCCTCCTCATCATCACAAGCCACGCTCAGGTTCCCAGCCTGGATCTGCCCACAAGCGACCATCTGGCCCGCAGCTGCGGTGTCCAAGTGGAAGGCCTCCAGCCTGAGCCCTCCAAGGGCTCCTTTTACTTCTTATAAACGGCAAAGCCTGCATTGTAGGTGACCCCCATCCCCTTCAGGGGAAGGGCAACAACTGTCATTTTCTTTTCTTTTTTTCCCCCCATACATGGTTGTTTATCGTGGGAGCACATGTGTCAGGCATATGGCAGGGGCGTAGTTGGCTTAAAGTACAAGCATGACCAGTCGCATTTCATCAACTCTGCGAGAGCAGCTCTCCAGGAGGAGCTTAGAAACTGAACTTGTAAGGTTGGAGCTGTGGAATCCAGCCAAATGCATGTTCATTTGGTCGGGAGAGCCTCCTGGTTGAGTGCTAACAGAGGGCTCAGCACCAAGGAATAACCCATCCCTCCCATTTTCTTGCCCTGACCAAGCCCAGTGACGTGGGTCAGGAATAACAATAGTTAATATTTATAGAGTGCTTGTTATGTGCCTGGTGCTTTGCTGAGTGCTTTATACTCATTATCCTATTAAATACTCTCAACTACCCTAGGAAGTGGTTATAAATATTACCCCACTTAAAAATTTTCAAGCTTCAAGAAAGTGAGTCATGTGTCTAAGGTCACACAGACTGTCTCAGTGGCGGGATTATTGTAAGCTCCTTGGGGGCAGGAATCATGAATTGTCCCACACTGAGTCCTCATTGCTTTTAGCACAGAGCCTCACTCACAGAAGATGCTAAAAACAAATACAAAAAACCCCCACAAAAACCCCAAACCCAAACTCCTCCAAAACCCAGTACTTGTGGAATAAGTAGTCGAATGAATGGATCATGAGTTTGTGCCTTTACAATAAGCTGTCTGTTTTCTCCGCTACAAACAGGGATCTCTCCAGTCAACGTTACTGGAAATCGTCTACACTCAGAATGATGGTGGAGAAAAGGGCCACCGTGGCCCTGACCTGTCCAGGGACTGCTCTCAGCCCACACGATCCAGCAGCTGGCCCTTCTTACCTAAGAAAGGTTACGGTTAATGTCATTTATTCGGGCCTGCGGTTTTCCCTTTGCTCATGCAGTTTGCTTCATGAACATGCCCTCTCTGTTCGGCTTGTTCCATCCTGTCCACCTTCAAGTTCAGTTTAGACTCCATCTCCTCCTAGAGGCTTCCTCCACGGTTCCTCGATCTCGATTTGCTATTACGGAGATTTATGATTCTTTAACACCAGTGAGAGTGTAGGGATTGATTGCCAGGAACCCAGCGGTTATGTGTAGAGACTGAGGCCTTAGGTCCACTGGCTGCAGAGGGCTCTAGGCAGAGACCGTCCTGCGTCCAGACCCTTGCGGGGATGATGCTCAGTAACACCTTAGTGATCTAGCCTTTGTGGTCAGACCTTGGTCCCATGTCCTTCTGGCTGAAATCATTCTTTCCTCCATGTCTTTACATCTGTAGGGTTCAAATTGTGCCTCTTGTACAAAGACACACGCTTTGTGTGAGAGCCTTTTTTTTTTTTTTTTTCATACTGAGATTTTAGACAATATTCCAATTGGCAGTCAGGTATCTACTCTATACCAGCCAGTATACCTCCACCGTAGCACGAATCCAGAACTCCAATAGCAGGGCTGATCTAAACCCAAACAAAATACACAAGTTTCCAGGGCTGGGGTATTAGGACCATGGAAGCCTTGTGAATTCCTTCTTCCTGAATCTTCTTTCTCACTGCTTGCTCCTTCCCAAAGTTCCACTCTTGGAATCTTGTTCTCTTGGTTGGTCCTATAAAGAGGCAATCATTTGGGTTTTAATGGCCATAATATTATTCCTTGGCTTTTCTTTTTCTCTGGCCGTCCAGAGACTTTAGCTGTCAGGCTGGCTATGAGCTTTGCTTTGCGGTCTTCCATGACACTTCTGTGTCAGAACCACGGTCAGAATAACCTTGGAGCTGATATTTGGTCAGAGTGTCACAGTTT
Source organism: Canis aureus (assembly GCF_053574225.1). NCBI lineage: Eukaryota > Metazoa > Chordata > Mammalia > Carnivora > Canidae > Canis > Canis aureus. The sequence goes on from NC_135633.1 coordinate 3,208,148, forward strand.
TCAAAGTGCTTTCAGAGAACCCCTTTTGAAGCTTAAAGTTCCCAATAATGAAGAGGAAGATTCTTAGCCTCATTTTGCAAATGAGGAAATCAAGGTTTAAAGAGACCTGGTTTCCGATCCAAGGTCGTACAGCCAGTACATGAAGGATTAGCATGTTCCACGTCACCAGCCTTTCCCCCCATACCGTGCTTCCCATTCTTAACATTCCCCCAGACACTGCTAACCACATCAGAGTCACCTGGGATGGTTTTAAAAATACCAATGCCAAAGCCCCACCCCCAGGGATTCTAATTTCATTGGTATAATTGGAGCCTGGCCATCATTATGTTTTTCAAGCCCCCATTTCTACAATGATCTATACAGTCTTTATTGCTGTGATGCTTGGTGAACTGCAAAGGATCCCACAAACTGATGGCAGTATAAATATTAGTGTTTCTTCCTTTGTAGCAGTGGCTGAAAGCCAGATCCTTAAAACCACCGAGTCCCTGAATAAATTTTCTGTAGACACAGGAGCTGCAAAATCCAACTCTTGGGTCATTCTAGAAGACAACTTTGTGCTCCAGACTGCATGCCTCCCCAAGTGAAATAAAAGACAGGGGTTATCTCCTTTAACTGGTCAGCTGTTAGTATTTATAAAGCTGTTTGTGCTCTGCAATTGCTCTGCCACGGAAATCACATTTACAAGAGCTATCACCAGCTCACTTTTACATATGACCAGCTGTCCAGAGGAAAAATGTTAACTAGTTTACAGTTTATACTTTCTCAGAAGTTTTATGGCAAAACACATTTTCCAGTAAGTACATTCCTCTCTTTCTCTGGGTTTTGAGCATACCACTTTAGATGTGATCAGTGGCTTGGACCTGGGAGCAGTCTGCTGTTCCTGGCCAGTGAGACCAGCGTACTTTGCAGCAGCAGGCCCAGGGCACAGGCGTCTTGAGCGCTCACTCCTCCAGCTCAAAAGGCTTAGGGTTAGCTCTTCTTTCTGTGCCTCTGGTGCAAGGTGGGTCTGATGTGCTGGGCAAGTCGTAGGGAAAAGTGAAAGGAGGCCAAGAGGGAGAGACTTTTTATCTTCTGAAGAATGAAAACCCAGCTAATCAGTAGCTTCGATCAATCAGAACTAGCCTTCCATCGGAGGAAGAGATAAACCCTTACAAGATGTAGGTATCATAGGCCATCTAAAAAAGAACATCTTTCTATGCCTTAGGTTTTTTTTTTTAAATTTATTTTTATTTTTTATTTTTATGCCTTAGGTTTTATTCGAGTGTAAGAGTTTAAGATCATTGATGGCCTTGATTGCTCTCTGTAGCTTCCTCCCCTAATATAGTGTCTGAAGTGTATTTGCACTTAGTGTATTTGTTTTTAAATTCATTTTCGTTTTCATCAAGTAAACATATGACCATAGGTTTTGGTTTTTGTTTTTTAAAGAGTATACTTTCAAACTTCTATAATGAGAAACAGCAGCCTCCAGCTTTCTCCCATTACGTCTTGGTTCCATTTTCCAGCAACTTGAAAATAGTTTGACTTTTTTTTGCCTGACATTTTTCTTCTTGTTTCTAAATAATACATTAATGCTGACTTTTCTGGGTTTATCAATTTTAGGAATTATTTACTAGCCAGGTGTCAACTTTGGAAACGATCTATGGACCTACTATGGTAGATGGGTAGATGGGAATCTAGCTGTATGTCACTTCCTTTCCCTCTGACTTCTCCAGCCCTACCTTCCCCTTGAGCACAGTTTATGTGACAATTCTGCTCGGTACCCATTTGCGTTACTCTGTCCATGTGAATGCGTATACTTGCTGCTGAGCCAAGGGGTTATTCTCTAATTCTATTTTTTTCTCTTGTATGTTTTGTTTTCTTTCTCAACTTAAACGCCTGTTTTTATGTTTATTTCTTTCCCTTTGCTGAAATTGTCTCAAAGTTTTCAATAATTCCTTCTACATGCAACACAATTCCAACATGCACGTCAATATTATTTTTCACACATCCTGATATATCGTCCCAGGTATCAACTAATCTCTTAGTTCCATTTTGGTATTTTTCCCTTGGAGACTTCTTGCTCTGTTTTTGCTCAAATCTTGATGGGCTGTTGTATACAGCTGCTGAACAGCTGTCATCTGTCTCTAGTAAGAAGCCTCTGGGATGGCCCCCAGGGATCCCAGCTCTTGGAGTTCATGTTCTTGTGTAATCTTGTCTCCCGGAGTGTGGATGGGAACTATTTATTCACTTCTGACATACTTATGTGCTAAGTGTTCTTTAGAAATAACATAAATACAAAGCACGTAAGTATTTGAGAAATACTGGAAGAAGGGGAAAAACAAGGAGAACACCTTTCATAATTCAGATGATAGTCTTGATTTGAACCAAACAGTTAGCATTGGGTATAAAATAAATGGCGGGACTAGAGACCTCTTAGAATAGTTGGAAAACCATCCTGTGTGATCAGTCTATGTATTATCTGTTACGTATCTATTAATATAATCTACTTAATTAGATCGTTAGCTTCTTAAGGGCAGAGAGGAGTCCTCATATAAGTTGATTATCTGAAGTTTTCGAGTTAGAGTTGTATAGAATGTGAATGTCGTTGGTACGCGTTGTCTCCCACTCGTCCCCCACTGGCCGTGTCCAGGCCTCACCTTCTCTCTCGGGCTCTGCTAGATGACTGGGCTCATTAACACTCAATCATTTTCATTTTAACCTTACATGGGGGACATTCAGTCTATGCCATGTGTCTCCGGTGACTTGGACTATTGGAAACAGAATACACATAGGGAGTAGGGTTCATGGGGCAGGATGGGGCGGGGAGGAGGAGCGGGAATGGCTGGTTGGTGAGATGCTCCCTCAGCCAGTGGCACGACATCCCTGGCTGCTTCTCAACAGCGATCAACCATTCCTCTCTCCGAACACAGGCAATCTGTCTTAAGCTAGAAATAGAATGAGGAGACCAAGTTTTCACAAATGAAAATTATATTAGTTACACAACATCTAAGCAGTTCATGCGAATCTGTGAAAAAGGACTCTTGCAGGGACCTGTATTCCCTGCAGTTGGACACACAGCACAGATGTGCTTTGTCCTTCATCCACGCAGGGTATGTACTCATGCTTACTAATTGGAAATACTTCGGACAGGTGTTCAGGACACCCGCACAGGCGTTAGACAAAGGGAACACAATAGCAACACACTCTGTAGCATTGCTGGTGTCATACTTCACTCAGACACCCCTAGAATATTTATGGTCTAATTTCCTACTGGGTAAATGTGTAAAGAAAACATATATGGCTTTAGAATAGATCGTTAAAAATAGGGGGCACTGGGGCATCTTGTTGGCTCAGTCACTAGAATGTGTAATTCTTGATCTTGGGGTTGTAAGTTTGAGCCCCACATTGGGTGTAGACATTACTTAAGAAAATAAATCTCTCTCTCTTTTTTTTTAATAGGAAACACCATCTTCTCCCTCCCTCCTCTTCTTCCTTCCTTCCTTTCTTTCTTCTAGTATCTTCTTCCTGCCACCTCTCTTTGTTCATTAATTAATTGAGTGACTGTTATGCTCTATCCACTAGGCAAGGCCCAATTAGGAAGAGAATGCCTGATGGGACGCCTGGATGGCTCAGCAGCTGAGTGTCTTCCTCAGGCCCAGGGCGTGACCCCAGGGTCCCGGGTTCGAGTCCCACATCGGGCTCCCTGCAGGGAGCCTGCTTCTCCCTCTGCCTGTGTCTCTGCCTCTCTCTGTGTCTCTCATGAATAAATAAATAAAATCTTAAAAAGGAAGAGAATCCCTCTGATAGCTTCAGATCTGGGAATAATTTCTTCCCTTAATCAGGCCCTAGGGACATTTAAAAGCAGTCTCTCTCACAGGTTAAAACAGTTTTGCAAGGGAATCTGCAGGCTGGTGACTTCCACACTGTTGAGTTTCTTGTTCATGCCGTCCCTTTACCTCTACCGTCTGCTTCCCCTTCACTGTACTTGACTGTGAACTCCCCATGGACAAGAGAACTGCTTTTCACTGGGACATCCTCTCCCTGCCTAGCTTCCTCAGCTTCTCCCTCCTCTCCCAGCCAGAGACATTATCCTTCATGTGGTGGGGCTCCCTCAAGGTTGGCAAAACAGTCATTCTCACCCAACAAGACATGGCGCCGGAGAAGGACGGAGAAATGGCTTTGGGAGTTGGAGGAGGAAGTGTCACAAGGCCGGGGAGTGGAGCCAATCAGGGAATGAAGAGGAGGAACCCTAGACTGGGTGAGCGCGGTAAAATCTGTCCCTCCTGGGACTCTGAGGAAGTTACCTACCCTCGGAGCATTGCACCCTACTCTTAGCAAAAATAGGCATAATAATATCGGTTTTTCCTACCTCCCTGGACTGTGGGAGCATAAACTGAATAACCTGTGAAAGCAATCAAACTACTTGGAAGTCAGGAGTGACAGGCCCAAGGCGTGGCCGTATGATTTTCTTCCTGAAAGCTGCCGTTTAAAAGAGTGACTCCAATAACATTATTTGATATTAAAAGAATTGGTGTATTTCATTTACGATGATCTTTTAGTTGCAAGAACCTAAAGACGTATAAAACACTGGTTCAAATGGCCATTAAAAATGGGATCAGATGGTTTCGTAATTAAAGTAGTCGCCTCGCTTTATTAGTCAGGAGAGGCTAGGCTTGCGCTGTGGTAACAAACATCCCTGGTGTGTTGGTGCTGTAACACCTCAAGTTATTTCCCACTAATGCAAGATCTGCTGGAAGTCCAGGCAGTTCTCCGGGGCACTGCCAGCCGGGGATCAGAAGCCCGTCCTGCTTGGGTCTGGGCTTCAGCACCAGCCCAAATGAGCCTCTATCCTTGACTGGAGAGTCGTGCAGAGCTTTTCACCGCCTCAGCTGGAAAGGTGGAGGTGTCACATCCCTTTATTTATTCTATGTATTTGTTTTTAAGATTGTATTTATTTATTCATGAGAGACACATACAGAGAGAGAGAGAGGCAGGGACACAGGCAGAGGGAGAAGCAGGCTCCCTGCAGGGAGCCTGATGGGGGACTCGACACCACAACCCCAGAATCACGCCCTGGGCCAAAGGCAGATGCTCAACCACTGAGCCACCCAGGTCCCCCCCCCCCATTTATATTTTGTTATTCAAGAACTAGGCAGATGTCCCTCTCTCCCCCTTGAAGTGCCGGGAAGTGTAGTGTCCCTCATACACCCAGAAGGAGAGAGGAGCTGGGTCTTCGGAAGCACTAATAATGTTTTCTTTACTAATACTGTGGGAGCATGCTCCAATTCCATGGATAATAAGGCACAGCAGTAATAAGGTTGGAAGGCAACCCAGTACTAACAGTTCCTTCTTAGAGACAGAGAAACAAAGGTGTTGTGTCCGAAGTCTTGAGGTTGGTAATGATGAGTCAGGACTAGAGAACCCTGAGCCCCTGATGCTCGGTCTAGAACTCCCAGTCTAATGACGTTTCCCAAGTGCTTTCCTTGGGAGGTTAAGTATCTGTGTCTCTCACTCACAGAAGTGATTCCGTGGTCAAATTAATCCACAAAGACTATTTAAACACTAGGATAAACAAGGTTCACTGGGCTTGTTTGCAGCAGAACTCCTCAGAGCCTTTAACATTGTAAAGAAGATTGTGAATCTTTAGGTGCCAGAGTATCCAGAAATTACTTGCCATTTTCGAACACAGGAAACATCCCTTTCCCTGCAATATTTATTTTCTTGAGAGGCCCTTGTGAGGATCACACTATCATAATACGTTTGCAAACTTGTTACGCAGACAAAGTTAATCTTTGGAAGTTAGCCTCATCACCACTGTTTAATAAATAGATAATTTTTCTCTCCACCCTTCCTTAGGCAGCCATTTCATTCATCATTCAAAACGATTCTGATTTTAAGAGCCATAGCCCACTGATACCCACCATTATTCTTACATTCATGCATTGTCTCCAGTCGTACAACAAATTGTAGTGCGCACGCACTTTATGCCAGCTCTGATATTGATGTTCAACATTTAACGATGGACAAGATATGATCATTGTTTTTTTTATTTTGCACATAGACTAACATGGTAGACAAAACTCAAATAACAATATGACAAAATGTCCTAAATGCCATTATAGACACAGGAGCAACACTGTGTGGGCATGCAAAATAGAAATGACTGCATTCTGTTCTTTTTGGTGGATTAAAACTCCCAGGGGATTTTTCTCAGAACTATTATCAGGTCTTTCCCATCTGTTATCTGAACAAGTGATTTCCTGGGTCTCAGTGCTCAGTTTTTCTCATATACTAGTGATTCTGTATCTTACCTACTCTGGCCTACTGGGATAAGCGGACAATGTCTTTTAGAATCTTGGCTTAGTGGCTCATGCAGTAGCTTTCCCTCCCTACTCCCATCATGTGCAGATTTGATAGCCTTCCTTGTATATTTTCATCCAAGTCCATAACAACTTTGCTCAAGGCAGGGCCAATGACCCACATAGAGAGCTACTCCCACTATTACTCCAACTTCATGCCCCTAGAGAGTTATCTTCTCTCTTTAAACCAATTTAAGTCTAAGTGAAAGTTCTGAAAGAAACAAGAAACATTTAAATTGTTCCAAATGGGCCACTGCCTTCCAAACATTCTTCTTGTAGAAATTTGCAACAGAGAAAAGAGACCTTGTACTTGTTACTGATCCCTACTTGTTTACATGTCATTTTCTGAACATTAACTGAGTTCCTACTAGGGTGCCAGAGATGGTGATAGACAGGGAAGAGACATTCAGTTCAAGCCTCATGGTGATTTTCTAGTTAGTCCTCCTACTCTCCTTTTATAGGTGCAAAAACTGAGACAATAAGAATTTATATGTCTTGCCCAGAGATAAACAGACCAATAGGTAAATGAGCTTGAGATTGAATCTGGATTTATTTATTGGATCCCAGATCCAAAAAGTTGAATTCCAACACATACTGTGTTTCACCTTGAAGCCTCATTAGTCTCTGAATGCAAATATGCCAACCATTTTATTGACATCTGAATCATCTTTCCTTATTACCTGCACGGCCTTTTCCAATTATCTTTGGGAGTCCACAAGGATATATTGCATATGTTCTGCTCTACTGGTTCCTAAGCCCATCATTGTTAGAATGATCTGGGATTTAAAAAATGAGATTCCTGAGTCCCACCTCTAGAGGATTTTGATTTTATATAGGTCTAGAGTAATGTCCGGGAATCTGTATTTTTATGAAGGTGTCCTGACTGATCAGGTTTTGGAACCAGTCAGGTTTTGGAGCACTGGGGACTTTTTCTTTGTTTGTTCTTACATCTTTTTTTTTTTTTTTAAATTTTTTATTTATTTATGATAGTCACACAGAGAGATAGAGAGAGACAGAGAGAGGCAGAGATACATGTTCTTACATCTTATCATACCCCGGGATTGGAGATTGAGGCCCAAGTAGGGCATAAATGATCAGCAAAGTATCCTGAGATAGTAAAGTTCAAGAAATTAAATAAAGCTATTAGCTCTCTCTCAGTGGTTCCTGGTACCATCTTCCCTCCCCAGCAGTACAGTCCAGGAATCAAAACACTTTTCTCCTTCCTTATCTGCTAAAGAGGGATGAAGAGGATAAAGAGCCATGGTGACTGTAACCATCATGACATAGTTGAAATGTGAACATACCACTCTACTTCACTCCTAGTCTAGTCTAATCATCTGTCTGAGGGGCTACAGCAAGCTCCTTCTAATTTGGTCCCCCTGCTTCCACTCTTACCCCTTTACTCTGGACTTGAACTTGAATATAATAAACTGGCCTACTGTAATTGGTAAAATACGTTTTCATGCTTTTGTCATCTTTAGCAGGAGATTGTGACCTCCTAGAGTATAAGTCTGTAGGCTTCTAATTTATTTTTTCATTGCACAGAATAGTGCCTGATACTCGTAGGTGATCTGCAAAACTGAAAAAAGGAGGAGAGGAGTAATAAATATTAAAAGGGGAGAAAGAGATGAATGAAATAGACAAATGAAGAAGATGATAATGGAGAAAGAAAGGAAAGAGAGAGTGGAGCAGAGACAAAATGAACGAGAAGAGGAAAGAAGGTGAGGAAGGATTGTGAACACTTGACAGGGAGAAGAAAATAGGGAAGGGGACTTCCCTGTTGTTAGGCAACGACTCTCATTTTCCAGATCAGACAGGTTGAGGCTCCCAGGAAGCTTCATCCTATACGCCAGGACACATCTACCTTCCTTGGAAAGCATTAAGTCACATGGTAAGCAACTCCGTAAAGCTCAGTGATCCCCCAGTAGTCTTCACTGACGAGTTCAGAACCCTTGGTGGAGAGTTCACAAGATGCAGTAGAACATTCTTACTTTTTATCTAGTTATTTTCATATTGGCAAGGTCGCGTCATGCTCAGGGAGGGAGAGAGGGGCTTACGCTCTCACACTCCTCAAGAGCTGCAGGCTGAGCTGCAGGTGTCCTGACTAGAAGGCTCTTCCATTGACATCCTGGAAGTTGACTGGAAAATATTAGAGATGTGGCGGGTTTTCTCCTTCCAGAAATATGAAAGAAAGTCTTTCTTTTTGCTTCCTTGGAAGATTGTCTTTTCTCTAAACACAGTATTGATTTTCCCTTTTTCTCAAGCATAAACCCAAACAGTTATGCCTTGTTTACTCTCCTCCTTTCATTTTCAACATCTATACTATCAGGACATCTCACCAACTTGTACTGCTAGAGTGGCGGCCTTCATGCTCATGGACGTAAACACAGCCAGGAATTGGCTCACGTGGCCTTGGCAAAGTCACTAAGGAAAGAAAAGGAGAAAAGATAGGTATTCATTGAATCATGCAGAGAAGTAGTCAGAAACTACCATTGGGCAGAAGTGCCCAATAGTCTCTTGGAAATGAAATACACACTACTTATAAAAAAAGAAAAAGAAAGAAAGAAAGAAGAAAATACACACCACTTTAGAGTTCCAGCGTACCGGGGCATTGTTTCCTGAGAAACACACAGCCGTGCTCTTCGGCTTAGGCGCCTTTACAAAAGACACTTTTCCATATAAATGACTTTTCTCGTAATTGAAGTTGTTTATCTCAAGTCCAAAACTGAAAAATGTTAACAGATATGGGTATACAAAATATGAATTCCTTACTCATTTGCCTTCTTGAGCAGGGAGTACTGAACTTGTAATAATTTTTCTGATAAATCAAGATCATTTTTATTGATTTTCATTATTGAATTTGATGGTGATAAAAGTTTGTGTTGCATTGCAGTTTTCTGTCTTCTTCCTCTTCCTCTTCCCCTCCTCCCCCTCCTCCCCCTCCTCTTCCTCCTCCTCCCCTCCCCCTCTTCCTCTTCCTCTTCCTCCTTCTCCTCCTTCTCCTCCTCCTCCTCTTCTTCTTTCTTCTTCTTCTTCTTCTTCTTCTTCTTCTTCTTCTTCTTCTTCTTCTTCTTCTTCTTCTTCTCCTCCTCCTCCTCCTCCTCCTCCTCCTCCTCCTTCTCCTCCTCCTCCCTCTATGTTAAATAATAAATTACGATATTCAAACCTCTTTTTCTCTCTTGCACTCTCTATTTCCTTTATCTCTCTGTCTCGGACTGTCCTACCCTTAGGCTTATTCTATAAGCCTGTCAAAGCATGTGGTTTTGGTGCTTGAACTTTGTAATGGCTCTTTCATGAAGTCAGGAGCATTTTTTTGCTTAATTTAAAGGCATATCTGGAGGATTGAGTTTGCTAGAAATATAAACTGGAGAAAATGGAACAATGCTTTATCTAATTTCACACATTGATTCTTAACCATTTCAAGAAACTTTCCAAGTAATCATTTATCACTTTTCATCAGACAGTGTTTTTATAGTTTAAATGCTCACTGAATTTCTATTTTAACTTTCTTCTGAATTATTACCTTATGTCTATATCAACTGTTCATCCCAGAAACACACTGGTCAAGTCCTGAGCTACTCTGTGTGTGCATGTGTGCGCGTGTGTGTGTGTGTGTGAGAGAGAGACAGAATGTTTCTTAATCTATTTTACTTTTAAAACAAATAGTAGACAAATTTTGCACAAATAAATTAAATCATTAAGTCATTAAAACCTTAAAATCATTAAAATGTTTTTTGCTTAAGCTATTTTTGAAGACCAACATTTGAAAATAACTTGGGATATACCAATTGTGCTTTTGTATTAAGTATGGCATGAATGATTTCTATACACCAGTTGCAGACATCCTGGCGATGAGAGCTGATGTTTAGCAGGAAGAGATTGGAGTTACATCCACTACAAGCTGAATTTCTGCCATTCATCATCAGTCATCAGTGACTTTATCCTGAGACTTAGTTGATTCTCTACCACAAACATAAGTAATTATAGTTATAGAAGTCACAGGGTTATCGTATTCACAGTCACTTAATGTCAGCCTTTCTTATATATTCCTATGACTAAATGGTAGTTTAAAAAATAGCTTTGTGTATTCCAAATGTCTCACATGATACTCCCCACCCAGCCACGCTGCAGCATAACATGACACTTGACCGCCATGTGTGTTTCCAGCATAAGGCCGCTATACCTTGGCTCCAGTTTGACCAAATTCAGCTCCTTCCAGAACACACTATGACAAATTGGAGAGAATCTATAATCAGCAGAGGATTTTTGTGGCTTGCAAATGCACCCCAAATTGCCAATAATGAATATTCCATAAGCAAGAAGACTTTTTTAGTTCCAAATGCTATTAGGGAAGCAAAGATTTCATCAAAAATACTTATTTTGTAAATATTTTTGAACTTAGCAAATGACTATAGAGATTAAGCAGAAAGGCTCCAAGCATGAATGCCATTTACATCCAAAGTGGGATTCTCATGTACAAGCTGACTTCAGATGAAACCTCTCAAAAACCATACTCATCTTCCAAAGGAGGGTGTTCATATTTTCCAAAGGTTCAATCTCTTGGTCCAATCAATTTTGTTTATATTACTGGAAGATTTCTATTTATAAAAGGGAAGTGTTCCTGCCAGTGATTAGGGAATAAATTGTTCACTGTTTGGAAGACAACTGACTTTCTCAGGTGGCTAGATGACTTTGCATGCTTTGGGGTTTTGCTGAAAAAGCAGAGTTAGATTAAACAACTTGATTTCAAACAGATATGTCTGGAACATTTTAGAGCTGAAGGCCTTTGAGACTATCTCACTAAGAGGCATGATTTTATTTTATTTATTTATTTTTTTGAGACATGATTTTAAAGATGAGAAAACCAAAACCTAAAATTGAAGGAAATGTATCCAAATTTATGCTGTAAGTTAGGCTGATCTAACTCTTCTGGGTTTCAATCCCCCAGGTACTTCACATTAATGTAGCATTATTCCCACCACCACCCTCATTTTTGTTAGTTGGTTATTTAGGACATAATGCATACCAGGAACTGTGGTAGTCTCTGGAGACACAAAGATGTATGACAGAGTTTCTGTATTCAGAGAGCTAAATGATGTGGGGGGCGGGGGGATGGCAGCCATTGAACCAAGAGTATATTTTAAAAGCTGTTATATTCAATGTACTAGGAGAACACAGACTATGAATACCTTGGTTGGGAGGGTAGGTAAAGGGCTGATAAAGACCAAGAAGAGGACTCAAGAGTTGAGTCTTAAAGGCTCATTAGGATTAAGGGTATTTCAAGCAGAGAGGAGAGCAGGTGCCAGCAATGTGGTGCATTTGAAGGACAGCAAATAGTTGAGTGTATGATGGGGTCAGAAGGAGATGAAGCTGGGGTGCCTGGATGGCTCAGTTATTTGAGCCTCTGAGTCTTGTTTCCAGTCAGGTCATGATCTCAGGGTGGTGAGATGGAGCTCCATCTGCTGGAAGTCGGCTTGGGATTTTCTCTCTCTCCCTCTCCCTCTTCCTCTCCCAGCTCATGTGTGCTCTCTCTCTCTCTCTTTCTAAAATCAATCAGTCAATCTTAAAAAAAAAAAGACTCCCTCTTCATCTTCAGCTACTTCTCCTTTCCTTTGCTTCCACTTACAGCACAACTCTTCAAATATCTCTAAAGTTTCTGAACTTTCTTGCCTTCTATTCCTTCAGCAGCATGTGCCACAGTTACTACTCACTTGTTCCTGTCTGAGATACCTTCCTTACCTGAAATCTAGGACACCACTCTCTCGGTGTCTTCTTATGATTCAGTCATTGCTCCTTCTTAGTCTCCTTTGTTAGGTCCTTCTAATCTTTCTCTTTTTTCTCTTTTTTCCTCCCTTCTTTCCTTCCTTCCTTCCTTCCTTCCTTCCTTCCTTCCTTCCTTCCTTCCCTCCCTCCTTCCTTCTTCCTTCCTTCCTTCCTTCCTTCCTTCCTTCCTTCCTTCCTTCCTTCCTTCCTTCCTCCTTCCTTCTTCCTTCCTTCCTTCCTTCCTTCCTTCCTTCCTTCCTTCCTTCCTTCCTTCCCTCCTTCCCTCCCTCCCTCCTTCTTCCTTCCTTCCTTCCTTCCTTCCTTCCTTCCTTCCTTCCTTCCTTCCTTCCTTCTTCCTCCTCCTCCTCCTCCTTCTTCCTTCCTTCCTTCCTTCCTTCCTTCCTTCCTTCCTTCCTTCCTTCCTTCCTTCCATTTTTTTATTTTTTTGAGAGAGAGAGAGAAAAAAATGTGCCTGAGCCTGGGGTGAGGAGGGACAGAGGGAGAGAGAGAGAATCTTAAGCAAGCCCCATACCCAACGTTGAACCTGGGGCTCCATATCATTATCCTGAGATCATGACTTGAGCCAAAATCAAGAGTTGAATACTTGATGAACTGAGCCACCCAGGCAGCCTCCTTCTAATATTCTTATTATATACACATTGGAGTATCTCGGAGCTCAGTGTTTGAACATCTCTATCTCATGTATTCCTCAGGTGAGCTCATTCTGTGCCATGACATTAATTACCATTTATATGCTAATAAATCCAACATTTACCTCTAGTCCCAACTTTTTCTTTTTAAACTCCAGGCTCACACATTCATTTTCCTTCTGAACATCCTAATAGTTCTATTTTAAAAATATATCCAGGCTCTAACCATTTCTCACCACTTCTGTAGCCGCTATACAAGGCCCTCATCTGTCACCTGAATTACTGTAATAGCCTCCTGTCTGGTCTTCCTGCTATAACGCTGGTCCTTTTCAGTTGTCAACACAGCAGCCAGGTAAATCCTTTAAACACCTACATTAGATCTTGTCACTGTTTCTGCTCATAACATTCTAAGAATTTTCATCTTCCTTGGGATAAGATCCAAAATTTTAAGCAGGATTTACAAGGCTCTGTTTAATCTGGTCTCTGACCACTTCTCTGACTCATCTCTTATTACCAATTCTTCTTTAGGTGATTCACTGAAGAACTGTTGGTCTCCTTGAACACATCAAGCATGATCCCATCTCAGGCATTTTTTTTTTTTCTGCCAGGAAGGCTCCTCCTTATGTTATCCTCATGATTTGTTCTTTTATTTTATTCAAGTTTTTACTCAAACATCATATTTTCATAGTGATTTTGCCTGACCACTCCACTTATCACTACATTACTTTCTGAAGCCACACTGGGTTTTGCTTTTTCCCTTAAAACACTTATCACCATAAATCATATGTTTGTTTGTTTATTTATTGTCATTCTCCCACAATGTAAGCTCCAGCCAATGTCTTCAAATGGCTTATGGTCAGCACTCACTTTTTTGAAAGGGCAGAAGGTACTGCCAATGTGATTACAGAATGTAAAATAAAATACACTAGTGTGCCCTGGTGAAAATGATGAACAGCACCCACCCATTTCCTCTTTTCTAAAATAAAATTATTTAATTATTCATGAGAAACACAAAGAGGAGAGAAAGAGAGAGGCAGAGACACAGGCAGAGGGAGAAGCAGGCTCCACACAGGGAGCCTGACGTGGGACTCGATCCCGGGACTCTAGGATCACGCCCTGGGCCAAAGGCGGCACTAAACTGCTGAGCCACTCGGGCTGCCCCCCATTTCCTCCTTATGCTAAAGATAAGCTGTGTATATATTTAACAGAATGCTATCGTGAGATTCTTTATGATGTGTTAGTGTTGACTGACACCCCTAATCAGGAGAGCCCTCAGATGCCTGATGAGATGTTGATCACCTATGCAGATCTATGAAGGCAATACTTGAGAATCAGTTTTGTGATTCTCAGTTCAACAAATTCCTCAATAATACCTCCAAAATGGGGTTGGATTGTGTGGGCTCCCTATCTTTCATCTCAAGCCAAGTGGCAATGCCTTAAAAAAAGCATATATGGAGTTTGACTGGAGTTTGTGGGGGTAAAGAGACTGTTGCTTGCTTGATGCCTAGAATACTCTAAAGGTAATAGATGATGGCTTTCTAGTGTCATCAAATAGCTGTGTTGGGAAGTAACTTCACTTCCACCAATATTAAACCCAAGATGTGTTTTGTTGATGATTCATTTTGGACTTCACAGACAAAGCTCACTTGGGGTCATTTTGGATTCTCCTCCAAGGGAAGTCCAGATGAGTAATAGAACATCTATCCCTGCTTAAGCTAAAAAACCCTGGACTTCTGTTTTATATTTTGGGTTTCTATGAGTTTATTGAATAGTTTTGGAAGGCAAACAACAGCTTGCAAGCCACTGATTTGTTCATGGAGGAAAACAAAAATAATCACCACGCAATTTGATACATGTTCTGTATTCAGTTTTAATAAGGTCTTAATGCCAGCAGAGAGGTGGAAACAAGAAACTCTTCCTGGGAAGGGCTGGCAAGGTGTTCTTAAGGAAGTGAACTAGGTTTTGAAGAAAGAGAGGAGTAGAGAAAGGAGAGAGGCATTTTGAGTAGAAGGGACACTATATAAAGTCTCAGAAGAAAGAAAGGTGTAACGTTTACAGAAGAGTAAGAAGTCGTAGGGTGTATGGTTGTAGGGTTGGGAGAGTGATAGATGAGATTGAAAAGAAGGTCCCTGGAAAGGGTCACAGGTGAACATGAGGTAAACTGAATTTTTTGCAGGGTTGGGGTCTACAGTATTCGTTGATACTATTGCATGAGCCTCCTGAAGAGTCTCCCTTACTTCTAATTCTTCCTAATCCATCGATGGAAATACAACACATGACACTTTTTTTTTTTTTTAATTAAATCGAGCTTGTTATGATCCTTAGGATAACGTAGTAAAATCCTTAAAATGACCCATGATGTTCTGCTCGGTCTCCCTGGGGCCCGCTGCTCCAGCCTCGTGCATCCTGGGGTGCAGCTCTCTGTACTCCTGGCCTGGTGATGCCGCCTTTTATTTCCTGGAATGAGTTGTGCCACAGGGCTTTCTTGTTCCTTGTGCCTGGAATTCACTCATTGGCTGCTTTCTCCTCCCTGACCACTATCTCTACTACTCTTAGCACCTAAATTGATTACTGTATTCCCTCCATCTCTTACTAGGACTGTTACCTCCTTGGGATGACACCTTCAGAAGATTTCAAGTGCCCATAACATATAGTCTCACTGCATCAGGTACATCTGACATGGTTGTCATTGTACATTATTTGTGTAATTTCTGTGAGCTCCCTAGGAGAAATTATTATGTATTTTTTTTCTCACCATTGCATCTTGAGTACCCAATGCACGATTTCTAGTACCCTTACACAGTCAGTGTTCAGTAAATATCTTTTGAATGAATTCAGAGGTGCTCAGTTACATACAAGATGAATACAGGTAATGATTTTTGACTATTTTTAAAAAATATTTATTTATTTATTTATTTGAGAGGAGAAGAGTGTGCGTGCAATTTGGGGGGCAGGGGCAGAGAAGGATCTCAGAGCGGACTCCCGCTGAGCCTGGAGCCAGATGCAAGGCTCTATCCCCCGACCCATGAGATCATGACCCATGAAATGTAGAGTCAGACACTCAACTGACTGAGCCACCAGGTGCCCCTATTTTTGACTCCTTAAAACAAAAACACGAAGTGATAAATATTGGTTAATCTAATATGTCTTGAAAAATCTAATTCTGCTTTTTAGTATCCTCATTTAACATTTTTCTCTTCTCCTTATGCAGAAGGGAAAACATGAAACCGTTTCTGAAGCAATTTTCACGAATCAACATTGAATGCACCACAAAATATGTAAGAGAGATGATCTGCTATGACAATAAAAGTAAATACTTCCACTATGACTTTGAGCAATTCCAGATGGTCTGGTGTGGCATTTTTATGATAGCTTCTTCTAAATTACCCCTGTCAAAAATAATTTATTTTATATAAAACTCTAGTATAGGTTACACCTGAAGCATACAAAAGAAAACTGCCTGGGTTTATAATGGCAAGTTTGCTAAAGAAAATATAACATATGGTTTGAGTAATTGGATAGAAGAGTTTTTATTTCAAGACCTGAACCTAATGCTAAAAGCCAAGCCTTTGTCCCTTTATGAGGGAAAAATGTCATCACTTGGTGATAATTTTTATTATTTTGTGGAATTTAAATGTGTGACTATTTTAATTCCATAATGGGTTTAGTTTAAGCAATGTAACATGTCCTATTTGGGGGGGGGGGTCTCTCTTCCAGGCCTATAAAGGGCCCGTAAAGTTAAAATGGAACAAACTGAGGCACAGTGAGGAGATGTGATTCTTTACTTTATTCATGGAGTCAACAAATACAATAAAGTTCCTTTAATCAGTTTACAGCCTAAGAGAACTAAACAATGGAGATTCAGTCCTCTAATTAATTGACTGGCATTCCCCCTTCCTGCCTCCACTGTGGTCTGGAGCAGTGCCTCTAGAAACTTATTTTGCATACGAATCACCCGGGAACCTTGTTAAAACACAGCGCCCATCAGGTCGGTCTGCTCAGAAGCCAAAGATTCTTTCTTTCTTCTTTCTTTCTTTCTTTCTTTCTTTCTTTCTTTCTTTCTTTCTTTCTTTCTTTCTTTCTTTCTTCTTCTTCTTTCTTCTTTCTTTCTTTCTTTCTTTCTTTCTTTCTTTCTTTCTTTCTTTCTTCTTCTTTCTTCTTTCTTTCTTTCTTTCTTTCTTTCTTTCTTTCTTTCTTTCTTTCTTTCTTCTTTTCTTTCTTTCTTCTTTCTTCTTCTTTCTTCTTTCTTTCTTTCTTTCTTTCTTTTTCTTTCTTTTTTCTTCTTTCTCTTTCTTTCTAGCAATTTATTCAGTTAAAAATGTAAAAATCTTAAACATACATTTGAGATTGATATAATGAATGATTATACATCTATCCTTGAGATTTAAGAGAACAATTTAAACAAAATTTATTTATTTATCTATTTTTTTATTTATTTTTCATTTGTTTTTATTCAAGTTCGATTTGCCAACATAGAGTCTAACACCCAGTGCTCACCCCATCCAGACCCTGAATAGCCGGAGGAATGCTGTAAAGGAAAACCAGTGCCGAGGGCGTCCACATGCCGGGGTTCAGCTGTACCACAAAGCTGTGGTCACCAGGACGGTGAGGTCCTGGCACAGAAAAGGACACACAGACCAATTCTGCATTTCTGACGAGGGCTGCGTGTTGCAGGTGCATGGACCACACTGAGGGGCACGGAGCTAGACGGCACTGAGGCCACAGCGTCACCGAAGGCTGGGGAGCTGTCCCTCTCGTGGAGCCCCGAGTTCTGTGTCTGTGTGTTGGGGGGTGACCTGGACTTGCACCATGTCCTCTAACCATCTGCGCAGTCGTTTGATTTTCCCGTTCAGACTTGAGCTTCCCCCTGGCTGGTAGCCCTGACTCTCTGAAAGCCACCTCCATCCTCCGGGTCCTGGACCCTTGAGAGCCTCAGGTCCCCCGGACTCTGCAGGCCTTTGCTCTCGCCCTTACTTCCAGTCGCAGGGCAGGTCACGCTGCAGGCTGACCCAGCCCTGCACCTGCCCCTTCTGTCTCCTTTTTCTCCCCCCATCCTCAATCATCATCACCCCACTTACTGAGAACTTCAGTATGTCGGGCTCTTACAGAGGTTATGTCCTTGATGTATTTTAAATCTTAAAACAACCGTTGAGATGGGTGTTTCCAAATTTTAAAATTCATCTTATTAATGTGGCAACTGACACAGAAAAC
This sequence comes from Canis aureus, assembly GCF_053574225.1. NCBI lineage: Eukaryota > Metazoa > Chordata > Mammalia > Carnivora > Canidae > Canis > Canis aureus. Next base: position 3,226,110 of record NC_135633.1, read on the forward strand.
ACAATGTCTCCATTCATGTTAGTAATAAGTAGTAGGGGGGGGGTGTAAACCCAAGTCTGTCCGACCGTAGCTATGGCTCCTAACCAATATTCTTGCGGCCTTCCCAACTCTTATATCTTCCCTTGAGTTTACATTATTTTTTACTAGAACATAAGCAGATTTATTAGTGCTTGTTACAGGTTAAAGATACTATAAGCATTGAAGTCATTGTCCTTGAATCTATTACACACACTGGTACTAGAGTTTCCTCCCCTCGCTCCCTCGTTCCTGCTGGTATCTTCAAGTGCCTCAGTCACTTTTGACATCCTCCACCGTGTTGTCATAACTTACTTTCCTTCACAAACTTTCTACTCCAGCAAAATTGAGATGCATCCACACCTCGGCGCCCTCTACTAGGACCCTCCTTCCCCATTCCAACAATTAAAATCATATCACAGGGGCAGGGCTAAAATATTAGATATCTTCTTCGTGAAATATTTTTTTTGGTTTTTGGACAAAAAACACTTTTTGACTCCCTGGACAAATGTACCCTCTTTTTTACCCTCTTTTGGTGCTTACCATGACAAGGCAATGAGGGATTGTGATTTAGCTTCTAGTTAGAGACCCGAAGCAAGTCAGAGCACTAATAAAAGCAAAGCAGCTCTCTGGGCCACTGTATTCGACTGTGCCGATGAAGGAGAGAATAGGGGCTGAGTCCAGTCTAAGTCTGCATCCAGGAATCCTTCTCATTTAGAGTTTGATAAGGGACTCAAGCTCTAGTGCCCTAAGGCACCCGCTGCGTGCAGTTAAGTAACGCATCTGCTATCCATCTACCATGTACGTACCATCCTTGAATAACTGAGAAAAGAGTTGCTGAAATTATTTTTGGTGTCCTGTGGTTCAGGTGAGGAACTCCACTTGAGACAGGTTGGGAGCATGGGTACACTTTCCTAATTTATCCAGCTGGAAGGGGCACTTTTCTGTAATTTGCACAAGGCCACTCTGTGCAAGCAAAGGCCTTGCATGCCAGAGCTATATATAAGCTTAACTGCTGTGCAAACTGAAGGGGTTACTATTATTTTAATTATTATTATTGGTATTTCCCCTGGTGAGCTGTAAATCCCTTGAGACAGAGGCTATGTTGTCCTTATTTTGCTGCGTGCCTTGCCATTGCCGCTCTGTCCCTACATCTGTATTCAAATGCCTCATTCATATCCAGTTTTCATAATAAGTCTTATGTATTTTCTTTCCTCTGGTTTAAAGAAATATGACCTTGCTACATCCATGTTTTTTCTTAAGGTATTATAAATTATTTTTGAAGCCAGGTAGAACAGGGAAGAAAAAATAGGCAGGAAGCAATGATGAGACTTAGAAAAATAGCACTGTCCTTGTTTAATCTCTAACTGTAGACTTCCTATGCAAAAGGGATTGGAGGACACTGCCCTCCGGCACTTGGCACTAAGCGTGAGGAGCCTTGGGCAGCTTCTCATGTTTTTCCTTATGAAGTACACTCACTTTCACATGGGTACTGGGAGTTAGAATTATTAACAGGGATGATCCAATGGACTGAGATCTAGAACTAACTTATTTCCTTTTTATTTCTGGGATGAGGTGCTGGACATTTTTATACCAATGGGGCACACAAGATGATGATTTTTAACAAAAAACACCTTTTTTTTTTTTTTTGTCAACTTGTTGATGAACCTCAGTCTGGATTTAATTTAACTTAGACAAAAAAATTGGGATATTTCTTTTATTCCATATATATCTAGAATTATATATTTTACATACACACACATACAGGAATAAGGAATGGAGTGAGCAAAGGAGGCTGAGCCACATTTATATCTCTTGTAAAGCCTCAAATTGGTTGCAAAATAAATAGCGCAAGTTTATTGGTTCAGCAGTATAGAAGCCCCTACAGATCTCTTGCTTTAGGTTCACTCCCTTATTTTGGACAAAAATACCTCAAACAACACAACTCTCTGACTCATGCTGTGATTTTTCCTGTAGTTGAGCACAGAGAAGTCCCACTTAGAAAAAAAAAAAAAACAGTCATGCCCGGTTCTGCTTTCTCTTTGCTCTGAATCCACTTTCTCGCTCACTCCTGGGCTCACTCTTCTCTCCAACACTACCTCCAGTATTTGGTGTCTGTCTGCTTCTGGTCCCATAATTTAAAAAACTCATTCCAAATTCCCTTGCCAGTGTTCGGGATTCAGGTTCCTAATTAGTGCTGAGATCTATGTACCTCCCAACTCTGCTATTTTCTGTATCCCCTTAACTTAAGCTTTGAGCAAGAGACTCAACCAACCTTTGCTCCTCAGGATTGCACCACATGATTAAGTCTATGATTAGGTGAAGGGTATTTACTTAATAAGTATCATGTTTTTTATTTTCTTCCAGATTGTTATTCTCGGTATAGATACTGATCCCAATGTATTTAAAAATAAGCAGTATATACAGGAAACATTTCAGGAGACAACTAAAGGTTTTCTTTCCACCAGAAAGCTTAGGACTCATGTATCATGAATTTTATTTTTAAGGGAAGGATCTTCCTCTCCCTTTTTTTCATAAACTCTAATATTAAAATGTCCAATACCAGAATATCTTTGGCTTTAATCTTCTGAGAGACTAAAAACAATATCTGGTTGAGAAAGTTTGCTAATATCACTATTTTGTATGATCGTCCATAATTCTTCGTTAATAAGTCAAATTGGCCTAAGAATCATCATTCAGAATTTGAACTTCTAATACTTTTACCTACTGATCTTCATTCTATATAACAAAGCAATTTCTTCTTTCACATCATATCACTTCACATGGTTGAAGAAAGTTATATCCATATGTGTATTTAAGCAAAATACAATCTTTCTGTTCTTCAGCTGTAAAATGGGAATGAAAAGAACAGTTATCCAATAGGTTTTGTGGGAATTGATTGAGAATGTACATAAAATGTTTGCGCCTAATCAAAAGATCAACCTAATGCATGAGGTATGGTTTAGACAAGTTCGGGAATAAAAATGGATATATTACTTCTGATATAGAAATTTTACTTCTATGCAAGAAATAAAGATTTCATTGGTCAATTTAAGGATTTATTACATTATAAGGTTATATTGCTCTTGTAGCAAACTGAAAATCCAAGAACTCCTGTTTAGAATCAAAATGCATGATTTTACACTGATTCTTGTCACATTTTATATTCTTTTTTGTCCAGTTTCAGAGTTTTGAATTCTCTTTGAGACCCAAAATAATATTTTTTACTTTTTTTATTGAAGTTTATTTATTTATTTTTGTTAGCAATCTCTATACCCAACGTGGGGTTTGAACTCACTACCCCAAGATTAAGAGTAACATGCTCCTTTGACTGAGCCAGTCACCTCAACTATTATTCTTGATTATGGCTAAGCAATTTAAATGGATAATAGCTCATAGTTTGGGTCTGTGTTCCTTTAATGTTCCTTTACTACAAACTGAGACACCAGAAACCTTTCAAAGGAGGGCTCCTTTTCTCTGGGAGGCTCTGAGAAGGCTTGTCACTCTAGAACTCACACGTAGCAGGTGTAGGTTCATTGTCTATTGAGTTTCTCCTTTTACAAAGCATTTTTTAAACTGTAAGTAACTGTGCTTTTCAATCAGCAAGAAGTAGTATTTTTCCAAATAGTGATGCTATTTGGAATAATTGATCATTTCCAACTGTCAAAATGTGTGCTTCGTATGGCTGCTGAAGTCAATTTGACTGATGTTCCACAGCTCTACATTAGAGTCCACTGGAGGTATTGCTCTTAGCAGTTTTTAAAACAGAGAATTATAAAAGCAATAATTTGATTTCTGATGTCTAGACGTTCTTTCCCACATGACTCCATCAAGAAAGGCTGAGACTCAGGCTGTCCCAACCTGCATAATTTATATAGTTGAGGCCTATTTTCACTGTCAAGAAGCCAAATCCCTCAGGCAGCTTTGCCAAAGAACTGTTCCACTCATTTTTTTTTTTCATCCCTAAGGCCTTCATTCTAGCATTGGCTACTCTTATTAACAAAAAGCAGGAAACAAGCTCCTATTTGTGAGATAATGTCTTTTCTGTTAAAAGTAGTTGAATCCTCAGAGAAAATGACCCCTTTTCAAGTTGACTGTTCCTATATCCAATGCTCCAGACTTGACACTGGGGTATGCCTTCAAGCACATTTGTTGGGTTCAAGAGACTAACTGGATAGTGTTCCTGGAAAAATGATGTCTTCCTTATGGGTCAAATCCTTCAAAATAGCAATGAATATTGAAGATCAGTGGGACACTTTTTCTAACTCCTGCTACATTAGCCTTGTGGGAGAGTGGAAGTAGGAAGCTGAGAGTGAGATCCCAAATCCCAATTTAAAAATTTTAAGATCATAATTAAAAATTATTTTTATATCACAAGGTGTATGTTAACTTCCATTTTTTTTTTTTTTTTGTTTGTTTCCTTTATGACAAAGCATGAGAGTGGTAGAAAGAGGACTTGACTGAAAGAGGACCCAGGATATAGTGCCAGCCAACGTACGGTTTTGTGAACTTGAGCTAATGAAGTTTCCTCTCTGGACTTCCTAGGTAAGAAGAGGAATCCAGACTCCGATAGATTCTATAGCTCTTCCCACCTTCAGTACTTCAGAACATAAAGGCTGAGGCCTCCCCTTGAATAAATAGCGCGGAAGGAGTGCAGAGAGTGAGAAAAGAAGGAAGACAAAGTTTGAGAGCATGGAATGTTTGCAGATCCTGAGAATCAGGCATGGAGGAGCAGAACAAAGGTGTAGGCTGTGTAAGCACACCTCAGCTTTGCTTCTAGCACCTGTTTCCATACGGCAGAAGAACAAGGAGAATATTTACCTGAGAGGCATGGAGAGAGGGTCTGTGACCAAACCTGCGTTTCTACCTTCCTACTTTCCCTCATTTCCCACCTGCCAGAGGGGCTGTGATTTCTGTACCTGAACAACAAGACATGTTCAGGGAAATAGGGACTACAAATGGTGTAATGCTGGAGACATAGTGAGAGTTCTGTGGCATAGTGGATGCTGAGAGCCCCAAAGGGCATAGAGGGCGCTGCTACTAGTTGTTCCATGGTTTAAGGGACTCTATGAATAATCCAAACACTTTATAATTTTTAGCCAAGAGAAACCTAGCAATAAAGCATGTCTTCTTGTGGTCATATGGTATAAAAGAGTTGGTGGATCAGAGTGGCTTGAGAAATCTCAGGAAATTTTTACATATCAGTTTCATGGAAGGAGGCAAAGCAAAGAGATGCAGCAAGTTTAATTTCAAATGCTTTTTGTTTTTGGATAAAGTTAACTTTTATTTAGTTTTTATCTTCAAATAGCTTAGAAGTTGTCCCTCCCTAATCATCAAAACAATCTAAATCCCATAATAAATATTGATTGGGCATATTCAGAAGAGGTGAGAGTAGGGATGACTAAGAATGTGCCTTCTTGTAAGCTCTGTCTGGTACACTTATCATCCTATTGTGGACTCTTGTCATCTTGTGACGTATTGTACTTGTCTGCAGCTATAATGAAAGGCTCCAAATGAATTCAAGCATCATGTTACCAAATACATTACTTACATTTAAATGTATTCCAATAAGTTTCCTCTTTATGTCCTTTGTTGGATGAAAGATATTAGATTATTTACATTCTACATATTAAGAAGGATCCCAGATTAACTTTTTAAAACACTGGAAGACAGAAGGAAAAAAAAATGTATCATTATATGGCCCTTTCTATAGTTAAGGAAAAGCAGGGCAAGGGAGAGCTCTATAATGCCTAATTATAAGATTGAAGGAAAAGGGGCCTTGGTGAATGAATTTGGGGATGCTTCACTGATTTCAGAATGTGACCCTTTATTTGTGTGACTCACAGCTCAATTTCAATTTCATAACACATGTTGTACCTATTAAGATTGTACTTTTTATATTGAAGGCAATCGGGGATGAAAATCTGAGTTGAGATCTTAAATTGAAATGTATTAACAGGAATAATGACAAATTTTATAATTTGGCTTCCCAGGAATCTGTTCATTATCCAAAAAACTATAAGATACACATCTGTGATCTTACAGACCTTAGGAAGTATTATCACAATTCTGAATCACAAATTATCTGTGGAACATGACAATTATTGACAATTATGTAATCCCGGGATCCTCAAATATACGACCTGTTACACTAATTGGATGCTACGTTACTAGTCATCATTTTAGGCAGATTGGGCTCACCCAGACATAATACAATGTGACAAGGGACTGTGTCTGTGCTGAGACCTGACACAACGCTCAAACCATGAATCCAGTCTTACTGGTGGGAGTAACTGTCAAACAAATTGGGCATCACTGAGCTCTACTAACCAGCTCTTAACGTTTTTTACTTTTCGATTCGCTGCTGTGGGACCAAGGACCATGTTTTGAGCATCAAGAGCTGTGACAGAGTCAAATAAGTGACTTTAACCTCCTCCTCTCTTGAAGCTGGGAAGGTGCCAACTGCAATTTGCCAGCTTTTGCCAGCTTTGGTGGCTGGAGATAGTAAAGCAAGGAGGGTTTCTTCTGATGTCAGCTGTGTGGCTCATATCATGTATGTAGAGACTTTGTGCTTACTACCAAGGAACTGCTGCCAGTTGGGGCTCCTGAACAGTTGGTCCTGAGTTCCACTGAGCAGGCAAATAAACTCAGCAAATAGAGACAGATAGACAGACAGAGAACAAACCCAAGACACAAAATATCTGGCATCCGGAGGAATGGTACTGCTAGAGGAGAGACAACAGCACTTTTTTTTCAATGTAAAAGATCACCTATAAGAAGTCAAATACAAAAAAAAAAAAAAAAAAAAAAAAAAAAAAAAGCCCAATCTTTTTCTGTTAATAAACATGACTTAGGGACTAAAAAAAAAGCACCTAGTTAAATAGAAGAAGAAAAGGATCATGGTTGAGACCTTAGCTAGGGCTTGGAATAAATATCTTAAAACAAGTAAAAGATACCAAGAGTTGGATACTGTTTTGGAAAGGAGTCTCAGAGAACAGATCAGGATACCCAGCATGCTAAAATGATGCTAAAATTTCAAAAGGAGGAAAGAATAACTGAAGAAAAACAACAACAAAATATATTAGTAACTATAATGAAGATGGAGAAGTACCTAGTGAATTTTACACAGTGGTGATGATAGGAGGTAGAAAAAGGCTTTGATAAATAATAATTTTCTTATAAAGAATAAAAATCGTATCAGCATCTCATTTTCATACAAGACACTGGAAGCTAGAAAATGGTGGAGTAGCATGTAGAGAAGAGCTAGCAGAAATGGTTGCAAACCAAGTATAACGTTTACTTGTGTGGATAAGAAAGAGATACCTTAAGATATTCAAGATATCAAAGAATTCATACAATTCTTCTATCCCATCTGAGGGAATATTGATGTAGGAACTCTAAACACAAAGCAAATAAATCAGAACTGAGGGTTCAGGATGGTGGATTATGACTTGAAGAGAAGGGCGATAAGCTTTCCAGCAGTTTTAATCAAAATGAGGAATTTAAGCATAAAATAAGAATAATTAAGCTAAAAAAATAGACTACAAGGGAAACCTCCATAATTGTCCCAAACCAAAAATATTTGGTCAAGTTTGAAGGGCAGATAGAGGGAGAAAGTAAGTGTCCTTTACAGATTCTTAGTGTGGGGGGCATAACTTTAATGGTCCACCTGTATTGGGGAAAGAAGAGAAATCATTGATGAGGTAGACATCTTAACCAAGGGAACAGCCTCTGTTTTGGAAAAAAAAAGTTAAATATGTGCCTGGTTATTATGTTCAGAAAGGAAAGTTAAGTATAAAATAGGATGTAAGAGTACAGTGGAAATCCCAAATTACAGGATTTAATGAATTATCTACCAACCAAACCAGTAGAAATTAGAAAGAAAGGCAAGAGGAAAAAGGTGAAAACCAAAGAGACAAATACACTAGGAATAATTTGACTTTCCTGGAAGCAGGGATCATGGGTCTAACCTATCATGGTAACACGAAAGTCTAGTACATGGTACACTTGCATGAACTATTTATTGGTTGAGTAAAGAAATGATAAGTATGAGGTCCACCTTCTTGGACCAGGTTAGTAATGTTTTAAGTCAATAGCATTTTAAATAAAACTTTCTAAGGGAAAATCATGATTCTTAAATGGAAGGTATTTCCATTGGTCACCCTCTGCCTTGAGCTTCATGCTTAGGGCTGAACAGCATCTGTGGAATTGCCATAACAATGTATTGAGACAGGAATTCCAGATTCCCCAACTGGGTGGAGTTGCACCACTTGATTTTCTGCATTCTGATGCTGGTATTCCACACTCGCCCCCCAAATTCTCTAAACCAGCAGCGGAGAAAAAGGACTTGGAGAAATAATTAGGATTCAAATCAGAGCAGAGATTCTTTCCTAGTTGGGTGGCCTTGAGCAAGTCAGTGAACTTTTTGGAACTTCGGTTTGATCATGATAATATGATTCAATCATGATTTTATCTGTTTTAACTCAGAAGCTATTTCTGATTGTTGCTCTTATTATCAATACCTCACTACTGCGGCTACAGGTTTGTGCACCTCAGTGATTATTGCTTTAGTATAAAGCACTGAGACGATGAAAGCTTGCCTACGTAATTCCAAAATGAACTAAAAAAGATAATATTCATTTCTTTCATTAGCAGAACGTAGGATTTCATATTTACCCACATCCTTACTAAAACTGGGTATTAAAATATTTTTAAATCTGTACTTTTATGGGTGAAAATAGAATTTTATAATGACATTTGATTAATGAGATTGAATATTTTAATATATCTATTATCCATTTATATTTTTTTCTATGATTGGTCCTTTAGTGTCAATGAATCATTTCTCTATTAGGGAATTCCTTTTTTATATAGATTTGAAGGAGACTTTTTGCACATTAAATATATGTCTCTCATGACTCATTTTAAAATAATTTTTCCACTTTGTCATTGGCCTTTAATTTTTTCCCCCAACTTTTTCTTTTAAGGTAAGTTGCAAAAATAATCCAGAAAACTACTGTATCTACCCAAACTCAACTTCCCTTGTGTTCATGTCTTACATAACTATAGAACAATGATTAAAAAAAAAAAAAAAAAAACAAGAAACAAATTTAGGTGTACTCCTATTCATTGAAGTACAGAATTTATCTGGATTTTATCCATTTTCAACACATGTGTTTTTTATTCCAGGATCCCACATTATACTTAGGTGTCTCTTTGGTCTCCTCTTGTCTGCCACAGTTCCCATATTTCAGAATCTTGACACTTTTGAAGACTATGCCTTTAACTTTTAAAGATTATTTTTAGACATGCTTAAGTTTTTATAAATTTTTATGTTGAATACATTAATATTCTTCTTTGTGGTTTCCACACTTGGTGTTAGATATAGAACACTTGCGAAGTAATGTCCTGCCAGAGATTGTACAAATGTTCAATAATATATCTCTTAGCACTTTTATTGCTTTATTTTAAAAATGTATTTAATTTCATACTTTCTAGGACTTATTTTGATATAAACCATGAAGTAGAAATACAATTTGCTCATCTGTTCCCAGATATCCAGACATTTGTCCCAATACCATTTATTGAATAATCCACCTATATAATAATCTATATGCCTTTGTGATTGATCTATTTTTTTCCTTTACCATTCCCATAACATTTTATTTTTTAATTTTTATCCCAATAATATTTTAATTTGTATCCTTAATAAGACATCTTTATACTGCTGCTTTCCATTTGAAAAATGTAGCACTTTTTAAATCCTATAGTGTTGCCATGTATCAATTTTAATCAATGATGACAATCAGTAACTTGTTTATGTTTTAGTATTTTTTAAGTTCTTATTTAAATTCCAGTTAGTGAACATGCAGTGTAATATTAGTTTCATGCTTACAGTATAGTGATTCAATGCTTCCATACACCCCCCAGTGCCATCACAGCAAGGGCCCTCCTTAATCCCCATCGCCTATTTACCGCCCCCCCCATACCTCCCTCAAGTGTGTTCTCTGTAATTAAGAGTCTCTTTCTTGGTTTGTCTCTTGCTCTTTTTTCCCCTTTGCTCATTTGTTTTGTTCATGACACTTATGTTTCAAAATTGTTTATAGCTATGGACAAAATGCTTATGACATAACATTCTAAGTCTTACTGGTGGATATGGGAGAAAACTTGTAATTTCAGTGAAATAATTAAGAAATGCTTTTATTTATTTTTTTCTAAAGAAAAAAATGCCTTTAGTTTTCATTGAACTGCACTGGACCCATTCAGAATGAGCAGTTGCACCAAAAAAGGCTTATTTATATCTGATATATTTTAAAAAATGAAGAAACTGAGAACAAATACTTGCAAAGGAGACCTTCACAAAGCTGTCCTAACAAGCTGCTCATAACGAGTCAGCCTGATGATGATAATAAAACTTGTGCATTCCCCACCAACCCATGCAAATCCAATGCTATAGCCTTGGTCAGAGCTAATAATTCTAAGCCTTTATACAACAGTCAAGATCTAAAACAAAGACCAGCTTAGTTGGATAATGAGTATAGGTAGGATCTTCTTGAAATACTCAAGACTTGGGCTCTATTAGAAATCTTCACTTGTCATCCTCTGCCTCAAATTCAATCCCCTCTTAGGTTGGGGAAGTGAAATTATGGCTCTTAGGAGAATAAGAAATCAGAATTAGAGCAAAAAGGGGGGGCGGTAAATAGAATTCATATTTAGCACTTTTAAATGGTTTCAACATAATTAAAGTGTGTTGGTTGGGGGAATGCCTGGGTGGCTCAGTGGTTGGGCATCTGCCTTCGGTTCAGGTTGTGACCCCAGGGTCCCGGGATGGAGTCCTGCATCGGCCTCCTTGCATGGAGACTGCCTCTCTCTCTGTGTCTCTCATAAATAAATAAATAAATAAATAAATAAATAAATAAAATTTTAAAAGTGTGATGGTTGGGTTTTCAATTATAAAAATAACCAGTGAAAACTTTTTTTCTGAAAATATAGATGATTAAAACATTTCAAATATTCTAGTATATTTAATTTGCAATTTTTATGATTAAGGGTGTTTGAATTTGTAGTTAATGGCTAAATATTAGAAAAGCCTAACGTATAAATAAATATTATTGATTGTACAAATGATATGTATATATTTAGTGAAATGTTCATTTTTATTAGTTAATACTTTGGATGTTAGCAAAAGTCATAAAATACTGGTTTCTTTCTATTCATATAAACTATTCAGGTATATAACATGCTTTTGACAAAGTTTTCTTAAATGTATGGGAAAATTTTTCTTAATGTACAGGAAAATGACTGGAATAAAGTACAATGAAATATGTATAGTAGATCTTATGGTAAAATAGGAGTAATTGTTATTTTTAAATATTGTTTTATAACTTCTAAGGTTTTTTTTTTTTTTTTCTCAACAAATGTATGTATCAGTCAAGCCAAGCTAGATTATTCCCTAGTAAAAAAGAACCAATATGGTTAATTTCATGTGTCAACTTGGCTAGGCTATGATGCCCTGTTATTAAGTCAAACAGTAGTCTAGATGTTGTTATGAAGATGTGTTGTGGACATAATTAACATGTAGAATCAGTTGACTCTAAAGCAAATTGTGCTCCATAATATGACAGATCTCATCCAATCAGCTGAAGGCCTTCAGAGCAAAAACTGAAAATTTCTGAAGATGGATTTCTACCTCAAGACTCTACTATAAAAATCCTGCTAGAGGTTCTTGTCTGCTGACCTGCCCATGAATTTCAATCTAAGATTCTTATATCAACTCTTAGCTGAATTTCCAACCTACCAGCCTACCTTTTAGATTTTGGAATTGCCAGCCTCCATAATTACATGAGTCAGTCCCTTAAAATAAATCTCTTCATATATATCATGTTGGTTGTTTCTCTACAGAACCCTGACTTATGCAATAATTCCCAAATCCAAGTGGTTTAAAGCCATTAGTTTATTTCTGCATCCTGCTCTATTACCGCTGTGGGATACGTAGGAGTGTGGCTTCCATGTTGTTGTCATACTCCTGTGGTAGGTAGGCTGACAAAGAAGCCAATACCTGTAAACCTGGTAGAAAAACAAAACAAAACAAACAAACAAAACAAACAAACAAAAACCCATGATGTGGCCAAGATCCTGCCATACCTTAGAGCTTCTGCCTTGGTGGGTATCTCTCTCACTCACATTTCATTAATGGTCCTCATATGGCAGAAAGGGTGAAAAGATCTCTGGGATTGCTTTTATAAGAGCACAAATCACATTCATGGGGGCCCTACTCCTCACCTTGAGGATTTAATCACTTCTCAAAGGCCCTATTTCCTAATACTGACACATTGGGGATTAGGATTTCAATATATGAATTTTGGCAGGACAGATTCTGTCCATTGCTCTTTCTTTTCTTTCTCTGCCTGTTTCTACTGTCCAACTTCTAGAATTCCTGCATACAGCTTTTGATAAACTTTATTGGGAAAGTCCAGAAGCCTAGGGCTAATTGAAAGTAAGCATTACCTCATCATGATTCCCAATCTCAAGCAACACACCTCTTTCTTCAAAGAACAAAGTGAAAAAGGCTCACACCCTACCTCTATTTTTTAAAAGAATTTTAATGTCTTTCTTAATCATCTGAGTCATTGCACAAAATTCCCTTGTTAATTTTGAAATTTCCATGGTTCACTTAAAGGGTGGAAAGTACAAGTAGCTATATAGCTATGGCCTAATTCCAAACTTAAAACTTTTTTGGTTGTTATTTATTTTTGAAAGTAATAGTAAATGCCACCGTACTTACAAGAAAAATGATATAAATCTCAGTATCAAAGATCATAATTTAGAATGATAAATTGAGGAAAAATACGTTAAGGTTTTGTATGAGATCTTACATTTTTTTCCCATATACTTTATCTCATTAAATGTCATAATAACCTCATGAGGTTGGCATTGTTACTGTTCAAGGAAACAGGGAGAATGAGGGTTATTAACTTAAGTCACACAGCTCATAGATGACTGTTCAGGGACTGGTAAACAGCACCTCTGATTCCATGCCATTTCCATTACACTAAATTTTCTGGATTAAATTCCAATATAAAACAATGATTAAACTCCATTCTTTCCAGTAAAAATGTGTGAGACACATGGTGGCAAGAAATGCACATTTGATGATAATCATGCTAATAAAACATTCGGTTCTTTATCATATTCAATAAGAACTATAATTCAAAGTGTTAATTCTGGAACCCTGAATGTTCCTCAGTCATCAGGGAAATATCTAATTGTTCCCTTATTAAACCAGAAGGCTTAATTGAAAACTATAATGTGTCAAGTACTACCCCAGGCTCAAATGCATCATCCACATCATTCCTTCAAAATACATAAAACTAACTGGGGAGACAACAACATTTACTTGAAATAATTAATAATACTTATGTGGCTTAGGTTGAGTAGAAACATGAGGTCAACAGCTTTGCAAATCATCAAAATGTGGACAATCATGAGATGAAGGATAAAAAAAGAAATGTGATATTAGTGCTGGACCCTTACATGTTTAAATGTATCTGTGGAAGCAATTAGTAGTACAGACAATCCTCCAAGACTGAGACAAACTGCCTGCTGATTCACTAAATGATGATAACAGATTTGATGTCTAGAAGAAGGAACAAGTATTAGAACAAAGGTCAGTCCACCCTACCTGGAGTCTGAGAAGTGGGGACAGTCTTTGTGAAAGGGTGGTATTAAGCACCTCGGTTTGATTGGACATGGAGGTAGCAATGAGAAAAATTCTCTTTAGAGTAAAACAAGTGTTCTTTCCATCTCTATGGAATTGGGGGGGGGGGGTATCCTCTAGGACATGCTTCTCAAACCCAAAAAGTGTAGGAAGTGCTCCTGGAGATCTTGTTAAAAAAAAAGATTCAAACTAGTAGATTTGGCATGGGACCTAAGATTCTGAATTTTTAAAGGTCTCCTATGGCTATTGGTTAACTCACCACACTTTGAATAGAAAGATCTTAGGGCACAAGGGAGAGTCAAAGGAAGGAAGAAGGCTCAGGAAATTCAGGTGAGGAAACGGGGGGGGGGGGTAAGTTGTATTGGGAAGTATGTTCAGAGAGAGTCACAGCACTGAGTTTTGTGTGGCATGAAGCATCTAGATAGGAGGCAGGATAGAGAGTACAGGTATGAGCAGAGATGGATTGGCTGTGACACTGATGGGGCTAAACTTTAAGGACTCTCACTGAACACAGCCAACATAGGATATTTTTTCAGCACCAGTGCTTAAGGCCATTGTCTCTTTCCATTCTCACTTCCAGTCTCTTGATCTTTGTCTGGGGGTGCTGCAGTGGCTATGGATATCTTTGGGTTCCATCTAGTGGGAAATTGGCTCAAGGATATATTCAGTTTGGGTTTAAAGGTTATGTTTATGTGGCTTGCAGTCACCCCCGTATATACTTTAGTAATTGCTAGCTATCTCAGTGTAGTATGACTCAGGAATAATCCTAACTCTCAAAAGATCATGTCACTCGGTAGTTGAGAGTGAACGAGGTGGGGCCAGTTGCCATATCATGATGTGAACTTTCCCAGTGACCCTGGATGATGGAAGTATGCAGGGAGTGGAGGAGAAACAAGGTTTGAAATGAAAGGAACCTAGATCTAGTCCGAGGAATGATTTCACAATTATCAGATATAATATTTAATGCCGCATGTTCAGCTCTTAATAATGTCTAGTCCAAAAGGACGGTTTCTCCTACAAGGAGTATTCTTAATAATGTAGCATATAAAATTACTAGCATGTGATAGAATGAAATTATTTTTCATAGCTTATTGTATGCAATCTGTAAAAATTATTCTGATATTGAGAAATATATGTGATAATTTTTTTCTCAGTATATCCAAAGCAATAATTTATTAAGAAAATATACATTTTGAATATAAGTAATGAATAGACTATTATTTTGATGGAAAATTAAGATAATAAGGTGGAATGAATCATATGAATAAGAAAAATAAATGAATACCTCTCTGATTTGAAATGAAATACTAACATGAATAAAAGCAACATAAAAAAACTACTGTTTTCATTTTGTTATAATGAAAACATCTAGAACACACTAATTAAAGACTATCACTAATTTAAAAATTTTAACGTCATTCACTGAATAAGAAAATTTAAACTGCCACAAAATCTCACGATCTACATGTGAGAAAATACTTAAAAGAATATTGCTGATTTTTTTTCCAAACTCGACAGGCATCTTAAAAACTTACATTGAATTATCAGTAATAAATTATCAACCATGAGAGAAGAAAGGTTAACTTATCTTTCTATTCTCTCTTCAGAAAATATTACAAAAGATATTGTCATATGAAGAAACATCCATAGAGTATATAGGCTAAGATATATAGGAAATATATTTTATAATACCAGGCAGATGACAATAAAAATGTTATATTTATAATGTTTTTGATATTTATGATACATGCCATCTTTTTATTGTTTATAATTTTTTAGTTTCTTTTCTAATTCTAAATAAGTAATCTGGTTCTTGGTTGGAGAGAGAGATCAGAGGTGTGGTACGACTCTTTCACCTGTAACCGTGGGGACGTATTACAAATGGAGAGATGGGTCACTGAGAAGAGCAGGGGTGAGCAGTGCTACGCTCACACAGTAACATTCTGACACCTGCATGTACACATGAACTCCTATGGATACACTAAACCTCAAGGTTCCGAATGAAATCTCTATGGGCAGTACTAAAAATCGTCTCTTCTAGGATTTTAATGTTTTGGGAAACAATAATTTAATAATTCAGAGCTTCAGCTTTGGCATCATAGTTGCGGGTTCCTACCTTAACTACATTGGCTATGGATTTTTGGACAAACTGGTTAGCCTTACTAGGTATTGCTTTCCATATTGCTAACATAGGGATCATAGGGTGCTTGTGAGGATTTACTTAGCCCTCATCACTATTATCTGACTTTGTGTATAATCTGTCAGTTGTCTCCTGTGAAGAAAGAAATGGAGGAGGTCCCGGAAGAAGCATAAAGTTCAAGGCAAGTTGTCTTCCTTTACCTTAGTATCAAAGGAAGATTTTCAGTAGGCAGACTTGAAGAATAAAAAAAAAAAAAAAGTATATATTTATATTTTTTATATTATATAATATATATTTATATTAAATTCAAATACAGCCCCAGGACTACCAGGTTGATAAATAGGGGTAACTTTTGAGAGGATAATACAAAATCATGTAAAATTTTGGGAACCTAGCACTAATTATAAACCAGCCATATTTAATTAGGTAAAATACAAAGCTTGATTATAATGTGTGTGTGTGTGTGTGTGTGTGTGTGTGTGTTTGTCTTTTGAACATATATTATATCTACCTATATACATAGTTTGGACTTTGACTTAAGGTGGACTTGATTTTGAATTTCATCTCTCCTTCTCCTGCGGCCTCGGAAACTGACAGGTGTGCCTCCCAACTTCCAGAAGGCAATGTTGGCAACAACACTACATGAACACTTACCATGCCAGGCACTGTGTTATGGAAGAGCTTATGACGTGATCTCATTTAATAATTCTATTACCCCTGTGTGGTAGATTCTGTTATTATCACTGTTTTGAGGATGAAGCACAGAAAAATCAGGAACTTCCCCAAGGTAAAAGACCTGGTAGATGAAACCTAAGTTTTGACTGCAGAAATTCTGGCCCCAGAGCACATGCCCTACACACGATTTTCAACTTGGAAGGAAAGAAAGGATATGAAGAAAACAATGGAAAAAAGAAAGCATATTATGAAAAACGACTCTGTGGCCTGTGTGTACAACTTGTAACTGCTGCAAAGGCAGAAAAGGCTAGCGAAGCCTGGTCTAACAGAGGAAGCCGTCATGAAGGAAGTTACTCAAACCGATGTCTGCAGGAAGAGCCATCATTTAGATAAGTAATTAAAACAACCAAATTACACAAGTGAGTGGGAGGACATACCGCAGTCCCTTCACGGTTACATCCTGCGGAGCCAGAGCTCAGCAATGAAAAGAAACAAGGCCTTGCCCCAGCAAATATTTGGACCCAAGTTAGAGAAAGCCCATAGAAGTAGGCCCAAACAAACCATTGTTTCCCCTTGTCTTAAAACAAATGGAATGTCCTGATGCAAGTCATAAATCTTGCTAGCTAAGCTTTCAAGAGTAATAGCAATAGGTTATGTGTGTGTGTGTGTGTATGTGTTTAAGGCACCAATGGCCATTTTGTTTTTCTCCAATGGGACATTATTTAACAATCATGCAGTGAGGCCATGGAAGAGTCTGAATCAGTTTGTGCCAAATCAAACATCAAGGAATGTTTCAGTATCAAAATGTACCTGTACTTCCCCTGGCAGCAGAGCTGTTATTGAGATATATGAGCCTGGTTGTACAAGAAAGAGTTCTACTAGTTCTGGGGAAATCATGACTCACAGTAATTCAGTCCTCATGAGATCTTGGCAGAAAGCAAGCATTACTTCACGACAGCTACAGAATCTTCAGGAGATACCTCTGTGAACGGCCAATGATGAATGGCCAATGGGAACATGGGGCTTCAATTTAGTTGAAGGGGCTCTAACTGACATAGCACACCTGTGAGTACTGCTTTTTATTTTGGGAATAGCAACAAATGTTTTTGATTCTTTGGTCCCAGAACATCTAGTTATATTTATTGATTGGATAACTGAAACAAGATGACTCTGGCATCTCAAGGCTTTGTTGAATTCGGGGGAATTTTTTTTTTTTTTTTTTCAAATGTCAGAGCCAAAACCGTCACTTCATTTTGAGCTCCAAGCAAGCGGCGTATAATATGTAGCCTGACGTTGATCTTTAAACGTAAAAGCTTAAATTTTCCGAGTTCACGTTAACTCTGCAATCATGCCAAGTGGGACCACCTTTTTGAGATGCCTCAGACTCGGATGAGAAGTAATTTGCATGGCAGATTGTCACTAAGGATATGTGCTTTTACTTTTAAGCTACATGACTGGGCTCCTAAGACTAGAATTTGACTCAAATTGTTATTTATGTCCATCTGGCTAGTGACATCTTCATAAATTCCATCAGGAATCAATAAGGAAGAATAGATCCTTGGTCCTTGAGTCACAAAATTTTAGGATTCTGGGGATTTCAAGTCCCATTTCTTCCAATGCTATTTCCCCCTACCTAGGGCAATAGTGGAAATATTTAACAACTAGGGTGGCTAGACATTGGCCATTGAGAGACAAAAACCATTTAGGCTGGGCACAAAGTAGTAACCCATGCTGGTAAATTTATTACCTAAATATCAACTATCTGGTCCACTGTTGTATACAAAATCATGCTAACAACTAATAACAAGAAAAAAATTTCCAAAGAACTCTCATAACATAATCAAGTTTACAGAGCTAGTTGTGAGCAAGTTAGCAAGTTGTTAGCAAGTGAGTACAAGAATGATGGTGTTTTACCTTCCTAAAGCAGAGAGCCTTGCATCTGAGATCTACAACTTAGAATAATGATAACGTGTGAGCCAGGTGACGGTGATTTGGCATATATTCATTCATTCACTAAATATTTATCAAATGGCAACATGTACTTGACTTTTAAACTAAACCTTGAGAGATAGGTCAACAAGCACATTTCAGATAATTAATACATATTAGTTAATCGACTTGATTATTGAATGACAACATTGTTTCATAAAGTTCGGGGAAGAGTAAATGAGGAAGCATTTGTATGTTTGAGTATGTACTCAATATATATTTAATACATATTTGTTAATATATTGGATTTCTCCACATTATTGCATTCTTTCTCAGTATGTGTCCCTACTGCAACATATAAAACATGTTTCTCTAGCTCACAGAGAACTTTCAATATATCTTCTTTCTTTGTTTTTTTTTTTGTTTGTTTGTTTTTTGTTTTTTTCAGGGGGAGGTGCTCAAAAAACTAGTTTATGGTTTCAGTAAACTGACATCCATATTTTTATGGATGCTTCTACTTAAGAGTACCTATATCATAGATTTTATCACCCAATTAATGTTCATTAGACTCTTAGCTCTAGCATTTTCCTGACTTTGTGAAAAACAAAATATATAAGGTATAGTGATGTCTTTGAATTACCTTCAGTTCTGACACTAAGTAAAACTTACATAAACAGCTAGTGTAACATTTTCTAAACTAGGTACTGGGGGATGCTAGTGGACTTGCAAGATGTTCATGGACCAAAAAGTTGATGAAACTCTGAGTTAAACAGATTTTAAGTTATAGGACTTCACTGATCTTTTAATATCTTATGACTGCTATGAAATTCTAAAGGCAATAATAAAATATGTAGAATATTATTTTCCGAACTTATTTGGTCTTGGAACATTTGTTTTGATCAGAACGCCTTTTCCTATTTATCAGTATGCTAGTACTCCACAGGCCTGATTTGGGAAAATGATTCAAGAGCTTAGAATCAAGAACACCCGGGCACTCATCATTTCTCTGCCACCGACAACTGTGTGACATTGGGTAAGTTGCTTAACTTTTCTGCACCTCTATTTCTTCAACACTTAAATGGAGGTAATGAAACCAACACCACCATCCTCTGTTGTCCAAAGGAGGAAGTAGGAAGACAAATGTCAAGCTAATTTTGAAACGGTATACACTTGCATGCCCTTGTCAGTCAGCTGGAAGCAAATAACATGATAATTTACAGAACCATGTTATCACGCCATACATCACATCACACGCTTGATTGTGTGATTCTACTGAAGCATTTCCTGTGATGATCATGAAAATCTTAAAAACATTGATTTTCATTAAAAATTAAAAGAATAGCTGTAAGTTGTCAAGGAAGGATATAGAATGCCTATAAATGTATCAATACCTGCATAAAAGGGATCTCGCTTTAGCAATTTGATAGAAAAACTTCAGAAGCAGATGTCCCATAGTTCCTAAATAGTTTCACACAAAATTGTACTCATATGTAGAAACAAACAGCATGATGTAATTTTTGGATTATCTTCATAAAACAATGTTAATGTGTTTCACTTAATTCCCAATGCATATTCAACTAAGATTTTTTTTTAATCAAAAGACAAGATGTAATAGTTTTAAAAATTCTTTACAGAATTATGGAATAAGGCCAAAATAGTTAGGCATCAGTCCTTTGAAATACAGTAGAAACATGTATGGGATGAACAGTTTCAGGAGAACATATGCTTTTCTTTCAGTGTGTCACACGGCAAATGCTTATCTTTACTGGTGTGTTGACTTGGCCTTTTAGTTTTCTCCGTAGTCTCCCTGGAATGTTGTCATAGCCCAAAAGGCAAACCAGTACAAAGATAGTGTGCTTTCCCCCAAACAAGTGAGTGAAAGTAAAGGTTAATGGGAAGAGAAAGAGGCCTGATGGGAAGGGTCAGGGATGCTCAGTGGCCAGAATGAGTGTAATGGAAGCAGACAGTTCAGCTTTGTCCTTTGGTGCCACAAAGGGCAATACTAGTCTGGGACAGGAAGTCAGCATGCTGCATGAAGATTCAGGATGACTTAGGAAACCTGGCTTTCTTGTATTCAAGCTATATGGTCTTGGAGGCAACCCACATTTCCTTCTGTAATACAGGGATTCTATTATTTACCTCAGAGCTTGAAAGAAGTATTACATGAAAAGGTAGATCAATAATAGTGGCTGGTATGTAGTAGTCATTCACTATACATTCATTTTAAAGCATATATTGGGTAGAGAAACCCTTGCTTTTTGACCAACTAATGGATGGTACCAATATTCTTGTTATTCCTAACATTCACTTTATATACCCCATTTTAATGAGAAACCAGTGCCTTTGAAATCCTTGGAAGCGACAGAAAAAGAATGTAGGAGTGCAGTGTTTACTATGAACACTCTCAACACTTTCTTCCTTTGCACATGTGGGACCTCCAGACTGGATTAGGAAGCTCCCTGTTTGGTTCTACCTTTTGAGACCACCCAGAAGCTCCAGCTGGAGTAGTCAACTGTGGCTCATTTTCCCTGGATTGGGAGCCAAAAGGAACCTATTACACATCTGCTCTCCTCTCTGTCTTGAATACCTAGTCTCTTTGTAGTGTAATTCTAAGAAATGGACCTAAAGTCTGAACCACATGTCTTAAAGATTGTCTATCTGTGAGCTTTTTCCTCCTGGCTCTAGCCAGAGACTCCTGGGCCTCTCAAAGGAATACAAATCACTTTCTTCAATTTTGTCTATCAGCAACGTCTGTTTAAATGTTTTCCATTAAATTGATCATATCCAGAAACAAATTAATATGTTTTCATAATGCTAAAAGAATCCCCAAATCTTTGCAATTTAACTCATTAAAAACTCTATCCTTCCACACAGGTTAATATTCAGCTACCCTACTCTTTTACCAAAGATACAATCAGAAGGCAATATCATGCATTAAAGCATCTTTAGAACTTTGAAGTGCTACAGATCTGAGCTCAAATTGCAAATTCACTACTTACTATTTCTATGACACTGAACAAGACACTTCTTCATGTCATTTTCCTAATTAACACAGGAAGATAACAGCCTCTGTCATAGGACTGTTGTAAAATGAGAAAATATGTGTAGCGTGTGAAGCAAAATGCCTGTCATAGTAAATCTTCAATTACTGTTACTTATAATAATTAGCATGCTTTTATGTTTAAAAATCAGGCATAGGAAGACAGTCAAATGTAAAATTACCTTTGGATATTGGGTTGGGGGAAAAGAAGGGGTAGCCTAAGTTAGAAATCAACTAATGAAGAATTCATTTTTGGAAAATAGATACAGTTTTGGATAAGAATTCTCAGAGGCAAATAAATATATAATGGAAAGTAGCTGGCTATTTCCCAAGAATTCTCTAACTTTCCTTTGTATTTCCAAAGTATTTTTAAAAAGCACATATAAAGAAGATAGTTCTCCAACTCAAACACTAGATACATTGTGCTGACTGAATTATTTCAAAGATAGTTTAGAATTGTATTTTGTTGGATTTTTTTTTTAGATTAAGAATGATGTCAATGACTCTTTACAATTCTGTTTTCTTGTATTTGTGTACATGTTTCTTTTGTCTTTTCTCATGCATTTAAGAAAATTATGCTTGCATTCATGAAAATTGGGAAGCGAAATGAGGCCAACTATTTTTCTAGATTTATTGAATTTGCTAACATAATCAGAAAGATCTTTTAGCTTAGTTTCTTTTTAAGTAGATTTCTTGCAAAATTGCTAACTCTGAAGTTAAATTTCAGTCTGGTTGTTAAATTGAAGATATCTGTTAGTGTGTCTGAAATGCCACTTTCATAAACTTTTCTTCTTTACTACAACTGAAAATGAGAAATTTAATAAACATTTTTAGATATTCTCATATATAGTTTCTTCAAACCCCACAACTAAAATCTAAAAGTTTGTAAGTATCAATGTAATATTTTCAAGTTTTCCATGGTTAAATTACATTGAAGATATATGATCCCGTAATCACAATTCCTGGATCTCTAATTATATAATGGCTATGGTTAGTGGTATGGAGACTAATTTTTTTTTTTATTTTTACAATGCAGTTTAGAAATATGATGATTTCATAGATACCCAATGTTGCAATATATACAAGGGTAGAGAAAACTATTTGGATGTCAGGTACTAAGAATAAGACCTCACCTAAGACATTCAGACACTGCAGGTAATTTTTCTATACGTTTCATTTGAGTTAATTCTCCCGTTTGCTGTATTTAGACAAAGATACAGTCAAACTCAAACTGCTCTTGTGTGACTATTATTGGCACATCAGATCAATTTAGGCCATGTTAAGTCCATAGGCTTCATTTCTCATTCTACATTTTGCAAAAAAATAAAAAATAAAAATAAATAAAAATAAAATGTCATGCTCAGTCTGAATGTTTAGTAAAGATATCCTTGCATTTTTGCCCTATTCCTTTCACCATGTATATCCAGTGTAAAGAGAACTTTGGGAATTAAAAGATTTGAAAGATATGACCTACTTTTCTTCTAATTATTTATCTGTGGAAAGTAAAGAATAATCAGTAAGTCATGTAATCATAAGTATAATGTACCCCTAAAATTACAATCTATGTCATTTTTAAAGAATTTTAAGAATAACCTACCTTATTAACAATCAGCACAATGTCTCTTCAAAGTAATTTGATCTATGTATTAGGAGCCACAAAACTGCATATTTATGGGCCAGTTTTTTAATGTCCTGGAAATGTATAGCCTATGTAAGAGCAAATGACACTTGCTAGAATATATTTGTTATAGCATTATTTACATTAGCAAAGTTTGGAAAACAATAAAATCCCTAATAGTACAGTGGTTTAGGTGACACATGTTCTTCAATTTAATGAGCTATAAACAACCACCAGACATTGTAGTCGTTAAGTTACTACAAAACACGTAACATGCCTATATCCATGACAAAATGTTTGTTGTTTGCTATGGAATCAAAATATTATTTATTTATGTCCACAACTCTGAAACAACTTGTATAAAGAAGAGAATATAAAATTGAAGACAGTTACTGTATTCAAGTTACGGATTATAGGCAGCTTTCCTCCCTCCATCCCTCCCTCCTTGCCATTCTTTCTTCCTTCATGATTTCCTTTATCATTATTAAATGTCATTGGTAAAACACATAAAAATTAGGGAGGGAAAAGAATGTATTATCCTTCCTTAAAATATCTATATTAAGGGGATCCCTGGGTGGCTCAGTGGTTTAGAGCCTGCCTTTGGCCCAGGGCATGATCTTGGGGTCCCGGGATTGAGTCCCACATCAGGCTCCCTGCATGGAGCCTGCTTCTCCCTCTGCCTGTGTCTCTGCCTCTCTCTCTGTGTCTCTCATGAATAAATAAATAAAATCCTTAAAAAAAGATCTGTATTAAATCTACACAGGAAATGGAAATTGATTTGCTTTATCAGATAGCACCAAGTTTTCTCCTACAATATTCTATATTAATATAAACTCAAAAATGTCTTTGCCTAAATTATTCATATAGTTGCCTTTATTTTTCATGCTAATATCTCTGGATAAAAAAGAACCAGCAATCAGGCAAATATATACAAGCAATTGATCAGGATAACACTCTAAATTAACTGTTTCAAATACTACATAATACCAAATTAAACCAGATTATACAGCAAATCCAATGGACAAATTAGCCTTGGAGGAGATAGTTATATTTAAGGTTGATACATATTTTCCAGAACAATTAGAATGTTTTTAGTCTAAGGATGATTGAAAAAAATGTGAAGGCTGAGTTCCAGATATTTGTAACGTATCTTATGTTAAAGTCTCCTAATTCTCTATGGCTATTCACTATATTTTGTAATCTTATTAGAAATTCCCAATTTAGGAGCAGGATATTATGGAAAATATGTTTGGTAGGGGAACCAAAGAACTTATTTCTTTTTTTTTTTAAATTTTTATTTATGATAGTCACACACACACACACACAGAGAGAGAGAGAGAGAGAGAGAGAGAGGCAGAGACACAGGCAGAGGGAGAAGCAGGCTCCATGCACCGGGAGCCCGACGTGGGACTCGATCCCAGGTCTCCAGGATCGTGCCCTGGGCCAAAGGCAGGTGCCAAACCGCTGCGCCACCCAGGGATCCCCATAGAACTTATTTCTAAACCCAGTCTGGCACATACTCTTTCACTGATCTTGGGCACTGCAATAAATCTCTCTGAAACTTGGATTCTTCAATTATGAAATTAAAGAAATAGTCCATAGTCACCATTTAGGTTTCAGGATACCATCAGTTGTTAACAGGACTCCAAAATAAAGATCTTATTTGGATCTAGTTTTTCCCATGGATGAAGTAGATGGCTACCTTCTTAGTTCATAGGAAGGTCCCTGGGACAAGGAGTATCTCTCCTTGTCTTAGAGACTAAAGTTCTTTAAGGACTTGAGTTGATCAAGGCATATTATTTTCTGAAAGGACTCATTAGCTAATCAGAATTTTAGCAGGTATGAGGTTTCTGATTGAACTATCTCTTCTCTTTGTCCCTTAGCATGAGTTTGGCACCCTGAGGTCCCCAGTATGTGTATATCTATACATATACACATAGGTACACACACCCACACATACAGAGAACCAGGCTATAGGGCAGCAGCAGACTGACGGCAGGCCTAGTGATGTTGAGGATATAAAATTTAACAGGAAATGTGATTGGAAAGAAGTGGAAACACCAAGACAATACAATTCATTCAAAATATTGCCTTTTACTGGCTTTTTTCCCATCTAAAACACGAGAGTCTGATTATTTTGAGGAACAGCTTCAGCAGATCGGAGTAAGAACACTGGATTAGGAATTCTGTAAACACTAAAGTTGTCTCAAGGATTTTCAAAACAAGAAGGGCGCTTAATCAGGGATATTATTTGTCTCCAAAATAAAATCACATCATTCTGTCCCTGGACAGAATAATTTCCTTTTGTTTCCCCTTCAGCCTAGGCTAATCTTTGACTCCTGAATACATTTTATTTCCAAATTGCATGAAAATGTGTTGTAGAAACATTCCCACAACTTGCTTTCTTCCAACTTGGCTCCCTTGTAAAGTAAACAGCCTATTTTACCTTAAATGACTGTAATAGTAAATGCCTGGTTGGCCTTGAAGGACAGGCGGGTTGTATGAGAAGGTAGCAATTATTTCCTTACTGAAAAGGGGTTTTACTGTTTTCTTTTCCTAATCCTCCATGGATAAAATATTTAAGAACCCTGATAGAAATAATAGATTACTTTGAAATCCTTCTGGCTTCGCCCCGTATATTTACATTATGGTGTTAACCAGGCATTCTGGAATCGGGGAACTCATTAAACTTTTAGGATTTCATTCTCACCATTTATGTTTTTGTTTCCTATTTGCCATCTCCTTCTAATTTTTAAATTCACCTAAAAACCAGATGGGGAAGCAAACTGAAAGCTGGAGTTCCTGTTCACTGGAAAAGTTTTCACAAGAAAAAATGAATTGCCTCTAATTGCTCCAGCATTGCTATTACTTAAGTTTTATTGGAGGAAAAAAAAAAAAATTGAAGGTAAAATCCCATCACCATCAACTATTTTGTTTAAACAGAAGCACAGAAGTTAAATTGATTAATTATAGTTTACTGGCTTTCCTCATGGTTGATTTGACTAATTCAGCAAGAATTTTTCCCCCTAAATTACATTATATATGAAATTTCTAGAATTTACTAAATAGTTATATTATCTTATGAGTTTCTTTCTACACATACAAGCAGTACCAATAATATACGCTAGATAAAATGAATAGTAATAGACTGTTAAGAATCACATCCAACTGTTTAAAAAATAAAATTTTATACAAAATAATTTCTATCAAGATCACAAAAGGCAAATTTCAGAACAGTATTATTCCATTTTTGTAAATATGCATGCAAATTCTTGAATAAATATTTGAACACAATACTTGAATAAAATTACGAGTGGTTTTAATTTTGGTTTTGTGTTCTAAATTGTCAGCATTGTAAGTGTACCACTTTTGTAACAATTAAAATTTTCATTTAAACATTAAGTAAGGTCATTACTATGTTTGGAAGTTTTTGCAGCTGTTTTATATTTCGTCATATGTAGTCTTGACTGAATTAAGCAAACAGATCAAGGAGAGAAAAGTAGTCATCTTTACTTATAAACCAAAATGTATTTATTACTTCCATAACTTTCTAAAATACACTATTGCATGTACTTTTCCTCTGTCCCTCACATTGAACATTTCAAATTTTTCACATGCATGTTTGACATCATTGCTTATCACCAGGAGGAAAGACTAAATGAGAATGCTGGTCTTTTGACTATGGGACAGGTGTTTCACCTTGGACTCTGATTTAAGAGAATTATGTTGTAGCGTTACACAAGTTTGACCAAATGTTTTCCCCATTGATCAAGATGGCTACCCTACGAGTGTGGACCTAGGAAAACTCTCTTCTCAGGATAGGTCTTTCTTCTACTGATGGAGCTTTCATTAAGTCATTATCATTTCAGGTACTTCTATCTCATAAAATTATTGTCAGTTAATTTGAGTTTCATACTTCTTTTTATTTTTTTTATTTTTTTTAATTTTTTTTTAATTTTTTTTCTTTTTAAATGAGATTTGCATTTCAATTCCAATGAAAATTAATCACTTTTTAAAAAAAGTCTTATTTGAAAATAATTTCAAACGTGTAGAAATGTACGATTAGCACATTGCACATCCAAATACCCTTGGAATACCAAATTCACTGAGTGTTAACATTTTTGCCCCCATTTGCTTTATCATTTATGCTTTCTGTACCCCCAGATGAGCCTAGTTTGTTTATATCATGTCCCTTTACTCCTCCGTACTTCAGTGTATATTTCATAAGGATAAAAACATTCTCTTACATAACCATAGTTCTCAACTTCAAGAAATTTACTTTGATACAGTAATTTTTCCTGTATTACAAATTCCAATTTCGTCAATTCACTCAACAATGATCTTTATACACACCAAGCTGTGTGTTACCTCAGTGTTAGGAAACTGCTTCTCATTCATTGAGGAAAATTATCATAAAGACAACCAGATGGGACTTTCTGTGATATTTATGATGAAGAGGTCCACTGTATTCTGAGGCGTTGCCTTGATGAGGGTCTATAGCAGAAACTTGGGTTGAGTCTTACTGGAAGTAGCTGTGTGCCTCCTGAATACCCAGGGACATTGAGCATGCGCTCATGTTTCCTTTGGCTACCAAGAAATCTAAAGCCAACTGGCAACTCTTAAAAAGAGTATATGGTTTGGTTTTAGTACTATCCCCAGATTTATTATTTGTTTTCTCTCATTGTCTTAGCTCAGGCTGCTAGAACACATTAACCAGAGTCTGGGTGGCTTATTAACAACAGAAATGTCTTGCTCACAGTTCTGGAGACTGGAGTTCTTGAGACTAGAATAGTTGGGTTTGTAAGAAAACCTTTTCAGGATACAGATTGCCAATTTCTCCTTGTATTCTCATAGGGTAGAAAGACGCCAAGCTAGCTTCAGGCTAGCTTGGTGCTCTTCTTATAAGGACACTAATCCCACTCATGAAGGCCCCATCCTCAAGACATAACGACCTCTCAAAGTTGCCACCTCCAAATACTACCACATTGGGGATTAGCTTTCAGCATATGAATTTGAGGGGGACACAAACATTAGGTCCTTAACACTTTCCTTTTGTTCCAATGTTCTCATCTATTAACTTTACCCTTAATACTAATTTTTAAACTTCCTTAATTTCTTCTAGAAGAAAGTCTGCATATAAATAAACAAAAAATGAATTAAAACCATCCATTCATCCATCCATCCATCCATCCATCCATCCATCCATCCATCCATCCATATATACATACCTTCATACATACATACTGGGCAAAGAAAAGGTCATGTATGTAATATTGTTATTAGACTTTAGACAAATAAAGAGCCTCCATATACTAACCAGATGTCTGATGAATAGCATCTCCTCACATGCCCCTTTCTCTCTCAGCTGTTTCCATTTCCAGCAGAAAGCAGGTGCCAAAATCACATCCTCTCAGAAGGAGCTCTCTCAATTCTCTTACTAATCTCGGGGTTCCCAGGAACCCATGGGAGCCAATTGCCAACTCTACAAAGACACACACACATGACACTTAGATGTGTAGACATACCAAATTCCCCTGCCAGTTTGGTAAATATGGTTTTGTACCATTTTTGTTGCTAAATTTAATTCACTTTCACATTCCAGACCCCTTTTGGTGCCTGGCCTCGTTCATACCATGAGCTGCTCAGTGACGGCTGAAGTCACACTTGTGAGCCAACTGCAGGAAATGGAGACTTTTCAGGCTTCCATAACAATTCATTGTTTTGTTCTCCTTTTTTCATTTTGAAAAACCTTTTTGTTCAAAACTCTAAATGAATTTAATTCAATCCAAAACACTTTGGCAGTTAAAATATCTGCTGGGTCAGATATAAAAATGTGATATTTAGAGAAAATTTCCTTGATATTCTTTACCAAGCAACTCTCCTTACAGGTCAAGGTGTTGTTTCCTGTGTGGGAAGCCCCAAGCTGACTTACATAGAGTTGTCTCTGTGTGCAATAGGGGATCTGAATGGTTATATTGATCCCTCACTTGGGAATGGATTTGACAGTTTAAAAAAGTACAGCCACACTCATGACTCCGCCTGATTTTCCCAGGAACCCGGTGAGATAATCACAACATGAGTGATGATGCCTATTTTATAGATGAGACAATTGTGATCCAGTGAGCTGAAAGCTGCCTGAGATCAGGAAAGATCTGCCTGTACTTTATTTGTTCTATTATAAACCCCAAACCAAACTCATCCACTTACCCATTTCACTGATGGCATTGCCATGCTTTCCGTCTTCCAGGATAAATAGCTTAGATTAATCTTCAACTTTTCCTTCTCTGGAACTCTCTGCCCTTTGTGGAGAAGCCAAGCCCTGTTGTCTCTGCTTCTGAATGTCCCTGCCATCTGTTCCTTCCTTCTGTCACTTCATTACCCTCTGACTGCTATTGCTGTGTTACCGCGGACCTAAGTTAGACCAACCATTTTTAAACTCGTCAACCTACTACAAGCTTCTCTCTGATTCCAATACAAATGTTTTGCCAGAGTCGTCTCTCTATCATACATCATTGTGACCCTCTTTGCTCTAGAATCTATAATGGACTTCTGCAAGTAAAAAATTCAGATCACTCAAGCTGCTAAGAAGAGCCCTCAAGTATTTATATTCAACTTTGTTTATAATTTTATTTTCAAATATACCATACATTCCCAGCCTGTAACTTATATGACAACCACCATATTTTACTTGCTATTCTCCAAAAGCACTATTAATTCTTTAGCAGCTCCCTCTTCACTCGAGCTACTCATCATTTCTCAAAACCCATCTTCATGGATTCAGCTCAAATATGCCTCCTACAAGGAAAGCTCCTCTACATCTCCAGCTGGAATTCATCTCCTTCTCTCACATACTCCTATGACTGACTCTTGGCCCAACCTCCATTTTGATACTCATTAGAACCTAACATTTTAATAATTATTTCTGTGTCTGTCTTACAAGCCAGACTACAAATTCTGTAAGGGTCTTTTTCCTTTGTCATTCCCTGCATCCGTGTCAGTGCTTTGCATTAGTGAGCATTCACTAATGTTTGCCAGATTAAATGATTTGAGGACCTCAGGAGTTTGGGTGAAGGTATTACCTCCATTTTTATTAAAATAATGATGTCACCTCAGAGAATAACACATTGACCACAGGCATCCAGTTTACTTTATATGTAGTTATGTTATCAGAACAACAAAAGGCAGAGCAATGTTTTGAGAGCCTGGGAAAGGAAACAGGTGAATTGGGAATGAGAAGATGGGGTGCCCATAGTATTTTGCACAGGTCAGGACAAAGGAAAATGGCCTTTCAGGGGATACACAAGCTTACAGAGAAAATGTGATGGGCAATTAAAAGGTTAAAGGGAAGGAAAGAAGAAAGCCAGCAATTTTTGTAAGCACTAATCTTACACCAGCCAGTTTAACCTAGGTTTATATTTAACTCTCAAACTAGGCAAGAAGAGAAGATGTTCTCATGCCAGATATTAACTCATCTAAAAATAGGTTGAGACTCAAAGAGGTTTAGTGGGTTTGAACCCAGGTACACCTGGCTTTAAAGCCGATGGTGTTCTCTGCCATTTTGACTTGGATAAGATGGATACTCAGGAGGGGATGAATACAGGCACCATAAACACAGTAGGGGATGGGCTATCGAGTGTTAATGTGAAACTTATATTTAATTTATGATTTTGCCTTGGTTTCTTTACTTTTTATTTTGAAGAACTAATGCAAGTATATTCGGACAGGAGAAATCGACCTCAAATCAGACTTCAAATTCATATCCCATTAAGCTTCTGCTCTTTTCACCATATAATGCCTTCCCAGGGGCACCTGGGTGGCTCTGTGGTTAAGCGTCTACCTTTGGCTCAGGGCATGATCCCAGGGTCCTGGGATCAAGTCCCGCATCGGGCTCCCTGCATGGAGCCTGCTTCTCCCTCTGCCTGTGTCTCTGCCTCTCTCTCTGTGTCTCTCATGAATAAATAAATTTTTAAAAATCTTAAAAAAAACAATAAAGCCTTCCTATTTTCAACTGTAGATTCTGTAGCTTGTTTTGGACCTGGGGAAAAGTGGAGTGACGGTGAGAGAGGTGACTTTTTATATAATTACTTTCTTTTATGGAATGAACTATGGTGTGAAAGCTAGTCTTGCATCTTTTAGATCATAAATCTGAGTGGGGCATGCTGTCTTGGCAAAAACCGGTAGCAATGTGCTAAGTGTTTATTGCCAAAAGCAATAGCATCATGACAGCAGATAATTATGAGCAGTGCTAGTGAGCAGTCCTGAGAAGAGAATGTTCAGAGAAGAGAGCAGGAGCTCTGGCTGAGACCAATCTGATTCTCAATCACTTGTCTCTGATCTACTTTTAAGACCAATCCACTTTCTTCCTTAAAAAGCAAGGGTTTTGTCTGGGGGTGAGAAACCCCTTGAAAGTCATCTGGAACCAGGAAAAAAAATGATGATCAAGGATGAAGAGGGTCTTTTTTTAAATACTAAGCCCAAACCATCTTCATACACCCCAAAACCTATAAAAAGTGTTGGTATTCCAGTGTGGGTTTCTGAGGACCCTTGTTATTTAGGGTCTTTCATCCAGTTTTTGCTCGTGATTTCCAGTGGACACATTTTTATTAGGTGCAATAGCTGGAGCTTGCTGTCTCTTTCTCTTGGTCTGGAGTCAACTTATGAATGAGGGCAATTCAACCTCCACAGCATGGTTGGGAGAAAAAAATCTAATGAATTCAGGCTGTGAGGGAAAAATCTGCTCTGGGTCTCTCTTTCATTGGGAAGGGAGAAGAAAGGAGGCAGTCAGGCTGTTACCTGGCAGTGTCTGGAAGCAGGGTGTCGTCTGGACATAGGGTTTCCTGCTGGAGTTAAAGAGGCCCTCTGTTACATAAGACCTGGCTGTCACTGCTCTTTAGGCAAAGCCACTGCCCGAAGGCCATAGCCCAGTCCTGTTTTCCTGAGCCTTTGCCTTGGCTTGTCAATGCTTAGTTCATCTTAACAAAACACTCCTGTTTACAAGTCTTTATTTTATCTGAACCCATGTCCTTCCTGTGAGCAAATTTCTCCAAAAGTAAATGAGGCATAGCTACTACCAGAACATTTCGTTGATCTAGCCTCATCAGGGATTTCTGTATTCTAGCAAGTGAATTGTCCACATAAATCATGACTAACCACTTGATCTGCACAAAAAATTTTATTCTGAGAAGATCATGGTCTTTAAGAGTATTACCTACTTATTAAAAGATTTGGAATGTTACTCTACACTTTCCTGGATGACCCGAGATCATAATTAAATGTATTGATTTATTATGGTGATTTCTTTAGGCAGAGGTGAGAGGCACAATATTTAGTAATAGTAAATAATGGAACTAACCAATCAGAATGGGTGCTGGCCATGAATAAACCATAGGGCCTAATTGGTGAGCACTTGAAGATTATCAGCCTTGTCCTTAGGGATCAGTGCCCTC
This sequence comes from Canis aureus, assembly GCF_053574225.1. NCBI lineage: Eukaryota > Metazoa > Chordata > Mammalia > Carnivora > Canidae > Canis > Canis aureus. Next base: position 3,258,690 of record NC_135633.1, read on the forward strand.
TAATTAACTACCCCCTACCTGACAAGCATTTAACAAGTCTTGACTTATTTTAGTTAATTTAATCCAGAGGACATTATGATACAGGTAAAATTATTTACATTTTCCAAAGGAAAAAAGGACTTAGAAAGGTCAAGTAACTGGCTTAATGTCACTCAGGTAAGTGGCCAAGTTAACATTTGAAGGCTCCTTACCTGCCTGACATCAATGTCACCTACCACACACTGCTTCGTTCATTTCTCTTATCCTTAATTGTCTGCTATGGAGACATTGCATAGTCAAGTATATTAAATTGGTAGTCTCATTTGAACACCACATGGTTCTCTTTCCTTTATTATTTTGTTAAACAAGCATTTTATTGATTGCCTACAATGTGCCAAGCAGAGAAAAACCAAATGGCCCATACAGTGAACAAGCCTTGAATCCTGGTTTTACTAGTACAATGTTCTATACCAAGCCTACTCAGTAATCTTTACAACTTTGGCCAAATGTGAATGTTGTAACCTCTCTTACAAGATGGAATTGTTAGCCTTTTGCCTAATGGAGACCATTTGGGTTTTACTTTCAATTTCATGTTTAGTGGATGAGACAGTTGGAAGGCTAATTCTGGATAAGCAGGTTATTGATAAAAGTCCTGCTTTGCTTTTGGCTACCTGCTTGATTCCTTTCAACCCGAAACACACAGTTAAGGAGAATGTCCTGAGCAATCCATATCCACTGGTACCAATACAGGTGTGAGGAAAAAGTCTCTCTTAGTCTTAATTCATTCCATGTGTACTTGTCGAGTGTCTACTATGTGTCAGACACTCTTATGGGAACCAATCTTGATATTTATTTCAGGTCTGATTGTGCTATCCAATCACTGTTCTGTTTGAAGCAACATTTGTACTTGTGTAATTCATATGCCTGCTTCAACCCTTTTTCCCCAGCTAGAGCCAAGGGCAACATGAAGTCTTTGAAGCAGAGTTTACAGCCTTGTTTTTCTAGTACTAATATAGCATGCTGTTCTCATCACAGGTCTGATTTGACTATTGACATGGTGACATTTTGGAATGTTTTCTCAGAGAGCCAGCATCAAAAAGGAAGCAACAACAACAAAAAAAGCACAAAGAGTTCAGAACAAGTAGTTTCTGTCCAGAAAAGTCTACATCAAGGAATTCACTTCCTTCACTGCCCTAAAATATAACTGTTTGGCATTATAGGACAGGGTTAGGTACTTTCTGAAAAAAAAAAAAAATTGGGGAAGCCTGGGAAGAATGTGAGGCTGACCCTATCACTACTTTTTTTTAGTTCTTCAATGGCTCCTTGCCATCTTTTGGTTAGATACATGATCCTTAGCAAGACATTTAAGGTCTTCATGATTCTATAACCCTCCATTCTTTCAGAATCAGCTCAAGAATCACCCCTCTCAAAACAGATCTTTCTGGATATCCATGCCCCAGCAAAACTAGCCAGTCCTTTCTGTTCTTACTTCACTCTTCAATAACGTTTATCATGCGGTATATCAGTATTGATTTAGCACTTAGGATCCATAGCCAATTGCACGGGATTTAAACTTGATTTCCACACTTAATTGTTTGACTTTCAGCACATTTCTCAGTATCTTTGAATGTTTGGCTCAAAGATGTTAAGACATTTTTCTTTTTATCATATGGTTTTCTTGTCAGTAGAATGGGAATAATAAGAATGACAATAATAATATCTTTCTAACAGATTTGTTATGAGGATTAAATGAAATAATATTGATAAAGTGGCTGTTATAGTATGTGACATATAGGTTGCAACAAATCTTACCCTTTTTTATTGTTTCATGCCTATTTTTCCTACTGGAAAGTGAATTTTTCAAGTGCAAAATCTGTGACACCTATATTTGTATTTAGTTTCTGATGATGATCTTACCTCATTCATGGATAAAAGCTTCATAGAATAAGGTACGATTCATTATGAGCTATATTATTTAAGACAACACCAAATAACAACAAAATTTTTTTTAAAAAGCAATAAAAGTTCACTTTTTAGTTCTGTAGAATTCCAAATACATATTTCTTTTTTCTCCCCAAATACATGTTTCTAATCATCAGGTATCTTTCCTCAAAAGCATGATATAGAAATGTAGGATCCTTCCATCATGTAGCTCCTTCATCTACGTTACATAGTTTCCAAAATATTTATGCTCATCTGTATCTAAATGGCGAAAGGGGAAAGAGCGAGGGACACTTGCATCTTGATCACCTTTGCCCAGAAGTAAAATACCTCACTTCTGCTAACATTCCATTATAAAAAAACACGCCTTTGGTATCAGAGTTCCGTGCCATGGGACAGGTGAGCAATCAGAAATTTCTAAGTTGGTTGTAAAGGGTTCTCAAGAATTTGATGAGTAGAAGTTGATGGGAAAGATATTCCAGGAAAAAGAAAAAAAATTAGTGATAGAAGAAAGTTTAGGATTAGGGAATCATTAAATTTTGGATTTCAGCAGAAACATAGGATACAGAAACATAGGATACATACTAGGGAGTACAAGAGATAAGGATAAGAGGTTGGACATACTATGCACTCTTTGTTATGAATGTTTGCTTGGCATCACACTCAGCTTAGAAGTATGGGACTCCATCCTTTTTTTTAAAATTTATTTATTCATGACAGACACAGAGAAAGAGAGAGGCAGAGACACAGGCAGAGGAAGAAGCAGGCTCCATGCAGGGAGCCCGACGTGGGACTCGATCCCGTGTTTCCAGGACCAAGCCCAGGGCCGAAGGCAGGCGCCTAACTGCTGAGCCACCCGGGTTGCCCAGACTCCATCCTTCTAAAATCTGGCTTCACTTACTGCCTCAAATTCCAAGGTGCAATTAGAAAGTCTGAAAATGCCTGAGTCCATCAGGTAATTACTGATTGTCCTCATTTTAAGTAGGATTGCCAGATTTAACAAATAAAAACTTAGGATGCCCAGTTAAACTTGAATTTCAGATTTTAAAAAAACTTTCTTAAAAGTATAAGTAAGTCTTATAAAATATTTGACACATTATACTAAAAAATTATTTGTTGCTTATCTGAAAATCATATTTAACTGCATGTCCTACACGTTATCTGGCAACTCTAATTGTAAGGACAAGAGGAGATGTCTAAATCATTTTCCTCTTAGTTATAATGGTGACTCTCTATACTTTTTTTTATAAATTTATTTTTTATTGGTGCTCAATTTGCCAACATATAGAATAACACCCAGTGCTCATCCCATCAAGTGCCCACCTCAGTGCCCTGAGAACTCTCTATACTTTTGATGAACTTTTTAGGGACTTTCCCCTTTCCCAGTCAAACTTTCTCTTTCTTGTTTTATACCAATAAATCATCCTCTGTCGAATCAACTTTCTTTCAAGTTGACTCAAATGGTCAAAACTAGAGATGCATTATGAAGAATCACAGTCCCAAGATAGGCAAGCCCATTATATGATAGGACTGCAAGTAGGGACTACAAATTCTAGAGATGGTTGTTTTCTATAGAATCTGACCTTTTAAGAGCTCGTGCTAAAGGCTAGCTACAAAGCTATAGTCCATTGACTAGATCAGATCAATATGTTAATGATGCCAAGCTTAATTTGCCTGAGATGGGTCTCATTTTCTCCTAGACCAAGCTATATCTCTAATACAAACTAGTTATACTGTAAATATGTAGTAATAGTAAGGCAGTGTTATTATAGTAAGAGGAATAGTAGTTGTATTTGTAGTAGTAATAATAGCATCTTTATTGATCGCTTAGTATAGGATGACCAATTCTATAACTGTTTCCTAAGAATTATCTTATTTAATTGTATTAAGATAGACTTTGTTACAGAGAAGTTAGCTGACTTTTCCAAATCTAAACGGCTAGTAAAGAGAAAAACCAGGACCACTGGGTTAAGGAGTGGTGTTGGCCAGCAGGTAGTAGGTGACTGGATCAGTGAAAACTACCTCCCTACGGGGGCAATGACTCAAAGCATCAACTCTTTGATATTGAAGCACGGTGTTGGAGTGAGCCAATAGACGCAGTTTCAAATACTGCTTTTGGGACATCCCAACTGATACTTTGGGTAGCCTGTTTGACTTCTTTGTACTTTTCTTACCTATGAAAGAGAATTATGATAGCTAGTTTATACATTTACAGTTTAAAACTATTTTATGCAAAGAACCTGATATAACCTAGACTTAAAAAAAAGCAACTCTACTATTTCTCTACTTACTCTTCATTCTTTTGTGTTCTAAATAAATGATAGATGTAGAGTAACAAATATCACTGTGAAGACTAAGACATAAAAGAAATATAAAGGCAAGCACTCTTCAATCCTTGTTACTGTAAAAATATCATATTCTTTAGTTTTGTTTTCTAATGGAATGTCTATATCTGTCTTCCCTAGTGACTTGGGTACTTGTTCCAAATAAATCAAAACAAGGATGCCATTTTTTGGATAAGCAATAACATGATTTTTGCTTTGAAAAAAATGCTGATATCACATGCTCAAAAAATCACTGGGTATCTATCCTTTGTTCTTGGAACACACCCCATGCACACTTGGTTTGTTCCTTGCTTGGGCTGTTCTTACCTTTTCTGCATATCTACCCTTTTGTTTAGTTCTTGCTTCAAGTTTCACTCCACAGAATGCTAAGTGTCTCTGAGTGCCAATCTTTTCCGACCACTTTTTCAAGCTCATGTAAGAAACCATAAGTTAGCATCTTGTTATTTTGTAAAATCCATACAAATACAGATGATTGGTAGAAAGAGCTTGGAGTTTAGAATCTGAGTTCCTGTTGTTTCACTTCTGGGAAACTCAACAGATTCAGCCTTAATTATCGTTTCCACAGCAGTATCGGTGTTGATACATTAGAGACATTTGATAAATACTTGCTCAATTAATGATTATTATAATTAGGTAACTAATAGGTGGCAGTGACTAGCATGTAGTAAATGCTCAAAATATTATTTTCTATTTTTACTATAACCATGATCCTTACATGACTATGCAAGCTCATAGATCCCTCACTGGGAGGTGAGCTTAACACTATAGGCTTCCAATCAGATTGGCCCTGCATTCCTCTTACAGTGTTGCACTGATAGATAGACCTCAAACAAGAAGCAGTGTTTATGCTCCCCGCCCAACCCTCACACGTGGTTGGACCATGGTAACTGCCTCAAGCAACGTGCATATCAGAAGCGCCATTATGTCTTCCTAGCCTGGCTCTGTCTCATTTGGGACACGTACCTCAGAGCAATAAGTCAACATATGGAAAGTCTTGCTACCCTCAAGCCCGCATTCTGGAGAGAATATGTAAAGAGAGTTGCCCAAGGCGTCCCAGCTGTACTAGACTCTAATCTCCTCAGGCCAGGTATCAAAACTGTGAGTGAGAGCCCTCTGTAGGCTACCAGCCTCAACCACTGTCTAATTACAACTTCATTAGGGACCCCGAGTCAGAAGGTCCCTATGGACTTGCTCCTAAGATTCCTAACCCACAAAGTTGTGAGTGATAACAAGTGATTATTACTGTTTTAAGTCAATAAGTTTTAGGGTGATTTGTTGTGCGGCCATGGTAACAAGAGCAGGGCAACTGGGGCAAAAAAAATTCTGTAGCCCAGTTAGGTCCAAACTGTCAGATGAGCCATGTCTTAGAACATTCCATCCCTTAATCGAACTGACCACACTGTAACGGGCAGGCAGGGACCCTGCCCAGTTTGTGAGGTTTCCATTGCTTCCTGGGGTTGTGGCAACTGACGAGGTCTAGTTCTGTCTTGAAAAACTCATGTCTCTGGAAGAATAAAATACACTTTTTTCTGAATAGCTTTTCCAGTAATTAAAGTTTTATTTCCACATCCTTTTTAGTAAGTGTAAAAATACATTCCAAATCACTCTTTCCCTCAAAGTAGGAAAAGGAGGGGTGAGGGAAGTTGAGTCTATATGTCTCCAAATAAATGTAATTACCAGCCCTGCCTTCACTGAGGTCACACACCTATATGTGGAGGGCATAGGAGAGGGGAGGGGGATTTGCACATCTGGATTATATCAAATCATATTGGTTGCAGCTTGCAGACTGCAGTTTCTTGCCAATTTCTCGTTACTAATCCCTTGGTACCATGAAAGAAAAAAATATTTCTAAACTCTTCATAAACTGGAATTTGGCAATAGCCATGGTGGACAATGGACAACCCAGACTTGCACCATGTTAACAAAACTCCCTTTTCTCACTACCATAAGGTGAAACAAAATGTGAGGTCTACACACGTGTGAAGAAGTAAATAGAATGGCTTTGCTCCTGGTCGTGAGTAATGTGAATGAAAACAAAAAGTGCAAATCCTAGAGGGGCTGAGATCAAGAAGCACCCCCCACCGTCCTTCGGTGGGAAAGGTGTTGAACGGTCCCTGAGCCCATTTGGAACTGCACCAGAGGAAATTGTTTCCTGAGGCCTTGGTGTGGCAGGGCAGACACAGCACTGCTGATAAATGATTGTCAGGCCTGGAATTGATTGAGGAAAGCAAATTGGAGCCCATTCTTTTTCCATGTGTTTTACCCTGACAGTGAGTAGAGTCAGGAAAAGAAAAGTCCTCATTTTCAAATGCAGTGTGGGCTCTTGACATCAAGAATTGGCATAAACTCATAAATCTCAGGACAGAATTGAAGTAATGGGGAAAAAAGTAGGTCCCGTTTTCTACCTCTTATCTTTAATGACTACACATCTTTGGTTTATGGTTGATGCTTGAAAGCTTTCTAAAGACCTTTCACCCTACACTATTTCTGGACTATACAACCAAGTACTTTTGAACAGATTAGTACCCGATGCTCTAAGTTTGGTCATTCAGTGTTTTCCTTTATCCTTAATTGAGTCATGGTTGGGAGGATGGATCATAGGTTTATCCACAGATTCCCCACACCCTGTCTACTTGATCAGGCTTCTTAATTTCTCTGTGCCTCAATTTCCCCATCTTTGAGGCTGGGGTAATATGTGCCAATTGCAGAGTATTTTGTAAGGGTAAAGAAAAATGAAGCACATAAAGGATCTAGAGTAGTGGCTGGCACTTAGTGCTCAATAACTTTTAGTTATTATTCTTATGTTCAACTGTACACATGTTATCTCTATACCCACATAATTTTCTAGGCTGGCTTTTAGTCTGTTTTCTTATTTTCCTCCCTATGATGTAGTGAATTGACTATTGCCACCTGTGGCATTTGCTATCACAAGTCATTGGTAACAACAAACCTCCTCCTCCTCCTCTTCCCTTTCCTTTAGTCTGAAAGAATTGGTCTTCAGTATAAAGAGGTGTTTTATTATTATTATTATTATTATTATTATTATTATTATTATTATTTTCAATCCTACTAATGGTATTTAAAAACCAATTCTTTAAAAAACCAGCCAACCAAACACAAACCTCTGGATATGATTGAAGAGATAATTACTTGGTCATAAGCTCCATGAGGCCAAGGACCATGTTTGTTTTGTTCACTGTCTTAGAGTACATATAATCCAACAAGAGCAGCTTTATTTTTCATGGGGTTTTTGCTGTTATTGTTGTTATGGTTAATTACAGAGTAAACCAGCCCTCTTATAGAAATGGGAGTTCTATCAGTCAGTTCCATCACAGCATAGGTGGTTTACTCAAACTGCGTAATTTGAAGAGAAATTAATAAAAGCACTAATTTGAAAAATGTGGGTGGGGGTTAGGGAGCATGATGCACCTAGTGCATTTGTTCATAGACACCAAGAGCAAAGAGCTGGGACTACCCATTGACCTAATGAGACCAGAGCATAACAGAGTTACTAGGAGCCAGAGACAGGGTACTATATGGAGGAAAAGGCCTGGCAGGAACCTTGGTCTTGGTAGAAGGACACAAGCAACCCTTGGAGAAGTGGCAGGGAATCAACCAAGGAAATGAATATCCCATCTCACTATCTCCTTACTTCTGGTCTCCAGTTGGTGCCTCCTACTGGCAGAGCACAGCTGGAAGCCAGAGGTTAAGGGAATCCAGGCTATTTTCTCTTAGGCTTAGGCTCCGGGAACACAGAGGAGGGAGGGAGAAGCATGGAGATTGGATCTGAGAAGCAAAAGGAAGACATCCGGCAGTGGATCAAATATTGCCACTTGTATGTATTGTGTGTCTTCATACCCTCCAAGTCTAATTTATCCCACTTAACCTTCAGGCACTCATCCTCAGTCTGTCTTCCAAGAAGTACTCATGATGAGGAAGTCACAGCTTTGATTAGTCTAACAAATACTCAGGGAACAAGTAACAGCTCTCGACCTCATGAACCTCTCACCTACTCGGGGGAGACAGTCATGAATAATTGCAATGGATGTTTAATAATAATTGAATGAATAATTGCAATCCAATGTAATAGGTAGCAGGCAGGATAGAGTTGGCATTAAGCACTATAAAGAATAAAGAGAATGACTGACTTTCTTTTCTGGTGAGAGGCAGAGAGGTCAAGAAAAGTTTTATAGATCAGGTGACAATTACAGTGGACCTTGAAGAACAATCGAGTCCCACGGTTCCTTTTGCCAGGGATGTTATTTTGAGCTTTACTTCTGTTATCTTAAAAGCTCCCTCTTTTTTTGTGGTAAGCAGCTTCTGAGATGGCTTCCAATAATTCTTACCTTCTGATATTCATGTCTGTGTGAGATCCCCTCCCCGTGGTACAGGCTGATGTAATGAACAGAACATGGCAAAAGTTATGGAAGGTTGGTTACTTCTGAGAGTAGGTTACAAAAAAACCCTGGCCTCAGCTTGCCCTGTCTCTATCTTTCTCTCTCCCTGAGGAAATCTGGCTACCATGTTGTAAGCGACTTTATGGAGGTGCCCTTGTGGCAAGGAATTCAGGTGTGCCAGGGCCAAGAATCCAAGAGGACCTGAGGCTTGATAAATGCCACATGAGTCTGGAAGCAAATACTCTTACTGTGTTTTGAGAGATGACTGCAGTTCCAAATGATAGCTTGGTTGTAGTCTTGTGAGAGACTTCAGGCCTAGTTGCCAAGCTAGGCTCTGCCTAGACTCCTGACCCATAGGGACTATGAGATAACAAATGTGTGCTGTTTTACCCCACTAAATTTCTCAGGAATCTATTTTTCAGTATTACCTATATTAACAGATAAATAAATCTGTAATTTACTCTACGATTGATTCTTGGCGCTGTATATCCTACAGATTTGGACAAATATATAATAACATGTACCCATCCTTCTAATATTATACAGAGTATTTTCATGGCTTACTCATCCCTTCCCTTGACACCCAACCCCTGATCTTTTTACTGTCTTCAGAGTTTTATGTGTTTCAGAACGTCATATAGTTGGAATCATACAGTATGTAGCCTTTCCAGATGAGCTTCTTTCACTTCGCAATAAAATTAGACCTAGATCAGAGATGAAACCATCTCTGACCAGACCTAATCAGAGTGTCCATATTTATACAGATTGTATGCAAATTAAATATTTATATATTTCTTCAAAGAAAGAAGAATTTTAATGCACTGTCATATAACCCTATGGGTGTGCCTGTCGCTCTCATTTACAAACAAATCTGAGCATGATCAGAAATTCTTTTGTTGAATTTCAGGTGTAGTCTACACCGTTTTATTCAAAATTTCCTAAGGTAACTAAACATCTCAGCTTGCACATGGCTATTGCAGATGTAGCTACAAAATCCCTTGTTGTAGGAGGAGTCCTTGGTTTCAGGCACACTGGGTGGATTGCTCGTTCTACGACAGAGACCGGCAGCACTGGTGTTACCTCGGAGCTTGTTAGTAATGCAGAGTCTTGGCCCCAACTCAATCCTACTGTATTAGAAGCTGTTTTAATAAGATCTGCAGGTGGTTCATAGGCACATTAACATTAGAGAGAACTGTTCAAGAAACAACAGTTAAGAATCTGCATACCTGAAATCTAAAAATCCTCAGGCATTTTAGGAAATATTTTCAAATGTTTATATTTTTCATGCTCTTTACTCCAACACAAGCTTAATCAATTTATGGGCAGATCTTACTTGTCCCATCAGGACTTAGTTCATTATAATTATTCTTTGAAGTACATAATGTCAATTGAGAATTAGCTGTTTCAGGGGCAGCCCGGGTGGCTCAGCGGTTTAGGGCCTGCCTTTGGCCCAGGGTGTGATCCTGGAGTCCCTGGATCGAGTCCCACTTTGGGCTCCCTGCATGGAGTCTGCTTCTCCCTCTGTGTCTCTGCTTCTGTCTCTCTCTCTCATGAATAAATAAATAAAGTCTTTTAAAAAAAACTCTTAGGGAATTAGCTGTTTTAGCTTCATTAACTTTCTGTGTGCATAAGTGTATGTGTGTGAGTGTGTGTCTGCTTTCTAATTAATTTTACTTTTTAAAAGATATTTTAATTCAGATACAGTTAGGTCTCTAGAAAGTGATAATTAAACTCACTAAAACAATCACTATAAAAGCAAGTCACTATATTAAAGGACTAACAAATCAGTGAAACTACCAATTTTCTTCTGTATTCTGATAGTTTGGAGTTTGAAACAAATCATTGAACTTATCTGGACAAAGGGATGTAATTTTTCTAGCCCACTTCTTACTTCTTTGTGTTAATGATTACCTGATTTTATTTTTTCTGTTAATGATGATCTGATAATTACGCTTCATAAAGCAAGTAGTCAAAATAATAAATTAGATCATTTGTGTATAATAAGAGTTCTTTGTAGGTCCTCTCAGCTCTAACTGTCATCTAATCCTACAGATTCTTTTCTTTCCCCTTTTGGAAGGCAGCATCTATCTACAGCAGAAAATTTAGTTTTTAATGTTTTCATTTTGTCGTCTCTAATGTACTTTTCTTTAGCATTGTGGGTTTTCTGCCTCTGCTCTCAGATGCACAGAATCTCTTCTAAACCTCCAGAGTTTGTTAGTTTGTTTAAATTGGCATAAAATACTAGAAAAATTCCAGCAAGTCTCTCTGTGGCCACTGTCCAGAAACAAAGCCCAGATTCACCACTGGCTCATTACCTGAAACCTTCACTGCTAAGTGGAACTGCAGGGTTGACTTCAGCTCAGGAATGAAAGCATGGCTTTGTCGAGTAATTAGCTTTTCCTGGCCTTTGCTTCATCCATCTTCATCTTCATTCTATTTTAACTAAAGTATTATACAGTATAACTTTGTTAGACTTCCAAGGAAAATGGTACTGTCAACATACTATAAGAATCATAAAGATTTATTTATTTGTTTGGGGGAGAGAGACAGAAAGAGAGGGAGAGCACGAGCAAGATGAGGGGCAGAGGGAGAGGATCTCATGCACTGAGATTCAGAGCCCAACATAGGGCTAAATCTTATGATCCTGAGAACATGGCCTTAGCTGAAACCAAGAGTTGGATGGTCAACTGACTGAGTCACCCAGGTGCCCCAGCACACTATAAGATTTAAATCAAGACAGACCGTGTCTGCCTTTACTGTAGCATTAAGACCTGAATAACTTAGGGAAAAATCACAGGAGTTCAATGAACCTCAGTGCCCCTATTCATAAAACGAGTAACAGTAAGTATATCGCAGAGCTGTTGTAAGGGTTAAATGAGTAAGTGTATGAAAAGCACAGAGCGCAATGCCTCAGCATATGTTACTTTCCTCTTCCTAAATATCACCATGGTGGATCTCCATGGTATTTGTAAAATGATAGTACTTAGAGTTCTGAAAATAAAAGTAAAATAAATCTATAATTATGTACATATGGATAGGCATATGTATTTAAACATGTTCATGTGTTTTCTACAACTATAATTTATTTGCACAATCTTTTCCTAGTCTGCTGCCCAAAATATTAAATGTCTCTGGGGAAAGAAAATAAAACAACACATGCTCTGACTTGTCCCAGGCCAATTTCTTATTTTTCAGGCAGACTATATAAAAATTACATTATTTTCATGGAATATATATAAGGATACATGGAAGCTCACACGAGAGCCTTACTCAGTCTTGAGTACCGATCTACATTCTTTTCATATGTATCGTGTGATGAATTTCCCCTTGACACCATGCAAGACAGTGATTTCAATTTTTACAAAGATTTAAACATATATTTTACTCTCCCTTTTCAGGGGACAGCATGGTCAATGGATTTGGAGCCAGCATACCTGCCATTTACAACTATTTGATCCCGGGAAAGTAATTGAATCTTTCCCAGCTCTTATTACAGTAATAAATATAAATCACATTAATGTTTATTGAGTGCTTACTGTGTCCCAACCCACATATATTTATAATTTAGTTTAATATTTACGATGATGAGGTGGGAATTGGTAGTAGACCTACTTTATAGATGACAAACTGAGGCTCAGTGAGGTTAAGTGCCATAGCCTGGGTTTTGCCAGACAACAGGCCCTAGAGCTGGTGTTCACAATCTGTGCTTCTGTGTCCTGCACTCTACTGGTCTCCACCAAATGAGCACAATAGTTATATTTGCCTCCCAGGACTGTTATTGGGAGCTAATGAATGCGGAAAAAGATTAGTATAGAAGATTAGTATTTCTATAAATCTATACTACACAGTTATGAAAGTGTTGGTTCTTGTTAGTTTAATTAAAGGGCTCTGGCCTCTGAAACTAGAGTATAAGCTACAATAATATCATGGAAAATTCAAGTAGTTAAAAGCCGTGCAGCTCCACCTTTCCAGCATCTTAAAGAATTGAGTATTTCAGACATGTTGGTTCCCTAGCCAAGGACCATTTTCAAAAATTTCTTTATTATAGAATGGCCTCATTTCCTCTATTAAGATCAAAATACTAGACACAAATTTCTATTTTTCTTTCATCGCAAATAAGGATGGTTGTATCAGTTTCCTAAAGCTGCTTCAACAAATTAGCACAAATTTAGTAACTGGAAGCAATAGAAAAGGTTCTTACATAATTAAACATACTCTTTTTATTTCATCCAGTAATATCACTTCTTGATATTTACCCAAATGAAATGAAAACATTTGTTCACATAGAAACCTTAACACAGACATTTATAGCCACTTTATACATAATTGCCAAAAATTGGAAACAACCAAAGATGTCTGTAGTTCAGTAGTTAAATGAAGAATTGTGGTATATCCAGACAATGGGGTATAATTCAGCACTAAAAAAGATTGGGTTATTAAGCCATGAAAAGACATGGAGGAAACTTAAATGCATTATGACTAAGTAGAAGATGCCAATCTGAAAAGACTATATACTTGTGATGATTGATTTTGTGTGTGCACTTGACTGGGCCCAAAAGCATTTGGAAAAACTTATTCTGGGTATTTCTGTGAATATGTTTTGGGATGAAACTAACATTTAAATCAGTAGACTGAGTAAAGGAACTTTCCCTCTAGAGTGTGGGTGGGCCTCATCCAGTCATTCAAAGGCCTGAGTCAAACATAGAGGCGGACTCTCCCTTGACTAAGAATTCTTGCTGCCTGATGGCGTTTGAACTGAGATATTTTCCTTACCTTTGGACTCAAAATGGAAACATCAGCTCTTCCTGGGTCTTGAGCCTGCTAACCTTTGGGCTGGATCTGAACCATTGGATCCCCTGGGTTAGCTTGCTAATAGGCCCTACACACTGTTGGGATTGACTAGCTCCATGTGAATCAATGCCTTACAATAAATCTCTCTCTCTCTCTCTCTCTCTCTCTCTCTGTCTCTACACACACACACACACACACACACACACACACACACACTATCCATACACTATTGATTGTGTTTTTGTGGAGAACTCTGATGAATATAATAGTGGTGACTCCAACTGTATGACATTCTGGAAAAGGCAAAACTACAGAGATTAAAAAGATCAGTGGCCAGGGATTTGAGGGGAGGAAGGGATGAAAGAGGGAGCACAGAGGATTTTTATTCTGTATGATACTACAAAGGTGGGTACATATTAGTAAACGTTTGTCCAGACCCATAGAATGTTCAACACCAAGAATGAACCCAAATGTAAACTATTGACTTGAGGACGTGTCATTATAGCTCCATTGGTTGTAACAAATAAGTACCACTCTGGTGTAAGATGTTGATAATAGGGTGGCTATGCTTGTGTGGAAGTGAGGGATACATGGGAACTCTGTCCTTTCTGCACATTTTGCTGTGAACCTAAAACTTCTCTAAAAAATAAAATCTTATTAAAACACACAAACAAATAAACAAACAAAACACAGAGATTTATTCTCTCATAGTTCTGGGTGCCAGAAATCTGAAATCAAGGTTGACAAGAAGGCTGCCCTCCATCTGATGCCTCTAAGGCGGGATTTGTTCTTTGCCTCTTCCAACTTCCGTAGCTATGGACATTCCTTGACCACTAACAGAGTCTCTCTATTTTCAGTCACATCCACGGTCACATTGCCTCCTCTTCCTCTTTCTGTCTATATGTTTCTATAATCCCCACCACTCCCATCCCTTGCCATGGAATTTCCTTCTTTACCTGGATAAAGCAGAATGATCTCTCAAATTCAAGACGCTTAATTACAGAGCTTGCAAAGATCTCTTTCTCCAAATCAGCTAAGGTTCATAGTTTCTAGAGGTTTGGGCATAGAAATATCTTCTAAAGGCTGCTAATCAGACAACTACAATGGCTACTTACCGGATCCTGGACAATAGGCCTCAGGGAAAGACTACTCATTGACTTCGATGGAAGGGTTTCTCTTTTATTTTTCCTTTATTTATTAAAAATAAGTATTCTTTTCTATCTTTCCATACATTTGTAAGAGAACAAGATTCCAGGAAAAGCAGCAGCCATCTTGGGTCCAAGAAGTGACAAGCCTTGAAGACTTGGTTGAGCTGCTGAAATAAGCCTGAAATCACAGACCTGTGAATTTCATTCTAAGTGAGGTTATAAACGTCTTTACAGTTTAAATGGTTGATAATTGTGATTTTTGTTACTTGCAACTGGAAGCATCCTGACTTAAAATGGTGAAATGTGGATATAATATACAGACAAAGAAAACTTGTGTGATATGCAAAAGAGGACAGGCTATGAACTCTATGAAAATAAGTAACTGAACTGTGAAGTTACCTGAAGAGAGTAGTTTTGGGGTTATTCTAATAATACAGATATAAATAATCATATTTTTCTTTAGGAGAAAGAATGAAAAGAAATAGCCTAGCTGGAGGTAAGTAAAGTTGAAACCACCATCCAGGCTGCACATTCCATCAAGTCAATTAGAACTGTGTTCACATGAGTTTACATATCAATTATACCAAACATAAAGTATCCCCTGTCTTGCTTCCAAACCCACGGATCACATGGGCAACCTTGGAGGTCTTACTAGGTACGGTAGCAAATACATATATTCATCCAATTGAAAAGTTTGGATTTTTAAATATAGCAACATGTGAAAACTATTGTGAAGTGGACAGAGAGTGGGATAGCACTGCATAAGCACAGCTGGAATTGGCACAGATCTTGTGTAATAAAATGCCAGTCAGTCTTCTGCTTCTCCTCCAACCACCACTGGCTCCCTTTGCAGTAATGAAAGGGTGACCTAGACAAGTTCTCTTCTGCGCACACAGCCTGACATGCAGCCAGGGGAAGTTTGTGGAGATGATGAAATAGCTCCATTGTGAAGCTCATGGAGTCCTCCCCTCAATGTGATTAAGTGAGATTTAATTTTGATTGCTGTCAGATTTTACAGCTTTCAACACCTGCAGCTCCCTGGTAGACTTGAGGTAGGTCTTTTGTAAAATTATTTTTCCTCTCCCACATCTACAAAACAGAACGCTTTTTCACTAGAGCCATGGTAGGTCGTCTACTTTGCAGTCGACAGGTCTTTGACTTAAGTAGGTAAATTAGCTCCCCGGTATGACATGGTGTCTTTTTTTCTTGTTGCCCTTTGTCCTCCATCTCTGCTCCCCAAAGCTATCCTCACTCCTCCACATCAAAGGATATCAGTGTTCTTGCCCCAGTTAGACTTATGAGGGATTCTCAGGGGCTCAGTCCCAGCATCATGAAACCCTGCCTTTGCTGATGGGGTGGGGGTCCTATACCACACCTACCAGCCCTAATGATCACCATTCCGATCACAAAAACATATTCCCGTAGTTTTGTTAGTATGTGAAGAATAGTCTGTGACCAGTGTCAAGTTTTGGGGCAGAAAACAGGCAGCCTCTGTTTCAGAAAGATATGACATTTACCCAAGACCAATGTCTTGCCTTAATACTAGCTGGTATTCGCTGAGCGATATTATGTCTCCTTTAAATTGCATTCACTCTACTTAGTAGAGACCACATTTATCCATTTGTTAGCTAAGCAAGTCGCCCTTACAGGTCAAATCATTCAACGTAGCATCAAATAACTGGTAAATAATGGAGATAAGGTACAAATTCAAGTTGGCCTGTGCTTTTAACTTCTATGTCTCCTCCCACTATTGAGATGCTTCCTGGAGAGACATTTATGCTATGGTTGTGCCTTCCTAAATTGCTCACAAGGAATCCTCTCCTAATCCAAGCTCCATAAGGCTTGAGAGTAGCTCATGTAAAAACCCCAAACAGTTAAATAATTGTTAAATGATGTGATGTGAACAAGTTGCAAAATGTACTAGATACCTTTAGGTTTCCTAAATAAGTGAAACAATATTTTTTTAAAGTTTTTCTCCCATGAATATGCTTTTAAAAAACAATCCCTAAGGAAAGAATTCCTACTAACTTGTCAAATCAGAGGCTTAACTTAATACGAAAACTTGTTTTAATTAAACCTATATTCCTTTTCTTTGAATCCTAGACACTGACCTAAACCAAAATGGCTGATCCAAGTGTCACAGAACACCCCTCCATAGCCCTGTGTTTCCTGGGATGCTTTATAGCTAAACACTCAGAAACCATGCCTGGGACTCTCCTGTGCCTCAGGAGTGGGCTTAAGTTGACCTCAAGTTCAGAGATCCGTTTACCTCATTGGGACCTTTCTATAAGACCAGCCATCCCCTTCTGTGCAGGTGTGAACATTCCTCTAACATTTGAAGCTCTTGGGAACCTTTCAGATGTTGGAAGAAGCTCCTTGAATTTTTTGTTTGTTTTTGTTTTTTAAGAGCAGAGACTGTGATTTTCCAAGTGTCATTGACTTTGCGTGAATCTTGGTACCTGAGTGCTTGTCACTGTTCAATTATATGTGTGCTGGTAGGTGTGAAGTTGGGGAATTGGACTGTTTGAGCATAACATTTCCTACCAGTAACTGATTTTAAGAAACAAAACCAATTCTATTGAAATATTTTATTAGAAAATATATCCCATAGTTTACCCAATTCATTTTAGGCCTTTTAGCCAGCAAAATGTTTATAGTTCTGAGTTGGATAAAATAAAATCTTTCAGGGATATGTCAGTGTTTCCATTACACTCCTTTTTCTTATCCCGAAGTAGCACAAGTTTATTAGTGTGTCCATAAAAATTAATATTCCACTGAACCTGGCACCAAACCACAAAGTAAATGTTTACACATCCTTTCAAATATTAACTCAGTGGTTTCTACAAAATGATAGGCCTGCCAGGCATGAAAATTCTCAATTCATAGCCTTTCTCTGCTAATTCAGCTGGGCTATTCTTTCAATGACTAAAAAACAGCACCTGAGATGGACAGGACATGAGAGAAGGAGTGTGAGAAAATTTTATTAATTATCCAGAAGCTTCTAACATGAGGTCATCCTGAAAAGTGGAAATTATCAAACCAAGCATGCAAAGCTAAGCATGTTATTTGCACCAAAACACATCTCTGGTCTCTCTCAACTGCGTGTCATCTGTCAGGAAGTGGCCTGAGGGCCAACCCACATGTGGCTGCTGTGGGGGTGGTGCTTGGGACACAGTTGCAGATGAAGTGCTGACTAAGCTCCCAGCTTATCTGGTGACCCAAGGATGGGGAAGCCAGGCCTCCATTGGTGTGTAAGATGTTAGGTCCATTGTAGGAAGGCTGACAAAATGATTCTCTGGATTACTTGGCGGGGCGGGGGGGCAGTGGCAGGACAGGAGAAAGGAAGGTATAGTGAGCTCAGGCGTAGACACAGAGAAGAACCAAGACGCCTGAATCTCTTCTTTTGTCAGCCTTATCCTGGAGCTTAAGAATGAATTCTTGACCTTAGTTTTGCCCCCTTAACTCTTCCTATGACTCTAAATGCTTATTATATTTTTTTTTAAAAAAGTATCAGAATAAGACATCTTATTTGATTCAAGACCTTCCTCCATTACTTGCTAGTTGCTTGGTTTGATACTTGATAATACTAAGTGCCACTGCTTTTACATGATTAGGTTCAGAATCACATGAACTGACTCATAGAAAACTATTTGGTTAATAATAATGACAGTAATAGTAATAATGATAACGATTTATTACATACCAGGTAAGGTTAAGAATTTGGCACAAAATGTCTTACTTAATCTGTACAACACACATCTAAGTCATTTTTGTTTTTTAATTTTTCATGTAAAAGATCAGAGGCTCCGAAATTTTTAACACCTTTCCCAAGATGCTCATCATTCCCAAATTGACCTATAGATTCAGCAAGCAAAATCTCAGATGGCTTACTTTTTTTTAGCAGATGTTGACAAATTGATTTTAAAACTGAAACATAGCAATAAAGACGACCTACAATAGCCAAAAAAAATTTGAAAAAGAAAAAAGAAAAGCAAATAAAATAATTTAGGTGAGATGCCCTATCTGATTTCAAAACTTACTATAGAGATACAATAATCAAGATTGTGGCATCGACATAGGGCTACACAAGCATCAGTAAAATAGAAAACACTGCATAGAAATAAACCCACTCACATATGGCCATTTGATTTTCTACAAAGCAACAGGGCAATTTATTGGGGGAAAGATAGTTTGCTTTGTTTTGCTTTCAAATGAAGTAGCAATAACTTTATCCACATAGATAAAATATACTTTGACTCCTATCTCATATCATAAAAATAATGGAACAGTAATTATAGATCTAAATATTAAAAATAAAGCTGTAGAACTTCTAGGAAAGAATCTTTATGACCTGGAGGTAAGCAAAGTGTTTTTAAAATAGGAATCAAACACACAAGAACCCTAAAAAACCTATGCGTGTAAACTCAATTTCATCAAAGTTAAAAACTTATGTTCTTCAAGACACTATAAAACTAATGAAAATGCAAGGTACTCTTAAGAAGAAATGGTTGCAATACACATATCTAACAAAGGAGTTGTATTAATACAAAGGGTTTGTATTAAATTAAAAATAGGGAGAACTCTTTCATCTCAATAAGATAAGCAGATAGTCTAAGTATTTAAATGAAGTTCTAGAACAACCAAAACTCATCTGTGGAATTAGAGACCAGATCAATAGTTGCCTGGGATTGGAAGTGGGAGATGATTTACTGAAAGAAAAAAAAAAAAAAAACTTTTTTTTTTTTTTTTTTAAGATTTTATTTATCTATTTGACAGACAGAGAATACAAGCAGGGGGAGTGGTAAGAAGAGGAAGAAGGATAAGCAGGCTCTTCTCTGAGCAGAGAGCCCAGCACCCTGGGATCATGACCTCAGTTGAAAGCAGATTCTTAACCATCTAGGCACCCCGAAACCTTTCTATAATAATGGAGATTTACTATTCTGTGAATGTAGTATTGGTTATACAAGTGTGTACATTTGTTATAATTCATCCAAAAGTCTACTTAAAATGTGCAAATTTTACCGAATGTAAATTATACCTCAAAAAAGATGTTTTTAGCATTGATCAAAAACGGTCAGCCATTTGGAAAAACAATATTTTGAAGTTTATTTATTTTATGTCTGTTGTCATACATTGTTGAGAAGGGAAGATTCTACATAAATGAGACTCAAAAACAACTATTATGGTGATGTCATCAGTGGTGACCTCATTCGTAGAAGAGTCAGAAGGAGGAAGTTTTGAAAAAGATTTAGTTAAGGTTTTTATGTTTAGTTTATATGTCTATGGAATATCTAAGGGAAAATGTCCAGTAAATAGTTAAATGTGTGGGTCTGGAGGTCAGCAGAGATATCTTGGCAGAGTATGTTGATTTAAGGGTCAGGAGTTCAGATGGTAAATAAGCCATAGACGATGGGATCACCCCTAGAGATTTGTGGTAATAAAACAAGAGGCCTAGGACAGAATTACAAAGAAGACACAACTTGGCGGATGGGTGGAGAAAGCAATGCCTGTGAAATAGTGTGTTTGTGCAGCTAGAGAATGAGGTGAAAATCAGGAGAGTAGGTTGTCCCAGACAGTAAAGGAAGGGAGATGCATCAGTTCAACTAGCATTTAACTTAACAAAGTGAGTCACGTAGGCTCCTGAATTCTTGGGGGCGGGCAGTACCATCCTGCCAGGTGCCAGGAAGAAACAAAACCCAGATACGAGTGAATGCCCCTGACATCTGTCATGCTTTGTAGCAGATTCCCTTCTCCTGTTCTAAGCCCAACATACCATTCCTATCCTCCACTGCTAAATCTATCTTTGCTGGATTCCATGACTCTCTAGTCTTTGTGGATAATCTACTCCCCTTTTTCTCTCTCTCTCTATATACATATTTGCTAACACTTGAAACTGTGCTGTGCTGCAAAGTATCATGCTTTTGGCAGGGTTTTATTGAATTGCCCATCCACTGATGATATTTTCTGTCATCTTTATTATTTAGAATTGAACAACTTTAAGGTTCTAATATACCAGTTTTATTAGGGTCCCTGGAGGGAGAGCTTGGACAGACATAAGCCTAGTTCGTTATCTTTAAGTGGACACTTAATAATTACATTTAACGTATCATTTTTTCCTTTTATGCTTATTACTTTCTGTGCCCTTGAATAAGAAATATTTACCCACCCTCCAGATGCAAAGACATTTTCCTAAAAGCTTTGTAATTTCAACTTTTAAGTGTGAGATATGATTCATATAAAATTAAGACCAATTATGATCTGATGTAGCAACGAAGTTTCAATGTTTTTCCATATGAGATTATGGGCCATTTGTTGAAGAGCCCTTCCTCACTTCATTTAGGTACCTTGACTGTAAAAGAATGGCATATTACTGGGCTTTTTATTCCATTCTATAATCTCTTTGTCCATTTTTACAATGGCACCACATGCTTTATAGTAATACTTGAAGACAGAGAGTGTACGTTCTCAACCTCATTCAGATGGTAAAAGATGCTGTTATGGAACTGAGATTCCCTGGTAACAAGAGAAATGATAGAATTCCCAAACAGCAGAGACCAGGTGACAACACTTAATGATTAGAGGCAAGGTAAGCATGATTCTTATAATGGGCAGGAAGGTGCTAATGGCCTTCGGAAGGTCCTGCTCTATAAGGATCTATGGCTATGCCTCGGAGAACATGGTGTTCCTAAAATCAAAATAGATGGAAAGGCAGTAAGAGTCAGCCCCCTCAATAACAAGTCATAATTCATCACCAATGTTTAAATCCTGGCTAGTTCTATTCCTCAGAACCCATCAGCTGAAAGAGAGATCCCGTCTCCTTAGTTGTGATTTTCCCAATCCTTCCCCAAACAGAACATTTGACCATTTAGAATGGGGAAAGGTAAAGGCTCAGATTTTTAAGGTCCACTTGATACAAAGTCCAAGCTGATATGAATACCCAGGGAGCCAAAGTGCTGTGTGGTTCTCTTGTGAGAGTAGAGATATATGAGAATCAGGTAATAAATTGAGTTCTAATACTGGTTTATCTCACAGGGGGTCTACAACAAATAAGGGTGCACCCACTGCTTATTTCTCGGGTTTCTGAACATATATTTGGAATGGACATATATGGAACTGGTGGAACCCACACATTGAATTCTTGGCCCATGGAGTAAAAGCAATTTCAGTAAAAGCATTCTTATACTGGCTTAGAACCATATGTAGCTCATTAGTCAAAACCAGCCTTGTTGAATCCAGAATAGAAACTTCCGGTCTGGCTTCTCAATATAGATGTCTATTTTGAGATCTCATAACTCAACCCAGAGACATTATTTAATACCTAATTTCTTTATTTTTCAAGATCCCTTTGAATAAAGATCTATTTATCATGAATACCAAGAAATAACCACATGGTTATTTTGAGGTCTAACTAGACATTACTTGTCAAGAATTGTGAGGGGTCTGGTTTCATCCTGCTTGTAAGGTAACAAGTTAGACTACCATAGTTTCTTGGTTGCTTGAAGAAGACATATTTTTAGGTCAAAGTTGCATTCATGGCAGAGTCACATAGCGTGAATTTTATTTTTGTATTGGTTCTTCTTGCCCTCCAATTCCATGGGAGCAAGATGGTATAGTTCACATGGATTCTGCACACATAGTTGGTTTGCACCACAGCTGAGGAGCTCTGAGCTTAGGAGAGCCCAGTTAATGCACTCCAAGCAAATCCGCCTGATAGCTGCCTTAGATGGAGACACTATCCTTAACAGTAAGCAAACTTCTCCTCTGCTCTAGAGGAAGACATTATCTTTATTAAGGCTGCTCACTGTACCGATATCCTTGAAAAAATTATCTCAGACAAAAGGCAAGATATGCAGAAACACGGAGAATTGTTTTTCTACATTAGTATATCCTTCTCTTTCAAATTTAAAAAAAATTTAAGAGATGTATTTATTCATTTTAGGGTGAAAAAAGAGAGTGCAGAGTGGGGGCCAGGGGCAGAGGGAGAGGGAGAAAGAGTCCTAAGCAGACTCTGCACTGAGTGAGGAGCTGGACGCGGGGCACAATCCCCCTACCCTGAGCTCACAACTTGAGCTAAAACCAAGAGTCAGCTGCTTAACCAACTATGCCTCCTTTTTCAAATTTTAATAGAAGAATTAATATATTTCATGAGACCCAGGGCTATTGATAGCCTCTGGATTTCTGAGACATTTTTTATTGAGAGGGATCCTGCTCATAACCATCTCAGCCCCACCCCTGACAGAAAGGCAGGTACTCTCTTTATGTAAATTTTTGCATTTCTCCAGTACTTTGCAATCTTTCTATTCTTACTTTTACAAATGCCCTTGGATCAAATTTGCACGCTACATCAAGATGGAGATTGATTGTGCAGCCGAGACCACCACTTTAGGTCCCAAGAGAGTCCATACTGGGTTAATGTTGATTTATTTATCTGTCATGCCATTATATTTGAAAACTCAACAATCGAATGAGGGAGAGATTTTCCAAAGGAACCCTCAGATGAACATCACATTTTTCCCCCCAACCCATTTCAGCCAAGGGATAAACTGGCACCCTTTCTGACATGAGCACGTAATGGAAAGAACATCAGACCAAGATCCAGTAGACTCATGTTCTAATCCCGTTTCTTTCATTAGCTTGTTGTGTAACCTTGGACAGCATGTGGCACTTTAGGTAGCACAGAATAAGAATCACTTATAAACAAATCAAGAAAAAAAAAAAAGAAAAGAAAGAAGTTTTGACAATTTCAAATTACATATCTGGAATAAATTTTAAGATGATTTTTTCCTTAATAAGCAGAACAATATTCTTCTATGTAAGAAGCAGATCATTTTACTGTGGTCTTCTTTTATACACAAACAAAGATCAAATGAAAAATATAGACATTCCAAGATTTTTCTAAACCTCTGTGGAATGACTCAATCTTTTATGCCATATATATATATTAGGCCATAGACATACTATCTTAGAAGTTTTAAATAAAAAAATATCAAATTTTATATTTTATATAATGTATTTGAAGTTTTTCCTTTACTTCAAAAATATCTATCTTCCCTTCTTATTCCCGGAGTTGCCACTCTACATTGGTCTAGAAGATTAACCATTAATCTTTTAATTGACTTCCAAGTTTTTGGCTTGTCTCTTCCAAGTTTTTGGCTTGTCTCTAGTCTCAATTTGTCCTTTCAATTTAATCTCCTTTTTTAAATTTTTATTTTTTTTAAAGATTTCATTTATTTATTTGAAAGAGAGAGAGAGAACCTGCACACACGAGTAGGGGGCAGAGGGGCAAAGGGAAAGGGAGAGGGAGAAACTGACATGGGGTTTGATCCCAGGACCCTGGGACCATGACCTGAGCCAAAGGCAGAGCTACCTGGGTGTCCCTGAATTTAATCTTCTTAAAAGTTAAACCACCTCTCTCGATTGGATCAAGTACAAACTATCAATCCTGGAATTTCTTTCTTTCTTTTTTTTCAGTCCTGGAATTTCTAAACTAAGATTATTTGGTCAACTTTCATCTTCCTCTATACCAAAAGGAAATTTTCATACCAGTCAGACGAACACACTTATATGTGCCTTGAATACAACACTTTCACCTCAACTGTTGTATCTTTCTGACTTAGAATTTTCTCCTCCATTGTGTCTACCCATCTGACTTCGACCTTTCCTTTAAGGCTCAGCTCTATACCACTCCTTCTTTGAAACATTCCTTGATTTTTCTCCAATATTTGCAAAGCTTTTAGCCTTTTAATAAATATTTGTAGCATGAGAACTCTAACATGAACCACAAACACTTTGGAATTTTTATTTTTCCATAGGTTGGGATTTTTTGAGAGCAGGCTCTTAACTGACTTATTTATTTCTCTTCAAAGCCTCTAACCTCCCTGGTTTTTCTTGATTTGATTGGTTGCATGTGACTTGGCCTGTTTTTCCCCTTCCTTTTACTATCCACCATAATCAAGTTTGAATATTCTTTTATTGATCTACTATATCACGGAGGTGATAAAGGGTGGTACTGCTTCAGTGGACTGGACCAGGAGTTGTATCCTAAGTTTACATTGATACCTTCACTTATATTTTCAGTAATCTAGGTAAAAAATGAGTAAAGGTTTTTAGATATAGCTGTTTGAATTATTGGTTAGTTTTGAAATTACAGTTTAATAGGAAATAAATCCAGATTAAAGTAGGTTAACTAGAAAACCAATAGAGTATCTATTAATTTATTCATACAATCATTACTTCCAATAAACTCATTTTTCAACTGAATTTCCCCTTTTTTTTTTTTTTTAAAGATTTGTTATATATTTTAGAGAGAGAGCGAGAGTGAAAGAGAGCACATGTGCACGCTTGAGCAGGGTGGGGCCGGGGGTGGGGGGCAGGGGAAGAGGGAGAGAGAATCTTAAAAGATGACCCCCAGATGGATGATCAATGTTTGTGGAGCCCAATGTGAGGCTCCATCCCATGACCCTAGGATCACAACCTAAGCTGAAGCCGGGAGTAAGTCACTCAGCTTACTGAGCCACTCAAGCTCCCCTCCATGTGCCATTTTCATTTACTAGTCACTTTGATTCTGTTTAGCCTGGTATGAAATATTCCCATTATGCTAGTGGGTTTTACCATGAATCATGCTATGAATTAAGAACTAGGCAATAATTACTGATTAATTTCAGCCAAGTCATGTGACCAGCCACAAAGATTATTTGCTAGCTTAATAACCTTATTTAACCCTGAATCGGTGCCCAGAAAATATAAAGTTATAACTCATATTTCCAATTGTGTATGGCTTTCATGAGTCAGTCAAGCCACAGGAAGACATCCACTCTTCCTTTATATTCTTTTTTTTTTTTTTCTTGCCAAATTTCTTGTTTTCTTATAGGTTTTTTGTTTGGATGAAAGTATTCTTCAACATTTTCACTGGTTGTTACACTTATTTCTACCTTTTGAGGAACTTGTTCAATTAATTTTTTTTTCATCAAAATAGCAAATATGCATGCATCTTCTTAATGAATTTGGGAATTTGTGCAGCTATATTATGATTTAAAAGAAAAATCAGATTTTTAATCATTGGGGGATTTACTGAAAAACGTAAAGAAAAATTATTTCTCAATACTTTGCTGTTTTTTATCTTGTAATTGTTTAACATTGATATTCTTGTTTTTCTTTTCTTTTCACATGTGACATAATTTTGAAAATTCCATTTTTGATTTGAAAGATCTCAGGGAGTATTTGATTTCTTTATGAGAGAATTGTTTAATAAATATTTTGTTTAGAAAGTATGATACTGAAAAAGCAACTTGAATGAGCAAACATCATTGTACCTTTAATCTGTTAAAAATGGTATAAGTAAAGTGAAAGATAATGATAACACACAATGCTGATGAGGATGCAGAGAAACTGGACCATTTATATACTGCTGGTTGGAATGGAAAACTGCATAACTACCTTAGAAAATAGATTGGCAGTTCCTTTCAAAACTAAAAAGGAACTTACTGTATGGCCCATCAGTTGCACTCTTGGGTATTTATCCTCCAAGATTGAAGACTTATTTTCACACAGGAATTTATACACAAATATTTATGATAGCTTTATTTGTGATAGATACAAACTGGAAAAGTACTTTCACACAGGAATTTATGCATGAGTATTTATTTATTTATTTTTTAAAGAGCACAAGTATTTATAATAGCTTTATTTGTGATAGATACAAACTGGAAAGTACATCAATCACTCAAAAACAGACTGTGGTACATCTATACCACAGAACACAGCTCAGCAAAAAAAAGGAACAAATTATCAATATGTAAAACAACGTAGTTGGACCTCAAAGAAATTCTACTGCTAGAAAAAGCCAATGCCAAAAGGATATATTGCATGATTCTATTTATGTTACAGCCTAATTATAAAAATGGAGAACAGATGGACTAGGGATTTCCAGGGGCTAGGACTGAAAAGAGGGGATGGGTATGGCCATAAGGATAACACCAGGAACCCTTGTGGCAGTGATACAGTTGAGTATGTTGATGGCTGTGTGGTTACACAAAGCTACACATGTAATAGAATTGCATAGGATTATACACACACACACACACACACACTAGTTCATATAGAACTACTGAAATCTGAATAAGTTCTGTGGATTGCAGCAATGCCAATTTCTTGGTTCTGATTTGCACTATCCTTTGTGAGATGTTAACATTGGGAAAGATTGGCGTAAGTGTGCGTGGGGCTTGGCATACCTTTCAACTTCCTGTGGGTTTATAATTATTTTTATTTTTTATTTTATTTTTTATTTTATTTTTTTATCTTATTTATTTATTTATTTATTTATTTATTTATTTATTTATTTATGATAGTGAGTGAGAGAGAGAGAGAGAGAGAGAGAGAGAGAGAGAGAGGCAGAGACACAGGCAGAGGGAGAAGCAGGCTCCATGCACCGGGAGCCCGACGTGGGCCTCGATCCCGGGTCTCCAGGATCGCGCTCTGGGCCAAAGGCAGGCGCCAAACCGCTGCGCCACCCAAGGATCCCTATAATTATTTTTAAATGAAAAGATCTGAAACTATTTATATTGAAAAACTTTTATTTTCCATAGTGTTATGTTAATTTCCTTGACCCCCACCTAAAATATACTCTTCTTTTCCCTAATAGTTAGAGCTTTATTGTTTTCTTTTTCACATTTAGTTCTATGATCTATATGGAGTCAAGAGGTTTTTTTTCCAGCTTTATTAAAGCACAATTATAAAACTCATAACAATGGAATAGAATGGGCTGTGGGGTGGGGGAAATGGGACTACAACCTGTCAGTTACAGGATGGATAAGTTCTGATGATGTAATGTATAGCATGGTGACCATAGTGAGTAATACTGTATAATATACTTGAAATTTGCTGAGAGAGTAGATATGAAACATTCTCATTAAATTTAATAATGTGTGGTGCTAGACATGTTAATTCACTTATTTATGGGAATCATTTCACAATGAAAATGCATAGCAAATCATCAAATTAAACAGTTTTCTTTTGATATGAAGAATAGAAAACAAGTTTTATATCATGTCATACAATATTTTATTTTTATATATAATTATTATTGCAAAAACTATATTTTTTGTATTAAAAGTAAATTCAGACATCGTAGAAGAGTAAAGTAAGATTTCTATTCCCTAAGGAATTTAGTTCAATTTCCCAACAAATCACACATTTTTTTTTTATTCACTATTGAGTGTCTAGTTTGCATGGTTTTGTAAATCTGTACAACCCAGGATAAGCAGGGAAATCTATCTTTGCTTGGACACAGAAAATTAACAGTAGCCAAATTGATAAATAAATAATTTCAGACCATGAAAAAGTTATAGAGAAAATAGTAGTATGAAGAGTAATATGTAAGGTAGGAAAGAAGCATTAAATAGAATGGCCCAGTAGGGCCTCTTTCAGATGATATTTGACCAAGACCTGAATGAAAAAAGGAGCCAACTAGATGAAGATTTGGGATTAAATCTGTTTCAGGCAAAGGGAACAGGTAATACAAAAGATTGAAGTGGCATTCAGTCTGGCATGTTCCAGGAATAGGAAGAAGTTCTCATGGCTGGGATATAGTGAAGAGTGGGTTTGGGACACAGAGGCTTAAAAAGGAATCAGTGACAAGGCCACATAGGTCTTATAGACACGGTGAGCAATGCGGATTATTGTAAGTGAAATGGAAAGCCACTAGAGAATTTCAAGCAGGAAGATGACATAAATTTTTTTTTAACTATTAAAAATCAATTTGGTTACTACATGAAGAATGGACAATATAGAGGTGAGGAAAAGGGAGCAGTGTGGGAACAAAGAAACAAGCAAAGAGCCCAATAATAAAAGTAATGGTAACTCGGACCAGAGAGATAGTAGTTATAAAAATATTGTAATAGTCCAGGGGAGAAATATGAAGGCTAGGTTTAGGGCAGTAGCAATGGTGACAGAGACGTGGACTTTCAATGGAGAGGGATGTAATAAATAGAATCAATTGGACTTTTGGCTAATTACATGTGGAAATGGGGTAAGAGAATGAAGAGGTTAGGATGACTCTCAGGTGACTTGCTTGGGTGATTGGGTGGAAGATATTCTTAACCACTGTAAAAAATAATAACAAGAAGAGCATATTGGTATCTAAGAGGGCTGATCAACAGGTTCCATACTGGGTATATTGAGTTTAAGTGCCTAGAGGGTAAGCAGATGAAGTTGTATGGTGAGCAGTTGAATATATGCTTGTAGAGTTCAGGAAAAGACAAAGATTGGAGCTATTTATTTTAACAATAGTAGCATATTAATGTAAATTATGTAAAAGCATAGCTGTGGGTCTAAGAAAAGACCAGTTGGCTTTAATACTGTGTCATGTATACTTTGAACATTACTGGTGATAGTTAAGTGATATTTAAATTTGGTCTGATTACAACTATGGATGATATACACCCCACCTACATGTACATTCTGTTCTCAGTCAGGTCTTGCTAAATTACCTTGGACATGAGACTAGCAGCTTTTTGTGATCAAAATGCCAATAAAATTTTGAATTTTCTTAGGACAGTAATGAGGACAAGGAACACACATGATTTGTTTCCTCAAGAAAAACTATGTTGCATGGACAACTGGAATACTGTATGTAGACTAAATTGATGACATCTTTAGGATATTGGGAGATGAATGAATTCTTTTGGCGGGGAGAGATCAATGAATTCTGAAGAAAGTCTCATTCTAAAATATACCTTATTATTGGAAGACAAGGAAGATTAGACCCAGAGATTAATGGGTTGAACCAAAATCACACAGTAAGTAAATGATAGATTGGAGAGTAAGATCCAAATCTCCTGGTTCCTTATTAATGCTTTTTTTTTTTTTTTAAGTCATATAACACTGCTGGATAAGAATACTGGAAAGTCTAGTTTATAAGGTCAGGCTAAAATAATTAGAATTCTTCTAGATTGGAACTACCTAAACCAAAAGGACAATGGCCAAGATTATGAAATAATATTGGGTTTGATAGGATAGGGTCAGATACTGGAATGTGAGGCATAAACTACTATACAAAGGAATATTGTGAACAAAGGAAGGTATAACTGGTCATTTGTCTTTATTATTGTTCTCATATCCCTGTTTTCTATTGCAATGTCTTATCCATCTGGTTCCTGATACTCTACCTCTGTCACAGAACAAGAATCTTTTCATTTCTTAGAGTCATCTCCTATTTTGGGCTTTACTATTGACTTAAAACTTTAGTCTCAGAATAGGGACTGAAGATCTTGCTGGCTTTCCTGGTCTGACTCCCCAGAACCCCTGGATTCTTCACCATCCCCAAATACTATCTTCAGTGATAAAGATCAAAGATTTAGATTAAAAATTCTAAGATATAGGACTCACAGGTATCCCTTGAAACTCAGAAAAGATCAATGTAGGGCAATTTAAAGACCTTGGATTAGCAAATTTTATTTATATACAACAATGATATAGAAAGCAATCTTGGGGCATTACCTTGAAGACTCAGTAAGATATTAAATGACTCCATGTAGCCTCTAACTAAATAGCTCTGGATACACAATCACAAGAAATAAAAGTAAGAGAAAAAAATTATAATGAATAATTCTGGAAGGATTCCTATGTGCCAGTCACCACGCAAATCATTCTCATATAAATCATTTAATTTAGTGTCAGAAAATATATAAAAACATTACTATCCTTACTATATTAATGAGGAAACTGAGGATCAAGAGTTAAGCGTCTAGCTTGTGGTCTCTAGCAAGTAGTTCTTTTTTTTTTTTTTTTTTTCCTAGCAAGTAATTCTTAAATGATGTAGGAAACGGCAGATCCTGAAAGCTCCAGAACAGAGGAGTTGGATGAACCATGGAAAGAAGAGAAGGCCAACAAATAACAAATATAACGGTACGAATATATTCAGACACTAGTGCTCAGATGTTCTCCATCTTTGCTGATGTCAGAAAAGGGAAATTCACTAAGCCTCAAGATACTGGTGTCCAACAGAAGGCTGGATTTTCTAGCAGTTAGGCCTCAAGATGCTAGAATGAATAACTATGAGATGTCGGAGCTTTTTACATTCTTTCAAAGGAATTCCTTTAGAGGTAATCTTTGTTTGCTACAGAGAAGATATTTTATACATATATACATACATAGGATTATATGAAATATATGGATATTCCTTCAGCAAATATTAATTTTTAAAAAACTGACATGCCAGCTGCTATGCTCAGTAGGTCTGGAGATAGGCTATTGAGGATGACAGATGGGGCCCTCATCCTCCTATCAGACAATTAAATAAGCAGATAATGAAGAATGCAGGGAAACAAGTGGGGTGTTGAGGTAATATATAATCTAGTCTAGTTTTACTCAGGGCATGTTTCAAAAGAAAGTGCTATCTACACCGAGACCTCAAGGAAGAATGTTATCTAGAAAGAGAGGAGCAGGAGTATTCAGGATAAAAAGCCATTGCCAAGTAGGAATGGTGTGGCTTCTCAAAATCCCTTCCAGTGGGGGAATTTCATAAATTAATCAGTTGCTTAGGTCCCTCATGTTGTCATAATGTTCTTGGCATCACCACCTTCTTTCTGTTTTTTGGGTAAGCCATGAATTCACTCTAGTTTTCCTGTGTGGTGAGTGAGAATTCAGGAAGCGTCCCTCCAATGTGCAATTTGGAACTGATGTAAGCCCATGAGAGTGGGTGATGAATGGGCAACGTGGGCCATGGACTCAGATGGCCTGGGTACAAGGACTGGCTGTGCCAGACACTAACTCAATGATCTTAGGAAAAAATCCCATCCAAAACACTTCAACAGCCAAAACACAGAGACGTGAAGATGAGCAAGAACAGAATGCTATTCCCTGGCAACAAAAATGAGGAATTTCATTCCAGCTAAGGGGAAAATTTATTCCTTTAAAAACTGTTTTCAAACTCCATCCCCAGAGGTGCTGATTCAGGAGGTCTAAGGTGTTAGATCTGGAGATTTAAAATTTCTACCGAGTTCCCTGGTGTGCTGATGCCGCTGGTCCAGGGACCACACCTTGAGAACTTCCATTTTAGAAGATGTTGTCTAGGAACCAATTTTAAGGCTGTTGCTTTTAAACCAGTGAATCTGACTATTTCTTCTGCATCCATGACTCTTCCTCTCAGATAACCTCGGCTACCAACAGAAAAGGCTGCAGTGTGAGGATACAAACAAGCAGATTTTTAATCATTTTAAAATGTCAAGCTCTATTCTGAGCTGTTATTTTGGCTGAAGTCTTTCATTTGGTCATTTGCAAAAGTAAACAAAGTAATTGGACATGCCGTCGGAAGCTCCAAAGGATTTAAAACCACCTACTAAGTGCAAGGGTTTATATTCATTAGGAGCGAGGAAATTACTTAGGATTATTTTCTTGAGAATTTACCTGACAACAAAGGCAGCAGTATTCGAAGGGTATTTTACTTCCTCCTGGCTGCCTTTTAATGTCATCTGACAATTTCCACTCCCACAAGGTGAGAATTCACAGACTTACATTTCTTCACTAAATTATTTTTTTGTTCTAAAGTTTTTTTTCTCCTATCCTGGAAGAATGACTTCCAAAAAGTGTTACTTTTTAGATGACACCATTAAAAACTCCTGGCATTAAAAAAAAAAAAAAAATCAGAACCCTAGGCATAAACAATCAAGAGCTAATTCTCCACTTGAAGCAAGTGTATTCTCCACATCAGTGCCATCTATGTTCATACAAGGGAGCATGAGGATAACATCGATTAGTTTAGGAAAGGATTGGGTTTGACACCACAGCATCTACATCTCTGCCTGTCCTAGACAGCTCTTCAAGTTGACCTGTGTTCTCCTAAAATTTGGAAGCCATGACCAATGGCTACAGGTCAGAGAGAGGATCAGTCAAGACATATAGACCTACCTTAGCAGGTACTGTGTAGAAAAACAAGATCTCATTACTCAGGAGGCCTTGAAGCATTTTTATAGGTCACGTAGGCTAAGGTGGAACTACAACTCAGGACCCCAGGCTCCTGATCATACGGCCTTTCAAGTTCCCTGGGTGTCTCTCAGTACTTCTTTCAATGTCATTTGCTCTGCTTCACATCCTATTCCATGGCTCTACTCATTTTCCTTCCCTGCCCCACCCAATAATATGATTACCTTTAATAACTACTTCAAAACTTCAAAGATGTCTAGCCCTTTTTATAGGGAGCTCACAAAAATTTAATAGCTTTCAAGACCTAATAAAATTAATCTTTATTGGCTTATAAGCCTAACATGGATCTCCCTAAGTAGAATTTCCCCAAACTGTGCCTGTCAGCAAATTAGTCTCTTTAGATCAAATCTGACTTGAATTTGGAACCATCTGCTTTCCCATTCTTCCATCCTCAGTCGTGCCCAACAACCACCAGGGTTTCCAGACTTCTCTTCTGCTTTAATATACAGTGTATGCTTTCTCTTGTCCTCCAGGAGATGAGACTGCACACTTGAATAAAAAAATCCTTAACTGTTGTTCAAAGTGACTAGAGTCCTGAGACACTTCCCATTGTGGACAAGGGGGAAGGTGAAGAAAACATTCCAAGGATTAAAGAAGATCTCAGCCCAAGGCAGGAAGACTAGCTGATACTATAGAAAAGCAGAGACTGTTTTCTTTTATATTTTTAAGATTTATTTATTTATTTTTGAGAGAGAGAGAGAGAGAGAGAGAGCATTCAAGCAGGGGAAGGGACAGGTGAGAGAATATCCAAGTAGACTCTCGCTGAGCACAAGTGGAGCCAGGACTCCATCCCGTGAGCCATGAGATCAGGACCTGAGCCGAATGCAAGAGCCAGATGCTTAACCCGCTGAGCCACCCAAGTGTCCCAAGACTTTTTTTTTTTTTTATGTTATTTCAAATTTGCAGGATATCACTGTGATTAAAATAATAATAGTATGATTAAAACCCATACACCTTTTGCCTAGATTCTCCAATATCTTTATATCCATTTACATTATCATTTCTCTATTTATCTCTCTCATCAGTTACACAGCTTATTATATTGTTTCTAAATATTTTATTATGTATTTCTTTATTTTATAAATTTATTTTTTATTGGTGTTCAATTTGCTAACATATAGAATAACACCCAGGGCTCATCCAGTCAAGTGCCCCCCTCAGTGCCCGTCACCCAGTCACCCCACCCCCCGCCCTCCTCCCCTTCCACCACTCCTAGTTCATTTCCAAGAGTTAGGAGTCTTTCGTGTTTTGTCTCCCTTTCTGATATTTCCCACTTATTTTTCCTCCTTTCCCCTTTATCCCCTTTCACTATTTTTTTATATTCCCCAAACGAATGAGACCATATAATGTTTGTCCTTCTCCGATTGACTTACTTCACTCAGCATAAGACCCTCCAGGTCCATCCATGTTGAAGCAAATGGTGGGTATTTGTCGTTCTAATGGCTGAGGAATATTCCATTGTATACATAGACCACAGCTTCTTTATCCATCATCTGTCGATGGACACCGAGGCTCCTTCCACAGTCTGGCTATTGTGGACATTGCTGCTGTGAACATCGGGGTGCAGGTGTCCCAGCATTTCACTGCATCTGTATCTTTGGGGTAAATACCCAACAGTGCAATTGCTGGGTCGTAGGGCAGGTCTATTTTTAACTCTTTGAGGAACCTCCACACAGTTTTCCAGAGTGGCTGCACCAGGTCACATTCCCGCCAACAGTGCAAGATGGTCCCCCTTTCTCCACATCCTCTCCAACATTTGTGGTTTCCTGCCTTGTTAATGTTCCCCATTCTCACTGGTGTGAGGTGGGATCTCATTGTGGTTTTGATCTGTATTTCCCTGATGGCCAGTGATGCGGAGCATCTTCTCATGTGGAAGACATAGACATGGCCACCAAGACTATTTTCAACATGACTTAGTTATCCACTGACGAGAGGAGCACGTTTGGAGAGGAGCATATTAATTCATTATTTTTCATCTAATTGGAGGCCTCTAACAACTGTCCATAGTCATGGTTGGTCATGACCCCTTTCAACAGAAATTTTTCCATTTACTTAGCTTGTTCTCCCCCATATTCACCTTGGGGTACACAACATGGAGATATTCTTCTGATGGAGCTAAATATGATATTTACTGGTCACTCAAGTCTACCATATGCACTCACGAAGAGTGATAATCTAATAAACATATTTTTAGTATAGTTTCCTACAATATTACATTAGTTTTGAGTGTATAGCAGAGTGATCTGACAAGTCTATACTTCGTGCTGTGTTCACCACAAGTGTAGCCGGCACTTCTCCCAACACACCACTCTTACAATAATGATTGATCATATTCCTTATGCTGTGCTATTGATTCCTGTGACTTATTTATTTCATAACTGGAAGCCTGTACTTCCCACTCCTCTTCATCCATTTTGCCCATTCGCCCCAGCCCCAATAAATAAATGTTGTTAATGGAATTTATACTCACATAATTGAATTATCTTAGTAACTGTAGGTATCTTTAATGTTTATTTATTTATTTTAGTAATCTCTACACCCATCATGGGGCTGGAACTCACAATGTAGAGATCAAGAGTCACATGGTCTTCTGACTATACCTTAGGTATCTTAATAACAACATAAAATCTGTAGAAATCAGTAGCAATTCTATAACAAACAAAAATTTCTGGTTTTCTTTGTAGAAAAACTTCATATATGTGTAACAATTAAGAGTTTACAAAGTCTGTCTTGCATATGCTACCCTAACTGGTGATCATCATGATCTAATATATAAGAGGAGATTATTACTTCTATTTTAAAGAAAAGGAAGCTTTTAATGGGTCGCATCTAGTTCATGACAGGTAAAATTCTCAAAAAGATGTGTCTTTCTTTGAACTTTTATGCTTGCAATATGTACAAATATTAGAAGCATGAGGCTAAGATGTCTATATTCTCTTGGTTTCTGTAACAATGTAATATCTTATTTTTAAAATTCTTTTTAATTTGGCATTGTCTTCTCTATATCTTTGCTACTTCATCATCCCTTGCTCAACTACCAAATATTGGAATTCCTCAGAGTTCAGCCATAACCTGTCTTCCCACCTTACCTCAGACTATTTAAATGACATAATCCATTCACATGGACTTAAAATTCTTTCTTTATGCCAACAACTCATGAATATTTTATTTCTATGGTGTTCTTCTAAGTTGAGTTATAACTACCATTCTAATATCTCTAGATGGCAGTGCAAGCTTAATGGGTCAAACACTAATCTCTAAACTCTTACTTTCTACTCATTTTGCACCTCTTTACAGAAACTTGCTACTCAGCCAGTCTCTCATCCAGGACCCCCTATAACCAGGTGCTCAAGTCCCAAACTAGGACACCTTCTGTGACAACTTCACCTTTTTCACTTCCTACATCCAATCAATAAGCAAGTCCTCTTGATTATATTTCACCCAAACAGGTCTCAGTTCTGTCCACTTCCCAATATTCTCACCATTAACACAGTCTAAATCAATGATTCTTTTCAATTTGTTCCCTTGAGTCTAATTAAAAGAATGTAAGAGAGTAATCTTTTAAACATGGAAAATAGGACATGTCACTTATACTCTGCTTATGGTCTTTCAGTGGCTTCCTTTTGGATTCTAGAAGACAAATTATCAACCTAACTTCTAAGGTCCTTCTCTTATCAGCTCTTATCCAAGCCTTATCTCATGGCTCTCCTCTCCCCCCTCCATCACTACACTCCTACACACTGGCCTTCTCTTGGTTGCTCCAAGGTGTCAGCCTCCTTAATGCCTCAGAGCCTTTCTGCTTGCTGGCTCCCCTTCCTGTGTTGTCCTGTCACTTACATCTTATTATTCATCAGATTGCAGCTTAAGTGTCATTTACTCTGATTCTTCTGATCTAAATTAAGTCCTTCTTTTATACACTCTCCAGCATCCTATTCTTTTCTTTTCTAGCACTTATCAGACTTTTAAGTTATTTCAGTCTTAATATAATTGTTTATTTTTTTGAAAAAGTTCCTAGTAGATGATAATATTCATGAGAGCAAGGGTAAAATCTATTTTGCTCCCCTCTGCACAGTAATCTAACATAGTCTTTGGTGGAATACATATTGATAATTTTTACAGTGGAATAAATAAGTGAACAAGCTTTGAGAAATAACTGCATTCTGAGCTGGAGGTCAAAACCCTCAGTATCATCCTTATTCTGAAACCAATGGACCCTATCACCTGTCTTTTCCTCTGTGTGCTGTGGTTTCCTCAACTGCATAAAGAAGAGGTGAGATCTATGTTTTCTGAATTTCATTTTATCTCCAAACTTCCCTAGATCTATTGTACAGATAAAAATATATCTGGCAACCATGGTGAGAGCCTCAGAACACATTGAATAGGTCTCCAAGAGAAGGGGAAATGTGTTTATTTGTACCATTATGACATTTATGCCAGTTATGTTGCTATTTTTGTATGCTTGGAAGCAAATTTAGGATTGTACATCCTGACTCCGCCTTGCTTTTTTGCAAGAAGTTTTAAAAAGATGAAGTCTGTACTTATTTATAATAAAATGGATTTGTGTGTGTGTGTGTGTAAGAGGGTATGAGGGTGTGATCTCATCTAGGTTTCCACCCTGAGTGGCACCTTGGCCCAATAGGGTATATCTCATTCTGAGTTTTAAATTTATCACCAATCTAGTCTATGTTTTCCATTCTCTGTATGTAAAGTCATAGGCTATTGAATTGAGATCATAACAATTATAAAATAATCCAAATGTTTATTTTGTAAGCCATTAGTGATCCCAAGAAGGAGGAATCTGTCATGTTGATTTTTTATTAGAGTCTGGAAGACAATACGGTAAATGGACACCCTCTTCTTTCTAAGTGTATATTCAAACAAGTCAATACTACTCAGAAGACAAAACACTTTTTTCAAATTACCAGTGTTTATCTTTCACTGTGTTTCCATTCTTGCATAGGGTACCTTCTGTTCAACCCAAGTCTTGCTGTCAATGTATTATAGATTACAGATGCTGGGCTTGTAGGTTTATAAACTAGTCCCTACTTCTGGTTTCAAAATTGGTTCCACATTTATGGGACATTTTTGGAATCTTGTACGAATTCAAAAATTTATGATTGTTGCTAACCTCAGAATTAAATGTGGCCTTCCCCTTACAGCACAAGAAGGCATTTTTTCATTAGTTTCTGGAGACCAACTGGCTCTACTCCCCAAGACGCTTGGGATCATTTATCCTAAAATTATCTGGTAGTTGAGAAAACTAAAGTAGACACTGGGAAAGCCAGCCTTCCCAGAGAAGGAAAGAGTAATGAGTAATGGGTGGCATGCCTCTTGCTCTGCAACGGAACCACTTAGGCTCATCTTCAAGAGTTCAAGTTACAGTTTCCCCTCCTCCCTTGTGCTTAGGACCTGGGTAGAGGAATAGGTATCTTTTCACCTGTGTTGGAATTTTTTCAAAATAAGACATGTATGGTGAGTTTTTATAGACTATGTGTGACTTCCATTTATTTTACTATTTTGCTATATTTCCTTTGTAAAGTTTTTAAACCAGAAAGATGTAGGATAAAAAACAAACAAACAAGCAAACATGTATTTTGAAGCCAGGTAGAACATGTCCAAATCTTGGTCCTCCCACACTCTGTTTTAAGCCTTAATGTTCTCATTCATGTGTTGACAGTGCTGCATACCTTACCAGGATGTTGTAAAACTAAAAGAATGATATTCTAAATGCCATGACTTGGATTGCAACAAATGCTTACTAAGGAATTGCTATCTCTATGGTTATTATTATATATGGCTTCCAGAAAAATCATGGTTCAATAAGGTGTATATAGAGTGAGGCAAAATGAAGGATGTTTCAACTGTTGAGTCATTGCCTCTTGGTTCTTTGTTGATAACTTACGCACTTTCACATCTGCTGTATCATCTCTTTTAGCTTTTAGCTACTTTTCAAGCATAGTTAGATTAAGTGATATGCCTGTGGTCACGCAACTACTAATGAAGTAGAGCCAGAAATTAACCCGGACTTCTTAGGTCTAGAGACTGAATGTGAATGAATATCACTCCATGCACGATGGCATGGTTTCATATAATTCACAGCGCCAAATTAGGAGCCAAGAGTTGTCTGACTACCACAGTTTGCACAAACAACAAATAACTGACATAAACTTAATTTTAAAAGTTTGTAAGAAAAATATGTATTACACTTGGTAAAAAAAATTACAAAAGAAGATGACACATAAATTTCATACTTTGCGTAGTAAAATACATGAGTTTTCTTTTTAAAAAATCTTAAATTTAGTTTAAATGTGCTAAGAGGCAGTATGGTATAATAATACTTGTCATGTAGATTCTGAAGCCAAACTAGTGAGTGGACATCCTCACTGCTATTTACCAGCTTGGCCAAGTTACTTAAGATGTCTGTGCTTCAAGTTTTCTCACCTATGAAATAGAGCTAGTAATAGTACCTACCTGACAGGTGGTGCAGAGACTTAAACTAATTATCTTATCCTTAGACATTATTTAAGCAAGTTCTGGCTCATCATGAGACCTCAATAAATGCTAACTGTGGTTATAATGGGAATATTAGCAAAATGCTTTGGATTCACAAAAGAGGGAATTTTTTTTCTTCCTAGGAAGGTCAAGAAAAGCTTTTCTCCTCCTGAATACACTTCCTTCCCCTTTTCTCTGCCTGTCCACGCATACTGATCTCTCAAAATCCACCCCGACATCATCTTCTGTCTTGGAATTTCCTGCCTCTTCTTTATCAGAAGGAATCACTCTATTCTTTATGCTGACGCTAGATTCTGTATCTTACTACCATCTGTTGAATTGTTATTTGCTTTACCTTTCATTCTCAACTTTAATGAAAATGCTG
Source organism: Canis aureus (assembly GCF_053574225.1). Classification (NCBI taxonomy): domain Eukaryota; kingdom Metazoa; phylum Chordata; class Mammalia; order Carnivora; family Canidae; genus Canis; species Canis aureus. Next base: position 3,298,147 of record NC_135633.1, read on the forward strand.
CTTTGCATGGACTATTGAAGATTATCCTTTGAACATGTTAGGAACGTAAAGTATAATAAATGTGAAGAAAATACAAACAGAAGAAAAATGGGAAAAAAATTACCTGGAGACTTATCCTGTCGACTATTTATGCATATTTTACTATAAACAATCGAACTAGGATGATGTCCAAGTAGACAGATGAATTTAAGAAAGAAAGAATATACAAAGAAAGAAATGATTTTTTTTTCAATAAACGGTATTAAGAAAACTGGATTACTATTTTGGAAAAAAATTTGAACAGAATTTCACATCACAACTTAAAGTAAAATAAACATCATATGAATTTAAGATTGTAATTTTTTTATTGAAAAATAAAATATACATAAATATATTATTAGGAACTTGGGAACTTTTTTTTCTAAATTTACAACAAAGGCAGAACTATATTTGAAATAGTAATTGATAGAATAATACATATAATTTCTACATAGCAGAAATACCACAAGCAAAGATTTAAAAAACTATATTAAATATGTGAGGTGGAAAAATATTTGCAATAAATACAATTAAATGAGGATTAATAACCTTTACTCTGCAATAAACTCTTTAAAATAAATTTTACAGGGGCACCTGGGTGGCTGAGTTGGTTAAGCCTCTGCCTTCAGCTTGGGTTATGATCCTGGGGTCCTGGGATCTAGCCCCATGTAGGGCTCCCTGCTCAGTGAGGGGCCTGCTCCTCCCTCTCCCCCTGCTTGTGCTCTCTCTCTCTCTCTCAAATAAATAAATAAAATCTTTAAAGAAATAAATTTTAAAAAGATAAGCTCATATAAATGAAATCAACAAATGACATAACTAGATCTTAAAAGAATAAATGAGTCACTAATAAAGATATTTAATCAAATGTGTAATCAAATATTTAAAATTTATTCCTATTGAGATATCAATTGAAAAGAATCCAATTGAGTATCTTGTGTTTTTTTTTTTTTTTTTTTTAAAAGGAGTAAAGTCCATCTTTGGCATGGGTATGACCAAATGGGCCTTCCATAAATTATAAATGGGGATGTGGATACACCTTTTTAAAGATAATTTGACAATGGTTGATCTAACAAAAATTTGCAAAAGTGTTCATTCACGTTGAGGCATCACTTCCACTTCTAGAACTTATATTAAGGAAGTAATCGGATTTGCATGAAAATATGAATATACCAAGACTACCATACAGCAATATTTATTTATGATACTGATATCCATAAGCAACATTAGAATAAATTCTAGAGTACCGGTGTATTAGTTTGATTATCAGCCATTAAAAGCCATTAAGGAAAAAAATAAAAAAATAAAAATAAAAGCCATTAAGATCTGTACTGACATGTGGATGAACACAATGTATTGTAAAGTATAAGAGTGTTTTAAAACTATCACATTTACCAGATCAAGGATTAGTAAGAAATGTATGTATATGTTGGGTAGAATTCATATAGAAGAGTTCATATAGAAGTGTGGAAAAGTACATAAAGATTATGTCTAAGGTGGTATCATAAGTGATTTTTATCTTCTTCTCCTTATGTGTATATAAGACCATGCTGTCTAGAATAAATTTGTAGTGTCTTTATAATTGGAACGTGACATTATTATGAAAAGAGGAAAATATTGCCTCATGACCAAATGTATTTGAACACACACACACACACACACACACACACACACACACTAATGTAGTTTCCAATGGCATTAACTAAATACTTGGAAGTGGTCATTCCAAGGCCTCCCCCTGTGTAATTAGAAACACAGCTGCCCAGCTTTGCACAGAAATAATTCTAGACTCCAGATTATGTTTTCCTATTTTTTTCTTCTCTTCTTAATTTTCCAGTGTCTAAAAAAACAAAACACCGTGAATTATTAGTCCATGAAAAAATTACCAGGGGAAAAAGAAGACCATCTCTAAAACCTTCATTTTTTATGAATAATTTACTTTGTTTTAGGACTTTGCTGTTCAAAACACCCATGATTTACAGTTTCGAAGGCCAGATCTATTTCCCATGGAGCGCCAGATACATTTTCCAGATGTGTTGTTTATGAGGCTAGATTATTTATCACAGGTGTCAGGGTATTTTTTTTTCCTCTTTAAAATTCTCTAATTAGCCCAAGAGGAAAGAGGAAATCTGTTTAATTCATTTTAGAAACAGGAAACAGAGGCAACAAAAGCGGCTCAGTTTCGAGATAGATGTTCTAGGAGCTGCCAAGAGTGGATGCGCAACGTGAACACGTATCACATAAACAAAGAATGGCAGCGATCTAGCTGCTGTTGAGACAACATCTTTACATTTCTTTACACGATTCATTAAATACTAGCTGCCCTTTTAATGTTTCCATCATGCCTCTTCTCTATTTCTTTGCTGAAAGACAACTTTCTGTTCTTTATTAGGAATTTGCTTTGGATAGTGATTTTTGTTACTGCTGCTAATAATGACAACCACCACCACTAAGAAAAGTCACCATATTTATTAAATACTTACTTTAGGAGAAACACAGCAACTGCACTATAATTATTCCCGTTTTATAATAAGGACACCTACTGATAAAAAAAAAATGGCTAGGTAATAATTAGCGGAGATGGAAATCAAGCCCAAGTGTGTCCAATCCTGCCTTAAACAGGCATGAACCTCTTGTCCTCACAGTGAATTCTGGAATGGAGAAGATATATCTCCTTTAAGCAAAAATATATCGTAAATGTCAAATGCTTCTTTGTGTGCCACCCAGGGTATATTCTAGGTTCTACAGTCCCATTTTCTTCCAGGTGTTCTTCAAGATGCCTCAGGAATCCTTAGAGACCTACATAGACCAGGAGTAGAGAAAAATAACACAAAAGGTGACAGGTGCACTAAATACATAAAACACCACCCTTGAAATAAATGAAAATGATGCCTCCGTGCTATGGAGCTTCCGTCTCCAAGCTGGGCACTTTATACCGTTTTCAAACATGCTTGGTCTTACCTCTGCCCCACTGTCTATTAGGAGAAGCTAACAAGACGCACACACGCTCACGAGTGCTCACTGTACATACACACAAGTTTTCATTTAATTGAAAAAATATTGTGTGCTTGAGCATGCATCGGTTAACTTTTTTTTCTGCGTATATGTAATATATTTTTTCAAGCTTCAGCAAGAGATTTTAATTTGAGCTCCTCGGAGGGGTTTCAGAGCCCTGAGAGGCCCCATATATTTATGCAGAATTTGGTGTTGTAAGTAGATATATGAGATTTTTTTCTTTGCATTTTTGTTTTGAGAGAGAGAGAGAGAGGAAGAGAAAGAGGGAGGAAGAACAGAGGGAAAAGGAGAGAGAGAGAGAAACTTAAGCAGATTCCAGCTCAGCAAGGAGCCCGATGCAGGGCTCTATTTCATGACCCTGAGATCATGACCTAAGCCCAAGTCAAGAGCAGATGCTTCACCGACGGGCACCCAGGCGCCCCTGCGATGTTATTTCTAATACTCTTTGCCAGCGTCAGCTTTACTCACGTGGTTTATGTTTGTCCTTCCTCAGGTTAGGGCCCCACATGATTCAGTAATAACAGAAAATACCACTTGGCCGTTTTTTGCTCTTTATCTTAATAAGGAAATTATGTGATGCTGCCTTCTTTTTTTTCTTTTCTCTGCCACTCTTTCTTCACTCCTTTCCTTTAACAGATAATAGTGAATTTTTACCTGTAAAAGGTAACTCTAAGAAATGAGACAGACTTCCACGCATGCACGAACTGTATTTTTGTCAAAATCTAATATCAAAATACGTGCTTGATCTTAAAAGTATATTGCAATAAATACCTTTTCCTCTCGCATGCCAAGCGCCGTTTGTGTCTTGGGGGCCATGTGGATGGAACTTAGGTTGGCCCCCCTCTCTTCACACCCTGTGTCTCTGGGACCTATGGTTTGCTTCTAACAAATAAGATGTGGCCAAGGTGGTGAAATGGGATGGGCGGATGCCACTGTTGGGATTTGTGACGGTTCCTCTAAGAGCGTGCGTGCGTATCCGCATGCATCTGTCTTCCTACCTCCCGGGAGGGAGACTTGTTGGCTTTTCTGCCCTCTTGGTTTGAAGAAGTGACAACCACCCAGTGAGGTGCCTGCAGAAGGGGCCTGGTGTTGAGAAACGGCAGCTCCAGGAGCTGAGGGCAGTACTCAGCCCACAACCAGCAAAAGGTGGGACCCTGGGAGCTGAGCTACAAAGAGATGAACTGTGCCAACAACTTAGGGAGCTTGGAAGAGGATCTCTGCTCACTGGTGTCTCTAATGAGGCCTCAGCCCGGCGGACACTTTGATTGCTGCCCGGTGAGAACCTGAGCGGAGCACCCAATTAAGTCATGCCTGGACTCCTGCCTGACCCATGGAACTGAGATAATAAACGTGTGTTCTTTTAAGTTAGCTAAGTTTGTGGTCATTTGTTACATAGCATCAGAAGTCTAACACGGGCCCTGAGTGTCAACCCACGTCCTACTTACTGATGTGTGCAAATGGCTCCTATAATTCCAGTGGGTACCCGGCTGGAGAAAAGGGAGTCGACTTTCCCAGAGGGATTTTCTCAGTCCTTGACTTCAATTTACAATGAGGTTTTTTGAGCCAAGGAAAACTAGCTTGAATTTTTTAAGTAGGAAGAGAGATACCTTTTATGACTTGATTAATGATTGATTGTATTTTTTTCATTTCATCTTATGACATGGCCTCAGAAATGTTTATGTCTGCCTCAAAAGTGTTTTATAAGCTACACCATAGGAAAAGTCTACTGTTTATGAGCTTTGGGAAAAACAGAAACACCTCTCTCTGGTTTTTAAAGACACCAATTTTGATTAAATAATCTCTATATGAAATTATACATGGCATGAAGAGATTTTAATGTTCTATGGCTATGAAACGAAAGAGGTCTATAATTTGTGAATCTGTTCATGCAGGTATAGGGTTTGTAACTCTTTTATATCTAAAACAAATTATAGGAAGGGGTTCTTTTCTTGGGAATGCTGTTTGAACAGCTTTAATGATCCTGGGCACCCACATTTTGGATCTCACAGAAATTCTAAAGGTGTTTTTTGGAGGCTTTGGTGGCGAGGGAGAGCTAAGGGGGCCATGTGCTGAGTGAAAGCAAAGAAGATTTGAAACGGATACACATGTAAGCATTTTTGCTTTCATCCCTGTGGTTTCAGGAGAAGTTCCCCCACTTTTTTCCAAAAGGTATCCTTTTGCCCAGGATCTGGTTTCTAAGACTTCCCATGTGTTCAGCTGTCTTGATCTACCACTTAACTCTCTTTTCCCTGGATCCTCAATAATTTTTGTTTGTTTGTTTGTTTGTTGTTGTTGTTGTTGTTGTTTGTTAGTTCTTTACCTTCAGCATTTGCTGTGGCTGCTGGATAGGCTTTCATCTTCCAAAAATCCTCCTGGGGTTCCGGGCCGCCTTCTCTAACACCTGGCCTATCTACATCCAGTTTCAGCGGAAGTTTCCCTTATTTCCCGTTTGAATTGTTCCTCAAACTCTCCTTCAGTTTCCTCCAACTCTCCAATCCATGCTCCGCCATGATTTAACACAAATCACGTGTTTGTGCAAACACAAAGGTGGGGGATGGTAGTCAATGCTTACATATTAAGAGAATGAATGACTCAAATTCTGAATCGAACATTGACCTGGCAAGAAAAGGTCAAGATAGTTTATGCAGCCAGTGAATGTAAGATCATGACACAGATGCAGACTTTTTGCAAAATAACCACTCTAAGACTTCCGGCAAAGCAATATCCATGCTTGTTCTATAGAATCAATATGGTAAAATCTGGTCTGGGGTCAGATTCCTGTCACCTTTCATGCACACCAAGGCTTCCTTCTCATGATCTGGGGCTCTGGGAGCCCTGAAGGCCTATGACAAGTGTTCCTTTTCCACATTTTCAGTTTCTCTTCTAATGAGAGAGGACATGAATAAATAGTATTTGCACTCAGAGAAGGCCTGCCTTGGGCCTTAGCTAAACAGCTCAGGAGCTAGATCAAACATGCCTGCTGAAAAGCTGAATACCACGACGTAAGGGACTCAATGCATCTGTGGACATTACAGTTGGACAAAACAGACCCTCCTGTGGTAGCTGCTTTCCGTTACATACTCCCATCTGAAGTTCACTTTTTGGTTTTATTCCCTCAGGATCAAAGTCTTCTCTGTTAGCCTCGAACATACAGAATTTCGTGACCTGGAAGGGTCAGACGTGGACGACCCGCACACAATCAGTTCTGTGAGTACGGGACCCAGGAGTGCTTCCAAAGCTTCTGAAGACACGACGCTTGACATTGGGGTGTTGTGGCGTGATCCTTCTGGAAGGTTCCCTACAGATGGGAGAAACAGCCTATATTTTCTAGGGCGGTTTTCAAGGGGCTACCTCTGCTGTGACTATAATGAGTCTTTATTAGAAAATAAGATTCTTGCCCTTAGAGATGTGGTTATCATTACAATAGTTGTAGCTATCCTCGAGAACACTTTACGTTCTTTGGGGGCAGTGTTTAAGAGCATGTGCTAAGACTCTAACTGGGTCCAATTGTGTGGAACTCCTATCAACAGTGGTGTGAGCTAGAACCGAGACAAATTTCTCTGAACTCTGCTTCCTTCACTGTAAAGTGGGGGTGAAAGCGTATCTGTATCATCAGGTTATTGTGAGAAATAAGAGGATTCATATAAACCACCCAGCACCAAGTTATATATGTTAATATAGGACTATATGTTATCTATCTTGATTATTATTACAAATTTTATAGATGAAGGAACAGAAGCAACGGAAGTCTAAATAAGTTGCCCGAAATGACAGCTGATAAAAAGTTAGAAGTAGGGTTTGGATCCAGGTCTCCTTAGCACCACTTCACCACGTTGCTTTAAACAGAAACATCCCATCACCTACTCAAACATATGCTTCACAGTTCCTTGCTGTGGGAAACCCAGGTCAGGGTCATTATACTTCCTTTCCCTGTGAGAAGCTGGGGTAGGGTGGGAGAGGTTGTACTGGAATGGTCTAGAGAAGGTAAACCCATCATTCTTTCCTTTGTTTCTTATGACTGAGCCTCAGTTGCTTAGTGAAAGAGGCAGAGGACACCCCATTCGCTGGGGTGGATGCAGGGGTACTAATAAGAATATTTACTAATTGACTCAGCATGGAGATCCAGGGATCAGAATGTACCCTGTGGCTAGCCCCAGATCGAGATCCTGAAGGTCCCCCGCTTTGGAAAGGTTGTGTCCTTTAGTTGCCAGCTTGTGGGGAGGTCTGTGGGCTGGCTTGGGGCAGAGACGCCTCCAGCCCACAGGAAGTAGTCCAATATTTTAGCTCTGGTACAACCATGTGGTAGCATGCCAACCAAAGGGCAGCCCCGGAGGTACGTGCCTTTCATCCTGGTTCTTGGTTTGGCTTCCAAACCTGGATACAGTAATGCTTTAATTCAACGGTGAGTTTGAAAATGAGTTATATTTAGTTTCTTGGCAAGTCAGGACGACTTCAAATCCAGAGTTTAGTCTGATTCGATGGCCTTGAGTCCTTAATCCGGTCACACTACCCAACCTCGGGATAATAAAATTCAACAGCTTCGGTGGATGGTTGAAATAACTGAGGCCTCCACGGCTGTTAGTGAGAGAGTCAGAACTTGAACTCAGAACTCACTTTTCATCCAGAGCCTTCTCCTCACATCACATTTGCCTCTCTAATCAATACCAAAACCAATATTAGTCTTCCCCATAAAAATCTTGCCCCCTCATTGTTTTAGCTCCCAGGTTGGGAGGACTGTGATAAGACAGGACCTAGTGCACTTGAGTCCTATCGCGCATGTGCAATGAGCAAAGACCAACACATGCAGTGACTCGGAATTCCTGGGAACTCACACACGCGAGATGCTTTTCTCTGTCGTTTGCTAAGTTGAGCAAGATTTGCTTTTAACCCAAAAGAGACTCCCGTGATCCAGTCTCTCAAGCTATTCTTGAACTAACCACACTTGCTCAGACCTATCTAAAGATCTACTTTTTTCCATTTCTGTGTGATATTGATAACGTGTGACGTGCTTGAAACTCACGTATCACAATTTCTCTCATATCAAGATGAGCAACCAGTATATTTGTGAAACATATTAGCTTGGCCAAACACATGCAGGTGAAACAGTGTTCTCTGCATCCCTGTCTCCATCTCAGCAAGGAGAAAGAATCAGGGGATGGGCAGGCTGTATATAAGCAAATGATCTGGAAAAGGATCTGCACGGAGCAAACTTGGAGCCAAGTTTGTTTATTCTTTCCTGACTTCTTGTACAAGGATTTTAATTAGGCTTAATTTTTCCTTATCCAATTCCCTCACTTCTAATTGCCACCAGGGGTTCCCCAGGAATGAAATGACTTGTGACAAGTCAGGCCACTAGAAACGACGTTGAAATGGTCCATGAGTTCCTTTTAAAACAGATCTACATTCAAGACTCCGGACAACTGTATAGGATTTCCATAAATAAGACAGTTCTTAATGTTTTACAGATTTCCTAAAGTATATCATTATTCAACTGCCCATATTTTGCTATATTCCTCTTGTCACTCAGGTTTAAGTTAAATTCGTATTTCCCTAGCAGGCCATGTGTCATAGTAAGAAAAAGAATAGAACTCTATTTCTTTATGTATCTACTTAGTCTGTATCTCAGTTTCCTATAGGGTAATCCTTGTCTCAATGGCGTAAGTTCGTCATGATTTTTATTTTTATTTTTATTTATTTTTATTTTTTTTAAAAATTTTTTTAAATTTTTATTTATTTATAATAGTCACAGAGAGAGAGAGAGAGAGGCAGAGACACAGGCAGAGGGAGAAGCAGGCTCCATGCACCGGGAGCCCGACGTGGGATTCGATCCCGGGTCTCCAGGATCGTGCCCTGGGCCAAAGGCAGGTGCCAAACCACTGCGCCACCCAGGGATCCCGTTCGTCATGATTTTTAAATAAGATTTAAACAAATCACTTAGAAAGGCTCATTCGTTATTAGCAAAATTTACTTTTTAAAATAGCTGTTAGGTGTGGTCTGTGAACAGAAGGAAGGATACCCTAGGGCATCCCTTCAGTTGTTCCTAGAGATCTCTTCACTTACCCTGGGTCTCTGATTCCAGAATTAATTCAGAGATGCCAACCTGTGGTTGTGCAAATTGTGCACTGCACAAAGCTGAGAGGTGTAATTCGTGCACACCAAACCTGACACTCCTACACTTCCCTCCTCATTGGTGGGCAAGTTGGAACAATGCCTTGAGGAGTTCTCAGTTTCTATATTTCAGTTCTCTTCTAGCCTCTCAAGCTATGTTGTCCATTTAACTTCTCCCTTTGCAGTTCCATTGACTTCCTATTTGATTTTTTATCACTCTGGACTTTAGGACTGACACTGGTTGGGGCTATGCACTTGTTTTGCATTGGACTCTTTCAGACACCTTTCACACCAGGTCCTGGCGCCATAACTTATCCCATCACACACATATATCTGGATCTAGCTGCTGATACCCGGATTTTCTTCTTGCCTGGAAATGCAATCCATATACCTACCTTTTCATCTTTCCCAAGTCCTTGGAAAGAGTCACATTCCTTAGAATTTATGGCGCTTATGGCAGAGGACATCTCTTTATTTCCCCCAGTTTATTCTTATTAACTCAAGGCTTCTCCAGGAGAGACCCACAGCTGTTATGGAATTATCTGGGCATAGACCATGGGGATTTAAATATTAAGCTACCTGGTGATTATTTTGCATTTTAATTTTTGAGGATGACTATTTAGAAACTTACTCTACTTTACCATCAGATTGCAACTTCCTCCTATTTTATACCATTGTCTCTCTTTTTAAAACTCCAACATCCCTTCTCTCCCTCCCTCATCTTCCTACCACCTAATTTATTACCCCATTTGCATCAGTGTGCGTATGATCTGTCTTCATTCTTTTCTTCTTTGAATGGACCGTTCCTGTTCTTACAAAACCCCAGCCTTGCCACAAGAGTCCTGGATACCCTTCATCTTGCTGAAGGACTTTGGTCCTACAATTCTTCCTCTGTCTTCCACATCGTTAGTTTTTCCTTCACTCCTGCACCTTTGCCATCAAGATTCAAGCATGCTATGGCATGTCACATTTAAAAAACAGAACAAAACAAAACCAGCAAACAAGGAACAGCCTTCCTAAACCTCACATTATGTATATACCCATGCACTTCCTTTCCCCTTTATCTTCTCTACTTTGTGACAGAAGTCCTTCCAAGAGTTGTCCATGCTGAATGTTTCCACCTTCCTCACCACAGGAAGAAAACCTGTATTCCAACAGGTTTTCTCCCCCACGTTCTACTTAAATTCCACTGGTCATCATCAAGGACGTCCATAGGACGCATACAGTTTCTCACTGTGTCTTACCGATTCCCTTACTTAGCGCAGTCTCTGAGGCAGTCAATAGTTTCCCTTCTATTGAAACACTTTTTTCCTTTGGTTTCTGGAATAGCACAATCTCCTGGCTTCCCTCCACTGCTGTAAACCTCTCTTTCTCCCACTCTTTTGCTGACTCTCTACTAGCTCTGACCATTAAATGCTGCAGTGCTGAGATTATTCTAATTATATTCACTCCTTGGGGGATCTTGTCCAGTCTCATGATTTTAAAGACCACCTGTGCCCTGACAGCTCCCAAACTCATTTGTGCATCTCCCAACATTCCCGAGTTCCAGACTGCTGCATCTAACCTTCTCAATGTCTCCACTTGAATGGATCACAGGTATCACAAACTTAAGACATCCAAAGCTGAATTATTACAAAGTAGGTAAAATGTCCACCAAGAGGTCTGGCGTGGAGTAGGTAGGTGTTCATTAAAATATGGTTTCTCTGTGAAAGTGTATTTATTTTAGGGGAAAAAATCAGGTAAGGACAAAACAATGGAAATAAAAACATAATTCTTGATTTTTACCTCCCTCACTCTCCTCCCTTAATTGTTCCTTTCTCAGTAGTTGGCATTATCTAGAACACAGGTTAGAAACACAAGAGTTGTCTTTATTATCATTTTTTTCTCTCACCTTCTTCTCCCTATTAATAATTCCTATGACTTTATGGTCTGACTATATCTTGAATCTTAACATTCTTCCCTGCCTCCACCAAAAACTCTTTGGTTTAAGATGCCATCTTCTTTTTTTCTGGACATGGCAATTGCCACCTATAGAGTTTCCCAACTTTTTCTCTTGTCTCACCTAGAGTTTTCTCTCATAGAGTAGCTAAAATGATTTTTAAAAAATGTAAATGAGATCACTTCAGTCTTCTCAAATCCTCCAGTGGCTTCCCATCACACTCCCATCCCCCCCCGCCACGAAATCTAATGTTCTCAGTACAACTATAAATGCCCTAGCATGGCTAATCCCCCTTTCCCTTGGCTTCTCCAACCACCATCTCTTCCACCTTCTGCCGCACTCATGTTCAGTCGCATGGGCCTTCTTGCTGTTTCTTGAAATTCCTACATTTATTACTACCTCATTTCCTCTGGCACTGAACTGTGTCCTTAAGTAGCTCCATATTTTTTCCTCCCAATTTTATGGCATTTCTCTAAAACATAACCTCCTAAGAAACATCTTTTTCAGGTACCTTTGCTAAAATATCACACTCCTTCACTATTTTTGTACCTTACCCCTATATTACTTCATTTATACTTCTCATCATTACTTTGCATTGTATTATATATTGATGTTTGTATATGTTTATCATCTGTTACCCAGTAGTTTATAAATTCCATAGTGCCAAGTACTTGGTCTATTTTTTTCACTGCTACATCCCCCAGGAATAGTACCTGATATAGTAGGTGCTAATTTAATATTTGTTTTATAAATGAATAAATAGGCTCCTCAAATATACCAGTTTGCCAGGACCTCAGTATCACAGTAATTGGTATTATTTTCAAGATGAACAAATTTCTGAGCCTTATACTCAGTGACTTATTCAAAGTTACACTACAATGGTCTAGCTTAATCCAAATGACTTTCACTCTATCTGCATGTTAATTCCTATCTATCGTCTTATCAACTAGTATGCTTATTTTCAAAATAAACATGGAACCATTCATTTTGAAATATTTTCCAATCAGAAATGTTTCTTAGGATTTGTGGCTTACGTAAATGTCTAATTCTCAGATGGCAAGATGGCTCATTTATTTCCAAAATATTCTCCAACATTCCTCATAAGGACTAACAGAAAGCTCAAAGTCTTCCCTAACAATGCCACACAATGTAGATATATGCATCTTAAATAAGTTCTGTCCACAAATATACTTGCATTTAAGATATACAAAGAAGAGACTAATACAATGCACAAAGTGCTTTATTTTATTGGACAAAGGGACACAACCTCAATCCCTGCTGAGTCTAGACATCACGAAGAGTCCGATTAATTGAATATTATTAGATTAGGTTTGAGGCTTATTGGACATTGCTCACATTTAAAGAGGTTTTTAGATATGAAAGTTGTTCAAATAAGGCACAAGTGTTATAAATTTTTTTACATGACTCCAGAATTAAGTTTATAAAAGTGTGACAACATTTATCTTCTCCTACCCAGAATTTCAGGGTGAAAAATAAACAGAAGATGGAAGCAGGTGCTTCCCCTTTGAGAGGGGCAGTAGTATAGAAAGAAACTGAACTGCTGGTTCATAAAATTCATGAGAGACATCTAGCCTATCAAAACCTTTGACAAAATGAGAAGATCTCTAGAAAAATATAAAATGCCAAAAATGGAACAATAACAGATATGTAAACAATTAATTAAATAAATAGAAATATTGATCCCAAACCACTACTAATCACCCTTCCCAAAAGGCACTGGAGCAAGAGCATTTTTAAAATGAGCCTTTTTTTTTTTTTTTTAATAGCTTTAGTTTAATTCCAGTTAGCCAACATATGGTGTAATATTGGTTTTGGGTGAACAATACAGTGATTCAACACTTCGATACAACAGCTGGTGCTCATCACACAACAAGTACACTCCTTAATCCCCATCACCTATTTAATCCATCCCCCCACCCACCTCCCATCTGGTAACCACCAGTTCATTCTCTATAGTTGAGTTATATATATTGTTAGAGAAAACAGAAAAAGAAACCAGTTGCTTAAGTCATTTTACAGTAATAGCAGAAAATTGATTACAAAACTTGATAAGGATAATTAAATAAATATTATAATCTTACCTCACTGATGAATACATTGTGAATATCCAGATTAAAATCTTGGCTAGTGGGCAGCCCCTGTGGCTCAGCGGTTTAGCGCCATCTGCAGCCCGGGGTGTGATCCTGGAGTCCTGGGATCGAGTCCTACGTCGGGCTCCCTGTATGGAGCCTGCTTCCCCCTCTGCCTGTGTCTCTGCCTCTCTCTCTCTCTCTCTCTCTCTCTCTCTCTGTGTCTCTATAAATAAATAAATAAAAATCTTAAAAAAAATCTTGGCTAGCCTAATTCAATAGTGTAGCAAGAATTAGTGCACTATGGTTAAGGCTGAGTTTATTCCAGGAATGTGAAGATAGTTAAACATCAGAGAAACTAGTAAATATGATTAATCAACTTACTAGTTCTAAATGGGAAAGGAATCACATGATAATTAAAAGATTGTAGTAAAATGTAATTCTTATTAGAGTTTTAAAAACTCTAAAAATTAGGAAGAGCAGTTATATAAGTATTATCCAATTAAAAACCTCTTAAAAATAGGAACTTCATAACATTTAGTTATAAACAAAAAATATAACAACCACAATTCTCTTTTAAAAATACTTTTTATTCAAGCATAATTAACATAGTGTTATATTAGTTTCAGGTGTACCATATAACGATTCCACCATTCTCTACACTACTCAGTGCTCATCACACAAGTATATTCTCTTAATCACCTTTATCTATTTCACACGTCCTCCCCTCTGGTAAGTACCAGTTTGTTCTGTATGGTCAAGAGCTTATTTTTGTTTGTTTATTTCTTTGTTTATCTGTTTAATTTCATAAATTCACATATGAGTGAAATCATATGTATCTGTATTTCTCTGACTGACTTATTTCACTTAGCAGTACTACTCTTCATCTCCATCCATATTATGGCCAATGGCAAGATTTCATTCTTTTTTGCCTGAGTGATATTCCATTGCATACACACACACACACACACACACACACATATCACTTCTTTATTTATTCATCTATCAATAGACAATGGATTGCTTCCATAATTTGGCTATGGTAAATAATGATGCAATAAACATAGAGTTGCATTTCCTTTCAATTTAGTGTTTCCATTTAGTGGAATTACTGGGTCATATGGTAGCTCTATCTATTTTTCCTTTTTTAGTTTTTTTTTTTAAGAGAGAGAGAGAGAGAGAGAGAGTGTATGGTGTGGGGCAGGGGGAAGGGGTAGAGAGACAGAAGAAGAGCGAGAACCTTAAGCAGGCTCCAAGCTCAGCAAAAACCCCAAAGTGGGTCTCAATCTTATCATGCCAAGATCATGCCAAAATCATGCCAAGATCATGCCAAGATGACCTGAGCCAAAATCAAGAGCTGGACACATAACTGCTTGAGCCACAGAGGCCAAAAAGTTTATTTAATTTTTTGTAGAACCTCCATACTGTTTTCCACAGTGGCTACACCAGCTTACATTCCCACCAACAGTGCACAAGGGTTTCTTTTTCTCCACATTTTCACCAACATTTGCTATTTTTTGTGTTTTTGATTTTAGCCATTCTGACAGGTGTGAGGTGATATCTCATTATGGTTTTGATTTGCATTTCTCTGATGATCAGTGAGTGACTGACTGGAAAGAAAACTAAAGCTGGATCCCCACTTTACACTTGATACAATATATGCCATAAGTAAACAAAAAACTAAGCAATACAAATAAATCTACAAAACCAAAAACCAATAGAAGATAGTATAGGAAAATAGATTTGCAAACTTCAGGTGAGAAAGTATTTCTAAACAACACTCCAAGAAAGCATAAACTTCACAAAGGAAAGTGGGCTGATTTGACAAAATCAAAATTTACCTTCTCTTTAGCAGAGGACCCTACAAAGTTAGCAGATGAATGGTATCCTGAAAAGAGAATAGTATTTAAGGTGGTTAGTCAAGTAGAAAAAGGTAAAAATCACAAAGAAAATAAGGGATATGAATAAACAAATCAGAAAGGGGAAAGCAAACTCAACATAAGTTAATAATGAGATACTCAAATCTGTAGTAATCTGTGAAATACAAATTAAGACGATAACTTTGCATCCATCATGTAACAAAAATATAAGATAGGATTAGATCACATGTTTTTGCAATTGTGAGGGATCCTCATGACCTGTTAGGGAATGGTTCATCACTTGCAGCCTTTCTGGACACCAATTTGGCATGGTTTAGTAAAACATGTTATGGTGTCTTCCATAAACAAATATTCCTACTCCTATATGTATATGTTAGAGAAACTCTCCTTCGGCTTCAAAGGAGGACTAGTATGAAGGAATTCATCAGAGCTTGTTCAGGGAACTAGGCGTTGAGGTGACCTGGTTGTCCATTCTTGCAGGTGCAGATAAGTAAAATGCAGTTGGCGCATACATAGTGCCAGCGTACTCTGCATTAGAAGTAATGAACTAGACTGAGAACCACAAGGATAAATCTATGGGGGAAGAAAAGTCCTGCATGTAAAAAAAAAGAAAAGAGAATTGGAACAAGATCTGGAAGCTTAAATGATTGAACACTACTTCTTTTTTTTTTTTTTTTTTTTTTTTTTTTTTTTTTTTTTTTTTTTTTTTAAATTTTTATTTATTTATGATAGTCACACAGAGAGAGAGAGAGAGAGAGGCAGAGACTCAGGCAGAAGGAGAAGCAGGCTCCATGCACCGGGAGCCTGATGTGGGATTCGATCCCGGGTCTCCAGGATCGCGCCCTGGGCCAAAGGCAGGCGCCAAACCGCTGCGCCACCCAGGGATCCCTGAACACTACTTCTGAAACGAATGATGTACTGTATGTCGGCAAACTGAATTTAAATTTAAAAACAAACGAACAAACAAACAAAAGAAGACCTGGAAGCTAATCGTTTTTATACAAGTTAAAACATAAATAAGTATAAAATAATGCTATTAATATTGCTATTTAAGGGTATATACATACCCTTAAAATGTCCATGATGAACATTTTCGAATGGGTTCAACCCAAAGGTAGGGAAGGTAGGGAAATGACAGTCGGGTGGGATAAAGGAGAATATAATAATAAAAGGAATGCAATTAAATAAAATTTACAAAGAGTCCTACTGGGACAGCTGAGTGTCATGGGCAATGAGTGAGGAGCCTGCGTTACTCATTTCTCTGTACCTGCTGATCAAGAAATCAACTTGTCAGAGAAACCTACTGGGACTTTATGCCCAGACTAATTTAATTGTGAGACCGTGCTCCACTTTTATTCCTTGCCATCAGAATTACCATCAGTCTCTAAAAGAAGTCAGGCTTACGTTTCTCTTATGCCAAAGAATGCACTTTTTTTTTAATCCTAAAACATGTGGAACATCCATTACTACTAATAGAAGTTGAGGATGCACTTGAGAGAACTCAATAAATGTCTGCTGAGATACAGGCAAAGCCCATCCTCACATGCGATGGATCACCTCTTCCCATGTGTTGCACTGTCAAGGATGCTCATTTATTCACGAGGCTCAAAAACTCTGTTGGGTATGAACTTCATGCCACCCACAGAGGGCTACTTGGCAGACACCAATAAAGCTACCTACCCTAAGGTGCGAGCTCTTTATGCGTAAACATGGGGTTGGGGGTGTGTATCTGACTCGGTGGGGGTGCGTGGAACAGATGCAGGACAATTCACAGTGGTCTGAACGCAGACACGAATATACTTAGTAATTTAAAAGACAGCTGCCATCCAGGGTGGCGAAGTGATCCCCGGGCTCCCCCACCCCACCCCGAGCCCGCACAGGCCTGTGTTCTGGAGGCTTAGGTACCAAGTCTGTATGACAGGGTGACACGTGTGCTGGGTTTTACAGCAGGCCCCTCGCCAAGGGCTCGAGATGCTGGAAACTGGGGGGAAGTTTTCAAGGGAAACTGATGCAATGGAAAGAAATCTGGACTAAAAGTGTGAGGGCTTGCCTTAGTTTCCCCATGCTGCTCCCCCCTAACAACTCGAGAAACCTCCTGATGCTCCTGAGCCGAGTTTCTCCATCTGCAGGCCCGTCGCTGAGCCCTGAGGGCATGGCCGAGCTGAGCGAGGCAGCTGCTGAGGGCCAGGGAACCCAGCAGCAGTCGAGTTGTCACCTCCCCGAAGCAGGCCTCCCCTCCTGGCTGTCCCGGGGAAAAGGAAACACAGGGCAGAATGGGAGGAGGTAACGTGGGAAGTAGAGCAAAGGCAGAGGAGATTCTGGAGAATTCTAACTTCGTTCAGAAGCTGAGGAGAAATGTTCTATCAGCCCAAGAAGAATTTCCCATCAACCTCCCTCAGTTTCTTTCCATCATTAAAGCTCTGGTCAGTTAAAAGCCCTGAAGCCAGGAGCTCACTTCCAGACCCTGTAAGTTGGGGTCAGGAGCCGGATGGGAGCTGGCCATGTCTCTCCTCTCCAGAGGCGAATTGGACGGAATGGAAGGAAGAGCTCGGGGGGTGGGGACTGGGGACTGTGACTTTTCCTCCATACTGGGACACTTCTGTCGGTTGTCGGGGTTGTGGCAGCTGGGACGGCAGTCCCTGCAGGTAAAGCTCACCCTCGTGGTCAGCTCAGGGGTTAAATCAACTCGCCAACACAGGAACAAAGTTGAGTTTCTTCCGTTCTATTCTCAGGAGCACAATTATGAGAACCATGGGAACTTTCATGCTCTTTGAGTTTTGCTCTTTGCACCTAGTTTATGGAGTCCTCCTGAGCTTGTGAGTTCATTGTTCTCACCTAACACTGGGATTTTGTGTCATTTCCTCAGGTGGGTGCAGTCAATGTAGAGCGTGTGGCGCCTTCTATGCCGCATGATGCTCCTGAGCCGAGTTTCTCCATCTGCAGGCCCCTCGCCGAGCCCTTAGGGCATGGCCGAGCTGAGCGAGGCAGCTGATGCTCATGATGCCGCATGATGGTGCCAGCCATGTCCACTCGCCTCAGACCTTTGACCCCTGACGTCTCCGGTTGTCACCCCTGATGCTTCTTGGCTTCTCCTCCATTCCTGATGTGAGCTTGTCCGGTGTCTCCCCAGTGTGTACATTTATAAGATTTCAATCATCCTCTCAAGTTTCTCCTTCATTCTCCCTCATCCCCTACAGACTATAAAAGCCATTCAAGGTCACATTTGAAATTTCAGCAGAATCACTTTTATTTTTAACCACTGTTTCTGCCCAAGACTTTGGCACAGGTCCTGGAGAAAAACATTGTGTGGATAACATGAGTAGCTCAACCACTGTGGCACCAAAACGATTTCCTCCACTCTATAACTGGGCATCCATCTTTAGAATAGTTGAGTGCCTTATCGCTCTTCTCCAGATTGATTTTTTTTTTTTTTTGTAATAACCCTTGGCTCTTGATAAAAATAAAAGGAAGTGAAGAGGATATTTTCTAAAGATGAAAAAGCTTGATTAAAGACATAACAGCAAGAATAATTGTGTCCACACCGTACGATGCTGAGGCCGCTTGCATTGAAGGATGCATTTTGGGAATCATCAAAATCAGAGCTGCCTCAACTAACAGTCACTGATTCATGCAGAGCCTTGCAGTTGAGGCAGTGGAAGGGGGAAGCCATTGTAGACTCTGAGCAATTGACGGCCACAGCCAGTCCTGTTTATGGGATGGCTGGGAGTGGGCAAAATTTGTAAACAGAGGGCATAGCTAGAAATATATGAATAAAACCTACATGTGAAATGACACGATAGGTGGTGGGGACAGCAGGCAGGGACAGGAAGGAAGATGAAAGACATTTTAATGGAATAACTGACATTGCTAACACTTCAGGGAAGAAAATTAAAAATTCCACATGCACTTCAGTGAGCTTGACAAAGTGAAATTTGTGACTCTCCTCTTGAGGGTGTTCCCACTCCGGTGATTTTCGGTCTGAGGCATGTCATCTCAAAGTAGCCGACCTTCAACTTGCTGTCCTCAGACAGAGACTCAAGGCCAGCTGGATTCAGGTCACTTCCACACCTCGAGTTAAGTTGACAAGCACTAGGCTCTCCAGGCCCAAGGCTGAAATGGCAGTTCCACAGTGCGGCACTGGAAGGTCTGATGCAGAAAGCCCTCAGTGGCCTCCCGATTTTGACTCACAAAAGCCAGAAGATAAAAGCTGCCATGTGCAAGCACGGGAAGCAGAAGATGCCATCAACACCGAAGGCAGGCTGATGGCACTGACCTCAGGTATGAGGTGGGATTCGGGATTCTGTGGCTCTGTGGTGAAATGTCCAGTCAGGACTGGAGATAAACGCTTGAGTCACCGGCATAGGCGGAACAACTGAAAACTTTGAACATAACTACTTTTCTACGAAGGGAAAGGTAAGGTGGAAAGGAAGAGGCCAGCCTGAGGTAAACCACCTCACCCCTTATCAGAGGCAAGAAAGTACCTGTAGTTCCCCACACAACGTGTAGCCACGAACACTGGCTCCTCTGAGCACAAGGCTGTATCAACGTGTCACTTAGGAATAGAATTGCTGGTTGTCTGAATTGTCCCAGTCACACCTGCTTGGTGTCGTGTCACTCAGTGTAGACCTTGTCCTTCATGGTCTCCCATTGCATCTGACCCTGGGAAGCTTGCACCATGATACCAACTCATGTGTTCCTTTATTTTTATTTTAAAGATTTATTTATGTATTCATGAGAGACACAGAGAGAGAGACAGAGACACAGGCAAAGGGAGAAGCAGGCTCCCTGTGGGGAGCGTGATGCGGGACTCGATCCCAGGACCCCGGGATCATGATCTGAGCCAAAGGCAGATGCTCCACCACTAAGCCACCCAGGAGCCCCTTGTGTGTTCCTTTCATGTGTGCCTGGTGGCTCCCTGCTACGAGCTTACTCCAGGAGGAGAGGGCGTGTATTACTTTCTGACTTTTGGAAATATGAGGAAATCCCATCATTTGGTGAAATAATGCTTATAGTTCGCCTCACTTCCTACATATATGTCACCCAGCTTTCCACATCCGAGGCCTCGGTGAGCATCTCGGGGAGTGAGGAATGAGAGCACGCTTGCACTGGGAGCCACCACTTTCTGCAGTTGGTCACCGCAGTGTTTCAGAATGCCAGCTCAGCAAAAGACACATGCTCCGGAGACCGCAGCGCACGATGTAATATTTGCAACCACAGTGTATTTGGCTCAAATAATGTATTTGGAGGGAAAAAATTCCAGACTGAGGCCAAGGTATAGAAAAATAGCTACATAATTTATAGGTCACATTTAAGTCTTCTCCCTGTGAAATTAAATTCCCCTCTTTTCCTACTTCTTGCAACAGCAGTTTCCTGGCACGGGCGACAAGCGCTGCACTTGAGAGTTCCAGTCCTTGGAGAGATGGAAGGCGGTCCGCAAGCTCCAGATTAACCTGCCAACGAACTGAATATGAAGCCATCGTTTAGGGAGAATCAAAACAATCTCCACTGCGTTTTCCAGATGGATTGTTCCAAGAGCCAGAGCCTCGCTGGCCTAAGAGAAAGCAGTTGTGGTTTATGAGAAGGAGAGCCGAGCATGGGCTTTGGAATGACACAACTCTGGAACCTCGGCGGAACTTTCTACTGCCTCAGGGTCTTTGCATGGCTATTCCCCATGCCCAAGTCACTGTTCTCTTAGCTTGGCTTGTTGCCTCGCTGGCATCTAACCCCCTCTTCACATCTAGGTTTGTCACCTCGCCCAAGAGGTCTCCTCCCACCAGTCCAGTTAGAGTAACACCCTCCCTAGTGTCCATCTAGCCATCATCACAATCCTGGGCTCTCTACTTGAAAGCACTTTTTTTTTTCCCCAATCATAACTATTCTGTTTATTTATATGTTTACTTTTTAAGCTATTCTTTCCCTCTTACAGGCACCTAAGGCAGAACCATAAACACATCTGTTTTATTTTTGAGAAGCAGAATAGATAGTGTCATGGCTCTCAAGCTTTTTGGTCTCAGGATCTCTTTAAACCCTTAAAAGTTATTTAGGATCCCAAAGGGCTTTCACAGCATTTATAGGAGTGATATTTATCTGTAGTTACCAAATGAAAAACTAAAACTGAGAAATTTTTAATTTTTCTTTAATTTTTATTTATTTATGATAGTCACAGAGAGAGAGAGAGAGAGAGAGAGAGAGAGAGAGAGGCAGAGACATAGGCAGAGGGAGAAGCAGGCTCCATGCACCGGGAGCCTGATGTGGGATCCGATCCTGGGTCTCCAGGATTGCGCCCTGGGCCAAAGGCAGGCGCCAAACCGCTGCGCCACCCAGGGATCCCAGAAATTTTTAAAACGTCTATTAAGTCGTTTAAAAATCAGAACAGAAAATCCATTGCACAGTAACAGATATTATTTTTTATTTGGAAAAAAAACCTGTTTTCCAGACCATACAGTTAGCACAGTGAGTGGAGGCTTTTTTTTAATTTATCCAAATCTCTTTAATATTTAACTTAGCAAAAGAAAGCTACATTGTCATATGGGCTTCTGCATTAAATTTGTTGTGATGCATCATTTTGGTTGAAGGATATGAAGAGAATCAAAATATTGCATACGATCTTCTTTGATATTAAACTAAAAAAATGTCAAGGGGTAGTTCCTTAAAATTTAATTGCAAAATGAAATCTGAAACCCTATGAATGCACTTCTTATAAACTGTTACATTATAGTTTACTGCCTTGCACCCTGAAAGAACCTTTTACCTATGGATGATTTTAGAACATCATGTATTGATCACGTAAATAAATATTGGTTAACCGGTTTTAAGTTTATGCCTCAAATGCTGACATAATTCATGACAGGATAGCAAAATAATTTCATTTGCTAATATCGTCATTAATCTCATGAGAAAAATCTTTAAGTTATTAAGATGCTATTGAGTTCATAGTGACATATGCAAGTTCTTCAAAATCCTAGTTTTTACTCAAAAGCTTCAATTTTTGTGGATAGCAACAATGCCATCAGTTGTTTGTCTTACAGGGACAGACTCATTTCATTTTTTATGGTTTATTTTTTTAATTAAGATTTTATTTTTTCCAAGTAGTTTTAAGACCATAGTAAAATTGAAGGGAAGGCACAAAGATTTTCCATATACTCCCTGTACGCATACGGCCTCCCATTATCAACAGCCCCCACCAGAGTGGTTCCCAAATTCATAGTATCCACTGTGGTTCACTCTTGGTGTTGCACATCCTATGGGTTTGGACAAAGGTATTATGGCAGCTATCCATCATCGTGGCATCATACCGAGTATTTTAATTACCTTAAAAAGCCCCTATGCTTGACTTATTTATCCTTTCCCTACCAACTCCTGGCAACCACTGCTTTAAAAACTTTCTGAGGATTTTTGAATCTATGTTCATGAGAGATATTGATGGGTGGTTTTCTTTTCTTGTAATGTCTTTGTCTGGTTTTAGGGTTAGGGTAATGCTGGCCTCATTGAAGGAGTTAGAAAGTATCCCTTCTGCGTCTCCCCTCTGAAAGAGCTTCTGGAGAGTTGATAGAATTTCTTCCTTTAAATGTTTGGTGGAATTTGCCAGTGACATATCTGAGCCTGGTGCTTTCTCTTTTGGGAGGTTATTAGTTATTGATTCAGTTTCTTTAATAGATATTTAAATTGTCTATTTCTTCTTGTGCGAGTTTTGGCAAATTGTGTCTTCGAAGGAATTGGTTCATTTCATCTAGGTTACCAAACATAGAGTCATAGCACTGCTTTTAATTTTATTTACTTGTCAATGTCCTTGGGATATACAGTGAGGTTGTCTCCTTCATTACTGATATTAGTAATTTCTGTCTTATTTATAAGCCTGTCTAGAGGATGATCAATTTTGTTGGTCTTTTCAGAGAACTGGCTTTTGGTTTCTTTCATTCTTTTTTAGTTTCCTGTTTTTAATTTTATTTATTTCTGCTCTTATCTTCTTTTCCTCTGCATTCTTTGGATTTAATTTGCTCTTCTTTTTCTAGTTTCCTAAGGTGGACACAGATCATTGATTTTAGAGCTTTCTTCTTTCTAATACATTCATTCAATGCTACACATTTCCTTCTAAGCATTGTTTTCATTGCACCCCATAAATTTTGAGAGTGGACTGTATTCCTTTTAGGAATCATCTACAAAATTTCAAGAGTGAATAACCTAAATTTGGCTCTTATTCTTTTCAATAAAGATGGTGTTCCATGAAAAAAAAAAAAGGTGGCTAGTTCTTCCTCCAGTTTGGTCACATAAGTGGTTTCCCTCAATACAACTATCATACTTGGTAAGTATTAGTAGCACTTTTTGTCAGTTCTCATTTTGTTACATAGGATATTAAAAAAATGTGCACTCAAGGGTTGAGGGTTACTACAATTAATAATTTTACTGCTTTGTTGAGGATTTTCTTTTTTTTAAGTTTTTTTAAAATTTATTCATTTGAGATTGAGAGAGAGCATGCATGAGCAGTGGAGAGAGGCAGAGGGAAGAGGAGAAGCAGACCCCCCCCCTGCTAAGCAGAGAGCCCTATTCACGGCTCAATCCCAGGACCTTGGGATCATGACCTGAGCCAAATATAGCCGCTTAACCAATTGAGCCACCCAAGTGCTGTCAAGAAATTTCTTAATGTCCTTGACATTCGAAATTTTTTTCTTCTTCTGTGTATAAACACAGTGACTAGTATACAGTTTGATGCCACTGTGTCAGTTGTTTACCCACCGTTATTTTGCATCATGGGTACAGATGCCAACACAGTGAAAAAGGCAAATAATGTCTTAGTGGTACTATGAAAATTACATTGACCTCATGGACCTCATGGAAGCTTCTCAAAGACCCCAGGGGTCTGGCACTTTGAGGACCACTGGAGAAGTGGCTGGGAAGATAGATGTATGGCTATAACCTTCCTGGGGTTCATCTCTGGACTTTCAACCTTACCATTATATTCACAAGCAGGTTGTTCTCATGTTCCCTCCATTTCCTCAATCTCTAAAAAGGATATGCTGCTACCGCTGCTGGACACATGTCATTATGCAACCTGAGTGAACCCTAATGCCAACTACAGACCCAGAGTGATTATGGTTCATCAGTTCATGCATCAGTCATGCAGGTTCATCAGTTGTAACAAATGGATCACTGTGGTGGGGGATACTGGTAAAGGGGGATGCTATGCATGTATGGGGTTGGAGAGGTATATAGGAAATCTCTGTATTTCCTCTTAACCTTTCTATAAACCTAAAACTGCTCTAAAATGTCTTTTTAAGAAAAAAAGGGGGTGGGGAAGGATGGCGAATAATACTGCCTACTTCATAGCATTGTTGTGACGTTTATAGATGAATATGGGGAAAGTGTTCAGAACAGTGTCTGGGATAGAGTAAGGATGACATAACATTATCTCCCTTCATTGATTTTCATTATTATCCAGGCACTTAGAGAGAGGCTGGTATGGAGCTGGTATTCCATAAATATTTGTCAAGATAAAAAGGATTAGAACAAGTCCCATACATACTAGGTAAATTATCTTTGAGCCTCATTTTTTTTCATTAAAAAAATATTTTCTGAGAGACAGAGCATGAGCTGTGGGGAAAGCATAGGTAGAGGGAGAGAGAATCCTCAGCAAGTTGCACACATGGTGCTGAGATCATGACCTGAGCCAAAATCAAGAGTTAGACGCATAACCAACTGAGCCACCCCAGAGCCCCTCTTTGAGCCTATTTTTTTTTTTTAACAGATGAACAAAATTTACTACTTTGTGGATTTATTGTTAGGGTTAAGGAAACATGTGTATGTGGAAAGGCTAAGTTTCAAGGGCTTTAAAAGTGTTATTTTTTTGCAAAGAATGAGATTTCCCTCATGGACTTCCATTCACCTTTTGTACCCTCTGACCTTTCCCAATCTCTAAACGCTCATGCAGAACTCTCTATCCTGCGTCTCATCCTCATTAGGCTTGGCTCTGACTAGTTAATTGGTATGTCCATGATAGATTAAGAGCAAGCATGTCAGAGTTTCATTATGTTTGATCTACGCCTAATGTAAAACTTATAGAATATATACAGCTCTGTCCTAGAAAAGTACTCGTGAAGGGCAATACACATCAAAGTTTGAATAAGTTCTAAGTTTAATAATTAGTGACAACTTGGGATTAATTTATATGAATTATGACTAGCAGGTGAATTAGTTAGGACTCTTGGTTACAAGTGATCAAAGGCCAGATGAAACTATGTAAGGAAAAAAAAAAGCCAGTCAAAGAGAACATCAGTTCACATTTCCTAAAGTACAGTTTCAGGCACAACTAAATTCAGATACTGACATTTTGTCACCAGTAATACGTCTTTCTCCACTTTTCAGCTTTGCCCCCTACCTTGGTGTTGCATCATTTCTCAGGTTGGCTCTCAGGGGGTAATGACAGAATTAATCACCAACAGCTTTAAGCTTGGAACACACCAGCTTGGAAACTATGATGAATCTACCACTTATTTCCTGGTTGATACTGTAAGGTTCAGGGTAGGACCCTCATTGACCCAGCTTGGGTGGTCGGATGCCCATTCCTTCACCATGCAGAAGGTGAGGTTCTCTAATAATCACTGACAGATCTGGGTCAAATGCATAACTCTAGAAATTGGAGGTGGTTCAGCCTTACTTTCACTGTGTAGATTGACAATGGAAGATTGGGGTTAGTTTCCCCAAGGAAATTTGATACGCTATTACCAGAAGAAGGGTGAAGATTATGGCAGGTGAGAGTAACAGGTGGTATCAGAGAGGGGAGTATCAGATAAATGTTGGCATATTATCCATATAGATGGGTTTTATGTATAAGGTACGTCCTATATTTGAACAGTATCCTTTCTTGCCAAAGGAGTGACTCTGATAAAGAAGGTTGTGGGGCGGGGGGCAGCCTGGGTGGCTCAGCGGTTTAGGGCCACCTTCAACCCAGGGCCTGATCCTGGAGACCCAGGATCGAATCCCATGTCAGGCTCCCTTCATGGAGCCTGCTTCTCCCTCTGCCTGTGTCTCTGCCTCTCTCTCTCTCTCTCTCTCTCTCTCTCTGTCTCTCTCTCTCATGAATAAATAAATAAAAATTTTAAAACGAAGGTTGTAGGGGATGAGGCACGCAAGTTGATGAGAGTGTTTTAAAAAGAGTGGATTTGTTTTGTTTACCTTCAGATTCCATTACATGAGTGGAGCCCCATGCTCCACCTATGCGGAAGACAGATGTTTCCTTAGCCAAACTCATTCTTTCATTTTAGTTTCTTCTTTCTCATTTTTCACTTTCATCCACCTCGAAGAATACTCTCCAGACTTGCTATTCAGATGGCCATTCTTCCCATTTGATTTGATCTTGTTATTCAGTTAAAAGGAGATGCAGTGTATTGATGTGAGCAATGAGAGATGCACAGGATCGATTTTGACTCATTTATTTATTAACCACGTCACCATTGAATTGTTCAACCCTGTAAACATCAGGGTTTTTTAGCTGAAAAATGGGGAAGATATGAGTGCTTGTGAGTATTCAATGAGTTACTGTAAAAATCCAAAAATAGAGCCTTGTCTATAGTCTGTCTTCAGTAACAGGTAGCTCCCTCCCCTGATTCTCTGCCTCCCTTTCCAGATGTACATTTCTTCTGTTTCTCTCATTTGCAATTCTCATCTCTGTTCCATCATGTTGAACCATAACTCTCTTCCAATGAAGTCGGTGTTTCTAGTTCTAAGTGTCCTTGAAGTCTACCCAGAAAATCCCCACTTTCAACATATGTTCAGGGAGACAAAAATCTAAGGCCAGACTTAGATATAAGCAGAGCAGGTGACTGTTTAGAGGCAGATAATGACTTTTAAAAGTGAAAGTTAGAGGCCCTCTGGCCCTAAGCTTTCTTTCCCAACCACCTACCTGTCAATTTCCATTTAGGACAATTTTTGACATTAAATCAGTGAATTTCCATTATGATCTTGTTTGCATGTAGATATTCATCCTAATAGTAGCAATCTATGGCTATTGGTTAGTCAATAGCAGCATGAAGTCATTAATTGGAATAACCTAGAATATAAAAGAATTTGAAAGAAATGGAAGTGAGGACAGGATTAGAGTCTGTGATATTTTAAGGATGACAGAAAGTAGTCACAGTATCAGGTACACTGGGGTGATCCTCAGTGGGCAAGACATTCACTCATTGAGGCTCCATTGATCTGTTAAACCAGAACTTATGAAATACCCATGTTGTGTCTGATAGAATCTGGATGAAAAAGAAAGGCAAATTCTGGGCTTTTGTGAAATTCAGTCTGGAGGGGGGCTGATATTAAACAAGTAGTTGCAATAAAGCTCAGTGCATTTTATAATAAACTAAGTCCAGGTCTTCTGGAAACACGGAGCTAGACTACCAGGCCCACTTAGCCAAGATGAGGCCGGGTGGAAGATGTGCCATTCAACCTGAGACCTCCAGGATGGCTCTGATGTAACCAGAAAACAAGAAGGAGGAAGATCTCCTAGGAAGAAAACAAACAAACAATCAAACAAAAACAAAAACAAAAACAAAAAAACAAAGGTTACACAGGCCTGGAGACTAAAAAGAGAAACAAAACAAAACAAAAATGCCTGATAAATGTAAGGTATAAAAATAATAATTTTCTATACCTCAAATGCAGAATACATGGAAACCCGAGTAGAGACAAGGCTGGAGAAGCAGCAGGGACGAGAATCACAGGAAGCTGGTTGTGGGGAAGGAACGGGAGTTTGTGAGCATTATTGAGACATTGCCATTGTCCCAGATGAGTGCAGGGCTACTGCAAGACTTTAAGCAGAATAGGCGTATGACCACATTAGCTTTCATCCAGGTCGGGCTGTTGTCGTATATCGGGAGCCATGGATGAAAACAGATCATTTGCTACAGCAATCCAGTGAGAGGTGATGGCTGTCAGAGCTAGTGTGGCAGTGATCTTAATGACGGCAGTGATGATGAGGAGGAGGAGGACGCCAGAGTTGATGAAAGTGGTGGTGGCGATGGTGATGCTATCTGTAGGCACTCTCAGGACTTTTTGTCTTCCAGTCTCTGTAGCTGCACTGTCTAGTACCGTAGCCAGTGACCACATGTGGCTATTTGAATTTAAAGGAAGTAAAATTAAAAATTGAAGTCCTGCCAGCCACATTCCAGGGGCTCAGTCACATGCAGCTAGTGACTATCACATTAGATAATGCAGGCAGAGAACATATCCCTCCTCATGGAATGTTCCATCAGACACCACTGCTCTGTAGTTTTCTTCTTATCATATTTAGAACTGCTTGACTTCCAGTGACATTTGTACCTAGCACTAAATTTAGGACTAATATTTACCGGGAATATAAACATAGACTCAACACTTAGAACACATTAGGGCCCAATAAGTGTATTTTAAATGAAAAGCATCTGCCAGGTACAGCTCTTGTCCTTCATCAAATTCCTTTTGCTTCTAGTCAAGCTCAAATTCCACTTCTGAAAACCAAACTTCCACCTGTGTTTTTGGACAGGCTTTAATCACTTAAAATCCCATCCACTGCTTTGCAAGATAGCGTGTTTTGGTGCAGGGCTTTTAATTTTTATGTCAACCATAAAACTTTTACCCAAAATAATTATGTTAGGGAAGCCTCAAATACAGAGGTAATAAAGTTACAGCTTCCCTGGTGAAGTTTGATAGAGAACTCAACTACTCTCTTGCTCCCCCAAATTTCTGTGTAGAAAGATGTGTAGAATTTTAGGGCTCAACAGAACACAGCTTGAAAACCACTGTTGTAACAAAGAGAATACAGGATTTAAGGTCACAAGTTCTGAGTTACAATTACAAGCCTACTAATAACTAACTACACATCCTTGAAGAAATCTTTAACATCTAGTATTTTTATTTTTGACCCCTCTAAAATAAGTGTATCACGAGCCCTTTGTTCACGGATTTCTGTGCAGATTAGCTGACATGATGAATGTGAAAGTAGTTTGCAACTTGTAAAGGGATATTCCAGAAGGAAATGATGCTATTATTGCTTTTCTTGTCAAACCTCCCTTCAGGAATTACAGCCGATTACCTGCTAACAGATGGTTGCTTCATCAAAACTGGCGTCCTGCACAACTAATTCTAAGATCTTCCAGACCTTGTTGGTTTGCGGGGACAAATGAGGTTCTAATTGACAATAAAATTTAATGACTCTCACTTTGACCTGCTCACACAGGACCTCCAGATTCCCTCAAATTGTCTCCCAATTATTTCTCATGTATACTTGTGAGCAAGTACACTATTTATAGTTAGTAAGTAATTCCTTCTATTTTTTCTCCTCTTGCAATGAATTTCTTTATCCAAACCCCATCCGTGTAGATCCCTGAAGGAAACCACCTGAACTTTCTACCTTTTATTGTGTCCATAGAATCCCTCCTTTCTACATAGCTTAGCAGCACTCCTGAAATTGCCTCCTATTCTCCTCTTCTGTGTGTTCTGTCCAGAAGAGGGGGAAGGTACCCATTTTCCTCCCTCAGTGACACATGATTTCACCAGGTCGTAGAAGTAGCACTGCTAGGCCACCATATCTCTCAGGGTCAACTATGGAGATAGTTCTTTGCTTTTTGGCCAAGAAATCCTCTCTCTAAAGGATTCACCTGTGGGTCTTTGAAGATATATGGGTGGTGAAAGTTAGAGGGATAAGCTGATGTTTAGTCAGGGACAAGGCCAAGGCCATAGTTAAGGAGACAACACCAAAGGACCATATTGAGGTTGAGCAGGGTAGGAAACAGCTTGTGATGAGTTTTATGGAAAACGTCAGGTCTGAGTCTATGAAAAGCAAGAGGGCTGAAGGCTCACTTTTAGGGGGAGTTTTCCTACACTAATATGAGGGATAACCACTTATATCTTTTAATTAATAATGTTTCAGTAAGACAATACTTTTTAACATTTTGGAGCACACACTCACAGAGGGCACCTCAGAATCTTGGCAAATAGAGTGAGGTGGGATGTTGCATGTAGTTTGAAAAAAATCTTTGAATGTATTGGATCTACTTTTCTTCCACACAGAGCAACACTTTATTATAGTGTATAGCCTACTCAGCTAATCGGCTGGCTGGGTGGTTAAAGGCACTATACTGCTGAGCACTGACCAAATTCAACTACTACCTTCAGTATTCAGTCATTAACTCCAAAGTGGGTCCCATAGTCTTTGGGTATTTGTCCTTTATATGGTCTCCTCCACGATGAATCAGAGCTGGTCTGTGTGACCGATAAAGTATGGCAGCGGTAATAGAGTGATCTACAAGACTAGATCATGCAAAGCATCGAAGTCATATTTGCTTCCTTGGATCCATTGCTCTGGGAGGAGCTGACTGCCATGCCACGAGGTCACTCAAGGCCCCCACCCACACCCAATACTAACTTGAAAGCTACATGAGTGAGTCACCTTAGAGGTGGATCCATCAGCCTCAGTCAAGTCTTCCAGTGACTGCAACCCCAGCCAGTAGATGATTACAACTTCAGGACAGACTGTGAGCCAGCCTGCTCAGCCATGCCACTCCCAAATTCCTGACCCATAGACTATGTGATAAATAGTAAGCATTTAGTGTCGTACTAAGTCGCTATGTTTTTATGTAATTTGTTATGTAGAAATAACTAATGCAACAGCTAAGGGCAACTCGCTTGAATTTCAATTACAGACACATTGAATTAATTGTACACTTTCTTTCCCATATTGAACCACACATTCTAAATTTGTAGAGACCCACTAAAAAGGGTAATAAATAAATAAATAAATAAATAAATAAAGACACCAAAGGATGGATATATGTATTTTTAAAGTTAAGTATTTTAAATTTCACATGAAATATCTAGTCATATGAGGTGACAAAAAACATCTTAAAATTATGAAAGGAAAAAGATGTTCCTTAGAGATAATAATATATCAGTGATTTGATGACAATATTAAGAACACATTCATCGTGTTTGCAGATCCAGGGAGTCAGAATGGGTTAGGAAAGAAGTTATTAGACAGAAACAAGACTAAAAAAATCCATCTAGTTAGTGTGTTATCAATAGACCATAAAATTTTCAAAAATAGTTATAATAAGAAAAGAATAGAAGTCCTGTACTGGGCTACAAACAGTACCATTTATGTTTTTCTTGAGTATAGATAACATTGTGCAATCCTAGCTATTCTTTTTTTAGTTCCTAGCCTCTTTTTAAGTTATGTTGGGCCCCTAGGAATAGATTCTAACCAATGCATGAGAAAAAGAAGCACTATATGGCAGTCTTTGGCCTGAGAATAACACCCATGTTATTTCTTCTCCTTCCATGCAAACGTGGTTATGTGTTGAAGATAGTGACATCACGAGGCTCAAGGAGCCTGGGTCCCTGACCGACCCTGAGGAGGAGAAGTGTACAGGAGAGCTTTCTGGGGGGAGCTGTCCATCAAACTCAAAGCCTTTCTCTTGTTAAACTACAGAGCTTTTGAGTAATTGTTACTACAGCGTAATCTATGACTAAAACAGAGAGCTTGCCATCTGAGTTCCTTTGAGGATTATAATTCTCCAAGAATATACTCATACTCTTAATCATTCGTTCCAAAGCATAGCCTTTCTACTAAACTAGCTTAGTTAGTCATGGACCATGTTACAGTCAGTTCTCTTCTCCAGCCATTTAAGGGTCCAGGCCAATAATCCAAATGTCTACGTCTTTCAGAGCTAGTTCCTCTTTGGAGCCTTTGATCTACTTTGCAGTTATCATGCTCATGCCTCAGCAGGGATAAACCCACCAGAAACCCCAACAAAATTTGATCTCAAAAAAGGTGGTATTTCAGGTCTCTATTTCTTCCTTCCCAGGAGGCTCCAAATTTACTCAAATCCTCCCCAAAGATCAATTCTACAGCAGGGTTTGTCAGTAATTGAGAAGTTGTATTAAATATTTCCCTTTTGAGCAGAGATGGGCAAACCTCAGCCTGCTGACAAAATCTAGTCCGTGCCCTGTTTTATTATGGCCTGGAAACTAAGAATGGTGTTAACATTTCTTTATGTTTATAAATGAATGAGAAAAAAAGATGGGGGGAAGAAGAGGCGAGGTAACAGCAACAGAAATCTTAGTGGCCAAAAAGGCCTTGGCCATTTACTTTACTTCCTGGCACTTTACAGTAAGAGCTTGCTGACCTCTGCTTACGAGAATCGGGCTAGCACTAACTTAAATGTACTATGAGGAATCCGTTAGGTGACATTTCCTGGGAGAATATCTACTCCAACGTAATTTTTTATGTCTATTTTCAGAAATAGACCATTTAAGTTTAGTCTCACCCTTCATCTTGCTAACGTTGTTTGCATGTGAATAATTTTGGGGGGGGGGGCTCTATGACAAGATACCCAAAGCAGCCCTTTTTGCATAGAAATTCTTCATAGATAATTTTAAAACATGTTTTGCCTACGTATGTCTTCTAATTCTTTTTCAGTGAATATTTTTTTACTTGTGTTATTCTCAAAAAGGATTATGTCTAGCTCTAAGTGATATGAAACGTAGGAAGATCAACACATGGAATGCATCTGGGGGTAAGTCTTATGAGAAACAATTTCAGGAAGCAGGGAACATTTTTCCTGGAAAAGAGAAAACTCAGAGGAGCTGTGACAACATCTCTGAAATTTCAGAAGGATCTGTCAGAAGAGAAAGGCATTTCACTTATTCTCTATGATTAAAAGGAGTAGGATTAGAAGAGAAAGGGTGACCCACAGGGAGACCAATTTCTGCTTATTATGAGAAAGCCTTTCTAAAAGTCATGGAAAGCCCTAAGAAATACACTGGATAATTATTTGGCATGGAAGTTACAAAAGATATTTGATCCTATGATTTGGGACTGGATAGAAGTTTTTTTTTTTTTTTTTTTTTGTGTTCAATTTACTAACATACAGAATAACCCCCAGTGCCCGTCACCCATTCACTCCCACCCCCCGCCTCACCACACACAAAACACAAGTATTTGAAAACACTGCTGATATAAATTCTATACCCTCCATCCACTGACTCAGACCACTGTCCGTCAGCTCATGGACACCATCCCCAGTCATTGCAAATATTTCTGATCATTAATTGATAGCATCTCTGGAATCAAATGTGTGGGTGAGGAATCAATTTGCTTTGTATTCTCGCTTTGCATGGAGAGGAGTTCTTCACTAGGAACTGGGTACCTGAAATGCCTCCCATCCTATCCACACAGAATGGAGGAAAAGAGCTGAGCTAGAATTAAGGAGAAGGAAAGAAAGCAGAGGAAAAGTAGAGAAAGGGGGATTTGACATAGCCAGGGCTCTTTTCCCAGAGCTAAGATGAAATTACCAGGCAACTATGTTTTCCCTCCAGGAAAATCAACCCCGTCTTGGTTCTTTCCATTGTTTTCTGCTTCTGGGTGTTTTTTGTTTTGTTTTGTTTTGGGTTTGGGGTTTTGTTTTCTTTCTTTCTTTCTTTCTTTCTTTCTTTCTTTCTTTCTTTCTTTCTTTCTTTCTTTCTTTCTTTTTCTTTCTTTCTTTTTTTTTTTTTTTTTTTTTTTTTTTTTTTTTTTTTTTTTTTTTTTTTTTTAATTTTTATTTATTTATGATAGTCACAGAGAGAGAGAGAGGCAGAGACACAGGCAGAGGGAGAAGCAGGCTCCATGCATCGGGAGCCTGATGTGGGACTCGATCCCGGGTCTCCAGGATCGCGCCCTGGGCCAAAGGCAGGCGCCAAACCGCTGCGCCACCCAGGGATCCCTTTTTTTTTTTTTTTTTAATTTTTATTTATTTTTTTCTTTCTTTCTTGTCTTTCTGATCTTTTTGTTTTTTTAAATTTTCCTTGTCATGGTTATTTAAAAGTGATCCAAAGAGAGTAGTAATGTGTCCAGATGGCAGAGTTAAAGCAACCTGGGGAAATTAGCGAAGCACATTGTGGGATCAAAGACAGCTGCTTTTTTGGTATAATTAAACATTTTTAGGGAAAAACCTACAGACAAGAGTAAGGCTCAGGGGGCCTCTGTTGATTAATCAGAAGCCAGACAGCATGTAAATCAGCCTCACAATATAGGGACACAAGGAACCGCTGAAACAGATTGCAAGAATGGCCTCTTTTCCTTGGCCTGAGAAGCTACTTAATATTAAATTATAGGATGCTGAAGATGATTAATTGTCCCTGAAGTCACTCCCCTTCTCCATGCCTCATTTGCATCTGAAATAAGATTAGAACTACTGTTCCTCACCTAACGTTCCTGTGATGATCTTTAAGGGTTTAGGAATATACGGTCATAAAGAATCAGTAAATTGTTTTCAATATCTCTGAAAGTTTACTAGAAATCGTAAGGCCATGAAAGTCACAATTATTGAGTTTGATTCTGTCCGGAATTTTTCAATGCATAGATATCATATTGGTAATGTAACGGTGATGGAAAAACACCACCTGGCTATTGATAACTTGAAGGACTTTCTGGGATGTGACTGGCGGACCAGACGCTGGTAACAAAACATGGCCACCTGGGTCATGACCAAAGAGTGAAGCTCTCTATTAAGTGAAAAAAAAAAAAAACAAACAAAAAACAAACAAACAAAACAACAACAACAACAAAAAAACAAAACAAAAGATGAAACACATAAGAAACTTTACATTGTCCCTCAAGTGCTCACACTCTTGGGTTTGAAGTTTCTAATTTCTGTGGCCTAGATTGTTGGTGGTCATATTTTAAATCGTTTACTCAAAAACTAATTTCCCAGGATAAACTTGCAAACTAATTTGCTCCCACGATGGGGTGAATGGATGACTTTTTTCTCCACAAGAGCATTAAATTTTATAATTCCCCTCCTTTGACTGCACTGGAGGTACAATTTAAAGACTAAAACAGCGTTTGGAAATGTGAGCGTCGGGCTTTTACTTTGCCAAGGCTTTGTCTCTTTGGGGGCACTCTTGATGTCCTTAAGCACATCAAGCGATTTTTAGTCTATGCTTGTTTTTATAAAGCTCCTTTTAAATAGAAATATTTTGAGATCTCCTTTGTGGGCAGTGACAGTGATGGAACTGACAACTACAGGAAAAATCTCAGCACCCACCTTCTTAAACTGCAGATGCGTTTGTGGCCAAGTGGACTGCTTCTCTTTTCAAAATGTACTATTTTAAGTCTTCAACATCTGCCATCGGTATTATTTTAATAATTGGTTTCCTGGCCTCCGATCTTACTATCTAACTGTTGCTGCCAGACAAATCTTTCTAAGGCATAATTCTGAACATAATTCTTGCTCAAAATCTTTCAATGGCTCCTTGTTGAATATAAAAAGAAATGAAATCTCCTCAGCCTGGGATTCAGTGCACTGTGTATTCTGGCTTTGAAATGCTCTTTAGACTTTCTTTCCATTATAGTCTCTTCTACTTTTAATTCAAGCAGCGATAGCGTACTTACTGTTCCCCATTGTATCATGCATTTTTCGTGCCTCCGAGCCTTCGCTGGTGCTGTTCCCTATGGCTGGAATGCTCTTTCTTTCCTTTCTTTAAAACATTTAAAAAATCCTTT
The DNA here is from genome assembly GCF_053574225.1 of Canis aureus. Taxonomy (NCBI): domain Eukaryota; kingdom Metazoa; phylum Chordata; class Mammalia; order Carnivora; family Canidae; genus Canis; species Canis aureus. Next base: position 3,333,700 of record NC_135633.1, read on the forward strand.
TGAGATCGCTTTTGGTTGTTATTGTTGTTGATCACCTTCAACCATTTTAATAAAAGAAATGATTAAATCTCTGGGTACCAGCTCAAATGTTTCTCTAAGAAACATAAACGGTTTCCAGCAATTCTGCTTCTGTCCTTCTGCAGAACTCAGCACGTGTCTTAGTCAGCCTCCCGTTACGCAGACCGGTTTGACACATTTGCGAACCTCTAGAGATCAAGAATTACGTTCTTTCAACTTGAATCTCTGCAAGTCCTTAATGGAGTCTCTCAAATAATTTAGTTGTCTCCGAACTAATCAATTGGTAAATTATCCTCTAAAAAATTTCCAGGAATGACTGTGTAAGAAGGGATATCTTCCTGTGACTTCAGAATTAAAAGATAAGACTGGATATTTTGATGTTCTCGTTTAAAATAAGCCCCCATGATCTTTATTAAAAGTTTTCCTGAGCCACCTTGGCTTTACCAACTTCCCAAGTGACATAACCTATAATCTGGGTTTTTTTAAATTTTCTTTTTCTAGGTCAGGAGCCTGGGTCTCTGGTAGCTGCCACTAGCAACTCACCTCTACCCCAAATATTTTCCAAGGGTCCTGAGCAAAGATGTTGCCTGACTCCAAGAAGCATATTCCTAACCAAGAAAAAGTACATTTCATTCCACTTCTGCAAGAGTTAAGGAAGAGAGGCCTGGAATTTGGGGGAGGCCTTCCCAAAGCTGCCCAGAGGCGTCATTTACGAACGAGGGTCCTGAGAAAAGCCAATGTGGTCAGTTACTGAGTGGGACAAAGTAATTGAGGGGAGAGTTCAAGAAATAGAGGAGACTCAAGATGCATTTCTTAAGCAATTGTTCATTATTTTCCCATTGTTATTACAAACCTAAGAAGGCTATGTTAGAACTTAGCAGGATGCACTAAAATGAGCTGAGAAGGTCCCAGATGAGGGAAAGCTCTGGATATTTAGCTCAATTATGCAACCTTACTGTGGTAAAAAGTAGGATGACCATTAGATTTTCAGAACTATTGAAAATGACTTGCAGACCCCTGTTATAATCTTTGCAAGATTCCCAGGAGCCCACAATCTAAGATTTGGGAGAATTATTAGAGTAGGTCAATCCCAATTCTTTCACCGTTATTTATGGAAACATGAGGAACTTGATAGCTCCCTTTGCTTTACTTTGTTATCCTATTGCTCTCCTGGCAGAAAAGAAGGTCTTCATATTAAAATCCTCTATTCCCTCTGAAGCCACTTGCATGCTGATGACTCAGGTCTGCTGATCCACGTTATTCCTTCAGGAAACCTAATGCCTCCATCTGCAACTATTTGAAGATAAAGAAGTCCAGACCCAAGCTTCACAAAGAATTTTCTTCAAGGGACACTTAAAATGCACAGTATGACATGAGAATCACATGACATCAGCTGAGGCTAAGGCCTCCGGGGGCTTCTGGAGAAAGTGCTCAGTGGAATGAGACCACAGGGGCTGGTTCTGTCAGCCATGACCTGGGGATTTTGCAGATTTGTCCCCTTTTCCTTCTTGTCAAGAGTCATCGTGCTCAGGTTGCGACCTTTTCTCTTTTCATTCTTTTATTTTTATTTATAAAAACAACACATGGCTTACTATTGAAATATCAAGTAAAAAAGCCAAATTATTCTTTTACCATCCCCTTTACACCTCTAGTTGTACAACCAGACCCAATTCCGTATGTATCCTTACACATCTTTTTGACTGCGTGCACTGAAATGTGTATTCATGGGTGTTTTTTATCTACATTTTCTTTTTTTTTTTTTTTTTTTTTTTTTACTTCAAACATAGTACTCATGGACATCATTTCATACAATGGGATGGGTGGGTGTTCTCTTCACAATCTTATTATGGAAATGAATTAGAAGTAGAAATAGGTTTTTGTGTCTTTTTTTTTTTTTTTTTGGCCTGGAGCTTTGGCCCTCTGCTGAATTCCAAATCCTAAATCTACAGTCCACTGTTCCACAGCTACAACCAGAGAATAATTCCAGTATTTGTATCCGCTTGATCATTCCTTTACTATGTTCTTCAGTGAGAATTTGCCAGCCTTCAAAGTAAAGAACAACTATACAGCTCTTACCAGTCAGCAGCTGAGTATTTCAAAATGCAAAGATAAAGGTTGATAACCTGAAACCTCTAAATTAATGAAAATCCAACCACTGGTTGATGGTTAACTGAAGATTGTTTCTGCTTCCCCCTTCCTTACTTCTATCTTTCACAAATTCCTATTTCTTCATGTTTGTGTCTTTCCTTCCTTGTCTCTTTCCTGTTTCCTTCTCTTCCAATCTACCTCTTTTCTCCCTTTGCTCACATTCTTCTTTCCTTTCTTATTCTCCTGTTTAACTGTTTCTTTTATAAACCTATAGCATTTTTTAAAACAGATTTGTTGTAAAGACTCAATTAAATATACTATAGCATATTGACACAATGGGATAATATATAACCATTAAAATTTACAGTGTGGGGATGCATGTTTCACACATAAAAATGTACATAACACAATGTGAATTTTTTTAAAAAAATCTACAAAATAGTATTTCTACATAGTAAAAATCCATTTTGGAAAAATATTTAATTTATATGGACGTGGGATGTTATAAAACAGTTAACCGAGTTTATCTTTGGGTGGTAATAGGTTGGACTGTTTTATGTCACTATTTTTCAGTTTTCTGTATCAAATTATTTTCTTGTTTGGTATACATGGCACAATTTTTTTTTTTTTTTTTTTTTAAGTAGACTCCACATCCAACATGGAGTCCAACACAGGGCTCAAATTCAGGACCCTGAGATAAGGACCGGAGCTGAAACCAAGACTCAGATGCTTAATCCCCTGAGCCACCCAGGCATCTCTCAAAATATTTTTACAAAGGAATTCAAAACATATTTACTACCTTTATTGAGTGAAATTATTTTGCCTTTTCTAAAATTTTGGTAAGATAAATCATGCAGTCAAAAGTACATCATAAAAAGAAACAATTAAGTTAAAATTAGAACTGAACATCAATAAAAATTAAGTGACCTTTCGGATTTAAAAGCCTAAGGAGAAAAAGCACAAGAACTCTTTAGCACAGGGGCACACAGGATCTCAGCCTTCAGAAGGCTGCCACCATCAAAGAGGCTCACTCCTTGCCTTCAGAGCTCGGCCTGGCCATACCTGGCCTGAGGCCCACCAGACCCAGCAGCCTCAGTCCTGATGGGACTCTGGGGCAAAACCCTGCAAATACACTTGTGCTTTCTGAGGACAAGATGAAACAAAATAAATTTAAAAATATATATTATATATAACATAAATTTTAAAAGGCAAATAAAATGGTTTTCATTCATTAGTGGCCCAGAACTGAATCCCTACCCGCAGTCCTCTCCATTACCCTGAGGTTCTTACCCCTAAAACCGAAACCCAGCAGATGCAGCGGAACCATACAAGAGTTAAACATGAAGAGGCTGCCATCTTGTGGCCCCTTAGAAGGCGATTCCACCGTCCACTGGGTTGTAGGGTTACACAACACAGCTGGTTCCTATTAGTCTTGTTTCAGACTGTAGACTATGAATACAAATCCTATTCATGTGTTAGAGCAGGATTGGGGTCTTGTGCAGTCATTTTTTATGACTTTTTAAAAGAAAGGGTCATTTGAGTTAGGGCGTGTGGCCTATTTCCGGCAGTTTTTCCATTAACATTATTCTGAATGACCTACTGTCTTCAGTCATGGGAGGCCTTCAGAAATTCACAGTGCACCTTACTGTGTATGTTTGCTGCATTCTGAGGACTTTTCCTGGACGACCAGGGAAAGGACAGCTATACACAGAGGCTCTCTGTATATTGGTCGAACAGAGAAAATATTATAAAGATGTCTTAGAATTTCATAGTGTGCAAAAAATTTTATCTGGAGGCTCTGCTCAAACACACACGCACACAAACGCACAATTCACCTATTCATCTGATTTTCCAGTGTCTGAGGAAAAGGCATGGTGGGCTTCAAATTGCCTTGCATCATTTTGTCAGATTGAAGACAGCTCTTTGGTCAAATCCTCAGCACTGAAATTGCTAAAAAGGCTTCAAATCTATTCCAATATAGGCTTTTTGGATGTAAGAAGCACTATACATACTAACTATTAACCAATGGCCAAGAGTTGGTGCTTCTGGAAACAAAAAACTTTAAAGAGGCGAGTGAATCTTTCAAAGCCTCTATACTCTCTTCCTTCTAAATCAATTCTGGGGAATCCACGTCCTGACCTTTCCATCACATTCGCATATCATACCAAGTTCTTCCTCCAACTCTCTTGATCCCACGTTTCTAGTTCTCCCCTGATGTCTGGCCCCTTCAACCATCTATCTCTTTCTTTTATTTTTTGTTATTTTCCTTTAGCCACTTCTCCTTGGTACATAAATTAACAAACTCCCGATCCCCCAAAGTACAATGAAACAGAACGAAATGATAAAACTAACTTTGTTCAATCCTGTATTTCTCTAAAGTCACCGTTCCCAGCCTTCAGTCCCCTCCAAAGCTTTCAAAGACATAATTTACATTTCTGCCTGTCTGTGACTTTAATGATGGGACTCAGACATGAGAACTCAACTGGATACAGATATTAAGAAGTCCGCAATAGTGAGGCAGTATTTTACATCATCAAAATGAAAAAGCCATCAAGGGAATAAATGTAGTTTGAGAACAAAAGAGGATTGAGAGCTAATCATTACAGATTACCTGAATATAAGGGGTGAGCAGAGAGAGAGGAGGCAAAAAATGATTGATGGGGAGGAGCCAAGAGATGAAAAAACCAAGAGAGTTCAGTGTCACTGGGCATCAACTGTAGTGTGAGCAACTCTAAAAAAACCAACAATAATAATAACCATGCTGACTGTTCTCTATGCTGACCATTCATTTTACACTAACCCCCTTTTTAGGTATTCGCATTCTTTTCATTTAATATTCATAGAAGTCATTAAAACATATCATTTCTCCTCTTCTGTTGAAGAGTCTGAGGCTCACAGGACTTATTTCCCAGTTTTGCAAAATCAAGTGGCAGAGACTGGAATAGAATTCAGCTCTCTTTGTTCTATTCCATATGCCCCAAATGACACTTTATAAATATATAAATATATATGTGCAAGGAAATACCTAATATGTTATATAAAATGGGTCATATATTTTTATATGACATGTTTGATATGTTATATTCTTAAAAAATGTTTAAAGCTATGTCCTTTCCTCTGTCTCTGTCTTGGTAAGTACCCAAGGACTCTTGAGGATTTTTTCTTCTCTCTTCCTGCCTCACTTCCTCTTGATTTTATTGACTTTGGCAAGGTATTGATTCCCAAGTGCACTACTCAGGTTCTTCACCTTCACTGTAAGTACTGTAGATAATTTCTTAGTTTCCCAATTCAACCCTCTGCCTCCAGATATTGAATTCTTAAAAATCATTTTCATGATAATTTTGTTTTCTTAGTTTTGTTTTGTTTAGTTTTTTGAGAGAGAGAGAGAGAGAGAGGGAGGGAGAGAGAGCATTTCACGCACACATGATAGACGGGCAGAGGGAGATGGAGAGAAAGAATCTTAAGCAGGCTCCACGCTGGACATGGAGGACTCAATCTCACAACCCAATGTTGGAACAATTACACATTTGATGGGGAACAACCTACAAGATTTAGGACCTTTGCGAAGGAGCCACAGGTTGAATTTTAAAAATTGGATTGGATTTGAATTGAAGGAGAGAAGCAGGGAGGGTATTCCAGAAATGGAAACTGCACAAACATGTGGGAAGCAGGAATGAAGGTGATGCTGTTGTGGAAATATGAGAACAATGAAGAGGAAAGTTCATGTTGGAGGGCACAGGGGAGTGATTTGTAGGACTGAGGTGAGGCTAGCTAGGGAGAGCCGTTGGAGTCCAGGCAAAGAAGTTTCACCTTCGTATGACAGATTGTGGTTCTTGAGAGGGATAAAAATAATATTTTAAGAAAATTTATCATGTGGATTAGAATGGACAAAGACATGAGTAAGGACATTGCTTCACAAGGATTGTGAAATGCTTGGTAAACTCTCATGCACGATACAAAGGCTTACAAAAATGAGGGAGAACTAGAAACAGAATAAGCTCCTTTGGGATGTAGAAGGCAGAGTTTAAGAGATTTGAGAGGAAAAAGCAAAGTTAGGTTAGAGGGACCTGTCAGACGAACAGCTACACTCCGTGTCTGGGCTAGTCCTGGCTGCTAGCAGACAGTGAGGACACAGAGTAACTTGGCGTGCCTCCAAAAGAAAAAAAATGAAGTATATGAAATAATAATTCAGTTAATTCACAACTTAAAGACCATCATATCGATTGCCCATTTATTATTTCAGAAAGCTTAGCAATGACTTGCAGAGCACAATAGAAAATAATTAATTAGCCTGGGTTAAGAGCGAACAAAAAATAAGAAAGAAAGAAAGAAAGAAAGAAAGAAAGAAAGAAAGAAAGAAAGAAAGAAAGAAAGAAAGAAAGAAAGAAAGAAAGAAAAAAAATCCTAAAAGACTGGATACACGATGGAACCATAAATAAAGTTAATCATTCAAATTATAATGAGCCACACATTTAATATGGGTTTGAGCCAGCAAATTAGCTTTAAACTTTCTGGCAGCTGATGTCAAAAGGGAGGAACTTGGCAATTAAACGAACCAGATAAAACCATATGGATTGCTAGATGGAATTCTAAGTAATCTTGGTTCTGAAGTTAGCAAGATCACCTCCCATTATATGTATTTCAGGTGAAAGTTATGTTTCTGTGGCATGAGACTTTCTCCTTTTCTCTCTCTTTTCTCTACAGCTTCCCCACCTCTCCACAAAGACCCTAAGCACAGATACACAGAGGAAAGTACTAAAACTAATAGTAATTAAAGAATAGCTAATGTCTAACTTTGACCATATTGGTGAGTTTTGATGGATAAATCAGCACATCTCCTCTTCAAAAAAAAAAAAAAATCACAGAAAATATTCCCTTGAGATACAAATACACAGTTGATTGTTGTAATCTTATGTCTTGTGCTGGACTTTATAAAATTAAGAATTTACAGGTAGTACACAGGGTAGGTAGGAAAAAAATTGTCCCTTAAAGAAAATGGGATATTTTTAAAGATATTTTTCCTGTGATCTGGAAACGTATCCTAAGCCAGTATTTGACCTTGATCATAATAGGACTTCACCATGAAGTTTCACTGAATCTGTTCCAAGAAGTTAACTAAATTTGGCACGCAGATAATGTTGCATACCTAAGGAAAGATTAGAAAAATCATGCAAGTCAAATGTGAAGGAGACCAAATATCAGTTGAAATAACATTTAGAAATAAGAACACAACGTTATTTGTGGTAAAGTACCATGGGCTGCTTAATTAGGTATAGTGGTCATAGAAAAGTGAAGCATTTCTGTGCAAACCCATGCCAAGAGCGTTTCCCAAATGAGAAAGAGCTCATTAAAGTATACTGTTCCTGTGCTGTATTTCTGTCATAATGATAATCAAGGACTTCACCACAGGCCCTGGGGAATCCTTGCTTTTATAGGCAAAGCCACTACAAAGTCTTGGGATATTTTCATTTTTGTTACATCCTCGCCACTCGTCCCAAAGGACTTTGTCTCTCCAGTCAGGAAAAGTGAAATTATAGCTTAGACATAGAAAGGACGTTGGGTGACTCCCCGGCACATCCAAGTGGAGAAGTGCAATAAAGAGTTGTACAGTTTGGTCTGAAGCTCGGGAGTCAAATGAAGAGAAAATGTGAATGAATATAGATAATTATAACAACAACAGCAACAGCTGCTATGGAACAAACACTGGTTACATGCCAGTCACGATGCTAAAAGTTTTAAAATGTAGTTTTATTTAATTCGGTCAGTATCTTCTTGTTTAACCTGGGGAATCACAGAGAAGCTAAATAATATGTAAAGAAAGTGGATTTCAGGGCCATGAGGGGGCTCAGCGGTTGAGCATCTGCCTTTGGCTCAGGGTGTGACACTGGAGTCCTGGGATCGAGTCCTACATCAGGCTTCCTGCAGGGAGCCTGCTTCACTCTCTGCCTATGTCTCTGCCTCTCTCTGTGTCTGTCTTGAATAAATAATTTTTTTTTTTTTTTTAAAGAAAGTGGATTTCATTACTTAGAGGAAAGGTATCTAGAGTCCGTTGAAAAGCTCGTAACTGCAGGTGACAGGAAGCTAAGCTCAAACTCTGTAATTGAAATGTCCAAAAATAGAGTATGTCTGGTTGAGATTTAGCCCAAAACAACAGTGTCTCATAATAACCAGCTTCCGTCAGTTCCTCCTCTGCCGTCCACCGATTTGCTCTGATTGACTAGTTTCTATCATATGCTCACTCTGCCCCCAGTTAACTGGGGAGGAACACGGTGTACGGACTCACTCACACCTGACTCCACACGCATGCTTGTGAAACAGCCACCGTAGGACGAGGCTATGCTTACTGATGTAGGCCTAAGAAGACCTCTTCTGCCTACTGAAACTTCAGAACTTCAGAGCTCTTTGGAGAAGAGAAGGGGGCTGTTGGGGAGACAAATAGCAACATTCACTAAGCAGAGTGACCAAGAAAGAGGATCGCAGCCGGAATTCTGGGAAGGCATCATATTTAGGGACAGGCTCAAGAAGCCATGTCATTAGAAGGAGAATGAGAAAGGTTTGAAGAGAGAGGAAAGCTAGGGAAAAGAGAATGAGTTTTCATGAGTGCATTTGAGGCTAATTATGTTAAATTCCCTTAGAAAAGTCAATTTGATTTAGTTCTTAGGAAGTGAGTAAGTCGTTACTAAACTTTTCCAAAGCTATTTTAGATGAGTGGAAATAAGGATTTACTTTAATATGACCGTAAAATCTCACTTGATATTTTACAATTTTCTCATGCTCTTAAAATATTCTAAATATTCTAAATTCCTTTTTTTTTTTTTTTTTCCTTTAAAGGAGGAAGTAGGGAGAGTCTGATCCTAGGCATATTGGTACGGTCTTTGTTGTGGAGGGTCCTCTGACTTTCTATCCTACATAGGAGGTCCCCGTGATGCCTTTGGATGGTCTGACCCCACCCTCGAGGCCTTAGGAGGCACAGACTACAGCTACACACTTCTTATACGGGAAGCCCTCCCTCCAAGATTAAAGAGGCAGGAAAAACCCAAATCATTATCTACTGAATGGGATTATTCACTGCAACTAAAGATAGAGCACTGCTTTATAGCTAGGTTGGGGGAGGTCCAACAGACCTGAGTTTGGATTTGACTTCTGATCCCGGCCAAGTGACCTTGCCCAAATGACTACATCCTTCTGAAGCTCTGCTTCCTGACGATAAAATGGGGGAAAATTACTAGTCTCTTGTTCAGGACGTTGACTAAGACAATACACGTATATTAACTAGCGTGACGCATCATATTCGTTCAATAAATGGCGATTAAAGTCTCCTGTGTGTCATCTTTCTTTATAGTTGCTGTTGCCTGGTGCTTCTTGCAACGAGAAGGCAGTATGGATAGTGGTTAAGCACCAGGAATGGAGGTCACATTGCCCATGTTTGAATTCTACAACCATTTTTTTTTTTAATTGTATATCCTTGGGCCACTGTACCTCAGTCCCCTCATCAATGGGCTCATGGTACTAATAGTACTTTCTCAAAGGGTTGTGAGGAAAATTAAGACATGATAGATACTTAAGTGTTAGGCCTGCCCCTGATGCTCAATAATGAGCCGTACACATTGGTTTTAACCACTGTTGTAGAAGGTGATAATGGGAAGATTCGTCAATGAATCGACTATCTCAAAGTGTTCTGCGTCCCAGGGCATTTGGTTTTCTCTGACCTCATTCTCATTGAAAATGCAGGTGACTTTCTCTTTGGTTGGCCCGGGCCACAATCCCAATCAGAACGTGTGATGTCCTCCATGGTGCACACTCAGCTTTGTGCCCCACACTCGATGTGCACTGTGGTTGGGATGGCAGTAGCGGCCCCACAGCACCCTTGTGAAAAATGGGTCAGGACAGCTTGTAACCCCCCAGATCTAGATGGGATTTAACTTAAGCTCCCCTGTACACTCCCTGGAATTTCTAATCCCATCTCCTATGGGACAGAGTTTTGTTTTCTCGTGGTCAGTTCTGATGCTGAGCCGAATTTTCACTTTTTCTGAATTTGTTCAGGATCATACACCGTCTTGCTTTCTCTTTCAGACTCTTACCAGTTCTGCAATGGTTTTCTCAGAAACTTGGTTCCCTTCTTGAATATCAGAAAGGAAGAAAAGAGAGCGGGAAGGATGAAGGAGATTGAGGGAGGGATTAAAATAACACAGAGCTTTTAAGTGTGTAGTAAAATCCCTAAAGACTTTGGGAGAACAAAAGAGAGTAATAGATGGCAATGGTTTTAAAACTTTCTAATTAAACATCAGATATTTCTTTTCTCAAAGTCCTCATATTAAGGGACTCTTTTCATACATTTTTTTTGCCTTTCAGTGTGTACTAGCCTCCAACCACCTAGCTGATTTCTCTCTTGTTCCTCTTTCTCTTATTTCCTTGGTCTTTTGAAACTTCATCCACGATTCTCCAATGTAGTTTCTTCCTCTCTTGCTTCTTTGATTTCTGTCAACATATACCCTCAGGGTTTCACTTTCTTCAATGTGGCTTACTTATCAAAGGGGTTTGCAAAAAAAATGCCTTATCTTTTTACCTATGAGCGACACTTTATAAAGTTCTGGCACATAACTTTAGTGAATTTAATAATAATGGAGGCAGTAATTATCATCATTATGATATTAGCAAAGGGAAAGACACTGGTTATGGGAGGGATATATGGTTGCAAAGCATCATTCTGTTGCTTACTTAGGAACTTTGGACCGGTTACTTAACATCCTTATTCTCATATTCCTTATCCACACAATGAGAAAAAAAGTTAGTCCCTACCTCAGAGAATGGTTATATGGATTATGGAAGAAAATATGTAATTGGCTTAGCGCTATGCCTGCAAATACTTAATTTTCAATGTCTGTTAATCATCATTGCTCATGAAGTATGTATTAATTCATACCCTGTCAAACCCTGAAACACTCACAATCAGGTGTACCCAGGGTTTTCTTTCCCAGCTTCCTCCTGAATGGCTCATCATACAGTGGTCTCCAAAGGGAAATTTTTTTTACCAGTGAATTTACAAAAATGCAAGTAAAATATTAAGGAATTTATATATATATTATATACACATACAGATTTATATACATACGTGTGTATGCTTGTATATTATATATTACATATCTAATATCTATATTCTATTTCTTTTTGGTCTAATACATATAACATCTTAGTTCATATTGTATAAATATATATACCCTAATCTGTAAATTAACATTTCATAATCTTCTCTTAAATGTCTTTATTTAGACATGTGTACTATTTACATATACTTTTAAATATACTTTAACATGGCATAATGTATTAATACATGTAAATAATTTATAAGTAGACAAAATATACCTGTATTAGAAGTGTGATGGGGATTTTTTTTTTTTTTTTTTTTGAGAGAGAGAGAATAAGAGAGTCCATGAGCAGGTATGGTGAGAGGGCAAGAGCAGAAGGAGAAGGAAAGAAAGAATCTTTTTTTTCTTTTTAATAAAGATTTTATTTATTTATTCACGAGAGACAGACACAGAGAGAGAAAGAGAATGGGCTCAATCACCCAACCCTGAGATCATGACCAGAGCTGAAAACAGAGTCTGACACTTAACCGACTGAGCCCCCCAGGGCTCCCAGAAGTGTGATGTAGATTTTTATTGACAGGGTATGAAATGAAAAAAAAATTAGAAATCAATTTACAACTTTCATGGCACAATGATATTTAATTTGCTACAAGATACCAGTTTGCCAACCTCTAGCCAACTGGTAAGAAGAACGACAATTGGTATCTCATACAGGGGAGTCCCACCATGAGCTTCGATGTAAGCATGATAGGGATCTCAGATGGCAAGCTTGCATAATAATAGTCACTATAATGGCTAATACTTATTAGGTGCTTATCCTGCATCAAAAATCGGGTAAGCCCTTTGCATATGGTCACTTCATTCAAACTGCATAAATACCTGTGGTTCCTATTAAAATTTATATTTTATAGGTGAGGAAAAAAGTTCTCATGAGGCTAAGTAACTTGCACAGAATTAGAAAGCTAATAAGTAGTAGAGCCAGGGTCCTTACTCACGCAGGTGAGCCCTTCCACCTGTTGTAATAGTGACAGTCTGGTTCTAGTAACTCTCTGCCACACTTGACCACATCCAATTTTTAAAACCTGTTTACAGATCCAGTCTTATTTGGGCCTCACAGCAAACCTCTGAGTTACCATTAGCCCTTTTTCATAGAGGGCACCATTTCATAGAAGTTGACGTGCCCGCTTGTGAAATGTGAATTGTCTTTCTTCTGTCAATGGCCTTTACGTTCAGCAAGTGATCACATGTTGGTTAAAGAAACAACTAACAACCAGCTCCTTTTTCGAAAACACAAGCGAGCGATGGGTTCACTCCACTTCTTTGTTGACTAACTACCCTCATTGGTTCCTAAACTCTGGCAGGAACACAAACCTGTTCCACACCTTTGTTAACGGGCAGACTGCGAAAAGAAGCAGTCGTCTTATAAATAAATGTGAGGGTGGGTACAGACGTACACGTTTATCCTGCTGTGATCTCATGGTGAACGTCTCCTGTTGTTACGTAGGAAGCACCCAAGAGAAAAATAATTCCTTGTATTTTCAGTCATTTCAGAGACAGACGTGTAAAGCGTTTTGAAAACTCCCCTGTCCCATGTTTCATGAGCAGCAGAAGTAAAGTGAAGAGGAGAACAATGGTTTGCTTCATTCAAGCCTTAAAACTCCTCCGTCCAAAATAGTGCAGTGATGAAATAACTTGTTTTTAGTTTGAATGATTAGGAGAACTGCAGGAGTCCTCCCCAGTGTGGGGGGGTGGGAACTGCAGCGGGTAAGTATTCTTACAGCATACGCCCTGCCTTTCTAGTGTCTAGAGCCGAGGTTGGCACACTCTTTCTGTAAATGAACAGACAGTAAATATTTTGGGCTCAGGGGGCCACAGGCTTTGTTGCCCTAATTAACTCTGTCATCGTAGCAGGAAAGCGTCTAGAACAATAGTGAACCTGTGGGCAGGGCTGTGCTCCAGGAACATCGTATGTATTAAGCAAGCAAATCAAAGGAGGATTAAATTTGGCCAGAGGGCTCTGGTTGGCTAATCCCTGATCTAGAACTCCTCTGAAAACCCTTCACCACCAATAATTTAGAATATAGAGGTTACATATCCACGGGCATGCGTGTGTATGTTTTTAATAATCTCTGACAACGGAAGTCTTACTAAAATCTCTAAAGAGATTTGGTGAACTCAAATCCTTCTAAACTGTTTCTTATTTTTAAGTTGATCCTCATTTAGATGTCATTTCAGGGTCGCGAGGCAGGAAGGGCTGGCATTATTATTCCTATGGTTTCATTTGTAGAAGATGAAACTAAGGCACTAGCTAATTGGTAGAACTTGACCTACGTCTTCAAAGACACAACCATGGGTGTTTCTTCTCTGGATGATTTGAAATATATCCATTGTAGCAAATTTTGACCTCACCCAAATAAATGTATGCCCGGATCTTACAACATTACCGTTTAGGAAATATGGATACCAAGTCACCCGAATTAGGAATCCGAGTAGCAAGTAATTACAGTTTACATTAGTTTTTATTTTTTAACAAATGAAGTTCAAAGATTGTGTTTACAGCATCATCAACATAACTTTATTATATCTGTAACTGGAAGACCAAACGCCCCTGTTCCCACACCAGACAAGGACTGGGCCCTTCCAGCATTAATTCAAAGCTTTCTTTATATTTTGTATTGGTCGATAGGAGCCCAAACCTAGGTTGGGGGGTAGGAACTGGAAAAGAGCTGAAGTGCTCTGAAGAAGAAAATAGGAGGAATTTTTCTTTTTTAAGAGAGGGAGTGGAGAGGGGCAGAGGGAGAGAGAACCCTAAGCAGGCTCCATGCCCAGCGCAGAGCAAGGACCTGAGCCAAAATCCAGAGTCCGACGCTTCATCATTTAACCGAAGGAGCCATCCAGGTGCCCCAGGAGAATTTTTATTTGATTAGTTGGCTGTTGGATTTGGCTCTTGTGGAGAAAAAGGGAGCGGTGAAGGGAGGAGAGGGGAGGGAGGGAGGGGAATAACCAAAGTATATGATGACAACAACACAAAGCAAGAACGGCCAGTTTAAGTGCAGGGTTGGCTAGTTGTTTTCACTGTGGTCATGTAAACTCCCCCTCACCATCTTCCCCTAATTGTAGTTAAGTCTGCTCCTCGTCACAGGCACTAGTGCAAGTTAATGGTTTTGTGAATCAAGGAGAGAAGGCAGTTTTCCCCTCTGGGGTGGTGCTGTCTGTGGACAGGAAAGAACCACCCCCACTTGGAGTAAATGTCCATTCTCTGAGAACAAATCACTGGGCTTTCCGGGGGGGAAGGAGCTCTCAATAATCAACTTGCCCCCCCAGGGGTTCATTGATCTTGGGCAACAGTGCTAGTCCAGAGGCCGCCCTGAATGTAGCTGAGCTGCAGCCACTGTCCACTTTTGTCTTCCACTCACATACCGACCTGACCCATCTTTAAACCGAGCTTGGTCCTGCTTATGCACTATCCTGAGTTTAAAATTTCTGTCATATAATGGGTTTCTGCTGGAACTACTGGATGGCTTTATGATTCAGTCAGTCCAACCGGAGCTCCCTTGATGTTTTCCTTTGCTGTACAGAAGGTTTTTTATTTTGATTTAGTCCCAGTAGTTTTTTTTTTTTTTTTTTTTTTTTTTTTGGTTTTGTTTCTCTTGCTTCCGGAGACCTATCTAGAAAAATGTTGCTATGGTTGGTGTCAAAGGAATTACTACTGCCTGGGCTCTCTTCTAGGAGTTTTATGGTTTCAGGCCTCACTTTTAGGTCTCATCCATTTTGAATTTAATTTTGTGTATAGTGTTAGAAAGTGGTCCAGTGTCGTTCTTGTACATGTCTCTGTCCAGTTTCCCCAGCACCATTTATTGAAGAGACGGTCTTTTCCCCATTGTAGATTCTTGCCTCTTATGTCATAGATTAACTGACCATAAAAACCTGGGTTTATTTCTGTTCTGTTGATCTATCTGTCTATTTTTTACACCAGTACCATACTGTTTTGATTACTATGGCTTTGTAATACATCTTGAAATGTGAGACTGTAATATCTCCAGCTTTGTTCTTTTTTTTTTTTTAAATATTTTATTTATTTATTAATGAGAGACACAGAGAGAGAGGCAGAGACACAGGCAGAGGGAGAAGCAGACTCCTCGCAGGGAGCCCGATGTGGGACTTGATCCCAGGACTCTGGGATCACACCCTGAGCCGAAGGCAGATGCTCAACTGCTGAACCACCCAGGCGTCCCTCCAGCTCATTCTTCTTTCTCAAGATTGCTTTGGCTATTCAGGGTCTTTTGTGGTTCCACAGATATTTTAAGTATTATTTGTCCTAGTTCTATGAAAAATGATGTTGGTGTTTTGACAGGAATTACTTTGAATCTGTCGATCGCTTTGGGTGGTATGGACATTTTAATAAAAATATGGTCACTTGGTCTCTGAGGCCAAGCTTTTTGTCTCTACCAGAGTCCAAACCCAGTAATCTACTCACTGATTGATCCCACTGGGATCTGGTATAAATTCATCATTGCATCTTTTTCCACAACAACGTCTGACAGTTCATGTGATCCAAGTGGCCGGTCAACTTGCACTGCAGCTTAGATCTGCTTGGAACTCTTTCATTCTCGGGGTCCCAATCAAACATGACATCCTTTCATCGCACCCAATATACAAACCCAGAGCAATATTCTGGGTGTGAAATGTGTCATCTGCAAGAAAAGAGAGACTTCCAGAAATTAGACTTCTTTGTGAAAGATGATGCAAGATGCATAATTTGTCCTTGACTTTAAAGAGATATCTTGATACATTCCTGATTTCTGGTCTCCTAAAATGTTTCACTGAAACACTGAAGTGGCAGGTCTCTCAGTATTCATAGGATTTGTCTACTCACCTCTGCAGTGATGAGGTCTTCAGGATTTTTGCGTCTTAGCCACCTCTAGCTTATTCTAGCCAAATAGCATGATGCCAGTGATGCACCCGAGCAGTATGATATTCTGTAGGATGTCAAGATAGCTCAGGTTTTTTTCACTACATTATGAGAAAAAGAAGGAAAGGTAACATAATCCTGGCTAAAACTGTTGAATACATTGTCATCTACGTATTGTGAAAGTCAACTGTTTCTAATCTTCAGTCCTGTTTCAATAGAAAGGAATAGTCACCAAATTAATGGTCACCTTGTATTGAAAACCATATTATATCAATCTACGGTAGAAAAAAAAATTGTTTGACATGTTATTGTGGCTACTCCTTGGTTGAGTGTGTATAGTTTACAGCATAGTCCAGGATCCACCCGGTTTTTACAGGAGCCCAGACTAGCAGATGTAACAGAACCACAAGAAAGACTCTCACTCCTGTTTCTTTAAATCTTATAATGCTTTACCCTCTCTACCGTCTCCTCTGGGATGCGATGTTGTTTTTGATTTGCTACCTTGGCCAGGTGTGGGAGGCAGTTTCAGAGGTTTTCTTCCACTTGATTTCTCCACTGTACTAGCAATTACCCCATAGGCCAAGGACCTAGTACGGGGGTTACTCCAATTGCCAAGGATGTCAATCACCATGTACATGCATGGGTTGAGGACACGGCCACCAGATGAGTTCCCGAACATGGTGAACCCTGTAACTGAGACTTTGGGGAACATGCTGATACCTGAGATCTCCAGGTATTTGTGCCCGTAGAGATGTTCTGTTCTACTTACTATCTCCACAACTCTCATTGATTTAAGACCCCCTGACTGCTCCCCTGACATTGCCATTTGTTATAGCAATGATAACATCCTAGTTTCTGTTAGGTCTGTCTCCTAGCTTCTGTTGTTTTAGAGCCCCAACATCCCCATTGCCATCCATTCTGTAGATCTACTCACTGATTCTCTCACTGGGCCAAGTCCAGTTCCAGACCACTGCAATAAAGCAAATATTTCAACAAAGCAAGTCAAATGAATTTGTTGGTTTTCTCTGTGCACATAAAATTCATGTTTCGGGTAGCCCCGGTGGCGCAGCGGTTTAGCGCCGCCTGCAGCCCAGGGCGTGATCCTGGAGACCCTGGATCGAGTCCCATGTCAGGCTCTCTGCATGGAGCCTACTTCTCCTTCTGCCTGTGTCTCTGCCTCTCTCTCTCTGTCTCTATGAGTAAATAAATAAATAAAAAATCTTAAAAAAAATAAAATACAAAATAAAATTCATGTTTATACAAAGCTTTAGTCTGTTAGGAGTGCAATGGCATTACGTCTAAGAAGGCAGTGTGCATGCCTTAATTAAAAAATGCTTTATTGCCGAAAAGTGTTAATCATCACCTGAGCTTACTGCAAGTCTTAATCTTTTGCTAGAGGAGGGTCTTGCCTCTATGGCTGTGGACTGATCAAGGTGGTGGTTTCTGAAGGTTGAGGTGGCTGTGGACATTTTTAAAAATAAGACAATGAAGTCTAATACATTGATTGACTCCTCCTTTTATTAACAATTTCTCAGTAGCATAAGATGCTGTTTGATAGACTTTATTTTTAAGATTTTATTTATTTATTTGACACAGAGAGAGAGAGACAGAGAGAGAGAGAGAGAGCACAAGCAAGGGGAGCAGCAGATGGAGAGGGAGAAGCAGGCTCCCTGCGGAGCAAAGAGTCTGATGCAGGGCTCAATCCCAGGGTCACAATCTGAGCTGAAGGCAGAGGCTTAACCAACTGAGCCACCCATGTGCCTGTTGATAGACTTTAAACCACACTAGAATTCTTTCAAAATTGGAGTCAATCTTCTCAAACCCTGCCACTGCTTTATCAACTAAGTTTATGTAATATTCTAAATCCTGTCATTTCAACAATCTTCACAGCTTCTTCACCGAGAGTAGGTTCCATCTCAAGAAACCGCTTTCTTTACTCATCCATTAGAAGCAACTCTTTCTCCATTCAAATTTGATCGTGAGATGCAGCAATTCAGTCCCATCTCCAGTCTCCACTTTTAATTCTAGTTCTCTTGCTGTTTCCCCGACATGTGCAGTTTCTTCCTCCACTGAAGTCTTGAAACCCGCTAAGTCAACCATGAGGGTTGGAACCAACTTCTTCCAAACTCCTGTCAGTATAGATATTTTTGCCTCTTCTCATGAATCATAAATGTTCACAATGGCATCCAGAATGGTGAAACCTTTCCAGAGGGGTTTCAATTTACTTTGCCCAGATCCATCGGATGAATCACTATCTATGGTAGCTACAGTCATATGAAATGTATTTCTTAAATATTAAGACTCAAAATTTGAAATTACTGCTTGATCTGAGGGCTAAAAAAATGGATGTTGTGTTTGTAGGCAAGAAAACAACTTTCATCTTGCTGTACATCTCCATCAGAGCTCTTGGGTGACCAGGTGCATTGTCAATGAACAGTAATATTTTGAATGGAATCTTTTTCCGAGTAGTATGTCTAAATAGTGGACTTAAAATATTCCATAAACAAGGTCATCAACAGATGTGCTGCCATCTAGGCTTTGTTGTTCCACTTGTAGAGCACAGGCAGGGGAGATTGGCATAATTCTTAAAGGCCCTAGGGTTTTTGGAATGGCAGACGAACATTGGCTTCAATGTAAAGTCACCAGCCCCTAACAAGAGAGTCAGCCTGTGCTTTGTAGCTTTGTAGTGAGGCATTTTCTCTCTAGCTATGAAAGTCCTAGATGGCATCTTCTTCCAGTATGAGGCTGTTTTGTCTACATTGCAAATTTCTTGTTTAGCATAGGCACTTTCATGATTATCTTAGCAAGATCTTCAGGATGACTTGTTGCAGCTTCTAAATCAGCACTTTTATGTCATGGAGACGGCTTCTTATTAAAACCTCATGAGTCAACGTCAGCTGGCTGCAAATTTTTCTTCTGCAGCTTGCCCTCTCAGCCTTTGTAGAACTAAAGGGAATTAGGGCCTTGCTCTGGTTTTGGCTAAGGGAATGTCGTGGCTGGTTTGATCTTCTATCTAGACTGCTAAAACTTTCTTCATGTCAGCAATAAGGCTGTTCCACTTTCTTATCTCTCATGTGTTCACTGGAGTAGCACTTTAATTTTCCTTCAAGAATTTAACCTCTCCATTCACACTTTGGTGAACCGGTACAGAAGGCCTAGATTTTGCCTATCCTGGCTTTGGACCTGACTTCCTCACTAAGCTTAATCCTTTCTACCTTTTGATTGAAAGTGTGGCTTTTCCTTTCATTTGAATACTTGGAGGCCATTGTAGGGTTATTAATCGGGCTCATTTCAATATTGTGGTATCTCAAGGAATAGTTAGCCCTGAGGACAGGGAGAGAGACAGAGGAATGGCCAGTCAGCAGAGCCATCAAGAACATACACATTTATCGATTAACCTTGCCTTAAATGGGCAATTCGTGGTGCCCCAAAGCAATTATAATAGCAACATCAAAGATCACTAATCACAAATCACTGTAATAAAAATAATAATAATGAAAAAGTTTGAAATACTGTGAGAAATACCTAAATAGGACACGGAGACATGTGAGCAAATGCTGTTGGAAAAGTGGTGCCTATAGACTTGTTTGATGCAAGGTGGTCAAAAAACCTCAATTTGTAAAAAGTATAATATCTGTGAAGCATGACAAGGCAAAGTACCAAATGAGGTATGCCTGTAGTTGGGTTCATCATTTAGTGTGTAGCCCTCTGACTAGCACATAGTAAACAGGGGGTCCACAAAGATGCATTTTATTTCTTCTCTTGTCCATTCTGTAGGTCCTTTCCCATGGGATGGACTTGGAAACAACCTTGCATAATATGCTTCTTCAACGAGCCTTTAATTCTTCAGAAGGTTGGGATGTGAAATCAACTTATACAAAGGTTTCATCCAAGATGACTCAGATTCTAAAAATTATTGAAAATGGCATTTTTCTTCTAAGAAGTAGTACTATTTTTTCCTTCACACTCAATGACTATTCCCTGTGGTAGAACTTGATGGTTCACGAACTCACAGAACCTCAGCTAAATTTATCTTTATGCTTGTGGACCTGCGAACTTCAGTATATATAGGCAGAGACATCTTATTGCTAGATAAAACAATGATTAACAAAAACCAAAGTCCAAAAGTAAATCTTTACCTGAAGGAGAAATAGCCCCCTATTCCCTTAGCAAAAAATTGCTAGGCAAAAATTATAAAAATTTTAATGAAGTTAAGTTTTTCTTCTAAGTTTTTGTCAGTTGTTGTGTTTATAACTTTGTATCCTCGGTAGTAAGACCAATTATTGAGTTATCATTCATTGAACCTCACCTTATGCCTGGTACTAATTCTCTTATCCACAATAACCATAATACTCTTCCTAGTATTTATCTTAACTGCTTTATAGGCATTGTCTTATTTAATCTTCACAATTACCCTTCAAAATGTTGTTCTTCTTTTACAGCTAAGGAAACAAGATCTCAGTTTTCATAACTTTCCTCAAACTTGTAGTGTGGGGAGCAGAGCTTGGAAAAAAATCCAGATTTGACAAAAGCCATGGTCTGCCTACCACAATGCCTGGTTTTCATGAAAGTAAATATTTACCTCTGCCTTACAAGGTCATACTAGTTGATTTTTAAAAGCCCCCCTCCCTCTATTTTTTTTCTTAATTTCATGCAAGATTTGCAAGTTCAGTGGTTATTCAAGACCAGAACCCTTAAATCAAGTGTAACATCTCTCTTTCTTAGAGAAAGAGAATGTTGGGCATACAAGAAATGGACAGACAGCTATATTTCCTAGAAATTGGATTGTTCCTGTTGAATAGGAACAGAGTTAGTTGATTCTTATCATCTAGAAGCTCCTAAACTTAACACATAGACAAAATCAAACACCAATGTTTCTATCAGTAGGTATCCTGAGCTCTATTTGTTTTTCTGCTTTTGACAGTGAGGTTGATTTTAATTCCACTGACAATTGGGGAATTTTTCCTCTTTGATGACTAAAAATAAACACATTAAGAAGTCAGGCTTAGTAGAGCACCAGAGTTTATCAGCTGCTTTCCCTCCACCTGAGTGGGAATGCTGTGTGGGAGGGTGCTTTTTCACAAGATGTGGAAGGATCAGCCCCTTTTCAATCTCAAGAATTTCTCCAGGGGAGACACTGCCAGAGAGTGGGGGCTGGAAACCAGAACATTCTGGAACCTTCTGATCACCTCCTGTGATCAGAAACAAAACACCGACAACTGACCTAAAAGTTGGCCTGAGGCAGTTGCAAGAAATTAGCTGAATTTATTCTCACTGATTATCTCCTGAAGAGGGTGACCATTGTCTTGGTTTGCATGGGACGGCTTGAGTTACCTCTGCCCCAGTATCACAGCACAACCCTTTTTACTGTCAGTGGTCTCAGTTAAGATGATGGATCATAAATTACATGATGTCTTTATTTAGAGACAGTTTTCCATCCCCACACCCCTACTGGATAATAGGTATCTCAGGAGTATGAACCAGGTTTCATTTGCCCTTTGCATACTTCCTGAGAACTTCACTTTGACCCTTTTATGTGGTTTGCATTCAACACATGCTTGCTTTATTAAATTGAATCTGTATAAATACTCCAATAGTAAAAAGGGAAAGAAGAAAGAGACAAAGAAAGAAAGAAAGAAAGAAAGAAAGAAAGAAAGAAAGAAAGATATGTATTGAAAACTACTGTGTGGTAGACCCTTCCTTAGGCACTGATTTATCTTATTGATTTATATTACCTCTTTGGAGCTCATAACTACCCTGCCAGCTATTCCTATTTTACTGAAGAGGAAATTCAGAGAGATTCAGTAATCAGACTACATTGTATAGTTAGTAAATAGCACAGAAAAAATGCAATTCTGTTCCATTTCATGTCCCAGCTCAAGATTCTATTATTATTCCCCCTGCCTTCCTGTGAAGGCATATGCCAGTATCCTTGTGTGATGCTTTTATAATTTAGAATACATAATAGTATAAAAATCTCAAAACAGCCCTGTAAGGTAAGTAGAAGCTTCCTTTTACAAAGAGGTATATTCATTTTACAAAGTTTTCATCTGGTGATATCTTCATGATCTTGGAATTAATTGTGCCCTCCCCCTCCCTACTTAATCCCAACTCTCCTTCTTCAGGTGTACTATACCTAACTTTTCAACATACACTGGTGATGAATTCCTAAAAATAAAAATAGTGAATTTATTTGGTTTATAATGTTTTCCCAAAATTTGTCTCAAAAGTACTCATGATTAAAAATGTCATAGCATGTCTTCCCAATTAATAATTTTTTGCTACTCACTCATGCTTTCCCATTAGGAAAACCTCAGCTATCTCTGACAGACCTCACAAACCTCAAGCTAAATCTATTAATTTGGAAACATACTTGGCAGGGACAAGGAGTGAGATTTCAAACTTGAAATGTAGTAGGTAGACCCATGAAAATCTCATCCGTATACCCATTTCCATACAGAGATGTATTTTAAAACAAGTAGAAGTTAGCTTCTTGAACCCATGTTTGTCCCACAAAGGCCCCAATATTATAAATGTTTTTCTATAACCCCTTCTTTCTAATCCTCTAGAATTCTAAAATATAGTGCAAAGCAAGATTGTTTGTAAATATGCTTTCTTACATACTCTTCCCCAAGTCCTAATTGCTGTGATATTCCATAATATTTTTGCTTCATCGGATAACTGAAATA
Source organism: Canis aureus (assembly GCF_053574225.1). Lineage (NCBI taxonomy): Eukaryota > Metazoa > Chordata > Mammalia > Carnivora > Canidae > Canis > Canis aureus. The sequence goes on from NC_135633.1 coordinate 3,356,493, forward strand.
ATGCTGATTTAGGAAAGTTTGAAACATTTTTAAAGTGGGCCATACACTTGCTTATCTAGAGTGCAAAGGTGACAAGAAGTGTCTTAGAAGCTATAATAGCTGCAAATACCTACAGAATCACGAAACAAAATTAGCTGCAGCTGACAGATTTCAGCTGAGCTAGAATTTTTACCCCGTTTACAAGACTATTCCTATCTATTTCAGATAGGAAGAAAGAAAAGGAAGAAAGAAGTGATATAAAATGTACAATCTGATAAATTACAACAGTGCAATGACACCAGGAGGATTTCCATAGTCTAGAAATTGCAAATACAGAATAGAGCAAAAACCAAGAAAACTCCCAGTCAGAAATCTGACTTTTGCCACCCCTGGATTGGGAAATAAATAATTATAAGGTTCTTCCTATGTTGTTTTCCTGTAGTCTTTGTTCTTTCCAGAATAGTGTTGAAAACTCCTGGTGCAAGTGCAACAGCTCTCACTAATAGAGGTGTGACAGACATCAGTTTTGAGGTTCCTATGATGTGTGAACTCTGTATACGACACATGCCTCTAGCATTCATAGTCGTCTAGCGAAAAGGCTCTTATTTCTCTTTCGAAGATGAGTGATTGAGTGTCAAAGAAATTAAATAACTTATTTGAGGTGGTGAAATTATAAATGGCTGAGCAAAAATGTGAGCCTAGCTCTGGTTTAAATCCTCTAGTCTTCACTGCTAATAATTAGACCCTTCATTTCTTGACACATATGTATGTATCTATCAATTGACTATTATGTTTAAGTTTGTTAAATTATCTGAAAACCGTAAGAAAAGCCACCAAGAGCAAGCTTCAATAAAAAGGAAATAGAAATGAAATAAAATAAATTTGAGGCTCCTAGCAAAGGAGGTTCTGCTAAAAATCCTTATATGGGACTTGGGTATGCCTGTGGAATGCCTACAGAGAGCCGCATGAAGAACTGCATCAATTTATTCTAATTTCCCCCTGCCTTACTGCCCATCATGCCCTGTGAATAACTTAGCCACTATCCTGAGTTGATGAAGATGTAAAGCAATTTTCCCAAGGCCAAAAAAGTGGGTAATTGACTGTGAAAAAAATTGAGTTCTGTTTTTTTATGCTTTCAACGTAATGGGAAGCATTTTTCCTTAATGTTAACAATTTTGAAACAGTTACCCGAAAAACCTAAATCCTGATGGGAATTTTTTCTAGAGGAACTTTTTAAATGTATCATCAATCAAGATAAAATACAAAGCCTGGCAAATTAACCTGGTGAGGAAACCAAGTCTAATCAAGTCTAATCAAACATTAGAAAATGTAGAATTAGAATAAAGTTTCTACGAATTATTTCTCAGACTAAAAATCTAAAACACACACATAAATATCACTAAGAAACCCAGCACTTGAAAAGTGAGTGCCCTGTGACCAGTGTCGATGGACCTCCATTATGACCATCTTAATCTTTTATAAAGGAAGACAATGTTATCTTTGATTTGACACTAAGCACGTGAGAACACAGTCACCCACATCACACTCCAAATGGGTCACTGTTGGAAAAAACTCTATGTTGTAGTTACCATTACACATTTTTACCTTTTTCTCTTGATGTTGCCTTTGAAGCTAGGACACATTTGTTTGTATATTCCCAGTGATGACAAATGTTCAGGAAATACAGAAAGCCACTCATTCATAGTGGTGTCCAGTGGTAGCAAGGGTGACATGAGGAACCCTGGAATAGGATAGGAAATTAGGTACAAAGGAGATTCCATAGTAACTGATAAAGTTACATCAAAACTTGCCAACTGTATTGTCGTGTTCAAATGTATTTCAAAAGATTCTGAATAAATAAAAGATACTTAATATTAAAATTTGCTTGAATTTAATTGAAGTTTTATTGATTGATCGATTGATAAGGTACTTGAGAACATGATAGTGTTACAGAACATGAGGAGCCTTGGTTATCACTGCTCTATTTCACTGGAGATGTGTTGATTGTCACTGTTCAGATTGACAAGGTAGAAAAACTTAAATTTTTCTTCAATACTTTTTTTTTTTTTTTTTTTTTTTAGGTTCAGAGAGAGAAAATTTTATTTTCTTATTTTGGAAAGTATTGTTGTAAGATTTTCCAAGTGTTAAAATTCACTGTCAAACACGATGAAAAAATATGGAACACTTCATGAATTTGCGTGTCATCCTTGCGCAGGGGCCATGCTAATCTTCTCTGTATCGTTCCAATTTTAGTATATGTGCTGCCGAAGCGAGCACAATACTTTTTTTTTTTTAGAGAAAGAGAGAGCACATACATGCATGCATGAGAGAGGCAGTGAGGTGGGAGGGAAGGAGAGGGAGAGAGAGAATCTTAAGCAGGTTCTATACCCAGCATGGAGCCTACCATGGCACTCGATCTCACAACCCTGAGATCATGACCTGGGCCAAAATCAAGAGTTGGATCCTTAACCAACTGAGCCACTCAGGCATCCCTTTTATTATTTTATTTTATTTTATTTTATTTTATTTTATTTTATTTTATTTTATTTTATTTTTAAAAGATTTTATTTATTTATTCATGAGAGACACAGAGAGAGGCAGCGACACAGGCAGAGGGAGAAGCAGGCTCTGTGCAGGGAGCCTGTTGCTAGACTCAATCCCAGACCCCGGGATCATGACCTGAGCTGAAGGCAGATGCTCAACCACTGAGCCACCCAGGCGTCCCCCTTTAATACTTTTAAAAAGTCTCTCCATTTAAACTAAAAAGTGAGTAAGCTGAAAATGTCTTTACAAGATATATACAATGGAATATTACTGAGCCATTGAAAAGAATGCAATCTTGCCATTTGTAACAGCGTGGATAGAGCTAGAGTGGATTATGCTAAGCAAAGTAAGTCAAAGACAAGCACCATATGATTTCACTCATATGTGGAATTTAAGAAACAAAACAGGCAAGGGAAAAAAGAGAGAGAGAGAGGCAAACCCTAAGAGACTTTTAAATATAGAGAACAAACCAAGAGTTGCTGGAGGAAGGGTGGGCAGGGGATGGGCTAAATGGGTGATGGGTATTAAGGACTTGTTGTGATGGCCACTGGATATTATATGTAAGTGATGAATCACCAAATCCTATTCCTGAAACCAAATTATACTATGTGTTAACTAACTAGAATTTAAATAAAAATTTGAAACAAAAAAATGTTTTTGTAAGAAATACTCAGTACAAACAGTATAGATTTTGGAGTTATCCAGGCTTTACTCGAGTCTAAAACCATTTCTCAGAAGCTATATGACCTTGCTCTTGACCTTGGGCTAAGCACTTGAATGTACTTTTTTTCTAACATTTGTAAAATGGGACTATTGATACTATTTTTTACACATTTTTTAAATTTTTTAATTTTTAATTTTTTAATTTTTTAATTTTTTAATGGGACTATTGATACTATTTTTTACACACTTTTAAAAAAGTTTTACAGATTTTTATAGTCATATGAGAAGAACCAAAATAATGCATGAACGTTTCAGACAATAAGAGAATCCATCCCCTTTTCAAGATTATTCAAAAGTTCTATTTTAATGGCTAGAAGCATGAACTAAACAAGAAATGTTCTTCTTTTATACTTATTTAGCAAATCAAGCCCATTGTCGATCATGCTGTTCTACAATGAAGAGTACTTAAGGGCGTTTAATGAGGACCTTGATCCTCATGCTCAATTGCCCTTCCAGCTGGATATTCCTTTCCAATGTTCTACTTGTTTACTGTAGACCTGCAATGCCATAGGTCAGTTCTAAATAACATTATCTGCTGGACTTTGAAATTTGCCTCCTAAAGGTTTGAATAACCGTCTCTTCACATTTGTTAAGTGTATGTAGAATGAGTGAGTGAAATTTTAACCACAGTCCCATTTAGCTACAATGAATTTGGGAACTTGATAGGATGGAATATAAATATCAATTTTACATGGAAAATATGTTTGGAGGTAGATTAATACTTAAGCTTAAAAAAATCTTGAAAGATTTTTTATTCATTTTTTATTTTTTTCTTCAGTAAAATAGGGATTAAACATAGATTATAAAGATAGAATGGACTCCTAGAATTTATATAATTTAGTTCGATGTATGGGATATTTGTTAAGGGACAGAAACTTCTAGATTATGAGGTTACCTTAGAAAACAAAGTAGATAAATCCTTTTAGAAAGTTTTCATTTCAGTTGAGGGATGTTAACATTTAAAATATTATATAGTGGGGTGCCTGGGTAGGTGGCTCATTCAGTTAAGCATCTGACTCTTGATTTCTGTTCAGGTCATGATCTCAGGGTTGAGGGATCAAGGTCCGCACTGGGCTCTGAACTCAGCACAGGGTCTGTTAGTCCCTCTGCCTCTGCTTCTCTCCCCACTTGTGCTCCCCCTGTCTTTCAAATAAATAAATAAATAAATAAATAAAATGTTTAAAAAATAAAATGTTACAAATTATATTAGTAGAGGATACATTTTTGAAGAAAAAATAGAGTAGGGAAGGAAGATTTGAAGGTGGTTGTTTGGACTTTAATCAAAGAAGGCAACATCTGAGTAGACTTGAAAAGTGATTTAGTTACTTACATTAATCTGAATATCTAATTATTAATAGGATATACCATCATTTTTTACAAATGTGGTAACTAAGAACCAGAGAAAATAGTAACAAAATCATAGAACAGCTTAGTGACAGGATGGAGAAAGAAACTTGGTCTCTTGTTGCAGGTAAAGGATGTTCTCCACTATATTACACAAGGGTCTGGGAACAATCTTTTTTTTCTAGTGAGAAGATGTAAATGAAATTCAAGTATTAACTCCTCAGTGCCCCAAATCCTCTAGACTTCTCAGATCACCCTTATTTTTATATTAGGAAGGAAAGGAGGGAGAGAGGGAAGGAGGAAAGGGAAGGTGAAAGAAAGAAGAAAGAAAGAAAAAGAAAGAAAGAAAGAAAAAGAAAGAAAAAGAAAGAAAGAAAGAAAGAAAGAAAGAAAGAAAGAAAGAAAGAAAGAAAGGAAGGAAGGAAGGAAGGAAGGAAGGAAGAATAAGAAGGGAAGGAAAAGAGAAAAACAAACACAAGACAAAAAAATAAAGACAAAAAAGCTCAACTCCTGACTTTGATGGAATAATCGATCTCAAAGGTCATAAATATTGTCAGGAGGTCTTTTCTGCAATTTACGTAGGCTCTATATCCAGCATGGAGCTTACCATGGCACTCAATCTCACAACCCTGAGATCATGACTTGGGCCAAAATCAAGAGTCAGTTGCTTAACCGACTCAGCCACCCAATTTTTGTTTTTACTGGGTCCTCAATTTCCCCTATGTGTCATACTTCCTTCAATAGTTTTCCTTCCTCCTTCTGTATTTTGAACCTAAAGACAAACACAATCTCTTTTCCCTTTAGTGTAATGATGAATATACATCAATATAATACCAGTGATGTAACAGCTTTTCCATAAAGGTTGAGGTGAAGAAGGGAATTACCCTCCAGCACAACATGACAAAAATTTAACATTTATTTGGGGACCTAATGTACAGCATGGTGACTATAGTTAACAAGTTAACAATATGGTATTATATACCTAAGAGTTGCTAAGAGAGTAGATCCTGAATGTCCTCATCGCCCACCCCCCAAGAAGGTAATTATGGGAATGATGCAGTCAACTAACCCTATTGTGGTGATCATTCCACAATATATAAGCGTATCAAACCATCACATTGTATATCTTAAACTTACATAATGCTACATGTCACTTATATCTCAATAAGGCTGGAAAAAATACTAACATTTAATGTTAATCTCATTGTTAGAACCCCTTTGGTTCTCCTTACACTGGTTTTAAGATAGTCTTACTAGGTTTGAGAAATGTCTCTGCCACCAGATAGATTCATGTACTGGTTTTTGTTTTGTTTTGTTTTTGTCTTTATTCCTAGGCCTAGTCTCCAACACTATACCCCCAGAAGTCTAATCTTGCCAGTGCTTTACTGTTTCCTCCCTTTGGTAGCATTCAATGTTCTCAAACTCTCTTGCTTTCTCCCGTTAGAACTTGCTCCAAGCAAAGTGCAGAACTATTTTACACCAAGGAGACTATTACTGATAACAACAACAAATCTAACCTATTATGCAGTGGGAATTGGATAGTGGAGCCTCATTAGGGGAGAGTGTGTGTGTGTTGGGGGGAGCCGGTGATGATGTCTTACCTTCTAACAAAGGTTTCCACCTTACACTAAGGAACAAGGTTCAATGTTTGCATTTGGAGTTCCTGCAAAATGATACAGGAGATACTGGGTTTCTTCAGATCAAAGAAGTACATTTTCCCACCCTTCCATGCAAATATTTTTGTTATAGGGATGTACCTTCTAACTGATGTAGCCATTGGGTGCCTGGGTGGCTCAGTTGGTTAAGTGTCCAACTCTTAATTTCAGCTCAGGTCATGATCTCAGGGTCCTGGGATCAAGTCCCAACAGGCTCCCCACTCAGCAGGTAGTCTGCTTGTCTCCCTCTCTCTCCCTTTTCCCCTGCTCTCTCTCTCTCTCTCTTTCAAATAAATAAGTAGATCTTTAAAAAATAATTGATACACCCATTGCATGTGCTGGTTGTGTTGTTTTCCCTGAAAAGTTATTAGTAAGTTGATCCTATACCTTGTATAGGTTCACCATGAACCTTGCATAGAGTGAATTTCATGGGGAAGGAGGAAGAGAGTTTGAAGTCACTGAATACTACCAATAGGATGGAAAGATTTTCAAAAAATGGGAGATAACTGAGAATTAAATCAATAAATTGATGCTGTGCCTCATAGTCAGCAAAATGTTGAAAGCAAGGAATATGTTATTGTGAGAGGCATGGAGTTTCCTTCCCATACGAAACCATTAGCCTCTCTATTTCCCCACTGTCTTGACATCCAAGACAAACGCAAGTTATGTAGACAATACTGTTTCTTGACACTGATTCATTAAAATCAGCAGCACTCATGGACTCGTCAACCGTAAGCTGCTGGTATTTAACCCTGGGACCTCATAGATATAATGATACTGTTTTGAACAAATATTCACCTGACCAGAACAAGTTGTTTACATCCTTTGTGGATTGAATATTAACACTTAGTTGGTGTTAATATTAAAGTAAAAGGTAGTCTCTGAAAGCCAGAGTTCCAATTTTCTGCTGAGACTGTTACAAACAAAACTCTGTTACATAATCAGAATGGTGCATGATAAAAATAATTAAAAGCTTAGGTTAAAATAAAAATATTAAAGGCCTGGTTTCTCATTAACACTGATCATGTCAAGTCTGCAAATTTAGAGAAGGAAATTTAACAGGACACTGATAGCTCCTGGCGGTCTTTGCGTATTTATTTGTAACTACAAGTATATTTTGGCCATCAGTGCTTCCAATGCCCTTCAAATCCATGGAGCACAGTAGAGAGGGAAGACAATATCCAGACTAAACAAATCATCACAGATATGTTCAATTATCCAGATGTCAAAAGCAAGATTAGAATTTCCTCTGTTTGGCAGAAAATGTTTCTGGCTTTGGGCATATTGGATAATTTACAATTTCTTCTTTTGCTTTGTTGATTATTTCCTTATTTTCTACAGTGGCTACTGTTTCTTGATCACTCTGGACCGGGCCTTGTCCCTATCTTCCAAAAGTTGGTCATCTACAACAGCTGACAGACTCATACAGACACTCATGTAGGTTCTTTAAAATAGCGGAGGATACGCAGTCCCAGGAGGGGCTGCTCCCACGGTGGCTGCGGTGGAGCGAGCAGGTGTGAGTCAGGGAAGGCTCCACACAGCAGAGGAGACAGGAACTATATCTTGTGGAATAACCAGGCTTTGTAGGGCGAGGGTCAGGGAAGACAATCGAGAAAGAGGAGAAGTATGAACAAAATAGAGAAACCGTCCCCCAAAGACTTAGTGGGGATACTTCAGGACAATTGATGTTCTAACAAGAGCAGAAACGGGAGTCTATAACTGGATTTTCACCTTCCTTTTCTTATTTGTCCTAGAACTAATTCTGAGTTAACCTCCAGGTACAAGTGTTGAGTTGTAAATGTCAAAATGAAGGAGAGATGGAGATAAAATGGAGGAATACAAATGGTGGTTTTTTTTTTTTTTTTTTTTTTTTTTTAAGATTTTACTTATTTATTTGACAGAAAGAGAGCAAGGGCTCCCAGAGCACAAGGTGGGGAGGGGCAGAGGGGGAAGGAGAAGCAGTCCCATGCTTAGGACTCCATCTCAGGACCCTGGATCATGACCTTAGCCGAAGGCAGATGCTTAACTGACTGAGCCACCCAGGTGCCCCATAAATGGTTTATTAATTATTGGTAAATCCATTTTCTGAGTTCAGAGAGAATCAACTACTATGTTCAGGAGGGTTCCACTGTAAAGGTTTACCAATAAGAGCCAATGAGGTAGATATTATCAGCTTTCATATTAACAGATGGGGGAAAGAGGGTAGAAAGTTTGAGACACTTGAAGACTCATAGTAACCCCTTGCGGTCTTATTACCCCCATGCTCCAGCTGAAGCTCAGAAAGGTTAAATGACTTGCAGCAATTACACAGCTTGCTTAGAGTGGAGCCAACTTGAGCAAAGGTCTCCAGATTGTCGGTCCCTTGCGCCTTTCCCTCCACACCCACTGCCTCGGGCAATTGCAGGTACCCTGCCTCCACCCTCCCTCCCTCACTCGGGAAAAGACACCCCCGAGGGTGCTGTTGCCCAGTGCAGATTCCATTTCACTACTTAAAAATGCTGAGATGTTCAACTTGTATCACTTCCATTTTTTCTCCAGTAATGTTTAACCTTAAATTAAAAAAAAAATCCAGAAGATAAAAGAGCATGTTATCTGGAAGTCCATTCCACCCCCATGGTTATTAATTTCAGAACACATCTGAACTCCCTCTCCGTTTTAGCAGGGGAACATACAGCTCCTGGCCGGGTCGGATTGCACGTTCTCACTTGGCGGTACCAATAGTACCACCAGATTCTTCTTTGGAGTCAACTTTGAGATCTTCCCTGAATACAGCTTGGTGTCTGGAGACCCACTCAAGTGCCTACGGTCATCAGTCTCCTCCCAAAATCACCTTGATCTCTCTCGGCAAAGCATCCACTGTCCTGAGCTCTGCTTTTGGAAGCAGCTTCGCCCTGAGCCCTGGTTGGAAGCACCTCTCTGGTGCCATCCGGCCCAGCATGGAGGCCAAAAGCTTCACAGTTTGGGATTATGTCGTGTTTGCGGCCCTCTTTGTCATTTCCTCCGGGATTGGGGTGTTCTTTGCTATTAAGGAGAGGAAAAAGGCAACTTCAAGAGAGTTCCTGGTCGGGGGAAGGCAGATGAGCTTTGGCCCCGTGGCCTTGTCTCTGACAGCCAGCTTCATGTCAGCTGTCACTGTGCTGGGGGCCCCCTCGGAGGTTTACCGCTTTGGGGCATCCTTTGTGCTCTTCTTCATCGCCTACACCTTTGTCATCATCCTCACGTCGGAGCTCTTTCTCCCTGTGTTCTACAGGTCTGGCATCACCAGCACCTACGAGGTAAGACAGCTCTGTTTCTTCACGTTAGAAAGAGTAGTTATTTTCTCCCCATGTGGACACCTCCCCCCCCCCCCAATAGCATACATCACCTTGATAACACAGGGTTGTTGAGAAGCGCATTTATTTTCGGATGATCACACATCACAGGAAGAGCACATGTGGGTGTTATTGGGCAAGGCTTAGGTTTGGCCATACACACAACTGCGTTCACATCCATAGAATGAAGAAGGATGGAGCCACTCCCATGAGGCTACCCCAAGGATGATACATGCTTCCTGGTCTAACTTGTAGGACAGTCTTCCTGAAAGGGAGTTGATCTTATTATCTGTGTCAGTAACATCAGTCTTCTGAAAAGCATGCAGAAGAGACGTTGCAAATGTTGCCATTTTCCAGATAAGAAAACTCAAGATTGAGATAAATGGTGTACTGAGTATCCATTTCGTCTTTATCCCCTTCTGTCATGTAGTAGAGCCGAGTCCTTTAACAAAAGTTATTTCTACCAGTTTTGGTAGAAATACCAAAAAACAGCAATTTTTTTTTATTAGAAAACATTTTAATGAGGGGGGGTTCCTAAATGATACAAATATGGGGATTATGTTAATGAAAACAAAATGAGGCAGTGCTATCTTGATCTTGCAATAATTCTCAACTAAAATAGCACGTTAAAAATTGAGTTTGTGTGCCCAGTATGTAGGTGTGATCATAAGTCAGCTTCTATGAGAAAGTGGTTTGTTTTCCTTGTCCAACACCATCTCTACCAAGTCACAGCAGAGGATTCTTAACACACCTCTTTTTTATTATTAGGTAAACTAAATGATTATAAAGGATGACTCTGGATTTCAAAAGCCACTTCAGCAAATGAATACTTTCCAGAAGGTTTTAAAACTTGTGATTCCACAGATAATCAAATATCCAAACTCCCCTCCCCACCAAAGGTAGGTAGGTGATCAGAATAGGTAGTAGGTTGGATGGTAGGTAATGCACCAGCTACTGTCTGGGGCATAAGTCAAGTGGGAACAACTCGATTGATGCTTCGTGCCACAAAGTCTATGCACATATCCTCGTTGCTCATTAGTGTACTTTCGGAAAACGTAAATATATCCTTGGTTTTTCCATTCAGCTATTAACGTTTGACTCCCCAAAGCGTTGCTACTGTTTTTTGAAAAAAAAATGCCTCAGTAACTGTTAGAAAGAGGGAGACAGAGGAGAAAGAGGAGTCAGAAAGGAGTGCAATTTCAAAGTCCATTGCTTAAGAAGAGGATGACGTTGTGCAGGTTACTGAGTGTTGTTATCAGCTACGGTTTCCACGTAGAGGATACTTCCCTTCTTTCATGAAGCTTTGGTTGAGTGTTAAAGAGTTTTTAAATTCAATAAATAAATAAATAAATAAATAAATAAATAAATAAATAAATAATAAATAAACAAACTACCCAAATGTGGAAAATCATTTGTACAACTAAGTAACTCAGTTAACCACTCAATGCTTTTTAAGCATCTACGATGTTCCGGGCGCCCTCTCGGGCGGGGGAGAAAGCACTGAACCAAACCCGTCTCTTATGGTGCTTCCTTCATCGCAGAGAAGGTGATCAATAAATGTACCGGAAGGTGATTAATAAACATACTGCGTAAGGCGATCATAACAGAAAAGTGTTGGCCATTTAACTGTGTGCCAAGCCCTGCTCTGGGTCCTTCACGTGCATTCAAGCATTTGCCCTTCAAATGACCTTTCCCGGTTGGTTCTATCGTTATCATCCCCTCTTAACAGACTAGAACCATTGCACGTATGGAATCAAGCAACGTGCCCCATGTCGCCCTCTAGCAAGTGGCAGTGTTTCCATCCGGGCAGTGGAAGTTGGAGGAGGTTGCATGTGCCTCGCAGCCCTCTGGCCTGCTGAGTGCCCTGGACAGACAGTAAATAGGAAAAGGTAGATTGTACGGGTCCTGCCTCAGCAGGGACGGCGGTAATTCATACAGGGTGATTAAGTGAGATTTGGGTGGTGACCAGGGCCAGTCCTGGCACCCCGGGAGGGAGAGACACCCCAACCTACAGTAGCCACAGATGCCCAGGCCCTAAAAAGGGAGTAGGACTCACATGTTTGAGGGACAGGAAAGAAATCAGTGTGCTCCAGAGGAGTGAGCCAGGGGGAGAAAGGTGAGAGAGGAGATCAAAGAAGTGGAGGGGGGAGTCCCTGTATGTGGAGGAGCATTCCGGGGGGTGCGGTGTCAGACACGGGGAGGGGCTTGGAATATTTGTGGGGTAATTTGGCCACCACACTGAGAGGAGGCACCCACTACTGGAGTGCAGGGGGCCCAAGCAGGGAGAGTGGGGGTCTTGGGCATGTGAGACACATACGTACGATGAGTAATTGTACCACTTCATGCTCGGTGGTTGTTCAACGCCCTCGTGTTCAAAACCTCCTGCAAATAGAAATCACGATGCACTTGGCTCTCTGGTTATGTTAACCTTGGAAAGTAATAAGCTGTGTACATGCACTAAAACGTAGGGTATTTGCCCCAAGACAAAGTAGAATAAAAACATTGTCTTGAGGTCAATTGAAAAATTTTCTGAGCAACTCTGTTCCAGCGGTGCTACTAATTGGTTTTCGGGAAAATGGTTCAGTTTTTACAGTAAACCAACTGCAAATATGTACCTGAGGAGATCTGAGACCGCCTTTATAATTATTAAGGTAACACAGGTACAGGGAATGCAAGGGTTTCATTGAATTTAATTTATGACGTTTATTGCCCTCTATGTATTTTAGTTTTTACTACCCTAGTAAGGATTTCAGATTGCGTAAAGTACACACGGGGTGATTGGGGGTTGCCTTTTGCTGTGTCAGAATGGGCACTACAGCACAAGGGTTAAGGGCATGGACTCTTGAGAAAGCTGGGTGGCTCTGGGGTTGAGCGTCTGCCTTCGGCTCAGGTCGTGACCCTGAGGTCCTGGGATTGAGTCCTGCATCCGGGTCCCTGCAGGGAGCCTGCTTCTCCCTCTGCCTGTGTTTCTGCCTCTCTCTCTGGGTCTCTCATGAATAAATAAATAAAATCCTAAGAAAAAAAAAAAGAATCATGGACTCTTGACTCTGTTGGGCTGTACACGCTGGCACTGCCGCCCAGCAGTGCCCGATTTCCACGTCTGTGGGTGAGTGATCATAAATGCACCTGTCTCAAAGGATGTCCAGGAGGAGTAAATGAGTTGTTACATACAAACACTTTTAACAGAACGTGGCCAATGGTGCCTTCCACGTAAGCGTTTTGTATTATTACTTATTGTTGTTGTTCCTGTTGTTACTGTCCCCAAATTTATACCATTCAAGCCCTTTGCAGAAGCTCTTTGTTCATCCTCTATTCCCTGTTACCCAACCATAGATACTCTTCGCAGGGTCTTTTAAAGCCCTGAGGACTGCAAGAGGTGGAGTCTGTTTCCCTACCCCTTGAATCTGCGAGGGCCTTGCGACTTGCTCTGACCCATAGGATGTGGCTTTGACCAAGAGAAGTGATGTGTGAATTTGGAGCCCAGGCCTCGTGAGGTTATATGGCTTCTGCTTTCACCCCCTTGCAATGCCGTCCTGGTACTGCTGTCGGGAAGCTGGGCTAGGCGGACTGGCTGTGGGGGGATGAGTGGACATGCAGAGGACGACAGAGGCACCCCAGCCAGCACCCAATGCGACTAGCAGACCTGAGAGTGAGGCCACCTGGATCTTCTCACCCAGCTGACCTTTCGGGTGATGGCAACCTCACGGGGGCCCTGGGGAAGCAAGTAGGGAGATAACCCAGCCAATCTGCAAAATCATGAAAAATATTAAATTATTTTTAATGTTTATTTTTAATTTTGATTGCTTCTTTTAAATTGCAGCATAGTTGATCAAATCCTTTGTTTTTAAGCCAGTGGGTCTTGGGGTGAGTATTACGCAGCCACTGCCAATTGACTTAAATGCTCTGATATACAGTGGGATTTCCAGAGCCAGATGCACCACCTGTGCAACTGTACTACTATCCTGCCCCTTGTTGAAGCAGGAGGGCTTGTCCTCACCCTCACTTGACAGATTAGGCTCAGCTCAATCGCAGTGTCATATGGTTTCATTATCTCCATTTGGATGGTTTGTCATTAGCCTCATCCTGCTGTCTCCACTCCAGTTAACGTTGTTTCCTTCTTTATCTTATCACAGGCTGATAAACCCAGTCTGTTATTATTCGCCCTCAGCACTAGCCTATAGGCCGGTGTGTGCCTGCCTTCTCATTTTTCTTGGACTTCTTAAACTAAATGACTTCTGAATTACTTACTTCTCTTTAACCCAAACTTTTTCATTATAGTAATGCACAGGCCACTACTTTTTTTTTTTAAGATTTTATTTATTTATTCATGAAACAGAGAGAGAGAGGCAGAGACCCAGGCAGAGGGAGAAGCAGGCTCCTGCAGGGGAGCCCGATGTGGGATTCGATTCCAGGACCTCGGGGTCACGCGCTGAGCCGAAGGCAGACGCTCAACCGCTGAGCCACCCGGGCGTCCCCCAAGCTACTATTTTTTTAATGTCATCTTTCGAAGTGGTGCCTAAGCATTATAGGTGACATAATGTGGAGGGTTAAGTTTCTTTCTTTTTAATTTGCCTTTCCATTACATTGGTGGTGTTGTAGTAATTATAGTTAAGGTTTCAGAAATTAGATATGTAGGTATAGGATATCATTATTGAATATTATTTTGACATAGTAAGTGACATCACAAAATGATTGCTTTATGATGGATATTCATGGTCTGAGAGGGTTTGAAGCAATGCTATGAAGCCTTGAAGGTCTTTGTAAGTGTTGACCTTTACTCACCTTGAGATGGGTCACGGCAGCGTTTGAGCAGACCTTTACTCACCTTGAGATGGGTCACGGCAGCGTTTGAGCAGAGGAGTGACACGATGTGATCTGCATTTTTTGAGAGTTGCTGTAGCTGGATGTTGGGAATGAGTCTAGGATTTTGATTGCTGAAGCAAGGGTCTGGTTCAGAGGCTGTTCCTATAGCCCAAGCAAGAGCTGATGGTATTCCAGTGGCAAGAGAAGAGATGATGCAAGTGGCTATATTTGAGAGTGGGACATAGGCACCAGGATTCTTGTAGGAAGTGGATGTGGGGGGTGAGAGAAAGAGAGGGGTTAAGACTGGTTCCATGTTGAGTTCAAACCAACATGAGAAGTGAACTTACTATCTACTAAGATGGAAAAGAATGTGCCTCTATAAGGCCTGGGGTCTTGAAAATAATCAAATACAATGATGGGAAGTGTTACCTTTGCCATTTTCAAAAGCAGGCATCAAGCATACATCTCTTTGGTTGAATTTCCATTTTTATTATTGGCTGTAGTGATAGATAAATACACATCAAAGAGGACCATTGAGTGAAGGAGGGAGTAATTGAAAGAATAGGTAAATGCAGTCTTTCAGATGTAGAATTTCACAATTGCAATTGTCTCTCTTGTTTCAAGGATGAAAAAACAGAGGCTTAGGTTGCTGTGAGATTGTGGCAAAGCTCAAACTAGAATTTAAGGACTCTTCCTTCTGATCCACTTCTTTTTTTTTTTTTCTTCACATATTATTTTCTCAATATTGCCTCTCCAGCTGGACTGAATTGGCTGACATCAGGGAACTAAACCGAGAGGCTAAAACCCTTGACTTTGTGCAGGTTCCTATGGCAGTTTCCTCACTGTCTTGCCATTTTTCATAATTTCCCTTTTGCTGTCCCAAACTTCAGGTGCCACCCAGTCCCAAAGCTAATACCACATATTTGGGGACTTTGGGGTTACAGCATTTCTCCACTCCTACTACCAATTTTCATATTACTTATGAATTGCTGTGTAACACATCACCCCAAAATAAATTTCTTAAACAGCAATTTTATTTGCTCACAATTCTAT
The DNA here is from genome assembly GCF_053574225.1 of Canis aureus. NCBI lineage: Eukaryota > Metazoa > Chordata > Mammalia > Carnivora > Canidae > Canis > Canis aureus. The sequence goes on from NC_135633.1 coordinate 3,371,905, forward strand.
GGGCCAGCAGTTTGGTCTGGGCTGAGATGGGTCCAGTAAAATAGTAAGGTTCTCCTCCTGGTCTCACTGGGGCCTTGTATGAGCCTGCCATCAGCTCTTGCGTTAGCTAGTGGCTCACCGGTCTGGGGGATCTCAGACAAGACAGCTTGTCTATGTCACACTTAGTCTTGTCCTCCAGTAGGCTACCTTGAGTTCTTCTATGTTTTGGGACAAAAAGTTCCCATCAGCAGAACATATCTTTTTTTACATGAGCATTTTTAGTCACCACTTGGATTATATTTGCTTTAAGTTATGTTCCCCCAGAAGCAATAAAAAAATAAACAAACAAACAAAAAAACCCTAAGACAAGGATTTGAATGCAAGTCATACTGGGGGAAGTGATTTCATTGAATATTGGTGGCGATGAAAATATGGAAGAAAATGAAGCCAATAAAAGGTGTGTTTTTGAGCAGGTTACTCCTGTGAGCACTTGAGGTTCCCTCTCACTGGGGACCTGTGGAAGACCTCCAGATCCTGTCTCAGGGTCATCCCTCCTGGTGGGCAAAGAAGCCTGAATATTTGTGTCTAACTCCTTCTGTCACTGGCTTTCAGCCAATGATAAGAGCCCCGGGCACTGCCAGCCTGCCCTGTGCAAGGGCTGAGATGAAGCCCTGAAGCAAAGGATCACAGGTGCATTGGGAGGCCATCAGCACGTCCTGGAATACTGAGTGCCACCCACTTGACGGCTACGGTCGCTAAGATCCCAGCGTGTCCTCGTCCCTGGACTTGGCGTTATCACGTACTATGCCATGGAGCCTATGAGCACCAGGTTTAGAAAAGAAAGCCATTGTTTAGGGCAATAAATGAATCTTCCCAAAGACATATGATTGGAAACTAAGTTGTCCTCACCACAGAAGTTCTGCATGGTTTTCAGTCCTATGACATCCGAGACTTGCCTCCTCACTGACTTCCTTACCTCTTAAGATCATTTCCTTTATACCTGGTGTCCTCTGTCATTCGGCCACTGGCCTGTGTCCTGACTCACAGGGTACTGAATCTACCGTCTGAAGAAAGAGGGTCTACGGACAGGATGGATACATGCTTGGGGTGAGGGTTGAGCAGGTGTAGTAGTGTGAAACTGAGTAACACTTCTGCTAAGAGAGTCCCTTCTAGGGTTTCAGAGAAGGCCCCGTTGTACACCATGACACAACACTTCTGTATCATTTCTAGGAATAGGACAAATCTGGTAGTTAACTCCTGATTTAATCAAAATGATTTTTTTTTTTCTTCAATGCAAGTAAGACAGGACCACTACCAATTAGAAACTCCTGCCAAGAAATTGAAACCTCAAGTCATACTTTTAACACTTATTTTGTTCACCTAATACATATTTATTATGATAATCATAATCATAATAATAACAACAACAAATACCAGTATTGTCTAGAATCTTTATTCAGGAAAACCCTTCTTGACCTCTAACTGTAAACCAGATCCAGCTGTTCAGTGTGTTCACAGTTCCTAGTAGCTCTTCCTCTAGTACACAGCATACCTGGAACTTTATTTTTATTAGAATAAATTTGTTAAAGGTCACTTTGTCTAACCCATAGAATCCTCTAAGGCACAGACTATATCATATTTGGTATTACTGTATGTCAGAATGCAGGATGGAAGTCAGGTAATAATTATTTATTGAATGAATGAAGATATAAAAGATGACAAAAATGAATCCTTAGAGCACTGTTTACATGTATCAGGGAAGGTAAGTGTGGTTAGGCTGAAAAAATGTATCCCTTTCTTTGGAAAAAAAAAAAAAGTCAATATTCTAATCCCTGAACCTATGACTATTACCTTACCTGATTAAAAAAAAAAAAAAAAAAAAGCTTTTGCAAATGTAATTAAATTAAGGATCTTAAAAGAGGAGATTATCCTGAATCTCCCCAGGTAGGCCCTAGGTACCATCACATGTACCTTTCTAAGACTGAGGCAGAGGAAGACTTGACAACCAGGAGAAGAAGCGATGTGACCACAGAGGCAGGAATTGAAGTGATGGAACCAGAGGCTAAGGAATAAAAATTATTTTAACATTAAGTGATCTCAGGTTCTTTCCTAAAGCCTCCAACCTGCCAGTACCTTGATTTTGGCCCAGTGAAATCGATTTCATACTTCTGGTCTTCAGAACCTCCAGAGAACTTCTGTTACTTTAAGCTGCATCAAAATCATGGCAATTTGTTACAGTCACTTAAGGAAACTGATACTGTAAGATTTATGGATCCGTTGTCAATCCACCAGACAGTAGAGTAGGTGGTCAAGTGACGCCATATAGGAAAAAAGTTGATCATAATTGCTGTTGGAGCTCAGAGGAGAAAGTATGCATATGGGTGGGAATGGCAGCTGGGCCAGCCTCCTTAAAAGATGACTAAGGATTGATGAATCTGGGGGGAAGATTCTCTCCCGTCGAAGGGTCTGTGCAAATGAAAGAAGAGCCTGAGAAGTGCAAAGCATGTTGACTGAGCCACACACAATGATTTGATGTGGAGAATAAATAATGGGAGGCCTAGTGGTGTGATTTAAGATAAGAAGGGTATAGATCAGAGGGTGGAGAGTATCAAGTGTGGGATGCGCACCTTGTTTGTCAACGATGGAGAATCATTGAAGATTTTAAGTAAAAAGGCAACATATGATGCCTGGGTGGCTCAGTGGTTGAGCATCTGCTCAGGGTGTGATCCCGGGGTCCTGGGATCCAGTCTCTCATCGGGCTCCCCTCAAGGAGCCTGACTCTCCCTCTGCCTATGTCTCTGCCTCACTCTGTGTCTCTCATGAATAAATAAATAGAATCTTAAAGAAAAAATAAAAAGCAACATGGTTAGAGCCTTGCTCTAGGAGAACCAACATGGCAGATGTATGGTTGATGGGATGGATGGGCAAGGATCGGAATTAGAGAAATCAGCTGGGAGCTACTGCAGTGACCTGGGAAAGAGGGAATACAGGGTGGGCTAAATCTGGGGCCAGGGATATAAAAGGAAACAGTGGCTTCAGTATAGTCAGTAGGATGACCTCTGGGTCGAAAGTGAGAGGGTCTGGGTTTTTATTCAAGCAATAGAAGTTTAAAAAGAAGGCATTTGTCTTCTCTCTCATGAGAAGCTTAAGCCAGAATGGAGCTTTCATAGAGCTCTGGTATTTCTTTGACCTCAAGCAATCTGTAGTTTTCCTGTTCTCTCAAGTAAAGCCATATTACAAACCCAAAGCACTAAACACGGGAATCCAAGAAAATAAAGCACCTTCTTAGCAGCTCTGATGCTGACTCTTTGCTTGTCCTTCTCTCTGTTTCTAGTACTTACAGCTACGATTCAATAAGCCAGTACGCTACGCGGCCACTGTCATCTACATCGTGCAGACGGTAAGGGGGAAGGGCCGCAGGGGGTGGACTGTGTGCGGTGACAACACACAGGTTTGTTTACTCCAGGGGGGCAGGCAGTGCAACCAAAGGACAGACCAAACGCCAAGAAGCAACTCCTTTCCTCACAGGTAGGACTTCTGAGACGGGTGACCACTGGCAGTGGTCCACATGGTACGGACCCCGTATATTCATCCGGATAATAGATAACAAACAAATGTCTACTATAAACCACAAAGAAAAACGTAGCCTTAAAAACTCATTTGAAACTTTTATTTCCCTTGTACAAGTTGCTTTGGATATGAAATGGTCCTTTCACTAGCTTTTCTCTAGTTAACTGCATTGAACCAGAAATGCCCATTTTGCCGAAAATCATTTAATTAATTAATTAATTAATTAATTAATTTATGTATTTATGTATTTATTTATTTATTTTTGCCCCAAATCATTTTAAGACAATACTCCCATTCTCCCCTTTTGGACTTCTCTCCTGCTTCCTAGGCTCTGGGCGCCTCCAGGCCATCCTCCAAGTTGGTATATATACTTCCTAGAACTCACACAGTACTTCCTGCTGGAAAATTACCTTCTTGCCTTTTTTAACCAAAACACTCCCTCACCGATTGAAGGATTTAGTAGAGGGGAAAAGAAAGCACTGCTCCCTGACCTTCTCATACACTTCTGCCTTTTAAAACCCTTGCCTGAATCTCTAAATGGTGAAATCCCATTTAAAATAAAATGAGACTGTGCCCACTTCCTTCAGTGTAGTGGCTGCAACTGGGGGAGTCCAACCATTAAGTAGATCACTCGTGTGGTTAGTTTTCCCCGTGCTGTCCTGTCCCCTGTTTCAGTAGGCCACTAAAAGGAGGTTGAGTCATGGTGGCATAAGCGTGGGGGCGGAGGTGGGTAGAGAAAAGTTGGATCAAAACCTTACCTTGAAGCCTATTTTTGTGTCCTCCAAAAATATGCCGTATCTAGCCATAAAATCTCAAAATTCACAGCAATCTTAGAAGTCCAGTGCTCTTCTTCCATCGGATGCTTATTATCCCCTTTGCATGCTAATGATGGCGATCATATGATTTCAAGATGAGAGCGGTTGCCAATGAGATGTGTAGTGACCACGTTGAGGGAAACACCACTTGAAGGTCAATAAGGACCGTTGGAGGCAGCTTTCCCTTCCATGTCACTCCTCACACTGTTCACCCGACTCTTGTTCACCCTACAGATTCTCTACACAGGAGTGGTGGTGTATGCCCCCGCCCTGGCGCTCAATCAAGGTGAGTTACTGATACTCCCCTGGGTACTTTCCATCTTTTGTCTGTTTACATTCTCATCTCAAGAAACACACATCCGTATTGTCAGGGAGACATTCTTGTGCTTAGGGGGCTCTAATTACTATAGTCATCACCATCTAGAGCTCCAAAAATCCTTGGAAAGAGCACTGGGTGTTTCATGCAATTGATGAATTGCTAAATCTACCCCCAAAACTAATAATACACTATGTGTTAACTAACTTGAATTTAAAGAAAATCTAAAAAAAGAAAAAAGAAAGAAAATAATGTAAATAATTAGTCACTTGATTTTGCCCACATGGTTTCAAACACCAAGCTTGATTGTCATTTGTTTTGGTTTTTTAATCACTGAAATGATGGAGGTCTTGGTTATTGCATATGAACAACCACTAAGCACGTTTGTGGTATATGATCCCATCTCAGTGCTTTCATGTAGATAATCTGAATAGAGGAGTGAGGGATCCCTGGGTGACTCAGCGATTGAGCGTTTGCCTTCAGCCCACGGCGTGATCCTGGAGACCCGGGATCAGGTCCCACAACAGACCCCCTGCATGGAGCCTGCTTCTCCCTCTGCCTGTGTCTCAGCCTCTCTTTCTCTGTGTCTCTCATGGATAAATAAATAAAATCTTTAAAAAAAATAAATAGAGGGGTGAAAGGTGCTCGTAGGAATCATTTTAAGATTTATACTTGGCATTTTGGAGAGACCTAAGAGCAAAAAGTTTTAAATGATTAAAATAAATTTAGTAATGGTACCTATAATATTAAAAGACTTCAATATTCAATTTAATCATGCTCTGGGCTTATACTGAGAAATACTTATTCATGGCTGATGCTTAGGTAGTTTCAAAGTACTCAGACTAATTTTGTTAAGAAAAAGCAAACAAACAGTTGGTACAAAGACGGGCAGCTACAGAATTTTTGGAGGAAAAATTTGGCTTTTAGCCATACCTAAAAATTATGGACTGAGTTGAAATATAGCAATGTAATAAAATAATCTTTATCAGAGGTGAATTTAATAAGAGAAAATTCTAATGCGATTTCCATTTGCCCACAAAAAACGCTGACAAAAATATTGTGACTTTGTCTTCATAAACCTTGGTCTTCTACTTTCCTCGGAGAAACTTCTTTCAATATTTCTTCTCCTTTTCTAGTGACGGGGTTTGATCTCTGGGGCTCTGTGTTTGCCACGGGAATTGTTTGCACATTCTACTGTACCCTGGTATGTATCTATCCATTAAAAAGTATTTAATACCATGTCCTAATATGGGATAAGGGCAAATCTCCAACAACAGAGCATCTAATTATAGCAGAATTTGCTATTCCAAAATTAAATAGAAATATGCTGGCCTATCTGTCACAGTTTCCTGAGGAAGGTGCTGTTGTTTTATTTAAAATTCTTTTCAGTACCATTAGTAGAATTGGGTTGGGCTCATTTGAGAAATCTTGGCAAAGAAAAAATTTAATGGGAGAACTACCTCCTTGATCAGAGGATAAGTGACCCTACACGTAACAAGCACAAAACCAAAATGTGCTTTTTTCACAGCAACTATGAACCATATAGGTAGCATACATGTCACACCTAGTGATTGAGAAATTCAAAATGTGTGTACGAAAGACCAAGAATGGTTGGTGTTCTGTGAACTTGAGGGTTCCACAGTGTGCTGTTCTTTCTTATTGATGGATAAGCTTGCGTTACATTAACATTTGGCTTACCATATGCTCCATTTTTAACCAGGCAATCTGGGTGGTATTGGCACTATATTTATATAACTGTTAAAATCAGTTTAGTTCAGAAGCGTTCGTTGAGCACCTATTATTGATCATGCCCTGCGATGGGAATCTTCATTCATCTGAATCTTTGGCACCCACAGACAGAGGCTGTAAGTAACCAGGTAAAAGTGTAACAGTGGTTTTCAGAAAACTGGACCTTTTTCGTCCTCTATAGAGAAAAATAAAGTAATCCTATATTATCATAGAGCAGGCCATACATGTATTTTGGCACTGTGTGCAGATCAGATACTCTTTTAACATATATCATGAAATATATGACTTGGAAACACCCTTAACTCCTTTTCATACACACAATTCCCACCATTTCTTTGCACTGCAGAGTTTTGTCTTTTTTTTTTTTTTCATTCCATTCTCACTATCATTGTTCTATTCCAGACGCACATCTCTTACGTAGGTTAAAAATAAGTTTCTGCTCCTTAAATGTCTGGCCATATGTGACAGATTAGTTGCTCTGAGGCATCTACCCATACAAGGATGACTAGATGCATTGCCAGGGACACTGAAGACAGACTTCTTAGCAACAAATAATGGAAGGCAGAAACAGTGAGATAATATCTTCAAAGCATTGATGGAAAACAATTGTCAACCTATAATTGTGTATTCAGCAATACTAACTTTTCAGAACTGTCAAGAACCAGGATGATTTACCACCAATCTAACTTCCCCTGAGAAAAACCTAGAGGAAGTACTGCAGGAAGAAGGAAAATGATCCAGTTTTGGATAGAAGAAGTAATAATCAGAAAATAAAATAGTAAACCTTTAAGAAGTCCAGTCAAACAGTTTTTTGGTGCTTGATGACAAAAAATAACAACTTGATATTACATATCAATAATATCTAATAACTTACATATCTAATGATATGTTATAATTTACAATATTGTGAAATATACCACTACTATTTTTATTATTAGATGTAATTTTTTTTTAGATGTAATTTTGGATTAAGAAAAAGAATAACCATCTTTTGGACAACAATAGCATGTAAATTAGGAAGACAGTAATCAGACTTGATGATTTTGTCTTCTTTGAATTGTTGGGGATTAAGACATTCTTTAAATTTAGACTCTAACTTAAAATTTTATGGCAAAATCTCAAGAGGACTTGTTTAAATAAAATGGTCAAAGTGGAGAAAAGGAATTAAAACATGACAAAACAAAACCTCAAGTGATTTAAGCAAGAGAAGAGGAAAAAAGCATAGAGAAAGCACAAATAGAGACCAAAAAGTAAGATGTCAGAAACATGTCTGCGTATTTTAATGATCACAACAAGCTAAACTGAACTAAACTTACTAACTCTTAATTGGTTTCAGTGCTTCCCCCCCAACCCCCCCCCCATGTCTCTGGAAGATTAATCTTAATCACCCGTTTCTTTATGCCACTTAACTGACCCAATTCTCTTCTCACTTCCCATTGTTCACAGGATAAAGTATAAGCCTCTTGGTGTTGGAAATCGTTTATGATGTGCATCAATCCACCCAGCTAATCCCTCACCACACCTCTGTCCCCCTCTGTCCCATCTCTCCTCTCTCTAGCCAAGTTGCAGGCTTCCGGATCTCATTATGCTGGTGGCTCACTGGTCTAACACTTGCTGCTCAGGTGACAGGCTCCTTATGGTCCTGCAGTTGCATAGCACAACTAAGACAACCAGCGGGAGAGATTAAAATAATAAATAATTCCTGCCATTCAGGGACTTGCAATCTAGTGAAGTAAACATTAGATTTCACACAAACTGATTACATATATCAGTGACCCCGCACGATCAGGGTTATAGGTCAGTGGTGTGTGTGTGTGTGTGAGTCTCACTGTATGAAGGAGTTATGGAGTCAGAGAAATTTTCATGGTGGCTATAATCTGTCTTTTGATGTACATTTGATAAGGTGGTTTGTCCTCATGCCTCAGGGCTAGCTGAAGATAAGGTTCATGCATATTTTTGCATAACCAATAGCAAGTAACCTCTGAAAACCGAGGTCTTGGACACTTGATCTTCATATCACTAAAATCTGGTGTTGCAATTTGGGTTTAGAAGGCTTAGTATCTTTAGAGAACATCACGATACCACTATTTGAGGGGGTAGGAGGAAAATATTGGTTATTCCTCAAGTCAGGATGAGAACACAACATACAAATACAATGCCTCTGGCAGAACTTTAATGTCTATTTATTAAATTGCACTTTAATTGCAAAAGAAATGATGGGACAACCCCAATATCTTCTTTCTTCTCAAGGTAAAGATGAAGCCTGTCATCTTTTCAGAGAAGTTCTTGACACTCTGGAGGAGTAACTGGGGATGATAATTCTATTTTTCAATGTTAAAAATACCACATCCTTCCATTCTCATTGTGCTTATTCATTTTCAAAGCACTTCTTTTTTTAAAATATCACTTTGTTTAATCTTTCCCGATTTGCTCATTCCTCCTTCACTGTGGTCCTGGGGGATTCTCTACCTGGATTACTCCAGCAGCTTCTTTCTCCCCCTCCTTTCCTCTTGCCCACGTGTTTCTCAACTAAAATTGCACACTAGAATCCCTGTGGGAGCTTTGAGAAAACATTTAGGACTCGGTCTCAACCCAGACCTCAATTTATTCAGAATCTTGGAGTTGGTGCTAGGATATTTTGTTAGTTTGCTTGTTTTCAAATTCCGCAAGTGATTCTCAAGAGGATCCAATTTTGATAACCAGCATGCTCACCTCTTGCTCATCACTCTGTGTTGAGTTCTGATGTGAGATTTACCCTCTAGAAAGTCTGCTTTGCTCATCTCCCTATTTGACCATTTCTTCATGAATTTCTAGACTCTGTGTTTTTCTAGTTCTTTTCTTCTTTCTCATCATTCTACCATTTCACTTCCCCCAAATTTATTTATTGTCACTAAATTTACAAAAACCAAAAAAAGAAAAAAATGCTTATGTTGCATAAGCCAGACCTAGGTGATCATCCTCAATTCCCCTCCTTCCTCATCATATGTTTTCAATTATTCACAAGTTGTGTTGATTTGACCTCCCAATTGTTTTCCAAATCCATCTACTTCTTTCTATCTCTGCCTTGCTTCAAACCTCTGTCATCTTGGGCACAGACTCTGAAATCACATCTGGGTGTATCTCTTCACTCCTTCTTTTCCATGGTCCTGCAATCTGGTATCTACACAACCACCCCTGAAACCACTATAAAGCAAACAAATAAAATCTCATCATCATGTAAATCTCTTTAATGCTGTCTCATTACTCTTGAGAAATCATTTAAGTAGCCTTGTCAAAATCTGTGTTCTGGCCTGTAGCAGATTCAGCAACCTCCCCTTGGGCATTCTGTATATGCTTCAATCTATATATTCTAGTATTATTTCATTTCTCCAGGCAGCCATACATCTCCATCCTTCACACATGTGGTTCCCTTCTCTTGTCCTCTGTGCCTGGAAAATTCCTACCCATTCTTTACAATGTAGTGAAAGAAAGAAAGAAAGAAAGAAAGAAAGAAAGAAAGAAAGAAAGAAAGAAAGAAAGAAAGAAAGATGGAAGGTAGCAAGGAAGGGAAGAAAGAGAAAGAAAGATTGTATCAGCGGAGAGGTTGTCAAAAAGAATTGGAAGACTTGAAGCCTTCCTTTTTAAGAACTCACATCCATTCTCTCCATTTCAGGGAGGATTAAAAGCAGTGGTGTGGACAGATGCATTTCAGATGGTTGTCATGATTGTGGGATTCTTAACGGTTCTCATTCAAGGATCAGCTCATGCTGGTGGATTACCCAATGTAATAGAACAATCAAGAAATGGATCCCGACTAAATATATTTGAGTACGTGCAATACTACTTTCCCATGTTTTATAAAGATTTAGCTGTATGGCCTCTGTAACTAAAGCAATATTTGGGCATCGAAGGAACATCTTTGTTCACTCACTTCTCTCTGGCTCATAGCTTTGATGTAGATCCTCTCAGACGGCACACTATTTGGACAATCTCAGTGGGAGGAACGTTTACGTGGCTTGGGATCTATGGTGTTAATCAGTCGACCATACAGCGATGCATCTCTTGCAAAACAGAAAAACATGCAAAACTGTAAGTTATAAATAAACATTTCAGTTTTCTTTGCCCTTATTGGGTATTTATTATACGCTTCTGTTTGTGTGTGTGTGTGTGTGTGAGAGAGAGAGAGAGAGAGAGAGAGAGATGGAAAGTTTGATTTAACCCTCTCAACAGTTTTTTGAGGCCGGCATTACTACTCCCATCTCAACAAAGAAGTGGATTGGAGCTCACGTCTGCCTCCCTTTGCTCTCCATCATTGACTGCCTCTATTTGTTGAGAACTTGTAGGCTAAATTAGGTGGGGGCCATGGGTGGCGATGCAGAGGTAAATAGCATAGATTGTCTACTCACAGCTTCTGTGAGGAGATGGCCCTTATGATTGCTTGATGCAGCCTGTGGTCTCTTGAGCTACTATTTTTGTTTTGATGGATCTATCCTTAAGTTTTCCAAGGAGAGGTTTAAAAGAAGTCATAATGGGCTTTCACCAGAGCAGCTCTCGCCAAGCTAGCAGCCCCTAGTATTGCCAGACCTGCTTGCCCTGAGGGACTCCAGCAGGCACAGCTCAGGGAGACTTTTCCAAGCCCTGCAAGGCATCACATGCTCTAGACTGGGGGTTGAAGGAAGTCATGTATTATTCTGCACGACTGGCAGAAATAAGCTAGCACTGCATCTGCAATGGACATTTTATCCTCCTTGTTACTGTCCAGATTTCCAGCATCCCCGGATTTGTCAGGATGTCCTCAACTTTTCTTAGAGTGAGAAACAGTCACTGTGAATATTTTCACAACTGACTTTAAAATACTTTCAATGCATAGTTTTTTATTTAGAATGAGTAGAAGATAACATTGCTGCGACACGGCTCACCATTTTGTGACTTGGATTCCAAAAGAGAATTTATTACTTATCTATTCCACACGCTCTCAGAAGGAAGCACTGAATATGTTATCTAGTATTCCATTAATTTGCTGGTAACATATTCATATCCTATTAGAATAAACAATGCTAGCAAACCCTCCACACAAGATTATCACTTTATCAAATAGGAAACAGAAATCAGTCAAAATGGTCAGTCCAGTTGAAGTGCACTCAGCCGGAAGGAAGGGCGCGGCGGGGATGTGTCATTTGTCACACAACTGAAGCCTCAAGGTCATTACGGGGACAGCTGGAGGCCACTTGGAGCCGACTGCCAATCTGCTCTCATCTAGGAGGCTCTGCAGAATGTTGATTAAATGCTCTGCTTCTGTTCAATTACCTGAGAGCCTGGTGTCATTAAGACATTCCATCAGAGTTTAGGAAAAACTCTGCTACTTGGGAAAAATACACCCTGAAACATATGTAGGTGAAAACAGATCCATAACGTTCGTACTGACCATGCGTCCATGGGGTGAAACCACGAGTGGGCTCATTATATATGCATATCATTCATGACCAGGAATGCCGAGGACGCACTGGAGACAATTCGGTTGATCTTAAGCCTGATCCGTCTTCCTCATATCTAGAAATAACATCACCCACCATGTCATCTTAGATGTGCTCCCTGGAAGCTGACTTCACCTCCTCTTGTTTCTAGACTCCAATTTCTTTTTCTTTTCTTTTCTTTTTTTTTTAAGATTTTATTTATTTATTCATGAAAGAGAGAGAGAGAGAGAGAGAGGGAGAAGCAGGCTCCATGCAGGGAGCCCGATGTGGGCCTCGATTCCGGATCTCCAGGATCACGCCCTGGGCTGAAGGCGACGCTAAACCACTGAGCCACCCGGGCTGCCCCCAGTTTACTTTCCAAGGTGGTTGACTGTACATGTTGCTTTGAGGGTAGTAGGTGCTGATGCAGAGTCTCAGGTCCCTTCCCACATCCATCCCAGCTCCTGGCTAAGATGAGCACACGCACACAAGTCACTTTTGTTCTATTCCTGCTGCTTTTGTTTATCTTCCTCATTCACATCTAAAATCATTGTGTTCATTTATTTCATTTCAGTGATGATCTGCTTCCAATCCCGGAATTTAACCTCCATGAGGGAGGGTTCCCTGTTGCTCACTGCTATACCCCAGTACCTAAGAGAGCCTAGTACACAGAGATGTCTAATCCATATATTTTGAGTGAAACAATGAAGTGGCTTTAGTTAAAAATAGGAGAATTATCTCTGTAAAGAATCAAAGTCCATTTCTAATGAAAAAGTCACGACACAAGGTCTTTAACATTCAATACAGTCTTACCCTTGGTTTCTCACTTCCTGTCGTTGACTGGTGAAGCTTAAAATTGTTCTGGATAATGTATGGATGTCCTCTGTATGGATATTTTTACAGAATGTAACTCATTCAATCCCCGTACTAGTCCTATAATAGAAGGAAAGCAGGTGTGTTCACACTCTTTTTACAGATGACATAACTGCCTCAGGGTGTTACATGACTTGTCTAAGGGCAGGTGGTCGTTAAGGATAAAGTCTTCTGCCCCGAGGTCCAATGTTTTTTTTTTTTTTTTTTTTTTTAATAAATGATACAAGGAGTATAATCACAGTGTACTGAATTTCTACCATTCATTCATTCAATTATTTATTACCAAAAGGGAAATAATTTCATGTCTGCTATGTGCCAGCACTATTCTATAGCACTGTGTTTGTTTGAGTGGGGGAAATTAATAATAAGCAAATTAACATATAATTTCAGATAATAAACATTGCTGGAATACTTTCAAGGAAGTAACTTCTAGGATAAGTCTCTTTTCTCATGTAAATAGTATCAAATAGAAACTTCCAAATGAGGTAATGATTGAACCAGATTCACTTCATATACAGGTAGTTTGACTCAAGGGTTTTTTGAGAGCTAGGCACACTCGTACAGGATGGGTTTTCGGAGGCTTTGAAATTAATGTGTATCCTTACATTTATTTTTTTTCTTTTTCTTTTTTTTAATAATAAATTTATTTTTTATTGGTGTTCAATTTGCCAACTTACAGAATAACACCCACTGCTCATCCCGTCAAGTGCCCCCCTCAGTGCCCGTCACCCAGTCACCCCCACCCCTCGCCCTCCTCCCCTTCCACCACCCCTAGTTCTTTTCCCAGAGTTAGGAGTCTTCCATATATCCTTACATTTAAATGTGGATGTGTCTGATTCCCTTCAAACACTGACGTGATCCAAGAAAATTCCTAGTGTTGCTCTCCTGGCCCTTTGACATTCTCTCCAGAATGAGGCTGTTTATAAAAATCCAGCCTACTTTCAAATCTTCCTTGAAATTAAGAAAACTAGTGGGGCATCTCGGTGGCATCGTCCGTTAAGCATCAGACTCTTGATTGCAGCTCAGGTCATGAGCTCAGGGTTGTGAGATCAAGCCCACACTGACCTCCACATTGAGCCTGCTTGGGATGCTCTTCCTTCCTCTGCCTTTTGCTCGCTTGCAGGCTCTCTAAGTAAATAAATAAATAAATAAATAAATAAATAAATAAATAAATAAATAAATATATATATATTTTAAAAAGAAATCTAGTAATATTTTGACTTTCAGAAATCAACAATGAATTCAAAATAACCATAGGATACTGTCAAAGCACTCAAACTAGAGTGAGGCGTATCCATGTGTTGTACAAATAAAAAGAATTGCTCCCCAGAATATGGGTAAAAGGACCTTAAGTTTTGCATACTTTCTATTCTCTTTAAAAAAAAACCCTCAACTCTACATTTCATCTAAATCAGTCTCCAAAGTGAATATTTCCAAAATGTGTCTATTTCTACATTTATCTCATTATCCCTCTGGAAGAAAAGGTGTTAAAATGTAAGTTCACTTTTTGACAGTTTTATGAATTGAGTGGGGGGAAAAATCACTGTAAGTTATATAATATGAGTGATCGGTATGTGAAATTTCATCCGAGAAAATAGATCTTGCACCACACATTGAGATTTTGCAGAAAAACTCCTGATTTCAAAAGAAAGCCATCAAAAACCTACCTCATTCAATTTTGTCATCAGTCTAAAAATGTAACATTCCCAAATAGAACAAAAATGGTGAATGTATAAAATATAATGATTCTTGAAGGCTGTAGAATTTTATTTTATAGCAAAAAGCCCCCCAAATTCTTACCTTGAATTTTTGGTGATGTCTTCATCACACTATTATATGGCCTTGAGGCTACCAATAGGCCGATGTGTTCTCTTCTAGGGCCTTGTATTTTAACTTGCTGGGTCTCTGGATCATTCTGGTGTGTGCTGTCTTCTCTGGCTTAATCATGTACTCCCACTTCAAGGACTGTGACCCTTGGACTTCTGGCATTATCTCAGCGCCAGACCAGGTTTGTGTTCTCTTGGGACCAGCGGAGAATGGCCGAAATGAGTGAGCTTCTGGCCATGACTGGGTGATATGGGTTCTTCCTTTTTATTTTTCCACCTGGATCCCAAGCCACTTCCTAAGCCCCAGGGAGATGATCTCTTTCCCCTCCTCTTGGGTGATGTCACCACACACCAGGTTCTAATAGGGGAAGTGACACGTAAAAAGGTATCTCTCCTTGCCCTTGAAGACCAGGCCAGGGCAAGGCTGGGGAGAGTGGAGGTTAGGCTTGAACCCATGGCTTTGGTTGTCGATCCAGCCCTTCTTTTTTCCCCTAGATGTCTCAAGGTTCATTACAGATGCTTTATTCTCATATTGAACAAAATGACCCTTATTTCTATAAAGCTTCTGCGCTTGTCTTCTCATTATACTACATTAAAAGTGCTTTCAAAAACTCCATTTATTGAGGCACCATCACCTCTCTCCCGTCTGTATATTCCACTGTCCCAGGGGGGCTCCTCTCTCACAGATCTGACTCCAGAATAGAACCATAATACCTAGACACCCTGAAGACCTGGCTCAAGCATTCGTTTTTAGGATTTAACTGCTAACATTAAGGGTGCACAGGCAAAGGAATGGCATACATTGCAAATACCAGAAAAATAAAACGAGTTCTTGAACCTTCTAAAGTGCATCTAATCCTTTTTCCTAATGTCAGCTGCCCCTTCCCATGCCTCCACCTCCCCTCCAGCTGAAGCTGGACCTCAGGGCCCATGAAATCAGACTACTTGTAGCCTCAACTGGAAGCACGTAACAACCTGAGTTGTGCAAATGCCTCTATTTTATTTTATTTTATTTTATTTTATTTTATTTTATTTTATTTTATTTTATTTATTTTATTTTATTTTATTTTATTTTATTTTATTTTATTTTTTTATTTTATTTTATTTTATTTATTTTATTATTTTTTAATTTTTTTTTTTTGTATTTTTTTCTCACTTCCTTTTGCTAAAAAGTGACATTTTTCCACTCAGACTGTGCTGATGAGACCACTGATCCTATCTCGTTTTACCACCTCTTCAGCTAATGCCGTACTTCGTCATGGAGATATTCTCCATGATGCCAGGACTGCCTGGACTCTTCGTGGCCTGTGCCTTCAGTGGAACTCTGAGGTTAGTCTGTTGACAATACACGGCTCTGGCGATGTGGATGATATTATTTACATTTAAGAATATTCATTTAAGGGTTGCACGGGTGGTGCAGTCGCTTCCGTGTCCGACTCCTGGTTTCGGCTCAGGATCTGACATCAAGCCCTATGTCGAGCTCTGTGCTTAGCACAGAGTCTGCTTGAGATTGTCTCTCCCTCTCCTGTCCCTCCTGCTTATGCTCTCTCTTAGTCTCTCGAAAATAAATAAATATATTTTTTTAAAAAAGAATGTTTATTTAAAGTTAATAAATCATAAAAAGAAAAAAAGAACAAAATGCATATACTTATTCTACTTTTAGGAAAGTTTTTATCAGAGATACTGAATTTTATTAAATTTTTGGCATTTTTGCAGTGGCTATGTTTTTAACTTTTGGCAACCTAATATGGTGGCAGATTTCCAAATTAGCAACATCCTTGACTTCACGTAATGATTTTAACCTGCTTCGGGTATAATTCTAATTTAGTGAACTACTGAATTATTTTTGCTAATATTCTTTTTAGGATTTTTGCATCAAATACATGAAGTGACATTATTCTGTGGTATTGCGATTAGGATCTCAGGGAAACTCCAGACAGAAAATAGGAGCACCAGAGGATCAAGGAGGGGTAGCACTTTAGTTTTTATTTTTTCCCTCTCTATAGAGCTTTGCTAATCTTTTCTCTTACTTTAAGACCGACTCTTGACTCTTTCCAGATCGGAGAACTCCTAGTTGCCAACAGATAATTCACAAAAGAATGGATGGCTCTTTTGTTCTCAAGTCCAAAACTTCTAAGAAAGGGACACATTGGGTGGTACCTGCTATAGAGAGATTACTTCTGCTGCAACCTTAAGGAGGATGTTGAGTTGAGAAAGGGAAAGACAGGAATGGGGGTACAGTAAAGAGATCGTCCTTGAGGGTTAGGAAAAATTAAAAAAGAAAGATTTTTAGCATCTTACAGAAGCTTTAGATCTGAGAAGTTGACATATGGATAATTTACCTGACTCCAAAAGCAACCCAGTAGAGGCTCCATAGGGGCCAAATTCAAGTTTTTGCTCCCTCCTTCCCAGTGGATTTAAGGGTCAACCCTAATGTTCAGGACTTTCAGATGATGTATTTTGAGACAAAGTCGTATTTTGAGATCAAACTCCTTCTGTTTGATCATCTCCTTTCCTTACTGGATTTTCATGGAGCTGCAGATAGGAGGAAAGTCTGGCAGGAAACACACACACCACGTAGTGATTCTCAGGAAAACGAGAATGGTATCCCAGAGTACTTACAGTTTGAATTCCCTAGAAATGGGTCTTAGGAGATTTCTGCTTGCTATAGCTACCACTCAGGGAAGGAACTTTTAATTTTGCACAAAATGGACATAGAACTATTCTAACTAAAGTAACCTATGGCTAAAATTAATGGTATTATTAGAGGAAAAAGAAAAAAAAATGAATTTTCTTCCATGCTGTTGGCACAGCCCTAGCTTGTCTTCAAATGAACATCGGAGGATAACAAAACAGTCAGCTAACGAATAGCAGTGGAGAATTTACCAACAGCTTGGGCAGGTTTTGTCCAT
Organism: Canis aureus; assembly: GCF_053574225.1. Taxonomy (NCBI): domain Eukaryota; kingdom Metazoa; phylum Chordata; class Mammalia; order Carnivora; family Canidae; genus Canis; species Canis aureus. Next base: position 3,389,377 of record NC_135633.1, read on the forward strand.
CAACTTGTTTCTTTTCCGGAACCTTTGTTTGTGATTGTGATTTTGCATCACATGAATTTAATATAGTTACCTGTTCCACTAGCTAAAATATTCCTGGTCTGTATGAGAAATTAGATAAGCTTTCATGCTCTTGGGAAGGGAAAACCCCAACCTCCAGGTCCTCTGTTGTCAAAAAGAGTTTTAGGGCTTTAAGACTGGACTCTGATTGGAAAGTCAGAGAGAATATCAAATCTTTTATGTGGTTTTAGCCTTTGCCTCCTTCCCATTTTATCTTTTGCGTCTTTCTCCCTGACCGATTGCATTCTAACCACTCTGGTGGCTTCAGGCTGTTGAGTGCGGGAAGCTTTCCATCTAGAGGCATTTGAATGTCAAGTTCCCTTTTCCCCAATTTGCATGGGTCCTTTCGGTGCCTATTTCAATCATCATCTCCTAAGGGAAGAATTCTTTAACTTCAGTTTAGGACTCTGCAAGGCACACTTTCCTAGTCTCTTGTTATTTTCCTTCATGACAACCGTGATCAGTTGTGTAATTGGCTGTTGAATGTCTGTGGTGCTAAGTAGAGTGTAAGGTCTATGTTTGGTAGTTGACCATTGTATGCCTGTTGCCTAGACGTGTAATTTGTAAGAATGAATGAATGTGTGAATGATTAATGAGTGGCACATTTTACTGATTCCTGGATTAGGGTAGTTACTGCTTCCTGCCTCAAGTCCAAGCTAAACACACACACACATACACGTGCACCTGCACACACAACCTATCAATGCCTGCGAATTCACTTAAAGTCTTGTTCGGGGGCATTGGTAGGCATTAGAGCACAGACATGTAGCTTCTTCACTAGGGTTTGAAGAAATCCAAGAGCACAAGCACAGAAGCAGCTTTGAGGAGGGAAAAGCTCCCCATGGAGCTCCCCTGAAGTCCCAGAATAAGGACATATGTCTGTATCTGTTTCTTGTTTCTTTCCAGAGCCCTGCTTTGTCTACTTGCCCTGAGTGACAGGGCAGGCTGCTCAGCTTTATTTAGCTTGGACGATGTTCTTGCTTTTCTCTCCCTGCAGCACCGTGGCCGCCAGCATCAACGCCTTAGCGACAGTGACCTTTGAGGATTTTGTCAAGAGCTGTTTTCCCCATCTCTCCGACAAGCTGAGCACCTGGATCAGTAAAGGCTTATGTAGGTACAGCCGGTGGATCTTCTCCTCCACATCTCAAAATGTACGTGTGGTGCATGTCAAAATTCAGGACCCACAGGCACGAACGCACACTGAGGTGTGTGAGGAATTTCACATATGGATTCACACTTCCAGAGCACCAGGAGGGTAATGGGAGATAATCACCAGCTAGCGTGCCTTTCCCCGTCCTTAGATTTGACTCTCTTCCGTACTTGCCCTCTGCTCTATATTCATCACTTCATCATCTCTTGGTTCTGCCTTGTGTTGATCATATTCGCCCCTCTACATGGGAAGATGTTCTCCTCACTGTGGCCGTGACTTTGTCTAATAAAGTCAAATCATTTCCTTTTCTTTCTTTTTACTATTTATATTTATTATTACTATTATTATTATTAGTAGTAGTAGTAGTAGTAGTGACACAGTGTTATGTTAGCTTCAGGTGTGCCACATGGTGATTATGCCAAATTCTTTCTCTAAATAACTTTTTATTACCAAACTCCTGGTGACCTCACTTCCAGGAATAATTCCTCCTTGCTTAATCACAGGGTTGCATATTACATTTATGCTCACTGTAGCACTTACCATGTTGAATTATCATTTTACAGAGTTTCCTTCTTCTTAAGTACAAATGAATTATATGCTTATTCACTTACTACAAAAAAATGTAGGTATTGGAGAAAACATATGAGCTTTTTAAATAAAATCATACCTGATTTTGTTCTGGTTGTTTTTTTTTTTTTTTTTCTAGGATAGGATAGTAAGCATTTTCCTGTGTCACTTATGCATAGGTTTTGAATGTTTGCCTAGTAGTCTACAAAATGGCTTCCTTTTAATTTTTATGCTGTTACTTTTTAGATTTTTTTGTAATATCGTGATGACACCAAAATACATTCATCTTTGATGGCATCCACAATTTTTTTCCTTAATGAAAACCTCCAAAAAAACCATCAGATCGAATGATACAAATTCACTGACAGCTCTTGATGTATGTTCTGAAAAATATTTCCAGCATGGTCCAATTAATATTTATGTTTGGCAATAGTGAGTAATGACGTGTTTCTCTGTGCACTCTGTGCACATTAGTATTTTTAAAAATTGGCCAAATTCATGGTCAAAATAACATCACAGTTTTGCTTTAGTTTACATTTTTTGATTTATAGTGAATTTGAACATCTCTCAGATGATAAATAAGCCATCTTAATTTTTTGAAAAATCTATTTATACTTTCTGTTTGTTGATGAGATATTAGAAATTTTGCCTGTAAAATCTCTTCATGTATAAAGGAAATGTGACCTTTGTATATTTGAGAATATCCCCCAGATTTTTAAAATACATTTTTGATGTACAGAAATTATAATTACATGTTTGATCAAATATGTGTGTTATTTCTTTTCTTATTTTATTTATTTTATTTATTTATTCATGAGAGACACAGAGAGAGAGGCAGAGACACAGGCAGAGGGAGAAGCAGGCTCCATGGAGGGACCCTGATGCGGGACTCGATCCCGTGACTCCAGGATGACACCCTGAGCCAAAGACAGACGCTCAACAGCTGAGCCACCCAGGCATCCTCTTTTACCATTTTATCCATTTCTTTATGCTTATGAATTTCTTCCCATGCAAAACCCATTTATATATTTCCTTATTTTTTCTGGATTGTAAATAATTTTATATTTCACATTTAATATTAACTGTATTCAAATTATTCGATTTGTTTGTGAAATATGATGAGGATCTAACTTGTTCTTTTTTCTTACATAGCCAATTCTCTAAGCTTCATGAATCCAATACTCTTCACTGTTTTTTAATATTTCAGTGATGATAATATACACTATAAAATTCTTTCATCTGTGAGGGTTTAAGGATACTACATATTATTTTCATTAAATTATCTATTGCAGGATGAATACCATCCTTTTGTATACTATAGCTTTATAGTGTTTTATTTAAAATATCTGCTAGAGTAACTCCTGTCACATTTATTTTAGTTTAAAATTAAAATTTTTTTCTATTGTTACTTTACTTTTTTTTTTCCTGGAAAAACAAACTTTGAGTTACACGTGTTTATTAATGCTTTAGGCTGACTTTAAAATACTTTATTGCATGTCACCTAGCCGCACCTCCATCCCAATGGGAATGCATTAAATCTAAAAATGTTTGGGGGAAGAATTGACATCGTTGTAAGCTTTCTATCTAGAGTTTCCAATAAAACTTGAAAAACTCAATTTTTCTTTTGACGTAATTTTTAATTCTCCACAAAGTAAATTTCTTAACAATAATGATTTTAATCCTAGAATTGTGTTTTGTTCCTTACATTTTATTATATAAATTTAATCTTACAGCAAAATTTAAGACTTTTTTCATAAATTCTCATTTACATACCCCCTGGATTCTCCATTACTATTGTCCTTGTCTTGCTTTTTCATGTAACCATCCAGCTCTCTACCATCCATTAGTATATAATGTTTGATACATTTAAAAGTTAATTGCAGATATCAGCACACTTCCGCATAATTATTTTAGCATGTACATTATTAACTAGAATTTAATACTGTTTTAAAATTTTTATGTAAAATCTACCTATAAAGATTTAGACAAATGGTAAGTATATATTTGCTGACTTTTGACAAGTGCGTATACCTGTGAAACCCAGAGATTACTAAAGTGATATAAATCACTTATCTATGATATAAATCATAGTGATATAAATCACTATCATTACCCTGGAAAGTTCTCTCTTGCTCATTCCAGGTAACCCCTGCCCCACGGCCCTCCCATGGCCCACGGGGACAACCACTCTTGATATTTCTCTCATAGATCAGTTTTATCTCTTCTAGACTGTCGAATACATGGAATCACAGTACACACTCTTTTTATGTATGACTCCTTTCGCTCACCATGTTTTTGAGATTTATCCATGTTGTTTTGTATATCGGTAGTTCATTCTTTATTTCCGAGTAGTATGACATTGTATGGATATACCACAGTTTTTTCAAACTCCTGATTCTGTTGATGGACCTGGGGTGTTTCAGTTTGAGTTTATAATGAATAAAAGTGCTATGTATAATCTTGTACAAGTCTTTTTGTGAACATATTTTCATTTCTAGTTGATAAATACTTAGGAGCAGACGTGCTCGGTCAATTATCATTTTAAATTTCTTTATAGTCCTTCCTTAGCCCACTTGGACCCATTTTATCTAAATTTATTGCTGTTACCCCTTATCTTGCCATTTTTCACCTCATTTGCTTTCTCTTGACTTGAGCTTGTTTGTTTTTTGCATCCTATTAAAATTGCCAATTTCCAAATACTTGATTTTTTTTGCTTCCTAAGGTAAATTATTTCTAGAAAGCCTACCTTGTATTTGAGCTTTTAGGTTAATATATTCACTCCTTTGTTCAGCGATATTCTGCTATGGATCTCATATTTCTTTTTTTGTTTTATTTATGCTTTGACAAGGAGAGATCAATGCTGACCACATATTTGTTAACTGGTGGTGAATTGCCTTGCTTCTAGTCACCATCTTGCACAATGGACTAAAGCTAATAATGGATGGGCCTTACTCTCAGTACAGTTCCCAATTTCTAGAAGATAGTCATAAACATGCTGGATGATAGTAGAAATTTCTTCTATGCCCATAATTTATTGTCTGGTCCTCCGAGTTGATGTAGCACTTGAAAAATCCATAGTATTTGCTGTAATTGTGGGACTCTTTCCCTCCCATATTGACTGCTTTGTTTCTGGTGCTACACATTCCAGGCCTCTATGGAACCCCCATCAACTTCCTCTAAATTTCCTGCCTTCATGGTTGTTATTGATTATAATATGGCAGGAATATAATATTTTGGGGGAGGGGAGGAATGAATTAATTCTCTGGTCAGCACAAAAAAGTAGAACCCTTGGAGAGAGGGATGACTGCCTAGGATTTCATCTGAACAGATGATTGTTGGCCCAGCAGAAGGGAAATCAGTAGTAGACAGAAAACATGTCTTTTGTTATTTTCTTCAGATAAGCAGAGTTCTCCTTATTCATGAAGCAGTTCAGAATCAGGGCAAACATTGTTTTCTGCGCTCCAGTTTATCATCTTTAAAGATAATGAGAATAATATCACAATTCCAAAATGTTTTTATTGATGAAACTTGGCTTTTAGTGTTGTTGTGAGCTTCTTTATTTTTCTGTCTTATTGAGAAGTTGGAAAATATTACATTGAATGTTACTAGCATGAGTTCATTTTAAGAGTGAGTTCCTGATAATAAGTATCATGAATATCGTGTACTGAACCTGAAATATAATAATAATAATAATAATGATAATAATAATAATAATGATAAAATAATGATAAACTCAAAGTATTTTCTATGGCACTGTTGGATACATCATTTATATGTAATCTCTTCCTAGAATGTAAGATCTTTAGAACAGGAATCAGGTTCTGACTTTGTAGCACTGACACAGATAAAGTACCTGACATATGGTCAGTACTCAGTACTATAACAGGACATGTTGACAACTGAGCGGGATATTTAGCTGAGAGATGATTTCAAACAATGAACAAAATCATTTTATCTCCATTTCTGTCATTGTTGTCTCTGTCTATATCTCTAATTCTTTGTCTCTGTCTCCCTCTCTCATTTAATCCAAAGTTTATAAGGGAATTGAACCCAATTTTAAGATGATTTTTTAAACAAAGATGTATATAAAAACAATTCTTTTTTTAAAGGTGGTTTAAAAGATGACTAACACACATACGCTTCTTCACTGAGTGAGTTCCCTTGGTACTAGAGGCCCTGTATTAGATGCTTCAGGGCTTGGTACTCTGATGGCCCTTAGGGCGCTCCCGCATAGATATGAAAACAAAGAAATCATTGCACAGTATACTGAGGGCCCGAAGGATGGTATGAATAAAACACTAAAGGAAAAAATGAGAAAAACTTTCCAGAGTTGCAATTCCTCTGAGATAAAATGTATAGATACTTAAACATTTTAAAGTTGAAGAACTATCTGAATCCCAGAAAGGTCCTCTAGAAACTTCTTCAGCTAGAGGGAATTGCTGCCAGTAATCCCACTAATTTGGTCTGGATTAGTCTAGACCAGTGCCTTTTCCACATTTTCATGTTGTGTCTACATGATGGTTCACTTCCTGAGTCCGGGAGAGCAAATCTCTGGTGGCTGGATTCCAGTTCTTTTTGCCCGACTGGGACCAAAGCCTCCCATATCTCCCTCTTGGGGCCTGTGATGGCTGGGTGGCCAGGACGGTTCTTACTGAGATCCCTTCCAAAGGTGCTCAGACACTGTTCCTGCCCAGGAGCTCGAGAAATCCCTCAAAGCCAGCTTGATGATGGCTTTTCTTTCTTTCAGGTCTCTTGTTTGGCGTGATGTGTACCTCCATGGCCGTGGCTGCATCCCTCATGGGGGGCGTCGTGCAGGTAATGAAAGAGAAAAAGGACACCTTTGATTTCAGAGCAACTCTAAACCCGTTTTCTTTGCCAATGCTTTGCCTATTCCTCCGAGCACCGTACCCTGGACTCCGATCCTAGGTCGGAATTAAACATTACATGTAAAATTTCAACCGAAATTGCCTTCAGAAGGGGAAACTAGTAAAAACCAGTAATGGAAGTCAGTGACTTGGTACACTGTAATAAAATTAGAAGCCCATTTGAAATCCAGATCTGAGAATATATGATCCGGAAATAAAAGTAGAAGTGATAATTAGAATAGCAGAAAAAGAATAACAATTGCTATTAATGGAACAGTTACTATGTTCGAGGTGCAGCCCCAGATGGATTACCTCGTTTAATCTTCATCACTTCTCTCAGGGTAGTTGTGATTCATGTACTCACTTTACAGACGAAGAAACTAAGAAGTAGAGAGTGAGGGGACTGTCCCAGGCTCACATGGTTAAGGAGTGGGGGAGCTGGCATATGAGCCACCGCTACCTCTTATCCAGGCTGAACGGCCTCCCATATGTCCAACTCCCATTTCCATAAAAAGATGACTCTAGAAGGAGCCTCAGGGATGATCTATTTGAGCATCTTCATTTTGTAGATGATTATAGAAAAGAGTGAAAATATCCTGCTCAGGTTCTCACAGCTACTCAGTGGCTGAGAAGTTTACAGCCCACGTCTCCCGGGGGGCCACCTCTCCTCCCTTCGCAAATCACCCACCTGTCAAGGCAACAGCAGATAAGCCCATCTTCAGATTGTACCTCAGCCTTTCACCACCCCCCTGATATCTTTGTATAATTTTAACATCTTTTATATTATCTTGGCATGGCAGGGGGTTTCCATAAATGTTGCTTCAACAAAGAATTGAATAAGGGCATGTGAAGAGTAGTCACGGACTTTTAGAGAGTGTCTTTGAGTTTGCAGATCTGTGCATCTTACTTGAACCTTCCAGCAATGACTTACGCAGATTCCCTTCTTTTCATCTTGAACTTCAGGGAGTACGTCAGGGAGACTGAGTGATAGTCTGAGAATTCAGTTGTCTGCCTAAGAAGCTGTGGGACTGGAGAGCCGGTGGCCACTCCAGTTAAGCTGGAGGAACTAACCCTTTTATCACAGATGCTCGATAATCTCGTCCCAGTTTTTGGAGCACTTTGATATTTGCCTGTCCACACAGCAGAACCCTATGTTCCACATTTCACATGGTTTAGGAGATGCTGGTTGGCAAGAAGTGAAAATTCTGAGTTCTTTTTTTTCTAGGAGAGATACTGTCTAGGGAGTGGCCCTCTCATTTCTTTGAATACATCTGATTTAACAGGTACAGGAAGCCAATTATAGTTCCCCTATTTAATTTTCCAAATGGCTTTGCTATAGTGAGCGTAATGGGACAACATTCAGGTTCAGGTTTTGCACATGGGAAGACCGAAGCCTAAGTCCCGTGGATGTGAGGGATAGAGCCAGGTTTAATTCCATGTTCACAAGACCATCCCATACTCATGGTGTATGTATGTGGGTGGTGCTAGGGGCAGGCAGCTTGAGTCTCCTTAAAGCAAAGTCCTTTTACTGTTCTGGCTTAGGACTTTATAAAGTGTGTTCTGGAGACTTTCATCCTGTGAAATACTCTAAGAAAGCAAATTTCCTATGTTGGAGACATTTGGGAAATGCTGCACACTGCATTCTCCTCTCTCAGATATCCACAGCCACGTTAGCCTATTGAAGGCCTTGGGAAGTCCTAAAATAAGCCTGTTTCACTTTATTTCTTATTTTTATTTTTTTTAAGTTGTACTTATTTAAGTGATCTCTACACCCAACGTGGGGCTCAAACTCATGACCCTGAGCTCAAGAGTGCCACCCTCTTCCAGCTGAGCCAGCCGGACATGCCCTGTTTTACTTTAAATATGTGACCATAGACCCTACGTGGGGAAGGGTGAGGGGTGGTGGTGGTGGTGGTGGTGGTGGTGGTGGTGGTGGTGGTAGCAGAAATAGGGGGAGGGGGCAGCTCACAGCAGCAAAGATCACCTGTTAACTAGTGACTTGCAGAGCTCCCTTTGGGAAGACCATTCTATCCATTGTGCTTCTATCTTAACGACTACCGCCTAGTTCTACCAAGGGCTATAATGACTTCCAAACCCGTTCTTATCTTAATTTAAGAAAGTGCTTTCTGGGTCGCCAAGCAGTCCAATAATCTAATGATATGCCTCAGGAACTGGAGAGCTCACTAATGGTCTAGGCAATAGCAATGAGAAGAAGATAAACCATAATAGTGGATAACACCTGGAATTAATAAACACTGTATATTAACTAATTGGAATTAAAATTAAAACTTAAGGAAAAGGAAAAAGGAGTGATAGTAGATAACATTTGGGGGGGTACTTACTACGTGCTCTGCAGTGTTTAGTCGCTATTCTGACCTTTCTCAGACTCCGCATTGAATACTTACAAGAAACCCCAGGAAGCAGGCATTAGGATCCCTACTTGATACCGTGAGAAAGCTATGGCACAGCAAGGCAACCCCCCCAAAACATACGTTCCCTTCCATCGCCCCCTGTTTGTAGGAACAACTTCTGTGAGATTTGCCCACTGAGGAGAAAGCTGCTGGATGAGCTTTAAGTCTTCTCCCAACTGAACCTGCTTAAGAACAACAACAAAAAGAAATATGAAAATTAAGATTAGTCTAGTTGTGTAAATTACAAAAATATGTATTTTCAAAAGCCAGAAATGCTTGGATTCTTTTTCTATCATGTAAAGACCCTTTTTTTCCCCCCAGAAGCATATTGGCTAATGATTTTATAAGGGATTGTTAATGTTTTTTCCTCCACTGGGGGACATAAACACTGTTCCTAAACTTATTGATTCTCCTGTATCCTAGCTAGTAAGTAAATTAGCTTCCAAATTCAGCAACCATGGCAACTATGAATTCATGCTATTAATCAACAGAGGAAATGTCAGGAATATTAAAGTAAGGATTGATTTTGAGGAAGAGTATCGATTTTAATCTTATCTGCTTCCATCTTGTCAAAGATCCATCTGTGGCATTGACTTCATAAAAAATTAACCTGGAGAAACAAACATAACCATGAATTGCAGCTCGTGTTTCTAGAGAAAAGAACTTACATTACAGCTGGAGGGGACTTGGCAGCCTCTTGGTCTTATCTATTTTTTATAAAGAAGACTCTCTGAAGTAGAATGTATCTGAATCAATAGCAGAAGTTTCAACGAATCATGCTTCTAAGCAGCAGGGCCAAACGAGAATCCAAATATTCGATTAGTGATGGAATCTTTCAAGAACTTTCTCCCCTTAAACGAAAGGAGGCCATTATGAGAGTCTGTGCTCTTGGCTTTTTCCCCCCCACCCCCGTAGCCTACTTTTAGGAGAGAAAATGTGGGCTTTACAGCCAAACAGTCCTAGCTTAAACCTCTTAAATCTTACCTCTTCCATTTTCTAAATGGAATTATGCCCTTAATAGGTTTCCCATCAGTGCAGTTTTCTCATCTATAAAACTCAGTTAGTGATGATCTACTAAACTGGGTAAGTGTGAGGATGAAACGAGGTCACTTATCTAGAGTGCCTGGTAGTTCATCCTAACCATCTGGCATGCAGGTGGTGCCTGACAAACCCAAGATATATATAGGATCTTTAGAACATCCTATTCTTAGATATTGATCTAAGAGCCCTACAGTTGCTTTGATAGAGCAAGATAGGGGCTTCCCTGCGGGATAGCTGTGTGCGTGTGTGCATGCATACACACGTGCCCATATGCTGGCACTCGCACACACCTGTTCACTAGCATGCATATCAGCACATTTGTATATGTCCAAGACTCTTGGATCGCCATGGCACGAGGCTACCGAGCAATCACAAATTAGTTTAATGAAAGTTCCTTACCAATTCAGTGGTGTAATTTAGAGGCTAAGAGATGTGGAAATGCACTTGTCAAACTGCTTCAATTTCCAAAGAAAACAGAGCCGTAAAAATGGGATATGAGATATGAAGTGTCCAGTGAGCTCCCCCATCATGTCCCAACTTAGTGCTTCAACATCCTTGATGTGTTCTGGCTGGGATGGTGGGAGTGGGGTAATCTACTATTATCAAAATGATAGAATTGTTCAAAATAAACTAGAAAAAACGAGCAGTCATGTAAGATATGAAATATAAGTTATGGGTATATTTATGTGGTGCATTATAAAAAGGAAGTTTGTTTTTGACAAGATATAAAATGTAAACTAATCAATGAATTTCACCTGAAGAGAAACTACCTCTACAAAATCCAAATTTCCTATGTGTATGTGTACACACCCCCCCTACACACAAATGTATCTTTGTATGTATTTTTGTTGTTTTACATAGTGCTTATCTCCCCAAAAGGGAATAATGACCTCTATAAGGCACATGATTAATGAGTGTGACCGTCAGGACGAGGACTGAATTTTATCCCGAGTCTGAGAGAGAGAGTGATCCCAGGTGACCATGGATTCAGGGGAGTGGGCACATTTATCTGATCTATCTCGTTCCACAGGCTGCTCTCAGCATCCACGGCATGTGTGGGGGACCAATGCTGGGCTTATTCTCTCTGGGAATCTTGTTCCCATTTGTGAACTGGAAGGTAAGGATCCTGCATGTCGCTCCATGATTCCTAGCTAAAACTGAAGCCCAACTTGTTGAGATGAGCACTGGGTGTCATGTGTAAGTGATGGGTCACTAAATTTGAGTCCTGAGACCAATACTACACTATATGCTAACGAGCTTGAATTTAAATGAAATAAAATAAAATAAATAAAATAAAATAATAAAATAAAATAAAATAATAAAATAAAATAAAATAAAATAAAATAAAATAAAAGCTCTTGGTCCAATTGTTGGAAAAATAAAAATAAAAAAATAAAATTGAAGTCCAGCCATTTCCTATCTCTCCCTTTCTCCTTGGAAAGGCCATCTCTCTGGACTAGGAAAAAAAAAATGGGGGCTTTTTTCCACAGTAGGACTAAGGAGAACCCAAGGCCTCCTATCTCTGACTCCAGTGAAACCTTTTTAGAAGCCAAAAATAGGGAAAGTAAGAGGTGGACATGAAGTACCAGATGTCATGGCAGCAAAATTGACTCTTTAAAGTTGTCTCTTAATTCAAGGCCCACAAAATGAAAATTTAAAATATATATTGAATTGTAAAAAATAATCTTGAAAACTTAAAAAACTATGTAAATTTCATTTTTTCTGTATTTTACCTAAAATTATAACAAATTTAATTAACTTAATTAATTAGGTAGAGAAGATTAAACAAAACCAGTATATTCTGATGGCTGGCTCTCCTTGGTTTTGATGGCTTACAAGCTAATAGTATATCTTTAAAAGTTGGTTGGATAACTTTATAGTAAATGCAAACCAAAATGAATATTTATTTGGAAAAATAATATACACTTTAAATTAGTTTGAAAATCTTTATTTTCTCAATCTAGTAAAATTGTAAAATTTTTTTTACTTGTTGTCATCCATACATTTACATGCATATACTTTTAGAAAGTCATTAGACTACAGAAAAAAAAAAAAGCCTTTAGACCAGAAAAAACCTGACTGCATATTTTTTAATATACTTCAGGGTGCTCAATGAAGCTTGAGTCACGTGATATATCTAAGTAGTCTCTGCAGCTATCTGACCCTTGCTGACCTCTATTCTAGATAAATCTTATGGAGCTAGGTAAAGAGCATGGATAGGTAGGGAGCATTTGGTAATTTGTAGTGCTTTTCTTACAGTCTTAATTAACCTTTCTGATATTGAGGTTGACAAGGATAACTATATTTTGGGAAGATGACATGAGGGAAGGCAGTTCCTTAGCCCCCCAAAAGTAACAATGATATATAACATCTTTGTCATTCTACACATTAACCTGTTATCTATATTAGTGAATTGTGGTCCTTCCATTTAGTCCAGAAAACCACTTTGTTCTAGGTAGAGGAAAGTAAATGTTACAAATTTGGGTCACCTCCTCCCTTGTCATTGGCCATGGCTGATCCTACTAACCAATCATGGCTCTCTTTCCACAGAATGTGGATGCAACCTCAGATTCTTTCTCAGCATCACTTTCTAGACAGCTACTATCCATCTCTGAGGGTTGAACCTCCTGCTGAAATCTATTCACCCTTTACTGGTAGGCCAGGGGTCAGGAAACTATACTCCTCAAGCCAAATCTAGCCAGCATCCACTTTTTGGTATAGCCTATGGCCTATAATGGTTTTGACATTTTAAATGATTGGAAAAAATGAAAAGAATGATATTTCATGACCCATGAATATATGAAATTCACATTTCAGTGCCCAAAAATAGTTTTACTGGTCCTAATCACTGTCCTTTATTTATGCAGTGAGTATAGTTGTCCTAGTGCTGTAGGCCAGAGCTAAGTAGTTATGACAGACACTGGGTGGCCCACAAAGCCTAAAATATTGACTAGCTTGCCATTTGTAATAGAAGTGTGTGGACCCCTGGTCTAGACCAAGGCATGAGTATCCGAATCACATATATTGCTTTAGTTTCCCCAAACAGTAATGAACAAAACATTCTGGTTCTTTTATCAAAAAGTCTTTTCCTGAATCAATAGAGAAACTACCAAGTTATTTTCTTGCACAGAGAAAGCTCAGCCGTCCAGTGGAGTCTGGGGGCATCCAGATTTTATTTCCCAGTCCCGGTCACTGCTAGACCACTCTGTCTCCTTTGTAGGGGAAAAGCCTCACTCACTCACTGACTTTTCACTGTTTATCAAGGGAAACTACCCTTAAATGGCAAGACTAGTAAATATGCTTGCTAGTGTTTAGACTCCAACAAAAAGCTCCAGGCTTGTGAGTCAGGGACCTGCCAGGACCGCTTGGGAAGAAATACGGGAGAAACAATTTCTCTCTGACAGCTGTCAATGAAAAATGACCACATTGTCTCCATTTTCTCAGGTTCTCCCAAGCTTCTGAAATTCTTCTGCTGGGAACGGGGGTCTCAACAGGTGTTTTCTCCCCCAGTTTTGAGACATAATCGACATATGGCATGGTACAAGTTTAAGAAATATGGAATAATGACTTGACTTGCATATATTGTGGAATAATTACCATATTTAGTTTACCATCATCTCGTACATGTCATTCCTTGTGGTGAGAACTTTGAGGATGTTCTCTCTTAACTCTCGTATATACCGTACAGTGGTGTTAACTACAGTCATCACGTTGTACATCTCTCAACAGATTAAATGGTAAGAAGAAGCTAAAAAGGAGGGGAAAAACCTACTGCTAGAATTCTAAAAATGGTGACCATTATAACATTCTCCACTACTTCCATTTAAGGAACAAGTTACTCCTAAATAAAACTGCATGGTGGGAGTTGCAAAAAAAAAAAAAAAAAAAAAAAAAAAAGCAATTTGTTTCTAGCACACGTGGCCAAGACTTGAGGTGGACAGTAGGAATCTCTGAGACATGGACCCCCCCCCCATCTCCTCTTTTCTTTCAACAGCTTTGTCAAGTCTCTCCTTAACTTTTTCTTTCCCTTAATCAAGGGTGCACTAGGTGGCCTTCTGACTGGAATCACCTTGTCATTTTGGGTGGCCATTGGGGCCTTCATCTACCCTGCACCAGACTCCAAGACATGGCCCTTGCCTTTATCCACCGACCATTGTGTCCCATCAAATGTGACAGAAACGGTGCCCACAGCGCTACCTAGCAGGTATGTGGATCTTGACCTTGGTGTTTGGTCCCAAGGGGTAGGTGACCCAGTTAGAGGAAGATTCATTCTCCAGGGCTGAGTCTGATGAGCCAGATCTTGCCTTCCAGTGAGAATCCTCGGGACAGGGCCCAGCATTGAAGAGCACCAGACGGGGCTGTTGAAGGTTCTGCAGAAACCCATTACCCTGCGTCCGGGGTTCACAAGAGGGAACTCAGCAAAAGTGTTAATTGGAAATATGATTGCAAAGCAGGAAAAGTAGTGGGGCAGGGGTTGAAAATCGGTGGATGGAGAGGAGGATCAGAGATGGCGCCCCCGAAGGAGTAAAGCACCTGAGTAGAACAGGCTTGGGAGCAATGCGGAGAATGGTTGTGGACACACTGAGCTAGCAGCACTGCCTTGAACTTGCAGCTTCTAGATCAAACTAAACTGAATTTAACAAAGGATTCTCCTTCTATTTCTGGCTGGAATAAGTAACTTAAGATACTAAAATACAGGAGATAATATGGTGTAGGGAGAAGACCATGGCCTTTGAAATCAGAAATGCAGGTTTGGGTGTGGGTGGTACCATTTATCCACCCAATGTCTGCACAACTTGGTTACTTGTCACTTCTCAAATTCCCAAGAGTCTTTGAAAGAAAAATGAGGGTATTAATGTTTACTTTGCTGGTGTTTTGAGAGGATTAAATGAGATAAGACATATAGCCGGTAGCACTGTCCCTGACTTTAATTAATGCACATTCTCACACTCTCATAGTTTGTAGAAACAAACCTAAGAAACATGGGAGAGCTCCTTAACTCTAGTATGGTGTGGGAAAATTATTATGGGCCACACTGGGGGATGAAGTGGGTGGGGCCGCGTCCTAGAACTGTCCTGGCTACATAGTCTATGAGCGCTCTGTTATCTTGCTTCCATTTGCCTCTGAGTTTCATTTAGTTTAGAACCATTCTTTTCCATAAATCTTACAGACAAATAATACCACCCTAGTAGAGTTCCCACGTCCACCATGTCTCTTCCCTCCTGCCTGTGCTTATTCTAGCCTCTTTTCTTAGAGGGCCAAATCCTGGCCCCAACTATCTTCCTTGCTTGATTAGCTGCTAACTAGTCTTTAAAAATAAGCTCAGATATTATCTCACACAAGAGCCTGGGTTTGATGCTCTTTTTAAAGGTTCCCATAATCCTTTGCTCCTATTCCACCAAGGTGCTACCACTCTACTTTATGATGATCCCTTAGCTCCTATATGTAGACTTCGTGGCTTTCTCATCCTTTATGTCCAATATCTGTCACAATTCTTCGCACTAAACCTGGGCTTAACAAATATTTGCAGAATGAATAATACAAAAGAAATGGGAGGCGCTGTCCTCATTGTATTTATTCTCATTTAGTATATACATTGTCAACACTTGTAATGCAAGGATGGATTGGATTGAGTGCAATACAAAGCACAACTAGTCTATAATTAATTCTTAAAAAAAAAAAGCCAAATGACAAAAAATTAAAGTGTTGGAATTTTGAAAAATGCCAGACCCTACCATGAACCCTCAGCAGTCTTCTACGTCACTATGGATCGTAGCGTCAGAACTCATGGAACTGTTGACATGCGCTGTTGTCATCCACAGACCTGCAATCGCTGACACCTGGTATTCGCTCTCCTACCTTTACTACAGTGCAGTGGGCTGCCTAGGATGTATTGCTGCTGGAATAATCATCAGCTTCGTAACAGGTTGGTTATCTGGATTCCTCTCATTGGGGCCAAGGAGACATGGGCTAGCCTCATGCATCGGTGGACAAGGTGAATGTCTTACTGGTGTGATTTTGGATCCACTGCAAGAAGCCCTTCTTCCCAGACAGGTGCCTACTCTCTCCAAGTTGATAATGCAAAGCCATCCTCTTGATTATCATGTATCTTATTATAATATACATTTAAAAATATCCCCCATATATTATGGGGAAAAGAAGTGATATTTCAATACATGGCCCCCAGAAGCCAGAGTATGAAAAATCCTTTGTAATTAATAATTAGTAGGAAAGGTTAAATATTAAGAGTGGCAATTTCTCCTTCTTCTCAGTAAGAAACTAGGGTTTTTCTCATAACCATTTCTTATCTCATGGGTGAGCTTTAACTAATATACTATATGGGGAGTCTTTTAAAAATTCTCTCAAAGTTGCGATATTTCAAGTGACATTTCAAGTGTAAACTCCTTTTTCTCCTATGGAGAAACCCACTCATCCTTTCTCATGAAATATGACCTGTCATAGTCATACTTTCTGTTGACAGACCCAGTTTCAGCCAGGAGGGGATGATACTCTTTGATGCCTAATCCCTAAAGTCTTGCTCATTGAACAGATTATACATGCTCTTGAGGAGGACAAATACAGAGTTCCAAACTTGAATTCCATTTTCATCTTTAACCTTCCTACCCCATGAGAACTGCAGCCCTAAATTCTGATTTTTTTTTATTGTTTACTATCTCCCAACAGCTTTCTTCCCCCCAAGAACAGAACCAACTCTAAATCCAAGTGAAGTAAAGTTCTCCTTAGCAAGGCTCAGCTCTTGTCCTTAGAGACAAAGTATCTATCTTACTTGTCCAAGCGTTTGGTATTTTTGTGGCCTATTAGGAGACAAAAGTCTTCTCTGATGAAACTTTGGGAATGGTTGTTTGGGGTCAGTATTAAGTTCTTTTTATTCAGAGTTGCCCTTGGATAGAAGTTTGAGGTTGTATGATTCCTTCCTCCACCACTCACACATACACGCACACTAAGGAAAATGCAGTGTTATAGGCTTTAAGATCACAAATGTTTAATTTCTTGTTTCATCATTTACTAGACCATAGAAGTGTTTATTTCCTCATTTATGAGATGAGAATAACTATATATATATATTTTAAAGATCTATTTATTTATTTATTTATTTATTTATTTATTTATTTGAGGAGAAAGAGAGAGAGGGAACAAGCAGGGGGAGGGGCAGAGGAAAAGGGAGAAGCAGATTCTGTGCTGAGCATGGAGACCACTGTGGGGTTTGATCCCAGGATCCTGAGATCATGACCTGAGCTCAGTTTAACTGACTGAGCCACCAAGGAACCCCAACAGTATCTACTTCATGAAGATTAGATGTGCCTAGTACACAGAAGGCGCTCACTAATAAATAAATATTCTTATTAAGAGTAGTATAATTCTCTTTGGCTGAATGTCTTTTGACAGAGTGACATAATGCAGGGAGTATATCATTGAAACTTCAATTTGGATATTTAGGAATCTCTCTCTCTCTCTCTCTCTCTCTCTATATATATATATATATTATCTCTAGAAAGAAATTTTTTAAAAAGATTTTATTTATTTATTCATTAGAGACACACACACAGAGAGAGAGAGAGAGAGAGGCAGAGACACAGGCAGAGGGAGAAGCAGGCTCCATGCAGGGAGCTCGACATGGGACTCGATCCCAGGTCTCCAGGATCACGCCCTGGGCCGAAGGCGGCGCTAAACCACTGAGCCACCCAGGTGTCCCTAGAAAGAAATTTGAATTTGGAAAAAGCTTGTGCACAGGCACAGTGTCTGGTACATAGATGAATGTGGTCAAGGTTGTAACCGCTACTCCGCCACCCCTCTAGGGACATGTAGACGAAACTGGCTATCAAATTAAAGACGGCCATTGAATGAGATTGGGTATTTGTGAACAGTTATGATTTTACCAAGATTTACAAAGGTTCTAGGCGGGGAACATTGTCAGCCTTCAAATCTTGGTTTGAATGTCAAAGTGGCTCTTATTGCACAGCAGGGTTGAAAGGGATAGGACGCTGCACAGGTATGTTTTAATGACTGGAAAGGAGGTCTCAGGCAAGTCTAGACTGGCCGGAGGGGATGGGAGGGTACTGTTTATTCAGGATGCTGGGATGGAAAGAAGAAGAAATAGTAAAAACACCCTTTTTAATTTTATGAATATTAACTCTGATGACTCTAATATATCTGATGTGGCTGAAACCAAGGGAAACCAAGAGTTTTCCTAGAAGAAGAAATTAGGATTCCTTCTGTCCTCTCTGGTGACCTACAAAGGGTACAAGTGGAGTTTTCCATGATCCATATCTAAGAATAAGTGTGGTGTCTCTGCTTAGCTCTGTGTCTGTGAGTTTGCCTGAGTGGACAGCTGGGGAGATTTAAAAACTATCCCCACCCTCGCCCTGAGCAGTTGTCGATTTCTATTACCCAGTCAGGCCCATTTTCCCCCTTTTACTAAGAAGGGCTACTCGGGAAGCACACGGTCCTTAAGTCCTTGAGAGGCCCTGGAAGCACGCCAACAACTCACCCGTCTGTCCTTCCGTTAATAGGTCGCCAGAGCGGCAAGGACATTCAACCACTGCTAATTAGGCCAGTTTGCAATTTATTTTGCTTTTGGTCTGAGAAATACAAAAGACTGTGCTGGTGTGGTGTCCAGCATGACGGTGGGACGGAGCAGGTGAGCTGATGTTTGAACTTCTGAAACACACACGTGAACTCAAAGGGATTCCCTTTTGGCCCCTTTAGACCATCCGCAGAGGTGGGTGTGGGTGGGGAAGGCGAGGAGTATGACCCTGAGTCTGGTGTCGACTTCAGTTACCCCAGCTAACTGGCTTTTGAGCGCGTGAACGTGTTGGTAGGTGAATGTGCCCCTGGGGTGAAAGGTTGGCCCTGCCAGTGATCAGATTCCAGAATTCCGTTTAACCCTTCTGAGGCCGAATGCTAGGACAGCTGTAAAAATGAACAGTAGACAAGGAATAGGACAGGGGGCGGCCGTCTAGCATCATGGGGAGAAGCGTAGGCTTTAGGGTCAGCCCTGGATACAATCCTGCTTCCATGTCTTACTCGCCTTGGGTGAATTGGTTTACTCTTGAACTTCAGCTTTTAGCTGGGAACTGGGAGGAGATGTGGACGCACACAGCTCCAGCTCACGAAACGTGAAGGTAGAGGCACGTTGACTAGGAGGACTGTTGAGGTAGAGAAGCAGCAGGACGCACACTGTTCCTGTTCCACTGAGAACCCAGGTGGCCCAGGTGGGACTAGAGACAGTATCCAGGAATCACTGAGGTCACGGCAGCCCAAGACCACCCGGAGGAGCCTGTGGTCAGATGGGACTGAACTTACTGAGGTGACACCGCTGGGGAGTGGGTAGGTGGGTGGGTGGGTGGGCGCACTCCAGGGCAGCAGGCAATGCAATCCCACCCGTGACAAGAGGGACCTGGACTTACCGCTGTAGGGCTCGGGTCCCCACTGAGGGATGCTGGGAGGAGACTAAGGGAAGCTGGGCATGAAAACAAAGCTGTGTGGGGCCCACTTGGCAAGAGCACAACGACCCTCAGAGTCATGCCACTTGACAACAGGACCTTGGGCCACGTGATGTTGCAAATGGTCTTAGTCATGTGGGTCCTCTTGGCCTCATGGAGTGTCGGAGGCTTGTTTTTTCCTTTTCTTAGTCCAGGCTCATCAGCTTTCTTCCCATCCCAGACATTTAATTCCCTTAGTACTGTGGAGGACGACCACTTCCCCCATGTCCCATCCTGCAGTTGCGCACTCTTGTCCTTCCCCCGAGCGCCTCCCGACACGTCCGTGGGGTAAACCCGAGTGGACGGTGAGGTGGGGCCAGGGCCGCCGCACGGGAGCTCAGGCTGTGGAGGCGATTTGTCTGCTGAGGAAGCAGCCGATCGAGCTCCCTGTGTGGTTTGGAGAAGCAGGTTTTTGAGGATGTTCTAGAAGCACCTAAGTCATCTGCTGACTTACAGACGTACGTTCCCGGGCAAGGATTTCCTGGGATGATGCTAACTCCTCTGTAGGGGCGGCTTCTGTCCTCGGGGCTGAGCCGCGGGTGGGAGCAGGGGACACGTAGTAGGTCGTCCTTGGGCTCCCTTCCTGACCGGCGACATGGGGCAGCGCCCGCGGGGTCGGCCTGCAGGTGCCTGCTGGGATCACGAGGCCTGCTCTCGGCGGCAGGGAAGGCGACCGCCCCGTCGGCGGCACAGGCCCGTCCCTGCTCAGGAGGGAGCGTCCCTACCCGGCGACACAGCGGGCGTTGCTTCACACAACCCAGGCTACAGGGCAGGTGCTCGCTAAGGAGTTGGTGGCCTTAGAGACCCGAGCAGAGCGCGTCGAGGCGCCGTGCTATGGTTAGGGGATACCCCGCTCTCGAGCATGTGACCAGGTCACAGCATGGGGGGGCTAAGCCAGGTCCCCTCGGTGTCACTGGGAACGCGTCAAGACTAGGGGCCTGACGTGCGTCTCTCCCTTTCCTCAGGAAAACCCTGAGGGCGGCAGCTCCTGGAAGCGAGGGGCTGAGTCTGTCTTACAGAATGGACTCAAGCAAGAAACCCTGGGCCATAACCCAGGCCACGATCCCAAGGACAAGAGCTTCCACACTACGGCGTTGGAGAAGGTCACCCGCTTCTAAGTCGCGCAGGCGAGCCAAGGCGCACACAGTCTGCATCCCGCTTGCCTGTTGGTCAGAGGACGTGGGTGGCGTCACCGCTAGAAGACAGGCTTGTCGGATTCTATTTATACTTATTTATATTTACAAACGTGAAGGCTGCTCCCCTGGGCATTCCCGGGCGTTCTTTGGAAGACCCCAACTTTCAGGTGAGAAGACGCAGCCCAGCCGTAGGTGCCCTGGCCACTTCCTCCTGGGCCGAGTTAGGACGGGGCGTCACCCCAGTGCAAAGAGGCAGCCCCTTGCTTTATGTCCTATTAAACTTCAGGTTGTTTTGCTTTGTTTTGTTTTGTTTTGTCTTGTTTCTGGGAGTTCTCGAAGCATCCCATATCTTGAAGTTCACAGGCAGAGGGTGCAAGGGGGTAAGCAGAGTAAGTGCTTCTCCATCACCGCTGGTAGGACGAAGGCGCGCCGTCCACCCCGGCCCCCACGTCTCACATCACCCCCACTGCAGCTGCACTAGGCCCACGTAACTGCCGCTAAGGCCCTCATCCCGGCCTCCCCGCCTCTTCCCGTCACCCCGCTCCTCCAGCACCCCGACCAAGCCTTAGGAGTGATTTTGCTCGGCACAGGAGAGGGACTGGTGTGTCCAGTTAGTGCAACAGTCTTAACCAGAACCGCGGTTCCCGTTGTTAGCTTGGTGTGTACGTCTGTCTTTCTATCACCTTAAAGGAAAGACTGATTCTGTGGATGGTTTCCCCAGGGCTGGGTCAAGAGGAAAAAGGCACATCCCACAGGAGGCTGTCAGGATAGTGTTGTGGAAAAGCACCTCGCAAATAGCTTCCCGGCCCTCGGATCTCCCGAGTCATGGGGTCTTCTTTGGCGGAAGACACCTCGGCACAGCACTGATGCTGTACTTAGCCCTGACATGGGCTAGGGTGAAGCAAAGATCCATAGGGTTGAATCCTTAACCCCACTTATTGAAAACTCTTGAAAAGAGTTTTCTAAATTCTGGAGGAAGAGGACAACAAATGGAATCCTTGAAAAGTACAACAGAACCATGTCACAGGAGCTAGATCAGAGGGAGGACAGGAGAAAGTCGGCCAATGTCTCGGGGTCAGCTGTCTTACGGCAGGTGGCAGATAAGTATTTTGGTGGCCAGGTAAGATCAAAAGGCCTGGAAATAGTACATCAGTGAAATAAAAAGAAATGGTCCCAACGGGTAAGGATAAGAAGCCCCAAAGGCTGTGTTGTGTAAATGTAGCCCAGGAGGAGAAAACCTTCAAAGAAGCGTGAGATGGGGGGAAAAGTATGTAACCAGTGTTTGTTATTAGGGAGAGAAGTTGGAAAGATGGGGAAGAAAAACCAATAAAGGAATTAAAACACCCCTGGAGTTCATACGCCACAGCCCAGAGCTTGCCTTCTCTCCCTCCACTCTCTGTAGGGGAGGAGAATAGAGGGAGAAAAAGAGAGAATTGGGTTGTGGCATATAAGGGAGAGGAGAAAAAAAATACATCTGGAAAAAAGAGGAAAGAAGGAAAAAGTAAAAAAAAAAAAAATTACATTTTGGAAAACTATCTGAAAACGAGAAGGAGCAGAATTTCTAGAAACATTGTTTTGAGGCCCAGCAAGCTGATGAAGGTGTTGATCTAAGGATCTGCAAATTGAAAGGTGAAATTATCTCCCAAATGATTTAGTAGTTGGGACATTCCAAGAATAGATTAGGTGAACGTTGAAATCTGGACCAAACGTCGTTGGTTTAGTCAACATCTCAGGATGGGGAAGGGAAGTAGCAACTCAGAGGATGGGAGTTTGATCAGCAGGAGCCGCTGCACTTGTGGCCTCCCCTCACGCCCCAAGGCATGCCTCATCGACAAGGGACCTTGAACATGGGTTCAAGGGAGAGCTACCTGGGTTACCACCCTGCCTGCTGCCTTCCCCCCAGTCCCTCGGAGAGCGGGGAGACTGGGAGCCCCGAGGGCTGACCCCGAAGGGGGACTGAACCCACCACTGGCCACTCAGGCATCAGAGAGCACATCACAGTCTTCGTTGACCCCAAAGCAGATATTTGGAGCCGACCACCCGCCCCAGCAGGTGCACAGGTGCACGGGTGCCGGCAGGCAGACTGGCCTCTGCGGCTAAGAACCAGGAGGGCCTGCAGCTGGCCCTCCAGACACCCCTGATGCCCTGCTGCTATAATATATATAAATACGTAATATAAATATATTATATTTATATAATATATTTAAATATATTATATTATAAATTATATATATAATGTAAATATATTATATATAAATACGTAATATAAATATATTATGTATTTATATATAAACTATACATAAATATATATAAACTAAATATATATAAACTACGTAAATATATATAAACTACGTTCAAGAGTTTGAACTTTCATTTGGACTCACATGAGAACAAAATGCACCATATAGTTCTTCGTTTCCTCACGAATTGTACTCACAAATCACCCCACAAACATTTTACTAGGACAGCACTTTCCCCCAGAAAGTTTTTTTTAGGACATTTTTTTTTAATAGTTACGAATGCTCTTACGTGGAGTGTTATCAAAGGATAATGTGACTTACAAATGGAACTGTTATTGTCATTATTATTATAAAAATGGCTCTGTCTTCTCTCATGGAATGGGACCTATGGTATGAAGAGTTCTCACTTTGAAAGCCTGTAGAGGTCAATATAAGGATCCCTCCCAATTCTTCCTAATTGGTCAACTATGCAAAAAAACCCTAAGGCTGCAGGTAGAGCGCAGGTGGGAGTCCCAGAGGAAAGCCATCCTCCGCAGAGTCCAGGAGCCACGTTCGTTGGGTGGCTTCCCAGCAAGGAAGGTGAGGCCCAGTCGTACGTTGTGCACGTGTCTCCCGCTCTTGCTCCTCCCGGGGCAGCAGCTCAGATCTGGGCCATGGAAGATCTGCCCAGGGCCAAGTTCAATGGGAGCCATGGAAATGGGTTAAATTTGTGGCTGTTTAGGCCCCCGAATGACCGGGGGGATTCTCAGTAAGTGGGGTTGTGAAGGATGAGTTGTAGGATGGGGATGGCCTACTGTCTGCCAAACGCAATGCCCGTCTCTGTCTTGTCAAGTCAATGAAAAATGTTGGTAAAAATGAAATGGAATGACCTCAGTGTCTCCTCCCTTCATTCTGATTCATCCGTTTTGAGAGCTGGTATTTCCCTTGTTATCATCTGGGGCAAGAAGTACAACCTGCTGGCGGAGGGGACGGACTGAAGGCAGACAGCTGAGGCTCCGACGCAAGTTCTGACACAGCTCAGCTCAGGAATGTTCGGCAAGGCTTTCTGAAGTTCTGCTGATTGCAATTTAAAAGGAGCAAAAATCATCGCTACTTGGAGGCGTGGTGAGGATTTCTAGAGGGGAGTCACCCGGACAAGTTAGCCTGGTGACTGGCCCCCGTGGGACACTTGGCACTTGTTAGTCTGCAGCATATGAAGGAAGTGAGACTTATTACTCATTTTCAGTTAAATTGGTTCACTGTTCTTAATCTTCAAGATCCTGGCCTAGTATATGAATTAGTGGGGAAGTGTGAGAATTAACAAGAACAAGGTGACCATAAGCTATCAACTTAAAATCATGCCATTTAATTTGCACACGGTAGCCTTTTTAATGGTGAATTTAAACGAACTATAATTTTCCAGAGAGCGCCTTTTCTAAAGGTCCGAAGTTCTCGGAGAAAAAAGAAAAGAAAAAAAGCCCCACTCTTATAAAGATAGACGAGTTTATTACTGAAAAATGCAATATTCATATTTGCGCTTTGTTAAGTAGTATTTTTGTACATGTAAACTTCGGTGAGTAAACAGCGTCTTAACCCTCGTGCATGACTGCGTGCACAGGTGACGGTGGCTGCGCTTCTCCAGACAAGGAGGGGCGAGGGCTCTTCCCTTGTTTAATCAAAATAATGTGACTTGAATATAAATTCCATTCTTTTGTGATTTCATAGGGTTCTAGCGTTTCACTCTAAAGAAAAAAATAAACCACACACCAGGGGGCCTGCAAGCGATATTTCAAAGAGGATGTTACTGAAACATCTTCATGGTATGACAACCTTACTTGAACATTATTGCAAGGATCAGATCAGTAAATAGAAAGAAATAGAGCGGGTCTCCTTTTCATTATTCTCCTAGAAATAACTTGTTTTAAAATGTTACAGAAATGCAAGCTCCCTACATACGCATTTGTATGTTTAGAGATCTCATGTGCACAGTCTCAATGTTCCCAGGTAGCTTACTGTAAAGTCAACCTCTTCTATCCAACACTAATGGCCTTGAAGTATAATTCATTTTCAGGCAGCTAAAATTTATCTGATGTTACCGATGATATTAAAGTGATACAAAATTTTAATCAAGTGTAACTCATAATTAATAATCATCCAGTGGGTTATTTTTATTTGTAATTCTTGGAAAGAGGTAATGCTATTAATCTTCCTGCATTCCAGTCTCCTGACCATAGCAATCTAGATTCACAAACATCTATGTGAACAACACACACACATAAACCCGCTTTTCTAATACTGCACGTCTGGTATTTGAAATATCAGCTCCTCAGGAGACAGAGTTAAACATATAAATATTCGGCTATTTAGTCACAACATGGCCCTTACTTGGGGTGTGAGGGTATTAGTGGCACGCTCATGATGAATTAGAAAAATAACCCTACTCTGTCATGGAAATGTTAGTTGATAATATTTCTGTATATTAGTGAGAAACTTAAGATGATTTTTTTCTATTTCCAAATTTTATGTTTTTTTGTTCATAGAGCCATGAAATACTTCTAAATTTAATGCTGTATTTATGCAACTACTCAATTTGAAGAAAAATGCCTGTAGAATAAGCATAGATATGTAATTAAGATGTATAACTAAATTAATTTCTCTTAGAAGTAAGTTCAGATGGAAGTGGATTTAAATGCCCAACGTGATTATTTTCTGCAGGTCGGGAGCAGGATGCAAAATAATCCTCCACCCTAAAAGCTTTTATATAAGGCTAATAATCTAAGGCAGGCTTATTACCAAGTCTCCAAGTAAATGCACATCAAAATATGGTTTGACATATGGTAATATAGCGTGACTTCTTCTACATATTTTGGATAATGCCTATATTTGGGCTGTTTCAGGGCTTAAGGCACACCCACACCCACACCCACTCAGAAGTAATCATGAAGAGGATTTTATGACTTAATTGGCTACTATAAATCAAGAAAAGCAATATATTATGGTGATGTCTTTTATGGACCTTGGCCTATTTGTCCTCGGGAATTTCCAGGAACCACCATTCATCTGTTTTTAAAAAATGTTAAAGCAACTGTGTACACAGGTGTTCTGAACATCCAGTTCCCCACTGCAGGATCTGTTCTGACATATTTAAAAAGCTAAAAATAATTTCATGTAGTAAACTGATTCAATGCCTTAATGTCACTACCACGTAAGAAAACAAGTGAGCGATCGGTCCACAGATGGTTTATTTGTAACAGCACAGGATGGTCAGCAGACTTCTTCGTAGAGGCAATGTGATTGACCGATTTGGAATCCACATCATAAAGGTTTATGTGCCTTTATTGTTTACTATTTTCAAGAATGCTGACCTTAGAAATTTATTCAATCTATTTCGGTAGAGCAGATCTTCCTAAAATTGGCTTTAACACTTCCCATGAGAGTTTGGAAGGGATCTTTAATGATGAACCATCCACTGTATGTAATTTGATTCACAGAGGAATTGCAGACAGTACAAAGAAAAAAATTAATATTTAAGTTCACTTGGCTAACTATGTGGTTGCAACATAAGTTCTCCTATGGAGAACAAAAAAGGTTGGGGAAATCTCTGTCTCTTCCTGAAATTTTCTCTTCAATCACAGGACTCTCCAGCTTTTTCCTAGTTCAAAAATACAAGACTAGAAGCCGATAGCTACACATCCTAGGAAGATACAATTGCATATATTTAAAGGGCATTTTCATCTTGAGTATTGAAAATTGAGACTGTTATTCTTTGGCTAGTTGTCATTGAAAACTAAGCTTACCATATTTAACTTAGTAATCTTAAAATAGATAAGAAAAAAAAAACAAGGGGAGAAAACTTCATTTCTCTGAATGTTAAAGGATGAAGGAAATTGCAGTTGTTTTTCCGTCAGAAAGAAGCCTGGGCACAGCAGAGGCTGAAATAGGATGTGCAAAACAGACATCTTTGCTCAGGTAGGAAAGTCCCTTAGTCCCTTCCACCATCCCCCAAACATTGCTTCCACAATTATCTTTGCCATCAGATTTTTCTGCTGCACGATTTCCCTCTTCTCATAACAAAAAGTGGGAAAAGCCTGTCCATACTACTTATTAGAAAGATAGAAAATTTAGCTTAACGTGGGGGTCCTTGGTTGGCTCAGTTGGTAGAGCGTATGGCTCTTGATCTTGAGGTTGTGAGCTTGAGCCTCATGTTGGGTGTAGAGATTACTTAAAAAAAATAATCACTCAAAAAAATAATAAACTTAATCTACTGTGTTCACCTGGTAGTGTTGAGTGGCATGGACACTGACAAAATAATTATAAAGGGTTTGAGGCAGTTTGGAAAACCACATGGGGCTAGCCATCCATGCGACAATTATATTTCATGGGGACTGTCTAAATAGATCTCATTAAACTTTGCTTTTCAACTAATAATTTAGGAAACTTTTGCCTTTTGTGAAACAGCAGAGAAAGTGTTTTCCCCAAACACAGAGAGAATTAAGATGGAAATAAATGTTCTGAAGAAGTCAATATAGGGTTATGACTGGAAATATGACCCCGCTTCCATCTTAGACAAAGAAGCAACACAACATCCTCACAGCTTACTCTCGGGTGTTGTCCTCAAGCTCGCACTTGGGGCCAGGATGGTCCCAAAGCACACGCTGGTGCCATCATAGAGAAAGGTGAGGTTTATTGGACAGGCTTCTTCTCCCAGAGAATAGAATCTGATTATACAAAAATTTGGAGTTGATCCTAAATATGAGGCTCTTGTCTATCAACCCGTCTGCTTTCATTTTACTTCCCTGGAAAAGATGCTTTAATATGGCTGTGGCTGGAACACAGTGGCTATAATACTTGTGTTTTCTAGGAAAGAAAAAAAAAAAACATAGAATGTGGTTGTGAGTGTGGTTTTTCAGATGAACCCAGAGGGCATGTTCAATGGAAGGTAACTTATCACCATTACAAATGCATAAATCCTGTGCAGCAGGAACCTCGTCTGATCGATGATTCCAGCTGAAGCCAAATCAATCTTCCAGCTGGACTGCGTACTGTTGGCACATTTCAATTTGAATAGAAACTCCTGGAGGAAAACTCACCGCTTTCTATCAGAAGCTTGGTTTTTCAGGCCATTTCTATAAGGTTCTTGCTTCTAAGTTACTGAGAATACCAGAAAGATTAAGATGCTAACCTGCCCCCTGGATGGAACCTACAACTATTCCTAGAGCCTGTTATAATATTTTGATTTGGGGGAAAATGGAGTGGAAACACTTTATGACCATGGTAGGCCTGCACTGGGGGGTATCGCACAGTGTAGACACACACGCACATGCACATGCACACCACCCCTGGGCCTCCATCTACCTGCCTCCAATTGACAGACTAATCAATTTGGCCACATCAGTTAAGCAACCTGGATCTTCGGATTTTCAATTTTGACCAAATTGAGAAAAGAAAATGGGCAATTTGGTAGCCTCTTGTTGGCAGTTGGCTAGAGTGCTCCTACCCGTCCCCCTTCCTTGGCCTGAACTTTATCGTTGCTAAAATTTTTATCCTCAGACCATGTTGATGGTGCTTGGTGGAGCCAGCCCAAGTGTGAGAAAGAAAATGCTTCTGTAGGATCGAAGCCTTACTGCCTTCTAAAGAGCTCATCAAGCTCCCTCCCCCATCTGTTTCTAGAACAAAGCATTGTTAGAATCAGTAGGAGTCTCCATCTGCACGTTTCATGTGCACATGCCGTGATGATGACCACGAGCTTGTCAGAAGACACACAGCCAGAACTTTCTTGGAGTGTGACAAGGCCTCGCAAGACTGGGAAACCACGGCCTTTGGAGCTCGAAGAGTGAGCAATCCCCCCCCCTCCCCAGAGGCGCTCCAACTGACAGTTAAGAAACAAGCGGGATCACATGTAACATGCAAATTATAGGGAAAAATATCATATCACATAATTTATTGCGTGGAAAAGGTTCCTTTTCATTCCGTTCTACAACAGGTTGTGCTAAAAGTCATTTCAAAAGAAAGTGCATCATTCGGAAGGTGCGTCTCATCATGCAGTCACTCAGCGGCATTTCATCGAAAAGTGCGAAAAGTGTGAAAAGTGCGTGCCCGGGCTCAGAGGGCGGGAGAGGAGCTCGGCCACGGCCTCGATGCTCCACGTGGGCCGGAAGAGCTGCGGCCCGAACACCTTGCCGAGGCCGCCTGCATGCACAGCTGCATTCGTCATCTGCTAGAAAAGACAAGGATCTGGGATATGAAAATAGGTAAGCAGCATTCGTGGAATTCAGAATTCCTGAGAAGAGTGTGTGCTATATCAATCTTCTGAGAAATCATTTGTATTCACATGAAAACCATGATATAAAACATGTCTCTCAACGAAAGCAAGAGTGATCCAAGACTCCCGGGCCGCGAGGGGCCCTCCAATACTCTGCGTCGACAAGACGAAGGCGTTGCTGGGTTCTACTGCCTTGTGTCCCAAAAGGAAATTTCCAGATAACTTTTTCATTGTTTCCCTATTTTCCAATTGGTCTCAGAAATTACCAGGGAAGGCAATGTCTAAATCAATGTACTAGAAATTTTTTTTTAATGAAAAATATTGTTCCCTTTTTCATGCTTTTTTCTCTAGGCAATCAGTAGGATTTTAAACCCGGATGGTGGTGATACCAAAATAACTCGGAAAGAATAGAAAGAGTTCTCAGGGTCGTGGCTATCTTCCTTCTTTGCTCTACTGTAAGGCCAACATCTTTGCCTTGTGTCCCTAATTTGAGGAAGGCATGAGCGTCAGGCTCCTTTATGGCCTCGACAGGCGTCTGGAGCAATTATTCTCAGGCATGGTATACATTTAGCTAATGAGGAAGAGGAAATGCTGCAGATGCTACAAAAATGGAAGAGTTCAAAACCCCCCCGGGTAGTTAGTGGCATGAGCTGCTACAAACACGCAGGTGGCCCCACAGAGCCTTGGAGGCATCTGATGGCTGAGTCCCACGTGACAAAGGCTTGGGCGGGAAGTCTGGGGCCCTACCCCCTGCTCGGTCAGAACCAGAGGCCGAGGAGGGAGGTGAATGTTTTTGACATCAGCAAACCAAGGAACAACCATAACCTATCACAGCTTTCCCCTGGAGTAAAAGAAGAAAAAGTAAAAAAAAAAACAAAAACAAAAAAAAAAAAAAAACATTTTCAGCATTAGGATGATAAAAAGCAGTCTCCCAGTTAGAGGGACTTTATAATTTCCTTCCTGGGGACCCGCTAGCAGGTATACAAAGTGGCTTTATTTCCACCATCTTTACTCTGGTCCTTAAGCATTTTGGAAATAACTGCTTTTTTAATTGAACAAAAACCCAACTGGTCAAAGATGATGAATCATATATGCACGTACATACGTGAATGTGTGCGTGTATGTGCTTCGCCTCCCCATTCCCAGGGGAGGAAAACTGAGATTAACTTGGATTGTTTTGCCAAGGAATGGGGCCTTGATGCCTCCCACATTCCCTTCCTCCAACTCTCCTCTTGCTTCCCCTCCTGCTCCCATTGCTTATGCCTCCACCGGACTTTCTTTCCTGGGAGGCTGCATCCTTTCCACTTCATCTGTCTGTGAACAATAACACGGAGCTGACGCTGAAATAGCAACTCCACAACAAAGCATGATGACGTCTCTCACAATTGACTTGACCTTGGTTTTAGAGAGTTTTTAAAAAACCAACCAAATCAGTCTACCAAAGAAACTATAACAGAAAACTCCCCTTCATGGATGAAAAGAAAATAAACCAAAAAAAAAAAAAGTGTTTTTTTTTTTTTTTTACAAATAATATAAATTTATATTCATGCATTGTTTTCATTAGCTCATGAACAAGAGTGCACATTGTTAGAAAAGCGTAAAGTGCTGCAAAGCATTTGGCTTCTGCTTTCCTGAATAAAGTCACAACGGCATACTACATAACTGGTCTCAGGGCTGCACAAAATGTAACTTGCATTACATATCGCCAACGTGCAAAGGTACGAGGGAGACCAACATATTTACAGCATTTCAAGTTACTCTGCAGTTCCGTGAGAGTCATGATGATAAACCAGAAAGGAAGAAATCAAAGATACTCTCAAACAGCCTTCCACCGTAAAGCCTGGTGAGTGGTGTTCTAAATGATATGGGAATAAACGCCCATATTTTAAAAGTATGTGGCTCTCTCGGAATTTAGTTGTTTTTTTTTTTTTTTTTTTTTTTTTTTAAAGGCAGCACAACTAGTCCTGCCAGTGATACAACGCATTTGAACGTAGCCAATGCAATAGGATGTATGTCAAGGATTGGTATTCTTTTTAGAATCTCAGGTTTTGGTTCGACTACGAAGGGTGGGGTGCAACTCTTCAACCGCACAGTCAATGTAAAGCAGCATAAACTCCTTGGGGACACACATCTGTCATCTCAGCGGGGAGCGAGGGAATTTCCCCAAACCTAGAAGCTGAAGGGACATGGGTTTCTGGCAGCAAAGGCAAGCACTGATTTAAGTGGTTTCCTGTGAGTATGTCAGCTCAGCCTACGGTTCCAGAGCATGTGACCGAGGCCCACGTGATCCCCTACGCACACCTGCCTTCGGAATGTTTACGTGGAAATCTGTCGCTAGAAACCTCACTGTCACCCTTCCCGTTCCACTGCATGACGGAAGGTGGAGGTCTCCAAACACACAACTCCCTGAGGCTGGGTCTGAGAATTAGATCCTGGCTTCCTGCACTGTCAATCGAACCATTTTTTAAGGTCACGAGTCAGCTTTTTCTTCCCTAGAAGCCTGGATATTCCAAATCCCAGAGATGGCTGCGACGCATTTCCAAGTCAACATATCACACACATGGTTTGCAAGGTATGCCTTCCTTCTGGATCCCACCCAGCACTTAGAGTTGCTGTCATTCCCGCTAATGCTACTGCCCCTCTGGGCAACAGGCATCAGCTAAGGCCATTCATGGTGCACGGGGTGACCACTTTTTCTCCGTTGTTGTTGCAAGTGTTCTAGTTCAGCCTCATACATCATCTCCTGGACTAAGTACTTCTCCCGTCGTATTCGGTCATACAGGTTCTTTGGTACATCTGGAATCAGGTAGGCGATGAATGACTTGATCCCAAAAACAAGGTGCTGCAGATTTAAGAGGGGAAAGTACAGTTTTCAAAGATTCTGGAAGGCCAATTATAAAACAGGTCATAAACAATGCTGCATTTGCCTTTCAATCAAGCAGCAGAACTCAGGATGAACTTTTTTTTTTTTTTTTTTGTAATGCAGAACCAATTTATTTCCATGTACGACAATGAAGATTGGGATACTATTAAAAGGAGAGCAGTCTTCTGTCAAATAGAGATCCAGATTTTTAAGTAGCTGCTTTGGGGAACTACTACGATGGAATATGAATCCAGAATATTATTTTTTTTCCAGAAATTACATTGAGACCTCTACACTGTTGCTTTCCATCACATCAGTATTAGGAGAAACCAGAATTCTTTCCTCTTTTGGGTGCCACCTGTTGATATCACTTTATAGACACTGAATGAACCTGCAGGTCACGTCTATACAATCCTCATATATTACACAATCCTGTTGTGACACGCATGGTTATACACAGATGAGAGATCACATCCAGAGAAAACTCACGTCTGATAGATTGCAATTGCAGGGTATGAGGCACATGGAATACTGTCTGTCTGTGACACTGGCATTGGACTCAACCTCCAGCATATGCATTTTATGGAATTTCTATTCTAGCAAGTTCAGATGTTGTGAAATATTTTGTCTCTACTGCAGAATTATTTTCTGATAAAAATGTATTAATTTTTAAAAACAGACTGACAAAGGTATCGTATAGAAAAAAAAGACAGGATCAAAACCCAAAAAGGTAATAAGCCCATGGTTGAAAGTTCAGAGGCTGAATGAGACCATCTGTGCCTGAACCGTTCCCTGACACCCGCTAGCTGTCACCCTTATGCAAATCACCTACGCTGTCTGTGTCTCATCCCTAAAATGATGACAATAATAGTATCTCTTAAAGGTGGTGCTGAGGCTTAATGAGCAACTGTACATGAAGGGCTTGGTGCAGTATTAGCACCACTAAAATATCAGCTCCTGTGATAATAAATGCATTCTTTCTCTTTGCCTGTGGAGGAGAGTGGACCTTTCGATCGCTCAGAAAAGAAAAGGAAATACTGAGAGAGTCAGATGATGTGTGGGGAAAAAACCCATTTACCTATAGGACTTTGTGACAATTGTCTCTCTATGCAGAAAGGAAGAACTCAAGGTACTTTTCATGGGGTTTACGATCAGTGTCTCAGGAAACCGCCCTCCACGGTAGATCATGGTAAAGCAGGTCCTATTTCCCAGAGAAAAGTAGACCAGGAGATTCTTTCCTCATCAAATATTTAGTATTCGCAGAAATATCCAGCAATGTGTCTCAAAAGTATAGAAATAAAAATCAAAAACGTGTTGTAATTTGAGTGAAGAATATGCAATGAGTCCTATACAATGATAATAAATGACCCTTTAAACTGATTCACATGGAGAGACTGATATGTAAAGATGATGCACTATTTTTTAAGAACAATTTTTTTAAAAGCTAAAGATTATCCTTTATCAAGGCAAGCCTGTAACTAGTTACAGATGACAATTTTCTTAAATGGGCAGAACTTATCTTAAACAACAAACCTAGAGCAAGTATCATACTTAAAGAAAGAAATGGGGAGGATTTATAATGAAGTTAGAAACAAGACACAATTGCTCACACCACTGCTATTCGATACCATGCTGAAATTTCCAACAACACAGCAAGGCAAACAGGAGAAATGAGGCATAAGTCTCCCAAGTACATGGACAAAGCTGTCGCTGTTGGCAACTTGTATTATCCTTTGAAAAGACAATCTAACAGACTTCACAGACAGAAGACTGGAACCAATGAAAGACTGAAACAAGGAGGTACACGCATCTAAGAAAGACCATTAGAATTCCAGCAAATACCAATCAAATCCTCGTGGAGGCTAAGATAGTATTTTTAACAGCAATAAAAATAGCTACAAAGTTTTTGGAAATGAGAAAGAATGAACAAGCAAGACAACATTTTAAAACTCTATTAAAAAAAAAATAAATAAAACTCTATTAAGGGATAGAAGAACGATTTGAATAAATGCCATGTTTATTAATGAATCAGCACGGATTATGTAAATAAGTCAGCATGTGCTTTCTGTAAATATGATTCTGACCATAATCCTTGCATGATATTTGGGGGAGTCTGAAAAATGGCCTCTGAAATCTATATGAGTGATAAATAACTCCAAATGGCCAAGGCAATTTTTAGAACTAAGAGCAAGCTTGGCAGGTGAGGGAAGTGGCTAGCTTTACCAGATACGAGGATATATATTCCAAAGCCATGGCATTTAAATAGTGTGGCAGTGAACAGGAACAGGCAAATAGAGTAATGAAATCAGAACACTGAGGCCAGGCACATGCTTTCTAGAGGAACTTGGAATATTATAGAGGTGGATTTACAAATCAGTAAATAAATAACATATTAGTAAAGAGCTGTACAAAAATTATGTCACCATGTAGAGAATAAGAAAAATAGGCTTTTCCCTCTACAAAAAGTCCTGATATCTTTGAGACGTGCGATAGGTAAGACTATAAAATTATTAGTACAAAATGAATATCTTTTTGACCTTGAGATAGGAAAATTTCCTAGAGAAGCTAGACAAAAAAGCCAAAACCTTTGTAGGAAAATAACGATGGGCTTGATGACATCAAAATTAGACATTATTTGTAAATTAATAGGTTATGGATAAGAAAAAGCTATTTGGTGCATTTATAACTGGTAAATACTAATAAGTGGAACACATAAGAAAATCTTGAAATTTGGTAACAAATAAACTGGAAACTCAGCCGAAAATAGATCAAAGTTATAGAGTCACAAAAAGGAAACCAAAATGGCTTTCTAGTAATAAAAGTGATAGTCAATATCATAAGTAAGTAGATTAAACCAAAAAAATTAAAGTACAATATTACCTTACTCTTATCTAATTGCAAAATATTAGAAATTCAGACAATATGAAAATCTGGTGAAAATCGAAGGGAATTTTGGAGAGCAACCTGTCAGTATTATGTGAAATCGAGTATGCATATAAATAATTTCACACCTGAGTATAATACTCCTGAAAAACTCTTAAATATGTTTAGAAGGTAACGGGTCCAAGATTCCTAATACGATATTTATAGAGGTAGAATTATTGTAGGCCTAAGTACCCACCCTTAGGGGACTTGGCATTTAAATTCAATGAACTATCAAATATAAGTAGAAGAAATGATATGGATAGACTTCATGGATGGATCTCTCTCTAGATCTAAAAAAATTAAAGTTAGAGACTAAAATGGGTTATTACATAATACTATCAAAGCAATTTTGAAAATAGAACTTTTAATACTATATTACATATACAATATAGTTATTATATATATGATATAGTTATAAATATATAATACAGTTATATACTATATAATACATGTATATTCAAATATAAACATGTGGAAAAACTTCTAAAGAAAAGAAAGTGGGTGTTTTTAGAGCGGGTGGGTAATAGAATTAGCAATGGGGAATGGAGAAGAAAAGATAAAGAGGGAATCACATGTATCCACGATGACATGTTGCTGTGAATCGAGGCATTTGACGAAGTCTGTTGCTTGAGTTCCCAAAAGAAGACGAAGAAGAAAAAAAGTGCACATTTAAAACACAATAAAAAGATTTTTCAGAATCAGTGGATTGGAAATATGCCTTAACCTCTTATGCTACCTGTTAATAAAGTAAAAAGTCACACTTCATCAGTAGACATTTTTGTAGGCTCATAGAGTCATTATGTAATAGAATTTCTTCCGGGATTAAACCTTAGATGTAAGCATTTCATTTTATGGATGATGGATGTTTCACTACAAAATTTGAGGTATTTTCTGGAGATCAGTGGAGAGGCAGATTGCCTTAAAAAGATTTTTTTTCCAGAAGTTTTATGTATGGCTACTTCTTTTTCCCTCTCCCTAAAAAACAAATGCATTCCAAGTTTTTCCATAGAACTTGGTGGCACCTTAGAGCATACTCAATATATTCCAGGACTAAAGGCTTCACTGTATCGAGCTTAGGAAAGATTTTTCAAGCAATGTCCCTTATACAAGTTCACGTGTGGTCAACTGTAATTAAGTTGATTAGAAAAGTTTCTCTACCCTCATAAATAAGTATAGATTCTCTCATCAGATGATGAAAACCACCCTTCCTTTTTTAAAATATGGGTACTCACAGGCTCCATGCTTCCAGTTCAACTGTTAACAGCTTCTTTTATCCCAGTTTTAAATACCCACTGACCTACCTTCTTACATCATTCAGCTCTTACTTCTTTGCATGTCTTAGAGTAGTTTCACTGTATTTAAACCTTTTACTGTGAGAGACACAAGCCCTTTTTTGGAAGTCAATGAGGAACTGATGTACTGAAGAGTCAACTATTGTATCAGTAGGGAAAGCGTTTACCAGTAGTGATTTTATCAGCCTGTGACTCACCTCGAACACGATAATGAAGGCCAGTCGAGCGGCAAGGATATGCCAGTACTGTAAGGTGAACTCATAGGGTTTGGAACTCCAAGGGGGACCTCTGTAGTCTCGGTACCTAAAATCCAGAAGACAAAGAATTTGAGGAATAGAGACCAAAGTGCAAAGGCCCCAAATGTTTTTAATTTGCCCAAACTTCAAAATGACAGTTGAAATGGGCTCATTAGCATACAGAGGGAGGAGATGGGTGATGAAAGCAATAATTTGTAAGTAAGTACCTGCAATAACCAGATTTTCCCATACCAAGCTCGCTCAGGTCAAAGAAGGATAGGCTATTGTTGACATATCCCTTTAAACAACTGGGAGAAAAGAAAAGTATCATGTGATTCAGAGAGTCATAAATTGAGAGTCCAATTCTTTCATTACATATGACGGGATTCAATAAATACTATTACTCTTCCATTCTAATTATAAATTTCTGGTCACTCAGGTCTCTATCTCCTTTCATGAATCTGCAATTTTACCTTAATTTACTCTTGTCAGCTGTTTTCCCCCTTTCTTTTGGCTTACACTTATTAAGTGTTTACTATGCACTTGGCATTGTGTTAAAAATCTAAGTATGTGTTTTATAAATATACATGCAATAACATACCACCTAGTTAATGATAATTAAGCAACCATTTGATCATACCATATGTATTTGTGATTAACGTATTCAATATATATTTATGGAGGGCCTGTAATTTGTTAGAAAAATTCCTGGATGACTGACAATGCACAAAAAAAGGTAAAAATCCCTATCCTGGTTGGTGAGGCATTAAATTGTGGTCAGAGTTAACTTTTATAATAACCTTAGAACATACATATTATCATCTCCATCATATAGATTAAAGAACTATTACAGAGACTAAATAACTTCCTTCTAAGCCTGTCATTTTCAAAGTTTTTGATCTCAGCTAAACTTTTACATTTTTAAAAAATTACTGAGGACCTCAAGGAGCTTTTAGCAGAGGGGTTTTACATATTGGTATTTCACGCATTAGAAATTAAAACAGAAATTTAGAAAATATTTATCTACTAATTCATTTAAATAATTTATCAAATCCATTACAAGTTGATATAAATAGCACAGTTTTAAAGAAAAATAGCTGTATGTTCCAAAGGATGTAGTGAGAAGAATGACCGTTTTTCACATGTTTGCAAATCCTTTGATGCCTGCCTTAACAGAAGAGAGCTAGATTCTCCTGTCTCTGCTTTAAACCTGATGCAGGATGTTATTTTGGTTGAAGAATAAGTAGAGAACCTAGACTCACATAGACAAGTACTTGAAACAAAGGATATTTTAATAGCATTTCAAGTAATTATGGATATTTTTTCATTGACATTGCACCAAATTTCTACCCGTGATTATTTCTTAAAGTTTAACTGCACTGTGAAGTCTTAAAGTATCAATAAACTTTTGACATGGATTTTACATTAAAATCCACAGGTCTATCTTGTACTTTGAATTTATATTTTATCTACACATGACTTTGCAATATTAAATATGGGTCACTTGGGAAATATTTGTTTCCTGAATTATCTAGACCTTCCAAATGTTGTTAGATTTTTACTACAGACTATGAAAATAATTGTTAACAT
This sequence comes from Canis aureus, assembly GCF_053574225.1. Taxonomy (NCBI): domain Eukaryota; kingdom Metazoa; phylum Chordata; class Mammalia; order Carnivora; family Canidae; genus Canis; species Canis aureus. The sequence goes on from NC_135633.1 coordinate 3,427,494, forward strand.
CAGCATTGACTTTTATCAGGAAAAAAAATCTGAAAGTACTGGGAACCTTTCAAGCTCAGTGGTAGATAAAGTTATCCAAAATTCTGATTTTCAATTCAAAACTTGAACTTTATTAATGGCAATAATTACTGTCAATTATTTTCCCTAAAGTGACAAGCTAGTTTTGTTCATTTCATAAGACTGATGCCTAAATATCCAAGTCTGAATAATCATAGTTTATGTGGCAATCACTGTTTCATGTTAAAAAATTGAGTAGTTTGCAAATTCAACAATCATGCAAGTTTTTTTGTCTGAGATGATCATTGTACTTTAGCCCGTAGCAGAAGTGCTTTATCACACTTCGTATTTTGTCACATAGGATACTGAGAAGCCATTTATTCAAGGGTGGAGATTTGATATAATTAAATTATTACTGCTTCATCGAGGGCATTCTGAATTTTCTCACTGGCATTTTTTAAATGGTAGCTATACAATGGTGAAGAATACAATTATGCAAAGCCAACAGAACATTTCACCCACTGTTGCTTTTGTACCATCTGGCAAAGCAAGCAAATAATATCTTAGTATTATTATGAAAATAATCTGGAGACCTGCAGATCTCATGTTGAGAATCTGCCCAGGATAAACAGCTGTTACAACCTGGATTCTAATGTGAATCTATCTTATTCTAAACCCTGAATTCTTAAGTACAGGACTACGCTGGTTTCACTCCCTTCTCTCCTTCCCCAGAGGGATGATTTATCATTTCAACCGCTCTCTACCAATACCCTTCTCTCTATCACCATTTTGTCCTTTTGCTGCTTTGGTGTGAAAATTTCTGATCTGAATGAATCTACTTTCAGTTTAGCTTCTAAGCATATCTGGAAAAAATTAAATAATGGGATGGCCCTAGGAATGTGGCTTCAACCTCATACAAGCCCTGCACATCTCTTCTTGAAGTTATTCTATATCTGGTCACTGAATGAACATGGAGAAGGTGTCAGGTGCCATCTACTTGAAAGCCAGGACTTGAAATGTAACAGAGGGCCCGTGATGTAATGAACACTGGGTATTACAGAAGACTGATGAGTCACTGACCTCCACCTCTGCAACCAACAATACATTATACGTTAATTACCTGATTTTAAAGACCCTTTTAAAAATATCAAAGAAAAGGGATCCCTGGGTGGCGTAGCGGTTTGGCGCCTGCCTTTGGCCCAGGGCACGATCCTGGAGATCCGGGATCGAATCCCACGTCAGGCTCCCGGTGCATGGAGCCTGCTTCTCCCTCTGCCTGTGTCTCTGCCTCTCTCTCTCTCACTGTGTGCCTATCATGAATAAATAAAAATTAAAAAAATAAAAAAAATAAAAATATCAAAAAAAAAAAAAAAGTAAACAGAACACATAACCAGCCAATTTCATTTTCACCCACCACTAGGGGGAAGCAAAGACAGTAGCAAAAAATGCTTCTAAGGAAGAGGGCTGCCAAATATGCCTACATGTTATAAACCTTTAAAATCTGCTTCTAGACTTTGTTGAATTAAGAAGAAGGGACTTTTTTGATTTTTCACTAGTAATATAAAAGCAACTTATTTATATAGTCTTTCATAGTTTATAAAATGTTACTTCAGACACTGTTTCTTTATTATAGGTCCAGATTGATGATCTTGGGCATTTGATTTGAAGTTAAAGTCCCTTGACAAGGCTCCAAAATATATTTTTTATTCCTTTATTCCTTCTCTCTGAAAGACAGATGTTTCTGTTCAGAAAGGCACTTCAGTGTTCTGTGAAATACATCAGTCCATCAGTAGAACTCAGGGTGGATTTCATGTTAAACCACAGCTCAGCTTCTTGGGGCACATGCCCTACATCTAAGGAAGATGCATGCCCAACGCTACTCCTGAGGCAGGAGGGGAAGTGGCTTCGCCTATCACTACTTTATCTCCCATCACTACTTCCACACCTAAGGCTAATCTCCAGCTGAAACTCCAATTTCTGTTCCCCAAGTCCAGTGCTCTCTTGTATTCTTTCTTAATACTTGCTTTCAAGAAGGAAAGATGTGAAAAACCCATTTCTCCTCAACAGTGGTTGTAAACTGGGTGATTTTGTCCCCCAGGCAACATTTTGCAATGTCTGAAGACAATTTTAGGTTGTCACAACTTGGGGAGTAGGAAGGCTGCTATTTGTATCTACTGGAGAGGCCAAGGATACTGCTGAACATCCTACAATGCACAAAATAGCCCCCACCTTATCCTCAAAAAGAATTATCTGGCTTAAAATGTCCATAGCACAGAGGTCGAGAAATGCTGCTCTAAAGTGTGGATTCAAATTTTAATAACAACAACAAAAAAAGACAAAGATCCAGGGCAGCGTTTTCTGCACCTTAAAATTTTTTGTTATAAATTCATTTGGAAAATTCCTTTATCACATAGCTGACATTTCCCTCCTATTCTGTATCTGCTTGCAAACTAGCTTTATTCCCTGTAAACAAATTGATTAACTAGTGTAGGCCTCCGTTTTCCCATCTATATAATCAGAAGATTGAACTGCATGATTTCTAATGTCTCTTCCAGCTCTGAACTTAACTTCTAAATACATTATAATGCTTTTAATATTTGGATGCCAGTGATGCATTTCCAAGTAAAAACACAGAGAGACTCTAAAATTATTTGATTAAAAAGCACTGTCGCCCTTTTTATCCGCTTGATTTCCTCCAATAAGCACACGGTAAGTACAATGATCAAAAACACTGCCCGTAATGGTCACAGAACAAAACTTCCCAATGAGTTCCCACTTCAATCACAAAAATAAAATGTATCAGAAAAATGTGTAAATTTCAACCTTACTTTTCACCATATTCAAAACGACTTGCACAGGGGCCATATTTATATTCATAGACAAAACGTGGGATGTAATCAGATGTAATAGCAATTACAAATGCATTGGTGATCACAGCCAATATACCAATTCCTTCAAGAATGCCATACCAGATACCTAGTAGGAGAAAGAGTGGAGATAGGGGATGAAATGGAAAAAAATAATTAAAACCGAGTGGATAGTCTTTGGAAAGAATGTTTTACTTATTTGGGGGCTACAGCTCTGTCCATTATTTACTTTATTTCCCTACACATTAGACATCTACTGAATACTTTTCCCTAGACAGAAGATAGAACCCATGAAGGGAGATCTGAAAATTAAAATATCATCAGGAATTGTTTCAAGAATTTTTTACATTGAAAATATAAAAATGTAAAAGCTTGATGTCAAGATATGGAAATCACTAGTTGACTTTTCCAGCCTGGCATACAGGTATAAGAAAAACCTTCTGAAATTGTATACGGTATCCACATACTATCGATTACAGTCAAAGTTGATGTTTAAAAAAATAATAATTTTTGCATTGGAAAATGCAATAAACACTAGCTAAAGCTGGAAAGGGAGTTTGAATTTTTCCTCTTTGATTTATTCTGTAGATTTTCTTTAATGTGTTTATATTATTTTAATAATGACATAATAAACATGTCTAAATTAAATAGCAATAATAATTTTAGACGTTTTAAAAAATGGGAACTCAAGTTGAATAGCATTAAATCTCTATAGATTAGAATATTTTAATCAGCTTTGTTGGCTGTGGAGCATATATATGAGTAAAATTAACTGAAAAGGCAACTTTGCAATAATAGCCAGAAAATTCTCCAAAAAAGAAGAGGGGAATTATGAATTTTTTTCACATACTTAGAATCTCTGTTTCAGAGCTATAGTTTAGTAAAACAGTATACCAATAATAAGTAGTCTGATCAAAGGGACAAATGGGGATTCTAGAAATATAACTAAGTTTACATATAGATTCATAAAATAGAGATAATTCAAACAAGTTTAAAAAAAGATGGAATATTTAATAAATTTTTTGTACCCTTTAGAAGGAAAACAAGCTGGGTCTTAATTTCAGCCCCTTTGTTAACAACAAATTCCAGTTAGATCAACAATTTAAATAAAATCCTAAAATGCCAACAGATAACCAAACAACACACACATATCTAAAATATAAAACAACTAAAACACAGTGAAAAATCGAGAGTTCTAAAGGACATTCTAAGAATGTCATAAATAATAACTGTAAGACAGATATATCAGTGTGATTATATACACACTAAAACCTTACTCATGATAGAGTAAAAGATTAAAAACCAGCATCTGAATATATATCAAAGGTTAATATTGTAAACAGAGATAAAGATTACCAAATCAGATATAATAGCCAAAGGTCATAAACAGTAAAGAAGAAATACAAATGTATTTAATCTCATAATTATAAAAAATGCAAGGAAATAAAGCAAGATATCATTTTCCCTCCTCAGATTATTGAGGACAAAACAGTATAAAAAAAAAAAAAAAGAACCCTTATTACCTGATGGAAATATAAATTGGCACGATATTTCTGGAGAACACGTTGAGAAATTATCAAAATTTAAATGTAAAAAAAAAGTAACTCCTTTGACAAAGGAGTTCCATTCTAGGAGTTTATCTTGAGGAAATGATCAAAGTACATAGGAAGATGTACGTTCACCTCAGTATTGTTTATAATAGAAAAAACTGAAATGATCTAAGTGTCTTCAGTTAAGGGGATGATTTTTTAGAAATGTCATATAACATGCAATAGAAATTTGTGCAGTAATTATAAAGAATGAGACAGAACTATACTAACATGGGAAGATGGATAGGAGATGAGTTTTTGGTATAAACAAGTTCGTGAGATAGTATGTTTAGTATACACATAACTCTCAACTGAGTTGTGTCCATTTCATTATTTTGTTGACCCAAACTGCTCAGTCTTGTTCAATTTGGAAGGGACCCCAACAATAGAAACCCACATGGTGCTAAGATCAAGGCACTTCTTGGCCTTAGCAATGCCAAAACCATTTAATTCCTGAATCTTACCTATGTCAGTTGCTCGAGCTGGAAGAGGCCTCCGCCACTGGGTGACAAATTTGTATGCATCCAGCCTGATCTCAATGATATTGTTTAACAAAGCCAAAAGAGGGGCCAGAGGAAAAGCCGCAACAAAGATGGTGGTAAAACCGAATTGCAAAACTGTCCAGGGAGAGAGAGAGCATCACAACATTAATAATATAAACAATACCATTTATTGAGTGCTTTCTTTGTGCCATATTAGGTGCTTTACATAAATCACTTGTAATCCTTCCAATACCCCTACAAGGTAAATATGCTCATCATATTTTGCAGTTGAGATAACTAGAGTTCATATGCGTTCAGTAAGCTTGCTAAAGGGTGGATATAAAAAAAATGTTAAAACTTGCATTTAAACTCTGATCTTAATGGGCTGAAAGTCCATGTGCTTTCTCCAGCATGAAGAAAGAGTGAAGAAAAAAGAAGTCAAAGAGGAGGCTTTGAAGAAAAATGCTTAGCTCTACGAGGGACTCCAGACACCTAATCTCATCCTTTCTTTTTAAGGTGAGAATAGGTCAGAGAAAAAGCAAATAGCAAGACAGCACACAAAGATTTTAGAGTTGGAGTGAGAATCCTCCATTGCTTAATATAAATAATGGGGCTTCTCAAAGAAGCTAAACTCTCGCCAGGTCTGAGCAAAGGTTTATTTATTGTAAGAAATAATCATTGCTTTATTTGCACAAGATGGCATGTTTTTGGCATAGGGATGGGTTGTGCTTTATTTTGTTCCTTTCAAACATCTGCCCTAAAGCTAGGTGTTCTACTGTGGGAAAATCCTTCCCGTTGCTCAAATGTTATGGCTGACACAAGACAGATTTTGTGTCTTCCAAGGACACTGGTTTAATATCTTCCCTCGTAATGTTGAGATAAAGGTATAGATGTATTTTAGAATGCTTGGGGTTGGAAAGGAGAGAGATGGTTTTCTCTCTTGAATCAAAGCCCGTATGAAGTAAAAACAAACAAACAAAAATGTATCAAGACGGCCAAATACCTGTGTAGAAGTTTCTTCCTTACCCATTTCTAAATACTCATCCATCAGTCCATGAATATTCATGGGCTGCAGGTTCCAATCATTTTCCCACTGAGGTATGGACGCATCTTGTATTCCCCGCTTGATTTTATGTCGTGACCACCAGTTCTGGATCAACCTACATCACAGAGCAGACAAAGGCTTTTTGAGCCCTTATTTAACTATATGGTGAATAATTTATAGTGTATTAAGGAAAGAGAGATACCACTAAGCATTGCTGGGTGCTGGAGATATTTACATGGTCTCCATTTCCAAGTTCCGGATGAGAGGATAGGCCTCAGCCTTCCTAGACCTTATAAACATCTACATAATGTATCTGAGAATTAATCTCCCCATACACTTAGGTGCTTCCTATACTTATTAGAGAAATACCCATTTCTATGATTCCTCCCCTCCCTACCTCCCCAGCCTATATAAATACTTCTGTGTTGCCTGTTGTGATTGGATCTGAGCCCTTCATTGCTCATAACCTCAAATCTTCTGGGCTGTGCTCTCTGAACATGAGTAAAATCATGTCCTGCACTAAATAACTGAGCCCTAGATAAGGTTTCAAGAGATAAAGGCTCCACCCTGTGAGGTGTTAGTTGTGTGGCTTTTAGTAAGTTGATATTCACCTCTCTGGGTTTATGAACATGAATGGCTTGCGTATTAACTATTCCATTCTGCTTCTGTAGTGAGCAATAGTTTACAGGCAATGGATCTGTGTCTGAGTCCATTTAAAAGACCTAGAAAGGAATAAACAACACTATTTCCTGAGCTTAGGGGAGTCTGTACATTATGTGACTCCGAAATATCCCATAGTGGGGACTCCTGGGCAGTTATTTCAAGAGTTAGATGAAAATTACCTCTAGAATGAAGTGAATCGCACAGTGCACCTAACTCTCAGTATTAATTAACCATGGACCTAGAACTCAGTGGGTGTTGCAAGAACCATCACAGACCAGAACTTGAGGTCATTGGTTCTTCAGTATACGTCCCATGGAGGTTACCTCTGTGACCTCATGAAGATGGAAAAGGGGCTGGGTGTTGGGATTGAGGCCCGCTTAGTTCCGTTTTATTTACCACAGTCTGCATAAGGTTTAACTTTTAAAAAGAGAACTGTGTTCTGAAAGTTTCCAAATCATTGCTTTGGTCCACTCCTGCTGGACTTGGAAAAACACCAACAGGATGTCCCTTACCATGGTACATTTGGGATTTGAGAGACATAGTCCCAGCTGACCAAGGTCATGGTGAAAACGTGTTACCCAAAGTGCATGGTATGGACACAAGCACCTGGACAATGACAATAAGAATCATTCTTAATACTATAATGACCACTCTACCACCTTTCATATGCTTATGAAGCTCTTGCATTCACAGCACATCAGATCCTGTGGCGGCCACTTGCTACCTAATCTCAGTTATTTTCAAATGACTTTTCCACATCTGTTGAGCCTCACACAGTTGAGTCAGGGATAGGAAGGGATACAGACAATGGGCTGGGCTCCCCAATCCTCCATCCCTCTGCTCTCTCCACTTATAAGAGATTGGTTTTCATCCATTTTGAATATTGAGGATCAGTATGAAAATCTCTTCACAAAACGGTTCTGTCATTTATTGTTGAAGGTTTAAAGACCACTGGGCATCTCCTGTAATCTCCTCCCTTATTTTCTAAATTAAAAAACAAAAAAATCCCCCACAATGTCACAGATAGGTCAAATAAATCATAATCATCTTTAGCAAGAGGCAGAGGAGGAACGTGAACCAGGTCCCAGTCATGTCATCGTCCATGCTCTCAGACTGCCTGCAACTTAACACAACACTCTTCGGCAGATTGCAGGGTGGATATCACTTCCGCAGCCCTCAAGTCTCTACTCGGGAATGTCGCGACACCATTCGTAGGCCCGCAAGGAGGAGGAATCGCAGGATAGTCAGATGACTAAGCCTAAACTACCTGTATCATCAATTAACTAGTTCTTCTATAGTCAAGAAATTCCTCAAAATAGTGATGTTTCTAACAACCTTGGCTAGGCCTTGGCTAGCCTCAAAGCTTCCACAACACATTGTTTGAAATAAACTTGATTTCAGTGTATTTGGAGGAGTAATATATTTTATTAGATGTAGAAGTGGGCATTCAACACCCTTCCACGTCAGCCTTCCACAACCATTAAGCTCCTTCCAAAGGGACAAAAGAGAATGCTACTGTTTTGTGAAATCAATCCTGTTCTAATGACTTATTTTTTCTTTCTGTGTAATAAAGAGTACAAGACCTCCCTATCTGGAATTTTATCTTTGTTTTATTGGTTTTTTTTTTCAGGGAGGGAGCCTACATGGAGGTTGTCTTTGTTAAACAGCCATGACCTCAGTCTTTCGGTGGCCAAAAGAAACCAGAAAGTCACTTTTATCCTTAAGAACCTACGTACTGTCAACAGTGCTTTAAGAAGAGCAACAAGCCTTTTAATGTGCTTGACATCTACTCCTTCCTTTAATCCTCACAAGTGTTCTTGAGGAGCAGAGAGCCACTGATCCCCTCTCAGAGCTGTGAAAACTGAGGCTCAGAAAGGCTAAACTCACACACAGTCACACATTTAGTGAGCAGCAGAGCAGGAATGGAACCCACACCTGTCTGCTTACCAGGCCCCAATTCCTAAGAATTCTTCACACTACCTGTCCTTTTTTTGTGTGTAGCTATATACAAGGCAAGTCTAAAAATAAAATGCTCACGGGTATCCCAGTTCCATGAAGTTGTTCCATATTTGCTTCAAAAACATGATGACGCCCATCTGGAGGCAGAGGTCTATCAAACAGCCACTGGGATGACACTGGAACAGAACAAGAACAATGATCTTGCTCTCAGTTGGTTACATGTCCCCACCCTCAGATCATACAGCAAATTCTAAAAGCCAGGCTGCTCTATCGCAGTGCACAAGGAAAATAAAAATAAGGAAGAAATAGCATGTATAAGGACACCAGATAGGGGTATTTTCAGTAATGAGGGTGGAATACTGATCACAATTTTAACAACAATAACAATGAATCTAACTTTTAGTGAGCACTTACTATCTGCCAAGCTCTGTACTAAGCATGATCCCATTTAAGGAGTGCTGTGGAATACTGTGTATCTATTAACAACTGGGAGATGGAAAAACATGTAAGTGTTAATAATGTGGTCTTTATAAATAATGTTTTGGACTCAGAATAATTTTCAAAGTATAGCAAATTTGCAGAGAAAGAGCAGAGAATGCCCATACATGCTTCAGCCAATTCCCTCCATCGCCCCTTTCATTACCAACGTATATTTGTCAAAGCTGAGAAACCAACATCATCTGATGTTTTCATGTGTCTAAACTGGGCTTATGTGCTTTGACGATGGGCAGAGATTACAGACGTAAAGTGCCATTTTCACTATTTCCCCTCGGAAGTTACATGGCAGCCACACAGCATCACTGGTGACATTAATCTTCATCAGCTGGTTGGTAGGGTCTTTACCAGGTATTTGTAAAGTTACTCATTTGTCCCTTTCCCTATTCTTTACTGAAGTGAGTCCTTAGGTCTAGTCCGACTTCAAGATAGGAGGCAGGTGTTAAGCTCTATATCCTGGAAGGGAAGATCTACGTATATTAGAATGTGCTTTTAAGTGATAGAAACACGCCACAGATATGGGAGGGGGAATAAAAAGAGAGGGAAAAAAACCATAAGAGACCCTTAAAGATAGTGAAAAAACTGAGGGTTGGTGGAGGGAGGTGGGTGGGGGATGGCTACATGGGTGATGGGCATTAGGATACTTGTTATGATGAGCACTGGGTGTTGTATGTAAGTGATGAATCACCGAATTCTTCTCCCGAAACCAGCATTGTACTGAAGGTTAACTAACTAGAATTTAAGTAAACATTTGAAGAAAAAAAATGAAAATTTTCCCTCTGGAAAAAACAAAAAAGCCACAAGATGGCTTGTCAGTATGATCCTCGTTTTGCCTTCCCTGTGCTCCTCTGCTTTTCCAGATGTCCAATAAATGTCAGAACCAGAAACCCCCACAAACAGAAATGCGATTACAATGAAAATCACAGCTGATGTGTTTTGCTTAAAAACTTTGCACTGCAGGAGATACTTGGGTAGGAGAGCGTGGGTCTGTTTCTTTAGAAATGGGTTCATGTCCTGCTCATAAGAACAACAGTCACTATAGCTTTGATCCAGTTTCTATTTCTGTCAAATTGGTACCAGTGGGACTTCAAAGGGAACAGATAATTAGGACATGAAGAGCCTGGTTTTCCGGTTCCAGCCCAGTAATTTAAAACTCCCTAAACTGAGTCAGAGAGAGGGCTTGCCAGTGGCAATTTTTATCGTGTAGAGAAGTCTCAGTTCTCCTATTAAGCACGCCCCTTCTCTCTAGCATGAATTCAGGACCCCCCTGAGCTCTGACACGTATGGATGATAGATGGGTTCCACAGAACGGCTGAGACACAGTAATTACTAAGCTACAGGGCCAGGCATAGGCCTAGATCACAGCTGTGAGATGAAACTTCATTTTTATAGAGAGACTGGAAGACGTAAAGTAACGCGTACGAGGTCATAGGATATTGACTGTCGGTAGGGAATTCCGAGCCTTGGTCTCCTGCACCCTGGTCTTCTGCTCCTGTACATAAGGCTAAAGATGAATCCTACTTACCAAATGTGTTTGTTGCCTTGAAGGGCTGGTTTACCAAAGCATATTACTATGTGGAAAGGGAAAAAGACCATTGCAGAACCATGTGATTGGCTCATTCTCCACGACCGCAGGCCAAAGTGGGGAGGCCGGATGACAGGCCATTTACAGTTTTGTTTAATTTGAGCCTTCATGATTTTGTGATTTATAGGGCGGAGAAAGGGATCCAACAGCTTCTGTGGGTCTGTCCTCCTCAAATAATAGTTCCCTTGAGCAAGATCCAGTCTTTTGATACTCTAAAATTCATTCGATAAGAGAGCTGCTACTTAGAATGAGTAAAAGGGCATGGGTGAGTGGGCAGGAGACCCAGGCTTTCATTCCCACTGCAGCCCCCCAAATCGTATGACTGTGGACAACCCATAGCTGGACGTCTTCACGTATTTTTGTCATTGGCTCTTCCTGAGAACCTCATAAGATGGGTGTTGGCATTTCCATGTTGTAAATGATGCGAAGGGGCAGATGGGACTACTAGATTCTGATACCCATGCTCCTTTCACATGAAGTATGTCTACTCTAAATCCAATTTACACGTGCGAGTCAGCAATCATTCTGCAAGCTCTTATCAATTTCCTTGATGTTCCTGATTTTGCCTGTGTGCTATTATCCCAGCGGTGACCGGAAAGCACAGTCTTCAAAGTGTGGACTCTGATGCTAGGTTGGTTGAATCAAACTGACGACTGCATCAGCTTATAAGTGTGTTTCTATAATTGTAGGCAAATTATATAACCTGTCGAAACTTCTGTTTCCTCAAGATGAGTGTAATAGCAGAATTTTTGCATTGATCTATGTAGAGCAGGTAAAAACAATTGCTGGAATGTGCTGGCATATAGTAAGCTCTCATTAAATATTAATCATCGTTACTATTTTTACATAGATTTACATAAAATATTTATGTGAGATATTATACAGTACAGTATGAGGAAAGGTCAGTGTAGTCAGTTCATCAATGTTTTTTTGTTTTTTTGTTTTTTTTTAGTTCATCAATGTTTTAGCATGTCAGTACCTTTTGCTTTCTTTATAATGGCTACTATTATTTGTGCCAGGTATTTTACGTGCACGATCCAGTTTTATCCACCTATCACCAATCCTACCGAGATAGCTACTCTTATCACAACTGACAAAAGAAAAAACTGAAACTAAGGTACTAAAAGCGTGCCTTTGGGTGGGGCATAATTAGAGTGTAGACTGTAAGACTCCAAAGACACAATACTTGTTACGTAGCGTGGTTATGTTCTTTTCTTCGGGACTATTAGCACCACCAGGAAAAGAAAGGGACTTCATCTGTATACCCCATATTATCCAACAGAGGCCTGGAATGGAGTGTCAGTAAATGCTTATTGTAGGATTGAAGTCAGAGGGTCAATTCTTACCTTCTGTTATGTGTACACTTCTAGAATTTCTAAGGTCCATCACAAAACCACATTTTTTATTTCACTAATTCTTTTCCAAAAAAAAAAGATAATCTTTTGTTGGATAATACGCCCTTTATGTATGCCACACATACTGTGGAAAGTGTGTAGGATCGTTCTGAACCATTTATCCTGACACCAGTATTAGACTTATTTCCCTAGGATAACAGCATCAGAATTATTTCCCTGGGACTCCCAAAGAAGAAACATGACTTCTAATGATTTTACACTTCAGAGTAAAAATATCCAATTAAAATTACTGGCGACAGCAATTTCTAACATGGCATCAGTATGCAGATCTATCTGCCTGTGCCACCTTGTTCTCCACACTCTCCTTGCTAATCCCAGTTGCATACTCCCGATAAAGAGTGCAATCTGGGTGCAATCTGGGTGCAATCTGGGTAGACAAAAGCTTTTTAGCAGATATAGTCTAGGCCATGAGTGAAAACTGCAAGTTTGATTTGGGGACTTCCTGGAGGTCTGAAATTATGGAAGCTCTTCATCTGTTTTTACCTAAGAGGATAACACCCAGGTGGCTGTGGAGATAGAGCATTGATAACTATCAGCTACAGTTTATAGAGTGCCTGCCAAAGTCCAGAGGTGGTGCTAATTGTGTTATGCAAATTATCTCTTATCCATAAACAACTTTGCAACCTAGTATTACTGCTGCTAAACTTAGAGACAAGGAAACAGATATTCAGAGGGATTAAATTAAGGGCAAAGAATTAATAAGTAACGAGGTTAGCAGGTAAGCCCAGTTTTCTGTGATGTAAAGCATGTTGTATTTAGGAAGTTGGGGGGCTTTCTCCATGTATTCCAATCAACTAGAAGGCTCTAGGGAGACAACATCAATGAGGACACCCTGAGTTTGGGGGGAACTTTTTAGAGACTGGAAATATTTGTTTTCTCAGTGAATCTTTTCTTAGCCTCTCTCTAAATTATGACCTTCTATTAATATTACCATATACTAAATTGGATTTTACATTAGAATAATTAAAACAATTTTGAACTACAGAAGCAATAAGCAATCTGACCAATGAGAATGGACAGGGTGCAGACATAGACATGATTTCAAGATGCAGAAGATGATAAATCTTGAAATCTTATTTTGCTGATAAAAAATACATTATTAATTAAATATGTGATGCCAACTGAAGGGGGGGAGAATCTTGATTACCTTTTACTCAAAAATAAGCTTCTAATGCACCAAAGATATAAGTGAAAAGTTCACACTTCACAAGTGTGAGCTTTTTAAAAAAAATCTAAAATGAAAAAAATACATTTTTGGGCATGATATAAATGCCTGAAATCATTAATAGCAGTGATATTTTACTTGAAAAATCCTATAGGGTTTAAAAAAATGTATCCAAACAAAATTAAGACATCCAAGAAGATGGGAAACTTACCTGCAGCAAATTTGAAAGATTAGAGCCTAACGTTAGTATAAGGTTTATAAATTTTTAGGACAGAGAAAAATAGTCTAGTAGAAATGAGCAAGAATAGAACACACACACGGAAATATAAAATATTTAACAAACATATGAAGAATATGCTCCATCTCACTCATAATTCAAGGAGCTGAAATCAAAAGGAGATCTCCTTCAGATGTTATATTGGTAAAAAAATGTTTCTGTTGGCAGAAGTCTGAGGAAGCAGGCTCACAGACTACAGGTAGGGGCTGGCATTTTGGGGGATAATTTGTCAGTCTCAGTGACAATACACAATATGCTCAACCCTGTGATCTAGCAATACTAGACCTTTTGTTTCCATGACATACATATTATAAATCCATAAATTAAAAAAAAAACAATTATGAGACTTGGAAGATACAGATCTATTTGTCTACAGATTGGTGTTTCAAATATGATTTCTTTTGGATGAAGTTTCCCTGTTTAAAATGAAATCTGACATATTCAAAAGTTCAAAACCCCACGATATTTATTATAATAATTCCCCCAAAGTGAAAAATCCCTGGAGCTAAATTTCTGAGCTTTGTGAATGGAGCAAATGGATTTGGCAGAAAATTAAAGAGCTAAGGTCAGGATCTGGGGGTTTACCCTTTTAATTCACACTTTTTTTTTTTTTTTTGAAAGACATAGTTCCTTTATTTCTGAACCCATAGGAACTCTCTACCAAAAATGCCTGAGATTCCACGTACCCACCTTCTCTCTCTCTTTCTCTCTCTCTCTCTCTCTCCTCCCACCTGCTTCCCTCCTACATCATTGGCCCCGGTCCACACCCAGTCCCACATCCACCCTTACAAGGTTACTTACTTCCTCCAGTCTCCACCGGTTAAAAAGTTTATTGTAATTTCCCGGGTGGCCTACAAATCTGTAAAAAGCCATTTTAATTCATTAGCATTTATGTGGGGTTGGCCAAAGAACATTTACTAATGTATCACAGCAAGTGCATGTGTAGGTAGATATAAATGTTCGCTGGGGCATCCTGTCCCCAAACTGCAGACCTAGGCCACGCTGACACATCAAAGTACCTGACTTAAGGAGGAAAAAGTGGTGTGTGAATTCAATGCTGGGGGAGAGAAAGTACAGACAAACTAACCAAAGGAAAAATTTCCACTTTCACCTGTAGGTCTTTAATGTGTTGCTGACCTAGCTAATGAATATTAATGTAATGTGCCCGATTGTTTAGTTTAAAATGGTTTTAGCTTTAGTATGTTTCCATGGCACTGCTGGAGTGTTAAGCATAGTTTAATATGCTTCTTTTTCATACTGTGCAGCAAAGACAGCAAAAAATGTTAACATGATAAGTAGGAGAAATTTCCACACTAAGGAGCTATAACCTGAGGATATACAAAAATCACTTTCTTATTTAACACACCATTACTGAGGATTGGATGATCATAATCCAACCCAAACATAGTACATAGGTTTTATTTATTTTTTTATGCCAACTTTAATTGGTAGTTGCAGCTGGAAGCACTGTACTGAGAAGTCTTTTGATGGAAAATGCATGTGAAGACTGACTAGCACTTTTCCAAGGCAGGGGACAAGAATTCGCCATCTCTGTTAACAAATCGGCAATGGAACCCTTGGCAGTCTTTCTTTACTCTGAAAAGATAATGTACATAAAGTTGACTTACCTTCCCAAAAAGAAAGCAATATAGAAGATAGAACTATTTAAATTAACAAACTGGAAGAGAAACATCTTCAAAGCAAAGCTGTTTTCCCACTCAGATTCTGTTCGAGGATATTCTAAAAGAAAAACGGGATGAGTTCACATAGAGGAGGTGAACAAAAAGAAATATGGACAAATACTAGTTCTACGAGGTAGTCTGTGTGTCTGAATTCTAGGATGCCTGTTATTAATAATATATAAAGATTTTTGGGATTCTGCTTGCCATTGTCATTTGGAAGTCACCATATACTTGGATGGTTGGCTCAGTCCTTCACTCAAACTGTCTATGCTTTAAGAGGGACCTACATTGTTCACAGAGTTGAGGAGTGGGATATTCTGTGCAGACTGAAGTAGAATGGAAAAAAGAATAAAGGCCAAACTTAGTCATAGGAGCTAAGCTCCTGTCTCGATTCTATAGCTAATTTTCTGGTAATGCCAGGTAGATTTCTTTACATTTTTTTGCAACCAGTTTTAACATTTATGGAACAAGGAGTTCAGACAAGATGATTTCAAGAACCTGTCTACTCTCACATCCTATATTTCTATGACTCTTTAAACAAAACGAAATGATGCAAGAGACTGAATTAAGATGGCCATGTGGACTGCAACCTCTGCTTCCACCCAGGACCCAAATAATGGTAGAGGATCTGTATGCACAGTTGATACATACTTTCATGCCATTACGAATTCTAGAAAGATAGAAAACAGATGGGATCTGATTTTGAGGAAAAGATGGGCCAGACTGTGTGCATGATCCAGTCACAGATTAGGAATAGGTCCTGGGGATTTCAAGCCCGACTAGAATAGGTGCCAGAAATCACAGGGGTCTGCGGGGCATCCCCAACGCTGCTAGTGGGTGGGCACTGGTGACAGCAGCCAGGAGAGCCCACATTTCCCCAAGGTTTTGGTAGGTTTTGTTTTCACGATTGTTTCATTCTAAACACTGTGTAAATTTAGCACAAAACTTTTTTTTGGAAATGAGAATATGGATTTTTAAAAAATTGTGTCCTTTTTTTTGGGGGGGGAGGGGAATCTCCATTTCTAATTTTCCTGCATCATGATCCAAAAACGTTCCTTTGTGATTTCTGCTTTGGAGCAACAAAGTTGCAGTTTCATTTGTGGTCAAATTACTTGGATATATTTTGTCTATGTATTAAGTGTTTTGAAAGAATACATATATTTTTTGTTGAGCATACAGTTTATATATATTTATATTGGGATTTTTTTTTAATTTTTATTTATTTATGATAGTCACACACAGATAGAGAGAGAGAGGCAGAGACACAGGCAGAGGGAGAAGCAGGCTCCATGCACCGGGAGCCCGATGTGGGATTCGATCCCGGGTCTCCAGGATCGCGCCCTGGGCCAAAGGCAGGCGCCAAACCGCTGCGCCACCCAGGGATCCCAGTTTATATATATTTAAAGAAAAGCTTGTTAGTTATGATATTCAAGTATTTTATATCCTGGCTTATATTTGAGTGTAGATTTGCCAACTTTTTTTTTTTTCTATCATGTTTGCTTTCTATATTTTGAAGGTTTATAAAAAGATGTATAGAAATCATGACTATTATACTGACCTGACAGACTGTTTATCAGAATGACTTATCTTTCTTTCTCACTCAAAGATATATTAAATTCTGGTTTGCCTAATATTAACATGGCAACATCTGATTTTATTACTATTATCTTGAAATAACTATTTTATTTTGTTCCTGAATTGACCTCTGACACAGTTGAAACTCTTTTCATCAGTTGGCTTAATTTGTTTCTTGGAATCCATGCTCAATTTTTATAGATAATTCATATTATAGATAGTTCATTATTATAAATGATTTGTTATTTGGACCATAAAACCAAGCTGAAAAGAAAACACATCACTTTGGATCAAATATTATATATTTCTTCTCATATAAAAAATGTGATAGAACTGAAACTTTGTTTTTTTATGACTTTTGAAAGTAAAATATGCGGTTAAAAATAAATCAAGAAACATAAAGTTTAAAAGATCTTTTAAATAAAAAATGTGTGACCTTTTCCAGGAGGAAAAACTTAATTTCTAATTTGAAGCACAAATTTGCACAGTCTAAAATTACACAGAATACAATGCCATATATATTTATATGTACCTATATTCAAATATTTAAAATATGTATTTATATCTATATACACATTATTTTAAACAATATATTAAAAATTAAGAAATAAACAATATATTAATATTTTTGTAAATTTAAATTAATACAGTCCATTCATTATTAATTTAATAGTTACGAATCCATAGGCATTCTCTCATGAGTTATAGATGGAAAAATCATATATCAAGTGCAAACTTTGGTTCTCCTGGTACTTAACACAAATAACTGTTCTATTTCCTACTATTATGATCCTCCAAATCACTCCCTTAGGTTGCTTTCATCCTTGGTATAAAATACTTTAAAAGCAAACAAATATAAAGAATCAGAGCTAGAAGAAAGCTTTCAGACAATCTAGTTCAAGTGAATAATTATCCTGCTGAAGAAACTGTAGCTCAGAGGATTTAAGAACAATGCAACAGATCATTCCCATTTATTGAACAGTTGTCACATGTTGGGCAGCCAACCTACAACAGTGAAATAGGAACTGTTATTCTCATTTTACCAATAACAAAATCTGAGACTCAAAAAGACAAAAAACAGAGGAAGAACCAAAGGAAGAGAAGGAAATAGTGGTGGGGGAATGGGGGACGGAGGAAAAGGAAGAATGAAAAAAGAAAAGTTGCTCATAGTCATGTAATTTCCAAGTGATATGACCACTTATTTCCAGAGCATGACCTAGGAGCTTGTTCTTGCCTCTACACGATGTTCCTTTTGTTATTACTTGTAAATACATGATAGGGGGAGCAAGAGTCTAGTGATACAGTTATTCCACCATAAGCAAGTGGACGCTGCCACATTTGGGTTTAAATTCTACATATTTAACTTAATTATCTTCATTTTCTAATTCATAATATAGGGATCCTACTGTCATAGAATTGTGATGTCAGTAGAACAAAATAATGAATGCAGGGTGTCTAGCACAGTGCCTGGCATCTGATGAGTTTTCCAACAATAAAAGATCACTGCTCAAATAGCTCTGCTTGTCTTCCGAATGGAGAGACGAAAAAATCAAGTTTGATGATAGAAAAAAGACATTTTCAGACACATAAGGTCTCAAGAAATTTACTTTTCAGGCAAAAAGAAAAAAAAAAAAAGGAATTAAGCCAAGACAAAAGAAGACAGAAGGGTCCAAAGAGTGGTATCCAACTGATACCACTCAGCACGTGGGAGAGAGGAAGCATAGATGCTGCTGACCACAGGGAGGGTAGGCTCTTGAGAGTGGAGTGAACATGGGTTCAGGACGGGTAACTCTAAGAAAACAAAATAAGTAGGAAACCTGATGGCTTTACATATTTAGAGACCATTCAGAATTGAGATGGAAAGTTTGGGATAAATTAAGAAACTATGCTGAAAATTAAAGAAAAAAGTGCTATTATTCATTTCATGAAAATATAAAGATTTCATAAGAAAGGAAACAATCATAGACACATCGTGCCTTACATATAAAAGTAGTTATATAGAAAGAATGATGTAAATGCTAATTATTAATTTGGCTAAAATTTCAAATCTGTTGAACAGAACTACTTGGAAGGGGGAGAGACAGTGTGTGTATATCAAGTGATGAATGGGAAACCATGCAGGGAAAGAACACTACAGGGAATGTTTTAAACCTAAGGCAATAGCTTCCCAAACCTGGAAAGTCCAAGAATGTCAGAGAAATATGTTATTTAGAAACAGGGTAGGAAATAAGAAAAGAAATTGCTAAAATTAAAAAAAAAAAGTAATCTCTCAGGAAAGTGGAAAATAAGAATGGGTAATGTGGCAAGTACTGGTTTTAATTATAAATTTCTTTTTTTTAATATTTTACTTTCTTATTTAAGAGAGAGAGAGAGCACACACACAAGTGGGAGGGGCAGAGAGAAAGGGAGAGAATTTCAAGCAGACTCCACGCTGAGCATGGAGCCTGACTCGGGGCTTGATCCTAGGACCTTGAGGTATGACCTGAGCTGAAACCAAGAGTGGGAGGCTTAACTGACTGTGTCCTTAATTATACTCTTTTGCCTTTTAAGTTGTGTACATGTAGTATAATATTTCAACAAAAATAAATAGTGGGGGAAAAACCCAAAGAACTGAAAAGGTAGGGAAAGAAAATCCCTCCCATGTAGGGAGAGGTAGGTTTGCTAGTAAGTCGTAGGAAGGAGATTTTGTAGCAACACACTGCCTCTCTATAGGTGTGCAATATGCTCCAACTTCCCATGCATGTCTTTCCTTTTGATTGACAATTCACAAAACTGAAGTTGACATTCGAAATGCTAAAGTACACCAAGCAGCCTCCGACTGATACGCCCACATGTTATTCTTTTCCTAAGGAGTGAAGTTAAAACAAAGGACTTACCGAGGTTGGTGAGAAGGTAAGCAATTTTTTCATAAGCCTATAATGAGAGAGCAAATAGTGAATGTTATTCTTGTCTTCTAGAAAAGGCTATTTACACTGCTCAAGGAAACATCTAGAGTGTATTCCACAAAACGGCTACATTTTTAATCAAGTGGAACATGTTTTAAAACCTACTGCGTGGTGCTTTGCAAATATACACACACTAAATGCGTGTGATGTAAACCTGCTATGATTACGTGTCTGTATATACGCAGACACACTTGATTTCGGTAACAGGAAGCCTTTTGGGGAGAATTATCTTTATTTCCACTTTACAAACCAAGGAAATGGGACTTTAAGAAACTTGAAACCTTTTGTAACCAAAGTCATTCAACTGGTCAATGGCTGACGTGGGATTGAGTCACTCAATTATACGTACTTTTTACCATACTGGAAGGCTGAGTGGGAGGTTGAATTCTTTACTATTGACAAGGAATTTTCCAAACTAACACAAACATAGGGTGCTAGTCCGCATTCCTAAAGAACAACTTTGGTTTGGTGGTTATTTAAAACCAGACCGTAAGTCAAACCTGTTGAATCCATAAGTAAGTCACATACATGTTATTTTTACGATAACATTCTCCACCTTCCCCCCTGCCCCTACTACTCAGCCTACCACTTGTGCAGACTTAAGTAAAGGAGACATATTGCACAAAATTCCAAGTTAACCTAGTTGGGAAAACACATTTGCTACAGACAGAAGGGTAGTATGTGTTTGTGCGTATATGTTACGTGTACACGTAAATATAACTAATCCCCTAATTCAACAAATTATTCTTTCTATTAGAAATTCCAGTACTCTACCTGTTGGCACGCAAAATTGAAAGGTAGGTATCTGGACATTCTAAAAATTGTTCACCTTCCCTAACGGTTCTTTCCATACAACTATTGTGATTATTCATCTGAGCCATGATTTAAACCTACCCTTTCCTCCGGAGAGTTATCTTGAGACAAAGAGATTATTTGAGTATGAATAATATCATTCCACCTCTCGTGCAGTTTTGTTGTTGCTCTTGTTTTTATTTTTAACTATACATACAAACTGCCACTTTCAGACTGCAGAACAAAGATTGCCTTGGATTCATGAGCACCGGAATTGTCTTGGCTGTGACACGTTCTTTGCCATGCCCTATTTTATTTTTGTTTTTAATTTTTTTTTTTGCCATGCCCTATTTATTACGTAACATGATTGCAGAAGGGGCTCCAAGGAGTATAATAGGATAGATGAACAAGTAGTTCTGCACTTCCAGCACCAAACTGAGTGCCCTCATGGAGAATGAAAGAAGGTTTTACTTAAATAACTGCTATTCCAAGTATTTGGCAGATAGCAAGCGGTGCATTATATATATACACTATTATTTAATTTAGTCCTTACGACAATTTTATCACATAGGTATAATTATCCCCATTTTACAGAACAGGAAACCACTGTTTCAAACTTCGGGTACCTTGCCTAAGGCGACACTATTAAACTAATAGCAAAGTCAGGATTTCTGATGTTGGGTCTCTTGTACCATTTATCCTATGCCTTGTCACAGAAACCATTTCAGATTTTTGTCTTAATACTTAGCACACAGAGCCTGTCTGCAAACCTGAGATGGGAATATCTACAGCTGATGCCCCCAGTGGATTGTAATATCCTTTGAAAGAGTGTTATAAATCACACCAAAAATGCTGTATCACCCCTGGAAATATTGCTCTTGGAAAGCTTTCTGGGGCACCCAAGAAGCTGCATCATCTAAGGCCCAGAAGTTAGCTAACTGGCACCACCACGATGATGAACTACAAACTCAACCCATGCACACTGACTTGTTAACTCCAAAACCACAAAGTGCAGCAAGAAACCATGATTTAGATATATACACTATATGGTGTATGACAGCAATCATGGGCTGTGTGTGTGTAGGGCGGAAAATTGATATGTATTTGGGGGAGGAGAGAATGAGAGGGGGGCTCAGGCACCCTTGGGGTCACTACACTGTGTATGTACATTATATATATAGATCTCATGTTAGAGAACCTATGCTTTTAAACATCACTCACTCCTGCATTCAGGAAGCTGAAATTCTCTTAGTCATAGATTTTAATTACATAAAAATATTTGGAATTTCTAATGAGCCAATGTGAACAGACAGACACAGCCTCTACTTTAACGAACCTTAAATTCCAGTGGTTAGAGACAAGTGAGTTGTGTACTTGGTCAGAAAAGGGAAAATACAGCGGGCTGTGTGCACAGAGAAGCGCGGTGGGCACAGAGTATTATTTTATAGTATAGTCAGATGAGCCTCCTGAGAGGGTAGCATTTGAGCCTAGAGCTCATGCACGAAGCGACAGAGGGAGCCAAGAAGAGATGTGAGCTAAGTACCTTGGAGACGCAGAAACAGTAAGTGCAAAAGCCCTGTGGCGGGATGTGCTCGATGCATTTCATGAAAAATAAGGCAAGTGGAGGATCAGGAGGGGTGGCAGTAAAGGAGCAAGGTTGTAAGAGATGAGAGAGAGAGACCTCAGAGGAAAACAGGTTTTCAGGGCCTGGTAATCCATGGGAAGGTCTTTAGAATTCATTCTGAGCTGAGAAGTCATCATCTTCCCACTGATGCTTTGTTTGGGGTGTTACACAGAAATCCTTTGGGGGAAAATTTAGAATGGAAAAAGCAGGGAAAGGGCAACCTTTCCTTCCAACCCTTTCCAACCCTTTCCTTCCAACCAGGGGAAGGGGTACGCTTGATTTAGTGCTCTTCATCTCTGCATCAGAGCCTTACAGCCTAACTTGTGCTGTAAAAATGAGCTCAAAACAGAGTTTTTCAGAATCAAAGATAGACTGATCTTTCCCAATAATCTACCTTTCTGAGTTTCTAGAAAGCATGGATATAGACATGAACAAACTAAACAAATATATATTTTTGAAAGAGAGAGAGAGCACGAGAGGGAGGGGCAGAGGGAGAAGGAGAGAATCTCAAGCAGACGCCCCACTGAGTGCAGAGCCTGACTGGGGGCTGGATCCCATGACCCTGAGATCATGACCAGAGCCCAAATCAGGAGTCAGACGCTTAACTGACTGAGCCACCCAGGCGCCCCAGCAAGGTCCTCCTAAGAGCAGCATGCAAGGGAGATGAGAAGAGTTGAGAAAGATAGGAAGACTAACCGGTGAGAAGGCTACTGCAACAGTTCAAGCTAGAAATGCCAAGTAGCTGAAGTAAGGAAGTAGAAGTGAGAATGGGGAAGAGGGAATGGGTCAGAGAGACGTCATAGGAGCAAAATTCACAACAGGCACTTGTGATGAAAGAAACAAAAGAAATGCATGGATGACTTAAAATTCATGGCTGTGTACCTTAAATATTTAAAGTTCCTGATTTAAAAACTCATTTGACTGGTTGAAACTATTTTGCCATGCTATATTTCATGACTTCATGCATATGGATGACGGCTGAAAAGCATATTAGATTAGCAGAATATTTTGATTGAGGCCAAACCGTCATCTGGAGAATATGGTAGCACAGAAATCCCAAAGTCTAGCTATTAAGAAACAAAAAACACATTTTTATGTGTTGCTATTTAGTGTTGGTCTGAAAATAGCAAGAGGTAGCATTTGGTATCCTACGTCAATCTTTTTGGTGGTATAATTTTTTTTAAAGAGTTGGCATTTTGATATTAATGGTTTTAATTTATGTTTATTTGATTAAGATCTTAAATTAATCCTGTGGGTTCAGATAAATCAGACGGGCTGTTTAATGATCTGTGAAGTGCCTCAACATCCTGAGTAGGAAGAGATACATAAATTCAGAAGGACATTTAGGTTTTACACTGATTAAATCTGAGGAATATAACATTCTTTCCACAGTTGTTGAGTTGGTTGGGTAGTTTATCTCCTTTACGCTAAAAGCCATTTAAAAATATTTTCCTAAATTAGTTGCAAGGGCAAAGTAGAAGTTTTGTGGCTGAATCTACTTCCAACAATATCTAAATGTTTCTGTCAAAATTCCCAACGAGTAGAAATAAATATTTAGAAAAAAGAAAATCAGTCATGTCTTCTTTCAGGAAGCACGGATGAGTTACAGCGCTAGGAAGTTACATAGGCTCTTATGGGATTGTGAGGACCTCAAAATATATTTTTTAAGATTTTATTAAATAAATAAATTCGTGAGACAGGCAGAAAGAAGCAGAGACACAGGCGGAGGGAGAAGCAGGCTCCACAAGGGGAGCCCAATGTGGGACTCGATCCCAGGACCCTGGGGTCATGGCCTGAGCCGAAGGCAGATGCTCAACCGCTGAGCCACCCAGATGCCCCCTCAGGATTGTCCTTATCACAAAAATAATACTATCCTCATCTGCCTCAGAGGCTTTATTTCTACCCCTAAGAGATTCACCTCATCTAGTTCAGCCTCTGTTATCTGTACAAACCAGTACTTTGGAAGAAAAAATATCTTGAGCCTCATTACATATACAGATTTAGTGAGAAGAAGCTGTATCTGAAGCTTATGAGAGAGAAGGCTGTATGTATGTGGGTTCACCGTGATTCTAGGGGATGGGTGGTAACTGAGGAGGGGGCTGGACATGGAGCAGAGTCAGAGTTTAAGGGCCTGGTGACTAAGAAGCAACTGGAATAATAGGACATTGGAATCGGGTACATCAAGGGAAACTTCAGCCAGATTTTGATTTTTTTTGCACTATCGGTGAAAACAGAAAGACTCCTTTTGTAAGGAAAATACATGAAGGTGAAAGCTCCCATTTTACTCAATTGCAGGTTCTGATCGTGACAAGTTCTTCAGTCTAATGAAAAGATAGTTATTCCACTGGGTAGGACTCGAGGACTGGATCCTGGGCCTGGAGGCTCTGTTCCCAGTGTTGTCATGCTTGCCTTCCCAAGCAAAAGTTAATGACACACATTCGGCTTCTTCATTTTTTCCCCGTCTGTGAAATCCTTTCCATCTTCAAGAATATTAGGCCAGTTCATTAATTCACTCAAGACGTTTTTGAAGACCAGTAGGTCTTTGGAACAAACTGTCAGACACAGGAACACAGCGTACTCTTTTGAAGGCACTAATAATTGATGGTGAGGGGAATAAATAGACATGAAACCATTAACAATGATTGCCTCCAATGGGTACAGTTAGTTTATGATAGGAAGGGACATGAGAGGCATTTTAGGTAGAAAATAGTGACTTTTCTTGATATTTGTACTGTTTTCATCGTGTCAGTACTTTACATGATAACAATGTACTGATTTTATAATTCAAAACTAAAAGAGATAAAAATAGTAAACTTCAGAAAGATGAAAATACATTTAAAAAAGTAAGACTGCAAATCAGCACACTGGTATGATTTTTGCATGAACAAATTAAATATTTCAAATTTTCTTATATTTAATCAAAAGACATAATACAACATCTTAGATGTGATTCTATTTCTACAGACAACTCCAAGTACTTAAACATGTGTGAAAGGGTAATAAGCAACAATTAAACAAAAAAGGTGAAAAATTATGAATAAATCACTGCAGGTGTGGTCCGAAGAATTTAGAAAGCCCATAGAAAAGATCCTTGGCATTTCTATACCAATGAATATTGAAGATTAATACATAAACTCTATGATTTAAAGATGAAAAGAAAGGGAAAAAATAAAATGTTGGTATTTGAAACGCCAAAGATTAGAATTCAGAGATGTTATGTGGTATGGTGAGATCACACAGATTGAGTGTGAATCTTTGCTTTGCCTGTGTCCAATGTCCACTGCTTTTTATCAGGACACCAAGTTGAGGAACTGGCATCACAAAGTGATGAGAGTCTGGGCAGTATTAGGAGGGCAGGGCGCACACAGAGGAATAGTGAGTGTGTGCATACGTGCCCGCACACGTTCTGGAATGCCGCTGGGCCACTGGGAAACCTTTTCTCTACCTGGTGAAAGACCGAATTTAAAAAGTGAGTCAAAGCTGCTACCTAGGTGGCTGTGGTTTTATGGGTGACTCATATATAAAGTAAAAATAAAGTACATTCCATTTCTAACTTATTCCAAATTTTACATCATAGTAGAATTTTTTTAAAAATAAAGGTTATTCTTTTCTGAGTATAAATCAAAGCCTACATAGAGATAAACATTTGAAAAGACCAAAAAAAAAAAAAGTTACACTAAATCAAATATTATCCGACTACTGAGAGATGACCGTTGTTAACATTTTATTGTTATTCCTCATAGTTTCAAAATGCAGAAAGAAAGAAAGAAAGAAAGAAAGAAAGAAAGAAAGAAAGAAAGAGGAAGAGAAAGGATGGAAGGAAGGAGGGAATGAGGGAGGAAGGCAGGCAGGAAGAAAGGAAGGAGAAAAATGCTTAGACCTAGAGAAAGAAAATGGAGTAGCTATTTTCTATTTCACAGGAGGCCGTGGAAGTAACAAACCTTCTATTTCAAAGAGATTTTCTTATACCTTTGTAACAGATTCTCCACTGAGGTTCAGTTTTTTGAAATAATTTTTGGATCAAAAAAATCCCTTAATTGAATGAAAAGAGCATAGCACTTTTACTAGCACACACTAGACCCTCAATGAATAGAAGTTTTCACTAACCAAGACTATAAACTCAAAGGACAAGGAAGACAATACAACTGTTATTGATTTTAATTTAAATAAAATCCATCATCCAAACCACATAGATGACTTTTTTTTCACTAAACTAGGTTGTCATTGATGAAAATGTGGGTTGGGCTCATTTGGCTTCCTAGAAATACAATCCAAGCATGAAGGAAGCACAGACCTCTCCCCTACCCATGCCTTTTCACCTTTTGAAAACTGTCAACACTTACAAGATTCAGTGCCATGATGATTACAAAATTGATACAGACAGCAGCAGCTGATGTTGCAAACTGCCAGTGTTGTTTGATGAAATTCCACTTGAATGATGCAAACTGTTCCATGACAACCAGGCGATAGACCACAACAGCAAACACTGCAGTGATCACCAAAGAAATCTGCAATATGGAAGACCAGAGAAGACGTCCGTATTTTGCATAATTCACAAAACAAAAGCAATACCCTAGACCAATATACTGCCCCACACACTCCCCGGAGTGAAAGGAATTTATTTTTCCAAGAAAGGATGAAAAAAATCAATTTTTTTCCTTTAAGGAATTGAGTCACATGAGAGCCAAAATACATAGTACAAGATTTAAACTGTTCAGATTTCCACTTTTAAGTGGAATGCTTAGTTTTAATTAATCAGGGCAAACTCATAGAATTTCCATTTTACCTTAGATAATTTTTGTTTCTTCCAAAGAGTGTTTTATTTAAAGATATGCCCAAACTCTCTTTGTAATCACTCCATAGCTTTCCATGATTTTAATTTTGTTTAATAGTATGTGTTGAAGGTACTGAACTGGATATGGTTTGACCCTGAGGGTCACACAATGAGATGATATTAGAATTTCCTTTATTTTTTATTTTTATTTTTTTTTAGAACTTCCTTTTAAATGCAGAATGCCAGGACATTCTGAAATTGATGTTTGTACTTTACCATGAAGAATATTCCTGAGATAGAAACAAGAAGACGAGTGATTTTGTCTGAGGAAGGCTGATGTGGCTCAGGTTTTCCACTGATGGGATTCACTCTCTCCATCTTGTAATACTTGGCTTCAAACTGGGGACGAAGTGTTTCCTGTAAGAGAAGCTAAAGTTACCTACCTATTAGGTAGACATAAATGAAAAAAAAAAAAAAATCACCCAGGAGTTGGAACAAAATTCCTGGATTTTGGCCTACTTTTAAAACAAGTCTTGGAAAAGAAATAACTTTAAAAAAATAAAATGCAAATTATTTTCTAAATAAACCCTAAACTCTATTTTCATCAACACAATTTTCCACTACTGTAATTTTAGGAAACATTGTGGAAGTGCTTTGAAAAAAAATTCCATTACTTCATCAATGATTTCGCTTAACTTCATGAAATAGAAATCTCGTTAGTAAAAAACATCAAATGAAAACCTAAATGCTATTTAGTTGCTTCCAGCTTGGATGTTAAGGACAGTGAATAATTTTCCACATCATGTTATTCCAGTTTTCCTGCCCCCTGGTTTCCTAACATCTTACCTCCTCTTCTTCCCATTCAATAAGGTCCCAAGTATAAGTCAGGGTACTTCTTCTCCTTTTCCAAAACTCCAAGAAGACTGTGGCTATAGACAATAATAATGTTGTTGTTATTATTATTATTATTCTTTACCCAACCACATCACTTTCTATTATCATTGCTTTTCTTTTTTGGATTAATGCATTTCTACCATATTATTAAATCATTAAAATAGATTAAATTTGTATTTAATTTATATAATTGGACTTCTGTCTTTCCCACATCCTATCCTCCCTGTCTCTGAACACTGCAGTCAGCATGAACTCCTAGAGAGTAATTTTTTTTAACAGATTAAATAAGCATAGACCTTTGCTAGCCTGGCCGGTCAAAGTGACGCTCTATTAGTGAGCTAAATATATATTGTTCCTTTGACTTGTATATGCTTATTCAAAATCATGTAAAAGACCTAAAGAAGGCTTCCCCAGCCAGAAATGACAATAAAGATTAGATCATACTACTCTAGGACCCAGAGAGGGATGGTGTGTGGGGAGAGAGAGAGAGAGAGAGAGAGAGAGAGAGAGAGAAAGTGCACAAGGTTACGGTGAAAGGAGAAGAAAGGAAAAAGACCAGAGAAGACACTCTTGGATGAATATCCTAGGTGAGCTCAGCATGGACTTAGAGGACTCAATGGAAAAAGTAAAGGAATGCCTGAACCATTAACTGGATTTCCTGTGCGAACTGTTAAGAGAAAGATTGCTTTCTTTTTCTTTTTATTTTTTTAAAATTTTTATTTATTTATGATAGTCACAGAGAGAGAGAGAGGCAGAGACACAGGCAGAGGGAGAAGCAGGCTCCATGCATCAGGAGCCTGACGTGGGATTCGATCCCGGGTCTCCAGGATCGCGCCCTGGGCCAAAGACAGGCGCTAAACCACTGCGCCACCCAGGGATCCCCTGCTTTCTTTTTAATAAGAAATATTACAGCATTCAAGACTTTGCGGACGTCATTAAGACCTCACAGGTGCATTTTTAAAAACTATTCATCTATCCATCCATCCATCCATCCAACCATCTTCCCACCCATCCATCCACTTGCTGTTCTTATTTTGGGCAAGGCACTCTAACCTCAAGGATCTCCTTATCAAGTAGACAGCTATCTAAATAAAGTTAACTGACATTGGAGTAAGAGTTATAGTGAAGGAAGGATTATACTGAAAACCTAGAAACACATGCTTTTGGGAAAACACCACCATCACCATAAGCAGCGCAGAGCAAAAGAGTGAGCGCTTCTTCTCTGTCCGTGGTCACTCTCCTCCTGCCTTCAATGCAAAAAGAAGGCCAGGGGAAGCTGATTCTGAGGTTTTGTTCTTTTTCCTTTATAAGTAGAAATCAGCCCTCAGTGGTTAGAAAACACAAGGTTCATAATCACATTACGTTACATTTTTATCAGTCTTCAAAATGTACAAAGTGCCTTCTCACATATGATTTAATTTTGTCACTTTCATAACACCAGCAGATATGGCAGGAGTTACTGTCATCAGATTTTTGAAACAAAGATATAAACGTACTGGGTCTAAGGTCATATAGCCAATAAGTGGCAGAGTCAGGATAGAAACTCTTGCTAATTATTGTCCAGACGGTCTTCATATTTTTAATTTCCCCCCCAGGCCTACTATACGTGCTACCTACTGATTTTCTGTAAAGTCTTTAAAGAGGAGATAAGGCTAAAAGAATCGAGATAGCCAAGATCCACTGACAGGAAGACAAAACGAGGTTTTCCAAATACTGCATCTGCCATAAAAAAAAGTTGGCCATAATCATTGTTATGATCTAGAACTTAAAAAATAAGTGGGACATAGAGGAAGTATATTGAAGAAGAGACACAGAGAAATAATTTATTATGAAAGGAAAACTGAAGAAGAAAAAAGCACTGTGCTAAATAAGCAACTATAACATGCAGTGATTAAAAGCCTGGGGCGTAAAGTCTTTCATACAATCCATGCGGAATGTGCAATAAAATTCTAATTATCACTGATCTCAGCCAACGTTTCAAATTCCAATGTGTCACGTGGTCGTTTCTTCATTTATCTTTCCAGAATAAACTTTGCCTAGAAGCATCTCCCAGAAAATCTAAGAAATGAAGGAAATCTGGGTTTTGTGAGCCTGAAAACTGGCTTTGGTGTAATTTTAACTTTTTCTTTCTTTTTCTTTCTTTCTTTCTTTCTTTCTTTCTTTCTTTCTTTCTTTCTTTCTTTCTTTCTTTCTTTCTTTCTTCTTTCTTTCTTTCTTTCTTTCTTTTTTTTCTTTCTTTCTTTCTTTTTTTTTTTTTTTTTAAGATTTTCTTTATTTGACAGGGAGGGAGAGCACCAGCAGGGGGAGCAGCAGGCTCCGGGCTGAGCAAGGAGCCTGACGTGGGCTCCTGGGATCATGACCCGAGCTGAAGGCAGATGCCTAACCGACTGAGCCATCAGGCGCCCAAATGCTTACAAATGTTTTTACTTTAAATTTCAATGATACACGAGGCTTTGTGTTAAAAATCCATTCTCAGCTTGAGATACATTTATTTTATTCACAGATCATTTAAACTCTCAAGTGAACCAGTATTCTCACTTAAAATTTTGTTTTAGTTAGAAAAAGGGCACGTGGAGTAATGTATCCGTATGCTGGGTCACCTGTGTGGCTCAGGCCACCAACTCTTGATTTGGGCTTAGGTCATGATCTCAGGGTCATGAGATGGAGCCCTTTGTCAGGCTCTGCACTGAGCGTAGAACCTGCTTGGGATTCTCTCCCTCTCCCTTTGCCTCTACCCACTACTCTTTTTGTCTAAAAAAACCCATTAAAGGGGATCCCTGGATGGCTCGGTGGTTTAGCACCAGCCTTTGGCCCGGGACGTGATCCTGGAGTCCCAGGATCAAGTCCTGGGTCAGGCTCCCTGCGAGGAACCTGCTTCTCCCTCTGCCTGTGTCTCTGCCTTTCTCTCTGTGTGTTTCTCATGAATAAATAAGTAAAATCTTAAAAAAAAAAAAAAAAAAAAAAAAAAACCAAACATTAAATTATCAGCATGCCGAACATCAAAGAAGGAAGGAAATTTCGTACACTTACTAATCCCTACTAAACTTAATACAGATAAAATCAATAATAAAAGTAGCTAAGTTTGAAAATTAGAATAGTAGTTGCTTCTAGGGCTGTGGTGACTGGCAGGTGGCATTAGGAAACCACCGCAGGTGATGGAAATATTCCATATTTTAGCAGGAGAGGTGGCGCTACAAGTTTAGGTCATTTTTCAAGAGTGATCGAAATACACCGAGAATCTGTAGATTTCACTCTATGTAAATTATACCTCAAATACCAGATTTTAGAAAGTAAATAACTTTGAAAATACCAAGTGATTAATGATATCAATGGCCTGGAACCTTATGGCAACCCAGTAGCTCCCCCCAGGTTTACAGCAGGAGGCTCTGAGCTTGCAGTGAGCACCACACAAGGAGGTGGGATGCTGGGAAGACCGCATCTCGTCGCACAGACAGTTTCGGGGCAGATGCAAACCCAAATTATGAACTTGGGGGATCAGACTGGACCTGAAGACTACGCTGAGCATTAAGGAGGCCTGCACAGCACCCTGACACAACGACATCAAGGAGCCATGGAAAGAAGAAATGGTTTTATATACACCAAGACCTGACAAGAAGGGTGGAGCAGAAGCATCCAGCGGAAGTGGCCTCAAGGTCCTCTCGGGGGGGACACGTGTGGCCTCGCATAAATGCAGTAGGAAAGGCTGGGCCTTACTCTGAACTGCTAAGTGCTCAGTGCATCTAAACGCACTCGAGTTCCAATAATTCATAATCACATAAACCACCACACTGCCCTGAGTCATCAGCAAGGTTAGTCCCACCGGCCCACCCTTTGTGCCCTAAACGGTAGTAGGTTGCAAGTGACAGAAATGTGAGATGGAGAGACTAAACGCTTCAAGGCCTCAATTCAGTGACTCTGTTCTTCCAGAAGCATTCTCTGAACTGGACCACTTTCCTGGTGGCAGAGGATGAGTAAAGGGGTTGAGCTGGCCTCTAGTTCGGGACTGAAAGATGGAAATAGGAATTTCAAGAAGAAAGAGGGATCTTTGAAGGGCTCCATGAATCAGTGACTTAAAAAAAAAAAAAAAGGATGTCATAAAGCATGAAAGTGACAAGCAAACTTTAGTCATTTTATTGTAATTGGTGGCGAGAAGTTTGGCATGAAGTAACGTGGAAGGACAGAGACATGATGGATGGCTCAGGATGAACAGGGTGACAGAGACCGTGAGATGGTAAAGAAGACGGGGGGCATATTAAACGGCCCTAATGCAAAAGTGAAAATGCTTTAAAAATGAAGGTGTACAGGCACTGAGGAGGGCACTCGATAGGATGAGCACTGGGTGTCATACTCTATGTCGGCAAATTGAATTTAAATAAAATAAAATAAAAGTTTTAAAAACGGAAGACGTAGAGAGGGAAAGCCATTTGACTTAGAGGGATGTGTCACTATAAATAGGGGTGTAGGTGGGGTCATAGACATTTATAGTATATACTGCGTACATAGTACAGGTGTCCACTTGTCGTGTATGCATGACAAGTAGCTGGGGGATCAGACGTGTGACAGCTATGCACGCGG
Organism: Canis aureus; assembly: GCF_053574225.1. Lineage (NCBI taxonomy): Eukaryota > Metazoa > Chordata > Mammalia > Carnivora > Canidae > Canis > Canis aureus. The sequence goes on from NC_135633.1 coordinate 3,459,894, forward strand.
GGCGCCCGGCTGCATATATGCCCAAGTGTCCATGCTAGCTGGACAGATCTGCGGAAACAGATCATGGAGCTCTTGGATTCCCTACAAAGGACACGGTGATTGTACAAGAAATACAGGCCACCTACCTTCTTTTGACCTCTTCGTGTATGCAGTGAATCAACTCTTCCCCTTGGTCCGGTGAAACTGGGTTGGAGATGGGGTAGGAGGACAGGAGGCCTGCACTGGGGAGGAGCATTTTGATATCGGGGGAAAGCCAGCTTTCACAATGAGTCACGGAGGTGGGAGGACTATGCGGGGAAAAGCTGAGGATGACACTGCACACTTCTGCTCCTTGGCAACTGTACATTGTATTTGTTTTCTTACTCCTGCCTCTCAGACTACAAAAGATGAGATTGAGACATCTTGCTATGCTGGGTATCAAGGAAATTATCTATAAATATTAGGACCATGTTAGGCCTTAGAAGTCAAGATGAAGGGGCTTCTTTCTTGCCATAGATAGAACAACAAAGATGCACGTGTTGCATCTTGAACTTCCCTTTATTATAGTCTACTTCTTTTTTTTTTAAGATTTTAATTATTTATTCATGAGACATGAAAGAGAGAGAAGAGAGACACAGGCGGAGGGAGAAGCAGGCTCTGTGCAGGGAGCCCGATGCGGGACTCGATGCCGGGACCCTGGAATATGAGCCCAAGGCAGACGCTCAACCACTGAGCCACCCAGGTCCCCCCCTCATGTCCATTTCCAATGGCTTTTCTACGTGATCCAAAGTCAACGGCACAGAGTGACCAAATCATAAAGTTATGCATCTCAAAGAGGTTAATTTTTTTTTTCTTTAGTAAGCTCTGTGCCCAGTGTGGAGCCCAACAATACAGGGCTTGAACTCATGACCCTGAGACTGAGACCTGAGCCAAGATCAAGAGTCAGAAGCTTAACTGACTGAGCCACCCAGGCGCCCCTCAAAGAGGTTAGATTCTATATGTAGTTTGTTCCAAGTTATTCCTTTCTTTTTTAAAAGATTTTATTTATTTATTTGAGAGAGAAAGAACACACACAAGAAGGGGGAGGGCGTAGAGGGAGAGGGAGAAGCAGACTCCCCACTGAGCAGAGAGCCCGATGCGGGACTCGATCCCAGGACCCCAGGAGCATGATCTGAGCTGAAGGCAGACACTCAACCGACGGAGCCACCCAGGTGCCCCCAAATTATTTATTTCGAATGTATAGATAACAAGGCCCTGAGTGGTTGATAAGCAACACTGGCCTTCTAGAAACCTGCCAAAGCATCTACCACACTTCACCTCACTTTTCTCCTATATTTGCTTTGTCCTGCCCTTGAAGTTAGGTTTTGAAGTTAGGTTCTCCTTTGTTTTTAGTGCTTGGCACACCCACATAGTCAAGAACTGCTACGTCAAGCTGAATTATTGAGTGGGATCCCGTGAGGGGGCCTCTAACTCCTGGCCAAGTGCCCACTAGAGGTGCACGACCATCGCTTCAGCGTCTTGACAGTGACGTTGCTGACCACCGCAGGGTGGGGCTCCTGGGGGTGGGGCAGGGGAAGCAGAGCAATGCCAGACCCAAATGGAGTTAATATGTCTGAATTTGGAGAACAGAAGGGAAGTCCAAGTATTGTTTTCACCCGAAGACATGAAGACGTAAAGCCTCCTTGGAAGAAGACCTGGCTGAAACAACAGTTTATGGGAGGATGGCCTCTGCGACTGCCAGCGCAGGGAACACCCAAGCACCACCAGAGACTTTCTTCCATCCCCTAGATTTATTTTCAGCAACGTCCTGAAGCATAATGTGCCTTTCCCCACACAGTGTTGCAACCTCACTCTGCGTGAGGTAGAAACAGAAACCCCACAGAACAGGTCCTACGGTCGGCAGAAGGGCCGCCAACGTGGAACACTTGACATTGCCCAGGGACAGCCACCTTCTTTCTTCTTCTTCTTTCTTTTTTTTTTTTTTATTCTTCCCCATTAGCACCTTACAAAAATGGAATTAATGGAGTTCCTTCCCTCCATATAAAGCAGACTAACCAATATAAAAGGCTGAAAGATGAGTGAAGCCAGCGACAGATTTGGAGTATTTGGGCTGAAGGCTGCTTGACACGAGCGCCCCGGGAGCCGGTTAGTCCAGACTTGCCTGGCTTGTGAAATTTCCTCCTTGTCTAAGGACATGCAGTCTCTGTGGCACTTGCCTTCCAGTTTCCCTCCTCTCCTTCCTCCCTAACCACATCCAATGGTAAGGTAAACAGCAGACATTTAGGTTCGAAATAGGCGGGAAGGCCAGCATTTGAACCCTAATTTGCCGAAAATCTTCACCAGTCCCTAAAATCAGGCTGGATAGTTTTTCCCCCTTGGGGAAATTCTTTTTTTTTTTTTTTTGAAATTCATTTATTTATTTATTTATTTTTTTTTTGAAATTCATTTAAAAGTAAGAAGCCACACAGAGACAGCATGACGTTACATTAGAATACAGTGAGCAGTCTCAGGACAATCTCGACCAGAGCAGACTCTGAACCTTGATGCGCAGAGTCCCTTGAAAGCGGACCCTTGTCACTCCCTGTGGCACTGAGTCTGCTCAAATAAAAGCTCGTCAGCTTCTGCCAGGAATTTTTGTAAAATGTAACGTAGCCTTTTAAGCACAGGATTAGTTTTTCTGAGGCCCTTTCTTCAATCTTACCGTTCAACTATTTGACAGACTTAAGTTCTCTGAGTCCGTTGAACCTTTTCTGATTACAAATGTAGAAACACCAATAAAAATAACTGGAGCAGCACCTTTGTCGGGTTCCCTTCTGAAGCACGGGGGCCTCGGAGCGCCTGTCCCAGAGGAGGGCTTCAGTGCGTGTACGCCGAGTGAATGATTAAATGATTAAAGTTATGAAGAAGAACCTCCGCGTCACCTACCATGTCCCCGTTGATAAACAGCTGTCATTATTAAGATGTTGCTAATTCCGTCCCAGGTTGTTCCTGAACAGCACATTTAGGGCAGGTATGAGGCCGACGCTCAAAGGTACGGCCACACTGGTTGCTAATTCATGACTGAAAAAGGGAAAAGCAGGCTCCTCACGGAGTCCCTGGCTTGCCTTGCCCTGCCCCGCGCTGGCCTGTCCTTCCCAGGAAAGCTTCACCAGGCCGGGGTGGGTACCTGGATACCTGTCCCCGTCACCCCTGAACATCACGGCCTCCCACCAAGTGCTCCAAAACTAGGGTTGCGTTTCTTCCGACCGGCCGGTGCCAGGGCCCTGACCACTGCCAAATGTAGGCCCTTCCGCCTTGGAGGCCGCCCTCTGGGAGTGGGTGCGGGCCCATGACACCGTACTTGGCACCGCAGGTGAGTGGCAGCCGCTATCAAGGAAACGACTAGCTTCGCTTTTATAATAAACACAATACAACTTACCTTCTTGATCAAGTCACAGCGATCCTCAAAAAAACAAAACAGAACATAACAAAGGAAAACAAACCATCTAGGAAAGGCAGTGTGGTGCTGGAAGAAGAACATGGCTTGGCGTAGGAATGTTCTGGTTTGAAAGCCACCGATACCTTCCTAATCGGGTGATGAATGTCTATGTAATGAGAACCCTCCAGTTTCACAACGTACAGCGACAAGGGTAAAATCATCTTTATAGGGGCATTGAGTGAATTAAGTGAGGTGCAGTTTGTAAGTGGTCTAATGATGCTTAATTCATTATAATATAATAAATTATATCATTACAGTATAATAAATTACAATAACTTGTTTTTTTCCGACATTCTGTTCGTTGCTGTACGTAGGAAACTTTATATAGACAAAGTTCTTGGTTTCTGCTGCATAAGAGATACACAATATAAAATATACTTCATAAAATTTAAACATATTGTATATCTTCCTGCAGGATAAAGAAATCTATCGACATTTATTTATATTTTAATTGTTCCACAAATTCAGTCTTGCTCAGTTTCCGCATACTTTCTTCTGCCCATAACCTAGCCAATGATTTAGATTGTCCTTTTCCCTTTTGTATTTAAGATTGTAAAACTGCTTCTAGAGTAAATAATTTGATTCAGAGCTTGCTGTTTTTGAGAGCACAGTTGTCTATTCCTACAGAAAGCGGTGAAAATGAGTGAGAGAAGCAGAAAAGCAGAAAAAAGGTGAAAATGAGTTGCATCATATTCCTGAAGAAGAAGAAGAGAACGAGCCTTTACTGAGCACCTACAACATCCCAGACTTTGTTCTAGTTATTTCTAACCAGTATCATTTCCACAACAATCCAGGTAAAATACAAGATTATTAATCTCATTCAGTTGATACGCAAATTGAAGGTCTTGGAGATTAAATAACCTGAGGAAGATATTTGGCTGAAATTCAAATCCAGATCCAAATGCTGACCTTTTTCTGTGACCCCCCCCAAAAAAAAAGAATTACTCCAAATGTGGTTTGGGATAGTACTTTCTGAGCTATATAATTTGCAATGTCTTTCCGGGAAGAAATTAACATCACAGATGAAATGTTTAAGTATTTTTCTTTCTTTCTCTTTCTTTCTTTCTTTCTTTTCTTTCTTTCTTTCTTTCTTTCTTCTTTCTTCTTTCTTCTCTCCCTCCTTCCCTCCCTCCCTCCCTCCCTCCCTTCCTTTTCTTTCTTTCTTTCTTTCTTTCTTTCTTTCTTTCTTTCTTTCTTTCTTTCTTTCTTTCTTTCTTTCTTCTTTCTTTCTTTCTTCTTCTTTTCTTTCTTTCTTTCTTTCTCTTTCTCTTTTCTTTCTTTCTTCTTTCTTTCTTTCTTTCTTTCTTTCTTTCTTCTTCTTCTTTTCTTTCTTTCTTTCTTTCTTTCTTTCTTTCTTTCTCTCTCTCCTTTCTTTCTTTCTTTCTTTCTTTCTTTCTTTCTTTCTTTTTTCTTTCTTTCTTTCTTCTTTCTTTCTTTTTCCTTCCTTCCTTCCTTCCTTCCTTCCTTCCTTCCTTCCTTCCTTCCTTCCTTTCTTCTTTCTTTCTTTCTTTCTTTCTTTCTTTCTTTCTTTCTTTCTCTTTCTTTCTTTCTTTCTTTCTCTTTCTTTCTTCTTTCTTTCTTTCTCAGAGAAAGAAAAGACCTAAATGAGATTGAGAACTTCTGGGAGGTTTGGCTGCTTGTCCATTCAGTGCATCAACAGTCTAAAGTTCTTTGAACAGAAATCTTTTCTGTTTTTGTTGTTGTTTGGCGTCTAAAAATGATTATCAAGCACTCTCTTAACACTGCCTCTACCAAGGCAGAAATCTTTGCATAGATTTTTAAAAAAATATTTTATTTATTTATTCATGAGGGACACACAGAGAGGGAGAAGCAGGCTCCATGCAGGGAGCCCGATGTGGGCCTAGATCCCAGGACTCCGGGGTCATGGCCTGAGCCAAAGGCAGATGCTCAACCACTGAGCCACCCAGGCATCCCTGCATTGATCAGTTAAAGGAATTTTCCTTTGCAGGAAAATTATAATAACATTTGATACATGCTTATAACTTAATTGTCTGAAAAGAGTATTTTTTTTTATTAGATCAGTATATCTGAATTTGTGGAGACAGACATGCAGCAGCAAATGTAATGCTTCTTGGTCCACAATTCAAGGGAATATTTACTTTGTCAAAGAAAGATTGAATTGTGTATGTGTGTAATTTTGATGTGTCTAAAAGCCAGAACCTCTGACCTCCTCAACACTGGGTGGTAGGCTGGCCCTGAGTGTTCTTGACAGCTGACTAATCGAGTGTTGAGTCAGGGATATGTTTAGTTTGCATTTAGGAAGATCCATCTATGTGGGTTTGCAGACACTTTCACAAGTTGTTCGATAAATACGGACTGTCTTCCCATAGCCATGAATTCTGAGGACACTCCTTTTACTTCATATGCAGACTCTTTCAGGTGCCAGACCAGGGGTTGTAGAAAGAGATGGCATGTTCTGTGGTGTCCAGCACCCATCAAGCAAGAGAAATAAGATCTGTAGTACAGAGCCAGACGCGACTCTATAGAAAATTATTGTCAAGACTTCAAGTCGTTGGGCGCCTGGGTGGCTCAGTCGGTTAAGCATCCGTCTCTTCATTTCGGCTCAGTCATGATCTCAGGGTCATGAAGTTAAGCCCCGCTCAGGCCTCACTCTCAAGGCAGAGTTGGCTTGAGATTCTCTCCCTCTCCCTCTGGCCCTCCTGTAACCTACTCAAATAAATCGATAAAATCTTAAAAAAAATAATTTCAACTCATATGTGAGACACATCAGAGATCTTCTCAAATTTATATTGAAAATGTACAACATGGGGCACTTGGGTGGCTCAGTCAGTTAGGCATCTGCCTTTGGCTCAGGTCATGATCCTGGGGTGTGGGATCGAGTCCTGCATCGGGCTCCTTGCTCAGCAGCGAGCTTGCTTCTCTCTCTCCCTCTGCCCCCCCACTCGTGCTTTGCTCTCTTTCTCTCTCTCTCTCTTTGAAATAAATAAGTCTTTTAAAAAATGCACACCACCTCCAACAATGGATCATAAAGCTGAAATAAACTTTTCAAAACTGTCAATAAAAAAGAATTTCAATTAACCATGTTGGAGGAATAAGAAAGACAATTACTTTTCCCTGTGCCCTCCAAAACATTTTAAATTGGCACATTAAAAGGTAATTTCATAAAACACAGAAATGTAGGACAAAAAGCACTATAGCAATATGGATGGCAGGCAGTTAGCTAATTAAAATATTGTTACTTTTCTGGATTTTGATTTTATGTATTGGGAGATTTTTAAACCTTGTAAATTTGTGATCTTTCCCAGTTTGGTTACTTTCGTTCCTCATTTTCCTATTCATATTTTTGTGGCTTCCAAAATTGTGTGTCTCCTTCCCATGATCAGCTGTCATGTGTCACACACACGTGTCAGCCATTCTGCTCAATGTTTTACACATTAATGCTTAATGTTCACTCATTAGATCCTCACAACAGCTCCATGTACAAGAAATGATTTTTTTTAATCGCTATTTTACTGGTAATGATACCAAAGTCCAGGAATAAATGTTTCCTGCCCCAGATGAATTTGACCGCATACCCTTGGTCACTCCGACTCCTAAGGCAGGGCTACTGGTTTCAAATACTTATTCAAAGGAGGGTTTCCCAATAAGCCTAAGTGTCCTTCTTTAAGGAATCCGTCCGGATTTGTTACCAAAATTTCTTTCTTTTTCTATGGCTTAGAGCTTCTAGGAACTGTCAGCTTAGTTAAACATAACATGTTTTCTTTGTTCTCTCTAAGTCTTTAAGGTGCTTAGCGTCCTTTAAATGGATGAGAAAGCCACTTGTCATTGTTATTTGCAGTCTGTGAACCCGATTTCAAAATCCCCTTCAGGTCATGGATAAGCTTCCTTTCTCTTCTGCCCTGGGTTCTGAGCCGAGAAACAAATCAAGAACCTTCTTCCAGGTGTACAGACTGCCTCCACCTCTAGCCTCGGCATCCCGTCCTCTCCTCACTCTGCCCCTTGCAAGGTCGTGGCAAACAAACTCTGTGTTTGAAGCAATTCTAACTTTCTAACCAGAAAAAAAAAAAAAAAAATTAGAGATGTCAGGATTTCCTAATGATCTGCCTTAATACTTTTTTTGGGGGGAAAGCATTAATAAAGCAATCTTTCCCTCAAGGTGACACAATAAGCTATATTATCGATCTGCCGGTTTTGACATTTTATTATGTCTGGGCCTCGCTGTAACTTCATCAAGTTGCTATGAAAATCAATTGCAGAGCTGATGAGCTGAGCAGCGGGCCTCTAAAGAGATTACACTGCGGACTGGAATGAGGGCTCTCAAAGGAGGAGACCTGTAGACCTGTAGCCGTTGCTCCATCACACGGAAGGAATCTGCGGTGTGGCCCTGCTGCACCAGAGTGTCACGGCCTTGTTAAGGAGGGCGCTAGTGTTATCCAGCAGGTTGCCACTTGCCAGGCTGGACAGTTGTTGTGGGGGCCAGGAATTGGAGGAGGCCTCGCTTCAGGATTCTTCTGTGAGCAGCAGTCTAAGGGAGCCCAGAGCTCCCACCTTAGCAAGATGCCCTCACGGCCGCATCCAAAGCACGCACACCTGTTCCTCCCGTTATTACTCACAGCTGGGTCCATCAGGGCTCGGTCACGGAGCTCCTTTTTTTTTTAAAGATTTCATTTATTATTCATGAGACATGAGAGAGAGAGGCAGAGACCCAGGCAGAGGGAGAAGCAGGCTCCATGCAGGGAGCCCGATGTAGGACTCGATCCTGGGACCCCAGGATCACGCCCTGGGCTGAAGGCAGCGCTAAACCACTGAGCCACCCGGGCTGCCCACTGTGCTCCTTAATTCTGTTCATAGCAGCTCTTTCGAGAAGACCAGGATTTCCAGATCATCCTTTAACCCTCGGATTTTGATCCTCTAGTTTCAGGGAAACAGATGGCCCTTGTGACCATCCCCCTCTCTTTCCTAATACTTGGAGATACTTTCACTGTATCTCTTGTGCTCAGTCGTCAGCTGCAATTTATGTCGCGGGGCCCTCTTGCACTAACTGAAAGCTGGGATGGCCCCGAGACCCCAACTTCCACGTGGCATTCTCAGGTGATAGCTCCTTGTCTCCCACACCGATCGGGGCTGAAGATGAGGTGGCCAACTTCTGGCTCCTCACTGCCGCTTCAAGACCTTTCCTCTCCCTCCTCATTCACAGATGTGGGGCTCACGTTGTCAGTCCGAACCTCCTGCTACCTGTCCTTGTGGAAGTCACCTACCACTCCCTGGGCTCTCTTCCCCGGCTTGGCCAAGGATCTTTAAACCCTTAGCTTAGTGTAACTCTTTTCAACACGATTCCTAAAATAATTCTTGGAAATTGCAGTAGATACAATCTTGCCAGGACCTCCGCTCTATCTTCAAAGTTGTCTTCTCCTACTCTATGTCACTCACCCACTCCCACAGCACACTTTTGATCAATGACTGCACTCTCTAAAGTCTTCGATTATCACCTCCATCCTTTTAGTTCACTCCCTATAAGCTCCAACAACTCCTTGACCCAGATTTTTCAATCCTCAACCCCATCATATTTTGACTGTCCTCTCATCCCCGGGGCTCTCACTCTCTTCTTTATGATTCTAATAATATTCACTCACCCGCACACATCCTCAGGGCTCTAGCTCGTCTCAGTTTGTTATAAACTCATAGTTTGAACATAACCCTAGGTAAAAACAACACTCCATCTACTGTCTGTCTGTACTCATACACGCCAACATCACTGGAGAAAAACACAGGGATGCTCGTGAGTTGATTTGTCTTAAATTAATGATTTGAGGGGACCTGTGCCATGCTGTTGCACCTTCTCTTTTCTCTTTTAACATCCAGTACATACACTCTCATCACTCCCAATTGCAGTTTTGCCGTCCACCTCATCATGAAGAATAAAGTATCCAGAAGAAATTATCCCCCCCCAACTATACCTACCCACTTACACTTGTGTGCCGTAGCATCTACACCCTCACCTGGTATAACAGAATATTAGGAACTCATAGTTAAAATCAGCTCGTTTTGTCATCTGGCCCCCATCCCTTATCTCCTGCTCAAGGAAACTGCTCAACGATGTACGTGTACAATCATACAAAGATGCCCAGGAAGTATCTTTAAGTGAAAAACAAAGCTGATTTCATATCAGAAGGAGCCATCAATTAGAAGAATATTCGAGGTAGAATAAAAGTAAGCTTGCAGATAGATGTCTTATACTTAGTATTTTCACTTTGGGGGGGGTTATCGTTGGTTATATTATTTGCTTATATACCTCCTCACTCATTTAGTTTATTCACTTACACACTTACTGAGCATGTAGTCTGTAGAAGGAATTATTCTAGCTCTGTGGAGAAAGCTTTCTTAATTGCTTTAAATTGCCCAAAATGCTTGCTTTCACAAGCTTTCTAGTACAGGAACAGAAAATAAACAAAAAAAAAAAAATAAGGCGCAGTGTATGCTAAGTGATTTAACTGCTGTGGGTAAAATCATGCAGGGAAAGGAGATTAAAACAGGTCAATAAAGCATGACTAGGGAAAGCGTCTCTGTCGGGGAAAAAAATCAATTAAAATTGGAGAAGAATTATTTCATTTTTCATTCAGTTGCTATTTACTGAGCAACTACTATGTGCCAAGGTATAGACACAAACTAATTCAATACAGGTGTTTCCACGCTTGGACTGGAGCCATTTCAATTTCTGTTCACAAAGATGCCAAAGCTTTCATTTCTATAATGTCTAAATAAAAATTATTATAGTTACCATATTATTATAGTTATTGAGCCCTACCAAGTGTCAAGCAACACAGAATGACTTTGCCTACCTTACCTCACCGTATATGTAAATACTTCCAAAAGACATAATTTCCAGTGCATTATTAAAAATGGTATTTTAAAATATGACTCTCATATTAGTCTTTTAGACTTATATCTTTTAAAAAATGTATTGCATAAACTCTTCTCTGTTGTAAAATTTCAATTGTTCCGTTTTATCTTTAAATCTACTTCTGTTCTACCTCAGAATACTATCCTTTATATTTTATCTGGAAGTGTTTGTTATCTTGTCATACTTCCAACAACAACAAAAAAATTAGAATAGAAAACTATCTATGGTCATTTAAGGTCATTGAGAAAAAGATATAAATTAAAAATTTCTTATAAACATGAGGCTTTTATTTCAAAAAAAGTCTGGATTGAGTTATCATTATGATTAATTAGAATTTATTCCAAAATTCAATGGATTTTAAGCATGAAATCTAAGATCTTATTATGAACACATCTCTTAAGGATATCAATGGGCTTTTTGATTATTTTTCGATTGGTTCAGGTATCCATAATACCTCTTACTTCTTCCCACAATGAGAGAGGCCTCAGCATCAGCTGTATGTTGATCTTCTGTCTGTATAAGGACATTTACTAAGCAAACATGTTCATGTAAATGTGTAGCTAGGAATGCAACATGTGTTAGAGGACTGTTGTTGAATTAAAGCTTGCATGTGATTTATCGTGTTTGTTAAATCAGGGTTTTACAACCTTCCTTGGCTCTCCGTTTATTTTGGCACGCGTGCAAGTATGTACACCTGCATACGTGTATGTGCTATGTCACAACTTCTACTTAAAAGAGGGCATTGTAGTAGAACGTCCTTAGCAACGAAATCTTTCCATAAAGTTATTGTTAAATGAAGAAGATCGTATTGTAATATTACAATATGACATGACGTAGGAAAAAATATAAGCTTCTGTTAAATAATTGTCAGCGTTCAGGAAAATGATCCCTCGATTTCTCTTCCAACAGAATATTGAAACAGATGGTATCAACTATAGGGAAGTTTTCCAGCTATCAAATTCCATTGTATTTCTCAAGAGTTTCATTATATCATCCTCAAATAATATTAACCATGATGCTACTTATTTTATTATTAATCAAATATTTGTTTCTTAGCGTGCCCATGCTCCTGTGGGGAGACAAAACCTAAATCCAATTTATATCCTGTTTCAAACTCGGAACCTGCTGTTAATGGATTTCACTTATGGCAACAAATTCCCTACATGTGACGTCAGCATCAGGCATGTGACGCTAGAGGATTTGTATGAAAGGGATGCCATTTTGGATCCAGAACAATGTCTTAATTTTGTCGGAGGCATGGTCCCAAGCTGCATTCTGGTTCTATTTTCAAACCCACCAGTGACAACATAATGTAATTTCACGTTGTAGCAACTCCACTTGTTATCAGTTCCGCCACTTTCGACAAAGAGAAGGTATTTCTTCTTCCAATAAGTACTGTGAGACTTACTGGGTGTGAAGCCATGGGAGAGGGCCAGATGGAAGGTACCATCGTCCGGAGGTTCAAAGTAATTAGGCAGGCATTGCACCATGTGTCATCCCAGCTGGCCTGGCTGACGACATTGCCAGCTAATCGTCCCTTATCGTTGAGTTCCTCTGGAGAAACAAGGGACAGCATGGGCTTGGTCCTACCTAGAACAGCATCTATACCTGGGAATGTCTCCCTGAGACTTGTTTGTTTGGCAAGAAATTACTTTTTAACTCCAACTCAGGTGATTTCATAAGGATTTCTGATCACAGCTAAGGGAGCTAAGTAACCACTGAGGCATTAAATGCATGCATGCTTCTGATTTTATGACTCTCCTTCTGGATGTGCTCAGGAGGGAGGGTGAGTAGGGGTTATCTCTGGGGTCGTTTCTCATCAATTGGTGAAGGGGATTCTCAGGCCACAGGCAGAGTCTCCAGAAAAGAAGGCCGTGGGAGACGAGCTTTGACTGATGCAGCGAAAGCAGAGGGTTGTAGCAGAAGCACCTGGTAATTTCCGCGCCTGGCATAGGCCGTAATTACTAGGGTCGAGTCAGAAAGTGGTAATGCTATTCATACACATATCTAGGAAAACCCCTCGGGGCCCAGCACGCCCAACCCTGCCAAGTCATGTTCAGATCTCTACGTAGACAGAAAATATTGTGTCAGCTGGATTTTTTTCCTAGTGACCGAAAATCTGAAAACAACCAACCGAGTTCCATCAAGCCATTGCTCAGTAACCAACTGTTTGACTACAACCAACTTGCTTTTCATCGCCCCAGTGCAGATACAGCTTAAATCTCCTTTGAGTAAACATTTTGTTCCCCCAAAGGGGTTGGCTTACTTTCTTAATCAAACTCTGAAGGAGCCTCTGGGCTTCAGAAAATCCAAAACTATAGCATTACCTTGTACTTTCCCGGGGCCAATTAACCGGGCACATTCTTTGCATTCAGTTTGAAGCTGCTGGACTTGAGCTACAGTTTCGTTTCTCTCCCAGCAATGGGAAACCTCCCCCCTTGCAGGACAGAAACTAAGCCTGAACCTCAGCCGCGCTGAGCTGAACGGGCCTTGGCGCCAGGCCCCAAATTCTAGTGCGCAGAAGCTCCCAGAAAGGGCTCCCTTTCATAAGAAGCCTTGGAAGCAAGTGAAGGAAGCGTGCCAGGGTGGTCATCCAAGTCCGGCATCTAATCAGGCGTTCCCTGGGCACTTCTGAAACGCTCCAGCGTCTACACTTAGAGCGAAAGCAGAGAGAGCCCAGCACGGAAGCTGGTTCATCCAGAAGGCTCTTGGGCTTCCCCAGCTCCTGAGGGCAGCCAGGGCCCACCTGCGTCCGGCACCCCGTCGCAGCATCCCTGCAGATGCCACCTGCGGGGGCCGCCTGGTGGGCAGCGCGCGTGTCTGTGACGGCCCCGGGGCCCTGTCCTCGCAGCTGCCGCACACCGAGAATGACTCGGGGCTCGCCCAGGGCGGCAGGTGCAGGGCAGGGGGCACTTCGGTTTCCTCTCCTGCAAAGGACGAATCCGGCACGTGCCACAGATTCCTGACACACCAGGGGACACTAGCAAAGGCTCTGTCCTCCCCCCCCATTCCATTTAGGGTGGGGCATGGATGTCCCTTGTTTTGCTGCTGCTCAAGGGAACCGGCCTGCCCCAGAGTCAAAACGATCAACCTATGAAACCTGGAGGGTTGGACTTCTTCTTTTTTTTTTTTTTTTTTAAGGTCTGAATGAGGTGATAGCTTCATGCTGCCAGCTGAGAAGCAGGTCGGTCAGGTTCCTGGTGCTCTATTACCCCAGCGGCTCGGGCCAGCTGCGCCTCATTCTGCTGGTCGCACACTCTCGGGCTCAGGGGGACAGTCACACTTGACCCACCCGCTCCCTCCGAGCTCGGCAGGCTCGCTCGAGCCAGGACGCCGTCTGGGATATTGGGGTTCCTGCTTGGAGACAGCCTCCAGGACCTGGAGGTAAGTGCGGACTGGGTGCCACAGACTCCCCCACTTCTCCCCCCTCTCCCCCTTCCTCTGTTCCCTACCTCCTCCTTCTGTACTTGCCACAGAGAATCAAAGCTGGCTCACCTGCACGGGGCAGTGTGGCAAGTGGCCACGGGGACCCCGGCAATGGGGAGCTGTTTCATCGGGGAGCCGCCTTCCGAGCGGGCGCTTGCCCCAAGTGACCTAGCCTGACGGGTCATGGCCAGGTTCGCTCGATGATGAAACCAGCTCGAGAGTGAAAGACAAACTTTACCTAAAGTGTACATGACTACCGGAGAGAGCCGCCTCAGGTCAGATCTTAGGAACTGCGTCGCGACGTTTAAAGTGGGGGTGCACGGGTACGACTTGATCACTGAGCTCCGAATCGTGCCTTCGGGCTTTGAGCTTCCTGCCAAGGTGCTGGAATATGACAGGTCTTGAAAAACACTCTGTGAACACGATGGATCACAAGCTTCTATGCATCTTTTCCAAAGGTTTCATTAACCAGAAAACTGGCAAAGTGTCGTGTATGCATCCAGGTCACAGCGTGGTACGCGTGCAGGCCAGGCACCGCCTGGGAGTCCGCGTGGCCACGGCAGGTGCCAAAGCGCACCTTATGCAAGGAAGGAAGGTGAAAATAAAGTTTCGTAAGATCATTTTCAGTTTGTGGCTACGTAAGACTCCTTTGATTAAAGGGGTGTTGAGTCACTGCTTAGCACTTTCTAGCAGATCCATTGAGGTATTTTTCACCAACGGTGGGATAGAACAGGAGGCTCAGAACCCCATGCTTGGGAATTTGGGTCCAGAATATTCTGGATACAGTCTTTCTTTCTGAGCCTTTGGGCTCGATGCTCTCCCACCTAATTATGTCAAAAAAAAAAAAAAAAAAAGAGTTCACAAAAAAAAAAAAAAAAAACAAAAAAACGACTGGAGTTCATGATGAACAATGCTCAAAGTAGCAGGGGGCATGACATTCTATATACTTTTCCTGCATTTATGCATACCCCAGTCTTTTACTTAGAATTATGTTCACAAACTTTGAATTTGTTGTTGCTGGTTTTTGTTTTTTTTTTTTTTTTGTTTTGTTTTTCCCTGAAGGAAAGTACTGTTCTTCTTTCCTTTTTAAGCCAAATGAAAGAGAACTGATATGCCTAAGGTCCTCAGGTCCAAGCCTCCTTTTGGGCCACTGAGTCTTTTCATCCTCTCAAGACCCTCTTATGAAGGAGGCATCCCATGGCTCTTTATGTCCCTTACTGGGGCTCTTTCATTTCGGAAAAGCCAAATACTGTTCAAGGTTGAAAAGGCCACGCGAGAGTAGCACGCATTGGCCTGCCTGGGGTATCGGCTAATGTCACACCGGATCTCCTATGGCAAAGAGAAACAGTCCCCGACTGTCTAACCTGCAGCCCGAGATCCGTAATAGGAAACAAGCGAGAGCAACTGAGAGCAGCGCGGACTACGGACTGTTCAGTGTTTCGCTGCAGCAACAGGTCTTTGCGGCCTCCCTTCAGTGTACCTGAACCAACGCTGTAATGCAAAAGCCCAGGGCTTGATGGACTTGCCAATAGCTCGCACGGTCCTTCCCCCGCGTAGGTTAATCACCTGCTCCAAGCCAGGCCGCCACCTTATTTTTAAAGCTTGATATAAAATGCGACTGACTCGGTTGCAGCAGGAAGGCTGGACAGAATGATGACTTTGTGCACTTAGGGGGAAGCGAAGTCATGCACAGACTCTGGGGTTGCTCCCCTTCATGGCCATGCCTGTTTTTCTCTTACCGACCTCTGCAGCCCGCATACGAAAGGCCTAACGTGAAACCACTTTCTGGTGCCAACACCAAAAACGCGACAAAATCGTGTTCGTTGGCTCTCTGCATATGGTAATCACTCAAGAAAAAAACCATAATGACCCATGTCACTCGCACCCTCTGAAAGCGTATTCTAAAATTTGGTAGACACCAGAAACAATAAACGTGGTTCAATATACGCAGAAAGGTCCAGAATCTGTGTTTAAAGTATCACCAAGTAGGTGGGAATCCTCCCCCGTCCTTTCTCTTTCCCCTCTAAGAATTCTAATCTGAGAAGCTCCCCAGGTTTGTAATGATCGTCGCCCTGCTCCGATGCCCACCCCCTATTACTGCTCCCTGGGTGCCCCCCTAGGGGCCGGAAGGGCCAGGAAGAACCGGAGGGGACACGGTGCCCCCAGCTCTCCCGGCCGCCCCTCCGTCTGGGCACCTGTCCTTCCTCCCGCTTCCATCTGCTTCCACAGGGCAAGCTGGGTGACGACGCACCTGGGTGCACGCAGGCAGGCCCCCGTCGTCCAGCACAACTTTCCATCACAAGAACACAACATACTTTAGACACTGAAACTCCAGCGATGGAGAGAGGCTGGGAGGAGTGTTAAGGGAGAAAGAGCACAGATTTCCTTCGTTGCCCTTCAGAGCTTCTGTGCCCCTTCCATGACCTCTGCGGCTTACGATGGGTTTTGATGGGTTTTGTTCCATTCGGAATGGGGTCGGACTTGACCAGAATTTCCTAGTCCTTGCCCAGCAGAAGCCCCGGGCCTGGGGTTCTGAATAGTGGATGGTTTCAATTCCTGGCTGCTTCCCTCCCTGTTAGATGAAGGGCCCTGAGCCAGAGGTGGACCCTCTTCTCTCTGAGACGCGGAGGCCAAGCGGTCCCGGGAGGGCGGGAGCAAAGCCATGCTCACAAAGCCTCCCCCACAGCTCTATTATTTTTGGAATGGAGTGCACACGGGATTCACCTCGAGCATCGTTCTCTGCTCCCCCTCTCTGCTTTCCCTGGAGACAGATCACAGGCAGTAAGAGGAGGCCGGGCCCACTGGGGTGCTCATACCTTAGGTTTTCAAGTTACCATCAAGAGCTGGGTGAGGGGGACGGAGATCCCACTGGAGGTTCAGTGTTACAAAGTGAATCAGGAACAAAAAAACCCCTCTCTTTGCTGGCTCTCGGTACGTGGATTCTGGTTACGGGAAGGGAGTGAAAGCTCATGTAACACGAGAAAACTGGAACAGCTAAGGGTTGCTTGTTCCCCCTCCCGGTGACCACTTCACTAGGAAGCGAGGACAGCCACTAAGGGAAAGCCCATCCAAATGTGTAATGACGACACACTGGGTGGCCAAGTGCAATTCATAAATCTAATCAGATGATGGAATTAGCATAAAAAAGGGCTGTGAACTCGCCAGAGTTCACAGAAGGAGGCTTCTGAGAAGACACCTGCCAGCGTTGTTAAGCTGGGTGAGCCGTCAGCCTGATACTGTGTCGTGAGCTGCACGTCCTGGGGACGATAGCCTCGGATTTGTTACTGTGCGAACTAAGCGCGACAGGTGTCCACCTAGAATCATAGACAATTGTCGGGATTTTCTTAAATTGGGATAAAGGCGTATCTAGTGTGTCTGAGGGGTACGTACGGTAGAAGGCCCGGTTTTTCCATGGGTTTAAAATAATGGTGTTCTAAACTGCTTTGGGTTTTGGGTAAAATAACAAAGTTTGGAGAAGCTGTACTAAAAACAAGTGTTGGTGGGAAGAAGTTCTAAGAAGCACCTAAATTCTATATGCTCTCGTAACCAATTTCTGCATTCCTTTGAAATTTCCCTTACACGGATGGATGATGACTAGCTTTAATGCCTCTCAGTCACCACTCTGAGTCTTAGGATACTTTTCCTTAAGACCTATTTTTTTTTATTTTAGAGAGCGGCGGGCTGGGGGCAGGGGCGAGAGTCCCAGGCTGACTCTGCCTGAGCCAGAGGCCTGTGTGGGGCTCCATCCCACCACCCTGACATCACCCCCCATCCCCCAAGCCAAGGGTCGTAGGCTTCACTCCTGGCCTCACATCATGGACAGTTTTAATGCTCCATTTAGTTCTGTGTGAAACAGGATGGATCATCCCTTCCTCATGGTCTGTTTGATTGTTTTTGGTAAGAATTAAGTTAGAAAACGCGTGAAGTATCTGATGTGACAAAAGCAGAGGAGTGATGTTTTCCAGGTGTGGTAATGAGTTTCAGGATCTCACTCCCATTTTCTTGGCTATCACGGAAAAGTGAATGACATGTATAAACACACGATATCACAAATACAAACACCTGTGTAGTTTCTACGAGATCAAGAAACAGTATCAGTGGTGTGTGGGGTGGGGTGGGGGGTCAAGGGGTGGAGGGACTTTCCAGGGAATGTAAAATGATTTTTAGAAATTCTTCCCACCATTTTAGAGGAAGAGAGAGGGACAGAAGGATGGAATCTTCCAGGGGACTCCTCACTGAGGGCGGAGCCAGAGGCAGAGCTTGTTCTCAGGACCCATGAGACCATGACCTGAGCCAAAACCAAGAGCCAGACGCCCAACCCCATGAGCCACCAAGGTGCCCCCGCCTTGCTTTTTAAGTAGAGTTTTTTAAAGTGATAAGCATAGGACACGGGACGTATTATATTTCTAAAAGCTTCTGAAGGAAATCTATATCAGGATGTATCATAAATATATTTAAGTTGTCCTCCTTATAAGATACCATTAAGCAGGGAGGGGGCACTTAAATCCAAAAGAAAATCTGAGGGATTATTTAGAGGCCCCCCAGACTCTAATGAAAAATCATCAAGGTTGAACATAATTGTAAACAGTTCCAGGAGAGATATTTTATAATATCTTACTTAGCAATTCGTATATAATATTTCATATATATATATATATATGAAAAAATATGTATGTATTTCAACTTGTCCCAAGCTAAATGATCTTTGAAATAGCACAATAGTGGCATCTGGCTTGACAAAGTTTTTGCATGGCATTTCCTTAGAAGAAAGAAGAAATAAATGTCATATAGAAAATAGAATTCACTCTTGTTTTAGTATATAATCCAAAGAAAACATACTTTTGGAATAAAGGTATGGTATTATCAATTCAGTATTATATCTCAAGATTTTTATCACTTTAAAGATGTAGATCCACTTAAAAAAACTCACTACTTTAATAATTCAGATGTCTGTTCTTTTCTTTCTTTTTTTTTTTTCAGATTCTCCTTAATAACACCAATACAAGAAAAGACTACAATGTTGACCTCAGTCAAAATTCTGTTGATTTCAAATTTGTTTAGTTTACTATTAATTGGAAGCCACGGGAAAGAAATTCTAAAAAAAACCACAACACAAAGCATTGCAGCAGGTTTAAAAACAATGGAAAATGAATCTGTTCCTTTGGAAAGTGATACAAATTCAAACTCAGATAAAGAAAATAAAGAAACCTCCAATCCCAAGGCAAGTAATTCCTCTCTATGGGATCCATCAAATAAACACCATGGAACAACAGAAGTCTTCAACAATGCATCAACAAACAACTTTTCTGGGAATCTAAGACCCACGCCTATGTTTCCCACAGACCCTCCTCTGGTCCATAGCTTTGTTTCTAAATTGCCTCGGAACTCATCGATAGCAGATGAAAATCCTCCTCCAGTCTCAGCACCTCCCAATGCTACATCTGCTATGTCTTCAGAAAAGTTCACTTGGCCTTCAGCCAGTGAAACCATGAAAACTCCTGACAACAGTTCCATTTCAGTTAGCATCCTCCCTGCAGCACCAAACACCATGACTGTGACCCCCATGGCAACAGAACCAGATGAGTGGCTCACCACATCCAATGATAGCTTCATAGGGTTCACCCCCTACCGAGAAACAACAACTCTACAGCCCACCTTAAAGTTTACCAATAATTCAAAAATCTTCTCAAATACATCAGACCCCCAAGAAGGTAAATATAAACGGATTTAACTTTCCTCTAGTGTGAAACTGCGTCTTGAACTAAGTCATACAGATTACATCTAAGGAATGTGCCATATTAGGGGGGAAAAAAAAAGGAAGAGACTACAGTAGCACAGGTGGTTCTCACTTTTGGGGGGCAACCATGATATTCAGTGGAAATAGTGAAGGGATTCCGGGGCTTCAGGCAGCAGTAGTCATTACACTATGGGAATGTGATGAGATGGCAGGACAAAATTAGAGGTGGGTTAGGTTGAGGTAGTGGTACAGTTTTGAGATACCAGGTAATGATTTTCATTGAATCTGAGAAAACTACCTGAAACGTCCCATGCTTTTAGGAATAATATGCAACTGAACTCCAAAAATACATGTATATGAAAACTGATTGAAATACATGAATGTGTAAATTATCTGATACCACATAGCAATCACAGGAAAACAGAACATGGATATGTATTGTTTTAAATGTAAATAAACTCAACAAAAGGAAATCCTCCTGGATTTTGAGTTTAGTACCTAATGAACACCATAAAAATGGAATATAGCTGTATGACAAGAAAAGTATATTATAGGAACATTTTATGTTTCATTTATGGATTATGTCAAACTTTAAAACATAGAGTAGTAAATATCTCTAATATTTAATAAAAATTCATCATTTTTTTTTTTTTTTAGGTCTACCCAAGTTCTTATTTCCCTGCATTTTTTTTTTTTTTTAAGTTTTGGTTTAAATTAAGTTTTGGTTAAATTCTAGTGAGTTAATATATAGTGTAACATTGGTTTCAGGAGTAGAATTTAGTGATTCATCACTTACATATAACACCCCAGGGCCCATCACAACAAGTGGCCTCCTTAGTGCACATCACCCATCTAGCCTATCCCCCTACCTCCCTCCATCAGACTTGTTTGTTCTCTATCATAAAGTCTCTTATTGTTTGCATCCCTCTTTTGCACCCCCTTCCCCTATGTTCATCTGTTTTTTTTCTTAAATTCCACATATGAGTGAAATCATATGGTATTTGTTTTTTTTTCCCTGAAATTAAAAAAAAATAGTCATTTCCTCCATGAAGTCAATGATTTCCAATCAACTTACTTCCAGATTATATTAATGATGTAAACACTAAATCATATATACAAATTCCTACTTGAAAGTTGTCAGTGTACAGGAAAAGTTTTAAATTCTGATATCTAGGCTTTACAATAACACTGCAGTTAAAACATTTTATGTACACCTACTTTCATTTTAGCTATAATTTTAACACATCCTTTCATTCAGACATACTTGGATACTACAGCCGGAAGTTTTCTTTCTTTTAGAGACAGAGAGAGCAAGAGAGGGGCAGGGCGAGCAGAAGGAAAGAGAATCTTAAGCAGGCTTCACACCCAGCATGGAGCCCCACATGGGGCTCAGTCTCATGACAATGAGATCATGACCTGAGCCAATATCAAGAGTCAGATGCTTAATTGACCGAACCACCTAGGAGACCCTATATCAGAAAGATTTTTAATAAATACTCTCTCTCTTTTGTCTCTCTAAACTCAATATACATATTAAGAATATTGAGCACTTACAGCCACCATTGCTTCTTTTCAAAAGGAAATTAGGTAACTTTGCTTTCCTTTCATTTTATTTTATTTTATTTTTTTTTTAATTTTTTATTTATTTATGATAGAGAGAGAGAGAGAGGCAGAGACACAGGCAGAGGGAGAAGCAGGCTCCATGCACCAAGAGCCCGATGTGGGATTCGATCCCGGGTCTCCAGGATCGCGCCCTGGGCCAAAGGCAGGCGCTAACCCGCTGCGCCACCCAGGGATCCCGTCCTTTCATTTTAGTAATAATTTTGCTGTTAAGCTTCCAATGTGTAGGTTAGGTTTTTTTTTTTTATAAATGGAATTTAATATAGAATTACAGACTTTATAAAATTCCTTTTCTTCTTAATGAATAGCATGCTCATGAAATTTTTAAAAGACTGAAAATACACCACACTAAATATGAGTTCAGGGAGGACAGCATAGTTTATTAATAACAAACTTAGTCTTCAAGTAAGGCACTTGGTAAAGGGATGATAGAGTAAAATTTTGGACTCCTTTAAACTCAGAACTATATACCTCTGTTCTCAACATGCGAGACACTGCAAACATCTTACTCTGGTCTATTTTTTGTGTCTAGAAATATCCTGTATCAGGATGCACTGCTTTTCCCTTATAACACCTTTTTGGTTGGGATTTTGTGGATTCATTTTCTGTCACCCACCACTAGCGTTTTACTTTTCAGTTATTATCGAAACAAGCTCATAGTTCGTTGCATCATTAACATTCATTAGACATTCAGGGTTGATTAAAAACTTAATATAGCACTTAATGTAGAAATTAGGCCTTAATGGAGCATACACATGGCATTTCAGTACTACTGTCGTTAATAGAATAAGAGACAGTTCTAAAACTAAGAAGTATTTCAACGTAATTAAAAAATCGAAGTATGGTTTTATTGGGAGGCACATTTGCCAATATATCCCAAATACTCAGTACTTCATAAAACACACACACACACACACACACACACACACACACACACATCACCATTATCTAATTTAAAAATACTGTTTAAATATTCTTTGTTATAAAGAAAGTCCAATGTGTATGTTTCTCTTCTTTGAAAGATTATTTTCTCTTTCTTTATCGGTTAATTATTTTTTCTTTGTTCTCTAGAGAATAAAAATACAGGAGTAGTATTTGGGGCCATTTTAGGTGCTATTCTGGGTGCTTCATTGCTTAGTCTTGTTGGCTACTTGCTGTGTGGAAAAAGGAAAACGGATTCATTTTCCCATCGGCGACTTTATGATGACAGAAATGAACCAGGTAAAAACAACTTTTAGAACTTCACTTGCTCGCAGTGGTTTTAATTAAATGAGGGTGTTGATGTTCACTACGTTATCTAGAAGGGATCTGGAGATTCACATGATGGAAACAGACTAGAGATTTATTCTGATCTACTCTCTGTTTCTCAAAGAACATCACCAAAATAAGTATGGACCTGTGGGTGGAATTTTAAAACCAGTTGGAACTGTGGCTCATTGCATCACCATTAGTTTTAAATAAACCAGATCCCAGAACCTAAAACATGTCTCTAGAATTGGAAGATAATGGTGTGCTATGGAGGGAAAAGTGGCCAGTTTTGTTAGCAAGTAGCTGCTCAGCCATCTTCTCTGCCATTGCTGGGTCTCTTAGCAGCAGTAGGTTGAACACTGACTTCCTCCAATTTGGAGTTCCTAAGGTTTACGCAGACACAGGAACCCTCCATCAATTGTCTTAACAAGTCTCTAAAACAGAATCTATAAGGAGCTGTGTATTTGGGTCTATAAAGTCACAATAGATCAGGAACTTTTCATTCATGTGATGGAAAGATCTGTCTATGATATCTCTGAATAAGAAATGTATCTGCTAAGAATAAAGAACTAGATTTGTTCTTAATTTAATACCAATTAGAACAGAAATGAAATAATTTCATAGAATGGAATCATTTTTTTTTGTTTTGTTTTTTGGATTCTTGCCATCATAAAAAAATAGTCAAGAGCCCCTGGTACATCCTGTCAGTAAAGTCTTAATGATTTCACTAAATTCAGTTCATGACTGACATTACTCATCTTTGGAACCAAATCCACTGATTGTAAATTTAACTGAATTCTATTTTGGGGGGTTTCTAGCAATTCATATAAAATAAGAAGTGGCACTTTTCAAAATTAAAGGATAGGATTTCAAACAACAGGGGTTTCCAAACTTCTTTTTTTTTTTTTAAATCCCAGAATCTTTTCTTTGTCTGTAATCACAGGCAAAATCTCAATCAAACTGATATAATCTAAGATGTTGTGATGAGGCATAAGGGAATAACTCAATCACACCACCTGTCTTCCTCCTTCCAGACAGCTTTGAGAAACCTCTCCCAAATCCCTAAGGTTCCTGGGCCCCTGGTCAATAAACAGAAGAATTCAAGAATAGGTAGGGTATGAGAATACCTACTGAATAATTAAATCACTAATCTAATTAGTAATTAGTCACAGCTTTAGTATTTAGAGATACCATGTACGCACCAAGTTTTCTTTGAAGATCAATTCAAGATCTTTAAGGAAGTAATAATTGGCAGTTCGTTGAAATAGTAAAACACAATCCTATACCATTAATCAAAAACCGTAAAGTGCATGGTAACTAGGATCCATCACAAGGAAACGTAAGATTTTACAGATTGTTTTCATCCATCTCCATCTTCCCTGGCTCAACCATAAAGACACTGATTGAAGATTAATGCTCTTCAATTTTTAAAAGCTATTTTTTTACACCAGAAGTAAAAATTCTGGATGTGTTGACAAGGCTCTGAGTTCACAAGATTCAAAAGTCAATGAGACACACGTCTGTCCTTCTCCACACAGAGTACGGCTCTGCTTTTGTTGTGACTTCTCCCTTAGTTCCTTTATTTTTGGTCCACCAGCAATGAAATCACTTTAGAAGTCAGACTGTTCTCTTAGTCTTAAAAGGAAATGTATCTTGAAAAATATATACTTATTTAAGACTTCAAGACCAGTCTCTGCAAAGCCCAGACAAAAGATGTCCTTACTTACTTACTCATCTAGAACAATTCCTATAGTCTGGTTGATGCCTGCGCATGCATCTTCCAAGACTGTCACCATAAGATAATTTTTTTTTGTTGCTTTTTTAGTTCTGCGATTAGACAATGCACCAGAACCTTATGACGCGAGTTTTGGGAATTCTAGTTATTACAACTCAACTGTGAATGATTCATCTGTGCCAGCAGGCCAAGAAAACGCACGTGACGGCATTCCTATGGATGACATACCTCAACTTCGTACCTCAGTATAGAACTAAGGGGAAAAAGGCTTCTGACGGCAAACGAGCGCCTACATCCTAGGCTTTTCACAAACCCATCTTCCAAAAGCTGAAGCAAGATCACTGTCATGTGGCTGTGCCAAGGAGAACTATAAAAGTATGAGACTTAGTAGCAGAAACATAGAGGATAAATCATCTAAAAGGTTTCCTTTCTTACTGTTTTTGGCTGCGCTGAATCATCTATCGAGTAACCTCAATTTGTATTTTGGTCTCTTTTATTCTTAGTGGGAAATGTTTGTGGGATTCAGGTGAAACTAAAAGGCTTCACGGTGATTGCCCTGCCTGATGACTTAATTAACCCTGTTGTCCTAATTGCACCAAGATTGGCATTCTCTTGAGGGAAAACTGGCACAGTAATCTTTAAAAAAATTTTTTGACTTAAACAAGAGAGAGATTATATGGAGTTTCTGTTCCTGGGAAATTAAGGAAATGGGCGTGGGACATTTGTACTCTAGTCCATTTTACTTCCCTGTATCAGCAAGCACATACACGGTCAGCCCCTGGAAGTGCCAAGCTGGCAATGACTTTGCATCTAACAGGATAATGGTAGGAAAGCTGACTCTAACCAGGAAAGGCCTCACTTCTCTCCAAAGGGTGGGGACTTCTAACCTGAGTTAGTTTAGAATCAATTAATTGGGTGCTTTAAAGAGTCAATGGGAAGCATGGTGAAAAAAAAAGTCAACCAGAGCATATACCTGTACAGAATTTCTACAGTTTTAAGATGTTAAATAAGAACAAGAGTCATTATGTATTAGATATCATTGCTTAATCATCTATGGAATAGATCCTGTATCTCTAAGTGTATAAAGTATAGGTTAAACAAATAGACAAAGAGAAATATTATGCAGATGAAAAAATTCTTGAGCATCGGTTTTACACCCAGAAGTACACGCAGTGTAATTTGGATTTTAGCATGTTTCAGTTTGTTTTTAATCATCACCTGCTTTTGGCAGGGAAAATGTTCTCCTTAGTATAGGAAGGCCCAGGCTTTAGGATTAGAGCAAGAGTTAAATTCCCAAAGAATCAGTGAATGTGTGAAGAGGGCAAACAGAGTGAGAGTTGAATTACACACAGTGTGTATGTGTGTGTGTGTGTGTGTGTGTGTGTGTGTGTTTGTGCGTGCGTGCGTGAGAAGAAACACAGCAAGGGCCTCAGAACATGAGGACTAGCAATTAAGTAACAGAACATACTTACCCCATATTGCCATAAAAATAGCAAAGAAGACTGTGCCTCCATTATCAAACAAGTATGTCACCTGAATGGAAAATAAAGCAAAAATATTAGTCACATATTGATTACAATAATCTAGTGATTATAGTCCACATTTTAAGTTCTATGATTTTTTTCCCCAATGGAATCACCCTATTTTGTGGCTTGTAAATAGACAATATGAGATCCTTTCATGGGTCCTACAACGGTTTCATTTGATTTGCTCATGGGGAGAGGTGAGGACTCTCAACATTTCCCCCATTTCTTCTTTCTTCCCTTTGGTCTTCATTTCTGCTAAGAATTGGTTCTAGCACCCTGAGGAAGTATTTGTGAGCCATGGATTGTCAAGCTGAAGTTAGCTTTTCAGGGCACCTGGGGGGCTCTGGAGTTGAACGTCTGCCTTCAGACCAGGGTGTGACCCCGGGGTCCTGGGATCGAGTCCTGCATCAGGCTCCCCGCAGGGAGTCTCCTTCTCCTTCTGCCTGTGCCTGTGCCTCTCTCTCTATGTCTCTCATGAATAAATAAAATATTTTAAAAAATTAGAAAGTTAGCTTTTCAGTTGAGGCATACCTAGTTATACTGTCAGAGAAACTTCCAGGACTGAGGAAGTTACAAAATGCAGAATTATGCCAGGGAGCCAGGGCTTCCAATGGAAAGGTATGGCAGTGCTAGCCTGACTTTCTGACATCTCTTAGAATGTGCCATAGGGTCCAACAGCAGCAACAATTATTTTTAAGAAGTTTCATATATCACTAAACATTTAGGATATAGTCTAAGTGTTTTTTTTTTTGAATCAGACATTATCTGAATTTTTATAAAGAACAGTGTACAGTTATATGATGTTACTGAAGGGCTGCAGGGCTGCAAGGACTGTTTGATTATAATAAATTAAAAATTCAACTTACCTTTGCTTCTTTTCATTTGCATAATGCCCTCACTCTATTTATATTTTACACTACCAGTGAGGGATATTAAACCAATATGGCCAAGGTAACATACGTTTGGCGGTCATACATGTACCATAGAAAGTACGGGAAAAATAGGGATGCTATTCTCACATGAGAGAAAGGCCAATTCGGGGCTAAAGAACATTATTATAAGGGAAGTGGGAATAGAATGGTGTCCTCTTTGCACAGTCTACAGTCTAGAGGCTGGTCAATGAGGGCTGCAAAAGAATATCAATGTGCATTTTAATTGTAACATCTGGGACACACAGCCCAACAATATATAAAACAGATAAAGGTAGGGTGTGTTGGCCTGTAAAATAAAACATTACTGAAAATATCATCATACAAAACATGCTCCTTTGGAAGGTTTGTGGACAGGTGCAAGATGTCCTAATTGGCCCTAAACTTCTATGACCGTGAAGACTTGGGATTTCTAAAAATGTCCTAAGAATCGGTTTTCACAACAATAACCACCATGTATTACATAACGGCGAGAAAGTGGCCATAAAGAAATTCTCTACAGAGCTCTACATAAAATTACACCCAGCGGGAGAATCCAGCGTTTTTGTTTCCAAAGGCATCCCACAGAGACACCTGCTGCCGCCAAGCAGCTGAACAGCTGTCTGCTTTCCTTCATGACAGATCTAGTGAAGGAAACAGGCTCTTGCAGAGTTCTTACAGAGACTTTACACATGGAGACTTAAAGGTCACCAGGATAAAATGGTTCTCCCCTACTCCAGAAACAGCAGCGCCTTTAGAAAAGGCCCAAATAAAAAGCCATGCTTACCAATAATTGCAGTGCATGTATACGATCTGTCATAGGTTAAGCAACATTTCCCTTAAAAAGCTCTTCATTTTTATTCTTCTAAGTTTGCTCACGATCTTTCAGGCATTTTTTTTTTTTACTCAATAAATTAAACATTGACTTTTTTAGAAACACATCCACGAGACACAGTGAGGCATACATGTAATACTCACGTAATGTGAGATTACGTATATCTAATGGGAGATACAGCTAAAATAGTAGTTATGGAAAACTTCAGAGCTTGCCCTAAGGAGGAGTATAAAAGTACAAAATCATTATTTTAGAGCCACTAAGAAATAACAAGTGGGATGTGCTATGATTTGGGAGGCCATGGACCTAAGAAGAACAATTTTAAGCCTGTGGTTATAGCTGGAGGTGTTAAGAGTTTCATTTAAGGTGCTGATATACAAGCTGTTGAATAAAAATAACAGGAGGGAGAAGGAAGAGTCAGTCCAGCACGGCATGGATGGCTCAAGCTTAGGCTATGGGTATCCGGCAGGATAATAAAGGGGGAAGAGGCCTTCTGCCTAATAGGAAAGGGACTCTTGCCCAATAAATGAAAGCCCCAGATGAAATCTCAAGGAAATTCCCAAAGCAACATAATAGGCTTTTCCAAAAGCAAGAGGAAGCTTGTCCTAGCTACAAGTGCATATTTGCAATGAATTATTTTATGAGAAAAAATAGCTTGCTTTTATGCATAAGGGGACCTATGAACAAGCATTTTTTCAACATTGCTGATGTGAGTAGGAAAAATATATAAAGACAGAAGCAAACTGCGCCTCAAACAAAACTATGTTTAAGCACACATTCTCCATTATGTTTGACATCTGATTTTTCTTGGAGAGTCGAGTGTGGCTAGAAATCAGTAAATGTGGGTATGAATCTGGCTTACAAATCTTAAAAGTGAGACCCAAAAGGACTGAATGATTTCCAAGTAACTAAACTGCAATATGTCTACATATCTATTAGCATAGTTAGAATTAAAAAAGACTGGCCATCCTGAGGATTAGTGACTCTATGGAAAACTGGAACTCTCATATGCTGCGTACGGGAATGTTACATGGAAGAAATGCCTTGGAAAACATTTTGGCAGTTCTTAGAAGGTTAAACATCCACCTCTCATATAATCTAGTCATTTTACTCTTAGGGGTTTATCCAAGAGAACTAACAGTGCCTGTGTATAGGGAGATCTATAGGTGAATGTTCAGAGCAGCTTTATGTAAAATGGTAACTCAAAACAACCCACAGGCCCGTTAGTGGCAGAATGAATAGGCAAATTCTCGTAGAGCCGTGTCATGAATACTATTCAGCAATAAAGAGAAATGATCTACTGATAAGTGTTACAACATAGACGCATCTCAAAATAATTACGCTCTGCAAAAGAAGCCAGGAAACACACACACACACACACACACATTGTATGATTCCATTTACATAAAAGTCTAGAAAATACACACTTATCTATAAAAAAAGAAAATAGTTGGTTGCCTAGGCACAGTAGTGGAAGTGGAATTGGGAAGGGGTGGGAGCCCAAGATCACAAGAGGCCGTGAGAACACTTTTGGAAGTGATTCCATGTTCATTATCTTGACTGTAGTGATGATTTCACAGGTGCATTTATAATGTCAAAATGTATCGATTTATACACTTTAAATGTGTGCATATTATTACGCATTAATTATACTTCAATAAAACAGGTAGACAATAATCATTGTAAATTCAGTTTCTCAAATTTGTATGCACACTGGAATCACTTGAGATGTTATAAAACACACTAATGTCTAGGTTCCAAACCCAAAGGTACTGACTTAATCAGTTGCTCTGGTGTGTGGCTTGGGCTTCAGAAGTTTAAAAAAACCCTTCAGGTGATTCTAATAGGCAGCAACTCGAGAATTTTAGTATTTTTCTTCCTTTTCTCTGTAAAATTAAGAGTACTGTAATGAGTGTTCATGGAAGACACAAACTTAATTAGGAGTAGAAACCATCATATTCTCATAAAAAGAATCTAGAAGTCATTTCAAGTAGAAGTTTATGTCCATTAAAGACAGTAATCAGTTATAAAAACAATGGAAGACCAAAATATTCAAATAAAAATGTACTCATTTTGTAACTGCTGCAGAGTGATGGTCTATTCAGTTGTCAATGAATATTGATTGTCGAAACTCTTGAGAACACTTAACTTTGTTTGGAGGACTTCTTACTATCTGCTTCTGAGAATAAGTAGAGTTCAGGAAGGAGAATGCGAGGATCCACTCACCTTGGCATAGATACAGCTTTCGTTGAGTCTCTGCAGCGAGCAGTTCTTGTCACAGAGAGGGCACATGAAGACTTCGGTGGCCTTGCAAATTTCTTGGCTTGAGAAACCAAAGAAGAACGAGAAAGCATGAATCTCCAGGTTTAAGAAGGTGCTTAGCTCCTCTAGCTAATCCTGTGGGAAGTAGCAAGGCAGAGAGACGCAAAGAAGAAATGGAAACAGTGGGAGTGCTGCACAAGGACGGAGGAACTGTGTGGCTCTCACTGAAGTTTTTAGGATATTTGTGATACGGAGATGTCTGTTTGCTTGTTTTTAGAAGTCTCTGTCAGGATACGGTACAGAGAAGAGGCCACATTGTCTAGTTATGAGACACCTGCAGGGCTTGCAAAGACAGTTCCGTGTGATTTCATGGCACTCCGGATGATCTCGTTGAAGATCACCTGGAGAGCTTTCACCAAGCTCACAGCTTGGAAGTGGCTGAGCTGGAATCAAATCTGACTATTCTGATTTCTCAAGTCTGTTGATCTTTCTCCTGGATCTCACTGTCTCTGAATCACCAAAATCAACAGCATCCATAATTCTCACAACTTCGTAACTCCCACTAGAGTCAATAGGTGCATCATGTTCATTGGCAATTTGAGGGAGTTGATTTTTTTTTTTTTTTTTTTTTGCGGTGTCTTGTCATACAGCCATGATGACACGACACAGTTTTCATTTACAGACTATGTATTATATTCTCTATTAGAATTTAATTTTCTAATGTTTGTCTCTTCAATTTTATCCCCACTACCTTTTAAAGATCTCAGCATACATTATAGATGACTTTGTGATGCCAGTAGGGCACCAATAACAGTTTCTCAAAAGCCTGCCAGCCTGAGAGTTCACTGCAACCTATTTTTAAAATGTTTTGTGCTTTTATCTGTCGTAAGTGGCCCTTTCCCACTTAGTGGCCTCTAAATAAATTGTTTCTAATTAAATCTGCTTTGGGAATGTTGAAAGTCATTTAAAGGCTTTTGAAAATATGTCTGGAAATGGAGCTGTTTAATAAATAATAAAAGTTTAATCAGCAGAGTTTACAGCACAATTTACTGTTTTCAAACATATATATTCAAATGAAGCAAAAAACAATGTATCTGTATTTCAAATATGACTCCAAAGTCGAAATAAATAGGAAGTGATGATACCATATAGTAATCCGGTGCTGTCAAGTGGGCAAAGGTGTTCATGTCCAGTAAGTCTGGTCTGTACCGCAGTCTCCTGCAGGGGTAATAATCTCACAACTGAGAGGCAACTAACGTTTAACTTAAGTAACTTGCTCAAGGTCATAAAGCTAACAGGAGGTACTTCAGGGAACTGAATTTAGGTTTTGGTGATTCTAGGTCCAGTTCCCCATCAAGTATAACATATCTGAGAGAGAAAGATTTATTTCATATTAAAAGCAACTTTCGAGTGGAAGAGGACACTTCTCACGATGAGCCCTGAGTAATGTACAGATACTGAGTCATTATACTGTATGCCTGACATTAATATTACACTGTATGTTAACTGTACTTGAATAAAAAAACCAAATCTGGCAAATAAAAAAACAAAAAATAAAAGGAACTTTCCTGTAAACCTAGGTTGTTAATGGTGATGATGGTGTGACAGGTCTGATAGATAATATAATTCTCCTACTCTCACATGCATCATCTTGATAGTCATCAGGATGTCTACATGAAGAAGGAAAGCAGGTAAAGCATACATATTAAAAGGCCATATTAAAAGACCTAAAGAGATTATACTTCCTCTTAGTAATGTCACTAATTTGTAGGAACAAGAATTAACATGGCCCTTGAAGGATATTTTGATGAAAATTTCATAATTCATGGTGTTTCAAGAATGACACAAATTGTCCTGCATCGAAATCTCATAATGAAAAGCATTAGAGTCAGTCTTTGCCACAGCATTTTTCCTACTTCCCTCACGGTCAAACTAAAGCACCGATCTATCAAAGCACCACGCTTAGAATCCCAAGTCATCAGACTGAGTCCTATTTTTAATTCCAGAATTATTCAACTTATTTTCTGTTTAAGTCATTCAAAGTTCAATTTGATATGTAACATAAAACATAAACAACTTTTGAAAATACATTTTTTAGCCCCAAATAAGAAAGTCAATACTACCACAAATTTCTTTGACTTCAGTTAACCACTAGAGGGAAGGAGAGCGTCCAACGTGAGTGTTTCTTCATTTCTTTTGCACAGCCTGATTAAGAAACGGCCCCTTCAATTGTGGCTTTCTTTCATATCTACTGTTAATATACATATCAAGGGCTGATTTGAAGGAAATAATTACTGGTAACTTAAGATAATGGAAGAAGGGAGCTATTTGTACTTTTGGGGGTGGACATCTGGACCTGCTCCTGGGTCTTGTGTTTCCTGTGATCCTGTTAACGTGACAAAGCACAGAATAAGACGCTTGGGAAAATGTGAAAGTGGGTTTAAGGGAGGGCAGTATGAAAGCATGAGTAAAACATGATTTTAGAATCAGATATAATCAGGGAAAAAGTAGATCTAATCACAAGATATTACTCTATACCTGTTAGGATTGCTATTATGAAACTAAACAAAACAAAGATAACACGTGTCAGCAAAAATGTGGAGACCTTGGAACATCTGCACATTGTTGGTGGGACTGTAAAATGGTGCAGCCGCTATGCAAAAAAATATGGAGGTCCCTCAAAACTTAAAAATGGAACTACCATATAATCCAGCAATCCGGTTTCTGGGTCTAGATGGAAAAGAACTGAAACTAGGATCTAGAAGAGACATCTGCACTCCCATGTCTTTGCAGCATTATTCACAATAGCCAAGATATGAAAATAACCCTGATGCCTATCGAAAAATGAATAAAGAACATGTCATATATATACACAATAGAATATTATTCAGCCTCAAAAAAGAAGGAAACCCTGCCATATACAACAAGATGAATGAACCTGGAGGATGTTATGCTAAGTAAAATAAGCTGGGCACCGGACAAATACTGTGTGATTTCACATATATTAAGTATTTAAAACAGTCAAACTCATAGAAACAGAACAGAATCCTGATTGCCAGAGGGTTGGAGAGTGGGAAACGGGGAGTCGCTATCCAATAGGTATAAAGTTCCAGTTATACAAGATGAATGAGCTCTAGACATCAGCTGTGTGACATTGTGCCTAAAGTTAATGATACTGGAGCGTGCACTTAAAAATTTATGAAGAGGGAAAATCTAACGTTGAGTGTTCTTACCACGAATAAAAAAAAGACAATAAAAGTTTAAAACTTAGCTGACCACTCACTATATACATTCCCCTGACCAAGTCTCCTACTCTCTGAGGATCAATCTCTTCATCTCTAGATGGAGATAATATCTAACAGGGATATTACGTAAGGGATATTGTACAGGCTTGGAACATCACAGGCACTAGCTAAATAGACACCATTGCTAAGGATGTTGTCAGGAGAGGGTTCGAGAGGTCCTTATGACTCAACAGCGTTTGTAAAGCTGGTCTGATGCTGGGAACCATATAGAATTTTTCAGTGAGTTCTAATGGCAAAGGGGAAAGATCAGACCAGAAAGTTGGGGCTTCTGCCCTTTTGCCCTGGACCTGCAAAACCATTTTATCCGTCTGCTTGTTCATTTTCATATTCGTAGGATACGTACCCTGCCAGGCAAACATGTGACCATATTTGGTTGGGTAAGACCAATGAGCACATGTAAATACACATATGCACGTATACATACAATAAATAATCCACAACTTTATTGCTACCTAATTCTACAATGAACTACAGGGCAATTAAGAAATATGACCTTAATGTATGTGAACATAGTTGATGGAAACATAATAAACACAATCCAACCTTCAGCTTTTTAATATATCGTTACCTTGTAATATAAAAAGAGATCAATAAAAAAAAAAAAAAGAGATCAATAAAATAATGCTAACACAAAGCGACACTAAATAAAAGCCTCGTGTCCTCCCCTGACCTGAGAGGATAACACCTACAACTAAACCATGACTTAACTACGTCTGACACCTTGAATAGAAAATTTCAGTCCCATGAAATTTTGAAAGTCAAGATATTCAGTGATGCTTATCTTGGTTTAGAATAGAAAGTCTGACAAGATGTTAATTATAGTGTGACAGAGTGGCAGTAATATAATACCATAAAGCACTGAAGAAAAGAGTTTGCTAATGCCTTTTAAAACACTCCTTGTACTAAAGGTACTTATATGCAAGGAGCCTAATTGACTTTGTTGAATTATTGATTCATGGACTCATAGGAATTATTGATTCCATAAATCAACTGGAATAGCAAATCTATTCCTTTCATTGCCTTTTGTTCATTTTGGGCCCTGTAGGGGTAAATCAGGGAGTCTATACCACATGGTAAAACTTTGAGAATATGTTCTCCATAGGACCAACTTGAACAGTAGCTACTCCTCTAAGAATCATTTTATGTCTTTATCAATTCATTTTAAAAGAGTAGTTTCCCCAGATTTCTTCCATTCCTTTTTCCCTCCCTTCCTCTTTGAAAGAAATCATAAAGGGAGAAAAGATATGAGAGAGTCTTAACTATGGGAAAGAAACCAAGGGTTGCTGAAGAGGAGGCTGGGTGGGGGGATGGGGTAACTGGGTGAAGGGCATCAAGGAAGGCACGTGATGTGATGAGCGCTGGGTGTTACATGCAACTGATGAATTACAAACTCAACATCTGAAACTAATGATGTACCATATGTTAACTATTTGAATTTACATTAAGAGAATAAGTAAGTAAAAATAAAATAAATAAAAAAATAAGAGTGGTTTTCTAAAACCTTGAGGTCTCTACCAAAAACACTGTTAGAACTAATAAATATCGCAGAATAAAGTTGTAGAAAACAAAAGCAATATATAAATATCAGTTGCATTTCTACACACTAACAATAAACTACCCAAAAGAGAAATTAAGAACAGTCCCATTGATGATTGCACCCCAAAGAATAAAATAATTAGGGCTAAATTTAACTAAGGAGGTATAAGACCTACACAGTGAAAACTAACACACCAATGAAAGACATTGGAAAAGACACAAATAAATGGGAAGATATTCTGTGCTCATGGCTTACGAGAATTAATGTTGTTGAAATGTCCATACTACCAAAGGATATCTACAGACTCAATGCAATCTCTATCAAAATTTTAATGGTATTTTCACAGAAATATAAAAAGCAATCCTAAAATTTGTATGGAGCACAATAAATCCCAAATAGCTAAAGCAATCTTGAGGAAGAACAAAATGGGAGGCACGACACCTCCTGGTTTCAAGTAATATTATAAAGCAATAGTAATCAAAATAGTATTGTATCAGCATAAAAATAGACCCATGGATCAATGGAACAGAACCCAGAACCCAGAAATAAACTTATGTGTATGTGGTCAATTTTTGACAAAGGGAGCAAAATATACCATGGAAAAAGGATAGTTTCTTCAATAAATGGTATTGGGAAAATTGGAGATCCACATGCAAAAGAATGAAACTGAACCCCTATCTTATCTCATATGTAAAAATTAACTCAGAATGGATTAAAGACTTAAATTTAAAACCTGAAACCATAAAACTCATGGAAGAAAACACAAAGGGTAAACTCTTTGAAATTTGTCTTCGCAATGATTTTTAGTGTTTGACACCAAAAGCAAAAATAAACAAATGGGATGGACTACATCAAACAAAAAAGCTTCTACATAGCAAAGGAAACCACCAACAAAATGAAAAGACAACCTACAGAATGGGAGAAAGTATTTACAAAACATTTATCTGATAAGGGGTTAATATCCAAAATATACAAAGAACTCCTACAATTCAATAGTAGAAAAACAAGCAATATGATTTGAAAAGTGGGCAGGAGAAACTGAATAGATATTTTTTCAAAGAAGATCTACAAATCAACAGGTACATGAAAAAGTGATCAACATCATTAATCATCAGGGTAATGCAAATCAAAGCCACGGTGAGAGCTCACCTCCTCTCATCAAAGCCCCGCGGATGGGAATGTAAATCCGTGCACCCACTATGGGGAAGAACATGGAGGTTCCTCAAAATATTAACAATGGAGTGACCATATGATCCTGCAGCCCCACCTCTAAGTATAGAGCCAGAGGAAATGAAAACAGGATCTTGAAGAGATAGCTGCATTCCCGAGTCCACTGCAGCATTACTTCCAAGAGCCAAGATATGTAAACAACTTAAGTGCCCACTGATGGATGAACGGACAGAGATGTGGGATACATATAGATAGAGACGTATATCTTTAGCCACGAGAACGAAGGAAACCCTGCCATTTTTGACAACATGGATGGACCTTAACGGTATTACACTAAGTGACATCAGCCAGAGGAAGAAAAAAAAATATATATCGAATGGTATTACTTTAAAGTGAATCTTTCAAAAAGCCAAACTCATAGGAATGGAGAACATAAAAGCAGGGAAAAAAAAATCCTTTTCAAGACACTATAATTTTAATTCACAACCTGTTTTCTTAGTCTCAGAGGTTACTGACTCAACAGCATGCAGAGAAATGCCCAGCTAGGGATGGATGTTCCCACTGGGCACAAGTTTGTTCAGGAGAAGCTGCCTTCCAGAGCGGTAGTGAGTCTGCAAAACTCTGAAATAGACCTATGACTAGATGAAATGTCTTTAGAACAGTAGGTATTTCTTTGTTTTCAAACTAACTATCATTTGGCCTTCATGGAGAACAGGGGCAAATCAAGGAAGTCGGTGATGGAACTGGATTGAACTCTGGGGCAGTGGAATATTTTGTTTTTAGGCAAATTATTATATGTCCACATATGCATATTACATAATGTGTGTATATATATCCATATATATATGCATCCATATATAGATATATGGATATATAGATATTTGAATTATGTCATTCACACCTAAACTTGATGATATCCTTGCACACATTAAACAGAACATTTGTCATGAGGATTCTTTAATGCCCGGCTGAGTCTTGTTTCTGCTGAATAATAACGTATTTTTTCCTCCACCCAGATCTTGAGTCATTTCAACTTTAAGAGTAGAATCATCATTCTGACAAACACCTGATTTTTGTCAAACCTTATTTTACTACTGTCTTGATACCTTAAGTCGATACTAAAATAATTATAAATATTTGTTCTTACAGAGAATAAGAAGAAAACAGAAAGTGATTTTTATGTTCTCAGGAGAGAAGATTGCTTAGAGCAGGATTTATGTGCTACAATTATTTTGTTCAGACATCTCTAACCACGTAAGGTTCCCTCATCTGCAAAAAATGATTACTCATCTCCAAGGGTGGTTGTGAAGTTCCTATCAAATGAAAACAAACAAACGGTTATCAGGAAGCTCTCTGTAGGTTGTAAGTCGTTTAAAGGACTGTAGCTATTATAATTATTTGAACCACAATAGGGAGAGGGCAATCTAGACTACCAAATACTATGGCAATGTAAATTATATAAAACTACCACGCATCGTTGAATTATTATGTGGGATATATCGGAAAGAGAAACTCTGCAGACGGACAGTCTTAGAACTGAGCCAACAGAATTTGCACGTACAAAGGTGGAAATGACCCTTTATAACAGTGCTCGTTGTCTCTTCTCCTCAAAATTCCCAGCCAATAAACTATAGAACCTTGACCTGTTATTTTTTAATAAGTCAGCATTATCATAAAGCTTTTGTCAGTCAGCATAAAGGCCAACATGTTTTGATAAGTCTGTTAACAGCTCACCTTACTTGACTTCCATTCATCGTGAATATTCCATAGAAAAAGACACACAAGCCGACAAGTGCCGCAGGAATCAGCATTCCCGTGTACCATCCCAGCCAGGCAAAGTAGAGCCCGATCTTCTCACCAAAGTACAGCCTGCACGAGAAGGCGAAGCTTTAGCTTAAGGCAACACCAGCAGCGCTACAACCGTTGACGTCGCACCCAACCACGATTTCAGACTCCGTACCCGGGCAGTTCCATCTGGGGTATCTTAATATTCCCACTTGGTAATGAACCCAATAACGGTGATGCTGTTTATCTTTAAACATCGCCATTACAGGGGCGATTTTATAAAATGTGATCTTTCCATGTCAAACTTAACAAGGCTCATGAAACTCTTTATAGGCCAGTTCTTTCCTTTCTCCATCCAACCCCCTAGTAAATTTCTCTTGGTCTTCCACACACAGAGCGGTGCTGAAACATGTTGCTTTTGTGGAAATTAGAAAAAAGTCTTCCCTGCAGGTGAACGCTGAGAGTAGATTAGATTTCAGTCTCCGTCTGCCCCCCCTCCATCCCCCCACCAGGCTCCCTTATGCTGGACACAGTCTTTGCACACCTTCCTCGACAAAGTTAACTCTGCGCTTCCTGGAGACCGGATTCTTTCTTTGGCTAATGCTGTTCCCTTATTTTGGAATATTGTGTTTCACCCCCTTTTCTTTTTTTTTTTTTTAAGATTTTATTTATTTATTCATGAAAGACACAGAGAGAGGCAGAGACACAGGCAGAGGGAGAAGCAGTCTCCATGCAGGGAGCCCGATGAGGGACTCGATCCCAGGACCCCAGGGTCACGCCCTGGGCTGAAGGCAGGCGCTAAACTGCTGAGCCACCCAGGGATTTCCATTCATCCCCTTTTCTTACCTGGCTTGTTTGCATCCTTCCCTTATATCACTTCTACAGGAAGCCTTCTCTGACTTCCACTGCAACCCTGGCCTAGATGCATCGATCTTGCTCCCCTACTGCCCTCGCCCACATTTCAGGGTCCCGAACTTGTAACAATTTATGACAATTAATCTGCCACTCTTCTATTCCTCTCTCTCCCCAAAAGACTGCAAGTGCCTGGAAGGGGACCTGTGTCTTCTTCACTAACACTCATCACAGGGAG
This sequence comes from Canis aureus, assembly GCF_053574225.1. Taxonomy (NCBI): domain Eukaryota; kingdom Metazoa; phylum Chordata; class Mammalia; order Carnivora; family Canidae; genus Canis; species Canis aureus. The sequence goes on from NC_135633.1 coordinate 3,498,418, forward strand.
TAACGAATGAAGCTAAGGAAATGATGAGATCGGGCGCGTTCAGGGTGGTATGGCCGTAGACAAGCTAAGGAAATGAATGCATTTTATTACCTTTGAGCTGATAAGAGTAGTTTATGCGGAAATGGAGGATGAGTAAGAATTCTAATGACTATTCAGTTGCTACTTCTTCATCACGTCTACTGACAGCATCAACTGCCACACAGTTTATAAAATTCTGGTAAGGAATAATAATTTCTTGAATTCTCTAGGACTGTTTGGTCCCCATGTTGGAAAAATGGTTACTTAACACAGTTTTGTCCCAGGGACTGTTTTAAAAATTGATGTTTTACAGCTCACTTAGGAATACTGCACCGTGCAGTGATTCTTACCAGGAAGAAAATTCTCTTGGTATTTTTTTTTTTTTCTCTTTCTGAAAATCATTCTTAAAAAAAAAAAAAAATCATTCTTTCACTAAGTCACTCTCCATATCGAGTCAATGAAAGTTGTGCACACTCTCTACCAGGTATAAACAGAGTCATCCTCCAGTTATCTAAGTTATTTATTTATTTTTTTTCATTGATTTCTCCTAGGAGACACAGAGCGGTAGACCAGTCACTGCCCATATGATGATAATACTGTCCTAGTTGAGACAAAAGCTTATCGTATTCACAGGTATTGCAATAAAGCCAATTGTTTCTTTAAACAAGTGTTCCTCTGTTTAGCATGTGTTATTAACATAATGGAATGTCTTCATAACAATGACTACAGAGGACTGTGCAGACAACCCCCTTTAAACAGGCAGCACTAAACTGAGATTTTAAATTACACATTGTTGAAGGTTAAGAGGAACCACAGTATTACTTGACAGTAGTTTAATCACCCAAGTTACAAGAGACTTCAGATCTGGCTCAGAAGGGAAGGGAGAAGCACAGAAGCTGATGAAAACCCCCTTGACCTGGAGCATCGGTTTTCACAATTTTCTAGGATCTCCAGAGGAGTCTCAAAAAACATGCTGAGGCGAGGAGAAATAGGACTGCTGCTGACGTCACTCTTTACCTCATTGCACCTCGAGCTGTTCTCTTTTTATCTGTTTTATATTTCAGTAACAAGCAGGTTCCTAGAGTAGGAACTCGTTGAAGGGCCATCTATGTTTACTCTTCTCAGGCCTCCACCTTGGCTAAGCCCTTGATCCCCTCCCTGTCTTCTTAGCCACTTGATTACAAAATACATGGTTCTCATAAGTAAAATTTCCCCACTATGTCAATAGCCAAACAATTGGTAGCCAAATAACCCTACTGATTAAAAATAAAGGTTGCTTGCTGAAATTACCTGAGGCAGCAATAAGCAACGTGTCCAATAGATATGAGAATTATCGACACTGAAATGCTTGCCTGAAAATACCAACTTCATTTCAGTTCCTAACAATAAATACGGTTCTGTGAACTAGCACATCTCACTGTGTTCACATATCATAGTTCTCTCTTCTTTCTCTCTCTTAAAAAAAAAAAAAAAAATCCCTCAAATTAATGGGGTGCCTGGATGGCTCAGCTAGTTAAGTACCTAACTCTTGATTTCAGCTCAGGTCATGATTTCAGGGTTGTGAGGTCAAGCCCCACTGTGGGCTCCATGCTGGGGACGTAGAGGCTGCTTGAGATTCTCACTCTCCTCCCTCTGCCCCTCCCCACTGCTCAGTCTCTCTCTCTCTCAAAAAAAAAAAAAAAAAAAAAACCTAAAAATAAAACTGAAAACCAACAATTCTTTCACCTGCATATATAAGAATCTGATAATTTGTTGTGGTTGACGGAATTAGAATCAAAGCATCTAGATTTCGGTTAGGCCCAAGGACTTAATGTCAGAAACAAAAGCGGTTTGGTGCTGATTATTAGGATTTGTGCATCAGGATCATGTTCCACCTTTTTCCTGCCTGCTACGCGCCCCAGGAGGCTCACTTTCATGGACTGTATTACGTGTGCTCCTCCCTTCCTCTGGTTTCCTGAGGGCTCTCTGGCCAAATGAAGGCACCAGCAGGAGATGGCAGAGCGGGACTAAAGAGGTATCAGCGTCTCGGTTATCCTGACTTTTCCCTTCTTGGAGCGAGCATGGTCTGGCCGTAGCTGCTTTCCCCACGCCAGGCACCCCCACTTCTGTTTTTCACAGGTTCCACCAACGGCTCTCTCCCCTCGTTCCTCCAGGCTGAGGTTTGACAAGAGCAGCCAACTTTTGCTCCTGTCTGGAAGCGTCACCATCGTCTTGCACATGCTCCCTTGATACTATGTACACTTCTGTATCTAGTTCTTTTATTGCATTTTCTTCAGATACCCCTTTTACTCTATCAGTTTCCTGCTGGGACAACAGCTGATACAGTTATGAGGTTATTCTTGATATTTATATTTCATAAACAGCTCCAAATATCAACATATATAAATTTATGAGTGCTCTTTTTTCATTCATTCTAAGAACATTTGTTGCTAGCTAGAAACTCAATTAAAACCTTTTTAATATATATTTCCTGATATTTAAAAAAAACAAATTATTCTCCATCAAAATGAAATAAATCATGAATGTAACAGTATCTGGAGACTAATTCAACTTGAGAGCAGTTACTCAGTAGAAATATGCTTCCTGGAATAGAATAGATACTTCTAAATTATTGGTTGAAAGAAAAATGCATGCATCGATGCCATGTTGGTCATGTTCTTCTTTGCCTCTCAGATCCATTTTCTGCCTTTCCCTATTTTTTTTTTTTTCTTTCACAGGGAAGTAAGTAGATTACACAGGTTCCATGTTCCATTGCTCTTGGGTAAGTTGGGTCAGGAGGTATTGGCAGACTCACAGGTGGAAGGAAGGGAGAGAGCCAAGATCCTTCCTGCTCTGTTGGCCATCCTCAGGGAGAAGGGGTCATGCCTTCTCCAACACATTCACTTCTCTGCAGACAGTCTCCGTCATGGACAGCATAGCTCCCGCCCAATGGCCCCGCTAGTAGGCTCTGAAATATGCTTCATCTCATTTTCCTTCTAACCCCAGGGTGGTTAGCAATCTTCTTCTTCTTTTTTTTTTTTTTTTTAAGATTGTATTTATTTATTCATGAGAGGCACACACACACACAGAGGCAGAGACACAGGCAGAGCGAGAAGCAGGCCCCATGCAGGGAGCCCGATGCAGGACTCGATCCCGTGTCTCCAGAATCAGGCCCTGGGCTGAAGGTGGCGCTAAACCGCTGAGCCACCCGTGCTGCCCGGTTAGCAATCTTCTGCTGTTGTTAATCTCTGCTTGCCTCTCCATTCCTGTCTGGTTTCTCAGCTTTTCCATTCCCTTTATAACCAAAAAGTGTCTAAAACTAAATTAAGTGTCTTTTATTGAAAAGACCTACAGTGGCTTCTTTTTCCCCTGACTGCATCCTGACTGATACAGATGATCTGGTGGGCAGGTGAAATAATTCTAAATCTAGGAAAATGACAACAGCACAGAATGATCTACCTTCCATTATCGACCCACCCACCTTACCTGATTAAATCCAGGGGCTGATGCTTATACCACATTCCCCAGCGTGCCCAGCGCTCATATAACAGATGTCTGTTGTTTTGAGGTCCATGTGTTTTGATGGGCTGGCTACTCTTGTAGGCTCCCTGAAACATACAACATAAGATAAATTGATATATATTCCCTTAGCAAATTTGAACTACATAAGCATTGCTTTTACTATTTTTTTTTCCTTAGAGAACAATTTAACAGCTTACTGAAAGCTTCAGAAATTGTAAACTTAGGCTCATCATTGGAATGATGTGGTAAATGTTTTTATATAACACTTTTTCATTGAAAATGTTCTGATAATTCCTTAAAAGTCTTTTCTTAAAGTCCTTTTTTTTTAAATCAGTGAGATTGGGATGCCCGGGTGGCTCAGCGGTTTAGCGTCTGCCTTCGGCCCAGGGCGTGATCCTGGAGTCCCGGGATCGAGTCCTACATCGGGCTCCCTGCATGGAGCCTGCTTCTCCCTCTGCCTGTGTCTCTGCCTCTCTTTCTGTCTCTGTCTCTTGTGAATAAATAAATATTTTTTAATAAATAAAATATTTAAAAATAAATAAATAAACCAGTGAGATCCCCTTCACTTAAACTAGAATTTAGATTCTACCTTTTGTAACCTAAGGTTTTTTAATAAACACTATGTCTTCGCTATCACTGATAGAAATAGTTGTAATCCTTAATTCAGAAATTAAGAGTATTATTCTACTTTAAGAAATGACTCAGTCCCAGAAAATATTTATTTTATTTATAGAAGCTCAAGAAGAAAGTAAATGCTCAATCAAAAAGTATCAGAGGTCTAAGTCACAAGTGCTAGTCAGGTTTTTAAATCCTAGAATCCTTACACCTTACTTTAGATAAGATATTCTTCACACTTTCCACCCCTTACTATTATTCCTATTCCTACTGTAAGTAAGGACCACAATGAATTGATGCATTGGGGTCTGGCTTCCTGGGCTCAAATCTGTGCCTTTGATACCTCACTTTTCTGTGCCCTCAAGGATGTAGCTATAAAACAGAGCTATTCTTATTGTCTACCTCAAAGGATTGTTCTAAGGATTAAATGAGATAATCCATATAAAACCCTTAGCTCAGTGTCAAATAGGAAGTGCTCAATGCATTTTATCCTTTATGAGTTTTACTAGACTGTGAATTCCCCAGGTATAGGAAACCTGTGAGTCCTCAGCCTTTATAAATAGAAGCGATAGGTTCTGAGATTGCAGACCTCAGACCGCCTTAAACCCCATTCTTATTTTAAAATACAAAATTGCCTTAAAAAGAATACTGTGTGTGTGAGTGTGTGTGTGTGTGTGTTGAGAGAGGATGTTCAAAACTGATTCAAATGTCATTCATGACTCTGTAGGCAGAGCTCATCACAGCTTGGAGCAGGTATTTTTACCTAAAATGGGTAGCCAGGTAATAGCCTGGCAGGGAATCAAGTAAATAATGGGGTGTAGGTTTTGGTTGTGGGTTGGTCTTAAGACTTTCAGGTATCCCAAAGTCATAGGCACAAACCAGTCTCTATCCTGTTTGGGAGTGGTGTGGGCCTGAAGCTGAGTCAAGCATGGAACTCTGGTGTTGGAGCAGAGGGTGGCAGTGGTCATAGTGGCTGAGCCATGTCCCTGAGTTCCCTCCAGGGCTGGGACTCCCCATAAGGGAAAAATTGCACAAGGGTTCTGGAGCACTGGAGCCAGTGTGCATGCAGCCAGAGATCATAATGGGGTCTCAGAAAGGCCCAAGGCCACCCACTGATGGAGTCATCCTAAGAGAGGATAGCCAGACTTAAAAGAAATTTAAAAAGATCAGTGATGAGCATGAGAAACTTTTTTTTTTAATGGAAACTATTTCAAAATTACCTCATGTGGGGGAAAAGCTGCGATATATGAGCCATTGTTTATAAGTTTACAGATACCTGGGAAGAGAAACAAAAAACAGTTCCTGGGTCAGTTCAAATGAAGACTTCCCTCTGTAGCAACATATATATACCTGGGACAACAGATTCATCTAAAACCTTAAAATAACCCAGATGCCATCCATAGCCACACCACCCCTGAGGGCGGTGGGTGATGAGCGAGATTGATAATAAAGAGTCTGTTTGTGTCCTTACAACACTAATCAATGGAGATTTGCAGGGAGGTTTGCAAGGTGCCAACATACGGCACTTTGCCATATCTTGGAATATGAGGCATTTTAATATTTGGGTTCACATGAACCTGGAGCAAAAATATTTTTTCTACCTTGAAACCGTGACATTTGGTCAAAAAAAAAAAAAAAAAAAAGCAGAGGAATTCTATGCCCATAAAAATGTCTCAAAAAGATACTAGTTTTAAGGAGTCTTTAATTAAAACGGAGCCAAGGAGACATAAATAGCAATATGTGACACGTCTTAAAATCTCCTCCAGCTCAGAGTGTAGTGAAATGGACATTCTCATAATGTCCTGATAAGATTAGATATTGGGAAGCTTTTAGAGAATAATTTTTGTTACAGCATTATTTATATTAGTGAAGACTGAGAAATAATTGTATGCCCCAAATTGGGGAATCATTTAATTACTATGGTGCCATCAATTATATTAGGTACTTGGTAAATAACTGCAATTTGATGAATGTCTATAATAGAATTTTGTACAGCTACTTAAAATGTTTACAGACATACCAAAGGGCTTGAGAAAATACTCATAAATACTTCTTAAAAAGGACAGAAAATTGTAAAAATTAAATGATTTTAATAATGTGCTTTACATCATATTCAACATATATATACACATATTATTATTAGAATCATGCAGGCTTACTATATATAGGCTTACTATATATATATATATTCAGTATTAATTTGTGAGAGTGACAACTGAGTTTTGCGGTTTTTAATTTTATTTTTATACTCTTCTGTGTTTACTGTATGTTCCACAAAAGGCATAATATCTGTATAATCATTTGAAATGTCATATTTTTATTTTTAAATACTATGTAAGCACATAACAGTATCACTTGGACACATTTTTAATTTATATTCTGGATTTCTCTATTTTTATTATTTATTGGAAAATTAAGTGTCAAATTTTTTGGTAAGGGTTTAGTATCCAAATTAACAATTTTGACTTCTCAGTAATAAATGAATTGTTCATCAAAGAAGAACCAAAGTCTGAACTTTCCTCTTTAAAAAATAATGGCTGGCTTGAAACACAGTTCATTTGACTTCTGTGGCACTATATTTTAATTCAATTCAGTAGAGATTGGTACAAGTTCTCAGTGGCTATTTTATTTGTAAGAACTTTAGGACATAACTAACATCTGATCTCTTCACTATCTTGTGTTTTTCACCCTAATAATTAAAAAAACAGTTTGTTACCAGTCTTTTCCTGCTCTGCAGTATGTAAACTTTGCAATTTTATTTAATTTTTTTTAGATGAAATTGTCTCAATTTTCTTTTGCAGTATACATGTAGTAGCATACCACAATACATTTAAACAACACAGAAATTTAGAAAGTTAAAATTGGGTGTTATTTCACATTCTGGAGGTAATTTCTAAAAAGTTTCATATATATTCTAGATTTTTTTCTTTTTATGAATGTACGTTTAGGAAATGGGATTACATTGGACTTACAGTTTTTAATCTGTTTTTTTTTCTGTTCTTTTTTCACTTGATTATGCATTGTGGTGTCTTTCAAAGTCAATAAATGGAGAACTAATCACTAATTTTTAATCTCCACAAGTAAGGGGTCTGTGTCATACACTTTTTGTGATATGCAGCATATAACAGACGTTTGGTAAATCTGAGTTAAGAGTGAATTAATAACATAATTTTAAATGGATGCATTTATGGAGAAGCAGCCTAACATATTTGCTAGTTCCTAGTGATGGATGAAATTAGATTTCATTCTAATCTTTGTTTATAAACAAAGCCCCTATGTACAAACTTCTACATTTAGTGTTATTCAAAAATCTGATTATTTCTTGGAGATAAATTTCAAGAAATAAAATTTCTATTCCAAAGTGTTAGCACTTCTCACATTTGATACATAGGGCTAAACGCCCTTGAAAAAGCCTTTGTTGTTGCTTTTGTTGTATTTAGTTTTGCTTTATTGAAAGGTTGAAAAATAGAATGTTTAGAGTTTGTGTTCAATGCATTATACCTTCATAGTTAATGCACAAAGGCAAAGCTTCAGATGTTAAAATAAATATTTCTGGATATTATTAGTAACAGCAAATTCTACCTTCTATTTTTAATTAGTGTTCTTACCCACTTTTGATATTCCATTTTCATATTTGGTGTGCTGTAGCATGTGATAGACTATCCTGCTTCGAGTAGCATTGCTGAAGAACGTGTCCTTATTGTTTATTATGAAGCTGTTAAGATAAGGGGATTCGTTTTAATATTCAAAGCAGAGCACAGAGTCCAGCAAAAGTCAGAAGTTTCTAGGTAGTCATCCATCTATTTTCTCCATTAAAACGAATGTGTGAGAAGTAGAGTAAGTCAAAAGACAAACCATCGTCTTAAAAAAAAAATCAATTGGCTGAGACAAAATACATTTATAAATAATACAGGTATTATCAAATATTCATTGACAAATCTTTCAGTTTATAAGGAGGCCTAGATGTCCTCATATTTCTTGTTTGGGATAAAACAGGGAGAGCATTAGATTGTCGGTTGCCTCCCATAAATTTTGTACTACCTCAAGCAAAGTAGTTCCAAATAGGACACACTAAAAATTGATGTCATTTGCCCATACCACACCTTCCAAGCTAACTCGTCTTGCCCTGGGAACTTCAGCAGTGAGCAAGAGCTCCCTTCCCCTTCATGCCCTGTCCTGCCGCCATGTAGGAAGAGGCGCAAAGAGGAACTGCATATGAGAGCCAATGAATAAAGAGCAAGAGGGTGATCTTGACAGCAAAGAGAGGGTCTGTTTCAGCATTTACTTTGTAATTTGCTGGGATCCTCAAAAAAATGGAAGTGTCATGGACTCACTCAACTTCTGACAGTTTATGTAGAAACTCAAGAAATGCTAGTTGAATGAATAAAGGAATAGAGAGAAATATGTTGGTATATAATTGGATAGTTAGCTATGCAACAAGTCTCTAAAAAATGTCTCATTTACCTTAGTTTAATACAATTAGACTTAAGTGGATTAAAATAATAAATACATATTAATTAAATGTAATTACGTATAATCATTTATTAATTAGGACAATCCATCATTCATCCATGTTATTTAATAGTAATCCTGTTATTATTATCATTATTGTTACTTTAACTGAGTAATTTAGCACCATTGTAATTATTTTGAAAGAATTGGGACTCTAGGCTATTAGCCCGTGAGTTTACAATTCATTATTCATTTTTTTGACTTGCTAAATCATCTGATAAGGAATTAATAATGCTCACTGAGTACTGTTCATAAACAAAGTGCAAAAAAATTAATGAAATGATACATTCTCTGACTTATTTGGCAAACGATGGAACTGCTCCAACGTATCTTTATTCTATGAATAACTCCTAGATAATGAAAAGTACCACGTCCAGCAGTGGGAGAAAAAGGAACATGAACTTACTGGTGAATCCGGGCCCGGCTGAAGGGGCCGGTATAGCAGTCTGACTCCTGCAGGTTTGGAAAAGCCGACTTGTCAAGAACCATTGGGTTCTGGGCCATCCATTTCTTTATCCTTCTAAAATAATTTTGTACACTGGAACAAAGTCACATGAACCAGGTGAGGCTGCATTCCAGAGCAATGCCTACCTTCCATTACTGTTCGGTAAACAGAGCTCCAAAGGACACACACCCCCACACACACCCATGCACAAGCATTGCTCCTGTTCCCACACCACAAAGGGAATGAATTCCAAAACAAACCGAACCCTGCGGTTGTGAAAGCTCTTCCAGTGCAACTAGGTCATCCTTATGAGAAAAGCCTTGCAGAACATGTGGAAGGATCATCATGCACACAGAGGGTGGTAGGAAAGAACCCAACGATGAGAGCAGTATGACACACTGGTCAAAGTTGGGAGTGCACGCATGGCTGTATTTATACCTATAGACGTAGCTATAGATTATTCCCTGATTCCCTGAAAACTCTACAGCCCTGTGGCTCTACAAGTGGACACCAAAAGGAAATGAATGTCTACTACACACTTATTCAACAGGTCTGCGAGCCCCAGCTGCAATGGGAACACCAAGGCTCCTGGCGTCAAGCAAAACCAGGTTCAGAGGCAGCTTGGCACCACAGTGGCTGTGCAAAGTGACACATATTATTGAGCTTCTTGCCTCTGTTTCCTCACTCCCAAAACAAAACAAAAAAACAACAAAAACACACTGACTTTGTTAGAGACTTGTAAGTTGGTGTCTTATTTTTTAAAGATTATTTTTTAAAAGGCGGGGAGAGGGAGAGGAAAAGGGAGGGAGAGCACCCCACGCAGGCTCCAGGCAAGGCTATCTCAGGACCCCGAGGTCACGACCTGAGCGGAAATCAAGAGTCAGACGCTGAACCGACTGAGCCACCCTGGCGCCCTCGGTGTCTTATTTTAAACTTGATTATTAACAAACAGAGGCAGAGAGTCTTTGCAGTACTTTTAAGAATCTGATGGGCACATGAATCATCTGAAGATCTGGTTAAAAAGCTAATTCAGTTGGCCGAGGGCGGGGCTTGAGAGTCTGCATTTCTAACCAGCTCCTAGGGACGTCCGCGCTGCTATCCACTGGCTGCACTTTGAGTGATGGGTTTAGTACAGACACCACGCACATGACAGTAAGATACTGTTTCAGGAAATCTTATATCACGATACCTTGGTCTCAGCTTTAGATTATGGTCATAACCCAGTTCTTAAGTGTATATACTGATTGGAATCATATTTACTTTACAAAGAAAAACAAGTAAACGAAAGAGATTGATTCTGAAACCTAATTCTGAGTAACTGTAATTATAATTGCATTTTTACTTAAAAAAAAAAAAAAACCCTCCAAACTGCAATATTTACACGCCATTCATGAGATTCCATCTTTGTCCATTTGGGCCTCTTCTGCAGTAGTAAGAATGAAAGTAGCAGAATAAGAAAGTTTCCTAGGCAAGTACAATGCATCTTCATGTCTGTTTGGTCAACTCTGCTTAAACTTTAAAAAATTTAGTGGAGCAATGTGCAGGCCGCTAATAGTGTCTCTTGGGAATTATTCCACTTGAGTCTATTATGCTAAAATTACTATGCATAATTTGAAATAATAATCAATTCCTGACGGGCAGTTTAGCATGTGGAGAGTCTGGACCTTTCCTTTGCCGGATGGGTTATTAAATAGACGCCAAGTCATTTTTGGTTTTAGAGGGACCCAAGCATTTCTTTCTAGCCTAAAATAATAAATCAGCAATATCTGAGGTGTTCATTTTGCTTCTTCTCATGATAACAAAAACCTCTGAAGAAATCACAGAGTATCTCCGTATTTCAGTGATAGTGTACAGATGTTTATGAATCGCTGAATGGATGAGCTAGCCATCACTCCTGCTTTTCAAACTTGGCACAGGGAGGAAAACACTGGGGTAGGAGGTGGAGGAGGAGTCTTCCAAGACTGAATTTGCCAGTTACTGAAATCGAGGCAAACTTTTCAATCGTTGAGCTTTAGGTTCCTTATCTCTAGAAAGAGGACATGATTCTGTCTTACCTTACTAGGTGCCAGAAGGATCAAATGAAAGGATATGTTTTTGACTGCACTTAGGAAATGCTGACCTACTAGTACAAACATCCTAGAAGCGGAGGTAAATTTTAAGAACATTTAAACAGTAAAAGGGGCTTCGGATCATCACTGATTTTTTACAGAAATAAACATTTTATAATTTAGATTTTTTCATATGGACTTTCTACAGAGAAGTAGAGGATTCTGATAGTGAAATGTGGTCAGGCCTGGATTTGAATCATGGGATGCAAAGTTCTGGGTTATTACTCAATTTCCTTGGTTCTTATTCGATGTTCTCATCCTTAAAGGAAGGGATTATTTTGAGAACTATATACGGAATGCCCGAATCCACAGTGCTCAGCACCCAGCGAGCACTCAGTAAGGTTTACAATAATCGTAAGGAAAGAGAGTATTGCTACTCCGTCTACTACCAGTATCACCAACATGTCACCAACACAACCTAATGCATGATCCACACTCCAGCAAATCCTTGTCACCTTGGCCATCTGGTGGACTCAAGATTTCATGACATACTGTGAAGATGACTTCTAATGGAGCTTTACGCTGCTGGGGCAAAATCAAGGGAAAGCAGAGAATTCCATGGAAATTGAAAGGAAACTTGGAGAGGAGAGCCAAAAGAACGTGGTCAGGGCTCAAGCTCCACCCAAGCTGCTGTGAAATACTGCGGATGAGGCAAGAGGCCAGTAGACAGTGGTGCCAACAGTCACTGGTTCTCCCCGGTCAGCAAAACCGGTTATTCTGTGTTCTGCTGCCCTGGAGGGTCATTTTGAGGATGATTGGAAAACTGAACGTGAAAGTGCTTTGTCAACAAATGATAGACAGCAGCAGGAGTAGAACGACAGCTGCCCGGAGAAATGACCATCTTCAACAGCTGGAGAATTGCCTGTACCTTACATCACCTAATGTTTACTGGTCGAAACACCCACGCACAAATCATCTTTCCCACCTCAAGAGAGGAAAAGCACAGGGAAAATCTAAGTGCACACAAGTGACTTTCATTTCTCTCTTGCCAATTGTCTACAAATGAGGTTTTAAAATTTTATAATGATGATCATCACCACACACACACACACACACACGGGGAGGAGGAGACAGTTAAACTTTTTTCCAAAGTTAAAATTAAAAAAAAAAAAAAAGAAAAAAGGAAATCAAAACCAAGCATTTCCTTAATTGAAACTAAACTCAAGCAAACAACGTGACATTCTTCTCAGCTCATGATGTCATATACTTTCATAAATACCCTTCCTATTTATTTGCTACCCTTCCCATTTGCATCCAAAAAGTCAAGGACCAAAGAAAACTATTTGTCGTAAGTAAACTGTAAAGAGGTAGGCTGTAGTAACGTTTCAGGTATTTTAGTGATTATTTGGAACATATAATTGAATTTTCATTTCATGAAAGTAAACAGAAAAAATAATAAACATCAAAGATAGTAAAACATTATGATACATAATATAGTGTTTAGTTCTCTAGTTTATTTTTAAGTTTGATCAAAATAGAAAAAATTAAAAGTGTTTTCTTTGCAATTTAATGTACACGTTTATCATGCATTCTAAACAAGCGCACTCTAAAGCGATTATATAATATTATGTAGAAATTTCTTGCTATTTTAGTCTATAGGATCTTATCCCTCTACAAGTCTCTGGAAGAAAGATGCTTGTTTATCAGAAAACCCACTAATTCTACAGTAGCAAAATCTCACTCATTCTATGGAGCACACTGAACCTACCCCACTGACATTCTGTCGATGCCATCAAACATGATGCAGGTACATGCAGAGAAAAACAAACAGAACCCTCTGCAGTTATAAATTCATATATTATCTGTCCCAATGACTTTTAAGAACTCATTTCTTTCGCATTAATTCTAATTTCAAGTTTTCCCTCCATTATTTACTTTTCTTGTCACCTGTTCCTACCACATCTAAATTTAATGTTTAAGAGAGACCAACATTCTTCTCTCTTAAAATCAAAATTTTTCCTATTCTAAAGTTCCTAATTATATTCAGCCACTCTCTGTGGTAAGGAACTGGATTTATAAAATCCTTTCCTAAAATGTTCTGAGGTTCATACTACATGATTCTAGTTTTGTGTCCTTCTGACTGGTAACATCTTGCAGAATTATTCAGTAGGGTACACGCCATCATATTTTGCTTTTGTTAATTAATTCTTTTGAAATGAGCAGAAAAATAGAAGCCTTTTTGTTTTTAGTGTCCATTAAATGGAAGCTCATTTTCCTCAGTGAAACAGGGCCAAGGTGATTCAGGTGGGAGAGTCTTTTCTGTCTCAGGGCTCTGGCTTGATTAATTCCTTTGTCACAGCTACTGTTACCACAACAGGTAAAGAGAAGTTTTGGGATGAAGCTCTTGAAAAACAGCTTCTTTTCAATATTCGGAAAAGAGAGGCAGCTCAGCTGGTGACCTAAGAGTAGGCCTGGGATTCAAAAGATGCTGTGTGGCCTTGGTAAACCACTTCATCACTCTGGATGCTGGCCTTTCCTTGACCTCCTCTGTCAAAGGAGAGATTTACACGGAATGATCCAGAGGGTTTTTGCTGTGTCTGTTCTCCTTTTATTCTAGGGGGTCCTCATCTGCTCATCAATCCTGCTTTTATAACTATTTTATAAATTAAAATCTTTCCTAAGATGCTAACTTGCAATTAAAATCTTCCTGTCACAACATTATATCAAACGAGGATTGTAGGAATTGAAATGGTAAATAAAAAAAAAAAAAAGAGATTATCTGATTTTCACATTGTTAAATTTGGCATAAGTCATCTTGGAAATCTTTGAAGAAACCAACAAAGTTTTTCATCCTAAAATTTATAACTGCTGATATGGGTAATTGAATGTTTTCTTTTTTCTTTTTCCCAAATGTCAAATCGGTTGTAAACAAATTACACATCACCCACTGACCTGCCCATTGATTTGCTCCTCCGGTCAGTGTAGTAGCATTTTTTCCTGAAAAATAATAGAAACAGTTGAAGAGAGTCACTTGAGAAAAAGAGAAATCAGTGAGTGACAACATTTGATCATAGTGAGTATATTAACCCTCTAACTTCCACACATCCATGAAAGACATGAAGTAAGTCAATGTAATAGTAAGAATTCTAGATGTACATTGTCTTAATTTCAGACTTTAAGTTGCTAATAACAAAAAACCTGGATAAGTCAATAGAACACTTTTGAATATTTGATTTTTAATTCCATTTTTTGTTGGCCTTCTGCTACACAATGCATATTAACTGGATTATTTGCTTATATATTATATGAAGTCATCCATCCATCTATCCATCCATCCATTTATTTATATTTCTATCCATCTAAAGACATATGTAATAAATATTTATTATTTTGCAAGCTCTGTTAAGGTATAACTATTAAAAATTTAGGGAAAAAATAACTTGCTTTACAGTTGAGGAGAAAAGTGAGAGTTATAATAAAATGTGATGATGCAGGAAAAACAGAGAGTGCTATGGAAGTACCTAGGAAGGGATCTCGATTAGTTTTTCTAGAAGGAGAAAGGAGTCAGGAAAACCTTCCCAGAGCAATGTGTTATCTGTGTTGAATCTTGAAGCATGAGTGGGAGTCGTCCTCTGAATAAGGTACTTGGGACATGGTATTCTTGACAGAAGTAGTGGCACATGAAATGGTTATGGAGCAACATCAAGTATTTTAAGATTCAGGAAACTGCAGCCACTTTGGTGATCTCTGGAGTATGAATTGCAAGTTGAAAATAGATATAAAAGAGCTGGCAGGGATGATGAACATGGCACAGATAATGAAGAGTCATACCACTGACTCTAAGGTTTTAGATGAAAAACAATGGATGAAAAACTTTGAATGTTTTAAGCAGGTGTGTAGCATGTCTGATTTTGGAGAATCTAAAAATTTGTGACAGAGGTTAATTCACCTCCCAAAAGATTCTTACCATGTCCTCATTTTGGAGCTCAGAAATCTCATAGTCTCTTCTAAAATGCCTTTTTTATCCCCACCCATCAAAACCCGTTCCAGAGGATCAGTAAATTCCTCCCTGTGTGGCATCTAGAAAGCAGAGCTGAGTTTAGACAATCAATATTTGGTCCTAACTGTGTTATTAATTGCTGAGAAACCTTGAAAACCTTCTGAACTACCATATTTCACTGCAAACACTAGTCATATTGCTAAAAAAGATATTTTTTCAGTTGTCCCTGCCATACCTCAATACTAAATTCAAATATGGAATCTTAAGGCTTGCCATGTCTATGCTAAACTCATTTAAAAATCCCTCCCCTTCATTTTTCAAATATACAGGAATTTGTATGCATATAGAATTCAATCCCCATTGGAATATAAACCCATCTTCTTCCTGAATTTCCTCTACACAGACTGTCTTGCACTAGTCATCATTATGTAACAGATCACGGACCATCTTCCATAGGAGATTGGGCCTATTTCATATGTTGGGCTGCCTGTCTGTTTCCATGTTGTTTTCTTTTTGAGTGAAGTGTCCTTTGCATAAAAAAATTGATCTAAGTTCAATCTCAGTTGTGATAGGAAGATTAGTCTTAATATTTTAAAAATATCAGCCCCCCCTCCCCCCGCAATCTGCTATGTTTAAAGTATTTGTGGGAGAAGCTTAAGAATCTCATTAAGGAACTCAAACTGAGGGGATCCCTGGATGGCTCAGTGGTTTAGCGTTGCCTTCGGCCCAGGGCGTGATCCTGGAGACCCGGGATCGAGTCCCGCATCAGGCTCCCTGCATGGAGTCTGCTTCTCCCTCTGCCTGTGTCTCTGCCTCTCTCTCTCTGTCTCTCATGAATAAATAAATAAAATCTTAAAAAAAAAAAAAAGAGAGAGAAGAAAAAGGAACTCAAACTGAGAAACTAGGCGATGATTGAAACATCTTAAGATATGTTTGACTCTTTTAATATGAAAGGGGTAAGAAGAATTAGGAACCACCTTTGAATTAAAAGAAAAATAATGAAAGCAGAACTTAATATTTCTGGAATGTGGAAGACATGTGCTAGGTCCCTGCTGATAGGGAAAACATAAGACAATTTGAAGCATTTTAACCCTCTGAAATTTTCTTGAATAGTTTTGAAACATCAAGTCTAATATGTAGGCCATATTTACTTTGGAATGATAATCAAAAAAGGCAATAGCTAGAAAATTTAGGTATATAAAATTCTACACATATATCTAAGTAGAGGATTTAGATAAAATGTTCAAGAATCGTGTTAATACAGTAAGGAGAAACCGTTTGCAGGCAAAGCAAGGTTATAACTAATATCTTTTTCTGAATAAATTTGCAGTTTTTCTTTGTGAAATTTAATATGTAGTTTCCAATGCTGAATAAATATATGGGATAGTCAAGCATGTGTAAGTTTTTTTATGCATAAATCTTTTAAAACCTCTTGTCCTAGAAAGAGATATATGTTTTTCCTATTTAAGGTCTTTATTATTGTATATTTTAATTTTATGTTCTTAAATGTGATACCAGTTGACAACTGGAAACTGAATCGGCCATCATAGAAAAGCTTTGCCACTTTATATTTGTATAGCATTCTCTTTTTATGAGGCAATGGCTATGCCAAATTTCATGTGTTCCTTAGAAATAAATGAGAAGTTAGTTACTAAGGAATTAATGTTAATCTATTATTTAAACTGATCTGGAAAATGTTCCAAGAAAACTCTGTGTTCTAGTATTTGTCAAACTGTTTTCCCAAGAACACCAACATATTAAGATAAAGATAAAAGATATTAAGATTAAAAAAAATCCCACCATCAAATGGAAAGGGTGCTTTGTATAACCAACTCTTGGAATATATAAAAATGATCAAAATTATTAAAATAATAAAATTGTTAAGACAATATTTCTTTACCATCTGCATCGGCATCCTGTGGGATGTTTGTTAAAAATCTATACACCTTCTGTCCCAGAATTAGGATGCCATAATCTCTGGGGAGAGGCCTCCAGGGAACTTCATGTTTACTAAGTCTCCCAGGTGACTGTAACGCATTCTAAAGGCAGAATGAGGACCACTTCTCTAAAAATTCCTAGAGTAAATAAACTTACTGTTTAACTCAGAAATTCAGAAACATATTTGCTCACAGGATATCTTTCTCTTAAGAACTTGTGGAACTAGTATTCCTCTGATACATTTTGGAAAATGTTGCATCTTTCCTAGTATTTATATTATTAAATCATGAGAATTTCAATGGCATTTTCCATAAGTTTTAGTATGCAGCAAATGTACACATTATTTAAAAAAAAAAAAAACATGTTATGAGGGGCACCTGAGTGGTACAGTTGGTTAAATGTCTGGACTCTTGGTTTCAGCTCAGGTCCTGATCTCAGGGCTGTGGGATTGAGCCCCATGTTAGGCTCCGCACCCAGCCAGGGGGTCTGCTTGGGAGTCTCTCCCTCTGCCCCTCCCCCACTCACACCCTCGTGTGTGCACTCTTTCTCTCTCAAGAAAAAGATGAATCTTAAAAAAAAAATAAAAAAAAAACATTATAAAGAAGAAATTTCAGCCACAATATCAAGAAGAGTAATTGCACACACTTCAGGGCTTTCATATTTCTTTCCTTAGATGTATCAGCACCGTGCTTTCAAATGCAATCGACACGGAAAAAAAAAAAAAAAAAAGAATATCATCCTAAAAAAGAAAAAGAAAAAAACATCTATCTGAAGAGAACATCTTCTTCGAAAGTCATCCCAGGTCAGAACACCATGGCATACAGCCTGGAGACCTAAGCTCTAATTCATATCAACCAGGAACATTCACAATCTGGCAAGGGAACTGTTAGTGTTTTTGTTTTTTGTTTTTGTTTTTTATTTTTAATGAATTTCTAAGAAAAAGCAACAAAGGAAGTAAGTTCAGGATATATTTTTAGAAAAATTAAATTTATGAGAGTACTGATCAGTCTATCACTGAGTTTCTCAAAATTTGCCTGAAAAGATAAGAGTAAGGCAATGACAGAAAGGAGATCAATGTGCTCCAAACAGAACTTCAATTTTTAAAACTTAGTAAAATCCAACATGATGGTGAAAAGAGCTATATGAAAAGTATGACATTGTAAACTGTCTTCATATATGAAAAGTATGCCATTGTCTTTGTAAGATTTTTCCCTGTAGACTGTTGCAGATGAACATATTTTGAAAGTGAATTGGTAAAAAGAAAAATCTTTGAATTTCGAATGTCAAATACTTGCAGTAAAGCAAACATGTAGACTGACACTATATTCATAACTTGTTCTTTCACTGAAGGCATCACTTCACCGTTCATAACAAGCGCCGTTGTGGGGATCTAGGGCAAACTGTGTCAAATTCCTCCTTGGGTATAGCACAAAAGGAACAAAATCTTCTAGACCCCTGGCCAACGACTGTTTTGTTTCAAGTCCAGAGGAGGTCAGGGGGATGATATGCAGCCTTTCTGATGAGATAGATGTTTTGTTTTTTTTTTTAAGATTTTATTTATTTATTCATGAGAGACACAGAGGAGAGAGAGGCAGAGACACAGGCAGAGGGAGAAGCAGGCTCTATGCAGGGATCCCGACGCGGGACTCGATCCCGGGACTCCAGGATCACGCCCTGGGCTGAAGGCAGACGCTCAATGGCTGAGCCACTCAGGGATTCCCAAGAGATAGATGTTTTAACACAATGTTCACTCTGTCCGAACAGAACCTGAATGCTGAAATCCATAGAAATGGGACACTTTGTGATAGACTCCAAGGGTTTCCTCTTTTTTAGATCTACAAGGAAATTAGTTTGTCCATGAATTTAATTACAACTCTTTAGAAACAATGGTGAAATCACAGGATGAGGGGTGGATAGAGGCACCTCATTAGTTAAGATTCATTTGGAGATTTTGGGGGAAATTTAATTCTGATATCAGAAATTAGGTCATCTTGAGTGTCATACTTCCCTTGTATCCCGTGCAGTCAAATTAGAATTTATTAAACGCAGATATTTTTTTCAATACGAATAAAATAACAGGTACCTACAATTGCACCTATCAGCAGTTATTTTTAGCATACTCTATTTTATTCCTATTTCACTTCCATGCATTTCGTACCGTTAGAAATTATGTATCATAATGTATATAACTTTAAATTTTATTATTTATTATTTCCCCAAATCATTAAGAAATCCTATACCCATTCATTTTGTAAATTATATTCTGTTGCGAGGGTGTATTCTAATTTACTCCTCTACTGTGGAACATAGGAGGTATTTCCATTTTCCACAATTGTAAGTAATACTTCAGGGAATGTTTCTGCACATTTTCCAATTATCTTATTAAGATAAAAGTGGAGGGTATAAAAGGTTTTAAGGCTCACAGGAAAACAAACACTTCCAAATTGAGTTTCAGAATATTTTACGAAGTTTGATTTGAACCATAAATAAACAAATCTGATTATTTACCATATCTGTGAAATGTCTGAATGTCACCTCTTATAAAATTCTTCACTAATTTTGTAGGTTAAAATTTATCACAGTTTTAATTCTGCATGATTCTGTGCCCCATGAATAGGTACAATCCAAGCAAGAAGAAATTGGACAGAGTAAATGGCAAAAGTTCCCCTGTTATAACCTTGTAATAAGTCCCAAGTAAGTATTTCAAGACTTCTTAGAAAGTGACATGCTGTCACTAGGGAAGAATTGCTCAGAAGTGAAGGGATGTACAGACTAGTGCAAGTGTATACTTACCCAGCTGTGCTCTCTAGCTTAGTTCGATATAATGCCTTGAATTGAAAGCAGTCCTTTGCAGACCTCACACTAGTTAATCATAACACACATAACATCTCATAGGCCCTTATTTTCTTCTTTTAAGAACCACCTTTCATAGAAACATACCGACTTCGGGTCCTCTTAGGTAACTTATCATTTGTATAAGGTGCTGAAGGATTAGACTTTTCTTTCCTTTATCAGCTTTTGCTTTATATTTTGTCATTACCACTATTCTTTGCCAAGCTTTTTGAGGTTTTATTTGCTTATCTCCTAAATATCATTTTTAAAGAGAACTTTTAAACTCTTAGGTTTGAATACAAGCTAATTAGGTATTCAATTCTAATACTGTCTGTAGATTCCTCGGTAGTTGCCAATGCTTCATCAATTTCTGTTTCGTGGACAATGGCTGTGGTTGCATCTTTCAAAGCCTGGGGTTTTTCAAGTGACTAGAAAGATGGGACCACTATCTCATATTTTATCTTGAATACCATGGAACCGGAAGACTTGTCAGCAGTCTTACCAGAACTGGCCTCTTCCAAGCTACCAGGTCTGAGATGTTTCTCTGTATGTTCGAATTGTGCTCTTACATTCACAATCACTATTTAGAGGCTCTTTTACTCAGTATCTTGTTACTCTTTTTAAACCCTCTTATCAGCTGGTGAAACACACTGAGCTTCAAAGGTACATAATCCTTATCTCTTCGCACACAGTAGGAACACTATTGAATTCCACATGGAGGAAGTGATAATTCTGCATATAACACAAGATACACAACAGAGGGAAACTCATGTCTATTCAATCTTTGTCTATAGGAAAAATGGAAAAATCTTTGAGTGGGTCTCCCATTCCTATGTATCCTCTGGTGCTGAGGACAGAGCTAAGAAACCATGTAGTTGAACGGCAAGGAATGATTCTTGCTGACTGCTATGCCAAGAGAATCACTGCATTTGTTCACAAATGGACGCTACACACACTTCCTGCCTTCCACAGAGACAGAAGAGTTTTTACCACCCATATGGAATAAGAACTGAGACTAATCTTGGGAACTGTAAGTCAAATTCCGAAAACAACCGTTTTTCCCTCCCTCTTGGCAAGTCCACCTAAAAATGGCATAAAACATCCAAGGGACCGCAAGGTTTATCACATTTGGTAAACATATTAGAAGGAAAAAAAAAGTGTCCAAGATATTCTAACATTTGGAAGAAGCAGCTCTGTAGAAAGAGTTACATTTATTGCTCTGAAGTTTTGAAAAGAAAAAAAAAAAAAAAAGAACAAACAACGGATTCATCTTAATTACATTGAGATAGAATGAAGTAAAATTTGAAAGTACCTGAAGGGCATCCTGATATTTAGCCTCTCTGCATACTTGCACAGTGTGTCCCATGGAATGTGAATTTTAATAAACATGATATCAGAGTTTGCGACAGCTGGCTGCAAAGGATAGAAAGGTAGGCACGGTTATTTAGAATCAGAGCTGATGATATCATCACACCACACTGTGATTTGAAAGTAAAAAACACTGTCACCTTGTCTCCACATAAATCATTGTCATTGATTTAAGGGGGATTTATATGAATAAAAGTTCTTAATACAGAACAATCTTCATAGAAATGTAAGAATGCCATTGCAATACAAGAATAATCACCATACAAGTTAGTGCATTTTCTTAACATTGATTGTTATCAAGATCCAGATTTCCAACCAGAAAAATCATGAGCCAGTTAGGAATCTGAAGTTATTCTTGTTGGGAACTTTATCATGATCCTGCTCAGAGGGAACAGAAAACACTGACAGTTGCCACTAGCCATTCATTGATTCATTCACTTATTCTTCTAGCATGCTTTACAGAGTACCTGCAACCTGCTAGGTCCTATGAAAATCCTGGGAAAAAATGGAATATAAATCATACAAGTCCATGACCTTACAGTGCTATCAAATTTGCAATTACTTTAATCTTTCAGTCTCTAAGAATTTAAGCATCTTTGATCCACACAAAAGGCTTTTAAGCAGAATTAAGTGTGCATCACAATTACTTATGGGACTTTTAGCAAAATTCTAATTCTTAAGAATTCCTAGAATTGGATTCCATTGTTCTGAATATTTTGTTCATATTACTAACAGAGAATCAGCTATGTTTCTGAATAAGATAATTATTAAGATTCTTAGATGTGGCCCACTAGTCTAAAATAGGTAACTAAATAATGGACTAGTTTGGCATTATATATCATTTATGGTCATGTTCTGTATTTTTAAAAGCCAAGACAGTTATTTTCTCAAGTTCCTATACTATTGGAGGCCCATACAGCGAGGAGGATGTTTGTGACTATTCTAGCAGTGAATTCCACAGAGCTTATCCTTCAAGGGGATAGAGATGCTGAACATATGTAAAGGAACAACCACAGTTGTTGCTTACACTTAGGCATGCCTGCCAAGCTATACACAGCTGGTCTCCATTTGGTTAACATTGTTCAAGTAAAAATTCAGCTAGATAGAACTTCTCAAGAAACGCAACGGTGTCAAAAGTGCAAAAGTATAGAAGAAATCTATCAGTTTAATTTAAAATCATAAATATTTTACAATTAAACTGTACAGTTTTATAGTTTTATATCCCTATATTCACAAAGCCCTATATGTTAGGTGTGGCTACTTTCATAAGCTTAGCAGAATAATATTTCAAGTTTGTATCACTAATATTTTTAAAAAAGTATTATTAGAACACCATAGGACAATCATCTGATTAATACTCAGATATAGAGGGCATCATCGTTGTAAGTCAGACATTTCCACAGACCAGCATTTGCTAAAGTTTATTCCACAGAGTACTATGAAAAAAGAGGCAAGATATCTCATGGTCAAGAAAATTTGGGGTTTCTCACTAGAGGACTTGTGAGATACTTTAATATGCATATACTTGCTTAAAATATCCAAGAAGGTAAATTTAGTAAATTAATTTCCAAAATTTTGGACCATGGATTACTTTTTTCCTTATAGTTTAATGAGATACACATATTTTGCAAATCATCACGGGAAACATAACAAAAGATGCTTTTACACAAGTACAATTTCCAAAGAGCTTTCTTACTTCAAATATGTTTGTTTTAAATTACAGGTAAAGAATGTGGGAATAAAATTGACCATGACTAAAGAAGATACAGGATGTGTTAAATATCAATAGGCCTTCGAATTTAGACCAACGTCATAAACATTAGCTATGATGGAGAAAATAATGTGTAGAATTTTTTAAATGGGCCTTAATTCAAACAACTATTTGTTTAAAAATACATTTTTTACCTAGCTAGAAGAGAGAAGGAAAACAATTATGATGTTATCTCTAGATTCTTTTTAGCGACTATTACAGACTGGTTGAAAGGTTTCTGTGCAGCTATGAGGTATTTATTCAAAGGACTCAAAAATAGTGATTTGAACGGAGGTGGGGGGCACATGCACTCCACTATTTATAGCAGCCATGTCCACTATGGCCAAACTATGGAAAGAGCCCAGGTATCCATCAACTGATGAATGGATGAGGAAGATGTGGTCTACATACACAATGGAATATTACTCAGCCATCAAAAAGAATGAAATCTTGTCATTGGCAACAATGTGGATGGAACTAGAGGGTATTATGGTAAGTGAAATATGTCAGAAAAGAAAAACAAATATCATATGATCTCACTCATATGTGAAATTTAAGAAACAAAACAAATGAACAGAAGGGAAGGGAAAGAAAAGTAAAATAAGACAAAAAAGGAGGGAGGCAAACCGTAAGAGACTCTTAACTATGGGAAACAAATTGAGGGTTGCTGGAGGAAAAGTGGGTGGGGGATGGGGTAACTGGGTGACAGACACGAAGGAGGGCACGTGATGGGATGAGCACTGGGTATTGTATGCAACTGACGAATCATTAAATCTACCCCTGAAACTAACATTATACTATACGTTAACTAAATTTAATTTAATTTTTTTTTTTTTTAAGAAAGGTTTCTGGGCAGGAGTGATAGAATCAAGAAAATCTTTCTGAAACATAAAAAAAATAGACATTTAAATAACTCCTTCACTGAGGCAAGTGAAAGAAGAATTTCATGTCTTAAGAGTCTTTCTTGCTTTACCATACAAAAATCCTTATATTCAAATTGATAACAAAGATCCTCCTTTTGAGATTATGGTGTTGGCCAACTGGGTGTTAACGGACTTTCCTTCTCGCTTACCAAGTACAGTTTAAATTTCTTCAATCTTAACTGTCTACTTAGAGGAAATCACATGGCATGGTAGAGAGAACATAGTATTCAGAATCCCAGACTTAAGTACACATTTCACATTCATCATTTACTTAGTTCTGTGAACTTGGGGAAATTACCTAACTCTCTCATCTTGTTTTCTCGCCTGAGAAATGGAGACAATGATCTTAATTCAGAGCCGTTAAGAGTGTTATGAGCGAGTAGACATATAAACTACCCAAGTGAAACAGAGTATCCAGAGTTGTTCATTCTCTGTCCAGAGTGTGCTTCTTCAATTAGACCCGAGCCAAAATGATGGCTAATTTCAAAACTTCACAAGAATTTTTCTCTCTCACTGACTCTCTTTCTCTTTTTTCTTAGTAAACAGCTACCAGACTCCTCTTTATCCCTTGGCTTTGTAAGCCTTCAATAATGGGCCTTTTGAGTCATAAAAACCAGTAACAAGCTATATTTGCAGAAAACTCTAGAGTGATTTGAACCAAGTGATAGAAGAATTAAATATTAAATATTGCAATATTTTACAAAATATTACAAATTAAATATACAATATTATATTGTATACAAGAATTATAGATTTGTATATCCAGTAACATATCCTGGATAGAAGTCGTAATAAAACTATTTCTATAGACTATAGTCTCTTTGGAAGATATATCTTCCTTGATATGTATTTAAAATGTTCTATACCCGTATGTTATTGCTTGTTCCTAGGGAGAGGTGGGCTCTTTTTCAGCAGTTAATCAAAGAGAAAGAAAATGATGCCCTCAAGATTATAGAAAACATTTCTAGTATTCATTTTCCTCAGAATCTGGAAGAGAGGCCTCTTTGAAAATAAAGGAGTCTAGACACTGGAAAAAAAAAAAAAAAACAATCTATAGCAGACTGACGCACTCTACATGTAGAATGATTTAAGACCAAATAACAAGCCTTTGAAAAATGCCCCGATGTTTGAACATTGTGTTCCTTCCAATGGTTCCCGTGAGTATGAAAGCAGGGATCTCTGTTGTGGAACCAACAGCTCCTGGGACGAAAAATAGTTTCTCAGCTTAAAAAAAAAAAAAAAAAAAAAAGTTTCTCAGGAGCTGGACCTTATTCCCGTATGCGTGGCCGTCTCATTCTCTCTCAGAGCATCTCGGTGCCTGAAGCCTAGGATGGTGGTTGCCAGAGAACAGTCACAGCATGAAGGAAGTGTGAGTGACACGTGTGTTGGGAGAGGCCTTTGAAGATTCCACGTCCACAGCAGCAGAGCTGGGGTTTCATACTACCAGACGGTTCTTGATTTGTTTTACCTTATACTAGGACAACCTTGATTTGTTTTACTTTATATTACGATCACTCCCCACAACTCTCACCCTCATCCAAGCCATCATCATCTCTGGCCAAGATTCCTATAGTGCTGCCCAACATAGCCTTTGCTTACATTCTTGTCCCCAGTAACCTATTCATAGCATAGGGACGCCTGGGTGGCTCAGTGGTTGAGCGTCGCCTTGGGCCCAGGGTGTGATCCTGGAGACCCGGGATCGAGTCCCATGTCGGGTTCCTTGCAGGGAGCCTGCTTCTCCCTCTGCCTGTGTCTCTGCCTCTCTCTCTGTGTCTCTCATTAATAAATAAATAGAATCTTTTAAAAAAAATCTATTCATAGCATAATGGCCAGAGTGATTCTTTAAAACATAACTCAGATCATATAACTTCTCAGAACCTTATTGCATTCAGAGGGAAAGCCAAAGTGTTTTCAGTGACCCACACAGCCTTTTATATAATGTCACACTCAGTATCTCGCTAACCACCCTCTCCTACTACTTTACCCCTTACTCGTCCTACTTCTTATCATTTGGTCGCTTGCTACAACTTGCCTGTCCTTGCCCCATCTTTCTCACTGCCTATCCTTTTCCTTCTAGTATTTACTACCTTCTAATAAGTCAAACTATTGATTTATGTAAGTGCCTTGAAAGAAGGGATCTTCATTCTATTCAATGTGTATACCAAACACCCCGTGCTATGCTGAGCACGTAGTAGTCTCTCACTAAACGTTTGTTGAATGGATGAATGTGTGGGTTAACTTATTTTAAATACACCTTCCTTGTAACTTGTCCCTCACCAAGAGATGATGGAAACGAGAACGCGAATAAACCAAAATTATTCTGGGAGAGGTGCTATGTCAAAATTCAAATTAGCATCATGAATAGCTGGCATAGCACTGATTATTAATTCATTCCTGTCAACCTTTAAGATGTGAAAAAAATCGAATACACTTAAATAAAAGAGATGCTTTAGAAGGATGTTGCTACATTAATTTTACCATCAACGAGTGAAATGTCAAGCTAAGTGCACATACAGCTAGAACATTTCTAATTCTGTATGTCTTAACTTTAAATATATATAGATCTTTTTCAAGCAGCATGAACTGTCTTCTCTTAGAACTTCCTCAACTTAATTTCTCTTTTGTTATACCTCTACTTAAAACAAAACAAAAGTAGTTTCATTTTCTCACAGCTACTGAGCAAGGGGTTGGTGAAGGGATGGTGTTGCCAGGGAGAAAGATTACTTTCTCCCTTGGAATCAAAAGCTCCCAATCTGCCGCTATTCTGTTAGCTCTGATGAAGGCAGGCCTTTTGGAGGGAACAAAACACCCACCGCCTTCACACTTCACATTATTATTTAATTATTACATCCAAAATTCCCAAGAAGTAGAACGTTCACTCTCGAGAGAAGAGGAAGTACAAAAACTGAGTTTTTACAAAGTCACCCTCCGTGAGCTGGGGGCAGAGAGCTGCAAGAAAACAATGCGGTGGCTCATGAGAGTAAGTCTAGCAAGCCAAATTGCTCATATGATCTAGAAATGTACATGGAACAAACACAGTCACAGATCACATACCGATCCACTCAAATATGGCCTTATCATCATCTGCTGATGATGGGATCATCTGGAAACTGTCCTTACCAACCTGTGATATAATGAGGACTGGAGGCCTACTCTCCGCCAGACTCCGTGCTTAGCTCTAGTGAATGTAAATTTAAAAACTGGGGGCTCGTTCCCTAAGGGATATTCCTGTTTTTTCAGCTAACAAGTCTGATACTTGCTGACAGGCTCACAATTTCATTTTCTGTGTCCTTGTGTCCCAAGTCCTTTCTTTTCCATCTGCTCATGCTTCCCCCCGACTCCACCCTTCTTTCTTGGATCTTCGCCATCGTCGTTTAAGCATCTCATATAAGAAGAAAGAAAAGAAAGAAGAAAGAAAGAAAGGAAGAAAGAAAGAAAGAAAGAAAGAAAGAAAGAAAGAAAGAAAGAGGAAAGAAAGAAAGAAAGAAAGAAAGAAAGAAAGAAAGAAGAAAGAGAAAGAAAGAAGAAAGAAAGAAAGAAGAAAGAAGAAAGAAAAAGAAAGAAAGAAAGAAAGAAAGAAGAAAGAAGAAGAAAGAAAAGAAAGAAAGAAAGAAAGAAGAAAGAAAGAAAGAAAGAGAAAGAAAGAAAGAAAGAGAAAGAAAGAAATAAAGAAAGAAGAAAGAAAGAAAGAAAGAAAGAAAGAAAGAAAAAGAAAGAAAGAAAGAAAGAAAGAAAGAAAGAAAGAAAGAAAGAAAGAAAGAAAGAAAGAAAGAAACCAGGGAAATCTCACGAGAGCTCTCTCCCTTTGCTGGCTATTGCTCTTCACCCTCCCGTGCACAGCGTGCTGACGACATTTACTGCTGGTGCCTAGTCACTCTTCAACCCATGTCCATCTTGCTTACATGTCCATCTCCTCAGAATGATGATTCTCATTGTTTTCACCAAAGATCTCCACAACCTCCACTGGAAGGGGCCTCCTTCTTGTCTTCCTGGACTTCCCAGCTGTATTTGCCCTGTGACCCCTCATCTCTGGCCCTTCCACCTACCTCCAACACCTTCAGGTGTCTCCTCTCCCCTCCTGCCTTTTACAGGTTCACTCTTAGATTCATTTTTTTCCTCTCATTCTCTCTAGTGGTTTCATCCTAATACAAGGCTTATATTACCATCTCTGTTCTTTTTTTTTTTTTTTTTTACCATCTATGTTCTAAGGACTAAAGCACTAAGCTTCAGTTCAGTCTTCTCATTAGGCTCTAATACAAATTTCAAACATTTTTTATTTGTATTTCTCAAAGCTCTGTCAATCACTGGCCTGTGATCTTTATTCTCATAATCCCATCTCATTTTCTCCCCAAATTAGCTTTCTTCTGTCAAAAGTAGTTTTCTTTTGGCTCTTCCTTCTGCAGATAGCAGTCTGCCCCCTTATCTTCCCACGATGGACTCCTTTTCATTTAGGTCACTTCCTTCCAGATCATACATGCTTTTATTCTGGTATTGAAAAATGCCAGTTTCCTTCATCCCACAACCATCATAATATTCAACTGATTCCTGTTATAATGGGGTTTGGCATTAAGAGATCCCCAGGTGATTATAATGTGCAGTCAGTGCTGAAAAATCACATCTAGCCCTTTTATTTGATTTATTTTAGGTACTATCCATTTTCAAACGTCAACGTTTATTTCTTTAATTTCACCTCTTGGGCAGCCTGGGTGGCTCAGTGACCCAGAGCGTGATCCTGGAGACCCGGGATCGAGTCCCACGTCGGGCTCCCTGCATGGAGCCTGCTTCTCCCTCTGCCTGTGTCTCTGCCTCTCTCTGTGTGTCTCTCTCTGTCTCTCATGAATAAGTAAATAAAAAATCTTAAAAAAAATTTCATGTCTTCCCTTCCTCTTATCTTCCCTCACCCTTCAGACTAGATCACTGCCCTTGATATAAGTCATTCTAGCATCATTTATTTTTCTTTTCGGTCACTTTTCACAGTTTGAAATTATGAAAGACTGACTCATATGTAGTGTAAGTTCAATGAAGGCAGGGATGAGGTCTACTTTACTCAATAGCTTGCATAGTACCTGTTAAGATCATTTGCTGAATTAATTAATAATTGGAGATATGTGAGCAAAATAACTACCAATATTATAATAGAACGTATGTATAAATTGTTCTGGGAACAGATGAGGAAATAGTTGTTTCTATAGAGAAGAAATCATAGGGAAATAAAATCTTATCACAAGACCGAGTTCATAAGCTTTTTGTAATATTTATTGGTTGAATTAGTCCAGTGATATGGATATTCTGGGTTAAAATTCCCAGAAGAGACATAAAAAAGGAAACACAATTAAAGGAGTCAATAGAATTTGAGACCAGAATTTAACTTGCCCAATTCTATAACAGTAGGCAGTGTGTGAATAAATCCTTACCTTGTAAAGAATCAAGGCAGTGTACTGTCATTTTATATATATTTAAAAGTATTAATAAATATAAACACATCAGTTTTCTAGGGCCACCTCACATTACAGTTCAGTATTCCCTAATAGTGTTTCTTAGAAGACTAATCACAGGAGCCATCCTGTGGGGAAAAAGAAGGGGGGCTCCAATAACATATCTAAGTACCAATGAGCACTCTATTCCACTGATAACATTTATTAGCAAACTAGATATTTAAACAAAAAAATCATTTTTTCACCTTGTCCATCTCAGTTTTTAGAAAAGTAGTTGAATCCCACTTGTAGTAATTTAGGAGCCTCTCAAAATACTTAATTTAACATTTTTCTCTGAATAAGGGAATGGCTAACTCTCATCTTTTCTCAACTTTTCATCTAGTAAAAAAGATGAGCTGGATCTAAATATAATGGTAATTTAAGATATTCATAATATATTGTTAAATGACAGATTTGAGTAGTAGAACAGTATGCATAACATGACTAATTTCTCAAAAAATGTGTACATATTTATATACATAGAAAATATCCTGAAGGGCACCCAGCAGGATAAAATCAAGGCATTAACAGAGGTATAAATAAAGAAAATGATATGATTTGGGAGATAGCAGATATAAACTTTACTTATTATTTTGCACATTTTTATATTTTTAATTTTTCACATTAAGATTTTTTCTTTCTGTAATGTGATAAATATGTGTTTAATATGTGTTTTTCTAAGATCTTGGAGGTTTAAATATAGTAGTAGCAAGACTTTTTTTTTATCAAAGGACTACAAAAAATGCTTTTATCTCCATTCTATATTCCATTTTTTTCTACTGAGCATTGGTAGTTTTATTGCCACTAGAAAAAATAACATCCTTTAAAGAACACTTAAAAAAAAAAGCATTCAAGAAAAGAAAAGCCAGGAATAAAGAAGGGCATCACAGAATGATAAAGAAGCCAATTCTCCAAGAAGGCATAACAATCTTTAATGTGTGTGCATCTAATAAGAATGTCAAACTATGTGGGGCAAAAACTGATAGAACTGTAAGGAGAAACAAATGAATACACTATCACAGTTGGAGACTTCAACATTCTTTTCTCAGAAATAGACAGATCCAATAGGCAGAAAACTGGTAAGGAAATAGTTGAACTCAACAACACCATTGATCAAATAGATATAACTGACATCTAAAAATTACTTCATTTACAGCACGATACACATTTTTCTCAAACTCATATGGACCATTCACAAGATAGATTATATCCTGGGCCATAAACCACATCTTAGCCAATTTAAAAGAATAGAAATAATTTTACAATGTCTGCTCTCAGATCACAGTGGAATTAAACTGGAAATCTGTAACAGAAGGATAACTGGAAAATTTCAAAATAGATGTAGATTCAATAACACACTTCCACATGTCACACGGGGCAAAGATGAAATCTCCAGAGGGAAAAAAAATTTTTTCTACTATGTGAAAATGAAAATACAATTTGTCAGATTTAAACTATTTAAACTTTAAGTACAGTGAAAGCTGTGCTTAGGGGTAAATTTATAGCATTGATTTCATGTATTAAAAGTGAAGAAAGATTTAAAATCAATAACCTAAATTCTACCTTAAGAAACCAGAAAGCAGCGTTTTTAGGATAAAGGATAATATACAGAAATTAATTGCTTTCTTTTAGCAATGGAGAGTAGAATTTGTAATTAAAAACACAATATCATTTACAATAGCACCACAAAGACCTAGTTACTTAGGTATAAATCTAAGAAAACATGTACAAGATGCATATAAGGACAACTACAAATTTCTATTAATGAGCTCAAAGAAGAACTAAATAAATGGAGAGAGAATTCATGTTCATGGATAGGATGACTCAATATTGTCAAGATGTCAGTTCTTCTCAACTTGATCTATAGACGTACAATGCCAATCAAAATTTCGATGCAAATCAAAATTGTGATGCCAATCAAAATTTCAACAGGTCATTTTGTGATAAAGATTACAGAGAAGAAAAATACCCAGAAGAGCCATCACAATATTGAAGGTGAAGAACAAATGGGACTGACACTACCTGACTTTCAGACTTACTATGAAGCTACAGTAGTGGTGTTAGTGAAGAAATAGACAAGTAGATACAGGAAACAGAATGGTGAGCCTAGAAATAGACCCACATAAATATCAACTTGACTTACGAGAGTCAACGGATCTTTCGCAAAGGATTAAAGGTCAAATGATGGAGAAAAAAATGTCTCTGTAAACACCTTGTGCTGGAACAACTGGATATCCACATGCACAAACTAAATAAATCTAAACACAGACCTTATATCCTTTAAGAAAATGAGCAAAAAATGGATCATGACCTAAATGTAAAATGCAAAACTGTGTAACTCTTAAAACATAAAATAAGAGAAAACTTGTATGACCTTGGGTACAGGGATGGTTTTCAAAATATAACACCAAGAGTATAGCCCATGGAAAAAAATTGATAACCTGGACTTGTTTAAAATCAAAAAGTTCTGCTCTGTGGAAGACAATATCAAAAAAAAAAAAAAAAAGAGAGAGAAAACAAGCAACAGGCTGAAAGAAAATATTTGCAAAAGACGCATCCGGTAAAGAACTGTTATTTCAAAATATATAAAGAATCTTAAAACTCAACAATAAGAGAGCAAACAACTCAAAGGCCTTAACAGATACCTCACCAAACACGATATATAGATGGCAGAGAAGCATACAAAAAGATGCTGTACATCATATACCAAGAAAATGGAAATTAAAAAAAAAAAAGAGCTACCACTATACACCTACTATGGTCAATATCTGGAATACTGGAAGCAGCAAGTGCTGGTGAGGAATGGGAGCAATGGGATCTCTCCATTCATTGCTGTGGAAAGGCAAAATGGTATAGCCATTTGGGAGGACATTTTGAAGGTTTCTTACAAAAATGAACATAGTCTTACCATAGGATCCAGCAATACCACTCCATGGTATTAACCTAAATAAACTGAACATGTACGTCCACACAAAAACTTGCACACAGATGTTTAAAGCAGCTTTATTCATAACCGTCAAAACTTGGAGGCCACCAAGATGTCCTTCAGCAGGGGAATGAATAAACAAACTGCAGTGCATCTAGATAATGGCACAGTGTTCAGCACTAAAATGAAATGACCTATAAAACCATGAAAAGACATGGAGGATCCTTAAGTGCATACCACTCAGTGAAAGACGCCAAGCCTGAAAAGTCTACAAACTGTACGATTCCACTACACGACATTCCAGAAAAACTATGGAGACAGTAAAAGGGTCACGTTGGCAGGAGTTGAGGTTCACGGAGACGTGCACAGGGAAGACACAGAGGATTTTTAGAGCAATGAAAATACTTTGCCTACTATCGGGTAGATACATTTACCCGGGTAGATAAATTCTTATACATTTGCCCAAACCCACGTCATGTACAACGTCAAGAGTGAACGCTACCGGACTCTGGACGATGATACTGAGTCCATGTAGGTTCATCGGTTGTAACAAATGTACCACCAGAGGAGTTGATAATAGGGGATAATGTGGGGAGGCAGGAGCAGCATTGGAAATCTCTGTGCCTTCCTCTCAGTTTTGCTGTGGTCCTAAAATGGCCCTTAACAAAAAATAAGGTCTGAAAAAAGTGATAAAAGTATTTAAAAACAAAAGGATTGAGAAGGAACTCCTTCACAGTCCAATATTGAAACCAGACATTGACGGCTTGGCAGCCTTTTCTTTCAGCATTTTTCTTTTCGCAGGTTTTGTGCTTTATGTAGGCATAATCACTTCTTCAATTTTTAAAATCGTAAAAATAGTTATGCTCTTTGAAAAAAATTTAAATTTACGGAAATATATAAGAAAGAAATACACAGTTAAGTGGGACTGTCTGTACATATTTCTTTCACATTTAGGAAAATGTGGAAATTTAGGAAATGACTACACATTTTATAAAGACGTGAGCTATACACGCTTCCCATGCTAAAACAGAAGCCATAGACGATAGCCCTTCGAGCATGTCATGTCACGTAACTAGTGTTAGGGCAGCACCTACCTCCTTTTCCAACATCAGGCCTTCTGCTCGGAGGTTCTTTTCAAATGTGTTTCTTTTGTCATATTGTATATTTGACTTTCTATAAACCAGGATGTAGTCAATCCGCTTTTTGCCATCTTTGAATAGAAGTCCACTGGATGCTATGTAATTCATGTCATTCTGCAAATGAAGCAATGATCGTTAATAGCGTAGGTTAAACAAGCTCACACATTTTTGGGTTCAGTCACTTGGTTTGGATACTGGCAATTCGACAGCAAAAAAAAAAAAAAAGTGTTTTTTGACATTCCAGTTATTCCAGTTATGAGATATGTAAAGATGATTAAAGAAAACTTTGCGATCTGTAACAGGAGACAAGCCATCAAAGGGTGTTCCAGAATTTGAAATTAGGCCGTCTGATACCAGAACCTCGTTCTCTGAGGCTGGCATCAAAATACGTCTGTTTTATACAGTGACGTCCTATAAAAATAATTATCAGGTAGCATACGATGAGTATTTGTTCAACATCAGGTTCAGACACACGTGCCTTACATGTTTGATCTTATTTAATACTTACAACTCCCATTTCAGAAATACGGGCACTACTACGGCTTTACATAAGTACTGAAACCACCACAGTTTCCGATTTTGAATACTACTCAGAATAGATACTATTTTCTAAACCTGTGTTCAACAACACTAAACCAAACAATAATTCCCGAGCTGCTTGCTCCAAGAAATACTTGCTCACGGGATGTAAAACTGCGAGCTGACCACAGCAGCTTACTTATCAAGGCTAATCACTTGCTCATTGAGATTGCTTTGAGGTCCTCACCTTGCTCTGTTCATCCACCTGAGCTATTTTTTTTTTTTCTAAATATGCACGGGCCAATTTTCCACCAAATCCCTGCCTTGCAAGACTTACCTGGCATGAGAGCTGAGGCACCTGCGTGATCCTCCACATTATAAATGACATCATGTAACTTGTCTCCTGAGACCCTTCAAGCTCCGCCTCTTCTAAGCCCAGTCTATTTCCCTTAGCACTTACTAACTCCTAACATGTTCCATAACTAAACAATTTGCTATCTTATGTTTACTGTCTGTCTTATCCTACCAGAATAACAACTGGACCAAGGTAAGGTTTGTTTGTTTGTTTTTTTTTTCTTACTATTTTGTCTCAGAGTGTTCCAGACATCTAACCCAGAATCAGACACATAGTAAGCATCCTTCCTTGCGGGAGGAAGAAACAAAGGGAAGGCAATATCCATAATCCTGTGACCTCAGGAATATAAGGCCAAGAAGAAATCGTGTTATCATTTCTCATCCTCTCATCCTCTCCCCTCCAATATTTAAGGCAAAATTATAACAGGTTAAGATAATTAATTGCAGCAGAACTGCAATAGCCATGGTGTGCCATGACCCACTGCCTCCAGACGTTTCCATACTAATTTATACAAGGATTAGACTAAAATAAACCCATGGACGATTCTTCCTTTGCATTTTCTTTTGCTTAAAGTATATCACCCAGTCCAGTCCATTAATGAGAGGGAGCTAAGTCGTATGGTACTAATAATGTATTTAACCCCAGGTGAAAGCAAAAGTCCTTCAGTGCAAAGACCTAGAAGTAAATGATTGATTGGTAGGAAAAATACAAGAAAATTAGATAGTGTTTAGTTGATTTTGCATGCTTTTCATATTTTAAAAGCAGCATGCACCAAAAGTGGAACCCGGACAGTTACTGTGACCCATTGTTCTAAGTCTAAGCAAAGCAAATGGTCAACTCTCCCAGAGAAACAGCAGCCT
This sequence comes from Canis aureus, assembly GCF_053574225.1. Lineage (NCBI taxonomy): Eukaryota > Metazoa > Chordata > Mammalia > Carnivora > Canidae > Canis > Canis aureus. The sequence continues at coordinate 3,533,641 of NC_135633.1, forward strand.
GACTATCCAAAAAGATCGACTTTTTTTTGTTTCTGAGCAAATGTGTTCACAATCAAACCATATTAACTAGAATTCTAATTTACTATTTGATTATTCTATGAATTCTAAATTATTGACGATGAGTTTTACCAGACAAAATGAGAGATAGTAATCAAAATGCTAATAGAGAAGCACAGAAAAATTAGGAAATCTCTTCCGAATTACGTTTAAAAATTGTTGAATAGGGGCGCCTGGGTGGCTCAGTCGGTCAAGCATCTGACTTCATTTTGGCTCAGGTCATGATCTCAGGGTCTCGAGATCGAGCCCAGCGTCAGGCTTGAGATTCTGCGTCTCCCTCTCCATCTGCCCCTGCCCCTGTGCTCTCTCTCTCTCTGTCTCCCTCTCTAAAAAAATAAATAAAATCTTAACAACAACAACAACAACAACAACATTGTATAAGTTCTGTACAGTTTTAAGGTTAGGAGTATTATATTTTATTTGAATACACATATGGCAACCATTGACCAAGGTGTTGGTTAACCGTGTTCAAACCTTTAAAAAGGGGAACGGGCAGGAAATGCGTTACACGTATCATTGTATCTAGACATCAAAGGAACGACTCCTTTAATTCTTTGATATAATAATAGTTGTTTGAAAATGAAATCAAGCCTCATCTCTTAAATTATCTGGAATAGTGAAATGCTTTTCAATTACAATACAGGATGCATTTAATTTAGAGACGATTTTTGTGTTTATCCCTCCCAGAAGACAGAGTAAAACTAGTTTTGTTCAGAGAAGCTGGCATGCCGATCATCCATCAGGCACCTTATCCTTTAACAGGTTTGAAAACAACTTAATTATTTAACGCACTACAATCCATAAATTTCAGGTACTTTCAGAAAAACTGGCTAAAAAAACCTCCTAAAGAATATCTTGGCAGGATGCACGCTACGGCTCATGCTGAGAAAGAATCCTTTGCAAAGACTGTAGCTTATTTGCAAAATAGCAATAGAAGTCTGCCTCCTTGCATAAAAACACATTTTTTAGGGTATTTTTTCAAATAAAATTATGGTAGTAACTGCTTGTTTGTGACTTGCGTATTTTTTCCAGTATTCCGTTCTCTTTTCAATCTAACAAGCACTTATTGAACACCACGTGTATGCTAAATACTGTGTGAAACTTGAGTGATGAAAATAAGAGGACACAGAAGACTTTTCAGGGATTTCAGCCTACCTGTGCATGTAGATATTTAGTTACTCTGCTGTCTAATAATCCCAGGCTTAGAGGCCCGAGCTACAGAGCTGAAGAATGCCAAGGTGTGCCAGAGGAAGACTGATTAGCAGGTGCCAGTAGCCGCCAAGGGTCCTGTCTCCTTGGTGACTTTACCTGCCAGGCGGGCACAGTATCAGGTCAGGGCACTGCTCTGGGAGTGACTGCTGACCGATTACGTGGGGACACCCTTCTGAGTTGGTACGATGCAGGTCGGTGCGCCGGCTGCGGCCCCGAGGTCTGTACCAGACAGACGGGGGTTGCAACCAACTGTGTCCTCAGACATGTCACCCCATCTCACTGCTCAGCTTCAGGTCTCACAGCTGTTAAGTGAGGATAACTGTATTCGTCGACATTGTAAGATTATTGTTATGACCGAATGAGATAATGCACACAGAGCACCTCAGTGTCGTCTGAGCTTTTGGGATCGAAAAAAAAGTCAACTATTCTCACGCAAAAAAAAAAAAAAAAAAAAAAAAAAAAAGGTAAAATACTCATGCAATGTATTAATTTGCTTTGGGATTTGTCTTGTTTGCTAGTTATCCAAATGACTCCTTTTGCTTTTTTTTTTTTTTTTTTTTTTAGAAAATCATCTTCCTTAGGACAAAACCAGGTAGAAACCCCAAAGGATGTTGGTGTGGATACAGAATCAGAGCAAAGGAAAGCAGGTGTCCTTTACAAATACCTGTGAAATATGATTTGCAACAAAATAAACCATGCAATAAACAAATGCATAACAATGACTTATTGCAAAAAAACCCAAAAAACAAAAAAACAATGACTTATTGTAAGACCAACACCTGTGTAACTACTGCCTAGGTCAAGCAACAGAACCCCCCAACTCCTTCAGAAGCCCCCCTATATCACCTTTCTCAGCTGCCCTCCACATACGCTCCCCACAAGGTAATCATAATCTTATTGTTCATGGAACTACTGCCTTTCTTTTCCTTAGTTTTATTATTTATTTATTTTATTCTTATTTTTATTTTTATTTTTATTTTTATTTTATTTTTATTTTTTTGCTTTTCCTTAGTTTTATTTCCCACACTATATTTTAGTTCTGTCTGTTTAGCACCTTTGTGTAAATGCAAATATACAGTGAAGAAACTTTTGTGTCTGGCTTCTTCCCTGTTATATTACGGGTGTGAAATCCATCTCTAATTTTCATGTATTTGTAGTTCATTTTTCTTCAATGTTCTATTACTATATAAGTACAATGAGACTTATTTATGCCTTCTACTAACAATGGCTATTTGGGCTGTTTCCAGTCTTGACTATTGAAAATAAACCTATAATAAACATTAATGCGTATAGTTTGCAATACACAGGTGCATACATTTCCATCCCTGTGTACCTAGGAGAAAAACTGCTGATTCATAGGAAAAATCTGTTCTCAACCTTAGCAGTAAGTCAAGCTTAACTCAGAATGCAGTGTGTTGCATACAGGCTCTAAGTTAACTTCTGGTGTCTCTCAAGATTTCATGGAATATGGCTCATACAGATGGAATCTTCTTGATCACTGAGGCCTGGTCTATGCTTAAAAAATTGACTTATTTTGCCGTACTATGTGACGTGAAAGACTAGAGGATGCATGGGTTTCAAGTGCTGTCAGTATCTACTTCCACCTGCAGGAGACCTTTTATCCAAATTTTGCTGTTCTGAATGCAACCAATTATTGCCGTGCCCTCTTACTGGGTATTTCTGTTTGGAATTAGAGGGGGGGGGGGCACAGGTGGAGGGAGGCAGCAGGAGCAGTCATGACTGCCTTGCTCAGAAGATTGCTCTTGTTAAGGGCAGTGGGTGCTTAGGGTCCTTGTCTGTGTGGCCCCGCAGCCCAAAGGAGAGGACCAACGATGGGGCCAGGCTAGCCCAGCTCCCCACCGAATCTGGGTGGCCATCCGGCTGGTTTCAGTTCCTGAGGCCAAGGGTCTGTGTTTCATGCTCGTGTTTCCTAATCTTTTCCTACCAAATCTTTAAACAGTGAAGATCTTTTTCTTTAGTGTTTGGCAGTGGTGTTTGTTTTTGTGTGTCTGTATCCTTTTTAGGCGATCATTAATGGGAGATTGGGAAACGACAGTCTAGATGTTGATAGTCTCATGCCATGTTTTTTTTTAATATTTTATTTATTTATTCATGAGAGAGAGAGAGGCAGAGACACAGGCAGAGGGAGAAGCAGGCTCCACGCAGAGAGCCTGACGTGGGACTCAATCCAGGGTCTCCAAGATCATGCCCTGGGCTGCAGGCGGCGCTAAACCGCTGAGCCACGGGGGCTGCCCTCATGCCGTGTTTTACTTAGAAGTTTTAGCTTTATCTCCCTGAATTAGGGGAAATCTGGACAGCCCGGGTATGTAACTGTAATTTATTTCAGAGTTAAAATCATTCCTCACAACAGCTCTTGTGGTTGACTCTACCTATTACAGAGGGGAAAAAGGAGGTTTTAATACTTTTTTCATTTCAGACAAATGAGAAATAGTTTTACCCAGCAAGTCACATATTTACAGCAATAAAACCAATCCCTCTTAAAAGAAGCTAACAGAAAATACACCAAGAAGCTAACAGAAAATACACCATGCACTGCGGTTGAGGAGACATTCCGCATGTGAGTAGAAATTTACCAAGTGCTGCTGAATTAATAAATATTCTGTTTTTTCTGTTACGGAATTGTTTTTTTTATTTTAAAATGGTACTTAACAGGAGAAGAATGTTCCCGAAGTGTCCTCAGTGATAAAAAGTATATTAATAACATATATATTTTAACACACCTAGCTTAACTCAAAATCTGTCAGAAGAGTAATTGCTATGTAAATTTTCCTATGCAAATCATCTCTGATCCCGAGTCTCAGGAACCCCAAAAAGTCAGACCTCAGTGCTATCCAGGCTATTGACTGGCTATCCAGTGGAGAAGACCCAGGCCAGGCTCATCGCTTCCTTAACAAGAAAGTCAACCCTACGTCTAGTCCACATCTTCTTCAGAAATACAAATATTCTCTAAATCAGTAACGGGAGGGCTCTTACCAGATGGTAGATTGTCTTCCAGCTCCTATCACATCTGGTAGAGAAAAATGCTGTTTAAGAAAATAATAGCTAATAAAGTAATATTTAAATAAATAATACTACTAATGTAAGCTAAGCAGGAACCAAGCACCCTTCTGCATGCTTTGTATATATTCACACATTTCATGCTCACAAAAACTGAGAGAAGTGTTTTTTCCCCCCATTTCACAAATGCTGGATGGGTCAGTGGTAGCCAAAGAGCAAGGCATCCCACCCGGTTTCCCACAGCACCTCCCTCCGTCTTCCTTTTATGCATCATGTTATTTAACCTACATTTGCTGAGTGTCCTAGATACACATCGCGGAGCTCCCCGACCCGGGTAGCCTCCCGTCGCCCACCACTCCCAGGCAGGGAGGCAGCGCCTGGCCCCGGCCCAGAGGCAGGTGCACCCGGCCTGCAGCCCACCTGCCCACGGGATAGGGACCAGGTGGGACAGAGCTGTTTGCTCACAGGAATTAAACAACAACAACAACAACAAAGGAATTAAACAACAGCCAAGTGTATCACAGACATTGCACACGTCGCTCCAATCTCCACCTCGACCTCCTTCTGGACTCTCACGGTCCCAGGAAGGCTTCTAGGGACGGGGAGGCCTGAGGATGCCTGTTCTTCCTGTGGCCTCCTAACTTCACAGCATCCACGGTTTCAGTGGTGTGTTTTCAAATCATCTTAAGGTTTTTATTTTATTTTATTTTTATTTTATTTTATTATTTTATTTTATTATTTTATTTTATTTTATTTTATTTTATTTTATTTTATTTTATTTTATTATTTTATTTTATTTTATTTTATTTTTCAGCTTCAAAGATAACTGTGCTGCCAAGTGAAAGGGTCCAGTCTGAGAGCTGCACAGGCTGTAGACTTCCCACTCCATGGCGTTCTGGAAAAGGCAAGACTAGAGAGACGGCGAAAACATCAGTGGTTGCCGAAGACAGAGAGAGGGAGGGATGAAGAGCAAGGTGCAGAGGGTCATCAGGGCAGGACGCCCGCCCCAGGCGACACTGCGATGACGCGTACGTGTCAGCAAACACTTGTTCTAACATACAGAATGGACAACGCCGAGTGTGAAACCCAATGTCAACCGTGGTCTTTGGCTGATTATGATGCGTTAATGCAGTTTTAGCGACTGTAGTAAATGTCCCACTCTGGGGGTGGGGTATGGACAACGGGGGAGGCTAAGCATGTGGGGGAGAGGGGTATATGGGACTCTTGTCCTGCTCCAGTTTTCCATGAACCTAAAACTGCTCTAAAAATATTCTTTAATTTTTAAAAAAAATTTTTTTTAAAGACTATGTGAAATGTCATATAACCTACAAGTTACCTCGTATCTCTTACTGCCACATCCTAGGCAAACTAGTTAAATGCACATGCTGAAGAGCAGAGAGGCATCTTTAAGTCAAAGACAGTTCCTAAAATAAAGCCGAAGGGCTCTATATCTTTTCATTTAGCGGTGTCATCCTTTTTTCTCTAATAAAAAAAATGTATTCATGTTTATCTGTATAAAGGATTTATTATATGTCTACTATGTGCTGGGAACTCATAGCTCTGGGAATATAGTAATAAACCAGGCAAAGTGAGGCTGGACTCTGTGAGGCAGATATGGTACGGAAATTAATACAAGATGTGATTCAGATGTAAGGTGCAAAAAATAAGTTTGGTGCATCGGGGGAACGTCAGTAAAGGTCATTTTAGATTACTAAAAGGAGAAGTAAGCTGTTCCCTTTTATTGGATAAAAGTAACAATTGGATTTGCAGTTAAGGCAGTAAGATCCAAGTCAGAGATCGAGTCAAATTTATTTTCCCGTAGAAGAGGGTAGTAATACCAGCACTTCACAAAGTTGTGGCGAAGTGAAAATTAAGTATGGCAGTGCGCACAAGGAAGGTGGTCTTCTGTCCATTTTAACATCCTATCACTGAATGTATATATAGGCCATTCAGTAAATGTATGTTAAATAACATGATGCATAAATGACAGGAGTAAAATGTATGTAAAATATTATAGACATGCTTCTTCTTATTACTATTAATATTCTTTGATGTTATTAAGTAGGGATATAGAGCAGAGAGAGAAAATTCAAAAGAGGGAGCCCTCTTTGTACAAAAAAAAAAGGTTTTGGGCCCCTGGGTGGCTCAGTGGGTAAGTGTCTGCCTCTGGCTCAGGTGATCCTGGGGTCCTGCGATCGAGTCCCACATCGGGCTCCCCCAAAAAAAGCATGGTTCTCTCTCTGCCTGTGTCTCTGCCTCTCTCTCTGTGTCTCTCATGAATAAATAAATAATTTTTTCCTAATTTTAATTATATTTATTAATGTGAAACTTAAAAAAAAAGATTTATTTATTTTATTTTTTGTAAATATATTTTTTTATTGGTGTTCAATTTGCCAACACCCAGTGCTCATCCCGTTAAGTGCCCCACTCAGTGCCCATCACCCAGTCCCCCCACCCCCTGCCCATCTCCCCTTCTACCACCCCTAGTTCGTTTCCCAGAGTTAGGAGTCTTTATGTTCTGTCTCCCTTTCTGATATTTCCCACACATTTCTTCTCCCTTCCCTTATATTCCCTTTCACTATTATTTATATTCCCCAAATGAATGAGACCATATAATGTTTGTCCTTCTCCGATTGACTTATTTCACTCAGCATAATACCCTCCAGGTCCATCCACGTCGAAGCAAATGGTGGGTATTTATCATTTCTAATGACTGAGTAATATTCCATTTATTAAAGAGGTGATTTTTTTTTTTTTTTTTTTTTTTTTTGCTTCTTAAAGCTAAACAGCTTTAAGCTCTTTAATAGCTTCTTAAAGTAAAGAGACTCATGAGATTAGGTCATTGCAATTTTTATCAAACTGAAATACTTGGAATTGTGCTGATGGAGTATCTTGTTGACTTAATTTTTATTGAATTGATTCCATTAATGCTTATGAGTTATGCAAAAATAATTTACTCAAAACTTCAAATCTGTTTCAGTCAGTCAGACAGAGCATACTGTTGATTATATTTGTCTGGCCTGCTGGCAAGCTCTTGCTGGTGTATTGTAGTTAGATAAAGAATTGTTGGTTTGCTTCATTAATGGTACACCAAACATTCACTGATGAGGCTGCATGTTAGTGTATCAGAATATAATACTTTATGGTATTATTTATTGTTGCATAAAAAAACCTACTGCAAACCTAGGAGCTTAAAACAATGCAGATACATTATCTTACATTTCCATGAGTTCAGGTGTAGCTTAGCTGGTCCTTTGCTTAGGCCACCAAGGAAGCTGCAACCAAGGTATCAGCAGAGTTTTACTCTTATCTTAAGGCGGGACTAGGGAAAATCCATTTCCAAGATAACTCAGCTTGTCGGCAGAATTCATTTCCTTGTGGCTAAGGCATGAGTGTCTGACTTCTGCTGGCTGTTAGCTGGAGGCCAACCACAGCCCCCAGCCCCGAGACACTTTCTACAGTTCCTGGACATGTGGGCACTCCCAGCCTGGCTGATGGCATAAGCAAACCAAAGAGTCTCCAGACTGAGTCTGACAGCAGGACAGAGTTTTATATAATGTAACATAGTCAAAGAAGTGGTATCTCATCAACTTTGCTTTATTCTAGTGTTTGGAAGTAAGTCACAGGGAAGAGGATTATGCAAGAGTTTGAATGCCTGGAGGCAGAGATCATTTAGGCCTTCCTAGAGTCTGTCCATCAAAGTAAGATTTATAAATTAGATAAAAGTTAAAGAACTGATTTAAAAGGTTAAAAGTTGACTTTAAAAGAAATCATGGGGCGGCCCAGGTGTCTGGGTGTCTCAGCGGTTTGACACCGCCTTCGGCCCAGGGCCTGATCCTGGGGACTCAGGATGGAGTCCCACATCGGGCTCCCTGCGTGGAGCCTGCTTCTCCCTCTGCCTGTGTCTCTGCCTCTCCCTCTCTCTGTGTCTCTCATGGATAAATAAATAAAATCGTTAAAAAAAAAATAAAAAGAAATCATGAAATACTGTACTAAGGAAAGAAGGCTTACAGTCTCACTCACCGAACTCCTCCATAGAATAAACAACTGGGGGATAATCTATCAGTTTGGAAATTGTTAGAACAGAGGATATTTTAAAAAAAAAAAAAGGAAAAAGAAGGGTATAAAAGAATATGGGTTTACTCCTAGTTCAATCTCTACTTTCATGGCTGTAGACAAATGGTGTTTCCTCCCTCAATTCCCTACCACAAATCAGAGTGGGTATAGAACAAAGGGTCTTTGTAGCTCTGACATCAGGATCCTTTTCTTTTTCCCAAATATTTCTCCAGGAAGCCGTTTTCTAAGACCTCTAAGGTTTTCCAGCTAACTCTGGCTGGGGTTTTTATTTCTGTACTGAATGATACATAGATATTGGGCAACTGAGTTCACTCCTTAAAGTGCTTCAAGGGTCTTTTCAGAAAAGTATTATAAATGACAATTGAGATCTGTCTTACTTTGACCTGAGTAGGTACCTTTGACATCATGAAGGAGAAAACAGGAGACAGGGCTTCTCTTATTCCAAAGTGAAAAGCTCAATGTCATCAAATTTCATGAGTTGAGTAGAATACAAAGCACACACTTTGGAATGTGACACCCTTTATGACCACTGAAATGTAGCCTAAAGGGGGAAATGCAGAGATGTAAAGTACTTCTAGTAAAAATCTACTACCAACTTTCAGAAGTAGGGCATAAACATAGAAAATCAGAGTTATGATTCCAACAACATGGAAAACAACACAGTTTCAAAACTCTCATGTCATAAAACACCTAGAAATGATAGATAAAATAAAACATATAACTACTGAAATTCCAGAGGAATAAGCAGGAAAGTATGTATGTCTAGCTTCTAGGTAGAGAAAATATGTAGAAAACTATAACTTGCTGGCAAGTCAATAGCGTGGCTGCTCTGAGTGAAGATGTAGAAATCAATAAAAAAAAATAGCGGAAACAAACACTGATAAATTTAAAAATAAAACTTTAAGTAATAAGCTAAAGATATAAAATTCAGTGAAAGCTAGAAAAGAAAGTGAAGATACAGTTTCTTTAGTAGATAATGCTGATTCAGATGAATTAGATATCTATATAAAAAAGTTATAATACTTTAGATTATATTTAAACATCAATTCTAGCTCAGAAATAAACAAAAATTTATGGTCAATTGACTTTCAGCAAGGCCAAGGCAGTTCAATGGGGAAAAATGGTATTTTCAACAAATGGTGCTGGGGCAACTGTATATCCATTCGCAAAAGAGGTTGGATCCCTATCTTAAACCGTACACAAAAATTAGTTCAAAGTGGATCAGAGACCTAAATGTAATGAAGAAAATTATATAATTATTAGGCTAAAATATATGAATAAATATGAATATGAATAATACCTTGAATAAATGAATATGAATAAATAAATACCTTGAGTTAGGTAATGATTTCTTAAATACAACACCAATTATACAGAGACAAAAGGAAAAAGAAAATATAAATGGACTATATAAAAATTAGACACTTTAGTGCTCTAAAAATATATGCTATTAAGACTGTGAAAAGGTGGGGCACCTGGATGGCTAAGTCAGTTGAGCAGCTAATTCTTTTTTTTTTTTTTTTTATTCATGAGAGGCACACACAGAGAGAGAGGCAGAGACACAGGCAGAGGGAGAAGCAGGCTCCATGCAGGGAGCCTGACGTGGGACTTGATCCTTGGTCTCCAGGATCACACCCTGGGCTGAAGGTGATACTAAACCTCTGAGCCACTGGGGCTGCCCAAGAAGCTAACACTTGATTTGGGCTCAGGTCTTGATCTCAGAGTCATGAGATCAAGCCTCATGTGGGGCTCCATGCTCAGTGAGGAGTCTGCTTCTGTCCTAATGCTCTCTCTGTTCTTCCCCCAACTTGTTCACATGCTCATGTTCTCTCTCTCTCTCTTTGAAATAAATCGTAAAAAAAAAAAAAAAAAAAAAAAAAAGTGAAAAGGTCAATCACAGAATGGGAATAATATTTTTTAAAAATATGTCTGATAAGGGACTTGTATTTACATTATATAAATAACAATAAAACCACAAATAACTGAGCTACCAATGAACAAAGGATCTGGATGTAGATTTTTCCAAAGAAGATATACAAATGGGTCAACAGGCATATTCCCTAATGAAAATATTAGGGAAATGCAAATCAAAACAGTGAAACACTACTTCTCACCCAATGGTTATAATCAACATGACAAACATTAAGCTAGAAATGGGAACCCTTGTCCATCATTGGTGAAGACGTAAACTAGTGAACAAGCTTTGAAAAACTGTTTGGCATTTACTCATGATGTTAACCACAGAGTTACCGAATCACTCATTTCACTCCCAGGAATATACCCAGGAGAATACATCCACACAAAAACTTGTACATAAATATTCATAGCAGCATTATCCATAATAGTAAAAAAGAAAAAGCGATGCGATGTCTATATGATCAATACATAACTGAAATGTGATATTATCCACATAATGAAATATTATTTGGCATTAAAAATGAATTAAATATTGACACATGCTACAACATGTTCATCTAGGATGAACCTAGATAATATACAAAGTAAAGGAAGCTAGTCACAAAAGACCATATATTATATGATTCCATTTATGTGAAATTCTGTAATAGACAAATACAGTATATAGGTTCATCATTTCCTAGAGTTGGAGGAGTGAGTAGAATGGAAAATAATTGCTAATGGGTACAGACATTGTTTAGGGTACAGGTTTTCTTCTTTAAAAAATATTTTAAAATGGATATTGTGATGATGGTTTCACAACCTAGGGTATACTAAAATCATTGAATTGTACACTTTAAATGGGCAGTGAATGTTACGGTATGTGAATTTTATGTTAATAAAACTCTAAAAATCAATTACAGATGGATTATGGATTTTCAATGCACACGAATATATATATATATATATATATATATATATATATATATATCTATCTTCTAAAAGCTGACATAGGAACTCACAGTAGGTGAATATTTCTTAAACAGGACTCAAAAAAGAATGCACAGATTTGCTACAATTCTATAGTAATTAAGGCAGCAGGGTATTCATGCTGGAATAGACAATATAAGAAACTAAATAGAGATCCCAGAAAAAGACCTCCATAGAGAACTGAGATGGAATTACAAATCTGTGTACTTTTCCTGGGTAGGGTAGATGAGTCATTTAGTGGCACTAAAAAAGTCAGTTATTATCTTGGAACAATACCATATACAAAAAAGAAAAACATAAAAAGAGTTTAAAGACAAATGTGAGAAGCAAAAATGTAAAACTTTCAGAATAAAATATATAAAATATTATATATAATATATAAAATTATATTAAATATGTAATATTTAATAACATTAAAATAAAATGTTAATGTTTTAGTAGGAAAGTTTTGTTTGATTTTGTGTGAAAAAAAGCTCCTAGGCCCGTAAGAAGGTAAAACTATGATTAGTAAAACCTTTGTACATTAAAAGCTCATAAAAAATGTGATAAAGTAAGCATTCATTAGAAGATATTTTTCATGACAAATAAATGATTAGTCTCCAGGACATGTAAATAACTCCTCTAAATCAGTAAGAAAAGATCAATAATCCAACAGAAACACAGTGATGCTATTAATAGGCATTTAAGAAAAGAAGAAACATTATTGTATTATTTGGAACAGAAGAAGATCGGAAACATATAAAACTTCTCATCAGTCAGAAAGTGAATAATTACCTGTGGTGATACATTTAGTACCATTAGTTGTGTAGTCACACAATGTAATATGACCGATCTGCTCAAAAATCCCTTAAAGAGGAGCTAGTGAACTTTCAAAAAAAGCAATATAAAATATATATTTCTTCAGAGTTTGAAAACCTGAAAAACAGTCCTCAATATCGTCAAAGGAGATGATAGATAGATAGATAGATAGATAGATAGATAGATAGATGCATGATAGATAATCCTATGCGTGGTAAAAGTACAAAAATATTCACAAGTAAGCTTAATTACCAAAATCAGAAGAATGGTTATAGTGAGAAAAATTGAGGAAAAGGATCAGGGGGTACTACATAGGAGTCTTCAATTTTTGTCTTTCATAATTATTTGGAAACAGATACGGCAAGCAATTCAGATCCAGTAAAGCTCTGTGTTGGATATAGCTTGTTACAGCTAAATATTATCTAATAATACAATTTTCGATATGCCTGAAATATTCTTAATAATCATAATTCAAAAGGCCAGCATTGCTGTTGACTTCTGAAATCAGCAATCTGCAATATATATTTGTTTAGCAGTTAAAATCTTACTTATAAAATTGAACACCTATAAAAAAAAATCTTACTTATAACTTAAGCTTCAGTTCCCTCACCCAACTGATACTATAGTTACTATAATCAAAGATCGTTAAACAATAAAACTTCAATTTCAATCCCAGTTACTAAACTGCATGCCCCCTTCAGTCAACTATACTTGTGCCTACCTTACCATTTTGGGGAAAAAAAAAAAAAAATAATGAAATACTGTAAAATAAATTATCAGAAGTTCCTTATTCTTCGAGAAGGAATACTACGAGGACTGTTAAAAAGAAAACCCCAGGCCCAAGATGGCTTCACTTTGGTTAAGGTCCCAAGTCAGTAAACCAGGACCTATTACCTAACCTAACTGCTGTTTTACCCCCCAGGAATTAGGCAGTCAAAAGGGGAATTTCCTGGGCAGCCCTAGGCAATTTACTGACAGACCCACTTTACTCCCCTTAGGAGCGTGACCTTGCCTAACACATATTCTTTGCTAATAATTTCCTTTGGTTTATTCCTTTTCTGGCCTTTCTGTAGCTCTCTGAAGCTCAGAGGGGATATACCTGATTCATAAATAGATTAATAAAGCCAATGGAGAGCTTCAGAATGAAGAAAAAAAAGGTGTTAGAATGTACTGGGTTGAATTTTCGTTATATAACAGGTGGGGGGGTGTTGGGGGGCATCGTTAGGAACAAACGATCAGCTCAGAGCTTGTATGCAGAAGAGACGTGAGCACTGTCAAGTCTCGTCAGCAGCCACCTACGACACCTAACACACAAACTCCGCTTGAAATCAGCCTGAAGTCACTCTGCACTTCTGGCAGTGATCAGCTGGAAATTAAGAAAAAAAAAAAAAAGCAAGAACCACTTAAGATTTCACTGAAAGTCTGAGAATGAAGATTTTTAGAGGAAAAGAAAAAGATCAAATTTCAAATGCAAAACCAAATCAAATACCATTGTATTGTAAAGGACTTTGAGGAAATTACCTTTGTAGAGAGTTTGAAAACAACCAGTGACATCAGTGCATTTCTTGTTATCATGAATTCCATATTCTCCCTTACATAGCTGTTTTTTTTTTAGTTTTTTTTTTTAATTTAGTATTATTTTTTAAGTAACCCCGACACCCAACATGGGGCTCGAACTCACAAGCCCAAGATCAAGAGTTGTAGGCTGTTCTGACTGAGCCAGCCCGTCCCTCCACCCCATACAGAGCTCTTAAAACAAAATTCTTTAAAAAGGTGGTCATAATAAAGGGGCAATGGGTGATTTCCAACATGAGTTTAGGAAAGTGATTTAAAATATTAGTAATCTCAGGGATCCCTGGGTGGTGCAGCGGTTTGGCGCCTGCCTTTGGCCCAGGGCACGATCCTGGAGACCCGGAATCGAATCCCACGTCGGGCTCCCGGTGCATGGAGCCTGCTTCTCCCTCTGCTTCTCCCTCTGCCTGTGTCTCTGCCTCTTTCTCTCTCTCTCTCTCTCTCTCTCTCTCTCTCTCTCTCTGTGTGACTATCATAAAAAAAAAATTAAAAAAAATTAAAAAATAAAATAAAATATTGGTAATCTCAGAAACCCAATGGAAATAGTCTTTAAAAATGCGGAACTATTTTATTAGAAGCAATCCTTCCCAAGAAAACAAGCAAACATTACACAAAGCAAAACCTTAAAAAGCATCAAAGAATTCACAAGATAGTGAGGAATTGCTAGGTCAAGTTCAGAACAGAGTAGAAATCAGGAATGGAGAGAGGGGAGCACTTAGGTCACTAGGCTTTTGCATTAGCACTTTTCTGTGTGTGGTTGCCGGGGGCACAAAGGTGAATAAACCAATCAGCCTAGTTTGTCCAAGGTATTTTTAGGACACGTCAGTAGTAAATGTACCTGAAACATTAACATATTCCTCCTTTTGGCTCTGGATTCGTAACCGATGAAAAGTACAACAGATGCCTAAAAAGGATGGGAAGCTCGACACAGAGAAGTCCAATTACACCAGGGCAGGTTGAAGTCACCTGCAGTTTTGCAAATGCAAAGTAAAAATGTCAAGTCAAAATACAGAAAAGGGTAAAAAATATCCCTGAACCACGGGAGTGGCCCAGAACATCACCCTGGCCAAAGGCTACTGTTTCGCTTGAATTTTTAACTTGGAACGAAGGGCACTCTCTGAGGAGGGTATCAAATTTATTGGCGCTGAATAAATGGGTAGTATCATCGTTAGTGTCCTGGGCCATATGAGGAAATTAGGAAAATTCACATAATGCTCCAAAGGAAACTATTCTCTGTTATCTGGTGTTTATCATTAATTATATATGCTAGGAAGGCAGAGGATAAAACCTCCCGCAACCTTCACACCAGGGTGGATTCGATCTGATGAGCAGTGTACTGGCTCCTGCAGAAGAGATGAGACTTGTGTTCCTCACATTTGCAGAAAATTATTTTTCATGACCCAGCAGTCCACCGTTTCTCCCTAAAAGCTCCACCACTAAGACGAGAATCTCTGGAGACCCAGCAAGCCGAAGGCAGATCGTCAAACAACTAATTTTGCTAACATCAGAAAGCGGACGACCTTATCGCGTTGGCCACAATCTACTGAGCAAAAATAAATCAGGTCATGTTGGAAACTTTGGAAAGCTGGCACTGAAAATATATCCTAGAATATGAATGCCTATTTTGCCATGAGCTTAGTTCTTTCCAGTTCCAGGGCTACTCCTGCTGCTTATACCGTAGATATCTGTAAAGACATAGAAAGGTGAACTCTCTCAGGTGCCCAGGAGTGTCATTTAAGATTATGGTCCTGGCTATTTGTACCTGTGCGGGCTTCTCCAGCGTTGGCAGGGTAGTGTCCTAAGCTGTAGAAGGGCCGCTCAAGACAAAACCAGTGGTTTTTAACCTTTGGTAATACGGAGTATCCCGAGAAAAAAACCACATAGGTACATATTTGTACGACTATGCATATAATCTCAGAGAGTTCACAGACGCCCTGGGCTCCTGGGTCAGCCCCGTAGGGCTCCCTGGACACCAGGCTAAGAACTTCTGGATCAGGCCTTCTCAAAATCGTCCTAGGCACGATGTCTAGGGACACCTGCCTCTATCACCTAAGCTCCCTTGGTAGGCCCTGACCGAAAGGAAGCTGAATCTCTTAAAGCAGAGCCTCCAAGCACTCCGGAAACCCTCTAGCTAAACTAACAGGGCAGTCAGCTGAATTTATTTAAAATTGGACATTAGTGAAGGTAGGCAGCATTTCCTTTTCCTCTACTAATCTTTCCTTTTCAGATACTATGAAAACAACGAACGTACAACCATGG
This sequence comes from Canis aureus, assembly GCF_053574225.1. NCBI lineage: Eukaryota > Metazoa > Chordata > Mammalia > Carnivora > Canidae > Canis > Canis aureus. The sequence continues at coordinate 3,549,520 of NC_135633.1, forward strand.
CTCATATTTGAAACTGAGGTAAGTGTAGACATTCATATTTCCTCAATTTCGCAAAGACAGCAGGATTTGTAGTTGGAGGATGGGAGATGAAGGCCCAACTTCTGCTTCTTATCGTGTCACTGTGCCCAAAAACTTAATTAAGGTTTCAGCATCCGTATTTATAAAATGGTGATAAAAAAGGCCTATTTATTTCCTCTGAAAACTGTGAGGATGTGTAAAATAGCTAGCAAGAGTACCAGACTTCTTAGGTTCTCGATGAAGGAGAACTGTCATCTGAGAAGTGATTAGACAAGATACAACATGGCATTGTTTTTTCAAAGTTTAATCATATATCTCTATTTTTGACCATAGCCACAGACCACTTTTTAATATTTTTTTCTTTAGGTTGCATTCTTTCTTAAAAAAAAAAAAATAACCTTGGGATCCCCGGGTGGTGCAGCGGTTTAGCGCCTGCCTTTGGCCCAGGGCGCGATCCTAGAGACCCGGGATCGAATCCCACGTCGGGCTCCTGGTGCATGGAGCCTGCTTATCCCTCTGCCTGTGTCTCTGCCTCTCTCTCTCTCTCTCTCTCTCTCTCTCTGTGACTATCATAAATAAATAAAAATTTTAAAAAATAGCCTTTGCCATAAATATTAGCCTAAAAAATTACACGTTTAGGGCGCTTTATGTTTTTTTTCCCCCCTGCACACACATTACAATAAAGTCCTATCTATTAAAAATGTTTAAGTCACTGTGGTGCAGTTTGAAAATGATCTTGAAAACCATGCTTTGGCAAACATGTAAGCTGTAACAAGCCACTAATGCTTTGCATAAATTAAACCCAGTCTGGGTTTATTATCTTCGTTGGCAAAGAGGAAGACTTGAGATAAGGTGGTTGGAGTTTTGATGGTGGAAAGGGAAAAAGGAAATACCCCGAGGAGGCCACGTGGCAGGGCCTTGTGCATCTGAACTTCAGCCGGGGATTTAGAGTCCGTGAGGGCCGAGAGCATGGAGTAGGAAGACAGGAGGCCAGGACAGACCTGCGTGGATTGTAAAGACCAACGTTACCGATCTCAGGTCCAGAGCTGGGCCAGCTTGTGTCCTTCCTACCACCTAAGAGCGGCATCCCTATTCAATGGCTGCAGTGTTCTAAAGCTGGCGAAAGGTAATAGTTTGTCACTTAAAAAATAGAAATGAGAACATAAGGCAGGAGTGGTCAGGACATTAGTGTGGAAGGCAGAAAAATTGGCGGTCTGCTCTTGATTTACCGATGCAAATGTTTTATAACGCACCCCTGTTCAGAAGCTAAACACAGGATTGTAACTCCCCGAAGGACCCGGAAAGCCATGAAAACACAGTTTATCTTTTATCCAATATTGCCTAGAACTGCCCACAGGGTCCTTCTCCAGCATGTTGCTATATAGACAATGAACAAATACGTCAATAAGCAAGGATGGAAACAAATGATACTTCATGAAGGATGGATCATTAAAATTGAAGAGGCGCCACCTCCATCAACTTGCAAAGCGCCTGCCCGCGCGCACGTACCTGCTATACTTAGCAACTACTTTAAGCTACATGCAATAGAAACAAAGAGGCATCTGTCATTCAACAAATCTCTTTTTAGCTCCAGTTTGATCCCAGACACTTGTTCAAGTGCCTGGATGGAGAAGTGAACAGCAATCAGAGGAATGGAATGAGTATTACAGTGAAGCCCTGTAGACTCTGGTTTGAACAAAAGAAGTTTATTAACCACCTGTACATGATGCAAATTGTACCTTTCTTTTTCTTTTTTTATTTTTTTTTTAACCTTTGTTATTTCTTCCATCATATGGAGGCAGACAAATCTGGATTTGAATTTCGGCTCTGCCTCTTAACTAGCTACGTGGACCTGGATTTTACTAACCTTTGTGTTCACGGATTACCTCATTCAGGAAGTGGGAGAAAAATATTCCCTTCATTACAGAATTAGGTATGCTCTAACAAGTATGAATTTAGTGCTCTTCTGTCCTGGTTACTATTTTAGGCATGTGCAAAAACCGTGGACACCTCGGACACACCCTACTGTCCAACCACGTGGATCAGCCAGGGGGTTTATCCAGGAGTGGTTAGTGGGCAGTTGACGCAGGGAACTTACTGCTGTAATTCCTAAATGATGAAACTCTGAATGGGTGTCAGGATGAGGAATGCATGTGTATAAAAAAACAAGTGGTTTAATAAAACAAGTGGCGGGTATTAAACGACTGATTTTGCGGCTATCTGGCAAAATAATAAGTATTTTCAATTACATTTTTAGGAAGCTAACTGTGGCTGCAGGGGTTCAATGCAGGACGTCATGGTGCCAGCCGGGGCTAACCAAAGGTAGCTTTCCTGAACAGCTAGGTTCTCCTAACCAGGTAACATATTACGTAAAATGACTCTGTGCCTGCAGAAAGAAAAAGCTAAAAACTAATTAACTATATAAATGGAGAGAAAAAAAAATCCAGATCATATGGTGTCATCACCATTTGGGCAAAAGCATCTGTGAACACTCCCAGTAGACGCGACACAGAAGAGCTGAGGCAGAGCTAGAGGTACACACCCCCCGGTTCCCCCCCATTCATTAATAAAACACCAATTCTTAGTCTCATTCTAATGCTTAAGGAGAACCCAATTTTATCAAACACCATTTTAATTCTAGATATCCGAGCTATCCCTACGTCATGACCCATAATCAACATTTATTTATTTGCTCATCCAAACTGGGATGAGGAATAGCAAACAGAGGAGCCTTTGTTCCTTCAATGATTGATTTAAAGATGACATTGTTTGGGTTTAGAATTTACAAACAGTCTAAAAAGACATTAAGCCGTACTTGGGAAAAAAAAATAAATATCCTTAGTGTAACTTACCCCTTAGTAGACAATGTATAGGTAGTTAAATGCTTTGGCTTTGGATTTTTAAATTTTTGCTTGTTTTTAGGAAAACTTCAGAAAATGATAAGCTTTAGAGCAGGGCTGCTCTATGTCTAGTGCTGCTTCATAGAAGTGGGAAGTGGAAATGGAGGTGGGGCTACAGGTGAAGGGTAGGTTAAAATTCACCTGCTGAAGAAAGAACAAGGACAGTGATGTGTCCTTATTGCCTGGCCTTCTCAGGGACTCCTGGCAATGATGCCCCCTGGTGCTCTGCCTCTACTCTCTGAATTACCCGTCTTTACATTGAGACCTTTCTTTGTTGCAGAGCCAGCCCGCACCTGCTCACAGGAGCCGATTTTGAAATCTTCGGGAATTTTGAGAACTAGCACACTGGTATCTGACATAGACCAAGGTGGGACTCAGCAAATGCTTTTTTGAAACAACCCTTGACCACCATTGCTTATTTGGCTTAATGCCTAAAGACACAGAACGCGTCTTTGTTGTCCACAGCCGTCTATGCGGTGCTTAGTCTAGGATCTGCTCTACGGTGAGTGAATGCAAGCCAGGTAAATCAGACAGGAGCGTCAGCATACACATGCCATGCTGCATTTCAAAACCTATGTATGACCCTGAAAATTATAACCATTCAGCCTCGAGAAAAATCTCCAACTGGGTAGTGTCTCTATCATTTCCACAATTCCCTTTCGATAAGGAGAAGAGGTACGGGAATAAATTGTGCCTATGAGGGGAGACTGAGTAAAACATGAATTTCCAAACAGTCTCTGGGAACTCGGTCCACTTCAAGGCAGGGCCCCTCCCAGCTGAGGGACAGGGCTGCTCGCAGCACACGGGGTTAAACAGGATAAGTAACCTGCTTTCTGAGCAGGGTTTCGGTGAGCTGTAGTTTTGAAGTTGCTTTTCAGCCTCCTGCTATTCAGAACTGCCATGGTGTAGGAATCAAGAATGCAATGGTGTTCAGGCTAAAAGATTATTGTGACTCATATCTTGGAGATTTTGGGAGCCCAATAGTCATAGATCACCAGGGAGCCCTTGTGAATCGGGTCGGGGTCTGCAGGGCACAGTAACCACATTAGGTAACAGTGAATGAGGCACACACGACAGTAGAGGGGACTCCTAATCACAGTGCTCAAGAGCAGTGTTAGCTCAGGCCCCTCTCCCCAGTCAGAGCCTCCCCTCTTGCCTGCCTGTTCTGACCTGGGGCCACTTAAAGATCCTGTCAAACAAAGGTGACAAATTCCAGGTCCATGTTCGACAAGAGTAGGAGTTTCTCTACTCTTGTCCTGCCCCAGGACCTCTGTTCTTTTTACAGATGGTTGCCTTAAGCCCATTAATAAAAATATATACATAAATAAAAAATAAAAATTAAAAACAAAACAAAACAAAACAAAACAAAACAAAACCTTTAGCGCAATGTGAAAAATGTCAGTCGCATCTGCTAAACTCTAAGATCTCATGTGAGGATAAGAAATTCCTTGAGGCCATCTCCTTGTTCCCAAAGGAAGAACTGCTTACCTAAGAATTCACATGTATAAACACAAACACATCTTGAAATGCTTGGCATTTGAAATGCTCTGCCAAACATTTGCAGTTTTTGGAAATATTGCTTTCCAATGCAGAGGCACCGTACAGGAAAGCATAAACACAGTTATAGATAATGGCAGTCCCGAGACTTCGATTTAGCAACCCTAAAAGCATTCTCTTTTAACCATTTAATCCCTCTTTGGCTTTTTTAAAAATAAATTTTTCTAAAAAGTATTGGCTTTATTGATGTACACATTTTTAATTTAAAAGACGTTATATATATAATGTATATATTTATAATATATATAATGTATATATTAATAAAAATATATATATTACATAACATATTCTAGCCAATATAATGGAATACATACAAATGAAACCAATTAAATGCAGAGATGAATTTTCCTTATATACAGCTATGAAAACAGCTGAAGTCAGATAAGTTCTGAGTAGGATGTTCTCTTACGCATGCTTATAAAACTTCTAAAACAGAAAATGAAAGGTAAAAGACCAGATTTATAAGTCTCTACAAACTGAATCCCAGGTAACAAGCATAATCCCCAGAAGTTCTCATGATCCACGATGTGCTTAGCAGGAGGAGAAAACCGAACCCATTTCAATCCTTTATATGTGTATTTTGATCTTTTTAATATATTTCTTAGGTTGTGTTTGCCTTTTAAAAGCTTCTCAGAGCAAAGACAGATTCCTGTTTCCTTTATGGGATTTTTTTCCCCCTCTTTGCCTTCTCGACTTCACATACCCCCCCTTTTCTCAGGGGCCTTATTTCATTTTCTACCTTCCATTTCTACCCAATACTTAAAGACAAATCTTACTGATTGTGCCATGGGCCCACTTGCGGACTAGTGGCTGAGGCCGGCTGTGTCCTATTGCACTGTTAAACAGCCGAACAGTGTTAAATAGCTGAACACTATTCACTTTTATGGTTAGATCATTATTTATTTACCTTCAACCGAAAGAGATTTAGGCTTGTTTTGCTATGTTATCTTTCGCTATGATTCATAATGATGTAATGAATATCCTTGTTCCCATATCTCTGGTAATATCTCTAATTGTTTTATTAATACAAATTCCTAGAAGTAAAATCACTCAAAAATTTTTATCTGAAGACAAGCTTGATTTCCTCTTCTCCATAAACTTCATCTTAACTCTTGAAAGCTACTAATAATTCCATGCCACCTAAAGTCCTAATATTCTCTTTCACATTCACTCATTTGACAAGTTTATCGTGAGTTCCTATTATGAGTCAGGCTCTGGGCAAGGTGTAATGTAATTACAAAGAGAAATAATCCATGATCCTCATCCTTCAAGAGAGAGTAATTTAGTCAGGTAGAGAGATGGCAGGAACAAATAATTGCATTTCGGTGTGATTTGTGCTCTATGAGGGGTGAGTACAAGTGCCACGAAAGCAAACATAAAGGGACTATCCAGACAAAGAGAACACATCTTCATTCAGAAGGGTTATGTTCTCTTCAACAAATGTTGCTGGAACAACAAAATGTCCAAATGCAAAAAAAAAAAAAAAAAGGAAAGAAGCAGCAGCTGCTACCAGACATAGATTTACTCTCTTCACAAAAACAATTCAAAATGGATCACAGATCTAAAAGTAGCACATAAAACTATAAAACTCCTAGAAGGCAACACAGGAGAAACCTTAGATGACCTTGAATATGGTGATACCTTTTCAGATAGAACACCAAAGACACGATCCATGAAAGAAATAATTCATAAGCAGAACTTCATTAAATTTCTGCATTTCTGCTCTGGGAAGTACAGTATCAAGAGAAGGAAGGAAGAGACAAGCCACAGACTGGGAGAAAGTATCCTCAAATGAGACATCTGATAAAGGATGTATCCAAAAAAAAAAAAAAACAAGGAGCTCTTAAAACTCAACAATAAAGAAAAAGCAATTAAAAAACGGTCTGTGATCACTTAACATTCACCTCACCGAGGAAGAAACAAAAATGACAACTACACATATGAAAGGACGCTCCACATCATATGTCAGCAGGGAAATGAAAGTTCAAACAACGAGATACCACTACACATCTATTAGAATGGCCCAAATCCAACCACTGAAAATAGAACACGCTGGCAAGGAGGTGGAGCCACAGGACCTCTCATTCATTGTTGGTGGGAACGCCAAGTAGTACAGCCACTTTGGAAGGCAGTTTGAGGGTTTCATACAAAACTAAACATACTCTTTGTGATCCAGAAATTGAACTCCTTAGTTCAATTCCACACCCAAAGGAGTGGAAAACCTATGTCCACACAAAAATCTGCTATGGATGTTGAGAGCAGTTTTATTCATAATTGCCAAAACTTGGAGGCAACCAAGATGTCCTTCAGTAGGCGAATGGGTTACTAAACTCCGGTACATCCACGCAATGGGATATCATCCTGCACTAAAAATCATTGAGTGATAAAGACATGAAAGGACACAGAGGATCCTTAAACGCATTCTACTAAATGAAAGAAGCCAATCCTAAAAGGTGACAGACCGTATAATTCCAACTATACGACGTTCTGGAAGAGACAAAGCCATGGAAACAATAAAAACACGAATAAAAGGATCAGTGGTTGCTGTAGAGGTTGAGAGAAGGGCTTGGAAGTAGGGAGGGATGAAAAAGAAGAACAAAAACAATTTTTAGGGCAGTGAAAATTCTCTGTGTGATATTACGATGATGGCTTTATGTCATTGAACATTTGTCCACACCTACAGAATGTACACACCAAGACTGAACTGTTAAGGTAAACTGTGGACTGAGGGTGATCATGATGTGTCGATGTAGGTTCATCTTTGGTAAAAAAAAAAATGTACATTTTGGTAAGTGTTGACAATGGGAGAGGCGATGCAGGTGGGGGGTGTTGGGGGGTACAGGAAATCTCTGTACCTTCTGCTCAATTCTATTGTAAACCAAAAACTGCTCCTTAAAAAAGTCTTTAAAAAATAATATGTTATTTGATTCCTGAAAAATGAATAGAAAGAGGTGAAGAAAATTTGACGTGCAAAGGCAAGGGGCATGGACAAAGAAGAGTATATTCAAGATTTATTAGGATGTTGGCTGTGACAGGAGCAACTGGTACCTTGAAAGGCTGTCAAATAGCATAAAGGATAATTCTTATTTTAACATTTGAGACCCATTGCTCTTATGTCCCTATTCATATCCTTCTCAATAAACTGCAAACTTTTTGAGGACAAGAACTATATTTCATTCATTTTGTATCCACTATACTTTGCATCCTGTCTGGAACGTGTCTATGTGCATGCACGTGCACACACACACATCACAAATGACTTAATTAATTATTCAAATCATGACTGTCTTCTCAAAGTCATAGTTTTTTCTTTCTCATTACATATTAAAAATTTCATGATAATGGGCATCTTTTCATATTGCATAAAAAATAAATGGAATAAAAATTACCTTATAATCTTACTATTATTACTGGTCTCTCTCTCTCTCTCTCTCTCTCTCTCACACACACACACACACACACACTATTATAATTTTGCTTCAAAGCTGCTTTCTTCTTTTTATTTCCTCGATATGTTTCCATGTCATTATAATCAACCTCAAGATGGTTTTTTAAATAACTGTCACCGCTGTGGTTATATAGATAAGTGGTTTCCACATTTTGATAATAGAAACTGATGCATCCACCTCACCTGCGACCACTCCTGGCTAAAGCCTAGTCCTCTTCCAGGTGGAGTGGTGACACATCATCCCCATTTCCACCATTGTTCCCCCTCCCTCATGTACACAGTGATTTCATGAAAACAGAAATCTGTTCAAAACCCTTAAAAGTTAGAATAAAATGCAAACTTCCCATCATAAGCTCTTACAACATTGCGCTTGCTTACCTCTCTCTCTCCTCTCATTTCGGCCATCCTGGTGTTCAGTCTCTGTGTTCCTGCCACACAGGCCACATATCAGTTTCTCAAACACACCAAGCTCTTTCCCACCCCAAGGCCCTCATCGAGGGCACTCTGCCTGCAATGCCTCTTTCTCCCACTCTTCCCTCCTCAGCTGACTTCTCGTCTTTCATTTCTTGCCTTTAATCTCTTCTGAGAGATTGCCCCAAGTAGCTCCCCTTCCACTACTCAGGACCCACTCAATGACAACCTGTAAACAGATATTTATGTGTTGGTTTATTTATTTATTTTCTGTCTCCTCCACTAGACTGCAAGCTTTGCGAGGGTAGAGACTTTGCCTGTTTTATTCATGAATGCCTATCCTGCCTTAGTAGAGAGTCTGGCACACATAGGCTCCCCAGATACAGAGCCCACTGGAGATACTAGGAGAAAATTTAAAGCAGTCATTCTCAAATATAGTGCCAGCACCAGGAGCCTCAATCCTCTGAGAACTTGTTAGAAATGCAAATTATCAGGCTTCAAGGGGAATTACTGTTATCAGAAGCTCTGGGGGTAGGGGCTGGTCATCCTTTTCTCTTTTCTTTTCTTTCTTTTTTTTTTTTTTCTTTTTACAAGCCATACAATTGATTCTGCTATTCCCAGTCTGACAACAACTGCTGTAAGGTATCTTGTAAGAATAAAAAATATGCCGACTTTGTTTAGAAGTTGCTGCAGTCAAAATTTCTTAGAATGTGAGGTTTGAACCTTAACATGTCACTAAATGTGGTCATATCATTTTACTGAAGGGAGAAAAAAAAGGTTCCAAAAGAAATTTTTTAATATATTTTAATCTAACAATTAATGATTCTGCTTATAAGTGTGCTTTGTTGAAGATAGTAAAGCATGCAAATTTCTTATAAATACGAAGTATAATTATGCAGCATAAAACTGTTTCCTGAAAAGAGTATTCAAATACAAAGCTACTTTCATACTTATGGCTGAGTATTAATTCAGTTAAATTCAAGTATTGTTATGAAATATCTGCTTTTCTTTCTTCTTTCAAGGTGGTTCAAACAATGAATTGATCTGGATAATTTATCAGACTCTGCCTTTGAGTTGAAATTTTCCCACGGTGATTTTAATTATTTTGTTAAGGGGAATCATTAGGTTTTCACATTTGTTGGAGGGTCCTATAAAATAGAGCTGGCTCATCGAGGAGCACAGTATCGGTGGAGTCACAAAGAAGATGGAAAATTAATCATTAAAGACAGGACTTCAGAATGGATCCCAAACACCTGAGTTACAGGACCTGCATATGTGGATAAAATGTGGCTTTGAAATCATACGGTAAGATGTATAGATCCACTGAAAGAGTCCAAATTATGAAGCAAGTGCAAATATTCTTTTAAAAAGATAAGAAGGATAAGAAGGAATAAAGAGAGGAAAGAAACACAATACTGATTGCATTTCTATAATGTGACAGCAGCACTAAGTGCTGCTCTTTAGACTATCTTCTATAATTCTCTCTCCTCCCATTTCTATTTACTCAAAAATCAGAGGTTTTTTGGTTCAGCTAAAGAAAACCGAAAGCCAAGTCTTTCTAAGTAGAATAGTCTATGATGGAGCATAGACTGTGATTTTCTAGTGGGTTCTCTATGAAATAAACGTTTTTTTTTTGTTTGTTTTTGTTGTTGTTGTTTTACATATGTGAGCCTTAAATGTCATTTTAGTAATTTACTTCCACTAAGAGAATATAGTTGAGTATACCTTTCCTGCACACTGATTTTTTATATTTTTAAAACTACATAAGGACTCTTTTAAGTACTTACTTTTTACTAAAGGGAACCACATTTATTTCCATATCCATTTCAAGTGATCTAACCATAAATGCAGATTTAGAAATTAAATCATTGATCTCCAAAAGGAAGCAGTTAATATTTTTAAAGAAAGAAATTAAAATGAAGCCTCTTGAATGGAAAAACAATAATAATTATACCACCTTTCAAACAATGAGAAAATAAAGATAGCAGTTTGGAACATCTTGTTCCACAGATTAAATCACAGTGACTTTCATAGTTGTGTCACTTGTCTACTTGAACATTTCATGCTGCGAGCTATGCTTCTTTAAATTCAGATTTTTTCCTCAGATTTTCTATTTTGACTGAAATTATTTACTAAAATATCTAGTACAAAAATAATTTCTTAAGCACATTTTAAAAATGCATTTTTACAAATAATTGAATTTTATATATTCTTGAATCAAGAATTAATTTTACAGTAGAATTTGTATTTCAATGAAACCTATAATCGAATGCATATAAATAGTCAAAACTTCAGGGAGGTGCCATTTGTTTTACATGCAAGATAAACACAGATGCTCAAAATATAACCTTTTAGATCATATATTTCTTATTTTTAAAAAAGCATTTCTAATATTTTGAAACAAGAGATAACACTCAACATCCTCAATTCTGAAACCAGTATCACTTATTCTTCATTGGCTTCTCTACCTATTTTTAAGGAAACAGAAAAGTAATAAAGAATTCCTAGATTGATGTATACTTTTAAACATACCACAGTCAGAATTCTGGGTTCAGCTGCATTTGGAATCCTTCATTGCTGACAACAGAATTGCAAATGACAATCTTCTTTAAAGCACTCTTCAGCATGACAACAGAAAGTTCTCCTTTCCACTGCCTCCTTTTTTTTTTTTTCCATTAGCTAGAGTGTTACATATTGAATGCTGCACGAAGCATTTGACTGGAGGGTTTTTAGACTCTTTAAATGCCTGAGTCTGAATAATGATTAAAAAAAAAAAAGACAACTCATGTTTTTATAAGAATTTCTCACTGTTTTTTTTTGTTTTTTTTTTTTTCTTAATTTAAGAGGGTTGGCTAGGGGGTGGGGTTTGAGGGATGCCTTTCTGTGTCATTGGTTAATAGTTTCTATGCGTGATTCACCTAAGTGACATTTAGTCATATAATGTCAGTGACATTTTGATAATTTTACCGTCAATTTTTAATAATCTATTGTACATTCTTTTATGGAATTTGAATGAGTTGAGCAGATTAGCATAAAGGGTGGGAGGTATGTTTCAGTCTGAATAATAGTGGTCTGGCAAAGGAAACAACCTTTTTACTGGTGAATGTTTTTGATAGCTGAGTGGAGTTCACTAGGATTTCCCTTCCCCCCCACCCCCCCCAGCTTTTCAAGGAAATTGCCTCATTTTCTTGTTCATGGTGGAAAAATACAATAGAAACCTTTGTGGTTTCTGAAAAATCCTGCATCCATTAAACTTGACATTGCATCATAGTGGCCCTGGGCTGCATATAACAAAGTGACTGTAATCTGCAAGCAATAGAAGTAACTGTTTTCTAAAAATAAATAAATAAATAGATTTGAACATTTTTGTCCCCCCTGTGGTTAACATTCACATGATGAGATGCAACCGAGGATTATATTTATTTCTGTCAAGAAAGCCTCCACAGGACAGCTTGTAACTGGGATTGGCGAGACCCTGAACTAAGAAACGGCCACTTACTGGATATGGCCTTGAATTAATCAATATGCTTAAAAATTGATCTCCTAGTGAGCCACAAAATAGGAAATTTTAACTTCGCACAATAGTTTGAATCCTTTAAACAGCAAAAGGTAGATTATTGTAATCTCTGAGTTTAAATTGTCCGTGGCATCGAAGAATCAATCAAAAAATGACTGAGACTCTGATCCCGAGTCTTCATTTGTAAAGAAGTTAATCTGCCCAACTCATTCCAACAGCATAAGAATGTGCAATAGATCATTAAAAATTGATAAGGTTAAAAAGTTAAATACGACAGGCTTTATTTTTGTTGATGCTTTATTTTAAGAAGAGTGACAGCTGCTCAAAATATTCATATTCTGACGGGCTCCTTTGGTGAGATTAAGACGTCTGCGTGTCGGTGTGAATGGAGTAAAAGGACATGGCAAGACGAAGGGCTAGAAACAGCACAAAAGGGATGAGTATTTTATAGTTTATCAGGATCTGAGCGCAGGAGTCTCAGTTTTATTGTATTTTTCTTAAGCATAAAACATTGAGGAAAGCACAAAATTCATGGTCTCTACTGCATATGATCATTCATCCCTTAGTGACATGAACCCGTTCTCCAACTATCTAATACACTCGTCTCGTGGCTTCTCTAGTCCCTTGTGCATACCTGCATCCTGTGCAACACAGCCCAGGGTTTACACTATGCTGGATTCTGTACCATTCCTGCCTACTGCTTCTGCTTCCCCAACCATATATTTTTTTTAATTTTTTTTTATTTATTTATGATAGTCACACACAGAGAGAGAGAGAGAGGCAGAGACATAGGCAGAGGGAGAAGCACGCTCCATGCACTGGGAGCCCGACGTGGGATTCGATCCTGGGTCTCCAGGATCACGCCCTGGGCCAAAGGCAGGCGCCAAACTGCTGCACCACCCAGGGATCCCCTCCCCAACCATATATTAACAGGGAAGTCACTTGGTCATTCTGAGCCTCCATTTCCACACCTACGAGATGGAAATAAAAACAGATTCTACTTTTTTAGAGTTATTGTGAGGCTAAAGCAATATAGGTCATCAACAAAATCCCTGAAAAGTCCTTAATAAATATTAGCCATTGTAGTTATTTAATATTAACACTATTATTAATGTCCCAACTCCCAATCCTGTGTTCCTTCTGCTACACATATAACCTGGCAGGCCCGGGGAGGGAATATTAATGAGGTAAATTTGACTTTAAATGCATTCAAATAACATTAGTTTTGATGTGGCTTCTCTTCCTATCTTCACGTCTAAGCAGAGAACTGGTTTGCTGTGAGTCTATCACAGAGTAAACGGATAAATATCAAGTAGAATGATGATCTGAACCAATTAACTGGTATGCTGACACACTAATTTATTGAGTTTATTTTCACATCCCATAAACATATGCACAGTCTGCAGACAAGTTCTAAGTACTCCAAGGAGGCTTAGGCGATAGATCTCCCAACATGAGGTCCTAACTATCATGGAGAAAACTAGTAAGTTGATGATTCAGGAAGCCTCCTCTATGTCTAATTACCTGACCATTGGTGTCAGGAGAGAGAAAACATCTGTGCATCTTGTTTGCTTGTATAGGCTGTGAAATAAGACTTCCTAAGTAGGCATAATTTTTCCTAGATAGCTTTGAAAGAACTAAAGACATTAACCTCGTCAGATTCATCCCTCACCTAAATCCACTCTCATAATTAAAATATCTCCATGCCCTGATTTCCTAACCTCTGTTCCATTGTTCCAGACATAGCTATGTTGAACTGTTATTTTTGTCCCAATTGACAAGAGGAGTTCCATTCTATATGATAGATGCACTTGAAAATATTGCCTCAAAAAAAAAAAAAAAGAAAAAAAGAAAATATTGCCTCCACTGATTAGTCTGTAACCCCACGGAATAGACACCTTCTCCCTTGTGGCTACTTTTGCTGACTTTTAGTAATATTAAGTTGAAACAAACTCCTTGCTTCTTTACTTGGTTATTTGTTCATATGAAAGTAAGTTATAAACAGGCGAATCCACTCCTGGGATGTTGTGAGTTAGCCACACAGTTAGTAAAAGGCAGAGGGGCACCTGGGTGGCTCATTAGGTTGGGCAGCCTCTTGATTTCAGCCCAGGGCTCAGGTCATGATCTCAGGGTAATGGAATCAAGCACTCATCAGGTTTTGTGCTCAGGGGGCGGTTGTCTTCAAGATTTTCTCTCTCTGCCCCCTCCCTTTGCTTGCCTACTCCTTTTCTATAAAATAAATAAATACATTTTTTTTAAAGCAGAGATGCCTACTTCAGAGCAATGTTTCAAGGTTTTATAAAGGTGTGATTAATATGTGAGTATTAATTATTGCACTGGAGTCAGAAAGGCATAGGGTTCCAGGATCAGAGAGACATGCTACGATTCAGCTGTGTTCCTGTCTAGCTCAGGGACTGGACAAGAAACCTTAACATTTTTAACCCATAATCTTTTTCATTAGTCAAATGAGACTAATAGTTACTTTCATTGAGTTATAGGAAGTTATGAGATAATCCATACAAAGTGCTTACTTACCACAGCTTCTGGTGGATCCATACATATTAGGGGGACAGACCGAAATGCTACTTAGGATGGTTATCAGAATACAAAGGTGGAGTCCTGAACTCTTCTTGACTTGCTGGTGTAGCAAATGGAAAAATAGTTTCAGGGAGCAGAACCATCTTACTTTTCAAATCTTGGCTTAGTCATTTATTAGCTGTATAAAATTTTAAAATGAGGATAATATGATAATACTTATGGCTTAAATTTAAGAATACATGGAAATAATGTTTATGCCATTTAAATCTACCACCAGTGATAAACAGTATAGAATTTGTTGTGTATAATTCTGAGTATTTTCTTAAATCAAGAGTTAGATATTTTTATATAATTGATATCAAACCGTACGTTTTTTAATAACAACCTTCTTAATAATCACACATTGTGACGTTTCCCATTGTACTTACTGAGTTTGGAAGTGTATTTTTCAATTGTTTTATTTGAAGGCATTATTATTTTTAATTTTATCTTTTATTCTCAAATATTTAAGTGTTTAATCTTCCCCAACCCCTCACAAACTACAGTGTGAGAAGCATCCTTAAACATAATTATATGGACAAACATCTAATTATATTCTCTGGATAAATTCTGAGAAGTAGGTTAAAAGGTAAGACTATTTTAATCTTTATTATTAGCCTGTTTTCCAGAAAATGAGGATCAATATACACATCTACCACCAGGCAATGAAAAGTAGCAGTTTACAGTGCCAATACTGTTTCTTTAAAATTCTTTTCTAATTTGTTTCAAAAAAATATTGCTTATATTTGTATTTCTGCAATTGCTAGTACTGCTAATGTTTTATGTGTTAAATGATACCACCTTTAATATTTTCACTTTTGTGTTTATCAATTATATAATTACATCACTGCAAATTAACAATATGAACTATTATTTGGCGTGTATATTTTCTACTATGTCAGTTCATTATTGTTTCTTAAGTTTATCCCTTACTCTAATTTTATTGTAACTTTGACACTGATAAATAAATAGTCAAATCTATCAAGTCTTCCATGATCAATTTCATTGTTGGTTTCAAAAGACCATTTAGAAAGGTCGTTTTACTGTTCTGTGATTAGAAAAAAAAATGCTTATTTTATATTTACATATTCATGTTGAGTTTATTAATTATTTTGGCTCTTCAATAATTCATTTTGGTGTAAGATGTACAGCAGACATCTAAAAATAGTTTAACCCCTTAATGACCTATTATTGTGAGAACATTTGCACATTTTTTTGAAAGACCAATAATTTCATTGCTGATGTGAAATGCCACCTTTATCATGACACACCAGACATACACACACACATCACATATAGGTTTAAGTAATCTACAGGTCATGTGGAAGGCTTCTAGAAAATCTTATATTAAATCTTCTGTAAAATCTATGCTAGCAACAGCTTGTGTTGCACAAATACCAACTCTTACCAGAGAAGGCTTCTGAAGGTTAAGGGGAGTACTTAAATGGCACAAGGAAAGGAGATGCCTCAGATGGTTGAAGGGAGAATAATGCTTTTTAGGGAAGATATTGCTGGAAAAGAAGTCTTATACTAGGCAAAAAATAAATAAATTAATTAATTAAAACACTGGCCAAAAAGATAAACAAACCAAGCAAGATAACTTGCTGTGTGTTCCATAATATGTATGAAAATTAAATATTTAGAGTACCATTTCCCACAATGGTATTGTTAATAAAAATATTACTTTAGGTCCTAAAGTAATGTAATATTAGGGTTTTCCTTAGAAACTGACTATCCCGATAATTGCAAATAATAAGCATTTTCGTTCATATATAATCTTCAGTCATTATGTTATAGTTTAAGTCATCATTATCTCACAATTGCTAGTAAAAAAAAAATATGCAAGTTCAGAATACTAACAATCCCTGAACATTATTTGGAGGCAAAGAGCCACCGAGGCTCATGAAATAGTTGCCAATGTCCACGTGAAAGGCACGTATCGTAGGGGACTGCAGAGGCCACTTTCCTCTCACCTCCTCTCACATATGATGTGTCTCCAGCCTTCATAGAAAATAGAAAATTATTCCTGTTACCAGTTAAGTTAAAGACGGACACCATCTGCCAATGCCAGTTGACACAATCAAATTGAATGGCTTTGAAATCTAAATTTAATGAACTGCTAAAATATTCATGTCAAGATTTTCCTGATCCATAACCTTTTTCCTGTCTGATTTGATACCCGGCATCCTTTGAGAGGAGAAGTCACTGTAATTTGGAATATAGATTCAGATTCCCGGACTCATTGTTGCTAACACAATTCTTTTTGGCATCCTGAGGGAGAATAGCACAGGAAATTCTTCATTAATGTCCACTACAGAGACCATGGGTCCTGCTTCATAGATTTGTTCCTTCTCACCTAAACTAACTGTAGATGTTTCCTATAAATTACTTACATCTAGAGACTTCAGCTAGTGTGTAGGACATGGCTTTTTGACAGATTAGGACTTTGCTTCCGAGGATCATCCAGTTGTGTGTAGGATCTTATCTTCAACTGTAATTCATAACGCTCTTGATATTAATGAGACAGAAAAAGGCAATACTTAATAAAAGTGTTTTAAAAGCAATCCCTATCTATTCTAGAACTTTGCTTGCAGTCAGAGCAGATGTCTCAGCCCACGGGTTTATAAAACTTTATATATATATATATATATATATATATATATATATATTACAAATTTGCTTCCTGAAATTTCTTATCCATGTAGGCTTTGGTCAAAAAGAGACTTTTTGTCAAAATGTAAAACAAACAAACAAAAAAAGAATTGATTTTAAAAAATAGTTCTTTACCAATTTTAGCGGGTATTTGTGCTTGTTAACTATATACACGTAGTTCAACTAAAGGTGATCTTGGAATTCTACCCTAATTTAATGCTATCACAAAGAAAACAGTTTTGTAAATAGAGTTTTGGGTTTTATTTTTTTAAAGATGTCAGAATGTTTTAGATAGGCTGGCATGATACCATGTTCTTTAGGTTACAACATTTAAAGCATACTTGGGCTCTGTAGAGTGAAATGTATAATATGAGTATGTTTTGGAAAATCAGGTACAATTTTTCAAATCTTCTCAGTAATTGAGGAAGAATTCACTTTATGTTAACAATCAACTGGCCTCAGCCAACATGCTATCCATTCTTCAACATTCATGGCTGCATCCATTACCTCCTGCTGAGAAATCATCAGCAAACAGTTTACTGAGACCATGATTCTGTGGGTAGGTGGGGCCCAGCTGGGTGGTTCTTCTGACCTCAGCTAGACCCTTACAGGGTCTGAGCTTCCTGGTCGATGCCACTGAACTCTGTCACAACTCTGCTTCAGTTGGGCCAACCGTGCTCACTGGGCTCTGATCCACAGGGTTCATCCATACACAGGCTATTTCTGGCTTGCTCACCCACTAGAGGCAGAGTCCCAAGACAAAGAATGCAAGAGCAAGGCCTCTTCAGTCCAAAGTTCAGTGTTGGCACATGCTCACTTCTGCAGCAATCTCTGGCCAAAGCAAGGCCCAAGGCCATTTTAGTGATTTTATTTTTATAAGATTTTATTTATTTATTCATGAGAGATACAGAGAGAGAGAGAGGCAGAGACACAGGCAGAGGGAGAAGCAGGCTCCATGTGGGGAGCCCGACATGGGACTCGATCCCGGGTCTCCAGGATCAGGCCCTGGGCTGAAGGCGGCGCTAAACCACTGAGCCACCTGGGCTGCCCCATTCTAGTGATTCAACCTCTTGATGGGAGATGCTGTAAAGTCTCACTGAAAGCAGAGTGGATCTGAGCAAGAAAGATTGTGGCCTATTTTCCATCTACTACAGCACCTCTGAGTTATTTAAATATGGCTCCTACCAAAAAGCCTGAGGCTAGCTAAATCTAGACTTATCCCCTGGGTAGTGTCCTCTCTCATTTCTAGAACCTCTTAGCTTTCTCCATTTATACACATGCATCTTGTACTGCACCCTGCTAGTGCTAGATGGGAGAGCGAAACCCGTCCATGCGTGCCATCTTTTTCTGTTCTACAAGCACCAGGTTCTGCATGTAGTAGCTTCCAAATAAATAAAATAAATGTTTACGACTATTTACTACTACTTTTTATATCACTTCATCATAGTCAACATCGATACTACAAATGTTTTTATTTTCTAAAATATTAAAGACTTTCAGTGTAAATGACATCACAAAAGTTCATGGTTTGTTGTTTTGTTTTAGAGAGAGGGAGGGTGTGGGGGGGGGAGGGACAGAGCAAAAGGGGGAGAGAGAATCTTTAGCAGGCTCCATGTCCAGTGAGGAGCCCAACATGGGGGTCAATCTCATAACCCTGAGATCATGACCTGAGCCAAAATCAAGTCAGATGCTTAACTGACTGAGCCACCCAGGAGCCTCCAAAAGTTCACGATCTGAAGTCAAATATCCTAAAGATGCAACTCATTGTTCCGAAACTTAATTCTTGAACAAACTATACTGTCTTACAAATATACTTAGCTTCCAAAATATCATAAGCAGTGAATACATGATCAAAATTTAAACTGACTACCCTGTCTCAAGATCATTCAGGAAACATTTACACGGTAGTTGACAAATCAAGTGCTCCATCTATTTCTAGATTTGCTTTTTGTTTTTACAGTTGATGAGATCAACAGACTTCCTCATACATTCAAATATAAGATACCACCTTAGAGGATTTGGAGTTACTTCCTATGAACCTAGTTTATAACTGATGCCAAATTTTGTTGGAAAGCTCCATTTGTTTTTCTATGATCCAATACTTATCGTTACTCACAATATAGTTTACATTAGCAGTCACCTTCTCCTGGGAGTTTTGCTCTTTTCCTGTTGACTCTATAAGCTTGTTCATCATCTCTAAAATGATCCCTTTGCAATTGAATAACTTTTGTAAGGAAATAAAATACCAAATGCATTGCATAATATGCAGGTGGCAGGTTGAGGCAAGTATAATTATCCCAACCAACCAAATAATGTGTGAGGTACACACCTCCAGCCACAGAATTTATACATGTATTAATACATGTTAATGTAAACAATATGGAAGTTGCTGTTTAGTAGCACAAAAATGAGGAAGTCACTTCTCAGGTCCATCTTAAAATGTATATAATCTAATATATACACATAAATGCACACAAATCTTGTTATTTAGTGATGGGATCGAGTAAGAGGAAGGTCGACAAATTTATATATAAGTGGAAAGATATCTAGCTCAAAGATATTTACCTCTTTGAGGGTCCCTGTGACAAATGTACACAAATAACATGTTCTAAGCAGATTATTTTGCCGTCCGTTTGTAGATAAGCAAGTAACCAGTTAATGGCTTTTAAACATTTTTTTTCTTTTTGTCATGTGACCATTTGTTCAAAATGGAATTTATGCTGTGCTCTAACTTATGAAAGGATAAAAGTAGACATTTTAATAGAGAAGCTAAAAGAGTGATTCTACAAAGAGTGAGTCTATAAACATCCAGGTGACACATGACATTGTTTTATATTTTGAGTCGTAGAAGTGCAACAGCAGAAAAATATGTATTCGGGCAGACTCAATAGGACGTTACACTAGCATTTCTTGGACTGAACAACTGTGATCTGTTACTATGATCACACACCATTCTCTTATTTTAACAGCAAAAAAAATATGCATGCAGCCTTACCTATATAAGATTATAAATAAATCTTAAAAAAAAGTTGTTTTTTTTTTTAAGATTTATTCTTCTTTTAAGATTTCTTTCTTTCTTTGAGAGGCCGTGAGGAAGGGGAGGGGTAGACTCTCTGCTGAGTGCAGAGCCCAACACGGGGCTTGATCTCATGATCCTGAGACCACAACTGGAGCCGAAATCAAGGGTCGGCTGCTTAACTGACGGAGCCACCCAGGCGCCCCTTCACTACTTCTTAACTTTCAGATTCTACAGTTCAAGTCTAGTCAAAGTGAGACTGAAAAATGGCTACTGTTGAGCAGAAATGAAATGCTGGGTATCACTGGTGGCACGTGGTGAATTCTAGAGAAGCAGATGAGATTCATTTTATTTAATCTTAGTTCATTTTTTAATTACTTGAAGGTCTTATTGGTGCTATGGGCGTCTTGAGGAACAACATCTGCTTTTTCCTCAATACTTCTGATAGCTCCTCCTTCTCTCAGGTGACTTGGAACAATGGTTTACAGGTAGTAGAACATTCTAAACCCCATGTTGCTCAGACAGACACAGGGCGGCCGATGATGTGAACAGAGGGTAGATGAACCCCTGATTTGTAAAGATAACTGAAGAATTATTGGCACAAAGTACTGACCCCATTTAACAAAACAAAGCAAAAGAGGAATGAAGAAATTTGACGCGAGTGTTTATTCCTACATCTATTTATTAAAGTCGGTCTAATTTATGATAGCAATATTTTAATTGTGCCATATTTCTTCTCTGACGCTGTGGTGGTGACTAATGAAGGGATTTGCATAATTAATCCAAGCCAAGCCAAATCAAACATCAGAGAAATAGAGGACTATTTTTCAAGGATGGGATGATTAGCCTCGCAGCGATGATGAAGGTTAAGTCATTCCCTGTGTTAAGCCGCAAATTTCTTTTAGAAACACATTCCCATTTTAATCAATAGAAAAATAATGGAGGAGGGGGGACTGGGCTTGGACTGAGCCAGAATTTGTCTTGGACCATATCAAAAGGGGATGGCATTCGGTGTTGAATGGCCAAACTCAGATGCTTTGTAGAGTTCACAAAATCTTTTTGTTTGAGCAGCGGTGGGATTGCTGCCGTCAGGGTTTTTTTTTTAAATCTTTTTTTTTTTTTTTTTTTTTAATTTATTTATGATAGTCACATAGAGAGAGAGAGAGAGAGAGGCAGAGACACAGGCAGAGGGAGAAGCAGGCTCCATGCACCGGGAGCCGTCAGGGGTTTTTAAACCCAACTGTAGCCCAGTTACGCATCTGCTGATGAACTGTAGTTTCAATGAGGTATTCTCAGCTGCCAGGTTGTTACAAAAACCTGCCCCGTGGTCAGCGTGGACTCTGCTCTAAATGCTCTCATACGGTTATCTCACGCACCCATCAAACAATTCTGTCGAGCAGACGACAGAATCCAACTTAACAGATGAGAAAAACAAGGCCTAGTGCGTTTAATTAACCTGCTCACAAATAGTAAGTAGCAGAACCAGAGTTCAAATCTAGGTCCATTCTGGGCTCTCCTGAAATCATGCTGCCTTTCAAAAAGTATGAAAAAAAGAGGTAACAACCCCTTAACGGTTAATTTTATATTTCACATTGTTTTAAAAAGAAATATTTGATAACATAAATATGATGTCTACATACAACTTTCTACCTTTAAGTCCTTAACGACGCATATTAACTAACCCGTGTGCCTCTTATCCTCTCCAGCACAAAATACATTAATATTGAGAACTGAAAGGTTTTAGAAATATTGCTTTCAAGTGACTTATTGATAGTTTAGTTGGTATTACCTTAGATAACTTTGCCTTGGATTCAGAATTATCTCGGGGAACAGAGTCTCTGATTAGCCGAGATCGGTCATAATTAGCATGTTCTGATTCATCCATGTAATCCTTATCTTTCCCTAGGGCTAGAAAAGAGAGAGAAAATTATATCCACTTTTATCCTTCTGCCTTTTCGCTCTCTTTAAATGTACTAATCTCTCTTTTATTCATGCTTTCCCAAGGTTTAACCAAGTATGACTTTCTCATGACCCATCCATCCAAAAAATAAGCAAAAAAAAGGAAAAAAAGGCGGGGGGGGGGATAACGTGAAAACTTCCCTGTTAGTGGATTAATACTGACACTACAGTAACTTTCATAAGAATTAAATACATCTCTGCTGTTTAATGGACTTAAACTTCTTTAAAACAAAATTAGAATCACGCAAACTCATCATCTCTTTAGAACATGAAGATAAAGACATTGCTTAGTACTCAATAGATTCTCAAGCATTTGTTTGCTCAATTAAAATCTGTATTAAATTTGGGAATTTGTTTTCTTAAAAGTTGGACAGTTTCCTAAATGCAAATTTGACTGAAGAGTGACAAGTCTGAGAACTCACAGAAGCAATTCTAACAAACAGTATACGGATTTTTTTTTTTTTTTTAATATCAGGGATTGGAAATGAAACTACAACTGCAAACAAGGAGAGAACACTGAAAATTAATTACCATTAGAATTATAAAAAGAGTAGGACCTTGTAAGAATATATGAACAATAAACAAACTATAATCAACACAAGAAACCTCTATGGTGGCTGTGGGTACAACCACGAACCGCTGATGTATTTCACAAAACCTGTATTCCATATGATGGAAGTATGTCTTCAAATTCAAAAACAGACAGCATCGTATATATTTAGCCTTTTCAAATAAGTGAAAATGCTTTGGAGAGTTATTTTATTCCATCTGCTGACACCTATCATAAATTTTGACATCAACAACTATGTACAATTCTTTAAAGATTTCAATCATTTAACTTATATTATTAATTGTCAACTACATTAAAATGCTCTGAGCACTTAATATTCTTTTTAAAGATTTTATTTATTTATTCATGAGAGACACAGAGAGAGAGGCAGAAACACAGGCAGAGGGAGAAGTAGGTTCCCTGCGGAGGAGCCCGATGTGGGACTCGATCCCGGGACCCCCGGGTCACGCCCTGAGTCAAAGGCAGACGCTCAATGGCTGAGCCACCCAGGTACCCCTATGTTTACCTTTCTTATTGTTTTTCTTCAAATTATACAGAAGGATTCTTCTGTATGTAATAACAGCTTTCTTTTTTCCTTTTACTATTAGCGAGATTGCAAATTCCTGTTAATGTAATGTAAATTTATCTCTCCTGTCTTGTCTCTTAAAATGTTCCTACAGTGTTCCTGGGTTAGAAACAAGAAGTCAATTAGATGCTTTTCCTGAATATAAAAATGTCTTAATGTAGTTTGTATTTTTTTCTGTTGTTGTTAAATAGGTATTTTTTTCTCACACTAACTTTATACACACTATTCCTGTAACTAATGTTTTGTTTTGCTTTCTTTTTCAGGGGGATAGCTAACAATTATTTAATTGTTATACGTATCAGGTATCCTTCATTCATTAAATAATATATTGAGCTAGTTCTACAGTGTTCCAGAGACTATTCTACTTTGAAGGTAGGAGGAAGCACAATGAACAAAAATCCTCACCCTCATAAAGTTGATGGTGACAAAGTTAAGAAAAGAACAAATGTAACTTTTATATATTAAATGATGATGTGGTTAATTAAAAAAAAAAAAAAAAAAAGAAAGGAGGGCAGGGAGATTAACAGAGAGGGCTGCAATTTGCAATTCTAAATAAGGTAGTTAAGGATGGCCTCCCTTGAGTAACCTGGAGCAAAGATGCCAAAATGGTGGGAAGATCATCACAGGCAAAGGGTAAAGCAAGTGCAAAGGCCCTGAGGTGGGAACATGCCTTTCTTGTCTGATGACAGACAAATAGATGAGTGTGACTGGTGAGGAATGAACAAGAGTGAAGGTGGCAGGGTATCATGTTAAAGTAGCAATAGAGGAAGTAGGAGCATATCATGGAGGACTTGGGCCACTAGAATGATTTTGGTTTTCATCCTGAGTTAAAGAGTGCTATTGTGTGAATTTGAGCAGAGTGAATTTGAGCGGATTTTAACAAAATCAGTCTGGGTGCTGACATGAGAATAGGCTGAAGTTGCCAAGGCCAGAGGCAAAGAAATCAGGGAGGAGGAGTAATTGAAATAATGAGGTAGAGAGGCTATGCTTTGGGTCAGGGTGGTATCGAGACTCAGGAATGGTCAACCTGAGGATGTATTTTTTAAGGGAAAACTAACAGAATTCTATTGGATGTGACATTTAAAAGAGAAAAGTCAACAATAATTCCAATGTTTTTGGTCTGAGCACTGGGAAGGGTGTCATATTATTTTCACATATATTTTGATTAAATCATTTAAAAGTACTGTTACTAGCCTTCCTTACCAGCAAGGAAATGTAGGCAAGTACCTAGGGTGTCACATTTGGTATGAGGCAGGACGAGAGCCCAGGAAATCTGGCCCTAACCCTTACATTCTTAGCTACTATTTAATACTGCCTCTTGTAGTATTGGAGGGATGATGATTTAGGAAACTTTGAAGCAATATAATATTCAAAAAATATTCTTAATATTTTATTTATTTATTCATGAGAGACAGAAACAGAGAGAGAGAGAGAGAGGCAGAGACACAGGCAGAGGGAGAAGCAGGCTCCATGCAGGGAGCCCAATGTGGGACTTCATCCCGGGTCTCCAGGATCACGCCCTGGGCTGAAGGCGGCGCTAAACCGCTGAGCCACCCAGGCTGCCCAATATTCAAAAATTAAAACAAAAACAACTGGGTCACGTAAAAATTGCAATATATTTGTTGAATGAAAAAGGATGGAATCTCTATCAACATAGCTTTCTATCTTCCTTCAGCTGATGATGATGGAGGTAAATATTAGCATCCCAACAGGTAAAGATAAAAATTGTCAACAGACAAGAAATAAAAGGTAAGGTAAATTTTATGAAAACTTACTTATTTTTATGTGGCTTAATATCTTCCATGGCCAAGAATTTAAAATTAAAAAGGTACTATTTTATGCTAGCACATGAATTTTCTTTGGCATCTTTCATTTCTAATAAGAATATCCATTGCCGACAAGACGTTAGAGAAATGATAATAGTCATTTGTTTTCTGTACCAATATAAATCAGTACATTTTTTGGAACACAGTGTGTTAATATGTTTTAAGAGCACACCTAGAGAGGGATCCTAAAGTCATCTAAAAGAAAAAAAAAAAAAGTTACGTTCACAAGAATGTTCCCCCAAGCCCATGGATAGAAACAATGAGCACTTTAATAAATAGCGACTCCATTCTTCCAGTTTACAGTAGAGGCCAATATCCTGACTCCTCACTTTCTTTGACCTGATGTCTGATCCTTAAATAAATTTTGTTGACTGATCACAAAATACTTTTTCTGCTTTGCTTTTACTTTCTAGCAGATCAGTTTCTAACATGCAATATGTTATTTTTATTTATTTATCCTCATTTATTATCTATTTCCCTCACCAAGGTGTCTGTGGGTCAGTTTTTTTGCTTTATTCGTTTTTGTTGTCTTTTTTGTTCGCTGTTTTGTCCCTACCATCTAGAATAGGGTCTGACCTGTCTTTGCTATCCAGTAAAGATCTGTTGAATGCTTCCAAGGATTTAAACTCCTGTCTGACCTATCTTCAAATTACATCTAGAAACTGATCATTTATTAAAGTCATAGTTTCTTAATCCAAGCCACCACTATCTCTCGGTAGAAACCTGCAAGAGTCTCCTAATCAATCTTCCTGTTTCTGTTTTTTACTCCTACCACAGACCGAGTGGTCCTTTTAAAATTTACGTTAAATTACATTAAACTTCTACTCAGAACCTTCCAATACTTTGTAGCTCCAAGTAAAAGTCATATTTACATTATGGCACACTGGGCAAGCATCCTCAGGCCCCTTAGTACCACTTCTCATCTCTGTCCTCTAACCTCACCCTCACTCCCTCCAGTCCAGCTGCACTAGGTTCCTTGGTGTGAAGTATGTTCTCACTGCAGAGCCCTTGCACTTGCTCCTTTCTCTGCCAGGAATGCTCAATCCCCGTTGCAGCCAGGGTTCTGTATCAGAGAGTCTTCCTCAACCACCATTTCTAAAATAGAACCTCCCATACTTCTCTGTCTCCTCAGAAGGTTTTATTACTTTTATTAGCACCTGACATAGAGTAACACGCACACACTCACACAAAACGTGCATGCGATATGTGTATGTATATATCAGCACTGGACATTAAGTTATAGCAGGGTATGTGCATATGTGTACATGTATATCATACAAATGAACATGTTTTACATGCATATATTTGTGCTTTTATCCATATAAGAAACAGAAAGTATCTATATGTACATATCTATACATGTATATAGATATACATATCTGTATATGTATTTAGAAAGTATCTATATGTATCTCTATGTACATATAACACAACTCAATAATAAAAAGACAACCCAGTTTAAAAAAGGGCTAAGGGGGGATCCCTGGGTGGCGCAGTGGTTTGGCGCCTGCCTTTGGCCCAGGGCGCGATCCTGGAGACCCGGGATCGAATCCCACGTCGGGCTCCCGGTGCATGGAGCCTGCTTCTCCCTCTGCCTGTGTCTCTGCCTCTCTCTCTCTCACTGTGTGCCGATCATAAATAAATAAAAAAAATTTTAAAAAAATTAAAAAAAAAAAGGGCTAAGGATCTGAATAGACATTTCTCCAATAAAGATATACAGTGGCCAACAAACGGATGAAAAGATGCTCAACATCGTTATTTATCACGGACGTGTAAACCGAACCCAAGCCCACAATGAGACCACGTCACACCCTGTTGGACGGCTATAATAGAAAAGATGGACAATAACAACTGTTGGTGAGAATGTGGAGCTGTCAAGCCCTCAGAAACTGTGGATGGGGATGAAACATGCTGCGGGTGCTGGAGAAACCAATCTGGCAGTTCCTCCAAAGTTTTAACATAGCTTCCATATGATTCTCCACGCTACTCCCAGGTATGTATTCACGAGAAATGAAAATATCAATTCACAAAATCTTATACACCAATGCTCATAGCAGCATTATTTGTAATAGCCAAAAACTATCCAAGTGTCCATCAACTGATGAATGGATAAATAACACATGACTTATCCATATAGTGGAATATTATTCAGCAATAAAAAGGAATGAAGTACCAATCAATGTTAAAACATGGATGAACCCTGGAAACATTAAGCTAAGTGAAAAATGCTGGTCACGAAAGACCAAATACTGTCTTTTGTGACTAGCATGAACTGTCCAGAATAATTTATAGAGGCAGAAAGTAAATGAGTGGCTACCTGAAGCTTGGGGGATTGAGGTAAGAAGAATAGGTGACTGCTCATAGGTATGAGGTCTTCTTTTGAGGTGATGAAAATATCCTAAAATTACGGTGATGGATATACGAAAAACCATTTCAGTCGCACACTTAAAATGGGTGAATTGTATGGTATGTGAATTATATCTCAATAAAGCTGCTACAGCTATATATATAAAAAAACATGATTCCCAAACCTTAAAAAAAAATCATTTAATATGTTGAACCCAGGACCCCAACGTAGTGAAAAAAGAACTAATGATTTCAGCAAACCCAAATTAATCCTAGTTATGTCATTTATCAGCTTGAGGGCATTGGGTCAGTTATGGTTTTTTAAATCTGAAAATCTGGAATAATAAAATCTTGCTTCAAGGATTAGGATCATATGAAATAATCTATGTGATTTGTACATATAAGGTATTAAAGAAATGCACATTCTCTTTCTTTAAGTTCACAACTCTAGTAATTAGGCATCTATAAAACCAATTATGTAATTTGGGACTGCAAAAAAGTCATATTTTCCACTTTAAAGTCTAGGTGGGCAGGAAACAACATAATTAACATGAATATGCCAATGGAAATTTAAAATTTAATTTACAAATCCTTTTTGCAATCATCAGTAATATAATTTATGATGACAATTTTTGTTGAGTCAAGTGGGAATCCATGAACTCTTGCAAAGTTTGTGCGCAAACCAACATCAGCTCAAAACTCAAAGGGACCAATCAAGACAGCAGGCTCCTATGATTGCAGCATAAACCTTAGAGCCATCTCTCACACTGTAATTTTAATAGACAAATTATTCCATCTCGATTCTTCTTTATTTTAATGCCATTTCATTACTTTGCTATATAGTAATATAACTGCTGGACCATCTGGAAATGAATGAGGTAACTGTTAGGCAATTTTAAGTATGTGTGAGTGATCTTATTAGTTGGCCACTACGGTGCAACCTTTCCATACATTGCTAATGATAGTGTGTTCCAGGATTGCCAGAGCAATTGGGGCTGAAGATTAAAATAAAGATAGTAATAGCTTAAAGTTATTTTTATTTTTTGTAATTTATATATAAATTTATATATACTAAAAACCATTGAGTGGGTGAATTGTACGGTATGTGAATTATATCTCAATAAAGCTATTATATTAAAAAAAAAAACAAGATTCTCCAAGCTGAAATAAAGATCTTTTAATATGTTGAAGCAGGGAGCCTGATACAGTGAAAAGAGAACTAATGATGATTTTAGCAAACCTAAATTAATATTGCATATTATTAATTTAATATGCATCATCATTGCATAATATTAATTATGCATAATTAATATAATTGCGTATTAATGCAATCAATTATTATATGCAATATTAATTTGTGTTAATTAATATGAATAGTAATACTTCCAATACATTGTCTTATTTGCATCTCACGAAAACTCTTAATTCAAACAATCCTTACTCACAGTATAAGAAAAAAATCAAACCATAGTATTGATATCTCCATTTTGTAAATCAGGAACCTGAGGCACGGATGGTGTACTTTTCTCCTGAGTGATAGAGTTAGTACCTGATATGACTGCTAGTAAGGTCCATGATCTTAAAAATTATTATTCCACTGAAGTTTCCTATGAAGAGTAAACCTAACAGCCCACATATGGTTTACTCAGTGGTTACAGCATGGTGATAATGAAGATCCGAACTTACTAATTCCTTGCAGTTCCTTTGCTGCCCACTTCTCCCAACACGAGCATTGCTCTCAAGCCCCGACACTAGCCAGTCACAGTGAGGGCACCGCCAAAGCTGTATTCAGTCAACCCCACACCCAAGCAAATTTTGAAGATAAATGCTTTCCACTGTGTCAGTGTGCCAGTGCTTACTCTATCCACATGCATTGTTCCACACATTCACCCAATCATCAATGATCCATCCATCGAGTAGACAGTGTGTACAGGTAACACGAATGAGACAGACATAGAGGGCAGTTATTATCATTCTAGTGAACCAGCCAAAGTGCTATAATAGAAATAATAATCGGATAATAGAAAGTAGGAAGCATCTAAATGGGCACTCCAGAGGACTTCCCATTGGGAATAATGTTAGAAAGGCATTCTCTTACTACTAAAAAGAGCCATAGCTATTAGGTCTTTAAATGCTCTGCAAAAGGTTTGCTAATACATCTTACATGAACACGAGGAATGCCATTAGATTAGGTCTTCAGTGAGAACAATAACACGGTACTGATTCCTAATGAGTGAGAAAACCACAGCGATGAATGACATCACAGAAAGCAAAGTAGTAACGGAGAGCAGATTCTCCAAAGATATGTGTGTCAATATCCTCCTTGGCTTTCATCCGTTCATCTCTCCTTTCAGGGATCCTAAAACTACTCCTTGACAACCTACTATGTGTCAGGTACTGTTCTTGATTCTGGGCTGTCGGCACCAACAAGACAAAGCAAGTCTCTGTCCTCTGGAAATGGAAAGAAGGAAAAAAAATAAATCTTGTAATTTCCAGTAATATCTCTTAATTCAAGATCAGGAGACACAAAGTGAAGCTCATATTTCTCTCAGCGTAGGGACTTGGGATAAGAGCAAAACTTATAATGAACAAAGAACAAAAGAGGGCTGGGATGGCTCTAGCACTGTGAGTCAACGGAAGCATTAGCGAATGCTCTAGAGCTAGAGCAGGGCCACATCTCTTAAGGCCTCTGAAGGCTACAGTTAGGAGTCTACATCTGACAGGTAGTGGGAAACCAGGAGGGATGTGAGTAGAGAAATGATGATATTTAATTTTCCTTTTATGAAAGCTTCTGGTAACTGCTGTATGCAAAATAGACCATAAGGAGGCGAGGATGGGAGCAGAGACGATTAGGAAGTTATTATGCACATCTCCCCAGGGACATGGCACACTGGACAACGGGTGGCAGTGGATATAGCACTTGCAGCAGCAAGTGCTGAGCAGTGTCAGATGCTGAACACAATTTGAAAAAAAAAATTGAGGCAAGAGGACTTATTTAATGGGCTTAGCTAACAAATAAAAAGATTTGCAGCGACTGTAAGGCTGTCACAACTGGAAAACAATCCATTCTTTCAGTGTAATTCCTCTATTTCTGTAATCTTGAAGTAGGTTGGCAACATCAATAAGAAGTTATTTTTTCCGCCATCTTAATGCGAAACGTTATTTGAAAGAAATATCAAAAACTATTGGAGATTATCTAATATTACAGGATGAAAGCAAAAGTACCACGTACTCATTTGACCATAACTGTTTTAAGGAATAAAATGAACCCTCCACCACCTGAACGTTTAAGCTCACAGAAGACAAATATCTGGCTGTGCCAACATAAATCAGATCCTAAAGGGACTCACTTCATAGCATTAATGAAATGTTGATTTCACAAGTTTGGGTAGATGCACGTTTTAGTTGTCTGCAGCCAAATTATGTTGGCCTTAACAAGCCCTGATTATTTCACTTCAAAGTTATCTGGGTTTATTGCAGCATAAGCTCCAGTTACTTGCTAATATGGATTTCTCTGTCCTTGTCACTTTACAGAACACCTGCAAGAGAGAGGGCGAGTGATAACACAGGGCTTCCAGGCCGACAGACAAGGGTATCGTCACATCGGAGTTTCAAGTCCCTTGTTACATGGATTGACACTTGCCAGAATAACTGTGTGTGTGTGTGTGTGTGTGTGGCTGTCTGTCTGTCTGTGTGGCTCCAGGCCAAAGATCAAATGGTGCTCTGGCTTTGTGAGCTGTCCTATGAAAAGTAGAATTAGGTGCGCCTAGCTGGCTCATGGCTTGAGTGTGTGAGTCTTGACTTTGGCTCAGGCCATGATCTTAAGGTTGTGAGATAGAGCCCGTGTGGGGCTCCACCCTCAGTGGGCAGTCTGGTTGAGGATTTCTCTCTCTCCCTTTCCCCCTCCCCCAGCTTTCACTCTTTATCTCTTTAAAATAAATAAATCAATCTTAAAAAAAAAAAAAAGAATTAAAGGCTCACAGATGGCAAAATAATGAAGGAAGAAAACCAAACAATGAAATTCTAAACCTCCCAACCTGATTAGCCTTATGCAACCAATCATCACCCAAATATATTTTACTATGCAGTGTTTCACTGCTCGCAGCCCCATACTTATTAACATTGCAGAGCTAGTGTTCTATGGACACCACTAACCACCTCTCCCCTCCATGGACTGTGTTCCTACTGGGATGATTGAGGGAGAAGATGAGGGGCTAAGACCTCCTAGATTAGGATTTCAATTCTTCCTTGGCTAGATGTATGGCATTTAGCAAGTTATCCTATCTTGGCCAATCAGGTTCCTCAGCTAAAAAGTAAAGAGGCTAATAAT
Source organism: Canis aureus (assembly GCF_053574225.1). Taxonomy (NCBI): domain Eukaryota; kingdom Metazoa; phylum Chordata; class Mammalia; order Carnivora; family Canidae; genus Canis; species Canis aureus. The sequence continues at coordinate 3,581,213 of NC_135633.1, forward strand.
AGTACCTAACTCAAAAAAAATGTTATGAGAATTAAGTAAGATAAGTCAGGCAGAGAGTGTGTAATAAGTGTTCAGCAAATTATTGTTATTCCACTCTGCCACAAAAAAAATCACATTTTGATGATAAAAGTTGGTTGGGGAAGATATCTCTGAGCCCAGCAAAACTTGAGGTGCAAGATAAGCTTAATGAGTGAGTGAATAAAGCAATGAACAAATATTTGTCGAACCTCTATGATATTGTGCTAGGAGTGTGGTGGAGTTGTGCCTCTTTATTTAATTTAAATAAATTAATTAAATTTAATTAAAAATTAATTTTTTAATTTAAAAGTCTTGCAAAGCCTGGATCATTAATTCCAATTAATAAATGGGATTACCGAGGCTCAGAGTGGTTAATAATATGCCACAGTCACACAGCTAGTAGATACAAGAATGAGAATTTGACCAATGTCTGGCAGGGAAAACAGCATTTCAACCATAATACACTACAAATCCTGCTAGGCAATCTTACTAGAAATGTCCAGCTCTGAGTCAACAGAACCAGGAGTGTTCCTTCCCCCGTAGCTATCACTTTGAACAATGAGCTATACTCATCCTCAATGGAACACAGACTACCTGTAGCCAACTCTGCAACAGTGCTGATAGTCTCATGGGGCAAACTACTTTGAACTACTCAAAGTAGTTCACTGTAAAAAAAAACAAAAAAACAAAAAAAACAAAAAAAAACAAAACAAAATAAAGGAGGGTGCCTGGGTGGCCCAGTCAGTTGAGCATCCACCTGATTTTGGCTCAGGTCATAATCTCAGGGGTATGACATCGAGCCCCACAATGGGCTCCACACTCAGCAAGGATTCTCTCCCCCTCCCTCTACTCCTCCCTCACACTCATGTGATTCTCTCTCTCTCTTTCTCTCTCTCTCTTTCTCTCTGTCTCTTAAGAAAAAGCCATTAACTAGATGCATCAGTCAGGTTTCAAAAACTGTATTAGAGCCTGCTGGTACTTAACTCTCATGCATTAACCAACCCAACGGTAGAAGCTGGCAGTCTGCACTCTAAAAGCAAAATTAGAAAATGCAACTTCATTGAATTTAAAAGAGAGTATGTATTGCTAAAACACTCATGCTTTATTTAATTGCACTCTTGGTATATTTGACACCGTTTTGCTTGATCTATTCTCAAAGAAAAAATCATATCCATTTTAGATATGTGGCTGCCTCTAAATGAGTACTTTTCAGCCAGGTGTTACATCCAGATGGATTCCTGGAACACCTGCTGATACCACAGTCAACCAGAGCTTCATTCTCACCTTCACTGTAAAGGCAAATACCTCAGGTGTGGATGCTTTAACCTCTTGGGAAGCTGTGATGGTTCCCTAAATTGAATGCATGGTAGATTGAGGCTGGGGGTGCTAAAGTGTTGACTATGAGGTACGATGCCTGAAGAGGTAAGAAGACAGGTCAAGTGTGGCGGATGATTGGGACATACTGGAAGGATGAGGGGAGAAACATCCATGGAGTGAGGACGCCCAATTACATTAAGCATTTAGAGAAAATGTCAACACTTATGATGTCACTATCACAATTTTTTTAACTTTCAAAAATAAGATGCATAGAACTGAATGGAAAGACTTGCATGACCGGAGTCATTGTGAGGCTATTAACCAGTATTAATTTGGGAGAATTATTAATGAAAGGTGCTATGCAAACTATGTCACTTGTATGGTATTTCAGACAAGGTTTTTGTGCTTATTTTTGTCTTCTTATCAGAAAATAACAATAGTAACCTCTTCCAGAATTAATTAGTATGGAAAAGACCTTTGTACTCTGATTGAGTATATTTGTTCTGATGAAACGTTCTCTTTGATATCGATGTTGTATATGAAATGAACCTGCCGGTGGCTGTCTTCCTTTAATTAGGAAACTTAATACGCCAGCACTGTCTCGATGCCACACACACAAAAGTGAATATTTAAGAAACATGACTAATTTTCAGTAATTCAGAGTGCTATCATAAATAACACAGCTCATTGTTTAAAAAATTATGAAAAAGTACCTTAACAATGTCCTCAGAGAGAAATCAAGATACATGTTTTAGGCTAGAAATTCTTAATTCTGGCTACATTCAATGTTGGCCTGGGGTTATAGTTAAAAGTATGGATCCTGATTTCAATCCTCAGACCAAGTAAAATTGATTTTCAGGAGCTGGGACCCAGAGAGTTTTAAGAGCTCCCGGGTGACTTGAATGTGTAGCCAGAGTTGAGAACCACTGAAGTAGGCGATGCTGCCAGGCCACCAATATGTTCACTACTGAAAACTCAGGGTGAACCTTCTGAAGGCTATAAACAAATTCACTCTCAGGTTTAAAATAAGTGTTACAATAGGTTAATGCCACTTTTTGATCAATTCTGGCTTTATTTTCTTTCTATTCAGTTTATGAAAAAGAGAAGTCCCAGTTCAAAGGCATTGCCCATGCACAAGTCCAGCCAGCCACAGATCTGAAGGCAAATCTTGCTCAAATGAAGCAAATCTTGGGTGATAGTAGCAAAAAGCAAAAGGGAAGGCTGGGCAAAATTGTCTCTGCTACAGGAAAAATAAAAATTATATTGACTACCAACTGAGGGTCAGGATAGAACCTTTCAATATTACTGTTATTCCAAATACTAGGTGACTATCAACCAGTTTCGAGTTTCAGTTTTAAAAACTCTCCATTGAATTGTGTACTAGTTTGACTGAAATAAGAGCAATTTTCCCTATCTACAAAAAATTCTGATGTGAGTTTTTTCTTTACATATTCTTTTTTATAATATTTATATATGTTGTTTCGAGAAAAAAATATAGACAAATAACCTTATCGTGTGAAGTTATGCACTATTAGCTAGCATACTGGAATATTTCTACCTCTTTTCTCATACATTTTCAACTAAAATGAGGGGAGGCCTACATTTACATTTAAGCTATTTTTCCCCACTCAGCAACATGCCACGAAAGGTCCAATAGTACGGTTACAAGAATATTTAACTTCTTTCCATTCTTAAGTTTGATGATTATTATCCAGAAAACTGTCAGGGAAAATATTTTTCATTTCTGAAACTATTTTTTTTCGAATAGAATTTTAAACAAAAAATCCAATACGGAGTCTCTAAAGTAAGTGTTCTACAGGTTTCATCCTTTGGCTCATACAACAAAATATCTCATTGAAGAGCTGGGTGTCATCAACTTGTTGGTAAATAAAGGAAGTTCGAGATGGCTAAATGAGTTTTCAAGTATATTTGCCATCCCTTGCTCTAAAGACGTCATTATCATGATAATAAATAACTTTCAAAAAGTATCTTCCTACAATAATTTTCTAGAAGGCAAAATTCTGATGTAAGAGTGTTAACTGATACAGTAGCTTAGCCTATATTTTTTGCAGTCAGGAAGACGGTGAATCTCTTTAGCCAAATCCTAGAGATGCCTGGGCTCAAAGGTGGTAGATAAGCACAGGAGTGAGAGTCAGAGGTGAAAACCTGAAGAAAACTGAAGGTCTGACAATACAATATGCAAACACAAACTTTTTCTCTGAAGAAATTCAAAGTGCGGGAGCACTCTGCATGTGCGAGTCAGCTCTCTGGAATACGGTTTTCAATCCGACATTGGGTGCATCACCTAAGTGATGGCTCCTTAACCATTCACTCTAGAGTGAAATCTTTCCTTTCCTGAGACTCGTGCATGTACCTAGAACTCTGAGTCAGCCTTCTTCTTGTTGTATTCTTAAATGTAAACAGATGACCAAAGATCACCAGAAACGGTTGGAAATTCTACAGCCTAAAAGACAATGACTAATTGAAGCAGGCCAAAAAAATGGATCCCTGGAACAACAGGATAAAACTTCAAAAGCGAAGGAAAACTTAAGACAATCACAAGTGTAATTAGAGAGATTAGAGAGGTTGTGTTGATGAAATGCAATAGGATGCTCTGAAAAAGTCACATCAATATACATACATGATCTCACCTTCTCCTCAACACACACACATACACAAATAAAAAGTCATTTGGAAGAAAAGTGCAGGAAATCTTCCAGAACTGAGGCAGAAATCAAAACCATGAGATGAAAGAAATTGTACACACATGCATGCACACACACTTAAACATAAAGCTGTATGATTCTGTAACAAAAATAAAGATAATAAAAATGCACAGAGAGAAGAAAAAAAATCAATGACAAAGGAACAAGAATCAGACAACAATTGGGCTTTTAACAGTAACAATGGATGCTGGATGAAAAGTGAATCCAGTTTCCAGGTTTCCAGGAAAATTACTTTTAACCTAGGACTTTATAACCAAGCAAATACAATGAAATGTAAGAGTGAACTGACGTCGTCTCGGACATACAATAACTTACAACGTTTGCATCACATCTGAGCCTTCAGAGGTAGCTGCTTAAGGATATACTCTGGAAAATATGAGACTGAAAACTAAGAAAGAGGAATATCCGGGACAGTAGAAACTGGAACTAACCCAGTCATCTAATGAAAAGTCAGTGAACACCAAGAATTTCTTAAGGAAGAAGAATGAGGTAAAGGATATAAAAGTTAGAATCTGGAACATATGGGAATACTTAGAAGATGAGATATTGTCTCCTCACTAGAAAAAAATAGATAATCTAGGAAAATGAAACTAACAAAAGTTTGTGGTATAAGCAAGAAAATAAGTTTAGTGTGGCATGATTCTGGGTAATCTGTATTTTGATGGAGGGTTCGAAAGGGGAATCGATATGACTTCAATTCTGGGACTATTCAAGACTGGCACAGGGGTCATAACAACTTGGAACTGTAGAAGATGATGTGATCCTATAAGTGCCAGAAGCCTTATTTTCATAGAAGTGCCACATTTGCTAAGTACAGAGTCAAAAGATAGTATTAAAATGTGATAGAACATGATATATTGGTGTAAATATACTACTTAAAGCTACAAATTTAATCGGGAGAGAGGTTTAATATTTTAAATGGCAATATAACTATGAAAAATTGAAGGGTTATGCACATAAGCTGAATCTTCATCTAACGCCACAGGGGATCAACAGGTACTGCTGGTATTTAATAAATCTAGAAACAGTGGTATTAATGTCCTTATTCATAGAGAATTCAAGGAAATTTCCAAAAGCTCAACAGCAAAAAGTGTTAAAAACTTTTGGTAATAAGATTGTTGTTCATTACAAATCTTCTTATATTACTTGAATTTCAAACTGTACATGAAATACCTTAATCATTTTTAACCCAAGAATATTATACTCACCCATCAAATATTAAAGACCAAATGTGTGGGGTTTTTTTCTTTCTTTTTTCTTTTTTTTTTGTTGTTGTTGTTTTTTTTTCTTAAAAAATTATTCTAGGGCAGCCCAGGTGACTCAGCCGTCTAGCACTGCCTTCAGCCCAGGGCGTGATCCTGGAGACCTGGGATCGAGTCCCACGTCGGGCTCCCTGCAGGGAGCCTGCTTCTCCCTCTGTCTGTGTCTCTGCCTCTCTCTCTCTCTCTCTCATGAATAAATAAATAAAATCTTAAAAAAAATATTCTAGGTTTGAAGAAGACAGTTTGCCTTTGGAGAGGCTGTAAAGGAATAAGGAAATACTAGAAATCAACTTACCCAAGCAGAAATCACTGAGGTCAGCAAAAGAGCATTTGAGCACAGAGTCTTTTTTATCCTCCTCAGCATTAACTGGGGAGAAAAAAAAAAAAAAAAAAAAAGAAAGAAATTTGTAGTTTTGGAAAGAAAAAGATTAAAATCACTTAGAAAAATGACCATCGTGACTGATGGCCAAATGATGACCAAAAAAAGATATTTTCGAAGTTGATGAGTTGAAATTAGTTATTTAAAATTTTACTCAGTCAGAGCAAGATACATCTCTATTATATTTTAATACCTGCATCCTCTTGAGTAATTAGGCACTTTGTTATTGGACATGGATGTAAGCTATTATTCATAATTGGCAGTAATTTCATGGTATTATTGAAAAGAGAATCTTGACATTTTCAAGTGATCTAGAGGAAGAAACAACTCCAGGGAATCATGAAGTAATGCATTCTCATAAGACAAAAAAAGCAACCCAGAGAGGGATGGGAGACACACTCCATCCTCTGAACGACAGGGGGCCTGGTTGTATTTTGACTCTTGGCTTTTGTGAAAATGAGATAATGGTATCTCAGACGGGCATGTGTGTAGGAAGGCGCCCAGGGCAGCCACAAAGTGTCATCAGTGTGGCACCTAGCTGGCACTTCCCTGTATTTCAGCTCTTGCGTTGCCTAAGGCTTCAGGGATAGCAGTAGATTGCTAACACTTGTCCAACCATATCTTTGTGCAGCCAAACCTTCACTGCTTTATTGTCAATATTATTTAAAGTCTTTGGTCTTCCTTTTTAGGAAACTGAGTTTATTATGGCTGACACAATTCTACTCAGTTACCGGTTATAGATTCTCACCAGAAATGATAATGAGCCAGCAAAGAGGAAATACCAGGTCTGGGTTCCCCCAAGGTTGGCTTCTTTCAAGGCAAGAAAGGAGTGAAAACACATCTGGTCAACAAATGGCCTTCTGTCTGACTGGTGTACTGTTCTCCTTTCTATGCCAGCCTTCCTGCTAGCGAGCTCTATAAATACTAGCAAAATGGATGAAGGAATGGTTTGAGAACACTTACTCTTTGCAAGTTGAACAAGAAAACCAGGAATAGCTGCTCACCTGGCTCTGCTTTGCCAGCGGAGAGTAAAGTTACCGAAGTGGGAGCCTGAGACTCACTCTCCGTTGACTGAAAGAGTGAGGTCGACTGGCTCAAGCTCTTTGAGTAAGCATAGCTCTGGGCGAGGCAAGGCAGGGATCTCCTGGACGGTTTCAATGAAGTTTCCTTTGTTATCTCGCTCTTGCTTACATTCATACCTGCGAATTCAAAAGGGTGAGTTTTAGAAGAAAGAAATCATCAGCAAAGGTCAACGAATAATTCTAATTCTTGTGATGGCTCTTTCAGGAAAGTACTCTTGAAAAGCACCACCCAGGGACTAGAACTCATTGAGTTAGTTTTGTTTATATTTTGAGAATTTTGTCAAATAGTTCTGAGAAATAAACAGCTTCTCTTACAGTTGACACTTCACCATTTTTAAAGGCTTCCGTAAAAAAAAAAAAGAAAAAAGAAAAAAAAAAAAAGCCCAAGTGGTTAAGTTCATTTAGGAATTTACGAGAACAATCATTTGGATTGTCTTTGAATAAATCTAACCATTTAGATTTCTAAGTAGCAAAATAAACGAAGCTTAATACATGAACATTTGAACTACTATTTACTAAATGGAACCCTTCTTTTTATAGTCTATTCTCCCTCAAACACACATACTACATTTGATTTTCCAACCGTCTTATAAAGCAGGTATTGTTATTTCTATTAGCTGCAAGGAACTGAGACTTAGAGTGGAAAAGTGACATGACTTATGTCACACAGATAAATAAGCAGAAAGGGGTTTATATTCCAAGCTAAAACCACCACATCAAGCTGCATCTATAAGTTAGTTCGAAACTCCTGGATACCATCCATTTACCCCCAAATTTACAGGCACTGAAATGTAAAGAACCTTTAGCAAGTCCATACCAGTAGAGGGCAAGACACAGAAAGAACATAGCTAAGGGCACACCTGTTCCTACCAGCTTCCCTATCCACCTGCCCACATGCTGATTCTCTGAATCAATTTAGATTTCTAAGGGAGTGATTGAAAAGTGAAAGAGATAATGCAAATGCATCAGTACGTAGAACATCCAATTAATGAAGCTTTTGCCTTCCAGTTACTCATCTTATTTTCAATTTGGAGACAGAGTAGAACGTGGGTCATAACAGGTGTGGGCGAGGGCTAAAGACAGAGAAAAACGTACCCTTCTAGTAATGATCACATTTAGCATATAAATACATCTAAGTTCTACACAGATTGCTCAGGTCAGTAATCTTTTAGCTACTCAATTTTATAGCCAGTTCATAAATTAACTCGAGGTTTCCAAGTCGCTCTTCAAATGGATGGATTCAAGTAAAGACAAGCAGAGGTACCAGTGTGTACTGCCCGTTGAGACCAATGGGAATCCCGGAAAAGAAATTACATTTTTCTAAATTTGGGGGTAAGAATCACATAAAATCTGCCGTGGGTTAAAAAGGCAATTTTTAAAAGAGCCCCTACAGAAATAAGACATCGTTGAACGGATGAAATTCAAATAAACCTAGGAATGGGGATTTTATCTTTGGTTTTATAAAACCATGTATTTATTTATTTTCATGTTCAGTCTCAGTGTGTAAATAGAATGTGAACTAGGAAGGGACGCGAGGAAGAACTGTAAATTAACTGGGAGCACAACACTGAGTCCCTTAGCTTTCTGGGACCTCGTAACGACAAAAATAGAAAACACCCTATTGGAGGAACTCCCCAAGGTCCACAAAAAGCACACCGAAATCCTACAAGAACACCAGACAATTTCCCTTAATGACCAACTCGTGTTTTCTACACTACATCCAAGAAATGACACAGGCCAAATATTCATTCTTTTACTCCTATGTTCTGCTGGGATAAAAGGCTCTTCTCAACCAGGGCCCAGAAGCAGAAAGTTGACCATTTCATATCCTACATTGGTGTTTCTTAACAGATATATCAGATCACACTACACAAGGTGAACAGGCATAAAAACTTACCAGGACAGCTCTGGCCTACGGAGAACAAAGAGGCCGAAAGGACCTACTGTGACAGTCAAGGTGGGGATAAAAACTAGCGACTGTTCTTTGAGGCATTATTTATTTATATAGACATTTATCTGTCCTTTATTTTTCACAAATGTATGTGTCTTATGTTCTTTTCTGGAATAATTGTGTTTGCAAAAATTCAGAAAATATTTTTCAATAATGCCCCTCCCAGATGGGAACGAAAGTGGGAGAGGTTACGATATTTACGTCCTTAGGTTCATAAATCTAACAACTGGCCGAGCTGAATGGTAAAATTTAGAATCCATGGGCTGGATTCTAAAGTCCGTGTCTTTTCAGAATGTTCTATGGCTCCTCGTGAACCCCAATCCTACATGGTTCATTACCATGGTTTCATATGATATAAATACCACACACATTTTCAGCAGAGAGCTCTGAAGGTAGACACCACCGAACCAAAGCAACCTTAGAGCCTATAAGTCTATACCCACAATCTTAACAAACTATGGAATATAATTTGGTGAAAAATGAACATGTGCTGCTGGGTACATATCAACAGGAAAGTCTGCCCCCATCTATCAAACTGTATTCCTTGTGCTCATTTCTAAGAGAATAGATAAGAATCACATAAAATCTGCCGTGGGTTAACAATGTGTGTAACTAACTTTTACAGCAGAAGTATCAATTTTTTTAAGGTTTTATTTATTTATTCATGAGAGACGCAGAGGGACAGAGACAGAGACACAGGCAGGGGGAGAAGCAGACTCCCTGTGCGGAGTGGGACTTGATCCCGGATCCCAGGATCATGACCTGAGCGGAAGGCAGATGCTCAACCATTGAGCCACCCAGGCGTCCCCATAAGTATCAACTCTTATTTTTATTTATTTATTCATGAGAAACACATAAAAATAAATATTCCTGAGAAGAGTAGCTTGTAAATAATTGGTGGTAAATTATTAACCAATATAATTTTATTTTATTTATTTTTTTAAATTTTTTTAAATTTTTTTATTTTATTTATTTATGATAGGCACACAGTGAGAGAGAGAGAGGCAGAGACACAGGCAGAGGGAGAAGCAGGCTCCATGCACCGGGAGCCCGACGTGGGATTCGATCCTGGGTCTCCAGGATCGCGCCCTGGGCCAAAGGCAGGCGCCAAACCGCTGCGCCACCCAGGGATCCCCACCAATATAATTTTAAATAATAATCGTAACAATGATATGTACTTCCCTTATTACTTATCCCTTCTCTTTCAAAGTGGACTTTAAAATTTGTTTTTTTTTAGATTTTATTTATTTTTTCATGAGAGACACACACAGAGAGAGAGAGGCAGAGACACAGGCAGAGGGAGAAGCAGGCTCCATGCAGGGAGCCCAATGTGGGACTCGATCCCAGGACCCCGAGGTCACGACCTGAGCCAAAGGCAGGTGCTCAACCACTGAGCCACCTAGGCATCCCTCAATTCTTATTTTTAAGACTGATTTATATTCATCAAGTTTTTAAAAAATCATTTATGTAATAATTTCAAACAATTCTTGAGTTCTTTCTCTGGGCCAGGCCTTGACTCACTGTTGGGTATAACACGGTGCTCACTCACAAGGGAAGCAGATACATAAAAACAGATTTTATACTAAAAAACAATATGAAATACACACAGCACATTATAAAACCACCCAAAAGAAACTCCTAATCCAGGTGATAAAGTCAGTGAAGTCTTGTCTACGAAGGTTATCTGAGTAGGTTCTTTTCGGTATGTTCCTACTCCTACTTCTCTGTCTTTGCAATTCTTGGGTTCAACACATTTTCTTCAAAGGATTATGCGCACAAGATAGAAAACTCCTCACAGAAAACATAACTGCTGAAAATATTTGTCAAATCCAACGCTTAAAGAAGACTGGAAAAAAATGTGGATGATGAAACAAATGTCCTTCCCGCAGCTCTGCATTTTCCTTGCTGTGCATCTTCAATGCAGTGTCGTCTCATTTCCTGAACAATTGAGTGTTTCCAAAGAGATTATACAGATCATCTTTGTTGGAAACCTATATAATCTAAGCTGAAATTCTGACATCCTAATGTTCAAAAGAGTACAAAGTTCTTTTTCGAAGTTCCACACTAAATGCCATCACGTTCTGCTTGGCATAACTAACAGTATCTGTTAGTTCCTTGCACGGCGTCAGCTACGCCCTCCGCATATTCAGAACTCATGTCTTCAATGTTCCAAAGTTCCATTTCTTTCCTTGTTGGCTTTCTCTGATACCTTTGAATAATATTTGATAACTACTCCTTTAAAGCTAATTACTAGAAAAGAGACCGTGTGAATTTTGGTAAGCACGAGCACGTGCAGCTCACAAGTTCAAGGATAAAGCTATAAGCTACAGAAGATATGTCATTTCCTATATGTAGAACAGATTTTTCTCAAGCCACTTGCAATTGTTCTACTTCCAATTGTTCTAAGAACGTTTCATAAATGCTGACATATTTAAAGGGATCTAACAATTTCAACTGGACTTTTCACACAAAAGTCCAAGAGGTATAATTGCAAATACGGTTATCTTCTAGAAATGCATTCACATGAGCACCGGACACCAAAGGAGGAAAAGTGACCATTCTGACACATTTAACTCTATGGGCTTTGAGTTGATACCGAGCTTTAATTGGAAAAACATACCCTTAGAAAACTAAAAGAGAAAAGTGGAGAGTCAAAAAAAAAAAATGGTTGATTTTCTTTTTTATTTTTTTTTTAATTTACTTATTTTAGAGACAGAAAGAGTGAGAGAGGGAGGAGGGGAGGGGAAGAGGAAGAGACTTTTTTTTTTAAAGATTTTATTTATTTATTCAGGAGAGACACAGAGAGAGACGCAGAGACACAGGCAGAGGGAGAAGCAGGCTCTCCGTGGAGGAGCCTGAGGTGGGACTCGATCCCAGGACCCTGGGGTCACGTCCTGAAGCCAAGCCAAAGGCAGATGCTCAACCGCTGAGCCCCCTAGGGTTCCCGAGGAAGAGACTCTTGAAGCAGACTCCCCACAGAGCGCAAAGCCAGATATCATGACCCATGGGATCATGACCTGAGCCGAAACCAGGAGTCAGATGCTCAAACAACTGAGTCCCCCAGGTGCCCCTAAATGGTTGATTTCCTTAGTGCAAAACACACATTTTTAAAAGACCTATTCTGGTAAAATTTATCTTCAAGGAAACGAATTCGCCTTAAGGACTCATGTGAAAAAAAAAATTATAGAATGAATTCTGAAAATGCGACCAATAAACTGTTAGAATTTTTAGAAGATGTGTAGCAAGAATATTATGACCTAATGGAATTTCACATCATGTCCCTAAGAAGGAGAAATTATGACAAATGTAGTGGTCTGACTCCTGTTATAATCTCAAGATGAATTTTGTGGTTTAGTAAAACTTTAAAATTTGATGGCCCGAGACTGGGTAGTGTCTCCGGATGCCATCTGACTTGACAAAATCTAAACACATGTTCTTATAATAGTAGATATAAACTGAAGCATATTTATCTAAATAATATGCATGGGGGGGGGGGGAAGCATAAATGCACACAGAGTTTTCTTCCCTTCCTTGTCAAAATCACCGTAGCTCTGCTGTCTTCAAAGGAAAGTCTCTGACCTGTTGCTTGAATGTGCCCTTTTCAGCGGAGGTTACGACTAGTGATGACAGCACCATTCCCTGCGTGCCTACGGTGTCAGGAGCATCCTGTATGTTAGCAAGGATTCTCGTATCAGTCCTGTCCTGACCTCCCATCCCCACTTACATGTGCGAATCTTGAGACCCAAACCACGTAAGTACCCTGTCTGTGGTCTCACATGCAGAAAGTTCTAGAGCCTGGAACAAACCAGGCCCATCTGACTGCAAGGTCTCTGCTCCTTGCCATAAAACATGTGACTTCTCAGTTTACTCCCAAACTTATTTTATAACAGTTTGCTCTTCACTCATTTTTCAGTTTTACCCTCGCTTTGAACAAGGAAAATTATGTCTCTTGTGTTGGAGTCCTCGTGGAATAGGGATGGCTAACTCAGATGAGCAACCTTTTTTTTTTTTTTTTTTGATTTACAAAGGAATCATGGCTAACTGGAATAGGGATGGCTAACTCAGATGAGCAATCTTTTTTTTTTTTTTTTTTTTTATTTACAAAGGGGTGGGCAGGGCTAAGAGAAACCAGCAAAGGTTGACAATGTTTTTACAGCTCCCAAGGGCCAGAAACCTTTGTCACCCTTGGGTTGCAGACGTCAGAGGCCCGAGACAGTCAGGGCTGGGGCTGAGGGAGCCTGAGCCGGCCCAGGCGCTGAGGAGCAGAATGCAGCCTGGGGAACACCATGGAAGGGCAAGGAGGGAGCCAGGGAAAGACAAGAGCCCAGGCTCTCTCTTTTTTTTTTTTTTTTTTTTTTATATTCTTTATCTTTATTTGGATGAATATAATATGTTTATTTTATAGAAATCTTTTTTTTTTAATTTATTTTTTATTGGTGTTCAATTTACTAACATACAGAATAACACCCAGTGCCCGTCACCCATTCACTCCCACCCCCCGCCCTCCTCCCCTTCTACCACCCCTAGTTTGTTTCCCAGAGTTAGGAGTCTTTACGTTCTGTCTCCCTTTCTGATATTTCCCACACATTTCTTCTCCCTTCCCTTATATTCCCTTTCACTATTATTTATATGCCCCAAATGAATGAGAACATATAATGTTTGTCCTTCTCCGACTGACTTACTTCACTCAGCATAATACCCTCCAGTTCCATCCACGTTGAAGCAAATGGTGGGTATTTGTCATTTCTAATAGCTGAGTAATATTCCATTGTCTTTTGTCCATTTCTAACCTGCTGCTATTTCCCAACTGGTCAAATCTAAACAGTAGCTGGAGGTCGTGTGGGCCTGCGGTTGTTGTAGTCCATAGACACCGGCTTCCTGGGAGTGACAAGGTGGCGAGTGGTGCAGGAGGGGCTTGGAGGGATGAACCAAGATTATTCACTACACACATGCACATGCAGTTCTTCTGTTTTTGTTTCTATTTTGGTGACCCCCACTCTGGTTTATTAAAAAATGTGTGAACTAAGTTGCACCAACAGAAGTAGCCCCTCCTCTGCCCTCTAACCCCCCTGCCGGTACCCCACACCCATGCCCTCCCCCCCAGGGTTGTGGTGCCTCTCTGGGCACAGCCTCAGGGGGCCAGGGCAGCAGGGTCTCTAGAACCCTGGCTGCTCCCTACCCCAGGTCCCTGATAGATTTAATGCCCTTAAGCAAAAGAAAGCACCGATCCTCTGCTCCTAGATCCCCACCCCCCTGCCCCAGCCTGGCCCTCGCCCCACCTGGGACTGCTCCACCAATTCCCACCACCCTCGAGGACAGAAAGCGATATTATGCACTTTTACTGTTAGAGAATAAAATTTTGAGGTGGTGGGGTTTTGGGGGGTCATAAATTGTATATGTTCTAAGAAATGTACTCTAAGATGTTTATAATTAAACATGGGAAAGGCAACTACTGACTTCATTGTACTTTTGATTGGCTTGCTCTGTGCAAGAGATGGAAGTGACCGATACATGCTCAGCTTTTAAACAAGAGTAATTAGTAGAATCAAAATGTATCTCACTTGATTAAAACGTATTAGGATGAAGAAGCAAAGCTCCCATAAGCCTAATGCAAGACAGAGCGCTGTAAGGGAGGCACCGCGTTACGAAGGGGGTTAGAAATTGGTGAAATGTATTTCAAAAGTCCTGAAGGTGAAATGAGAGCCCTCGTTTTTATCTTTATCCGTGTGTGCTCTTCTCTCATTGCCAAGTCACATTTTCTGTGCTGCATGAGCTCTTAGAATCATATACTTTGGGGTGTCTCAGTGGCCCCGTTGGTTCAGCGCCCGACAGGATTTTGCCTTGGGTCACCATCTCAGGGTCATGGGATGGAGCCCTGAGTGGAGCTCCACCCTGGGCATGGGGCCTGCTTGGGGTTCTCTCTCTCTCTCTCCCCTCCACTCTGCACCCCACCTCTAAAGCAACAGCAGAGCTTATGCTTTGCTTTAATAGAACCTCATGTTTGCATTTATTTACTTAATAGGTTATTATTTAACATACAGTCTCTCCTGCTGCACAGTGAGCTCCAGCAGGGCAAGGGCCATGTTCTCCCTGCTCACAGCCACCGCCTCAGCAGGTGGCCCTGGTCTGCATATATAACATGCAAATAGATATTTACAGAAACAACGGCTGAAATAAGACTCTACTAATTAATGACTTTCCCAATTAACAACCTCATGTGACAGCTACTCGTTCCAATAGATGCTCGATATTCTTTCTAGACCATGGAAGACAGCAGTGAACAAAGAGCCAAAACTCCCTGCTCCAGTAAAGCTTGAAATCTCAAGGGCACAGCAAGAGACCTCTCCTCTTCATGAAACAGTGCTCTGGAACTTGAGTGCTCATACCATCTACAGTCTGTAATGGTTTTTCTTGAGATACAAATGAGATTTTTCTTTAAATTAAATGTTTACAGGGTAGTGTCATACATATGAACAGAACCATTACAAAAACAATGATCCACGTATGAGTTAAGCTATTCCAATCCCACTCCTCCCCCTTCGGTGCCCATTAATTTCCTTGCTTTCCTTTTAGGGCTCAAACAGATTTTGGCAGGAATTAAAGCTGAGAGTAATAGAGGTTTCTGGTATTTATGAAATGTGCCGTGATGCAATGGGCTTTCTTTAGAATGCACAGGAGGGAAATATAAAAACAGAAGTACAAGATCCATCTGTAGCTGAGCTTTTTCCCATCGTTGTGTGTGTGCAAAGGGGTAAAGCTTGGAATTTCTGATCATCCTTGCCTGCCTCGTGGAAAGCAATTCCAACTGCAAACAAATCTTGGGTTTGGATTAGTATGTGAAAGTTGAAGCTCTGTATTACTTCTGACAAGCTGCAAAGTGATCATGTTTACCCCACTGCCAACAACAATACAGGCTGCTCCACTCTGAAGAGCCCAGAGAAGAGATTTGGATTTTGGCCCAAGTGCACGGCCCATACCTGGATTACACCCCGTCCTGGAAGTGGGGAGGGTCGGGGGACTCCCGCTACCTCTCCCAGGTCTACAATGGCATTTTGAAAAACGATAGCTTCTGATCCAACCTGTTCCAACCACACACTGTTACTGGTGAAGCCAGTAACTCAACCAGAAGCAACCGATGTGTAGACTCGGAACCCAAACACAAGCACGACTAGTCCAACCAGCACTGCATCAGGGGCCTTGTCAGCCTGCCGTGAACATTTGTAACCACAGACCTTCCCACCGCTTGCCACCTGCTGCTGTTGTTTTTACCGATGGGTTTCACCACACTGTGCCAAGGCTGGCAATTCCCACATCTACTTTGGAACGTAGTTTGACATTTTATAATTGAAAGTTCACTTCAAAAGCGTAAGAAGGGAAAAAATTAGCTTATACTAGAAAAGAAAAACAGAAAAGTAGTATTGATTCTGGTTGGTTTGTTTGTTTGTTTTCCAATGAGTTTAGGATGAGAAAATTTTAGCTGTTAGGATTATTCTTTTAAAAGTCAATTTTAGGGGCTCCGGGGTGGCTCAGCAGTTGAGCGTCTGCCTTCAGGTCAGGGGTGATCCCGAGGTCCTGGGATCGAGTCCCGTATCGGGCTCCCTGCATGGAGCCTACTTCTCCCTCTGCCTGTATCTCTGCCTCTCTCTCTCTCTCTGTGTCTCTCATGAATAAATAAATAAAATCTTAAAAAACATAAAAGTCCATTTTAAAAGATGAGGGATAAGTAATAAGGGCAGTATATAACGTTGTTATTAATTATTGCTATTTTAAATTATGTTGGCTAATAATTAATTTACCATCAATTATTTACAAGCTACTCTTCTCAGTGATATTTATTTTATAGAAAGTCAGAATTTAAGTTTTAATTTAATATCATTTGACTTTCAATTTTTCAAAATCATATTTTAAAAATCATGGTTTTTATTCATCACGAACATTATACTATTTTTGCAAAGTTTTGAGTTCAATAAAACCTGAGCTGCTTTTTTGCCAAACACTTTTTATTTTCATTATAAAAACCGTATGTATTTTCAGGGATAACCCATGTGCTTATTTTCTCCCTTTAATTATCTTTTTTTTTTTTTTTTTTAAGGTTCCATGGATAAAGTTAACATTTCTGGTGTATATTTTTTTGTTTTAACACAAGCATGGATTTTTATAACAACTTCATAGACAGGATACAGAAAAATTACAAAGCTTAAAGGAACTCCCTAGTCCTGCCTATTTGTGTTCAGTGTCCTCCTTCGCCCAACTTCTGATAATGATTTGTTCTTTTTACCTCTATTTTTTTGCCTTTTCCAGAGAGACACATAAATAGAATCATACACTATGCAACCTCTAAGATTAGATTCTTTCACTTAGCAAAATGCATTTGAGAACCATCCATTTCTTTAAGTACTAAAAATTTGTCCTTTTAAATACTAAGTAGTAATTTCACCATGAGGATGTCCTACAATTTGATTATCTATTCATCCTTAGGAGGACATTTGGGTTGTGTCCAGTTTTTGTGATTATGGATAATGCCCTATAAACATTCGTATAAAGGTTTTGAGTTCTCATAAATACACAGGAGTGAGCTTGCTGGGTCAAATGGTGAGTGCATATTTAATAGTGACAGAAACTATCAAATTTTTTAAAAAGTGGCTGTACCGCCAGCAGTGTATGAGAGCGTTCCGGTTGCACGATATGTTAATCAATAGCATTTTTGCTGTTATGAAAGATTCTAAGGTTTGTAGTGATAACTCACTGTGGTTTTGGTTTGCATTTCCCAAATAACTAATGTTATTGAGCATTCCTACATGTGCTTTTTGCCAACCATATATATTTTTTGGTGAACTCTGTTCATATAATTTGTCTATTTTTGTTCATTGTGTTTCTATCTTATTAGTAAGTTTTGAGAGTCTTTTATATATATTCTGGATATGAATCCTTCACTTGATATGTGATATGCAGGTATTTTATCTTTATCTGTTTTTTGTTTTGTTTTATTTCCTTAATAGGTGCAGAGCAAAGTCATCATTTGCAATGAAACAAAATTTTATGAATCCTATTTTTGGTGCTATACCTAAAAAACCATTTCCTAACCCCAGGTTATGAACATTTTATCATAGGTTTTTATACTTTTATACTTGACATACAGGTCCACTATATATTTTATATATTTTAAGTTAATTTTTTATATACAGTGTGAGGTATAAAATCAATAATCTTTTTGGCATATAGCTAATAGTCAACTATTTCTTTTTTTTTTTTAAGATTTTATTTATTCATTCATAGAGACACAGAGAGAGAATGAGAGGCAGAGACACAGTCAGAGGGAGAAGCAGGCTCCATGCAGGGAGCCCGACATGGGACTCGATCCCGGGTCTCCAGGATCACGCCCTGGGCTGAAGGCAGCGCTAAACCACTGAGCCACCCGGGCTGCCCTAGTCAACTATTTCTTAAGAAGACTGTCCATTCTCCATTCAGTTGTCTTTGCACCTTTGTCAAAAATCAGTTTTCCCTACTTACATAGATCACTTTCTGGGTTTTCTATTCTGTTCCTTTGGTTATGCGTCTATCCTTTCAGCTATACCACATTGTCTTGACTACTCTAGCTTTATTTATAGAGTATCTTAAAAACAGGCAGTGGTAGTCCTCCAACTTTGTTCATTTTTTAAATTGCTTAGGCTATTTGAGTCATTTTACCTTACCGTATATACTTTATTTATTTTTTAATATTTATTTGAGAGAGAGAGAGAGAGCATGAGAGAAAGCAGAGAGCACAAGCAGGGGGAGGAGGAGATGGAGAGAGGGAGAGGGAGAAGTGATTCCCCGCCAACCAAGGACCCCAATGCAGGGTTTGATCCCAGGACCCTGAGATCATGACCTGAGCAGAAGGCAGATGCTTAACCAATTGAACCACCCAGGAGCCACCATAATATACTTTAGAATCCGTCTATTTATAATGGATAATTGGCTTATCTATAATTGTTGATATTACAATTGAGATTGAATTTATATATCATTTTGGGGAGAATTAACATCCTAACTATATTAACTGTTTCCCAGCCCATGAACCTGGTATAATGATTTCCTGAGGTTTTTTTTTTCTTTGATTTCATCATATTTTTGTAGTATTCTCAACACAAATCCTGTGCATATTTAATTAGACTTATAGCTAACTATGTCGTTATGTTAGAGCTTTTTAAAAAAGACAGTATCTTTTTTAAATTTCAGTTTTCCACTTTTCAACTGTGCACTGCTAATGTACAGAAATGCAATTGATTTCTGTTTACTGATTTTGTATTCTGTAAACTTGCAAACTTGCTTACTAGCTTGAGGAAAAATTCTGTGGATTCCTTGGAATTTTCTACACAGACAAGCATGTTGTCAATGCAGTTAAGGGTAGTTTAATTTTTTTATTTTTCAGTTGAATACTTTTCCTATCCTCCTTTTATTTCCTAGGACTTCCAATGCAAACACTGAGAAGGAGTGGTGAAAGTGGACAATCTTGCCTAATTCCTGATTTTAAAGGGAAAGTAGTCGTTCATGATTCGGCATGATGTTCAATGCAGGTTTTCTTATAAATGCCCTATGTCAAATGGAGGACGTTTCTTTCTATTCCTAGGTTGCCGAAGTTTTTAACACGATGGATGTTGCATTATTTCTTCTGTGTCTGTTGATCTATCAGGTAGCTTTCCTGTCAAGTCTGTTAGTTTGGCAAATTACATTGATGGATTTTTTGAGTTTTGAACCAGCCTCACATACCTATGTGATACTCATTATTTTAATTCTCAAATAATACTGAAAGAAAGCTTTAATTATACATATTTAAGAGTGAGATTCAGAAAAAAAATACATTCAGCAGCCCCATAACTTCCAAATCTATGAACTGAATTCCGGTCCGTGGGATTCCCCTAGCTATGCTCCTCTTATTGTAGCATCACACCTTTCATATGTACAAGGAGAAATATTATTGATGGGCTCCAGGGCCACGAAGTCTGTCCCTTTCTATATTCCACTTCCAGGGTAAAGGGGTCCTGGTAAGCTTCTGGGAACTGGACACCTGTTGCTGAGAGCGAAGCCAGTGGGTACACTGGCGCAACAGATTATACTGAGCTGCCCGGTACAGTCTCTCTTGGTCTTGCCTCTATCTCTCGCTTGTCTTGGCATTTGTAAACGTGAAGCAAAAGCAGCATAGGTAAGGCGTATGCAGCTGACCTCTGGGACGGTGGTTGAACCAGCTGAGATAACACTTTAGTAATGTTTTCACATTCCTTCAAGATTTTCTTGTATTTCTGAAGGCTCTGAAGGAACCTTCAAAGGTTCCTTAACATTAAGTCTGAAGTTAGATATAAGCCAAGAAGAAAGGCATCGAGGAGGCCACCAGGTCTGCTGTTATTTTATATCTTTTAAAGCAGAGCCCAGTTTAGCAGAGCCAGTTTCGAGGCCAAGGCCCTAGTCAGAAAAATAAAAACAAGTAGTTTTGCTTGAATGTGTCTTGTGTCTTCTCTGCACATCTTTCTAAGAAATCTATTTTAAGATTTGGAAATAATCACTCTGGGTTTCAGCTAAAATCTTTGTCTTAACACAAGAAATGCTTACAAATTTTCCCCAGAAATCCTGTATTCACATTTTTTTTTTGTCTAGTTAACCATATTTTTGGAACATACTTGCTAAATAGAAATATCAACAGTCAACTAAAGTCTAAGGGACCTTTTTTTTTTAAAACCTCGGGCAGAGAAGGAGAATAGAGTTTGGATGATCTTATGTGTTTCTGAAGGCTCTTAAGAACTGATCTTATGATATATAGATTCTTATATATCAAGAATAGAATTCAAGTATTTAGAACAACACTTGTAATGTAAAATGGACACCGATAAGAAAATAATTGCCAATCTAAACAAAATCAATACTGAGCACTTTAATCATTATGTCTAAGCTGAAAACAGTAAAAAAATAAAAAATAAAGACTTCATTTACTTCTGTCAAAGTCCATCCTCAAGAACTTCTAAGGCAGTTTCACTGCCTCCTAATTTTCTTTCAAAAACTGTCTGAATATAAATGTTCTGATCTTATCATTATACAATACTGAACGTATTTGACACTATAGAAAAGAATGCTTTCAAAACCATTCACATTGTGCAGATTTAGTGTCCAGTTCAAAGATAAAGGAAAGGAAAACAGGTGCCTGGCTTTATTTCACTGGTTTTTCAAGAAATCACTTTTTTTTTTTTCTTATTTTCCAAAGTGACACACAAGAGAACAAAGAAATGATTCTGTATTTTCTAATCTTAAAAGCGAAAGATGGGCTGATGAGTAAAGAAGTGCTACTTTCTGCAGTGAGATCGGAAAGACAGGAGCCCACTAGCTGTTCTGTGCCTCCTCGCAGAGCCTGGGGGCCCTGGTTCCTGGTCGAGAGGCCCAAGCTCAGTGAGGGTTGCTTTCTCTCTTTCTATCTTCCTGCCTGGATGACAAGCTCTCAGCTACCAAAGAGGCAGCAGTGGGCAAACATATGGCACCGGACTGGGTGGAGGTTCCAAACGCAGTTTGGGGTGTAGCTTGGAAACTGAACGTAGAGTCTTCTGGAGGCTTGCCCAGGCCTTCTGAGTACAGGAGGAAGGGTAGCTGGGACTCTGACTCAAAGGAGAACACCGTCCTCTGAAGTCCTAATCGGTCTGCCACATGGCATTTTTCCACATGCTAATGGGTACAATGGCCTTAGGGCAAATCTAGGAATATTCAAGTGTCTCAAGAAATTCTAGGTAGACCTAAGAATATACAGAACTCAAAGTTTCTCAAATGCACTCCCAGACACACATGCACCCTCACATTCACTCCAGCTAACGTTTGGTCAGCCTGGCTCTCCCTGGGAACCCGTCCCACGGCCACTTCTGCAACAGCCAGTCCTGTGTGCTGAGATGGGGACATGGTTTTAGGATAGATTAAAAAAAAAAAAAGTCACTCTTCTAAATCATAAGCAATTTTCTCCAAATCAAAACAAATAAATTGGCCAGACCGCAGACAACTCTGAGGAAGAGTACTGCCTGTTATTAAGAAGAAAAAAAAAAATCCCAACTCCTGGCACTGTTCCAATATTGTATTTGGATTAACTTCCACGATCTGGACAATTCTAATTCCAAAATTGTAATATTCTATGATTCCCAGCATTTAAATTTTGCCATTCTAAGAGGAGTCTCAAGGCTTTTATTCAATTCAAATTTTATTCTAGTTGTTCTCATCTGTACTTTATTTAACCTCTTTTCAATCTCTTAAATCTGTCCCTGGGGAGCTGCCAATAGATGCAAGAAGGCTATAAACTCAGTGGCATATTTTTATAGACTTGGGCAGGATCCATTATGTGTAAATTCTCTCCACCAATCCAAGCCCTTTGTTCTGTTTTTGAAAAAAAAAAAAAAAAAGAAAGAAAGAAAGTATAAAGACTAAATTAATGAAAACAGCACATATATGCAGTTTATGACATTAGTGCTTTGGGGTTAAGGTACATCACCCCTCCTAAAGTATGGATTTTATTTCATATTAAGTTTATTTTAAATAAATCTTAAACTGGTTCTCTGGCATATTAAATCAGACTGAAAGTTATGATATTTATACATAGAGGTTAGAATAATAAGGTTTTTCTACAAGCATGAGAGAGTAATTATACTGAAATTGGAAAACCAGACAATCACAAGGGAAACAAATTTAAGTCATGTTCAGAAAATAGTTTTCCCAAAACTGAATGGCATATTTCCTTTCAAATATTCTTATTTAGAGATTCAAAAAATTCATCCTATAGACAATCTGATGATTATCTCTGGTTAAAAAAAGTGAAGTAATTTCTTAAGTACCTATGGGAAAGGCACTGAGACATGGCAGGATGACAATCTGAAAATCCGTGTGATCAAGCCAGGCGTAGCTCCCCTCATTTCCTCCTCCGGCCTCCACGAGCACCTTGGTAACTTAGTGCCAAGGCAGGGCTCAGTCCTGCTGAGTAAATATAGGTCAAGGCCACCGTGGGCCTGGAGGATCAAGTAAGAGTGCTCGGGCCACTCCCCCTCTCACTGTAGGGCACACGTGAAAAGCACTCCGTGTCTTGTGAATCCCTTTAGAAAGGATCCCTGACTTCTAGAACAGTGGGGATTGTCTACTACATACATTCCCGCAAATTCATGGAGATTTTTCTGACTCCATTTATGACTTTGAAGATTAATAAGGAATTAAATGGGAGGAGGTATGTAATTCAAAGTAACGGAGATTAAGAGGAAAGCAGCTGTGTCACACTCCTATAGTTTAATACGCTCAATAATGCATTCACAAATATCCAGACCCTCACACAATCTTCCTTTCTTTTGCCCTTCCTTTCTTTTTGCCTTAAAATCTCTTTCTTTTGAATTTTAATAGCACCTAGTCTGCTTAACTAATAGTGGTAGTTTTTTTTTTTTTTTTAATTATTAATTTATTCATGAGAGACACACACAGAGAGAGAGAGGCAGAGATACAGGCAGAGGGAGAAGCAGACTCCATCGGGGAGCCCTCGATCCCAGGACCCCGGGGTCACACACTGGGCCCAAGGCAGATGCTCAACCAATGAGCCCCACAGGTGCCCAATAATGGTAGTTTTTATTTACACTATAATTTTTGTCAGTAAGCTATATCTCTACCATTGGACTCAGTCCCTTGAGGTCAGGGGCCACAGATCCTTGCTCATTTCCTCCGCAGGAGCCTGCACACCGGACAGTTTGAAGCACTGGGTAGCTTTCAGTACCCCAAGGGCCAGCCTCAACCCTTAAAGTATGCCTCACAGACCAAAAATCCTAAAACAACTATCAGACTATTAAATCAACAGCAATATTCCTTCACTGTACCACAGTTTATGAGATTAAGTATATTACTTATTAAAATGTATGTACCTAGATATTAAGCTTCTGTATCATTTTTATGATTTTGATGAGTTATTAGTTTTTATCAAACAAATCTTTTATTTTACTTTCTTGTTTAAGTGTAATCAATATTATTATAGCGATTACTCTTGTTAAGGGCCTTTTATACGCCAGACATGGTGCTAAACTATTTATAAACAACATTTCTGATCCTGTAAAATGTTTCATATCCTCATGTAACAAGTGGCTGAAAATATAGGCTCAGATGGCCTAACTAAATTGCTTGAGGTCCTATAAATTGTTGAACTTGTATTCAAATCCAGATTTGTATTTTTCCAAATCCTATGGGATTTTCACAACAGCTTACTTATCTCTCTATAAATATATAAAAGTTTTAAATTATAATATGCATAATTTAAGGAATGATCACTATGTAACCTAGATATACTTGTTGGAGATTACATGAAAATTACAGACATAAGACTGATTTTATGTTATTAATTTTCCAATTAATACTCCTTTAATTTTTAGGATCAACCCTACACATTGAGAAGTATTCACTTCACTGGCCCTATCTTGAAAAGCCACAAGGAGAGTGGAAGATGTAGGGTTATAACATTTAATCTTAGACTCTATTGGAGGAGGAAGGATAAGTCCAAATGCAATTTGTAAATGCAAACGTGTTAAAACAGTCATGCAACTCATTATACCCATAATATAGATTTTGTAAAGTTACATGTAATGAAGAACATGAGAAAGGTAAAAATAGGTGTGGATTTCTTGAACAAATGAACTAAGATGATGAGAAGGAAGTGAAATGAATAGAGAAGCATTCATTAAGTGCATACAGACACGCTGGCATGCCCGTTGGAGATCATCCTGGCTAACGTTTGTGAACATATCCTGAGTGTTTTGACTTGCACTATTAAAAGACAGTACTTGGGATCCCTGGGTGGCGCAGCGGTTTGGCGCCTGCCTTTGGCCCAGGGCGCGATCCTGGAGACCCGGGGTCGAATCCCACATCGGGCTCCCGGTGCATGGAGCCTGCTTCTCCCTCTGCCTGTGTCTCTGCCTCTCTCTCTCTCTCTGTAACTATCATAAATTAAAAAAAAAAAAAAAAATTAAAAAAAAAGACAGTACTTGGTGAAATGCAAAATTGTACCGTATGATCAATTTATTTTTGAAAATCTGCGATGACTTCTTTTTTATGAGATGTATTACTATACAACCTAATATCCATACTCGGATTGGCATATCTCTGAAAGGAATAGCACTTTAACTTATGATAATTACCGCAAACACTGTACATGATAAATGCTTTTCTCACACTGGCAAAATGCTCAACTCTAGATAATCTAATTAGTCTTAATATCTTTATTAAAATAAAGGTCTCCTTCTCTGCACTACAGCTATTTAGTGGAATCAGGAGTCTCTCTTAGACTGTAAGTTACTTGCAGTCAAGATGAGCAGCTAATTTACCTTTATGTCTCCCAAACCATGGGACACCACATTCTGTATATTTTGCAGAGCAAGGAAATGACTAAATGAAAGAATTAAATATTTCAATACTCAGATAAGTCTGAGTTGGTTTCCCATGTGCCAAGTTTTACAAACGGATGCCTCTATTTCCTTCAAAGTTAAAAGACTTTTTCTTTCTTCTACTCCAGGGAATTATAATTTATTATAATGTAAGCCAATAGATTTTTGTCCCAGAATTAGACAAACCCTCTGTCAGAAATTCAGGAATCTCAGATCCCAGGACAGAAAGACAAAACCGCTTTGACAACCGGCAGGATCGTTCATACATGGAGTGCCCATCCTCCAGACAATGGAAATTTCTACTGATGCTGCTCCAACACTAGACTCAGCAGTTCTGCTCAGATTGTCATTCCCTGCTTTAAAACTTTCTATGGATCCCCCAGGGCAGCCTGTTCCACATTCAGACAGTTCCAGCTGTTAAGACCTTTTTGTAGAGCAGAAATTTGCCTTCCAATGGTTCCCAACACTGGTCCTTGTACTGCCCTTCAGAAAAGTGAAAATTAAATGCAGTCTCTCTTCCATATGACCGCTCTTCAAATATTTGCCCACTTCTATTACTTCCCCTTGAAGTCCTTTCTTCTCTCAACTAAAGATCTTGTTTCTGCAACTTGTGTCTGGGAGGTTGCCAAACCAAATAATCTCCCTTCAATTCTTGTAAATGCAATGATTTTGGATTCGTTTCAGAATCACCCTATTGACCTGCGTTCGGTTCTGTTGTGTTATAGGCTGCCCATTTCACCAGCTCTTGATATTACAAAGGAAAGAGATTATTTGCAGCTACTTAGGACATATGTTTCTGATCCCAGCTCAGTTAAGTGAGGTTTCCCTGCTTATGACCTTATCACATATAGGCATGTAACTCCATTGTAATTAAATAATTCTCCCTGTAATCATTTGATTCTTATCTGAATAGCTGCTATATGGTGAGTGCCTGGAAGGTAGGAAATATGGCTTGTTCACAGCTACACTGCGAGACTACCTGTGAGGCCACCAAAATGCCTGGCACATAACAGGGACTCAGCAAGTATGCCACATAAATACTGAATACACATTTATTGAGTGAATACTGAGTAGTACCTGAATACTGAATACTAGCCCTGTAAGCTTTATAAATGTCAAAAGCATTTTTTTTCTTTATAATTCATTTGAGGAATTCATGAAAATACTAATTGCAACAGGATCAAGAAAAAGAACTCTGGATCAGGAGGTTTACAACCACATAGAAAATTACTATGTGGCATTGATTCCAACACGGAGACACAGTCATTTAATTACTCAACCACATTAACAATCAGCCATATGGCTGCCTTGACTCTGAGGCTATCATATCGTCCCTTTTACTATATCATTTTGTTAGAAGCAAAAGGAGAACAACACATCACTTAAATTGTCATCCT
The DNA here is from genome assembly GCF_053574225.1 of Canis aureus. Taxonomy (NCBI): domain Eukaryota; kingdom Metazoa; phylum Chordata; class Mammalia; order Carnivora; family Canidae; genus Canis; species Canis aureus. The sequence goes on from NC_135633.1 coordinate 3,607,748, forward strand.
ACTCATACACAATGTAATACCCCTGCCAAGGTACAAACAGAGACAAGACGATTAGAGGGAAATAATCTGCTGTGGGAAAAATAGATGACATTCATTGCTTTCGTGGTAATTTCTATCTTGATGAAAATAAGAGATATCATGTCATTTCATTACAAGTATCTCAGTACTTAAATTCAATACACATACATGGCCAATTTAATGGACTAGCATGAATTCATGCAACTGTTGTCCTTGAAATGTCAGGTCATTAAACAATAGATGGTTGATATGGGGAATTGAGGTCCAGTGTGAAAAAGTGTGGGTGAAGAAACAACTTTTTTTTTGTGCATTCTTCAATGCTTTGTCAGCTGACTCCAGGTTAAAAGCATCTCCTTTCTTTTATTTTCCAAGAAAAGCATGAGCTGAGTATACCTGATTTCAGTATTTCTATGTTTGTTGAATTATGTGCCATATGTAGTGTCAGATGCAGGAAGAAATGATGAACTAGGTGAAAAGCCCTGATGTATACAAGAACTTACAACTTGCTAGGGTGTGAGAAATACTGTGGTAGGGGAAGTGCCCAGGCCCCTGCAGTACATAGGAGAGGCTTTTTACCAAAATGTGGTGTGGGAGTCGGGAGTAGGGAAGACCTCTGAGAGAAAGGGATTCCTAAGCTGTACTTGATGAATAAATAATAATTAGGTAAGATAAGAGAGCAGAGCTTTCTAGGGAGATGTAGCATCATGCAGAAATACCTGGAGATAAGGGAAGAGTTTGGTATTACTGGAAAACAGAGCAGAAAGTGATACAGAATGGGGAGGGCCAGGGATGGGAGCAGGAAAGTAGGGATCAGCTCCTGAATGGCCTGGCATGGCCTGTTGAGTTTAGACTTCATCTTAAGGGGATAGGGAGCCACAGAAAGCTTTTAAGCTGCAGAGTGACATAGTCTAATTTTGTCTTCTCAGCATGTAGAGTGGATGAATTGGATATGAGTAAAGTCATGTCAACAAGATAATAGGTCGCTTCCATTATCCATGGGACAACATATGGTGGCCTTCAACTATGATTGTAGCTATGGGACAAGAGAAAAGTAGACAGATTCAAGAGAAGGTTAGGAAGTTAGAATTCACAAGTCATGGAGTGTGATTGCAAATGCTCATTTAATACTAAATATGATGGAACATTCTGTCAGCAGTAGAGTATGTTCCAAAAGCATAGACACAAGGGGTAGCAGACGTTAGTTCTAAGTGGAAATACCAACGATAGTAGGAGAAAAAAAAAATGTGTCATTTGAGTTAGGTCTTAGAGAATGCATATGATTTTCAGAAGGTCAAGCTGGGTGTACAAAACAGAACAAATTAACCAAGGCATAGGAGTAGATACGTTTATTATATATTCAGAGAACTAATAGGAAAACTCAATTAGAGAAATGTTGACTTTGTTTCTCCTGATCAATGCACAATGTTGGACACTGGACTCTTATATAAGCTTTTCCCTGATTCATATATATGTAAAATATATATAGTATACACGTAGTTCTATGGACATTAATCAGTCTAATAAAGAGAAGTAAGTTAATCTTCTATTTCCTAGTATATAAGAGAATGAAACCAAGTCTTGATTTCTATAAAACATGCATAATCACCTTTGTACTAGATCACAAATTCAAAGGGAAGGAGGAAGTATATTTTGTGTGAATATAACAACTTAAGAAATTGACGTTTGTTGCCACATACACATACGCACCACCAGCCCACCAGCACCAACTCCCTGCCCCAATACACACACACTCTCTCCCTCTCTCTCTCAATCACACACACACACATACACACACTCTGCCATAGATTCCTGGAACTTCTACTCTGAGCTGGCTTAATGTTTCATCTCCTGCAAAAAGTACCACCTGAATGTTAACAATAGGTCATACGCCAAGTCTTATTTTGCCAGTGTGATCAATAGGTCCACACAGACCTGAAATCTTTATTTCTGTCATTCTGGTAAAGCACTAACTACACCAAAGTTTTCTAAGAATCTCATGATTTGCTGAGAAAATTCTATCAGAAGATAAAATGGGACTCCTGTGGGAATCTCACAAGAATTCTGTATTAAAAGTTGAATTCGAAGGTTTATCAGTAAAGGCCATGAGAGATGAAACATAGGGGCTAGGAGGATTCTATGTTTGATCCTATTTATTAAATATTCCATCAAGGCTTAGAACGCAAAACTGCCACTTTCAAACATAGCACTTAGAAGAAAATGAAAAAAGAAAACCTTTCAGAAATGGCAGTTTGAGGAAACCCTATAGAGAGCCAATGCAATTTAATGGGAGGTCCACGGTCGACTGTAGAGTATATTAAAATGCACATTCGTCAGCTATTCTCTAGGACTACTATGTCTCTCAGAAGAGAGTCTAGAATCTGAATTTTTAAGACACACACATATGTTCCTAAATTTGAAAACTACTGATATAATGTAACTGCACATTGACAAAGAAACTGATAATCAGAGATGGTAAATGACCTGCTCAAAGTTGTAAAAGTAGTTCTTACCAATGCTAGGACTTGTCTCAAAACCCGAGAAAGACAAATACCATCTAATTTTACTCATATGTGGAATTTAAGAAACAAAACAAATGGAAATAGGGAACAAAAAGAGAAAGAGGCAAACCAAGAAAGAGACTTGTAACTATAGAGAATAAATTGATGTGATTCCCAGGAGGGAGGTGGTGGGGGGGGGTGGGTAAAATAGGTGATGGGCATTTAGGAGTGCACTTGTGATGAGCACGGGTGTTGCATGGAAGCGTTCAATCACTAAATTGTACGCTTGAAACTATTACATTGTGTGCTAACTGGAATTTAAGTAAAAACTTAAAACGACCTTCTGTGTCAGGATCATTTGGTCTCAATCATTAGCTCAGATGCATGGCATATGTACAGGGCAGCCACAACTCCCTTCATCATCTCGTAGGTTGGCCTATAAAGAATATATGCAGCCTTGGCCATTAATATCCTGAGATTCCATGTCTTCTCAATGGTTTTTTCATCATATTTGGTTATTAGGTTTTATCAGCAAATATAGCAATATCTAAAAGGCAAAGAGCTAAAGAAATGAAAACATATACATTTATCATTTCTTTATCAATAAGAAGACATACTTCCTTCCTATTTTCTTTAACAGAATCTTCAAGAAAATAACCCCAAGAACAGAATTGGTGACAAATTCAGAAAAATTTTGGGGAGTGTAGTAACATCATCCAAATATGATAGAGGAGAATTCCATAAATGGATTATTTCCAGCATGAGAACTTTGTTGATAGCAGGTGATAACATATACAGCAAATAGCATTTTATATAATTAAATTATTTTTTTTTCACTTTGTCAGTTATTTTTTCCCATGGAAAGAGTAAAACTTATACAGTGTCTATGAGGGGAAGCAAAAACTAATATTTTTAAAATACCTGCTGTGAGGCAAATACTGTACATTAGGAACTGCCATATGATGGCTTTAGATCTCCCCCCACATGCACTAAGTGCTTATTTTTCAAATTAGTCACTGGCTATTAGCAAATCTACCAAGAATTAGCAATGTAATTTAAAAATCTAATTCTACTGTACAAGCCATGAAATTTTACGGTTTTCCTTTAAGTATCTCATCCTTTGGGATGTTTCTCTAAAATCACTGTTTCCCTGTGTACCTTTCTCATCACAACACTGACAATAGTTATAGTATCATAATTTTGCTTTACATAGATGACTCTCCCTCCAACCCCTTCTAAATTGGAAGTGTCATAGGGAAAAGCAAAGCTAAAACAAAGTTTTAGTTGAGTAACAATAAGTGCTCCAGCTATTACTGCCACTAGCACTGCCAGATTTTCCCATATTAGTCTAGAAATTTTGCTTCCATTAATTCTAATCTTTGCAACATACTTACTCATGAATTATTTTTTTCCTTCCTTAAATGGAATCATATGTAGGGGAAGGGTTAGTCAGGAAGGGAAGCAGTTACTCCACAAATCAGACAGGGAATACATTTATCTTGGGAAACAGTAGTTTCCAAAGCATTTAGGCGCTACAACACTAACCTGGCCTCCCAAGACATGTAAGGCCAGGATTCCTGCATATAGAGTTTAGCAAAATGAAGCTCCAGCTCATCACATAGGGTCACCTGGACAAGGACTGATAAAGACTCTGGAAATTATTCAATGTAGCTTCTTGTTCCGATTCATGCATTCATCCTCCTATTCAAACATTTATATTACAGGGCACGTGTTAGATGACAGTCGTTGTTTTAGTCCTATCATAGTAAAAGAATGAACAATAAAGACGAAACCCCTCCTTCACGTCGTTCATAAATGGAAAGGATTGTCAATACAGGCATGTAAATGTCAGGTATTTATTAAGTGTTCAGAAAAGAAACCAAAGGCAGGATCCGAGAACAGAGAATGATGGGCAGTACAGTTTTAGATGGGGCCATCACAAAAATTCAATCCGAAGAGGTAAAAGATGAGCAAAAATCAGAACGAAGGGGGGATGAAGTATGCAAACACCTGGGATAAGAGCATCCCTAGGCCAAATGCAAAGCCAGTGCAGGCGGTGAGTTCTAAAGTGCCTGAAGCGTTCAAGGAAGAGCAAAGAGGCCTCTGGGGCTTTAGAAGCAGGAGCAGAAGAATGAGAGAACAGAAGGTAGAGGCACAGCCGGGAGCCATTTAATGTAGGAGTCTGCAAATCCGAACTACAAAGGCATTTGCCTTTGATTCTAAGTGAAATTGGAGCCTCCGTAATTCTACTCCTGAAGGCAAGATAATACTATATGCACTATATGTGTTATACACCATCAGGTTGTATATATGGTATATGTAGTGTGTATATATGCATAATATGTAGCATAACTAGATGTTAACTAACTAGATTTAAATAAAAATCTGAAACTAAGTACTGGAAATCAGTAGAAGGTCAAGTACAGTGATTTGGTTGTTTTGAAGGATTGTTCTGCTTCTATGTGACAAATGAGTCAGAGGAAATAAAGGTTGAAACTGGACAATTAAGATGCTGCAAGAGTAGTCCAGGTGAGAGAAAACAGACGTTGCCCTGATGTGCTACTGAGGCAGAAGGTGCAAGAAGACCCCATTCAGGCTGCATTTTGAAGTTAGAGCCAAAAAGATTTGCTCACGAACTGCCACGCTTCCTCCATGACTATGTATAAAAGTAACTCAACCTAATTGAGCCTCAATTTCTAGTATAAAACAGTCTTAGTGAAATAATAAATCTAGGCAACGATCACCAGTGACTGCTATTATTACGAAGAGAGGGAGAGAAAGCCACGTTTTCTGTGCTTCCTGATGGAAACGTGCAATGCCAATTATGAGATACTCTTGACAAAAACTGAATCTGAATCTAATCGTGTTTCTAAATCTAACTTTCGGATCATGCTTCTAAATCTTACTCAAAGTACACGGAGCCAAGGTACATGTTCACAGCAAGGGAATGTCACCAGCAAAATCTAGAATATTGGGTAAATCTGTAAGACAAAAAACCTTAAGGTGTCCATCAAATAAACTGCCAGAGACAAAATGAGAGCGTGAAGCCCCAATGCCTTAAAAGAACTCTGAGGGGGGCACCTGGGCGGCTGTCAGTTAAGCATCTGCCTTCAACTCAGGTCATGATCTCAGGGTCCTGGCATGGAGCCCCGAGTCAGGCTCCTTGCTCTGTGGGGAGTCTGCTTCTCCTTCTCCCCATATCCTCATCCTCCCCCCTGCTCCTGCTCTCTCTCTCCCCCACACTCTGACTCTGTCAAATAAATAAATAAAATCTTATTTAAAAAAAAAAAATCTAAGAAACATATCAGACAATTGCAATGTCTTTTTAGGTTCTGAGTTGAACAACTACCAAAATCAATTTATTTGACAATTCCTGAAATACAAACAAGGACTGAATATTAGAACCTTAAATATTAAGGATGCTATTTTAAAAATATTATAATAACATTTTGGTTTTAAAAATTTCTTAAAGTTTAGAGATACATGTTGAAATATTTACTAAATAAGACATGATATATGGCATTTAACAAAAATCAATCCAGTAGATGGTAGAATTGAATAGGGTATGTGTTCGACCAGAAGCCCGTAATGTTGAAGCTGAGTATATTTACATAGGTATTCATTATATGATTCTGTGTACTTTTATATTATTTGGAATTTTCCATGATAAAAAATTATAAAACTGAAAAATTAAAATAATTGAGTGGAAATTTTAGAATGATTGTTACATAACTATTCTTATTATCCAAGTGCATTCTTTCAACCTTTTGGGGCAAAAATGTAAGCACAAATGATAAAAATATGTACAATATTTGATGAGACAATTCCCTTTTGATATATTTTACAAAGGAAATAATTCACAAATATCGCTAAATATGTTTTTACATTATTGGTCTTTACCCAAAAATCCATTTCCTGTATCACTGTAATCAGGACCCAGATTTTGTCCAGGGATCCACCCATTTAAAAAAGGTGACTCTACCCAGGCCAGTGGTGGTAATACCATTTCTTGTAACTGTGATTTTTTGTAAGTGAGCATGTGACCCCATTTATATCAGTGGAAAAGAAAAGGAAGTATGCTAATGAGAGCAGAGGGGAAACTTTCTGTCAGAAGGAAATATAAGGAAGACTTTTTACAGTGGGATGTTGTGTGTGTGCCTAAGTGTAGGGGTTGCTGCAGCTGTCTTGTGATCATGAGGTGCACTAGGCTGAGAACACAACCGTGGAGATGGAAGGGCCGACAAAGGTGTATGTCCTGGATCTTTGCAGACAACACTGAGATAGTGATAGTAAATTGGTGCATTAAGCAATCCTAAAGGAGCCCTAATTTGGAATTGATGGTTATGTGAGAATATAAATGTTCCTCATTCCGTTTAAACTGTTTTGAATCCAGTTTTCTATTATTTTCAAATCAAAATTTATTTAGGGATAGCACAGGGTTAAAAGTAACAGACTATGGGAATCCCTGGGTGGCTCAGAGGTTTAGCGCCTGCCTTCGGCCCAGGGCATGATCCTGGAGTCCTGGGATTGAGTCCCACATCGGGCTCCCTGTGTGGAGCCTGCTTCTCCCTCTTACCTGTGTCTCTGCCTCTCTCTCTGTCTCTATGTCTCTCATGAATAAATAAATAAAATAAAATCTTTAAAAAAAAGTAACAGACTAAAATGAGGAATTGAATGAGTAAGGAGCTGTGGGGGGCAATAAATTATGGTCTGCAAGTCAAATCTGACTTGCCACTTATTTTTGTGAATAAAGTTTATTGCTCTACAGCCATATCCACCTGTTTACATATTTCACCCTATAATGTCAGAATTGTGTGATTGCAACAGAGACCACATGGCCAGCAAAATCTAAAGTATTTACTACTGGGTTCTTCACAGAAAAAAAGTGTGCCAACACAGGGCACTGATAACCCACTTTCAGGCCTGGGAGATGACAGCCCTTGTTATGAACTTGTAAAATAGTTTCTTAATTGTTACCTATTCTTTAAGTGTGTAATATTAGGGAAACTAAAAAAAATAATCAGAATGCTTCCATATGAGGACTGGTTCCTGTTTTTTGTTTTGTTTTGTTTTGTTTTGTTTTGTTTTTTAGTATCCTCCAAGAAGAGACAAAGTTTAGATAAAGCTGACTCACAAAAAAAAAAAAAAAAAAGGAATAAAACATAGATTTTCCAGGGAAGTGTTTTATGATGTACAATAAAAATGGATGTTTTAAATCTCATGGAGCTGGAAAACTTAATTTTCCATTTCACATCAAAGGTGGCAGGAAAAGAGCCAGGAAAGCAGAACATTGAGCAATAAAGTTCACAAACTATAAGAAAATGTGGCTGAAAGGAGGAAATCTCATGCTATACAAGATCATAAAATATCCGGCTGCTGCTATTAGTGCATGATATTGGCAGGAAACAAATGGCCAGTAGCACACTAAATTACAATGACACCCTAATGCTAAAGAAACCTCAAATCTGTTTCACAGAAACCTCTAATTGTTCAGCTATTACGGTCATCTGTGTATTTCTGAATTTAGACCCCAGGAAGTGCATTACTAACCATATGTTTTCTCTAGAAAGGCTTTTTCCTAATCCTCCACCTAGAATAACAGGGGAGACTGTTGGAAGGTAGAACGAGGACAATAAACTGAGCAAAATTATTTTAGAGAACAGAATCACGGGCTGCCCCTTGGCTGGCTGACCTGAGAGCTCACTCTACTTCGTGACCAAGAATCCATACTTTGTTCACACTGATATGATTTATGTCAAGTCCAAGTCTCTATGGTATTTTTGATTTTCCAGTCTTCCTTTTGGGAATAGGCCTTCTTTTTTTTGGCAGGTATCCTGTTCCTTCTGCGCCCTCCTATAATGGGTATCTAGAGGTGGATGACTTAATTTCTAGCCAGAGAAACATATACCAACTTTCTAAAAAGAATAGCAACGCTCTCCAGAGATGCTGGACTTTTGGATGAAAGTAGTTCATGGAGGTAACTTGGCATTTTCTCTTTTTGCGCTGTGAGATAAAAACATTATTAAGAGGTGTGCACAGCAAAAAAGGGATTCACATTGGCGGCGAAGAGAAAGGCCATGGGAAGGACTATTAATCACCTCTTGAAAAATACTCCCCATTTCCTCCTTACTAACAGGAACTCTACTCTTTAATTGTGCAAAATATGCATCCATATAGATGCGTGTTCATAAAGGTGTGTTTAATTCGTATTTACCAGGAATGCTTTGTCCACCAGTTATCTCTGATACCTAGAGTATTCTCTGACTGAAAACAAATATATGAAAAAAAGAAAAGGAAAATACTAAAAAAAAAAAAATTATGGAATAAAAAGCAACATGCCAAATGACAGATGTACCATGTTTATGTTTGAAACTGTGAAATATGCATATCTATATGGTCAAGGACCAGAAGGTGACATGCAAAACAAATGCTCTATAATTTGCTACAAGTGATTTTTATTTCAAAATGGTTTTCAATATTGTTTTATGTTATATTTTCCATAAACAAAAAGCAATAAATAAAATTTGGGAGCTGTTCAAGATGACTTCTTCCTTTCATCTGCTATGATTTTTTTCAGCCTCACGCGCATGGGAGCTGCCTTATGCCTGTGCTGGCACACATGATCAGTTGAGTGCTTCCTCGGCATTAAGATTTGATTATGAAAATGCCCAGCAATCCACTGAAAGCTCATAACCAGTAATAACAGAAACCACTTCTCCTAATGACCTTGCATATTAAGTTTCCTCCAATGCTTGGGTTAATGCCCCACATCAGGAGTACAAAGGCAAAACGATTTCTACTTTGAGGAATCACGACGCGTAGGGACATAGGCCTCACTTAACACAACGGAGTTATTGTGGCAATAAAGATACGTATGAAGGAATCACGTCCTTAAGTCACTCGATCTATATGTGCTTGGCAGGAAAGTATGCATTTTAAAAAGTCTTTCCTAAACACTGTGTGTTTTAGCATGAGGTTAGCCTTTGCAGACTGCAAAATGAACAATGTAGGTCCAGAACCCAATATAATGTATTTCAAAATTGAGAAAGGCAGTTGATATCGGTAAGAGAAGACACAGAAAGGAAGTGGGGCGGGGGGGAAGCCTTATGTGTATTTTATGGCTTTTGTGTATTTGATGGGAGCTAAGTGAAACCACTTACATGAAGGGGGGTATCGTTTTAGATAGGCGTTGCCGGTGGGTGTGCTGCCTCACTGGAAGCACCATCCTCCTGCATAGTCCTGTTTGGGAAGGCAAATGATGGAGAGGAGTAAGACCTAGAACCCTTAGGACTTGAGTGCAAAAGTGCTCGATGAAACTCACAGATGGAGACTGGTGGACAGAAGAACAGAGAATGTGGCTCCAGAGGGGAGCACGAAGGAAGTCTGGGCCCCATTTCATCTCCCGAGGGTTTGAGTGATTCCAGGTAACAGAATGTATTGGACCATTTGGGAGCTGGGGCAGGGTACAGACAACCTGCACTCTCAACTCTGTGACTTTGCCTGGAAAGTCTACCTCCCGTCTGTACCCCAAATCCTAGTTACATTACATCATTACATTGCCTGGAAAGTCTACCTCCCGTCTGAACCCCAAATCCTAGTTACCTTTCCAGCCTGAGTTCAAAAGTCATCACATTCATGAAACTGGTGCTGCCCACTTAGCTCACCTCAATTTCTAAATGGCACTTGGGTAATTTGTGTTCCTCTCCCTCATCTTTCCTTCCCAGGGCTGATGAATAGAACATCACCCCAGGGGACACAAGTCCCATGATAATCTGCTTGAATAGCTCCCTTGAGTTTTGCGGGCCACATCCTGTGAGGCTCCACGAAGAGGCCCTTCCTCCACCGGCCAGTGAAAGCACTGCTTACATACGTCTCACTCATGCCTCCTACAGTCACTTTCACACAGTTAGTCCTAATAATCACCATCCGTGCTGCAGTATGCCACATGAGCCTGACAAAAATCAATTTAAAATTATAAAAAAAATCTCAGATTTACAAGAGAAACAGGGTATATAATACACGGTGAACATATATGTAGTAAAATGTTGTATTTGACAAATATTAACTTTTGTTAAATTTGCTTTGGGTCATGCTTTTTAAGTCATAAAATATTGCCCATATGTATGAAATCTACGTTTTACTTCTTTGCAGCTTTTCCCACCATTCCTCCCCAAATGTAACACTAGATTCATAGAGGTCTTTTGAAAATTCATAGAGCCTTTTCCCCTTGATCATATGCTGGCTGAGACTTCGTTATTTCCTGCAAAAGCTCCCTGTAGAGTGCTTTAAAAATCATGTATGTTATTTGGCTTTCCCCAAACTTAGTGTGCCCAGAACCTTGAATGGAGTGTGATTCTGGGTACACTCTTCTTTAATGGATCGTACATCGGAGCTGCCACTTGGCATTGCACCAGGATATTTTTAGAGTGCTCTTTTCCTAAATATTTATTGAGCCGTGCAGATCTTAATCACACGTCTCTTATGTAAGACAATACTGTTGTATGGCACCTTCTATTTTCAAGGGCTTTGTTCACCCATCGTCATAAACGACTGGGAAAAAGAGAACAGGTTTTATTCACCATTTTTGAGTTGAAAGAAACCATGGAATAGAGACTATGAAAGAGGCTGAAAGTCTCACAGCTCCTAAGGGACCAGAGAAAGAAAACATCTTACTTTTTTTCAACCATGTCTTCATCTTTTCTCAAAAGTTAAAACATAGGGGCATTCTTTCAAAGATGTGTTCTTTTTGTATTAGAGAACTTAAGCTCCATTTTTATGGGGAGGGGTGGGAAACTATCTTAGAGAAGTCTCTTTCAGTGTTTTGATTTTTTTAAAAAATTCCAGATTTTTTTTTTTTTTTGTATAAAAGAAACAGGCTAAAAAAAAAAAAGGCATTTAATGATAGCAGATACAAATTTCTAAATCCTACACTGTGATGCTAGATCTAATTCATCACATCTCTTAGGGGGGAAAAAATTGTAACACCAGTTTTACCACCAAGGAAATTGAGATTCAAAGTAAGAACATATCTTAGTTAAGGTCACAGATATTCAAGACTGGAACCCCAAGACTGACAAATGCCCATATCCCTCTGTCTTTGATCTTCTTTGGTATTTTCATCTAAATGGTTAAACAATCTGAATTGTGCACAGATTGGAAACTTCCTCAGTCCGTGCGATGAGCTTGAGGCAGCATAATGCAAGTTTCCTTATACGTAAGTAACACGATGATGATAGGTGCACCTAAATGTCCTATGGACCGAGGAGAATGAGAAGCTTGAGCTTCATACCAGGCATCTTCTAGCCCCAGGGGAGGCCGAAAAGCCAACTAACTAAACAAACATACTAAAGTAATGCCTATGGTATGGGTCATTGTGAGAAACAACTCAGATAATCCATTTTAAAGATAATCCATTTTAGGTGCTCAGTCAAGTGTTCAATACATAGTGAAAAGGCAGTACACAGACATAGTGTACTATTATGTTATCAGTATTATTATGGAAATAAATTTGATGCTGCACCATCCGGAGTCCCCGTAGAAGGGCTAGAGGAAAACTATCCCCTTCACAACCATGTGCTGATGATACCTGCTCCAGAGCTGAGGACATCATGTCAGGTGTGGGAAGACATCCATGAAACAGGAGTCTGCTCTTGTACTTGAGAGATACACAGTCTAATGTTGGAAATGGACAGTTTCAGATAATTCCAGTGGAGTCTGGGAAGTGTTCTGGTACATGTATATAAGAGCTAAAGGAATTTGAAGATGGAAAAAGAATTCTCTACACATTTGAGGGAAGCATCACTATAAGGTGCCTGATACTGCACCTGATGCTGCCATTGTGGGACTATAAATAAATAACAGGCCTCTAAGCCTTAGGTTTCCCATTAGCAAAGAAAGGACAACAATATTCTTCTATATAGGGGTACCTGAGTGTCTGTCGCTTAGGTGTCTGTCTCTTGATTTCGGCTCTGGTCATGATCACAGGGCTGTAAGATAGAGCCCTGGGGTGGGCTCTGCGCTGGGCGTGGAGCCTGCTTAAGATTATCATTCTGTTCCTTCCCTCTCTTTTCTCTCCTCTTTATTGTGAGGCATGCGCACGCGCGCGCACACACACACACACACATACACACACACAGTGGCTAAATCGAGTTTATCCAAGTTTGCATATTTGGCCCCAAATTCCACAGGAGTTTTCCTATAATATGATGTTCCCAGGAGCCTTAGGAGATTCTAAAAAGGGCTCTGGAGAAGTAATATTTGCTGCATGCTAGCTTATTTATGGATTGCTAATCTATGAGATTGACAAAGAGAATTGTGAAAGTCTAAGAAATTAATTTCAAGATTTTTTCAATCCAGCTTTTATTACTGAAGACATTAATCAGTACTGTTTTTAAGGAAAGATTAGGATTTTTGACTAATTTTGTATTTGGCCAAAGTATCATTGATTAACATTCTAACTCCATAAAGATTTTATGGATTTTCTGACTTCTAAACCTCTTTGTAATATACAAAATGTTTACCATTATAAATCAGTCTGAAAAATAACTCATTTCACAGAAACAAAGCTTTTAGGGAGTAGCATAATATGTAAAAATACATAATATATGATAAAATGTCTACAGAATGGACTTTATGGTTATTACTAACAAAAAAAGCAACTGTGAGTTAGAAGGCCTGATTTCTAGTCTCTGTTATGATCCAAACAAGCAGTATAACCTCCCTGAGTCCACTTACCCATAATTATAATATTAAAACAAGATAATCTCAAAAATTCTCTGATTTTATGGCTTTTTTGATTCTTATTCAGCTAAGTTTTTTCAAGCCATGTATGAATAGATCTAGCAGTCACTGTAGAAGATATTTTATCACAAATGAGAAAATATTAGAATTTTACCCAAGTACTAAAAGCAATAGCCTGAGCAAGTGGTTTGGGAAAATAAACAAAAGTAGGTGACTTACAGAAGATCTTTATCAATGAAATAGTGAGATTTTGGGGGTTAAAAGTAACCTTTGGTACCCTCAAAGCTAAATAAGGCATCTTTATCAAGTTGGTCAAAACATTCCATTATTTAGAAAGGCCACTTAAATAAATGTCAGAATGCTTTTACAAATGAAGTGGATATTGTTAGATTAGTTTAAAAGTAAATTCATTATATTTTCAGGTCGAAAGGTTTTATCTAAATATAAAAATAACCCCTTATATTTCTACCAAAGCATTAAAAAAATTAGTAGTATATATATAACCATTTATTTGTTTGAGATTTTAAAAAGATCTTTTTATGGCAATAGAAAGTCTTGAATTATATTATTTTGTGATCTGAAAAGAAAAAAAATGGAGACTGATATATATAATATATATATATATATATCAATTATAATTATAATATATATATTAGCAAGAATTCACGCTTATGTTTGGTTTTTAATATCGAAAGCCTTCTGATCATTACGTCAACAAATGTCGACTGCTAGTGTGGCTATAGAAATTTAATTTCAATTAAGATGTATCCATTAAAACTGCTAAAAAAAGATGGAATCTAAACAAGGTCAAGGGTCCCCATCCTCTGTGGGGTAGAGCATGGGGCTCTTCACTGTATTATGCCAGATGACCTTTTACATTGAGTTCCTGGCCTCTCTCCTCTGCCTTCAGATATTGATTTCTTTTTCTTTCCCTCCACCTCTTCCTAGAGGGAAATGCTGCTGAGGTTGAGTTTATAAGTCTTTTGAGAAGGAAATACAAGGGAAAGGATTCAACCTGCATTCACTCAGTGCTACAAGGCACATAGGACTGTGTTTGGTGCTGAAGGATGGTCAAGATGAAGACCGTGTAGGATCTAAGTAGGAAAAGACAAGGAATTCGCAAAACCATGGGGGGGGAGGGGGCGGGGGGAATGTGATTCAGTGCCAGAAAGAGGTAGGAATGAAGAGCTCTGGAAGGATCTTAGAAGGGCACATGAACCCAGTTGCCCCATCATTCATAGCTTTTAAGAATTAGAAGGTACATTTGAAATCATGCAGTCCAAATCTTGCCAAGGACTTTTCTGCATCAACAGAGCTAGAATCTCTATCATTATTTCTTCACTTCAAATTTTTAAACATCTTGTTTCAGTCTTCAACTTCCAGACCTCTGGCCCTTCACTTCTATTCCCAAAAGCCCTATCCTGACGTCTATTACAAAGAAAACTAGAGTCTCCTTCTGAACATCCCCAATGATCTCCTAATTTCTAAACCTATTATCTCCTGGATGTCTTTTGTTGTTGTTACTTATTTACCAATGAGCACAGTTAATTTTACGTGTCAAGTTGACTGGATCAGAGGGTGCCCAGATATCCGGTTAAATATTATTCTGGATGTTTCTGTGAGCATGTTTCTGGAAGAGATTAGCACCTGAATCAGTAGACTGAAAAAAGTGGATTGCCTTTGCCAATATGGGTGGGTATCATTCAATGTATTCAAGGCCTGAATAGGAAAAAAAAAAAAAAAAAGATGAAGGAAGGATTTTCTGGTTCTCTACCTTTTTAGCAGGCATATCAATCTTCCCCTGTACTCTGCTCTTGGTTCTTAGGTATTCAAACTAGAACTGGAATCTATACCTTCCATCCCCTTCTTTGGCCCTCAAGCCTTTGACCTATACCACCTTTCCGGGTCTCCAGCTTTCATATGGCACATCATGGGACTTCTTAGCCTCTATAACTGCATCAGCCAATATATGCCCATACCTTTGCACTGTGTGGGTGGCAACTATAAGGAAAGCCAGTTAAATTACCTTTATACAAAATAAATGGAGAGGTCACTTTAGTTGGGCATAACTTTTTTAAGGTAACAAGATGAATTAAAAATAGTTAACTCATTAATAAGAGGATTCCCTAGTTAATACACCTAGAAATTCTGAATTTCTGAATTTGAGGGACTGATTATCCAACTCTTGGTAACCAACTGTGATACAAAATTGAAGAAAATGCAAAAATAAAATCAAACGTGCCAAGTGCATGAAGTATTAAAATATATAGCTTATTGTTTCTTGTTGTTGTTCTGAAGAATCCTGACTAATACAGCATAAGACAGCAATGTAATATGTGTCTTCTTTAGGTGAAATTTCTCTCCTCTGATTTAAATGACACTAACATTTCTATTATTTATGTGTCTTAATTTTGTTTTTGATTTTATATTTTCCAACTCCTCTTCATTTTTCTCTTCTACATATTGAATATTTCTAAAATTTATCATTTAATCTTCTACTTTCTTGCCTCTATCATTGGTTCTTAAACTGCCGTATGTGCAAAAACAATTGCCTACGGGTGTGTATATTGTGTGTGTGTGAGTGTGTGTTAGGGACAGGGCAGAAGGCAGTTAATAAGAATATTCCCAGTACTCACTTCTCAAAATTCTGATTTAGAATTGTAAGATGGAATTCTGAACTTTTTATCAACCCCAACAATAAATGTAGAGGGTCTATTACCTCTACATGACCAAAGAATCGCTTTCCAAACCTACCATTTTCCTTCTGTCTAGTTTCACCTCTGAAACCATCAAAGGGAAACTTTCCATTCTTTGAAACGAACATAGTCGTATCACAAAGAAAGTTTTTTCTCTTCAGTTGAACATTATCTTACACATAATGAACGTTTTTCTTGCTTCACATCACACCGTGTGAAGTTCACAGGTGAGCAAATGTAATGCTGTACCACATGGATGAGGACACAGAGCTCTATGCGATCAAGCCTTAGAACTACAGGCCTCACAGCTAGTGCATTATGAACACCCGGTCAGAGCCCAGCTCAATGTGACCTTTTTCGAGCACTTTCATGTGCTTAACTATGTTTTAAGTATTATAATTTTCTTGACTAAAAAGCACAGGTTCTTACAAAGTCCATTCAGAGGCATTTGGCTTATAATTACAAAGGCTGATAAATAATTCAGAAGCAGGGAAAAAAAAAAGGGTGACTGGGTATATGCATGGATCTTTCCATCCAGAAGCTTCCCTAAATTCAAAGTCTTAAAAATGAGAAGAGGAGACTCGCAGCAAAAAAAAAAATAATAAAAATAAAAAATAATAAATAAAGATTAGCAGAAACAGCTAAATTTGACCCCTATTGACTACCAAACAATTTAGAATTTTATTAAATAGTCAACAAAGCTCCTAGAGCTCTCTGTGGACAACATGTCCACTCTCACGCCACAGTTTACAAAGTCAGATTAGCCTCCACAACAGAAAACCTGAAACAGTGATCCTTAATAGCACTAAAAAGAAAGAGGGAAGAAAGAAGGAAGGGAGGCAGGGAGGATAGAAGTGCATTCTCGGAAATACAGGTTCCAACAAGCTAGTTATATATTATTAGCAATTGGTACAGATATGACAATTTGCAGCAGGAACTAGGGTAGAAGTTAATTTTAACAAAGTCACAAATCGTTTAGTCCACAAGGTATTACCAAAGGAGGTGAATGATGAGGCACTGGAAAATTTGGCTAACAGGAATTGTCAAATATCATACCAAGAATATTAGAATATCCTATATTTTCTCTTTCTCTCTATATGTATAGAATGGTGGTTGCTAGAGATTAGCCCATGCATTGGCCAAAGATACAGTGGAATTTATACAGTGAGGAATGAGAGGGAAGGGATGACTTGAGAGACACTGCAGAGAGAAAGACAGGAGGAGATAGAGAGGGATAGGGAATGACCAGAGTTTGAGAGTAATGGGGAGACTAGGTGATTGAGTCAAGACAGCATCAAAATTAAGATAAAGCTTTAAAGTTCAACAAACACTGGGAATCTTGCTGGGTGTCACCATTTATTAGCCTTGTGTTACTGGACAAATCGCTTAGATTCTGGAGTTACTATTTTATGTGTAAAAGCGCAGCCATGGACAACCTATTGACTTGTTACAAAGATTACACATAATAAGATACGTGAAACATTCAGGACCATGTCTTGTACTTGCACCTCAATTATTTAAAAGAAATTGAAAAGAGGTGCACCAAAGTGTGAGGAGAAGAGTTCTTCAGGAACATAGCACAGGGAGAAACGTTGAGAAATGATTCAAGGTAACAATCATATTTATGCAAGATGAGGAGACAAGGCAGGAAGGAAGGATGGGGAAGCGGGGGGAGGTGGAGGGAAGGAGGAAGGGAGTCAGATTATGAGAAAGAGCAGGTCACAGAGGCTGAAGAAGGTGAGAGATCAAGGAAGAGGGGTGGTCAGGCAGTCCGGAATCATGCTTTTCCTACCACATTTCAAAATAAACCCCAGGTGATTTAAAAAGGCAAATATTGATAAAATACAACCCTCAGAAAAAACACAGGTGAATAGAGAAAATGATATGTACTAGCTCTGTGAAGAATTATATTCAACTCTGAACCAGAAGCCAAAAAATTACAAAGGAAAATTATCTACATGTATATAAAATTATATATATATATACAAACTAAATATACATTTATTTGTAACAAAACAAATCTAAAAGATATTAATATTAAAAGTTATGGAAAATTTCAATTTTTATTAATTATCTTATTTATCAGCATAAGGTATTCGCTGTTAATAAAATGCCAATGATCAAATATGGTAAATTTGGGTAATTAATAAAACATTAATTCAAATAATTCACTTAGTAGCAGTTTTGTTTATTAGTCTCCATGAATAACATCAAGACATTAGTAAATAAAAATGAAAAGTAATTGGATAGATAGTTCAAACAGGAGAAAATGCATACAGCTTAAAAATAATTGTAAGTATTATTCACCAAAATCATATAAATTAAAACGATACTGGGGACTCTGATAATCATAAAAATCAGACACACAAACACTAAAACTCAGGTCTGACGAGGTAGCTGAGAAACTGTTAAAATTATATACTACTTCTAGCTGCAAAAACTGGTATAATCACTATGGAAATAATACAGCAAGATATAGTAAAAGCATAATGATGTTTATCTGTATAGATGATTCCAGTCCCAGGAATTAATCCTAATGAAATAACTAAAGGAAGAAAGCAGTAAAGAAAATAAGTTTCAAGTATTTTCAGTGTTCTTCTGAGGCAAATTTTCACGATTCATAAAAGCTAGATATGGATATTGGATTCCTTCATTTCACCTGTGTAGTTTTAGAATTCACAAAGCATTTTTATATGCTTAAAATTGCATAATCATCCATTTGGATGAGTATTGTTATTCCCATGTAAGTATGAGCGAATGCCATTATCCAATGTTATTTAGCTAATGAGTAACGCACCAGGCTTGAGCCAAGGCCCAAATAATCATATCATTTCCAAGTTTAAGGAATGATTATAAGTCACATAATCTTTTCAATTTCTTCAGTTGCCCTCTCGCTCACTTTTTCTCTCAATCTCTAACAACATTATGCCAATTCCTCCAAAATTCAAGATAAAGGAGGTTTTGCAGCAGGCTTTGGGGTCTCCATCTTTTCTCATCAGTGCTTCTTTTACCTCATGGTAATTACCTCCTCGATGTGTCTCAACTCTCTGTGTCTAATCTCTCCCACCTATAATTCATGCTGTATACGACACTGTACCAAAACAACCCTTTTTGGAATTACTGAGACCTTAACATCCATCCAATATAAAAGAAGTGCTTGAGGTCCAATCTGAGTCCATATTTCTGTAGAGCTTCGCTGAAAGAAGCTTGACGGACAGTCCTGGTGATATTCCAGGATTCGGTACATTATTCTCTGCCAACCACAAAATTATATACTAGGGTTTCTAACACTCTGAAGACACCTATAAAAGACAAAACCATCTTAAAGTAGGCAACAGTGAGTAGTGTATAATGGATTGCCCTCTTTTCTTCCTTTTTAACTCTTATATCTGCTTTCAAGTGTTACTTCCCAATTCAGACTATCACACACATAACTGAACCTCCCAAGACAGTTCAGTACATACTTCTTGAGTTAGGCAGCAGTTCAGTACATACTTCTTGAGTTAGTGTACAGTGCCTTTTAATTATAATATTTCAAAAATACATTAAGTTTATTATAAACCTCTTTTAAATTCTAGAATTTTGCAGAGTACATACAAAATTAGAATTTCAATATTCCTCAGAGTCTTTTATTCAAGAAGAAAACAATACCTTTTCAGTATGCATAATGAGAAGACAAAGCGCTATAAAATATAGCTTGAGATATTCAACTTTTCGACAAAATTAGCAAACATGTGGTACCTAATACATATTCATAATTGTAAAGTAAGACTTTTCATAGGAATCAGAAAATTCTTTTCAAATGTTAATCAAAGTTTTTAAGATCTATAAAGAATATGGTATTTATAGCTATCAATTTGCAAAGAGTGCACCCATTTGGGGACGCCAGGGTGGCTCAGCAGTTGAGCGCCTACCTTCGGCCCGTGGGTGATCCCAGGGTCCTGGGATCGAGTCCCCATTGGTCTCCCGGCATGGAGCCTGCTTCTCCCTCTGCCTGTGTCTCTGCCTCTCTCTCTGGGTCTCTCGTGAATAAATAAATAAATAAATACAATCTTAAAAAAAAAAAAAAAAAGAGTACACCCATCTGCAAATGAGCAGGTCTGCTTGGCTTATAAGGATGGAAAAATATAATAAAAACCATACTGTGACAATTATGTATAGACTCTGGAGCCCTTCCTTCCTTCCTTCCTTCCTATTATATCATTCACCTTTGAAATTCACAAAATCCTTATGAGACAGGTACTTCTAAGAATCATATTTGTGAGGAAACTAAGGCACTAGAGTTTAAGTTAGCCCAAGAACAGGAGAAATCGTAGAGCTAGGATTTAAACCCAGGCAGTCTCCAGTTCCATCCACGTCGAAGCAAATGGTGGGTATTTGTCATTTCTAATGGCTGAGGAATATTCCATTGTATACATAAACTATTATGCTGAGTGAAATAAGTTAATCGGAGAAGGACAAACATTATACGTTCTCATTCATTTGGGGAATATAAATAATAGTGAAAGGGAAAAGAGGGGAAGGGAGAAGAAATGGGTAGGAAATATCAGAAAGGGAGACAGAACATGAAGACTCCTAACTTTGGGAAATGAACTAGGGGTGGTGGAAGAGGAGGGGCGGGTGACTGGGTGGCAGGCACTGAGGGGGGCCCTTGACGAGATGAGCACTGGGTGTTATTCTGTATGTTGGCAAATTGAACACCGATAAAAAATAAATTTATAAAATATATATACATATATATAAAATAAAATAAACCCAGGCAGTCTCAACACATGTTCTTACTCAGTGCTGTGCCATTTTGTTTCTATACTTTTTTTTTCCTAATAAAGAGAGGAAAAAAAATCGTATCTGGAGTAGCTGCTTATATCTGACACTGACTTGATCTTATTTCTATGGAGATAGAAAAAAATAAAAACATTCTGGTTTATAAATTAACATATCAAACAAAGTTGTCCTAAGGATTCATTGTCTAGGAAGAAATTTAGCGGGGGGGTGTGCTTATTTCTAAGCCCTGAATTATACCTTCTGAAGACTGGAACACTTCTAGGTTTGCCTTGAAAGTTTTGGCTTCTATCAAGTATAAAATGTTGCACCAATATTTTCTTCAAGTGCTAACAGGGTACAGAATGTGCAACTCTACTCTATTTGAGTAAAGTCTACACGCAGAATCTTATTAGAAAAATTTAAGGAAGGAGGCTATCTAGAAAGGTGTGTGTAGTGGGGGCATGAGTTTGTGTGTATGTGCACATGTGCGTACACATTTATTTAGTAATTTATTAATGTTTACATAATACATCTTTGTGTAGATGCTGGGGGTCATTAGCAGTGCCTTCAAGAGGCTCCAGCACCAGAAAACCAAAAAGTTGGCCCTAATGGGACCACTTATAAGGTTTGATGTTAGGCAACTCATTTAGCTTTCTCGGTCTGTTTCCTCATCCATAAAATGAGAAAAAAGTTATGGCCTAGTCATACATATATTATGAAGCTTAAATGGGATTTTACATGCCATGTACCTGGAACGTTGCTTGTCATATGTAAATGCTTAGCTACTAAATTGTACCTACTATTCGATATATTAAAGGCTATTGAGAAGAGATTTCAAATAGGCCTTCATTAAGTCATATGTAGTTCAGTTCATTTTGACTGTTTTGGGTGAACTCTATGCTAAAGTTAAGACAAAAGGCATATACAACATCGGTGTTACCTATAAGAGATTTATAGTCACTTTAGGAAGAGTAATAAAATCCCATACATAAAACCTTCCTCTTTCTGCATAATAAAAGATGACATTTTGAAGGGTTCTGTTACAGTACTAATGTGATTCTGGCTAAAACATATTTTAATATATTTCTAGATTGTAGGAAGTAATAAAACTTTCTAAGAGTAAAAAAAAAAAAAAAAAAAGCAAAAACAAAACAAAACAAAACAAACCCCCATAAAACCAAACCAAACAGCTAAACAAAGAAGTAACCATGATCCCAAGTCAGTACAGGGATAGTGAGCGGTGAGAAGGTGAAAGCCTGTGTTATCCAGGCGAGATCTTTGGGCATTTCAGAGCGAGGAGCTGAAATTACAATTTCCACAATTAAGCTTGGGCAGGGCAGTTGAAGCAGGGGAAAGTGGTTCTAGGCACTGGACCCCTGGGTCCCAGCAAAAGAAAATAGATGCATCCCTGGCTGAAGCCCTGATGGCACGCCGACAAATTAAGATCTCACAGATAGAAGGCACAGCAAAGATCCCCCTCTACTAATAAACCTCTACTAATGAAAATCAGGACAAGAAAAAGCAAGTGCAGATCCTTAAGGATTTCACCGGAATAACATAAAGAACATGAAGAAACTAAGAACAACATATTTAAAAGTAAAATATAGAATAAAAAAGATGAACAAGCAAGGAATATTCATAAAAATTTTGATTTAAGAAATTCAGGAAGAGATTTTAGAAATAAAAAATACAATTACTCAGGAAATCAGCCTCGATACGCTATTCCTGTACAAACAGATCTGATTAACATTTTACTAATTACTTCAACAACGTCTCTTCCGCCTTTTGGGCCAGGAGAGTATCCAGGAATACAGATTTAGTTGTCTTGCTGATACCTTCCAATCTGGAATATTTCTCAAATCTTTTTGAGTTTTAAAGATTATAGCTTATATAATATTTAAATTATTATATAATTTATAGATTTATATAGATTTATATATTTATATAATTTAAAGATTATAGCTTTATATTCGATTTTAAATATTAGGGTCCTTATTTTTTTTGTCCTTTTTTTTTTTAAAGATTTTACTTATATTCTATAATATGAACCTCAATCTGAATCTGCCTGGTGTTTTCTTGTAAGAAATTCCTAGCAAAAACACCTCAAAAAATGCATTCTTCTCAGTGCGCTGAATCCCTGGGCTCAGGACATCAACTCTCTGTACCACTGTGATGACAGTGTAGATCACCTGATCGTGTTGGCATCCGCCAGGTTTCTTCACACAATCAGGCCACCATCCTTCCTTTCTAGTTGAGTAGTACTTTGTGAAAAGATAATGTCCAAGAGTGACAAATTACATTCTTCCTCAAACTTCCTCCCACCAGACTTAGCTTCTATCAAAAATTCCACCTGAATTGCCAGCAATTTGATGATTTGCTAAAAGGTGAACTTCTGTCTCCATCATCCCTTCTGGATTCAGAATTTTGCATTATAATATAAGATAGAGCCTGGTCTTGTCCCCAATTTACGTATTTACTTAGTCATACTTCTATAAATCTCGAGTCCCAGATTCCTATTTTATTCAATAGGTTACATACATTATTATGATTACTTGTTTCAATGCTACAATTATCCCAGATCTGGACTGTGCCACTTTTACATCTTCTCATATTCTTTGAGTACACTTTCTAGCACAGTAAAAATCCAGGTTTATTATGTGTTTTTCTCTGCCCTCGTCTCATCATTTCTAAAAGAGCCTTGGTTCCTTTCCTGGAGATGGTATTTAAAACCAAGAACTGGGCACCTGTGCTTGTTATCACTGGGCACCCTTGCTTCCAGAAACTACACACATACACACAAACATACACACGTACACATAAGTACATATATATGTCATAAATTAAATATTCTTTTCATTACTTTCCACGTATCACATGTTACATACTTTTAAGTTAAAAATAACACTATCACCTATGGAACATTTTGAAGAATAAATAGGATGTAGACACTTAAAAAAAAAAAAGAGGAAACTTAAATGCATTAAACAATCTGAAAGGGAAAAAAAAAATTAGATACTCAGGCATCCGAGAGGGAGGGGGATATTGGAGGCCAGGCAGGGAAGAACGGGATTACATATGCACAAACTCTGACACGTTTATAGTGATGTTTCCAGTTCTCCATGAGAGTCAGACTAAGACTGCCTTCCCAAAGGTGTCTACACCCCAATCCCTGAAGCCTGTGACTAACTTAAAGCTGGTGAGAGAAGAGGGATAACCTGGGTTGGCCAGGTGAGCCCGGTGTAATCCCCCAGGGCCCTTCTGAGCACGTGAGAGGTGCGGGAGTGAGATGAAGACATGTGACGGTGGAAGCAGAGGGCAGGGGACCAATGAGAGATCTGAAGGTGCTTCCCCGCTGGCTGGTTCCAATGACCAAGGAACCCCAAGCCTAAGCAATCCAGGTTGCCTGTAGAAGCTAGAAGAGCCAAGAAAACAAACTCTTCCCCAGCACCTTGAAAAGGAATCAGGACTCCTATAATACCTTATGTTTAACCCAAACTTCTGACTCCTGGAGCTTGGAGGGTATAACGCTGAGTTGTTTTAGGCCTATGAAAGTACTGCACCTGCCAGGGGAGCCTCAGAGTTCTTTTCAGCTTTCCTCTTTTCTGTTTCTAAACATTTTCTCCAACTGTGAGGCACGTGGATCCCGATATCTTCATTGTATTTACTTCTTTGGTTCAGTCTTTTAATTTTTGTCAGTTAATTCATTTATGCGTCACATCTTAAATGTTCTTTTCATCTAAATCCTGTGTAACGAAAGTCACGTCATTTTAAATTACAAGTATCGGTACTACGTAAGAGAAGTTTTGTAGAGTAAATAGGAGTTCGGCAGATATAAAAGAAGACACTAAATTCACTAAACGGGTCGAGAAAAGGTATTATATACTGGGGCCTAACTACACGTGGGTAGGGAGACCAGAGGGAGAAGAACATGATTAAACAAGACAGAATGATGAGAGAACAACTTCAGGCAAGGTGCAATCATCAGGGGCAACGTTCACAGAAGGAGCGAAAGGTCAAGTCAAAGAAGTTCAGAGAAC